>NC_080189.1:82300960-84800960 GCF_030028045.1 Hippopotamus amphibius kiboko | reverse complement strand
TTCCTTCCCCTTCCTTTTTGTTAACCACAAGTTTGTTTTCTATATCTGTGGGTCTGTTTCTGTTTTACATGTACATTCATTTGCATATTTTTTAGATTCCACATACAAGTGACATCATAAAGCATTTGTCTTTCTCTGTCTGACTTATTTCTAAACAAATATTCCCTAGGACCATCCACGTCGCTGCAAGTGGCAGAATTTCATTCTTTTTGATGGCTGAGTTATATTCCATTTCATATATGCCACATCTTCTTCTTCCTCTTTTTTTTTTTTTTAATAGGAGTATGGTTGCTTTACACTGCTGTGTATGCCACATCTTCTTAATCTAATCATCTATTGTTGGGCACTTAGGTTGCTTCCATGCTATTGTAAATAAAATGGGACCTAATTAAACTTAAAAGCTTTTGCACAGTAAAGGAAATCATCAACAAAATGAAAGGCAACCTGCTGAATGGGAGAAAATATTTGCAAATGATGTGACTGACAAGGGGTTAATATCCAAAATATACAGACAGCTACAAATAACAAATGCTGGAGAGACTGTGGAAAACAGGGAACCCTCCCACACTGTTGATGGGAATGTAAGTTGGTGCAGCCATTATGGAAATAGTACGGAGGTTCCTCAAAAAACTAGAGTTGCTATATGACCCAGCAGTCCCACTCCTGGGCATATATCTGGGCAAAATTATAATTCAAAAGGACACATGCATCCCTATGTTCATAGCAGCACCATTCACAATAGCCAAGATATGGAAACAACCTAAGTGTCCATTTACACATGAATGGATAAAGACGATGTGGTACATATATACAATGGAATACTACTCAGCCATAAAAAAGAATGAAATAATGCCACTTGCAGCAACATGGATGGACCTGGAGATGATCATAGTAATTGAAGTAAGTCAGAAAGAGAAAGACAAGTACCATATAATATTTATATGTAGAATCTAAAATATGACACAAATGAACCTACCTACAAAACAAAAACAGACTCACAAACATAGAGAACAGACTTGTGGTTGCCAAGGTTGGGGGGGGAGGAAGGGATGGATTGGGAGTTTGGGATTAGCAGATGCAAACTATTATATATAGGATGGATAAACAAGGTCCTAATGTACAGCACAAGGAATTATATTCAATATTCTGTGATAGCCATAATGGAAAAGAATATAAAAAAGAATGTATATATGTGTATAACTGAATCACTTTACTGTACAGCAGAAATTAACACAACATTGTAAATCAACTATACTTCAATAGAAAAAAGATTTGGTAAAAAAATACAGGCAGCTTATACAACTCAATATCAAAAAACCAAACAACCCAATCAGAAAAGAAACTATATGCCAATAGAATGGACAACCTGGATGAAATGGACAGATTCTTAGAAAGGTATAACCTTCCAAGACTGAATCAGGAAGAAATAGAAAATATGAACAGACCAATCACAAGTACTGAAATTGAAACTGTGATTAAAAATCTCCCAACAAACAAAAATCCAGGACCAGATGGATTTACAGGTGAATTTTATCAAACATTTAGAGAAGAGCTAACACCCATCCTTCTCAAGCTCTTCCAAAACATTGCAGAGGAAGGAACACTCCCAAACTCATTTTATGAGGCCACCATCACCCTGATACCAAAACCAGACAAAGATACTACAAAAAAAGAAAATTACAGACCAATATCACTGATGAATTTAGATGCAAAAATCCTCAACAAAATACTAGCCAACAGAATCCAACAACACGTTAAAGGGATCATACACCATGATCAAGTGGGGTTTATCCCTGGAATGCAAGGATTCTTCAATATATGCAAATCAATCAATGTGATACACCATATTAATAAACTGAAGGATAAAAACCACATGATCATCTCAATAGATGCAGAAAAAGCTTTTGACAAAATTCAACACCCATTTATGATAAAAACTCTCCAAAAGGTGGGCATAGAGGGAACCTACCTCAACATAATAAAGGCCATATATGACAAACCCACAGCAAGCATCCTTCTCAATGGTGAAAAACTGCAAGCATTCCCTCTAAGATCAGGAACAAGACATGGATGTCCACTCTCGCCACTCCTATTCAACATAGTTTTGGAAGTCCTTGCCACAGCAATCAGAGAAGAAAAAGAAACAAAAGGAATCCAAATTGGAAAAGAAGAAGTAAAACTGTCACTGTTTGCAGATGACATGATATTATACATAGAAAATCCTAAAGATGCCACCAGAAAACTACTTGAGCTAATCAATGAATTTGGTAAAGTTGCAGGATACAAAATTAACACACAGAAATCTCTTGCATTTCTATACACCAACAATGAAAGATCAGAAAAAGAAATTAAGGAAACAATCCCATTCACCATTGCAACAAAAAGAATAAAAGACCTAGGGATAAACCTAACAAAGGAGGTTAAAGACCTGTACTCAGAAAACTATAAGACACTAATGAAAGAAATCAAAGATGAGAAAAACAGATGGAGGGACATACCATGTTCTTGGATTGGAAGAATGAATATTGTGAAAATGACTATACTACCCAAAGCAATTTACAGATTCAGTGCAATCCCCATCAAATTACCAATGGCGTTTTTCACAGAACTAGAACAAGAAATTTTACGATTTGTATGGAAACACAAAAGACCCCGAATAGCCAAAGCAATCTTGAGAAGGAAAGATGGAGTTGGTGCAATCAGGCTTCCTGACTTCAGGCTATACTACAAGGCTACAGTGATCAAGACAGTATGGTACTGTCACAAAAACAGATATATAGATCAATGGAACAGGATAGAAAGCCCAAAGATAAACTATGGTCAACTAATCTATGACAAAGGAGGCAAGGATATACACTGGAGAAAAGACAGCCTCTTCAATAAGTGGTGCTGGGAAAACTGGACAGCTACATGTAAAAGAACGAGATTAGAACACTCCCTAACACCACACACAAAAATAAACTCAAAATGGATTAGAGACCTAAATGTAAGGCCAGTCACTATAAAACTCCTGGAGGAAAACATAGGAAGAACACTCTTTGATGTAAATAACAGCAAGATCTTTTTTGATCCACCCTCTAGAATAATGGAAATAAAAACAAAAATAAATAAGTGGGACCTAATGAAACTTCAAAGCTTCTGCACCGCAAAGGAAACTATAAGCAAGACGAAAAGACAACCCTTAGAATGGGAGAAAATATTTGCAAATGAATCAACAGACAAAGGACTAATCTCCAAAATATATAAACAGCTCATCCAGCTCAATATCAAAAAACAAGCAACCCAATCAAAAAATGGGCAGAAGACCTAAACAGGCATTTCTCCAAAGGAGACATACGGATGGCCTAGAGGCACATGAAAAGCTGCTCAACATCACTCATTATTAGAGAAATGCAAATCAAAACTACAATGAGGTATCACCTCACACTGGTTAGAACGGGAATCATCAGAAAGTCTGCAAACAGTAAATGCTGGAGAGGATGTGGAGAAAAGGGAATGCTCTTGCACTGTTGGTGGGAATGTAAACTGATACAGCCACTATGGAGAACAGTATGGAGGTTCCTTGCAAAACTAAAAATAGAGTTGCTATATGACCCAGAAATCCCACTGCTGGGCATATACTCAGAGAACACCATCATTCAAAAAGACACATGCACTCCAATGTTCATGGCAGCACTATTTAGAATAGCCAGGACATGGAAGCAACCTAAATGTCCATCAACAGATGAATGGATAAAAAAGATGTGGTACATATATACAATGGAATATTACTCAGCTGTAAAAAGCAATGAAACTGGGACATTCGTAGAGACACGGATGGACCTAGAGACTGTCATACAGAGTCAAGTGAGTCAGAAAGAGTAAAACAAATACTGTATATTAACACATATATGTGGACTATAGAAAAATGGTACAAATCAACCAGTTTGCAAGGCAGAAATAGAGACACAGATGTAGAGAACAAACATATGGACACCAAGTGGGGAAAGCGGGGAGGGTTGGGGTGGAATGAATTGGGATATTGGGATACCAAATTGTACACTCTAAATATATGCAGTTTATTGTATGTTAACTCAATATCTCAATAAAGGTTCCAAAAAAAAAGAAAAAAAAAATACAGGCACCTCATACAACTCAATATCAAAAAACCAAACAACCCAATCAGAAAATGGGCAGAAGACCTGAACAGACATTTTTCTAAAGAAGACATACAGATGGCTAACAGGCACATGAAAAGGTGCTCAACATTGCTAATTAATAAAGAAATGCAGATCAAAACAACAATGAGCTATCTCACACCAGTCAGAATTTCTATCATGAAAAAGTCTACAATTAAAAATGTTGGTAAGGATGCGGAGAAAGGGGCACCCTTGTGCACTGTTGGTGGGAATGTAAATTGGTGCAGCCACTGTAGAAAACAGTATGGAAGTTTCTCAAAAAAAAAAAAAAAACCCTAAAAATAGAAGTACATAGGATCCAACAATTCCACTCCTGGGTGTATATCTGCAAAAAAATGAAAACACTGATTCGAAAAGATACATGTGCCCCAAAGTTCATCACAACTGTCTATTTTCAAAAATGTCATTGCCACAAACAGAAACTCTACCCATTAAATAATCATTCTGAAGGCCTTTTTGAACCTAGCAAGATTACTTCCAGTTTGTGCCACAGAGCTGGTAATGCATGGACACCTATGTCCTGACAGCAGTGCAGGAACAATGGGGAGAAATTGTCAAGCGGAGAGCAGAGCTGGAGATGATTTAGACCCCTTAGAACTGGAGAAACTTCCAGGGTATGAGCCTGTGTCTGTCTATGTACAAGTGTGTGTGTAGGAAAATAGCGGTGCTTAGGCTGAGTTCTCTAGAAGCACAGCTTGAGATAAGGGTTCTTGCATACGTGATTTATTGAGAGTCCACTGGAAAATTCATGGAGTGAAGGGAGCAAGATAGGGCAGGTGGAGAAGACAAAAGACATGGCTTCAGAGTCTACCTAGCCTGACTTCACAGGGAGCACACAGCAAGAAAAGCACCAGGTGGTTACCCCTCCTTGAGGCCAGGGGGCTGGCCCTTTTACCTCTGGATCAGTCAATCGGTGGCTGCAGGCCACCCAAGGGAGCAGGTGTGACCTCCCAGGCCTTTTCAAGTGAGACAGCTCCCGTTGGCCAAAGAAAGTTCTGCAGACAAGGGCACAGCTGTGAACCATTAGCAGTCAGACTCATAGCAGCTGGAGGACCGGTCCACTGGAAAAAGGGATGTGGTGGAAAACAAGACCACCTACTACAACCAATTATGGTATCATCAATCCATGGGCTACTGGGAAAGAAACTCTATCTAGAGCAGGATCACATTTTGGAAATGAGAAAAAAGTATTAAAAGGAGGAGGTACTAAAACTTAACATTGGTTGATGTTATAAAAATATCTTTTCCTAGAGACTAACTAAACATTATCTCTTTCTTTTGAAGATCATGTGATAGAAAAGCTGGAGAAATGTGGTTTCTTTAATGATAACATCAGAAAGGACATATTCTTTTTGACTGTCCATGATGCTGTTCTCCATCTCCAGAGCCAGGTGAAATCCCAAGAGGTTCAAGATTCCATTTTAGAAACGGTAAACAAACCTTTCTACATATGTATCTTTCCTAAACTACCATGATTTCTGTAAATGGCAAAAATTCCACAAATCTAGGTTTGAATCCCAGCCCGGTGGGATTTTAAGCCATCTACTTAACTTTTCAGAGCCTCGATTTTCTCATAAGTAAAATGGGAGTAAAAACATTTACCTTGCTGGGTACATATGAAGACTAAATGTGAGAATTTATAGGAAAGCACCTGGTAGTAGCTAGGACAATGTTAGTTCTACAATGTGTGGATTTACTAAGAAGAGTAGGCATTAGCTGTAGTGACTTTTTAGAATATAGGCACCAAATCTTGGATCTTCTGTGATGTGTATATAAAATGCAATTTAAATTCTTAGCAGTCTGGAAACTCTTGATTATCAGTGTCTTTTTTTTTGCTTTTGTTTTTGTTTTGGCTGCACTACGTGGCTTGAGGGATCTTAGTTCCCTGACCAGGGATCGAGCCTATGCCCTCTGGGGTGGAAGCTTGGAGTTTTAACCACTGGACTGCCAGGGAATTCCCTATCAATGTCTTTAAATACGAACCATTAGGTCTTAAGTGATCCTTGAAAAAAAAAAAAAAATTGAAACCCATGAATCAGCCTAGAGTTTATTCTGCACAAAACAGGATAGGCCTTGATTTCCCACAGGCCTCCTTATTTTGTCATTTCTCCTGTAAAATACCCAGGAGAGTTGAGTATTCTCATGTGGATCACTGGGCTGGGCCTACTGCCTGGTACAAGAACTTCATCTCTCATGGATCTTCTCATTGTGAATTTGGGAAAATAAAACAAATGCCTATAAAAATAACAACAATAATAATTATTCTGGTGACACAGTCTACTATATTTTAAATTTCTTTCCCTTTTTTCTAAAAGTAAAATAAATAGATTCTTCCTGTAGATTGGAAGTTAATATCTGAGGTGAAATTAATTTAGAAAACAATAATACATTATTCTTTCCACCTATGGTTAGTGCAAAGATTATTCTGCTGTAGAAAATACTAGTCCTAAATACCAAGACATGGATCTTACACATATCTCACCCCCAGGTAACAACAGCAAAGCACGATCATATAAAGAGAACTGGGTTATTCATATGTGAGATTAAAAGCAGCTAAAAAGCCCTCTGAAATGTCACTCTTGCCTTGATATACATTTAGAGTTGTCTTGAGAATACCCTTTACGCATAAGACAAAGTCCAGATTGCTACTGGTTTCCTCTGTGTGGAAGATTAAATTACATACTACAGCTAAAAAGCAGAACTTTCCTGAACAAGCTACTTGGTTCATAGATGTTGGTTTCCATCTCCAATAAAATTAATTCCCATCCAGTTCAACTTGAGACTGTTTATTGCCATCGGTCAGGAGTCCTTCTCTGGGCCTTCACTAATACTTCATGCTGTACTAAGTGCTCTTAACTTGGCCACTGAAAGAAAACCACTACTGACTGCTGAATCATTTAGGCAGACAGGGTGACTTGTTAAGAGGCATACCCTTCAGAGGTTGGGGAATAGAGTTGCAAAGGAGGTTAGACAATGGAGAACGATACCAGTTCACACTTGAATGTGAAAAAAAAAATGGTATAGGGAGAATTCTAAGTGGGAAATAGAAAAGGACAAGAAAGCTGAAAAGGATTCTGAAGCATGTAGATTATAGATGAGAGGCACCAGCAAAGCTTCAAATCATTTACAGTGAAGTATCAGGTGGGTTGATGCTATTATACCTCCAATATATATTCTCTGTGTTCTCTTTGTCAAGATCACCCTCATCCAAGACTGTAAAGATCCTCTTGAATTAATGGAAGCAGAGCTGATTGAAGAAGAACTTGATGTCCAAGATGAGGTATGATCATTATTTTCATTCAAAGAAAATAATTTGGATTAAATAGAATAATACTTGTATATTAAAACTGATAAAAACTATTCAGGGAAAAGAATTTTTTAAAAATATCAAGAGGATGGCTTCATAGAAAGGGGAGAATGGAAAACAAGGATTCTCTCTTGAAGACATTAAGTACCTGGAGGGACCTTTTGCCCCAGGCATACAGGTGTGATCAGCAACTAGAAGCAGCCAACACACTGGTCCTGATTTTATACCTAAGCCTCCGCATACCTTCTCTTTCAGAGACCTCAGGCCAGTGGTAAAGGAGAAGGATGAATGGAGGGAACTTTTAAACGAGGAGTTTCATAAGCTTCAGAAATAGTATATGAGAAGTAGGAACCTCATGACTTTTCTTCATGTGACTGATGATGGCTTAAAAAAGAGACTGATTCTGTATATTTCTGATGCTTCGGGGGCATCAGATTATTCATAGGAAGCTTGACTGAAACTTACAGTATCTGATTGAACTTTGTGGCTCCATCACTCAGTAAAATGGGACCAACAAAAGAAGATCATAGAATTTTAAAGTTGAAAGATGTGTAGAAATCAAGTAGCCCCACATCCTTGGCCATGTGGAAATCTCTCCTACCCATCCCTAAGGATGTTCTCTCAGCTTTTGTGTGAACATTTCTAGACATTGGCAAGTAGTAGCTTTCCAAGGGAGTTTGCTACACAATTGGAAGTTTCTAAGTGTTAGTTGTGCTTACAAACTAGATTAACCCTTTCTCTAATAATCATCCAATGGACTGAGATCCTTTGGGCTGCCTTCTCTGAACAGTCCTTAAATATCTGAGAGCAACCTTCATGTTTGCAACAGCCTCTGCCCTGGGTGAGACTCCTCCAGTTCCCTTTCCTGTTCCTCATAGACATGAGGTTTGTTAATCCTTCCCTGGTCAAGAAGGGGACACAAAACCCCAGATGGGGTCAACTATGCCCTACCTTGATCACAGCAAGATATTTACATTACTGTGACTTAAGAATGGGTTTATTTTCATAATAGCTACATCATAATCTTTGCTTCTATTGAGCAACTAAAGACTTGGGCATTTTCACATGAACTGTGGTCTAGCCGAGCTCCCCATTTGTGTTTATGTATGGTTTGGACCTTGATGCAGAACTACATGTTTTCCTGCTAGGTCACAGCTTACTGATTCCAGTTTATTGAACACTGAATCTATCATCCAGCATGTTAGCTATGTACCCCCACTGGGTGCCAAATGCAGATCTGGATAAGCAAGACTTCTCTGCTTTACTCCAGGTCCTGATAAAAATGTTGAAAAGAATAACACTCAAACCCCAATGATAAAATCAGGCAGTGAGGATGACAGGCAGAGAAGATTTTTGTGGAAGACATACACTAAGTAGAATGAAAATCAGAGGTTCTGCGTTTTAGCCCATCAGCTTAGTGAGTCCAGGAATGTCATTATTGAGCTGTGAAGTCCTTCCAGCTTTACTAGTTTATGACTAAGGATACAGGGCCAACTTAGTTGAGTGAAAACTCATGTCAAAATTGGAACCTAAGAAGTTGTCACACTATAGAAGTATTTTTAATGCCACATTCAGGTAGGGTTCCTGTAGATAGAGAATCAGTAAAGCAGAGTGGTTTTCAGCACCTGGGCTTTAGAACCAAGAGACTTGAATGCTGGCCCTAATTCTGCAGCTTACTAGCTGGGTAGCCTAGGGCACTTTATTTATCCTGTCTTCATTTTGGTTTCTTCATGTAAAATGGAAATAATAATACCTCACAGAGTTGTGACAATTAGCGGGTGCATGTAAAGGAATAAAACTTTGTACTGTACATAGTAAGTGCTCAAAAAATAGTAATTATTGCTTTAAAAATATATTCGATTAAAGTATGATAAGGTACAGAATTAAGTTTTTACCCTACTTTTATTGTGATGCTATACACTTGAATAAATGTAAGCAAGCAACACTACACAAACATCTGCAAAAAAGTTAAGGTAGACTTAAGGAGAATTCAGTTGCATCAACACTGTTTCCCCTTTGCCTCCACAGGCTATGCGAAGACTTGCTTCCTGAAATTGGGCTCGGGAGGTTTCTCTAAGCAAGGACTGCAAGGCAAAATTTACCCACCACATAATTCTATGCAAATATTTTCTGCATTGACTATTTTCTTCGAACTTGAAAGATGCTTTTTCCATTAGACTTCTTAAAATCTTGTATATTTTTTTAACCTCTTAACCACTGAAAGAGAAGCACTAAGATTGTTTCTAGGCTTTATTTATAAAATGAGTAGCTTACTTATAAAATAAGCAAAATGGAGAAGAGAATTTAGCAATGTCTAGGATCTGAGGATATTATGCTGCTCTTCCCCACGACAGATTTGCTGACAACGTTCTCGTGGGTACCTGCGTATCTCTGTGTAGCTGTGTCACCCAGCAGCCTCTGTGGGCAGGCAGGTGAGGCAGGAATGATTATCCTGTAGAAAAATCTATTTCTGACTGACACTGATACCCATGAGCTGCACTGATCACAGTATAAGGTCACAGCGAGTAAAGGCTGAAATAGAATTATTAATATACTTATCAATAAATACCTTTAAAAAATCCCTTTTGGTAAATGCATCCAAAAAAAGCTTTAAAAATGCAAATTTGGTTAGTACTTAGTAATGAAGTATTACTATATGTGACCAGATACGTAACCAGAATTCAGAATAAAGGGAATGGTTCACTTAAAAGCTATAGAATTGGGCTGATATATTTTAGAAACATTGACTCAGAGAAGTGAAGTGTTAAGATTATTGTGGTTTATAGAAAGCATTTTTCAATGTAATAATCAAGGATCACAGATAAGATCCAGTAAAATATATGACACACTATCTTTAGTTGAAAAATGCAGTTTTAATTTATCTTAGTCTATAGAAATGGTCATTGTGTAGGCTATATTTAAGTATGGTCTATTTAAAGTCTAACACAAAGATAGTGTTGTTTTGAACAAAAGTCAATTTAGATATGTTTATAAGACCGTGGTGATTAAAACAAGTTTCTGTTTTTCTTTAAAAATTTAGCAGTATGTGAAGTGATCTTCAACTAAATTCTAAACACCTTTCAAAAAAAATCTAAAAAGTGAAATGCTTATATATATGTATAATATACATATATATTGATTAAGACAAAGCATTCTAAATGAATTCAATATTAAAGGAAAATAGTTGGTTTGGAATATACACATTGAAAGTATATATTTTTTAAAAATCCTTATGTTAAGCCTGAAAATATTTTTTACTTAACTTTTTCTGAGTGCCAACAATTTTCTAGGCACTGTATATAATATTTAGGCTTTGGTCCTGTGGACTAGTCCCATGTATTTCATGCTGGAGTGAATGAAGTTGTACTTCATTTCTAGAGAAAAATACTCAGGTCCTCAACTGAGACAATGTCTTAAGTTGACAGACAATGATATTGTACCTTTGGCACAAATGTGTGAAATTCCCAAATGTGTTTGGCTATCCAAAGGCAGCATGTCTTATCTCTGTTTTTCTTCTTAAATACTATCAGAAATAAGGCCTCTAGCTACTTCTGAAGGAATATCATTAGTAATCATATCAAATTAGGTGACTAAAAGCATTATTTTCCTCCCCGACCCCCATACTACATATTAGAATTTCAGGGAGTTGCAATGGATTGTGATGTTATAACAGTGTTTTATGCTCATGGGTTATACTGGCTTTAATTGATGTGGAACAGAATTCTCCCCATGTTGGGTATAGCATAACCAGGATTATAACGTTATCTCATTTTCACAGTAATACATGCCTATAATGGTGAAAATCATATCTCTAGAGAGTGAATATAATAGTCTTGCAGAAAATGGATAAATACCTCTGTTCAATAGAGGAAATATGCACTGCTCTTTTTTTTTTTTTTTTTTTTTGATTGAAGGAAATACCAAAGTTACATTTTAAAGGCTAGAGTTTTGTAAAATCTTGGGTCCATTTGTGGCCATATAAGACCACAGTCTTTGACTTGTTTCCCAAGCATACTCTAGTAACACTGTCTCTTCCATGCATTTTGTGAATAGTAAACATACTTTTAATTCTGTATTGTCAATGAAAATTTTACTTGAAATTAAAGCTTTTGTTATGTTTTTAACTTAGAGGATAAGATTCCACTATTGTATATGAATTTCAATAAGTGAAAAAAATCAAATCATGTACATTTGGAGATATTTGCACATATTTTTTATGAAAAGTAACATTGCCTTTTAAGCTACTCTGATGTGTCCCTTCTGAACAAACTATTAAATATAATAAAAAATGCTAAATTTAAGTGTTCGAGTATTCTTTTCTTTAATTGGGGTAAAGTTGATTTACAACATTATATTAGTTTCAGGTATATCATATAGTGATTCAAAATTTTTGTAGATTATACTCCATTTAAAGTTACTATAAAATATTGGCTATATTCCCTGTGCTGTACAATATATCCTCCTAACTTATTTATTTGATACATCGTAGTTGGTACCTCTTAAACCCCTTTCCTGATCCTCGCCCCTACTCTTTCCCTACTGGTAACCACCAGTTTGTTCTCTGTATCTGTGGGTCTGTTTCTGTTTTGTTATATTCAATCATTTGTTTTACTTTTTATATTCCACATGTAAGTGATAACATACAGTTTTTGTCTTTCTCTGAATTATTTCACTAAGCATAATACCTTCCAGTTCTATCCATGTTGCTGAAAATGGCAAAATATCTGCCTTTTTTATGGCTGAGTAGTATTCCATTATATATACTATATATAATTATTTAATACATATTATATATATTATATATATAATAGAATTATATACACACACACATACACACACCACATCTTCTTCATCCATTCATCTGTTGATGTACACTTAGGTTGCCTCCACATCTTGGCTATTATAAATAACGCTGCTAAAAAAAAAATAATGCTGCTGTGAACACTGGGGTGCATGTATCTCTTCGAATGAGTGTTTTCATTTTCTTGAGATATATACCCAGCAGTGGGACTGCTGGATCATATGGAAGTTATAATTTTAGTTTTTTGAGGAGCCTCCATGATGCTTTCCACAGTGACTGCACCAATTTGCATTCATACCAACAGTATAAGAGGGTTCTCTTTTCTCCACATCTTCATCGACATTTGTTATTTGTGGTCTTTTCGGTGATAGCCATTCTGACAGGTGTGAGGTGATATCTCATTGTGGTTCTGATTTGCATTTCTCTGATGCTTAACGATGTTGAGCATCTTTTCATGTGACTGTTGGCCATCTGTATTTCTTCTTTAGAAAAATGTCTATTCAGGTCTTCTGCCCACTTTTTGATTGGGTTGTTTGTTTTTTTTTGATATTGAGTTGTGTGAGCTGTTTATATATTTTGAATAATAACCCCTTATCATCATATTATTTGCAAACATATTCTCCCATTCAATAGGTTGGCTTTTCATTTTGTCAGTGGTTTCATGTGCTGTGCAGTGTGTCAGTATTCTTATCAGTCATCATTTTGATGTATTCCGCATAGCTCTCCTTCCATTTGTGTGTAATTTCTTTTTGTAAAAACTTCTTAATGCAATAAATAATGTTACATATCTCAGTTCAATCTTGTAATTCTTACCCAAATATTTCCAGCGTATTTTGTGCAATGATTTTCATTATTGTAAGCAACCTTTTCTTTCTGGTACCACATACACATCAAAATGATATAAAGCGTAGTGTACTGCGTGAAGAATTTTCACAAAACAAGCACACCAGTCTAGCCAGCACCCAGATCAATAAGCAGGAAATAACTAGCACCCCAGAAGCCCTCTCATGCTCCCTTCCAGTAACTGCCCCAATGGGTAATTATTGTCCTGACTTCTAACACTTGATCTTTGAACTTTGTATAAATGGAATCGAAATGGAAAGATTTCTATCAAAATAGGAAGATTATTTCTATTTTTTCCCTTTTTCTTTTGTGTCTATCTTCTTTCACTCCGTATCACAAATGTAAGATTCATCCATGTTATTGCATGTAGCAATCATTCATTACTCCTCACTGTTACATGGTATTCCATTGTCTGAATTTACTACCACTTATTTATCCATCTTACTGTTTATGGATATTTGGGTTGTTTTCAGTTTTCGGCTTTCATGAATAGAGCTGCTGTGAACATTCTTGTTATTTATTTATTTGGTAAACATATGCACACAATTCTGTGAAGTATATACTTAGGAGCAGAGTTGCTGTGTCATTTACATATGTTCTGTTTCAGTAGATACTGCGGTAGATAACTAGTATCTACAGCAGACTGTTTTCCAAATGGGTTGTACCAACTCACACTTCTATCAGCTGTGAGAGTTCCAGTTGCTACACATTTTTGTCAACACTTGGTTTGTGTATTTTTCATCTAAGCTGTTCTTGTGGGTGTGTAGTAGTATCATACTGTGGTTTTACTTTGCATTTCTCTGATGACTAAAGCAGTTGAACACCTCAGATGTTTATTATCATTTAACATTTAAATATCCTCTTTAGTGAGTCATGGGCCCAAATCATTTGCCTATTTTTCTTTTCAGGCCATCTGCCTTTTTCTAATTGCCCTATATGAGTGTATGTAGTAAGGATACAAATCCTTTGTTGAAAAATGTATTGTATCTTATTCTGTAGATTGCCTTTTCACTCAATTATGATGACTTTTGATCAAGAGAAGTTCTTAATCTAAATGTAGTTCCATTTATCACTTTTTCTTTCTCTTTCTTTCTTTCTTTTCTTTTCTTTTTCCTTCCTTTTTTTTTGGTGTCTAGTTAAAGAAAACTGTGCCTCCCCAAGACAATGAAGATATTTTCTTATGTTTTCTTCTAAAAAAATTCTAAATTCTCACATTTAGTCAATTTTTATATATGGTGTGAGGCAAGGAGTAAAGATACATTTTTTTGTTCCCAAATGAATATCCCATTGACCCAGCAACTTTCATTGAAAATACCAACCTTTCCCCTTCTTCAATGAAATGTCACCTTTAACATAAATCAGATAATGATATATGCTTGTGTCTGTTTCTAGACTCTCTGTTCCATTGGTGTGTTTTTCTGTCCTTGTACCAATACTTTACTGTCTTAATTACTATAGCTTTTTAGTAGCTGTAGATATTTGGAAGTATAATTCTTCCAATTTGTTCATTTCCTATTATATTTATGCTTAGTCCTCTGCATTCCCGTTTACATTTTAGAAGAGCCTATCAATTTCTAACAATTATCATTCTTAATATATTTTCTAGAATTAGCAAACATTTTCATTTTGAGGGATTAATGACCCTCAAAAATTTAAATTTAAAAAATTAAATGAAATATATGCTGAAACTCACAAAATTAATCATGGTTACATCTTATTAGATGATACAAAATATAAAAACAACATGATTTTTGTTTGGTTTTTTCATTTATTTTTAAATTATTTTTAAAATTTTTTTAAAGATTTATTTTATTATTTACTTATTTATTTAGGTTGCATTGGGTCTTCATTGCTGTGCATGGGCTTTCTCTAGTTGGGGCAAGTGGGGGATACTCTTTGTTGTGGTATGCGGGCTTCTCATTGTGGTGGCTTCTCTTATTGCAGAGCATGGACTCTGGGCATGCGGGCTTCAATAGTTGTGGCTCTCAGGCTCTAGAGTGCGGGCTCGGTAGTTGTGGCACATGGGCTTAGTTGCTCCATGGCATGTGGGATCTTCCCGGCCCAGGGATTGAACCTGTGTCCCTTGCATTGACAGGTGGATTCTTAACCACTGCGCCACCAGGGAAGCCCTATTTGTTTGTTTTTTAAATTAGAGAGAGAAATATAGATTTCAATTCATGTGCTTCATTAACTTACATGGTGGGACTCCCAGGTTGAGGTCAAATTGTGTCTACTTGGACTTGAGATGTGTCCAGGGCCAGGCTAAAGAGAAGTCTGTGTAATGACTGAGGAGCCTCCTGGGATAGAGACATTCATTCCAAAGCAAGAAGGAGCAGACTTAAAGAGCTGACCCAGTAACAAGGCTGAGTTGTTGGTGGACAGGGTGACTGGGGTAATATAGTGCCTGTCATTCTGGGTTATGTTCTAGAGAGAGATCCATGAACTCATGTTGGGTTCCTATGAAGAAATAAGGCTGCAAAAATATAATCCAAAAGAGCTGATTTCCTGAGATCTCTATAAAAGGATGGGGCACATGAAATGCTCTTGGCAACCATTACATATAACAATATAATTCCCAGGGTAGAGGAAGGCATTTTGCCCTGGTCTCCAGGCACATCTACAGCTCTGGAGACACCTCAGGTCTTATCCTCCTGAAAAGTGCATGGAGGATAGCCGTCCTTTGTGGGACGGACTTACTCATGAACACATGTCAGGTGCTCATCAGAACTTCCAGAAATACTTGAGAGGTCCCTTATTTGGGGCTTAGGCCTATGGTGAATAGATGAGATGAGAGTCAGTAAATTACATCTCTTTATCACTTGCATCAGGCTGGGTTCCTGAAGAAAGTTTGGTTTCATTTAGAATAGAAAGCCCTTATGCAAACAATATAATAAAAGCCATATGAACTTTAATCATACGAACTTCGGTTCCGTAAAAAAGCCACATAAAGACAAATAGCCAGAAGGAATGGGAGAGAGAGAAAAATAAAAGCGATGAGTGGGGAAGGAAAGGAGGGCCAAAGAGGGGAAGGAGAAAGGAAAAGAACCACTATGAGGAAAATGGCATCAGGGAAGGGAAAGAAATAAGAAAGGGGAAATTAACTGAAGAAAGAGAAAAAAAAGGAAGTTTAAAATAAAAGGTGGAGGGAAGAAGAGAGAGGAGATCAGGGGAAAGTAGAAAGGGAAGATGAGAAAGAATTTAGTAGTAGAAAAAGAAAATTCAAATAAAGGATTGATTTCAATACAATCATATCATTTGAGAACTCAGAGAATTTAGCAACACTTTCTCTCCCACATCATGCCATCCCCTGAGTTCTTGGTCCCCCTTACCTGGCTCTATTTTTTTCCTTCATTAAAGTTATCACCTTCTATGCATTATAATCCAGCTAGTACTATTTATTTCCTCTCCCTGATTCCTCCCTTATGCTAGAATATAAGCTCCATCAGGGCAGGGATCTTTGTTTTATTCCTGGACAGATTCCAAGCACTAGAAGAGTGAAGAGTGCCAGGCGCACAGAAGGTGCTTAATACTGTTGGAAGACTGAATCACGATGCAGTGATGCTGAATAAGACCAACATGGCTTGAGATAGCAGTCATCTGGGTTCACAAGACATTCAGAGTTTCCTAGGCTCTCTGGCCTATTCCTGTGGCCTACCCCAACTTACCTCCCTGTCTGCCTGCTCTCTGTACAGGTCTCCAGGAAAAGCAGCTAGGGATTCACTAGGATGCTCACAGAGCTTCAAGGAGCTGAAGGCCCTTCTAGATGCTATGCTTGTTTTGAATCTGCTAAGGTAGCCCACTTCATTCCTTTCTTCAGGAACATCTTTGGGCCTAGACACAGGGGAACTGTTTTTGCATAAGAGCCAGCCCCAATGCACTGTTTTAGACCAAGTGCTCTGGTATTCTGAATCCCTTCCAATTACACTTAAAATTTTTTTTATTTTGAAATGATTATGGATTCACAGGAATTTACAGGGAAATGTACAGCAAGGTTCCCATGCACCCTTCACCCAGCCTCCCTCAGTGTTACCATCTTGCACAACTACAGCACAATATAAAACCCAGGGAATTGGCATGGGTACAAACCAGAGAGCTCATTCACATGTCACCACTTATTTGTGTGCGTGTGTGTAGTAGCTCTATGCAGTTTTATCCCAAGTATAGCTTCATGTAAACACCATCACAATCAAGCTGCATGGCTGTGCCATCAGCACAAGACTCCTTCTGAGAGCCTTTTTTAAAAAGCATGCCAAGTGCCAATACACTTCTCCACATCACACCACTCCCAGACTCATTAAGACTGAACAAGGGGGACCTCCCTGGTGGTCCAGTGGTTAAGAATCCACCTTCCAGTGCAGGGGACAAGGGTTCGATCCCTGGTTGGGGAACTAAGATCCCACATGCCGCAGGGCAACTAAGCTCGCGCATCACAACTAGAGAGAAGCCCTCGCACCGGGCACTACAACGAAAGATCCTGTGTGTTGTAACTAAGACCTGATGTAGCCAAATAAATAAATAAATATTTTTAAAAGGAGCTATTTAAAAAAAAAAAGACTGAACAAGGACATTCTGAGTTGGAGGAGCACCTCTGATATTATACTTCCTGTGGCCAGGATAAGTTGACCACGCAATATTCCATTTTAGAATTGTGCTTGCAGTTTTCTCCATTTTTACTCTTTACTATCCCAGTCATGGAGGAGCTCTAGGCCACAAAGAAGGAGCATCTAAAGATCACCCTTTGGATGTAAAACAATAATACAAGTCCTTGACCAACGAGTGCTACCAGTTGGCGGAGACTCTTCAGGATAGATACCAGGTATGGCTCTTGTCCTAGTCAATTCAGGCTGCTATATCAAATTACCATAGACAGAGTGGCTTAAACAAAAAACATTTATTTCTATTTATTTCTAATAGGCTGGAGGCTAAAAGTCTGAGATCACAGTGCCAACATGGTCAGTGAACCCCCCCCCCCTTTCCTGGTTTATAGTGGGCACTCAGAGGGTTGTCTTCTTGCTGTGTCCTCACATAGCTAGCGCTCTACTTGGAAAGCACTAATCTCATTGTAAGGGCTCCACTCCCCTGACCTAATTACATCCCAAAGGCCCCACCTCCCTTTGGGGTTGTGGTTTCAACATCTGAATTTGGGGGAGGGGCACATTCAGTTCATTGCAGCTCTCTTCAAGCCACCTGTGAACTAGGTGGCATTGCTACACACCTGAGGATGGGTCCTGATCTCTGCATGTTGATTAGTCAACCCTACCCCTTCCTAGTGAACTCACTTCTGAGCTTGTTAATTGACTGTGAGTATAGCACATCAGGATCCTTCAACCCATTCCCCCAAGCTTATACCGTATACAAAAGGATGCCTGGGCATTGTTCTTTCCCTGGCCCAGAGGTATTCAGGTGAATAGGAGTGGTCTGGACCAGTAGGACACACTTGTGTACCCATGACCTTTCTCTGGTAAGCTCCCAATCAAGTGGGTAAAGGAAGGAAGTGGTGAGAAATGAGGCTGGGACGTAGACTGGGGCCAGATTACGAGGGGCCTCCGATGCCACATCAAGGAGCCTGGATTTTATCCTTGACTCTGGTAAGAGATAAAGGCAAAATGACTGGGTTACATTACCTAGCTAATCCAATCAGCTGACCTGGATGCCTAGAAATAAATTCAGAAGGTGAAACTAAAGCAGAGATGAATGAAGCTTTTGTTGTTTGGTTTCCAAGGACAGAGTAACGGATGAAAGATTAGCTTTTGTGATTTAGAAATAAAAAGCTTGTTCTATGGATGTGATTTTTATTTCCCTAGTTTATTCTTTTAAGACAATTTTAGTATTCTATTATTTCCAATGATATGAGGCCTTACTTTTATGATTAGGAAGATATGTGCTATATTAAAATATTTAAGGCATCAGTAGATACTGATTTGATGTTGTGGAGTCCATGTTTCCTATAAACATTTTGCTGTTTCCATGAGAGAGTTGGTCTTTTCCGGTTTTACCTGCTTGTTTTTAAAAAAAAGAAAAAAAAAGAAAGAACTTTTGGTTCCTAAAACAAAGCAGGAAGTGATTGCTTAATATTTCTCTTTAAACCAGTTATTAAATGTCTGTGACAAAATACAAGGTCTAGCAGAGAAGTCCTCTGTGCTTGCTGTGACCTCCTCCTGAAGAATTGAAGACTTCCAAGCTGTAGGGGGTGAAGCCTGCCCTCCTCCTTCCTCACTGCCTCTCCTCTACACCAGGTGGTTTGCCTAACCAGAGACACAGCCAGCTGCGCGGCATGAGGACAGTCAGGATAAAGATCTACACTCCGGGGAGAAGTAACGTGCAGGTCAGATCTGCCTGCTTAAAGAGCTGAGGCTACTTTTTCTTTTTAGTTTCATCTGCCTTCATTTTCTTCAGGGCACTAGCTTCTCCATCGGCTCCTTATTCATCAAGTGCCTCTTCTGTGACAGGCATGGTACTAGAAGCTGGGTATACAATCAGTGGTCAAAAAAATAGAGTCCGGCTCTATCCTCCTGGGACTTAGAGTCTAACGAGGGAGACAGTTGATGAACAGGTCAACATCCCACTAAACACAGGCTGACGTCTTGTGGCAGAGGCTTGAAGGCAACAAACAAAGGGCTTTCTGTGACGGAGGATGACTTGGGCGGGAAGGAGGGGAGACTGTGTGTGCTCTCGGAGGAGGGGATGCTTCAGGAAGGAATTAGCAAGCACAGACCTGGGGGGAGATTGTTCAGGCAGAGGGAACAGGTAGGGAAAAGCCCCGAGGCAGGATTGATCTCAGCTGAGAAGCCGTCATTTGGGACTGAAAGAAGACCAGCAGGACAGAGGAGGCTGCCAACACAGAGTCCTAAACACTCAAGAGTTTGTACCCAGAAGGCACTGACAGCCTTTAAACTGGGAGAGATATGGCCAGTTTTGTGTTTCCAGAAGATTGCTCTGGGAGACTTGTTTGTTTCCACGTGCAGAGAGTATCTCTCAAGGAATACACAGGGTGTGGTCATTTTGGTTGCCTATGGGAAGAGGAACTGGGGGTGGCCAGGGGGCAAGGGCAGGAGGAAGAAGTTCTGTAAACCCTTTATTCACTTATGATTTTGAGGGTATTATATGTACTTGAAGACTGGACACAGGAACAGTCTGTGGACAGACATCCAGGACAAATCTGAGAGAGACATACAAAAATCTGGTGACCAGACTGTGGGAGTGAGGAAGAGAGAGGAATTAAGATGCTCTGTGTTTTTGGATTTAGGTTTGAGCAACTAAGTAGATGGTGATGATAACAAATTGGGGAGAGTTGAAGAGGGACAGTTTGGGGGTATTGGCAGCTCTAGAATTTCTAATTAGAAGAGGCTTAGGGGTGGGCAGCTGGTTGCAAGTAGTGGCTGGAAGAGACTGGTCTGAAACTGAATTTGCACAGCATTTTTTTTCATCGGTCAGGATATGTCCGATTATGCATAGTAACCTAAGATACACATGTCTGAGAACTAAAAAAAAAAAAAAAAAAGCAAAACCTCAGTGACTTATATAACAAAGGTTTTTTTTTCTTGTTCTTTTCCTTCTTGTTTAAAGTTTGCTGCATGTCCAAATAAGCCACTGAGCAATTTTCTTCCACGTGATGCCTCAGCATTCCAGGCTATTTTAATCTTAGGTATCTTTATCTCAACAAATGATAACCTTAAAACAAAGAAGGGGAAAAAAAAAAAAAAGACAGCAAGGAGAAATATTTCCACCTGGAAGCAATACGTGTAATTTTCACTCACATATCAGTGGCTAAAGTAAGAGTCAGAGCTAAGTCTAACTTCAAGGAGGTGGATAAACATAATCCTCTTATGTAAACAAATATGATGTCTAGGAAAAGAAGGAGAGTAAGAAGTCTGGTGACTAGTAATGCCTACTGTGACATCTTACATAAGAATGAAAACACTTCAAACTTCTGTATCAAAGAATGTGGGTAGTGGTGAGGAGGAGAGGTAGAACTTGGACCATCAAATGAGCCCTCACCACCCTCCACACTCCCTACCCCCTGCTTAGTGCTGTGTTTTGTGTGTGGAAAAGACTCACGAGTCCCAGTTTCGGACACATTAAGTTAAAGATGCCTCCATCTATCCAAATGGAAGTATCAAAGAAGCAGCTGAATCAGGTCAGAGGACAGGTCTGGGCTGGAGCTATAATTTGGGAGATTAAAATACATGCACCTGCAGTTGCATGTGAGTGTGTGAAGTCCACTGGAGTGGTGTAGGCTGGCCCAGTTGGGCATGAGAGTGTCTAAGGAAGATACAGAGAGAATGACTGGGAAATAGCTGTAGACAGGACCTTGCTGACAATGAAAATTAAAGGGGGGTCTAGAAAGGAGACTAAGAATCAGAGAGGAAGGGGGAGAATCAAGAGTGACGTTGTTAAAATTAAGGGAAAAAAGCTTTCTTTTTTAAAAAGATTTATTTTATTATTGATTGATTGATTGATTTTATTTTTGGCTGCATTGGGTCTTTGTTGCTACGCACGGGCTTTCTCTAGTTGTTGAGAGCTGGGGCTACTCTTCATTATGGTGTGTGGGCTTCTCATTGCAGTGGCTTCTCTTGTTGCAAAGCACTGGCTCTAGGCACATGGGCTTCAGTAGTTGCAGCACACAGGCTTAGTTGTTCCGTGGCATATGGGATCCTCCCAGCCCAGGGACTGAACCTGTATCCCCTGCATTGGCAGGTGGATTCTCAACCACTGCACCACCAGGGAAGCCCCAAGGGAAAAAAGCTTTAAAAAAAGTGTGTGCATTTCTGCTCTTATCAAAGCAGACTCCTCCACTTGTGCGATGAATCCCCACCCCTTCTGCACCTTTATTCCTCTCTCCACCGAAACGATTCTGTTAGCACTTAAATATGCTGCAGTGACATCTCCCATCTGATAAAACAATGCCCACCTCTTCCAGCCTCCTCTGCAGACACTGTCATAGCACAAAGCTCTAGGCACACATCTCTCCTTTCAGTCCATCAACATTCCAAGTTCTTTGGTGCCTTTGCACTTTTCTCTCTGCCTGGAGGCTTTCCCCCAGGTTCTTATAAAGATTAACTCTTTTTCATCTTTTAAGCTTCAGCTTAAATGACATCTTCTCAAAGAGGCCTTCTTTGACCACACTGTGTAAAGCAGTTCTCCCAGTGCCATAGGTGCCCATAGGTGCTTGTCTTAGTCTGTGTGGGCTGCTATAACAAAAACGCCATAAACTCAGTGACTTATAAACAACAGACATTCATTTCTCCCAGTTCTGGATGCTGGGAAGTCAAATATCATGGCTTTGGCAGATTCAGTGTCTAGTGAGGGCTCACTTCCCAGTTCATAGAAGGTACCTTTTCACTGTGCCATTACATGGAGGAAGGGGCAAGGGCTCTCTCTCTCTTTTTAAATTTATTTTATTATTTATTTATTTATTGGTTGTGTTGGGTCTTCATTACTGTGCATGGGCTTTCTATAGTTGAGGCAAGCAGAGGCTACCCTTTGTTGTTCACGGGCTTCTCAGTGTGGTGGCTTCTCTTGCTGTGGAGCACAGGCTCTAAGTGCATGGGCTTCAGTAGTTATGGTGTGTGGGCTCAGTAGTTGTGGCTCATGGGCTCTAGAGTGCAGGCTCAGTAGTTCTGGTGGACAGGCTTTGTTGCTTCTTGGCATGTGGGATCTTTCCAGTCCAGAGCTCGAACCCGTGTCCCCTGCATTGGTAGGTGGATTCTTAACCACTGTGCCACCAGGAAAGCCCAAGGGATCTCTTTTATAAGGGCACTAATCCTATTCATAAGTGTGCCACCCTAAGACCTAATTACCTCCCAAAGTCCCCACCTCCTAATAATATCACCTTGGGGATAAGGATTTTAACATACGAATTTGAGGGGGGACATGAACATTCAGACCAGAGTAGTGCTTTATATATCACATTGCCCTTCTCTATTTCCTTCACAGTATTTACAATTCTCTGAAATTATTGCTTACATGTATACTGTGAGTTTCACCCCACTAGAAAGCAAATTACAAGGGAATACAAGGAAAACTTTGTTGGGGGAGGGGGTGTGGGTTGGGGAGCATAAGGAGTGGTCATTGCCTCCTAAAGTATTACATTTTAGCAATTTTAAGATACTGTGTTGATAGTTGTTAATAATATGATGAAAATAACATTTGAGCAAGCAGTTTGAAATTCAGATTGTGATGCAAAGCCGTGAAGTGAGTCAAAGGTTGGCACCTTTGTAAGATCTTGCTGTTCCACCAATCCAAGTATCATATAACTCTAATGGATGTTATAACCTGGCTACACCCTTGCGACAGGGCTTCATCTCTATACATCACAGTGCTTAGAACAGTATAAACACATAGTAAGTACTCAGTAATTATTGGCTAAATGTTAACAGCTGCAAATGTTGCAGCCAGCTTCCTTAGATTAGCACTGAAAACTATCCCATGATTTGACATGAGGAATTTCACTGGTAACCTGAGTGAGGGCTTTTGCAGATGGGTGTTGGCAAAATGGCCCGATTGCAGGGAAGGAACAGAAAGAGAAGAAAGGAAGTGGAGCCAGGGAGACTGCTCTTTCTAGAAGCATGGAGCAAAGGGAAGAAAGAAGAGGACAGCTACTACAAGGTGCTAAATCAAGAGAGAGTTTTGTTTCAAAAGGTAGAGACTTGAACTTTTTTCTTTTCTTTTCTTTTTAATATGTCTAGAGAATAGAGCCAGTAATGAAAGAAGAATTGAAACTGTATGAAGGGGAACACATAACTGATGATGTGTGGACAAGAGGAGATTTAGCTTACATAAAGAATTCCCTTTCCTCCTGGGTGGAAAGCAGGTAAAGATGGGTTGCGGGTGGGGGTGGGGGGTGAGGAAGCTGAAGGAGTGGGCTTGCCACTGGCCTCTAGTTTCTTTCTAAACAGAAAGCTCAGAAAGCTCCCAAACTGCTCTTTTTAGTTTCTCCTCTTAACCAATTTAATTCTTTCCCCCATTTGTTTATGTCTTCTGTTCACTTTCACCCAGTTACATTTTTGTAAACTCCACCTGTTCTGGATCTGCCTGCAGCCCCTAGATTTTCTTGTTTAGTATATTACCATGGCCAGTCTTCTGGGATTGTCCTGCTCTTTGATACCCAAACAGCAAAACCTTCCATCCTAGGAAACTACAGGGATTCCGGGCTTTTCTCTGATTTCTCTAAGTATTGAGGATTCCCACTGAGTGCTTTCACATTTCACAGTCTTTATCACCTTACTTCCGTAACTCGGTTCCAACTGGGATAATAATTCAGCCCAAAGGTGGACACAAACCTCTCAATTCCCTAAAATATAACTAAGATATTTTAAACAAGATTTCACTTGAAAGCTTAGGGATAACAGAATGATTAAAAAAGTGAGAAAGTGTTGTAACTCAAGGGTCTAGCCCATTTTGTTCTTGTTCTACCCTGAGATCGTTTTCACAGATGTCAGAAAAGCACATCTGATTGCAAAAGCACTGTTGATATTCCTTATCACATAGAAAAACTTGCTAAAATTCCTATTTGAACTCTTCTGCACTTTCAACCAAATTTTTGTCCCTATATTAGCGGTCTGTTCCCTGCAAAAGCTTCCTCACTCAGCGCACAAAAATCTCTGGCCTTCATCTAGGTCTTTCTCTAAATACCCTACTTAGCCTAACAAAAGCTGGAGAAACAGATTTCTGCAAAACAAAAGCCCCAGCTGTTAGCCAAACTGACCAAGCTACACACCAGCACTCCAGGATACAGGATAGGAAGGTTTCTCTGCTGATCCCCTGCAGATCCCCTGTCAGATCACCTTGATCTCTGCTGATCCCCTGGGTCAGAATCTCCTTGAGTCTGGGAATCAACAACTAGAACATGTTGACTAGTAACTATTTTGGACAACTGCTTTAGAAATTACCATGGATCAAATACTTGGCTTGGGGGCCACAACATATTGATATCTATATGTACACATTGCCTTATTACCATGACAGTTTCATTTCTGTCTCTTCATAGGACTTTCATACTTTTGATGAAAAACCGCATACATGTGGGAGGTTTTTCCGGCCTGTGGCTAGTGCCACCTAGTGGATATCATCTGAAACAGCTTTGAGTCCGGGGTTTTTAATCTACCTGGCACAGGTGGTGATGAAGATGATGACTAACACTCATTATGTGCTTATTATTTGTCAGGCATCATGGTATTAGATGTGATGCTGATCTATTTAAATTCAGTGGCTAATTTAACCTCCAAAGCCACACTAAAAGGTGGAAACAGCCGTCCCTATTTTGCAGAATGTGGAAATTGAGACAAGGAAAGCTTAAGTGAGTTGCCTAAGGCCGCTCGAGAAATAAATTCCAGTGTCCACGTGTTAACATACTGGGAGGTGAGTGGATCTTGATGGTGTGATTTAGCACCTGGGAGCTGACAGAAGAACACTTACCTAGTGACAGCTTCCAAGGAAGCAGTTCAGTTGTCTGCTGGGGCTATAGGAAGGGGCCAAAGAAATGTCCTGCACTGGACACTGAGCAGACAGGATTCATTCTGAATTCCTCCCAGACAAGAATGCAGGTGGACCAGGCCATCATTTTTATTACCTTTTGTTGCAAGAGATAAGCAAATATTCACAATAAGGGGAATAGCTGAAGTAGGGTGAAGATTGACTCTCTCTCTCCCCCTACATCCAATTAGAAAGTTCAGACTCCATCCTGACCATCTGGAGTCTTCTTTTCCTGATGAAAGAAGAGTATATCACCCTCTAGCCTCTCAATGAGAAGTTCAGTGCACTTCTCAACTCCGAAGCATCAAGTCTGAAGTCTAAAGTCCGGAGTCTCATCTAAAGATCATCTAAATCATATATGGGTGAAACTGTAGACAGGATTCATCCTGAGGCAAAATTCCTCTCCAGCTGTAAAACCAAACAAGTGCTTCCAAAATATAGTTGCGGGACAGGCATAGGATAGACATTCCCATTCCAAGAGGGAGAAATAGGTAAGAAGGAAGGACCAAGCAGGTCCAAAACACCACAAGGCAAATTCCATTCGATCTTGAGGCTGGAGAGCCACCCTCTTTGGTTTGATGCTCTGCCCTCCAGCCCTGCCCATGTGGCTCTCTGGGAGGGCCCTGTCCATGCAGCTCTGCTGAGTAGCAGTCCTGCCCTTTGACACCTTGCTCAGACTTGCCTGTGTGCTCTGGACCTGTGGTGGGAGTGGCAGCCTCAATGATCTCTGAAATCACCTTAGGGGTCCTTCTTCTCTTTCCTTAAAGCATAGCACGCATATTCACAAGCCAAATAGCTCTATGGTCCCATCTTTTGAAATCCAAAACGTCCAACAGCCTTCTTTCATTCCATCCCACATTCTCTACCCATTTTAGTTCAAACTGGCATTGTCTCTGCTGTTTAATCCCATCTCTCTGTCTGGCTTCTGTTGAGATGGCTGACCTAAGTCCATGAATCTCTTTATTGAATGGTTGTTCAGCCGTAGCCTTAGTGTTCTCTTCAGAATAAGCTTTTTCATTTTTCGCAATATGGATAGGCTGAAGATTTTTCAAATCTTCAAGTTCTGGCTCCTCTGTGTTTAACAATTCCTTCTTCAATTCACCTCTCCCCTTTTGCATTTTACGACATGCAGTCAGGAAGAACCAAGCTGTCCCTTCAACAGTTTGCTTAGAAATCTCCTTAGCTAAATATCCAATTTCATCAGTTGCAAGTTCTGGCTTCTACAAAACACTAAAACACAGTGCAGTCAAGTTCTTTACCGCTGATTAATAAGGATTGCCTTTCCTCCTGTAAACATATTCCTGCAATAATGGTCTTCATTTCTGTCTGTGACCTCACCAGGATTGTTCTTAATGTCTGTATGTCTAGCATGCACCTCAGAACTCTCCCAGCCTCTTCCAATTATCCATTTCCAAAGCCTCTTCCATATATTTAGGTATTTGTTACAGCGGCACCCCACTTCTTGGTACCAAACTCTGTATTAGTCAGCTTGGGACACCACAGCAAAATACCATAAATGGGGTGACTCAAGCAACAGAAATTTATTTTCTTACAGTTCTGGAAACTGGAACTCTGAGATCAGGGGGGTGGGAGCTGAGATTGGGTTCTGGTGAGAGCTCTCCTCCTGGTTGCCTTCTTGCAATGTGCTCACATGGCCTTTCCTTGGTGTATGCGTGTGGATAGAGAAAGAACAACTTCTCTGCTGTTTCTTCTTATAAGGGCACTAATCCCACCACGAGGGTCCCATCCTCATGACCTCATCTAATCCTAATTACCTTCCAAAGGCTCCATCACACTGGGGGTTAAGACTTCAACTTAGGAATTTTGAGACAGTGAAAACATTCAAACATTGCAAACATTTTTTTCTTTTTTTTAATTGACTGGAGATACATACACTATGAAGCAGGCATAGCAGCCCTGTTTACTGCTTTCCCAGACAAGAAAAATGCCATCTTGTTTCCCTCACAACAGGTTTTTGGCTTTGTTTCGGTTGCTGCTTCCAACATTCCACATCTTTCTGTCATGGTGGGGCAAATCCTCATCATCTTCCACCAGTGGATACCGGTCTTCATTGTTTCCATTCCATAGCACCAGATATTTAATTTCTTTGTGCATATTTATTTTTATTGCAAATGAGCCTGTCTAGAGTTTTTATCCAACTTTTTATTACATTGTATTTCAAACACCAGAAAAGTTGGAAGGAGACAATAGTACACTACACCTGGATTCATTACTTGCCTCATCTGCCTTATCTATATGTCTATATGCCTACTAGCTATATATTTTCTGTTTAAATTATCTTGGTGACATGATATTCTACCCCCAACTACATGAGCATGCATCTACTAACCAAAATACCATTATTACACTTAAGAAAATAATTCCCTTATAGCATCTTAAAGCCAATCCATATTAAAATTTCCCCAATACCTTTTATATCTGTTTTCCCCTGAGTTTGGATCCAATGAAGCTGCAAGTATTACATTTAGTTGTTATAGCTCTTTAGTCTTATAAATCTAGAAAAGTCCTCCTACCCTTTTTTCCCCATGACACTGACTTTTTGAAGAGACTCAGGTGTGATAATGGCACTGTGACTTTATCATCTCTTAAAGATTTACACAGAATTATTTGCCGATTGGGGAAATGCTGTTACAAAAATACAGTGCATAATTAATAGACCTCAGATTTAATTTAAACTTCTAACCTGAGTGGAATCAGAAAGCTTATCAACTGCAGTAGTTAACATATTGTGACATGGTGATAATACTGAAGAACACTGTATGTTCATAATTCTAGAAATCTGCCTAAATTTACCATAGTTTTAAACTTATGTTCATTAATGGTTCAGCTCATTAAACTATGTGGATGACAAATTTTTAAAAATCCAATTAAAAAAATTCCCCAACAATGCC
Source organism: Hippopotamus amphibius kiboko (assembly GCF_030028045.1). Taxonomy (NCBI): domain Eukaryota; kingdom Metazoa; phylum Chordata; class Mammalia; order Artiodactyla; family Hippopotamidae; genus Hippopotamus; species Hippopotamus amphibius. The sequence goes on along the minus strand of NC_080189.1, from coordinate 84,772,445 downwards.
AAAAAAAAAATTTATAAGGATAAAGAATGTAAGAATCACTCAAAATCAGTCTATACAGAAATAACCATTATTAACCACAGGTGAATAGCTTGCCCAGCTATCTCTATACATCTAGTAGATGAGTAGTAATCCTTTTGTAAAGACAATACAGTACTCTATATTCAATGCAAGGCCTGTGTGCCTGGGCATTCCTTGTCCTGCCTCTGCTTTCAGTACTGTGGGGGGTTTGATGCCTGCATTTCCCTGGCTCCTGTGCCAGCTGATATCCAGCCAGGGTCAATTAATGGGAGACTGGAGGCCACCAGAAAGGGAGAAGACAGGGGTATATTCTTCACAGCAGTTGTGTTTTTTCTGGCCTCCTGTGTTTCAGGGAGCACTGTATTCTCCCTTTGTCCCTTCAGCCTAAGGCTTCAATAGCTTCTGGCTCTTACACTAACTGCTGGGTCACCTCATTGACATATGTGGCTTCTTAGCTCTTCCGTTACCTGTATAACAAGTCTCTGCACTAAATTCCCTTATTGAGAATACTTGAAGTAGTTTCTAGTTAGACCCTGACTGCTCTACAATAGATGCTATTTTTTTTAATAAATTTATTTATTTATTGGCTGTGTTGGGTCTTCATTGCTGCACACGGGCCTTCTCTAGTTGAGGTGAGCAGGAGCTACTTCATTGTGGTGTGCAGGCTCCTCTTTGCAGTGGCTTCTCTTGTTGTGGAGCATGGGCTCTAGACATGTGGGCTTCAGTAGTTGCAGCACATGGGCTCAATAGTTGTGGCTCACAGGCTTAGTTGCTCTGTGGCATATAGGATCTTCCTGGAGCAGAGATCGAACCCGTGTCTGCTGCACTGGCAGGCGGATTCTTAACCACTGCGTCACCTAGGAAGTCCCAATAGGTGCTATTTTTAATTGAAACATTCTAATTTTATTTGAACTTGATATGACAAAAGAACATGAAGTAGGGCATTTTTATCTTTAACGTGGGGGTATTACTTTCTAAAGGCTCTTTCTAGGTTAAGAAAAGAAATTATGAAAACTTTTCAGAAGTCAGAGTTCTTATTCTTAATATTTTTAACTATTTCTCAATTTTAAACAGTAAGGGTAGGCAATTCATGAAAAATTAGTACTCACGTGCTTTCTGTCACCTCTCTAAAATTTTTCAGTTATATAGTTTTTATTTTGTTGTTTATAACATTCACATTCTATTCTGCAACCATAATTTCCATAGTTGCTTAGTATTTATAAAGTTACATATTCAAACCAGCTATATTTCACTAGAATGTAAGTTTCACACTGGCAAGGTGGGCTATTTGTTTTGTTTACTGATATATTCAAAGCAACTAGAAGAGTGGCACTGATAAATACTTGAATAAATTATTTACCACAGTTATTCACTTTCTTACATTTTAATGTCTCTCCTAACTGGCTGGATTTCATTGTGGTATACATGTATATGTTTAAACAAGCACACACCTACACACAGAGTTTTTTTCTCACTCAAGAAAAGCTCAGGCTTGCTGTGCTGCTTGAGTTCCTTCATGTTGGCAGATATGGGCTGTTGTTTTATAGCATGTTCTTTGCTTATAGATGTTCTTTGCTCATTTTATTGAATGAACTATGAATACTGGTGTAATAAATTGTCACTAATCCTTTACAATTCTAGTGGCCAGTGCCCTCCTATTGCAGTTATTTTTTATTGTAAGTTTATTTTTTATTTTTTTATTTTTGGCTGCATTGGGTCTTCACTGCTGAGTGGAGGCTTTCTCTAGTTGAGGTGAGTGGGGGCTACTCTTTATTGCGCTGTGGGGGCTTCTCAGTGCTGTGGCTTTTCTTGTTGCAGAGCACAGGCTCTAGGTGCGCAGGCTTCAGTAGTTGTGTTGCACAGGCTCTAGGGTGCATGGGCCTCAGTAGTTGTGGCGTGCAGGCTCTAGAGCACAGGCTCAGTAGTTGTGGCTCCGGGCTTAGTTACTCCGAGGCATGAGGAATCTTCCCAGACCAGGGATGGAACCTGTGTCTCCTTCATTGGCAGGCAGATTCTTAACCACTGCACCACCAGGGATGTCCCCTTATTATAGGCTTTTATCCAGTTGTTTGCCACATCCATTTGTGTTCAAAAGTTAAAAAAAAAATTTGACAGGGTCATAGTATCTTTGATGGCATTCTTCAGTAAGTCAACAGATATTTTTGTGAGCACCTTCTGCTAAACACTATGTATTATACAAATATGAATTACTAATGGATGCTATCCTCTAAGAGCTTGTCTTGTAGGGTGGCTAAAATAAGCATGCTGCTGCAATATGAAGTAGATAGTGATGTCTTAAAAGAAACACAGTTCTGAAGGGGCAGTAATTACCAAGAGGAATGAAGGAAATGAACATTTACTGAAGGCCTGTTATTTGTAAGTGATAAATGTTCTCTCCTTTGATTTTTAGACCAACTCTGCAAGGAATGTTAGTATTATCCCCCATTTTACTGATACAGAAATTGAGCTTGAGTAATTGTCCAATATCACACAGAGAGAGTTGAGATTTGAACCCAGCTCTGCCTGATGCCAAAGCCTATGCTCTTTCTTTACTGCATATATTACCTACTGGAAGCATGAGACAGAGAAGGCCTGATGGAGAAAGTGGCATATGAGTAGGTGCCTTCATGGGTAGGCAGTTTTAAGGTGGGAGAAGAACTGTAAATCTATGCCTAGTATTTTCCTCAACTGAGGGGCAGGTGGGTGTTAAATCTACTGTTAAGAAACTGTTTTTGTTCATTTGGAGACCCAGTTCTGAGGAGGTAGCTATTACCAAATACTGGAAAGAAACTCCAGGAGCCTGGTTCTTGAGTTCCCTGGCATTCTTTGATTTTGGATACCTACTTCCTCATCACCCTCTGCACAGCCACACAAGGATTAAGTCTTCCCCAGTGCAAAGATTCACCCTTCCTCTTGGACGTTTCTAAAATAGTATAAGCTCTTCAAAACACCATGGGAGATATGGTGGTTTTCAAATCTAAATTCCATGCCATCAGTACACTTCAACATTTTAGTGAGTCATAACCACCAATTATTAAAAAAAAAAAAGGGACAGAAAAGAATAGAAATAGCAGAGAGCATGGCATACAGTAAGGGTAAGTATAGTTTCATGACATATTTATGTACATGTGTGTAAGTTTCTGTACTGGGCTATGATGTAAAATATATTTCTGATAGTGAGAGACATTTCTTTAACAGTAACAGGGCCTATTTACAAACCAAGTATACCAGGGAGGCCTGAAAGCCCCTTCCAACTGGCATGGAGTGGCAGCGAAGGATACTGTCAAGTCTAGGAAACAGTATGACAGACTGTTCTGCTAAGCCTTCTTTCAGGAGTGAGATGAACAGAAATGTGGAGAGGAAAAATCAAGACAATGCTCTCCTAGCTCAAGAACTAGGGAGGAGCAGGCCTATCTAGCTGAAAGAATACCCATTGCAAAATTGTTCTTCTCAGAAAAGGAGGCAGGCTGCAGGGCCTCTCTAGATCAAAGGTTCCTATCCAAATGGGTAAATATGTTGCCAGGCCAGAGTGGGGAAATGCTTTCAGTCAGCAATGTTCAGTCCTTGAGGACTTAATTCCTTCTTGTTCCCTGAATTTGTCTCTTGCCCAGTTTTTGATGGTTTTTGGAAAGCTGGCTGCCATACGTGATAACGCTTAGCTGTGGTAATATGTTGGGGCTGTTTCAAGAGCTGGCAGGGAGAGGAGGAAGCTGGGGCTGTGTGAGGCTGAAGCCGCCTGCCAATCAAGCTTGAAGGTGATCACTCAATTGACCGCAATAAATAGAAGTCAAAGAGTCTTGGCTAAGCATCAGGCTTGTTTTGTGTTTGCCTCAGTATGCAAACAGGTCCAAAACTTCCCTACTGACCCAACTGTCAAATCTCCAATCCATATTTATAGATAATAATGAAATTGTAGCTAACATTTAACACTCATTTAATAATGGGCCAGCTGCTGTGCTGTTATCTCACTTAATCTTTACTATCACCTCAAGAAGCAATGAATACTTTTGAATGAATGAATACACATTGAATGAATGAAACAATGAATACACCTCAGGAAAGCTTTTATTATTTTGATTGAGGAAGTGTTTTCTAAGTGATATACAAAAAGATAATGCCAGAAAACAGAGTATACATTTGTTACCATAAGACTTTTTAAAAAAAGTTTTTACGATAAAAAAGTTAGTAGAGTTAAAGAAAATAAATTGTGAAAAAAAAAAAGCAATGAATATAGTAACTACCCTGGTAATAATAACTACCATCTAATAAGGGTTCACTGTGTGCCAATAAGGACTACTAAGTGCTTTAGATAGAAAATAACGTTTAATTCTCACAACAATCCTAAAGGTAGGTACTATTATTATCCCCATTTTACAAATGACAGAATTCAGCCACAAGATTAGGTAATCTGCCTAAAGTCTCACAACTGTGCTGGGCTTGGAACCCCCAGTTTGTTAACGCCCAAGTCCATATATCTAACCCCTATATTCTACTACCTTTCCCATCCGTTTCTACTTATCAAAGTTGTTCATGTGTAGTGAACACTGTCCTAGTCAGTTCTCTTATTTACAGTTCACTCACACTTGCTGGCATTTTGGCCACCATAGGGGATCTCAGGCTTCTTGGCCAATTATTTTTATGTGTAATAGTATTGATTCCCTTCCACCCAAATTTAAGATCTGCTCATTGTTTTTAAACATATCTCACTGAATTGTGTTGTCTATATAAATGCATCATGCTAGGTTTTGTTTATATGCTCTTTCTTAACTGTTACTCTGAAATCTTACTTTTCAGGGTTCTCCACAATCATACCTTATTTTTCAGTACTCCCAAACATGGACCAATAGCACAAAGCAAAGCTGATCGCTGTCCTCTATAGAAGCTATGACAATTCTCACAGCCGTGCTCTTGTTCTTTCTTGTTTGATGTGTCTCCTTCATTGCTCTCATCCTCAAATGCTATCCCATTCATCAAGGGCCACTTTAAAATCCCTCCATAAAGCCTACTTAACTGCCCTCAGCTCTACTGCTCATAATTTTCTCTGAATGTAGGCAGCACTTGAAACACTTAGACTGTAAATCCATGTTTTTAATTATTTCTATAAATGGTAGCCTGTATGGTCCTGGATGTAGAGACCATTATTTACACAGTTCTTGTCTTCTGCAGTCTCAGGCACTACAGTGTGATAACAACTAAAAAAGCATTAAGGAGGGACTTTCCTGGTGGTCCAGTGGTTAAGACTTGGTGCTTCGGGGTGGGGGGGGGAGGTGGCGAAGGGGAAGCTGGGATGAAGTGAGAGAGTAGTATTGACATATGTACACTACCAAATGTAAAATAGATAGCTAGTGGGAAGCTGCTGCATAACACAGGGAGATCAACTCAATGATGGGTGATGACCTAGCGGGGTGGGATAGGGAGGGTGGGAGGGAGTCGCGAGAGGGAGCGGATGTGGGGATATATGTATAAATACAGCTGATTCACTTTGCTGTACAGCAAAAACTGGCACCACAGTGTAAAGCAATTATACTCCAATAAAGAGCTTAAAAAAAAAAAAAAAAGACTTGGTGCTTCCACATCACAAGGTGCATGTTTGATCCTTGGTCGGGGAACTAAGATTCCATGTTCCACGCTGTGCGGCTGGAAAAAAAAAAGTGTTAAAAAAAAAAGCATTCAGGAGATGAAGGTTATTGCCTTGATCTGGTATTGAGGAGCCTCAAACAAGCTCTCTGATATGCATCCTATTTCTTTCACAGGTAAACAGTGCTATGTAAACGCAAGGTCATCAAAACACCTTGAAGAGCATTAGCTTATAATTTTTAGGCTAGCAGATGTCTGTCAGTAAGATGAAAACATGATATTTAACTTGGAACTTCTGATTATCCACTACACTGACGTTTCACTTTTATAAACCTTAGGACAGTATCAAGCTATAAAATAAGTATAATGTAGACTTTCAATAAAGAAATTGTGACTGATTACAGCTATAGGTTACCAAGAATGGATACCAGAGGGCAGTAATAAAATATAAGTCTATATACAGTTTCATTTATTAGTTTAGGTAAAGAAATTAACTTATACTGCCACTACACTGGTACAGTGAGGCAACTACAGTTAAGGGGAAAGTGAATATAGAGCACAGATGCTTAAAGCTATGCATAAAAGCAACAGAGCTCAAATCAAATAATTCAACAAATGTTTAACACTTTATCAACAAGAAATCTAAAGTGAGTTTCTTGGACTTCCCTGGTGGTGTAGTGGTTAAGAATCCGCATGCCAATGCAGGAGAACCGTCTGGGAAGATTCCACATGTCACGGAGCAACTAAGCTCATGTGCCACAACTACTGAGCCTGTGCTCTAGAGCCCAAGAGCCACAACTATTGAGCCCACATGCCACAATTACTGAAGTCCACGCACCTAGAGCTCATGCTCTGCAACAAGAGAAGCCACCACAATGAGAAGCCCGCGCACCACAACGAAGAGCAGCCCCTGCTCATCGCAACTAGAGAAAAGCCCACGCACAGCAATGAAGACCAAATACAACCAATAAATAAATGAATAAATAAAAAAATTTATTAAAAAAATAAGTTTCCTTTCAGTAAATTTTCATAACTCGATGCACCACAGAATGCTGACACAACTTCTGAGTTACATATTAAATTATATAAAACAGTTTGAAGGCTCTTTTCTATTCTAATTCTTTAAATATTAGCATCAGCAGGCACTAATATTATTCTGAACCTGGATTTGCATCATCTGAAGTATGGCTCCTAGGCTAAATATGAGGATAGGAAAAAAAAAAAGAGCACTTCATAGGTGAAAACTTTCTTCTTTTATGCCCCAGATTGGTGAAAAATGCCTGATCATATCAGCATTGTATTTAGAGAAATAGGGAGGAATGGGAGAAAGGTTAAGCTTCCCCCAACCTGCAAAACAAAACAAAAAATGCCCAGCAATTGAAAGCATCTTGAAAACCACTTATAAAACAGAAACTTACATTTTAACAAAAGCAGGAATAACTCTGATTCACAATTCTCCTTAGTTGTGAATGCACCTAAAAACCTGTTTATAAAGCTGCAGATATAGTGGGAAAGTCTTTAAAAAGATCCCAGTAAACCATTCAGCAGATAATACAGAACACTTACAGTATTACTCATCATATCATTATTCAGAGCTCTTACTGTTCAACTATACAAATAGAGCACACCGCTACACACACTTCATTCGGAATTCAGCACCATGAAACCGCTTCTCTAAGAGGTCAATACAGTAATCTCTGATTGATCCAGGAACTTTGGCACTGAAAGCGTAAATAACACAAGGTAATGATGTCGTCACCGAGGGACGACAAGAATAGAACCCAAATCCCTTGACTCCCCAGCTTGTGTTTCCCACTAACTGTGCTCCTTCCTACTCATTCGAGAGCATCAAGGGTGAAGGGCTGGAGAAAGCAGTGGACACAGATGCGCCAGGGTCGCGAGGTGGAGACAGCCCTGAAGGTCCTCAGGAATCACTCTTTGGCACTTGCCTTTTGTTTCGGCAGAGGACGATGAAGGCGGCAGCAACCACCAGCCCCTGGGACCAAGAACTGGAACTAGGTACTGCCCGAGGCGGTAACTGTCTCTTCCTCGTTTCAGGCCTTTCCTCTTTTTCACCGCTCCCTCGCGGCCAGCCCTAACGTGCTCTCCCCATCCTCAGCTCCACTCTTCACTGGAGTCCCCGCTGTCCCCTCACAGGGGGCGGCGGCGCTGCATCCGCCCTCCACCTGGCCCCTTAGGAGGGGGTGTTCTGGGGGCGGGGCGGGGGGGGGGTAAAGCGCCACAAGCGTTTTCCCTAGAAAATGAGTGCTAGTCAAACGTTAGAAATGGGTTTCAACTGTTAGCAACTTTAGAGGTGGGAACGGGGGCAGATACCCAAGTCAGCTCTGCGTGGGTCTATGCAGCTCGCACGACAAAGCAAAATGTAGACTATGCACAGTGCGTCTCCCTCTAGCTGGGAGCCTCACACAGCTCAACCATCCCCCGGGCAACCTCCAGCTGGAGGACGCCTTCCGGATGGCGCATGTTTACACTTTCCCCGGACTCGGGGCGGGGGGGACGGGGGCGGAGACTGTAGCTCACAGACTCCGGGGGATTCCAAAACGTTACTCCGCCCGCCTGGGTGGGGCCAGCTCAACGGCCGAGCCTGCGCATTGGGCCTGGCCGCCCGGCGCACTACAAGTCCCAGAAGGCAAAGCTCCGCGGGGGCCTGCGGCCGCCTTACCTGCCGCGAGCTTAGTCCTCCGGCTACTACCGACTCTTCCCCCTCCCCCGTTCCCGTCGGTCTAGGCTACTTCCTCTGGAAGCACATAAGAGGAATCCTTAACAGCCTCGACATTGAAGCTCTCCGCGTACTCGCTCGTTCTCTCTCTGCCCGAACTATGCCCGACTCCCTCACTGGAGCTGGCTAGCGGTCGCGAGAGAAGGAAGCCATTGGAGGCCCGAACCCGGGCAACCTGGTCGCACTTCCGCCTCCCAGGCTCCGGAAGGTATCGCGCACGCGCTCCCTGCAACTCCGGCGCGGTTGACTTCCGCTCCCACTGTGCCCTGCGAGCCGAATCATGGATCACACTGGTAAGGAGGCGGAGGCAGCGGGGGTCCCGGTTCCATGCCCCCTTGGCCGGCCTGGGACTGGTCGCCCAGCGAGCATAGAGGGTTACGCTCGCCCTACAGCACTGGGGTGTGGCGGCGAGAAAGTAATCTCACAGACCCCTCCGCGTGTCCGGCCAGGGCCTGCTACTTCCTGGCCTACTCTCCCGTGTGATACCTACAGCCTCCGTGCCGGCAACAGCCCCTCCTTCTCTGCTTGTGCTGAGCTCCGAGCCGGGACGGCGGGCGGCGCGGGCTTCGCAGGGAGGAGAGAGCGCCGGCTATTTTTTTTCCTCGTCTTGAGTGCTCTGCCCTACGTTAGGGGGACTGGCGGGTAGATTCCAGTCTCGGAGTCCGGGAAGCTTCATTACGCTGGGAGTCGATGCGCGAGAGTGGGTTGGAGACTTCCTGCTGTCTCAGTCAGCTTTGGGCGGGTGCTGCGGTGGTCACCACTTGCCGTTATTGTCTCTTCGGTCTTTCATGGAGTAGAGGTGGGAGAAGGGACTCGGATATGGTTTTCGGAATCATACCGGGAGCAGCTTTTTTGCTTAAGCCTAAAGCATATCCCGTGCTTCGGCTGTGGTCCTTAACCACCAGTCTTGAGCTTAAAATCGAGATATCTTCATCCCTTTCTCCAAGTAAGAATGGCTCCACTCTTTGTTAGGTGTTCTTTGGCTTTTGCTTCCTTGTGGTTTTTGGATGTTGAATGAGTGCATTTGGAGTTAGATACTGCTCCGTTCAGTTACATTAGCCATATTACAGGTGGGGGGGTGGGGGAAGGCTTTTTCCAGTATTAAGTATTGGTTAGGATTCCTCAGTCATCAATTATCTACTTAATTATATATATATACACACACACACTCATACATATATATGAATATGTTATGTGTGTATGTATATACACACTTACATATATACACATGCTAGGCTTGGAGATGGAATGGTAAACAAGACGGACTGAGTCCCTTTTCTCTTGAAGGTTATGTCCTATTGGGAAAGACACAATAAACAAGTTTTTTTAGAAAACTTCAATGTTACAGATTATGATGAGTGTTTTGAATAAGATAAACGGGTGCTGTGGTAAAGACCGTTAGGAGGAAGCTTCAGAGAGGGTGGTCAGCGAAGGTCTGTCTGGAAAAGTTACATTCGCAAACTGAGATCCGGTGGTTGAGAAGAATCCAGCATGGAATAAATCACAAGGAAAGCATTTACAGCAAGTATCAATATCAAGGACTTTGAGGGAGGAAAATATAGAGAAGCCCAATCAACTGCACCTAGTTAACTAGAGGGAAAGAGCCCTAAGATGAGATTGGAAAGGAAGGCAGGAGTCAGGCTGTACAAGACTTTGAAGTCCATGGTAAAGATTTGAATGCTATTTTAAGTGCAGTATGAAGCCGTTGAACAGCAGTAGAGGAGGAACATAATCTCTTTTTAAAACTTAATAGGTTGTTCTGTGGTGAATGGTGTAAGAGAAGAAGGCAAGAATAATAGAAAATAGAAAATGTAGGAGGTGATTGCGTTAGATCAGAAGGGAGGCTTGGCTTAGTGAAGGTGGCTTGGTTTAGTGAAGAGGGAAGTGGGCAGATTCAGTGACTCTTGGTGGTAGAACTCAAACACGCAGTGGTGGATTGGTTTGGAGGCATGTGAGAGAAAGGAAACGTGCCTAGGTTTCTAGTTTGAGTAGTCTCCCTTACTGGAAGACTTGGGAGAAAAACATTTTTTTTTTAAATGTAGTAGAGGTGAGAAATGGGAATTTGGGAAGAAGATTTTGGACCGCTAAGTATGAGATGTGTGTTGAGACATACAAGGGGAGATATCAAGTGGAGATCAGCGGGGAGTTTATTTGGGACTTAGTACCACAAATCACTTAAAGAAAGGGAATATAGAAGAGAACAGGACCTAGAACCAGGCTCTAAGGAACAGTAGTGTTTGGAAATTTTATAGAATCGAAACTCTAAAATCTTGGCGTTGGGGCTGCAGACATGCCACGTTAGCAAATGTTTCTCATTTGAGCCTCTTACTGGAATTGGGAGTCAAGCACCTTCCACAGTTTAGAGGATGTTATGTTAGGAAATTGTAATGTGGGTGGGTATGTATCTGAGCATTTATTATCCTGTTAAAAGTTTGCCTAAGAAAGTAAAAGTCATCCGAACATGAAAATATTCACTAATACAGGGGTCCCTGGTCCCCAGTCCCCGAGCCGCGGACTGCTGGCACCGTGAAACGGGGCCTCACAGCAGAAGGTGAACGGCAGGTGAGCAGGCGAGGGTTTATCTGCTCGCCATCACGCTCATTCCCTGCCGGAACCATCATTCCCCCTGCGCCCCCATCCCAGATGAAACCGGCCACTGGGGCCAGAAAGGTTGAGGATCCTGCACTAATGGACTGACCACTTCAATTAGTTACTGCTCAGATATCCCTGCTTAACACCAGCTTTTTCTCTATTCTTTTAGTTAATTTCAGTGCAGTGTCCTTAGTGTTTCGTATCAGGAAATGATATCAGATGCTGTATGTTGATTGTGATTACAGAAGATTCCAATTTTCATGAAATTCGTAAATGTGAATTTGGTAATTGTTTGAATCACAAATAAAATCTTTGTCAAGTGAGGAAATGTCAGTTAGCCAGTGATTTGAAGACATGACAGGATAGGCGTCTCAAAAGGATAATTCTAATATCAAAGGGTTAAGAGAAGCCCTTGGGGAAATTGATGAAACCCTCGAATGTTACGCAAAAATGACTGGTTTTGTGGTCGTGCTGAAAAAGTCAATCATAAAATGAAGGGTATCCTGTGGTGTTGTAATAGAATTTTGCTGGAAAAATTACTCCAAGAAACTCCTTCTTAACACTTGATTCATTCTTTGGCTAGTCTAAGAATTAGCACTTATAACTGTAACCTAAGTTTTGTAAAAAATATTTCTCAAGGTAATATTCTACACAAAATCTTTTAAAAAACCTATATAATATAAAAGTTATGTGTTTTTAAAGTGGATTTCACTTTATGGGCAGTTATATCCCTAATTCTCACTTTCTGTAATATCCACGGACTTTTGTTGTTAGGGCTTTATGTTTTTAGTTGTTGTATTCAAAAGGAAATTGCACTGTATGTTCTGATTCTTAATAAAACACTGCAAACTCCAAGACAAACCTAGAGTGATGTCACTTAGCCACTGTACTTTGCTTTTGAACTTGCAGTCTGAGGCAGGCTGCTAGGTGTTAGAGGGCAGCAGGCTCTTCAAAGTCATAATAGGCTAAGCAAGCCACAGTAGTGACCTCAAGTGTCCAGGGTGGTGTGAAAAGGACTTGTAGTAATGAAGTGTTGGTATTTTGATCATTCACCAAAGTAAAACTGTTAAGAGGCCTTTTGCTATCCGAAGGACAACATTGAACTGTTTACAACAGCTTGCTTTTTTTAGTTCATTGGAAAATCAGGAATACTTTTTAAGCAAAAAAAAAAAAAAAAATCCTATCATACCTGTCTCTTTGCTATTACTTGTAGGTATTTTTACATAAATAAGCTACTAAAGTGAAAGCAGATGAAATACATTATTCGGATTGTTAATACATTTTGTGAAGTGTTGAGTTGATCAAGTTGGATTTATCCTAATGTAAGACTTTATCCATGTAATCCCTTTCCCATGAATTTTCCCGCCTTTCTTCTAATTTATTCTCATTAGCGTACAAATGTGCTTTAATGCCACTGATCTTAAAAAAAATTAAACAGAAGCTTATTTTGACCTCAAACTTCTCTCTAACCTGTCTCATTTAGAGAGATGTGTATATCATACATCTATCTATCTCCACCATTGTCTCTTCAATCCACTTCATTGGGTTTCCACCCTACTATTTTTTTGTTTTTCAGATCTTTATTGGAGTATAATTGCTTTACACTGTTGTGCTAGTTTCTGCTGTACAACAAAGTGAATCAGCTGTATTTATATATATATCACCTCCCTCTTGAGCCTCCCTCCCACCGCTCTAGGTCATCACCCATCATCGAGTTGATCTCCCTGTGTTATACAGCATCTTCCCACTAGCTATCTATTTTACTTTTGGTAGTGCACATATGTCAATGCTACTCTCTCACTTCATCCCAACTTCCCCTTCCTCCACCCACTGGTGTCCTCAAATCCGTTCTCTACATCTGCGTCTTTATTCTTGCCCTAGAAAGTAGACTGAAAGATATTTAACTTAATTGTTAAGGACTGATTTTTGGTTTTGTTCTAGCTGTTATTCAGAAAGAGTGCAAATCAATGTGAGTTTAACATGTGGCTGTAATTCTAGTACCCTTGGAGATCATTAGTGCTGATTAGGATACCACTTCCAAATTTGGCTTTACTGAATGTAATGTGGACAGTTTGGCTGTCAGTCTGGATTGTACTTTCTGCTGCAGTGACACTTACACAACCTTGTTCACTAATTGTTGTGTTTAGAACATTACTATTTAAAAAATTATTTGTACTTCTTACTTTAGGGCACTTTCCTAGCTTTAGTAGGTAAAGGTAAATATTTTCTGAATTATAACATCTTGTCATGGACTTGAAAAAAGGTGGCTTTTAATCTTCACATAGAGTCAGTTCTATGAAATAATCCTCCTGTTACTCATGGGATATGAGTAAATTTGATTCCTAAGCTAATAACAGGGATGTAGCAAGTTTAGGCCTAGTTGAAGTACAGGAACCTTGCATCCTCCTAAACTATAGTTTTCCATTACAGTGCTGAGCAAGAATAACACAGTTACATGTGTTCATTTAGAAATGTTATAGCACAAGTACATTAGTGTGTGTTTTTACTACTAAATGGTATAATTTTTACTATATTCCTGAATGCTTTTTAGAAAAACTATTTCACACTTAAGAGAATAATCACATCCCTAAAACTAACTTTATTTTCAGTGCATTATTTATTTAATTTTACTATTGTCAGTGTTAGTTTTGTGTTTCCAGAATTACTGATTGTCCTGACGTAGATGCAGATTACTAAGTTTATTGAGTGCCTGCTTTGCATACTTAATGGACGTAGTGATGGATTCTTTCTGTTCTTCCTCCTTTACCTTTCTTCTTCTTTTAAAAAATCTTATAGTTCCAAGACAGAGGTTCTTATCTTAGGTTCATGAAGGGTTTTATGTTTCTGTAAACCTCTCTGGAATTACATGTAAATTTTATTGTCCACTTTTTTAGGGAGAGGTGCTATAACTTCTGTTAACTTTTTAAAGGGTTCTGTGTCTCAAAAAGCATTGCTTTAAGGGTTTATCCAAAGTAGAGAAAATTAGTACTTGAACTTATATATAGCATAGTATTTAAAATCAGAACCCAGATATTCAGCCCTTGATAATGTTGGGTATGTTGCTTTAATACCTGTGGCAGAATAATCTTCCAAAAGAAAAACTAAAAGAAATTACAACTTTTTTTTTTCTAACATAGACAATGAGTTACAAGGCACTAATAGTTCTGGATCATTGGGTGGTCTTGATGTTCGAAGACGAATTCCTATAAAACTCATCTCCAAACAAGGGAACAAAGCCAAAGCTTCACCTCGAACTCCAAGGACTATAAACAGGATGCCTGCAAAGGCTCCAGCTGGTGATGAAGGTAATTTGTTTAAACTAACAGATCCAAAAGTCTTTCTTTTATATCTGATTCCACCAAATAAACCATGTGATTTTGTTTACTTTTATCCACCTCTTTTTTAATCGTACATACTCTTTTCCTTTTTCAGTCTTTTTGACTTCTCATTTTGGCATATTTTACTTTTATCTCCCATTATAAATATTTTTGGTTTATTTTCTTTTGTTGTTGAAAGTAACACCGCCTCTTAAAAATCTAAACAATATTGCAGCATACATAATATTAAAAGTAAAATTGTCCCTCTCCTCCCAAATTATCCCTGGTATGAATTTTTCATAGTTACTTTATATATAACTGCCCTTTTTTTCATGTAAGATGCATGTGAGATTTTGCCTTCTCAATGCATATGGGTGTATCTCATTTACAAAAATAAGTTTAAGTATTTCACTTATGGATATACCATAATTTATTTAACAGTTTTTTAAATTTTTTGCTGTTAAAAACAATTTTGCAGTAAATATCCTTGTATATATGCCTTAGAATGTATATTTTATAGAATTTAAACTTTGCATGAATTTGGGCATTTTATTTTACTTATTTAAATTAACTTTTATTGGAAATATAGTCAGTGTTGTGTTAGTTTCTACTGTACAGCAAAAAGAATCAGCTATACATATACATATATCCCCTATTTTTTTGGTTTCCTTCCCATTTAGGTCACCACAGTGCATTAAGTGGAATTCCCTGTGGGCATTTTAGAACTTGGTGGATTTTGTAATTTGTGCATTTTAGAATTTGACAGATGTTGTCAAATGGCTCTTCAAAAACAGTGCATCACTTTATACTCCCAGACCAATATTGGTACTATTAACCTTTACAAATTTTTGTTCTGATATACATTTCTTTAATTACGAGTGGGGTTGTATATTTTTTCATAGCATGGGTCATTTCTCTTGCCTAGGATTATGTGTTCATATCCTTTTCCCATTTTTTTTTCTGTTTGGTTGTCTTTTTCTTGATTCTTATGAGTTCTTTGTATATTAATAAACTGGCTTTTTGTCATGTATTGTGTATATCCCCCATTTGTCTTTTGAGTTTTATATATAAAATTTTTATTGTAGAGAAAAGAAGCTTGATGATTCTATGTAGTCAAATAGCCAGTCTTTTCTTTGACTTCTGGGTTTTCTGTCATCCTTAGAAAGGCCTTTCCCCATTTCACGAGTATAAGACAGTTTTCGCATCTTAGCATTTAGTACAGGGTTAGCAAACTATGGCCTATGGGACAAATCCAGTTCTGTTTTTTCGTAAATTAAGTTTTATTGGAACACATCCATGCCCATTCATTTAAGTATTGTCTATGGCTGCTTTCACACTATATTGGCATGGTTGAGTAACTGCAGGTATGGCCTACAGAGCCTAAAATATTTACTTAATTGGGCTTTAAGCAGAAAAGGTTTGCTGATCCCTGCTTTGAAACTTTTATGGATATGTATTGGGTTATTAAAACCAAAAAGGGGTGTGCACTTGAAGTGGGAGGGGCTGAAGAGATACCTGAGGGGAAAAGGATAGAAAGGGGATTTTAGCTTTTTTGCATTGTTTTACTGTTACACAAGAATTTATTTATATATTACTGTGTAGTTCTAAGAAATTATTTAAAAACCAGAAAGGCCAGAGGCAGGATATCTTAGGTTATTGATAGAGCAGCAGCAGCTGGTATGTTATGTCTACAAATATATGTATAGCTTAACGATGGGAGTACAGGTTGAACTATGAAAAATGATAACATGCTGCTTATTTTCTTGGCTGTTATTCTGCTCAGTAATTTTCTGAGTTTTAGATAAGTAGAAAAATTAACTTATTTTGAGTTTTAGATGACAGCAGCTTTTATATGGTATAAATGGGCCATATAAGAGCCTAGGTTCACTCAGATGTAACTTATAAAGAATTCTGCTTTTGTGTTGGAGGTAATTAGATAGCAGTACACTGGTATATCTATATCAGCTTCAAAAAATTCTTGCCTGTGTGCCTGTCCCCATTTGTGACCATGTGTCTGTGCAGGTGCTGTAATGTAGCCATGTGAGTAAAGTTAAGACTTGTGTGTTTTGGCTACTCTGTTTACCAGTACTAGGGCCAAAAGAGTGTGAGAAGCCTGACACCTTGGAGGGATAGATTTGTCTTCTCAGCTTTACTTTAGGTAACTGGATTCTACCTAGAATCCCCATTCAGACCGTTCTCTAGTTTTCTTTTCTTTTCTTTTGTATGAGATGAGAGGATTACCACTAACTTTTTAATTAGTTCAGAGAAATTGAGCCCATTTGATCTTCATATTGTCTTAAGTTTATTGATATTGATGTATGCAGTGTAGGGGAGGATACTTGTAAGTAGATATGATGTAAATTCGCTGTTTGGGTGATTAACCAGGGAGAGGTTTTAACTGAAAGGATGAAGTATGAATATGCTGATGTTTCTAAAATCAGGCTCCATTTAAAGCTGAAGAAGAGGATACCTAATTTAATAAGTCATAAGAAGAAAGTCTGTAGAGTTCTTTATGTTTTCATTAATCCTTTGGCAATAATACCAGTTTCTTACCACATAATACCACTTTTACAGATAGATCAGAATAAATGGCAATCATTATCTTTTATTTGTGTAATAATCATGATGATGATAATTAGTAGTTTTATACTAGAAATAGTCTGGTGAATTAATAAGAGCACTTGAATGGGAGTGAAGAGATCTGAGATCTGTTTCTAGCTCTGCCACTGATCTTCTCTGTGATGTTATGGTCTCCAGTACTGCAGTATTCTCAGTGGTGAAAGTTGGACTATGTGATTGCTAAGATCATTTCTAGCTGGTGTTTTTGAAATGTGAAAAGTTAATAAGTAACACTTTGTTTTCTCAGAAGGATTTGATTATAATGAAGAAGAACGGTATGACTGTAAAGGGGGCGAACTGTTTGGAAATCAGCGAAGATTTCCTGGACACCTTTTTTGGGACTTTCAGGTATAACTAAAAATAAAAAATTTTATTAGAACAATAAGATATTTTAAATACTTTATTAGAACAATTCAGACTCACAAAGAATGGTATGAACTTTTATTATAGTTATAGCTTTCAGTACCCACAAATCATTTGTTTATTAATGACCTATTTCACTATTAATCTGAAGTGATTTTCAGTGAAGTCAAGTAAAAGCAATAACCATTAACACTGTTTAAGAGAAAAAAACTCCCAAAACTGATGGTGGCCCAAATAATGTGGCATTGTGGGGCTTATACCAAGAAACCTTCATTTCTAATTGTTTTAATAATTTTTATAAAATATTGACCAATTCATTGTATAAATTATAGACATAATTTTTAGAAATGCTTAAGGAAAATTTAATTATATCCTTTCAACAGATAAACATCCTAGGTGAAAAGGATGATACACCAGTTCATTTCTGTGACAAATGTGGATTGCCTATTAAAATCTATGGCCGAATGGTGAGTAAAACTAAATTAAATCTGTTTTTGTAAATGTATATATTTGCGTAGAGGTAAAATTCTGAATTTTAAGTAGATAGATTTATTATTGTTTAGTGATTACGTTTATAACATTTTAAATAAGTATAAAATAGTTAAGGGAGATTTGAGAATAATATGCATTTAATAAAATTATTTTGACAAATTCTTGAATTGCTTGTAAAATATTAATTAAGGAAACTAATTCTGTAAACTAAATAATTTCCTTGGACTGTTCAATACCTGTTAGTTTACATTAATTCTAGTTTATTAAGGAAAAGTGTTTTTTTTCTGCGCTTAACAGAATAAAATCAGTTACTCATTTCTGAAGGCTGTAATTTTTAATATAAAACTGAATTAATATTATATATGATTTCTGAGAATTGAACTCTTAAGCATTTAAACAAATACAGCGCTCACTGTAATTTTATGGTAATTTTGACATATAAAAAGATAGTTTTACATTTTTGTTGGGAAAAAATTGAGTTTAGTGATATATCTGTCATGGTAGAAGGCATGGATTATGCTCTGTTGCTTTGCTGTTTAACATAGCTAAATAACAATAATGGACTGTGAGGTTTAAAATGGTGTAACATTTTACTGTGTCCTTCTGATTTGTTTTTAAATATTTGTAAGTTCATTAACTTAAGACTACAGGGAAGAAGTCTACTTATATTAAATGAAGAAGATATTTGTTCTTTTACTGCCTTGGAATACTTTCAGGAGATATAGGATTAGATAAAACATTATACAGTATTCTTCAGGAACTTTTAACCTGTAGGGACCATGAAATGTGTAAGCAAATGTGCATGTTTATGTTTTTTGGGGGAAAGGGCCCAAAATTTTCATCACATTCTCATAAAGAGCTTCATGACTGGAAAAGGCTAACTGTTGTAAATAGTACTTAATAAATGTTCATTTTAACAAACAGTTCTCAAATGCCTTCTATGTCTAGGTCTCTGTGCTTACTGTAATTTTTTTATGGAAATGTTTAAATTTGTTCTAGTATGCGTAACTATAACATGTTTTTGTTCACAGATTCCATGCAAGCATGTTTTTTGCTATGACTGTGCTATTTTACATGAAAAAAAGGGAGATAAGATGTGTCCAGGGTAAGATCATCATTCAATGTTTAAATAATAAAGTTTGTGATATAATGATTTATAGTGTAGGTTAAAGATCAGGGTGTGATATAGATCAATGGCAGGATATCAAATGTGTAGACATGACTAATGTTTCTCTGTGAGCCTAGAGTTGGCCTTAGCCTTCTCCTTAAGATAGGGCTAATTAGCTATTATCAATCAATTCAAATTGGCCAAAGTAAAAAGTATATGTGCCATCACAAAGTTAGCGTTATAAACCAAAGATAGTTATTTTTTTGTTTTAATGGGACGCTAGAGAGGTAGTATCACGTAGCGATTGAGAGCAAAGACTCTGGAATTAGAATTCCTGGTTTCAAATCTGTATTCTGTTATTTATTAGCTGTGTGATATAGGTGATTTCTTCATCTATAAAATGGAGCTAATAATAGTACTTACCTCCCTGGGTTATTATTAGAAGTAAATGAGTTAATACATATCTAGTATGTTGCATATAGCAAGTACTATGTTAGTATAAGCTCTTACTTATTACCATCAAATCTGATTATTCTTTCTTGAGTATGTCTTTGAACACCATCATGTTCTAAGATAGACTCAGACAAGTTATGACTATCTGGAGGTGTTGGTTGATAGTGATCTATTTGGAGATGGTCTTGAAGGATCCAGAATAAACTATGAATTTTTATATCAATTCAGAACCCCTGATAGAAGGTTTGTGAAAAGTTTTGAGAGAAACTTCTTTGGAACAACTGTAGGCTTCCTAGATTCCTCATAACCTATGTCAGAACCTATCCCAGGGATTGTAGTATTAGTTGATAACGAAGCTATAGACAGTTGTAAGGGATAATTTTCTTTTATGGTGTAGGAAGATTGGCTTCACTCAGAGAGAATGGTTGATTCATTGACAAACCGATAACAACTAATTCTCTGGGCATATTTTTATTAGCCCTTTAAAGTCCCAGATTATAAAATTTATAGTGTGAGTTTAAAGAATATTTCCTTTTTGTTATTATAATTCAGAAGGGTTTTGAAATTAAAAGTGCATATTTACTTTTTGCCTAATTTTCTGTAGTGCCTTATTTTTCCAACATGGTGTACATCTACTTTAAACTATATAGTAAATTTGATTGCCTTATTGGGATAAGGGATTTTGGATGTTTAAAACATCAGAGGTTTTCTCTTTTATGTAAGTGTTCTAATGTTAATATTCAAAAGGGAATTTAGTTTTCAAGGTATTCATTGTGACTCCAGTAAGCATCTCACTGGTTGACTCTTAGATATATTAGAACATAAGCCTATCTGGATTAGCAGACCCAGGTCAAGAAATGAAAAAATGGCAAACCAAATATATATAAATATTACATTCTAATGCTTAAGCATCACCCAAAAGAAGTGACTCACATCCTGTTACTGTGGAGCTATTTTGGAGCTTATAGCAAATTAGAAGCAAAAAATGAGAAGTGTGTGAAATGGCTGCTAAAGGGAAGCCTCCTAGTATCATGAAGGAGTACCAGCCTACAGTGAGGAAGAAAAAACAGATACCACTCAAAATCAAGACTATAAAGTCATTTAATATAGTGTCATATGACCTGACACACATATTCAGTGGTAATAGCTTGTACATGTATAGTGCTTAATTAGTCATTAAGTCCTGTCATTTTCACTGTTTTGTTGATGTTATGGATACTGTTTTAAGCAGGGGGAAGTAAATATAAAAACATCATGAGTTAGGTTAGATGTTTTAACCCCATTTTACAGATAAAGAAACAAAGTTTAAATGATGTCTCCAAGATCTCAGAGTCAATACTAGATCCCAGTTCCAATTCCTAGTTCAGTCCTCTTTCCACTATTTCAAGAAGACTCCAGTGGCAAGAGTGGATTAAAAATAGTGAATGAAGAACGCAGTTTGACCCTGATTCATTAAGAAAATATTGAGTTAAATTTAGCAGTTATAATTTAGAAAAGCAGGAGTGTGTAATACTTTGTAGAAGTTAATTTGTCTGACAATTCATAAAGACCCCTTCTGGAAGGGACTCTTGGTGTTAAGGGTTTGAATTTAAATCGTTGATGTTGTTTAATGTCAAGGACCTTGATGATTAGGATGATGCTATTTATTTTTGTAGTTCTTACAGCATCCTTCCACTTACTGTCTTCCACTTAGTATTATTTGCTCAGAAAATACTTACTACTCATTAAATACTGTACAAGTTTGAATTCCATGATTGTGACAGGTCCTTTGGTTTGCCCTTCCTGAATTTTTTTTTGCAAATGGATGCAAAGCTTAGAGTTGTTTGAGAAAATCAGGTAAATTCCAGGTCTTGGAAAGAAAAGGTCTTTTCTTAAAATATATTCTGCTTTGATAAACACTTTGAATTTTTTCTTAAGTGCTCTCATGTGGACAGAAATGCTGATGCTTAATAATAGCAAACAGACCACCAAGAGGAAAAGATTAAAGGTTCACTTACAGTAACTATAACTTTTAATTGTGAACTTTGGTGATATTTTCCATAACAAAATTTAAAACTAGTCATATCTTTGAAATTAAGTGCATTATTTTTATATAGTCTGTTTTTAGTAAATCCAACTTTTTTCCCCTTCTGATTTAGCTGTAGTGATCCTGTGCAGCGAATTGAGCAGTGTACACGAGGTTCTCTCTTCATGTGTAGCATTGTTCAAGGGTGCAAGAGAACATACTTGTCTCAGAGAGACTTACAGGCTCATATCAACCATCGCCACATGAGAGCTGGAAAACCTGTTCCCCGTGCTTCACTTGAAAATGTTCATCCTCCTATTGCCCCACCACCAGCTGAAATCCCCGATCGTTTTATAATGCCGCCAGACAAGCACCATATGAGCCATATTCCGCCAAAGCAGCACATCATGATGCCACCACCTCCTTTGCAGCATGTGCCCCACGAGCACTATAATCAGCCACATGAGGATATCCGTGCTCCTCCGGCAGAGTTGTCCATGGCTCCACCTCCACCTCGCTCGGTCAGTCAGGAAACCTTTCGTATTTCAACAAGAAAACACAGCAATTTAATAACTGTCCCTATTCAGGATGACTCCAATTCAGGTGCTAGAGAACCACCACCTCCTGCCCCAGCACCTGCTCACCACCATCCTGAATATCAGGGTCAGCCAGTGGTCTCGCACCCTCATCATATTATGCCTCCACAGCAACATTATGCACCACCCCCACCTCCTCCACCTCCAATAAGCCATCCACTGCCACATCCGCCCCAGGCTGCAGGTACTCCTCACTTGGTGTACAGCCAAGCTCCACCTCCACCAATGACCTCTGCTCCACCACCAATCACCCCTCCCCCTGGACATATTATTGCCCAGATGCCACCTTATATGAATCATCCTCCTCCAGGACCGCCCCCACCGCAGCACGGTGGTCCACCTGTAACTGCACCCCCTCCTCACCATTATAATCCTAACTCTTTACCCCAGTTCACTGAAGATCAAGGAACTCTGAGCCCTCCATTTACACAGCCAGGGGGAATGAGTCCTGGTATATGGCCTGCACCAAGAGGGCCACCTCCTCCTCCACGAATGCAGGGTCCGCCTTCTCAAACCCCACTTCCTGGACCACATCATCCAGATCAGACAAGATATAGACCGTATTACCAATGATAATAGTATTTTGAACTGAAGATATGATGAGGATACAAAACTTATGTATAGTCAATCTTTTAATTAAGCTTTGACTGGGGGAAGGAAAGGCACCTCTTGCTGAGGTGGCTGTAAGACACTTAGGGTCTTATCTGTTAAAATGGTTTGAAATCTTGACCTTAGGATTGATTTCAAGTACTATACTGTAGTGCAGATAAGTGGCTCAGTTGAGCACAACTATATTTTAACAACTTTGTTCCCCTAGTGTGGTAAATTGACCCAGAGGTGACCATTTGTAAAAAATTTGAAAAAAGTTTTTCATCGTTCCACTTTCAAAAGTATTGCTTTTGTTAAACCCAATGTTTAGTTTTTCTTGTGATACATTTTGTTAACCTGTGTAAAGGGATTAAATTTCAATATGGTTGTAAAAATGCTATTTTTATGTGAACTTAAGTGCAGCCACATACTGTTTTTTAAACCATATGTTTTACCACTAATTTCCCAAAGTTACAATAAAATCCTAAAAGTAAAAATCTACTAGAATTTACTGTAAGGCAGACTGTTAAATGGTAGAAAATTATTTCACATTTTAGGCACTGAAATTTTGAGGTATATTAGGTGTATAATGCACTTCACTTGGATGCCTTTTCATTTGTAGGCAGCCTCAGGAGCACCACAATACATTGGAATTCCAGTACTAAGGAATACTTACGTTTGTAATGTTAAAAGGCATTGCTCGTTATTTGAAAAGATATGGCCAGAGTAATCAACTGTATAGGCTCCAAGCTATTGGGGATGCTGTTACTCATTAATGCTTTTTACTGAATAGTTGGAATCACGTGATGCACCACACATTAATCTTAAGTAACATTATTTTATAGAACTGTTTAAATGGTGTTCTTTAGATGAAGTGTGTTCCTCTCTGCGCGTTGTCTTAAATATTTAGGGCGAATAGGCTTTATGTAATTCCTCATTTCATGGTGGAATTTGATCCTGTGCTTAAGTGGGTTCTTGTTTATTAGGTTTTAAATATAATTTGAATGCCATGGAGGAATTTGAATACTGTATTAATGAAGGACATTCTTGTAATCACATACTTTTGTTGCTCAGGTTTCATGACTGTATGATAAGGTTTTTTTCTCTAACTTGACATTTAAAAACTATTAATGATTTCCTGTTTCTTTTATTGGTTAAGCAGTCTAAAACTTGGAACATTTTAGCATGGAGTCAGCATTGAAGACTACCAGATGATTTTGTATTGGAGAAGAGAAAAGTAATGTCTAAATTGTGAATTTCAGTGCTTTATACGGTGCCTTCAGAGTCAGCTTTTGCATTATAGGGGCTTGTTACAGTCCAGCTAAGATGACCACTTACAGTTTATACAGAATGCATATGTATAAATCAACATTCTGAGGATATTACTATATATCCTTTGAATAAACCCCTGTGAAGTACTTCCTCCCCCTTAAAATGGTGCATAACATAAACATGAAATGTGTAGTATGCAGATACCATTTATTAAATAGTTTGTAGTGTATAAATTTAGAACATTTCTTTTTGACAAGGGGTGAACTGATTGCTAATTTACCATTTAATTCTGTCAGGAACAGGCAAAACAGTTTCTCATCTTGGATAATCAGATGCAAAGTCATCTGTGAACTTAGAGCTGAAGTTAGAAATAATATATAAATGGCCCTTTCAACCTTGACCACCTGAAAATAACTAATACACTTTTTTAAGTGAAAGTACCTGACTTTTCACACCTAGCAATTTGAGAGTCCAGTGTTAATGAGATATTTCTAGTGAGAAATTGTTATTAGAAGCATGGGAGTGAAATAGTGTGAAATGGTGGTGAGTGCGTCTGTCATATTACTGTAGGTACTTGGACTGGTGCAAACTTGATTCCCTTTCATGGCCCTATTTGGGAGCTGTTAAAATATTATTTTTGAAAATCCAGTACCATTTTTTGGTTTCATGTAATAGGAAATAGCCAGATTTACTTTAAAGCTTCTCAACTGTTTATGAAGAGCTCACCTGTTTTAATTGAAATTCACTAGAATTGAATGTGGCATGAAACCACTTCGCCTGTGTATTGGACAAAAAAATTAATATCATGATAAAATTCCAGATGTTAAGAGAATTCTTGTAGGCTTTTAAAAAATGATTTATTTTCGGTTAAGTTTAAGAAATATGTGTTATGCAGGGAGGCAGATCAGATGAATGTGTTGTAGCAGACAATTTTTTAAAATGGTGTTAGACTTGAATTCATCCAGTTATTGTTTGAATGAGGGTGGGTGGGTAGAAGGATAACAAAATTACTGTTAGTGTTTCTTTCTTTAAGGAAAAAGATGTGAATCCCAGCCTTATTTCAGGGAAGCCTTTGAAGCTATGATGGACATAAGTCTAAATTAAATGTATGTATGTTTCATTATATTGCTCTTAAGACTACTGAGGTGGCAGTTTAATTCTTAAAAACAATAAAATGAAAGCGTAAATACTATTTTGCCTAGGTGAATTTTTACCTAACGTTGACACATTTGGGAGAATGCAAAATTTTTCATGTTGATACAACTTTTACAGTGAAATAGATTCATGTTTTTAGAGATTAAAACCAACAAGTTGAATGTTAATATTTCTAAAGTGGCATGCTCGTTCAGAGTATAATATAGTATTTGGGGAAATATCAGTTGCAAAGACTGTAAGAAACTACTTACTATCCATTTTGCCCTGTAAAAACCACTTGCTCAAGTTATTGTATAAATACTAACTACCACTGAAATATAAATGCAAAAGATAATTTCACCATATTTTTAAACTCAAAGTAGGTGACTTTACGGTATGAAATATACAGAGCTGCTTTAGACTTTGCTCTGACTAACATACTGGAAGAGTATTTTTCATACATTTTTTTGGAAAAACCGTATAGACTTAAAAATTTTTTGAAAAAGCGTTATAAGTATGTGGAAAAATCTCAAAAGTACCTGAAACAAAAATGTACTTTTCTGATTGTCAGATCAGCCATCAGCTTGGTATATTGATGTTAATTGAGGTTTGACATAATCATACTATATTCTGACTGGAGTGGATTTATTTTTCTTCACTGGTTTTTAACTGTAATCTGTTCAATTGTGGCCTAGACCAAGCAGACTTTACTTATTACAATATATGAACAATCTAATAACAATCTAATAAAGCAATATGGGATATACTAGGCTTAAAGGGGAAAGAGAGGTAAGCCAGTTAAAAATACTTGGTAATGATACTAATAAAAACATTTGAATTTTTAAACATTTTTTGTTTTGATTCATGCCCCTTCAGTTTTCCATATTTGAGGGGAAAAGTGTTAAGGCAGAATTCTTAAAGCAACATTTTAGTATTAAACTTTAATTTTCTCATCACTCTTAGAGTCTGAATTTTTAGGCATTACAGAATCACAGGATTTAAATGAACAATGGTGGGTCATGGGCAGAACCATGGCTTTTAAAAATCTAGCATTTTGAAATGTTAATCTATGGCCTCAGAATATCCCATTTCTATTCCAAGTAGTTGTAAGCACCAACTTTCATATAGTATTTAAGCTTATTTCCTGTTGACCTACCTTTAAAATTGTTCTCCCTTTGTCTTACTTCAGATTGAAAAATCTTGCTCCCTTTTACTTTTCTTCCCATGTGTTACTTTCAAAACCTTTGTTTTGTTTAGTTTTAAAATTTGTACTCATTTCAATTATACAAGCGATAAGTCTTTTGGGAGAAATATGTCATATTACAAATAAAGATCCCCTTGACCACTACCACGATTAAATTATCCAGAGATAACTCCTTTTATAACTTTGGTGTATGAGTCGTTTTAGTTGCAGAGCTGACAGCTAAATAATAGACTCCATGCTCTGGTCAAGCACCCTAATCCACGTAAATGTAGTATTTCATGGCCTCTGAACTGAGCACCTACCATGTGAAATACAAGGATTCATTTATATGCTAGTTGCCATTTAAAAATTTTTTTCATTTTATATTGGAGTATTGTTGATTAACAATATTGTGTTAGTTTTGGGTGTACAGCAAAGTGATTCAGTTAAACATATACATATATCTGTTCATTTTCAAATTCTTTTCCCCATTTAGGTTATTACAGAATGTTGAGCAGAGTTCCCTGTCCTATCCAGTAGGTCCTTGTTGGTTATCTGCTTCAAATGTAGCAGTGTGTACGTGTCAATCCCAAACTCCAATCCATCCCCACTGCCCACCCTCCCTCTCTGGTAACCATAAATTCATTCTCTTAAGTCTGTGAGTCTGTTTCTGTTTTGTAAATAAGTTCATTTGTGTTTTTTTTTTAGATTCTGCATGTAAGTGATATATGATATTTGGCTAGACACCATTCTGATCACCTGGGATGCACAGGTCTTTAGAGACATAACCAATAAATTTCATTAAATTATGTAACATGTTAGAAATGTGATAAAATCTTAGAGGATAAAGGAAAAGTAAGGATAATGGGGTGTTGGTAGGTTTGCAATTTTAAATAGGGCAGTCTGGGTAGAATTCATTGAAAAGATGACATTTGAGCAAAGATTTGAAGTAGGTGAGAGTTAGCCATATATATTATGTGGGGAAGAAATTTCCAAGTAGAGGACACAGCCTGTAAAGGCCTTAAAGAGTGGGTTGCCCCTGGCATATTGGAGAAATAGCAAGGAATTCATGTGGAATGAGTGAGTAGCAAGAGGAGGTCAGAGAGGTAATGGCAGTGGGAATGGGGAGATCACAGGCTTCCTAGGCCATTGTAAAGATTTTGATACTTCGACATGGCAAACCATTGCGGGGTTCTGAGTAAAGGAGTGGAATGATCTGGCTCTTTTAAAAGAATTATTCTGGCTGTGTGTTGACAACAGATGAGGGAAGCAAAGATAGGCCAGTCAGAGGCTGTTTTAATAATTTTCACAAGGTATTTTAGTGGTAACATAAGTATCAAGAAGTGGGTGACTTGTGGAAGGATGGAGTTTTATGTAAAACATGTATGTTTATGTATGTAAATTAAACATATATGGTGGACACAGGTATATAATGATGAACAGAGTAGATATGATCCCTGCTTACATTTCTAACTTACCCAGGAATTGTTCTTGATAGTAACTCCTAAATTTTCCTCAAAAATTTTTATTATGTTCTTTCTAAAAGTAT
This sequence comes from Hippopotamus amphibius kiboko, assembly GCF_030028045.1. Classification (NCBI taxonomy): domain Eukaryota; kingdom Metazoa; phylum Chordata; class Mammalia; order Artiodactyla; family Hippopotamidae; genus Hippopotamus; species Hippopotamus amphibius. The sequence continues at coordinate 84,744,839 of NC_080189.1, read as the reverse complement.
AGTGGCCAGGAGAAAAAAAACCCAACATTAAAAAATGTATTACAAAAGTATGCAATATACAACCATAATGAGAGAAATAATTTATTTGATTCTGGAATTAATGTATTTCCTAATAGCTTTCCTGGGTATATTTAATTGTGCAATGCTAAATAAGTGACTTTGGAATAAATCTGTAGAATATACCTATATTGTTCCTGAGTTCAGTCCTGCCTTGTGCTAGATCAGTTTTTAGATAGGTTTTTATTTCTTTGGAGAGGTAATATTTCCAAATGATTAAGAGCCTGGGCTGTGGCGTCAGACTGTCTAGACTGAATTCTGGTTCTACTACCTATAGAACTAGTAAGTATATAGAACTTAGACTAATTATACTTATCCTCTTCAAGCCTTGATTTATTTTGCTTTCCTAAAAAAGGAGGATAGGGACTTCCTGGGTGGTGCAGTGGCTAAGAATCCACCTGCCAATGCAGGGGACACGGGTTCAATCCTTGCCCCAGGAAGATACCACATGCCACGGAACAGCTAAGCCCACGTGCCACAACTGTTGAGCCTGCGCTCTAGAGCCCGTGAGCCACAACTATTGAACCCATGTGCTGCAACTACTTAAGCCCACGTACCTAGAGCCTGTGCTCTTCAACAAGAGAGGCCACCGCAATGAGACACCCGTGCACCACAATGAAGAGTAGCCCCCACTCGCTGCAACTAGAGAAAGCCTGTGTGCATCAATGAAGACCCAACACAGCCAATAAAATAAATAAATTTATAAAAAAAAAAAGGATAAACATAGTACCTACCTTATGGGGGCTATTTTGCAAGTTGAATGAATTGATCCTAGGTACATTTAAAAGGTAGAGTCAATAGAATTTCCTGACAAATTTTTCAGCCTGACCAGCGGGAAGGCTGGAGTTGGCATTAACTGAGGTGGAAAGATGCTAGGAGAGCAGATTGAGGGGAGAAGATCATTAGATCAGTTTTGACATGTCAATGTCCAGATGAAGATGGCAGACAAATATGAAATATTCCTCTTTGCTCTTCTTGTTTATGCAGTGTATGGTCAAGCTTGCATTTAAGACATTTCATTTACATTTCTAAGTGGTAGGTTACTGTGTTTAAACAAGAATATGTATCAAATGCATAAATTAGTATTAGCAAATGACTTCAAAGATCAACTGCTCAACAAGCATGAGCTCCAACCTTTCTTAATTTCAGTAATGTATCTGTTTCTTCACAAGTGGTTCTGTCTCCCAGTTCATCACTGGATATCCTCTCCCCTTCAGTCCTGCTCTGATTTGTATGTTTTATTTTTATCTTTCAACACAATCTCGGCCTCTTCCTAAATCAGGGATCAGAGTTTTTGCCCTAGTCAATTTCCAATATTTGCTCTGAGGCAGGCAAGTAGAGGCCTAGCCCCATGCGTACCCCTTACCCAAAGCATACTCACCTTAGAGGCCTCAGAGAAAAAACATTTAAGGATGAGGACAAGGGAACCTCAAATGTTAAGGCTTAGTGGATTGTGATGGGGCACGGTAATTGGAGTGCTTCTTCCTGCTCTATGATATTTTGGTTGACAAGAAGAATGTAGAGGATACCTTTGCTTGGGAAGATACAGACATTAGTGACAATTCTATGTAAGGGTTTTGCCCCACTCCCAAGCCAAATGATCAATTGAATAGGCTCATGTTTTCAATTTCTACTCCCTGCCCTCTGTAAAGGAAGAGCTCTTCACCTGAGATTCATAGGGCATCATATACAAATGTATATGTGTATTTTTTCCCCCAAAGTCCATAGGGTACATGAGGCTCTATAAGGTGTCTGTGACTCAAAAAGTTTAAGATATGTCACTATAAAAAGTGCTGACATTCTAGTTTTTAACTGAGTAGCTATGCAAATAAGCCTTTGTTTTATCTTTCTGTAATTGGTTTTAAGTCCAGTAGACAAACCCTCTCAGTAAAGACATTAATAAAGGATGGAAGGGTACTTTGACAAACATTTAGGGGTGAGATCTAAAACAATTGGGACGACTTTTCCCATTGACAAGCTGGTTCAGTGTTGAACAGAGGCCACTGAATCTTTTTCTGTTGATGATGATGTTTAATTTCTGTTACATAAAATAAATACAAATTTGCACCAAGAACAATGCCAGCTAAAAAGAGAAACATGCTGAATCTCATTCTCCAGCTAAATTGAGCTCTAGAGCTGTTACCCTGTGAGTTACAAATAATGACCAGTAGTGAAGAAAGAGTCAAAAACTAGTTATAGTTACAGATAGGACATTAGAAGGATTGTATCTAAATCTGGATAGGAGGTTGCGTGCTTTAAAAAGCTATAGTAATCATAAAATCTGGGCAAAGAAGTCTCATTGTAGGAGGTTTAGAAGATTCTCATGTAGCTGGTTTCCAGTCAGATCACTATAAAGAGAACCCACAGCAAGCATGTTTCAGAAAGCTAACACATTTAACAAAACAAGACACACCCACTATACAATTGATTTTTTTAATGGATATATATTAGTATGAACTATATAAATTACAAGATTCAAAGCGGTGGTGCAAATGTACTGCAAAATATGCACAAAGGTAGTGACTTGGATGGAAATCTGTCAGTGCAATAAAAATACATATTAACAAAATAATTTTCCTTTGGTAAATCTACAAGTTATAAAATTAAGAGTATTTACATAATTGCCTACTAGATATGTGAAAAATATACCATGCTAGAACAATCTCGTTCCAAAGTTTGAAACATAATTTCTGTCAAATAAAAATATTCTTCATACAATGTATGAACTTATCAATAACTTTCTGGGTATGAAGTTGTTCTTTATGTGACAGTCAGATGAGGATCCCTCTGAATTATATTTTTGATTAGAATTTTGTTTCAGTGGGTACCTGGAAGAAGACAGAAAGTTCTTATTTTAAAAGACTTGTTAAGTTCTGTCCCTTTTAATAACCATATCCTGTATTTTAAAAGAGTAAACATGGCCAAGCTGATTAAAATTGGGAGCTAGAATTTACCAGAGTCACCTACAAATTTTTTGTCTTCAATTTTAATGATCAAATACCTTCCCTGGCTACTTGGTTAACGTAGACCCATGTGATACCATGTTGTAATAGAAGTGTATCTTTCAAAGGCCTAATGTAACTTGACCAAAATAACAATATAATGTATTGTAGTAATATATTTCTTCACATTTGTTGCAGGGGCCACCCAAACTCCTAGGGGCTATGTGTGCTGGTCAGGGACACTAAACTTTTACATAAATCACCACTGGTGGCCTAACCACGACTGCTGATTTATCTTTCTCTAAGCAATGCAAGGAGCTCGTGTTAAATGTTTCTTTTATTTTCAATATAGGGAAACAGGTACAGGATGGTATTGACTACATTCTGTTCGACAGTTGGTTCTAAAGCTTTGCTCAGACATCAGGTTTAAATTCTGTTCCTATACTTTATCCTTTAAAACTTGGTGATAATTCTGAATGCAACTACTGGGCAGAGGGTTTCTGGTAAGGCTCTCTTTATAAGGGCCTCAGGCAAGGTGCTGGATGTGGGTTTCTGTGGAAAACAGCCCTGGGTAACAGATTCATGACTCTCTTCTGCCCCTCAGGTCTATGTAACTTTCTAGAATGGCTTTTTCATCCAAGCTTTTCCTATTTGATAAAACTCTTACTAATCATCCAGGGTTATCTTATGGTATACATTGTTTCATTTCTAATTTAAATTCCTTTTTGCTATTCTTAGACCTTTCTTCAAATAAAAGAAATACCACCAGCCCTTCCCATACTTGAAGACAATCATTAGATTCTTTCTCAGGACCCTCACTTCCGTTAGTTTTTCACCAAAGGATAGAGCCAGTATAATACAGTGTGCAGAGCATAGATATTGACATCAGACAGATCTTGCTTCAAATCCTGTTGCTGTCACTTTGGTGTATGACCTTAAGCAAATTAGTTAAGCTCTCTGAGCCCTTCTAATTTCCTCATTTGTGAAATGAAGATACCTTCTGTGCATGTTGTTGTAAGGATGGAGATCATGAATGTAGTGCACCTACCATATACTTGCCTTATGGCAGATACCTGTTTTGATTTGTAGTTCTGCTTTTCCCAAAGTGGAAAAGCACTCACTTAAAGGGGTGAATAGTCTAGAAATGAATGTTCTAGAATGAAATGGCACTATCCAGTTAAATGATGATTTGGCAACTCTTTCTAGTAAGGAAGTAAAGGAACCTAACTTTCAGTGCTGGGCTAGGCACTGTCTAGGGGCTTCCTGTGCATCTGGGGCTCAGGAGGTGTACATTAGCTTCTCAGCTCCATCATGAGTTCATCTGTAGATGGAAATAGTAATTCCTTCTCTGCTTCCTGGATTATGACAAGACCAGAATAAGATCTTGCTTGTAAGTACTTTGAAAACATAAAGTGCTCTCTCTCTATATGCTCAATATTGCACTGAGATCTAGTATCATAATTTTCCATCCTTTTTGTACTGGTCTGAGTTTATTTCCCCACAAAGTCCCTATGAGATTGGCATTGCTTCAACTGACTTTCTTTCTCTTTCTTTCTTTTTCTTTCTCTCTTTCTTTCTTTCTCTCTTTCTTTCTTTCTTTCTTTCTTTCTTTCTTTCTTTCTTTCTTTCTTTTTCTTTCTCTTTCTTTCTCTTTCCTTCCTTCCTTCCTTCCTTCCTTCCTTCCTTCCTTCCTTCTTTCCTTCCTTCTTTCCTCCCTCCCTCTCTCATCCGTCCGTCCGTCTGTCCGTCCATCCTTCCTTCCTCTCTCTCTTTTTTTTATTGTTTCAATTTTCTAGGGATGAGGCACAGAGGCTCAAACAGGTGCTGGACTTTCTGTGGCATGCTGGAAGAGGCCTCAACTATTTAAAAAAGTTTTTTGTCCTAATGTCTAGATACAGGTAAACCTGTTGAAAAATCTTACCTGACATTCCCGATTACGTAATCCTCCATTTGTATTTATGGTGAAATCAAATTTTGCTTCTTTTTCCTGAGAAAACGAGGATGGAATTATGGATTAGGGATGTATTCTTTTTAAAGAAGCACAGATGGTTGGTTATACAAATGTGAAAGTCGCCAAAAAGCTGGTACCTGACTGGGATTAAACTTAGAAGTACTGTAATCTTTCTTCATCAAAATATGCAAAACAGCATCATGGATTGTTAAGAAAAATATTGAGTCCTTGACTTCATCATCAAAAAATTCACATCGTGTAAGCTTCTCAATGAAGTCATCTGAAAAGAGGAAAGAATGAATAACAGTTAGGAAGAAGTAATTGGCCACGGGTTTCTCCTTGAGGTTGGGGATTGAACTTCCATTTGCAAATATGCATTTTGGTTAAATGTTTAGGGGTTGCAATGGTATGATACCAGTGTACCATTAGTACAATGTCTTCTGGAAATAAAGGACACTTTTCTAAGGAAATTACACACATAATGCCTTTGTGTAAAAAAAAAAAAAGAAGGAAAAGGTTCAAATGAGAAAAACTTTTAGGCAGGAGCCTTGTGAGTTAATCTTCCTCGTTAATGACTGGAGCATCAAATGTGGCTTCTTACTAAAAGCTGAGATTCTGCTAAAATAGAATGTCTACTCATGGACCAGTGCTGTGTTTCTGGATTTACTAGTTAATTACTTTAGTCCATTTTCCCAAAGCTGCTGGGTACCGTCAGAACACATCTTCCTTGGCACCCTACATTACCTCTCTAGTCATCTTTGAGGAATTCTGTTCTTCTAAGCACTAACCAACATTGTTTGCACAGATAACTCAACCAAATATTACCTCACATCTTTTATATGCAAAGCTATGGCTGGGTAATATGAAGAATCAAAAGCTAAATTAGACATGAATCTTGCCCTGGAGTGAAGATAGAGCACTTATATACTATCTTAATGAAAGGAAAAGTGTTATAGAATCATAAAGGCAGGAAGCAATCTGACATTTTTCATTAACGTTTTCTTGGCTCTTAAAATAATGCCCAACACATAGTAGGTGCTCACATTTTTGTCAAATGAATAAGAGAGGCACAGATCGTGTGCTATGGAAATTCAGAGAAAGAAGGGTAAAGGTTGTTTCCTTTTGGCAGGATTCTGGGAAAACTTGAAGATGCAGATACCATTTAAAAGAATGCCTAGAATTTGGAGAAAGAAGGAGGAAGAGAAGGTACAAAAGCGTGGAGGAGGGAAAGTCTGTTCACAGGCAAACTTTCAACATCAACAAGACCTAGTAGTGGCTGAGGGAGAGGGAGAGAGGAGAGCATTGTTGCCAGAACCCAGGATGCAGGTGGGTAGCGCGCAGTGGGACGGAAGGTGGTCTTAATTAAGGACTGAGAGGGATGCCAGGCAGCAGAGGCAGCAAGAAGGGATGCTTTCAAAAGACCTGGGATGATAGAGGCGTGAAGTTGTTTATGAGATTAAAGGGTTACAGAGATTGAGAATATTTTTAATTATAAGGAACCCTTGAAACTAGAATATATCTGTAGATTTTATGGATAGGAGCCAGTAGAGAGCAAAATTTAAAGATGCCAGTTTCATGCCTCCCTCAATTCACTTGTCCTCCTCTCTCCCTAAGATGTTTTTCCCCAAGATGCTGTTAAGTTTGTCTCCCTCACTTCATTCCAGTCTCGGCTCAAATGTCGTATTCCTGGACATCCTTGATCACCTGATTAAAACAGCATTACCCCTGTTGTTCTATGTCTCTTATCCTGCTCTTTTCTTCACAGTACTTATCATTATGAGATACCTTTTTATTTATTTATTATCAGGCATTCCCACTAGATTATAAGCTTCATGGGAAAGATTAATGGGATGAGTCAGAAAATGGCATGGAAAAACATTCTAGGGTTGGACAAAGACACTGATTAGTTTTTCCAGAGGACTTAGATGAGAAATGATAAGGATCTGGATTAAGGCTGTAAAATGGAGAGGAAGAGACTGATTCAATAGGAAATATTTATGGTGACTCTGAATATACAAGGATGGGGAGGAGAAATTAAAGATGGCTCCAAGGTTTCTACTTTGGGCAACTGGGTGGGTGTGTGGTGATGAAGTGATCGAGATAGAAAAGGATAAGGAGTAGTTTTGGGAGGGAGGGTAATATATTTAGTTTTGAAAACGTGTATTTCAGGTACTTGGAGGACATCCAGATGGTTGACTACATGGGTCTGCAGCTCAGAAAAAAGGTCTGAGCTGGAGGTATAGTTTGTGGATTCATTAACATGTAGACATACTTACAGTCATAAAGCATGTAAGAGATTGACTTGAAAAGAGTCCATGGAATTAGAACTATAGGGTCTAGGTTTCAACCTTGGGGAAGACTGACTGCTGCATGGAGAGGAACCAGTGGCAGACACTGAGAAGCTCTGAGAGTAGTGGGAGAGGACTCAGAAAAAATGGTCTTGTAGAAGTCAGGGAAACAGAGTCCAAAGAAAGGGCCCGATGCTAAAGTAAGCTCAAAGAGAATGAGGCTGGGAAGGGGGTGGTTGATCTTGACAACCTGGACATTACTGATGACCTTGGCAAGGACAACCTCATCAGCGAGGTAAAGCAGAAACCAGGTAATTATGGGCTGAGGAATCAAGGGAGGCGAGGAAGAGAGAAAACACGCCTACTTTTCTAGGAAGTTCAGAGTAAACAATGGTTATATAGTCACTCTTAGCTGCCTATTAAACTAGGATTCAAATTATGAAGTTAACTACATATTGACATAACTCAAACATAAAGATGCTGTTTCCCTGGAGATTTCTGTTGGAAATCTACAAATCAGATTTCCTTCTTGGTGATCATAAAAAGTGTTTTTTCTTTGGAGGAGCTAAGTTGAGAGTTAGCAGTGAGCCTGAAGGGATTGTCAGAACATAAAAATGAAACAACTTACCATCAGTTCCAACAATATACACATCTACCTGGATCCTGATAAATTCTTGCAAAATCTGTTAAAAAGAAAGTAGATCTTCCTTAGGGAACAGTTTCACTTGTCAGAAGCGTAAAGAAAACTATCATAATCGTGTCTTATGGTGATATGTTGCTTTCAGAGCCTTTTACATTTTGAAAAGACATGATAGTATAGAAACATTAAAGTTAATAGCAAGGCTCTGTGACGGAAAGAAAGAAACCCAAAGGAAAGAACTCTCCTCTTCAGTAAGAAGTTGAAGATGATCATTCTTGAAATGATGGGAATGATGTTCTGCCTTGACTCACAAGATGAACTCTGATTTAATTTTAAAACAGTTTCTTCCATGGGATGATCTTGACTCAGAGACCTTTCTATCTATATAAAAGTTAAAAAACCCCACGACCCATGTGTTGTTCTTTATTCCTGTCCATAGTTCCTGGATGTATCTAGCACCAATGAATCTTTATCCATTTTCCTGGTCTCTAAGCTAAGAACAAATGCCAGTAGCTGTATGAATAAGGTCATATAAGGTAAGAACAGTAGCTTGTACTGTTGATCAATTTAGGTGATCATTAATATCACTATTATCATCAATAAACACTTTTAGAGCCTCTACTGGGCTGAAGTAAGAATTAGGACCTTAAGGAAACCTAAGCAGTGTCGCTGTCCTTTGTGCTATACTGCCAAGATCAAAAAATAAACTTTATGTGTGGGTATTTCCTCCTCCAAAGCTAAAATAAACAGACAAAAGCAAAGAAAAAGAAAAAGCAAGCAGTCTCGAAAGTTATGTGATGTTAACATTTTTTTAAAGATAAGTTTGAAGGAAATAAAATTGATCCTATTTTCTAATTTTATATCCAGTTCACCTATACTTAATAGATCTTAGCTCAGTTTTTATGTAGGCAGATTTCTGTAAAACAAACAAATAAACAAAAAAGCAAAGCAAAACAAAAAAAGAGCAAAAGAAGGGGACGTGGAATTCTTAAATTTTCTTTACATCTGTTTCTGTATTTCTGTTAGAAACTCATTTATTTCAGAAATGCTGACAAAACTGTGGGAAGAAAACAGCCTGCAACCTGATTGTTACAGTTCTGCTTTTAAAACACATGAGACATTATTCTTTCATATATCTACTTTAAAAAAACTCCACATTGTTATATAGCCAAGTGAAATCTCATTGGCTTATGACAGGTGAGGAGAAAAAAAGGATCCACTATTTCATTTTTTCCCAAGACCTTCTCTATTTCAGGTCAGTTTAAATACAACACCCGCAAGGATTTGAAGGCACTGCAGAACTGGAACTTAATAGGGTTGTAAGCATCTTTGTCTGTAAGCGTACATTAGAAATTATATGCAGTCTCATGGGAAATGTACCTTTAAAGAGTTCTCTGAACACGCCCCACCTGCACTCCCGCCATGAAATATTCTAAGATTAAAATTTACTTCCACTTTAAGCGTGTGTTATCTAAAGGGGCATCCCTCCACAAATACAACTTTTTTACCTTTAAGTCACTGCCTGGTTGCTTCCATTCAGAATAAAGAACTTACCGTTTTGAGACCCCTCATTGAAGAAACATCAAGAAATGACACTGCTGAAAAGTCAAGAATGAGGCTGTGGAGGGTGATTTTAGGGACCACGATGTTGAGAGGGAGATCAGTGTTCCAGTCTATCTGGAAGGGCAGGTCTGTGGTATTGATGGGCTGATCTAATTCTTCTATATTATCGTTGTCCAGCTCTTCGTCAGAATCTTTAAAGCCATCAACAGTACATATACATCCTTTCTGCAAGAGAGGATACTAATATGCATAAAAACTGTGACCCAGAAAAACACTGTATGTCAAGGATAACCAGTGAATTTCTGAAGCATAGATTCAAAGTTAGGTCAAGTGATGGGACTGTAAACTCTTTTATTTGGAGGATGAAAATTTTCCCAGGAGAATACAATTTTAAGGAGATCCTTAAAAACATGACACTAATTGGCACACGAAGTACCTAGTTTATCTGGCATTTTGCTTAAAGGAATGGAACCAGCCTCTTGAACTACATCGTACTAAGCTTTTAACTGTAATACGCAGAAATGTGGGAAGCTTACCGGTGTCACTTGCAACAGGCCTTTCTTCTGCAGTTTTCGGATTTTCTTCAAAGCTTTGTTGCGCTTGCGAAGAATTCGAAGTGGGCTAAAGCCAACCTGAAAAGCCCATTGCTGTGTTACAAGAATGATGAATATTCTGCTACTTATATAGCATAATTCTACTTATATAGCATAAGTAAGTGGGATGGGTTGAGGGACTGGGGCACATAACAAAAATATTTGTAATAAAATTGAAAAGTGGTCTAAACATCATCATTGAGAGCATTATATCAGACCTATGGTCTGCACAGCCTGTATGAAGTTATTAACATTCAAAAACCTCTGTACCATCCAGGTTTTATCCCTAAATTATCCACGAATGGGTCTACATTCTATTTGAATTTTTCATTTTTGTTTTTGGCCCACACAACCCTTAGGGAATTTTATTTTATTTTATTTTTTTCTATACGTTGAATATGAGTGGCATCTCATTAGTATCCTGCTTCTAGATACTTTTTATTCACTTAAAATTTATATGATTATATTTTATAATATCTACTATTATAAGATCTTATTTTATGATTTTAATGTTAGATCCGAGGGTAACCTTCCTTTCTTCCCTTTTCAAAACAAACGTGTTCTTATTGCGGTAATATTTAGCTCCAGAGTAATAAGTAAGGAGGATCAAATTATGTAATAAAAAGTCCTTGACAAAAAAATGTAGTGAGATGGAAACATACCAGATTAAGTTAAAAGGACAGTATCTAAAGCCAGGTAGACAATATGATCCCATTTTTGTAAAAAAAAAAAAAAAAGTTGGGTAGAAAGATATTTGATGCATAACAAATGAGTAAGAATAGTTAGGGCTTAAGGCAGAAGCTCTGTGCAAGGTACAGAGTGGACCAGAAGGCATGTGAAAGACTGAGTGCTGAGCTTTTGTTTCTTAACCTTAAAGTCTGCTGCTTTGTCAGCTTCTCTCCAGTCTACCAGGGACACTAGTTGTTATTTAGTGTTAAATACTGATTTACATTATACTTATTCATTTCACTTATAAGTATTCATTTTCTATCCTATCTTCAATGATGCTGTCAAATATTAAACACTCTTGCTTCTGAAGTTGATTCCCAAAGAAAATCTGTAGGAGACCATCTATGAAAAACCAGCATCCCAAAATCTTGTGGTAAATCTTTTTACTTTACAGCAGAATTTAATAAAAAGGGCCTCTGTATTGGACCTTATATAAAGAGTCTCATTTCCCAACATATTAATGGACCCCTTATAAGGTAGTTCCACCTGCCCTGGGACCTAGGATACAAAAACATGAACACAACCCAGCCTCAACGTATGTGAAATCAATGACCCTCCTGTCGCAGACAAGCATTTCATTCCTAGATATTCAGTGGAATTTAAAAAAATTAATAACCCCAAAGCTTACAGCATCGATAAGTTTGTGCTTAAAGAAACCAATGTTTGCAAAGTAAATGGGAGATGGACATCTGAAAATCTTCACGCCTTCTGGCTCATACATCTGAAAGGCAGAGAAGTCATGTTAGATGGCGCCCATGAGATTTATGTTCATATCATTTAACAAATCAAAGCAAAAGATTCCTCCTCCTTACTTCAGAGTAATCTTTTCTGTTCTTATAGATGTTGCTCCTTCCCACATTAGCCAGCATGCTGCATTTGGGACTGCAGGGAAGATGAACACCAAGTGAATCAGGGACTCATTCAAGCATATTTGTTAGGCCTACGAGGTTAATGTCGACGTTTTCCTAGCCTCCCCGAATGGGCTCCCTTTCTCAGTTTTAAAGGTTGGGGAATCCTCACACCATCATGCCCTGGAGGGCAAACGCCTTGTTTGACTTTCCCTCCCACAGCTCCTGGAACCGTGCCTCCCCTCCCATCTACCACAACCAGTTTACAAAGTGATGCCATATGCCTTTGCCATTTTGATTCTAAACATAACAGTTATTCAGTGAAATAAGGCAGATTCGATCACCTTGTACAGATGAGGACGTGAAGACGTATTATGATTTGCCTGTGACCACCCAGTTTGTCTCTGTGTTTGATGGGTCCCCAAGAAATGAATGAAAATAAAATGAATAAAAGAGGGAGAGAACGTCTCAATGTAAATGTATTCCGTCAGTCCAGGATCAACCTTGACTGTGATGACACCTTCTGTTCTAGAACCCCTTAGATCCCAACAAGCCTTATCTCTCTGTCATGCCATGGAATCCAACACAGGCTGAGTGACCACATGGTGGTGACATTATGTGGCAGAGATTTAAGAATCCAAAAGATGCTCGGACTGGAATTCTGTTAAAAATCAAAAATTCTAAGTGGCTTTTGTGGCACTTTAGGGTGAGAGGGGCCTTTGAAAAGTTCTCTAATCCAGCTCCGTGATTTCCAGGTGGGAGTCCAATCTAACAACCTGTCTGGAGGAACAACCCTCCCCGAGACATGGAGAATCTCAGAATCTTCTCAGGAACACTTTCCCGTGTTTACCAAGTCTGAGGCAAAGACAGAAAACCGGCTCAAAACTGAATTACTTGCAGTTTACAGCTAGGTAAACAGACTCAGAGATTTACGATTTCTTTGAATTGGTGTCAAAGCAGGGAGCGGACCAACGATTGGTAAGATCTGATTGATGCTCTAAGGTTGGGCCATTCTTTTGCCTTCAGGCCTTGGGGTGAGGCAGAATAGATTGGCCAAGCTTCTCTTCTCCCCCATACCCCGCCCAGCTGCAGCAGCCTGTGGGATCTTAGCGTCCTGACCAGGGATCAAACCTGCAACCCGTGCATTGGAAGCAAGGAGTCAACCACTAGACCACCAGGGAAGTCCCAGATTGGCCAATCTTGATAGATTTGCATATCTATCAACTCAACTGCTTTCCCCTTAACCAGTGACAGGTTTTTTTCTCCTCCCACCAGGGCAGGTCGAAGCCTGCAAGGATACAGACCGCCATGAGCACTTACAACTGGGTCCTGAAGACGATAGTCAGGAGCTGAAATGCCACGCTAGCTGCCAGGCCCAAACCGAGCCCCAGGACAACAGCAAAGATGAAGGTCATGACCCAAATTAGCTGTCAAAAGAAGGCAACACATACACCACAGTTTACTCTGATTTAAGTACAGTGTCCGAGGTCCAGAGCTATAAGAGAGCATGAACTTCTAGGGCTCAAAGCAGAGGCTGGGAGTGCACAGCAGAAGAGACCTGCCTTGAGGTCATCTCTGCTGGCTCAGTTCCGAGCTGCAGAAACACAGGCAAATCTTTGCAAAAATCCTAAGAGTGTATCCATTTCTAATCCCATCCCTGAGCCAGTTAAGGAAATGATTGCATCTGTCACTGCTAAAATTCCAGAACCAGCTGCCGTTTGTTAAAATCAGCAAATTAACTGGTAGAGCCTGGACTAATCTCTTATTTTTGGTCTGCTGATTTAACTAAAGGCTACTATCTCCACCAGACTCCTAACATGCCAAAAAAGTGTTAAAATCCCTAACGCTGATCTATCAGCAGCAAAACTAAGCCAAGTGTGGCTTGTTACTTTATGCTTAAGTACCATAGGCTGTGTTAACAAGCCTTTTCACACCACAGACTTTGACCCTGATATCATTAGGGACACAGCTTCTCATAGCAAGGTATGTTGAGAGCGAGGGGAGCCTTAATACAGTGTTTCCAAAAGGAGTATTCAGAATTTAAGTTCTTCACAGATTCTCTGGAAACTAACATATGATGTAATGTAGAACAGAAGCAATTCGTACCCTAAGATTCAGAGGGTTTCTATGGCGTTCAAGATGACTGCAAGAATTTTTAGAACAGATCTAAGAAGTTCTCTCCTTGTGTTTCATGGACCATTTCCTACTTGTAAGTAGCTCATCCTTTCACATTAAAATCCCAGAGAATAATCATTAGTGTATGCAGTTTCAAGATAGCAAATAAAACAAACTCAGGTTATTTGAACAAACAGAAACAAAATTTCACTTCGTTTACAAAATAAATATGCATTTTACATCAGCATTAAAATGCCATTCTGATTCCTTTCTTTCAAATACCATCGCCTCTACTTACACAATCATACTTATCCTTTCGCCATAATCTCCGTATTTCCGCGAACTGCATCAGCATTCCTTTCAAGTTTCCAAGTGCTAAAGCTGCCAGGACAGACTGTGAAAAGCATAAAGAGCAGATGGACTTTGAGATAATCCAATAAACATATAGAAGCAAAGGTGAAGGTTGTAGATAAGTGAGTCCTTTCAAGGGCCTCAAAGCCTATCAAAGGATACACCCTTTTCAGGTGTGCAATGCCATGCACAAGCACCAGACCTGAGACTCTGACCTGTCCCTAGGCATGATTTTGGCCCCACCATAGTGATAGGGACATGCCATAGATGATCTGATAGCACTTACTCGCCTGTACCTTGGGTCAGAGAAAGGCAGATCTGAAGACCTATGATTGAAAGAAATTCTTTCCAAGCAGAGATAATCTAGTGTGTGTCTATTTACTGTAGGTGGCGGGGGCGGGGGGTGGGGGGGTGCTCTTTGTTTAAAAAACAAACAAAAACTTAGAGGGACTTCCCTGGTGGTCCAGTGGTTAAGACTTTGCCGTCCAATGCAGGGCGTGCGGGTTTGATCCCCGGTCGGGGAGCTAAGATTGTGGCTCGCAGCAAAAAAACCCAAACATAAAACAGAAGCAATATTGTAACAAATTCAATAAAGACCTTAAAAATGGTCCAGATCAAAAAAAAAATCTTTAAAAAAAGCCCCCAAAAACCTTGGGGAGCTTGGGTCTTGGAATCAGAATTCAAACCTTGGCTGATGATCAGTAATCACGACATTTGGTAAGAGGAAGGCGAGGTCACCGAGAACTTCACAAAGATTTGAGGCCGACGCTCTGGGACAGTGTGACCCTCGACTGCCTTGTTCCCTGCTAGATCCCCAGCAGCTACCTTGGTAAATGCCTGTGGGAGGGGCTTCATAATTATTCAGCGAATGAGTGGATGGGCTAATGAGTGGAAAAGACAGTGACAGCCTCTTTTAAGAAACCTGATGGTGATACTGCTGAATCACGAAGAGGGCTCTGGGGACTTCCTAGGTGGCACAGTGGTTAAGAATCCGTCTGCCCATGCAGGAGACACAGGTTCGAGCCCTGCTCCGAGAAGATCCCACATGCCGCAGAGCAACTAAACCTGTGCACCACAACTACTGAGCCTGCGCTCCAGAGCCTGCAAGCCACAACTGCTGAAGCCCGTGTGCCTAGAACCCTCGCTCTGCAACAAGAAGCCACTGCACTGAGAAGCCCATATACCGCAAGGAAGAGTAGCCCCCACTTGCTGAAACTAGAGAAAGCCTGTGTGCAGCAATGAAGACCCAACACAGCCAATAAATACATAAATTAAAATAAATAAATAAATCCCAATAAAACATTAAAAAAAAAAAGCCTGATTTAAAAAAAAAAAAGAAAAAAGAAAACGAAGAGGTGATCAACTCAGTTCAGAGTTTTGTTTCTTGGCATGCCAAAATGAGCTCATTTGTCTTGCAGGAATTATGACCATTAAGCTGAAAAATGCTGAATAGCCCACTCTGTTCCTTATTTGGGTTTTAACACAATGGTAGGAACAGGCCCCCAACCCCTGCCCCCAATTCAGCTGTTCCATTCTGAATGGACTATGGAATTTGTATACTGACTACTTTCACACCATAAAAGAAATGTACAAAAAAAAACCAAACACAGTTTGTGTTTTCCTATCTCAAAGATAGTTTAACCGATCTAGACATTTTTTATTTTCACGAGTTACCTTTATAATTTAATGCCTAACGGGTTCATTTGCTCACTGTGAGAATAGAGGTCACTGTTTAGAAGACTAAATATCGTCTTAAGTAATTTTAAAAAGGAAATTGCACACAAATGCACACCAGTTAAACAATGGGGAAACTGGATAAAGTCTGTAATCTAGTTAACAGTACTGTATGGATGTCCATGTACTGATTTTGATACTGTAGTGTAGCTGTGTAAGATGCCGCGCCCGTGAGAGCTGTGTGAAGGGTTCATAGGACTACGTACAATAAGCCTCCTGCTTTGGGGGACTTTAGTATAAAACATGTCAAGTGCCACCCGTAGAAGAGACATGTCAGTTTTTCTTTTCATTAGGCATTATTTCCCGCTTGGTCAGTATTCCACGGGAAAAAAAATGTGAAACTAGGTAAACAACAAGGACCTACTGCAGAGCACAGGGAACTCTGCTCAATATCTTGTAATAACCTATAAGGGAAAAGAATCTGGAAAAGAATATATATATATGTAAATATATATATATCTAATTTAAACACATTGCTGTACACTTGAAACTAATACATTGTAAACTATACTTCAATTAAAAACATTTTTAATTAAAATAAGAAAATTTGAAGCAATTTACAGTGAAATACATACCCAATAGAGCCCTTAAAAAAAAAAAAAGATTACAGAGCCCTGAGAAGCCACAGACAGGAAAGGGGGATCATTTTACCAGGAAACGGGTATCCACACTGTAATTGATAAAAAGGATTTACTATAAGCAAAATGCTTAGAACTCTGCTGACGCTTGGTAAGTGCTCAAGGAACGTCCATTCTTAGCCATCATCTAGGGTTGGTTTGCCCTCATATGAGAAAGAGAAGCAGACCAGTTACTCAGATGAAGCAAAAACATTACAGACACAATGGTCTAAGAAGAAATTGTCACATAGATCCTTTACAAAGTAGGGCCTTTGATTAACATCCTGGACAGTGTCGTTGGTGTGGTTTGCTCACAAAAGCGATAGGATTTTAAATGGCAATTGTTTTTTTAGTTTCTCCAAATTGAAGTGGGTGAGGTAGAGCCCGAGGATGCACGTGGGAAGAAGCACACAGGGCAGAATTTTCTATGTAGGGGGGTTTGTGTGTGCATTTATTTCTATTGAGATATATATTCTTATGCACAATATTTCTTTGGTGGTGACTTTTTGACTCCTTTTGTGCCATTCCTTTGGAAATCAGTAGGTTATCATAGGAAAAACGCATAATTTTGGCAACAAGTACTGTGCACTGCTTGGCCAGTTTTGGGGTAACTGCACCGGAACTCCAGAAACCTGGGACAAAACTCACATTCCAGCTACCAACCAACGAGGAAAAAGGCCTGGATAACAACCAACAGACTTGGTGGGCTGTGTCCTATCTCTAAGTCCTGTGTAGTCAGAGGTAGAAGAGAATGTTTGTAGAAAAAGAATAACAAGGACAATAATAAGCTTTACAATAAAGGCTATCCTTTGTTAAGTGTCTACCACGTGCCACACGCTGGGCTAAATACTTCACGTGCATTATTTCATTTAATGTTTGCAACGACTCTGTGAGGTGGGTACTGTTTCCCTCCCTATTTTACAAATGGGCTACTTGAGGTTCAGAGAGGTTAAGTAATCTGCCCAAAGCACACAGATAATAAGTGGGAGAGCCGCTTAGAATTGGGTCTACGGGACTAGAGCCAGCGCCCCCTGTACGACCTCAAAGTCACATTACCACCACAAAGAGCAATGCATTGACCGTCATCTGGTTTCCTGCAGATCCCGTGTTTTCTAGGGCCTGCTGTTATTTTTGTAACCTGGGTGCCATAGTGGTGGACAAAGCGTTAAACTATACCCTCAAAAATTACAGTTCAGGAGAGATGGACAGAGGAGCACGAGGGTGAAGGTGCAACGTCAAAGTCTGGCTGTTTGCTCCCATCCGGCAAGCTGACAGCTCTGGTCTTGGAGTCAAACCAAACTCTGGGAGCTGCAGGGCGTATTCCTAAGAACAGTTTGTGTGGCTGGTAGCACCAATCTCTGCATTCGATAGAGGCCCTGATGACCTCAACCTTTAAGAAAATCTTCCCTTTAATCAATCCATATCGAAGCTGCAGTCCCAGGGTGCCTTCCTATCTAAACATTAATTATATCTAGGGCTACAAACATAGAGGTTGAAGAGTAGAGTTGATAAGCACAGTAGGGTTGATAAGGCAGAGTAGAGTTGTAAGAGTACAGTCGTTGGACATTTGCATTCCTAACATTCATAAAATAGTGCCAGGAGAAAAACAAATATTTCTGGCCCATAGAGTATTGGCTAAGAAGAGTACTTGAGAGTTTGTAGATACTTATTTTCCTAGTTTAGTCTGTGCTTTCTGAGTTTAAGAACTAGGGTCCTTGCTTTGTCACCCAAAGGAGAGAGACGCCAGCCTGAGAGAGGAGTGCTACCTTTTGCAGAGGCTCCAGAAGAAATCCAATGGCTAGGATGACTATCAGCACGATGACAGCAGAAAGAATGCCAGCAATCTGTGAAGATGAGAACATTCTCATCACAAACCCAACTTTCCCCCGGGCTCCGCCTCCCCAGTGACTCATGCTAGGATGACCCTTGCAGCAAAGATCCTCCAATACCTGTGTTTTGCCTCCTGTGCTCTCCTGGACCCCTGATCTGGAGAGGGAGGTACTTGCTGCAAATCCTCTGAACGATCCACCAAATATGTTAGCCACTCCCAAGGCGATTAACTCCTGCCGGGAGAACAAGGAGGAATCTTTTTCAGACGCAGAACCACTGATCTTATACGTGCAAAATAGTATTTAAAGTTGCCTAATTAGACTCAGCCTCGGTTGTATGTTTACCTGATTGCCATCAATCGGATAATCGTATTTGAGAGAATAGACGCTGGCCACAGAAAAGGCCACTGCAAAGCCAACGATGGCGATGCCAAAGCAGTCTCCAATGGTATCTTGGAAAGTCTGCGCGTTAGGTGTGATAGGGGCCTGAAACCTGAAATTGAAATTAAGCAAGTCAGAATGTCACCAACCTGCTTATAAAGCTTCAAAGGTAGCCATTTGTTCTCAGGAAAAGTCCAAATTCCTCAGCAAGGTCCCAATTTCCCCCTCCCCCCACATCTTGCTTACTACACGGTCTTCCAAGAATTTATACTCCAGCTATAATAGCCAGCTTTCTTTGTTTCTCATCACTCATCACCTCTCACCTGGAAAGCTTCTCATTTGCTGTTTCCCCTGCCTGAACCATTCCCCTTATCCCCATCCTTCCCTCCAGCAAGTCTTTTCTCACCCCCCAAGGTCAGGGTGAAGCAAGGTTCTCTGTGCTTCCCTAGTGCTCGATGCCTACTGGCCCCATCCACCCCCACCACCCCCTCCAATTCTCCACCTAGACTCCAAGCAGGACTGGCCACCATTCTAGGACCAGGACCAAACACTCTTCACAGCATGTATCAGGTGGTCGATAATTGTTGAGCAAGTCAATGAATGAATGAATGCAAACGAGGCTGAGTTGTGCCTTTGGAGTATGACTAGCAAGAATTTAGCACGCCTGAAAACCTTGGAATCTGTTATCTTAGCTGTTGAAAAGCCATGCTGCCTGGATTTGATATAGGATTGTAAATCTAGTCCAATGATAGTGATAAATCTGATATGATTTTGCTAGCATAGCCACATGAGAGTGTACACTTAGATCAATATAAGCTTCGTGCAAAATGTCTCAGATCCCACTTGTATTGTTACATTGGGTAGCAAAGCATCACCCATGATGCCTCCAATAATTATCCATGGATGAAGGCTCTTTGAACAAACACAATTCTGAGACAAGGAAAGCAAGAAATTCTTCCCTCCATCGATAACAATAACCTTTCATGGAAAACCCTTCGCAAACAGATGGGTGCTGGACTCTGCCCTGCACGCCGCAGAACTGCCAGCGCCAACTGTGGCCCTGATGGAGAGCAGGTTTCCATTTAAACTGAGATAGTGTCAGGAAAACATTCAAGTCACAGAGGATACTTCTGTGCTTATGACTCACGAACTTAGAGCAATTAATAATATTTACTAATTGTATTAAAGTCCAACTATCCCAAACTCAGCATCAATTTACTAAAATGCTCAGCTCCTATAAACATCTGTTTCTGACCTAGAACTTATTGGAGGTAAGTTAATCGGGTCCATTCAACTCTTTTTTAATTGCTATTCATGTTTTGGGCATGTTAATAAATTTTTAGCTCGAATTTTGAAGAAGCACTATTACTTCATATTCTGCGGCTTTCATAAATCAGAAAGTTAGCTTGGAATATCATATACATAATCTAAAACCAGTGGCACAATTACAATTAGCATCTTATACCAAAATAACCTGAAGCTTGCTATTATTCTTTTGTTCTCACTTCTGAATACCACAGGCAGAGTGAGGTGATAGAGATTTACAGTCTGAAAACTTGATTCATTTCCTGGCTCTGCTAACTTACCCAGGTTCCTCATTTGTAAAGTGATGGTAATAACACTTGTTCTCCTTTCTTCATAATTTTTGTGGGAGAGTCAAATAAAATAATGAATGTGAATACTATTCACACACTGTAAAGTCCAAAGTGCCTGGAAGCTACTGTTACAGGGTCCCTCTGGAATTTGAATATATCCTTTGTGTTTCCTTTACTATTTCAATGATCTCTTTCCTTCAGCCAAGTTATCTGCATTCAATGTAGGTGACTTCACAGTCACTTCTAAGGTGTCATATTCATTAATAGCATATTCGCAAAAATTAACAATCATTACCTTCCAGTTAACTTCTATTTGCAATCATCAGAAATTTTAAAGGCCCACTTGATCATCACTCAGAAAAAAATAGAACTGTAAAAAGCATGTAAAGTGCCTAGTACCTAATTTGGGTGCTAACTTAGGAACAGCAGTAATGTAGTTTGAACACTTATGGTAGGCCAGGCACTTCATGACAGCACACGTATTAACTCACTTAATCCTTACAAGAACCCTAAGTAATAACTGCTATTTTTAGCTCCATTTTTACAGCCAAAGACATTGAGGCCCAGAGTTTAATGATTTGCCCAAGATCAGGAAGTGAGTCTGAAGTAAATCCCAGGCACCCTGCCTCTAGAAAGCATAAGCTTGCTTACTGGGCTACACTGCCTCTCTGTCGAGTGTAATGACCTATAAATGTGAGTCACCCCTTCCCCACCCACACACCCTGTGGAGAGAGGTTGCATTGACACTTAAAATATATTTCCCAAGTAATGTCTCTAAGATTGTAACTCAGTGATCTTAAGTTTATCTTTTATTTCTAAAACCCTTCTGCCAAGATCCTTTTTAATTTTGTATCTATCTATCAATCTATCTATCTATCTATCTATCTATCTATCATCTATCATCTATCTATCTATCTATCTATCTATCTATCTATCTATCTATCTATCTATCTATTTATCTAGTTTGTGTCCCCCAAGATGTTTGAATAAAGTGTAATCACTTGAAAGTTGCAGAGTGGAGAGAAACCCTAGAAATAGTCTTTCAGCTTCAGCCTAATTTCTACCATTTAAATTAAAAGTGATATTTGTGATCCAAATATCACAAGCATAACACATTTTTATCTGGTGATAAAAATATTTTTTGCTTAAAATATATATATTTGCTTTTGGGCTTCCCTGGTGGCGCAGTGGTTAAGAAGCTACCTGTCAATGCAGGGGACACGGGTTTAAGCCCTGGTCCGGGAACATCCCACATGCTGTGGAGTAACTAAGCCCATGCACCACAACTACTGAGCCTGTGCTCTAGAGCCTGCGAGTCACAACTGTTGAGCCCATGTGCCACAACTACTGAAGGCTGTGCATCTAGAGCCTGTGCTCTGCAACAAGAGAAGCCACCACAGTGAGAAGCTTACACACCACAATAAAGAGCAGCCTCTGCTCTCTGCAACTAGAGAAAGCCCGTGGGCACCAACGCAGCCAATAAATAAATAAATAAATAAATTTATAAAAAAATATATATATTTGCTTTTAATGGAATTTATTTTTAAGTCAACAGTGCAATGCATATAAATGCTGATTCCTGGAATAATTCTCAAATACTCCTAAGCATTGGGAGGAAGGGAGGGTTTTTATTTTTTTTTAAACAGGAATATAACCTTTCCTTGGTAAGCAAGTTGGAAGAAATTGATGCTATGGTCAGAGGGCAGAGAGAAGAAAAGCACAAAACTGGATCTCCCTCCTCAATCCAGTAAATGCAATGGAATACGTTTTCCAATTCCTTGTACGAACTGCACCTCCCATCCATTTGCAGGGGTAAGAGTTGCTCTGGGCTTGTTTTGAACTTGATCCTGAGAAAGGACAGAGTGTGCCCATCTGCGTTGCTCAAGCAGCGTGCGGCAGGTATTCCTTCAGTGTCTCCTTTGAACTGTCGGAACTTGGCTCCAGTAACCTCAAACGAAACACTACATATTGTTTACAGTAATTTATGGCCAAGGAAATCTGGTTTCCCTCGGTTCTCTTTTTATGAGGAGGCGCAAGTTTAATTCGCCTATTTTTCTGCTTTCAGTCTCTCACTTTTACTTGTGTGTGAGTCCCTTCCCCTCTGGTTTGTGAGTTCTTCCACACAGAGAAACGTTCTGATATTAAGAACTGCAGACGCTATGTCCTTTGTGACTCCCTCCTAGAAGGAGAGTAGTGAGCCTTCCTCCTGGATACATGATGGATGCCAGATACAGGGAGGGTTCTGAGCTGAGTTAGTGCATTTCAGCTTGGAGTCGTCTGTCACTACTGCTTATTCTCTAATTCGTGCTTGGAGATGCCATCATAAGAGAGACACTTACCCACTTTTCATCTTCCCAATCACAGCCACTTTAAACCTGTTTCTGAAGTCAAAGCCATAGGACACACCTGTTGCGATCACAGTCTGCAAAGTAGCAAATTGCCCAAGTTAGAAAAGGGAGATGTAGCTAAAAGTCTTGCTTTGAAAAAAATACCATGGCCAAAAGCCACCCCATGACCTATTAGATAAGAATCTCAAGCTCAGGTTTGGCTACTTTTTGAGAAGTCCCTAGGCAATTCTAATGTACCAACAAAGCTGAGAGCTACAGCTCCATTCCAATGGGTCTATCACTAGGATTCTCAGAGGTCTGCTCTCTGCCCCATCCTTGTCTTACATGGAAAGAATAAACCCCAAATCATCAAAGCAAGTTATTAAATTCTGAATGAAGAGAAAGCCATACCAAATATTATACCCAGAAACTGCAGAGAGGGCGCCTGTCCCACTAAAACCTCCTGATCTATAGAGGGTGAAGGGCTTTTGACCTAAAAACACAACTAATGAATTACAGAAGAAAGTCTAAAGATGATGAGTTACCATGATGAGTTCAATTGGGATAGGCACTGGAAGTTTGGCTTTGTAGCGCTGATTTATTTCTTTGACCACAAATACCACCAGTAGGATGACCAAGGATGTCACAAGGTCTGCAATATTAGTCTTCTCTATTTGTGAGAATATGGAAATTAGTACCTAAAAGTATAAAAATAAAAAACACTCAAGTGCTATATTAATGTGTAATTTGGATACAACACAATCAATTCCAAGTAGATAAAAGTAAGCATAGAAGCGAAAGGATGGACAGCTTGATAGCAAACCCCTGTTCTGCTCATGTTAGCCACAAGTAATTGTAGGGACTAGCGTGGAGATATGAGAAGGGTAATTTAGCATAGCATTGTCACCACACCGGTTTAGGGATGCTCTTCACCCAATGTT
The DNA here is from genome assembly GCF_030028045.1 of Hippopotamus amphibius kiboko. Taxonomy (NCBI): domain Eukaryota; kingdom Metazoa; phylum Chordata; class Mammalia; order Artiodactyla; family Hippopotamidae; genus Hippopotamus; species Hippopotamus amphibius. The sequence continues at coordinate 84,721,338 of NC_080189.1, read as the reverse complement.
GAATTTTCTTGGATTCTTTTCACGTCTTTATAAATGGTCTCTTCTACTCAGGTATCATTGCCATTGTTTTTTATTTCATAATCAACACTATTGCTCTGTGTAGGGAATAACCTTTGACCTCTGATAGTTTTTCTTAGCATGTATGTATCCCCTTAATTCCTGGCCTTTTTTTGATGTTGTTGTTCAGACCTCTCATATTTCTTCGTTGACTCACTCTGTCACTTTTGGAAAATAGTTTCCTGGCTAGCTGTGCACTGCTCATGGTCTTAATTCTTGAAGCCAGTTGGATTCCATATCTATGGGATCCAGACAGCTCAAGCAGGCCCAAACTGGATCCCAAATCGCTCCCAAAAGACACCCTTCTGGAACAGCTCTGAATGGGAGTGAGAGAGGGCTGGTTTCAATTTGGAGCAAGTTTTGTCTCAGACTCCCAAAGACTGTCTTGATAGAAGCACTAACAAGCCCAGAGTCAGTAAAAGGAAGGAAATAACAAAGATCAGAGTGGAAAGAAATGAAACAGAGGCTAAAAAGACAATAGAACAAATCGATGGAACTAAAAGCTGGATTTTTGAAAAGATAAATGAAAGAGACAAGCTAGACTCACAAAGAAAGAAGAGTGAGGACTCAAATACATAAATTCAGAGGCACTAAAAGCACTGTCTATTCTACAGTACATCCTCTAGAGGAGAGAAGAACCACTGTTCCATTCACATATTGGCCAATTTCCTTTTGCTTTATAAACAGGGATGCGTAAGAGTCAGGAGAACTTCAGTTCCAAAAGAATAAGACCTGCCTTTCGGAAACAGGGAAGCATTGCCACTCAATTAGCACATTTCTTTCAAAATAAAATTTTGAGAAAGATTTTAAACCTTGGGACAAAGCTTTTAATCACGTGCACCGACATTTTTTCTTTCTAAAGATACTGAAGAGTCAAATCTAAAAGAAGTGGTACTTAATTTCTGTTGTTCACATCAGCTGTATGGTAGCTGTGGCAGATTTTCAGTGTTGTTCTCTTTGCCACTTTTTCTTAATGTGAATACATTTCACAGCCTGTTGATTTCTTGGAAGTTGTAGGTAAGCCCCACAGGAAAGGCATGAAGGAAAGTTCTCCAGGAAGCATGATAGTGCATTTCGTGTATTTCCATATTTTTTAAGCAAAAGGAATACTTACTTTGAAAATTGAAAACGGATCAGTGTGTGCTGGCACTGTCAGCTGAAGAATAAATTTGAGCTGGGAAACCAAAACGTGAATAGCGGCAGCTGTGGTGAAGCCACTGATGAGGGACTGGGAGAGATAAATCACCACGAAGCCCAGCTGTAGAACCCCCAGGAGCAACTGCAAAGAGAGGGCAGAGCCTTTGTTAGCATAGATGCGGAGTGCACCTCAGCAAACGGAAGGATCAGCCGCTGCAATGGTTCAAAACGTGGAGGTCCAGCTTCCACTCCTGTGTCTTGAAGAAGTGTTGCTGCCTCCCAGAACACCTCCGGTTCAAGGTACATCCCTCTGCTTCCCTCCCTCATCCCAACCTCCCCACCCCCAAGGTGGAATGTTACATCGTGTTCAAATAGCACATCAGTCCAGTACACCCCAAGAACTAACAGGTTTCTCGTCCCTCTTTTGAAGGTGAGGTATCTTTAGGAGACTCATCCGTAAACCTTTCATAGCAGAATCTTATCTAGCATCAGCCCTCATAGATTTTTCCCAGGGAATTTTCAGTTACCCTTTCCAGCTGCTGTCACATGCATGGGCAAGCATCCATTCAGATTCCCTCAAACAAGTTGCTTGACTTTCGTTAAGAAATATGTAGCTGCTCATGACATCAAAAGTGCTTGGGGCTTCCTAGATGGCGCAGTGGCTAAGAATCTGCCTGCCAATGCAGGGGACACAGGTTCGATCCCTGCTCCAGGAAGATCCCACATGCCACGGAGCAACTAAGCCCATGCGCCAAAAAAACAAACATAAATAAAAGTGCTTGGTTTTAGCTGAGGGCCAAAGTGCTTCCTTCCCCCAAAGCATCAGGATTTTCGATAAAGTAAATGGATAGACACTTGGCCTACCTCTCCACTCCTGTCCCCCAAAAGCAAACTGAGCTGTGAGTTTGCAAAGGCACTAGGATTAGAGATGCACTCGGACCCCATTGTTGAACTGACCCCACTGTTGTCAAGAAGACCCACCACTTATGTCTTGGTTTGAATTGAATCTTTTTTTTTCTTTCTTTAAGGAATGGTCTTAACCAACGATATCATTGACCATAAACTGAGGCAACATCTTAAGAAGTCTGACATTCTCACTCTCCAACATCTTGAGGATAGGGATATTTTCACAATCCAGGCGTGGTGGCAGGGGTGTGGCTTGGGACTGAGGCTTTAAGCCCCTCCGTAATCCTTTTCAGCTTTCTCCAAATCTTTGACACGGACAATTGAAAGCGTTAAGCTCCCAGTCCTTCAATGAGGAATTGGAAAGAAAAAAGTTCCCAAGCTGCCAGTTTCTCTGTTGCTTGCACATAGTTCTATTTAGTGAGTCTATCAATTCCCAGGTATATTATTGAATTCAGCATTTCATGTGTCACCACATGTTCCTCCCCACTCTCATTTTTCGTTCTCTCTAGTCCCATGTTCAATCATCTTTGCAAAGTGGATCTGGCCTTTCACTTCCAGTTGTGATGAGTGACTCTTCTTAAATTATCAATGGACCACTGCAGGAGGCATATAAACTAAAGGAAAGAATCCGGAAGGGTGGCAGGAAGGAAAAAAACCAGAAAGATGTGCACCAGTTAGGACACGTAGATTGGGGAGGGTAGATTATGTGACAAAATTCTCACCTGGATGATTCCAGAAAGAATTGTGACCGTTGCAGCCACCATCACCTTGTGCTCATCTAGTGACGAATCATTAGTCAACGAGCTATTAGTGACTGTCGGATCAGCTGTATCAGTTGTTGGGGTTAATCTCACGACTGCTGCTCCAACCATCATACTCAGAACTGGGAAAGGACCTAATAAAGAGAGGGTGAACTGTAATCATTACGCCTCCCCATAGCACAATTCTCTCTCAACCATAATGTAGCATAAAAAGGCTGCTGTCTGGAGTTCTGGTCTCCTTTCCCAGGCCCCGGTCCTAATTCTTACAAGAGACTGTGACTCCTCTCTTGGATTCTGCACAATTTGGAATTGATACAATGTGTGGCTAATGGCATTCATAAAGAAAAAGCAACATGAGCATTAATGAGCCCAGTAATTCACTTACCCACTGATATGTGTCTAGAAGTGCCCAAGAAAAAGTAGATGATGACAGGGAAAAAGGCTGCGTACAACCCATAGCTGGGGGGGATGGTGACAAGCAGAGCAAATGCTAAACCTGTAAATATACAAGCATCGTGTCCTTATTTCATGCAAAGGGATCATAGAAGTTTTCATTAGGTTCTTCAAGTATTTAAGATTGCACCTTAAAAACTATTTTATTAACTCAAATGTAAATGTAAGTGTAAATCAAAGATGTAAATATAAGAGCTAAAGCTATAAAACTCAGAAGAAAATTTAGGTGTAAACCTTTGTGACCTTGGATTAGGCAAGGGTTTCTTAGAAGTGACACCTATGATGTAACCAACCAAAGTAAAAACAGATAAATTGGGCTCCATCAAAATGTAAAAATGTGTGCTTCAAAGAATACTATTGAAAAAGTGAAATGACAACCCAGAAAATGAGAAACTATTTGCAAATCATATCTTGGGTAAGGGTCTATTATCCAAAATATATAAATAACCATTGCAACTCAGCAATAAAAAGATATATAACCTAATTTAAAATGTGCAAAAGATTTACTTAGACGTTTCTCCAAAGATGTACAAATGGCCAGTAAGGACATGGAAAGATGCTCAATGGGAACATATGTATAAACACAGCTGATTGATTTTGGTGTACCTCAAAAACTGGCACAACAGTGTAAAGCAATTATATTCCAATAAAGAGCTTAAAAAATAAACAAAAGAAAAAAGAAAAAAGAAAAGATGCTCAACATCATTAGTCATTAGAGGACTGCAAATCAAAACCACAATGAGACACCATTTCCTACTCACTAGGATAGCTAAAATAATAAAGGCAGACAATAACAAGTGGTCACAAGGATGTGGGGAAATCTGAACCCTCACCATTGCTCGTAGGTTATTATATGAGACAGCAATTATACTCCTAGGTATATATACCAAGAGAATTGAAACATATGTTCACACAAAAACTTGTGTACAAGGGTTCATAATAGTATTATTCGTAAAAGCCACAGGGTGAAAACAATCCAAATGTCCATCAAGAATGGACAAACAAAATGTGGTATATCTATACAGTAGAATATTATTCAACCGTAAAAAGGAATGAAGTACCCATACATCATGGATGAACCTTGCAAACATTATCCTAAGTGAAAGAAACCAGACACAAAAGACCACATATTCTGTGATTCCGTTTGCATGAAATGCCAGAATAGGTAAATCCATTGAGACAGAAAGTTGTTGCCAGCGGGGTGGATGGAGGGGGGATGAGAAATGATTGCAAGAGATTTTGGGGGATGGTTGTGGTGAAAATATCTTGGAATTAGATGGTGGTGATAGTTGCACAAACTTGTGAATATATAAAAAAAAAACCCACTGAATTGTACACATTAAAAGGATGAATTTCATGATACATGAATTATATCTCAAAAAAAAAAGTTACCTTGCAGTACAGCCACCAGCCCTGTGCTGATTCCAGAAACTATGTCACTGAGGAGCCATTCCTTTATGCGATACGCCGGCAACCAAGATGCTATGGGGAACAAAGAGAGGGCAATTCTCTTGGCCTTTTGTGCAGAACAGCTGAAAACATTGAAAGCCACAGTTCAGTTTATTAACATCCAATTTTAAGTTTAGTACCTATTGTAAATGGAAAATTGGTAAAGATGATAATGTATTATCATTTCACTAACTTTCCCACTAACATTCACCTCCTTACCCATATCGACTGCCCAGACCACCACCAAAGGATTTTTTTTTTTAAGAAAAATGTTGCTTTTCTTTAGCCACAATAGAACTTATTTGTCATCCTCAGCTTGACTTTACAACACTTTGATGGAGAATTTTCCTCTGTCCTCATCTATCAGTCCTCTGATATGGAAAGATTGTGTTGAGAGCTGAGATTGGTGTTCATTTCAGAGACTACTTTTCTAGCCCTGGCAGGGAGTGAGAGGTTTGGAAACCAAAGATAAAAAGACTCTGGAGACTGTGGGCTAGAAAGAAGAGCTGAGAAGCTTAAAAATTTCAGAGAAAGTGCTTCATTTACTCCTGATGCTGGTAGCTTAAAAAATATCTTACCCGAACCACTTTTTGAGATGATCCAGAAATGTCTTATGACGTCTGTATTTCTTCTTATGTTCTTCCCCAAAAGCATTTGCAGAATACACTGGCCTGGCCACAATGTACTGATTCCCGATGGGTTCGATCATTTTGCTTTCTCTGACGGCCGTGGTAAGTGGAAGACCTTTGGAACTATGTGGCAAACCCTTCTTGCCTTTAGCAGGTTAAAATGCCTGAAACCAAACAGAGCTTGCTTCTTAAATAACTCGGAGATAATGTGATGCAATTTACAGATGAGTGAGCTCTGAACTGAATGTTACCACCTTTTGAGATCAAAAGAGGCTGGATTAAGGGACCTAGATTGTGTTTTGCGACAGTGATATCGCTTTTTACTGTAATGAACTGGACCCGGTTCCATTGGGTAAGTAAACAAGGGCTTTGATTGATTTATTTTTAAAAGATTGCCAAAAAGCAATAGGGTTTGACTCAGTTTACTAACCAGTGAGTACATTTTTGACTTGTAATGTGAGATCTCAAGAAAGGAATTTACTTAAAAGTTTTTTCAGCAATGTTTCCAAAGTTATGGCATTGGGGGTACTTGGACAGATTAGACTTAAGGTCTATTCATTGCCCCTAACTCTAGTTAAGACTGTTCCATTTGATCCATCAGAATTTTTGTAATACCTTATGAAATGCTTTTAATTTGTGAAATTCAAAGATATTGCCCATTTAAGGTATTTTCTTATTGTTTCTGGGAATTAAATAGAATTTAGTTTGTAGTTTAGTTTGTAGTTAAGGAAACCATGGCACAAAGGTAAGTATCACTTGGTTACTTAGTTCACTAGAGATGAGATTTTTAAAGGAAAGACCTTGGGCAATTTACTTAACCTTTTTGAGCCTTATCTGTATACTTGGAATAATAATATTCAAGTTTCAAGGGGATAGTGAAAATTAAATGAGAATATTTTCAGAACATCTAGCATTGCTTCAAAGCATCTAACACACTATAGGCATTCATTAAATGGCAGCTATTATTCTAACTATTTGCATTTTCTGTACAAGATGTTTAATGCTCTTATCTCAATTCTGTTTTTATTAGAGTTAAAAAATCAATTTTTGCAAAACCTTTTTATGCACATAACCTAATTAGCCCTCATAATTGTTTGAGGTACTTACTATTATTATTATTATTGTCCTCTTCTCACAAGTAAGAAGAGAATAATTAGCACATAAAAGTCCCCATAAAAGTCTAAGTATCTTTTCCTCAGGTCATACAGCTAGTACAGTGTCAAAAATGTGACTTAGGTATTCAGACTCTGCTATTTCTTCTCTGACATGCAGCTTCTCTATTGTCCAGTGTGAACAAAATTGAAGAACCTTCCAACTAACTGTTAGCATTTCCGCCTCTAAGCTTGGTACTGTGTTACTACTCATAACACCCAGAGTTTTTTTCCCTGACCCCAGTCACAGTTATTAATTGAATTATCTCAAACTAGATTGTACCTTGTTACATGGTGTTCTCCCAAAGCTCAACGGATTTTCGGCATGTTTGCAGAGGTCAGGTTATAACCAGGAGTTAGATGCTGGCCTCAATTTCTGGCCCTACCTGATCTATCTTTGACACCCATTTCTTTCCCCACTCCATTCCCTAGCATCCTCCAAAGTCCTTTCTATTGACCTTCTCTGACCACAATGGAATGCTTCTGCCCCAGCCTCTGGCTTGCCCTCTAGCATTTGAGACCCTGTGAACTTTGGTATGGCTGTGAGACCCCCTTTGCTATTCTTTCTGAGCCTCTTCCAACGTCAAGCTGCTTGTCCTCCTTGCTTCTCATTTCTAGTCCCTCTCCCACCTCTCCACCCTCAGTTCCAGGTGTCACATCCCACTAACTATATAGTACTTCCCATTATCAAAAGAACTTGTATGTGAAGGGGGGTTGGCTTACTCAGTGCTGTGCATAGCACAGATTTTTGTCCTTTGCTAATTGCCAACCATATGGTTGGGAGGTTAACACAAGATCTAATCCATGTTAGTGACTCTTGACACCTTAGGTTGCTTACAAATGTTGTCTTCAAGAAGAGCTTTGGGACTTCCCTCGTGGCACAGTAGTTAAGAATCTACCTGCCAATGCAGGGTACACAGGTTCGATCCCTGGTCTGGGAAGGTCCCACATGCCGTGGAGCAAACTAAGCCCACGAGCCACAACTACTGAGCCTGTGTGCCACAGCTACTGAAGCCCATGTGCCTAGAGCCTGTGCTCCACAACAAGAGAAGCCACCACGATGAGAAGCCCGAGCACCGCAATGAAAAGCAGCCTATGCTCACTGCAACTAGAGAAAGCCCGTGCACAGCAACGAAGACCCAATGCAGCCAATAAATAAATAAAATAAATAAAAATAGTCTCCCCCAAAAAATAAAAAAAAAAAGATTCCAAAAAAAAAAAAGAGCTTTAATCCTTGAGGTATACAACTAGCCAACAGCATTATTATTATTATTATTATTATTATTATTATTAGGCCTTGCTGCGCAACTTGCGGGATTTTATTTCCCTGGCTAGGGATCGAACTCGTGCCCCCTGTGATGGAAATGTGGAGTCCTAACCTCTGGACCACCAGGGAATTCCCCAACCTAGCCAACTTAGGATGAAGATGACTTGGGTATCATACATTCTATTTCTGGCAGATGCTGCTGAGGACAGAAAAAAGAAAAGAAAGATGCCACTATTTTGTTTCTTTACTCATATTTTCACCAAGTTGATGGAAACACATTAGCTCTCTTCCTTAAGAAAGATCCTGAAAATCCTTTTTTTCCTCTTTGTTTTGTTGCTGTACGTCTTCTCAAGGTCTAATCTTTTTGTCCGGTGACAATGATGGCAGATATAACTATATCTCTATGAAGCTTCTTCCTTGAGGATGACCGTGGCTGGTTCTTTAGTGGGTCAAAGGCCTGAGTTCTGGCTATCCTGCCACAGCCTGGAAAATGCCTCCACCGCACGCCCAAACACTGACTACAAGGGGAGTACTTGAGGGCAGGAGTCAGGGTGGCTTAAGAATCTTTCTAGGATTTGGAGCAAGAAAGCTTGAGGGCCACAATTCCAATCTTGTGGTTTTCTCCTGGCTGACATCACTGCTCCCAAGAGCTGCGGCCTCATATTCCACATGTAACCAGGGACTTCCCTGGTGGCCCAGTGGTTAAGATGCCATGCTTCCAATGCAGGGGACATGGGTTGGATCCTGTCTGGGACCTAAGATCCCAAATGCCACGTGAGGCAGCAAAAAAAAAAAAAGCTTATAAAAAAATATTCCACATGTAACTATCTGAGCTGCTAAATCAACCACCCTGATGATGCCTCTGCTGAGAAAAGCTCCAGATACTCATAAATTAACGTCATTCTCTATTTCATCACTTCTGGAATTCTTGAGAATGACCTACTTTTGTTAGGAATTCAAAAGTGATTTTTCTTAACTTAAAACCCTCAACACGTTACCTTTTCCCTTGAAATTCTTGGAAGACTTTTTCTTGGTTCCTAGAATCACAATTCCAGTTTCAAATATTACACCCATATTAATGTACACCTTTTCATGTTCTGTTTTATCTTCATGCTTCAAATTTTTCTCTAGGTTCCTCAGGGTGTCAGTGGCTTTCGGGGGATTGAAATTCATCCTCAAGTGCTTTTCCTCCTAATAATTTTTGAACTTTAAGCCTTGTTTATATACATTTCCACTCTTACTTCATTTCCTATGATGTGTTCTTTTTAAGTTTTGGCCTTTATTACATATAGATTACATACATAGACACACACATACATACATGTACCTACATACCTTGATACAACATGTACCTACATATCTTGGTACAACATGTATGACCATGTTGTACCAAGGTATGTCATACATGTTTGTCTTTCTCTCTTTTTTTTTTTTTCCTGAGCCGAAGTTTAGTCCTGGGATTCATTTCTTAAGTTCAGTTTTTTTCCAGTTTAACTACTCTGATTTATTAATACCATTCTGATATTTCTAGGAATTAGGGATAGTCATGTGTATTACCCATGCCCCCAACGCCCCTGAGCTCCACCCGTCTGCAACCTGTGGCGCAGCACTGAGTGTCACCACCTGGCTTCCAGCTACTGGGACACCTCCATTGTGCCTGCCCCACTCCCCTGAGAAGTGTCGATGGCCATGACCTTTGTATGTCTCAGCATTTATCCATTCAGTGTTGTAGTCTTTCAGGGGTCTGCCATTCTGTGGGAAACTAATTTGAACCAAGATGATCATAAGCGATCCTAGTATTTTTCTTTAATTGCTGGTAATTTGAAACCAGGAGGCAATCAGGTGTGCCGAATATTTGCCGGGCCCTCCCGGGTCACGGTAGATAACCTCCACCACCCTTACACAAAGTTGGCTCTCAGAGACTCCACCCCTCAGTCGGATCTCAGAGTACCCCCATGCCAGTCAGTGGAAAACCAGAAGTAAGCCAGGCCTATTTCATGAATTGGTACTTGGACAATGGGAAATACAGCCGTGTGTTGATAGATACATCTGGGGGCGGGGAGTTGGGAGAAAAGCAGAATAATGGCTCAGGTGAGCCCGTTCAGATGGACGCCAATCCTCAGCCAAAAAGGAACCAGAAATCAAGGGCAGGTAGATCCATATTCTGGTTGATGTCAAGCTGAGTGGAAGCGGGGAGATGATGGCATCAAAATCGTAGAGGGACAGGGTGGTGATTAGGAGACACTCGACTGGGGGTAGGTGGGGGAGGGGTGAGCGGGAAGGATGCTGGTGAAGACCGCTCAGAGGCAGAGACCAATGCTGATGGAGAGAGGTCAGAAGGGGTCAGAGGCTGGGGCAGGCTATAATTTCCAGCTAAATGTTCTGATTCTTGTGTGCTTCAGCTGCTTTGGAAACACAGTAAGGTAATTAATTAATTAAGCTGTGGTATAGATGGGAACCTGAACCTGGTAGCTCTTTCTTGAGAGAAATAAATGGGTCCATTATCATTTAGAGCATGAAAAGCACTCCCGTTTTCCTTCTGCCCTTGGAAAGCTATGAGCATCTCACAAACCCTTCCAGATTGTTTTCGAAGCCAGAGTCTTCCCCCGAAGAGGGGATATGCTGACGTAGGAGGCAGTTAAAAGTGATGGGACAGAAATGAGTATCCTGAGGGTGTGGGGGCAGTATCTCCAGAGTCCCACAGATTTTTTTTTTTCCAAAATAGTATGAATGATTCGCACAGCTCTAGTTTAGTGTCCATAGTGGGCAAGAACGTATCAGGAATTTTGTATTGCTTTAAGAAGTCTGTGTATGTGACATTTAATTTATAGTGGTCTTAGTTTTACCTTCATCTTAGTGCAGGCACTGTACTTATTATTATTGACAATTCTTTTTATTGGCAATTATTATTCTTGACCATCTGCTGGAAAATTAACTCAAACCTAATTGAGTTGGGAGGTGCAACAGAAAAGAGTGGGAATTCTGCAGCTAAGTAGACCTGCCTTCACATCCTTGCTTTGTCACTGCTTCACTGTATTGCTATGGGCAAGTGCTTCAAGCCTTAGTTTTTCTCGTGGTGAAAGGGGATGTCATTACCTTCCTTGCAGGGCTGTTGTCAAGACTGAAAGTAAGGTATGGAAGGAGAGCCTTCTTAGCTTTAATTGCACAGAGATAGTTTCAGGACTGAGTTTAATATCTACTGGGTAGACGCTACATGACAGTCACCTGGAACCTGTCTGAAAACATTAGTGCCACCATCTTTTCTATAGCTTCATGTTTATTCTGAACTTCTACAGAATTTGCAATTTTCCATTCTCATCCATTTATTTTAACATAATGTTAAAGCATCTGTGTATCTAAGCTTCTTAGCATGTTATACAAGGCCCTGCATATCTTGGCTCTGGACTATCTCACGGGCTTCTTCACTCCTCCTTCATAATTACAGCAGTTTCTTCACAAACCATGATATTTAACACCCCCCCCACAAGTTCTTTGCGTGCATTATTTTCTTTATCTGCGTTCTTCTCCTCCAACACCTGGCAAATTCCAATTCATCCTTAAAAATACTCAGTTGTCCCTGACCATTGATTTGTTCCTTTGTTCCTTCAATAAGCATTTATCATCCTATTGTTTGTTAGGAATCCTGTTCCTAACATAACTGTATAAGATAAGAAAATGCTGTAAAGCCTTGATGGAGTCCCCTAAAAAGAGTTAATCAGTTCCTTCTTGTACACACCTGGTACGTATTTCTCTCCCATAGTGTACTATATTGTCATTATTTGTTTATGCCAATAAAACTCAGTTCCCCAAGGACAAGGCCCAGATCTTAATCATTTTTTTCCTTTTTGCATAATACCTGTACCATAGTAATTACTCAGAAAGGTTTGTTGAAATAAACTGAACTATAAACAAAAGATATAGAAATGATGTAGTCCTAAATTCCAAAGTTTACTTGCGCAGAAGGAGTGCCCAAAATGATTGGTACAGTTAAGCTGTAAGAAGAAGGGGTGTGAATGTGGGTTGGCATTGAGGAAGATTTCATCAAGGGACTGTGGTGTTGGGTCTGAGCCTGGGTTGGAGAAGAATTTCCAGACACAAGGCAGAATGTAAGGAAGGTTGAGTTGATTAGAGAGAAGGGACGCTGTAGAGACAGTGGGACAACTTTCTGGCAGACCAGGGAGAGCTGATAGTTTTGTGGGCTTGCAGGCAGCTTTTATAACCCCAAGACAAAGAAAATTCCTGCTAAGAGAATGGCATTAATTGATTGGTCAGGGTGCCATAAGGCAAAAGGGGTCTTTGGGTGATAGACTAGGGTCCTATAGGGTGAGTATCTTCTGAGTATCTTCCCTAATATGGGGTCATGTTATCAGCTAGCCTACGTCATGAATCAAAGCTTGCTATGAGGGTCAAGTTAACTCCAGAATTAGGTTGCTGTGGGGGGTCAGGTTAACTCTGGATTGTGGCTTTGGTATAGGGCTCCACGTGTGGGTCTTGAGTTAGACCTTAAAGAACAGGTAAGATGATGAGAAAGCCGTGGGGGATGAACGCGTCATGTTCAAAGGCTAGCAAGCCAAATACTGGAAATTTCTGGTGGCCCAAAGGCTGAACTGCTAGAGAAATGTTAAGTTGTGCCTTAGGAAGCAATCTCAGACCCACAAGGCTCACAAATAATAAAGAGAATCCCCTGACTCTCTCTAAGACTTTGCATCTTTCTAAGCACTTTCACTTTTTTGCCTTGAGCATTATCCTGTGAAATAAACAGGGAAGGTACGCATTATTATTGCCAATTTACAGATCAAGAAATTGAGGTCAGAGGAGACAGGCCTTTCCCAAGTCTCACAGCTTGTAAGTGACAGGGCCAGGACAAGAAGCCAGGTCTTGTAAATGGTTCTCTCCAATCCACACTCCTCTCTGCCTTTAGATGTGGGGGTGCCCATGAGCCCTGATCCCCAAGAGAGATAAGAGAACAGAACTCCAGATGAAGTACCTACAGTGCTCTTGCCCTTGTGCAGAAGAGCCTGCTCTCAACATCACATACACAAAATATGAGCCTGGGTAGCCTGGCCTTTAATCTCATTGAAGTGAACTGGTGTATTCTCCCCTTGATTACCCAACAAAGTGAAACAGAGACTGGAGGAAGGTTCTTTTTCTCCTTGTTTGGAGAACCAAGGACCTCCAGCATGGAGAAAATCTGGACCAAGTTATTTCTCATTTATTCTAGTAATTTTAAAATATCCATTCTCATTTTGTGAACTGTTTTGTTCCCTAGTTAAGTATAAGCTATTTAATAGATATTGAGACATTTTTTCATGTATTTATATACCTACTCATTCATTTATCCAGGTGGAGGAGGCAAGGTGTGTATTAACCCACTGTAAACTATTCAGTACTTCTGTCTGAAATCAAATAGTTGCTTCATCATTTCTTAGTAGGAATGATCTTTATGTGGCCAACTTTCACTATGCTCTTTCTCTGAATGACAAGTTTTCTTCGGAAAAGAGAATGATCTAATCCAAAGATGTAATAAGTTGTCTCTCACGCTTACATTTAAAGAATAAGAATGTTGTGTAAGCTTTTTTTTTTTTTTTTTTCTTGGCTGCATCATGTGGCATGCAGGATCTTAGTTCCCCCATTAGGGATGGAACCCATGTCCCCTGCAGTGGCAGCGCAGAGTCCTAACCCTTGGACCACCAGGGAATTCCCTGTAATCTTCTGGCCTTTTAAAGAATGAAATAAATTTTCCTGTTAGGACTGGTAATCCTAGGAAAATGACTCCTGCATGGTACAGTCTCATGGCATATGACATGCTGCTACTTTCCAGTGGCAGTTTCTCTCTCTCTTCCTTTTTTAGTGTCTGTCCTACTTGTTTCTATTCCCTTTTCTCCCCCACCCCACCCCACCTCACCCCACTTTCCTTCCTTGGACTTTCTGGAGTGTCTGCCAGTTAAATCCTTCTGGACCAAAAGGCATTTCTCAATACCTTCTAACAGATCATTCTATCTCCTGAAAAACCTTTCCTAAAAGCTTGCTTTATTTGCCAAACTTCAGAACAGATGGTCTACTAATAAAGTCAGATTTGGGTGCAGAATTAGAGGAATATGTGATAGTGAATACAAAAACCCCTGCTGTCACCGAGAAGGCGATTTAAGCCCTAACAATGCAAACAAACATTTACTTGGTCATATCAAAATCTACTCAAATATTTATATCACATTGCGAGGGCTACAGATTAACATTTTTAGCCTATTGTTAGTGGTATCATTCAAAATATCCTGCTCATGGAATAAACTCAAGAGTGCAACTCTAACTTTTGAATAGGTTTACATTAGAAAATATAACATTTGCAAGAGATAAAAAACCAGTTTGAGTAAAATGATCATAAATTTGTTTCCTACCTGATACACATTCATGGAGGCCCTTCAGTCATGGTGGAAAATAGCCCAGTTCTAAGAGGCAGTGTCCATCCACTTAGGTCTATAGGTTCTGCATGCATCCATATAATATAGAGATGTCTATATATAGGTTATGTAAGGCAGTGGGGAAATCACCTTTCTGTCAGCTTTAATAATTAACTTTCATTAACTTTTACAACAATGGAAAGACTCCAGTGTGGTCTTGACCTTTGAGACTCTGATTAGCAGATGGGATGATGACAACAGCTTCCTCAAGTTCCTTGTGAGATTATACCTCTCATTGTACTTGTATGTGTGTGTGCAGATTTCATTGGTTTGCAGAGATTTGCACAGCAGATGTATACATAGAAGTAAAAAAAAAAAATCTCAGCAAGTGTTATCTTTCTGACATTTTACCTACCAATTTAGATGGGAGTTCAGAGGTGTTACTTCTTGGCTGGATCACTCCATAGATCACTCATGAGCTGCAAAAGAGTGGTGCACAGGCTATCTCATGGTGTGGTAAAGGCCCTTCTTAGGAAGCTCTCCTAACTCGAGCAACAGCCCTCTGTTTTCCCTCTAATTTCTGCCCCGACACCTGCTCCTGCTGAGAGCAGAAAACCCTATGTTGCTAAATCCAATGAGTATTTTGAATCCTCATCTTACATAACCTCTTAGCATTTGACTGTGCTGACTGCTCCTCCTGGAAATCCTCTCTGTTTAATTTTTTTAATCATACCTCTCCCCATTTTCACCTCATGCTTCTTTGCCAACTCCTCTATCCAACTCTTTTATTTTAGGCATTCCCCTGCACTGGACTCCCTCTTCTTCTGTTACCAGCTTGAGTCCTTGAACTCTTTAATCAATGGAGATTGACAGGACGTCAGATGAGAAATTCAGGCAAGGCTTTACTGGGACTTGTGCCGCAGGAGGAGGGAGTGAGAACAACTAATGGTTCCTTTGCTCGCTTCCTGAGGAGGGCGGGCTGGTGCCTTATTTAAGAGTAGGGATGAGTCATGGGTGCAGGTGGGACTGGAGGGGTGGCTCAGGTGGTCTGTCCCCACCTTGGAGGTGCTGTGTGCAGGGGTCATGCGCAGTCCCCTGCTTTTCTTCCTGGCACCTCAGAAGTGGCCGTTGGTTTGTGGCCTTTTGGCATCTTACTGTTCATAATTTGCCCCAACTGCCCATGCATGCAGTTATTTTTAGTCCCTTATAGTATCTTTGTATTCTGTAGCTAGAAGAGACGTTTGTCTAGGTGCAAATGCAAGCACACTGGTAAAGGGTCCCAGGTCCCAGCCTATCTTATTCTCTGTCTTTACCTTCGTACCCTGAATAAGTGTCCCATGGCTTCCAGCGACTTTCAGATTTCTAACTCCAGCCCTCCAGAGCCACATATTTAACTGTGTACCCAATATCACTTCTTAGAGGCCCCACAAGCATCTCAAACTTGACACATCCAGATCTGAACTCTTGATCTTTCCTCCCAAATCTGCTTCATCTCTAGTCTTCCCCATTCTAGTAAAGAACACCCCCCTCTACTCATGTCAGAAAGCTGAGAGTCATTTTGACACTTTCTCTGGCAAACACTCACCCCACCCCCAGCCAATGCATCATCACCAAGTCCTGCTGAACCTCCCTCCAAAATGTATCACAAGCTTTCATCTCACTCTTGCCTCCCTAGCCTAAGCTACCACCATCTCTCACAATAGCCTCTTGCTGAACTTCTTGCTTCCTCTCTCAGCCCTCCCAGTCTCTTTACCACCCAATGGTTTGAATGATCTTTCATGATGAGTCTCTTCAGGGAGCTAATGATGGGACTTAGGATAAAGGACCTCCAACGTCTTACATGATAAGCTCTTCTTGCCCAACTCTCCAACCTCATCTGGCTCTGCTTTGCTTATTGTTTTCTTCCCTCCAACCACAGTGGCTCCAATCTTTAGTGCCCTGAATTTGCCCACCCCTTTCAGGCTTGGTTTCTTCTGCTTTAATGCTCTCTTCCCTCCCTTTCTGTCTGGCTTTTACTAGCTTCAACATCACTTCCTCAGAGAGAACCTCTTTGACTCCCGAATCTAAGTGAATTCCTCTTGTGGTATTCTCTCATAGCATCCTATACTTTCCTAATGTAGCATCATAATTAAAAAATAAAGTACTTTGCAAGTACTTCTTTAATGTTTGGCTCCCTTGTTCAGATAAAAGCTCCATACAGGCAGTGACCTTGACTGTCTTATTCACTATATCCTCAATACCTAGAACGAATCTACCACAGAACTGGTTGAATGATGGTTAAATGAATGAATTATATTCAGTACAATGCAATTCCAAAAGAATTTGGACAAGTCATTAGAGTTTATTCTAAATCTAACCTGTATTTTTAAATTTGGCTCAAACATGTACTAACTGTGTAATTGCATTAGTTGTGGCATCATTTAAAGCACATAATACTGCTTTTTGTTTTAAAAAATGAAGAGAATACAAACTACTATGTTTAAAATGAGCTACAATATAGCCAATATTTTATAGCTATAAATGGGACACCTTTAAAAATTGTGAATTACTATGTTGTACACATGAAACTTATATAATACTGTAAATCAATTATATCTCAATAAAAAATGTACAGCATTTATTCAGAACTACTGTGCATTGATCAAACTGTGTTTTTAGGTTTGGTGTTGAGAGAACCTGGAAAACATTGCAAATAAAGGTAGAATCTCAGATCCATCGATCAGATGAAAAATTATTTATTTTAGAACAAATAAGAGAGTTTTGCAAGGTTTATGGATACAAGCTGAACAAAGACAAATCAAAAGCATCCCCAGAAACTAATGATAACCAAATTAAAAAATGTAATAGAAAGAAAGATACCATTGGTGATAGCAACAAAATATACAGAGATAAGTAGAAATAAATTGTAACTAAAGACATGTAAGAACTTTATGGAGAAAATGGGAAAACATCATTAAGGGATGAAAATGATATCTAAGAAAAATATGAAGCCATACGTCTTCATGGACGTGAGGAGTGAGGAGTCAGTGTCATGAAGATGTTTTCTCCAAATTAATTTATTACATTAAATGCTATTGCAATAAAAATCTATAAGTTTTTATTTAAATGGGACTCATCTGACAAGCATAAATGGAGTGAAAAAATTATGGAAGAATAAATACAATATGATTCTGTTTATATAAAGTTTAAAAACATGAAAAATGCTTATGATTCATAGATACACAGCAAATGTATAAAAATAGCAATAGAATGATAAACAAGAAATTAAGGATAGTGATTGCCTATGTGGTGTGAGGCAGCAAATTTACTGAGGGACTATGAAGAGGGCTTCAACTGTATCTGTAATATTTTATTTTTCTTACGCAGATTTCTTTTTTTTCTTTTAAAATATGTATTAGTTTTCCAGTGCTGCCTTAACAAAGTACCACAGACTAGGTGGATTAAAACAAGAGAAATTTATTCTCCCACAGTTTTGGAGGCCAAAAGTCTAGAATTAAGGTGTTGTGAAGCTATGTTCCCTGTGAAACACTGGGTAGAATCCCCCCTTGCCTCTTCCAGCTTCTGGTGGTCATCAGTCCTTGGTGTTCCTTGTCTTGCAGCTGCTTCATGCCAACCCCTGCCTCTGTCATCACATAGTGTTCTCGCTCTGTCTCTGTTTTCTCCTCTTTTTTCTAAGGATTCTTGTTATTTTGGATTAAGGGCCCGTCCTATTTTCTATGACCTCATCTTAACTATTTACATCTGCGATGATCCTATTTTCAAATGTGTCATTCTGAAGCTAGGACTTGAACACGTCTTTTCAGGAGACGCAATTCAGCCCATCACAAGATGTCATTTCCATGCAGTGAAACATACAGATGTATATTTTGATGAGTTTTGACAAATGCGCATACCCATTTGTATTAGTTTTCTATTGATCCTGTAACAAGTTACCACAAACTTAGTGGCTTAAACAACACAAACTTATTATCTTATACTTCTATAGGTCAAAAGTGTGAGATCTCACTGAACTAAAATTAAGGTGTTGATTGGTCTTTTCTAGAGGCTCTAGAGGAGAATCTATTTCTTATTTACTATTCCAACTTCTAGAGACCACCCACATTCCTTGGCTCATAACTCTTTCCTTCATCTTCAAAGCCAGAAATGTTACATCCCTCTGTCTTTGCTTCTGTCGTCAATCCCAGCCAACCCCCAGAGGCAACCTCTGTTCTGATTCCTATCACCTTCAATTAGTTTGGCCTGTTCTAGAACTTCACATAAGTGGGACATAGAGTATCTTCTCTTTTGTGTGTAGCTTCTGTCTCATTGCATAATATTTTTGAGGTTCATCTATGTTGTACGGGTATCAGTTGCCCATTCTTTTTTTCTTGTTGAATAGTATTCCATTGTATGAATATACCAGAATTTGTTTGTACATTCTCTTTTTGATAAACATTTGGGTTTTTTTCCAGTCTGGGTCAATGATGAACTTTCTTGTACAAGTCTTTTTAGGACACATGTTTTTAATTTCTATTGGGTAAAAATCTAGGTGAATTGCTGAATTAGGGGACAGAAATATATTTAACTTTATACGAAACTGCCAAATTGTTTTCCAAAAGTGGTTTTACCAATTTAAATTCCCATCATCAATGTATGAGAATTACAGTTACTCCTCATCTTTGCCAACATTTGGTATTATTGATCTTTTCAGTGTTAGCCATTAGGTGGGTATTTATTTCTTAAAAAAAAAAAAGCAAAAATTTTTTTTCTCCCTCAAACAACAAAATAAGGAATACTCCTCAAAATGTTTGTCCAAATTTCATAGAGTAAAGCTTTGGTGGTATATGTTAGCAAACTATTTTCATGGCCATTGTATAACTTTAACTTAGAGGCACTCAAAAAATTAATAACAGTTGAGTTTTTTTTTTTCTAGGAAGAATTGTTACTCCTTTCATGGTACTCTTTTTTTTTTTAAGACTTTTTTTTAATGTGGACCATTTTTAAAGTCTTTATTGAATTTGTTACAATATTGCTTCTGTTTTTATGTTTTAATATTTTTCTGTGAGGCATGTGAGATCCTAGCTCCCCAACCAGATCAAACCTGCATCCCCTGCATTGAAAGGCGAAGTCTTAACCACTGGATAGTCACGGAAGTCCCAACAGTTGAGCTTTAATATAACAAATTTATTGTTATGTTTTATATATATGTATATTTTAGGAAACCAACCTTTTTCTCTCCTGTCAAATTTTATCCTTATAATTAACCTGATGCACTGAATTAAATACTTCTGGTTGTTCAACATTCTCCCACTTCCTGAAGATGGGCTGTGCTTTACTTATTTGCCTTGCTATCTCTAGTACCTAGCACAGGGCTGGGAACATAGCCAGTGCTCAGTTAAGGCTCTTGAGTACATAAACAAGTAAATAAGCATACTGATATAAAGCATAAACATGAAAGACTAGAATTACTTATCTCTTTTAACAGAAAATCAATTTCAGATTTGTGCTTAAATCTTAATTTGACCTTAGTTACAAATTTGGGTTGAGATAAAATCTTTCTTATTCTATTTCTCATTTAAAGTGAAAGAAATTTGCTTAAGAAGAAAGTTAGCATTTAAAAAAAAAATCAGTGATTTGACGTCCATGTTCTCCAAAATCACCAATTGACTAGCCACAAGGCTGTTTCAGGTGTGATATCTCATGACTCAAAACACTTTTGAGAAGGCTGTTTTTATGTTTAGGAACCTGGTGTCGCCCTATTCTATAACACCAAAAGGCATGGCCTTCCAGCTGTATTGCATTCTACTGAGGAAAAAGCCTCTGGATAAAATTTTCATGAGTCAAACTCAATCTAAATGTAACCAGAAGTGCCTGTCTGGTTCCTCCAGATCTATGGTTAGAATTCAGGAACTCAAAGTTCTGCAAAAATCTGTATGTGTGCATGAGTATGCAAGGGTGAATTTTTCAGGGAAGATGGTCCAGTTTTCATCAGATTTTCAAAAACCAAGAAATATGAAAAATTATAGAGCAGAGTTCACAGATTTAATATTGTGGCTACATTGACTTGTCAGTTATGTCAATTTGTGCCTAACAGTGAGTTGACTCATTAAATTAAATAATTAACTTGATTTTTCTTCTTCTAAGTTGACCATTCAAGTGTTTTCCTGAATAGATCAAAACAAATTCCTTGGCATAATGCAGGTACATCCTCAGTCATCACTGACAAAATGAGAAGAAATTAAACACCAAGAGGCAAATCTCTCGGTCAGGGAGAGAACAGCAGAAGTTCAC
Organism: Hippopotamus amphibius kiboko; assembly: GCF_030028045.1. NCBI lineage: Eukaryota > Metazoa > Chordata > Mammalia > Artiodactyla > Hippopotamidae > Hippopotamus > Hippopotamus amphibius. Next base: position 84,700,860 of record NC_080189.1, on the reverse strand, counting down.
CTCCCTGAGATATACTGTTATGTCTGGACATCAGATCATACTGATTTTTCTAATAGAACCCAAGGCTGCCTTTCCAAAGGTCCAATTGGCCCATCTAGAGCATCTTTTTTCTGTTTCCTCGAGGAGTTAGGAAATGAGACAGTTATTCTTTTGCATTTCATAGAGACTGACCCCCAAACAATTCTAATCCATCAAAGAAAATAATTCCTAGTTTAATATGACTCTCTATTAATCCCTGTTAGTATCAAGATGAGACCAGACCCCAGAGGGAAACTCAAATTTTAGAGCAGATAGAAAAGAGTGAAACAAACCAGTAACTACCAATAAAATTTAGAAAAGAGTACAAAGGGAAAGCAGAAGCAATCCTGTAGTATATAATCCTTTGGAAGAGTTTGGATTAGCGTGACCTAGTGGAGGCAAAGTCATCCTCAGATATAAATGGGGGTTGGGGGTAGTTGAGAAAGGGAGTGGGAGGTTATTGAGACATTTGCAGGAAGTACACTTTGTACAAACTTGAAAACAGTCACCTAGGGTTCATGACCCTCATTCCAAGCATAAGTCACATTTCCTTTATTGTTTCTTGTTATTTCAACTCGTTTTATTATGTATAGCAGTATGAGGTTTCTTATAGCAATATTGGAATAGAGGAGTGCATTTTATGTGTTTAAATATAACATTACAACCTTCTGTCGTTATCATTCTTGGCCTCCCTCCCATCACTGGTCTTCATTTCAGAGGTGGGCCTCCCAGTAAAAGAATGGGTGTGCAGAGTATATTGGGATGGGATGACCAAACTGGTCATTTGGAAACTACATTTTACTTTACTGCCAACATTACTGAACATTTTGGAAGTGAGCCAACTTCATCTTCAGGGGAGTTTAAAGAGCTGGCTGGATTTTGTACCAGCTTCATCATGGTAGAGTTTTCTAGTAAACAGTAAAGGTTTCCAACATGGATGTTGTCCATAAGTGTCCCAACATCTGAATGATAATAAGACTGAATTAATCCATTTTCATTTCTCTGCCAAATCAAAGGGCTCTTACTTGGTCATCTTCCTAGTTCTTGATGTAACATATTACACTTTTCAGTTCCTTCCTGGAACTCTCCTCCTTTGCTGTCTGTTATCTTAAATTCTCTTGATTCTCTTGTCCCTTATCAGTCTCCTTATAGCTGATTCTTCTTTCTGCCATCTTTTTGCTGGTTCCCTAGGGCTTAGTTTTGTTCCTCTGCTTTTCTAACTCTGCCTTCACCGTGTGTGTGTGTGTGTGTGTGTGTGTGTGTGTGGTCTTCCAAATATTTATTTGTCTTTTTAAATAAATCATAAATATCTATTATATTTTGTTAAACCGTATATACAGTTGTCCCTCAGTATCCATGGGGGATTAGTACCACGACCTCCCCCACAGATACTAAAATCTGTAGATGCTTAAGTCTCATATAAAATGGTATAGAATTTGCATATAACCTATGCACATTTTCCTGTATACTTTATTATTTTTAAAATTTTATTTTATTATAATAAAAAAGAAACAGACACAAATATAGAGAACAAACTAGTGGTTACCAGTGAGGAAGAGGGAAGAGGGAAGGGAAAAGATAAGGGTAGAGTATTAAGAGGAACTTTGTATAAAATTAAAAGGCTATAAGTACACATTGTACAGCACAGGAAGTATAGCCAATATTTTATAATGACTACAAATGGAATATGACTTTAAAAAATGAGAATTACTGTGTTGTATATCTGAAACATATAATCCTGTACATCAACTATATTTAAATACAGCCACTCTTTGAGAGAACTTTATTCTTTTTTTGTTGTTTTTTGTTGTTTTTTGCTTTTTTTAAAAATTGAAGTAGAGTTGATTTACAACGTTCTGTTAATTCCTGCTGCCCAGCAAAGTGATTCCTTTATACACATATATACAGTCTTTTTCATATCCTTTTCCATTATGGTTTATCACAGGGTATTGAATATAGTTCCCTGTGCTGTACAGTAGGACCTTATTGTTTATCCATTCTATATACAATAGTTTGCATCTGCTAATCCCAACCTCCCAGTTCATCTCTCCACCACCTTCCTCTCCCTTGGCAACCACAAGTCTGGAGAGAAGTTTATTCTTTCCATGATTGTGATTCCAAAATCAGCATTTATGCTCCCTACTCATTCAAATGCAGATCCTATACTTATAGCTGCCTATGTGAATGCTCCCTGTAAGCAATCCTGCAGCTCCCTAAACTCAGAATGTCGAAAATTTTATGCAGCAACTTAAAACTCACAGTCACATTATTCATGTGTCAGTCTGCCAAGACAAAAAGTTCAAAAATATTCATTCTAATGAGAGTGTGGAGAGTCAGGGCCATCTGTGCTCCATGAGTACAAGGTGTTTATTAGTACACATTATTTATTTGGCAATATTTATTAACATTTAAAAGATATTTATTAAAATTTAAAAAACATATTATTAGACCTAACTCTTCTACTTCTAAGAATTTAGCTTAGAGATACGTGTTCATAAATATGTAAAAATAATTGCATACAAGAATTTGCATTGCAGGAATGTTTTGTACTTGCAAACAATAATAGCAGCAATGGGGAGTGTGGGGGAGGGTTGGATTGAAAGTTTGGGATTAGCAGATGCAAACAGTCATATAGAGAATGGACAAATAACAAGGTCCTACTGTATAACACAGGGAACTGTATATAATATCCTGTGATTAACCACAATGAAAAAGAATATGAAAAAAAAATGTATAACTGAATCACTTTGCTGTACAACAGAAATTAACACAACATTGTTAATCAACTGTACTTCAATGAAATAAATTTTAAAAAATAGCAGCAACAACACCGTACTAAAACAATCCCATTAAATACAGCCAAAATACTTACTAATCAGGAAAGACTGGTTAAATATAGTATGTCTGTGCAATGAAATACTATGTAGCTTCTAAAAAGAATAAGGCATCTCTGGAAAGCTCTGTCTTAAAAATGTACTATTCAAGGCAAGGTAGATAAGAATTGGTAGAGTAGGGTCATATTTGTGTAAAAGAAACTCTCAAGAAAGAACATGCAAGAAGTAACTAATAGTCGCTATGTTTTGAGACTGAGGTGGGGAGGAGGAGGAAGAGGATTTTAATTTTCAATGTACACTATGTTGTTTTGCCAGTTTTTTTTTAAAATACTTACAGTTTTATAAATAACATTAAAAAATAAAATCATTCTTTCTTACAAATTCACCTACTGGTTTCCCTGACTTTGTTCACATCACTCTCCTGTCAAACTGTCTTGAGGGTTTGGAATCATCCTTGATTTCTCTTCATTTTTAACTTCGTGGTAGTCTCCATATCCCCTTCCTTTTCTTCAAATTATTCCCTCCAGTAAGGCTACCCCTGCCCTGGTCCTGATTCTTCACCACTTATTTCCCATGAGAATCTGGGCAAGCCACTTAATTACTCTTTAATTTCCTCAGATGTAACATGGAAATAATAACCCCTATACTGGAGGGGAGGGAATATTTTAGCCCCAGGTCAAGCGTCTAGCTGGGCAGGGACCCACCCCCACCCCCACCCCCACCCCCACCCCCACCCCCCAGCAGGCCGGCCACCTTGGATTTCCCCAGCCACTCCGGCAACAGGAGGATCCTACCTTGCCCACCAGAGGGCCCAGGACCCAGCCCCACCCACCAGTAGGCCAGCACTAGCCCTGGGACCCCTGGGGCCCCCCATGGCCAGCCGTCTGACTCAGCCTCACCCATCACCATTAATGATGCTCAGCATCACTAATCATCAGGCAAATGCAAATTAAAACCACAGGGGATGTCACCTCACACCTGTCAGAATGGCTGTTATCAAAAAGACAAGAAATAAAAAGTGTTGGTGAGGATGTGGAGAAAAGGGAACCCTCATGCCCTCTTGGTAGGAATGTAAATTGGTGCAGCCGCTATTGAAAACAGTATGCAGATTGCTCAAAAAACTAAAAATAGAACTACCACACGATTCAGGATTCCACTCCTGGGTATTTATCTGAAGAAAATGAAAACACTAATTTGGAAAGATATATGCACCCCATGTTCATTGCAGCGTTATGTACCATAGCCAAGGTATGGAAGCAACCTAAGTGCCCATCAATAGATGAATGGATAAAGAAGATGTGGTACATATATACAATGGACTATTAGTCATTAAAAAAATGAAATCTTGCCATGGTGACAACATGAAATAAGTCAGAGAAAGACAAACACTGTATGATTTGACTTACATGTGGAATCTAAAAAACAAAACAAATGAACAAACACAACTAAACAGAAACAGTCATAGATACAGAGAGTAAACAGGTGTTTGCTAGAAGGGAGAGAACGGTGGAAGGAGAGAAATCGGTGAGGGAGATTGAGAGGTACAAATTTTCGGTTACACAATAAATGAGTCACAGGTTTGAAATGTGGGGAATTCAGTCAGTAATTATGTAATATTTTTGTATGGTGACAGATGACAACCAGACTTATCATGGTGATCATTTTGAAATGTATACAAATACCAAATTACTATATCGTATACCAGAAACTAACAGTGTTGTAGGTAAATTATGCTTCAGAAACAAGCAAACTCATAGAAAAAGAGAGCAGATTTGTAATTACCAGAGGTGGGAGTGGGAGGAGAGTGAATTGGATGAAGGTACAAATTTCCATTTGTAAGATAAATAAGTATCAGGGATGTAACGTATGACACGATAAATATAACTAACACTTCTGTCCATTACACATGAAAGTTTTTTTAAAGAGTAATCCATAAGTTCTCATCACAAGGAAAACATTGTTTTCTGTTTCTTTAATGTTGTATCTACATGAGATGATGAATGTTCACTAAGCTTACTGTGGTAATCATTTCGTGATGTATGTAAGTAACATCATTTTGCTATACACCTTAAGCTCATACAACACTGTGGGTCAATTACATCTCAATAACACTAGAAGAAAAAAAAGATCTTGTTCTATCATATCCATCTCATATTTGTTTTAATTTTCCCTTAAATTGGCCCAAGTCAATCCATTTCTATACTCTCCTTTCCATGTTCATTTTCTATTTTTATTTCTTTTGGCACAAAAGTTACCCATGCTCATTGTAAAAAAAAAAAAATTACATTTTATGGAAATCTGAACAATAAAAATGCAAGTCCCCTTTCACCACCCCAATTTCACTTGTCAACAAGCAAAGCCAATCAAGAGCTAGTAAGGATGGAATTTGGGGTTTTGTCAATAGTTTTAGATAAGAAGAGAAACTATAATAACCTTTTGCCTTTTGTATCTGTTTAAATAGCACTGACCTTTGAAGATTTTTAAAGGGTTTCGTGGACGTGATGCAAACATTCCATTTTTCCTCCACATGTGCTCATGGGAGAGGCAGGCGTTGCTATTCCTATTGCCCAACAGAGGACCCAGTAGCAGCTAAAAGGAGTGAAGCTGAGACGCCTGGTAGGGGAGGTTCCCAGAACCAACCAACGCTTGGGTGGAAGCAGATGCCATCTGGTGTGACCAGGTATTTAAGACCTCAGGTTCTCTCTCCCTTCCTCACGCGCCCCTCACCGGGCACTCCCCATTCTAGGGTGTGAGGCTTACCTCCTGGACGCAGCTCATTTCCCGGGAGCCTCTCTGCCTCCTGAGTCCCAAGCTCAATCAGCTCCAGGCGTGCTCACCTGTTCCCTCAGTGCCCTCCTGCTCATCTTGCCAAAATTCTCCATAGGGCTTCGTGAATAAATACAATTCTTATACTTTGCTGATTGGACTGCATGGGCAATTGATTTATGTACTTATTACAAAGTGTATTATTGTATAGTATACAGACAGGTAATTCAGGATTGATTAGATGTGATACTGTGGTCAATTCTAAAAAAAAAAAATAGTGTATAGCATGAAGCATTTGGTTATGAGCGTAACCCTACTCTTGCAGCACTGCTCCTATGAGAAAATCAAATTTGATTCACAGTCTGCTGATTTATCATACCGTTTTGAGGAATGCAACCCACTGTAAGTTCAGGAACTGCTTCTTCTAGTATTATTAGTATTTATAATCATTGGATGTTTTTTGAGTTCATTATGAAGAAGGTGAATAGGCAGGTACTGCCAACTTTCCTGTGTTTTTTACCATGTAATCAGCACGTTAGAACCAGAGAAGGAAAGAACACATAAATCATGGGTAACTGGGTACGAAAGGGAAGGAAAAATGACTTCCTTTATTGAAAATGGAGGTGTTTTCTTGACAAAATTCACTAGTACTAATTCATAATTGACTTTGCTGCATTGCTCTGTTTCTAAAAATAGGAAACAGGATGCCTGTCGGCTTTCCTATTTTGTTCCAGTAACGTTAAAATCTATTTCACTGTTGTGCCTTTCTGATCCAAGCTAACCCAGCATGTAACACAGCCACGATCAGGGGACAGGCTGCTGTGAACCGCAGAGACATGACTGTTAGCTCAAAAACTCATTACCTTACATTTTTTAATGATATAATTCCATTTACGAAGCAGATCAGAAACAAGACCAAACAATGTATTGTGTAGGTTACATATTTGGTAAAACTGCAGGAGAAACAAGGGGATGAGAAACACCAAATCCAGGAGAATGGCTGCCTCTGGGGTGGAAAGGATGGAGACTGATTACGGAGGTGGACACAGAGGCCTCCGAGAGTGTTGGGAATGATTCCGTTTCTTCAGCAAGGTGGTGGGTACAGGGGTTTAACTCTGACATGGGAATGTCTTACAGTTGCTGTCAGCAGGTGGCAATGATGACATAGTTGTCATTGCCTGGAACATATCTTTTTTTCTTTTTTGGAATTTTTATTTATTTTCTGGCAGCACCGTGAGGCATGCAGGATCTTAATTCCCTGACCAGGGATTGAACCCATGCCCCCTGCAGTGGAGTCGTAGAGTCTTAACCACTGGACCACCAGGGACGTCTCGCTGCCTGGAACATATCTTAATGAATTTTTTTCATGTTTATTTCCCTTTCGATGTATGTGCAATTACACACGCTGTAAATCTAAGCCTGAAAGACCTCTTACGGCGCGTATAAAATTTAAAAGTCTAAGTGACAAGAAGAATACAAAACAGAGAAGAGAAGAGGGGAGCAAGAGCCAGCTGGGCTGGGTGAGAGTAGAGGCCTGGGAGAGGGTGATAAATGCAGAGCCCAGGAGAATCCAGGATGGAATTAGGGAGGCAAGAAAGGAGTCACTAGAGGTATAGCTGGGAATTATAAATTGGATCCTCCTCAATGCCCTTCAAGAGATTCGAGTAGAGGGTGCAATTCCTCTTAAATTATTTACAGCCCATTTTTGTTAAGTGATTCTTCACATGTGCCGAAGCTTCAGGTCAGAACTGCAGGGGTCAGAGTCTACAGGGTTGCCATGGGCGGGTGGCTTTTCTTTAGCATTGATTAATTTATATCTGCTTCTTTGCAGCAACAACAACAAAAACAACAAAAAAAGGCCCAGAGGTCAAGGAAGCAAGTACATTTAATCTCCTGGAATCTCATTTTCTTCAACTGAAAATTGGGCTCCTGATGCCGTGTCCAGGTGACCATGTGTGACACTTAACTTCTAGGTGGGTGTCTAGGATGGTTGGTCACCTTGTGAAATAGAACTTCTCTTCCCCCAGCGGCTACCTAAACCAAAATCTCTTCCTTTTCTTCTCTTTTGCCTTGCTGTGGAATGCTCCTTTCTGGGTTCCACTTCCTGTGTTGGGATTCTTCAAGTTTTCACTCTGTTACCTTACATTTAATTTTAATTAGTTATCAACCCCAAATGTCATCTTCTACTTCTTTGTACATTTATAGAGCTTTGGGGAAAAACCTCCAAATTGTGTTTGATCCAGCTTGTCTTCCCCTCTCCAACGCAATTTTGTCATAAATGAAGTTTTGACTATGTGGGCCCTCTTCCAGAGCATGCTATTAAGATATTAAATGAGACTAGGCTCAGGGATGAAGGCTAAGAACCCTTTGTTAACCCTTTCCTGCCTGCAAATGTTCATTTTTGTTCCTATTGTTTCTTTCTGGTTAATTTGAGAACTCATTTTCTCATATTCAAGTTTTTGACATTTTCTTCTCTGTGTCTATAAAGGGAAAAGTTTGACATCCATGAGTGTGAACTGGGCACCCCCATATCTATTGTGAGTTTCATGGGTATGAATTGCAAGATCCCCGATTCATTTAACAGAAATCATCTCACTATTTAGATGCAATTCTCTAATAAGTTTGCTATGATTTTTCATCATCCAACATTGTCTCATTATCCAATGTTGCTTTACTGCCTAAAATTGTGCCTTCACCTCAACATTTTCTCATATCTATAGTAATTCAATGTTTTGTTTTATTTACAGCTTTGAGAATAAAACTATTTTAAAATTCAAAAGACATTATGTAAGCCATTACCCAAGGATTAGTGATAGATGATTTTCCTTGAAAAAAATTCATGCCCTTTAGAGGGCCCAGGGAATGATCTTCCTTTCCTTTTTCCTAATGAGATGACTTCAGGTGTGATGGTGAGTTAATTTGGATCATGTGAATACAGGCAACCAATCTAGGGAAGCAGAACAAGATGGAAAAAGCCAGGTTCCTGATACCAGGAAGACTCTGTACCAGCCCCAATAAGATCCTTAGTTTTGTATTGAATGATGCCACCTTCTATTATAGTTCTACAGTTTATCCAGGTAAAAAAAAGTTTGATTCATTAATCCACAGTGTTCAAGGCTTCTTTAAAAAATTTTATTGTTGGAGTTTCAGCTAATAAGGAGCCTGTGTGACAATTAGAATTACTATTAAAACTAGTGACCATCCTACCCCTCACCCCCGAATTTTTTGCCCTGGATCCAATTTTAAATCGCCTGTCTCATTGTCCCTGTAATGCATGTGAACTTGTAAAATCCTGTATTCCCAGTTTTTGGCAGGGAAAATACTATGTAGTTACTGAAGCAGATAGCTCTTGGTTGCAAATAACAGAAACCCCAAGTCAAATGGGTTTTAACATAAAGAAAAAAAGTAATAGCCCATGAAATGGAAAAGTTCAGAGGTAGATTTCATGTAAGGTTTGGTCTGGCTTCATTTCTTTGAGAATTTCTTGGCTCTGCTGTCCTCCATCATCAGATTAGATTTTCCTCACGGGAACTAAGGTAGAGACTACTCAATTCCAGTAGAATTTTTAGCCGGATACATGATGGCCCAGCTATAGCTACCCTTCCAAGCCCCCTTGCAGCTGGGTGTGACCACATGACCAGATCTGGCCAACAGGATATGAGCAGAAGGGATGTGTGCGATTTCTGAATCTTGCTTTTAGAAATCGGAGGGTGGAGGGGCACACCTTCCACCCTTATCCTCCTTCCTATTGGATAGATTTTTGGACATGGTAATGAGTCACTGAATTATACAGATGAAGGCAACAGTTTTGAGGACAAAGCGATCTTGAGTCCTACAGATTAAGACAGAACAAGAGGAAAGGATTCTGGATCTCTGACACTGGAACTGACATGAGAGTCTCTTTTTTTTTTTGGCTGCACTGCCAGCATGTGGGACCTTAGTTCCTCTACCAGGGATTGAACTCTGGCCATGGCAGTGAAAGCAGAGTCCTAACCACCGGACTGCCAGGGAATTCTCGGAACTGCCATGACAGTCCTGAACTGCTTATGCCTTTACCGTGGTATGGGAAAGAAATATTCCTATTTAGTTTATACAGCTATTATTTAGAGCATCCATCTAGAACCCCTTGGGTCCCTGAGACCCTCTTAGTGGATCCCTGAGGTCAAGTCTACTTTTGTAAGAATGTTGTAGGCTGAATAATGATCTCCGAAGAGGTCGACATTCTAATTCTTGGACCTGGTGAACATGTTGCTTTATATGGTGAAAGGGACTTTGCAAATGTGATTAAGTTAAGGATATTGAGATGAGATTATGTTGGATTATCCAGGTGGAATCAATATAATCAGTGAGGGAAATAAGAGAGCGGAGTCGTCCATGAAGAAGCCACGATGACGCAACATTGCCGGCTGTGAAGATGGGAGGAGAGAGCCATGGACCAAGGAATGTGGGCAGCCTCTAGGACAGTGGTCCCCAACCTTTTTGGCACCATGGACCGGTTTCGTGGAAAAGTTTTTTCGTGGAATGGTGGTGGGAGGGTGATGGTCCAGGCAGTAATGTGGGGGATGGGGGGATGGGAGCAGCTGGATTCCTAACAGGCCACGGACCAGTACCAGTCCACAGCCCGGGGGTTGGGGACCCCTGCTCTAGAAGCTGGCAAAGGCAAGGAACTGGAGTGTCCACTAGAGCCTTAAGAAGGAACTGTCCCTGATGACAGCATGTTTTTTAGCCCAGCGAAGCTAATTTTGGACTTCTGAGAAATATAAAGTAAAATCTGTGTTGTTTTAAGCAGCTAAGTTTATGTCGTTTTGTTGCAATAACAACAGGAAACTAATACAAATGCTTAGACATTATTGCCTTTATCCCGAGCATACAGTGGAGTTTTCCAGAGGATAGTGGGTGTGTCATCAGCAGACTGAATGATCAGCTATGAGAATTCAGCTCTTTCATTAAGCTGAATACTAAAGAGGTTAAAAATATAAAAACAATGCCATTCTTCTCACTAACTTTTTGGTTTTGTTTTGGAAATTTTGGTTTTTTTAGGATTTTGGGTTTTTTTTTCATTTAAAACTATGTTCTTCACACTTGATGGGGGGGAAGCTGGGACAAAGTGAGAGAGTAGCATTAATATATATACACTACCAAATGCAAAATAGTTAGCTAGTGGGAAGCTTCTGCATAGCACAGGGAGAACAACTCGATGGTGGGTGATGACCTAGAGCGGTGGGATAGGGAGAGTGGGAGGGAAGCTCAAGAGGGAGGGGATATGGGGTATATGTATAAATACAGCTGATTCCCTTTGTACAGTGGAAACTGACACAGTGTAAAGCAATTGTACTCCAATAAAGTTCTGAAAAAAAAGTTCTTTAATTTACAAGAAGTCTTTTTATTGTTATTTCAAATCAGTTAAGTTTTCAAGTTCTCAGTTTTAATTTCTAATACAGTATATATTGATAAATATAACCCACTTACATAAAAGTGCTTTGTGGTCCTCAATAATTTTTAAGGGTGCAAAACAATCCTTAGATCATAAAAATTTGAGAACCACTAATATAGCCTAAATAATATAGTACCCAAATTGGCTGCTGCAATTTTAAGTCACAAGTTCACTTACTGTACTATATAAAGGAAAGAGAGAACTTTCCTCCCAAAACATCAGATATAGAAGCCCCCAGCTTTTATTCTGGTGGAACCAACTTAGGATCTCTGCCCACTCCTACACCAGTCACTCTGACAAGGGGCTGGAATACTCTGCTGCATTCACTAATCAGGACCCACACCTGGGGCTGGGTTTAATCCCACTTTAACTGTGCGGTTGCTACCCAGTGGGAGAAAGGGACATATGGATGTTAGGGAGTCAGCCAACAAGATCCATCACGGTTACCATAGAAAATAATAATCAAGATGATAGCAAATATGGAGCACTTCCTGCCAGGCTCTGTTCTAAGCCCTCAATTTTCACAGCCACTCGACGAGAAAGGTATTATTATCTATTATGTTATATATCCTCTGCCCCCACTTGAGCCCAGGAATATGCTTGGAGAGCATTAAAATATTTCACTTCCCTAAAATTTTGACCAAAGCTTTGCCATTACCATATGCTATCAGTAAAATGTGATGGTTTAGAGCACAGGCTGTGGGGTTGGACAAATTTACTCACACTTTATGCTCAGCTTTTGACTGTGAAAAATGATAACCTATTTGAGATCCTTTATAACCCCTCATGGTTAACCTATAACCCATACGCTATCCTTTATAATCCCCCATGGTAGGTATTCGTTTGCGGGGAAAATTCTATTTTACTCTCATTAAATAGTCTCTTTAGACTTACTTACTCTGTTTCCTTGGGGACAGTGCTCAGTCTGTCAGATTTCTGGCCCTCCTCTTCCAGATGGTGCTAAGTGTTTTGGGGGACTGCGTGTGGAGGAGTGTGATGGAGCGTTTGAAGTGGAGAAGGGTGATATCCTCAGAGCCACATCCTGGACTGGCAACTGCTAAGGGTGAGGGACCAGCCCCCGGGGACTCAGCCCGTGTCCGGCAGCTGAAGTGGGGGCGTGGTTAGGTAGACCTTTCCACTGCCAACATCTGGGCCCTGCCTTGGTCTTCACTGGGCCTGAGGGATCTTTGTACACCAAAACTTTTGGCAAATTCCTCAACCAGTCTCCAAACTCATGTCCTTAACACACACCCCTCTGTCCCCCAACCCCAAATATTGTGCGTGGGAACCGAGATCCTTAGGGGAACTGGAGCGGGGCCCTGCCCCTGCCTAAGGGCGCTGCCTCCTGAATTTACTTCAACATGGCGGCCTCCATGCGGCTTCAAGGCTGTTCACAGGCCGTTCCTCCCCAGAGTCCTCAGCAGAAAGCAGGGCAGAAACCCCTAAAATTTAGGCTTTCCCTTCACTTTATCTACTAGTACTCTTCCCTCAAGGCCATTGGCACAGAGAAGGAAGATTGGGACACATATCCCTCCCTGCTGCTGCAACTCTGCTCTTCTTTTCACAGGCCATTGAGAGAGGAGAGAGGGGGCTTTTCTGTTTTACCTACATCTCTCCTCTGTGAAAGTCTATGATCAAGTCTTCCACATTCGGTTCTTGACATGGCAAAGGAAGAGGTAAGAGAATTCAGAAAAATTCTTTTCTCTATTGACAAAGAAGGTGAATATTATCTTTCTTTTTAAAAAATTTTATTTATTTATTTAATTTATTTAGGCTGCGTTGGGTCTTAGTTGCGGCAGGAAGGACCTTCGTTGAGGCATGAGGGATCTTTCGTTATGGCCCGCGAGCTTCTCTCTAGTTGTGGCGTGCGGGTTTTTCTCTCTCTAGTTGTGGTGCACTGGCCCCCGAGTGAGTGGGCTCTGTAGTTTGTGACACATGGGCTCTCTCATTGAGGCACATGAGCTCAGTAGTTGTGGTGCTGGGGCTTTGTTACCCCTTGGCTTGTGGGATCTTAGTTTCCCGACCAGGGGTTGAACTCTTGTCCCCTGCAGTGGAAGGTGGATTCTTTACCACCAGACCACCATGGAAGTCCCTTTTTGGCCTTCCTTTTTTTTTTTTTATGCATGCATTTTTAAAAATTTTATTATTTATTTATTTTATTTTTGGCTGCGTTTGGTCTTTGTTGCTGTGACTGGCCTTTTCTAGCAGTGGCGAGTGGGGGCTACTCTTCATTGCGGTGCACAGGTTTCTCATTGCAGTGGCTTCTCTTGTTGCGGAGCATGGGCTCAAGACACATAGGCTTTGGTAGTGGTGGCTCGAGGGCTCCACAGCGCAGGCTCAGTAGTTGTGGTGCACGGGTTTGTTTGCTCCGCGGCATGTGGGATCTTCCCGGACCAGGGATGGAACCCGTGTCCCCTGCATTGGCAGGAGGATTCTTAACCACTGTGCCACCAGGGAAACCCTGGCCTTCCTTTTATAATAATCCCAAATCCATATTCTTACCCACTCCCTATCTCATTCATGTCCTTGATATGCCTTAGGTGCTCTAGGGGGAAGGTTGTATACATCTGAGAGAAAAGCAAACCACGTGAAAATACGTATGTAGGACAAAAAAGGGGACACTCATACACTTAATAAGATTACCCCAGGACATGGACAAACTTAGCTTAATTCATGCATATGTTTATCACACTTATGGAACTCAGAGTAGTTTTTGATAAATGTTCATTATTTTATTATTAGCACATATGTTTATCACATGCCTGCCAATCCCATTTACATACTCACTCAGTGTAACACTTGCTCTGTGAACATATGTGTTGATTGTATACATATTGTTCTTGAATTAGCATTTAGTGTCTGCTCATGATTAGGTTGAACTAAGTTGGGACCATAAGAAAATATTACTCAGTGATTTGTTAAACCACTTTGTCAAGCATTTTTCTTCCTAACAATTCCTTCCAATTCTAACAGACTGTGCAAAATAAGATCTCTGCATCTTCAGGAACATCTTTGTCAGGTGGAGGTGGTCCTTCTCCCATTTGAGCTGTGGAGAAGCTAGATTGAAAAGAAAAGGAGGGACTTCCTAGGTGGCACAATGGTTAAGAATCCACCTGCCGATGTAGGGGACCTGGGTTCCATCCCTGCCCCAGGAAGATACCACATGCCGTGGAGCAACTAAGCCTATGAGCCACAACTACTGAGCCCGTGTGCCACAACTTCTGAAGCCCATGCACCTAGAGCCCATGCTCCGCAACAAGAGAAACTACCACAATGAGGAGCCCACACACCACACTGAAGAGTAGCCCCCACTTGCCGCAACTAGAGAAAGCCTGTGTGCAGCAGTGAAGACCCAACACAGCCAATAAATAAATAAATAAATAAATAAATAAATAAAGGAAAGAAGGAAGGAGGGAGAAAGAGAAGGAAGGAGAAAAGGAGGGAAATCCAAACAGCATTTATTATAATCTTTGATTCTAGCTTGGCTGACAAGTGTGAAAGCTGCTGTAATCCTTATGTAGAAACATCCTTCTACACATAATGCGAAGCCAGGCTTGTTATTGTGGGTGTCTTTAATGGACAGTTTAGGTTTTTACATAATTTATTCAATTAACAGATTTCCCAAGCTTCTGTAAAACAGGCGTGAAATTACGATTCTGTGACTAACACAGATCTGTTTTGTAGCTCTAAGAAAAGTGTTTTAGATGCACAACTGTGTATCTATAAGATGGTGATGTAGGCAATCACCTATACCAAGGCTCAGCACACTTTCTTCATAAAGGAACAGATAATAAATATTTTAGGCTTTGTGGACCATAGAGTCCCTATTACAAATGCTCAGCTCTGCTGTGGGAGCTGAAAGCAGCCATAGACAATACGCAAATGAATGAGCATGGCTGTGTGCCAATAAAACTATTGGTGAGTACTAACATTTGAATTTCATGTTATTTTCACTTGTCACAAAATATTATTCTTCTCTGATTTTTTCCCCCTCAACTATTTAAAAATGTGGGCTGTACAAAAATGGCAGTGTGCAGATTTAGCCCCTGGGACTGTAGTTCACTGTTCCCTGATCTATACAATGGAAGTACAGAAACACCGAGCGATCTTTCTACTTACTTCTGACAAAAATCTGTAATTACACAGTGGATATTTGAGTCTTTTAGCTTAGGGCTTTTTATGTTTTCTTTCTTTAAAGAAGATACAAATTTCCTTTTGGGCGTCAACAATTCTAGTTGCTTTCAGCTTTTACAATTGTGCTTTGATAAATTTTTGATTCTTAGTAGATTTTGACAGTGAGAACATAGGAGGACCCTAAGTCTTCTCAGGAGGAATGAGATGATGTAGAGTATAGTTAAGAGGGAAAACTGGATTTGTGGGAAAATTTTGATGATGTGTAAGACAGGCTCCTCCTGTTCAAAATTTGGCTTGACATCATAGCTGCTTGGATAGACTTTAGAAAAGGAATTGATCAAGTATGGAAGTTCCAAAGGCATTGTCAATAATAACCATTTGAAGAGAAAAATCTGGGCTGCAAGTATCAACTTCCACTGGGGCGTTGAGGAATCCAGTGTAAAGACATGTTGGTCAACAACGGTCAATGTTGACTCCCAGTTGACCTTCACCATGTGGACACTGTATTTTGATATGGGGGGAAAAAAACTCCATTTAAGAAGCCATGAATGGGAGTTGGGAGGGGATTAATTGGGAGATTGGGATTGCCATATATACATTACTAATAAGAAAAAAATATGAAATTGTACACTTTAAATATATGCAGTTTATTGTATGTCAATTTTATCTCAATAAAAGTTCTTGAAAAAGAAGCCATAGCTGAAAAAATAACAGGGTTATCTTTCTCAGTTGGTCAGATGAAGGGTTTGCGCTTAAACCCAGCTCTCTACTGCCCACCTCCCGCCCTTCATGTGTTATTTAACTAGACTTGTCCTGTGCATTATTGGAGCTCCTAGCCACGTGAGGTTACTGAGCACTAAAAATGTGGCTTGTCTGAATTGATGAGTGTTTTGGGATATAAAATACACTGGATTTTAAAGACAATACTGAAAAAGAATGTAATCAGGTTCTATAAAATATGTTATTAAAATTAACTGGGTTAATTTGGCCTAGATAAATTGACACAAAAAACTAAGCATTACAATGCTTAACAGTTTTGAGGAGTATGGGTCAGATACTTTGTAGAATGTTCCTCAGCTGGGATTTAGCTGATGTTCTGTCATGATTGCAGTGGGGTTTTGTATTTTGGGGTGGACTCTAGTTTATTGGCCAATGGAGCAAAGGGTGACTGTGGCAGAGAAGGTTGTTTGGAGATAAGCTCCTTAGAAATGTTATCTTGGTCGAGACCTGGAATGTCCAGTGTATTCTTACTATGGCTTACCATGTGTATTCTGCTGGAATGTTCAACTTGACTTCCTGATTATTATCATTATTATTTAAACTTTAAAAAAGATGTTTGCATTATGAAGAATTGTAAAAATAGTGTAGGAGTTCTTGTAGAACCTTCACCCAGCTTCCTCTAAAATTAACATCTTCCATGACCACAGTACAATCACCCCAGCTAAGAAACTGACGTTAGTACAATACTATTAACTAAACCATGAACTTTGTTCGGATTTCATCAGCTTTTCTACTGTTACTGTTCCAGGATCGAATCAAGATGGCATCCATTGAGTTGTCATGTCTCCTTCGTTTCAATCTGTGATAGTCCTTGTCTTTCACGACCTTGAGACTTTTGAGGCATTCTGGTCAGTTATTCAGAATGTCCCTCAGTTTGGTTTCTCTGATATTTTCTGGTATTGTTTGATATTATACTTAGATTGAGGTTATATGTTATTGGGGAGATATACCATAGAAGTAATATCATCTCTTCTTAGTGAATTATTTTGGGGTATGGGATATAAGTACATCTTATTACTGATGATGTTAAACTTGATCATGAGGTTAAGGTGATATCTACTGGATTTCTCTACTGTATAGTCACTATTTAGTTGCTGTTTTTGCCTTTGTAATTAATAATTTTATTTTTTGTTGGGGTTGGGAAAGAAATAATTTGAGACTACATAAGTATCTTGTTTCTTCTTAAACTTGTACCCACTAATTTTAGTATTGATTTGTGTATCTTGCCTACAGCATTTATTACTCTGGTGTTCTAATGATGATTTTCTATTTCCATCATTTCTCCTACAAGTATTAATTGAAATATTCTGTGAGGAAGAGCTAGTCCTTCTCCTCCATTTACTCATTTACCCAGGTGTTTATTTGTATCAGTGTAGACTCACATGCTTTTATGCTTTGGGTTATAAACTGATTATTTTAAGCAATTTTCTATTGTAATTTTGAAATGGAGAATTTTAATGAATCTTTAAGAGAGAAGATACTTTCGTTTTCTCACTTGTTATTATATATCTTAATGTCCTTTAAAGGAGCCAAGTAAAATTTAAATTCCTGAAAAGTAAGGAGTAGACTGTCTAGTGAAGCAGTTTTAAGAGCAAGGCTCTGGAATCACACTGCCCCGGGGTCCAATCCAGACTGTGCTCTGTGACCTTGAGCAAGGTGCTGATCCCCTCTGCTCCGCTTTCCTCACCTGTAAAATGAGCTTGTATAGAAAACAAACTAATAGTTACCAAAGGGGAAAGAGGGGGAGGGATAAATTAGGAGCTTGGGATTAAAATATGCACACTACCGTATATAAAATAGAGGACCTACTGTATAACACAGGGAACTGTATTCAATATCTTGTAATAACCTATAATGGAAAAGACTCTAAAAAGAATATATATAGTATAAAACTGAATCACTTTGCTGTACACCTAAAACTAACACAACATTGTAAATCAAATATATTTCAATAAAAATTTAAGAAACAAACAAGCAAACAAAACAAATAAAATAAGCTTGTGAGCAATATTTGAGAGAATAAAGTATAAAAGGATAAAAGGATATTTGAGAGGGTAAAACAAGGTATTGTATGGAGACTAGTGTAGCACTTGCGTGTATAGTAAATGCTCAATAAATGTTAGTTTTCACTAGTAAGAATAAATAGCTGAAGGCAAGATTAACACTTTGTCATGACTGAACTGGAAATAATGAACTAAGGGATTATTGGAAAGCATATCTTAGATCAGTCCCACATCTTGTTTATGCTCTGCTGTCTTTACATACTCAGTAAATAACAGACTGAGCACTTAACCTATGTATTGTTCTTAAAATTTTGCTGAACTAACCTGACTTTGAGCAGAGAAGATTATAGAATTAAAAACAAGCAGGGAATTCCTTGGCTCTCCAGTGGTTAGGACTCTGCGCTTTCACTGCAAGCACCTGGGTTCAATCCCTGATCAGGGAATTAAGATCCCACAAGCTTCCAGGTGTGGCCAAAAAAAAAAAAAAAAAAAAGAACCCAAAACAAAACCAAAACAAAAGAACAACAACAACAACAACAAAAACCAAGCAAGCATTTATCTTTAATGCCCAACCCTCCTCTATATCAATCCCTCTTCCCTGTGGCCCTCTTAAACCCTTAAGCACTGAAACTTCTGTGTATTTGGCAACAGAAGCAGACTTACTACCCCTCTTCTGCCACCCGCCCCTTGCCAGTTTGGAATACTATGCTCTCATTCCTTTATCCAGTCAATAAATTCTTATATATGCCAGCCCATATATTCAATCCCTTTATTCTTTCCTAAGGT
The DNA here is from genome assembly GCF_030028045.1 of Hippopotamus amphibius kiboko. Taxonomy (NCBI): domain Eukaryota; kingdom Metazoa; phylum Chordata; class Mammalia; order Artiodactyla; family Hippopotamidae; genus Hippopotamus; species Hippopotamus amphibius. Next base: position 84,682,105 of record NC_080189.1, on the reverse strand, counting down.
TATTCATACATCATTTTATGACATCATTGTTTCTCAGTATAACTAGAAATTTGGGGCTTCCAAAGCAAAACATTTCATAAAGGTCCTTTTGCTAACATAAAATACAGCTTTTCCTTGGACTCTAGCCCCATCTTAAATGCCCAGAGAATATAGCTTATATTTTCTTCATAAAATGTAGAAGGAAGGAACTGGCAGGACTATCTCTTTGTTCTGAATCCACCCAAAAGTCTACTCAGTTGACTTTTTAAAAATTGAGATAAAATTCACATAACAGAAATCAATCATTATAAAGCATACTAATTTGATGGCACTTAGTACATTCACAATGTTGTGCAACCATCACTTCTGTCCAGTTCCAAAACATTTTCATTACCCTCAAAGGAGGCCCCACACCCATTAAGCAGTCTCTTCCCATTCCCCACTGACAGCTACTAAATCTGCTCTTTGTCTCTATGGATTTACCAGTTCTGGATATTTCATGTAATTGGAATCACACAATATATGATCTTTTATGTATGGCTTCTCTCAGTTACAATAATGTTTTCAAGGTTCATCCATGTTGTAGCATGTATCAATATTTCATCCCTTTTTATGGCTGAATAATATTCCATTGTGTGGATATACCACAGTTTGTTTATCCATTGATCTGTTGATGGACATTTGGGCTGTTTCCATCTTTAGGCAATTGTGAATTGCGCTGTTCTGAATGTTCATGGGCAAATATTTGTTTGAATATCTGTTTTCAGTTCTTTGGGGATATTTCCTAGGAGTGGACTTGCTGAGTTATATGATAATTCTATGTTTAAATTTCTGAGAACCTACCAAACTATTTTTTACAGCAGATGCACCATTTTACATTCCTACCAGTAATGTCAAGTGTTGCAATTTCTCCATTTTCTTGTCAACACTTGTTATTTTCTTTTGTTGTTGCTGTTGTGTGATAGCTATCCTAGTGTGTATGAGTGCTCATTGCCGTTTTGGCTTGCATTTCCCTAAAGACTAATGATGTTGAACAACTTTTCTTTTCATGCTCCTGTTGACCATTTGAATATTTTCTTTGGAGAAACATCTATTCAAGTCCTTTGTCCATTTTTAACTGGGTTGTTTGTCACTTTGTTGTTGAGCTGTAGGAGTTCTTTGTATATCTTGGATACTAGACCCTTATCAGATAGATGTTTTTTCCCATTCTGCAGGTTGCTTTTTAACTCTCCTGGTAGTATCCTTTGATACACTAAAGTTTCTAATTTTGATGAAATCCAATTTATCTATTTTTTCTTTTGTTGTTTATGCCTTTAATGTCATCTCTATGAATCCATTTCCAAATTAAGGGTTATAAGAACCTACCCATAAATTTTCTTCTGAGAGTTTGTAGTTTTGGCTGTTACATCTAGATCTTTGATTATTTTGTATAATTTTTTATATGGTATAAGGTAGGGGTCCAACTTCATTTTCTTCCCTGTGGATATCCAGTTGTCCCAGCACCATTTGTTGAAGAGATTATTCTTCCCCCATTGGAAGGTCTTGAAACCCTTGCCGAAAGCCAATAGACCTTAGATGTATTATCCATTAACTCTTGTACTTTCTCTACCCAGGCCAGACCAGCGGGACATGTGAACTTAACCTTAAAAATAAAAAAGCATTTCTGATTTAACATGTGAGGCTTACCTATTCTACTTCCCACATATATCTCCAGTTTGTACACTTCTCTTCATATCAGTTACTATTAGTGTAGTCTAAGCCTGCAGCAGCACTCCCTGGACCCCTGCAGTGGCCTCCCCATGTGTCTTCCCTTTCCTTTCTTGACCATTCCAATCAGTCTTCAAATCAGCAGGCAGAAACATCTTCTAAAATTAAAATATGTTCATGTCATCACTGGCCTTCAATTCTTATTATTTCCAGGATAAAATTCAAAATTTTTAACACAGTCCCAAAGCCTGCATGATTTGCTCTGCCATTACCTTCCCCCACTTGCCTCTAGATCATTGCATTCCAGCCTCTTTAGACTTCTTTCTGTTTCTTGAACTCACCAAGCTCTTTGCTGTTTAAAAACCTATGCATATATTGTTTCTTCTCTGGAACAATTGTCCTCCCACCCTTCACTTTCCAGTTATTCATCCTTCGATCTCAGCTTACAGTGTGACTTCCATGAGGAAGCCCTTGCTGATCTGCACCCCTTTATTCTTTCTCATTGATCCTTGCTCTTTCCTTTCCTGACCCTGATCACACTCTGTAATTGTATAGTTTAATATCTGCCCTTTTTTAAATGCCTGATTCCCCCACTAGAATGTAAGCTCTATGAGGCACAGCCATGTTTGTTTTGTGTTGTTACTGTACTTACTGTGCCTACAGTAGTATCTGGCACATAATAATAAATGAATTGCTTTGTCAAATGAATAAACAGCCAATATCTGCAAGATGAGAATGTTTAATTCCATTTATTCTCCAGTCATCCATTAATTGTGTGTTGAATATCTCTTAGAGCTAAGTGTGGGGAACAAAGAGGAATAGAACACATCCCACACACGTTCTGAAGGCCCAGACTATTGGGACAGTGTGGTGGCCTGAATGTTGGCCCCCAAAATGTTAGACCCAAATTCATAAACCTGTAAATGTTGCCTTATTTAGAAAAGGGGTCTTTGCAGATATGATTAAGAATCTTGAGGTGGGGAAATTAGCCTGGATTGTCCAGGTGAGGTGAACACTAAATGCCATCACATGTATCCTTATAAGAGGGAGGCAGAGGAGAAGGTGATGTGTAGGTGGAAGCAGAGACTGAAGCAACGTGGCCACAAACCAAGGAATGCCAGCAGCCCCCAGGAAGAGACAAGGAGCAAATTCTCCCCTAGAACCTCTGGAGAGAGTGCAGACCTGCTGACACATTATCTTAGCCTAGGGATACCCACTTTGGACTTCTGACCCCAAGAACTATGAGAGAGCACATTTCTGTTTTTTAAGCCATTTAGTCTGCGATAATTTGTTACAGCAGCCATAGGAAACTAATACACTTGCTGATATGGGTAAATAAATCCTTGCAAAACAACATCTTATGTAGATATAAGAATCCACATGGTATATGTTTGCAGAGAAAAGAGCTGTTTGGGAAGGTGTCCCATAGGAGGAGACATTGAGCTGGGTTTTAAAAGATGAGCAATCATTTTCTAGGCAGTACACAGGGAGGTCATTCTTGGCAGAACTGCAGCGTGTGTAAAAACCCGGGGATACATAGAGTATGGCATTGTTGGGGAGAGGGAAACTGCCCCCTCTACACCTCTTGAGTTCTTGTGGTTGGACTAATAATAAAACTAACCCAGGACAGATGAACAGGGGAAAAAGAAAGTAATTTTAATTCATGCACATAGAGATCTTATAGAAATGAGACCTAAGAAGTGACCAAAGCAGGCAACTTTTATACTTTTGAGACCAAAAACCAATACATTTGTGAGGAATTGACAGGATAAAGAAACTTAGGTTTGGGGTGCACAGTTAGTGAAAAATCTAAGCAGAGTTTGGGATTGGGTTAATAAAGTAAAGAAGTAACAATGTTTGCTTTTATAAGCCTCTTTGGCCTGAATTCCCTACTTCTGATGATAAAGATGTCCTTCTACCTCCAGATGCAGGGAGGGCACCTTTCACATGAGAGATTAATTTCCTGCTTTTGGGGAGACAGAAAGGAGGGTCAGAGTGTCCCTCTTGCACTGGCTGTTTTTTAAGTAACCTTAATTCAAAATAATCAATATGCCATTAAGGCGTATTTAGGGGCCACCTATTGTCCCCAACAACATGTTCAGGGAACATCTGGGTTCAGCTGGAGTGTCAGGTAGATGGAGAAGAATGATGGGAAATAAGGAGGGAGAGAATTAAATTGTGAGCAGATTGTGAAGGGCCTTGCATGCTATGTCAATGTGTTTCACATTTTCTGTAAGTGATAGGAAACTAATGGAAATACAGGGATGAATGCTGTGTGGAAAATGGAAGTCTTCAGCAACATGAATAGTGGACCAGAGTGAGGTGAGACCAGCTCAGTTCTGCTGGTAACTGTATCTAAAGATGAATAAGACACAGTTCTTGCCCTTTCATAGCTTGGAGAAGATGAGAGGAAACACACAGAGAAGCAAATACGGACGCTATCCTAGATACTCATAATAAGACTGTGGCAAGGGACTTCCCTGGTGCTCCTGTGGATAAGACTCTGAGCTCCCCAGATGTAGAGAAAGGACTTGAGGACACAGTGGGGGGAAGGGGAAGCTGGGACAAAGTGAGAGTGTAGTACTGACATATATATGCTACCAAAGGTAAAATGGATGGCTAGTAGGAAGCTGCTGCATAGCACAGGGAGATCAGCATGATGCTTGGTGATGACCTAGAGGGGTGGGTTAGAGAGGGTTGGAGGGAGGTTCAAGAGAGAGGGGATATGGGGATATATGTATAAATATAGCTGATTCACTTTGTTGTACAGCAGAAACTAACACAACATTGTAAAGCAATTAAACTCCAATAAAGAGCTAAAAAAAAAACAACAACAACTCCATGCTCCCAATGCAGGGGACCTGGGTTTGATCCCTGGTCAGGGAACTAGATCCCACATACCTGCCGTGCTAAGAATTCAAGTGCCGCAACTAAAGAGATCCTGCAGCAAAGATCCCGCATGCTGCAACTAAGACTGGCCCAGCCAAAAAAAAAAAAGACTGTGGCAATTATCCTGTAAGAGATGATAATAGACAAAGGCTGTAGCAGTAGGATTAGAGAAATGGAGATATTTGGAAGACATCTTCTTGGTGCTTAAACTAAGAGACTTAAAGCTAGAGACCTACTGAATATGGACTGTAGGAGAGGGAAGACTCAGGATGAACCAAGGATTTTAGCATGTGTGGTGGAGAAATACTATTAGCAGAATTGTATGGGGAAAGGTCTAGGAATCTAGTTCTCGATCAATTTCAGATACCTGAGGGATAGCCAAGTAGAGACTTCAGTGAGATGATTAGAGATATCAGTTGGGAGTCTAGAGACACTGGTCTGGAGGTCATCAGCAAGAGATGGGACTTGAAGGCATGAAAGTGCATGAGCAGGTAGAGAAGAGAAGATCAAGGTCAGAGCCCTGGACAGTACTAGCACTTAAATAAGAGAAGAAATACAAACTATGTAATGTATCAAAAAGGTTATAGGCATGAATGAGTATCCTGGAGTCTTTGAGGTATTGATGAGTTCTATGATTGCCTTTATTTGAAGCACTTGTGGGTGTCTTAGAAACTGGAGTTGTCCCCAGGCCAACAAACTGGAAACTTGGTTGGCACCCTCTACGTCTGTGCCTGCTGGCTTCCTGGGATCTGGCCTAAGGATAAGGCTGGGTAATTTGGTTAACCTGAACGGCCACATCAATAACCAAACCCTTGATCAAAGCATTAAACAATTAATCCAGTGAGCACTTAATGATCCGATCTAAGTGGTCAATAGGTTGACCATGATGAAAATCAAAATGCCCTTTTGTCACAACAGTTGGTCCATTTCATCATATAGACATTTCTTGAGACAAGCATTTAATTTTTCAGTTATTAAGAGGCTTATGGTCAGATTGTCGATTACTGTTAAACTAGGAAAATTGGTCTTAAATTAATGAGGTCAAGGATCAGTAACTTCTTGTGCCCTCATTGCCCTTTCTGAGAGTTACCTGGCAGACTCAAGGCATGAGCAAGAAAGGGGAAAATAAGGAGGCAAAACAAGGAAAGAAAAAGAGACAGGAGAGAAGAAAAAGGGGGAGAAGAAAGTGGAGAGAAGGCTGAAGGAGAGAGAAGAAAAGAGAAACAAAAAAGGACAGGGTATATCTGAATTTGTTCCTTGAGGATTGGATGAAATTTTTCCTGCGATTACGAGATCAAGGCGGCAGTGAGGTGTAGTAAGAAGCATGCATTTTGATGCCAGACAAACCTGGGCTCCAAGCCCTGGCTCTGCCATTCTAGTTGTGTAACATCGAGCCAGGCAACCTCTCTGAGCATCCTGAGAGGTAGTATGGTCCAGAGGGGAAGAGCCTTGTTTCTGGAGCTGGGTTTAACTCCTGATTCTGACACATACCAGCTGCAGGATCTTGGGCAAGTTACTTAACCTCTTAATGACTCAGTTTCCTCATGTTTTAAAGTGGGGATGATAACAGAATCTGCTTTATCTAGCTGTTGTGACTCTTAAATGAGTTAATACTTGTAAAGTACTTAGAAGAGTGTGCTCCATAGTGTTAGATTTTAGCTATGAAATTGGAACAATCAGGTTGTAAAATATTTATAAAAGCTCTTAGCCTAATGCCTAGCTTATGGAGGGACTCATAAACTGTGGATCATCTTCCCTTGTCTCAACTCATTGGATGCCCCAGATGAGAAGAATGACTGTTCCTTAGCCCCTCTTTCTCCATCAGGGTACATCCAAGCCCACTTGGAAGAGGCTCTTCCAACCCCTCATCCATAGCCTTGTCTCACCAGGCTCTGGGTCAAACAGATGGAGCACTGCATGGGGGCAGAGCTGCTTTTTTCCAAAAAAAAAAAAAAAAAAAGTTTGCTTTTTTCCAAAGCAATATTAAGAGTAGTGACAAATGGTTTAATAATTTCATAGTTAACTTTGCAACAGCTTCCAAAGCTCAAGACTTTTGGAATGTCCACGTGGCATATTGATTAAAACAGTAACCCAGAAGAGCAATCTAAGGGGACAGAAATTACACTCAATACTGGTAAAGCTCAGTAACTGGAAAGTCACTGACATGTTCATCCTTTTGTGTATGAACTGAGTGCAGAGTGTGGAGTAAGAGAGTGAGGCAAGTATTCTCATCCCTTTCCTAGCTGATGGAAACACATCACACAGACACAGATACACACGTACACACCCTTTATTTTCACACAACTCATTAGCAGTATGAAACCAAACTTTATGATTTAAGAAAAAGCCATTCTTCCTATATTTAGCACAATTCTTACCACCCAAAACTCAAAAATTGGACAGGTGTAAATCCTGGATGGAGAAACATCCATGAATGGATGTGGAGAGCTCTGCATGGTGATTTCACTCCTGCAATGAGGGAAGCATGAAAGAGCCCTCCCTCCACTTCTCCCAGCCTCCAGATCACCTCCAGGCTCCTGTGATTGCACATTTAATTAAAAAATTATTTTATTGAAGTATAGTTGATTTACAGTGTTGTGTTAATTTCTGCTGAACAGCAAAGCAATTCAGTTATATCAATACATGTATATATATACATACATTCTTTTCATACTCTTTTCCATTATAGTTTATTACAGGATATTGAACATAGTTCCCTGTGCTCCACAGTAGGACCTTGTTGTTTATCCATTCCCTATATAATAGTTTGCATCTGCTAATCCCCAACTCCCACTCCAACCCTTCCCCACCTCTCCTAGCCCTTGGAACTACAAATCTGTTCTCTATGTCTGTGAGTCTGTTTCTGTTTCGTATACATGTTCATTTGTGTCATAGTTGAGATTCTACATATAAATGATATCATACAGTATTTGTCTTTCTCTTTCTGACTTATTTCACTTAGTATGATAACCTCTAGGTCCATCCATGTTGCTGCAAATGACATTATTTCATTCTTTTTTAATGGCTGAGTAGTATTCCACTGTATATGATACATACCACATCTTCTTTATCCATTCATCTGTTGATGGACATTTAGGTTGTTTCCATGTCTTTGGCTATTGTAAATAGTGCTGCTATGAACATTGGGGTGTATGTATCTTTTCAAATTATAGTTTTCTCTGGATATATGCCCAGGAGTGGATTGCAGGATCACGTGGTACTTCTATTTTTAGGTTTTTGAGGAACTTCTATATTGTTTTCCCAGTGGCTACATCCCATTTACTTTCTACTGCCCTGCTCAGGGGACTGAAGAAACCATGACAGATCCCCTCTGGTGCCAGCAAATGCAGATGACACTAGGTAGTTTAAAGGGGGATGAGCACATGGATCTAGCATCGAACTATCTGAGTTTGATTCCCACATTCACCATTTATTAGGGGTATAAAACACACAAGTTTTAAACCTTCTTCTTGCCCCATCGTTCTCATCTCTAAAATGGAGATGGTGATAGAACCTACCACATAGGGTTACTGTGGAGACTAAACGAGATGATTAAATGAGACAAAGCGGTTAGCCCAAGCTCTGACTTATGCTTAGCAGTTAATACCTAGTTGCTATTGTTTTCAATAGCTCAAGGTGAAGGCCACATTTCAGGCGAATTGTGCAGAAAATCTTTTGCCCACCCTGGGATGGATGAGCACTTCCCAAGGCACAGGAGAAATCAAGTTTGTCATAACTGCAGCAATGTGTTAATCACATGGACTTTATCAGGGTATGGCTATCTTTGATAAGGTGTTTACCGTGTGCTAGGTTATCCTTCATGAATTGCTGTCAAGGTCACATGTCAATTAGCTTGGAATTACTGATTAACCATTTTAGTAAATACCTGCCTCTTCTACCTTGCATGTGGAAGGCTGAGCTGCCCAAAGAGGGGTGAGGAATCCTGACATTTTCTGGAGATGAACTCCAAAGAGGAGGATTATTAACACTTGCCAAGTCCAAACTAGGTTGTGGGAAAGTGTAGGGTGTTGCTCAGTCACTTGTACCTTTCTACCAGCTAGCCAGCCTAATGAAGGATTTAGCTAGGGAAACATCTCCTCTCCATTAAAATTGGCTTCTGTTTCTCTCCTGTTGATATCCCAAGGTCACCTGGGGGTGTGTTGGGGGGGGAGTGGTCAAGGATCGTTATGTCTTTAGGGTTTTGACCTCAGCAAGGCACACCAACTTCTACTTGTACTCCTGACAACGCATTTGGAGATAAGATAGGGACTTCCCTGGAGGTCCAGTGGTTAAGACCATGCTTCCACTTCAAGGGGCACCGGTTCGATCCCTGGTGGGGGAGCTATGCTGTTTGCTGTGGGAAAAAAAAAAGATATAGTCAGAGAGGAAATAGAAGAAAAAGATATTTGTTGGAGGTCAGAGGTGTGGAAAGAGCCTGGGGGAGCAGGATGGGGGAAGTTCAGGTGATAGGTAGTAGCACCAGGCCAGCAGTGTGTTTTGGGTGTGAACGAGGCGAAATTGAAATGGAACTGATGATTCAGGTTTCTACATCAAAATGCCGCTTGCATACGTCCCATGTTTCTGTGCCCTGTATTCCTTCCCTACTCTCACCAAATGAATGAGTCAGCATGGAAACTTCACTTGCCGGGAAGAGATCAATGTTGCCCTGAAAAGAAATTGGGGGCAGGAGAAACCTCTTTGTCCCATAACGCTCACCATCATCTAAAGGCCCTGGGAGGAAGTCGGTTGTCACGGTAGCCTGGGGCAGGGGGTGGGGGAGTGGGGGGACTTTGAAGAGACTGCCTGCTCCACCTCACCGGACGCTGCTCTGCTCTGCCTTCTCCAGCCGCACTCTCCCCACTCTGCCCTGCCCCCACCCCTGGACGTCATTCTTATTCACTCATTTGCATGTGCACGGAAGACCTCAGCTAATTCTTGTTGAGTGAACAAAAGAACTTGGATTTTGAGGCTCTGTATGTAGAGATTACATTTGTGTGTGTTTGCCAGCCAGAAAGTCAGGATACAGAGTGAAGTTTACAGCTAAAAAAAAAAGTTTTCCCCCATTAACAAAATCTTAGAGGCCCAGAGAAGACACACTGCATTCTTTTTGTTGTTGTTGTTTTTTCCTAAACTTTTCTCTCAGGGAAAGTCTTGGAAGATTTGGCTCTAACTAACTATTCTGTGGAGGATTTAAAGAAGGACAAAGGCACATACCATGGACCCACATCAGGTACATTCCTTATGAAGCACAAACTGAACTGGCCAGGAATGCAAGAAGCCCAACCCTGAACCCAGCACTGCACGCAGGTTCTAGTAGATTTTAACAGATGCACCGTGAAACAAGGTACAATGATTTTAAACATCCCCTCTACTATTACCACATCACTCCTCCCAGCATAAATCAACCACCAACCTAGATTCCAACACAGAAGGAGGAAAACACCCAGAAGGAAAGGGGAATGTTGACATGACACAAAGGACAGGAATGTAGAAGCTGGGAAGTAAATTTTAACCACTGACCTTCAGATGTGTGTGGACAGCAGTGATGTTCCTTAGGGTTGGAGACAGAACACCTATCAATGTACCGACAACACTGAGGGGGTTTTGAGGGCAGGGAAGGGTTCCTCTCCCTAGGTGGCCTGTGATTTGCTTCTTTGCAGCCAAAGAACACTGGACTGGAAACCCTTGGAACACGTTCCTTTAAAAAGCACGTGTATGGACTTCCTAGGTGGCGCAGTGGTAAAGAATCTGCCTGCCAATGCAGGGGACATGGGTTCGAACCCTGCCCTGGGAAGATTCCACATGCCACAGAGCAACTAAGCCCGTGCACCACAGCTATTGAGCCTGCGCTCTAGAGCCCGTGAGCCACAACTACTGAGCCCATGTGCTGCAACTATTGAAGCCCACGCGCCTGGGGCCCGTGCTCCACAACGAGAGAGGCCACTACAATGAGGAGCCCACGCACCACAATGAAGAGTAGCCCCCACTCGCAGCAACTAGAGAAAGCCCGTGTGCAGCAACGAGGACCCAACACAGCCAATAAATAAATTAAATAAATAAATTTATAAAAAAAAATAAAAAATAAAAAAGATAAAATAAAATAAAAAGCAGGTGTATAGCTAAGGTAGGGTAACAGGGAGAAATCTTTTGTTCACGGAGTACCAGGTACGTAACAGGTGCTTAGGATATTTCGCTGAATTGCAGAATCTGATAAATAATTCTCCAGGGACTGCAGCTGTTGCTTCCGGATCATTTTGAAGTCTAATTTGGGGTGTGCCAAAAGGAACACCAGTCCTTAAGCGATAAAGCATGACCCCCCACACTCCAGCTGAAATTCTTCCCTTCTTGGTTTAATCTAAAATTGTTCTTCCAGATTAAGGCCAAAGACTTCCTAAAGTCTTCATTGAAAACGTTTTTGAATTATTGAATACCCAGCCACATTAACCCAGTAATACTTATGGGCTCTGGTTTATCAGTTTCTGCAGTGGAATAGTGCACAGAGGGTAAGGTAAGCAGGAAGGCAAGGGGAAATAGGGGAGGTGGGGTGGGGGAGGGGGAAGGATTCTCATTTCACCCACACTTCAGCCTGATAAGGGAGGCCAGGCAAGAACTGTGTCCATTTTATAGTGGAGGCAACTGAGGCTCAGAGAGTCACGTGACTTGCCTGACACCACAGCCTTAGTGAGTCCTGGAGCCCAGGACACTGGTCTTTCCATCATGTTGCCTCCCGCCTGAGACTTGCTTCGTTTGTGCTGAGAATTTCAGAGAAGTGCCCTGGTGGATGCCTATAGCTCGGGAACTGCAAAGCCTAAGAAATATTAGTTTTCCCTTGGACTCTACAGCTCCTGAGCTGTGAACGCCCATCTGGCAACTGAGAAAATAAATATATGTCATCTGGGGGAAATGGGAAATGGTTATATTATAAATTACATCAGTCTATCTGGTATTCATCCAGTGCATATTTATTGATCACCTACTACTTGCCAGGTACTGTTCTAGGCCCAGGGGGATACAGTAGTTAATAAAAGAGCTGATATTCTAGTGAGCTCTCATTGAGCTTATTAGAACAGTGAGGAGGTACATGCAGTAAACAAAATAAAAAAGTAGCATTGACAGTATGGCAGATGAAGATAAGTACCGTGGAGAAAAGGGGGATGGGAAGATGATGGATGTGATGCTAAGTTGAGTGGTCAGGATGAACCTATTGTTGCAGTGAATTTTGAGCCAAGTCTCCAGGGAGGTGAAGGAGTAAACCATGAGGATATGGTGGGGGAGTGTTCCGGGCAGAGGGAATGTCAGGTACAAAGACCCCACTACAAAACATTAATAACACACCGTTAAGAAAACCCCGAGTAAGTTGTATTGTTGGTGGTTTCTAAGGGGGAAAATACTTAGTTAATACATAAGCCTACCATTTAAACATTTGGCCTATAATTACCAGAGAAGAAATCAATATCTGAATCTTGGACTGTGATTTAAGTAGAAAGTTATCCTTTGAAATGACTTTTTTCATTAGGAAAAGCTTTAACTTATTAATAATTTACTGAGTGTGAGAAGGTTTTTGCCACATATATTGATGAAACCTGATTCTTTGCTGTTGTAGAGGTGTCTGAGTTCTCGCCGTGGTGTTCACAGGGCAAAGGTATTGTGAGCACGTGCACATCACCATGATGTCCCAATGCACAGTGGACACGATTCGGTTCCACCCAAACTCTGGGGAACTCACCCCAGAAGTCCTTCAGCACAGAGAAGAAATGTACTGGTGAGGAAGAAATGTACTGTTTCTCACAGCTTGGGTTTCAGTGCAATTCAATATAGTACAGACACCTTATGCCTCTGAGACTAGGAGATAATAACAGCTGTTGGCTTTAGAGGTAGTCATAATCCTGGCTCAGCTTCTGCTAATGTTGATTTCTTTTGCTCACTCTGGGCAGGGTCTCTAGTCTCCAAAATTACCTGCAGGAGCTAAGAATGGGGTTTGCCTTTATCTGATGCAGATGGTGGCTGTATCACTTGTTTCTTAAGTCAGGTTAATTGGGATGTCATTTACATACAATAAATTTTTTAGTGTACATTCTTATAAACATTTAAGTTGTAGCTACCACCGGTAAAGTGTAAGAATGGTTTCATCTGGACTTCCCTGGTGGCGCAGTGGGTAAGAATCCGCCTGCCAATGCAGGGGACACAGGTTCGATCCCTGGTCTGGGAAGATCCCACGTGCTGCGGAGCAACTAAGCCCTCAAGCCACAACTGTTGGGTCCTCATGTGCTGCAACTACTGAAGCCCATGCGCGTAGAGCCTGTGCTCTGCAACAAAAGAAGCCACGGCAATAAGAAGCCCATGCACAGCAACAGAGTAGCCCCCAGTCCTCACGCAGCAACAAAGACCCAATGCAGTCAAAAAAATAATAAACAAAACAAAACAAAAAGAATGGTAGTTCTTCCCTCCTCCACCCTCAGCTCCTGGCAACTACTGGTCTGTTTTCTGCCCCTATAGTTTTTGCCTCAATGAAATCATACATCACATAATGCTTTTTGAGTCTGACTTCTTCACGTAGCATAATACATTTGAGATTTACTCATGTTTGTGTATCAGTAGATTGCTCCTCTTTTACTGCTGAGTCATATTCCTTAGTATGGATGTACTACACTTTGTACCATTCCCCAACTGAAGGTGTAAAAATGAATAAAGAAAAACATCATTCAACGTGGAGTCAGGAAGCCCTGAAAGGGAAGCTGTCACACATGTACCACTGTGGCAGCTTACTTTACACATCCCAGCAGGAAGGAGGAAGATCTTCTTCTTGCCCAGTGACAACTCAGCCAATGAGAAGCCACCACCACCCCAAACACTTGCTCTCCTCCAATGACCTTTTATTGAAACAGCTCCTCCCAACTTCTTCCTTTCCGCTGTAAAAGAAATGCTCCTCTCCTTTTTTCTCTGGACTTGCCTATGATTCACCAAATTTTGCATGTCCCTAACTGCAATTTCTCTGATGCTCCCAAATAAACTGGGTTTTGTTGGCTAAACCATTTACCTTTCTGTTTCAAAGGTTGACAAAGTGTGGTTTCTGGGTTTTGGCAATGACGAACAAAGCTGCTATCGATATTTTTGTCCACTTTATTTTTTGTATCTGGACATATGTTATTTCTTTAGGCTAACTACTTAGGAATGAGATTGCTGGGTCATGTGGTAGTATTTGTTTAACTTTATAAGAAAGTACCACACTGTTTTCCAAACAGTGGCTGTATCATTTTGCACTCCCACCTTGAACGTAAGAAAGTTCCAGTCAGCACAGGAACAAAGCCAGTGAATACAAATCTTTGTTTTGTTTTAAAGGTAACTAAGATTCCTTTCATTTTCTGTCTCTCTTATTAAATCTGCAGCATTCACCTCTCGATTGGATTCTGTGTTGTTTGGATGTGGGTAAAGAGCGTTGTATGTTTTGTGAATAACAGTAGAAGAAGTTATAGCTGCATCCCAAACTGAGAGCAGCTGACAGAAGTAGAGAAGGCTCAGTCAGTGTAGTTGAGGAGGTATAGGCAACACTTGTTTTTATTTTCTGTGGACTGATTGTTTTTTCTCTCTTCAACAGCTTTAGCAAAACTTCAAGGCAGTTCCTGCTTCTTTTGAAAGGCAGAAAGACAGTTATGCGAGAGGGTGTATGAGAGGATATTCATTAAGTAATCCCACACCTCAGGGCAAAATCATCCCCAAACACATATTTTCATCACATATCATTCTTTGACTACTCTAATAAAAAAAATATATAGATGTTATTGTCTATTCCTCCCTCCAGTCTCTTCCTTGGATAGTTTTTTTCAAGAGTAGTGCATTTGAGGAAATTCCCTGGCAGTTCAGTGGTTAGGACTCCATGCTTCCACTGTTGAGGGCCCAAGTTTGATCCCTGGTCAGGGAACTAAGATCCTGCAAGCCACACAGTGCAGCCCCCCACCCAGCCTCAAAAAAAAAGTAGTGCTTTGAATTTGTATTTCTCCCAATACTTCATGTGCTGAAGAACCTGTATTTGCAGCATGGCTGGCTAGAGACAATTTGTAGTCTGGGTTAAAGAACTAACTGAAGGGGCTTCCTAGGTGGCACAGTGGTTAAGAATCCACCTGCCAGTGCAGGGGACACGGGTTCGATCCCTGCTCCAGGAAGATTCCATATGCTGTGGAGCAACTAAGCCCGTGCACCACAACTATTGAGCCTGCGCTTTAGAGCCCGTGAGCCACAACTATTGAGCCCATGTGCCACAACTACTGAAGCCCACGCGCCTAGAGCCCATGCTCAGCAACAAGGGAAGTCACGGCAATGAGGAGCCCACGCACCACAAGGGAGAGTAACCCCCACTCACCGCAACTGAAAAAAGAAAGCCTGCACAAAACAAACAAACTAACTAACTGAAGATCACAGGTAAATTAAATGAGGTCAAGTAAAAGCTCTAGGTCAGAGAAGGGTATGCTATAAGAAATATTATTTCTCACTCACTTTACCTACTACTTATTGCTCACTGATGGCAGGTGGGATCTATGTCTTTGACCTTACATAGGGTACCTGGGGATTGTGATTATTTAGATTAATAGCTGCTGTAGATAAATAGAACTTTCTACCAGTGAAACTTGAAGGGTTAAGCTCACTTGACAAAAATGTTTCTGAGCAATTCAGAACTCTTTGAGTTCCCCAGCTCTTCCAGAGCCAGCCCCCAGCTTTCAGGTGCATCTCTGGCAATGAAGTCCCATGCCTGGTAATGCACTGCTCTGGAGATGCAAGCATGTCAGTGTCAAAGGCATCATCATGTGAGAATAAAGGCTTGAATGGAGACCAATTCAGATGACTCCTAGTTTTTTCCTACCTGATAACTTCCTCGGCCCATTGCAGCTAGAAGCGAGACTTGCACCAGCTGATGACTGTAATAAAATGTGACTAGGGGCGGAAGATTTGCTGTTTCTTTTCACTCACCCAGAAGGCTCCATGTACTGGGATGTTTGACTTTGTCACCTTTCAAATCACTTACACCCCTCCAAAGACCCCGCCTCTCCAGCATGGGCAGGGCAGCATGGCAGGTGTGGACCAAATGGACTTTAACATGGGTGAGGTCAGTGCCCAGAGGCTTGGTATTACTCACTCAAATGATATTGAACTGGAATTAGGGTTTGAAAAGTTGGGAGGAGAGGAATAGAAGGAAAAGTAGTATAAAGATGCAGACTCTAGAAAACAGAGGCACAGCCCTGAGTCTTTGCCCTTGACTTCAAATAAAGTCTATTTATAGAGCACATACACTGGTGCTTTAAGTCATTTGTTCAGTCATTCAGTCATTCAACAAATACTTATGGAGCACCGACTTAGGGTCAGACTCTAAGTACTAGGGAAAAAGCAGATGGAGTTTTCTGGGAAGCTTACATTCTAGTGAGGGGAGACAGGTGATAAGTAAGTAAACAAATGACAGGATAAAGTGATGCAGACTGGAGAAGAAGAAACTTTTTTTTTTCGTGGCTTAAGAAGTTGACTTCATCACACTCTCTTTGTTCCTGGAGCCTATAGGCTCAGTGTTCTTATTTAATATGAACCAAAATTCACCATAAAGTTCTTAGGTATCAGTCTATAAAAGCCCCTGTGTAATTATTATTTTATTTATTTTTTTACAGCAGGTCCTTGTTGGTTATCTATTTTAAATATAGCAGTGTGTATATGTCAATCCCAAACTCCCAATCTGTCCCTCCTCCCCTCCCCCCCACCCCCGAAACCATAAGTTCATTCTCTAAGTCTGTGAGTCTGTTTCTGTTTTAGAAATAAGTTCATCTGTATCTTTTTTTTGAGTCCACATATAAGCAGTATCATATGATACTTGTCTTTCTCTTTCTGACTTACTTCACTTACTATGATAAACTCGAGGTTCATCCATGTTGATGCAAATGGCATTATTTCATTCTCTTTAATGGCTGCATAATATTCCATTGTATATATGTGCCACATCTTCTTATCCATTCATCTGTCGATGGATGTTTAGGTTGTCCATGTCTTGGCTATTGTGAACTGTGCTGCAATGAACACTGCATGTATCCTTTTGAACGACGTTTTTCTCTGGATGTATGTTCAGAAGTGGAATTGCTGGATAATATGGTAGCTCTATTTTTAGTTTTCTAAGGAAACGCCATACTGTTCTCCATAGTAGCCGCACCAATTTACATTCCCACCAACAGTGTAGGAGGGTTCCCTTTTCTCCACACCCTCTCCAGCATGTATCATTTGTAGATTTTTTGATGATGGCCATTTTGACTGGTGTGAAGTGATATCTCATTGAAGTTTTGGTTTGCATTTCTCTAATAATTGGTGATGTTGAGCATCTTTTCATGTGCCCCTTGGCCATCTGTGTGTCTTCTTTGGAAAAACATTTATTTAGGTCTTCTGTCCATTTTTTGATTGGGTTGTTTGTTTTTTGGATATTGAGCACATGAGCTGTTTATAAATTTTGGAGACAATCCCTCATCGGTCGCATTGTTTGTGAGTATTTTCTCCCATTCTGTGGCTTGTCTTTTTGTTTTGTTTGTGGTTTCCTTTGCTGTGCAAAAGCTTTTGAGTTTAATTAGGTCCTATTTGTTTATTTTTGTTTTTATTTTCATTACTCTGGGAGATGGATTGAAAAAGGTATTGCTATGATTTATGTTGATGTGTTCTGCCTATGCTTTCTTCTAAGAGCTTTATAGTACCTGGTCTTACATTTATGTCTTTAATCCATTTTGAGTTTATTTTTGTGTGTGTATGATGTTAAAGAATGTTCTGGTTTCTTTCTTTTTTTCTTTCTTTTTTTTTCTTTACATGTAGCTGTCCAGTTTTCCAAGCACAATTTATTGAAAACTGTCATTTCTCCAATGTATAGTCTTGCCTCCTTTGTCTTAGATTAATTGGCCATAACCATAGGTGCTTGAGTTTATTTCTGGGCTTTCTATCCTGTTCCATTGATCTAGATTTCTGTTTTTGTGCCAGTATCATACTGTTTTGATGACTGTAGCTTTGTAGTATAGTCTGAAGTCAGGGAGTCTGATTCTACAGAAGGAGAAACTTGAGTGACATCTAAATGACAAGATGGAACTAATTATGTGAAGTGCTGGTAAAGAGTATTTCAGGAAGACAGAAGAGTAAGTATAAAGACGCTGGACTAAGAAAAAGCCAGGTGGTCTTGAGCAACAGGAAAAGGGCCAAGGGGTTGGGAATCTTCTGCAAGGACTCAGTTTTGTTTTGTTTTTTTAAATTGTGGTAAAGTATACATAACATGACTTACTATTTTAACCATTTTTAAGTGTGCAATTCAGTGGCATTAAATACATCTACATTGTTGTGCTGTCATCACAATCCACCTCCAGAACTCTTTCATCATCCCAAACAGCAACTACCCGTTAAAAATAACTCCCTATTCTGCTGTCGCCCCAGCCACAGGCAGTCACCATTCTACTTTCTGTCTTTATGGATTTGCCTTCTATAGTGCTTCATGTAAGTGGGATCCTATAATATCTGTCTTTTTGTGACTGGCTTATTTCACTTAGCATAACTTTTTCAAGGTTCATTCATGTTGTACCATGTGTCAGAGTTTCCTTTTTAAGGTTGGATAATATTCCAATGTATATATAGACCACATTTTGTTTGTCTACTCATCCATGGATGGACACTGGGCTGTTTCCACCTTTCGGCTGTCTTGAATAATGCTGCTATGAACATTGGTGTTGCACTCAGTTTTTAGTTGTTGGCATCAGTGGTCTAATTTAACTCTTGCAATGGATGTATATGTGATTGAAACATATACCCACAACATGAATCATGTTTCCAAAAACACCCAAACAAAACATGGTGGGAAATGGCAAATTGACTTCACTGGTAGTGTATGTTTCCATCCCCAAGATTTATATTTACATATTTTGCTTATTTTTATTCCTTAATTGGCTTAGTGTCACCCCCAGACATTGTCTTCTGCATTTCTAGATTTGATCAGATATAATTATAAAGAATATCTATTGAGTCTAAGGATTGCATATTGAAATCATTATAATTATTTCCTTTCTTAAAGTGCTCAATGTGAAGTATACAACAAAAAATAAACATATTTTTAATAAATTACATAAAGAGAAAAAGTACCCAGAGATGACTTGGTCTCTAAATTGCCCCAAAGCTCAGCCAGAATATTCCAGAGGAGAGGTTGCCTCTTACTCTGATGGAACAAACAGAAAAACAGCTCTGTTCACGTAGCTGTGCCCATGTCTACAAAACTGTGCCTGAGTATAGGCCATAAGCCATGTTCCCTGAAGGTCACTGTAATGTGTTTTGACAATGGGAAATTTGCATAAGACCCATTTATCTAGTGAATGTGGTTTAATAAGAAATCAAGTGATTCACCCCCTACATCCCCCAAAATACATTTGAAATCTTAGCTAGAGTCATTAGCTAAGCAGATAATTCAATCAGAGCTGAAGACATTCATGCAAGGAAGACTCTCCTCACTATTTTAAATTCCTGGTTTAAGTTTTCAAAATTCCTTGAAAATGCATAAACTCTAAATCATGAAGAAAGATGTAGCTATGTAACTATCCAAAGGGTTTTCACTATAAGCTTTTTTGAGATTTCACAAACATATCACAGGGTTTTCCAGATTCAAATTCATTGTAGCCCCAGCTGCTTCACTGTTAAGGACTCTGTAAGAATCATCCTCACTTACTCCAATCCTATCATGTACACCACCAGTGAATTCCAGATATTAACTAGTGTGGCTATTCTCATTGGTGAAGGGCCTGCTAGTTGGGGGTCGGGGCCTGGTGAAAAGGTGTCATTAGATTGGGTTCTCAGTCCTGTGCTCATCAGCCACATATCCCAGAACTCCCATTTCTGCTGAGTGAGGGCCTGGCAATGATTTTGCAGAGACTGCTGCCATGGTTTGTTCTGTGGGCAGGTGTGGTCGGGAATGTAGGGGAGAGGTGGTAAACTGGAAAAGTAAGTTGAACCAAGTCTGAATTTCTGTTTCTCCCTCCTCCCCACCATCAACAATAAGGACAGAAATGGTTTTTTTCCTTTGCTGCCAAAGCAATATTTGTGGCTGCAGCAACTCCTCACACCTCACTCAGAGCATCACCTCCCCTTGACATCATTCATTCTCATGGTTTCTCCTGGTTGGAGAGGCAGAGAGCTGTGACACTCCAGATGCATGGAAATTCTTTTTTTTCTCCTAAATTTCCACACTAGCCTAAAAATTCCATCAGAACTTCAGTCCTGAATTAACCAAGTTGTCACCACACCTCCAGTTTGCTCTGTGATATCTGCAGACAACATCTTCTATGGGTTAGGAGACAAAAAGGATGTCTGATTTTGGTGATTTGCCTCCGTGGTCTAGCACATTGTTTACGCCATTGGAAAATTAGCTATAGTTGAGAGTTTGTACTGGATCTCAACACAATTCTTGCCATCCTTGTCAGTTTCTACCTGCTTATGTCTACACTGTGCTTAAATGTAGGAATTTACAACCCAGAAATGACCTCTATGACAGTTGTAGTCTGGGATAGGTGGATCTAACTTATAAGGCAGAAAGGCAGGATGGAGAGTTGTGGTTGACCAGATGACACAAAAGCAAAATGAACACCCTTGGTCTAAAAAAGATGTTCTCTGATAAGCCTCCTGAGTACACAGCTCAAACTTCAAAAATCTGATCTTCCCTGCCAATCTCCGTCTCACCTCTACTACCCTATCCCTCACCCCCACACTTAAAACCTCATCATATCTTCATTCACAAAATGAAGACCAAACTCCTTGGAGGGCACAAAACACAACAGACTTTCCCTTGATCTAGACTCTGTCTACCTTTCTAGTTCTATCTTTGGATACCTCCTTTCCCCCAGCCCATGCTCCAGTCAAATTGGAGTATCACAGTCCTGCAAATTCTTTGTGCCATCTCTCACCTCCAGGTCAGGGCTTTGCATATGTTGGCCCCTCTGCCACAATGACCTTCCCTTCCTCTTCACCTGGTACAGAAAACATTTGACACATTTTGACTCACAGCCTCTGAACCCTCTTCCCATGTGAGGACAATCTCACCTTATGAGTCTTGTTGGGAAACAGCACCTGTCTTCTTTTACAGAAGTGGAAAAGGCCAGTACTCAATTTGCCAGCTACCCTGGTACCTTAGGAGTGGGCATGTATCCAGCCTTGGCCCATCAGCTGCACTGATCTAGAATGTGGACTCTGGAAGTACAGCCACCAAGAAGCAGAGCAGGGAAGATGCCCTCTTGGCCACGGCAGGGGTGGGGACAGTGGCATGAAGTTTCCTGGGGCCATCTGTGATGCCACACCACCAACAGCATCCACATCACATTGGTACCACTTTCCCAAATTGTTCCATAGCCTTCCCAGAAATTATGTGGCTAACTGATGTTCTCTCCATAGATTCTGGACAGAGCCCCTTTCTGCTACTTGCATTTAAGACTCTGACTGTTGTACCTGACTAGGTTCTATTTGTCCTTCCAGACCCCTCTCAGTTACAACTTTCTCCGGAAGCAGCATACATCGCTTTCCCATCCCTCGCCAGTGCTTCTCTTCTGGACTCCCACAGATGTATGGTCCACCCTGGCTCAGCACTAGTGACACTGTCTCCTCTTCTAGACTGTATGTTCCCTGAGGACAGAGACTAGGCTTTGCTCCTCTCTGTCCCCAGAACTCAGTATATTGTCTAACCTGGCAAACAGTAATAGTAGCAGTAGTACTAATACTAGTAGTGATAGTAATAATAACACTTATAACTAACATTTTTGAGTACCTGCTATGTGCCAAAGGGCTATGTTATCTTGCCAGATGCAAAAAGGATATTTATTTAATGAACAAATAATTGTATACCAAGAGTTGCTCACAAGATGTTTTTGAATAATGTGACTCAAACAACCCAGTGGAAACCCTGGTACCATCCCACTTCATCAGTAATACTCCTTCTCTCTCTATCTCCTTTCTTCCTCTGGAGATCTCTCTTGTATCTGACTCTTGTCCTCAACTTAATACCTAGAAGGATGGTTAGCAGTGGTTACAGCGTTAGCTGCAAGTGTGTTGCCTTTCAAAAAAAGCTTCTGAAAGTG
Organism: Hippopotamus amphibius kiboko; assembly: GCF_030028045.1. NCBI lineage: Eukaryota > Metazoa > Chordata > Mammalia > Artiodactyla > Hippopotamidae > Hippopotamus > Hippopotamus amphibius. The sequence continues at coordinate 84,660,428 of NC_080189.1, read as the reverse complement.
TGCAAATGTTTCAGAAGGATGGAGTCTCTCCTGTGGAATGGCTTATGGTTGACCATAGTTGTTTTTAATGGCATGGATACAGGAGCTGGGGATAGAGAGAGAACACTTGTGTAACTGTGTGAAAGAGAGGGGGAAACTGCTCCCATGTTTCCCTGCATGTGCCCTCTTCTCAGGAAAGTCCTTTTCTGGGGTTTCTTAAGCACCACGGAAATTTTTCCAGGGCCTTGGCCAAGCCACCCGCCCTGAAGCAGGCTCATGATGAGAAGGAGGAGAGGGATGTGTAGACAATCCTGTTTAATTTTCTACTCCCATCCTCCACTTTCCTGCCTCCTGGCTGAGTAACACCATTGACACACCATCTCTCTCTCTCTTTTTTTTTTAATAAAATGTTTTTTTAATTGAGGTATAGTTATTGTACAGTATTATATATGTTTAAGGTGTATAACAGTGATTCACACTTTTTAAAGGTTATACTCCATTTAAAGTTATAAAATACAGACTATATTCTGTGTCATACAATACATCCTTGTAGCTTATGTATTGTATACATAGTAGTTTGCACCTCTTAATCCCCTCCCCCACCTTACCCCTTCACCTTCCCTCTCCCTGCTGGTAACCACTAGTTCGTTCTCTCTATCTGTGAGTCTGTTTCTTTTCTGTTATATTCACTAGTTTGTTTTATTTTTTACATTCCAATGTCAGTGGTATCATACAGTATTCGTCTTTCTCTGTCTGACTTATTTTACTAAGCACAATACCCTTCAAGTCCAGCCATGTTGTTGCAAATGGCAAAATTTCGTTTTTGTTTCTTGTTTTTAGTGACTGAGTAGTATTTATCCATTCATCATTTTTACCCACTCAACTGCCGATGGACACTTAGGCTGCTTCCTTCCATATGTTGGCAATCGTGAATAGTGCTGCTATGAACATTGGGGTGCATGTATCTTCTCAAATCAGAGTTTTTGTTTTCTTTGGATACGTACCCAGGAGTGGAATTGCTGCGTTCTATGGTATTGAATAGCTCTATCTGTAGTTTTTTGAGAAGCCGCCATACTGTTTTCCTCAGTGGCTGCACCAGTTTACATTCCCACCAACATAGTACAAGGGTTTCCCTTTCTCCATGTGGTGGCCAACATTTGTTAGCTGTGTTCTTTTTGGTGATAGCCATTCTGATGGGTGTGAGGTGATATCTCATTGTGGATATAATTTGCATTTCTCTCATGATTAACTGACACACCACCTCTGAAAGGCTGCAGACCCTGTTCTGGGTCTCCTTTCCAGCCAACACTTGCAGTATATTGTACCTTAACTGAAAGTCTGAGGGTGAACAAAGGACCCTCATGTCAGATATAAACTCAGTTTAAAAACAAAACCAAACAAGCAAACAGAAAGCAGGGCAAGGATTGGGCAGGATGACAACAGAGGATCACCCCGGCCTCTCACTGTTCTTCAGGTCTGACACCCTGTGGGCTGCCCGGGGGAGGTTAGCAACATGCAGGTGGAGGAGGTCAGTTACTTGTTTCAAAACAAACATGGTTCTCAAATCCTTTGAACAGCGAAAGGAACAGAACACTGTACTAAGATAAACTCCTTCATTCCCTCTGAACTGAGATCTTTGTTTATAAGGGAGGCTGGTCTTGGCTGGAAAATTGGCGATCAGTGGTAGATCAACATGATAACCCCAAATGATGATCTCAGACCACAGCACCAAGCGCCTTTAGCATGGGCCTGCATGTTCTGGTGCAATGGAGGATGTAGAGAAATAAAAACTGAAAGCCATAGGGGAACATGATTTTTTTTTAATAGTTTACTGTGGTTAGAGGCTCACCATATTTCTGACTCTACAATGTTTCTCATCTCTAAGCCAAAAGGTTCAGAAGTGTGGCTGTGGTGGGACTTTGACCAGGTATAGATAGCCTCAGGAATGAGTCTCTCCCTACTCTTTTTACTTTGGACTCCCACCCATGTATATAGTTCTTTGAATTTGGGGTTCATCTGACTGCATATAGACTATGGCCCTTGTGAGTTCATTGCCTGCTGTGCTCACAACACCAAGTAGAATGGAGCGAGGTGAGCTCCTGGCTTAATTTGGTCAGTGCCCACAGTGCATCAAGTGAAGTTCCCCTATTTAGCATATATTGACCTTGATCATCAAGACTAGTTTACCTGCACTGTGCCTATTTTATGTTATACAGAATGTTTAAAATTTTGGGTATTTCTCCAGATTTGCATCAATGAGATTTTTAAGGTCAAAGCTTTTAAAATAAATATTAAAATGTAACAGGTTTGGAGGTTTTCTTTTTTCTTGTCATGCCACAAAGGTAGAGAATTTCAAGACCTCTCACCATCTTCACTGCTCTAGTCCTGGTTCAGGTCACTGCCAACTGTGTCTCAAACACTGAGAAAGTTTCCAGATGCATCTCCCTTCCTCTACTCTTAACCCATGGCCACCCAGCACACTCCATCCACCATGCAGCAGTGTGGGCTATCTTTATAAAGTGTAAATCACGGCACATCACTGATTTAAAACTCTCCCAAGGGCATTGCTGATATACATTACTAATAAGAAAAAAATATCAAATTGTACACTTTATATTGTTTATTGTATGTCAATTTTATCTCACTAAAATTCTTTAAACAAACAAGCAAAGAAACAAAAAACTCTCCTAAGCTTTCCCCTAACAACTAGAACAAAACCCATACTCTAACCTTGGTCTATCAAACCTTTCTGATCAGACCTGACTCTCCCAACTGGCCCACAACTTGCCTCTGGTCCTTGGCATGTCAGTTCCTTCAGCCTTCTTCCTATTCCTTGAATGCACCAAGCTTGGTTCCTCTCTGGGCCTTTGCACTTGCTGTTCTTTCCGCTCTCTGACCTTTCCCCAAATCTTTGCATGGCTGCTGCCATCTCTTTATGTGAATCTTAATTTCCCTCTCTTAGAGAGACCTTAAAAGCTCACCCTAAATAAATCAGCATCTCCTACTCACCTCTGCCACTCTATCCTATATCCTATTTTAGCAACTACAAGTATTTGAAATTAAATTATTTTAAAAGTCATATTTATGTGTTTATTGCCTGTCTGCCTCCCTACCCAACACTAGGATATCAGCTGATTAAAGTCAGGGACTCAAGTTTCTTTGGGTCACTGCTGTACTCCCAGAACCTGGAATAGTGCCTAGCTTAACAAATACTTATTAACTGACAACTTAAGTTTAACATTCAGTAAAACTTATCTGATAAGTGAGCTAATGATCATGAAACAGCATGGATGACTCAAATGCATTTTGCAGATTCAAAAGGCCACATGCTGTAAAATTCCACCTCCATGGTATACTGGAAAATGGAAAACTATAGAGATTAAAAAACAGATCTGTGGTTACCAGGGTTTGGGGTTGAGGTAGTAGGGATTCTATATCTTGATTTCAATGGGAGTAACACAACTGTATATGTTGTTAAAATCATAGACCTGTTCACTAAACAGGATGAATTTTGTAGCATGTCAATTATACTTCAATAAACCTGATTTTATTTAATTGTCTGACAAAATTCTTCACTCACCCTGAAATAAGCACCTTTTTAAAAATTTATTACTATTATTTTTATTGAGGTATAACTGATATACAATGTTATATTAGTTTCAGGTGTACAACATAATGATTCAATATCTGTATTTATTGCAAAATGATCACAGTGATAAGTCTAGCCAACATCTGTCACCATACATTGATACAAAGTTTTTTTTTCTTGTGATGAGGACTTTTAAGATCTACTCTCTTAGCAACCTTCAAATGTGAGATACAGTATTATTAATTGTAGTCACCATGTTGTACGTTACATCCCCACGATCTATTTAAATTTTTATAGCTGGAATTTTGTTCCTTTTGACCTGCTTCATTCATTTCACCCATTCCCCACCCCACCTCTGGCAACCATCAATCGTTCTTTGTATCTATGAGCTTGATTTTAATATATTTCTCATATAAGTGAGATCATATGGTATTTGTCCTTCACTGTTTGACTTATTTCATTCAGCATAATGCCCTCAAGTTTCATCTATATTGCGGCAAATGACAAGATTTCATTCTTTTTTATGGTTGAAAAATGTTCCATTGTTTATACGTACCACATTTTTCATCCATTTATCTATCGATGGACACATTTTGCTTCCATATCTCAGCAATTGTCAATAATGCTGCAGTGAACATGGGGGTGCATATACACTTTTGAGTTAGTATTTTTGTTTTCTTTAGATAAATACTCAGAAGTGGAATTGCTGAATCATATGGTAGTTCTGTTTTTCATTTTTTGAGGAACCTCCATATTGTCATATGTTTTCCATGGTGGCTTCACCAATTTACTTGGAATAAGCACCTAATGGTTTGTAAAAAGGTTCTCATATTGAACCTTTAGTGAACAATTGCCATGTATATATATCCTGCTTGCAGAAACCTTGGGAGCAGCATGGTGTGGTGGAAAAGTATTTAGATGGACATTAGATGTCCATTACATGGGCATAAGAGGGACCAGGGTTTGAATTTTGGCTTTGACAATTACTGTGTGTTTCAGTTAGGATTTCTTAATTTCAAGCAAACAAAACCAGCTCTGGCCAGCTTGTTTACCCCTTGACTACACCAGTAGCCAAAAAGAGGAATGACACAGTTTTTCAACTTTTGTTGGGAGGCAGAAATTATGGGGAATTATGCCGCCACCAAGAAGACTGCATGTAGTGGGAGGGATGTGATTCCCCCAGAGAAAACCAGGGTGCTCTTAGGATTCCAGGCAGCCCAAACCAACAAATGTCCAATTTATTGTGTGACTTCACTTAACCTCTCTGAACCCCTGCCTCTTCATGTTTATTACCCACCTTCTAAAGTTATAAAAATTAAACATGTTAACTAGTCTAATGAATATTTAGAGTGCCTAGAACATAAATGCTGTTTTATAAATGTTGTTTCCCTTTTCCTCTTCCTTTTGGCCTATCTGAAACATATACCTCTAGCATTTCTAAACTAATTTAAAAGCTTTTCCTAGTTCCCCAAGCTAGAAACCAGAGAGTGAGTCCCACTCTATTTTTCTGTGGCTTTTACCTCCTAAACACAGGATATCTATTCCCCTAGGACTATTACATTAGCCTTATAACTGGTCTACCCATCTCCTTTCTGCTCTCTATCTCTCTCCCTGAGGCAGTGTAGCATAATGGTAAATTACATGGACTCTGGAGCCAAACTGTCTGGGTCTAAATCTTGATTTTGTTCCTTAATAGCCATACAATCTCAATCAAGTTGCATAATCTCTGTGTGCCTGTTTCCTCATGTGTAAATGGGGATAACAGTTCTTACCTCAAAGAGTTGATATGAGGATTAAATATATTACTCCATGTAAGCACTTAGAATAGTGTGTGGGTCATGGTGAGTGCTATGCAATATGTGTTTGTTAAATAAATCTACCTCCTTGAGGCTTCTAGAATTGTCTTTTTCAAATTTAAACATAATCTTTCTACTTGGGGAAACCATGCCTGTGTGCCTAACCTCAGTCATCCCTTTAGACCTTCTTCTCTGACTGCCTGGCCCAGTCTGGAACTGGGGCCCCTCTGTGCACCTGGCACTAAACTCTTCATTGCTCCTGGCTCATTGTGTTGAAATTATTTGTTTATGTTCTTTCTCTACACTGATCTGTGAATTCTTGGGAATACAGACACTTATCTGATTTATCTATGAATAGCCAGTACCTATCTGTTCAAAGAAGTGCTTAATAAATGTTTGCTGATTGAATAAAATAAGCAAAATAATTGCTATTTCATCCACTGAACAAAATAGAGGCTACTGTCTTCAAATGTACTTTTACTTAAAATCAAGGCTGGTTTTTCAAAGGCTATTCCTTTTATTTACTCACCATAAAAACCCAAGGCCATATTCTTATTAAATGTTACCATTGTAGTGACATTTGAATAAAAATCTAAAGTAATGGATAACAAAATGGTAATAAGTACACACTTACCAATAATCACTTTAAAATCTAGAAACAATAAATGCTGGAGAGGGTGCAGAGAAAATGGAACCCTCCTGCACTGTTGGTGGGAATGTAAATTGGTACAGCCACTATGGAAAACAGTTTGGAGCTTCCTTAAAAAACTAAAAATAGAACTACCATATGACCCAGCAATCCCACTACTGGGCATATACCCTGAGAAAACCATAATTCAAAAAGATACATGTACCACAATGTTCATTGCAGCATTATTTACAATAGCCAGGACATGGAAGCAATCTAAATGTCCATCAACAAATGAATGGATAAAGAAGATGTGGCACATATGTACAATGAAATATTACACAGCCATAAAAAGGAATGAAATTGAGCTGTTCGTAGTGAGGTGGATGGACCTAGAGTCTGTTTTACAGAGTGAAGTAAGCCAGAAAGAGAAAAACAAATACCGTATGCTAACACATATATATGGAATCTAGAAAAATTGTACTGATGAACCTAGTGGCAGGATAGGAATAGAGATGCAGACGTAGAGAACGGACCTGAGGACACCGGGGGGAGGCGAAGCTGGGATGTAGTGAGAGAGTAGCATCGATATATACACATTATGAAATGTAAAATAGATGGTTAGTGGGAAGCTACTACAGAGCACAGGGAGATCAGCTTGATGCTTTGTGAAGACTTAAAGGGGTCGGATCGGGAGGTTGGGAGGAAAGCTCAAGAGGGAGGGGATATGGGGATATATGTGTACATGTGGCTCTTTCATTTTGTTGTACAGCAGAAACTGACACAATGTTGTAAAGCAATTATACTCCAATAAAGATTAAAAAAAATCACTTTAAATGTAAATGGACTAGATGCTCCATCAAAAGACAGTGGCTGAATGGATACAAAAAAAGACCCATATATATACTGCCTAAAAGAGACTCACTTCAGATCTAAAGACACACATAGACTGAAAGTGAGGGATGAAAAAAGGTATTCCATGCAAATGGAAAGCAAAAGAAAGCTGGGGTAGCAATATTTATATCAGACAAAATAGACTTTGTTTTTTTCTTAATCAATATTTTTATTGAAGTAAAGTTGATTTACAATGTTGTGTTAATTTCTGCTATACAGCAAAGTGATTGTTATACAAATATGTCCTTTTTTTTTTAATATTCTTTTCCATTATGGTTTATCATCAGATATTGAATATAGTTCTCTGTGCTATACAGTAGGACTTTTTTATTTATCCATTCTATATATATAAAAGCTTACATCTGTTAACACCAACCTCCCACTCTACATCTTTCCCAAGCCCCTCCCTCTTGGCAACCACCAGTCTGTTCTCTATGTCCATGACTTTGTTTCTTTTTCATAGATGGGTTCATTTGTGTCATATTTTAGATTCAATATATAAGTGATATGCTATGGAACTTGTCTTTTTCTTTCCAATTTACTTCACTTGGTATGATAATCTCTAGTTGTACCCATGTTGCTGCAAATGGCATTATTTTGTTCTTTTTTATGGCTGAGTAATATGCCATTGTATATATGTACCACATCTTCTTTATCCACACATCTGTTGATGGACATTTAGGCTGTTTCCATGTCTTAGCTATTGTAAACAGTGCTGCAATGAAGGTTGGGGGTACATATCTTTTTAAATTATAGTTTTGTTTGGATATATGCTCATGAGTGGGATAGCTGGATCATATGGTAACTCTATTTGTAGTTTTCTGAGGAACCTCCATACTGTTTTCCACAGTGGCTGTACCAATTTACATTGCCATCAACAGTGTAGGAGGGTTCTCTTTTCTCCACACCCTCTCTAGCATTTGTTATTTGTAGCCTTTTTAATGATGGCCATTCTGACCAGTGTGAGGTGGTACCTCATTGTAGTTTAAATCCATTTCTCCAATAATTAATGATGTTGAGCATCTTTTCATGTGCCTATTGGCCATCTGTATTTTTTCTTTGGAGCAATGTCTATTTAGGTCTTCTGGCCATTTTTCAACTGGGTTGTCTGCTTTTTTGTTGTTGAGTTGTATGAGCTGCTTATATATTTTGGAAATTAAGCCCTGATGGTCCTATAATTTGCAAATATTTTCTCCCATTCTGTAGGTTGTCTTTTTTTTTAAATTGTTTCCTTTGCTGTGCAAAAGCTTATAAGTTTGATTAGGTCCCATTTGTTTATCTTTGTTTTTAATTCAATTGGCTTGGGAGACTGACCTAAAAAAAATTGGTGTGATTTATGTCAGAGAATGTTTTGCCTATGATTTCCTCTAGAAGTTTTATGGTGTCATGTCTTATATTTAAGTCTTTAAGCCATTTTGAGTTTATTTTTGTGTATGGTGAGAGGGTCTGTTCTAACTTCATTGATTGCATGCTGCTGTCCAGCTTTCCCAACACTGCTTGCTGAAGAAACTGTTTCTTTCCCATTGTATATTCTTGCCTACTTTGCCTAAGATTAATTGACCATAGGTGTGTGGGTTTATTTCTGGGCTGTCTATTCTGTTCCACTTATCCATATGTCTGTCTTTGTGCCAATACCATGCTGTTCTGATTACTGTACAGACAAAATAGATTTTAAAACAAAGACTGTAACAAGAGACAAAGAAACACATTATATAGTGATCAAGGGATCAATTCAAAGGGAAGATATAATAATTGTAAGTATATTTGCACCCAACATAGGAGCACCTAAATACACAAAACAATTATTAACAGATATAAAGGGAGAAATTGACAGTTACAAAATAATGGTAGGATACTTTAACACTACATTTACATCAATGGACAGATCATCCAGACACAAAATCAATAAGGAAACACTGGCCTTAAATGGCACATCAGATCAGATTAACTTAATAGATATATATAGAACATTCCATCCAAAAGCAGCACAATACACATTCCCTTCAATTACACATGAAACATTTTCTATCATAGATCATCTGCTAGGTCAGAAAACAAGCCTCAGTAAGTTTAAGGAGACTGAAATCACAGCAATATCTTTTCCAACCACAATGCCATGAGACTGGAAATCAACTACAAGAAAAAAACTGCAAAAAAACACAAACAGGGGCAGCTAAATATGTTACTAAACAATCAATGGATCACTGAAGAAATCAAAGAGGAAATAAAAAAAATACCTAGAGACAAATAAAAATGAAAACACAATGATCCAAAATCTATGGGACACAACAAAAACAGTTCTAAGAGGGAAGTTTATAGCAATACAATCTTACATCAGAAAACAAGACAAGTCTCAAGTAGACGACCTAACCTTACAGCTAAAGGAACCAGAAAAAGAAAAATAAACAAGACCCAAACTCAGTAGGAGGAAAGAAATTATGAAGAATAGAACAGAAATAAATGATATAGAGACTAAAAAAATAGAAAAGATCAATGAAACTAAGAACTGGTTCTTTGAAAAGATAAACAAAAGTTATAAACCTTTAGCAAGGCTCATCAAGAAAATAAAGAGGGCTGAAATCAATAAAATCAGAAATGAAAAAGAAGTTACAACTGAAACCACAGAAATACAAAGGATCATAAATTATTATGAACAACTAAATGCCAATAAAAAATAAATGCCAATCTCCCAAGACTAAACTAGGAAGAAATAGAAAATATAAACAGGCTAATCACCAGTAATGAAATTGAACCAGATAAAAAAAAAACCCCAAAACTCCCAACAAACAAAAGTCCAAGATGAGATGGCTTCACAGGTGAATTCTACCAAACATTTAGATAAGCGTTAACACCTATCTTTCTCAAACTATTCCCAAAAATTGCAGAGGAAAAAACACTTCTGAACTCATCCTATGAGTTTTATATTTTCCAGTCTTATGTAGGGCTTCTAGAAGACAACCTACTGAATAGGAGAAGATATTTGCAAATGAAATCACTGATAAGGGGTTAATTTCCAACATATATAAACAGCTTATACAACTCAATAAAAAAAAAAGAACCTGATTTAAAAATAGGCAGAAGACCTGAATAGGCATTTTTCCAAAGAAGACATAAAGAATGGCCAACAGGCATCAGAGAATGCAAATCAAAACAAGAGTGAGATATCACCTCACACCTGTCAGAAGGAGCAATCCGGGTATATACCCAAAGAAAACAAGAACACTAATTTGAAAAGATACATGCGCCCAAGTGTTCATAGTAGCATTATTTACAATTGCCAAGCTATGGAAGCAACCTAAGTGTCCATCAACAGATGAATTGATAAAGAAGATGTGGTATATAAATATACAATGGAATACTACCCAGTCATAAAAAAGAACGAAATTTTGCCATTTGTAGCAACATGGATGGACTTGAAGGGTATCATGCTTAGTGAAATAAGTCAGAGAAAGACAAATACCGTATGATATAACTTACATGTGGAATTTAAAAAAATACAACAAACTAGTGAATATAACAGAAAAGAAACAGATTCACAAATTTAGAGAATGAATTAGTGGCTACCAGTGGGGAGAGGGAAATGGGGAGCTGCAGGATAGGGGTAGGGGATTAAGAGGTACAAACTACGAAATATAAAATAAGCTACAAGGATATATTCTACAATACAGGGAATATAGCCAATATTTTATCATAACTTTAAGTGAAGTATAATCTATAAAAATTTTGAATCACTATATTGTTCACCTGAAACTAATGTAATATCGTACATCAACTATAACACAGTAAATTTTTTTTAAATAAAAATAAAGTAATGGAGAGCAAGTGTGGCACTCTCTGGTTAGCTCTGTGGTTAGAACATATAGAATCTATTGATAGATAAGAAGATGATTTGCATGGACCTTGAACTTTGTCTAAGATTTCAGTGAGACTTTTACTCAGGCACTGGACACAGAGGACAGTTCCAGGCTGTATTCCCTAGCAAGTCCTGAAGTGTAGAAATTCGGTTACTGATTGGAAATAGAACCATCTGTCTTAAATGCCAGGCCTGCCAGTGGGTAAAAGTTTATACCTTATTGTGACAAATAAAAAGGCCTGAATCCTTACCTGAATCTGGAGCCTTCTTACATCATACAGGGACACAGAAGGAGGATATAGGCAGGGCAAGTGTTCTATTAAGAGGCTGTCTGGAATCTGTTCAAATGTCTGAGCAAGTTCTCAGCTGGAGGCTCAGAGACCGGCCTCACTGAGTATAGGAGAGATGGTGCTGGCCAAGGCCACTGAGGGACTTTAAAGGACCTTGACAAGGCTGGGAGGGGGCCTCTTTGCTTTAGGGAAAAGTTGCATCTCAGTAGTCCCAGGAGAAGTCAGCTGCTAAATGCAGCCCCAAACAATGTGAACTTATTAATATTGCATCACCTGCAGAGATTGAAAAAATATCAATGTCTAGGCACCAGCTGAGACTGATTGACCCATAAATCTCTGGGGGTTGGGCCCAAGCACCAGTATTTTTTTTTAAGCTCTCTAGATAATTGCAGTATGCACACAGGATTGAGAATGCCTGGTGAAGAGGGAAGGAGAGGCCCCTTTCCTATTCATTGTGGCAGAGGGCCATCTAGCCATCTCATCAAAAAACTCTGTCAAGTTACTCAGACTAACACGGAAGAGGGGGATCCTGGGAACCTCCTTCCCTATTTCATATCACTAGGACTGGAACTCTGTCAAGTGTCCATTCTTACTGTTCTGGTCCTGGCAGGGCTATGAAAAAGGCTTGTGAGAAGCAATTTTCTGGAATAAACATCAGGATTATGCCCCATGGCCCTTAGTTCCTCCCTGCAATAAAATGTTGATAATAGATCAATGAATAAGAGAGGAGAAAAAAGTCTTAATTTACTCATATATTTTCTCCCAAGAATGGCATCCATCAACAATAGAATGATTCTTATTCAGGCTTTTCAAGAAATCTGAAATTTATTAATAGCATTTTAAAGAGACAGTAAACATCCCAATAATTATGTTATAATTATAATTTGAAGTTGATGTAGAGTTGTTCTCTTGGAAATGATTTGGTGAACAGAGGAGACAGTGGATTTGGGGGAATGATTGCAGATTTGATGTTCAAAGACCTCACTCAAACCCCAAATCCACAACTTGCTGTTTACCTTGAATGTGTTTTTTTCATAGGTAAATTGCGGTTCCTACCGCTACTGCTAATGTATTCTTCAGTAGGTTGTTATAAGATAGTGTATGGGAAAGTGCTTTGGAAACAGGAAAGTACCATGCTAATATTATTAGTATTTTAATGAATCACAAAGCAATCATACCTAATGTTAATTACTCTACTTAATTACTCTAAGCTTCATAAAAATTGGAGTCTACAGTTCATAAGAGAATATTTCACTTTAAAAAATTAATCAGGATTTTTGTTGCAAAAAAGTTAATACATGGCAGATGGCAAAAAACACCTTAAATAATATGAGAGTATTTATTAAAATGTAGATCTCCCATCCATCCTCCGATGCATCTTCTTCCCTAGAGGCAAACATTAACAGTGTCTTGGATATCTTGAAACTTTTTAGAGAGAGAGAGACAGAGACAGAGAGATTTTAAATTATACAAATTCTATATCTATAGAAATAGGAACAAACATCGTTCTTTATCTTGCTATTTTCACTTACTAGCTTGTCTTGGTAGCCTTCAAGTCAACAGAGGTCTTCAATAGAGATTTACCACATGGGTTTAGCATTGGGTGATATGAAGTCACCAGCCCCGACTGTGGACATTCAGAAAGTTGCTGTTAGAGGTAACTGTGGAGAATATCCTTGAACATACAGCTTTGTACACTTGTGCAAATATATTGAACTGGACACTTAGTTAAAAGATATGCAGGAACCTTTCCCAATCTAGAGAGATTAATTCCATGGGGGTGGGGAGGGTCAGGTGAGGAGGAAGGAGGAAGTTGTAACTTCTTGCCTAGGCTGAGTTCCTCTGGTCTACAAGGCCAACATCACAGGGCCATAGAATGGACAGAAATAACTGTCACAGTTATAACTGGCACAGTTACCAAGAGAAATGTGTGCTTCCACAATTCCTCTATTTGGTATGGTGCTGTAGCATATGTGTTCTAGAATCGGTGTTGGTTTTCGCTCTACAGGATAATCCTTTCACTGAGATCTGTTGTTTCTAAGTTATTCTAAAAGAAAGAAAGAAATGTTCATGTAGCTTCCCCTGAGCTCTGTCATTCTGCTAGTTTTGTGTGGATCTGGGAGTGCCTATGAATTAGTACCTAACGGTGCCTAGGAAAGGCAAAACCAGGACAAGAGTCTTCCCAGTTGTAAGTGGTGGCCTGTGCCCTCCACTTTTTACTCTCCCTTCCACCTTTTTAATTCATTCTCCATCACCTCCAGTGCAGATTCTTCCCACTGTCTCCTAACTGGTCTCTTGTGTTTTATTTTAATTTAGCAAATACGTATTGCATATTCACTGGGTGCCAGACACAGTACTAGGCTCTGGGGATAAAATATTGATAACAGGATAGGGTTGCCACCCTCATAGACTTTACAGTCTCCTGGGCAGGAAGGAGATGCAGAGAAGTAAACAGGATTTCATTCATTTATCCATTCAATGCACACTTGGATGAGTGCTTCCTATGGGACAAACCCTGTGCCAGGAGTCAAAGATAAAAAGATGAACAAGAAGATCAAGGTCCCAGACTTCTTGGAACCTACAGGCTAGTGATTAAGACGAAGAGAAGACAAGAAAAGCCACAAATAAAATAATTACAAGTTGTCATGAATTCTACAAAACAAAAAACAAAACAGTGTGCTGGGATAGAGTGAAAGAGGGGATCATATTTTTAAAAGGGCAGTCAGGGCTCCTCTGAGAAAGTGTCTTTTAAATCAAAGCTTGAAGGTGAGAAGGAGCCAGTCATGGAAAAAAACACAGGGAAAGAGAGTTCCAGGCAGAGCTTCCACAGCATGTGCAAAGGCCCTGAGCTGGAATGAGCTTGGCATGCTGAGGAAGGGAAAGGAGACCAGAGATGGGGAGTGGTGAGTAGATGGAACAGGGGCTTGAATTAAGTTTGGATAGTTAGTGGTGATATTGTTCAGGGCCATAGTAAATAGCCTGACATTGACATTATTTTATTTTATTATTTTATGTTATATTTTATTTTTGCTGTGCAGCATGTGGGATCTTAGTTCCCCGACTGGGGAGTGGAAACCACACACCCCTGCACTGGAAGCACAGGGTCTTAACCACTGGACCACAAGGAAAGTCCCAACTTTGACTTTACTCAAAGCACAAGGAAAGGCCAGGGAGGATTTTTATGGAGAGGAATAACCATATCTAATTTGTGTTTGAAGAAAGTAACTCTTGGTACTGGTTTGTGAATGAATTGGAAAAGGGGCAAGAATGGAAGAGGAGAGAACACATAAAAGAGGCCTTTATAGCACTTCAGGTAAGAGATGAGGTGCAGGGGCGTAAGGTGCGGCTGGCCGGTGGGTGCATTTGAGTTCTAGTCGGAGCTGGATTTGAGTTCTAGTCAGAGCTGGATTTATCAAGGCTTTCTGAAGGATTGAAGGCAGAGAAGAATAAGGGGTGGAGACTCTCTCCTAGGTTTGGGGTTCAAGCAGTGAGAGGGCTGGTTTGGCCATTTGAGATGGAGGAGATTCACAGGAGGAACAGCAGGGCCAAGATGGAGGTGAAGGTGGGCAGGAATAGGAGTTAAGTTCTGCATGTGTGTTTGGGGATGGCCGATTGGAGTTGGTCAATAGGTAGAGTGTACCTTTGATGGGGACAATGGTAGACATGGTTTGAGAACTGCTGAGCCCTTTGGTTTTTTGTTTTTTGTTTTTTTAATTTATTAGTATATAGTTGATTTACAATGTTGTGTTAGGAGTCCTTTGGTTTTTGGCTTTTTTTTTAAGTTATGTTTTTTTAATTGATTTATTTATTGGCTGCGTTGGGTCTTCCTTGCTGTGCACAGGCTTTCTCTAGTTGTGGTGAGTGCAGGCTACTCTTGGTTGTGGTGCACGGGCTTCTCATTGCAGTGGCTTCTCTTGTTGCAGATCAAGGGATCTAGGCACGCAGGCTTCAGTAGTTGTGGCTCATGGGCTCTAGAGCGCAGGCTCAGTAGTTGTGGAGCACGAGCTTAGTTGCTCTGCAGCATGTGGGATCTTCCCAGACCAGGGCTCGAACTCGTGTCCCCTGCATTGGCAGGCAGATTCTTAACCACTGCACCACCAGGGAAGCACCCCCCGCGCCCCCGCCCCCCCAGCCCTTTGGTTTTTTAATGTGCTTGTGCAGCTAGAAATGTCCTGCAGGTGATGCCTGAGTCTGGAGCTTAGGGAGATGACAGGATGGGAAGCAGGCACGTGCAGGACTTGAGTGAGGGGAACAAGGCGTTTCCTGTGTCCGCTGCACCTCCGCATAGTTCATGCTGACCAGCACCACCAGCCAGGCTCCTGTTTTCTTCCTCACTTCACACTGGGCATAGCACACTGTGCATTTGCTGAAATTTCTTCTAAATCTCCCTGGAAGTCTCGACTCTCAACATCGAAGCTGAGCATCATGCTAATGGGAATCCTATCACTTAAAAATACCTTCAAGGTACTTAGCAGGACAATGACATGAAATATTAGAGTGAAACGAATTCTCTGAAATATGGTGTATTAACCATTGTGAAGTTTTCTTATGCTGATTCCACAACTCAAGATAGTAACACTACGAATATACCCATCAGAAACCACAGGGATAACTTCTGAAACTGACTGCAATTTACCAGCTATAAGACCACTTAAGAAACTCTGCTTCCTCCATTGTAAATGAGATGGAGCAGATTAAATAAACTAGACAGGCTCTTTCCTTCTATAATATTCCATAATTCAATGAGCATGCCTGTTTATAAATGGGCCCAAACCCCCCACACTGAATTGTTGCAAGACAGAACAGGAAAAGGAGAGCGACTGGATTTCCGTTGTGGACAAGGCAGTAAAGAGGCAGAGGTCTAAGATGCCAGTGGCCACTAAGGCCATTTCCAGGGCCAGTTGTCACCAGTTTCCCTGCTAAAAAGGCAGATGACCCAAACATCTTAGGGCAGCTGTGGCTCCCAGCATGGGACAAAATGGAAAGGGATCACTTGAGGCTCTCTTGCATTATTTTCTTAGAGTATTTTTTACTGGCATTTGCATTGAAACCTGCCTTCTGATTATGGTGACTTCCACTTGCAGTGCTGAGAATATCTGTGTCTTTCAAACTAATTAATTCAGCAAAGACATGGGACATAACTCATTCACCAACTGATTTAGCAAAGACATGGGACAAAGGCACAAATTTATTGATTATGAAAAAGTTCTATCACAGTAAAGAAACTCAGCCAAATAGGTAAAACTACTATTTATTACTGCAAATATTTTGTGATTATGAGATTTATTTTTCAAGATTGAATTATCAGTTATACCCTAAACTGTAACATCGACTGACTTGTTAAACGTGCACAGGATTCACCTAAAGAATTATGTAAGTATATTATCGGATTTTTTTTCCATCTAATAAATATTTTTTACTCATCCAAAGTTTGACATATTTTAAGGCCAAATCTAACAGGGTTTAAACTATGTGCCTACAAGTCTAATTTCTTTGCCTCCATTGTATTTTAGTTTTTCATTTACTTGAATATCCATAATACCAATTCAAACTGTCAGCTTTATATATATTTAAATATGTGTGTGTGTGTGTGTGTATATATATATTTCCAACTTAAGAAGGTTTTTTCCAGGAAAATTTTAGGCAAGAATTATATTCAAAATATTTAGGGAATTCCCTGGCAGTCCAGTGGTTAGGACTCTGTGCTTCTACTGCAGGGGGCACAGGTTTGATCCCTGGTTGGGAAACTAAGTTCCACAAGCCTCGCAGTGCAGCTGAAACCAACCAACCAACCAACCAACCAACCACCCATTGGTACAACATGGGAACTGACCAATCAAAATGATCATTGGGCATAAATAATAGATACAACCATCCACTGTGTCCTGACTGAATACTGGCTTGATTTTAGTTGGTATTAAACTAGGGCATTTTGATTTCTCTTTTAAGCTGGAGATTTCAAACTTGAAAACATACAAGAACCAAGCAAATGACGTAAATAAGGGGAAGGAGCTGAGGATAAGACAAACTAGTGAGATCTGGTCACATTTTAAAGCTCAACAGTCACCTCCAGAGGACAGTACTGACAGTTCCATCTGATTGTTGCCATTGGAAATGCAGATAGAAAAGAATCTCAAAATTTGGATTTTGGGAAAAACAACTCTCTGGGCTGGGTGTGGCCCAAGAGCTGCCCATTTGCTCATTGGTATGCTAAGCCCATTCTTGAGCTTTCATTGGAAAAAGGACAGAAATTTCTCGTTTGTTTTGAATAGCCTTTGGCCAAGATTGACCCAGAAGAAAAAAAAAGTTCTGGACTTTTACTTCATATAAAGACATCATTGTGTTTCTATAGTTAGCCTCTGTGTATTTAGTGCAAAGTGTAAAGAAGAATTACACTTTGGGGTGAATGTTTATTGATCTTAATTTAATGAGATGGGAACCCTGCAGTAAACGTAAAACTACTTTGTGCTGTAGCTTATATAACTTACAATCTTTGGCCTGTTCCTGACTCTTGACTTTTGTTCTCTTTCTGCAGAACTGGAAAATTTTTTTCTAATTATATAAAATCAAATATAGATGTAAAAGCATACAAGTGATCCTTCTGTTTCCTCCTGCTTTCCAGTTGGAACCACTCCCAATTAATCTGATTTAAGTTTTTTCTTGAAAGCAGAAAAGGAAGGAATGGGCAAAAGGAGGAAAGTGAGTAAAAGCAGTGAGGATTCTGGGGAGTCTACAACCTAGAAAAAAGCTCAGAAGGTATTTCTGAAAAACTAAAGATGCGAGATGTTTAGCTCTTCTCTCTCCTTGTTTATTCACTCAATAAACATTTACTGAGTGTCTGTTACATGCCAGGCACTATTCTAGACTTGGAAGATAGAGCAGACAAGGTCCCTGTCATATTAGAACTCCAATCCTAGTGGAGTTGATAACAAGAAAGTAAAAACAAATAAGATAATTACAGAAAGCGATAAGTGACTTGAAATCACAGGGGTGATGTGACAAAGGGAAAGTGGGGAGGCACTTTGCTTTATTCAATTTGGGCTGCCAATAACTAAATACCATAGACTGGGTGGCTTACAGAACAGAAATTTATTTCTTCACAGTTCTGGGAGCTGAAAGTTCAAGATAAGGGTGCCAGAATGGTTGGGGTCTGGCAAGAGCTGTCTTCCTGGTTTGTAGATGGTCGCCTTTTCACTGTATCCTTTCATGGTGGAGAGATGGGGGGGGGAGAGAGAGAGAGAGCTCTCTAGTATCTCTTCTTATAAGGGCACTAATCCCATCATGAGGGCTCCCCCCCACTTATGACCTCATCTAAACCTAATCACAGCAGTCCCCGCTTATCTGTGAGAGATATGCTCCAAGAACCCCACCAGGATGCCTGAAACTTCAGATAGTGTGGAACCCTATATATACTGTGTTTTTTCCTATACATTCATAACGATGATAAAGTTTAATTTATAAATTAGGTATGGTAAGAGATTAACAACTAATAAAATAGAACAATTATAACAACCCACTGTAATAAAGGTTATGTAAGATGGTCTCTGTCTCTCAGAAATATCTTATTGTAAAAATTTAATGCCTTTTCATCTTAACTAAGCCCTTATCACGCACTGTGGCCATAACTTCTGCAGTTTGAGGTGCGATAGCAAAACGAGCATGAATTTCTTTTTCCTTCGTCACAGTTTCAGGGATAGAAGATTCGTTCTTACCTTAGATCTTAGCAACCTCAGCATGTGATTTTTTTTCTTTACTTATTTAGTTGAGAACTTTCACCTTTTGTGTATCCGAACGTAAAGGAAGCAGCTTCCCTTTGGTGTATCCGAACTGCCAGCATCACTACTCTTCTGCTTTGGGCCATTATTCAGTAAAATAAGGGTGACCTGAACACAAGCATGTGATACCGTAACAGCCAATCTGGTAGCCAAGAGGACCACTGAGGGACTAACGGGATGGGTACGCTGGGCAATGGGACGTATGGGTTGGACAGAGCAGAACGGTGTGAGATTTCATCACCCTACTCAGAGTGGTGTGCAATTTAAAACTTATAATTATTTATTTCTAGAATTTTTCATTTATTATTTTGGATTCCAGTTGACCGTGGGTAACTGAAATCACAGAAAATGAAACCTCCAATAAGGGGGGAACGACTGCATCTCCCAAAGGCCCCACCTCTTAACACCATCACATTGGGGTTTCAGCTTCGACATATGATTTTGGGGAGACACAATTCAGTACATAGTATTCCACCCCTGGTCCCCTCAAATTCACATCCTCCTCACATGCAAAATACATTCATTTCATCCAAACAGCTCCCCATGTCTTAACTGACTCAGAAGTCTAAAGTCCAAAGTCTCATCTCAATATCATCTAAATCAGATATAGGTCATTCGCAGGCAAAGTTCCTCTCCGCTGTGAACATGTAAAACCAAATGAGTTATTTTTTTTTAATTTTTAAAATTTTATCAAAGTACAGTTGATTTACAATGTTGTGTGAATTTATTCTGTACAGCAAAGCGACAGTGATATACATATATATACACTTTTTTATATTCTTCTCTATTATGGTTTGTCACAGCATACTGAATATAGTTCCCTGAGCTGTACAGTAGGACCTTGTTGTTTATCCATTCTATTTGTAAACCAAACAAGTTATGTTCTTCCAAAATACCATGGTGGGACAGACATAGGATACACACACTCATTCTAAAAAGGGAGAAATAGGAAAAAAAGAAAGGAAACTAAGCTAGGCAAATTCCATTAGATCTTAAGGCTCTATCTTTGATTCAATACTCAGCCATCCAGGCCCACCGGGGTGGCACCACCACGCCCAAGGCTTCGTAGGACACCCAGTTCCTTCTGCCCGTCAGGGCCCCTCCCACCTCCCACGCTGCAGCTCCCACCAGGGCCTGGCCCTCTGGTAGGAGGAAGCAGCCTTGCCCCTTGGGCTGTGGTGGGAGTGGCAGCTCGTGATCTCTGATTGACCTTTGGTAACATTCTTTCCTTTTCTCAGAGGATAACACAAGGTCACAGCCCTCCTTCTCTCCTCCCCTTTGCTCAGTTCCCTTTAGTCTCAGCTGGTGGTTTCTGCTGTAGGGTCTCATCTCTCTTCCCAGCTTCTGTAGAGATGCATGATGAGATCATGGTTCCCGGTCGTGCTAACTTCATCAAACAGGTGTTGGCCACACCCTTAGCATTCTCTTGAGAAGGAGCTTTCTCAAGTTCTGCCATGTGGACAGGCTGAGAATTTTCTAAATCTTTAAGTTCTGGTTCCTCTTTGCTTAACAAGTAACTCCATTGTTCAGAGTTTAGCTAACCGACTCCATAATATTGCTGACTCAGCATCCATTTTGTGTGGCCTAAAGGGGCCAGGAACTGACTCCTCCCTAGATAACAGCCTGCTTCACAAGTAAAGGTAAGTTTCTGATATGACTCCCCCATAGCCCAAGGCCTTACCCTGTGCACCCCTTAGATAAGACCCCTGTAAATTTTACCAAAACCTCACTCTTGGGTATTGGTTTTTTGTTTTGTTTTGTTTTGTTTTTGGCTGCATTGGGTCTTTGTTGCTGAGCACAGGCTTTCTCTAGTTTTGGCAAGCGAGGGCTACTCTTCATTGCAGGGCCCTGGCTTCTCAGTGCGGTGGCTTCTTTTGTTGTGGAGCATGGGCTCTAGGCTTGGGCTTCAGTAGTTGCAGTACAAGTGCTCAGTAGTTGTGGCACACGGGCCCTAGAGTGAGTGGGCTTCAGCAGCTGTGGAGTGTGGGCTCAGTAGTTGTGGCACATGGGCTTAATTGCTCTGTGGCATGTGGGATTTTCCCAGACCAGGGATCGAACCCATGTCCCCTGCATTGGCAGGCAGATTCTTAACCACCGCACCACCAGGGAAGTCCCTTCACTCTTAGTTTGAATTGACGAATCTGACCTTAGCTCACGAACCTCATCCCTCCACCCTAGTAAAGGGAAGAGCCCCAGGTTCTGTAGGGGTCTCTCTACCCACATCCTGCCTTGACCTCCCCGAGAGACCCCTCAAGGTGTCCTGTGTTCCTCCCACAGGACCTGTGAGTAATAAACTTCTCTATTTCACTTTCCCTTGCAGTATTGTGCCTTGGGGCTCACCATCTGACACCCTGGGGCACTACTTAACAAAGTCACAGCATCCTCTTTCAACACATCTCTCTCCTTTTGCATTTCACTGTAAGCGCTCAGGAGAAACCAAGCTGCTCCTTGAACACTTTGCTTAGAAATCTCCTCAGCTGGGACTTGCCTGGTGATCCAGGAGTTAGGACTCTGCACTTCCCCTGCAGGGGGTGAGGGTTTGATCCCTGGTAGGGGAACTAAGATCCCGCATGCTGTGCAGCCAAAAAGAAAAAAGAAAAATCTCCTCAGCTAAATATCCCACTTCATCAGTCACAAACTTCACTTTCTACAAAACAGCAGAACACATTTTAGCTAAGTTCTTTGCCACATTATAACAAGGATCATCTTTATTCCAGCTTCCAATAACATGTTCCTCACTTCCAGCTGAGATCTCACAAAAATTGCCTTTAACGTCTATATTTCTAGCATGCACCTCAAAAGTCTTCCAGCCTCTACTCATTGCCCAGTTTCAAAGCTGCTTCCATATATTTAAATATTTATTACAGTAGCACCCCACTCTTGGCACCAAAATCTGTCTTAGTAGGCCCTGCCAATAATAAAATACCATAGACTGAGTGGCTTAAACAATGGAAATTTATTTTCTCATAGTTCTAGAGACTAGAATCCAAGATCAAGGTTCCAGCTGGGTTGGATTCGGGTGAGAGCTCTCTTCCTGCCTTGTGGATGGCCACCTTCTCTCTGTGTTCTCACATGGTAGGGAGAGACAGAAAGCTCTCGTACCTCTTCTTATAAGGGCACTAATCCCATGGGTGGGGGACTACCACCCTCACAATTTCATCCAAAGCACCGCTTTAGAGTAGTGATCAAGGAAGTCTTCTCTAAAAGGTAACATTTAGACTGAGCCCTACAGCATGAGAAGGAACCAGGATTTTCGTCTGATTTATTTACTGTTGTAACCCTAGTCCCTAGAACAGTGCCTGGTACCAAGTCTGAATGTGTTATGAATAAATATAAAAATGAATGAATGGGGCTTCCTAGGTGGCGTAGTGGTTGAGAATCCATCTGCCAATGCAGGGGACATGGGTTCGATCCAGGAAGATCCCACATGCCACGGAGCAACTAAGCCCATGCACCACAACTACTGAGCCTACACTTTAGAGCCTGTGAGCCACAACTATTGAGCCCCTGTGCTGCAGCTACTGAAGCCCATGCACCTAGAGCCCATGCTCCGCAATGAGAAGCCATGGCAATGAGGAGCCCGTGCACCACAACAAAGAGTAGCCCCCACTTACCGCAGCTAAAAAGAGAGCCCGCGCACAGCAAAAAAAAAGACCCAACACAGCCAATAAAATTAAAAAAAAAAATACCCTTAAAAAATAAGAAAAGAATGAATGAATAAAGCAAGCAACCTGGCTGAGCTGGGGAGGAGGAGTATTCCAGGCAGAAGCACCAGCAATGCAGAGATTCCACAGTAGAAAAGATCTTAGCATGTCTGAGGATCAGAAAGGAGACCAGTGTGGCTGGGGAGTAGTGACATGAGATGAGATGGAGAGGTTGCTTGGTGATCTATGCTTAAATATAATGGGATAGTAAGAGATGAACTCTAGAACCAGACTCTCTGATTCAAATCCCTGCTCCATCACTTACTATCTGTGTGGCCTCTGGCAAGTTAGCCAGCCTCTCTATATCTTTACCTCCTTGTCTGTAAAATGGGAAAAATAACAATTAAGACAAATAATTGTACTAGGTATAAATAGTAAAAATAATAATATAAAGCAATTGGTTTATTTTGAGGATTAAGTGAGTTAATTTTAAAATGAGCTAAAAAAGTCCCCATCAATAACTCTGAATTGGTGGTGTGTTTTATAGGGTTTATAGTTTGGTAGGAAGTTCATGTGTTTTCTGACCATTTGTATCCTGAACTTTGTGAATTGCCTTTTTTGTTATTGTTATTATTCACCAATTTTTCTATTGGAATGTTCTGTCTTTTAAAATTAAGTGTCCTGTGAATATTACAAATATTAAAAGTTTGTCATGTGCACTGCAAATATTTTTCCTAGCTTTCCATTTGCCCTTCAGTGATGCTTATGGAATTTATCCCATGCAGAAATTTCAAAGGTTTATGTTTTCAATCTATTCTTGTATGATTCTAGTTTTTTAAGCATACAAGGCATAAGAATACCTTCATATATTACAGCTATATATCTTCTAATACTTTTTACACTATTATATCTAAACCTTTGTTCCACTCAAATTTTTTTAAAAGAGTGATCTCAGAGTATTACCACTGTTAACATATTGGTAAATAAACTTTTAGTTATCTTTTGGTGTATAAATATATATTTATGGACATATGTATATAATTTTATATAACTGTGATCAGAAGCAGCCTAAACAGCCGTATTGCCATGGACCAGCACCCCTACACTACTCACCCTCTGAATAATGAAAGGCCAGGGGAAGGGAGATGATTTGTGGGAGAGTACGATCAAGAGTTCTCAGCCTTGGAAATTCCCTGGTGGTCTAGCCGTTAAGACTCCGTGCTTCCACTGCAGAGGGTGCCGTTTCGATTCCTGGTTGGAGAACTAAGATCCTGCGTGCCGCACAGCATGGACAAAAAAAAAAAAGACTTTTTAGCCTTGTTTGGAGAGTTTATCCTTCTACCTGTTGGGAAAGTTCTTCCCACCTCACCCCCAAGCAGAGTGCTGTGGGTCCCCAAGAGAATCACTCACAGAGACTGGAGGTCCCACAAGGTAGAGAGAGAGACCCGCTTCTTGATCCCCGACTAGATGCTATCTGGAGAGCCAAGCATGCCGTCTGCTCTGCTGCTACTATGGGTGGAGAGTTAGCTGAGCCTTCTTAGGAGCACCAGATGAGTCCTCTGAGGATGAGGGATGTCCTGTCTCAAGGAGACTTGGGTCTAATTCTTGCCTTGAGATCTCCAGAGGCAGGGAGATTTTTAGTAGCCTTTCGGGCAGGGCATGAAGGGACTAGCGTAGTGCAACTGGGAGGGAAAGGTTCAGGGGCATCCTCACCCCAGCTTCCTGTGGTTCTTGGAGAGCACAGAAATGAACTCGCTATCATGTCTAAATCCACCCCCTCCATCATATCTGCTCCCTCTCCTGTGCTTCCTTGCAGGTGAAAGGAGTTACCACCAACCATCAAGTGTTCCAAGTCAGGAAACTGGGTGTCATGGCCATCTTTCTCTTTTTTATCAACCACTAGCCCTGTAGGTCTGTAGTCTTTCTGTTTCCTCCGTCTCTTTTCTTCTCTCCACCTCAAGCGTTCATCACCTGCTGCTTGGGTGACTTCAGGAGATCCTTCTTGCGGGGTGAGGAAAGCCTGGATGTTGAGGCTGCACTCCTGAGAGAGTGATGGGAGGACTCTCCCAGTTCCTGTTGACCCCAAAGCCAGGGAAACCAGGCAGTGAGACTATTTCTGTTCTCCCCAAGCGAAAAACAAACAAAATACACTCAAGCAGACAGAAAACCCAGTTCCCTTCACCCATTCCTCCTTTGAGTAGAACCTGACCTTTCTTTTTACCACAAAATGTCACGTTTACATGTTCTGCCCCCATTTCATTGCCATTCAGTTTTCAAACCTTGAATTATGATTTCTATCTCTTTTCGACTGAAATTTGCTTTCAGAGATCACCAGCGCCAAATACAATTAGGAATCTTTCTGTTGCAAGTGGTAGAAATTCCAGCCCAAACTGGCTTAAGCAAAAAAGAGAATGTATGAGCTCCTGTAACTGAGGGGTCCAAAGGTAGAACTAAGTACAGGCATGGTTTCATCCACGACTCAAAATATATCACTGAGATGTCATTTCTCTGGCTCTAAGTCCTTGGTGTTTGCTCCATCTAGGGCCATGCGTGGGAGCAAGACAGTTGCAATGGTTCCAGTTCCTATATCCACTTAGATGGACATCTAGAGAGAACAAGAGTGTTTCACTTTCTAGTGACATCCTAAGTCCCTGAACCAATCACCATAGGAATATGTTGCTCTGATTGGCCAGGCTTGAGTCACATGCTCGATTTCTAGCCTTTGGGACACAGATGTCCAGTAGAAATACAACGCGAGCCATAAATGTGAGACACAGATGTGAGCCACATATGCAATTTTGAATGTTCTAGGAGCCACATTTAAAAAAGCAAAACCCGGAGAAATTAAATTTAATGATATATTTCATTTAACCCAGTATATCCAAACTGTTATCACTTCAACATTAATTCATATCAAAAACTACTAATAAACTTTTCTTGTACTGTCTTCAAAATGAACTTTTTAATAAGGCTTCGAAGTGGTGATAATGTACGGCGAGGGACGTCTATGAAACATAATTTGAGAAAAACTGTCCCACAGGCTCTTTGTGTTCCTCATATCATCCTTGTAATGATGGGAAACCTGAGAGACCTGCTGAAATAATATGTTTGAGCAATTCTGAATTGAAGGCAGGGTTGTTACTGGTTATCTCGAGGATACGGAGTGACTCAATAATTGGAGTGACTCTTAATATTGCTTGTGTGCTGCTGCCACCTGTTGGTTGTAACACATATTGCAGCCACCTAAACACCTAATAGGTTTTGGCCATTTGTGAGCTAAGTCTGGCAACACCCCAGCTGCATCTTGAAATGACTTAACTTTGGAATTCCCATTCATACCAGAGTGTGGAAAGTCTTAATAGTTTGTGTTACAGATTCTCAGACTTGTGTTATCTGGTTGTTTTTTTTTTCCTGTTTGCTGCAGCACACATAGATTTCTCCCTCTTTTAAACCCTTATCCATCTAAGTCAGTAATGTAATGGGTCCTGCTCTCTCTTTCTGCAGGTTCTCTTGCTGTTCTTTCTTGCACACCTTCTGAAGGCAGTGACCAGAGCACATTTCTTTGCATCTCTAAGCCTTAGTTCCTTCAGCTGTAAAATGTAGGATAATATTAACTCCTTCACAAAGTCAGTATGAAAATAAAATTGCATACTGTTTGTAAAATGTTTGGGACAATCACTGACATATAGGAAGTACTCTGGATACATGGTTCAAGATGACAAGTCTTCATTGGAAATTTGAACAGTGACTGGGTAGTTGATGATATGTCCTATTTTTTAAATTCTTATGTTAAAAAAAATCCTTACCTTTTAAATAGTTATGGGCGATATAATGTGACTACTGGGGTTTGCTTCAAAATATTGGAGGAGGAGAGAAGTGGGCAGTGATATGTGTGAAACAATATTGGCCATGAATTGGTAATTGATGAAGCTGAATGTGGATATATGGTATTCATTACACTAATTTGTCTATCTTGTGTTTGAAATTTTGCATATGATTAAATTAAAAAAGAAGAGCAAGTTGTTATATCCCTGACAGCACAAAAACAGTGCTGGGCATAATACAGGTACTACTTCTTGCATTGTTCTTTTGTATTTTTTAAATTTATTTTATTGAAGTATGGTTGATTTTACGATGTGTTGATTTGTGTTGATTTCTGCTGTGCAGCAAAGTGATTCAGTTATACATATATACGCAGATTTTTTTCATACTCTTTTCCATTATGGTTTCTCACAGGATATTGAATATAGTTCCCAGTGCTATAGCATAGGACCTTGTTGTTGATCAATTCTATCTATAACAGTTTGAATCTGCTGATCCAAAACTCCCAATCCAACCAATCCCCACCACCCTCCTCCTTGGCAACCACAGGTCTGTTCTCTATGTCTATGAGTCTGTTTCTGTTTCAAAGATAACTTCATTTGTATCATATTTTTGATTCTGCATATAAGTGATATCATATAGTTATTTGTCTTTCTCTTTCTGATGCTATGTCCATTCATATTGCTACTAATGTCATTATTTCATTCCTTTTCATACCTGAGGAATATTCCCTTGTATAGATGTACCATGTCTTCTTTATATATCCATCTGTTGATGGACATTTTGGTTGCTTCTATGTCCTGGCTATTGTAAATAGTGCTGCAATGCAGGTTGGGGTGCATTACGGTTTTCTCCCAATATATGCCCAGCAGTTGGATTGTTGGATCATTCAGTAGCTCTATTTTTAGTGTCTTAATAAACCTCCATACTGTTCTGCATGGTGCCTGTTACCAACTTACATTCCCACCCACAGGGTAGGAGAGTTCCCTTTTCTCCACGCCCTCTCCAGCATTTATTGTTTGTGCACTTTTTGATCATAGCCATGCTGACAGGTGCGAGGTGATACTTCCTTGTACTTTTGATTTGTACTTTTCTACTGCTAAGTGACGTGGGGCATCTTTCCAGTTGCTATTTTTTTTTCAAAGTGTGATTAAAACTTATCTCTTGAAATGGGTTTCTTGAAAGTCTGCCCGTATATGAACTCTCTTTCGACTACTTACCCCAGGACATTTGTGGAGGGCAGGTATCATTTACCCAAGGCCTTCATGAAAGTCCTGTTCCTGGGTGGTAAATGAGAGTGGAATGTGCTAGAACACACACCTGAGGGATTGTGTCTCTTTATTTCGCCTTTACCCTTCACCCCTCAGGTAAATCCCAAACACTGAAAAGATCTGCTGAGGATGCTGTGCTATGTACTTGAGACAACTCTCAGGAGGGAGGATGAAGGTGGGAACCCAACTACCAGGAGACGTGGAGACCAGGTGACTTTTCAAAACTCTTCCGGCCAAGAGGGTACGCCATTCTTAGGGTGCACTAAGCTTGGTTTAGCTGCCTGAAGTCCCCCCTGGGTCTGGTGATTGTGGTCCCATCCAGAGGGGACCAGGCATTATATGTCCAAGAGAAATTCATTTGCTAGCACATCCTTCCAAGCTTCTTCAGCCCGATGACAGTCCACCCTTGGGGCCCAAGGCTGCTCAGGCTCCAAAAATGTGAACCACTCCAGGTCCCAAGGCCAGAGTGGATTATAGTAGGTATTTCCTTTTCTTTTTTTAGTTTGATTTTTAGATTATATTGGAGTATAGTTGATTGACAATGCTGTGTTTCTTGTAGGTGTATGACACTTTGATTTAGATGTACGTAGACGGAGGTCTACTCTTTTTTAGATTCTTTTCCCATATAGGTTATTCGAGTGTTGAGTCAGCTTCCCTGTACTATGCAGTAAGGCCCTGTTGCTTATCTATTTTATAGGTACTAGTGTGAATAAATTAATCCCAACCCTTCTAATTTATCCCTCGGCCCCACATTTCCCTTTTGGTCACCATAAGCTTGTTTTATAAATCTGTGGGTCTGTTTCTGTTTTGTAAAGTAGTGCATTTGTGTCAATTTTTAGTTTCCACCTGTAAGTGATATTGTATAGTATTTGTCTTTCTCTATCTGACTTACTTCACTTAGTATGAAAATCTGCAGGTCCATCCATGTTGCTGCAAATGGCAATATTTCATTCTTTTTTTATGGCTAATATTCCCTTGTATATACGTATGACATCTTCTTTATCCATGCATCTGCTGGTGGACATTTAGATTGCTTCCATGTCCTGGCTATTGTAAAGAGTGCTGCAAAGAGGGCTGAGGTACATGTGTCTCTTCCAATTGTGGTTTTCTCTGGATATACACGCAGAAGTGGGATTGCTGGATCATATGGCAGCTCTATTTTCAGTTTCTTAAGCCCCCTCCCTACTCTTCCCCACAGTGGCTGTTCCAATTACATTCTCACCAACAGTGTAGGAGGGTCCCCTTTTCTCCACACCCTCTCCAGCATTTATTGTTTGTACACGTTTTGATGATGGCCATTCTGATGGGTGCAAGGTGATACCACATTGTAATTTTTGTTGCATTTCTCTTCTAATGAATGATGTTGAGCATATTTTTGTGTGCTATTTTTTTTTTTAATGTGAGTAAAATTTACCTCTTGAAATTGGCTTCTTGAAAGTCTGCCATTTTATGAATTCTCTTTGGATAACCTACCCCAGGACAGTTGTTGAGGGCAGGTATCATTCACAGCCCAACAGGCCTTCTGAATATAAAGCGCTCCTAAGCACTGTTTTTTAAGGTTGTAGTTATGGGAAATGGCCACAAGGGAGCAGGATTTCTTCATGCCCAGCTCTGGTTACTCTGGCAACCAGAACCTTCCTGCAAGTTCTGTTCCTGGGTTGTAAATGAGGATGGAATGTGCCAGAATAAATACTCAAGCTCTCTGTCTCTTTGCTTCTTCTCCCTTACCCTTCACCCCCGGGGCAAATCCCAACCCCAGCAAAAGCTCTGCTGAGAGTGCTGTCTTCCCCAGGTGGGGCGACTCTAAGGAAGGAGGCTGGAGGTGGGAACCCCAGCACCAGGAGATGTGGACACCAGGTGACTTTCCAGAGCTCTCTCTGCCCCCAGAGTGCACCTGCCTTTGGGTGCACTAGGCTCCGGTTAGCTGTCAGAGGTCTCACCAGGATCTGGAGATTATGGCTTCATGCAGAGGCCAGCACATCCATCCCAGCTCCCTCAGCCCCAGGGTGGTCCAGCCTTGGGATCCAGGGATGTGAACTAGCCCATGTCCCCCAGGCTGAAGTGGAACAGAGTAGGCTTTTCCTTTTTTTTTAAATTTAATTTTAATGGTGTAATGAATTATAGATGATTTACAATGTTGTGTTTCTTTTTGATGTGTAGCAACTTGATTCACTTACACAGAAACGTCTATATATTCTTTGGGGGATTCTTTTTCCATTGAGGTTATTACAGTGAGTTGAGTAGAGTTCTCTGTGCTATACCATAGGTCATTGTTGATGATCTGTTTTCACTACATAAGGGTCGTATGCTAATTTAAACCTCCGAATTTATACCTCCCCCACATCATTCCCCTTTGGTAGTGGTAAGTTTTTTTCCTGCCTGTGACACTGCTTCTGTTTTGTAAGTTAATTCATGTGTATCAATTTTTACGTTCCACCTATAAGTTAAATCATATGATATTTATCTTTCTGTTATGTCACTTAGTCTGATTGTACCTAGGTCCATCCGAGATGCTGCTAATGGCATTACTTCATTTCATGGCTGAGTAATGTTCCATTGCATACACGTACCACATCTTCTTTATCCATTCTTCCTCTCATGGACACTTGGGATGCTTCCCAGTCTAGGCTCTTGTAAACAGTGCTACAGAGAACGTTGGAGTGCATGTGTCTTGTTGATTTCTGGTTTCCTTCGTATTTACAGCCAGGAGTGGAATTGCTGGATCCTCTGGTGGTGCTGTTGTTCAATTTTTAAGGAACCTCCGTATGTTCTGAGTGGCTGTTAGCAATGTACATCGACAGCAACAGCTTAGCAGGGCTCCCTTTGCTCCCCACCCTCTCCAGCATTTCTTCTTTTTAGATTTTGTGATGCTGGCCGTTCTGACGGTGAGAGGTGACACCTCGCAGCAGTGTTGATTAGCATTTCCCTAACAATTTGCGATATCGAGCAACTTTTCGCGAGCTTTTTAAAAAGATAAAAATAAAACAGTGTGAGTAAAATTTGCCTCTTGTAATTCAGTTCTGGACGTTCTGCCTTGTTTTGAAGTCCTTTTTGATTACGTAGTCCAAGAGGCACGTGTTATTTACGGCTTCAAGGGCCTTGTGAATTGCAGTGCCCCTGCAAGCGTTTTCAAGTTGTTGTTTCAGGAAACGGCCACAAGGCGGCAGGATTTCTTCAAGCCGCACTCTGGTCACTGGGGCAACCCGAGCCTTTGGGAAAGTCCTCTTCCTGATTGGAGATTAGAGTGGCCTGTGCCTGTCCAGACATCTTGGTGCTTGTGTCTCATTCCTCCCTGCCCCCCTTGCCATTCATCCCTGGACAAATTCCCAGCAGTGCAAAACCGGCTGTTGAGGTGCTGTCTTCCCCAGATGCAGAGACTTTAAGGGGAGAGGCTGGAGCTGGGAATCCCACACCAGGAGACGTGGAGATGAGGTGACTTTTCAAATCTCTTCCCGCCCAGAGGGTCCACCATTCTTTGGGTGCCCCAAGCAGGTTTTAGCTGTGGGTTGGCTCCCCTGGAGACTTGGCCCCGTGGGGTGGGGATCAGGCAGCACACCCCCAGGGGGGCTGAAGTTGCTGGCACGTCCTCACCAGCTCCCTCAGCCCCACGACAGGAATGCCCACGGCTAGGAACGGGCATTAGTGTGCTTATTCCTTTGGGTAACTGTTTAACAAAATATAAAAAGTGGCCATCCCAGTACTACTCAGCTGTAAAAAAAGAATGAAGTAATGCCATTTGCAGCAACATGGGTGGACCTAGAGATCATCATACTGAGTGAAATAAGCCAGACAGAGAAAGACAAACATTGTATGATATCACTTATAGGTAGAATCTAAACTATGACACAGACGAACTTATTTACAAAACAGACACAGACTCACAGACATAGAGGAAAGACTCATGGTTACCAAAGAGGAAAGGGGGTGGTGGAGGGATAGATTAGGAGTTCAGGAGTAGCAGATACAAACTGGTTTATATAAAATGGAAAACAATAGAGTCCTACTGTACAGCACAGGGAACGGCATTCAACATCCTGTAATTAACCATAAGGGAAAAGAATATGAAAAAGGCTATGTGTATATAGAGATATATAGAGATGTATATGCATATACATATGTATATGTAACTATCACTTTGTTGTACATCAGAAACTAACACAACATTGTAAATCCACTATACTTCAATTAAAAATGAAAAAAGTAAGCATCCTGAGCTGACTGCTGAAAAACACCTTTCACAGCCAAGATGATGCCGCTTCCGGTTAGCCATCCCCTGGTGAGGCCAGCCGCTGAGGGCTCACCGGAGCAGTCGTTCGTGTGCCCGAGGGCGTCCAGTCACATAAGCATCTTTGTTTATTGGCTGAGAGAGCAGATCGTGTTACGCTGTGCAGGCAGCATTGAACCACCCGTGCTGGGGTGCTGAAAAGTACAGACAGCCTAGAGTGAAATGGTAAGTGATGCGTGGCCTTCTGGTTCTGGTGGAGAGCGGCTATGTATTTTTATGCAAATAATTTCAGTTTTCACGTGAGAGAAAAAGATTTCTTTTTCTTTCTAATGACAAGACTTAAGCAACAGGAGAGCTATGTTTCTTGGGCTTCCTATGAATCCTTTGTCAAAACTTTGGTTTTTCTTTTAAAATATATGGTAACTAGTGGGAGGCAACATGTGGTGTATGGTTCAATATGAATTTTAGGCAAAAGAAGTAAGGAATCCTTGAGTTGTATTTCTTTCCTAATGATGAAAAGTTTACTAAAGAAGGGAGGTTTTTTTTCCTTCTGTTAAGTGATTCTATAGGTAATTATGTGAAAAGTTGCTTTGAATGGAGTTGAATGAAGTAAAATAGTAAAAAGCTTTCCTGTTTATTATTATTCTGGGTCATTTAAACAATATATGTGGTTTTAAATATCAGGGTGATTTATTTTCTGAAGATTAACCTATCATTTTTCTCATTCAAGCATGCTTTAAAATATCTGTGGCAAATATTTTTTGAAACTTATAAGCTATATTGTGCTAACATGCCCTCTAGCCTTGACTAAATCAGATGCTGCTATTTCAGGTGGGGGTTCCATTCATTTTAATGTAGTTGCACAAACCACTTAGTTTAGGTTCATGATTCTCACGTAAGAGAGAATGACCATCTTTCCAAGGTAAAGTACAAGGCAGGTGGGCTCCTGGCAGGGCAGAGTGCTGACATCAGTACTCACAGTGCAGAAGCAGTGGCTTTTCTTTGTGAGACTTGCAGAGAGAAAGCTCAGTTCTCTGTAGCTGTATTTGATTTTCACGTGACTGAGTGCCGGGGACCTAATGCTGTCCTTGGGCGTTGGGTTATTCACCTGTGATGACATTCAGAGGAGGAGTCGGTGATTTTCCACAGGCAAAATTGAGGGTGGGCTGGGCCATTGCTATGCCCTCCCCCAAACAGAACCTACACTGGAGATGGTTTTGTGGCTATTGGTGCAAATGAACTTACAGCTTCTGAAGAGAGACCACAGCTCCATTTACTGTAGTTCATGACCTCCTCTCATTGCGAAGACTTACCCATGTCTTTTTAAGTAAGTGCTGTCTCAATTTTTTTAAGATGTTTATTTTTTTATACGACACTGTAATTTAATGTGCAATATTTTATTCCATATATATTCTGAAAAGGTAAAGCAGGTTGAATGATACTTTCTTTTATATGACGTTGCCTCATAGCTTTCTCTGTTTTGAAGGATGGATAGTTAAGGCATCCAGGCAAAATAAATAATGAATGAAGAACCTAGAAACTGTAGGTAGTTGCTTGAGATCTTAAAGGCATTACAACTTCTTAGCACATCTTTTAGTTCTCTGGCATCTGTTCGGAAAGCTAGGCGCTTAAATTGAATAAACTCCGTTAGCTTGACACACAAATCAGGCAGGTATGTCCTTTGTTTTCTCAGTGTTGGGTTCTGTAGTTTTCTCTCAGTATGTGTGGTGTGTGACATTGACTTGTTTTAGTGCCGTTAGTGCCATTGATGTTTATTTTCCTTGAAGCTTATGTGTAAATTCACAATCAGCATTTCAGCAGAAAAAATCGTGAGAGATCTAAGTAGATTTGATGAAATGGTGTAGATCTGCTTTGCATGCACAGAAAGATGGTCTGGTTTATATTTTGGTTAGAAATGGTTGGGTGAGCTTCTCTACCTGCCTCTCAACGTTTAATGGTCATGACTGTTTACGTATTATAATATTGACAGATACATTTCCTGGATCTTAAATGAAACCACAGAGTATGGGTGTTTCATTCACAAAATATTTCTATATGTATAATGTCCATGTTTAGCATATTTTTTGTATTTGTTTAGCAAGAAATGTCCAACTACAATTATAATCAGGTTCAAGTCAGAACTCAGCTGCTAGCAAAGCACATGTTATCAGCATTGGTTCATTTCCCTTTTAGCTTTCTTCCCACACAGACATAATATGCCAGCTAGTTTGACCATATTGGCAAGAGTTTGGTTTTCAAACCAAGTAGTGTAAATATAAAGATAGCCTTAGGTAGACTGTGCCTATCTGAATACAACCTCATCTTTCCCCTTTCCCCCTTTCATTTTTTTCTACCAGTATTTATTTACCCCCTGCCACGTGCCAAGCACTGTGATAAACTCAGGGGACATGATGGAGCACAGGAAAAAAAAAAGGTGTGGGTCCTACCCTTCAGAGGCTTTCAGCTGAGTGGGAAAGATGGACATTGTAAAATATACAATTTCACAAATAATAAAAATCACACAAATAATTCAATAATTAAGCTGTATGAACGACTCTAGTTTATAATAATGACATCCCTCCTACTTTCTTGAGAAAGAGCCATTGGCCACTCACACCTCTCTCTTTATTAATGAGCTAGATGGGACTAAACCCATCATTCCAGGTAGGAATCTGCTGTGGGACAGAGATATGTATTCTGTGTTTATGCTCACGTTCTCTTGTGTACATTTTATGTGCAAGGCACTCTATCTTAGGTGATAAGAGAAGAATACAAAGATGGGAGAGGCACAGTCTTTGCCTGAAGGAGTAGAGGAGAGAGCGTGCATACCCCCAAAAAAGTCTATCACCGTACGTACCCGTATAATATATGCAATGAATAAAACAAGGAATTTCAGGGGTTCTCGGAGGGTGAAATAACTTCTAGTTTGAGTAATTAACTCATGTTTCCATTTTAAATGATCTGTAAAGAAACCCATTGGATGTTGATGAGGAAATATGGTAGAAAGGACATTCCAGGTAAAAGGAATGGGATAAACCAAGGCAAGAAGTTGGAAAAATTCAAAGCATATTGAAGGATTGAGCCACAAAAGAAAAGCAGAAAAGAGTACTTGTGTGGCAATAGGAGGAAACGAGGTTGGTAGGGTAAATTGAGACCATATCACTGAAGTTTTTGTATTACCTGTTTAAGGATATGCTGAAATTAATTGGGTAGGTCCCGTGGTTTACTCCCAGTGTTTAAACAAAGACCCTTTAGGAAAAGTAATCAGCACTCTTCAGGAGGGTGACTTCAGTGAAGAAGACCTGGAACTCAGAGCCCAGGCATATGTGTTGCCATGGTCTAGGTAAGAGATGGAGAAGGCCAGAATTCTTGGTGACTCAGCCAGTAAATCAGTGTTTGGGGTGTGAAGCAAATTGGCAACTATGCCCTGAACTTTCCCAGAGATAATCTCTAGAAAGGAGAAGCCACTAGGCCTCCCCTTCAAAGGCTCACCTTCTAACCGATTTATAAACCAAGTTGTCCTGATCTATTAGGAACGTAGTAGCCTCTGATATAAACGCAGATATTTAATATGGGAAAACCAGAAGGATGGAAAAGCTGACAAATTTTGCTTGACATCACTACAAATATCTCTGACCTAATTTTGCCCGATTTATGAATAAATGATTCTTCCAGTCTTCAGAGTGAAATATTTAAAAGTTAGAGTTCCATTTAGAGTTCATGTCTAATACAGAACTGATCGTCTGTGCTGCAGACTTCCTCTCTTCATTTCCTCCTTTTTAAAATAATGCACTCTAATTCATCTTCTATCCTTTTTCAGTTTCCCGCATGAGACTTATTTCAACGTTGCACACAAATCTTTTGTGAAAGAAGAAAAGGAAATTCAGCTTGTGGGGCTCAGCGGGAGTTCAGCTAATGCCGCTTAAAATCATGCCGAAAAAGAAGCGCTCATCTGCAGGCAGAGCGCCCCTGATGCTCTTCCTGTGCCAGGTGATGAGCGCACTGGAAGTCCCTCTTGATCGTAAGTATTAACGTTGCAAAGCTGTGAGGCCCAGGAGCCAGACCCGCCCCGGCACTTACCGTCCCTCTGAACCGTGGGGACGGAGGAGATGTCTGTGGGATTCTGAAAAGCGAATCAAAACGAATGTGGCTTCTACCTTCAGCGCTCGGTGTTCATGAAGAATCAGACCCTAGACGTGGCCCCTGAATGGGTCAGACACATGGCTCCTTCCCTGTTATTCTCTTTCCCTCCCCTCAGGTGCTTTTGGTGTGCGGTGGGGGGTGATGGGGGCGGGGGGCTGACCTGAGAAGGCGGGAATTGGGATCCTCCCAACAGGCGACTCTTCACAGAAGCCCTCGTGCAGGAAAACTGTGGGAATCGCTTTAAAGTGATCGCAGAGACTCCCCGTCCCCGTTTGTCCCCTCCCCCTCCTCCACCTTCTCCCTCCATATGCTGAGAGGGAAAAGATCTCAGCCAACCCCACGCCCCTCTGTATCCCCAAACTACCCACGACTCACTTCTCTTGACTCACACAAGGCAAAATTCACTTTTGAGTTTTGAATCTTAAATATGAGTTTAGAGATGGGAAATGTATCTTATCTAAAGCCTAGTGAAAGGTCTTGTTTTAAAAACTGTAATCAAAGACCAAGATGCCAGTTTTGAGAATAAAACCACTCGTTGACAAAACTGTGTTTGAAATGGAGCAAGTCACAGCTCCTATAGGAGCCCACCCTCTCCTGAGTAAAGCATTGTGTATACCGCACTCTCCCTGGGCTGGGTGGCCTGTGTGTAAAAAATGGAGATAATGGTAGGTGCCGGCGGGTGGCTTTCCGTGCAGTGGGAAGCTGACTTAGTATTCCGGGCGATTACTGACCTCAGAATTCATTTATTCTTCACCCCTAATCTGCACAGCCTCTTCCAATCCATTAGCTTCTTGAATAGAACATCTGTTTGGCATGCTTTGCAAGGTGCAAGGAAGATAGCGTTTTCCCGGGGCTATTCAATTGTTGGGATGTCAGATGTTTGTTTTGTTTTGTTTTTTGCCAAAGAGGTTGCAACTGCCAGTAGGGAGACATTAAGAAGAGATGTGATTGACCCCATACTTGGTTGATTCCCTTTGCTGTGTATCTTTAGCCTAAAGTACAAGAAGATGAAGCATTCTGCTTCTTTTCAAAATATATTCATTCAGTGACCTTAATTTCAATTAAAAAAAAAAAAGATATGATTGGTTAAACCCTTTGGAGTTGGAATGCCTAAGTATTTGCCCTAACAGATATATAGGCAAGAGAGAGAAGCATTTGAGAGAAATGCTCTGGTTCTCTCTTCTGTTAAATATATTCCCCCTTATCTGCCTGCTCAATCTAACAATCAGAGGTAAACAGTCACCTACGGCTAACTCAGTTATCTCTGCTAATGGGGAAGAGGCAGAACCATGATGGAAAGACACTCACGGACAGCCCAGGTGCTCCTGCATTAACCTTTGCGGGTAGTGATGACAGGCAGCACAGCAGAATCACGTGAATTGCATGCTGATGTAATTTCTTCCCCGCCCCTGTTCCTTACACCCCCTTTGTGTGAGCTGCTCCTCAGGGTGGGTACTAGCAAACCCTGGGTGATTGAGGAATTCTGAAGCAGAAACGTGCTAACAGTCTGAGAAGTGCAATTCCCGGCTTGGGGAGTAAGCGTGGAAATATAAAAACCTCAAATCAGTGTTGGATTTGGCTTGGATGGAGCACCGTCACTGTCGCAGTGTCCCATTGCCAGGTATCATCACCACGTGCGTGGTGATGTCTGGGTTACTAGGATCAGACACAACACGGTATGTGACAACTCAGGTTAATTGTAGCTTTCAGCTATTTTTCAACATGTTTGCAGATTTATAAGGCATCGAACATGGAAACGATCAATTTAGCCCTGGCAACAATTCACCACAGGAAAGAAAGTCAAAAGCAGAGGGCAGTTGTTAAGCTTTGGGAAATACTTGATTGGCAGGTGGAAGAAGTTTCACAAAGGAAGCATAGAGCATAGGTGAAGAGGAAAGGGACGATTCGGAATGTGAACAACTTAAATGGTCCAGATAAGTCTTTACATGGTAAAGATGTCCAGTACATTGTAAGACGTTTAGCAGCATCCCTGGCCTCTACCCACCAGATGCCAGGACCACCCCCACCCCAGTGGTGACAACCAAAATTATCTCTAGATGTGGCCGGATGTCCCCCGAGGAGTGGGGCAAATGGCCCCTGGTTGAGAATCACTGGTTTGTGTAAACAGCTCTCCTTAGAGCTGTGCGAGGCAGTGGCTTCCACTGGAGAGTTCGCTTCTCTTCTCTGCTTTGTGCCTTCCTAGTCAAGCTGTTTTGCTGCCCTGAGTGACAAAAGAAGTCGAAATAGATCATTTCTCGAGTCCCTTCCTGTTCTACACTCTGTGATTCTGGTTTCACAACAAGGAAGATGTGGTCATCTTAGAGTGACTTGGACATCGAATGTCCACATACCAGCTTTTTTCAGGTTCAGCTGTTCTGGGTAAGAATGGTTTGCCACCTACCTGTGGCTCTATATTAGAGCATGTCAAGTCTCTAATTTTAATCATCTTTTTAATGTTAGCGTCTCAAATATATTTGTTACCAGTGTGTGTATTCATTTACATGAGCCCAGTAATGAACTATAAGCAGTTACTCTTTCCTAAGAAAAATGCAAATTCACCTCATCACTTAATTTTCATTGAAAGGCCTCATTTGAACCAAAGGTATCAGAGAAATTTCTCATTGTTACATCAGACATGAAACGGTCTTAATATTAAGCTTATATTGGTAATTACTTTCCCAAACTTTCAGTGTGGGGAAAATGGGCTGTATGAGCACATGTAAAGTTCCCAGAAGGGAGCTAGGCCTTGACTCCGAAGTTTTAGGAGTCTTTTAGCTAAAAATCTGCTGAGGTGTGTGTTGCCACAGTAGAAATTACTAAACACATTTGGAGCATATTTAGTCGAGGGTAAGTGATTTTGATATAGAAAAAAAGATTGCTGTTTTGATATTAAATGATTTATTTGTTTACATTGTTCTTCTTTCTACAACTAAGTGGTACAACCTCCAACCATTACTCAACAGTCTCCAGAAGACTACATTATGGACCCCTGGGAGAATATTGTAATCCAGTGTGAGGCCAAAGGGAAACCCCCTCCAAGGTGGGTGTGCTTTCTGCTGTTATAATAGTGAAAAGAAGCATTGATATTCATGCTGAACTTAATTTCAGGTCCTGCATATTATTTTTTTTTCTTTTAAAAAAAAATAATTTATTGATTGATTAATTTATGGCTGTGTTGGGCCATCATTGCTGCACGTGGGCTTTCTCTAGTTGTGGAGAGGGGGGCTAGTCTTCATTGTGGTGTGTGGCCTTCTCATTGCAGTGGCTTCTCATGTTGCAGATCAAGGGCTCTAGGTGTGCGGGCCTCAGTAGTTGTGGCTCACAGGCTCTAGAGCGCAGGCTCAGTAGTTGTGGCGCATGGGCTTAGTTGCTCTGCGGCATGTGAGATCTTCCCAGATCAGGGCTCGAACCTGTGTCCCTTGCATTGGCAGGTGGATTCTTAACCAATGCGCCACCAGGGAAGTCCCAGATCCTGCGTCTTATTAAAGTATCATTTGTGGGTTCATTGTTTTGTCTCTCTGGTTAATTAAATTCAGTTGGTTCTTCTTAAAAACCCAGATGGTTGCATTTCCAGACTGATACCTTTCTGTGACTTGCTAAAAAATTGTGGGGAGCTGTGGAAAGAGCCTTCTGATGGCCTTATGACATGGGCAGATTCCTTCTCTATGGGCCTCAATTTCTTTATCTGTAAAATAAAGATGATGAACTTGACAACTTCTAAGATTTCTGCTAGCTCTCTAGAAGTCTATAAAATAGCCCCAAGTGGTTTTCCAAACATGGCAGCGTTTGGCACTCAGGATTCTCCATTTGCACTTGGCATGAGCACTGTGTAGCATTTTAGAGTTGGGAGAGACGTGAGACTTTATCTGGTCCAACCAGTATATCTTATAGATGGGGAACTGATGCCCAGCAATGCCAGGTAACCTGTCCAAGGTCCTGTAGCTCCTAGTGGATGATCTGTAACTTATCCAGTAACATACGGAAGCTTTGGAGAGGTGGATTATTATTATGGAGGGATAATGTGGATGTTTTTAAGTTGTAAAGGAGGGAAATTTTCTAACTGTTTTATTTCTGAGTTTGTCTATGACCAGCCTTATTAATCTATCACAGACAGACACTGGAGAAAAAATTAACTGGTGCTAAATACCAAAGTACTTAGGTTATTAGAAACAAGTATTTGATTACTTGAGCGCTGTGACTTTTATATAAGGCAGTCTTTTACATAAATAAAACTGGAAAAGAAGACTTTCAGTTGACAGTTTGAATTCATAAGTGTTTAGTAATGTTGCCTGACAGAAAGTTAACGTAAAAGTCTATTATATTTCTTTGTACCAGCAAACAATTGGAAAAAATAGGATTTTAAGAATGATTCCACCTATGACAGCATGAAAATATGATGTAGGAACAAAGCCAACAAAAAGATCTCCCGGTATTTCTATTTCAGGGCCCTGTTTCTATTCTGTTCCACTCTTCAATTTGTCTACCTCTCCCCGCAAAATACACTGTCTTTATACAGTAGCTTTAAGTGATTCTTGCTAGCTGGGTCAAGTCCTCCAACTTTGTGATTCTTCCTCAATAATTTCTTAGATATTCTTAGCCCTTTTCATGTACATATACATCTTAGAATCAGCTTGCCAATATCCACATAGAAACCTGCTGTGTTTTTGTTTTGTTTTGTTTTAAGCTCTTTATTGGAATATAATTGCTTTACACTATTGTGCCAGTTTTTGCTGTACACCAAAGTGAATCAGCTGTATTTATACATATATCCCCATATCCCCTCCCTCCCGTGACTCCCTCCCACCCTCCCGTTCCTGGCCCTCTAAGTCATCACCCATCATCGAGTTTATCTCCCTATGTTATGCAGGAACTTCCCACGAGCTATCTATTTTACGTTTGATGGTATATGTATGTCAATGCTACTCTCTCACTTCATCCCAGCTTCTGCTTTGCTCCCCCCACCCTGTGTCCTCAAGTCCATTCTCTACATGTGCATCTTTATTCTTGCCCTGTCACTGGGTTCATCAGTACCATTTTTTTAGATTCCATATATATGGGTTAGCATACGGTATTTGTTTTTCTCTTTCTGGCTTACTTCACTCTGTATGACAGACTCTAGGTCCATCCACCTCACTACAAATAACTCAATTTCATTCCTTTTTATGACTGAGTAATATTCCATTGCATATATGTGCCACATCTTCTTCAACCATTCATCTGTTGATGGGCATTTAGGTTGCTTCCATATTCTGGCTATTGTAAATAGTGCTGCAGTGAACCTTGTGGTACAAGAAACTGCTGTGTTTTTATTGGAAATAAATGGAATCGAAAGAGCAGTGTAAAGAAGGTTAACATATTTACCATGGGTCTTCCTGTCCATAGTTATGGTATATCCCTCCATCTGTTTACCTCTTATTTAATAGCTCTGAATGCAAGATTCATTTTCTTCATGGGGGTCTTACACATATTTATGTTGGATTTGTTCTCATCTACTTCGTATTTTTATGGTATCCTATATGGGATTATTTTTAAAATTTCATTTTCCAATTGTTTGCAAGTACATAAATAAAATTTACTTTTATGCTAGTGTGGTATTAAGCAATATTACTAAACTCTCTTTTTATTCTAATGTTTGCCTGTAGGTTCTTTTAGATTTTTTATATACATAATCATATCATTTATGAAGAATGATGGTTCTTTTCTTCTTTATTTTATTTATTTATTGGCTGCGTTGGGTCTTCATTGCTGCACACGGGCTTTCTCTAGTTGCTGTGAGCGGGGGCTACTCTTCATGGTGGTGCATGGGCTCCTCATTGTGGTGGCTTCTCGTTGCAGAGCACGGGCTCTAGGTGCGTGGGCTTCAGTAGTTGCGGCACACGGGCTCAGTAGTTGTGGCTCATGGGCTCTAGAGTGCAAGCTCAATAGTCATGGCACACAGGCTTGGTTGCTCCGTGGCATGTGGAATCTTCTCAGACCAGGGCTTGAACCCGTGTCCCCTGCACTGGCAGGCAGATTCTTAACCACTGTGCCACCCAGGAAGTCTTCTTTTCTTCTTAATACACGTCTTCTATTTCTTTTTCTCATCATATTGCTTAGTACTTCCAATGCAGTTTTGATTACAACTCCTAATTACTATCTCTGATGTCAAACAGAAAACTTTCAACTTTCACCATCAAGAATGACATTAACTCAGTTTCGTATAGACACACTTAATCAGATTAATGAAGATAGTACTGTATTAAAGTTCCTAGCGTATTAAAGTTGTTTTGTGTGAATGTGTGTTGGATTTTACCATATACCTTTTTTTCTAAATCTTCTGAGATGATCATAAAATATTTTTCTTTTATTTTGGTAAAATGGTGAACTATATGAATTGGTGTTTAAATGCTAAAACAAGCTTGCATTTCTGGAATGTAACCCAACCTGGTCATGATGTATTATCTTTTTAACAGATTGCTAAGCTCTATTTGCTCATGATTTCTTTGGGATTCTTTTATGTTTATATTCATAAATGAGATTAGCCTGTAATTGTGCTTTCTCAGTGTGTTCTTATGGGTTTTAGAT
This sequence comes from Hippopotamus amphibius kiboko, assembly GCF_030028045.1. Lineage (NCBI taxonomy): Eukaryota > Metazoa > Chordata > Mammalia > Artiodactyla > Hippopotamidae > Hippopotamus > Hippopotamus amphibius. The sequence goes on along the minus strand of NC_080189.1, from coordinate 84,617,955 downwards.
ATCAATGTAATACTAGACTCATAAGATGTTTAAAGGAGTGTTTCCTCTGACATGTCAAACTTGAACAGGTCTAAAACAGAACCACTGATCTTCTAGCCAAAACATGCTGCGCTCCAGAGTAAGGGTAATTCCATCCTTCCTGCTCCTCAAACCAAAAGTGTTGGTGTTGTCTTTTTCTCTGTTATTCCATATCCAGTCCATCAGAAAATCCTGTTGGTGCTCCCTGCAAAATATCTCTATAATGGCCACTTTGTACCACCCGCTGTGTTCCACTCTGGCCCAAGTCACAGCCCTCTCACTCCTGGGTTATTGCAGTAATCCCCCAGGCCCCCTAGGACAGGGGTTGGCAAACTTTTTCTGTAAAAGGCCCAGTAATAAGTATTTTAGACTTCACAGGCCACTCAGTTTCTGCTGCAGCTCTACAATTCTGTTGCAGTGCAGAAGCAGCCACAGACAGTACCTCATAAATGGGCAGGGCCCAATTGTGCTGTCGTTTACCAACCTCTCCCTATGGGGTAGGCTGTGTAACCCTGATGGCAGTAATCCTATTAAAATGTAAATCAGATCATGTCACTTATCCATTGAAAACTCTCCAGTGACTTCCCATCTCGCTCAGAGTTAAAGACAGAATCTTTACAAAGTTCTACAAGGCCCTGATCTAGCTTTATCACCTTTTTTACTTTAATATTTCTCCCTCTCTCATTCAGTTCAAATCTCATGAGCGCCATTCCTAGAACAGGCTTGCCCCACCTCAGGGCCTTTGCACTGCTGCTGCTCCTGTCTTAATGGCTCTCCCTCCAGCTATCCACCTGGCTAACTCAACCCTTTGAAGTCTTTGATCAGACATCACTCCTTAACAAGACCTCTTCTGGACATCCTATTTGAATGTCAACCTTCCATCCCCTCCCCTGACATCTTCCATCCTCTTTTCTCACCTCTGTATTTTCCATAGCACTAGTCACCTTCTGACACACTCTATAACCAATTTTTAAGATTTGCTGATTGTATTTTCCCTACTAGAAGTCAGCTCAGTGGAGTCAGGGTCTTAGTCTATTTTGTTTGCTGCTCTATCCCCAGTGACTAGCACATTCTGTCTCAGAGTAGGCACTCAGTAAACATTTATTAGATGTGTGCTGGCTGACTGGCTGGCTGGCTGGGTCAGAGAAATGCCATAGACTAGAATTTCCTGTAGTGTACGCCTTGGAACACTAGTTCTACAAGCAGAATAATACTAATAGTTGGCATCTAGGTGACAAAATTCTGCTCATTATTGAACTCTTCAGTGGATTAAGTGTCTCAGCAAGTCATGGGACATATTTCACAGGAAGTATTCAAGCACTGATGATTAAATTCCAAAAATGTGCAAGTTATTCATACAACAGGTGGGAGACTGGGTGCTACGTTCCCTAAAGTGCCCCAAACACAGGCTACCCCAGGGTTCTGTGATACCTCCCCAGTATTTGTGACGAGCACTTGTGTATTGCTGAAACAGATGATTTTCCATAGCATATGCCAATGTCATGTAAAACCAGTATTATTTTCTAGTCTTGAAATTTTCTTCTTGGTGAAAAATTGGAGACCCTAGCAGGGAGTACTGGCCAAAGAGCCAGAATATTTGTACATCATGAAATATTTGTACCTTGGCTAGAAAAAGTTCTTCTTCGAAGGAGAAGCAGCAGTGAAATCCTAGCACAAATTCCTGGGTGAGATACTGCAGCGCATGGGACCTGTCTTTTATATGAAGTCTTTTTATTTTTTGCTAATGTTGTTTATGTTTCCCATTTTTGCCTTGGATTTTTATTCTTTGAAAAAATACAAAAGATGTCATCGCCTGTTTTTTTTTTTTTTTGCTGTTGTTGTTTTTTATTTTATTTTTAAAACCAAATATTACCTGATAAGGATGAGGTTGGTGCGCATGCCTAGTTACAGGACTGTGTGAGTGAATATTCTAAAACATCGTGATTACCCTTCTACTTCCAGATATTGTGCTTAGGGACTCAACAGAGACGTAGACAAATATATATAGAGAGAGTCCTATACATTTTTATTAAATTACACTCCTCAGACTCCCATCTGACATGGATGGGCTGCATAGTGTAGTTGGGAGGAGGTAGTTGTGGAGTAAAGATGAGGGCAGGAAATGTTTGCTTTTATGTTTGGGAATCACACGCTTCAGAATATACTTACATGCCATTAATAGTCTGGATGCAGTGCTTTGAAGTTAAAGTATGTCTCTCTCCAAATTAATAAATCTTTACCCGTTAACTAAAATTCTTTCTGGAAAAAATACTATATAAGATCAGTATAAGGATTTTGCTTTTCTTCTTGGGCAAGTTTCATTTCTTTTTTCTGCATTCTGTTAATGGAATGGGTAGGTCTCTTGAAAGGTAAGGTTCGAGTTTGCAAGTCTGGCCTGCACTCAGTAATGAAATGATTTGAGATGCAGGAATTTGCTTCTTGCTCAGGAAAACAAAAATCCATGTTTCACACTTAACCAAAATCATCTTCATTCATATTCAAGGAATCAGAGATATTACTTCAGTTTAACATACTAACTTCTCTACTTGCCATAAGCGTTTACCCCCTTTCAGATTCTATTGAAATAGAGATGATTTTTGACTTTTCTCAATTCTTCCTTTTGTAATGCTTGTGATGATCTCTGAATTGCTTCCAAGTCAGGAGCCAGAATCCATCACTGATATTGACATGCACCCTCCGAAGCCATCCACCTGCCGAAGACTTCATGATTAAACCACCTCTGCACTTGGCTTTCATTCCAACCACATCCCGGTCATTGGAGGCCACCTGATGATTAGATTGCTCTAGAGAAGCTCAGGGCGCCAAATGCTTTCTCAAAACTTGCATGCATGACCTTGGAGAACCAAGCATTTTACCTAAATGCCAGTCTTGACGAAAATTTTTCTCTTTTTTTCCAGCGATGCAGAAGACCACAAGCCTTTAAAAAAAGGCAGTCGAACACCTTCAGACAGGACTGTAAAAAAGGAAGATAGTGATGATAGCCTAGTTGACTATGGAGAGGGGGTGAATGGCCAGTTCAATGAGGACGGCTCCTTTATTGGCCAGTACAGTGGTAAGAAAGAGAAAGAACCGGCTGAAGGAAACGAAAGCTCAGAGGCACCATCTCCCATCAACGCCATGAATTCCTTTGTTTAATCTCTGAGCTCTTTGCCAATATCCCATTTCTCTCAAATGTTTATCTTAAGCCCTGGTCTGTCTACCTTCTCGTACTATGAACATCAAGGCAGAAAGTCTATGTTCTTCTGTGTGTTCATATGATGAGAACCGTCAAAGTAAGAACATAACTCAGTCAAATGAAATCTTAATGTGAACTGCAATGCAAAGTTCATTCAACATAGGTAATGAAATGAAAAATTCATTTTTCATTCAACATAGGTAATCTTGATTTCCTAAGAACTGATAAAAATAATACAGCATCATCAACAGATCACGTTCTTCCCTCTTTGGGATACAGTTCAATAGGATGCGTGAAAAATGCTACACCTTTAAAGGATATACCTGCGTATGTTATTCAAACATGGGTTGATACTTTGTTTATACTCTCCTCCTCCGCTGAACCCCTAAATACAAATTCCGTTTTCATTGTCAAGAGTGTTACTGTAGTATTCTCTAGAACTTCAATGTCTTTGTGGACGTTGTCGTGAAATTGGTGACTTTATGTCTAGCTGTCAGTCTTTTGGGGAGACTGTTAGGAACAGTGTGTACAGTATATACTTGCTAAATGACTTAATTATGACAGGTGCATTTGCTGATGCTTACTGAGACTCTCTTACCTGCTCTTTGCTCCTCTTGCTCCATAGACTTCTTAATCGTCCAGGTATTACAGTGTTCTACTTTTTACATCCTTTCTCCGTTCAGTGGTTTTTAGGCATAAACAATGTGTATTGCGATGCATCTTGGCATTGTGCCAGACCAAGAGAATCCCAAACAGATCACTCCAATTCAGTTTCAAAAATTATTCCAGAAAGTGCAGGGCAAGACACATGCAGTGCCTTCAGACGATAAGCATTCCACAACGTACTGCCTTCTGTATCATTCCGTACAGTCGACTGAGAGTCCTAGACTACTGTCATTGTCTAAAAGTAACTGTGAAAAAGCAGAGTTCGTGAAAACAGCAATGCTGAAGAAAAGGAACTGTGACAATAAAATTAGGAAGACAGTTCATTTTAAGGAGGGTTTTCCCCCATATGTATAAAAGGAAACGCTTTATCACCAACCGGAGCAAGTGATGATTTTGTGGTCTTTTATGGTTCCTATGAAAACAAGTCACATTTGGTAAGAAAGATGTCAACCTGGTAGAAAATTGAAACACAAAACCCAAGTTATTCCAAAACTAAAAGCTTACAACAGCACACCAACAGGAAAACATTTTTCTCTAAGTCTTTATCTAATGTATCAAACATTATAATGCAAAGCAGGAGGAGACATTTTACCAGCCTTTGGAGAAACGGTCTGAGAAATCAGGGGCTGCTTCCATTCCTGAAGCCTGACCTCCACAGGCCTGTTCCCTGGTGTCTGCTGTCACCCTCTCTTCTGCCCGTGTGGACATCCACAATCCCCTGCCAGGGCAGCTGGATTCCATAACCTCTCCTGCCTGATGAGACAGTTCGGGCGTTGACCCAGTAGCTCACGGGTGTGTCATCCACCCCCGTCTCAACAGCCTGATTCTTCTGGCGTCTCACACCTGACCAGCTCTGCACACAGCCAAGACCTGGCATGTTCCTCTGTTCCTCCACTTGCCCTTGGTCCCCTGGTCGCAGCTTTCTACCCACGAGACCTTCTGCCGACACAGAGCTCCTCCTCCCTACTCAGTTACGTGGATAACAACATGATGTGTACATCAAGTGTAAGAGGCTGGCAGACCCTGTGCAGACCTTAGTCTTTCTACCATGGAGAGCATTCACTTCCGAGCAGCAAGTCAGGGCCTGCAGTCTACACCATGGGCCAGATTCCCAATCCACATCCTCAGGCCACGTCATCGTCACCGTTCTCTTTAGCATCAGGGGCTGCCCAGTTGTCAGCCTGACCACAGAAAGCACTGGGCTGCTGATGCCTTCTTGTTCAGATGTTTTATGATGGCCCCGGGTTAAGTTTTGGTTTTTTGGTACATTTCAAATTTTATTGAGGACCTACAACGTGAAAATTCTCAAAAAAATGTAATTGATAGTTCTGTATTTTAAAGCATCATGATTGATTTTACTTTCATAATTTAAGTAATTTTAGCAAACTTTTTTTATCATTCCGTTCCTTAAGATTTGTATCTATAAAGCTGACTTTGCAGGGTGGAGAAGAAATTAGACAATTGAGATAATCCAGTGTGACCTGGTTTGCTTTTAATGTCTGATAAAATAATTGGAAATAGCTCGTGGAGGTAAAGGAAAGAAATGTGAAGAACTGGGAATTTTCACCCAAACTGAGCAAATCTCTCCCTCTCATGAGATTTTTCTACAGATTACCACCAGAGGGCACCTGTACTTTATTCAGTGCAAAAGGAATGGCAGGAAAACAAAGCCTCTGGAGACACCGTGCCAACTGCCTTTGATAATCAGACTGGGTTTGTGCAGAAAATGATTGCGTGCTGTCACCTGGGAAAATGGAGTCAGCAGCTTTCTCTGACGAGTTCACGACCTCCAGGGAGTACGTCTGTGTCACCGTGAGCCTCGTTAATCTCCTTCCTCATACTGATTGTGGCTGGGTGGCTGGTGGCAGGAGGAGGAGGAGTGGGCCCCCTGGCTCCCCTGGACACCCCCTCGCCTGCAGGCTGGTGAGGGTGAAGGAGGGGCAGGTTCCTAAAATGGTCCCCTCTTTTCTCCCGATCACGTCATCTTGGCTGCCGCCAGGGGTTTGATGTTTTGCGGTTGGTTAGCACAGGAAGCACAGTTTAAATACAGACAGCTTTTCTTTTTAGTTTAGAAAAAGCAGCAGAGGGAAAGAATTCTCCCAGAGTATTTATATTAAAGAAGCAAACAAGCAAACAGTTCCCAAGTTGAGGTAGAAAGACACCAGGGTTTACCTTCCAGCCCTGCCATCCACCGGCTGTGTGACTGTGTATAGGTGAACCTCCATCGCCCACCTCTCCAGGCCTCCATTTCTTCAACTTTAAAATGACAGAAAACAGATGACTTTTTCTTAGATTTTAAAAAGAATTTTATGAGGCTATCATTGACACAATAAACTGCATAGAAGACAACTTCTAATATCTGTTTCTGCTTAAATCCTGTGATTCTTAGAAATCACCCCTGCCAAAGAAATTTTTGAGCACCTACGACGGCCAGGCATGTTGCTGAGTGGGGAGGGTACAGATGAGCAGAACCAGATGTGGTCCCTGCCCCCTCGGTGCCTGGAGTCTGGTGTGAGAAGACAGACGTTAATCAGATAAGCACCTGAGTGAATGTGTAATTCCACCGAGAGAGGCGCTCTGAGGGGCAGGCACGCTGGTCCACGCGAGCGGGTGAGGGGGGAGGCTGAGCTGTGCAGAGCGGTCGGGAGGCTTCCCTGCGGGGCTGGGAGCTGGGGGACAGTAGGACCCAGGGCAAAGCTGCTGCCCAGCAGAGGCCGGTGGGCCGGCAGCAGATGAGGGGGTGGCGGCGGAGGCAGACCCTGCTGGGTCCGGTCGCTGAAGGATAGGTTTTTGTATTTATTCAAGGAGCAGCGGAAAGTGGGGGAGTAACTAAAGGGGTTGAAGGAAAGGGTTATATGACCAGATCTCTTTGGGGAGGAGGAGGAATTCATGGGATGTAGTGTAGAGAATGGGCTGGAAAGGAGCCAGAGAGGTTGATAAAAGCCCCTTGGAAGCTTCACAGTGGCATAGACAAAAGATGATAGAGGTTGGATCCAGATCATATCACTGGAGATGTAGAGAAGGGGGTGGATTCTAAAGGTTGAAAAAGTTGAACTAATCAGGAAAAGTAAATACACTACCTCTCCAGTCTCGCTCAATGTGGCCTAGAGACACTGTCGCTTCAGCTGTAACTAGTTAGCTATTATCTCAGTGAATGACTCAGCAAACGTTTTAAAAAATCAACTGTGTGTGTGAGCAAATGTGTGCGCGCAACCTCAGCTGCATATTGGACTCACCTGGGAGCTTTAAAAGTCCTCATGCCTGCCCACCCACCCCCATCATGTCTCGGTTCTAATGGTCTGAGACATAGCCTGGCGTCAGGAGTTTTCGAAGCTCCCCAGGTGATTCTCATGTGCAGCCAAGACTGATGCCAGCGTTGAGAAACAACACGTTTCCACACTCTTGTGTGTGTGCTTAAAATATTTAATTAATGGTGTTTTGAATACATTTCTTCATGCAGGTTGATCTCAAATTCTCTTGTATTCCTCCCATTAAAACAATAACAACATACGTAGAGAAAATGGACCCCACATTCTTGGTAGGATTATAAAATGGTACAGGCACTTTGGAAAGCAGTTGGCCATTTCTTAAAATGTTAAATATAAATTTACATTATGACCCAGAAATTCCACTCCTGGTATATACCAAAAAGAAATGAAAAAATATGTCCATGCAAAGACTGGTATGCGAATGTTCACAGAAGCACTCATAATAGCCAAAGAATAACCCAAATGTCCGTGAACTGATGAATGCATGAACATTATGTGGTCTGTCCATACGATGAAACAATAAATCCAATCCACACAATTAAATGGAATACTATTTGGTAATTTTCTTTAAGTACTAATACCTGCTACAACATAGAGGACCCTCGGTAACATTATGCTAAATTAAGAAGCCAGAGACAAAAGACCACATACTGCGTGATTCCATTTACTTGAAATATCCAACAAAACAAACCTATGAAAAAAGAGATTAGATAGTCTGGGAGTGGGAATGGGAGCAGGGATGACTGTAAATTGGCAGGAGGGATTTTACTGGAGTGATGGAACTGTTCTAAAACTGGATCAGTGTCGATGATGGCACAGCTGGATACATTTACTAAAAATCATTGAATTGTATACTTTGTTTTAAGTGGATTTGTGGTATGTAAGATATACCTCGATAAAGCTGATAAACCATCCCTAGGCTTGTGTGTGTCCGAGAGTGATCGAGGCTGTGTATAAGTGAGGCCTGTGATGAATACAGCCCCACGTTACAGGTCACGTCCCCTCGCTGTCCTCCTGTTTTTTCCAGGAGACCCCACAAGATCCGTGGTTCTCAAAGTATGGTCCCCGGAACAGGAGCATCAGCCCTACTGGAGAGAAATGCAAATCACTGACCCACCCCAGATCTACTGAGTCAGAAGTTCCGGGGGTGCAGACCAGCGTCTGTGCTTTAACGAGCGCGCTGGGTGATTCTAATGCATCCTAACCTGTGGGAAACACTGCACTCAACCTACATGCCAGCCTCGCGCCTCTCCCACCTGTAGGCATAGGAGTGATTTATCTACTGAAGTGAAAAGAAGAAACTAGCTCTTCTCATAATAGCAAAAAACTTGAAATAACCGAAATGTTCATCATGGGGTAATAAACAAATTGTGTTAGATATACTGATATTCATACCAATTAAGTACCAGTCACAATAAAAAGGAATAAACCACTGATACAAGTAACTCATGCTGCTGAAAGAAGCCAAACAAAAACTTTCATTTATGTGAAACACTGAAACAGACAAAACTAATCTACAATGATGGAAAGCATCTCAACGGTTGCCTGGGGCTGAGGAGTGGAGGGGGATTTACTACAAAGGCGCTGACGGAACTTTTAGGGATGATGGAAATGGTCTGTAGTTTGATTATGGTGGTGTTTACAGGGGTGTGTTCATTTGTCAGGGCTCAAAACTATATACTTAACATGGGTATGTTTTATTGTATTGTAAAAAGTTAACCAACAGAAACCTCAAATTGAGTTGAGAGACAAGAAGGGGGAGCTCTCACGCCCTATGCTGATAGCAGAGCCCAACGGGAAAAAAAAAAAGACTCCTCGTCTTTCCTGGCAAGGACTCAGCCAATGAGAAGCCACAGGCTCTTTGTTTACTCCCGCCCTCCCAGCTCCCTCTATAAAAGCCCGCTCCTTCGCTGCTGTGGGGCGATTTGCTCGCGGCTTCTCATGGCTGTGGACTCAGGAATGCAATTTTGTTCTGATCCAGAAGAAACCCATCTTTGCTGGAGAAATAACTGACACTCCGTTTTATGACAACAGTATGTAAGTTGTATCAATATTTTTTTAAATATTAAGTTACTTCATTTCACTTTTCTACAGTTCTATTGAGCTTTGATGTAATATAACACTGGTTTTTAAAGGGGAAAAAAAGAAAGGAGCTGGACCAAAGTGACTCCCCTCTCCGTTCTCTCTGGCCAGCCTGTCCGAGGAGGCTGGGGGGCGGGGTGGGGATGTGGGGGGCCCTTGGCTCTGCTTCATCTCCATGTGGTAAATGCCGGGAGTCAGGACCCAGCCTGCCTTCTAGAGGAAGGTCGGCCAGAAGCCCTCTCTCCCACTCCACCCGGCCGTAGGGTGAACGGCTGTCTTGTCAGGCACATGAGGATGAATGTCGGCTCTGATACACACCCAGACCTCTCGCAGGGTCTGGGAGACAGTCCCCTCCTGACTTGTGTCTGTGGCAAGGCCACCTGTGAGGCTTTTCTGAAACCCTAGCTTGTTGGCGTCTTCCGCTCAGTGCTTCATGGCATCCCTGTTCTCTCCTTTTTCTCTCCCAGGCGTTTCAATGCTGTCCTTCCTCCTCCCTGCTCTCTCGCAGGTTTGCTCTCCTGGGCCTTAACAGCGTCTGTTTCCTAGGTCTCAATGCTCCATCCAGATGAGGTGGCATTGACCTCTCAGAATGAACCGGTTCAAAATTTAAGTCTTAAGTTGTTTTAAACTCTAACTCTTCCCTGCCCGATGCACCCAATCTCAGTAAATGGCCCCATGTTGGCTCAATTACGGCAAAACTCCCAGGAGTCGTTTTTAACTCCCCCACCCAGCTAACCCAACAGCCAGTTCTCTAGGTTTTATCCAAAATGTGGTTGAATACATGCAACATCTCTTTATCTCTAGTTTCCCAACCATGCTGCCTGCCCCTCTTGCATTCTTGCAAGCCAAACACCACACAGTAGAGCAGGGTTGGCAGACCTTTCTGTAAAGGCCTTGGTAGCAAACAGTTGAGGCTTTTCAGGCCATGTGGTCTGTGTTGCAGCTACTCAGCTCTGCAGGGAAATCAGCCAAAGGTGTGTAAGATACATAAACAAATGGGTGTGGTTGAGTTCCAAGAAAACCTTATTTACAATATAGGTGTGTTTTGTGCTGGTCTCAGGCTATCAGTAGTGATGCTATTGGCTAGAAATGCCTGGGGCAAGAGTTTGATCCCTTTTGGGGACCACTTGCCTGAAAGTAAGGAGTGTCTCTTTAAGAAAGTCATTAAGGTGCTCCATGAGGCCAGCGGCCTGTGGGACTAATGCGGACGGAAGAGCAAAGAATATTAGGTTGGAGAGGCCACTGTGGAGTCTCCTGAGAGGTTAAGTGGGAGCCCTGGTCAGAGTCAATAATGTCTGTCCATCCAAAGGGAAAAGAAATAAACAGGAAAGAGATGACCTGTTCAGAAGAGGAATTCGGATGGGGGTCGCCAAGAGGAGTCCCTTGTAAGTACTGGTGATTGTGATACTGTAGCCCCAGCAGAAGTGGGCAGGGGGCCAAGGAAATCAGTCTGTCAGCACAAGTGTGGTCGGTCTCTCTGGGAGTTTGTCCCCATCAGATTGGCCTCTGCTGTTTGGTTTGGGAGCAGAGAATGCACTTGTCTGTCTGTTGCTGGAGAGGGGAGTCCCCTCCCTTGAGGCCAAGTTATTCAGGCACAGCTCCCCAGGTGACCCAAGGTTGTGCAGACCATTTCCTGAGCTGATGGAACAGTCTGGTACCCTGAGGTGTCTGTACTGGGCAGAGTGTGGAGGGCTTAGTGAGGGAGTCTGCCAGATTGTGGTTTTTTTTCCTTTATTTTTTTTTATTGTCTATTTTATACGTATTAGTGTATATATGTCAATCCCAACCTCCCAATTCACGCCCCCCACCCACCCGCTTCTTTACCCCCTCGGTGTCCATACGTTTGTTCTTTGTGTCTGTTTCTGTTTCTGCCTGGCAAACCAGTGAATCTGTACCATTTTTCTAGATTCTGCATATATGCCTTAATATACAATATTTGTTTTTCTCTTTCTGACTTACTTCACTCTGTATGACAGTCTTTAGGTCCATCCATGTCTCTACAAATGACCCAATTTCATTTTTTATGGCTAATATTCCATTGTATATATGTGTACCACATCTTCTTCATCCGTTCATCTCTCGATGGACATTTAGGTTGCTCGGGTTGTTGACAGTGGCTTCTGACGTGGCATTGTTAGTGTGAGCGGAAATGTGAGTAGAAATGATAGGAACTGGGGACTCCACTAATTCCTTGCATATCTGGCCCCCGAGGTGGGCTTGCCTCCTATGAGAAAACTGCCCCTTAGCCAACGGCGAGACCAGACCACAAGGCCAATAGCAACCACCCAAGAGTCTGAAAATGTGAATCTGTGAAAAGCCCCTTTGCGTGGCCTCCTTGAGGGCTGGGTGAACCGCTGCGAGTCCCGTGCCCGGGGCTGAGCGGGAGCACCTCCTCCATGAGCGAGGGGCCGGGGGTGAGGCAGGGGGAGCCGGCTCCTCCAGCTGCATCGTGTACGTGGAGGTGCTGCCGTCCGTCCCACACAGTTGCTCCCAAGGGGCTCCCCAAGTAGCCAGAGTGGGGGTGGTGGGGCTCTGCTGCTTCCTCCAGTGTCCCAGGCAAGGGGCTGGGCGTGGGGGAGGCCACATCCTCCTGTAATTTGGAAAGGCCTTTGACGTCAGGTGTCACCCTGTCCTGAAGGTACCATTTCCATTTTCCCAAGGAGGCTTCAGTAGCCATGCCGAGCTTCCACTGGGAGGCATCTGGAACCCGGGATGTTGTAGAAAAGTGGATCTGGAGTAGTCAGGTGGGGGCTTGTTAGGGCCTCAGATTCTATAAGAGCCCAAGAGGATGCCCAAAACTGGCACTCAAAGGCAGTATTTCGGGCTGCTACTGTGGATAGTCCATAACTTAGTCCATAACCCCACAGGAAGCCAGGTAGACTCCTGTTTGGTCCATTGACTCCAGGAGACATAGTCAGGTGTGGCCGAGGACTTGACTCGGAAGGCGGGGCCAGAGGGGTCTAAAGGTAAGGCTTGTTGGACAGTTCATTGGGCCGCTTCTAAAGCCCACGGTTGGGCTTCATCCCACTGGACAGTGGTAGAATCGTGCAAAGGGCAAAGAATTAGTGAGAGATGAGGGGTGTGTTGCCTCCAGAACATGAAAAGACCTGGTGAGTGTTTTGTCTGAGCGCGGTGAGTGATGTCACATAAATAATTGATGTTTGACTGTTCAGGGATTTCTCGGCCCTTAGAGGACCAGGTGATTCCCTGAAACTTGACAGCTGAGGCTGGGCCTTGGGTCTTGGGAGGGGCAATTGCCCAGTCACATTGCTGTGGCTGATCTGGGAGGGCGTGCGAAGCTGCCTCAGAGGGCCCCGCAGCCTAAGGTCATCAATATGATGCCAAGAACAGCACTTTCCGATTGTGTGGTATTTAAACCCTGGCGGCAGAGGTCAGGTACCCTTGCAGGACTGTTCACATATCCCCTTGGGAGCCTCGTGATATACATGGAGCCCCTTCCAAAGTGAAAGCAAGTTGGGCCTGGGGTTCTTCTGTGATAAGAACAGAATAGAACATGGGAGCTGGGTCCGCATCCTCGAAGGACTCTCCTTGGGCCTGTTGTTTGACCTCACTCAGTCCTAGAATATTAGGAACTGCCCGAGCGTTGCAGTCCCGATAGTCAGTGGTGAGGTTCCAGGTTTGGTGGCGGCTTAAGTACCAGCCACGTGGGTATTGAAAGGGGAGATGGTGGGCCTGGTGACTCCCGTCTCAAGCATGTCATTGACAGGGTGTAAGCCTTCAGTGCTCTGTTTAAGTCGGTACTGGGACTGTTTACCACCCTGACCAGAGGAGGACGAGTCCCTGGTGTCCATTTGGTGAGTCCCACCAGGAGGCCAAGAACCTGGGCTTGTTCCAGGTGGCATGGTGTCGTGTCAGGGCATCCATGCCCCCAAGAGGGAAATAGGAGCTGGGTGGGGTGAGAGGAGCCCCAGAGGAAACCCTTTGAGGTGAACGGCCCAATCATGACATCTGAATGGGTTTGTGCACCTTTGAGGGTTTAAGCAGCAGTGCCTGTAAGAGAGGGGCTCCCATTTGGGGGCTTGAGAGGGATTGCCTGGAATGACAGTGACCTGGGCCCTGGCATCTAATAGGGCCAAAAAGGACTGCAGGTTTGCTGTCCTAATGGACCACCAGAGTGGTACAGGGGTGATTGTCCCCCAGAGGTGGGCAAAGCCTGGGGAGCTGCTAGTTCCCTAGGATAGAGGCCAAGGTGGCTGCCAGTCCTAGAGGTTAGGGAATGGGACGGGGGGAGGATAGAGGGCAGCTGGGTGGCAAAAGGACGGCCAGCAGAAGGGGGCTGCAGCTGGGAGAATGCCAGTTTTAGGGCCAGGAGTTAGAGGCTGGCTGTGCAGAGAGTAAGTGGCCAGGAGCCCAAGTTGTCCTGACTCCCAGCGGAGGTTTGCTTACACAAAGGACCACCTTCCCACTCAGCTGAGGAAACCCAGGGAAGCCACGTGAGCAAGTTAAACTCCAACCACCCAAGGACTGGAAAGTCTCAGGGTGTGTGAGGCTGGTCCTCAGCTAATCGGGGAACCCGTGACCTTTCAGGTGACTACTCTTCTCTCTCCTTCTCCCAGACAAGAGAGCTGTCAGCCTAGGGAAGTGCTCTGCATTCCGTGGGTGTTAGTAATGAAAATGCACCTCAGCCTCCCCAATCCAACAAGGCAGACCTAGATGTCTTTCCTCTAGCTCAACACCCATTTTCACTGCTCCTGTTTGTGGCTTTGCCTTCAGCTCTATTCTTTTCTGTCTTCTCTGGCTAAAAGTGCAGGTTGGGGGTGGAGGGGGGGAAGAGGCTACAATCCCCTAAAAGAAAAGAAATATTTTAAAATAATACTGCTGGATACTGTATACTAGAAAAAGGGCATGGAGCAGCTTTTCACAACAACACGGTGATTAAAGGCATTTTCGGAATAAGGCATCACTGCACTGAATGGAGATGCAGAGTTATCTCAATGAAAATAAAAGCAGCAGCAGTTGGCATCTTGATGCTTCCCATTGACAACGGACTAGGAAGGAGGACGGGGAGGTATGTGGGGAGAGACCTCACAGTCTTTGGAGGGGAGGGGATATGGGATTTGAGGGCTGTTGTCTCTCTCTCTCTCCTTCCTGCCCTGCATCTCTCTCCAAACTTGAAAGGGCTGAATCCTGGTTCGTGAGGTCATGGAGGTAACACTAGAAGGCCCGTTTCACCTGTAATGAGCCGTGGGAACATTCACGGAGCAGGTGCATCCGGGGACCTGCGAGAAGACCCCAGTCATCTGCAGTGCTGCGGGAAATGCCAGAGCCTCCAGTCTCCTTCCCGGCCAAGCGCAGAAATGGAGAGTGGGGGGGGCAGCAGTTGTACAGGTCTTAACATAATTGAACTCCCCAGGGTAAAATCTGAAATGAAAGAAAAGGTCAAGTACAGACGTGATCATATAATCTGTTATCGACTGAACATGTCTCCCCAAAACTATTATGTTAAAGCCCCAACCCCCACGTGAGGATACAGAGAGAAGAGAGCCACTTACAAGGCAGGAAGCAGCATCTCACCCGGAACCGCGTTGGCTGGCACCTTGATCTGGGACTTCCAGCCTCCAGAACTGTGAGAAAATCAATTTCTATTGTTTAAGCCACCCATTCTAGGGTATTTGGTTACAGCAGCCCAAACAGACTAAGACATAATCCTTTGCAAATTCCTTTATATTTCTTCACATTCTGTGCTCCAAGGCAAACAATCTTGGTGATGTTTTCCTACTTTATACATGTTTTCAGCATTTAGTCCTCTTTGGTTAGCAAGAATTTGTTGTGTCAAAATGATGTTGGAGAAGAAAAGAACGAACCCACCTTCAGTGCCTTAGAAATGCCAGGTACTCTAGGAAGTCGTGTCCATTCCCACTGAATATTTTCATCAGTCCTGTGAGGTGACACTGCTTTTCTTTCCAGAGATCACACAGCTGTAGAAGAGATCTAGCACATCAACTCAAGTGTATCTGACTCCAAAATGCTAGCTCTGTCCCCCTTTGAATTATTTTTCTTAAACCTAAACTACATTCAGTAAAACTCTGGTGTTCAAGATAGGAGAATAGACCAAAGATGAAAGTCTGTTCAGTTGTGGAAAAATAATACTTAAAAATATAAGGAAAGTCTGCTGTTTGTAAAGGGCAGTAGGCGCTCGGTCCAAAGGCTGTGAAAGGGAAAGACACGCTGCCTGGATACCCAGGCTTGGACCCATATTCATGTAAGAACAGAGACCCGCGTGTTACTCTTTTCTGACTTTAGCACATAGAGCGCAACCTCAGAACAGCCAGTCTTCAAGAACCGTCCATCTCTGCTGGTTGTGAGGCTGCCAGACGCTCCAAGGCAGAAGCAGAGCCTCCTCGACCTTCCCCCACTTACACGTGCTTCATAAAGTCCTTTAAATGTTGTTGGGACTTGCTCGAGTTTGTCGGCTGTGTCGTGGTTATCATTTTCCACAGAGAAGGGAAGGACGTGGTAAGAGTATGAAGGTCATGCTAACTGCTTACCAGCTCTACTCTGGGGAGCAGTTTCATGGGCAGACGATGATTTGGGGGTCTCAGCTCTGCTCAGCCACGCTCCGTCCTACCTCTGACTTAAGTGAGCAAAGGGAGGAAGACGAGGGCAAACCAGGAGGTCTGGATTTGCTGCTCTGCATCGCGTCACTCCAAAGAAGAATGGATCCTTCCATCGAGTGATTTTACATCTTGGGTGCGTGGCCCATATCCAGTGTTGCAGGAGAGCCAGAGGAGCATAAATGATAGCCTGTACTCAAGCACCTTCAGAGCACTTAGAGAAACCACGTGGCCTCCTGTCCAACAGTCAGGGATCTGGGACCAGGCCCTGCCGTGGTATATAAACTGTAATTACAGAGACTGACGTCACCGTGGGCTGAGGCAGAGGAGCCCCAGGAGAGGACCTTGAAAGGTGAGTGGAATTTGGAAAGGATGAGGATGGAAAGAGGCGTGGGGGTCAGAATAATGGCCCCCTGAAGAAGTCCACGTCCTAATCCCTGGAAGTGGTTACGTCACATGGTAAAAATTACTTTGTAAATGTGATTAAGTTGAGGATCTTGAGATGGGGGAACAATTCTGGATTATCTGGGTGGGCCCGATAGAGTCATAAGGTCCTTATAGCGAAAGGCAGAAATGTCAGAGTGAGGAGTAGGAGAGGTGACAATGGAAGCAAGAGATTGGAGTGAAACGAGGAAGGGGCCATGGGAAGTCGGCAGCCGCTAGAAGCTGCACAAGTCAAGGAAATGCGTTCTCCCCATGGAACCTCAAGAAGGAACCAGATCTGCTGACATCTTGACTTGAGCCCTAGAAGACTAATTCTGAATTTCCAACCTCCAGAACTGTAACATAAGAAATTGTTTTTTTTTTTTTTAAGCCACTAAGTTTGTGGTGATTTGTTACAGCAGCAACTGGAAACTAATAAAGGGGGACATTCCATTTGGAAAAGCAGCAAGATCAACAAACCCAAAAGGCAGTGACTTCTAGGTGATAACAAAGTCCCAGCCCCAATACTGGGGTCAGGGAGAAGTAGGATGCAAAGCCAGAATGTATTCATTTGCTAGGGTTGCCATAACAACGGACCACAAACAGGGCAGCTTAAACAACAGAAATGTGTTGACTCACAGTTCTGAGAGGTAGAGGTCCAAGATCAAGGTGCAGGTAAGGTGATGCTTCCTCCTAAGGCAGTAGGGAAGGATCCATCCCAGGCCTCTCTCCCAACTTCTGGTAGTTCCTTGGCTTGTGGCAACATAACTCCGTTTTCATGTTGTGTCTCCCTTTGTGTGTGCTTCTGTATGTGCAAATTTCTCCTTTTTATAAGGACGCCAGTCATATTGGATTAGGGGCCCAGCCTACTCCAGCATGACCTCATCTTAACTAATTACATCTGCCATGACCCTGATCCCAAATAAAGCCACATTCTGAAGTACTGGGGGCTAGGACTTCAACAAATGGATTTGGGGGGAAAGGGAGGACAAATTCAACCCATAGCACAATAAACAGAAATTAAATCCTGCCAATGCCAACGCGTCCTGTAGCTTCCACGATATGCTAGATGGATGCGAGTCACGAAGAGAACAGAAAGTCACTGCCTTCTAGGAATTGACATCTGTGCCTTGGCTTCTAGTAGCCCAAGATGGCATTGAACACCTCACGGTTTCAGAACTTTTAGGTCATCTGAGAGATGACAAATCCTGTAACAGGGCAAGGTGAGAAATCCATGCCAGCAGACTGAGAGAATCAGTCCATTCAGGAAGGAATTTATGCCGGTATCGGGGGCACTTGCAACAGTGCAGTGCTTCGCTCCTTCAAAGTACTTAGAGTTTCCTGCAGCTTTTGTTCCTAACCATATTTTCATTGACCCCTTGGCTCTTATCACCAATGGTGCCCTTCTGAAAGTGAAAATTCAGAGCAGTAGAAAGAGCTGCCCAGAAAAAAACAGGATTGGACCCTGCGGAGTATTTAACTCAAACACACTGAGTGATACAGGATGCCCCGGAAGTTCGGGAAAAGCTCCTTGAGGGGCAGGGGCAAGGACAATGCAGAAAAAACAATGAATAGAGTTGTAAGGATAAGCAGGAGAGGCTTGAAACCCACAGATAAGGAGATAAGTGGATCACAGTGAGAAGGGTAATCCCGGAAGCTGTGCGACCTGCCCAGATTGGGATGTTGGTTAAAGCCGGTCACTCCTCCACAGACTTTTTAAACCTGTGCTCTCATCCGGGCACATCCCACCTTCGCAGAGGTCAGTCACCGTGTTCAGCCATGACAGGCTGGTTGTCTTCTACCTTCCTTGTTATGTCATTTTCTTTCAGGGGGATTAAAAGAAATGGTTTCTGTCATTTTATTATTTTTAAGATTTTTATTGAAATATAGTTGATTTACAGTGTGTTAGTTTCATGTTTATAGCAAAATGATTCAGTATATATAAGTATATATGCTTTTTTAGATTCTTTATCATTATAGGTTATTACAAGATACTGAGTATAGTTCCCTGGGCTATACAGTAAGTCCTTATTGTTTATTTTATATAGTGTGTGTATATTTTAATTCCAAACTCCTAATTTATCCCTACTAACCCCCATCATTGTATTTTAAAAATAGGTTGGTTCTTATTGTTGCTTCAATCTCCCCCGAAATAAAAATAGGTTGATAATCAGTCAATACTTATTCAGAATGCCGTGATATTCAAACACACTTTTTATCCAGTGAATGTCCTGAAGGGGTGTGCAGATGAGGAATGACAGCATAAGAGAGTCAGTTATCACAACACAGATGACAGCAGCTACAGGAGACACATGTACAGGTGCTACATACACCCAGTGGGGCAACCCACTCCAGACTGGAGAGATAGGATGTGTCCCGGTGGAGCTGCTGAGACAGTCATGGCATTATGTAGCTCACGGGTGTCTTAGTCCATTCAGGCTGCTACCACGAAGTACCAGAGACTGGGTGGCTTATAAACTACAGAAATTTATTTTTTGTAATTCTGGAGGTTAGAAGTTCAAGATCAGAGTGCCAGCATGATCAGGTTCTGGTGAAAACCCTCTTCCCAGTTCCAGACTGCTGACTTCTTGCCATGTCCTCACCTGATAGAAGGGGCAAGGGATCTCTGTGGGGTTTCTTTTATAAGGGCACTAATCCCATTCATGAGGGCTCCACTCTCAAGACCTAAGCACCTCCCAAAAGCCCCACCTCCTAATACCAACCAACATCTTTGGGCTTAGGATTTCCACGTAAGAATTTTGGGAGAACCCATTCAGACCATAGCAATGGATAACAAACTTTTTCTGGAAAAAGCCAGATAGCGAATATTTTTCCTTGGCTGGTGGGATGTTCTCTTCCACAACTCCTCAACTCTGTCATTGTAGTGTAAATACTGCAGCTGTAGATGGTATGTAAACAAATCAACATGGCTGTTTCAACCAAACTGTATTTAGTTTCAACTAAACTGTATTTATGAACACTAAAATGTGTATTTCATATCGTTATGTGCCATAAAATATTTTGATTTTTTAAGCTTAAAATGTAAAAGCCAATCTTTTCTTAGATCTATTGAAATTATCATTTTTGTAATTGAGGTATAGTTGATTTATAACGTCGTGCTAATTTCTGCTGTAAGCAAAGTGACTCGGTTATACACATATATACATACTTTTTAATATTTTCCATTATGGTTTATCCCAGGAGATTGGATGTAGTTCCCTGTGCTACACAGTAGGACCATGTTTATCCATTCTAAATGTAATAGTTTGCATCTACCAACCCCAAACTTCCAGTCCATCCTTCTCCCTCCCTGCCTCCCACTTGGCAGCCACAAGTCTGTTCTCTGTGTCTGTGAGTCTTTCTGTTTTGTAGATAGTTTCATTTGTGCCATATTTTAGATTTCACATATAAGTGATATCATAGGGTATTTGTCTCTCTTTCTGACTTCACTTAGTATGATAATCTCTAGGTCCATCCATGTTGCTGCAAATGGCATAATTTCACTCTTTTTTATGGCTCAAAAGTATTCCATCATATATATGTACCACGTCTTCTTTATCCATTTCTCTGTCGATGGACATTTAGGTTATTTCTATGTCTTGGCTATTATGAATAGTGCTGCTATGACCATAGGGGTGCATGTATCTTTTAAAATTATAGTTTTGTCTGGATATATGCCCAGGAGTGGGGTTGCTGGATCATATGGTAATTCTATTTTTAGTTTTCTGAGGAACATCCATACTGTTTTCCATAGTGGCTGTGCCAACTTACATTCCCACCAACAGTGTAGGAGGATTCCCTTTTCTCCACACTCTCTCCAGCATTTGTTATTTGTAGATTTTTTCCTTTCAGCATACAAGACCCATACTTTTTTTGTATCCTGTGTTATTTCTAACATAACAAATCCCATTTCCTAAATTTCTATAAAGTACTAAAACTTTCCTGGATCTAAAACTATGGAAATCAACACACTGTGAATAGTCCTTTTTAAAAACATATATTTCTTATAAAAATCTATTTCCTCTGACACACCTTCCATTTGACTAATAATATACTGACTCTTTACTTTGCCTGTTATGGTAAGGCAACACAAAGATTAAAAGGGATCCAGTGTAAGAACTTATAGTAGAGGAGATATGCAGTTGAAACTGAAACTAAGGGCAATAAGGCAAAATAAATGATGGCACTGGCTACATTTATAAAATTTATATAACCTTAAAAAGAAAAACTTGGATGGACATTAAACTAAGTGTTACCAGCAGGTATCTCAATAATAAAATTACTGCTGCTGCTTATTTTCCTTTTGCTTATCTGTATTCTCTATGTTAAACATCTCTTGTATAATAATAATAATAATAATAATAATAATAATAATAATAATAATAATAAAAAGCTTCAAAAAATTAAGTATTAAGTAACTTATTTGAGAAAAGGATACGGAACTACATTGCAATTAGGAACTCTGTCATTTAGAAATTCTGCAGCAACTTCAGCTTTAGGTCTTCCAACATCTTTGGGCCTAAATAAAAATTGCCTATTTCGATTGGAAACATCTATAGTGTCCATGTCTATAACATGAATCTGTCTAAAACCAGACAAGGCCAGATTTTTCAGGAGCTTACGTCCTATGCCGCCAGTGCCAATGACCAGAACTTTACACGTATCTAACAAAAACTGGAGAGATTCAGTGCTCGATTCGAAATCAGGGTGTGTGAAGGGTCCAGATCTCTTGAGGAACTTCTTTACATGGTTCCGGCAACCTTCCCAGTCTCCAGTGTCCCCACACCCACCATCAACAGCCATTTTCTCAGCCAGCAGGTCCTCTATTCTCCTTCTTTTCTTCTCTGACTCCTCACCATCCGCCATATTGTTCTCCGCCTCTTCCCAGGCACCCCATGGTGGGAGGCGCAAAGGGGCAGGCTGTTGTTTGTAGACTTTTTAATGATGGCCATTCTGACCAGTGTAAGGTGGTACCTCACTGTAGTTTTTATTTGCATTTCTCTAATAATTAGTGATGTTGAGCATCTTTTCATGTGCCTGCTGGCCATCTGTATGTCTTCTTTGGAAGAATGTCTGTTTGGATTTTGGGCCCACTTTTCAATTGGGTTGTTTGGTTTTTGTTGTTGTTGAGTTGTATGAGCTGTTTGAATATTTTGGAGATTAATCTCTTGTGGGTCACATCGTTTGCAAATATTTTCTCCCATTCTGTGGGTTGTCTTTTCAATTTTTTGTGATTTTCTTTGCTGTGTGAAAGCTTGTAATTTTGATTAGGTCCTATTTGTTTATTTTTGTTTTTATTTCTGTTGTCTTGGGAGACTGACCTAAGAAAACATTGGTACTATATATGTCATAGAATATTTTGCCTGTGCTCTCTTCTAGGAGTTTTATGGTGTCATGTGTTATGTTTAAGTCTTTAAGCCATTTTGAGTTTATTTTTGTGCATGGTGTGAGGGTATAGTCTAACTTCATTGATGTACATGCAGCTGCCCAAATTTCCCAGCACCACTTGCTGAAGAGACTATCTTTTTCTCATTGTATATTCTTGCCTCCTTTTGTTGAAGGTTAATTGACCATAGGTGTGTGGGTTTGTTTCTGGGCTCTCTATTCTGTTCCATTGATCCATATGTCTGTTTTTGTACCAATACCACACTGTTTTGATTACTGTAGCTTTGTAGCCTTGTAGTATTGTCTGAAGTCTGGGAGAGTTATGCCCCCTGCTTTGTTTTTTTTTTTTTTCCCCTCAGGATTGCTTTGGCAATTTTGGGCCTTTTATGATTCCATATACATTTTTGGATTATTTGTTACAGCTCTGTGAAAAATGTCATGGGTAATTTGATAGGGGTTGCATTAAATCTGCAGATTTTTTTGGGTGGTATTGCCATTTTAACAATATTCTTCCAGTCCAAGAGCATGGGATATCTTTCTATTTCTTTGAATCCTGCTTAATTTCCTTTTTTAAAAAAAGTTTTATTGAGATATAATTGACATACAATAAACTGGATATATTTAAAGTGTACAATTTGATTTGTTTTCTTATTAGTCATCTATTTTATATATATTAATGTGTATATGGCAATCCCAATCTCCTAATTCATCCCACCCCAACCCCCCTCTAGATTCCACATATATATGTTAGTATATGATATTTGTTTTTCTCTTTCTAACTTCACTCTGTATGACAGTCTGTATGTCCATCCATGTCTCTACAAATGACCCAGTTTTGTTCCTTTTTATGGCTGAGTAATATTTCAGTGGCTGAGTATACATGTACCATATCTTTATCCATTCATCTGTTGATGGACATTTAGGTTGCTTCCATGACCTGGCTATTGTAAATAGTGCTGCAGTGAACATTGGGGTGCATGTGTCTTTTTGAATTATGGTTTTCTCTGGGTGTATGCCCAGTAGTGGGATTGCTGGGTCATATGTTAATTCCATTTTTAGTTTTTTAAGGAAACTCCATACTGTTCTCCATAGTGGCTGTATCAATCAACATTCCCACCAACAGTACAAGAGGGTTCCCTTTTCTCCATACCCTATCCAGCATTTACTGTTTGTAGAATTTCTTTTTAAAAAAAAAAAAAAAACATTTATTTTATTTTTTTTGGCTGTGTTGAGTCTTCGTTGCTGCACATGGGCTTTCTCTAGTTGTGGCAAGCAAAGGCTACCCTTCATTGCAGTGTGCTGGTTTCTCATTGCGGTGGCTTCTCTTGTTTTGGAGCACGGGCTCTAGGTGCGTGGGCTTCAGTAGTTGTGGCTTGCAGGCTCTAGAGTTCAGGCTCAGTAGTTATGGCCCACAGGCTGTAAAGCGCAAGCTCAGTAGTTGTGGCTCACAAGCTTAGTTGCTCCGCAGAATGTGGGATCTTCCTGGCCCAGGAATTGAACCCATGTCCCCTGCATTGGCAGGAGGATTCTTAACCACTGCTCCACCAGAGAAGCCCTATTGTTTGTAGATTTTCTGATGATGCCCATTCTAACTGGTGTCAGGTGATACCCCGTTGTAGTTTTGATTCGCGTTTCTCTAATAATTAGTGATGTTGAGCAGCTTTTCATGTGCCTCTTGGCCATCTGTATGTCTTCTTTGGAAAAATGTTTGTTTAGGTTTTCTGCCCATTTTTTGAATGGGTTTTTTTTTATATTGAGCTGCATGAACTGTTTATATATTTTGGGGATTATCCTTTGTCTGTTGATTCGTTTGCAAATATTTTCTCCCATTCTGAGGGTTGTGTTTTCGTCTTGTTTGTAGTTTCCTTTGCTGTGCAAAAGCTTTTGTTTCAATAGGTCCCATTTGTTTATTTTTGTTTTTATTTCCATTACTCTAGGAGGTGGGTCAAATAAGATCTTTCTGTGATTTATGTCTAAGAGTGTTCTTCCTATGTTTTCCTCTAAGAGTTTTACAGTGTCTGGCCTTACATTTGGATCTTTAATCCATTTTGAGTTTGTTTTTGTGTATGGTGTTAAGGAGTGTTCTAATTTCATTCTTTGACATGTAGCTGTCCAGTTTTGCTAGCATCACTTGAAGAGACTGTCTCTTCTCCATTGTATATCCTTGCCTCCTTTGTCATAGATTTGTTGACCATAGGTGTGTGGGTTTATCTCTGGGCTTTCTATCCTGTTCCACTGATCTATATTTCTGTTTTTGTGCCAGTACCATATTGTCTTGATTACTGTGGCTTTGTAGTATAGTCTGAAGTCAGGGAGTCTGATTCCTCCAGCTCCGTTTTTTTTCTCTCAAGAATGCTTTGGCTACTCGGGGTCTTTTGTGTCTCCATACGAATTTTAGGATTTTTTGTTCTAGTTCTGTAAAAAAATGCCATTGGTAATTTGATAGGGATTGCATTGAGTCTGTAGATTTCTTTGGGTAGTTGCCGAGACCAGCTCGGCGACTCGAGGTGAGTGATGGGTGCCGCAAGCTTAAAGAAAATACAGACACAGATTTAAGAGAAAGATGGGACCGGGGGACTCAAGACCTCTAAGATCAAGAGCCTTGCTGATTGATTCCACGTTGCTTTTATTGAGTTCTTGACATAGCCTAAGGGTCTAACACTCCCAGTTTAGTCCCACAAACAAGGTTATCTTTGAAATAAACAAACAAAGGCCTCACATGACTGGGGCAATGATCTTTGTTTGCTTCCTGGGTCTGATTTGAGCAGGGTGTGGATCTGGGCTGGGCTTGGATTTAAGCTGGGCGTGGAGAGCAAAGCAGCCCTGGGGGCAGGAGACCTCTCTCAGAAGGATTAAGGGTCTGTGCCCCACCCCTGTTGGCCCCTTTGCGACTGTGCCTGTCTTAGGTTGTTCCTCCCCTGAGGAATCTTACCTGTCTCTGGCTAACCAGCCATCCTCCAGGGCCAAACAGGGTGATATGAGGTATGCAAGTGAGAAAGGGGCTGCGCCCCCAGAGAGGGTCAATATTCTGTTTCCATGGTAGCCTTTGCCCCCATTGTCTCCACGCCCAGCACCCTTAGTTCCTCCACTGTTCAAGCAGGACATTCTGCATCCAGTCACTCAGCCCACATACTTTAATTACTTTTAGTAACATTTACAAGGTTTCAGAAAGACTTCTGAATGTCTTCCCACAGGTAGTATAGTCGTTTTCACAATGTTGATTCTTTCAATCCAAGAACATGGTATATCTCTCCATCTGTTTGTGTCATCTTTGATTTCTTTCATCAGTGTCTTATAGTTTTCTGTATACAGGTTTTTTGCCTCCTTAGGCAGGTTTATTTCTAGGTATTTTATTCTTTTTGTTGCAATGGTGAATGGGATTGATTCCTTAATTTCTCTTTCTGATCTTTCATTGTTAGTGTGTAGAAATGCAAGAGATTTCTGTGTGTTAATTTTGAATCCTGCAACTTTACTGAATTCATTGATTAGCTCAAGTAGTTTTCTGGTGCCATCTTTAGGATTTTCTAGGTATAGTATCATGTCATCTGCAAACAGTGACAGTTTTACTTCTTCTTTTCCAATTTGGATTCCTTTTGTTTCTTTTTCTTCTCTGATTGCTGTGGAAAGGACTTCCAAAACTATGTTGAATAGTAGTGAGGAGAGTGGACATCTGTGTCTTGTTCCTGATCTTAGAGGGAATGCTTACAGTTTTTCACCATTGAGAATGATGTTTGCTGTGGGTTTTTCATATATGGCCTTTATTATGTTGAGGTAGGTTCCCTCTATGCCCATTTTTTTGGAGAGATTTTTTATCATGGATGGTCTTGAATTTTGTCAAAAGCTTTTTCTGCTTCTATTGAGGTGATCATATGGTTTTTATCCTTCAATTTGTTAATATGGTGTATCACATTGATTTGTGTATATTGAAGAACCCTTGCATCCCTTGGGTAAACCCCACTTGATCATGGTCTATGATCCTTTTAATGTTTTGTTGGATTCTGTTTGCTAGTATTTCTTTGAGGTGAATCCTCTTTAATTTTCTTTATTAATGGCTTATAGTTCTCAGTGTATAAGTCTTTCACTTCCTTGGCTAGGTTTATTGCCAGTTTGTTTGTTTTTTGTTTTGTCTTGTTTTTTAGTGTGATTTTAAAAGGTATTTTTTTAAAAATTCCCTTTCTGATATTTCATTCTTAGCAGAAAGAAATGCAAAAGATTTCTGAATGTTAACCTTGTATCCTGCTACTTTGCTGAACTTATATATCAGACCTTGTAGTTTTTGTGTGGAGTCCTTAGGGGTTTCTGTATATAGTATCTTGTCATCTGCATATAGTGACAGTTTTACCTCTTGCCTTCCAATTTGGATACCTTTTATTTCTTGTCTGATTGCTGTGGCTAGGACTCCCAATACTATGTTGAATAGAAGTGGTGAGAGTAGGCATCTTTGTCTTGTTCCAGATTTTAGCAGGAAGGCTTTTAGCTTTTCACCATTTAGTATTATATTGGCTGTGGGTTTGTCATAAATGACTTTTATTATGTTGAGATATGTTCCCTGTATACCCACTTTGTTAAGAGTTTTTATCATGAATAGATGTTGAGTTTTGTCAAATGATTTTTGTGTATCTATTAAGATGATGGTGTGGTTTTTGTCTTTTCTTTTGTTAATGTGGTGTATTACATTGATTTTTGTATGTTGAACCATCCTTGTGAACTTGGGATGAATCCCACTTGGTCGTGGTATATGATCTTTTTTGTATGTTGTTGAATTCGGTTTGCTAATATTTTGTTGAGAATTTTTGCATCTATATTCATCAAATATATTGGCCTGTAATTTTCTTTTTTGGTGGTTTCTTTGTCTGGTTTTGGTATAAGGGTGATGGTTGTTTTATAGAATGTCTTTGGGAGTGTTCCCACCTCTTAAATCTTTTGGAAGAGTTTGAGAAAGATTGGCATAAGTTCTTCTTTGTATGTTTGGTAGAATTCACCTGTGAAGCCATCTGGCCCTGGACTTTTGTTTGTAGGGTTTTTTTAATTATTATTACAGATTCTATTTTACTTCTAGTGATCAGTCTGTTCAAATTAAGTATTTCATCTTGATTCAGTTTAGGTGGGCTGTATGTTTCTAGAAAGTTGTCCATTTTTTCTAGGTTGTCAAATTTGTTGGCATATCATAATTCATAGTATTCTCTTATGGGTTTTGTATTTCTGTGGTATCAGTTGTTATGTCTCCTTTTTCATTTCTTATTTTGTTTATTTGGGCATTCTCTCTTTCTTCTTGGTGAGCCTGGCCAGAGGTTTGTCAATTTTGTTTACCCTTTTAAAGAACCAGCTCTTTGTCTCATTGATTTTTTTCTATTGTTTTTTAATCTCTATTTTATTCCCTCTCTGATCTTTATTATTTCCTTCCTTCTGCTTACTTTAGGTTTTGTTTGTTCTTTTTCTAATTCTATTAGGTTGTAGGTTAGGTTGTTTGAGATTTTTCTTGTTTTTTGAGGAAAGCCCATATTGCTATGAACTTCCCTCTGAGAACTCCTTTTGCTGCACCCCATAGATTTTGTATGGTTGTGTTTTCATTGTTGTTTGTCTCAAGGTATTTTTTAATTTCTTTTTTGATTTCTCCATTGACCCATTGGCTTTTTAGTAGTGTGCTTAGTCTCCATGTAATTTTTTCCCCTCATTTCTTTTCCTGTGGTTGATTTCTAGTTTCATGCCATTGTGGTCAGAAAAGATGCTTGAGATAATTTCTATACTCTTAAATTTGTTGAGGCTTGTTTTGTGCCCTAGTACATTGTCAGTCCTAGAGAATGTTCCATAAGCACTTGAAAAGAATGTGTATTCTGATTTTTTGGATGTAATGTCCTGAGAATATCAATTAAGTCTGATTGTTCTATTATATCATTTAGGATCTCTGTTGCCTTATTGATTTTGTCTAGAAGATCTGTCCATTGATGTGACTGGGGTGTTAAAATCTTCTATTATTGTATTCCCATCAATTTCTCCCTTTCTGTCTGTTAGTATTTGTTTTATGTATTTGTGTGTTTCTATATCAGGTGCATATATGTTGACAAATGTAAAATCCTCTCCTTGTACTGATCCTTTTATCGTTATATAGTGTCCTTCTTTATCTTTCTTTATGGCCTTTGTTTTAAAGTCTATTTTGTCTGATATGAGTATTGCAACTCCTACTTTCTTATTTCTGTTTGCATGAAGTATCTCTTTCCATCCCCTCACTTTCAGTCTATGTGTGTTCTTTGCCCTAAGGTGCGTCTCTTGTAGACAGCATATTGTAGGCTCTTTTTTTTTTATTCAGTCTGCTATTCTGTCTTTTGATTGGAGTATTCAGTCCATTGACATTTAAGGTAATTATTGATACATATCAATTTATTGCCATTTTAAACCTTGTTTTCCAGTTGATTATATGTTTATTCTTTGTTCCTTTTTCTTTTTGTGGTATAATGATTTCCTTTTATTTTACACTTGTGTTCTTTTTGGTTTTGTGAATCTATTGTATGTTTTTGATTTGTGGTTGCCCTCTTTTTCTATTATGTTAACCCCTTCCTATATCTGCTTGCTTTAAACAGTCATATAGGCTCAAACAAATTCTAAAAAAAGAATCTACATTTTCTTACTCTACTTCCCCATATTTTATGATTTTTGATGTCCTTTTTTTACCTCTACATGTTCATCCTTTTGTGTTTCTTGCGTTTATCATCGCTTTTACAAAAAGTTTTTTTTTTTTTTTTCGATCTGTATATTGGTTTATTTAAGTGATTTACTTTCTAGTTGTGATTTACTCCTTCCTTCTTCTTTTCTATTTAGAGAAGAACTTTCAATATTTCTTTTAGGATAGTTTTAGTATTGCTGAATTCTTTTAGTTTTTGCTTGTCTGAGAAATTCTTTATCTCTCCTATTCTAAATGATAATCTTGTTGAGTGGCGTATTCTAGGTTGCAGATTTTTCCCTTTCAAGACTTTGAATACACACACACACACACACACACACACACACACACACACACACATTTTGGCTGCACCTCACAGCATGCAGGATCTTTTTTTATTTTATTTTTTATTTTTTTGGGGGGGTACATCAAGTTCAATCATCTGTTCTTATACACGTATCCCCATATTCCCTCCCTCCCTCCACTCCACCCTCCCAATCCCAGTCCTCTAAGGCATCATCCATCCTCGAGTTGAACTCCCTTTGTTATACAGCAACTTCCCACTGGCTATCTATTTTACAGTTGGTAGGATATATATGTCTATGCTACTCTCTCACTTAGTCTCAGCTTCCCCTTCACCCCCCGTCCCCCCAAACCTTGAGTTCTCCAGTCCATTCTCTGCATCTGTTTCCTTGTTCTTGTTTTGTCACTGAGTACATCAGTACCATTTTTAGATTCCGTATATGTGAGTTAGCATACAATATTTGTCTTTCTCTTTCTGACTTACTTCACTCTGTATGACAGACTCTAGGTCTATCCACCTCATTACATATAGCTCCATCTCATCCCTTTTCATAGCTGAGTAATATTCCATTGTATATATATGCCACTTCTTCTTTATCCATTCATTTGTTGATGGGCATTTAGGTTGCTTCCATGTCCTGGCTATTGTAAATACTGCTGCAATAAACATTATGGTACATGTTTCTTTTTGGATTATGGTTTTCTTTGGGTATATGCCCAGGAGTGGGGTGACTGGATCATATGGTAGTTCTATTTTTAGTTTTTAAGGAACCTCCAAACTGTTTTCCATAGTGGCTGTACCAACTTACAGTCCCACCAACAGTGCAGGAGAGTTCCCTTTTCTCCAAACCTTCTCCAAAATTTGTTGTTTCCAGATTTTGTGATGATGGCCATTCTGACTGGTGTGAGGTGATACCTCACTGTGGCTTTGACTTGCATTTCTCTGATGATGAGTGATGTTGAGCACCTTTTCATGTGTTTGTTGGCCATCTGTATGTCTTCTTTGGAGAAATGTCTATTTAGGTCTTCTGCCCATTTGTGGATTGGGTTATTTGCTTTTTTGGTATTAAGCTGCATGAGCTGCTTGTATATTTTGGAGGTTAATCCTTTGTCTGTTGTTTCATAGGCAACTATTTTTTCCCATTCCGAGGGTTGCCTTCTAGTCTTGTTTATGGTTTCTTTTGCTGTGCAAAAGCTTTTAAGTTTCATGAGGTCCCATTAGTTTACTCTTGATTTTATTTCCATGATTCTAGGAGGTGGGTCCAAAAGGACCTTGCTTTGATGGATGTCATAGAGTGTTCTGCCTATGTTTTCCTCTAGGAGTTTTATAGTGTCTGGCCTTACATGTAGGTCTTTAATCCATTTGGAGTTTATTTTTGTGTATGGTGTTAGGAAGTGTTCTAATTTCATTCTTTTACATGTAGCTGTCCAATTTTCCCAGCACCACTTATTGAAGAGGCTGTCTTTTTTCCATTGTATATTCTTGCCTCCTTTGTCAAAGATAAGGTGCCCATATGTGTTTGGGCTTACTTCTGAGTTCTCTATTCTATTCCATTGATCTTCCTTTCTATTTTTGTGCCAGTACCATACTGTCTTGATCACTATGGCCTTGTGGTATAGTTTGAAGTCAGGAAGACTGATTCCACCAACTCCATTTTTCCTTCTCAAGATTGCTTTGGCTATTTTGGGGTCTTTTGTGTTTCCATACAAATCGTAAGATTTCTTGCTCTAGTTCTGAGAAAAATGCCATTGGTAATTTGATTGGGATTGCATTGAATCTGTAAATTGCTTTGGGTAGTACAGTCATTTTCACTATGTTCATTCTTCCAATCCAGGAACATGGTATGTCCCTCCATCTGTTTGTGTTGTCTTTGATTTCTTTCATCAGTGTCTTGAAGTTTTCTGCATACAGATCTTTTGCCTCCTTAGGCAGGTTTATTCCTAAGTATTTTATTCTTTTTGTTGCGGTGGTGAATGGGAGAGTTTCCTTAATTTTTCTTTCTGCTCTTCCATTGTTAGTGTATAGGAATGCAAGAGATTTCTGTGCATTAATTTTGTATCCTGCTACTTTACTAAACTCATCAATGAGTGCTAGCAGTTTTCTGGTAGAGTCTTTAGGGTTTTCTATATATAATATCATGTCATCTGCAAAGAGTGACAATTTTACTTCTTTTCCAATTTGGATTCCTTTTATGTCTTTTTCTTCTCTGATTGCTATGGCTAAAACTTTCAAAACTATGTTGAATAATAATGGTGAGAGTGGACACCCTTGTCTTGTTCCTGTTCTTAGAGGGAATTCTTTCAGTTTTTCCCCATTGAGAATGATGTTGTCTTTTGGTTTCTCATATATGGCTTTTATTACGTTGAGGTAATTTCCTTCTGTACCCATTTTCTGGAGAGCTTTTATCATAAATAGATGTTGAACTTTGTCAAAAGCTTTTTCTGCATCTATTGAGATGATCATATGGTTTTTATCCTTCAGTTTGTTGATATGATGTATCATGTTGATTGATTTGCGTATATTGAAGAATCCTTGCATCCCAGGGATAAACCCCACTTGATCATGGTGTATGATTTTTTTAATGTGCTGTAGGATTCTGTTAGCTAGTATTTTGTTGAGGATTTTTGCATCTATATTCATCAGTGATATTGGTCTGTAATTTTCTTTTTTTGTGACATCTTTGCCTGGTTTTGGTATCAAGGTGATGGTGGCCTCGTAGAATGAGTTTGGGAGTGTTCCTCCTTCTGCAATATTTTGGAAGAGTTTGAGAAGGATAGGTGTTAGCTCTTCTCTAAATGTTTGATAGAATTCGCCTGTGAATCCATCTGGCCCTGGGCTTTTGTTTGTTGGGAGATTTTTAATCACTGCCTCAATTTCCGTACTTGTGATTGGTCTGTTCATAGTTTCTATTTCTTCCTGGTTCAGTCTTGGAAGGTTGTATTTTTCTGAGAATTTATCCATTTCTTCAAGGTTATCCAGTTTATTGGCATATAGTTGCCTGTAGTCATCTCTCATGATCTTTTGTATTTCTGAGGTGTCCGTTGTTACTTCTCCTTTTTCATTTCTAATTCTGTTGATTTGCATCTTCTCTCTTTTTTTTCTTTTTTTTTTCTCCCTTTTTTTCTTGATGAGTCTGGCTAATGGTTTATCAATTTTGTTAATCTTCTCAAAGAACCAGCTTTTAGTTTTATTAATTTTTGCTATTGCTTCCTTCCTTTCTTTTTCATTTATTTCTGCTCTGATCTTTATGATTTCTTTCCTTCTGCTCACTTTGGGATTTCCTTGTTCTTTTTCCAATTGTTTTAGGTTTAAGGTTAGGTGGTTTATTCGATCATTTTCTTGTTTCTTAAGGTAGGACTGTATTGCTATAAACTTCCCTCTTAGAACTGCTTTTGCTGTGTCCCATAGGTTTTGGGTTGTTGTGTTTTCATTGTTGTTTGTTTCTAGATATTTTTTGATTTCCTCTTTGATTTCTTTAGTGATTTCTTGGTTGTTTAAGAGTGAATTGTTTAGCCTCCATGTGTTTGTATTTTTTGCAGTTTTTTTCCTGTAATTGATATCTAGTCTCATGGTGTTGTGGTCTGAGAAGATGCTTGATATGATTTCAATTTTCTTGAATTTGCCGAGGTTTGATTTGTGACCCAAGATGTGATCTGTCCTGGAAAATGTTCCGTGTGCACTTGAGAAGAAAGTGTATTCTGTTGTTTTTGGATGGAATGTCCTATGAATATCAATTAAGTCGAGATGGTCTAATGTGTCATTTAAAGCTTGTGTGTCTTTATTTTCTGTTTGGATGATCTGTCCATTGATGTAAGTGAGGTGTTCCAGTCTCCCACTATTATTGTGTTACTGTCGATGTCCCCTTTTATGGCTGTTAGCATTTGCCTTATGTATTGATGTGCTCCTATGTTGGGGACATAGATATTTACCATTGTGATATGTTCTTCTTGGATGGATCCCTTGATCATTATGTAGTGTCCTTCCTTGTCTCTTTTAATAGTCTTTACTTTCAAGTCTAATTTGTCTGATATGAGTATTGCTACTCCAGCTTTCTTTTGACTTCCATTTGCATGGAATATCTTTTTCCATCCCTTTCCTTTCAGTCTATATGTATCCCTTGGTCTGAAGTGGGTTCCTTGTAGGCAGCATATAGAAGGGTCTTGTTTTTGTATCCATTCAGCCAGTCTGTGTCTTTTGGTTGGAGCATTTAATCCATTTATATTTAAGGTGATTATTGACATGTGTGTTTCTATTACCATTTTCTTAATTGTTTTGGGTTTGTATTTGTAGGTGTTTTCCTTTTCTTGTGTTTCCTACTTAGAGAAGTTCCTTTAGCACTTGTTGTAAGGCTGGTTTGGTGGTGCTGAATTCTCTTAACTTTTGCTTGTCTGTAAAGCTTTTGATTTCTCCCTCAAGTCTGAATGAGATTCTTGCTGGGTAGAGTATTCTTGGCTGTAGGTTTCTCTCTTTGAGGACTTTCAGTATATCCTGCCATTCCCTTCTGGCCTGCAGAGTTTCTGTAGAAAGGTCAGCTGTTATCCTTATGGGTTTTCCCTTGTATGTTGTTTGTTGCTTTTCTCTTGCTGCTTTTAATATTTTTTCTTTGTGTTTAATTGTTAGTTTGATTAATATGTGCCTTGGTGTATTTCTCCTTGGGTTTCTTCTGTATGGGACTCTCTGTGCTTCTTGGACTTGGTTAATTATTTCTTTTCCCATGTTGGGGAAGTTTCCCACTAGAACCTCTTCAAATATTTTCTCAGACCCTTTCTTGTTTTCTTCTTCTGGGGTGCCTATAATTCGAATGTTGGTATGCTTAATGTTATCACTGAGGTCTCTGAGACTGTCTTCTATTCTTTTTATTCTTTTTTCTTTTTCCTGCTCTGTGGCAGTTATTTCCCCCATTCTATCTTCCAACTCACTTATTCATTC
Organism: Hippopotamus amphibius kiboko; assembly: GCF_030028045.1. Classification (NCBI taxonomy): domain Eukaryota; kingdom Metazoa; phylum Chordata; class Mammalia; order Artiodactyla; family Hippopotamidae; genus Hippopotamus; species Hippopotamus amphibius. The sequence goes on along the minus strand of NC_080189.1, from coordinate 84,584,450 downwards.
TTCTGCCTCAGTCATTCTGCTGGTTATAGCATCTAGAGTATTTTTAATTTCAGTTATTTGGTTTTCCATTGCTGTTTGTTTTTCTGAGTTCTTATGAACTGTTTCTTGTACTTTCTCTATTTTGTTATTGAGATTTTGTATCATTTTTACTATCATTACTCTGAATTCTTTTTCAGGCATTTTCCCTATTTCCTCCTCATTTATTTGGTCATGTGGTTTTCTTTTTTTTCTTGCTCCTTTGCCTGCATGGTGTTTCTTTGTTTCCTCATGGTTGTCCAAACTTTTGGGGTTGCTTGTCCTGGCGATAGAGGTGTTTATAGAAGACTGTCCAAGCCTCAGGCTAATGTCTGAATGTTGGGTTAAACAAATACTAAGTCTGGGAAATACATACATGTATAAGACACACAATTACTGAATCCATTAGGACATAAGGCTCTAGAAAGACCTGACAGAAGAACCCCAGTATGCCATCAGATATTCAAAGAGAAACCCAACAGAAACTGACAACTGAAACAGAACAAATCAGAAACAAAAGCAAAAACTAACAAACAAACAAATAACACCTTACACATACAAACACTAATCCAGGGAGATTTTGTAAGCTAGGATCTAATATAAAAAAGAGTTAGAGTACCACCAGACAGAATGGAGATTCTGAGAATGAAATTAGACAATTGTACTAAGAACTAAGATAAAGACAAAAACCTAATATTAAATACCAAGATGGTGCGTCATCAGGAGAATAGAGCAAGGAGTCTGAGCAGATCAATAGTGTTGCTTATAAGTATGTTAAGATAAACTAACAATGGCTGGAAGAAAGGGGAACAGAAGAGCTTAGTGTGATTGGAAATATGCAAATAAAAAGAAAGGAATAGAAATGTATAAAAGAGAGGGATGAAAGGAAGGTATGAGAAATATATTGTACATACTACCAAAAACTTAGCTAGAATTAGAAGTATATAAAAAGGCAAAAAAATAAAAATAGAATAAAACATAGAATTAAAAATATGTTATGAAACTTGTAGATCCCTTAGGACTAAGATCGTAATTAATAAAGGAAAAAAAAAATCCAGAACTGATCCCAGAATGGACCAGTTCAATAGAATTGATACTAATATTTCTGTTTCCTTAGAGTCTTAGCTGTAAGTGTCCTTCTACTTACCTTGGGTTTTTTTGCATTATTCTGTGGCCAGCAGAGCTTCCTTTATTGTTCGTCTGTAAGCATCAGTGTGTGGGGAGGGAGAGGGTACAATAGTGGCTCCTTTCCCTGGGAGTGAGTGAGCAGTGGCGCACTGTTGTTTCAGTCGGGCTTGGAGGTGCCTGTTGCAGAGGGATGCCAGTGGCTCAGATGTAAACAGAAAGTCTCAGAGTTGAGCCTCTCTCGGGGTTTTTTTTTTTCTCGGCAGCCTCCCTGCTGCCTGCATTCCAAGGGGTTTTAATCCAGCCCCACCCGAGTGCCTGAGCGTGCTTGTTATCCCTGAGCACCTTAGGTGGCCCACAGGGCGTCTCTCCACTGCCTGTTGCAGAGGCGCGGAAAGAGAGAGAGAGAGAGGCTATGCGCGCGGCTCCTCCCCCCGCCCGTGAGCCTGCAGCCTCCAGCCGCCATCATGGCCGGGCAGCTCTCAGGGGCAGGCACTCCTCACTGCAGACTTCTTCTCTCCTGTCCTCTCGGTCTGTCACCTTTCTGGCAACAATGTTTCTCACCCTGAACCAGCTCTCCGGTTCCCACACTCCCGCTGCCGGACTGTCTGTTCAGCTGTGAATCGACGTCTGGGTCTGGAAACACTAAGCTGCACTATGGACCCTCCGTGTGTTTCTCACTCCCTCCCGTCTGCCACAGCTCTGCTGCTTCACCCTCTTTGAGCCGTCGTAGATGCCTCCCTACCAGTTATGTCGGGCTCCTTGCGGTCCTTTCTGGTATCCAAGGTCGTCTGCTGGTGTTCAGTTGGTCCTCTGTGGGAATTATTGTGTCTTTTGGTGCATTCCCAATGCATCTGTGGAGAGGGATGCATTCCATGTCCCTCTACTTCACCACTGTCTTTTTCTCCTCAGCATTCAGGATCTTAGTTCTCCAACCAGGAATTGAATCCAGGCCCCAGCAGTGAAAGTGCCGAGTCCTAACCACAAAAACCACGGGGAATTCCTAGGACTTGTAATATATTTTGCCACTGCCTTCTGGCCTGCAGCATTTCTGTAGTGAAATCAGCTGATAGCCTTATGGGGGTTCCCTTGTAATTAACTGTTTTTCTCTTGCTCCCTTTGGCATCCTCTTTTCATCTTCAACTTTTCCCATTTTTATTATAATATGTCTTGATGCAGGTTTGTTTGGGTTCATCTTGCTTGGGACACTCTGTGCTTCTTGTATCTGCATATATGTTTCCTTCTTTAGGTTTGGGAAGTTTTCAGCCATAATTTATTCAAATATGTTTTCAATTCCTTTTTCTTCTCCTTCTGGTATCCCTATTTTGGGTAGATTGGTGTGCTTTATATCATCCTATTGCTTTTCTTTTTTTAACTTGGCTTTCTGTCTGCTGTTTTGATTGGGTAATTTCCACTATTCTATCTTCTAGATCATTTATTCTTCTGCATTATGCACTGCCTTTAGCTCAGATTTCATCTTGGCAAATGAATTTTCTAATTATGCTTGGTTCCTCCTTATAGTTTCTAGTTCTTTTTTTTCCAGTAATCTGCATTTCTGTTGATAACCTTAATTCCTTCAGTATTTTCATTACCTCCTTTTTGAACTCTGTGCCTATTAGACTGAAGATGTCTGTTTCACTGTTTGTTCCTTCAGGGGAATTCTCTTGGTCTTTTAACTGGGAATGGTTCCTCTGCTTATTTAATTTATTTTTTTAATAGTGTTGTTGTTTTTAATTGTCTTGAACAAGTAACACAGCTTTTTTAAAATTTTTATTTATTTATTTAATTTATTGGCTGTGTTGGGTCTTCGTTGCTGCACACAGGCTTTCTCTAGTTGTGAGTGGGGGCTACTCTTCGTTGCAGTGCTCGGGCTTCTCATTGCAGTGGCCTCTCTTGTTGCAGAGCAAAGGCTCTAGGCGCATGGGCTTCAGTAGTTGTGGCTCGTGGGCTCTAGAGTGCAGGCTCAATAGTTGTGGAGCACAGGCTTAATTGCTCCTTGGCATGTGGGATCTTCCTGGGGCAGGGATCGAACTCGTGTCCCCTGCATTGGCAGGTGGATTCTTACCCACTATGCCACCTAGAAAGTCCCTCCTCTGTTTCTTTTTGCTTATATTTATCTTATTCTGTGTGTTTAGAAGAAAGAATTCTCTACTATAGTCTTGGGGGGCTATTTATATGTGGGAGCATCCCAGCATAGCTTGTGTGGGTTTAATTTTTTCTTTTTTTTTTTGCATGAGGGCTGCTTTTGGTTTGGATGCTTGCCATCTCTTTCCTCAGTGTGGTGGAAATTATCCCCTCAAAAGGGGGTGTGCAGATGCACAACCCACACACACTCCTGGGAAGACGGGTACAGTGCTTGGTGCCCAGTCATGATCACAGGACTCTTGGCAGTGGTGGTGGAGTCCAAGATGGCAGTGGCATCCCCCAAGCTTGTGTAGAGGGTGCCCTGCTGCCTGAGAGTGCACTTGTGGAGAAAGAAGCTTCTATGGTGGTCCTGCCCCTCTCCTTGCACCCCACCCCCACCCCCGTGGTGGCACATTGCATTTCTGGCAGGCCCAGGCTTCTTCCTGTACTCGCTTGGTTGTGGTCCACCACACCATAGCCCCCTCAGTCTGTCTCCATACAGCCAACCCTAGTCCTTTCCCCAGGGTCTGACCTCCAAAGTCCAAGCCTCAGCAACCAGCCCCCTACCCCCACCCCAACAGAGAAGCATCTCAGGCTGAGGAGTGCCAGGCGGTGGCAGTGACCACCTGTGCAGGTCTCTTTCTGCTTTGCCCTCCGCAAAATGGTTGCTGTGGTCTCCTCTGAGCCTCCGAGGCTCCCCCTCTGTCCCGGCTGATCTCCCCACTAGTGAGGAGACTTTCCAGTGTGTGGAAATCTTTGCTCTTTCACACTTACCTCCTAGGGGCACAGGTCCCATCCCAATTCCTTTCTCTCTCTCTATTTTCTTTTTTTCTTTGTCCTACCCTGTTACATGGAGATTTTCTTGTCCTTTTGGAAGTCTGAGGTCTTTTGCCGGCATTCAGTAGATGTTGTATGAGAATCCTTCCACACGTAGATGTATTTTTGATGTATTTGTGGGAGAAGGTGAGCCCCACATCCTACCCCTCCACCATCTTGATCTGATCCCCTGTAAATTCCAATCTTAACTTGTAGATCATCACAAACGCAGGCGGCAGGACAGACTGGGTCTGTGGCTTGGAGATTGCAGACCCCTGAACTAGATGAAGAAGCAGGCAAAGCATTACAAGAAGAGGAAACAGCTCATGAGAAGGCATAGGCACATTCAGGAACTACAAGTAGTTGTTAATAATTAATTTTTAAAAAGGTAAAATGATGACTCTCATACAAACATTAAACAAACATGTGCCAAAGATTTTATCTAACACATCGAGGGAACCAGTAAATGTTATAAACAGTTCAAAGGGAGAGTTTTCAAAAACATGTGTATACAAGCCATCAGAAATGCTGAAATCAATTGGTCAATGTCTCTAAGCCATCATTTTTTTTTGAATAAATTTATTTATTTATTTATTGACTGCATTGGGTCTTTGTTGCTGCATATGGGCTTTCTCTAGTTGTGGCAAGCGGGGACTACTCTTCATTGTGGTGTATGGGCTCCTTATTGCAGTGGCCTCTTGTTGAGGAGCACAGGCTCTAGGTGTGCAGGCTTCAGTAGTTTCAGCATGCGGGGTCAATAGTTGTGGCTTGCAGGCTTTAGAGTGCAGGCTCCATAGTAATGGTGCATGGGCTTAGTTGCTTCGTGGCATGTGGGATCTTCCTGGAGCAGGGATCGAACCTGTGTCCCCTGCATTGGCAGGTGGATTCTTAACCACTGCGCCACCTAGGAAGCCTCTCCAAGGCATCTTATCAATTGCATCTCCTCAGGACATCTTTTGCATCTCTATGGACAAGAATTATTTGCATTACTATTGGTGGTACTCTAAGACTTACAGAGTTGTAAAGTAACTCAAAGACATAGATAACCAGGAAGTATGCACTACATGGGAACACTAGTAATTTTTCCCTCATTTAAAAATTTTTCACCATTTTTCCTGGCATAGTTCAGTGTGATTGGAGGGAAGGGCTATAAGAGGATTCATTCTGTTTCTCATCATCCATGATGGTCCCCAACATCCTGGTCTTTATTACTTCGTCTTCCTCTGCTTCCTTGTTACATCAGTTCATTTCAGGGGAATTGAAGGAAATGTTGATCCCTGTGTAACTATGAGCAAGTTACTTCTTCATGCCTCAACCCCCTCATGTGAAAAATGAGGATATCTTAGTACCTACTGCACAGGGTGGATGTGGGAATTCAATAATTTAGTATGCCTTATTCTCCTAATTCCACCTCTGTAGACTCACTGAAACCCTAAAGTGTGCTACTGTGTCACTGTGACACAAGGCCGGTACACCAAGGAATGAAATAAAAGAAGTGTGGCCATCCACCGGGGCTGTTAGAGTAGGGAGGATGCAGGATGGCTGTGGACCGGTGTGTGGCTTTAGAGCCGTCATTTAATGCTCTAGATCTTAGTTTCCTCATCCTGAGGGCAAAGAGTTAGGACTGTAATTATCCATGCCTCTGTGTTAACAATTTCTGCATAGAAATGACACAGCTTTTACACACTTATCAACAACTTAAAACTTAGTACATTTTAACACTTTCCTATAAGTACTGAAATGCATTTAAAAAATTCTGATAGGAACTATAAAGGTTCATGGACGGACTCGAGTCCCCTGGCTTGCTCTTAAATGCCCTGTGAGCTCCAACTGCCTTAGTCTGGTAACTAGAACATTCCAAGGCAGGTTCTGAGCGGGGAGGTGCCAGGATTACCTCAGGTCCATGTCCCTATGGACTATGTGCATCTTCCCTTCTTCTATGCAGAGGGAAACTGGGGACGTTGGTTATAAAAGAAACCCAAGGGTAAATCTACCAGGGTTCTCTCCAGGTGCCGATGGGCTCTCCTGGGGTGATCTGAGGTAACACAGGGCAGTTGACATGAGTCCTGTCAGGCAGGGTTGGGCGGCTTCCTCACGGCCTGCAGACCTTGCAGGCAGGCCCACACTCAGCCGTCCTTTCAGAGTCTTGGCAGCATGCGTCAGCTCCAGGGAGCACAGTGATCTGAGCTTCACTTGGGTTCACAGAATCTTCTGAAAGGCTGATTAGCTGTCTCAGTGTCTCCTGGGACTTTGTAATCCTCCACATATCCCGTCAGGACTTGCCAGCCTCCTTGTGCCCAGTGAAGACTCCTGAGCCATCATGAGATGCCCTTGAGTCTGGGCAGGTCTCCGTAAGTGCTGCTTCCTCAGCCGTGCGGTGCGGTGGGTCAAGGGGCAAAGGCAGGCCAGGCCACTGCTGGGCAAGGCTCACCAAGCAACTCTGGCTGAGATAAGGCTGCACCAGGGAATTTCCTCCCAGGCTGCCTTCCAAGGAAATACCCTGTCCCAGGGGTACTGAAACGTTCACTTCTCCCACATTTGAGTTCAACTGAATGCATTGAACTGTGCACCTAAAACAGGAGGATTTTATGCGGTGTAAACGACACCTAATGGAATTTGCCTGCTTTGAAGGTCTTGTGACAAGAGAAGTAGAGCTAGGATCCCACACTGTTGAGTCTGGGAGCTGCTCCTGCCCTGCAGCCTGTCCGCTCTCTGTTTCTGGGAGATAACAGAGCAAGAACGAGAGTGAGAGAGGGGAGAGATCTGGAAAGATCTTCACCGAAAGATTGTGTACTTCCAGGTGACGTTTATTTTCATCTTCATACTTCTTTATATTATCTGATGTGGGGTAAATGAGCATATATTATATTTCAGGAAAAGCAATAAAGCTATTTTCTTTGTGGAAAGAAAATAAGAGAAGCCAAGACCTTTGATTAAGAAGAGCTATACTGAGAGACTTCTGATTACCTGGTAGGCTGAACTTTTTGTCCCACGGGCAAGTTATTTTTTGGACAATAGCTTCTGACAACACTCTAACCCTAACCTTAGTCCTAAAAGGTAAATAGTTAAATCATTCTGAGATGAAGGCAGGTATCCTAAGAACATGACACCGATTTACAGGGCGACAGCCCACAGTCACCTATGCGTGGTTATTTGAAGGCAAATTTATGAAATGTAAACAATGTTGTCACTTCAGTTTTCATTCTAAAACTGGAGATACATATATCAGGTGAAAAACCCCTCAAGATATAATAAAATCACCCAAGAATGCAGCAGACCTTTTAAATTTACATATTTCAAAAGAAAAACACTTTTTGGAACCCCATCGTTTGGAATAACTTTTAAATATACACCAATATTTAGTGTCTAGGGTCTCATATTTTGCAAAAAAATTTAAAAGACTAAAGGGAAAAATAGTATTCGATTAATAAAACAGATCACAAACCAATCAAATGAACAAACTGAAAAATCCCTTTATTTCAGTTAAACCCCCTATGGAAGTTTATACCTAAAAATCAAATGCTACTGTGGTCTCCTAACCCCTGGTGCTTTGTAGGTGTTATTAATTTATAAAAATAAGTGAAACAAGTTAGTTCAGTGGATACTGACTGCAGGCTTCCTCTGTGCTCAGTCCTGAAATGGAAAAGATGTGATTCCAGTCTTCGGAGTTTGCTTTCCAGTGTGTCAGAAGTGAACAGGTTCATCTGGCCAGTAGGGAACAAAATTAAAAACAACAATGGCATCAACTTAAAATATAGCAATAAATGAAAACATACAAATAACAAGAATCTTTGGGAAACATTTCTGAAAGAGCTTAAAGATCTACAAAAGTGTGTTTGGCTTAGTTCACAGCCATTATTCTTTCATGAGGATATTCTCTGTGAGCTTGTAGGAATCCCAAACCTGTTCTTTCAAGTAACCAACAAACTTACCCACTGAAACTGCATAGGAGGTTTGAAATGGATAGTTTCAGATCCTGACGAGTGAAATTTGAGCTGCCTTAGTTTCATTCCTATCCTATAAACCCTCTTTGGAGGACTATGGAATTCCAAACCACATGGAGTCCCAAACCCCTTAAATCTGCACTTCCTGCGCTGGTTATATTTGGTGAATCACAAGGCAAACAGAAAATGCGTGAGACATTTAATACGATCCTGAGTCAGCCGGGCTTGACAGAGTGTTGAGAACCAAGAAGAAAATATCCCATTTGGTTCCCCTGGAAGTAGGTTGGGGTGGGGTTGGGGGGTCTCTTGTTCCTAAGAAACAAGCCCCTCTAGTTCAGCACATTTTATAGGTGTTAAGTGTCCAGCCACCTGAAGATGATCAGTGAATCACGAACCAGAAAAAACTGAATGAATAAAATAGGGAACAAAATATCCCTGCATTATCCTGGCAATTAAAATTGGCTTTAGGGAAAACCAGAAGAGAAAATGAGAAGGTCTAAGAGAAGAAAACAAAGAAGGTCTAAGAGACTGGGAAAAAAAACAAAGGAGATTACATCTTGTAAAGAAAGGCAGATGGTGATTGACAAGGGAAATAACAGTTGACTTAAATTACCACAGGGCATGAAGGAGGTTTTCCTAGCTGCTCTAAATTATTAGACATTAGAGACAGTTGTCTCTCTTTTGTCTTGAATGCTTCACTCCCTGGAAATTCCATTTGATTACTTTGCCAGTCCATTCACTCTGTTTGGTAACTTAGGCCTGATGAAAGCCAACCCAAAGCAGGTCAAATCACATGCCCTCAAATTTTAGAATCTAAATTCTAAATCTAAATTTAGAGATTAAGCTTTTTCTGATATAGATTATTTCTCCATATGATTTTGTTGGTGGTTTCTGCAATTCAATCAGTCCATTCAAAAAGAAAGTGCCTACTGTGTGCACCACACTAAGCTTGCCACAGTGTGATGTATGTTATATCTTTGGCCAAAAACCTTGTGGGGTAGATGGATCACGCCCAGGTGAATTCAGCACAGAAGGGTAGACGACGAACTGTCTTAGTTACAAATAGTAGCCAAGAGAGCAGCTTCTTAAGGAGAATCAATTCACTCCAGGACTAGAGTAGGGAGCAGAGGAATAGGCTAGATTTGTCTCAATTCTGCTAATTGTCAGCTTGGTGGAGATTAGGCAAGACCCTGCAGTGGAAGATCCATGAGACTTAAAATATTGAAGGTCCGTGCACTGTGGCAGAGCCATGGAAAGAGGCTGACATAAAGGGGGACCCACCCCAAAGAAGAAAACAAAGTCCCAGGTCCCAGTCAAAGGTGGGTACAGCCAAGGCTGACTCCTAATATTGGTCCAGGCTACCTGCTAGGAAGAAAGGGACCCTAGACAAAAACCCAATCCTGCAGAATGGGAAGGGAAGGGAAAGTCTGCTTGGTGGATGAGGAATGCTGCCCCCTGGTGGGCACTAGCATACCTAGCACGAGGCCCTCGGGCACTGGACCATGCCCGAGTCTGGGGAGGATGAAGGTCAGAGGATACAGAGGAATTTTCCTGCCAGAACTGAGCCTTTGGCTTCTGGGCACAAGAAACACAAGTGGCCCAGTTGCTGAAGTCAGAGGAAGAGCAATAAGGATAGGTCTTCGCTGTGGTCCTTGCCATCACATTGCTGAGAGTAATTAGGGGGAGGCTGACAGCAACACTTCACTGCTGTAGAAAGGCTGTCATTTCCATCACGAAGAAGATGGAGTAGCCAACTCTGCCTGGAGGAGACAAGAAAAGCTTTACAAAGGGTGAAAGCTAAAGGACACGTGGAGATGGCAGAACGGTGTCCTGTGCAAAGGCCTAAGTCATAAAAGTGCATGACATCACCGGGCCCAGAATGAGTGGAGCATAGCTCTCCTATGGGAATGTGCAAAGAGAGGTTGGGGCTGGCTTGGGAACACATTTTGTGATGCCACACTAAGAAACTCGCATCCTGCCAGTAAAAGGATCCCAGTGAAGGTTTGTAAGCCAAGAAGTGACACGTCTAAGTCTGTGTTCTCTGGTGACAAGGAGGATGATGGCAGAGGGAGCCGATGAGAAGGTTTAGGAGGCACCTGGAATCTCGGTTAGAAATGAGGACAGCCCCCAGTTCATGTATTGATGTACGTCTATAGAGGAAAGAATAAATTCAGAAAAAGAAAAGCTGAAGACAGCATTTGGAAATCGGGGAATTTCCTTCATAATATTATTTGATGATCTCATCTTGGGAAAAGCTAAGAGTCATCCTGAAAATGTAATGCTTTAAAATTTTTGCTTGGAGTTGCTGAGAGACACATAACTTTGGGTCATCATCAAGACCGGCCCCACAAAATACTGAATTTGGTCTTTCTAAACCAAATAAAAGAGTTCGGTTAATCCTAGTTAGCCTTCTCCCCCACCCAGCACCCCTGCAACCACCTCTCCTTCCCCCCATCACACTGTTCTTGAAAGGATCTTCGCAGTAAACAAGCCAGTGAAAGCTAAGACTTTCTAACAGTCTTGGGGGAGGAGAAATGGTGAGGATCAGGCGCTATTTCAAACCGACAAGAACAAGGGAGGAAGCACTCTAAGGACTGCACCTTTAAGTCTCCCAGTTGCGTGATGCTCTGGAACCCAGTTTGAGCCCCACAACTTCCCTCTGAAAGGGCGTGAGTGGTGTCCCAGTGCCAGCAAGCCAAGGCCCAAGGGCAGTCACTAATGTTAGGCTGAGGGGAAAGACAGTGGAAGCAAGAGCTAAGGCCACTTCCCTCTTTGTCGTTGGACCCCATCCATCGTTCACGGAGCCCAGGCTCAGAGATTTTGACTCTGTATCAGGAGAATGGAAGGGAAAGGAAGAAACTAAGCATAGCTGAGTTTCCTGGCTTGAACAAATGGGTGGGTGAAGATGCCATTGACTAAGATGGAAGGGAAGAAGATGGATAGATTTGAACAAAAGATTTCAGCTGTGAGTATCAATTGAGGTGCTGGTGAGTCATCCAGATAGAGGTGTCCATTCATAGGTGGTTGAAAACATGGAGCCAAAGCTCAGGAAGTAGGTGGGTTAGAGAAGAGAAAAGAAGTGGATTCAGCCATTAAACTGTCCAGATGAGTTTGTCTGAAGAATACACACAGGAAGAGAAAGGAGATGCTCTGATGACAAAGCCAGGGGAAATACCAGCATTGAAGGGGAAAAGGTAGAAGAAGAGAATATTTTCTGTTTCATCTCTTTGGTATCTGAAAATTACAATATTGTTTGCTTGGTCACATTGATATACTCAAAGTCAATTAAACAGTGGAGCCATAAACGCATCACTCCCAGTCTAGGAGATACTGAATAGTGTCGTTTCCAGAACTTCTATATTAGAGCATGCACTACCAAAGCCTCTGGGTAAGGGTGAAAATGGGGAGAAGTCTTTCAAGGCTGAGTAAATGCTGAAAGACAGACCTTCTCCTCCCTGAGGATGAGCACACGTTATGTTGTGGCCAGCAGTTACAGGAAAGGACAGCAGAGACCATGGCCCAGCCACGAGCTAGCCTTCTGGATTTTAATTTTAATTTTTTTGTTGTTGTTGTTCAGAATGAGCCAATTCTTCTTTTTGACAGTTGCCACTATAAATCAGTGAAATGGGTTAGGTAATTTTGGTTTAACATCGTATCTGTAGAGGATGATTTTACTACTCAAATTCTAGGAGCCAAAATATTCCACGGACTGTGTCACTCTTTCTTTGTAAGTTTCATCAGACACAGCTTCTTTTCTCCAGGCTACCAGAATCTTGGTTTCTGAAGGCAAAGTTGGATGCTCAAGCAAAAAGACACAAGTTAGTGAAAAATGAAAACGTCTGCATTTATCAGTTACCCTCTTCCAGGTTCAGCGTTTACTTTGTAAAGCATTATTACTGCAAGCAGTAAATAAAAATTATTTGAACAGGCCGTACCTTTCATCCAAGTAAACTTAGAGCACCCCCCTTCCCAAACAAACAATTCATTCCTCTAGAGGGCGTGGCAACTCAATTTCTTTTGTGAGCATGTGTAAGCCTCTGATTCTTTGTGACTCTTCCTCCTTAATTCACAGCAGCTACAAGTAATCTAAGAACTTAGTTATAAATTTGGTAGGAATGTTGCAGTTTGTTGCTGAAGCCCTGGTATCAACTCCTAGTCACTGCTTCCCAAAGCTTGGCTCCTAAATGAAGAAGAAGAACGTTAGCTGTAAAATCGTTTTCCCTTTCCCTCTGTTTACAGGGGCGAGCGGTGTATGTGTGTGTATGTGTGAAAACCTAAGGCAAGTAGCTTCACAAATCACCTTTTTTGGCAGGTTTCGAATACCTCTCATCCTTTTTTCCTCCCTCAGGTGCCTCGGGGAAAGCATTTTCTATTTAAATTGACGCTGACTTTCAGGTGTGCCTCTACACGCCCTGTTTGCTGCCTGCGCCTCTCAGCGCAAACTCTCAGATCCCGGTAAGTCTCACCTTGGGTCTCACTGGCAAGTTGGCATTTTTTGGATTAAGTGAAGGCGGCAGCAAGCTTAGAGGTTGTTGGGTAGGTGGGACGAGCATAGAGGATAAGCATTCCTTTTTCAGAACGATAATTAATCTGATAAAACTTATGCATAAGACATGTACACATAATACAACATCCAGTGGAGCGGTCGATGCTTAGCGCAGAGTGGGGTGCAGCCCGTGACCTGAGCTTTTCTGTTCTTGAAGAAAGCTTCAAACGATGTAGTGTTGAAGTGCACAATTTTAAGTTGTGTGTTAGGAGAGTATTTATTTTATCATGGTGACCTAACTTGTGACAATTTAGAAAAAATTCAAATTCTATAGAACTATCCATATCTTCAAAATATGTTTGTTCATATGCTAGGTATATGTGTAAATGCTACGTTTTAAGGAAAACATGGTGTCTGCTGTCACTGAAAGGAAAGTAAGCCTTACAGCATTGTGTTCCTCGTGGTGATGCCGTTTAGGCAACACAGTTGAAACAACTGATGTGATGTGAAAAAAAAAAAAAGTGTTACACAAATAAGGGGAAGTTAAGCATAAGATTTCTATAAGAACTGTCATTTTTAAATGTATAAAATACCTCATTTGAGGTGAGCCAGACAAGGAATTAAGGACTAACATAAATGTTATGCTATTATATAATATTATATATTATGTTATGCATTTATTGTAATTATCCCCTGTGTTAGGTACTACTGTACCACTTGCAAAAGAAAGAAACAGTAGTAGAAACAGGAGTGCAATGCAGGCCTTTCTATGAAGAGGTTGTTACCAAACATTATTAGTACCTGTGGGTCCTGGGGCTGGCAGTTTGACATGATATGCCCTCTGTGTCTTCATCTGTTTTCGTCCAAACTGTTTTGACAAAAAAAGAGGAAACCCTTGGGCAAGATGTGGGCCTGAGCACAACCTTCAAGGGAAGGCAGATGAGGTAAAGTTAGTGAACAATCATCAGTAAATGAAAACCAATCAGCACCCCAGAAAATTAGTTATTGTCAGTTTCATGTATTTTACTGTTTATCGCAACACTTCCTCATTTTAAGACCAGCATCATCTAGCAGCTTTCACGATACTATTACCAAAATGTATCCAGTTCCTTTGTAAATATATTGACATGCTTTTCATCCAAAGAAGGGGTAACATTATGTTAATTCATCCTGATTACTTGTACATATATCACTAAACCCACCACTGAATTTAGCAAGAGAAAAAATTTCACGTAGCCCCTGTGAGGCTTCACAAATGTCAGCACTGGTAAACCAACCAGAAAAGCAGCACCAATTAAAGGTGTAGCCTGATGAAAGGTGTGGATGAGATGACCACAATGCCTGGAACTGGGCTGTATGTGCAGCTGTGAGGTGTATAATGACTGCGTAGGTGATTGCAAATAACAGAACTTCTAGAAGCTGCCGACTTACTGTAACACTCTTCCAGTTTGAGGCCAATCACCTAAAATGGGAAACAGAAAACTGGGAGTAAGACCAGGGCTGAGTCACTTAGGGAAAAAAATGATGGGGTGATGAGCCCTGACTAGGGGCACCTGCAGAGGTTCAGAGCTCAGCACTGTTGTTATTTGAGGCTGATAATTCTTTGTTAGGGGAAAGGGTGGCCTGCCCTGTGCATTGCTGGATTTTCATTTAGCAGCATCTCTGGCCTCTATCCACTAGATGTCAGTAGCAGCCCCCTCCCCTATCGTGCCCAAGGGAAATGTCTGCGGACGTTGCCAGATGTTCTCTGTGGGGCAAACCCAATCCGACGAGAACCACTGCACACGTGAAAATCAGGCAAGTTGCTATGGGCCTAAGCATTTCAGTGAAATTACAGGATCAACCGTTATCCGTGTTCACTGAGAAGGATGGAGATTCAATTTCAGGAGGTAAAGTTGAGTAAGGAGGAAATACAAGGAATTGGTTGGTAATAGGAAGTCCAGGGTCCTCTTGTAGGGTGACACAGAAGTAAAATCAGAAATGATTTCAGTCCCTTTATCACACTTTATTGGCTCATTTCAGGGAGAATATTTTTAGTAGCTTGAATTAACCAGAACTAACTCACCTCTGCCCCAGGGATTTCAGAGATAGCTGAAGAATTTTAAACCCCAGTGTTGGCAGTCCTTTGGGGCCACTCCCATTTTCTGGGTAGAGGCAAGGAAGCCAGAAACGCCAGCCCATTTTCCACCCATCCTTCCACTGGGCCCTGGAGAAGCCCTCGGGGTGAATGCTTCACGGCGCAGGCCAGTTCTTCTGACCTGAATGCTGTAAATCCTTCACAGTATGTGGTTCAGGATTGTTTCACAAAGCATAGTTCTAATTAGTCCTAAATGGAGACAAGGACTGTCTTCCAGCTATGATATAAAAACATGTAACACTATTGCTGAGCGATTACATCTATAGCCCTCTTTACCTTCCAAGTGCTTCCTATTAACAGTATTTAAGTTTTCAGATTAAAAGTCAGCCCTATTTTCACAATGAGGCTCTGGAAAACACTATATATATATTCTGTAAGATGTTACAGAAAAACCCAAATGAACTTTTTGGCCAACCCAATATATATATAAATAGAAAATCAAGAACTAGAAGCCACAGAATGAGGCTGTGGAGGAAAAGACAGAAAAAAGGTCAGTACCAGGGAATACCCAGGATTGGCAATTTACTTGGTGATCTTGAAACCAAGGCCAATGCAGCCCCAGCAGGAGGGGCCTCTCGAGGGCAGAGCCGAGGCCTTCAAGTGAGAGCACAGGAGCTGAAGTTAGTGGAATAGCCAGTAAATTAAAATCAAGCTAAAATGCCATATGTCACTTAGTGCCAAGGTCAGAGACTGATGTATTTTAACCCAAGAAATTCAAACTGCAAGGAATTCAAGTCAACAAATATTTTTGATATATTTGTAAGTACTTCCAGGGGCTAAAAGAGGAATGTTTGCCTTCAAGGGCTTATAGTCTACTGATATTAGGAAGGTTTAGACAAGGTCATAATTAAAAAAAAAAAAAAAAAAAAAAAAAAAACTGACTCCACTCCTAGGTATCTATCCAAGAGAAATGAAAACATGCATCCGTACAAAAATTTGTAGGTACATGTTCATAGCAGCATTATTCATGATAGCCAAGAAGTAGAAAAGAAAAAAAAACCCCCAAATGTCTATGAACTGATGAATAAACAGAAGTTGGTAATCCATAGAATGGAATATTATTCAGCATAAAAAAAATATGCAGTATGGATTCATGCTACAACATGGATGAATCTTGAAAATATCACATTAATTGAAAGAAGCCAGTCACAAAGACCACCAATTGTATAATTTTATTTATTTGAAGTATGCAGAAGAGACAAATCTGCAGACAGAGAGTGTAGATTAGTAGTTCCTGGGGGCTGTAGGAGGAGGCAGATGGGGGGGAGCGGTGACTGCCCAAGGGTATGGGATTTCTTGTTGGGGTCCTGCAGTGTTCTTTTTTTTAAATTAATTTTTATTGGAGTATAGTTGATTTACAAAGTTGTGTTAGTTTCAGGTGTACAGCAAAGTGACTCAGTTATACATATACATATATCCACTCTTTTTTAGATTCTTTTCCCATTTAGGGCATTACAGAGTATTGAGTAGAGTTCCCTGTGCCATATAGCAGGTCCTTATTAGTTATCTATTTTATATATAGTAGTGTGCATATGTCAATCCCAACTTTCCAATTTATCCCTCCCTCTTTCCCGTGTTGGTAACCATAAGTTTGTTTTCTACATCTGTGACTCTATTTCTGTTTTGTGAATAAGTTCATTTGTACCATTTTTAAAATTTCCACATATAAGCAATATCATATGATGTTTGTCTTTGTCTGACTGACTTCACTCACCATGACAATCTCTAGGTGCATCCATGTCACTGCAAGTAGCATTATTACGTTCATTTTTATGGCTGAGTAATCTTCCATTATACGTATGTGCCAAATCTTCTTTATCCATTCCTTTATCCATTTTTCGAAGTACTTCCAGGGGCTAAAGGATGAATGTTTGCTTTCAAGGACTTATAGTCTACTAGGAAGATTTATGCAAGGTCATAAATTTTTTTAAAAAAAGCAGAATGTTTCCACTCCTAGGTATCTACCCAAGAGAAACGAAAATATGCATCCTTACAAAAATGTGTAACTAAATGTTCATAGCAGCATTATTCATGATTGCCAAGAAGTAGGAAAAAAACAAAAGTTTACGAACTGATGAATAAACAGAATATGATATATCCATATAATGAAATATTATTCAGCATAAAGAAAAGAATGCAGTACTGATTCATGCTACAACATGGATGGACCTTGAAAATATCACGTTAATTGAAAGAAGCCAGTCGCAATGGACCACAAATTGTATGGTTTTATTTATTTGAAGTATGCAGAATAGGCGAATCTACAGAAAGAGAGAGTAGTTAGTAGTTCCTGAGGACTGCAGGAAGAGGCAGATGGGGTTGACTACCCAGGGGTATGGGATTTCTTTTGGGGGTCATGCAGTGTTTAAAGGTACATGGATGGTGGTGATGGTTGTACAACCCTGTGAACATGTTTTAAAAAGCACTTTAAAGGAGAATTTTATGGTAGATGAATTATTTCAGTAAAACTGTCACACAAAAAAGAGCAAATACACTTTATGCCTTAAAAGAGGTAATAAGTGGTATGGAGTCAAGAATACCCCCTACTCAGATGAGACATTTCATAGGAGAGACCTCATATAAGAAAGAAAACTCTTTTTGTTTTCTCCCTAGAAGCTTATTGAACGTGTAAAAAGCTGTTAGGGAACTATGTCTGGCTGCTTGCTGCTCAGAAATCAATACTCGCAAATGTTGGTAGAAAGGAAAGCTGCTTTTAATCCGAATGCTAGCAATCTGGGGAGATAGTGGACTCGGCGTCCCCTAAAAGAGAAAAAGGGAAGTAACCTCGGTTACTCATGGAGATGGGGGTCAGAGTTGTCGCCATCCCCCACTGTGTGCAGGCTTGTCGACTTGTGATCTTTCTCTAGATGCTATCTTGTTCATACAGTTCTTTTACGAGGGTACTGAAGGGGAAGCTAGGGCAGAGATCTAGTCATCTTTTAATTATTTATCCCTCATTTCTACTTCTTTGATCTTGGAAAAAGTCAACACATTAGGCAAAGGATCCCTTGACCAAAAGATTTGAAAGGTGTGCACTGCCGGAGATGAGTAGAGCATGGGGATGCTGGGTTTAAGGTTAGTGTCAAGACAAAAGGGGCCTCCTGCAGAGAGCTCTTTCCTTAGAAAAAGCTGCTTACAAAGCTTCTATTCTAATGGGAAAATCATTTGGGGATATGGAAAGGCTAGAAAAAGAAGCCCTTCGCTGAGCAAGCTCTGAAAAGAGCATGTACTTTCAGATAGGACCAGATCCAGGTAAGACAGCTCTTCTCTTACACGGACACACAGACAGCTAAGAACGCACCCTCCACTGAGATGCTCCTTCAGTGTGAGCTGCCGTCCCCAGGAGTACCAGCAGCTCTGATCTTCACTGCATGGACTTGGGAGTTACCCAGGACAGTGGTTCTCATACTTGAGCACACATCAGCCTCACCTGCAGGCCTTGTAAAAGCCCAGAGAGCTGGGCTCCATCTATAGAGTTTCTGAATCAGTAGATCCTTGGCTGGGGCCTGATGATTTGCATTTGTAACAAGTCCCTAGGTGATGCTGACCTAGCTGACCGGGTAGGTGACCAACATCTGGGTTTGCCCAGGACCCAGGGGGATTCCCAGGACTTGGGGAGCTAGAATGCTAAAACAAAAAAGCCCCAGGCCAACCAGGATGAGTTGGTCACCTTATTAAACCCATGGACTGCACTGGAGAAGCACTGTTTAAGGAGAGGAGATTGAATTTAGATTTGAAGGGTGAGTAGAGGAGGAATCAAGGATGACCCTCTAGTTTCTAGTCTAAAGTAAGTTGGCCCATGGTAATTCCAGGGGGTCTCAAACTTTGCTGTATGTTGGAATCACCTAGAATCTTTTAAAAATACTGATGCCTCCAGATATTGACTTTTAAAAATACTTTTAATTTTTATCTTATATTGGAGTATAGTTGATTTATAGTGTTGTGTTCATTTCAGGTGTACAGCTAAGTGATTGTTATGCATATGAACATACCCATTCTTTTTCAGATTCTTTTTGCATATAGGTTATTACAGAGTATTGAGTGGAATTCCCTGTGCTATATAGTGGGACCTTGTTGATTATCTATTTTATACATACTGGTGTGTATATGTTAATTCTAAACTCCTAACTTATCCCTCCCCCTGCCACATTTCTCCTCTGCTAACCATAAGTTTTCAAAGTCTGTTTCTGTTTTGTGGATAAGTTCATTTGCATAATTTTTTTCTTTAGATTCCACATATAAGTGATATCATATGGTATTTGTCTTTCTCTGTTGACTTAATTCACATAGTATGATAATCTCTAGGTCCATCCATGTTGCTGCAGATGGTATTATTTAATTCTATTTAATGGCTGAGTAATATTCCCTTGTATATATGCCACATCTTTTATATCCATCCATGTGTCAATGGACATTTTGGTTGCTTCCATGTCCTGGCTATTGTAAACGGTGCTGCAATGAAGGTTGGGGTGCATGTGTCTTTTCGAATTATGGTTTTCTGTGTATATATGCCCAGGAATCGGATTACTGGATCATATGGTAGCTCTATTTTTAGTTTTTAAAGGAACCTCCATACTGTTCTCCATAAAGGTTTTACCAGTTTATATTCCCACCAACAGTGTAGGAGGGTTCCCTTTTTTCCATGCCCTCTCTAGCATTTATTGTTCGTAGACTTTTTGATGATGGCCATTCTGACTGGTGTGAGGTGATACCTCATTGTAATTTTGATTTGCATTTCTCTAATAATTAGTGATGTTGAGCATCTTGTGGTGTGCTTTTTGGCCATCTGTAGGTCTCCTTTGGAGAAATGTCTATTTAGATTTTCTTAGGACTACTGCTGTACACTTTAAAATGGTAAAGATGGTAAATTTTATGTTATGTGTATTTTATCATAAAATAAAGAAATATTTTTAAGAGAAGTCATTAAAAAATTAATCTTCCCAAGTGTTTCTAAAGTGTATTCAGAGCCAAGCCCCACTGATCTAAGTGGAGGCATTCAGTAGGCAGGGGGATGATAGATAAGCCCTGTGACTCTGGCACTCATTTCCTCACTGAGAAACTGGTGATAATCTGTAAGCAATCATTAATAAGAGAAGGGCATATATTCTAGTCCAGTCTGGATCTTCTAGCTCCTCCTCCTCCTCTTCTTTGGGGCAAGTCATTCTTGAACCCAGCTGATGTATGCTGGGAAGTTCACTTCTTCCTATCATGACCTTTATTATTGCTTGAAGATAACTCTTGGACTGAGAAAATTCCCAGAGGTTCATTTTCATCTCAGAGATATGATGAACTGTGATACTAAGGCAGCTTTGTTCCTCCCAGATGCTCTGTAAAGGGTATTTCATGCTTTTTTTTTCCTCCTGCCATCAGTGCTACAGTTCTGCCTCCTCTCTCTCTAAATCTGAGTACTTAGAATTCTGCAATCTACATCCCTCCCTTCTTTCAAAGGAGGGAGATTTTAGCCCATAGTCTGTAGCTGGAAGGCGTCTTTCTGCTTGGACTCTGCCCTGTGAATGGATTCCCCATTGGGGAGAAACAGGGATGTCATTATATTTCTTATGCAGCATTTCAGTTGCCTTTAGCCACTCAGAGGCGAGATCATTTCAAGCCCTGAATAGTAGGCTATTTACATGGGTTATAATCTCAATGATTTTGGTTTCTTTGGTTATAGAGAATAATATTTTCAAATTTTGCTTATTTTACTCATTCTTATTAAAAGAATAATCATGTTAATGTTACCACATTTCTGGACAGAAAGAAGCATATAGGTAGGAGTTCTGAATCCAGGAGAATGTCAGGGTTAGGGATTTCACGTTATCAAAAGTGTAGCTGGGTAACTGACCAAAGCCACATGCCCTGACTGAGGAAAAGGCAACAAAAAGCACCACCTAGAAAAAGTGCCCAGGTTCAGGGGGCCCATAACAATGGACCTTCCTAAGGCTCCGTTCTGGATTCTCCTGTAGGACATTGCAAGGCTTTGTGTAAGGTTGTTAGTCCCAAATTGCAGACTTTTATAACCGATAGAGCTCATTTCCAGATGGGGATGCTGCAGGGGGATTGCTTCTCAAGTGAGTGATTTCCCTATGACATTTGAGATGCAAAATGAACCCCAAGCTATGCAAAGAGCTTGGATGACAGAATGGGAAATTTGCTTACAGTGAGGCATTTCAAAACACCCTAAAAAGCACTTCATAAAGAAGCTGGCGTTGAAGTTTAGGAGGGTGGCATTCAAGGCAAAGAAACAGCATGAGAAGAGGATTTAGAAAGTAGGAAATGCTGTACTGATGCTACAGGGCAGAGAATGTAAGATCAGAAGGATTGAGAATGTGGGGTTAGTAGGAAAAACCAGACACGGACTAGGAAAATCCTTGGAGGAGAGAATGTCAAAAAAAAAAAAAAAATCTCATAGTGTGGGGAGCTATATTCAATCTTTGGTAATAAGCCATAGTGGAAAAAAATATTCTCACCTGTACATGAAAAATATTTTACATTCGCTGCTATTCAAACAAAACCATTAAAATGATGATGAGGTATAATTTTTTGCTTTTTAAATGGACAAAGTTTAAAATGGTTGTTCCCATAGGCTGTTGCTGAGAGTGTAAATTGAGGCAAAGTTTCCATGTGGCTATTGACAGTAACATCAAAATTTTATATACACACAAGCACAGTATGCTCTTTGATCCAGTATTTCCACTCCACTTAATATATCCTTGGGAATAATAAAGGATATGAACAAAGATTTAGCAAAAATATTTATAACAGGAAAATATAAGAAAGGAAATACATATCAACCAATAGGGCATTCGTTAAATAAATTCTGGTTCCTGCATTCAGAGGAATACGATCCAGTCTTTTAAACACTGGTGCTACTGTGCTGTACACCTGAAACTAACACAACATTATTAACCAACTGTACTCCAATATAAAATAAAAATTTTTTTAAAAATTTAATCTTAAAAATATAAGTAAAATACTGGTGCAGGAGAGCATTTCCCCTCCTCTCCCCCTAAACCACTGAGGTGCATGTATAATTCCATGTATATCAAGGTACCTTACAGCAGTGCTTTGGGGGGCCCGCTATCTAGCGGGGCATAGCTGGATATACAAAGAGGGACACAGCTTGGGTTTGTGGAAGCCCCCAGGTGTTCCTGATGTCCTTCACAGGGTAGAAATTCCCTGATGTAAAAATGTTTTTGTTGATACAGAAAGATGCCTGGGATGTATAGACTGAAACAAGCATACAGTATGATATCATTTTTGGAAAATATTTACATGCAATGAAAAAAGCATGGAAGAACATATGGCAAGATATTAACCACTTTTCTCTGGGTGGTAGTTCAATGGTTAATAATTCCTTCATTTTGTTTTCTGATTTTTCTATTTTTTTCAACAATGAGTACATTTTTTTTAAAAGGTTTTCGACATTTTTTTTCAACGAACATCTTTGTACTTATGCCTTTATTCTTATTATTTTTTAATTTATTTATTTTACTTATTTAATTTATTTTTGGTTGTGTTGGGTCTTTACTGCTGTGTGCAGGCTTTCTCTAGTTGAGGCGAGTGGGGGCTACTCTTTGTTGCAGTGTGTGGGCTACCCATTGCAGTGGCTTCTCTTGTTGTGGAGCACGGACCCTAGGCACGTGGGCTTCAGCAGTTGTGGCATGTGGACTCAGTAGTTGTGACTCGCAGGCTCTAGAGCTCAGGCTCAGTAGTTGTGGCACATAGGCTTAGTTGCTCTGTGGCATGTGGGACCTTCCCGGGCCAGGGATTGGAACCTGTGTCCCCTGCATTGGAAGGCAGATTCTTAACCACTGCGCCACCAGGGAAGTCCAACAATGAGTACATGTTAATTGTATAATTTAAAATTTTTTCTAAATAAAAAATGGACAAAATAGATTAACTATTGCCTTCTGTTTTTTCAAATAGAAAACAAATATTTGTAAAACTTTTATACACGCTGATTTTTTAAGGAATTGGGCACCGTGGGTATTTTGTGTCTCAAAAGTATAAGAACCAACAGACACACTTGAAACTAACACATTGTAAATTAACTATACCTCAATTTTAAAAAAGAGAGGGGAAAGACTACAGAAGAATAAGTACCAAAAAAAAAAAAAAACAATCAAATAGCCATTTAAAATTGATAACAATTATTGATTTTATCAGTGACTGACTTTAATCTCCTTTTTTTTTAACTTAGCAGAATTGAATTTAATCATTTTCTGATGAAAGAATGCAATTTCAACTGACTTTTTTTTTACACCTTGGTGAGTATTGTCAAAATCCATTTTCTGCTTGCATTGAATTGTTCTAAAATACTTAGTGGAAATAGGTTTTGAACATATCCTTCTCTTTTTTCTATACTAACACATTCACATGGCTTTTTTTGTTGTATAATTGTGTCAAGCAACTAGGAAGTTCCATTCAAACATGGCTAATGTCCACCCATAGCTATTTCTATCCCTCTTTAATGAAGTAAAGTAAGACACGAAATGGGTAAAGTAAGACACTAAAAAAACCAAATGGGTAAAGTAACACATTTAAAAAACCAAAATACTTTCGGATTCTTAATTTACAAATACAATGCATTTTAATTTTTAAAAATAACTCTGCTTTGTATGTAGCACTTATCCCAGTGATGAAGTCTCATGAAGAATTTATAGGCAAAATTCCCTCTTCTGAGTAAGCAGCAGCTGAGACCTGAAAGACCGGGTTCTCCATGATTGAGCTGTCTTTAATAAGCTGAGAATCATTTACATTAGTCATAGAGAAGATGTTTCCAACAATTACTCTCTTTGATCCTGACTTTTCTGTATCTATAACAGCCCTGCTTTGGGTGAGTACTACCTAAATTGCTTAGAATCTTCTCTTTAAAGATTTGAGCTGAATTTCTTCACGGCAGTAGACTTTAAGAATCTCCTCTTTTAATTTGGCAATTCCCAAACCCTGAGGCAAATTCTCAGCTTGACTGGTCATGGAGGAAAGAAGAGCAGCTCTAGATGGTGAAGGCTCATTTGTTCTTTGTTGAAAACTTGCTGTCTCAGAGGCGAGCCACGAGCCAGCCAGTGGAAGTGGAGACTTGTTGAGCTGCACCCCCAGCCACCACCAGGACTAGGGAGCCTAGATCTGGCCTCAGAGAGTCAGAGGAGTTGGTTTCATCTACACTTGCCTTGTGTTTTGATTTGTTTGTTTGTTTTGGCCCAGCCGTGCAGCATGTGGGATCTTAGTTCCCCAACTGGGAATCGAACCCCTGCCCCCTGCAGTGGAAGTGCGGAGTCTCAACCACTGGATGGCCAGGGAAGTCCCCATCTACATCTGTGTTGGATGTTCTCTTTGGGACTAAACCAGAATTCAGAATCAGAAACAACCAATCATGGCACCTTTTCCCAGCCTCTCCATAGGATAACTTACACCTTGTCAAAGTTCCAAACCACACCACAGAGACCAAGCCTCCTCAATCAGGAGACCCCTCTCTCTGGAAGGAAAAGCTTCAAAACTAAATTAGCTTGGGCAGGAAAGGCCTCACTGCAACAGATTCTGGGTTTCTAAACCTAAGCTTGTCCTGTTCTAACCCAAATCTCTAGGGTTTCCTGTGGCCAAACTACCAACCAGGTTAACCCCACCTCACCAGCGTGGGCACTTTCTGGTTTGCAGTTCAACCACAGGCATTTATCTAAGCACTGAAGCCTATTTAAACCCTCTGTCTTGCGTTCTAAGGAAGATAAGGAGAAAGAATCGTAAAACTGGCCGCAGGTTTGGGGAACTGTATACAAAGTGCAAAGCTTAACCAATGTGTATCCGTTGCACCTTTGCTCACTCATAATAAATAATGTGAGTACATAAATAGATGTATGTGTTTACAGCCTTTAAACTCTGAAGTGAAATCTAAACTAGATGAAAACATCGCATGTGTTTAAGAAAAGTAAAGCAACATACAAAATTACTGAGAGTTTATAATAATGGTTATATCTATAAAATGACCCTTGACTTTACCAAAAATTTACTGTATATTTCCTGAAATGACCAGCTTTCCTAAATTCATTTTTAGTAAGATCCTATCCTCGAGTTGTATGTCATTTTTGAGCAGTACATTGATTTTCTAGAGACAGAAATATCATTATCCGCTCAGTCAATTCCAATCTATTGTTCATAAGTAACTTGGCAGTTGAAGGCTTTAGTCAAGGAAGGATATTGCTGTGTCTGTCTATGTTCAGGTGTGAAGCTTTAACTGCTTAATATTTCTAGCCATTTTCTGCCGAGTATTTTAGACCAGAAGTTCATATTTGCCTGTAGAATATTGCACAAATAATAGTTCAGTTTCCCAAAGTCCTGGAATACTTTTATTTCTGAAAATTACATATCTGATTAAAACAAGTTTGGCCAAGTCAGGTTATAAAAACGTGTTCAATCTCTAAGGCAACAATTCCAATGAAAGAATTCAGGATGGAACTTGTCTAAAAGAATAAATCCCTGGAAGGGAAATCTTAGTTAATCCACACGTACCATTAGCAGAGATTTTATGCCTGACCTTTTTGCAAAAGCCTCTGTCTATTGAAGTCCAAACTTTAGATGAGTTATTTATCCTAGATGCCAGTTTTAGAAAATAAAAGGAGATGGGGATTTGGATTGTTGGGTGAATAAAAAGAAACATGCATGTTAACCAAGCTAGGATCATTTATTATATAATGAAATAAAGTGTGTGAGGCGCCTAACCACATCTCAAAGAAAGACAAAAATGTTGTGCTTTGTTTTAGTACAATAATCTTTGCAATGAGATGGAAGATGGAAAATTCCCCATTCAAATTGACTTTGGTAACCTGTGGGGAAAGAGACATTGTGGATCACCTTAGCTGTAGAACCATAATCTGTATACGTTTAACACCTAATAATAGTCATAAAATGACCAGATTAACAGAATAGATGTGGGAAATGTGTACACAAGAGGAAGAACATTATTTTTCAATAGCCTGTACTTTCGGAGGTCAAGTTGAAGGAAAGCAACCCATTAAATACAAAACAAGTCCATGAAGAAAATCTTTATATTTTTTATAATCGAGAAAACTGGGGAGAAACCAAGTGCATCCCAGAGTCTGGTAATTATTTTTCCTTTTAGGCCTATCCCTCCCACCTCCATCTGCTGAAATCAGGACTTGGCATACATTTTCATGTCTCAAGGGAAAGTATGTAGGAGCAGCTGGAACCTGTTTTGTGTGTATTATTTTAGGGTGTGGGATTTATATGATTCACCATTCAGAGGCTGATGGGGTGATTTTGAGGGGAGAGAGAGTTTGGGTTTTTTAAATTTTTTTGTTTTAAGATAATTGCAGGTTCTCCTGCAGTTGTAAGAAATGATACAGAGGGATCCCATTTCCCCCAATTTCCCCCAATGGTAGCATCTTGTGTAACTACAATACAATATTACAACCAGGAAACTGACATCAAAATAGTCCATTAACCTTATTCAGATTTCCCCAGTTTTACACACTCTCATTTGTGTGTGTGTGTGCGTGTATGTATGTATCTAATTCTATGAGATTTTTATCACATGTATAGATTCATGAGACCATCACCACAGTTAAGATAAAGAACAGTTCCATCACTTCAAGGATCCCCAGTAATACCCTTTTATATCCACACCCACCTGCCTCTCTCACCCCTGACCTCCCTCGCCCCTGACCACCATGAATCTGTTCTGCAGCTCTATAATTTTGTCATTCAAGAAATGGAATTATGCAGTACATAACCTTTTGAGATTTGTGTTGTTTACTCAGCATAATTCCTTGGAGATTCATCCACAGTGTTGCAGGTATCAATGATTCTCTCCTTATTGCTGAGTACTATCCCATGGTATGGATGGACCACGCTTTACTTAACCATTCACCTATTGAAGGACATCTGGGTTGTTGCCAGTTTGGGGATATTATAAAGATGCTACATTGTCTTTTGTGTGAGTAGAAATTTTAATTTCTCTGGGATAGTTACCTAAGCATGTGATTGCTGGGTTGTATGATGAGCACATGCTTAGCTTTATAAGAAACAGCCATAGTTTTCCCCAGTGTGGCTATTCCATTTTACATTCCCACCAGCAGTGTATGAGTAATCCAGTTTCTCCGTATGTTCAGCAGCTGAAGTTATCACTGTCTTTTTTCTTAACTTTTTGGCTGCGTTGGGTCTTCGTTGCTGTGTGTGGGCTTTCTCTAGTTGCGGCAAGCAGGGGCTACTCTTTGCTGTGGTGCGTGGGCTTCTCTTGTTGTGGAGCATGGGCTCTAGGCACGCAGGCTTCAGTAAGTTGTGGCATGTGGGCTCAGTAGTTTTGACGCAGGTAATTATTTTAGGTATTTTATTTTAGGTTTTTAAATTTTTTTAGTTTTTTTCAGGTACTTATTATTTAGGTTACAAGTGTGTAACTTTAACATAATGGAGTAAACCCTGCAGACAAACCATGCAGGCAAGAAATAGTTTGGATTACCCTACCCACCCTGCATTCACATACAAAGATTTAACACTTAACTCGGAATTTAACATTTTAAAACAAATGGAACTTTAAAAACCATTTTAAACCAAGATTTAAGGATATTATCTCAGATGCTATACATGAAAATTAACAAATTGAGGTGACAGTTGACATAGAGCTGCCCTTTAATTCTCTATCTTACCGGTGACCAAATCCTTCATGACAGATCTGTTGAATAGCAGGTACCAAGGGCTAAGTGGTACAGATGGGCTCCATCTGTCCTGTCCTTTATCTCAAAGGGGTATGATTTGGTCCATGGTATATCTGAACCCAGCAATCCAGGTTATAAGGGGGGGTCAATTGAATTTACGTATTTTAAGAGAAAGTTATTTCCCAAGGATTTCTTAAATTCTCCAGTTGATTTTCTCCAGGTTGGAACAACAGGTATAAGAGGGAGGGTTAGGCTTTTCCTTCCTCACTTCTGTGCATTTGACTTTACTATTTGCCCTAAAATGGTACATAGAGAATTCCCAGTGAGTGGAGGCTGTCTCAAATCAGGTTTCCCAGAAGCAGAGCCTGAGACAAGGATTTGGGTGTAAGTGATTTATTGAGGGAGTGTTTGGAGGAGGGAGAGAGTGAGGGGGTGTGGAGCCAAGATGGGGTCCTAGCAGGAATCTGGCTTCAGCCTCCTCCCAGGAGACATTCTGAGCATAAATTGCGCCACAGAGAGGATCCCAGCCTGAGGCAGTGGCTGGGAAATATGCATCCATCAGTCACTGGCTATAGGCTCGGCCAGGTGGGGACATGAACACAGATAGCATAACCTCCCAGGCGAAGAGATTTCCATTAGGTTGAGGGCAACAACAGCATCCGCCACCAGGGTCTTAATGATCACAGAAGTATATGGACTGTTAACTCTCCCACTTAACCAGTTTCTTCTTTAAGCCTTCTGCCACCCTTAGACTGCTGCCTCTGTCCTGTTTCTGTCATGTTCAAGGGTTGCTCAGTTACACAGAAGCTCAAGATGAATGCAGCAGAGGTGCCTGTCGCCCCCCCACTGGCAATCTCCTGGTTGGTCGCAGTGAACAGCTCACAGCTTCTTCTACCTGCGGGCTAGGCGGGGCCCAGAAATACTGCATCCTCAGCTACCTTGAGGTAGGTTGGTTCTTTGTTTACTTGTTGGGACATGATTTAGTCAATGATGTAGATTTTTCCAAGTACATCTAGGGCTGTCCTGACAACAGTAAAAAGGAGACAGCACACCTTCCCAAACATTGGGGAGACAAGTGATTCAATTCAACATCTGGAAAACCTTCACTGATCAGAGAATAAGGGAGATGGGCTTCATCTATTTCTTGTTACCTTTAGAATTAGACAGAAAAGGATTTTTTGATTCAGTCTTTGAAGGCAATAATGCACAATATACTGTTCTGCTTGGCTGCCTTAGTGACTCCCATGGAGTGGACTTAATTGACGAGTTGGGTGAAGACGAAAGATCTCTCAGGCCCACAAGGCTATTATGCTGAACATGAGTTCTCACTGCCCTGCTTCAGGTGGAGATGGAGCAGGTGTAGACTTGGAATTGATTGTACACCAGCCTCACAATGTCACTTGGAAATTGTTTTGTCTAGAGACTACCAAGTCCCAATGTGAACATATTTTTGTGCCTCTTTTCCTTAAAGACCAGTTTTATAAAAGGACCAGTTGCTTTTTTTGTTCCCTGGGCTCTGGAATAAGCATCCAAGGTCATCTGGGTATCATACCTGCTGAAAAGCCCAAGACGATCACGTCAACCCCTTAACTGAGAGGATGTGCAGGAAGGAAGTTGGATGTGAGCCTAATGTTAGTGGCCCAGGCTTTTCCATGTATTGTTCATTTAAGGCAATTCCCGGAGGCCTCTGGGAAAGGCTCTGTATTCTCATTGGTTTCTAATAAAAGAGGATGATTATAAATAAGTGGAGACATTACCTAGGTGCTGAGCCCTGGTCTAAGTTTGGGAAGTACTTGTATAAGAAAGCAAATCCTCTACATGTGCAAGGAAATGACACTAGAAGTTTTGCTCAATTTTAGATTAGGTGGAATGGAAGGCCCTTCAAGTAGCTTCCTAAGTCCAGGTCCTCTGGGCAAAGAAGTGGTTCCCAACTCTAATACTAGAAACTTCCAACACTGACATCATGCATCTTGTCCTTCTACCACTTCCATTTGCTTACATTGTCATGAGCCAATGTACTCTGACAATAATTATAAATTAATGTTCCTATGTTGCAAAGTTATGCCAAAAATGGAAGTAAATCAAATGTCAGAGCTTCTTTGGTCTAGAGAATCACAGAAATCTTAATCTTCAAACTAGAAAAAAAAAAATCTCAAAATATCTTCTGGCTGACGAAGTATTACAAGTGAGACTACTATCACTAGTTACATAAACATTTGTGTGGCATGGAGGATAATTTTTTTCCATCCATTGTCTAGCAAAGAGCTATCAAGTGAAACAGTCGCTTCTGAATCTTCAAGTCAACATTGACTTAGAGTGCTACCTGAGTTGGGCCTCCCATATCTAGTCGCCACAGCTGAGCATCCTCCATCAAAGGTTGTACTTCTAAAGTGTTTACAGAAAAAAATACATCCCACAAGCCTTGAAGTTAAACATTTTCCCCAATCGTTTCCATAGTATTCTTGGAAATACTTTGAAGTCTTCACAGCTTTTGGTGGCATCATAGGGCTCCTGATGCTCTATTAGGACATATCTGGGGCAAACCTGATCTGAACTAATCTAGCTTGTATTGGTCCTTAACTTCCAAAGGGCATTTTGGTTTTAAGTATAAGGCTTATGATGGCCCATGATTCTAAAAGGATTATATAGATCTCTTGAAAGGCTGGTTTACTTTGACAGACTCTAGCTGAAATAGTCGTTAAAATCATCATGCATTTGTTCAACAAAAGAGGTGGGTCTGGTCAGATCCTGTTGGTCCTTGTAAGCCATATGTCAAACATAAAATCAAACATTTGCTGAATACCTCCCAGTGCACTTGCTGTTGTGGGCAATTTCCAATATGGAAGATTGTAAGAAATAGCTCCTGCTTCCTGGAAGCTTTGCAAAAATGCTTCTCCAGAGTCCCACAAATATTCGTCAGGAACAGCTGTGCAGGCCACTGGCGGTCCTTTGGAAATCTTGGGGGATTTCCTTAGAAGTTTTAAGTAAGTGTAGCTAGAAGTAGATGCATTAAATTAAGCAAACTCAAAGGCCAGTCTTGACTGTTACAACCTTTGAAAATCCATCCCAAGCAAAACTAGTTCCAATTCACTAAAACCTTCTACTCTGCAAGAGAAGAGAGTGGGTCTCTCTGTTGTGAGTTTAATGAAACTCTTACAAAAACCATATGTGTGATGTAAAGGTTTTGGCCCTGGAAGCTTTTATGCCAAAAATAATGTCTAAGAGAAAGGATGATGGTTGCAGATAAACTAATGGCCAATTGTTTCATTAATTTCTTACTAATTATTCTTTTTTTGACTAAAGGAAGTCATTCCAACTCAAAAGTATATCCTAATTATTTTTCTATAGTTTAAAAAACCTCCAGATCTTCTGCCCCTTGTATAAGAAAAATTATTAGTTCTACGTAAAGTTGCATTTTTGTCCCAAATGTATAAATTTTTTTAAATTTCTAGGTCACATCGTAATTTTTTGTTTTTGTAATTAAGCACCTATTGACGGAAAAAATGATGTCTTGTTATTTCCTCTGATTTTATTTTTAGCCAGATTGAATGACAAATATAGTAAGTACAGCTTGTTTTTAAATTCATATCAACACAAAAAGTAATGATGATTCTTTACTTTTAACGATGTGTTTTCCAGGGGGAACAAAAATGCTTCATCTGTGACTCCAGATTTCCATATGATGCACACACCCAACCCAACAGCCACGCCATTGAGAATGTAATTACAAGCTTTGAACCAGACAGAGAAAAGAAGTGGTGGCAATCTGAAAATGGTATGGTCAAGTTCTTTTTCATTTTTTAATTTCTTCACATTTTTAGTAAGGCGTCTTTCTCTCTGTATGACTTTAACACTATCACAGCAAGGAGTTATATTGACATGGAAGAGTACCTACCGAGAATGTTAAACCCTGTATAAAAACAAAATTTAATTTTCATTTTAAGGAAGATTATTTTCCTCTTGAGAAATCGAAATATTTTTTAAGCACATAACTCAGAATGTTCCACTTTTTCCTTGGGGGGAAAGAAAATAGCTCTGCATCCTCTTGTTCTTTGTTTAAAAAAACAAACAAAGGGAAGTTTATGAGATATTGGTAAATTAAGCCTAATACAAAACACATGATGTAAAGGGAAATAATGCCGGGAAAGTCTGAGAGGTCATACCATGTGCTTTTTCCTTCTTCAACACCTGAAGGGAGAAAGAGAAAGGACATTTCATTTCTTTCTGCAAGCCAAAGAGTTTAATATAAAAATTGAATTGAAAGGGTAATTGGCTACTAACTGCAGTTCTTTCCTTCCTGGATTGATGCCTTTCCCTGTTCATGAGTAACTGTGATACTGAAGCTCACACAGGCCCTGACCGTCCCTATTTCCTAGACGCCACTGTAAGTTTGGACCTGATCAGGGATTTCTCGTTTCCCACCCCAGCCTTGGGCCTTATGTGTTTAATGTAGCTGGTTCACTTGTGGTGGACCCTCTACAACACTGTCTGGAACACTTAGCCCCCCAGAAAAGGATTCCGTTGGCCACATCTCTGAATGTTGCACTTTGGGCTACAATCCCTCTATTCTGTTCAGACACCTAAACGTTTTTCCCTTAGGGGATCCTAGACCATGAGAGAGGAGTGTGGGAATAATTATAATAGGTAAGATCATTTAAGGCAAGTATCATTTGAGGCTTTTCTCTGTGTCACCATTGGACAGGTACGTGATTGGTGTCTATTAAATGCTGGTTCATTGTGAATCCTAATGATTGATCTGTCATTGGACTCTCCTTAGTGAGTGCTGGTGGTTTTTACCACAGTGATGAATGGGGCCATTTTTCTTCACAGCTGCTTTGACCCACACGTCCAGCGTTTGTTCCATGACCCCTTACAGGGGGAAGAAGCTTCTGTCAAAGCTGACTACACAGAAGATGGGTTCTCAGCTAAGAACTTTAGAGAGGGGACAGGAGATCTCTTTTCCAGAAAGAGCTAGGAGCCCTTGACACAGAGGGAATGTGGCTGCCGTCTCAGCAGCAAACCCTTCCCCAAGCCACTTACTCTAGAACACTGAGCTGCTCCCCAGGTCACCACAGTGCAGCCACTGTTCTCTGGAGCTATGCTCTCCAAGATTGTGGCTCCACACGTGGCTACTGAGCACGCAAAACATGGCTAATCCAAACTGAGATGTGTCATGAGTGCAAACATCCTGGATTTCTAAGACTTAGTTTAGAAAAAAAATATATGTAAAATAAAGCATTGCTAATTTTTAAAATGTTGATTACATGTTGAAATGAGAATATTTTTGATATACTGGATTAAGTATATTATGTATTATAAATATATATTTAAACAATATATTATAAATAATATATATTATATATGATATAAGTAATATAATATATATTATAAATAATATATTATGTATTATATCATGATATAAATATGTCATAAATAATATAATAGAATATAAATAATATTTAATATAGTATATTATAAATACTTTATAATTTCTCCTGCTTCTGTTTACTTTAAAATGTGGCTGCTAGAAAATTTTAAATGACACATGGGACTCTCATTATACTTCCATTGGACAGTTCCACTCTAGAGAGAGGCTTCCAACACATCTAGATTGGGGCTGATCCTTTACGTCCACGCTAAAGCTGGATGGCATCTATCTCAGTGCAAAGTCCGGGTGAGGATGCTTTGGGCTACAATCCCTCTATTCTCTTTGGATGCCTAAACATATCTCCCTTAGGAGATCCTAGACCATGAGAAGGGAGTGTGGGAATCGTCATAACATATAAGCTCATTTAGGGTAAGCATAGTATATGGCTGTTTTTCTATGTCATCCACTGGAGAGGGACATGATTGGTGGCCACAGAGAAGCCCACAGACCCTTGGTCCCAGGGGAATAATCCAAGCTATGTTTTCTAAGTGACAATACAACTAGTTCAAATGCTTGTTTGCAGCTGTTGGACGGAAAGAGTGTGTGGGTATTTGCCATGCTCTGGCTGCTAGCTTATGTGGAGTCAAGATTTGAGGTCAAGGAAATGAGCCCTCTCTTTCCACCTTTGGGAACGTCTGGGCACTCCCTTGGTGGTATGTAACACTGCCACACAGTGGCCGTGTGCATTGCCACCAAAAGGTGGATGTGGGCACAGTCAGGGGAAAACCGATATTACCCTCACATAGACCTTCTCCTGGGCGTGGATGGCATGGGAAACCACTCCAACAGACTAGGCAAGAGCGCTGATCATCAGAGATTCTAAAGGGTTTCATTACAGACAAGCCACAATGAGGGATCAGCATGATAAACAAGGCTCTCTCAAAATCACTGATTTTCTTCTTTCTGGATTTTCCTTTAGGTCTTGATCATGTCAGCATCAGACTGGACCTTGAGGCATTATTTCAGTTCAGTCACCTTATTCTGACCTTTAAGGTACAGACGTGTAGGCTTGCTGTCCCCTTATCTGTTTACCAAATACTTGGCATACCTGGAATTTTGCTTCCTTGCTACCCTGCAGAGAACAAAAAGCTGTTAAAATTCAACTGAAGTTTTGTCATCTGGGTTTTTGTTCTTGAATGAAAAACAAAAAGCAAACAAAAAAACCTCACTGCTCATTAATAACTATATGGGTTAACAACAACAACAAAAAATCTTGGAAGATACAGCAAAAGGGAAACCTCCAAAGGTGAAGATATAGATTACAATATAAAGGGTGATAAAGATTACAAGAACTAGAAAGATAATTTTCAGCATAAAAGGGCAGGAACTGGGACTTCCCTGGAGGCGCAGTTGTTAAGAATCCACCTGCCAGTGCAGAGGATGCAGGTTCAATCCCTGGTCTGGGAAGATCACATTAAGCCCTCGAGCCACAACTACTGAGCCTGCGTCCCACCACTGCTGAGCATGCAAGCTGCAACTACTGAAGCCCACGCGCCTAGAGCTTGTGCTCCACAACAAGAGAAGCCACCGAAATGAGAAGCCCGCGTACTGCAGTGAAGAGTAGCCCCTGCTCGCCTCGACTGACTAAGGGAAGCCTGAACACAGCAATGAAGACCCAAAGCAGCCGAGGGAGGGAGGAAGGAAGGAAGAATACTGTGTATTAAAAACAAACAAAAAAACCCCTCTTGATTGAACTTTAGAAGGGGGGGGGGAAGGTGCAGGAACTGGAAATTATTAAGGGAAATATGGAAACATTGTGATCAAAAGAGCAAGAAAATTTAAAGGCTCTTTACTGAGATTAGTTAGATGCCAGAAATAATCTTGTGCTAACATCATTCTTTAATCATTCATCAAAATTCTAATTTTGATGTAGGCATGGAGCTTGGTTTTGTACTAAAAAAGGAATATAAAATTAAATGTTTTAAAAATTTAATACAAGAGTGTAAAGCAATTATAGTCCAATAAAAAAATTTAAAAAAAAGTCTTTGCCTTCAAAGAGCTCACAGTCTAGTCATGGATACAAACATATATAATATATGTATATTATATATATGTACACATATACATGTATACATTTGAAATTATAATGCAAAGTTACAAGTGCAGAAATAGATGTAGGATTAGAATACTGGGCGTTCATTGACATGGCTAAGACGGCTCTGGGGAATCAGGGTAAACTTCATGGTAGATTTTTAAGGACATGTAAGAGTTTGCCAGAGGAAAACATTCTAGGCAAAGAAAAACCACATGCAAGTTGCTGTAAAATATCAGCTACATTGGCTTTTTAAAAAATGTGTATGCTGTCTTCAATTAATAAGTCACAGAGCCATAAACAATTTTAAAATGGAAATCGATTATGGGGCAAAGCATGCGCTCATAAATACTCGCCCACTTGTTAGAAGAGATTTCGGTGTGTTCATGGTAGAATAGATTTTTAAAGATAAAAGTAAAGTTTAAAAAATGGAATTTGAAAATGTAAACAATCAACCTGGAGTGGGTAATAAAATCAACTTTTATGAAGCATGACACGTTTAACTCATTTTTCTCCTAGACTTTTCGGCCTGCCGCAATGTTTGTTGAACGCTCCACAGACTATGGACACACCTGGAAAGTGTTCAAGTATTTTGCCAAAGACTGTGCTACTTCCTTCCCCAACATCACATCTGGCCAGGCCCAGGGAGTGGGAGACCTTGTTTGTGACTCCAAATACTCCGACATTGAACCCTCCACTGGTGGTGAGGTAGCATATCCTTTTTGGATTTCTTTGCTGGAAATGAAATCTTTTATGTTAATGGTTGATTGAGATGAAAACAGTTTAGATAGTGTCTACTGAAACAGAACTTGAGCTGCTGGTTGTTTAAGAATGAAAGTGGACTGAAATGAGTCCTGAATTCATCTCATATTCAGATAGATTATAAATACCTTATAAGAAATCATCCCGTACAAGAGTGCCGTGCTGAAGGTAAGTGAGGGCTGCAATGCAGCCTGGGCACCAGAGGAAGGAACATCTTTTCCTAACCCTTGTGAAGGAGCCGGAGCGGGTGGAGGCAGCCCTGCTTAGTTGCCTCAACTCCATGCTCTGTAAGTCCCCACCCAGGTGGAATCTGCCAGGAACTTCCTCAGAGAATGGGCAGAGGGTCAAGGGGTAGGAGTGCGCTTAGGAGGTATTACCTTATCAGGTAGAGTAGAAGGAATCGTGGGCAGAAGGCGGCTCCAGAATCCCCCACCAGATCCAAACTGAGGATGACTTGCTGAATCGTGACCCCATCACTCCACCCCAACCCAGCGCAGGAGCCCTCTTCACCAGCGGTATCAGCACTTCCGTCTACGTGGACCACTTGTGCATAAAAAGCCAGAATGACTATTTAACAACCTTCCTTCATTTTCATTCATGGTACTTTTATTCATACGAGAACCAGTTACTGACCAGAGTTCCTGGCCTTCTCCAAGCAGTAGAAATTGACTAGAGGCCAGACAAGAAATTCAGGCAAGGCTTTATTGGGCCCCTGCTGGAGCAGGGGAGTGAGAACAAACAACCGGTTCCCTTGCTTGCTGGCTCCCCGAGGTGGGGCAAGCTTGTTTCTTACATGGGGTGAGGGTAGGGATGTGTCCAGGGATCAGGCCAGAGGGGTGGCTTAGGTGGTTTGCCCACCCCTTAGGTGGTATTGTCTGCAGGGGTCACACGCAGTACCCTGCTTTTGCTCCAGACACCCTGTCTGCACAAGTGGCAGGTGGATTTTTTGGTCTCTTTGTATCTTTTGGGTCCAGAATTTGCCCCAACTCAACTGCATGCATGCAGTTATTTTTAGTCCTGTACAGTTTCTTTGTATTTTATTGCTCAAGGAGAGGTGTGTCCAGGTGCAAGCACTGCAGCACTGCTGGAGGGTCCCAGGTCCCAGCCTGTCTCAAACCCAAATGGTAATTTGCATTTTACACCAGGTGGGAAGCAATGACTCAGCCTTATTGTAATGTCAGAATCTCTTCTTTAATAAGAGTATACTTAACAATTATGTTTTGAGGGTAAAATACTCTAAATTTACCTACATTTGCTTTACAGGTTGTTTTAAAAGTTTTGGATCCCAGCTTTGAAATAGAAAACCCTTACAGCCCCTACATCCAAGGTATGAAGTGCTTTATATTTTTTACACCAACTCCTTTTCTAGAATTTCATGTTGTTAGGGGGATTCTTTGTCATTGCACGTCTATAGGGCATTAAAGGGATGTCAGTAAGGGAGGACGCGATGAACCCATCCAACCTAAATGCTCTTTGATTCGTTAATGTCATTATTTTCCTTTCTCTAGACCTTGTGACATTAACAAACCTGAGGATAAACTTTACCAAACTCCATACCCTTGGGGATACTTTGCTTGGAAGGAGGCAAATTGATTCCCTTGATAAATATTACTATGCCCTGTATGAGATGATAGTTCGGGGAAGCTGTTTTTGCAACGGCCATGCTAGTGAATGTGGCCCAACACAGAAGGTGCGCGGAGACGTTTTCAGCCCTCCCGGAATGGTGAGTTACAAACCCAAAAGCGTGGTTGGCTCTGCCATCTTCCCTTCACTGTCTTGGTGCTGAATGTAGATTTGACTGTGTATGTGGGGGTCAACAACTCAAGTGCCAGCTTTGTACCAGGCAGGTGTGATTCAACCTTACTAGTGTCTAATTAAATAGTTTTGAACTATCAGTCATAACAGACAAGGCTGGATGTTGAGGCTATTATATCTTCCCATACAGATACTTCTGTGTGTCACTGGAAATGGAACTTTTCCCTGGGAATGTGGACATTGAGGATATTTTGTGAATAAACAGGAGGATCACACACATTTCTCTAGTTTCTTTCAAATTCCCTCTCTTCTCTGGTGCTCTTACTTAAATCCCTCCCCCAACACACACACACACACACACACACACACACACACACACACACACACACACACACACACTCCGCATCCTGGCCCTCATTTTGCTGAGGCCCACAACGTGTTCCCTGAAACTAGAATTCTGAAATGCTAAAACAGTTATTGTTTGTGTTCACTAAGCATCTTAAATTTAAAGACATTTTAAACCTAGTTAAGCAAGTAATAGAAGATAGTCAAGGTTGGTATTGTAACTAACATATGTAACTAGCATTGTAACTAAGACCCAGAGGGGTCCCATGGGCTGGTATGTCATGTTCCACTTAAAGAACCCCAAAGTCCTCAAAGCTCAAAGATAAGCCCTGTGTTCACACCTCTCATGTTCCTCACACATGCAGGTTCATGGTCAGTGCGTCTGTCAGCACAATACAGATGGCCTGAACTGTGAGAGGTGCAAGGACTTCTTCCAGGATGCTCCTTGGAGGCCAGCTGCAGGCCTCCTGGACAGCGCCTGCCGAGGTGGGTGGACCTCCACGCTCAGCATAGACCAGGTTTCCTTTTTTTTTTTTTTTTAAAGATTATTTATTTATTTATTTATGGCTGTGTTGGGTCTTTGTTGCTGCTTGCAGGCTTTCTCTAGTTGTGGCGAGGGGGGTGGGGTGTGACTCTTCATTATGGTGTACTGGCTTCTCATTCAGGTGACTTTTGTTGCAGAGCATGGGCTCTAGGTGCGCAGGTCTCAGTAGTTGTGGTGCACGGGCTCAGTAGTTGTGGCTCACGGGTTCTAGAGCACAGACTCAGCAGTTGTGTCGCATGGGCTTAGTTGCTCTGCAGCATGTGGGATCTTCCCGGCCCAGGGATTGAACTTGTGTCCCCTGCATTGGCAGGTGGATTCTTAACCACTACACCACCTGGGAAGTCCCTGAGTTTTCTTATATGAGCTCCTTACACCACCTCTGCTTTTTCTTCTTTTGGAGAACATTTAATTTGTTTCTGTGGGGCTGTAGGCAGCACAGGTGGTGAACCTGTGGCTCCCAGCTCCAACCATGTGATATCCTCATGTCTCCCAGTATCTTGCAGAGAAGAATCACCAGCTTCTCAAACTCTCACACCAAAAATTAACATTAATTTAAAGGAGACAATATGTATGTTGTGTGGCCCCTTTCCAGAGGAGGGCAGAGCCATGGCATGGTAATATCAATGGGGACGGTGCCACTCCAGGAATTTGGTGACCATTAGAGTGGGTACAGAGATCCCCA
This sequence comes from Hippopotamus amphibius kiboko, assembly GCF_030028045.1. Taxonomy (NCBI): domain Eukaryota; kingdom Metazoa; phylum Chordata; class Mammalia; order Artiodactyla; family Hippopotamidae; genus Hippopotamus; species Hippopotamus amphibius. Next base: position 84,545,590 of record NC_080189.1, on the reverse strand, counting down.
CTGTTTTCCTGAATTATCATACACTCAATAGAGGTGACCTTGAACCATGTGTCTGTTAAGACAAGAATCCAGGATGGAGTTTGAGGTCCAGGATGGAGGCTGTTGTATCTTTTATAAAATATTTAGGCTAATAAGATAGGAAGAGGTTTTGTCATGTATTTTCTGCCTCTGAATTTTGATGAGCTTCCAAATAAACCTGTTATTCAGTTTCTTTTCCCAGACATGGGAAAAACAGGATTTGAGGGAGAGGTTGTTAGATGAGCTCTTATGGAAAAGCCCTATCTGTGAGGGTCACAGTGGACAAAACCCAGCAAAATGCAGCCTGACCTTATGCTGTTTACAGGGAAAAACCCAATGTGACCAGCTGTGTAGATGTTATCACGAAGACACACAAATCCCTCTAAACAGACTGCCTTTCCTTCTGATGCTCTGGCTGAGCCCCTGATGGGAGGAAATCGGCGTGCAGCCCACCTTCTAGCAATTCTGCCCTAGAGAAGGAGAGGCTGGCTGGGCCCAGCTCTAGCATCTGATCTGGAGAATCCAGTAGTACCATACTGCAGAGCAGATGATGTAAAAAATTCAGATGTAGAAAGCCTGAGTCAGTACAAGCATTCCTTACTGAAGGACAACAAAAATATTGCATTCTAGGGCTTCTGGATTACCCAAATGATTTATATTTGTTCACTTGATTAAAAAAAAACTAAATATTAAATGTTTTGGGAACACATTTTATAGAGAGTATATGAGTAGAAACAGAATTCTAAAAAGATCCTTGAAAGCACCTGTTTTAAGCCTTGGACTATTTGGTGTGAGAAGGCGGGGTGGCTGCAGAAAGCAGAGGAGGGAAGATGGGTGATGGAGCCTGGAGCCTGCATCCCGGCCATGCTCGTCCCCAGGACCGTGGTGAATCTCTCATAACTCCCCTCTGTTCTCAGCTTGTCACTGTAACGGCCACTCTGACCACTGTCACTTCGACATGACCGCCTACCTAGCAAGTGGTGGCCGAAGCGGGGGCGTGTGTGACGGCTGCCGGCACAACACCGAGGGCCAGCACTGCGATCGCTGCAGACCCCTTTTCTACAGGGACCCCCTTAAGGCCATCTCGGATCCTTACGCGTGCATTCGTGAGTCCCCAGCCTCTGACCCATCCTCACCCCTCATCTGAGCAGATGCTGATGGAGCTGGTCTCCCTGGGGCCACCAGGCACCCCTGGGCTCAGCGGCATCTCCAAACCGCTCTTTTGGGGATGGGCATTGTAAAATCGCTTGGGCTCTGAGAGGTTTCCTCTCTCTGAACAAGTTGGGCCAGGTAATCCAGGTCCCTCCTGGCAGTCTTGTGGCCAGGGCTGACAGTGATGCATCTGGAAACTGTTCTGAATTCAATCAGGAGGGGGCAGTGGTTTCAGAAGATGCCGCAAGCGCCTCCCGTGTCCGCTCAGGGAAGTAACTAACTAGAGAAAGTGGCTATAGCATTTGAATCATTAGATGATTCAATTTTGCTAAGCTGACTATTACCTTGTTTCATTTTTCTTTTTTTTAACCTTTAAAAATCTTCCCTTTTATCTTTAATCTCAACTTTTTCAAATAGAATATTTTATTCATAGACAATTATGTATATAAGTAAGAGACCCACCACTAGCTTTGTCAAAATGTAATATCGTACCCTCTCACCTCAGGACGTGGCTGGAACACTATAGCACTGTGAATGGGATGTCCCAGCGGCACACCTGTCCCGTTTGTCTACCCTCCTTTCCGAGGGATATTACCATGCTTGTTTTTACACTTTCACACGCTTTTACCAACAAACAATACATGTTGGCATGTTTTCAGACTTGAGATAAATATCATGCTGTATGTACCCTTGAGTATTTTGTTCAACATTATATTTTTGAGATTTGTCATATCAGGTAGACTCTAGTTCTCTCGGTTTAATTTCTATATAGAATTCTTCCTTCCTATAAATATGACAAAATCGATTTTTCCGTTTTCTTTGGATGCTTCCGTAAACATCCTTGTACATGTGGCCTTGTGAACATGCATAGAGGCTGTCCCTAAGAGGCATACGTAGGAGTGGAATGACTGGGTATCAGCTTCTGCAAGTTGATTAGATGATACCGAATCGTCCCCTAAGTGGGTGGAACAATTAACAGGCACATCAACAGTGTATGAGAGTTCCTGTTGCTTTGTTTCTTGGCCAACGCTGGGTTTTGGCACACTTTTGACATTTGGTAATGTGGGTTTTGTCACAATTTTTGCTAATGAAACGGTATCTCATCATTAGTTTGCCATTCCCTACAGGACTGAGACCAGAGTGAGGTAAGAAAAGCACACAGGTCCCCAAATTTAAGGAAACTCTCACTCTCAGAGTCATGTGAGTACAGGGCTGACAGCGAGTGCCTCCTTAAATTATGAGCCCTGGGTACCCGGCTTGCCTCATCTCACCTCAGTACTGCTGTAGATTGTTGTATAGAAAGATATTCCAACCTGACTTCAAATGCCCAGTGCCAGCTACTGGGTCTGAGATCTTACTCTACTGGCAAACTAACAAGTTAGCTTGTTATCGTTTCATAGATGCTAGTAGAAGACTTGAAACTCCTGGGTCAAAGACAAAGGACTTTATTACTGATGGCACAGTGAGCAATAAGGTGTTTGTATTTGTGTGAGTTTCCACGTCCCCAAGGCCCATGGGGCAACTCAGAGGATACCAGGTGGTTCCTGCACACCTAGTGAGCTTACGTCACAGCCCAGGGACACTGAGTTTGGAGACTGCATTGCTTTCATAGGAAGTGGAAGCAAGTCGGTTCTTTTTCCAGGGGAAGATGTCGCCTCATCTCTCAAGGTAGCTTACTACAAACACAACCTGGAGAAACGGCCTGAGCAAAGAGCCATCAGGGCTTTGCATTTTTAGCACACTCAGCAAAAATGTTCAGATGCCCAGGACCCATGGTAGATGGCCTTTCCCGATATCCAGAAGTCCTGCTTCTTAGGCTGCATCATCAATATAATGTTATTTTATATTGGTGGCAGGAGGGACTTTCTATGAAACTCCAATTTCAAACTTTATATAATCATAATACATAAATTGAAGTCCTATGCAAAAGTAAATCAGTAGCCACCCAAATAAATACAGTGTCCTAGGTTTCAAACTGTAAATCATCACAATGTGAAATAAGCATAAATGAAGTTTAACTTGCTCAGATTACTCAGTAGGTAGCTAATTGTATAAAAGTTTATCTGTATTTCATATAAGTTATTTACTTTAAATTGATGTAGTGAATTCACAGCTCTTAGTTTGAACTTTACAACAAATAAACCACTAGACTCTGTACTGAATGGATTTTTATCTCAAACACCAACCATAAGTAAAATTTGGTCTGTTTTAGTACATCTACTTCCTAAATGTATGGCGTTAAATTGTACCTTAGAGGAAAACCTATTTTCATAGATGTTTGGTGTTTATATGTCTACTCTGCTGAATAAAGAATTGTAATTTTTATTTGGAAACTGCAAATCTGGAATTAGGAATAATTACTCCTTCAAGTTATATACATGTAGAATATCAGTTTGTGAGATTCCAAAACCATAGCAATTATATGGAAAACCTAGGATGAAAAAGGTAGTATGAGTGCTGGTAGACCAGCTGCTGCTTCCTGTGTATACAATGAAAAAGACTGGTGAAACTTAAGTTCAGTCCAAATTAAAAAAAATCACACTTTCTCAGGGATCTCCACCAACTAGTGGGTGTCCTAGCTGTTCCTGGGAAAACCTTTTTCTACAGGTGAGGCCTCAAATGAATAGCAGCTATTCTGGTATTGCTACAGGACCACTTTGTAGGGAAACGAGTATGTACCCCAGATTTGTTGGTAGGTTCTTTGGCCAGTCACCAAAGAACATGAAAGAATCTAACATAGGTTTTTTCCCTTGCTAAGTTACTCATTACAGTAAAATAACATATGATCCCAGTAGGGAATATATTATTCCATCCTCTCATATTCTATTCTGAAGTAACCACTTTATATTTCATTTATTTTCTTTTGTCTGGTGATCTCTGAGGCAGGTTTCAGAGTCTGGCAATGCAACATGAAAGAATAGGAAAAGTATTAAAGTGTGGGTGGAAAATTTATTAATCTGAGAGTAAAATTTAGGGTAAAAGACATTTGAACTTGGAATTGGCTGGGAGCCCAAAGATTTAAAGAAGCAGAAGATTTTCTCAAGACATGAGTAAGTTGTGTTACTGGTGTGTGTTTTACGTGCACAGTGGGGATTGTAAATGATTCTGAATTCTAGGTGAATCTCAGCTCTGACAATCACTGTCAGACAGATCAAGCTGCAAATATTTATGTTTTGAAACTTAAATTATAAAGCTAGTTAAACCTTTCTATCAACTAGATTTAATGTTCATGGATATATTTTACGTTAAAAAGTTACCTTTTACAGTACATATGAAAATATTCCTGTTAAGTACAAATTAGAGATTAGAAATCAGTTTGGGAAAGAGGTTTTGTAGATTCTTTGATGCTTCAAAGGAAAAAAAAATTTACTTCTGAGGAACTGGACTCATTTTCTTCTCTAGATGTTAAGACTAGAATGCCAAGAAAAAGAAAATTAAAACCCCTTATTATTAAAGTGATCTGTGAAAACATTGTTAATGGAAATTGAATGGACTTAAGGCCTTTCCTCCAGAAAACAAGGACTTGATGGTCAGGCCTAGATTAGGTTCTGAACCTTAATGCCATGTATGTGTTCTTATTAAAAATTGTTTTATTGAAAATATATTAGTAATAGGAACTTCTGGTCTAGTTGGGAGTTCTTCCATTTGAAAAATGTGCTATTTGCATGACACTGTTTGAATCTTCTTGTTTTCTCAGTTTCCCCTCCACTGAATAGGATTGAAGCTAGAATTTTCCCTTTTGATAATGGAATTAAAAAGTGAACATGTTGTTTATAAACTGATGTTTAGTATTAGAGTGACAGTTGAAATACTTAGAATACGTTATAAGCCTAATCCTAGGTAGCTCTGTGAAAATATATCTCTTTTAACTATCTTCTGCACCTATATTCACATTGCTTTTCAAGATATTTTAAGTTATATTTTTTTCCTCTTCTCAGTTGCTTCTTTGGGACTTTTTTTTTTTCAATTGAGATGTAATTCATAAAGGGCTACTTTTTTTTTCTTTTTTTGGATAAGACCTCTTTTTTTAAATTAAAAAAATTTTTTTTAAATTTATTTTTATTTTATTTATTTTGACTGTGTTAGGTCTTTGTTGCTCTGCGTGGGCTTTCTCTAGTTGTGGCAAGTAGGGGCCACTCTTCATTGTGGTGCACAGACTCCTCATTGCGGTGGCTTCTCTTGTTGCAGAGCATGGGCTCTAGGCACATGGGCTTCAGTAGTTGTGGCACGTGGGCTCAGTAGTTGTGGCTCGAGGGCTCTAGAGCACAGGCTCAGTAGTTGTGGTGCACGGGCTTAGGTGCTCTGCAGCATGTGCAATCTTCCCAGACCAGGGATCAAACCCATGTCTCCTGCATTGACAGGCAGATTCTTAACTGCAGCACCACCAGGGAAGCCCGATAAGGCTTCTTTTAACTATTGCTGGATGTTTTGCTCTAGTCTTCCAAGAAGGGCCATGTTTTTTAGAGTCACTTATAAAGTTATGTGGTCTTTAACTTTGGGGACTCTTGCATCTAAGTGCTGATTCAGATTTAAGCTTAAGTAACCTCATCACCTCTAACCCCATGAATGTTGACAATGGAAGAAATACTTTGCTGTAGTTCTGGACTAAAACGCTGGGGAAGAAAATTTTCTTTTTTGCACACATCAGAAAAAACAGCTACTGTGCAGAGTTTCCTTGTTGACTTTAGCAGGTGAACTGGACTGATAGTGTTAATTCAGATTTAAGAAATTATCTGCATCTTGGTTTGAGCAGATTTGTGATCTTCATGCCATATTAAGTAGATCGGATAGCTTTTATAGTTTCACACATACACACAGGCTCTCCCCACCGTCGTCAACATCCATGAGTTACTGAGCTTTGAGAACTGGCATTGAAACATTACAACAATGTTTTGTTGCACCAGTTTTTTTTTTTTTTTTTTTTTTCCTTGGGCACACGGGCTTAGTTGCTCCGCGGCATGTGGGATCTTCCTGGAGCTGGGATCGAACCCGTGACCTCTGCATTGGCAGGCGGATTCTTAACCACTGCGCCACCTAGGAAGCCCTGTTGCACCAGTTTTATAAGCTTTTACAGTGCAATACATATTATTCTTGAGAGACAAACCAAAGGTTAATTTCTCAAAGTTCTTGCTGTTGCTTTAGCAGCATGTGATGGAGGAGCTTTTATATATACATTTGTAATAGATGAAAAATAAACCAGATTACAAATCCTTTTTTTTTTTTTTTTTTTTTTGAAGCAAACCTTGTACCAGGTTTTTGGTCTAAATTGTGTAGGATAAGTTAAATTGCATTCTATTAACCCATAGGAATGTATGTCTGTAAGCATAGTTATATTGAAATAAAGTTTTAAAAAGAAAAAAGAAGGTTCCTTACATGATCCTGTATTAATTTTAAATACAGGATCCTCAGAAAATGTTTCTTTAAATCAATGTCCTAAATGTGCAGAATCTGTAATCAAACTCTCTATTTTTTCTCTCTCTGTTTCTCTCTCTGTCTCTCTCTCTCACATACATACACTTACACACACAGCTTTTATTAATGTTTCTAAAGCTCTGTATTTTTAAAAGAAGATGAAATTTCTGTCAGATGGAGTCAGGAAAATACAGTTTTGAAACATAATTTAGCCTGGAAAAAGATTGGAAATAACTATAGCAAATATTTCAAATACATCAACCAGAGTCTTGTTCCTTAAGAACCACTTAGTATTAATTTGATGGTGCTTTTGGAGGAAAACAAGGAAAGAAAACCAGTACCCCGATATGAAATTAAGAAACAATTCTTTGTAAATAAGGAATTTCTTGAGGAAAGGCAAATGAGGAGCTTATAAAAAAGGACCATTATGAGACTTCCCAGTTTCTCCCAGTTTACCTAAACACATGTTTATGTGTGTGAGTGCGTGTATATACAAATGACGTGTATTAAGACTGACCAGAATTCTCACATAAATTTTCTCCAAGTTATCCTAGTTTGAGCCTAAATATTTACATGATCAGATTCCTGGCCTAAGAGCTGACAAATTTTAAGTCTTCTGTGATTTAAGACCCAGTCAAATGTGACACAGAAAAAAACAAATATTTGGTAGCCTCCACCACTGATAATGTAAGTTTGCTGGAATTAAATTATGTGACACCAAGAGATTTTATTGGACTTCTACCCTAAAGGCCATGGCATAGGGTTATTTCAAAGTGAAGTTACTACCCACTCATCCCATATCCCTTTCCCAAAGGATATTTCTGTGTGTAATTAAATTTTACCCTGAAACTCACTGCTGACCCTTGGGAGTGTCTCCCAAATAAAGCTGAGCTTTTTCCCTTTTGGCTGCTTCTAAAATGAACCCAGTTTGTTCCTTCCTTCCTAGAAGCAAATGGCTTTAATTAGAAGAAAATTGTGTTTTTTCTCAAACTAAACAGAACCCAATGCTGATTTTCCTTAGTAAGATTTTATCACCAGTCACAATCCAATAACAAACAATCGGAAATCAAAAGATTGTCAGACAACTGTTTGCTTCAATGATTCCAAACTGACTGGATTTTTTCCACTAAACTCACTAACCTAAATGGTGGTTATATAAACATTGCATTAGACTTGAGTGTTTTGTTTTTATTAGTCCAAAGCAAACATGTCTAAATCTTAACATAACTGTTTTCTTAGAATCAGGATATTCATTTTTTAATCTTTATTGCTTTCCTTAAAAGTGGAATCCCTTGGAAATGCAGCACCACAAAGATACAAGGGAACTTGATGGTATTCTAATATCTACCAGTGCACGGGTCCTCTGTACCAAAGCCACAACCAGTGCTGTGCCAGCCCCTGCCTGGACACCTCCGGTGATGAGGGGGTGCTGTATTGGGATGCCTTAACTGTTAGAGATTTCTTCCTTATACTCAGTCAAGCTCTACCTTTTCTAACTTCTACCCTCTGGAGTTACTTATAACATCCTTTTTCATATGACAGTCTTTGTTTTAGTTGTTCAAGTGTCTACTGGAAAGAAAAAAAAGGTGGGGGAGGTGGTTACTTTTTGTTACTCTTTTGCTACAGATGACTGTTTATTCCACTTTCCAGAATCTCTTCATCCAAGCTTTTGCCCTACCAACAGATTTCCAAAAGTAAAACAAAGATTTGAACATTTCTTATTCTCTCTTTCTTTCTTGTAGGTACTCCTTCCTGGAAGAATCAAAAAGAATGATAGCTCTTACCATTGCAACATATTTTTCTGTGATGGGGAAGGACAGGTTTACTTTCTTAACCATATTTCAGAGGTTTGGTCGACATTTTATGTGATTTTTTTCCTCTTCTCATGTCCCTTGATTTCTTTATAGTGTATGAGATCAAATATATATGATGTATTTATTTCACTACAGCATCCCACTCTTACTTATCTCTTGACCTTATTTTCACCTGTAGTCTTTTTAAAATCTTTTTAGAAATTGAGGTGAAATTCATATAACATAATATTAATCATTTAAAAGTGAACAACAATTCACTGGCACAGTGTTTTGCCACCACCCCACCCCCCCCACTTAGCTCTTCAACATTTTCATCACCCTCAAAACAATCTAATTTTTAAACTGAGATATAATTGACATATGACATTATATTAATTTCGGGTGTACATGAGTCATATTTGTATATATTGCAAAATGATCACCACAATAAGTCTAGTTAGCACCCATTACCACACAGTTAGTTTTTTCCTTATGATGAGAATTTTTAAGATCTACTCTCTTAGCAACTTTTAAATATGCAATACAGTATTATTAACAATATTTACCGTGCTTTACATTACATCCATGACTTCTTTGTTTTATAACTGGAAGTTTGCACCTCTTGACCACCTTCACCCATGTTACTCATCTCCACCTCTGGAAACCACCAATCTGTTCTCTGTATCTATGAGTTTAGTTTTGGGATTTTTTTTTAAGATTCGACATATAAGTGAGATCATGTGGTATTTGTCTGTCTCTGACTTATTTCACTAAGCATAATGCCCTCAGGGTCCATCCATGTTGTTGCAAATGGCGAGATTTCATTCTTTTTATGGCAATGAATTATATTTCATTGTGTAAATATACCACATTCCTTTATCCATTCATCCATCGATTGCTTAGGTTGCTTCCATGTCTTGGCTATTATAAATAATGCTACAGTGAACGTGGGAGTCCATATAACTTTTTGAATTAGTGTTTTCACTTTTTTTCAGATAAATACTCAGAAATGAAAATGCTGGGTATTTCATATGGAAGTTCTATTTTTAATTTGGAACCTCCATACTGTTTTCCATGGTGGCTGCACCAGTTTACATTCCCACCAACAGTGCAAAAAGTTCTGGTTTCTCCACATCCTTGACCACACTTGTTATTTCTTGTCTTTTTGGTAGTAGCCATTCTAGCAGGTGTGAAGTAGTATCTCATTGTGGTTTTCATTTGCATTTCCCTGATGATTAGTGATGCTGAGCATCTTTTCATGTCTGCTGGCCATCTGTATGTCTTCTTTGGAAAAATATCTATTCAGATCCTCTCCCATTTTTCAGTTGGGTTGTTTGGTGTGGGTTTGTTTTTATGTTTTTTGTTTGCTTGCTTGTTTGCTATTGAGTTGTATGAGTTCTTTATATACTTTGGATATTAACCTCTTTCCAGACACATGATCTGCAAATATTTTCTCCCATTTGGTAGGTTGCCTTTTCATTTTGTTGATGGTTTCCTTTGCTGCACAGAAGCTTTTTAGTTTGATGTGGTCCCATTTGTTTATTTTTCCCTTTGTTGCCTTTGCTTTTGGTTTCAAATCCAAAAATATCATTGCCAAGACTGATGTCAAGGAGTTTGCCACCTATGTTTTCTTCTAGGAGTTTTTTGGTTTAAGGTCTTACATTCAAGTCTTTAATCCATTTTGAATTAATTTTTGTGAATGGTATAAGATAGGGGTCCAGTTTCCTTTTGCATGTAGCTGTCCAGTCTTCCAAACACCTTTTATTGAAGAGACTGTCCTTTTCTCCAGTGTATATTCTTGACCCCTTTGTATAAATTAATTGACCATACATGTGTGGGTTTATCACTGGGCTGTCTATTCTGTTCCATTGAGTTATGTGGGTTTTTTTTTTTTTATGCCAATACCATACTCTTTTGATTACTATAGCTTTGTAATATAGTTTGAAATCAGGAAGCATGGTGGCTCCAGCTTTGTTCTTCTTTCTTAAGATTGCTTTGGATATTCAGGGTCTTTCATGGTCCATATAAATTTTAGGGTTGTTTGTTCTTTTTCATCAATATATTCTTAATATCCAGTTTTCATAATAGCAGACTTTCTCTGTTCTTCCTTTAGAATCACTTAAAATTCTCTCTCTCTCTCTTTTTGGCCGTACTGCACAGCATATGGGATCTTAGTTCCCTGACCAGGGATCAAACCTGCACCTCTTAATCACTGGACTGCCAGGGAAGTGTCTAGAATCACTTAAATTCTTCATATATATATATATATATATATATATATATATATATACACACACACACACACATATATATACATACACACACATACACATATATATACATACATACACATAGAGACTTATTCAACATTTTCCAAGTTCAGAGACTTGGGAGACATTTCTGAGCAGCCCTTGCTTACTGGTCTAATTATTCAAACACATTTATTGATTTAAACAAACAGAAATAGTTATAGTGAAGGTAAAATGCTATGGTTATTTTTCAAAGTTACCACATTTGCAGTTAACTAAGATATTGCACGTCTGTGTCCCCAGCTTGTGAATGTGACCCTGATGGGACCATATCAGGTGGCCTTTGTGTGAGCCACTCTGATCCTGATTTGGGGTCTGTGGCCGGCCAGTGCCTGTGTAAGGACAACGTGGAAGGAGCCAAGTGCGACCGATGCAAGCCCAACCACTACGGACTGAGTGCCACCGACCCCCTGGGCTGTCAGCGTAAGTCAACAGTGGTTGGGCTGCCAACCTGAATGCATTTTAAGGCTTGGAGCTGCCTCTGTCAGGTCTAAAATTTGGTCATTGTAAATACCTGAGTCTTACCAGCCTTTGGATTTTTTTTTTTTTTTTTTAGGTGATGCAAAACTTCCCACAAACTAGTAAATTAATGGAGAACTTTTTTTAGGTGGTTTGCTGAGTTTATCATGAAGAACCAGCAGGGGGCGCTCTCATTTTCACTGCTGGAGCAAACACAGGGGGGAAATGCCAAGAAATTTAATGCCAAGTTATGAAACCTTTAAAAGAAAACGTCCTCCACTAGGAGTCTACTCTACACATTTGTTAAATTACATTATGCATTTTTGCATAGGTTAATGACTTCTTAGGCAGTTTTCAAGTGGGGAGTTTCTTTGCATTTTGTTTTAAATTACTTTCTCCCTTCCTTCTCATACCCCTCTTAGTATTGTCTTATGTTCTCTGATAAAAAGAAGGAAAAAAGAAGCAAGGAAGGGGTTGTGGGGAAATAGAAATCACCTCAGAGTTTTCTGGGGGTCAAACGGGGAGGCTCTTGGCTCTAGGATCACAGAAATTTAGTGCTGCCTGGGTCTCACAGAGCTGCTGATTCCTCAGAGAATCTGGGTTAATTATTTCCCTTTGGTCACAGTGTCATGCTGTATGTTTTTGCCCATATAAGGAACTGTGGATTATTTGCATATTTAGAAAGCAACATGATGAATCATTCTGTAAAAAAAAAAAAAAAAAACCACCAAAAATACCTCTTCTTTTTGGACTTGGTGCAAAATTAAGTTTCAGGATAATGAATTCTACAGACAAGCCACTTTCCCAGTATATGTCTCAGTACTCCAGGCATTTCCCCTGGTTCACTGACTAACATTATGTCCTCCAAGGAAAGGGTCAAACGTTGGTTTTTGTTTTGTTTTTTCTTTTGTAAAAGCTTTAGTTACGTATAATTCACATACTATAAAACTCACTTTTTAAAGGGTACAATTCAGTGATTTTTAGTATATTCAGAGTGTATAACCATCACTACAGTCAACTTTAGAACATTTTCATTACCCCAAAAAGAAACCCCATACCCTACTTCTGGCTGTGTATGCAAAAGAGTGAAAGCAGCATCTTGAAGAGATATTTGTACACCCACGTTAATAGTTGTGTTATTCACACCAATCAAAAGGTGAAAGCAACCCAAGCATCCATCAGTGAATGAATGGATAAACAAAATGTGGTATATATGCACGGTGGAATATTATTCAGCCTTAAAAAGGGAAGGAAATTCTGATCCATGCTACAACATGGATGAACCTTGAAAACATCATGCTGAGTGAAATAAGTCAGACCCCAAAGGATAAATATTATATGATTCCACTTACGACAAGTATCTAGAACAGTCAGACCCATAGAGACAGAAGATAGAACAGTGGTTGCCAAGGACTTGGAGGAGGGAGGAGGGAGGAGGAATAGAGAGAGATGGGATGTAATGGGTGTAAAGTTTCAGTTTTGCAAGATGAAAACTTGTGGAGATTGGTTGCACAACAATGTGAGTGTACATAACATTATTGAACTGTATACTGAAAAATGGTGAAGATGGTAAAGTTTATGTTATACGTATTTTACCATAAAAAAAGAAACCACCATACCCTTAGCTACCACCTCCCTATTCCCCAGCCCTAGGCAAGCACTAATTTACTTTCTTTTTTCTTTTTTTAAAAAATAAATTTATTTATTTATTTATTTATTTATTGGCTGCACTGGGTCTTTGTTGCTGTGCACAGGTTTTCTCTAGTTGAGGCGAGTGGGGCTACTCTTCATTGCAGTGCGTGGGGTTCTCATTGCGGTGGCTTCTCTCATTGCAGAGCACGGGCTCTAGGTGCATGAGCTTCAGTAGTTGTGGCACGTGGGCTCAGTAGTTGTGGCTCACGGGCTCTAGAGCACAGGCTCAGTAGTTGTGGCGCACGGGCTTAGTTGCTCTGTGGCATGTGGGATCTTCCCAGGCCAGGGCTCGAATCCATGCCCCCGCATTGGCAGGTGGATTCTTAACCTCTGCACCAGCAGGGAAGTCCCTCATTTACTTTCTGTAGATTTACCTATCGTGAACATTTCATACAAGTGCAATCATATAATATGTGGTCTTTTATGTCTGGCGTCCTTTGCTCACCATAATGTTTTCAAGGTTCATCCGTGTTGTAGCAGATATCGGTACCTCATTTCTTTTTATTTGTGAATAATATTCCATTGTATGGATATGCCACAATTTATCCACTCATCAGTTGATGCACATTTGGGCTGTTTCCATGCACGATGACTTTTCCTGCAGGGAAATACACATCTTGCTCTGATTGCACAGTTTCTTAGCCTTTACAGCATAAGCAGGACTCAGCAATGCCTATGGGAGGAAGAGAAAGAGGAGAGAGGGAATGAAAAAAAAAAGTGGTGTGGCGCTAAGAGAGAGGAGGGAAAGGGTTACAGTAGGTGCATCTGCCAGAGAGAAAGCTGTCAATAATAACCGTGACTCTCAGAAACCCTTTCCCTGGTCCCCTGACCCCGCCAGCATCACTCAGGAGAACTGTGCCCGGCTCCCCAGCATGCATGACCTCTTGTCTCCTCCTAATTGCCATCCAGTAGAACCATGTGAGGGCTGTGGAAGTGTCTGGCACTGGATTTCCCGTGCGGGGTTGAATGCAGTACAGTAATGGCGCAGCCAGGCAGACAATGAACTTGGCAGGGCGGGCTGCTCTGTGTTCTCGTGGCCACATGTTTTGCTGAGTGTAAGCTATAGTAAAGGACGTTGACCAGTGTGAGGAAATCAGAATGAGAACAATTGTGTATTCTGTGCTTTCAGCCTGTGACTGTAACCGCCTTGGGAGTCTGCCACTCTTGACCTGTGATGCGGATACAGGCCAATGCTTGTGTCAGTCGTTTGCTACTGGACCACACTGTGAAGAATGCACTGTATGTATCTGCCTCTGATTTCCCCTTTAGGGAGTGCTGCAGACTTCTACTCGCATTGCCTGGAAGAGACTTAGTCTTGTTGATTGCTTTCCTTGTCCTGTTGTATTTTAGTACTCCCGTGGTAAAGATATTTACCCTACAGAAATCAGCAAACACTGGAAATCAACTCCCATCTTTCTGCAGAGAGCAGGTTGTTAAACATTTACCAGCATAACATTTGCCAGTTGGGACTGAACCAACCCAATCACCAACAGCAATAGCTGTATCCACTGTTCTCTTGGAAGTGCCAAGCAGTAGAATATAAGAGCATTTATCTGCCCCCCTTGTTAAGCCCACCAGATCACGGGGCCTTTTGTTCTGTATCTTACACACAGTCTCTTTCCCACCTCTACCACTCCTTGCCTAAAAATATTTAGAACGAGTTCATTTAAAACAAAAACAAAAACAAAAACCTTAGATTTAAATGTATTGTAGACTCCTGTGGGAAATAAACCCTTGGAGTTTTCTCAGACTCCACTACCCATATGAGCATGTATGTCTCGAATTAAAACATTTTTCACTCTGTAAGAAATGTGTCATGCATTCAGGGAGTTAAAAACCCAGCTCTTTTCTTTGTCCTCCAATCTTGGCAGCCCACCGTGATATTTTAGAAAGAAAAAACAAAAACTTAACCTAATAAAAGAACAGTGACCTTGATGTGTCTGAAGAAATGTAGCTGATAAATAAGAAACATATGTTTGTTACGACACAGTTGTGTGCTAATATTGTAAGTCGCTTTACTGAAAACACATGGGGGTGGGGCAGAGGAGGTGGGGAAAGGGCAGGGAAGAAAATCTGCAGAGGGAACTCTGTACGACAGGGCAGGTAATCTCGAAGTTTCACCGTGGCAGGTGTGCCATGCCGAGCTCCATGAGTGAGTGGACCACACAAAACAAGAGTGCAAGAGCTGGTGACCAGATCCATGGAGATACCACGTCGAATCATTCCAGACAGACCTTAGACTTACCTTAGACTTGGGCTGACATTTTCCTTGGCTGGTTAACTGCCACTGTGTACTTAATTGTGTTTGCAAAAGGAAAATAACTGAGCAGGGGCCAGTGATGGGGGAACTTGTCCATCATGGCTGAGCTGAGGCACCTGCTCGGTATCCCACGTGCACATCTGTCGTTGGTGCCCTGGATGGTGCGCTGCAGGGGCCACCAGGACAGTGTAGCCTGCATAGAGGGGGCTTTCACAACCCCATCCTGGGTAAAGCAGCTCAGTTCACATTGTTTTTGCCTAAACTGAAGTTTGGTTTGGGGGAAAGTATCAAAAGCCCTTTGCTGCATTTTGTAACAACTTACGTCAACTTTTAATGTTTAAAATAATGTTTAAAATGCATAAAATTTTACCAAAGTAACAACAAAAAATATGGATACTTAACCCGTTTCAAATGAGAGTTCCATGCCTACTGAGATCTTAATTTTATCGAAGCTTGTTAAATGAAGATTTAAGGGGGAAGTCTTTTTCTGGGTGTTTTATAGTAAATGTCAGACTTTAGAAGTAGTTGTTTGTATGTCATCATCTGTTTATAACAAATAAAAGTCAAGATGTTGCAATGACGAAAAAAGTCTTTAACAGAGTTGAGTCTCTCACACAGGGAGAGTGTGTTATGCCAAAACAATTATTTATAAGTAGGCGATTCTACTAAACTGTGATATTCACATAAGATCTCAAAATCAGCCTGAGTGATTTTTTTTTTTTTTTTTTTACCCCAAACATTGCCATAGTGTGTAAGTAAAAATCCCTAGGGATTTCGTGGTAAGGGACTCTATTGGTTTTATGAAAGCAGTTGCAAGTAGGTTGGTCTAAGACTTTCTCCTGGCTGGCCTTAAACAACTCAACTTGAAGCTAAAATTGGTACTGTCAGAAGAATGGTGAGGTTTTCATTGCATTTCTTTTTTTTTTTTTTTAATTTTTATTTTATATTGGAGTATAGTTGATTTACAGTGTTTATTTCAGGTGTACAGCAGAGTGATTCAGTTGTACATATATATATATATCCATTCTTTTTCCAATTTAGGTTATTACAGAATGTTGAGTAGAATTGCCTGTGCTGTACAGTAGGTCCTTGTGGATTATCCATTGCATTTCCATTCAAAGCAATATATAGACAAACCCCTGTCCCCTCCATTTCATGTCCTAGGAATGGGAGCTGTGTGTTTTTAGAAGATCATTACCAAGTGTGTAGGCAAGCACGTTGCTATGTGATTGTTCAGGATGTTTGCTATGTGTTAGTTGAATTGTAGTGCTTTTAAATATTACACTTCAGAGCAACAGATATCTTCACAGCTGGAATCAACTGAGCATTTTCTCTTTGTAGGTTGGATACTGGGGACTGGAAAATCACCACGGATGTTCTTCCTGTGACTGTGATATTGGAGGTGCTTATTCCAACATGTAAGTCGGTAAAATGAGTAAGTTTTGTGGCAATATTCCTCACTCCCATTTCCACATAAAAGCATGTTTCATTTGGACATGCTCATAGTTACAGGTGAAGGAGTTCATTCCATAACAAGCAAAGGATGTTGAAAAGAGATGATCTTGAGACATTAACGATAGCCCCATTGATTTATTTCTCTTCAGATATTTCCAAGAGTGAGATAATAGTTCTACTGCCTGGGTATCCCGAGGTGGTGGGAAAAATGCCTGCAAATGTGTGACTTGACTTGCCTAAAACACCAACTTTTTGTCAGCCTGTAAAGAGGGATCCTGCACTCACCTTTGCGCAGTTTTTAGAGCAGAATCAGAGAACCACTGAGGAGAGAAGTGGCAACCAGGGTTTCATGAACCTGGATTTGCTTGTCAAGATCAGACCTGTGGAACTGAAAGAAAGAACTTATGGTTACTAGGGAGGAAGGTGGAGGGGAGGTATAGTTAGGGAGTTTGGGATTGACATGTACACACTGCTGTATTTAAAATGAATAACCAACAAGGACCTACTGTATAGCACAGGGAACTCTACTCAATATTATGTAACAACCTAAATGGGAAAGGAATTTGAAAAAGAATAGATACATGTATATTTTTAACTGAATCACTTTGCTATACAGTGGAAACTAACACGACATCGTTAAACAATTGTATTCCAATATAAAATAAAAAGATTAAAAAAAAAAAAAAAAAGACCAGACCTGTAGGTCCTGTTGTCTCCCTAGGGTGGTCGCTTCATGGATTATTCGAAGAATGGGCACAAACCCAGGGGGCATTTAGCCCAGCACCTCCAGGCCCTTATCTGACACTGGCCCCCGCACCACATTTTTTTCACGAGGTGGGTTTGTTTTCCCTCAGGTGCTCACCCAAGGATGGGCAGTGTGATTGCCGCCCACATGTCACAGGTCGCAGCTGCACTGAGCCAGAGCCCGGCTATTTCTTTGCTCCTTTGAATTTCTACCTCTGTGAGGCAGAGGAAGCCACACCACTCCAGGGACTGGCGCCTTTGGTTCGTATTCCATTGACCCTCCTTACAGACCTCATTTGATGGAGTGTGGGTAAATACATACAGAACACCCTTGAGATCATAGGTAAGGTACCCGGAAGAGAGTGGTTTTGCCCACAAACACAGAACAGAGTTGGAACGGCAGATTCTGTAAAGTCTTGAGGGCAGAGTCTGCATTTTGTTTATCTTGTATCCCTGTTCTGCCAAAGAGCCTGGCACAGAGGTGTGAATTGCAGTAAGTTGTGTTGAAATGGACTCGACTTTTGCTTTTTCAGGATGCCCATCAGATAGGGTGTGTTTATCGAGCATCTCCTGGTCTGTCTCCCTGACAACACTGCAAACCAAGGGAGCGAAGGGAGGGTGTGTACCCCATCACCGCTGCTGCTCTAGGTCAGAGCACTGTGACTGGTGCACAGTAGGAAGCCATGGATTTCTGCTAATGACTGAATGAATACGGCACAGAACCAAGTATAAGATGTGCTCGCTGGCTCCCTGAAACTGGTCTCGGATTAGCTGTCCTCAGTGCTGTTCATAGGAGTGTGTGATTGAAAGTATCACTGGTCTGCTTCATTTCCTGCAAGTCACCAGTCCTACGGGAGATGCTCCCTAAAAATATTTATCTCAAAGTCTTAGAGAAGGGCAAACCAGGCATCTAAACCCATCAGAGAAAATACAAGTTAGACTCCAATAACATTCTTATGCCTGTCACTCCAGCCATAGGCAGGAATCAAAGGAAAAGGCAGTGTGAGATGAACAACTTCAAGGGGAGAAGGCATGTGAAAGTTGATTCTGGGGACAGGATTTGGATAGAAAACTGGGAACTCATTCCAGGTCCCAGTGACTAAGTCTTTTCCTGAGGTCTTTTCCTTATCTGGACACGACTGGTAGGAGGGATGAAGATACCCCTTAAGAGGCTTGGAATTTGCTCCTTTACTGACTGAAATTAGGGCAGGATGAGGAGACTTGCACAGTTCCAACCTAGACTTGGAACTGCAGTGGGTGGAGTCAAGATAAAATAATCCTCTCTCTGGATTCTTCTTCATGGCTTTTAGTATTACGGATTTATGATGGTAACTGGAGGGGAAAAAAAAGCTTTGGGAAAAGAACATTGATATTTATATTTAGGTTAAAACTATCATGAAATAATAGAAAAAATATATATATATACATAGTGATCTTGGTTTCTGGACCCTGGCACAGAGCTCCCCAAACCTTTGTAATTTTCTAAGGGATAAAAGCACTAAGAGCATCTTTTTAAAAAATTATTTATTTATTTATTTATTGGCTGCATTGGGTCTTCATTGCTGTGTGCGGGCGTTCTCTAGTTGCAGTGAGCGGGGGCTGCTCTTTGTTGTGGTGTGAGGGTTTCTCAGTGCGGTGGCGTCTCTTGTTGTGGAGCACGGGCTCTAGGCGTGCGGGCTTCAGTAGCCGTGGTACGTGGGTTTTGTTGCTCGGCGGCATGTGGGATCTTCCCGGATCAGGGATCGAACCTGTGTCCGTGGCATGGGCAGGTGGATTCTTAACCACTGCACCACCAGAGAAGTTCCCTAGGAGCATGTTTTGTTCTCATATTTGGCATTGGACCTTGGTTCCTGACATAGAGCCCCCAAATCCTTTGGAATTTCCTGGGTGATAGGAGTGTCATTTGTTCTGATGAGGTGACGCTGGGTGGGCTCCTGGATGGCTTCAAGATGGTGGCTGGTCACCAGAAAGACCAAGCCATGATGAGAAGCTTGAGACTTTCGGCCCCAGCCTCCAGGAAGGGGAGAGGTGAGGGAGGTTGAGGTAATGATCCACTGTGCCTTTGGGGTGAAGACTCCATACAGTTCCCCAAAGTACTGGGTTCAGAGAGCTTTCAGGTCGGTGATCGTATCTGTGTGCCCAGAGGGTGGGTCACCCCGGCAACAAGGGGACAGAAGCTCCTGTGTCTGGGATCCTTCCAGTCTTCACCCTCTGTACATCTTCATCTGACTGTTTATCTGTATCTTTCATCATATCCTTTATTATATAACAAGCCAGTAAATACAAATAAGTGCTTCCCTCAGTTCTGTGAGCCATTCTAGCAAATGATCGAACCCAAGGAGGGGGTCACAGGAACCCCAATTTATAGCCAGGAGCATAATGCTGAGCTCCAGGCTAAGATTGGTGTAGAAAGGGATGAGTTAGGGTCTCTGCCCTCTAGGAGTTTTTTTTTTTTTTAAACAGTTTTTTTTTAAATTTTATTTTTTATTTATTGGCTGCGTTGGGTTTTTGTTGCTGCGCACAGACTTAATCTAGTTGTGGAGAGCGGGAGCTCCTCTTTGTTGTGGTGCTTGGGCTTCTCACTGTGGTGGCTTCTCCTGTTGTGGAGCCCAGGCTCTAGGCGTATGGGCTTCAGCAGTTGTGGCATGTGGGTGCCCTCTAGGAGTTTTTAACCATAGCTAATATGTTTTCATAGGTAGCTCAGGATGGGGGCAGCATCACACAACAAGGAGAATCCATAAGTGCATTAGGATTTCGGAGCCACGATTGATCCTTTATGAATGGGCTTAACACATGGGTAGAATCATTTGGCCTGAGACTTGAAAGCCATAAGTGTTTCCATTGGTGGACCAGGGAGGGGAGAAGGCAGTCCAGCCAGAAAAGTTCTAAGTAACGGCTCAGAGGAGAAACAATGCAGGTGTACTCGAAGGTAGAACAGAAAATTTATATAGGGAAGAAGTATTGGAAGAGAAAATTAGATTCTCCTATCAAAGAGGCTAAATTTTCTTCTTGGCTCAGTGAGGACTCCTTGAAGCTTTCTGAGCAAAGGCATGATGTTATGAAGACTGTCCTCCGTGTCCTTACGGACACCACGCAGCAGGAGTGGCGCCTGAGGTGGAGGGGCACAGGGTGCGGTAGTCCAGACAGAGGTGGAGAAGGGGCAAGGTTCAGGGAGAAGAGAGAGGATGAGGATGGAGTCACGAAAGGACATGAATCCAAGACCACATCTTTCAAATATTTGTTTCAATACCCAAATTGGAGAGCTATGAAGAATGACAATTAACTTTCTTGGTAGGTCTCAGAAAGATATCTATATCTATCTATCTATCTGTCTATCTAATCTTTCTTAGTCTGTCTGGCCTGCTAAAAATACCATAGACTGGGTAGCTTATAAACAATATAAACTTATTTCTCACAGTTCTGAAAGCTGGGAAGTCCAAGGTCAAGGTGTCTACGGATTCAATGTCTGAAACCCACTTCCCAGTTTTTAGATGGCTGAGTCCTCACATGACAAAGGAGCTCTCTGGAGCCTCTTTTATAAGGACACTAATCCTAATCACCTCCCCAAAGCCCCATCTCCTAATACCATCAACTGAGGATTCAGTTTCAACATATGAATTTGGGAGAGGGGTCGTGTGGGATACAAACATTCAGTCTGTGGCAACATCCTTGCTACTCAAGATGTGGTATGCAGACCAATAGTGGCATCACTTATGGAGTCATTAGACTTGGAGACTCTCGGACCCTAGCCAGACCTATTGAGTCCAGTCTGCATGATAGCAAGATCCCCAGGTGAGTTGTATGCAGGCTGGGAAGCACTGGCTTGTTTTCTTATAGAAACTAACTGTGGTCACAAATGTTAATATTAATTGAATTTAACACAGGATGCCATTAAATATAGTATAATATAAAGTTAATTCTGTGATATGTTTTCTGTATAAAAGTAGTAAAGTAGCTTATAATTTTGTGTTACAAGATGAACACATGGGTGAGGGGAAAAAAAAGAAGAGGACGAGACGACTAAATGTGATCCAATGTGGCCTGTCGAAAGGGTCCCCATCACAGAGGTTGAAGAGCTGGTCAGAGAGCATAGCCGAGAGTCTGAATAGTGAACACAGAGCATGAGAGTTCCTGAAGTGGACCACAGCCGGCCTCAGGGCTGCCTGCTTACGATGAACAGCCAGGGCACCTGTGAAATTAAAAACCTTGTCTGTAAAACCAACAACGAAACATCAAGCAAACACCAATGTCTAGGGTACAGTGGAAATTTGGAAACGAGCAGTTGGAGATTCTAACTGGGTTGGCAGCTGAATGACTAAAGAGATGATATAAAAAAGAGTCCCATAAAACCCAGAATTTTGAGGAAACTGGAATTGCATGAATGCTATTCTGCTTAGTTTGGTTGGTGGAATCTTGCCATCCTGGTATAACCTCTCATGGGAACGTTTGAGGCCAGATTCTGCAAACCGTGAGAACCAAGAAAAGTGGGTCTGGAGAGTGTCAGAGTTACAACATCTAAGAATCTTTGAGTCTGTGTGTCAGGCGTATTGTTAATTTTCAAAACACCATAAAAGCAGCAGAAAAGAAGAAATGCTTTCCCAGTTTAGAATTGGACTAGTTGAGCAGCCTTAAAAAAAAAAAAACCCAACACATCGTCTTAGGACCACTAAAAATTTACCTTCTTTCCAGAGAAACAAAAAATTATAAGCTGCCTCCATGTCTTCTTCTTGAAGCTGTTAAGTGAGAATCGTGATTACCTTTTAAATTAGGGTATAATCTGATACTCTTGAACTCTGGTAAAACTGGAACTTTTGTTGGTTACTTAAACTGTCATTTCTTTTTAAGATATTAGCAACAGCTCTGCCTACATGTGATGTGTATTTCCAGCAACAAGGAGATGATTTTGTAATTGACAAAGGAAATATAATAATGAAGAGAAATCAGAAGCAAAGCATACGAGCAGATGAGCTGAATGAGGTAAGTCATTTCTTCAGGATCGTTGTCTGTTGTGCTGTAAGCAAATAAGCCAGGGAATGCACTTAGAGCCATATGTGGCCCGTGTAAGTGCTCAGCCATTCTAAACCCTGTTATCCTCAAGAATAGAATGAAGGAAAGGAAGAAGCAAGCTCAAAATAATCAGGGCCTCTGGGGAAAACTTCAATAGCTTTATTTCTCTACAAAATGAAAATTTCTAGAAAATAAGATTTTGGGGAGTTGAAGAGTCAGACTCTGTGAATTCACAATTCCTTGTCATTTTAGCAAGGAGAGGTGCAGTGCTGAGGGATGGCTCTCTTCCTAGTTGGAGACGAAAGGTCATGCTGATGTCCCTGGGGATGGTACATGATTATACCCTTGAATCTGAGATGGATGTAGTTGGTCACTGCCAGTGTGACTGCCAGGGTGACGCTGCCTCCTCAGGGCCCTGCCTCCAGTGGCTTCAGAAGGCCAGAGGACACCTAAAGGCCTTGCAGCTGGCCAACTAGTATTCACTTAAAGTCAGGGCTACTTTAGGCCTGTTTATTTGCTTGTTCATTTGTTATGCCAGGGTCTTTACTCAGCATTTCTGTGTGCATGCACAAAGGGGTATGTTGGAAAAGCAAAGAAAAGCGGATGTTAGCTGTCCTGCCCGTAAACCCAGAAGTTAAAACAGTTCCTTATGCATAAGAGACTTTCTCGATTGAGTGAATGAAAGTACCTAGACATAGAGCATGCCCTTAAGATTGGGGGTGGGGGGAGAGGCGGAATGAGCCATGTGTACAAACAGTGACTGTGTGGCAGGGTGGGGTAAGTATCTTAAAGAGGTGTGCATAATGTGATATGGATTCCACTTAAGCAGAACCACCTCCAGCTGAGAGGATAAGAGAAGGCTTATGGGTGTTTTTCCTACTTCCAGGCCTGTGTACATCGTCACAGCGGCTTTACTCTTTCTTCCGCTTGTTTCTGATCCCATGCCCATGACGCCTTCTCTGACTCTAGGCACCCCAATCTGAAGGTTATCAGAAAAAGAAAAGTGGGGAGTGCCCTTGCTCCCTGTGGCACAGATCAGTGAACCTCTAAATTTTATTGTGCATAAGTATTGCCCGGGGAGATTGTTTAGAATGCACATGCTGGGACTTGAGATGCTGAATCAGGGAATCCGAGACTAGTCAAGAAATCTGCGTGTTTTTTCAAATAACTCTATACATGGGACTATTGTATTGGATAGTACAAATATCGAATATTTTCATTATTGCAGAAAGTTCAATTAGGCAGCGTTGCTCTAGAGCAACAAGGCCCAAATTCGAACTTGCAACAACTCAGGAAAACATGGGTGCATTTTGTGATCTTTATTTGGATTTAAATATGAGATGTTTGACATGATGGTTATTTTTTTAAAAAACATACATTTTGAATTATTTGAGGGAAAAAGAGAAGTCTGTGTGTTTGCCGAGCACCCCCAGTAGTCCCTGGCAGCACTTTTAAGAAATACTGCTCAGAGCATCCTCGGCCTCCTCTCCTGACTCTTGCCTGAAAGGACCACCTCTGTATTATTGACTTGAAAAGCTTCTAGTCATCCCTTAAGACCCAATTCAGATTTATCTTTCCCTGACATTCCCTGCCCTGACATCCTGGACATAATCACTTGTTTCCATCTCTGGAGTCCCGTAGGTCAGTAATTTTCAAACTGCAGGTCATGCCTATTAATAAGTAGATCATGATGTCAATTGACTGGATATCAGTTAGTACAACAGATACCAGTTTAGTACAACAGAAGAATATAAAATGCAGGCATTTTTTGGTGAAACTTTTATTTCAGTTTTATATAAATGTGTGTGTGCATGTGTGCTGTCACTCTCTTAGGTTGGGTTCCCTACAAGGAGAGATGACAACAGAGATCTGGGTGCATGTGTTTTATTGAGGGAGCACTCATCAGGAAAACCTGTCAGGAAGGAGGGCAGGAGGCTGGGGAGGGGGGAAAGTGAGGCAAGCATGGAGTCTCGGGTAGAGTCTAGCCTTGCCTGATCCCCTGGGGAAGCTCTGAAGCATAAATTGCACCGCAGAGTTGTCCTCCACGGAGGCCCCAGGGCTGTAGTCTCATGTCAGACAGTCATGGCTATGGGCTGCCAGGGCAGATGGCGATCTCCTCCCACGTGAGGTGCCTCCCATCAGTCAAGGGCAGTTCTCAAAAGAAGGGAGCAGTGGTGAGACATAGCAGGCAATGATGCCAAGAGCTGGTGGTGAGATAGAGTGGGCAGTAAAGGGGACCAGGCAGTACGGTAACAGCAGTGACTCTAGTTCACTCCTAGAGTGCTCAGACCCATGTGCAGGGCCACAGCAAAATAAAAATTAAAATGCAGGGCCCCTTATTCAGAAATTAGGGAAAGGGCCCTTGAAGATAGTAAAATATAAAGCTTTTTACTTTCTTCCGTAGTCTCTGTCTCTCAACTCGTCAAAATATTTTTGTGTGCTATTTAATGTCATTCTAAATAAATATTAAAAACTTAAATTATTGACATGAATTATACTATTCATCTCTATAGCAAGCAATGTCAGTTTTAACTGCAAACATAAGAGCATTTAATTCATACACATAATCACTGAAATTACACCATTTTTATTTTGTTGTCATATATGCATATATATTTTGTTCTTCCCAGAACAGTGGAAGTGCTGCACTAAACTAACTCAACTGTTTTTATTTCACGTCTTAGTACATGTTCTACCAACACTCTCTACTTTCAGCTTACTGATGAGAAAGGAAAAGAAACTCTGAGTTGCCCTGTTGTTCTTTCCTTCTAGTCATCATTTTTAGCATAAGTAGTTGGCTGATTCAAGGAAGTAACATGAATAATGTGTTTCTTAGAATGCCTTTGCCTTCTTTCTGCTTTCAAAGCAAGTTTGGGTTGGAACAGAAAGCT
The DNA here is from genome assembly GCF_030028045.1 of Hippopotamus amphibius kiboko. Taxonomy (NCBI): domain Eukaryota; kingdom Metazoa; phylum Chordata; class Mammalia; order Artiodactyla; family Hippopotamidae; genus Hippopotamus; species Hippopotamus amphibius. The sequence continues at coordinate 84,520,398 of NC_080189.1, read as the reverse complement.
CAGTTTCTTGGAGCTGTCAGCACCCCTGCTTACTCAGTCATAGATGTAATGTGCTTACTTTGTAGTCACTTTGAGTCTCACTAAATGCCTAAACATAGTAGGTCCACTTGAATCCCACGCACACGGGCATCATGTGCCTTATATACTATCTTGACTTGCTGCGGGGGGAGAGCAGCGGAGGGTGGGCATTTCACAGGCTTTCACTCCGTATTTCATGCTTTAAGAGCACTAAACCAACAGGTCAAAGAATCAATGCCAACTGCTAAGCAGGTCCATTCCAATTACATATTCAAGGATTGGAGGAAGAGACTGAATTGACCTAGAGACTGTCATACAGAGAGAAGTAAGCCAGAAAGAGAAATACAGTATGCTAACTTATATATACAGAATCTAAAGATATGGTACTGATGAACTCAGTGACAGGGCAAGAATAAAGATGCAGATGTAGAGAACGGACTTAAGGACATGAGGTTGGGTGGGGGCGAAGGGGAAGCTGGGACAAAGTGAGAGAGTAGCATTGACATATGTATACTAGCAAGTGTAAAATAGACAGCTAGTGGGGAGTTGCTGCATAGCATAGGGAGGTAAACTCGATGATGGGTGATGCCTTAGAGGGCCAGGACAGGGAGGGTGGGAGGGAGTTGCAGGAGGGAGGGCATATGGGGATGTATTTATAAATACAACTGATTCACTTTGGTGTACCTCAAAAACTGGCACAAGAGTGTAAAGCAATTATATTCCAATAAACAGCTTAAAAAAAAAAAAAGAATTGGAGAAAGTAATCAATGGTTCAGTACACCCAGTGAACAGACTGTGAAAAGAACCTAAGCCAGATCTCCATTTATTACTTGACCCTCATGTGCCCTGTTCTTCCTGGGGACCATGATGGCACTTTGGGTTTATGGTTTTCAGCATCAACTCAGATCCTGTATCCATTAGCCCTCGAAAGATCTAGGTATTCCTGTTTCCCCAGTAGATTCTAGTAAATAACCATAGATCTCTTTGGGAGATAAGTGACACAGCAAGTGTTAGTTCTTTCCTCCTGGGGACCTGGCCTCTCATTCAGTTACTGGGGTCTGGGTCTGAGAATTTGCTCAGATCTATAAATTTGGGAAAGGTTTATATCTTTCTGTTTGGGCAGCTGACCTCAGCCTTCTGCCATTTCATACTTGATCACTTTTAAAAAAAATATCCAGTTGCATATTTCCCTTTATGATTTTTTTAAAGCCTTTATTGAATTTGTTACAGTACTGCTTCTGTTTTATGTTTTGGTTTTTTGGCCACGAGGCATGTGGGATCTTAGCTCCCCGACGAGGGGTCAGACCTGCACCCCTTGTATTGGAAGGCGAAGTCTTAACCACTGGACCACCAGGCAAGTCCCCATACTGAATCACTTTGGATCACACATATTAAGCAATGTTTTGCTGAATGCTCATCTTTCGTGCTCCTAGGAACATCATGTTCTATTAATCATCTCTATAGAAGATTCCTGTAGGTCAGGCCCCCTTGCCTCCTACTCCAACCTTGCGGCCCATTGTAATCATAGTCATCTTGCTTTTGAGACTTAAATACCACCCAGCCTTCGGTAGTCTGGGATCCTGTCCACCACACTGATACCAAGGAGCTCAGCTTTGTATCGGTTTATCCTACCAGCCTACAGAGAGTGCCCACTCCTCAGCTTCTCAGTGACGCCACTGGTCCCCTCACCAGTTCACTCCTCACCATCTTGATAAACGGACAAGGAGCATACTCAGCTGATGGGTTTTCCAGCCTTGTGGCTTAGATCCATTCTAGCATGCCTAGTTCTTGGAGCCTCAGAGCCCATCCTCCCCAGCCTGCTACAGCAGTTCTAGCAGCTCTGCTTCATTATTCTGGACCACAGCTTTTGCCAAGCTTCCAAGAACTATTCTAGCAACATATTAGATCCATCTCGCTGGGCTCCAGGGCCCTTGCCAGGCTGCTAGATGCTGCATCACTGGTGACCCCAAACCAACAAACTCCTTACCTGGTTTCATATTCTGCCCCCTTGGTCTGGTGCCCTTCACGATTCAGGCCCACCCATCCTCTCCCAGTTGTTACTGGTTTGTGTTAACCAGGTCCCTCTAGGAGAGCCAGCACTTTCCCATCGGATCATGCTGAAATTAATGGTCAGACAAGTGGTCAGGAGGGGCAGATGCTGAAGAAAGTACATGTTTTCTTTTGAGGTACCTGCATCATATGAGATTGGTGCATCGTCTTCAAATGCAGCAGAGATGGAGGTGGGCAAGGATGGAGGTGGGGCTCTATTTTCAAATAAGGGCGAGTGCTATGGTCTGAGAGTGCTCAGGAGAACCTCAGGGTTCAAGGTTCTCATGTGTACCACCCATTTCGCAAGATCCCCCTGCTTCCCTGGGAAGGGCCTTACTTTGGCATAGGTGATTTACCCAGGCTGAGAATTCAGCCTTCCCTGGAGTTCCACAACTCTTCCAATTAAGTCTTAGGCCTGGTCTTGGACTTTTTTCACCCTCTCACTGGAAGAGATGAGAGTCTAAGTGCTACCAAGGAGCCCGTCTGATTCTCACACTTGACTGATGGATTGCCCTGAGCCTGCCATCTTCTTTCCTCAAATGTGTCGATGGCGCCCAACAATAGCCACCCATGTCCACAGTACTTACAATTATTCTTTCCCCTGTATCAGAAATATTGCTCAGGTCATTGCCTCCCCAGTCCCCTTAATCCTGCCCCAGATCACCACAGATGACAGTTTTAGCAATAACTCTGCTGCTACATGAGGGTCATCAACATGTTATCCACTGGGGTCCTCATTGCCTGTTGAACAGTAAATGACCCACTTCCAGGAATGCATCTTAGAGTCTACTCCTAGGTACACTGTCTGGTACCAACTGTCTCAGGTCAAGGGCACTAGAAACAGAGCCTAAGACCAGATTTAGGTGCATGAGATTTATGAAAGCACTGTTCTTCGGAAAAAACTCTAAGAGAGTGAAGGAAACAAGTTAGAGAGAAGGAAAGAGTCAGAGGTGGTCTACAGGCAAAACAAACCTTGGATTGATCCACAGAGAAAGAAACAAACTGCAGATAAAGTTGTTCTGCCCCTGTCCAGCCTTTTACATCCTGCTATCAGGCAGTCATTGGCTGCGAGCTATCCCAGGGATGAGGGGTGGGGGTGTGAGAGGGCAGTTCTCCAGAGAAGGGGGACAATTTTGAGCTATTAGAAAGTGCACACACACACACACACACACACACACACACGCAACTGGGGAATGGGTGTACCAACCAAGTAAAGGGGATCCTGGTGGAGTGCCTATTGCAGCTTCCAGAGTACTTTTTTTAAAGTTTGAAAAACGTTCTGTAGAGATGAGTTTACATACACCTCCGTCTCCTTTCTTATTTACCTTTCTGTCTCCCACGCAAGATTCTAAACTCCTCTGTGGCAGGGATTCTGTCCCATTCGTCTTTGCATTCCTGATTCAGAGGCTGGGATTGAACTGTTACCAAATATCATTTGTCAAATGAAGAGCAGTTTGTGGTAGATCACAGAGCAACTCGAACTCCAGGCTAAGTAATTTGGGCGTGATGCTGTTGGCAGTGAGAAAGTGTTTGAAAGGCTCGTTGGCAGCAGCGTGTGGTATGTATTGGACTAGAGAGATCACGGAGAGAACAGCCAAGAGACTGTTGCAGCAATACAGGCAAAAAGTAACAAGAGGCAGAATCCCGGTGGAGGCTGCAAGTATCAGGAGGCAGATGCAAAAGTCATCCAGGAAGTATTATCTACAGGGTCCAGATGGCCCCAGGCTGACAGCCAGCATCGAGACCGGCAGGGCTGCTCATCTATCAAGTGTGTGAGCCGTTTTGTACTTATGTGCCCCCAAGCAGATGGGAGAAGATCATTTCTCATATTTGCATGGAAGAAATATCTAAAAAAATAAATCTCTGTGTGTTTTATCATTGTCATGCACAATTAGGCAAAATTCATGAAGTAGGCATGGGAATATTTTCTTGTCCTCCGTATTTTGGCCAAAACTCCAGAGTCATAGCTGAGAAAAGCCAAGGTCACCAATGTGGAATCCCTCAGTACATGACACACGGGGTACTTAACGTCCTGGCCAGTGACCGTGCTTTCCAAGCGATCATTCTGTACGGAAACATATGTTCCAAAGCTGCAGATTCAGCACTTTATTCTCCGCTGTATTCTGGACTGTATCCTGGTTGGAATAATTTATCCGGGACTCGGATCACATACACATCAAGAAATACATTTTTTTTTTTTCCCTGAACTCTTCCAGCCCTTCACTCTAGGCCAAGTTGTGTTCATTCTTCTCCAATTTTAGGGCTCGGTGGCTTCTGGGCAGCTGCCTGCTGTCTCTTTCGTTCTCCGAGAGCCAGTTCCTGGGATGCCTGTTACATGGACGGGACCTGGATTTGCCAGGGTTCTCCCCGGGGCCGGCTTGAGATTTGCTGTGGGGAACATCCCTGCTCCCATGGACTTCGCTATTGCCATTCGCTATGAAACTCAGGTATCCTTTAACTCCATTTCTACGGTGGTGGTTCCAAGCTAAATGAAATACGTTCCCGAGCTAAGGGTTTCTATTCCAGTCTTGCCTAGGTTCATCCTAACAGAGTTTGCAAAAAAAGTCAAACATCTGGAGAGAATTATAAACCAAAGGGTTTCTTAAAGATATTAAAGCCGTATGCACACACGCCTTATTCCATGGGGAGAAGCTAAAGATGGAGCTATAGATTTAAGATACTAAGTCTAGGGAAGTGGTGATGGAATGTTTGTATAAGAACAATCAATAACTAAAATAACTGGGGCTTTTTTTGTTTCTAAAATTGTAATAAACTAACATATGTGCAGAGATTCAGACTCATAGGGATGCAGAAGAGGCATTTATTTGCACTTGGATTTTACCAGGAAACAAGAGAAAAGCTAAAAGCAGCCTGCTCCTCTTGCCTCCTACTTTTCTAGTCCTTCTCCCACTGTTCAAGAAATGTCTAAGACATAAGAGAAACGGAATAAAAAAACACTTGATCCAGAGCAGTGGTTCCTAAACTTTTCTTTGTATAACCTTTGCTCTGATGATCTGAAAACCCACAGACCATCTGCCCTGAAAAATATTTTATGTGGCTGGGGGTGGTCTCAGAGCCCCCAAAGTCTCTCTAGGGGCCGCATTCTGGAAGGGCTCACTGTCGTATGACCAGAGCTGATGATTCTCTTAGAAACCCTTAATATGACATGGTTCTCAATTTCTCACTTACAAATGAAAGACAAGAGACTTCAAGGAATCTTGACCTGGTGAGTATGGCAAGAAAGCCATTTTTTTAAATGTGTATATAAACATATATATAAATTTTTTATAGAGAGAGAACACATCTCTGACGGCTTTAGAAAGCTTTTCCAAATTATAAGGCTTCCAGAGTTTAGCTAATTAGCATATGCACATTCTTTCTTTCTCTCTCTCTCCCTCTCTCTGTATATATGTGTATGTACATCTCTATACATGTGTGTATTAATACACATATAAATAGATCTAGTAACATTAAATAATATAAATTTATGCAATAATGGTTACACACTAATATGAAAGAAGTATATATCCATATCCTTTTGTGACGGATTCCAGGTGTTTTTTTTGGTTTTGTTTTGTTTTTTTGTTCTGTGATCCAGGAACATGATGATTTAATCAACTCTTTGGGAGACAAAGGTTTAAGATTAGACCTGTCAGGAGTGCCAGGGTTTTTCTAGACCCAAGAATTACAGCTATGACCAGAAACAATATTCTTTCTACCTGGACCACAATTCAAACACCAGAGAGTCGGGCCTGGAGTAAACCTCTTCTCTCAACTCCAGAATTCTGTTTTCCTAGCGGGCCGCGGGTTGCAAATCCGTCCCACACATTATCCGTTAGGAATATGCTGGCACATGCATCCTCACAGGGACGTGCTCTTATGTGATGCCTGTGTAGTCCACAGATGACTGGACTGTCCAGATGGTGGTTAACCCTGCTGGAGGGAGCGAGCACTGTACACGCGAGACCCCACAGCCAAAGCCTCAGCCATTTGCTTTACCAGCGGCTTCCAGGTATGCAGGGGGAACCTATCCTCAAATATTGAAGGTTTTCTTAGAATGTTGTTGGTCTATTGATAATATGTATCCAGGAGCTAAGTGGAAGAAGAGGTGTATCAAAGGAGACCATAACGTTTTTTAAGCATGCAATGCTATGCTTTACATTTAGTATCACACTGAATCTTCCTAACAGCTCAACAAGGTAGATTTTGTCCTCATTAGATGAGGAGGTAGTTGAGAACGAGAACACTCCGATGACTTGCCTGAGCCTTATAGCTAATGTGTAGCAGATCCAGGGCTCCCGCTGCCGAGATGTCCTGACTCTAGATCTTGAATGTTTGTTTCCCATTCCCCAGATGCCTGGAGATGTGAGAAAATGAAATGCTACAAGAATAAGAGTTTAATATTCAACCTGAGTTATCTCAACAGCTGAGAGTCTAGTTTCAAGGCCACTAATTTTACATTGGAGATTTCTGGCTGAATAAAACAGAGACCCTACTGATACTAGCATGATAGATGGGATGCAGGTCATTTGCTCCATCCTTTTCCCAGAGCAGTTGTGACAACCCATGGCCCGTTCCCAAGGCTTTGCTATTTGACACAATCCTACAGAAGAACCACAGAGAATCTGAGTGGGAAGTGACTGTCCACCCAACCCACCTGAGCTGCTCTAGACTTCATCCCAGCGCCCGTCCCACAGTGGAACCCACTGCGCAGCACACGTGGAACACACCAGATGTGATGACTACTTAGCTTATTATATAACTGTACTTTTGTCACTGAATTTTTACTTTATTTCTCTTACTACAGAATCATGCTGCTTCCCACACCCATCTGTTTAGAACCAGATGTACAGTATTCCATAGATGTCTATTTTTCCCAGCCTTTGGAAGGAGGATTCCAAGCTCATTCACACATCCTGGTTGATTCTGTAAGTATCACAGAGCCTTGGGGGTGCATCCCCTACTCATGGTCATTTAAGTTGCTTCTGATTTTTACTACTCTGTTGGTATATTTTTAAAAACGTTTTAAAATATAGTTCTACTTTACCCAAGGTTTTATGGCTCTTGAAATAATGTGTCAAATTAATTTCTGGAAGATACTCGTCAATTAATTTTCAGGAACATCAGTAACGCATGAAAGTGCCAGTTTCATTCCACCTTTAGCGGAATTGTAGAGAAGTGTGTGGGATTTTTTAAAAGTAATGTTGTGGATAAAAGTTGAATTGCTTTGTTAAAATTGCATTTTTCCACATTTGTGAGAATCTTCTAATATCGTGATTTGACAAACCACAGCCCTATGAAGTTTTATTGGCACACAGCCATGCCCATTTGTTTACATATTATCGACCCTGCTTTCAAGCAAGGAAGGTGCTGGTGAGTGTTTGCAACAGAGACCTTATGACCTCAAAGCCAAAAATATTTACTCTCTGGACTTTTATAGAAAGTTTGTCCACCCCTGATTTAATTAACTATAACCACACTTTGCGTGTTGTGTCTTTAAAGTTCAATTTTTAACTAATGAACATTTTAAATTTATACCCAAGAACTTTTTAATTTAATCATCTATAGAATTTATTTTTTTATTAATTAATTAATTTATTTATTATTTTTTGGGGGGGTACACCAAGTTCAATCATCTGTTTTTATACACATATCCCCATATTCCCTCCCTCCCTTGACTCCCCCCCCCACCCTCCCTCGAGTCCCCCCCACCCTCCCCTCCCCAGTCCTCTAAGGCATCTTCCATCCTCCAGTTGAACTCCCTTTGTTATACAACAACTTCCCACTGGCTATCTATTTTACAGTTGGTAGTATATATATGTCTGTGTTACTCTCTTTAATATAAGGCAGATATATCTTGGATTTTATTCAATAAGTTCAGCTTTTACAACATGAAAAAAAACCATTATTTTAAGATTATTTTACCAGAGGTGGGATTGCAAGATACAGGAAAGGAAGGAAAGAGAGAGAGGGAGGGAGGAAAGAAAAATACAGGGTACCCAGTTAAATTTGAATATCTCTCAAAATATGTCTCAAATATTGCTCTCAAATATTATATGAGACACACTGAAAAATTATTCATTGTTTCTCTGAAATTCAGTAGAATTGAAGTGGAAAATAGAAACCACCTCTTGAATGGGAAATGTAAACTATGATGATCTCCCTAGCCAGATAATTCATATTCTCTACCGAGGAGCTTTGGAAAGAACTGTGCTCATGACCAACATGTGAGTTACAAAGAAAGAGACTCAAATCCAACAGGTTAGATTCAGGAAAAACTAAAAGTTGGGAAAGGGAAAGGAAGAAAATAAGGATTCCTAACCCTCAAGGGATGTTATTATTGTAATCATAACAGTCATGAAACTCAAATTTATGGGAGCCAAGGTACTCCTCATTTTAAATCCATGTCCTAAATATTTCTAAACTTTGTAAATTCCAAAGATAATCACTGGATGCTGCGTTAGATGCATCCCTCCAAATTGTCCATCCATCACCAGCTCTCTGGGGGTATGTGGGCCAGGCACTATGCCGGTTTCTGGGGAAGGAGGATTTAAATTTGGTCCTTGCCCTGAAAGCGTCCTCACCCTGACACAGAAGACAAGCATGTAAACAAAATCATCGCGATGATGTTTGACAGATGCAGAATATAAATGGATAATTTGAAATGAACTTAAAATATGTCCATTTGGTCCACTATCAAGCAATTATTCTCCTTATATATAGCCACGAAAACCCTGAAACCAAAACAAAAATTAAGAGAGCAACCTGATCTTGGCAAACTGTCCAAAATCCCAGAAGGGGCCGTAGATTCCCATTTTAGGTCAGATTTCCTGCAAGCAGAGACTCAGGTGCGCCTGATTTATTGAGGGCTTGCTTGCGGTGGAAGAGGAGTGAGGGAACTAGGAGGGGACAGGGGAAGGAACCCCGCAAGGATGTGATCTCCAGGGAGCCCTGGAGCATGAATTGTACCACAGGGTTGGTTCCACCTGGAGGTGAAGGGGTGGGGCTTTGTGTGGCCACGTCGTCATCGCCTAGGATCCCCACCCGACTCCCCATCACCCCAGAGGGCACACTCACTCCTGGACATGATGCCTGGGTCCAATTTTCTGGGGAAGAGGACAGCTGTGAGCTTTTAGCAGCCAATGCCACAGCAGCTGGTAGATGGGAAGATCTGGGTAGGGCACCTGCAGTGTCTCCTAGGGTCTCTGACCCAGGATGGCAGTTAGAGAAAGTCGTTACACGTTTTATGAAACTGTTTCCTAAAGCAGTTTTGCTGCTCTGGGAAGATACTTGATTGCTTCGAACCTGACCCTTTCAAAATTCTTCTCTGTAGCCAGATTAACATTTGCATCTAAGACTGAGATGCACTACCAAGAAGACCAGAAGAAAGCTTTGTTCAACCCTTCTGCACAAATATCTTTTGTTTGGCAAGCATAGTGAGTTGGCTCATTTTTTTTTAGTCAACCTGATTACATGATATGTGCTGAGAGTCAAACATAGATTACACATTGTAGACAATAAAACTGCCATTCTTCTTTTAAACCATGGGATGGACTATACTTAGTAAACATAAAGCCCTTAGAAGTTTCTAGGAGAAGTGACTCATGGCATTACAAAATCCTGTAGCTGACAGACAGGGACTCTTGTCATCTGCTCCATCGTCTTGGTACCGGGAATGGCCAACTCTAAACTGGCTTGGACCAAGAACTGTAAACAATTAGTCCCTGGTTGTCTGTCCTCACCCCCAAGCCTAGCCCATTTGGCTTCCTTCTGGGCGCCACTCTGCTTGGTTTGTGTTTGAAGAATGCAGAGGCATTTTAGTATCAACTTAAAGATACAGTACTAAGAATCTATGTATACTTCTTTACTGCACAATTTTTAATAAGCACTTACTACAAGTTAAACACTGAGGTTCACAAATGTAAGTGAGACCGGCACCTTTCCTGCCCTGCCAGGGTTGATGCTCCAAAGGGGAGATGCAGGCAATTACACAGGAAATGACAACGCAGCGTGACAGATACTGGGAGCTGTGGCAGGTCATTTGGTGTGGCTTAGGCAGTGGCTCTCAACAACATCTGACCCAACTTCTGCTGTTTATTACAAATATTTTGTAACACTCTCTTCTATCCTGCAATGAAATTCACAGGCATTATAGCCTACAGGCACACACAGTTTCCAAATAATATCAATATTATGCCCAAACACAAAAGAGAAGTGAAAGGGAAGTAATTGTATAGAGAGATAACATGTACTTCACTACATACATGCACGGACATGAACACATTGGGAAACAATGAAGTGTGGAGATGCTCATACACATAGAATCACTGCATACGAGACAGCCATGCAAGCAGGTGTGTTGTAAACATGTTTAACATGTTTTAAAAACATAGAGTAAAGCTTTCTGCTCATAATTATAAACAGGGAATTCCCCTTCATGGATGTTCAGTGAAACATTCAAATGGTGTCGGAGACGTGAGATGATTTTCCTCTGTGTGAAAATGTCTAGCATTTCTGATCCCCACCCACTAAATGCCAGTAACACACCTCACCCAACTGCCTTGACAACCAAAACCACCCCTTGGAATTTCTAAAATGCCCCCTGGGGGTGGGTACCTCCCATATTGAGAACCACTGAGCTGAGAGGTTAGGGAGTAGCAGAATGGAAAGAGATGCGGCTTCGATGTTATCCTGAGGCAATGGGAAGCCACTGAAAGGTTTTAAGAGGGGGCATTATCTGAACAGACTGCCTTTTAAAGAATAGCTATGACTCTAGAGTAGAAAATTGATGGAGGGGAGACAAGAGTGGTAGATGGGACACGTTTGGGGCTGTCACTGCGGTAATCCGGGTGCCCTAAATTAGGGAAGTGATGTGGAACGAAGAGCAATAAACACATCCTAGACACATTTAAACAGGTTGGCCAGGCTTGCGACCGACTTGCTGCGGGGGCGGGGGGCGGGGGGGAACGGGGTGGGTGGGGTGTGTTGATGACCAAGAGGCAGTTATCAAAGATGACCTTCAGTTTTCTGCACTAAGCAGCTTGGCAGATGGTGGCGTTATTTCTTGGCAATAGGCACTGAAAGGAAAGCAGGTTTCTGTTGTGTTTGGTTGGCAGTACCTGTAGGTCAACCAATAGGCTTGTCTGTGCAGAGCTGGAGCCCACGATTGAGATGAGGGCAGGGGACATAAATGCAGATGGTAGCACTCCGTAGCTGGTAACCAAAGACACAGCATTGCCAAGGTCACTTAGCAAGTGGGTATGGGGTAAGAAGGGGGCCCATGAGAGAACCCCGAGGAACCCCAAATTTAGGGATGGGTGTGGGGAGAGTTACTGCATTGGCGTGACGGGTCAGTGGGAGAGGAGGCAGTGAGGATTCCTTGAAAACAATTTTTCAAGAAATTTGGCTGCCAAGGAGTCAAGGGACAGAGGCCAAGGCAGTGGCGAGAGGAATATATGAGATCAAAGAGATGACTTTACAGATGGGAGAGATTTAAGCACGTATAAATGCCAGTAGAAAGGAAGAGATTAAAGAAAGAAGGCATAATCCACAGAAAGTTTCCCTAGGGCAAAGGGCATAGCAGCAGAACACCTCTTCCCCTGGGACACTTCTTCTCCATAAGCACTCAGAGGCGAGGACAGGTGTCAGTACCTGGGAGACAGGAGTTGGGGAGGAAGGAAGTAGGAGGCTCCAGTCCCATTGCTGGGTTCTGTTTTCTCTGTGACATTTGAGGAGAGGCAGTGACATATGCAGGGAGGATGAGGTTTGAGGAACTGAACTAGTCATCCAGGGTTGAGAGTCCACCCTGCAATGTGGGTGTGTCAAAGGACAAAAAAAAAAAAAAAAAAAAAAAAAGGAAAGGATTGAAATAAAGGATTGTAGAAACTAACTCCAGTATGGACAAAGCAAAAAGACCAGGGAGATTTAGCTGTGCTACCGGGTTTACCTCCCAACTTGACCTGCTGAATTAAAACTTATTTTTGATGCTCTTTTTCCCACCAGTTGTTTTAAATTACCAACTTGTTGTGATCTGTTTGCTATACTGTTTTCCACTGTATCATCCAAGTCACTAATAAACATTTCAAATAGTACTAGATTATAACTTATATAAAATCTCAGGAAACATAGTTTTTCTTCATGTAGATGTTAAACTATAGATGATTCCTCTTTGAGAATAAACTTAAAATGATGCCCTTGTCCCCATAATAGCTGTGTGGTCTAAGCTGGCAATTCCCAAAATGCATCTGTGAAATATTAAGCTTATGGGATGTTAGTATTATTTGGGTATAGGACCAATTAGTAAAATAAGTGTGGAAATACTGTTTTGAAAGTATCTTTCTACAAAACAGAAAACAAGCTTATGGTTACCAAAGGGTAAAGGGGGTGGGGGAGGGATAAATTAGGAGGTTGGGATTAGCAGATACACACTATATATAAAATAGACAACAAGGACCTACTGTAGAGCACAGGGAACTAAACTCAATATTTTGTAATAACCTATAAGGGAAATGAATCTGAAAAAGTGTGTGCATGTATATATATATGTTACTGAGTCCAAGCTTGCTCTGCTCGCTGCATGACAGGCCAATAAATCAGAGATGAGGTGTTGTGGCCAGGAATACAACTTTATTCAGAAAGCCAGCAGACCAAGAAGATGGCAGACTAATGTCTCTGAAAAACCACCTTATCGGGGTTTGGATGCCAGTTTCTTTTATAGGACAGAGGAGGGGAGGAGATGAGGAAGTAAAGTAAAAAGGCTTTAAGATTTGCAAATGTCCGCTGGAATGACTGCCTTGGGGAGGGGATGTGTTAATCTTTTCTGTCTTGCAGCCATCCACAAGTGGACAGAGTCATGATGTTTCCCTGAACAAAGGCACTTTGGTTTAACATTCAGGCAGAGGAGCAGGGTTCCCTGAGGCAGGCCATTGTGTATAGACAGTATCCTTTTAGTGAACAAAAGCAGCAAAGGTTAAAGTAAAAGAAATAGATCCAACTTGTAATCAGATTTGGCTCTTCTCTGCTACATATATATCAGCAAATCCCTGTGGTGTACACCTGAAATCAACTATACTTCAATAAAAACAAATAGACAAAAAGTATCTTTCTTGCAGTACTTCTCAGAGGTTTAATATGTTAACCTGTACTGTGAATCTCCAAGAGGCAGATAGTCTGATGTAGAACAACACTGTTCATATGTAATTGAAAAAGACAAAACTTTTCTAAACGAGAGTTTTGTGGAATTAGATTTCCATGGTAATACTATGGAATGCGCTGTTTAAGCCATAATTTCTTTTTTTTAAGCTCTTTTTTTAAGCCATAATTTCTTAATCCATCACAAATAGCCTAGTTAAAACTCTTTCAAATCTAAGACCAATTGATTAGCAAGTAAAAAATATAATAATAAAAAGATAAAGGCTTATTTTCTTTGCCATATGTCAATAAATGTAAATATTTAAAGATTTCTTAAATAAGTTGTCAATCTTAAAATCTTCAGTTTTACGCAATTAGAATGATAGAATTGAGTCTCTTTTCAACCATTATTCTCACAGATCTAATTTTTTTTAATAACTAGAATCTTGAACAGAAGATAGTTATGACCATAAGTTTTCTTTTCTCATTGTTTCAAAAGCTTGTTCTTATTCCCCAAATCAATTCATTGGAGAATTTCTGCAGCAAGCAGGATTTAGATGAATATCAGCTGCACAACTGTCTTGAAATTGCCTCGGCAGCGGGACCTCAGGTTCTCCCTGGAGCTTGTGAAAGGCTTATAGCCAGTTTGTCTGCCAGGCTGCACAATGGGGCCATGGGTGAGTATCTGTTTAATGGGCTCTACTGAAGCGCAGCTATCTGTACGAAGGCTTTTAGGAACATAAGTGAGATGATCTAATATATTTTAGCCTCTAACTCCTAACAGCCAATGTAAATACCAATTACCCGATGATTCGATACATAGGGCAGTCTGTCCATGTGTTGGAATCATAACTGGCAGTACAGGAAGTGTATACAAGAGGAGCCTGGCTGTCGCTTGGGGATGCCAGATTCCTGGAACAATGCTCCTAAAATATTTCTTTGGAATCCCGGAATGTTAGGGCTGGACTGAAAGGGCTCGAACAACTTCTTTCATCCCTAAACCTTCATTTAATAAATGAGACCGTTTGGGTCAAAAACATTAACTAACTTGCCCATTTCACTAAGCTATAAAGTGGGGTTTCTCATCCTCAGCACTTTTAAAATGTTGAACTGGGTAACATTTTGCTGGGGAGGGGACGCTGTCCTGCGCACTATAGGATGTTTAGTGGCAACCCTGCCCTCTACCCACCCGATACCAGTAGCACCCTCCCCCCAGTTGTGACATCCAAAAATGTCCCCAGACTTTGTCATATGTCCCCTAGGGGGCAAAATCTCCCCTCCACCCCCATTTGAGAATCACTGCTATAGCATGATAGCCACAACGAGAGTCTGGGCTTCCTGAGTTCCAGACAGATGCTTTCTCCATGCAGGGCTCTGGCTTTCGGAATACCTACCATCTCATGAAAGATATGGAATAAGGGAAATGAGAGGTATAATCCAGTGCCAACACAGATCATCAGGAATTGAAGAAATAATAATATCAATAATAATTACATTGGAACGATTAATGACAAGCAATTTATTTTAAGCCTTTCAAAACCTTGTTAAGTAATGTTCATTGCTAAGTGATGTTTGTTAAGTAGTGTTTATCGAGCACTTACTATGTGCTAAACGCTATTCTAAGTACTTCACAGGCATTATTGTCTTCAATCCTTATAATCCCAGGAGGTAGATTGTGTTTTATCCCCAGTTAACAGATAAGGGAGTTAAGGATTAGAGAGGTAACAAAAGACGTCAACTGAAACTAACAGGGACGGGAGTGCTTCTCTGTCACTTCCTTCGCCTGTAACTTCTTTTGTTCCCTGCAGCCTGCAAGTGTCACCCTCAGGGCTCGGTGGGACCCAACTGCAGCCGACTGGAAGGCCAGTGCCAGTGTAAGGCTGGTGTGACCGGCCGCTGCTGTGACGCGTGTATAGCAGGAAGCTACGGTTTGGGGCATCACGGCTGTCACTGTACGTAGCAAAAGCCAGATGGGGGAAACACAGGTGTTCTCAACCTTGGAGTTTTAAAGGCGGGAAAATCAATGTGGGGAGTTTAAAAGGGGGGGGATTGGGAATTTGCCTTCATTATTCAGATTGTATGTCTTCGTAGATATAATATACTGAAAAATTTTCCATTATCCTTTATTCTTCCATTCAGTGGGCACTGACTGTGTACAGAGCTATGTTAGGAACAATGAGTGATGATAAAAAACATGGTTCATGCTTCAGGGAGTTTGCAGTTTGTACCAGATAGATAGTAGTCCAGGGAGGATGTGGGAACACCATGGAGTTAGCTGTGTAAACCCAGCTTTACCATCTGGTGCATAAGCCCAGTGGCTGGAAAAGCTAACACAATGAGATTGGGATGTGGAGAAAAGGGAACCCTCCTGCGTTGTTGTTGGGAATGTAAATTGGTGCAGCCACTATGAAAACAGTATGGAGGTTCCTCAGAAAATTAAAAGGGACTGCCATGTGATCCAGCAATTTTGCTTCTGGGTATTTATCTGAAGAAAATGAAAACACTAATTTGAAAAGATATTTGCACCCTCATGTTCATTGCAGCATTGTTTACAATAGCCAAGATATGACAACAGCGACAGATGTATGGTTACAGAAAACGTGGGGTGTACATGCAATGGAATACTATCCAACCATAAAAATGAAGAAGATATTGCCATTTGTGACAACATAGATAAACCTGGAGTGCATTATGCTAAGTGAATAAGTCAGAGAAAGACAAAAATACCAGATAATCTCACTTATATTTGCAATCTAGGACAAACAAAAAACAAAAAAGCAAACTCGTAGGTGTAGGGCACCCGTAGACTGGTGTTTGCCGGAGGCAGGGAGTCGGGGAGGGGGGGGTTGCGAAACAAGTGAAAGGGGTCAAAAGGTACCAACTACCAGTTATAGAATAAATAAGTCATGGGGATGTAATGTACAGCATGGTGATTATAGGTAATAACACTCTATTGTATATTTGAAAGTTGCTAAGAGAATAGATCTTAAAAGTTCTCATCACAAAAAAAAATTGTAACTGTATAGTGACGGGATATTAACTAGACTTACGGTGGTGATCATTTTGCAATATGTACAAATAGTGATTCATTATGTGGTACGCTTGAAACTAATAGAATGTCTTAGGTCAGTTATACCTCAATTAAAAAAAAAAAAAAACACTCGTCCACAGCATTCTGTTGATTGAATGAATCAGTGAATTCTTATTTAACAAATATTTTTACCTAGTTCTCTGTACATGCTTGGCTCTGTTCTAAGCACTGTACAGACTCAATTTATTCACCTTGATTGGGTTGATACAGTACATTAGATATTGTGATATCAGAACCATGACTCTTTCAGCAGCACACCCCTGGCCACCCCAACCACAACAGCCTTCTCTGTGCTCTATCCAGCATGTCACTGCCACCCTCAAGGCTCGAAGAGCACTGTATGTGACCAAGTAACAGGACAGTGCCCCTGCCATGGAGAGGTAGCTGGCCGCCGTTGTGATCAGTGCCTGGCGGGATACTTCGGATTTCCCAACTGCCACCCCTGCCTTTGTAATGGGTTCGCTGAACTTTGTGATCCAGAGACTGGGTCATGCTTCAATTGTGGAGGTTTTACAACTGGGAGAAACTGTGAAAGGTATGGAATTCATATGCACTCTTATTTTTTGCTCTTTTGTTCCAATTTCACAACATTATCTGAAGGATCACTGGGTAGAAATCAACAGTATTTAAGTGTAGAGTTATGGCTGTGGCTGGAAAAGATAGAGCATCATTTTATCATCCTTCAAAATCTTGTTATGAGCCAACCAGTGTCTAATTAAGTCAATAACAGGCATTTTCCCCGCATCTTGCTTTTTATATTCCTAAAATGTACATGTAAATTAGATGCTATTATATTGAGTTTAATGACTAAGCTGTGGAACTTTCAATATGAAGCCAAAAAACTCTTTTACAGAGCAAGTGAGCATATTCTCAAAATATTGAATTCTGAGAGTTACACTCTCCTAAACCATAGCAAATCCACATTGGCTAATGTGAGCTCTTCCTGGGACTATTTTAGTAAAAAGAAATTGCCTTGACAGATGCATCGATGGTTACTATGGAAATCCTTCTTCAGGACAGTCCTGCCGTCCTTGCCCGTGTCCAGATGTTCCCTCAAGCAATCAGTATTTTGCCCATTCCTGTTATCAGAATCCTTGGAGCTCAGACATAATCTGCAATTGTCTTCAAGGTTATGCAGGTATGCAGTATAATTCATGATGGTTTTTTTCTTCTTATTCCACACAGCTATCTAAAAAATGATCACGTGTTCATAACTTATCTGCTTCGGACAAATGAGTGCTGCAGGATATAAGTTAATGGTAAAAAGACACAATTTGGTAAATTGCTACTCTACTAAACAAAGAATATGAATGATTCAAAACCCAGACAATTAAAAACTTATTTCTCTGAGCTATAATTGTTTTTAAATAATGCTCTGGAAAACTGACCATATGAGTTCAAATCAAATTAATTTCTTTAAAATAAAATCATGACATGTTAAGTAAGATATATGTGTGATTAAATTATATATAATAAACAAAATTAATATATAAACAAAATTAATCTGTCAAGTGCTTTCTTTATAGAATTCCAAGTAATTAATTTGACTGATATTTCACAGATATAACAAATTTTTTCAGATGTCTTGAAGCACCAATTTGGGCATTGTACAGACACTGCATAAATTAATTCAATATTTGTGTCTATCCCTCAACAATTTTATTTTGAGGAGTTTAAGCATGAGTGGAAGTATGTGATGCAGACAAGGAAAAACATTATCATGTCTACTTGATTTAATCATACTAGAAAATGTGACATTATTTTCTTCAATGACAATTACCATCATGATAAATTACATGGCCATTTTTTTTTCTTATTTGTTACCTCTAAGGTTACATGTGTCTCTAGTTAATTTTTTTTTTTGAGTAAAAATAACCTTTATTGTATGAAATTCACAACACTTGCTATTATGATAAAGTTCAAATGAGTCAAAGAATTTCATGATAGGAAAAATTCTATACATTTAAGTAAAGCAAATATATGTGTTTAGTCAATTCAACATCATATACGGAAAATACAGATACTTGAGAAAGGTTATATGTTATAATCTTGAAATTATAAGCATTTGGTTTTTTTTTTATAGCATTACACTTTTTTTTTGGCTAATACCATCACCTCTATTTTTTTTTTATTTTTTTCACTTTTTTATTTTTTTAAGAACTTTTATTGAGATATAATTGACACATAATAAACTGCATATATTTAAAGTATACAATTTTTTTTTTTTCTTATTAGTAATGTATATATGGCAATCTCAATCTCCCAAATCATCCCACCCCAACCCCCGCTCTCCCCACTTGGTGTCCATATGTTTGTTCTCTACATCTGTGTCTCTATTTCTGGTTAATTCTTATAGCCTCTTCTCTATGTACACTCTGGCTTGGTTGGTTAATTCTTAAGGACGGAGAGCCTGGCTGGGTTTTGAGACCATTTCTAAATGGAATGAACCGAAGCATGGAGGGTGGACCCATGGTTTGGGCACCTAAATAACGGCAGTGGCCTCATGATTGAAAGAGTAGAATGTAGGAGAGATCGAATGGTTTCTCCATCATCCTTAGTGTAGACATCCTCACGGTGTCTTAATAAAGTTTTAAAAAAACACTCTCAAGGGCTCACACGTCAAGACAACTACTCACCCCTCTTCACTTCCGGGCATGTTATCTCAGGCTGCTGCTGTTTCACCTCTAGGACCAGGTGAGGGTTGGGGCGCCCCCACCTCAGAAAATAGGGGCTGAGATTAGTTTTGGGTCCAGAGTCATATTTGGGTGTTCCTGGTTACATGAGGACCCAAGAATCCTGCACTCACAACTCTGCAGTTTTTTAAGAAAGACGAGAGTCCATTCTTCACCAAGGACTTTTTACATCCAAGTAATCTATTTATTCTCTGAATGGATGATAAATTAAAATAAATGTTTTGTTTTAATTTAGAACACTTTACCTCATTCATCCCAAGTGTGTGACCTCTCATTATCCCCAGAGGGGTCTGCTTAGCCACATCACTCTCTCTCCATACACTTCCCCCAGGGTGTACACACACACCCACACACACCCCTCTTATCTCATTCCCATTTCCTCTCCCCTTCCTTCAGGTGTGCAGTGTGGAGAATGCTCTGCTGGTTTCTATGGAAATCCAAGAATTTCCGGAGCACCCTGCCAGCCTTGTGCCTGCAGCAACAACATTGATGTGACTGACCCAGAGTCCTGCAGCCCGGTCACAGGGGAGTGCCTTAAATGTCTGCACAACACCCAGGGGCCCAGCTGCCAGCTCTGCAAACCAGGTCACTTTGGGTCGGCCCTCAATCAGACCTGTAAGAGTAAGTCTGCACGTCTCCGGGGAGGGGGAAGCATGGCAGCGTGTGACCATGGTGGCAGCTCCCGTACTCGTTTCCGTTAGGTCCGTCGTGCCAGCATCCATGGGTGATGGGCTGATGTCCTGAACTCAACGGCAGGAACGGGTGCAGTGCGCTTGCAGCCGCAGTGCACCCACTGGTGTTATTAGTTTGCCTTTTGTGACTGTTGCCTTCAACACGCGCCCTAGTGGATTTGGAGCCTTGTTTCCCAGTGTGGACCACCATGCACTGTGCCAGAATGGCCTAGGGATAGGAGTGGGGTATCAGTATGCAGGTCCCTGGTCTGTGCCTCAGACCCACTGAACTGAATCTCTGATAGCGGGACCCAGCAATCTGCACTGTACCAGCTCATCAAGTGACTTTCAAGTATAAATAGGAGAATTACTGACGTAGAAGAGGACAAGGGTTTAATTCTATGATAAAGAAAGAGGAGAAGTATGCTACTTATTATTAGGAGATATTTTAATTATTTCAGTTAACCCAAGTCAGTTTCGATCCAAAATGGTTTTTGGATCGTTTACATAAATGGAAGTTTGGTGCACGGCGTGAGGAAAAAGTGAGGCTTTCATTCATCCTAATCGTGAGCTCTTGGAACAAAATAGGCAGAACTATAGGAGATTGCAGTTTGGAGAGATCAAAAACAGTTGCATGGGTCCAACCTACTTAGATTCTTTGATAAATTTTGTTCTATTGCAAGATGTTTCTTCCTTAAGCCTTTTAAAGAAATGATGCCTCCACTCTGGAAAGGTGTTTGCAAGGGTTGTTGATGCCAGTGTTATCACGGATTCACCCCCAGCGACGGCTCTGTGCTCTCAGGGTGTTCCTGTCATCCTTCCGGCGTGAGTCCCTCGGAGTGTCCCCCTGGTGGGGGAGCTTGCCTCTGTGACCCTGACACTGGCACATGCCCTTGTCTGCCCAACGTCGCAGGCCGGGCCTGTGACCGTTGTGCTGACGGCTACTGGAATCTGGTCCCCGGCAGAGGATGTCAGCCGTGCGATTGTGACCCCCGGACCTCACGCAATAGGCACTGTGACCAGGCAAGAGACTTTCAACTTCCTGTGGTGTCAGAGTGAGATATGATGGGGAGACGTGCTTTCTAAATATGTAAAGAATGTTTTCTTTATGTAGTGCTGTTAGTGTTTTTAGATAGGATCGGCCTTACATAGGGACGGAGTCTGCATTTATCACGGAATGAAACACTGACAACCTTCTCTTTCACTGTCTCATGCATGTAAGCATAGAGAAGCCCCTAGAAATCCATCATTAATGGGAATTGATTATGAATCAGAATGAAAATTAATGGGTGCCTTCAGAATCCATAATTCCATTTTTAAAAATCAAGCTGTCATTCCCATGGCTCACCCGTTGCTTTACATGTGGTTAAATAAGATGTCCTCTTATTTTATTTACTTTACTTATCTTAGAGCTACCAGACTAGCAGCAATTGTTTCTAAAGAATGCAGCCTAGGAGCAAATCTTTATTGTTTAATAGACAGTTAACGCTACTTAACTACACATGTGATTTTCAGTGAATGAAACAATGAGCATAAAATTTTTTTAAAAGATATTGACATTATTTACGGAGAAGACATGATTAGGTTTTTTTGCCTTAACATATTTTGAAACACTTTTCACACTAATAGAGAAGCAGGGAAAAGGGTAAAAGAATGACGAGAAATTTTAGAATCAAATCCACAATATAGGGATTAGCGTTTGATTGGAATCAAAATGCTCGTTTCAGAAGCTGAAATCTTCCCAGCTAATAAGTATGGCTTACCTCCAATTTCAGCTCAACTGTTCAACTTATTCTAAGGTTAAATTTTGGACAAGTAAAGTTTTAAAGGTAGTTCTTATATACAGAATGTGTTTTCCCTTCTCTTTTTCTTTCTTTCTCCAACCCTCCCCACTCCAGCCCTTTACCCACACAAATGCACACCATGGCCTTTTTTCCCTTAATAAATGTTTGTATTAGAGTACACTTAGGTTTACAGAAAAGTTGTGAACATAGAGAAGATATAGCCCACACCCAGTTTCCTCTATTATTAACATCTTACATTAGTAGGGTACAGTTGTCATTAATGAACCAGTGTTGCTACATTATCATTAACTAATGTCCATAACTTATCCAGGTGTTCTTAGTTTTTTTGCCTAATGTCCTTTTTCTGGTCCAACACCTCATCCAGAATGCCACGTTACATTTGGTCATCATGTTTCCTTAAGTTCCTCTTGGTCGTGACAGTTTTTTTATTTTTTATTTATTTTTATTTTTATTTATATATTTTTGCTGCATTGGGTCGTCGTTGCTGTGCATGGGCTTTCTCTAGTTGGAGCGAGCGGGAGCTTCTCTTGTTGCGGAGCTCGGGCTCTAGAGCGTGTGGGCTTCAGTAGTTGTAGTGTGTGGGCTTAGCAGTTGTGGCACGCAGGTTCTAGGGTGCGCAGGCTTCAGTATTTGTGGTGCACAGGCTTAGTTGCTCCGCAGCACGTGGAACCTTCTCGGACCAGAGATTGAACCCGTGTCCCCTGCATTGACAGGTGGATTCTTAACCACTGAGCCGCCAGGGAAGTCCCCAGACAGTTTCTTAGACTTTCTTTATTTTTTTATGAATTTAACAGTTTTGAGGGGTGTTTTGTAAAATGTCCCCCAGTTTAAATTTATCTGATGTTTTCCTCATGATGACACTTGGATTATGGGTTTTGAGAAGAAGACCATAGAGGTAAAGTGCTGTTCTCATCACATCACATCAAGGGTGCATACTATTTACACGACTTATCACTGTTGGCCTGAATCTTGATCACCTGGCTGAAGCAGTGTGTGTCAGTTTTCTTTACTGTAAAGTGACCCTTCTCCTCCTTTCCATACTGTACCCCTCGGGGGGAAATCACTAAGAACAGTCCGCACTTAAGGAGTGGGCAGTTAAGCTCTCTTTCCTTGAGGGCAGAGTATCTCCATATATTATTTGGAATTCTTCTGCACTGGAGTTTTGTCTGTTGTCCCCCATTTCTTCATTTATTCAATCATTTTTTAATATCGGTGGACTCAAGGACATTTGTACTATATTTTGAGTTATAACCCAGCACTACCTAACTGTGTTATTCAAGTTTTTCGAGCTTTGGTCATGGGGAGCTCTTTCAGTTGGCTTCTATGTGCCTTTGAAATACCTCGATATTGGGCAGGGAGGTTGTTTTTTTTTAAGTACTTCCTTTTTCTCTGCACTGCAAGATGTTCCAAGCTCATCTTGTATATTTCCTGGCCCTGTCCTAGAATTTGCTGTTTCTTTAAGGAGCGCTGGTTCCTTCTATTGGAGAATGGCATTAGAAACCAAAATCTGGGCACTAGAGGACCATGCCTATTTCATATGCTCCCCTCCACTCCTCACACCTGCAGCCACCATGGAACAAATTGATAGATCTCCACACACTGCTTGGCTTCCTAATTCATGAGGAACTCCTAAGCTCATGACATCACTGTCTGGCATGCTTCTTAGACCTTTTGGGAAGCATATTTGTAGCTTGACAAAGACCACTTGACAAAGATCACAGCTCAGTCATGGAGGCTATGGGAAACCTACAAAGCTGAAAATCAGATGGTGTTGGTTTAACCAAAGACCCCCTTATGATAAGGGTATTTGGGGTCATCTGGTCCATAGGGGATTCCTTGGGGAAGTTTGCTCTTTACAATCAGGAAACACTTTCATTGGAGTGTAAAAGAGACATGTGGACATTTAGATTTCCAGCTGTTTAAACAACTGCTGATGAATGTCTCAGTGTCAGCCAATAGGTGGTCCCTAGTGCATCCTCACAGAGAGATCCAACTGTGCCGTCCAGTATTTTCATGAGCAGTTTAGGTGGAGTTGGGGAAACATGCTTATCAAATCTGCAGATATTACCAAGTTATAACTTAATGCGATCAAGACAAAACAAGACACAAGATAATTTAACAGGCAGTCTTGTTGGCTGGCAACAAGAAGAGGACATGTCAATGGGATAAAAGTAAAGTTTTGCAATCGGGTTTTTTAAATCCATGGCATAAATACAGGGTGGGAGTAATAACTTGGCACCAGCTTGTGTGAAAAACATCTGGGAGATTTTCACTGTGTGCGTCAAGTGAGCCACTGGTGTGGCTGGGCTGCCAAAGAGGGGATACCTATTCAGGCTGGAGGAGTGGGTGTGCCAAGCCCAGCTCCATGGCGGCAGTTGTCCTATTGTCCTCTATATGGTCGGATGGCTCCCAGGAGCACTGTTGTCATTTCTGAGCATCATATTTTAAACATTACATTGACAAACTAGTATATGTCCAGAGGAAGACACCCAGGATAGTAGGTAGAACCAGGTTATTTTGTGATGAGGTCTTAGGGGTAGTTGGCTTAAAGAAGTGAAGCACGTGCAAGTTGAGAATGGCCACCTCTAGTTGAGAGACCAACTGTAAGAAGGAAGAGGGAGGCTGCCTGTTTTGGGCAATTTCTTTTTTTTTTTTTCTTTTAATTAAAAAAAAAAAATTTTTTTTTTTGGCTGCACCACGCAGCTTGTGGGATCTTAGTTCCCTGACCAGGGATTGAACCGAGGCCCACAGCAGTGAAAGCAAGAAGTCCTAACCACTGGATCACCAGTGAATTCCCTGTGCAATTTCCTTAAGACTGTACTTAGAACAATGGGAACAAGTTACAAGGAGCAGATTCTGCATCAACATAAGAAGGCATTGCCCGAAAAAGACAGTATGGCAGCCTTGCAGCCCTCAGGGGTGACAAGCTCCCATAACTCCCTGTATTTGAGCAGAAGCCAGTGGTTACTCCAAAGATGGGTGGAAGCTTAGTAAATCCAGTCACTTTATGAATCCAGCTGCTTCTGGAGTTGTTGAGTAAGCAGATTTGTTCAGGTATAACCTACGACCACAATAATAGTGATTTGCTTCTGTATGTCTCTCCCATTAATTTTCCAGCCTCCTTGGTGTTCAGAAAAGCTGGTCAAGAATCTAGCTGGGGGAATTGCCTGGTGGTCCAGTGGTTAGATTCCACGCTTCCACTGCAGCGGGGCATGGGTTTGAGCCAGGGAACTAAGATCCCACAAGGAGCACAGCACCTCCCCCCCCCCCCAAAAAAAAAAAAAAGAATCCAGTTGGGAGGATGCAGGAATTCAGCCCTCTCCCCAAAACACAGTGAAATTACTGTCATTAAATGATTAAGCTTCATTTACAAAAACTGTTTTGTGGAGAAAAACCCTAGCCCAATTGGGAGAAACTCCAATTTACATTCCATAATGGAAACATTGTCTGCCAAATTAATTGATGGATGTTAAGTCTGAGTCTTTGGTCTATCTCTGTTAGGGAGAACTCCCAGAACCGTAGAGGAGAAGAATGTGGCCCATTTCCCATTATGTGTTTTGTTTTCATTTATATCTGTGGCTGTTTCCCAATTTGGGGCCACCTGTCCCTGAACAGCTGGACGCAGGCGGTATATTCAAGAGCCCTCAGCCCAAACGCATTAACTCCTGATCCTTGGTGTTGTCGGGGGTGGTTTGCTGACCGTGGGAATCCTCCTGCCTCTGCCTTTGCACAGCTGTATGCTCTAAATCACTAGAGGGAAGACTGTTTCGTATTAAAATGCATTATTTTTTTAGATCATAAAGCTTGTCGATTTCTCACCCATGACTGTCCTCACAGCTTACAGGCCAGTGTCCGTGTAGATCAGGCTATGATGGGAAACGCTGCAGTGAGTGCGAGGAAAATTATTATGGGGATCCCCCGGAGCAATGCATTCGTAAGTATTGGTAATTCTGAAAACGTGAGTACAGTCAACCTGGTCCAACCTGAACCAACTGAGTTTTAAATTCCTGTGTTTGGTAGAAAATTCACAAACTTTAAAAAAAAAATTTCCAAAAGATATTAATAAAATGAAAACTGGTTAACTAATTAGTTTTTTTTTCTTTTCCATTATGGCTTATTATAGGGTATTGAATATAGTTCCCTGTGTACAGTAGGACCTTGTTGTTTATCCATCCTATATATAATAGTTTGCATCTGCTAACCCCGAACTCCCAATCCATCCTTCTCCCCTACCCTTTTGGCAACCACAGGTCTTTCTCTATGTCTATGAGTCTGGTTTGTAGATAAGTTCACTTGTGTCATATTTTACATTCCACATGCGAGTGATATCATATGGTATTTGTCTTTCTCTTTCTGACTTACTTCACTTAGTATGATAATCTCCAGCTCCATTCATGTTGCTACAAATGGCATTATTTCATTTTCTTTTAAAGCTGAGTAGTATTCCATTGTATACATATACCACATCTTCTTTACCCATTCATCTTCTGGTGGAAATTTAGGCTGTTTCAATGTCATAGCTATTGTGAATAGTGCTGCTATGAACATTGGAGGGTGTGTATCTTTTCAAATTATAGTTTTGTCTGGATATACACCCAGGAGTGGGATTGCTGGACCATATGGCAACTCTACTTTTAGTTTTTTGAGGAACCTCTATGCAGTTTTCCATAGTGGCTGCACCAGTTTACATTCCTACCAACAGTGTAGGAGGATTCCCTTTTCTCCACACCCTCTCCAGCATTTGTTATTTGTAGAGTTTTTAATGATGGCCATTCTGACTGGTGTAAGGTGGTACCTCATTGTAGTTTCAGTTTGTGTTTCTCTAATAATTAGAAATGTTGAGCATCTTTTCATGTGCCTATTGGCCATCTGTACGTCTTCTTTAGAAAAATGTTTGTTTAGGCCTTCTCCTCGTTTTTTGACTGGGTTGTTTGGTTTTTTTGTTATTGAGTTGTATGAGTTGTTTGTATATTTTGGAGTTTAAGCCCTTGTCAGTCACATCATTTGCAAATATTTTCTCCCAGTCTGTAGATTTTCTTTTCATTTTATTTATGGTTTCCTTTGCTGTTCAAAAGCTTGTAGGTTTGATTAGGTCCCATTTGTTTATTTTTGCTTTTATTTCAACCTTGGGAGACTGGGAGACTGACCTAAGAAAACATTTGTACAATTTATGTCAGAGAATGTTTTGCCTATGTTTTCTTCTAGGAGTTCTATGGTGTCATGCCTTATATTTGAAAATTCACAAACTTTAATCCTAGTTTTGAAAAAAATTTTTTAGCCCTATAAAGTTTTTTCTCTTATATTAAAACTTTACACTATATTGAATGTTAGCCTATATTAAAATTCCTGAAAGTCATGATAATGGAACAGATTTCTGAGACCATAACTTGTAGCCAATTTTCTGCTATTTGGAAGCATGCTGACAAAAATATCTACTTTGGATTAATGTACAGTAGGCTGGGAGATGGATCATAGGAAGGCGGCAGAGAGGGTGTTCCCTCAATGCAGCTCTCATATCTTGGGGTCAGTCACAGATTCACGTACTCATTTATTTATAGATATTCACAGAGTGTCTACTGGGTACTCTAGGTAGTGAGCAAATAAGGCAAGGCCCTCAACTTATGGAGTTTGTGTTCTAGTGTCTTTCATTCCATATCTTAGCACTAGTTACAGGATTTAGAGCAGGGGTGTTTGATACCACTTTCAGCAAGAGATGGAAACATTCTACATCTGCTACCAGCCATATGTAGCTATTCAACACTTGCAGTGTGGCTAGTGGAAGTGAGGAAAACTATTGTTTGTTTCATTTAATGCATTTTCATTTAAATAGCACATATGGTTAGTAGCTGCCATATCAGACAGTGCAGATTTAGAATCTGGGTTTGTTCTAGGAGAAGGGATTTTTGAATCTCTGTTTGAAATCAGCTTCCAAAAGAAGTCAATCCAAATAAACATCAGATGTGATGGATTTATCATTGTGGTCACCTCTGTGTACCCACATATGGTAACTCTTTCCTCCTCTCCATTCCTTTATAAAAGTGCTTTTGTGGCTTTAAAAAAAAAAAAAAGCTTTTTTTTTTTTTTTTTTGCCCCATTCAAATACTCAATTTTCCAAGTACAAATACTACTTTAAAAATCAGGAAGGAATGTTGGCTCTTAGAAGATCTGTCTTAGAGAGCCTCTATTCCTGTGCCCCTCTAATATTTTAATAATCTTATTTTATAAAAAATGCTTTCATTTTTCATAGAGGAAACTTTGCAAATGGTCAGCTCAGCCCACAGACCCCACTAGTGCTCCTAGGGAGGAGCAGGTAGTAAGGGGGAGCCTTGGCCTCCAGCTGGTAAAGTGCACAGAGCACCCCCCCCCCCAGGGGTTCCTGCAGAGGCCTTTGGACCAAAGTGAATGTGCCAGACAGATGGTGTCTATTGGAGGAGCCTAGCGTGTTCATCAGTTTTTATTTGTAATTGGCATTATTTTCACTCAAGCTGGCCAAATGCATGTTTAAATCACTTGTTCCTTGCAGTTAAGCCAATGGCATAGGTTAGTGATTCCCTGATCTTTTGGAAACTGCAGTAACTTTAAGAGCTCTCCCCATCCTCCATCCTCAGCCTTAATCAAACACCTATTCATTTGGGCTTCCTAGGTGGTGCAGTGGTTAAGAATCCACCTGCCAATGCAGGGGACACAGGTTCGATCCCTGCTCCAGGAAGATCCCACATGCCACGGAGCAACTAAGCCCGTGTGCCAAAACAACAAACAAAACAAAAACAAAAACCTATTCATTTGAAGTGCACGTCGTAGCAGGGTTTTTTATTTTTTTTTAATGAAAACAAAATGAATTTAACGTTCTCTGTTTTTTAAAAGACTTTTTTTTTTTAAGAGCAATTTTAGGTTGAGAGCAAAATTGAGAGGAAGGCACAGAGATGTCCCGTATACCCCCAAACCCCACCATGGCATCCCCCATTATCAACATCCCCACAAGAGTGGTACACTTGTTACAACTGATGAACCTGTACTGATACATCATAATCACCAAAGTTCATAGTTTACATTAGGGTTGACTCTTGGTGGTGTCCCTTCTCTGCGTTTAGACAAATGTATAATGACATGTATCCATAATTACAGTATCATACCAGACCCTAAAAGTCCCCTGTGCTCTGCCTATTCACCCTTACCCACCCCTCAACCCCTGGCAACAACTGATCTTTTTACTGTGTCCATAGTTCTGCCTTTTCAGCATGTCCTATCGTTGGGATCATATACTAAGTAGCCATTTTGAATTGGCTTCTTCCACACAGTAGTAAGCAGGGAAGGTTCCTCCATGTCTTTTTAATGGCTCAACACTCATTTCTGTTCAGTGCTGAATAATATTCACCTGTCTGGATATGCCATGGTTTCTGTATCCACTCACCTACCGATGGACATCTTGGTTACTTCTAAGTTGGCAATTATGAATAATGTCACTATAAACATGTGTGCAGGTTTTCATGTGGACATATTTTGAATTCCTTTGGGTAAATACCAAAGAGCAGTTCCCTCCCGCCCCCTTTTTTTTGATAACAGAACAGTTTTCCTTATGTAATGGAACATAGCACACCTAGGATGGGTTTCCCTAAGAAAAAGTGTGGTCACGGGCCTTCTTAGAGTCTGTGACATGCCTGAACCGGGCGGCGGGGTGGGGGGGGGGGGCGGTAGGGTGTAGTAGCTGCTGTCACAAGTGTGTCATCCATTAGATCCATATTCTTCACCCAGGTCAAGAAACCAGATGGGAACTATTCACGCTTACAGTAAAAGCTACACTTAAGAATGTCCATAAAAAAACCGAGAGCTGGGAATTTCCTGGCGGTCCAGTGGTTAGGACTCCACGCTTCCACTGGAGGGGGCATGGGTTCGATCCCTGGTCAGAGAACTAATCTCACAAGCCACAGTGGAGCAGCCAAAAAGCAAAAAAGAAAAAAACCAAGAGCTGAATTGTCAGTGGAATGAAAAGAGGGATGCTGTGTTTTAATGGTCATTGCACAGATCCCTGAAATTATCCTGCTTTTTTATGTTCACTTTAGAAATGGGAGTTGGGAAGATTCTCAGGGGCAAGGAGAGGACTTTATTTTTGAGCTGGTTGTGAGCCAAAGGCCAGGTGACTGACATTCTCTGCTCCTTCTCCCATCCTTTTCAGCGTGTGACTGCAACAGGGAGGGTTCCCAGGAGCCCATCTGTGACCAGGACACGGGCATGTGTCGCTGCCGGGAGGGTGTTAGTGGCCCACGATGTGATCACTGCGCCCGGGGTCACGGCCAGGAATTTCCTGCTTGTCTTCGGTGTCACTTGTGCTTTGATCAATGGGACCACACCATTTCTTCCCTCTCCAAAGTGGCGCAAGGGTTAATTAGGCTGGCTGCGAGCATGGAAGATAAAAGAGAGACCTTGCCTGTCTGTGAGGCTGACTTCAAAGGCCTCGGAGAGAACATGTCTGAAATAGAAAGGATTTGGAGACATCCTGTTTTCTCATCTGGGGAATTCTTAAAAGTCAAGGATTATCATGACTCTGCTCGGTAAGGTTTGTGAGCAGGTAATAGATGTCAAGGTTCCTGATTTACCTTAACTCCTGCGAGCTTCAGCAGCCTCAGCGTAGAAACGTACCTTTGCTGACATTAGGGAAACAATCATTGTTCAGTTAATCAGCAGGCTGGTATCATGTTTGTCTGCCTCTTTCCTACCTAGTTAGGATTACATGCGATTTTTCAGGATGTCATTGAGTATAACGAAAAGGCCGTCACAAAATTATGAGGTTAATTGGGAAGCCCAAACACAGCAGAGCTGAAAGACACAAAACTGGAACTTGGGAGGTTTCTAATACCACAAATTTTTTTCAGCCACGCACTCAGGGAAATTTGCTAAATGTTCCCAAATTCTTCAGTTGTTTACAAGCCCATACATTTCTGTAAAGTCATATAATGCGTACAATAGTTCTTTCAAAATGCAATATCATTTTCATTATGTATTATTGAATCCTTCTTTTCATTCATCAAATATTTCTAGAAATGACATTGGTTGCTCTGGGCCAGGAGTCAGCAAACCATAGCCCACAGGCAACATCCAACCCACCACATTTTTCTGTAAATAAAGTTCTGTTGGAACACAGCCACGCCCATTATTTACATCCTCTGTGGCTGCTTCCTCTCTACAATGACAGAGTTGAGCAATTGTGACAGGGACACTATGGCCCCCAAGGCCTGAAATATTTACTCTCTGGCCCTTTATAGAAAAAGTTTGCTGACCTGCTCTGGGCAAAATGAGGACAAACTGGATATACTTTCTACCCTTCTAGGAGTACACAGTCTACTAAGAAACCAAAAAGATTATGGTTCTGTAGGAAAAAAATATCCCTCCTACTCCAGAAAAACTCCTGGATTAAAAAACAGTTGAAGCTGCAGAGTTTTATGTTATATAAAACCCAAGCGTAAATATAGGGCCATTTGTTATTACCAGACAAAAATTCTAGAAATATATGGCAATTGCTTAAAAGTTACACAAGGAAGATGATAAACTCACCTGGATAGTTCAGAGGAAGGGCCGCCTGCATCACAAATGCAGCTCTAGGGCCCAGGGAGGTCACATAGCTGAGTCAAGCTGGCAGGTGAGGACAGGCACTTCTGTGTGTGTGTGCCCTGGTAAAGACTGTGGCCCTGGGTTCCCAGATCACCTCACTTTTTAAGCAATGTCAGACATACAAATTTTTATGCAGGTGCCGCCCACTTTAAAATATAGGTAGCTAACCCAATAGCACTTTTTTAAAACACTGTATAGGCCAAAGAAACATGTCTGAGAATGGGCTTTGGCCCATGGACCACTAGTTTGTGCTTACAGGACATGGCAACGTGGAACTGAGCGAGCAGGAGGAGTCAGTCCACAGTGGATGTTCTAGACGAAGAGACTGCAAGAGCCCCAAGCAGAACCAGAGAGAAGAAAGCCAAAGGAGCAGGGGTCCCGGGGCCACGGCCTGAAGTGAGGAGGAAAGCCTGCCCATCCTGGTGCAGCTGCTGAACTCCTATTCCTCTGTAGCAACTGCTCAAACCGCACCCCCTCTCGGAAGCCTTCCCTGCCTTTCTCAGAGAAAGGATGTGTTTCCTTCTGCATTTTCCCACATCTTTGTGACTCTGCCATCGCCTCACTGAGGGACTCCTGTGTGCAAAGCTGCCTTCTCTGTGCCTGTTTTCTTCAGGCCTGGTTTAGTTAAATAGTACATATTTGCCGGGTAAATTACAAATCAAAGAGCGGGGGGGGGGGGGGGGGGGGGGAGGAGAGAGAACCCAGGATGCATAAGCATAGATTCAGAAGTCAAACTACTGTGGTTCAAAGCCACTTGCTGCTGTGTGGCCTCAAGCAAGTTAACTTGTCCAAGCTTCAGTTTCTCCATCAAAAAGGGGGATAAAGTCTCTATTTCATGGGATTCTTGTGAGAATTACTCAAGACAAGCCACTTTGCGTGGGGTCTGGCACCTAGTAAGTGCTTTTAGAGTACCAATTCTAGTAATAGTAATTACTATTATTGTTATTAGCCTGAAGAATTACAGTGCTGACAGTTGGAGCCTGAAGGAAAAGTCTGTAGATTAGAAGGGAGAGTTAGAGCAGAAAATGCTAGGAAGCATTAGTTAATACTTTGCACTTGTGCCAAGATAAATTAGTCCCATAAATTTGTATTGTAGCTTCCCTGAACTGTACTGTTCAAGATTTGTACCCAATTTCCCCATCATGAGGGATATACTAATTATTCACCTGAACCAACTGTATGTACTCAACCCAGTCAACTGAAGTGGGACAAAGGTGGCACCATCAAAGAAGGTGATGGAGAAAGAACACACCCAGGGGTACACTCGCCTCCTGTCACTTGTGGAAATTCGAAGTTAAGACCCTGTACAGAAGTAGCACTAAAAGGAAGCTTACTGGAGGCAGATTTATTCTAGATGAAGAACTGATTTTTATCCTTGGCTACATGAGGGATTCTGTGTTAAAAGCCTAATATAGGTTGGCTTCCTTAGACTGATTTAAATGAACCATGTCTGAATACGTGATTTTGAAAAGCCAAAGCAAAGGGAGACAGAGTATAAACAGTTGGAATTGAAAGATTCAAAAATCTTTATTCTCTGAGACAGTTTTAAGTGAGTGCTGAAATACTTTAGGAAGCTGAATTAACAAGAAAAAGGTAAACTACAAACAATCATAAACTGGAAAATGAAAATTTGGGGGACAAAATCCATCCTAAGTGTGAGGATACCTAATAATGAAGGCAGTTTCTTTACATGTGTTTTTTTCACCAATCTGTCAAATGTGATACAAGCGTTGCTGCGTTTACTCTTATTTTCTCCTATAGGAAACAAATCATGGCACTAAGTGAGCAGCTGAAAACAGCGTATGAATTTCAAGATCTGAAAGAAACCATAGAAAGAAAGAGGAATAAAGCAAACCTCTTACTTGAAGATCTTCAGGAAGAAATTGCTTTGCACACCAGTGCCCGTAACGCAAGCATCATGGGTAAGAAGGAAGATGCACCTTAACTGTCTGTTTCCGGACCGGAGTTGATAAAATCCATAGTGCATTCCATTGGTGAATCACCCTGTGCTTATTGCTACAGCGCCTGAGCACTTGAGCACATGAAAACACACTCATTAAAAGTATTATTTGTGCGTGAATATTTCAACTTTTTAAAACATTGCGGAGCCTGGATAGCATTTGCACAAAGTAACGCTAACCATGTGCAATACTCAACAAACACTAAAGCCAAAGTATTGTGATGCCAAACCATGCTAGGATCTCGTGTAATCAGCAGCTTGGAAATTCTAGTATGGCCATAAGGAAATGAGAGAGACATGTTTGTATGCCTTCCTGGGTATAAGCCACTCCATTTCCAGCAACCATAAATGTAAAGGAATGTGAGGCAATCAGGACCTAAACATTTCTCATAAGAACGTTGTAGGAATTGGGGGACATGCAACATACCAGAAGCCTGTAACTCATATCGCACAGTTCTTAAAAATGAATGGGAGCCGTGCCAAAGCCAAGGTCCACTTGGAGGAGAAATGGAACTCTAAAGCAAAATTCAGATGACCTCATCTGCTGATTTCCCATGAGATCCTTGTTATGTTTGGAAATAGACAGCTTGTTACCACCAGGAGAGGCAGCCCTGAACTTACACTGAAGCCATCTAGTTGAGAGGTAAAGGGAACATATACATGAAATGCATCTCAAGGCAAAAACAGTCTGCTTTTCCATATCCTACGTGCATGCTCCTGTTTTTCATCTGATCTTGAGCTAAAAGAGAAAAAAAATAGATGGCAGTTATGACCCTAAAGAAAGGCCTAAATTTAATGAAATCACTACTGTTGTTGCTCAGTAAATGCTATGTGAAGAGAAAGGAATGTGCTCTGATCCCTTAGCTGGAAGCAGGTACCCCACTGAATGAGCTGAAAATCTGTCAGCAGTCACCCAGGCCAGGCAGAAGGAAGCAAAACTGCCCCATGCTGAGCCACTGGAACCTGCCTTCCAGCAGCAGTTACCGGGCTTTTTCTCCATGGACAGATTCTGACACTGTGCTGAGCAGCAGAGACGGGCAGTAAATACAGCAAGGCCTCGCCCTAAGTCATTCCAGTCTCTTGGGGTGGGGGGAAGTCAGGCATATAAACAACCCCAAAACAATGAAAAGACTCTGTCAGAGCATCTTCCAGCTGCTTCGGGAACAGAGTAGAGAGAATGGGGTTCTTCCTGGGTTTATTAGAAAAGGCTTCACAGAAGAAAGATAAACTGCCAGATAAATCAAGGCCGAAAATCATTCCAAGCAGTAGAAATATGGCTTTTTGTTGTGTGTGTGTGTGTGTGTGTGTGTGTGTGTGTGTGTGTGTGTGTGTGTATGTGTGTATGTGTTGGGGGGGTCATGATAAATGAAAATCACGATATATAACATTAAAAGTATGCTAGTGTACAAACCGGGAATGTTTAAAAAGATAAAGTGTGGTTGTCAGCCTGGACTCTGGTTACATAGGGAGTTAAGATCAGGACCCTGGGCCTTTGGTTCCTAAAATAGCTTAAAGCCCTAGTATACTATCATTTACACTCAAACATACCATATTTCAGGCATTTGTATTTTCATTAAAATATGGAAAATATAGAGAAGTGTTTAAGAACAGAGCCTCCAGAGTTAAACGACCTGGCTTCAAATCGTGGCTTCATCTCTTACTATCAGTGAGACCTTGCTATCATCAGAGCCTCGTTTTCTCGTTCGTAAAATGGAGGTGGTCGTGCTAATGCATGCCTCACAGTGTTTCATAAGATTAAGGATGAGAATTGATGGGAAGTACAGACGTACAGAAAGCACTCAGCACATTAGCTGTTGTCATCAGCCTCAACATCAGAGATCAGCAAACTGCAGTCTGCTGGCAAATCCTACCCACAGCCTGTTTTTGTAAATCAAGTTTCATTAGGAGACAACCTTGCCTATTTGTTCACATATTGTCTGTGGGTGCTGTTACTCTACAGTGGCAGCGTTGAGTAGTTGTGACAGCAATGGGATGGCAGGTAAGCCTAAAACGTTCTCTGGCCTTTGTAGAATGAGTTTGTCAACTCCTGCTCTATATGGTGAGGTAAGCTTAGTTGGTTCATGATATTAGGGTTCGTACAGGTAGTCAAAATTAACATCTTACATTTGTGGAACACTTCACGGAGTGTCTTTATATTATCTCACTTAATCTTCGCAAATTATTATCATCAATTTACAGATAAGGAAACACAATCTAGGAGGCTAACCAGTATGTTCAAGGACATACCCAGACAGTAAAGAGAGAAGCCAGCATTCAAACTCATGTCTACAGACTTAAGTCTCAGCTATTGCATCTATATCTATGACATGACATCAAATCCTCCCCCATAAGATGTAAATTCAAGGAGGAGGATGTTGAATTTTTGTATTGATCATTGAGACTAAGACAGTCTAGTCAAACTGGGGAATGATGATCTTGATAGCCCATGTATAATTTCATTTGTTTTCTCAAAATCTGTCTTACCCCAATTTGTGTTGATGTAGATTCCTCAAAGAACATCAAGAAGTATTATCAGAGCTCTTTATCTGCTGAAAAGAACATTAATGAAGCTACTTCCATTGTAAATAACTCTGAAAAAAGCAGGAATGACCTACTTAACATCTTAGATACACTAACCTCAAAAGAAAACTTGTCATTGGAGAAATTAAAGCAGGTCAAGATACCAGATGCTCAAATATTACATGAAAAGGTAAATATTCATGACAGTGTAGTCAAAGTGTTTGTGGTTTCTATTTGATACACAGATCTCTTCAATTGTGTTTCCCTGTCTTACATTTTATTTTTATTTATATTTTATGTGTAGAAATAATCTATAAATAATGTAAATATATTTAATCTAAAAATAATATAAATATTTATATTTTATTTTTTATTTCTTAAGTCAAAGTTTCAGAAAAATCAAAAGGTAAGGACTTGATTTTATTATTTTATACTACTTACTATTTCCCAAATGGTACAGATTATGGACATTGACTCCTCCTGCCTCATAAGTAAAAGATGCTTTTTATTTAAAAAAGAAAAAAAAAAAATGAAATTAACGTGGAAATGCTAGACATTTGACTATTTTCCCCAAAAACTGTAAGTGTAAAAGTGACATTGATAGGCACAAATGCTGATGACAAATAAGTTTTAGGTATTTTTTCAATGAACTAGGAAATATTTAATGGGTCATACCCATATACTAAGCATGAACAACTATTGAAGAAATACATACAAATAGAGCAGTGTCTTGCTTCAGTGAGCCTGCATGGCGTTAGAGAAAAACTCTGCCAACAAATTACTTTCTAACATAGATCCTGTCTCCTGTTAGGAGTGTGGAGAAGGAAGGGACATGGCCTGCGTGCTCTCGTCCTGTAGTGGCCCAAGCTGTCGAGGTTCCCTGACCCTCTCGAGGAACACCCTCCAGAAAGCTCAGGAAGCAGAGTCCATGATTGACAATTTGAACAACCAAGTTCAAGGGTTGAAAAATCAGGTAAATGATGTCTTCTCATGCTTTATTTGTAAAATTATAGCAATTTAAAAAACTACTTGAAATTTTTAAAATTTCCATTTAACTTCTAAGTGAAAGGGTAGATTCTAGATGTTAGGTGCTCTTGTGCCTAGAAATACAGCATAAAAATATAGATGTGGATATAAATGGTGATTTAGAAGTAGATGTGAATATTGACATATTTTCTCATTGTATATTACATATACCCATATATACATATATGTGTGTATAGTGTGTGTGTGTATATATGGAGAGAAAGAAGACAAAAACCTCAGAGTATATGTTTTTAGGACATAAATAGACTTGTATGGGTATGTTTCCTTTACAGCAAATACTGCATAGAAATGTGTAGACTCCTAGCCTTGAAGATTTGAAAACTATAGAGCTCTCAAAGTAAAGAATAATTTTTCATAAATTCAAGGGTATGGTTGAAATTCTACTAAATAGACAAATTTTAATGTTCGAATTTAATTTAATGTTTGAAAATATTTGAATGGGAATATACTCTTAATGGCTTGAACTCCTTCCTGTGTTGATAGACATGATAAAGTTGTTTTAATATTTAAGTACCTGATAATGGAATCTCTGATAATTTTAAATGACTTCATTTCCTTTTTTGGTCATATTAATAAATAGGTATGATTTTTAATTAGCTAGCTTTCTTCAAGTTTTTTTGTGAATACATTATATTTACCTTGAAAGGATGAATACAATTGTAGGTGTTTTGTGAATACATTGTGTTCATCTTGAAAACAAGGTGATGATGTGCTCCCTAGTTTGTTTGTTTGTTTTTGGCAATATACATAAAGCCTTTGATGAAGAAGAAAAAGCTCAAAAAGAGCTGAATTTTTTACCAATATAACGCAAATATTATTATCAGTCAGTATTCTTGTTTGCAAGCAACAGAAACCAACTCTTGACCCAAAAGGAAATGTATGAGAAGACATCTGGGTCTCAGAACTGAGAGGAGGATGGAGGGCCAGCCTTGGGAATGGGTGAGAATGACAGCTAAGAGACACATTCCTGCGCATGTGCTCACACAGAGCACCAGTGTGCTCCGTGAGCCTTGCTCCTGAGGCTGGTCCTACGTTCTTGCTCCACAAGCTCCAGAATCCAAGTTCTAGACCAAGTCTCTAATTAAGTTACAGAATATCCCCACACATCCTAAATGTTGAACATTTTTATTTACATACTCATCATTCTGCATTGCCACCTCGTTTTTCACTTATATGTTATTCTTCATTGCTTTAACAAATATTCATTGTGCTGGGCATTTATCTAGATGCTGGGAATACAGCAGTGAACAAATGCAAATCCTGGTCTTGCATCCCTGTGGTTAAAACGATCCTGATTTGTTTAATGTAATGTTAAACTACTCTAGTGCCCCTCCTCAAAAACCAGAAATCTCACACCATTTAAATAAGCCCGTGTTAAGCAGTTACTTTTAAAAGATAACCCCTGAAGTATATAACAGCAGAATCTGGCTTAATCAGCACATAAATGGAGAATTGGAAGAGGATGGGGGTTGTCATGTTGATAAAATGGTATGCTTTCTCCTCTTGCTTAGAAGGGGGAGGCATGCCAGAAGAGATTACGAGCGAATTCTCAGGAGTCATGATAGAGGATGGATTGCAGAGAGATGTTTTCAGAGTGAAGTAATTTAGCAATCTCTTTCCTTCTGAATATGGCTTTGGCTAATCTACACTGAGATTTCATCTGCAAAATTTGGTGCTTCCTGTTCAGAGTATTCATTTCTGGAATTCTCATCTTACTTATATGCATTCTTACTTCTTCTCCATTTTATTTTTTTTATTGAAATATAATTGACATAGAACATCTATTAGTTTTAGATCTACAGCATAATGGTTTGATATATGTCTATATTGTGAAATGATTAGCGCAATAAATTTAGTTAACATCCATCACCACACATAGTTACATTTTGTTTCTTGTGGTGAGAACTTTTAAGATCTCTTAGCACCTACTATCCATTTTAACGTTTAAAAAGTTCTAGAGAATAAAGGAACAACTCCAAAAAATTGTTACATATTTATTTTTTCCACAATTTTCAAGTTTATTAGTGGACTTCTTTTTAATAGTTTATTTTTTCCCACATTTTTATTGGATATAATTGCTTTACAATGTTGTGTTAGTTTCTGCTGTACAACAAAGTGAATCAGCTGTATGTATGTATACATATATCCCCATATCCCCTCCCTCTTGAACCTCCCTCCCACCCTCCCTAAGTTACATATTTTTAATCACGTATTTCTTTTTTGTTTCATCATTTGCCAATGACTACCATTAAATCCTTTTCCACAAAATCTGCATGGCTCAAATTAAGCGGGCTCTTTTTGTGGGGAAATAAAGGGAGATTTTTTTTTTCTTTAACTATGTTTGATCCTAATTAGCCCTGCTTCTGTCACAATTAATTTATTCAGTACAGCTCAACTGTGGATGATATTGTCCCATTGCTCTTTGTTTTTTTCTCTTTCCCTCATTTGTTGGAATCCCAAGAAAAAGTCCGTGACCTTTCTCAAATCCCACAATTAAGAATTTGCACTTCTAGGTTGTAAGCGTTTAGTTCTGCCATTCCTCCACCAAGTGTGCACAGTGCACTTGGGATTTACCTTTGTAGCCTGCTTTGAGTTTAAACTAATTTATTAAAAGGAAGAATGCTTTCTTCTTACTCTCAAAGAAAGTACATTATTTGACGTTAAAGAATGTTTAGATGAACCTAGCGACAGGGCAGGAATAACGATGCAGACGTAGAGAACTTGAGGACGCTGGGCTGGGGGGAGGAATGGGACAAAGTGAGAGAGTAGCACTGACGTGTACACACTACGAAATGTGAAACAGATAGCTAGTGGGAAGCTGCTGCAGAGCACAGGGAGATCAGCTTGGTGCTTTGTGATGAACTAGAAGGGTGGGATAGGGAAGGTGGCAGGGAAGCTCAAGAGGGAGGGGATATATGTATAAATATAACCGATCCACTAGGTTGTACAACAGAAACTAACACTACATTGTAAAGCAATTATACTCCAATAAAGATGTATTAAAAAAAAAAGAATGTTTAAAAGAGTACTATTTTAACTTAAACTTATTATTTAAACTTAATTTTTAACTTATATTAGAGAAAATGTTCTCAACTTATTAAACATAATGATCACTATAAGTAATTTCTGTGAAATTTGTTACTATGATAGAATGCTAACACCTCATAAAAGCAGAATTTGTATTTTTGATTTGTATCAGGAAAACTCATTAGTACTGATACAGCAAAAATTGTTTTCAAATAACAATTTTGATCATTAATAATGTTTTAAGAGATAAGTTCACATTATTAGGAAAACATGATAATGAAAACAAATAATATTGCCTTTTAAGAGTCCTTTAACGTGAATCTATTGTTTAATTATCTAGAATTTTATTTTTAGTGAGTTCTACTTGGTCCAGCTAAGTAAGGAAACATCACAGAATGTGCCTAATTGTTATGTTTGCCTCATTGTTGTTTTTTGTCTTATTCCAGAGCAAAAATATAAGTAAACTGGCAGAAGGCTCCAAAAACAATGCCTTACAGCTAAGTGAGAAACTGAGGAATATGAAAAATCAAAGTGAATCTGAAGAAGAAAAAATGAATCTTTTAATCAAAAAACTGAAAATGTTTTTGTTAGGTAATTTTTAAAAAATATTAGGACAGTTATTGTCCCTCCTCTTCCTCCTCATCCTCTTCCCCCCTTCCTCTCCGTGCCCCACTCCTCCCCCTCCCTCTTCTCCTCCTCCTCCTTTTTCTTTCTTTTTAATGTATACTCAAAAATCACAACCAATTTCAAATTATATTAATTGGAAATGATATGCCTAAATCAGAAACATGACATACTCCTTGATTTTAAATTTCTTAATGAAAACAATTCCAAAATATTAACTCTGTATGAAAAAAAAAAGCTCTCTGTATAAGATTTTTTAATTAATTAATTAATTTTTATTTATTGGCTGCATTGGGTCTTTGTTGCTGTGCACAGTTTTTCTGTAGTTGCGGAGAGCGGGGGCTACTCTTCCTTGCAGTGCGAGGGCTTCTTATTGTGGTGTCTTCTCTTGTTGTGGAGCACGGGCTCTAGGCACACGAGCTTTAGTAGTTGCGGCTCGTGGGCTCTAGAGCACAGGCTTAGTGGTTGTGACACACGGGCTTAGTTGCTCCGCGGCATGTGGGATCTTCCCGGACCAGGGCTTGAACCCGTGTCCCCTGCATTGGCAGGTGGATTCTTAACCACTGCGCCACCAGGGAAGCCTTATAAGGTTAATTTAGTAATAAATCCTAGAATTTAGTTAGAATTCCAAACAAGTGAACTTGGTGTTTAAAGTCATTAAAAAAAAAAAAAAAAAAGGAAAATCTAACATGAAGACTGCCAGATTCCACAATTTTCTCTGCTGACAGAGTATGTGAGATCAAGGTACGACAACTGTTGGTTAGTATATCAACTACTATAGTGAGATGGCAGCTACAATATTGGTTATTTTAGATAACTATTATTGAATATTTTCCAAGACTCATGTTGGCTTTGGTTAGTATGTCAACTACTGTAGTGAGATGGCATCTGAAATATTGGTTATTTTAGCTAACTATTATTGAATATTTTCCAAGACTCACGTTGGCTTTCTGTGACTGACCAAAGGGAACTATTTGATTCATTATTATTATGAGTTATTATTATAACTATGAACTTAACGTCCCTCATTGTGCCTTATTTTGGGAGAGATTTGTTTTAAAATCCAGAGAATTAGTAAAGAAAAAAATTGTATAGCTGGAACTTGACTGGAAACCTTACTCTCTGCAGATAATATCATTTGGATGCAACACTACATGGAATTGATCTGAGGAGGCTTTCTTTCCCACAGCCATCTTCCAGATTCAATAATTTAATATTCTCCGCATGAATTAATCAACAGTTGGGATGTCAGTTACAATCTTTGCAATCACTTTATTAAATCTGTTTACTATTTATAAGAGATCCCTGTGGCTAAGTTTTTTTCTCAGTGTTTCTAGAAATTGTATCAGTAGCTTTAGTCCTGATTTTCAAAATAAGAAAAAAATAAGGTGTAAAAATAATCAGTAAAAATGACCAAAGTAATCAGTAAAAATGATTGGGTATGGAATCAGTCAACAGGACATTTTGTTGGTTCAAAAGCAAATTTTCAGTGAGCGAGCTAAACGGATTGATATTGACTAGACACAGATCCAGGAACCGTGTGAGGAACATGGTAGCTCTTCCTGCAGATCTAAGTCTATTCAGGCACCAAAACTAAAACAAAATCAGAGAACTGCCACAGCAGTCATGTGAAAATGATTAAAAACAGTCCTCAGCTCCAGCAACGGTTCAAAAAGCAAGTTCTACCTGTTTTTCTCCTAGTTCACTGGGTCACAGAGCCTATTCCTATACTAGTCCTAGTTTTCATTGCTACTCAATAAGTTTCTAATAAAAATGTCACTTTAATTAGCCTAAGGAATTAGGAAAAAAGAACCAAAAAACTGTGTTCAGATTATTACAACAAAAATTAGACTAGGCATCAAGAAAAATCCTATTCCATAAAGCGACCTTCCCTGGTCAGTGTCCTAAGACTCTCGGTCACCAGGAAGCAGTGCCCTTCACCCACCCAAATCTTTGCTTTTCTTGGCTATAAAGCCCAAACACAGTTATCATGACATTTATGGTAGCCACACTATTCAGCTCTTTTTTGACCATCTTAATATTTTCCTTGCAGTCTGAATTCCTTATTAACAGAGTTGTGTCACTTTTCCTGAAAGTGAATTTATAATCACTTAAATTTGAATTTTTAATCTCATAATAAATGCCAATAAATGTTTCATGACTGAATACAATGTTAAATTCAATTCATTTTTTTATTAGAACTTTTTTTTTTAACGAAAGTGTTGCTATTTCTATAAAGCGCCAACTCTGATTCTGTTTAAAATATGATTTTAATTCATGAAAAATTCTTACACATTTTTTTCAAAAACATAGGAAGTAAAATATTCCTTTTGGGAATTCCCTGGCAGTCCAATGGTTAGGATCCAGCTCTTTCACTGCCGGGGCCTGGGTTCAATCTCTGGTGGGAGAACTAAGATCCCACAAGCCGCACAGCCTGGCCAAAGAAAAAAAGTGAAATATTCCTTTTGTATTAAACAAAAATAGCCAAGGCAAAAATGATTGCAAAGAAAATATATACTAG
This sequence comes from Hippopotamus amphibius kiboko, assembly GCF_030028045.1. Lineage (NCBI taxonomy): Eukaryota > Metazoa > Chordata > Mammalia > Artiodactyla > Hippopotamidae > Hippopotamus > Hippopotamus amphibius. Next base: position 84,477,636 of record NC_080189.1, on the reverse strand, counting down.
GGTCATGTCACTCAAGTACTAAAAAACCATCCACAGCTCTCACTGTCTCTTGAATGAAGTCCGGTTTCCTTAGCCCCACATTAAGGGGCTTGTGTGATCTGCTCCCAGCCTTCCTGAACTTCAGCTCCTTTTTTTTTTTTTTTTTTTTTTTTTTTAACATTTTTAAACGATTTTTCAGATACTTTTTAGACACCCACTGGCCAGCCAGGAGTGATCGACACACTGTTACACCCTGAGCTTTTGCCTCTGCTGAGAACGCCCTTATGTCTCCACACATTTAATCTGTGCAGGCCTCTAAAACCGAGTTTAAAAGCTGTCTTGAAGTTCCTCCTAAAGTATTTTCTCCTCCCTCCGAACCCGACATCATTTGTCTTATATTTATCAGTTCTGTTCTTAAGGAATCAGTAATCATCTACAATGACCTCTAATTCCCCCTTGGTGGTAAACCCTTTGGGGATCAGATCTGGGTCTAATTCATCTTTAACTTCCCCAAGGGGACTCAGCATCTGTGCCTCAATAAGGAGCCAGAGAAAGACAAAGCGTTATTACCCCAAACAGCAACAGTCCGTCTTCTACTTTAGTGCTCAAAGGGGGCCAATTTTATTCTTCTGAAAAGCAGGGCATAGATGTATTTAAAAGCCCCCCCCACCCCGTGCCGCACCGCAGGGCATGCGGGGGGCTAGTTCCCCAACCAGAGGTGGCACTGGTGCCCCCTGCAAGCGGAGGAACCCAGTCCCAACCTCTGGACCGCCGGGGAATTCCCTTAAAGTTTCTTTATAATATGTTAATCCTACTGTAAATTACTCTGTTTTGTCGCATCCCCTTCTCAAAACAGGCCTTTGAGAAGTAGCATCAGGTATAATTACCCAATTATGCAGGTGAGCAACAATTGTGAGCCTTTTCAGTGTCATGGAGGATTAGAGTGGAGTTTTGTCGAATCTAAACGCAGTACTTCCCCACTGTCTCATTCATGGTATTTGAATCTTTTCTTTAAATTTAATTGAAGTATAGTTGATTTATAATGTGTTAATTTCTGCTGTACAGCAAAGTGATTCAGTTATGCATATATATACATTCTTTTTCATATTCTTTTCCATTATGGTTTATCACAGGATATTGAATATAGTTCCTTGTGCTATACAGTAGGACCTTGTTGTTTATCCATCCTATATATAACAGTTTGCCATGGCGTTTGAATCTTAATAACAGGTGCCTAAACATTTTAATTGCTTTTGAATCTGTACTTATAATAAACAGTTCTTGTGAGGACATTTTGTAGAACACACAATATCCCAAATCTGTCATTTTTCGTTTTTCCAACAAGCATTTGCACAGGATATAGTCACCATTACACAAGCAGCATTTCTTTCAGAGAGCAGGGAAAATTGAGGAAGAAGAAGAATCTATGGGATGTATACAATCTAATCCCTGTTTTCTAGGGACACATAATCAAATGCAAACGCATTTAACTTAGAATTCGTTGTGGTGATATTTACAAGATAGAATGATAAGGAGACACAATTACCTAAAACCTATCTTCTTATTTAAGAGGAAAATGTGCCTCCAGAGGACATAGAGAAGGTTGCAAATCATGTATTTGATATCCACCTATCAATAACATCTCAAAATCTAACCCATGAGCTTGACAAAATACGGAAACTTATGCAACTCTGTGAGGACTACAGGACAGAGGACAACAGGCTAAGTAAAGCAGCAAATCGAGCCCGAAAGGTTTTGGTGAAGGCAAAAGCAGCTGAGTAAGTACAGTATTAATATTCTCCTCCTGCTTTAACAGGCCATCTGTTAAAAGGCCATCTGAAAAATATTTGCTTAAGGAGATATAACCTTCAAATGAAATTACCCTCTGATAGTTCGTTGCCCAAAATGAGGGCTAAGCTGTCTGCGGAGGTGTCCTGGGAAACTGAGAAACAGTGCACAGAGATGCTTGTTGCCCATTTTCCTTAGACTCTGAATGCCCTTCCAATGGTCTGTTATGTCTTTATACCAATATATACCAATAAATGCCACATATTAATTATATGCCAATATCTTAACAACTGGTGGGACTGTCTTTTTTTCCCTTCTTGTATACCTATTTTTGGTTCTTCCTGTATTTACTACAATAGCAGTACTTTGAAAATCTAAATTTAAAAAAATCACATTAAAAATATGATGGTGAGGAAGAGAAGAAATGAACACAAGTGCCCCAGGAATAACACAGGAGTAGAATGATATATATGGTAAAATCATCTAACTCTTTCTTCCTTTTGCCCTTGTGGACTTAGCCAAGCAAAGAAGAAAAGTCACCTTGATGTTTTTATGGTCATGGGGTGCTGTGAGTCCAGGTCATACCGTTTTTGAATGCCCAGAAGCAGAGTTGAGACCTGAGCAGCCTTCACTGTCTCATTCTCCACTTATACAAATGAAGCGCATCAGGCTCCACTGAAAGCCCAGCCCCTTCCAGTTTTCATATTTAAAAATAGGAAGATTAAGCAACTGTGGCACAATCACAGCAGCGATTAAAAATGATGCTGACAAAGGATTTTTAGTTACATGCAAAGATTCTTACAGTGTAACGTTAATGCTTTTAAAAAGAAGATAACAGGTTATACATGGAAGAGGATCTCAATCATGAAAAGAAAAAATCTTGTAGGATGAAAATGCTAGAATATGCCAATATCTTAAAAGGTGGTAGGATTACTGGCAAATTTTCCCTCCCTTTTTTTTTTTTTTTTTTTCTTTTTTCTTCTTTTGGGGTACTTTTTTTTTTTTAGAACTTTTATTGAGATACAGTTAACATACAATAAACTGCATATGTTTAGAGCGTGCAATTTGGTATCCCAATCTCCCAATTCATTGGGGTACTTTCTAAATTTACTATAATGAACAGTGCACTGAAACTCTAAAGGAGAAAAAATAAAGTAAAAAGATATGGGGGGAGAGGGAGGATATAAGAAGGAAAAGCTCCAGAACCCACACTGTAACTGTAAAGAAAAAAGTTTAGAAAGGGAAGCCTACATATTGTATGATTCCAACTATAGGACATTCTGGAAAAAGCAAAACTATGGAGACTGTAAAAAAAGATTGGTGGTTGCAGGGGTTGAGGGAAAGGATGAAAAAGCAAGCACAGGGGAATTTTAGGATGGTGGAAATACTTGGTTTGATACTATAATGATAAATACATGTCATTATACATTTGTCCAAACCCATAGAATGGAGAAGAGCAAGAGTGAGCCTTAAAGTAAACTGTGGACTTTGGGTGATTATGATGTGTCAGTGCAGGTTCATCAGTTGTAACAAATGGACCCTCTGGTGCAGGATGTTGATAACTGGGGAGGTTATGCATGTGTGGGGGCAGGGAATGTGTGGGAAAGCCCTGTACCTTCCTCTCAATTTTGCTGTGAACCTAAAACTGCTCTTAAAAAAGGTGTGTTTTTGGTTTTGGTTTTGTTTTAACTGAGAGAGAGAGTAACACTGGGAAAAGAGAATGGGTTGGTTGGGGAAGGGGACATTTTGCCATTTAGCTATTTTTGCTCTCACACAAGCATTTCTAATGATGCCTCTTCTAAGGTCTGTCTGCTATTTCCCTGACTTTGTACATTCTTCCAAAGGTGCTTCTGAGCCCATAGATCTAAGTATCTGGTGAATGTTGACTTGAGGTGAGCTCGTTTCTGTAAAATAGACTATCACTTGGAATGCTTGTGATTGTAACCTCTGACTGGGCCCCTGGGCGGCTGGAATGTCAGTGAAGCTTAAATAAAGCTGAATAAACACAGCCTGAAAATGCAGGGCCTTTCCTCCTCTCTTTGCTCTCTGTGGAGCCTCTTGACTCTCCTACCCCTACTCCAGTAAGGATTTCAAGAGCCTTGCTTAAGTTTGAGGAATCAGGGAACTGGAATTGGCTGAAAATAGCTTTTTTGTTCCAAGCTTGGCAGTTTTATCCCCCAGACCTCTGTTTATGATAACTTAAGAAGGAACTGGTATCCTTGATTTCCACATCTGGCAAAATCTGTATGTACGTATGCATATATATGTGTTTCTTATTGGCATTTAAATATACCTATTTCTCAAAATGAGGATTTCAGCACTTTGCCTTGCTTAAGAGTAATTTAAATTGACTTTATGAATAATTCAGTAAAGTTTTTGGTTGAGTCAAATGAACGCTCAAGGTGAAATAAATGAATAATTGTATATTTATTTAATCTGATATGTTAATATCTTACCTTAGAAAAGCAGCAAATGTTCTCTTAAATCTCAACAAAATGTTGAATAAGTTGCAACAAGTTCAAATCACTCAAGGATGGGCAGATTCTACCATCACACAGCTGACTGCCGAGATAACAAAAATAAAAAAGGAGGCACTGCAGGTATTTCTCTATCTTCCTCGAAACTAACCTGAAATAGACTTTGAGTGTGAAGACAGCACAGTTTTTATATCCCTTGTCTTACCTGTCTGATGGGATTATTATGATGATAAATAAGATTATGATAGTAGTATGTGTTTAATTAATGTTCTACAGAGTTCTCCCGGCATTACTTCTTCTCATTGTTGACCAAGGCTCGGGGACAAAGCAGGTGCTATTACCAGCTTGTAAATGAAGAAACTAAGACTCAGGAAGGTTAAGTCACTTACCTAATGTCACACAGCTAATTAATGGTAGATTTGAGGCCAGTATTTATCCCTTCTGATACTGGGAAAGTAACAGACTTTTGAAAGCTCACTGACCAAAGAAATTAAGTTAATTGTTGCCAGATTTTTATAACGAAATTTGCATAAAATCTCATCAGCGTATCTTAAGACTGAAAGAATATCTTACCCAAAAGCAAGGGTTCCATCCAGTGTTTGGCAGGAATAAAGCCATGGTTTAACCCACGGGGTGGATCCAGAAGAGGAAGGCTGGCAGTTGGAGGACAGAACAGGACCTAGTCTGAGCATCTGTGACGTCTCTCCCTCCAAGACTCCATCCTCCAGCACGTTGCCTTCCCAGTAGATTGCAAGTTTCTGAGTCTCTTTTCTTCCCCTGAGTTTTAGATATCTAAATACATACATCCTGAAAAGAAAAGCAGAAAGCACCAGAACAGGAAGTAGTGCACCAGGAAATAAAAAGATTAGATATGAAGAGGTCACATGTAGAGAAGAGCAAAAAAATTAAGAAGGCCTCCAGGTTTTCCCCTTTTAGGCATCTACTCTAGAACAGGGGTTGGCAAAATATAGCCCAAGGGCCAACTGGACCCACCAACTATTGTTGTATCTGAAGTCACACAGTTTTATTGGAATTCAGCCACATATTGTCCATGGATGCTTTTATGCTACAATGGCAGAGTTGAATGGTTGCAATAGATATTTTAAGGACCACAAAGTGTAAAATATTTTCTATTAGGCCCTTTACAGAAAAAGCTTGCAGATTCTTGCTCTAGAAAAATGCCCACATATGCCTAAGGGTCCAGGAAGGGGCTTCCATTTCTAACAGCATGGTGGACCAGTATACCAAGAAACTTGCCTAGTAGAAAAAGACCTGAAAATGTTACACTGGATATGTTTACAATTTTTTAAATGCATAGCTGAATTAGTAAGAAATGGAGGAAATCTTCAGAGGCCAACAATGACAGGAAAGCATGATCTAAAGAGGTAATCAAGCATGAACCTGACAGCAGGCAGAGGGCAGCTGCCAATCCCTGGGGTGTCAGAGCTGTTGTTTTCATGGCCGCCATGAGTAATAGACAGAAAACAAAGCGCATGCAAGGAGGGGATGAGACCCTTGCATAGAGCAGTGACCCTAAAAGACAAACCCTCAAGGAAATGTTAAACTATTACAGAGATAGAGACAATAAAGATATTAGCCTTTGTGTGGAGGAGGAAAGTCTTCACTAAGAATTATTAACCAGCTGGCTCGCAGGTGAGATGGGGCTAGAATTCACACTACCTGCATGGCCCCCATAAACCAAGCTAAAAATGTCATTTAAAGTGGTCCTGGGTTGTCAGGGCCCTCAGATGCCTGAGAGGGGCAATGAGAAATCCTTTCCAAAGAAATGTACCTTGAAACCAAGCTTCAAAGGATTCCCTTAAGACACATAATAAAGAAACAAATTGCCTTAAGCAAGAGTCATCAGAAACAGTGAAGAAGAGAATCAGAATGCAGGAGACTTCGGATATAACCATTATTGGATATCCAGTACAAAACAAGAGTGTTTATTATGCTTAAGAAAAATCAAAGAAGGCATGAAAGTATGACCAAAGAACAAGAGATAAGAGAGGAAAAATGACCAGATTTCTAAACATAAGTATAGTCACCAAAATAAGAAACAAGCATAAGGTGTTCATTATTGTTTATAAGGGAGAAAAAAAAATTGGAAGCCACCTGAGTCCACTGGAGAATAGAAAAATTTTTGTATATTCAAACAATGGGACACTTTAAATTGGAAGAAGTGAATACACAAGAGCTATGCAAATTAACTAGGTGGCCTGTGCCAGCATAATTCTGAATTAATAAATTCAAGCTGCAGGAATACACAGGATGATATATTTGTATGAAGTTTAAACGTAGAGAATGCTGTATATTGTTAGAAATACCAAATAAGATAGAGTTAAAAGCATGTAGAAGTACATGGAATGAAAAATATTAGATTCAAGGTAGTAGTGACTTTTGGGGGGAGGGGAAAGATACGATGGGGGTGGTACACCCCGGGCCTGGGCTTGCTTGCAATACTTATTCTCAAGCTGGCTGGTGGGTACATGGGTTTGTGCCATATTTTCTCTTAGACCTATTGTCTGTCTGAAATGTTTTATTATAGCATTTTTTTAACGGAACAGAAAAAGCAAAGGAATGATTTGCTTTCCCTTTACACCTAGCTTATTTTCAGGGCAGTCATTACGTCATGTATCTTTCTGTTTGTTTGTTACATAAAGATACTCTCTCCTTTCTGGTCTTTCACTCAACAACAGGCTGGAAATCAGGCCCGGGAGACTAAGAATGAGCTGGACTTAGCAAAGCAACAGTCAGCGCTGGAGGGTGGGCTCGGCCGGCTGCAGACCAAGTTGCAAAGCAATCAAGACGAGGCCACCCGTGTTCGGGCTCAGGCTGAACTGGCCCAGCGCCAGGCTGGGGGTCTTGAGGAGGTCATTAGTCCTACCCCTGCCACCAAGCGCAGACAAACAGTGCTTCTTTGAAGGATAATCCCTCAACCCCAGATTTTTGAGCCATTTGTCAGCATTTCCTTTAAGGCTGGTCCGTGCTCAGTGGTGTATGTTTGTAGGGGCCCCGCTGGGCATGGAGACGCTTCTGTAAGTGGAGGACTGTCTCCAACGAAGACAATTTTTGGCCAAATTATGTTAGAGTGTTTACCCCCATCTACTCATCCTGTATTACTAGTGATATCTTACTCAAGTTTTTCCTAAACTTCCGAATGTTCACAATTTATGTCATGGGTGTATAATGTAAGTATTTGCCCTGTACTCTAATTAAATCACATAACAGATAAAGAAGTGAAAGTCACCTGCCAAAGAGAATAGATCAAGTTACAAAAATCAGAGTGAGTTCATGAAACAGTTGTGGAAAATGGCCTATTCATTTCAGTTGCTGAAAGACGCTATCAGCTCATTTTCTTAGCAGGCAATCTTTGGTTGGTCGCATTAATATAGCAGCTTAAGCAAAAGAAGGAGGGGTAGCTGGTATATTCTCTTGCTCTTGATTCCTAATGTGCTGGGTACATTTTCCACTGACTTGGGGGTCGAGGGTGTTTTGCATGGAACAGAGGTTGAGAAAGATGCGTCCTGCCCACCCTCCATGGGTCCAGGCCCGGGCCAGGCAGGTATTCATTCACCTACTTAACGTTCCAGGTTGTCAGCCACTCAGACTGATCCTACAGATTTCCGTTCTAATACTGAGGGAGCCCTTCGTAACCTCCTACCTTCCTGCCTCCCATCCTACCTCATTCCCCTCTCACCTTTGTGCCAACAAAATACCGTGTCCTTGCTGCTTCTGAACCTTCACTGCTCTCTCCGACCTTCACCTTACACTTGCACCTGTTCCACCCAACCCAACCGAACCTTTGTCAAGGGCAGCATTGGGTCCGTTCTGACCTTATTGTTTGAGAGCGACTGGTGCTTCCTAAATAGTTGCCTTAACATGAAATAATGCTTGATATTTTATAACAGAAAAGTGTTAAGGCTGAGAATTTTTTCAGCCTGAAAACAAACAAACAAACAAACAAACAATGCAAATAAAAGCCCTGCTGGACATATCAGGGTGACTCAAGCATATTGACTGGATGGTAGTTGCCTCTTATTCCTTTTATGAACATTATCAGGCAAACATCACACACTCATACACGCTTTATAAATATTTTCTGCTGATGGGAGTGTTGCTCTGTTGCAGGAGTTTGTTGAGCTACAAAATCAATATGCTATTCTTCAGTATAAGAGGAGCACAGCGGGATTGACGGAGGAAACGTTAGGAAAAGTGAAACAGCTAAAAGGTGCAGCAGCCAAACTGGCTGGAGATACAGAGGACAAGATAAGAAGAATAACAGGTATCTATTCTTTATATGTTCCCAGCTTTATTGAGGTGTAATTGACAAATAGAATTGTATGTATTTAAAGTGTACAATGTGATGATTTAATGGACATGGACATCGTGAAATGACTACCACAATTAAGTGAACACATCCACCACCTCACATAACTACTTTTTTTTTTTTTTCCGGTGGCACAAATGCTTCAGATCTACTCACATATGCAATACAATCTGATCGATCCCCAGAACCCATTCATCTTATGACTGGAAGTTTGTACCCTTTGACCAATATTTCCCCATCCCCCCAACCCCAGGAAGCCACCACTCTATTCATTCTGTAAGTTCAACTTTTTTCTTTAGATTCCATATATAAGTGAGATCATACAGTATTTGTCTTTCTCTGTCTGGCTTATTTTCACTTAGCATAATGTCCTCTGGGTTCATGCATGTTATTGCAAATGGCAGGATTTCCTTGTTTTTTTTTCATGGCTGAATTATATTTATACATATATATGTAAACATCTGATATATACCTGATGTGTGTGTATATATATCTCACATTTTCTGTAACCATTCATCCATTGACAGACACTCAGGTTGTTTCCATCTTGGCTATTGTCAATAGTGCTGCAGTGAACACAGGAGTGCAGATATCTCTTTGAGATACAGATTTGGTTTTTTTCAAATATATGCACATATCCAGGACTCCTGGATCACGTGGTAGTTCTATCTGTCCTTTTACCCACTCCCCCAATTTGACAATAACATCATAATACTCCACCTTCCTGGTAGAGCATATACCAATTTCAGTTTATTATTGACACAGTTTAACCATTTATGAGTCCACTGAGGAGAGAGCTGGGCTTGTGACTGTAGTGGAATGCTCCTCAAGCCTAGTTTTATTTCAAAGAGTATTGATGAGCTCTGTCTGCATTAATTGGAGCACACTGAGATTGCCTTTGGTGACCTTGAAATGCCTTTGTCCTAACTTGGTGCTTCTCAACTAGGGGTGATTTTATCCCCTCCCCTGGGGATAAAAACATCTGAAGACATTTCTGCTTGTCACAACTAGTGGTAGCACTAACATTCTAGTGGACAGAGTCCAGGGATGTTGCTAAATGTCCTGTAATGCACAGGACATCCCCACAACAATGAACAATTATTCTGCCCAAAGTATCAGTAGTGCCAAGGTTGGGAAACCCTGCCCTAACCTATGATGCTCATTTTCTCCTTTCCTGCAGATTACTTTTTTTGGAGGTAGTATGATCTAGACTCTAGGACGCTAAATCACTTAGTATGGGCCTGTAGGTAGCAATCCAGAAGGAAGCATACTCTGAACAAAATAGAAATTGTCATGTATAAACAGTGTAGTAAATACAGAACACATACAATCAGAAAGTTAATCAGAGCGGTTTTTTCCACAGCTGATGTTCATGATTGTTCTGGGCAATCATCATGTCCTGAACCACCTCTAAAGCATCAAGAAACATCAAATGATGAGTTGTCTAGTTTTACTTCTGGCTGTATTTATTGTCTCCCCAAACTTTAAAATTAACCATATTCATTTGGAATGTAAGTAACTCTTAAAACATTAAAATAACCCAGGGACTTCCCTGGCAGTCCAGTGGTTACGGCTGTGCTCCCAGTGCAGAGGGCACGGGTTTGATCCCTGGCTGGGCAACTAATATCCCACATGGCACAGCTAAACAAACAAACAAAAAACCAAACTCCTCACTTACAAAAGCTTCTTTATTATAAAGTGAGTCTTTGGCCCTACAACCATTTATATCATCATTATGAAATGAAAAAAATGAAAATGCAACATTAGTGTGTGCCAAAGGAAAAATACATACCAAACTGCTACCGTTAGATATCTCTGGAGAGGGGGAGGGTGAAGAGGAAAACACTACTTTTTTACATTTATAGAGTTGTTTCAAAAAATAGTGAGCTTTTTTTCATTTTCAGTATTTTCGTAATAATTTTAAGACAGAAATACTAGGAAAGATACAAAACAACAAATATTTTTACCTTGCACTCCATGGGTGATACCATGAAAAATTGGTTTCTATGATTCCCAGACTTTGGTCCTTACTATAGGAACAAAAACACGGGGAGGACCTTTTCTGCCTTATATTTTATGTCAGGGTCTATATTGTTTCCACTTTTCCCCATAGACTAAAACTTTCACAGTTCTTGAAATTAGGTTGGAAGAGAAGTTTAAGTCAGGGGACTTCTCAGATCAAAAGTAATGCATTCCACTTCTTTTTTTTCTTCTTCTCACTGTAAGGCTGTTTTCACAACTCAACAAGATAAGAAACTAAGGCAGTGGTTTGGCCATCTTCCCGACTCTGCCACTTGAGAAAGGGCTGAACCACAACGGCTGTGCTCTTTCTCACCTGTTTAGAAGAGATGCCCATGGGATTCCAAAAAGGAGCCCTGGCTTAACTTGACGAGGTCAAAGTGGTGAGAGTGGAGAGTGGGCCCCAGTCTGCAGCCAGGGTCCCTCTGCAGAGCTGTGTGTCAGTCAGGATCCCATCAAGAAACGAAAAGCACACTTGGATGTAATTCTGGATTGTGTGTTTATAAGCGGAGTTGTCTCAGTTATCTATTGATCGCATCACAAACTGGTCCCCAAATTTAATGGCTTAGGACAACAAACATGCGCTGTTTGTCTGTGGGTTGACTGGGTGGTGCAGGTCTCTCCTGGGATGTTACTCAAGCAGCTGCCGTGGCTGATGGGTCAACCAGGGCCCCGGCTGGGCTGAGATGCTGGCCTCTCTCCACAGCATATTTCATTCCAAGCAGCTTTACAGCCTGGTGGTTACAGGCTTCTGTAAGAACGTGCAGAAGATGTGAGGTTCTTGATTAAGGTCCAGCAACATCATTTCTTCCACTTTCTCTTGGTCAAAGCAACTGCAAAGCTGGACCTGATTTGGAGGGAGAGGGTATATAGACGCTCTTTCTTGATGGAGGAAACTAGAAAAAAATACACAGGAATGAAGGGAATCAACCAAGGATGTGGAGGTCCTGGGTGACCAGTAGAGAAGCCATCAGCATCCCTGGACTTGAAGGAGCCGTGGGGAAGCAGGAGTGTGAGTGCTGGGAAGCAGCCCTGTGAATGCCAGGGCAGCAGGAGCTGGACTTGAGAGATGGCAGAACTGCCAGAACCCTGCTGCTCACCAGGGATGCAGTCTGCTCACTCTTCCCACCCTCTGATCACTTCTCAGAACTATCCAATGGCCAAGTGATAATAAAAGCCAGAGGTCAAGGGAGCCAGGTGATGTTATCTGTGGAGGCTGGCTTTCCAGGGCACAGAGCATGGAGAATGGATCTGGTGGGGCAAATTAAAAGTATCCAGTACCATCTTATTAACTTACTTGGTAGAAACTCAAGGATCTATTTTTCTTTTAGTACAAATACCCTTCCAGTGCTGAATCCCCTATTCAATCCCAAATGGCCTGTATTTGAAAGTTTCTGATGATAGAATGCTCCTTCCATAGCAGCTCCTTAGTCTCTGAATAGCTGTGACTACTAGAAAGTTCTTTATATTTAGACAAAGTCTTCCTTCATGGAGGTTTCACCTGATGGTTTCATTCTGTGTCCTTGGGACGACCAAAACATATTTACTCTGCTTTTCTGGCCACAAGTACTTCAAAATAGCTACAACACGTGCCTTGAATCTTTTCTTTATGAAGCATAACTAGTTAATTCAACGTTTGTTCACAAGACAGTCTTATATTTCTCCAGCAATCTAGTTCGTTCTTCTAAACACATGCTACATGCTAGTTTGACAATTACCCCCAACCAACTTAGTATCCGGGTGTAATATGACCAAGTGAAGTAGACATTTAGCTTCCTTCTTTTAGAAGTTCTACTTCAACCTAAGGTCAGTTTCTATTCTAAAGGCCACCTCACACTGTTAACTGTAGCTCTCTGTGCCTCTTTCATCCACTACTCTATGGGTTCCTGGTTAGGGATGTAGAATTATATATATATTATATATGATAATTCTCAGGTATTTGTTGGATGAAGAATGGATAAGGAAATGCATGGATGGATGCATGAATGCACGGATGGAAAAGAGTGAGCGGCATGGCTCCACTTTTACTGTTCAGGGCCTTCCATATCAGCAGAGAATGAAGAAATCAACATGTCTTTTTAAAAATGTATTCCGTCTTTTGACCTAAACATAAGGCCAGACACTATAAAACTCCTAGAGGAAAACATAGGAAGAACACTCTTTGACATAAATCACGGCAAGATCTTTTTTGATCCACCCCCTAGAGTCATGGAAATAAAAACAAAAATAAGTAAGTGGGACCTAATGAAACTTCAAAGCTTCTGCACAGCAAAGAAAACTATAAGCAAGACGAAAAGACAGCGCTCAGAATGGGAGAAAATATTTGCAAATGAATCAACAAAGGATTAATCTCCAAAATGTATAAACAATTCATCCAGCTCAATATCAAAAAACAAACAAACAACCCAATCCACAAATGGGCAGAAGGTCTAAACAGGCATTTCTCCAAAGAAGACATACGATGGCTAAGAGGCACATATAAAGCTGCGCAACATCACTAATTATTAGAGAAATGCAAATCAAAACTGCAATGAGGTATCACCTCACACTGGTTGGAATGGGCATCATCAGAAAATCTAAAAACAGTAAATGCTGGAGAGGGTGTGGAGAAAAGGGAACCCTCTTGCACTGTTGATGGCAATGTAAACTGGTACAGCCACTATGGAGAACAGTGTGGAGGTTCCTTGCAAAACTAAAAATAGAGTTACCATATAACCCAGCAATCCCACTGCTGGGCATATACCCAGAGAAAACTGTAATTCAAAAAGACACATGGAACTTCCTAGGTGGTGCAGTGGTTAAGAATCTGCCTGCCAAGTCAGGGGACAGAGCTTCGAACCCTGTTCTGGGAAGGTTCCACATGCCACAGAGCAACTAAGCCCGTGTGCCACAACTATTGAGCCTGTGCTCTAGAGCCCGTGAGCCACAACTATTGAGCCCATGTGCCACAACTATTGAAGCCCATGCACCTAGGGCCCGTGCTCCACAACAAGAGAAGCCACTACAGTGAGGAGACTGTGTACCACAATGAAGAGTAGCCCCTGCTCTCAGCAACTAGAGAAAGCCCATGTGCAGCAACGAAGACCCAACGCAGCCAATACGATAAACTAAATAAATAAATTTATAAAAAGAAAAGACATATGGACTCTAATGTTCATTGCAGCACTATTTACAATAGCCAGGACATGGAAGCAACCTAAATGTCCATCAACAGATGAATGGATAAAAAAGATGTGGTACATGTATACAATGAAATATTACTCAGCTGTAAAAAGGAATGAAACTGGGACATTTGTAGAGACGTGGATGGACCTAGAGACTGTCATACAGAGTGAAGTGAGTCAGAAAGAGAAAAACAAATATCGTATATTAACACATATATGTGGACTATAGGAAAATGGTACAAATCAACTGGTTTGCAAGGCAGAAATAAGGACACAGATGTAGAGAACAAACATATGGACACCAAGTGGGGCAAGCAGGGAGGGTTGGGGGGGAATGAATTGGGAGATTGGGATACCAAATTGTACACTCTAAATATATGCAGTTTATTGTATGTTAATTGTATCTCAATAAAAGTTCTTTAAAAAAATGTATTCCATCTTTTTTACTGAAAGATTGGGAAGCCCTAAAGTGATGGACACTTGTTAAAAAGTGAAGTTAAAATAGCAAGAACAAACCTTTGGAAATACAGCAGTTCACCAAATCCAATCAAGGCTCATCATCTGTCTTTTCATTTCTGATTAATTCTAACTAGCTTTAGAGAAAAATAGCAATTTGCTGATTTAGGAGAAAATCTTGATAAATCTAGTGAAAATAAGTGTTTTATCCATTGAATCAAAACACAAAACTGAATATGTCCTAAAAGACACATAAATCCCTATGTTTGGTATAATGTGGGTATCCAGGAGGAATCTATTAAATAGATATCATTTCATTTATTTTCTTTTTTTAAATTAATTTTTATTGCAGTATAGTTGATTTACAATTTTGTGTTAGTTTCTGCTGTACAACAAAGTGAATCAGTTATACATATATTCACTCTTCTGTAGATTCTTTTCCCATGTAAGTCATTACAGAGTACTGAGTAGAGTTTCCTGTGCTATACAGTAGGTCCTTATTAGTTATCTTTTTTTTTTTTAATTTCAGTGTAACCAAACCATTTAATAAACTTGGGTTTCATACACAGATTTTAGCAAACATTGCTTAAATTGGATTATTGCAACTGAGGTACATAGTTATCTATTTTATATATAGTAGTGTATATATGTCAATCCCAATCTCCCAGTTTATCCCTCCCCCCCTTCCCCACCTGGTAACCATGTTTGTTTTCTTCATCTGTGACTCTATTTCTCTTTTGTAAATAAGTTCATTTGTACCATTTTTAAAGATTCTATATATAGGCAATATCATATGATATTTGTCTTTCTCCTTTGGACTTACTTCACTCAGCATGACAATCTCTAGGTCCATCCATGTTGCTACAAATGGCATTATTTCCTTCTTTTTTATGGCTGAGTAATATTCCATTGTATATATGTACCACATCATCTTTATTCATCCATCAATTGGCATTTAGGTTGCTTCCATGTCTTGACTATTGTAAATAGTGCTGCAGTGAACATTGGGGTGCATGTATCTTTTCAAATTATGGTTTCCTCCAGATATATGCCCAGGAGTGGAATTGCTGGATCAAATGGTAGCTCTATTTTTAATTCATATGGAAACACAAATGACCCCAAATAGTAAAAGCAACCTTGAGAAAGAAAAATGGAGCTGGAGGAATCAGGCTCCCTGACTTCAGACTATACTACAAAGCTACAATAATCAAAACAGTATGGTACTGGTACAAAAACAGAAATATAGATCAATGGAACAGGATAGAAATCCAGAGATAAACCCATGCACCTATGGTCACCTAATCTATGACAAAGAAGGCAAGAATATACAATGGAGAAAAGACAGTCTCTTCAATAAGTGGTGCTGGGAAAACTGGACAGCTACATGTAAAAGAATGAAATTAGAACATTCTGTAACACTATACACAAAAGTAAACTCAAAATGGATTAAAAACCTAAATGTAAGACCAGATACCATAAAACTGTAAGAGGAAAACATAGGCAGAACACTCTCTGACATAAATTGTAGCAAGATATTTTTTGGTCTACCTCCTAGAGTAATGAAAACAAAAACAAAAATAAATGGGACCTAATTAAACATTTACTCCATTTTCTTCTTCAAGATTTAGAAAAGAAGATCCACGCTTTGAATCTAAGTAGACAAGAAAAAGCTGATCAGCTGAAACAGTTGGAAGATCAAGTCATTGCCATTAAAAATGAGATTGTCGAGCAAGAAAATAAATATGCTACCTGCTACAGTTAGGCTGAAGTAAAGTGCAAAATCACCCATACCTTCTTTTCTGGCTTCTGATGAGCAAACCTGAGGAGCTGTGCTGAAGTTGGGATGGACAAATGGTCAGCCTCTTCTGCCTTCTTCCCCGAGCCCTCTCCTTGCCCAGTGTGACTGGGGAGTGAAGCTTGGCCAAGGAAATGCCGCTTTATATGGAATAGAAAGGGAGTGGTAAAGAGATCGTCTCTGGTTTCAGAAACCTTTCCATTTGCCTTCCTTTCTTTTCATAGCTTAAATATGACATATAATAGATACAGACATATATACATATGATAAGTACAAATCCATAAATAAGTATGTATTCATACTCATTTCAGTCCAGTGAACCTAAGTTAAGTAAGTTGCCAGCAGCCAGGGTGTGGGGATGGGGAGTTACTTATCAACGGACATAAAGTTTCAGTTGAGAAAGACGAGTAAGTCCTTGAGATCTGCTGTGCATTATATGAATAGTCAATGATAATGTATCTTAAAAAATGTTGTGTAAATTTCATATTAAATGTTCTTAACACAATAAAATAAAATAAATTTAAATCAAAATAAATCAATATCTCTAATACTAGGATGGCATAAATATGGATGGTATATACTAGATTGTTCTATATTTTATTTTTATTTAGATTTGTAAAACTCTTATTCTGTTCTGAATAAAATGCATACAATTCAAAAATGTAACTTGTTTTTACACTCACTTTCCTACATATTCATTCTCTCAACCAAAGGATTCTGTTTCCCCAAATGGCACTAGAACAATATTCAAGAAGATAAATATTGAGCTATTTTCATAATTTGTCTGCAAGCATTTTTGTTTGTAAAATCTGCTCATTTTAAAAAGACTAGCAATCATGTTGCTATTGTTTGGTATAAAAAAGCAGACTGTTTCATTTCAAAATGGATCTATGATTTCATATTAACTTTTTTTTGCATATATGTTATATAATAGAGCACCTTGTGAAAGCTCTTCTTTGAAGGGATTATTTTAAGGGAATTTGGCCCCACATTTGTGAATAAGAAATCATATACATCAACACTAATGTATAAGAGAAAAAGCAGCTGGAACCATTTCCATTAAGGGCTGACTCATAACAGATGGATTTAAAAATTCAACAAAGGAGCTTTAGGATTACCTACAAATATGAAATTTCTTTAGATGTAGGTTATTAAGGAAAATTGCAGTTTCCCTGGTGATTCTGAAGAATAAGATGAAACTGTTCTACAGGAAGGACCACCCCAGAAATCTCTCTTGAAATATGATTATAATCCTGCACACATCTAGCACTTGGACTTTTGGAAACTTCCACAAACAAATAGCACACAGAATGAACCAGAGTTGAAGAACACAGGGATCACAAAATCTGATCGTTTACTCCAATGTAGAGAGTGGAACACACTCCAACTTTCCCACTAGGATACTTTCAATTTGGTACAAATGTTAGACTTCATTTTGCAAGCATGGTGATCTGTTTGTAATCGCTATGTTCAATTGTGCTACCTTTTCAGTGGCCACACTCTACAAGTGATAGACCAGAGAGTGAGGAAACGGTTAAAGAGGGAAGAGTTGCTGTCCTCTGACTGGGGAGGCTTTTTTTTTTTTTTTTTTTTTTTTTTTTTGGCACACGGGCTTAGTTGCTCCATGGCATATGGGATCTTCCTGGAGCAGGGATCGAACCCATGTCCTCTGCATTGGCAGGCGGATTCTTAATCACTGCGCCACCTAGGAAGCCCTGGGGAGGCTTTTGACAGAAAATTCCCCAGTCATGAGGAAAGCACAGTGATGTGGGGAATCAAGTGCAAGGGCAAAGATAAACCCAACATCTCTGTGGCCTCCAGGAATTACAGTTTGATGAGGTTAGGAAATAAGTGATGTACTTTGGAAAGATTGGAATTAAAAAGTGGTTATGGTTTCTAAACTTTGGGGTGTTGAAAACAGTAAGCTTTGGTTATCTTTTAAAAAATGTACTTAGGTGAAAAATCTCATCCCTCAGTAGTGTCAGATAAATCATCTTCTATTACTTGCTGTATCAGTTCAAGATGTGACCAAGGTAAAGCTTCACTGAAAACAGTATCTCTTATACATTGCAAAGTAATTTGACAATGTGTAGCAAGATCTATCCTAAGACCAGTTAAACCTGTATATTAAGAAAAAAAAATCTTAAACATGGGTGTGGGGGGGGGAGGGGAGCTTTGTGGATAATTCATTGCAGCACTACTTATGGCAAAATGAAAAGAATCCAAAAAACTAACAGCAAAAAACCAATTAAATACTGTATTATGATTTTTCCCAATCTGAGTTCTTGATTGGCAAACGTTGAAAACCAACGATAATTTATGAAGCAAAAAGTGAATTTACGAAAAGGATATCTGATAGCACTGAAAACTGAAGAAACAACTGGAGAAAATGTACCCAAGGACAATTATGCATCTGGAGGTATACCCATGATCACACCTCAGTGACACTCAGGTAAGGATGCTCATGCAGGCCCTGATGGATCCTCTCTATCATCCTGTTAATTTCCAACCATCTCTGCATCTTGTGTCCCTTTCTCATGACTCAACATCCCTGATAAAAGTGTCCAATTGGCTGAGCCTTTTCATGTGCCCTGGCTGCCAGGGAGGGAGAAGAGAGTATGTGTGCCTGCCTCGGGCTTTGATGGTTGGAGGGGAATTTTATCTCCACCAATCTTTGGACTCTTCCAAAGTAGGAAGGATTTTGCTGCCAGGCATCAAAGAATTACAAATTTCCTTTCTAGCCCACCTCTTTGACTTCCTAATTTCATAATACATTCTTCATTCCATCTTTTCTTCAAAAACAAAAACAAATGTTTCCACCAAACACAATGTTGCATTCACTTAGCCATCTGAAAGCACATCCCATGTCTTCAGGGGAGCCAATCCGAGGTCCCATCACTGACGCGGTGTATCCGGCTCTCAGGCTTTGTCTCCAGCTGAACTCTGCTCCTTTTCTACTTCTGTTACAAGTCTGTCTTGATGTACTGAAATCATAATCAAAATGACAAAGTTCACCACCAACATATGCTAAGCACAGAACAGCCGCGGGGAAAGAGAGATTAAAAAGTTAAATATATTTTCTATTTTGTAATAAAAACATAAGTACCTATACAATATCACACATTGAGAAACACAGATTGAGGGTGCAGACTTCTGTAACTGCTCAAGAAGCTGTAGTTGGGATTTCTGATCTTTATAAAAAACATAAGTACCTATACAATATCACACATTGAGAAACACAGATTGAGGGTGCAGACTTCTGTAACTACTCAAGAAGCTGTAGTTGGGATTTCTGATCTTTATATTCTATCTTCGGCAAACATCTCTTTGCCAGGTGGAATGACCCAAACATTCTTTCCTGAGGATTCTGAGCCTTGGACAGTCCTGCATGAATGGAGGAGACTGCTCTTCCATTTTTCCCTGGGACATGGCAGGACCAGACTGTCCAGATTCTAGCCACTGTGCACCAGCAGCTGTTTTTCCCTTTAAAAATCAAATCAATTACCCCAGTCAAAATTATAATTCCGTGCCCACCCCCGTTTTTTTTGGTCTTTTTTATTCTTTAGCATGAGAAGCCTGAAAAACTGGGAATTGGTACGTATTCCAATCAACAGAACAAATGTTGTGTCATCAAGTGAAAACACTTCCTTAGAGACTAGAGTCCAAAGTCATAGGCACAGGAAGTAAAATTTTGCCTGTGAGTCATTTAGATATAATTGTGAGCAGCATTACACATATTGCTACTCTTGCTTTTAGATCCCTGTATTCTGCCTATGCGTGCTTCATCGACTTCCCTGGTAGAAGGCATGGCTCTGCCTCCCATCTAAGAAAGGTAATTTGATGTAAGTAGCCAAAAATGAAGAATTAAATAAGTATGTAAAGTGCCTATATGTGATAGTCAACATAATATGATTAGAAGATACATTTTAATTCTTCCTGTAAAATCCACGCATCCATTTCCTTTTCCTCTATTATAATTATTCTAATAGTTTCCTAAATTTGAGTTGCGTAAGCGCTACATCAACTACCCAGCCCTGGGAGGTCTGTTGATGTGTGAGAGACCAACATAGAGAAGGTTAGACGGAATGCTGACATCTCAGGGCAGGTGTTGAGGTAAGGGTAGGAGCCAGGAGCCAAGGTCTTTGGGAGTAGTGACCAGGCTGGTAGAGACTGAGACTAGAAGATTCAATAGCGGGGGCAGGCAGATTGGATCTAAAATGCTGAATATGGAAGGCAGAGCAAGATGCTGGACCGTGGGTTGCGGAAGGCGCACAGGATGTGGGTGGGCCAGTGAGTGTGAGGAAACCCTGTTATCAGACACCAGCTAGAGATATTTGCAACTCATCTATGATCAGGGAAATCATTAGAAAAATTATTATGGATATCAGGAGACAACTGATGATGAGATAGCCAGTGTGGTCCGTTTAGGAAACGATTCTCTGTCTTCTCCTAAATTAGAAACCAATCCCAGGTGCAGGGCGGCTCAGGGCCAGTAGGTGAGTGCAATTAGCCAAGGCACCAAGGGGGCAAAATGAAGTGAAGGGAAGCCGAAAGTAGATCCTGGCAAGGACAAATGAGCCTGATGGGGCACAGGCTAGAAAGTGCTGTCTGATATCCCGCTTCTTTCTGTTAAGAGAACTCCTCCATGGTTTAACCAGGCACAGGGCTGCCTACTTAGAATATATTTCTCAACTTCCCTTGCAGTGCAGTGTGACCATGGGACCCATTCTGACCAACAGGATGTTTGTGAGAGTGTTGTGTGTGACTTCAAGGACACAACCTTAAAAGGAAACTGTTTAGAAACAGACTCACAGACACAGAGAAAAACTTATGGTTACCAAGGGGAAAGGGAGGAGAGGGAGGGATAAACTGGGAGTTTAGGATTAACAGATACAAACTACTGTATATAAAATAAATCAACAGCAAGGACCTACTGTATAGCACAGAGAACTACACTCAACATCTTGTAATAACCTATAATGTAAAAGAATCTGAAAAAGAATATGTATGTATAACCGAATCACTCTGATGTACACCTGAAACTAACACAACATTATAAATCAACTATACTTCAATTTTTTAAAAAAGGGAAGCTGTTTGTCTCTGTGGTAGGTAGAATAATGGCCCCCAAAAGATGTCCGTGTCCTCGTCTCTATAACCTGTAAGAATACGTTATATTACAGGGTGAACAGAAATTAGGATTACAGGTGCAATTAAGGTGCTAATCCACTAATCAGCTGATCTTGACACAGCCTGGATTGCGCAGGTGGGCCCAATGTAATTATGAAGGTTCATAAACGTGGAAGGAGGCAGAAGAGAGAGAGAGAGAGACGCCAGCCTGGGAAGGTCTTGGCTGATGCTGGTAGTTTTGAAGTTGGAGGAAGAGGACCCTAGAAGCTGGAAAAAGCAAGGAAAGGGCTTCTCCTCTGCTGGTTCCAGAAAAGAACACAACCGTGTGACACCTTGACTTTAGCCCAGGGAGACCTGTGTCAGACTTTGAGCCAAGAGAACTGTAAGGTACAGTCGTGTTGTTTTAAGGCCTGTGTGTGTTGTGATTGGTTACAGCAGCCATAGGAAACGAGTACACCTTCCGTTTGTTTTTTTTGCCCTTCAGTTGGGCCAGAATATGGTGAGTCAGATGTAACCATGTAGATAAGGATAACCCTGGTGAAACAAGGAACTGTTGCCAAAGATGTGGACAGGGAGGAGGGAAGCCATAAAGGACAGCATCCCAGATCCAGCACCAGGCAGGGGGCTCTTGCCACCGTTAGACAGGATTGAGGAGAGAGGATGAAAACTACAGACTGAAGATGGAGTGCGTAGGCGAGGCACTCAACAGGACCTGTAGGGACTTCCCTGGTGGTCCAGTGGTTAGGACTTGGTGCTTTCACTACGGTGACCCAGGTTCAATCGCTGATCAGGAAACTAAGTGTTGGGGCCAAAACTGAGAGTTGGGGCCAAAAAAACCCCCACAGAAAACAAAAACCAGCACCTGTGATCTCTGGTTGAGGGATGCAGCTGTGACCGCCCTGCAGAGGGTCTTGGGACATAAACACCCTGCAGTCATGTTCGGCCCCCTGCCCCCAGTCTAATCTCTTGCTAGTGCTTCCTATTAGCTAAACCAAGGGACTGGGTTGATGTGCCCAGGTAGCTCCGCCTCCTGGGGCACAGAGAGGGGGCAAGTCCATCTGGAGAGGTGCAATGACCTTGTGGATTAAAGCTGTCTGTGCCTCACTCCCCTGGGTTACCTGCCAGCTTAAACTTGTATGTGATAGAAAAGCAAACCCCTCCCACTTATGGCACTATGATTTTGGTCTCTGTTGAAACAGCTGAACCACATCCTTATTAATATCTTTGCGGTGCTAATGGGACTCCAAACCCTCTCCAGACTGCTACAACAGTCCCCTCTCTGCCCTGTATTGTGGAGACAGAGGACCAAGGGTCAGGTGATATATGCAAATCCTGGTTTGTCCCCTACACGACCGTAGGCAATTCAGTGTCTCTGAATCTCAAGTCCTCATTTCCTTCAGCTGTAAAATGCCAATAAATAGACCTGGCCTACCTCCCAGGATCACAGAGCCAATTCACGTGAAAGGCTTTGAGAAGAGTGAGGTGTTAGTGAAATCCTTTAAGACATAATTACTGTCACATTGTGTGTGTTACATCTGCATTTCCCTTCCGCCATTGCTCCTGTAGTGTTGTCCTCCTTGAAATCCCAATTGTTCTGTCTCCATCAAACCTGACCTTGTCTTAAGGGAAAGCTCACTTTATGCTGAAGGCCCCTCTCTCTAGCCTGGTTCAAAGCCCTTTCGCAGAAGCTCTCTTTTCTGTTGCCAATTGGCTGATAAAACCTTACCTGTCTAACCAGATAGTAAGTTCCATGAAGACACAGAGTATGTCTTCAGCCACTTCTATGTCCCTTATAGAACTCGGCACAATGCAGAACACACTAAATATTTGTTCCCTTAGATATTAGTTCCATAAATTGCCTTCAGAGTGTTGCAAGGCAGGCATTCTTTGGACCACGGCTCAATTAGAAGTTTTTCAACCATAATAAATCATCTCACCACATGGATCAACTCTCTAAACATGTATTTGAGCATAATTCAAATATTTACTTACATATTTGGAGGAAAAAATGTCACATGGGAATAGAACATGTAAGACAAAAGAAATCCTCTTCTGCATCTCTCCCACCCTCAATAAGTAACCCACTCCAGAGCAGCTGATGAAAATTCTCTTTTCTCTGGAAACTCCTCCACCACTAAAAACTGCAAGTCAAGCTCACGCAGCTTTTCCCTCTCTTGTGTTCCCTCCTCTTGCCTCTCAGATCTGGTCTTTGCTTTGCACTTAGTCACGGTCCTTTCCCCCTACCATGTATGTGTGTTTACAAGACTGTTGACATTTTCCAAGTCACAGAGCATAAATGAGGGTGAGCTACTCCCAAATGAAGGTCATGACCTCACAGGCAGGCGACAGCGCACTTCCCAGGCAGAGCCCACTCAGCCAGGGTGAAGGACAGCCTCTCCTTTTCACTCAGTTAGGCTTTGTCTAGAAAAAGCGATTGCATTAAGTGACTAAGCATAAAACACTAAAGGACACATTTGAAAACCTAATTTTATAAATTGTAAATATATAAAGGTTTATATATTTATGTATACTTCAAGATACATGCAAAAGTTATACAAATGCAACTAGACTTGGTAGGTTCTCAGTAATCCTTAGTCATTAAACAAATTAGTTTAATCAAACCATCCTGTGTACCAACCGCCCCCACTACCTCCCCCCCACCCTCCCCCCCATACACACATACATGCCATTCTTCTTCCCCCCTTGCCACACCTCCCCCAAAACAAGCTTGAATAGAACTTTTTTTTTTCAATGCACTTCATGCTTGTAACTAAAAGTTCTTTCCAAGCCCTGATTCCAGTGCTTCAGAAAAGTGAACAATTTTTAAACTTTGACCAAACTTCTAACAGGCTTTTTCCATTGTAAACTTCAAGGCTGTTAGTAAGGAGCTGCCTGCTTACAACTTATCAGAAGATAGTCCCCTGTTTCTTCTTTCATGTTTCCTGCCCTCAGCCCCGTTTCTTGTGAGAGTGGAAGGAGGATTCTTTTTTCCCTCTCCAACATAAAGCTGCCAAAGCAGACTTTCTCTTAACACCCACTCATCCATCAGCACCTAGGTTCTTCTCTTCTGGGGAATAACTTGAACCTACGTATACTCTTTTTTAAAAATTTGAAGTGTAGTTGATTTTACAGTGTTTCAGGTGTACAGCAGTGATTCAGTTTTACATATATATATTCTTTTTCAGATTGTTTTCCATTATAGGTTATTACAAGATATTGAGTAGAGTTCCCTGTGCTATACAGTAGGTCCTTGTTGTTGATCTATTTTATATATAGTGGTGTGTATCTGTTAATCCCAAATTCTTAATTTATCCCTTGCCCCTTTACTATTTGGCAACAAGAAGTTTTTCTATGTCTGTGAGGCTATTTCTATTTTGTAAGTTCATTTGAACCTACATATAATCTTTAATTGCCAACTGAATGAACTCTGTTACACGAAGCAGCTTTCCACAATCTATATTAAATACATTAATGAGAACGTATAGGGTTTTTGAACAGAAATGTAAGGTGTTTTCTTCATGGTCATGGAATTTTTGACTTTTTTTTTTTAACAGTCAAGTGTTTGATTTCCAACGATATCTGACCTAGTACCACATGCAACCATAGTTCTGATGACTAGCACCAAAGGCTAGGGATAGATAGCTGGTTGCATTTTATCTTATATTCACTAGGTGGTAATAGATAAAGGATACTGCATTTTAAAGCTCTCTCTAGTCACCCCAAGTTGGCACCAAGAATTAAAATCTAATCTGTAGTACTGGTACTTTCTTACAATGAAGACTTTGAAATATTTAGCCCATAAAACGTTCACAGTAGTGTAAAAACAACAACAACAAAACACAAACCAAAACCCAAAACAATAAAATCTACCAGTGGAAGAGATTACCTCTGATGGGATAAGATTTAAAATGACTGTCAAAGGTACTAGATGCAGCTGGGCAAATGCTTAGACATTAACTGCAGGCATCTCCAGAGCTCTCACACGCAATATGCTCCCTGACCCTGCCTCTTACTCAGGAAAGAGGTTTAAGAAATTGAAAATCCAAGAGATTTAAAGAATTGCCTAGTCCCATCACCTCATTTTCTGAAGAGTGCTGAAGTTAACTTAGCCAGGGTCACACAGCTAGTTGGCAGAAATGCCAAGGCAGGTGTGATAGGAAATATATCCCTCTCTCTCATCCTCTTTTTCAAGACCGCTTGCTCTTTTAACTGGTTTTAGCCTCTGCTTAATGGACCATCAAATCCAGCAAAACCATTATCTTAAAATTACTAACCCATTTCTTTACATAAGTGGCTTGTCTTTGAAGTTAAATATTTTTCACTTTAATATTTCACAGAAAGTCTTTCTGCTTGAAAAAAAAAAAGTCAAAGTAGCTAACCAAATAGAAATACTATATCCTTAATGCTAGTGAACAAAAATATATACTGTTTTGCAACTAGTATGTCTTTTGAGAATAGCCAGCTCCATGAGCATATCATTGTAGTTGTTAAACACATTCAATTGAATTATTTTCAGTCCTTTCCATGTAGTTAAAAAAAATAGGACTACTATATAATAAAGTCCTTTTTTTTAGTCCTAAAAAAAAGGACTTTATTATATCTAAAATTTATTACAATATATATTTAACAAATTCATTTGATCATGTAGGAAAAGAAAATAAACCTAAGTGGACTTGTTTGGGAGCATTAGTTTTATGTGATAAAAAAAAATTTCTAGGACTCTGTAATAACCAAACAGCCATCCAGATTATGACCTCTGTGAAAGTGAATATCTAAATTAATCCGTATTTTCTTTTTATTGACATATAGTTGATATACAGTGTTGTGTTAATTACCGCTGCACAGCAAAGTGATTCCGTTATACATATATATACGTTCTTCTTTTATTTTTTCCATTATGGTTGATCATAGGACATTTAAAAAAAAATTTTATATTTGGCTGTGTTGTGCAGGCTTTCTCTAATTGCAGCAAGCGGGGGCTCTTCTTCGTTGTGGAGCGCAGACCTCTCATTGCAGAGGCTTCTCTTGTGGAGCACGGGCTCTAGGCACAGAGGCTTCAGTAGCTGTGGCTCATGGGCTTAGTTGCTCTGCGGCATGTGGGATCTTCCCGGACCAGGGATCAAACCTATGTCCCCTGCATTGGCAGGAGGGTTCTTAACCACTGCGCCACCAGGGAAGTCCCTATCATATGACATTTAATATAGTTCCCTGTGCTATACAGTAGGACCTTGTTGTTTATCCATTCTGTATATAAAATCTTATATTGCTAACCCCAACCTCCCTCTCCATCCCTCCCCCAACACCCCTCATTTGGCAAACAGTCTGTTCTCTGCGTGATTCTCTTTCTGTTTCATAGATAGATTCATTTGTGTCATATTTTAGATTTCACATATAATTGGTATCACATATTTTTTGTCTATCTCTTTCTGATTTTCATCACTTAGTATGATCATCTCTAGTTGCTGCTGCAAATAGCATTATTTCATTCTTTTTTATGGCTGAGTAGTATTCCATTGCATATATATGTACCACATCTTATGTATCTATTCCTCTGATGATGGCCATTTAGGTTGTCTCCATGTTGTGGCAATTGTGAATACTGCTGCTATGAACATAGGGGTTCATGTATCACTTTGGATTAGAGTTTTGTCTGAATATATGCCCAGGAGTGGGGTTGCTGGATCATATGGCAACTCTTATTTTTAGTTTTCTGAGGAACCTCCATACTATTTTCCATAGTGGCTGCACCAACTTACATTCCCACCAATGGTGTAGGAGGGTTGCCTTTTCTCCACACCCTCTCCAGCATTTGTTATTTGTAGACTTTTCAATGATGGCCATTCTGACTGGTGTGAGATGGTACCTCACTGTACTTTTGATTTGCATTTCTCTAATAGTTAGTGATGTTGAGCATCTTTTCACATGCCTACTAGAAATGTGTATGTCTTCTTTGGAGAAATGTTTATTTAGGTCTTCTATTTTTCAATTGGGTTGTTTGGTTTTTTTGTTCTTGAGCTGTATGAGCTTTTTGTGTGTTTTAGAAATTAAGCCCTTGTCGGTTGCATCGTTTGCAAATACTTTCTCTTATTCTGTAGGCTGTCTTTGTTTTGTTTATGGTTTCCTTTGCTATGCAAAAGCTTGTAAGTTTGATTAGGTCTCATTTGTTTATTTTTGTTTTTATTTCTATAGCCTTGGGAGACTGACCTAAGTAAACACTGGTACAACTTATGTCAGAGAATGTTTTGCCTATTTTCTCTTCTAGGAGTTTTATGGTGTCATGTCTTAAGTCTGTAAGCCATTTTGAGTTCATTTTTTTTGTATGGTGTGAGGGTGTGTTCTAAATTCATTGATCTACATGCAGCTGTCCAAATGTCCCAACACCACTTGCTGAAGAGAGTGTCATTTTCCCATTGTATATTCTTGCCTCCTTTGTCGAAGATTGACTGTAGGTGTGTGGGTTTTCATAGGCTCTCTGTCCTGTTCCTCTGATTCATATATCTGTTTTTGTGCCAACACCACACTGTTTTTATTACTGTAGCTTTGTAGTATTGTCTGAAGTCTAGGAGAGTTATGCCTCCTGCTTTGTTCTTTTTCTTCAGTATTGCTTTGGAAATTCTGGTTCTTTTATGGTTCCATATAAATTTTAGGATTATTTGTTCTAGTTCTGTGAAAAATATCATGGGTGGGGCTTCCTAGGTGGCGCAGTGGTTGAGAGCCTGCCTGCCAATGCAGAGGTCACGGGTTCGATCCCAGCTCCAGGAAGATCCCACATGCCGCGGAGCAACTAAGCCCGTGTGCCAAAAAAAAAAAAAAAAAATATCATGGGTGACTTGATAGGGATTGCATTAAATCTGTAGATTGCTTCAGGTAGTATGGCTGTTTAAAAATATTAATTCTTCCAATCCAAGGGCATGGGATAGCTTTCCATTTCTTTAAATCACCCTTAATTTCCTTTATTAGTGTCTTACAGTTCTCAATGTTTAAGTCTTTCACCTCCTTGATCAGGTTTATTCCTAAATATTTTATTTTGGGAGGTGCAATTTTTAAAGGTATTTTTTCTTTTTACATTCCCCCCCCCCTTTTTTTTTTAAAGAAATTTATCTGTTTATTTATTTATTGGCTGCCTTGGGTCTTCATTGCTGCACAAGGTCTTTCTCTAGTTGCAGAGAGTGGGGCTACCCTTCATTGTGGTGTGTGGGCTCCTCATTGAGGTGGCTTCTCTTGTTGCAGAGCATGGGCTCCAGGCACATGGGCTTCAGTAGTTGCGGCACATGGGCTCAGTCGTTGTGACTTGCAGGCTCTAGGGCTCAGGCTCAATAGTTGTGGTGCACAGGCTTAGTTGCTCCACAGCATGTAGGATCTTCCTGGAGCAGGGATTGAATCCATGTTCCCTGCATTGGCAGGCAGATTCTTAACCACTGTGCCACCTAGGAAGTCCTACATTCCCTTTCTGATATTTCACTGTTGGTGTAAAGAAATGCAACCAATTTCTCTGTGTTAATCTTGTATCCTGCTACCTTGCTGAATTTGTTTATCAGTTCTAGTAGTTTTTGTGTAAAGTCTTTAGAATTTTCTATATCTAGAATCATGTTATCTGCATATAAGGACAATTTTACCTCTTCACTTCTGATTTGGATACTTTTTATTTCCTTTTTTTCTCTAGTTGCTGTGACTAGGACTTTCAATACTATGTTGAATAGAAGAGGGGAGAGTGGACATCCTTGTCTTCCTCCAGATTTTAGTGGGAGGGCTTTCAGCTTTTCATCATTGAGTATTATATTGGTTGTGGGTTTGTCATAAATAGCTTTTTTCCTCCCTCAATGCCCACTTTGGTAAGAACTTTTATCATGAATCATGAATTTTGTCAAATGCGTTTTCTGCATCTGTTGAGATGATCATGTGGTTTTTGTCATTTTGCTTTTGTGATGTATTACATTGATTTTGTGTATGTTGAAGCATCTCTGTGAATTTGGGATGAATCACACTTGGTCATGGTGTATGATCTTTTTTATGGGTTGAATAAGTTTGAGAAGGATTGGTATAAGTTCTTCTTTGTATCTTTGGTAGCATTTGCCTGTGAAGCCATTTGGTCCTGGTCTTTTTTGTAGGGAGTTTTTAAATTTCAGATTCTGTTTCACCCCTAGTGATCAGTCTGTTCAAATTATTTCTTCTTGATTCAGTTTTGGTGGGCTGTATGTTTCTGGAAAGTTGTCCATTTCTTCTGGGGTAGTCAAATTTGTTGGCATATGATTGTTCATAGTATTCTGTTTGGTTTTTTGTATTTCTACAGTATTGGTTATGTATTCTTTTTCATTTCTTATTTTACTTGGGTTCTCTGTTTTCTTGGTGATCCTGGCCCAAGATTTGTTAATTGTGTTTACCCTTTCAAAGAACCAGCTCTTGGTTTTGATTTTTTTTTTCTATTTTTTTAATCTCTATTTTACTTATTTCCTCTCTGATCTGTATTTCCTTCCTTCTGCTGACTTTAGGGGTTTTTTTTCTTCTTTTTCTAATTCTTTTGGGTGGTAGGTTATGTTTATTTGAGATTTTTCTTGTTTTTGAGGAAGGCCTTTATCACTATGAACTTTCCTCTAAGAAGTGCTTTTGCTGCATCCCATGGATTTTTTATGGTTGTGTTTTCATTGTCATTTGTCTCAAGGTATTTTTTAATATCCTCTTTGATTTCATTGTTGACCCATTGGTTTTTTAGTAGCATTTTGTTTAGTCCATGTAATCATTTTTTTTCTCATTTCTTTTTTTGTGGTTGATTTCTAGTTTCTTGCCCTTGTGGTCAGAAAAATGCTTGAGATCATTTCTGTACTCTTAAATTTGTTGAGGCTTGTTTTGTGCCCTAGCACATGACCAGTCATCAAGAATGATCCATGTGCACTTGAAAAGAATGTGTTTTCTGGATGGAATGTCCTGAAAATATCAATTATGTCTAACTGTTCTATTGTATCATTTTGAATCTTTGTTGCCTTATTGATTCTGTCTGGAAGATCTGTCCATTGATGTGAGTGGAATGTTAAAATCTCCTACTATTATTGTATTCCCATCAATTTCTTCCTTTGTGTCTGCTAGTATTTGTTTTATGTATTTGGGTGCTCCTATATTAGGTACATGTACGTTGATAAGTATAAAATCCTTTTCTTATATTGACCCTTTTATTAGATAGTGTCCTTTTTCTGTATGGCCTTTGTTTTAAAGTCTATTTTGCCTGATATGAGTACTTCAACCCCTGCTTTCTTGTCATTTACATTAGCATGAAATATGTTTTTCCATCCCTTCACTTTCAATCTATGTGTGTCCTTTACCCTAAGGTCTTGTAGGCGGCATATTGTAGGCTCTTGTTTTAATCCAATCTGTGACTTTGTCTTTTGATTGGAGTATTCAGTATATTGACACTTAACGTAATTATTGATATGTATCATTTTAAACCTTGTTTTCCCATCTATTTTATTATATTTCTTCTTTGTCCCTTTTTGTTTTTTCATTTTTGTTTTGATTTTATTTTATATTATACTTATGTTATCTTTTTGGTTTTTGTGAATCTATTGTAAGTTTTTAATTTATGGTTATCCTGTTATTCATGTGTGTTAACCCCTTCCTATCTCTACTTGCATTCAACTGGTAGTCATATAGACTCAAACACATTCTAGGGGAAAAAAATCTACATTGTCTTACTCTCCTCCACCACATTTTATGATTTTGATGTCCTCTTTTACATCTTCATAGTTATTCTTTTACTATTCAATAGCTTTTTTTCTTGATTCTCAGTTAATTGAACCTATTAAAGTTATCACCATACTGTGAACATTCTTAAAGGAAGTAGAAATGGAAGTTAAATGGACCCTGAAAAATCTAGCAACCAAACTAGTGTTTGAGGATTCCAGGAATTTGTACCATGGGAAGAAGCTCAAATCTTGGAGAAGCTGTATAAACACTCCATATCTAAAGATAAACACTTTGGATCTTATGACCTACAGGTTTAGCTTTGTGTTGGCCATTGCTGCGGTATGACTCATCTAGGGAAGGCAAAATATGAATGGGAAAAACCAAATATTCAGGATTAAGGAAACAATTGCTTTCATTTGGAAAGAGGAAGCATAACATTTCTTATGAATAAATGTAGAAGTCAATCTATTTAGATATGACTGGTACATTTTTAAGTCACAATTTTTTTTTAAATCCCAGTTCTGTTCTTCAACTTTCTAGATCACCATCATACACGCTAAACAGCAGACAGAGAAAAATGTGTATACTAAATTTTCTCCTTAAACTCAATTTTCTTTCAACGTACTTTGGGAGGCACATTTAATACATAGACAATCTTAAAGATTTACACTTTGACAAACACATATCTGTAAGAAAATTCAACTTTTAACTGTGAACACAGTTTATTATATTTTGATTAGAATACAGGAGCAGAGGAAGTGGTTAAAAAGTTAGTCGTGGCTGCTGTAACATTGCATTCAAACCCAAATAGACCATGACACTTGCTACTGAACTCAAACTCAAGTTTCTCTGGAGTACCTGCATATTTTAAGGGATACCTTCAAAGCTGATTTGTTTTCCCTCAGTCCCTGCTGGCCAGAAGACGGACCCTTTTCTTAGAGATGTGGAAATTGTCCAATATCTCCATCTAGGTTGCAAAGTCTATTAAGATGACCTTCACTTCTAAACATAAAGAGTCACTCTTTTATGCAACCGCAGTAATGCAGCTACTGGAAACTATCTTAATTTTGAATTTTTTAGAACAAGGGCTATACATGTTCGTTGTGGAAAAAAAGAGGAAAACTATCATTTAATATTTGTGGCTGAATACACAGATGATTCCAAGTGATACCTCTTTTTAATCTCAAGAAATAAAAGATACATATACTTTTTTCATAATTGGAGCCTACTTTTTCCTTTAGTTATAGAAATAGTTCCCATGTTTTTAGGCAACTGAGTATTCCATTCCATTAGGGTCTAGCAAGGTTAGTTAACTAATCCCCTAGTGAGGACCATTTAGGTTATTTCCAGTTTTTCCCTTGTTACAAACAGCAGTGTAAACATCTATATGCTTCATTTGACATTTTCCTGAAGTTGACTTGGTGTATATATTAAATTTTAATACATATTTCAGATTGTCCTCCAGAAAAATACAATTTTACCTTCCCCATAATCACTTATACTAGTGCTCTCATGAGCTTGATTACAGATAAAACTTGGGAACAATGACTTAACCATATCATCACCACCTTGCAGCTTCACACGATTGTGAAAGTCCAGTCACTTCTTGGTCATCCTCATGTAGGTTTACACTCTCCACATAACAGTACAGAACAAATTTATGTTGAGTTAGTACTGTATATTGATTGATCTTCATGTATCTAATTCAGAGCAAACTGTTCACTCATATATTTCCCACTGGATAAAATGAAACATACTATATGCTCTTTTAAAGTACTAATGTGTATTACATATGACTCATTCTGGCTAAAGAACTACCCGGGAATGACTTCTCCCCAGAAAGCACAATGGGCATAGTGCCAGGTATTTATTGAATAAATGCACCCTACAAATACCTGATGGAGTCTGTACTCAGTGCTGGGGAAATCAGGAAGCTCTTGAAGGCACTTGAAATTCAGCACACACAAAATCTGTTCAGGCACTAACCATTTATTTCCTTAATACTCATTATACACCTACAATGTGCTCTGTGCTGTGCTGGTGTTGGGGGTACAGCAGTGCGTGGGAGAGAGAGTGTGCATGATCTCATGTGTGACACATCTGTTCTAGAACAATCTAGAAAGTGCTTCTCCCATAGGCCTATGTCCAAGTATTGTACCTGGGTAGTGGGATTGAGAAGCTTCCACAGGTGAGATATCGTCAGAGGTAGACTTTGAACATAAGTAAAAGCTGCCTTGGCAGAGAAGAGGGAGAGGCATTCCAGGCAGAAGGAACAGGATACGCCAAAATAAAGGGTCTGGGTTTGGGGAATGTGAGTATATGGAGGCTTAGTGGGGGTGGGAGACTGATATGCTGAGAATGCAGAGATGAGAGCGATTGTATGGGAGCCGGATTACAAAGAGCCTGTATACTGTGCTAAGGCACCCAAACTTTTTAAAAGAATTGTATTGAAGTATTTTTGGTTTACATGTTAATTCCTGCTATACAGCACTGATTCAGTTATATGTATATGTTTACATATATATATATATATTCTTTTTCATATTCTTTTCCATTATGGTTTATTATAGGATACTGAACAGAGTTCCCTGTGCTGTACAGTAGGACCTTGTTTATCCATTCTCTGTATACTAATTTGCATCTGCTAATCCCAAACTCCAAATTAAGGAACCTAAACTTTGTATTCCTTTTACAGATAAGGAAACTGAGGCACACAGAAATGTGACTTACATGGTCCTAACTTAAGAGCCTTGTAATGTTATCCCATAAACTCTTTAGTGACTAGAAACAATGAATTAATTCTATAGGCCTTTGAATTTATATTTCAAGATAAGAACCCTGACTTAGTCAACATTTATAGCACACTTCATTCAAAATATAACATTTTATACTTCAAAAAAGACTTTTGGTTAGGTTTTTTGTTTTTAATTATACCAGTTGTAGACAAATAGTCTCCTTACTTAAAAAAAAAAAAAAGTTAAAATGTCACAGATAATGCAGAAGTTCCCTGAGAAATCATACAGTCTTAGAGGTTGATAGCAGCATTTTATTAGCCATCTTGAAAACGGCAAACACATGATACAACTTCTTTGTCTGGCAAACAGCCCAATATGTGAGACAGCACCTAATCCTGGAGTGGGACCTAGTGCTGACTTGTCTCTGATGTGATAAAAACGCAGCCACTGTGCTCTGGGTGGGCTGGCCTTCATAAATCTGGTTAGCAGCGTTGGCAGCGGCAGCACACCAGCCACAGTGAGATAAATGCTCTCTTTCCAGAAGAGCAGGCTTATTGCTTTAGAGGAACTGCAGTCATGGCGTCAATGCTTCTAGAAAGCCAAGGGCATTATGGTTGGGGGAGACGAGGCAAGACTGAAGCTCTTTGAGAGTGGACATGGCTTTTACTAGCATTTCCATCACTCCTGAGATGTGCTCAGAGCAAAGATCCCATTTTCCCAGGGTAGAAATGCTGGATTGAGAACTAGGAACTGTTTCTAGTACAAGCCATGAATATGAGTGGGACCTTTAACTTGCTAATTAAATCCAGTTTCCTGGATCACCCTGTGTAACAATTAACAACCTGGAACTATGAGGTAGGTTTGCAGCCAGAGAGTAGATTAGACTATCACTTCAAGCTTCTGGTACAAAGATATTGCCTGAACCTTGCTAGGTTCAAAATATAGGTTAAAGAAGAAGCACCTTTTCATTCAATAAGCATTTACTAAGGACCCACTAAGTGCCAAGTACGGGAGCTCATGGGGAGATGTTGCAAGGACTTCAGAGATTCACCAGGAGCTGAACTTGACCTTTCAAATGGAGAAAGACAGAATCTGGATTTTTTTTTTTAATTGGATTTTTTAAAAAGAGTAAAGAAGGATTTAAAAAATCAAAATATTGTAATACAGAAATGCCTCCCTCTGGCTAGTGCTGAATTTCAGCATCCTTAAAAAGCTGAGGAAAGGACTTCCCTGGTGGTGCAGTGGTTAAGAGTCTGCCTGCCAATGCAGGGCATATGGGTTCCATCCCTGGTCTGGGAAGATTCCACATTCTGTGGAGCAACTAACCCTGTGTTCCACAACTACTGAGCCTGCACTCTAGAGCCCACGAGCCACAACTACTGCAGCCAACGCGCCTAGAGCCTGTGCTCTGCAACAAGAGAAGCCCAGGCACCACAGCCAGGAGTAGCCCCCATCACCGCAACTAGAGAAAGCCCATGTGCAGCAACAAAGACACAGTGCAGCCAAAAATAAATAAATAAATTTAAAAACAAAAAACAAAAAACCTGAGGAATTAACACCACCAGCTGAAAAAGGTTTTTAAGATGATCTTAAAATATGATTTTAGGTGGATTGCGATAAGAGAGGAACTTCCTTTAATTAAGGAGTTTTTCCAAAACTTAGTTTTTTCCAAAACACTCATCCACCACTGAGTGTTAGTTGCCTACTCAATTTGACATTGGTGACTTTCAATAAACATTCAAGAAAGAAAAAGCAGTCTTAATAACTTCAAATTTTAGATGCCTGTGTATATTTGTCTAAGTATCTTATATATAAAATGTCAAGTAATTTTTAAAATATTTTAATTCTATTGGAGTATAGTTGATTTACAATGTTTTAGTTTCAGATGAACAGCAAAGTGATTCAGTCATACATATACATGTATTCATTCTTTGTCAGATTCTTTTCTCATGTAGGTTATCACAGAATATTGGGTAGAGTTCCCTGTGTTATACTGTAGGTCCTTGTTGGTTATCTATCATATATAGTAGTGTGCATGTGTTCATCCCAAGATCCTCATTTATCCCTATCACCCGCCCCCAAGTATTTCTATAGTTAATAGTTGTAGTCATTTCTTAAATTTCCAATTACACAAATAAAAATGTTTGAATGTAACTACTATAGGTGACAAAAGCTGATCAGAGAAACAAAAGCCTTTGCTTTTGAAGGCCTTAAATCTTACCTGTGAATTGGCAGGTATTGGTATTTTTTAAATTCTCACTGCCCTTCTTTAGGGCACTCATGAATGAAGGTAAAGATAGGATATGCAAGAAAAATGAAACTTGGGCTCATGACTAGTATTCAAGTCTTAAGGTGTTTAACTGACGTCATTCAAGCCAATCCTGCTATAAATCTGATTTTTTAAGATTTTTTTTTTTGATGTGGACCAATTTTAAAGTCTTCATTGAATTTGTTATAATATTACTTATGTTTTATGTTTTTGGTTTTTTTGCCTTGAGGCATGTGGGATCTTAGCTCCCTGACCAGGGATGGAACCTGCCTCCACTGCAGTGGAAGGTGAAGTCTTAACCACTGGACCACCAGCGAAGTCCTTGCAAGTCTGATTTA
This sequence comes from Hippopotamus amphibius kiboko, assembly GCF_030028045.1. Classification (NCBI taxonomy): domain Eukaryota; kingdom Metazoa; phylum Chordata; class Mammalia; order Artiodactyla; family Hippopotamidae; genus Hippopotamus; species Hippopotamus amphibius. The sequence goes on along the minus strand of NC_080189.1, from coordinate 84,441,481 downwards.
AGGAAAAGAAAAATTAAGTGCTTTCTTGAGGCTCTTTAGCCTTACCTCAGACATTAATCTCTCCTACTCACTTTTAAATGAGGTTAGCAACCAGACCTTAAAATCCGCAAACAAAATGTAAACAGTGAACTGAGAGAGCTTGCCCTCCAGGGTGTTTCTGTGGCATTCTTGTTAAATATAGATTAAAAGATTTAAAAACCTTGGAATTCATGGGCACAGATAGGCACTTTGTTTCTACCCATCTGCTATTGGATCTAAAGTATCATTTTGCTACTTACTGGGAGGTGAAATGCAATACGTGTGTAGCCTTGCAGAAAACCTGTGAAGAGTGTGGATGAGGCCTTCTTAAACCTATTTTAGTGACTATCTTAAAACACTTACACATTAATTTCACTTCTGACATGTCTTTTGAGTTACTGAAGAATAGATGACTATTTTTAAGACCATATTGATAAAGACCTGCCTGAACCAGTCAGAATAAACTAGGTTATGCTGCAGTTAAAACAAAAAGACAAAAATCTCCCAAATCTCAGGCTAAAAACAGCAATGGTTTATAACTCTCTTACACTATATATCCAGAAAAATTTATTGGCTAAGATAATACCTGGTGGCTTCAGGCATAGCTGTATCAAGATACTCCACGGTGGTCCTTAAGGATTTGTCCTATTGTTTCCCTTAGTTCTATTTTCCTCTGTGTTGGCCCCAGTCTCAAGCAGCCTCTATTAGTTCCAGGCAGACATTCATATAACTCCAAGTCCAGGTGGAGAGGTATTCTTCTCTCCCATGAAAATCCCAGTAATTCCCGCAAAAATCCCAGAAGTCACCCTAACTGGAAATCTTGAGTTGTATACCTATCTCTGAACCCATTACTGGGAAGAGGGAAATGGAAATGTATTGATGAGACTGGAGCCCATGGAGGGATGAGCCCCAACCAATGATGTGGGCTGAAAATGTGAAAGGACTAGTCACCTCAAATCTAGGTGCTGTTACCTGATAAAGGGGTATGTGTGTGTATATATATATATATATATATATTTTAAACTAATTAATTTATGGGCTGTGTTGGGTCTTCCCTGCTGCACATGGGCCTTCTCTAGTTGTGGTGGGCAGAGGGAGGAGGGGTCTACTCTTTGTTGTGGTGTGTGGGCTTCTCATTGCAGTGGCTTCTCTTGTTGCAAAGCACAGGCTTTAGGTGCATGGGCCTAGTTGCTCTGTGGCATGTGGGATCTTCCCAGGCCAGGGCTTGAAACCATGTCTCCTGCATTGGCAGGCAGATTTTTAACCACTGCCCCACCAGGGAAGTCCTTGATAAAGGTCTATTAATGCAAGCTCCAACAGCAGTTTCTATTGTATGGTCCTAGACTGAAAATGCCTTACTCAAGCCCTAATGGTTTCCATCACAGTAATGACCCCATGTGCTCTTTCAATGGTTATAAGTAAGGGTTATTCAATTTTAGTTATTTATCCAACATTAGATATTAAGTATGTATAATACACCAGAAACTCTGCCGCCTTATGGGATTCCACTAAATATATAGTCCTCACCCTCACAGAGCTCCCGGGGGGTGGGGGGTTGGAGGAGCAAGGACACTTAAAACTACAAATTACTATCCTGCATATTAAAAAAGAAGTATATAGAAAGTACTATGACTTTTTGTCCTGAAGTTTACTGGTCATTGAACTTACTCTTCTAGATGAATTCTGAAGCTTGCAAAGTACACTTAAATCTAATTTTTCAAAACAGCAAAAACCTAGTATTTTCCATGAGAACAGTGTTATGTAAGTAGCCAGGCTTTAGGACCTAACCATCAAAGTCTAGAATATGAGGTCTTTGTTGTTTCACTGTCAACCCCGGATTTAAAATGAGACACATAGGTGGCATTCTGAGATGATGAAGGTGATCTTAAAAGCATGTTTTGGATTTTTTTCGAACAAAAACACTTCAGGGAGACAACTGTCACACATTCTTTTGAGATGGAACAGCCAACAGCTGGCAATCCCATCGGCCATTCAGAATGCTGCAGAACTCTCCAGTGAAGACTGCCTTACGCTGAAGCACGTAGGGCCAGGTAAGTACAGGTATGGAACAAGAGGCTCCTGTCAGCAGGTGTAAAGTGTTGACAGGCTTCACTAGCAAAAGGGATTCCTTCCTCCTAAACTTGTAACATCTTCAGAAATCAGAGGAAGTTGTATGAAATGTGACAGAGAGGAAGAATTTGTGCAGGAGTGAAATTGGGAAGCCTTGATAAAGTGAACTTAAGTCTGGTGATGATAGGCTTTTGTCTTGGACTGGAAATTTGTTGGGCGAAAGTAGACATTTAAGATTTAGGAAGGTTTTTAGAATGTGGAGACAAGTCTTGATTTACTTTGGTTCCAGAAGCATTTATTGAGCACCTAAGACGTGCCCCATGTCACATGAGACAATGTTTATGCACAAAGGAATGTTACACGACACTGGTATTTGTCTCACTGTCTATTGGGGAGATAAGGGGATAAACAAATAGTTACAGGATTAGGTCATGTATGATGTAACAGGCTTTTACAAGGGGCCAGTAGACAGGGTTGGGGGTGGAGAAGAGGAAGAGGAGGGAGTCATGTTTAAGTAGAAGCATCAAAGGTAAGTGGTAGCTCACTAAGCTGATGAAGTCAAGGAGGGTCCATGCAGCAGGGAAATGAAGCTATAATATAAGGAGTATGTCTAGGGAACTTCAGGAGGCTAACATGGGCAGAGGGAAACCATTGAAAGCTTTTGAACAAAGGAGTGATGTGATCAAAGTTGTGCCTCTGAAAAATCCTTCTGGCAACGGTATAGAGGGTTAGGCTGGACAAGGGAAGAGTTTGGCAGTAGGAACACCAGTCAGGAGGCTCCTGCAGGCTTTCAGACCAGACATGAGGAGAGACTGAACTAAGGGCGATGAGGCTGGAGAGATGGGGACATGACAGCTAGTTTCTACTAGAGTAGAAATGATGGGACCTGATAAAGGGAGAAGGTGGAGGAGAGGGAAACGTCCAGCATGATTTCCAGGCTGAGCTGGCTTCAAGCGTATGTGATCTATGCAGCCTCGCAGGGCCTCCCACTCAGAAGGTTCCCAGGCTTGGTTCAACACTCTACTGGCACCATCTTGAAATCATTGATAATTTTTGAACAAGGGGTCCCATGTGCTCATTTTCCTTCTGTACTGGGTGCTGTGAATCATATGGTCTGTCCTGTTCCCAAGTTTTTGCATTCAGCTAAGGGGGGGTCATGGTACTCGTACCGGCAACTGGAAACAGAAGAGGTGGGTGGAGGGATGAGTGAAGTTTTGCAGGCCATGAGCCTATGGGTCATCAAAGTAGTGATGTTCAACAGGCTGTTAGACACTGGACATGAATCCCAAGGTACATGCTAGAATTATCGATGTGGGGAACACCAAGGTCAGGTGTGTAGAGCAGAAAGAGGCTGGAAACGGAACCTTCGGGAGCACTCCTGTGTAAGGGAGCAGAGAAAGGAGAGAGAAATGGGAGGGTGGGGGAGGAGTCAGAGTCCTGTGGGAAATTTTAGAGGGAATTATGTCCTGGAAGCCAAGGAAAAGTCTCAAGAAGGGAGGAATCATGGGGAACACATGCCACAAAGTGGTCACATAGGGAGACTGTCCATTGCATTGGCAATTAGAGGGTCAGTGGTCGTTACTGAGACCAATGGTGGAGATGGAAGCCACATTCTGGATGGAGGAGAAACGAGGAAGAAACAAAGTGAGTGCAGACTCTCCTTTCAAGAACCTTGTGCTGTGAAGTCAAAGGGAGGAAAAGAGTAGAGGGTGTGGAGAATACAGCTTTTTGATTTTTTTTTTCCTCTTAGGATGGGGGAATTGAGCAGGTTTGTATGTGTGAGAGCATTCCTCTCAGGAGGTGAGAGAGGGGCACATTTTCCAGGGTGGAAGTACAAAAAACAAAGGTGGGAATGGAGATGGACACATTCATAGATGGAATGGTCAGAATATATGCATGCAAAAACAAACAAAACCCCACAAATCTAATTTTTTCAGTAATGGTAAGTTTACTACTGAAAATGAAGTGGTAAGGTGCACAGAGGGCTATAAGAAAGAGAGTGCTGAAGGTGGTTGCCCTCTGGGAGAGGACACTGACCAGGAACAGATAAAACTGCTAAGTAGCAGGGAGGGCTCAGCTGCTGTGAGAGCAGAGGCCAGACTCCCAAAAGAGGCAGAACTGAATGATGTCTGCAATTTATTACAGTTTTTCATCCATACAAACAACTTTGACCCAGGGTATCAAAAGTTGCACAAAGGGAGAAGACATTTGCCTATGAATCTTTTATAAGTTCTGAAGACCCTCCATCACAATATTAGACACTTGCAAGGGCACCTGCTTTCTGGGTGTTCAGGGCTGCCCAGAGAGCACCATGGATCCTGAGCCTCAGGTAGAGGCAAAAATATGCAGAGACGGAGCAGCAGGGCAAGTGCTGATTTGGTGAATAATTAATGTATCACCCAGACCTAAGGCGCCCGCCTCCCTCAGTGGAAAGGATGTAGATAAACTCACAAAGCAGCTTACTCTATGGTCTAATGATTAAACTTCCCTGGGCCCTAGTTCATTGCAGCTAAGTTAAAAGCTAACCAGCTGGCCACTTAAACCCTTATCCCTGTGGTGATTAATTAGAAAACATCTCCTGACTGGACTGACAGCTAAGTATACTCCCCTTATTCCAGGCAGCACTTTTGCCCAGAGGACTCCAGAAAGCTCAAACTCTGATGCCAGCCATTGCTTAAGGGGCTAGTTCACAGAAGGGCTGGCACACTACCAACCTCTCTTCCTTCTCCAACCCCTAGGATATGAGTGAGCGTGTATTTACCCCTTATTTAACCAGACAGGTCACACGCAGTGCTGCTGGAGACCCGACATGGCCCTCTCGCCCACCTCGCCATTTGTACAGCATGGAATTCCTCTCTAGAATTTGCGAGGTTGTGCTTTGTGGAGATTGTGGAGAAGTGCGTCTCAGGAGAGCCCTCCAGTTTCTTGGCTGAGTTGACCCTATCATGGTGAGATGGGAAAAAGCGTCACTACCTATAGTGTCGTTCGAGAAATTAGCTGAATTCCAGCCATACGTCTGGATTTGGGTGAAAAGTAGATTTCAAAAAAAAAACAGAAATTGATGGGTAATTCAATGCTGTGGCCACTTGGGTGGCAGGCCCTCCAGGCAGGTCCCGAGTTGGTGCGCAAAGGCAGCGGAGCGAAGAGCACTTTCCTTCCTTGGAATGAAGACATCCGATGTCGCGCCCAGCCCGAGCTCAGCAACAGAGGGGGCTTCCCTGCTTTCTCAGGAACAAACCTGCCTGGTCGACCCTCTCTCTAGGAGGGTTAACCGGCCCTGCCCCAGAGCTCAGTGCGAGAGTTTACAGCCTTGGGCACCTCTCCGTGACTCACTCCTTACACATGTAAATGCACGAGCGCGCGGTCGGTCCCGACCAGCCCTCTCGTCCGGCGATCCCAACACTTACCCCCGGGACCAGCCCGAACACCTCCCGCACCCGGCGGCCGCCCCGCAGCCCCGCGGAGTCCGCAGATGTGGTCTTAAAACAAAAGAGGCGCCGCGGGAGGGTGGGACCCGGCCCTCACCTCCTCCCCGCCAAGTCGGGGCCGCGGGTTGCCCGCCCCCTCTGCCCCGGCTCCCCGTGTGCGCATGAGCAGAGGCGCCACCCTCGGTTCCTCCCAGGGCGAAACTTTCTAATTCCCTTCTTTGGGCTCCGGGGCTGCCAGGAGCCGGGAGAGCGCTCGCCCCGCCGGGTGAGGAGAACAAAGTGGCGGAGCGATTTTTTCCCCTCCCCACCCTCCCACCCCCTGCTTCCGTGGGAGCGGCAGGAAATGCGAGGGCCCCTCTCCTCTCTCTGAACATTTGCCTTTTTTTCTCTCCACCTCTCCAGAAAGGAAGACGGGGAGAAAGAGCCGGCGGCTCGGCGGCCGTGTCCTCCCCTCCTCCGCTGTGTCCCCTAGGCTGCGGGGACTGGACATGGGGCGGCTCCAGGTGTTCGCGTTCAGTTTCTTAGGTAATTTCCAGGAAACGGTTGGGGAAGGGGGTGGGCTCGGACGTGGGGAAAGAATAAATCAAGCTATTGGACCCAGCTTCGGGGGACCCTGGGGGATCGGGAGAGGGACCGGGTGGAAATTCTGCGCTGGGATTAAACGCCAGCGCCCTTGGTGGTGGCCGGGGACGGCGCGCGAGGATCGCCGGTGACTGCATCCCAGGGGGCTGTGCCAAGAGCTCCGGGTGCTCCCGCGGCCGCCACTCTGGGCTTTGCATCTCCGGCCCTTTCTCGATGGGTCTGTCCATCACTGGGGTCAGGTTTCATGGGGTGGCGGGCACCCCAGGAGCCCATTTGCCGGGAAAGTGCCCCGAGCTGAGCGCAGGGTTCGTCCTGGGATCAGATTGGGGCCATGTGGCTTTAATTAACCATCGCTGTTTGCCCCCCCCCCCCCCCATGGCGCCAGAAACAGCTGGGCCGGGAGCTTCCCTGGAATGACGAATTGGTGAAGCCAATCCAAAGCCGCAGGGACTGTCCACTCGCCCCTCGCTTGGCAAAGTGGCGTCCCCCACGAGCCCCACCATCCCCCATACCCCGGCGAAGCGCCCGCCACCTCCGAGCGTGCACACACATGCGCGCGCGCGCCCCCACGGTCACAGATTTCTGTGCACACACTCTTGCTGTCACGCCGAGTATACACGGGCTGCCGCGTGCACGCGGGCTCACAGACACACACGTGCGCGCGTGCAGCTGTGCGGAGTTTGGCCACCAGCCTCCCTGCGCACAGGTCAGGCACGTCGAAGGGGCCGGTGCTGCTTCCCGGGACAGAACACGGTGGGTGCGAGTGTGGGCAGGTTTCTCGGGAGTGATGCTCTTGGCTGCTGGACAAACCTGGCATATCTGTTTCTTTCTGAATCCTCCTCTCCATGTCCTGCCTTCCTGGCCTCGTTCATCTCTCCATTGTGTCTCTTTTCTGTGTGTCCTGCTTTTTTTTCCCTGAATCTACTCTGTCCCCGTCCCTGCTTATTCCCTTTGCCGGGCCCGCTCCCCGCTTGTGCCCTACCGTGTCGCCTTCCCCGTCCACAGCTCTGTGCGGAGCCCGAGTGAGCGCTCAAGAGCCCGAGTTCAGCTACGGCTGCGCAGAGGGCAGCTGCTACCCGGCCACAGGCGACCTTCTCATCGGCCGAGCACAGAAGCTCTCGGTGACCTCTACCTGCGGGCTGCACAAACCGGAGCCTTACTGTATCGTCAGCCACCTCCAGGTGAGGGCGGAGAGATGGCTCCAGGGCTCTGCTTGCGCCTCCTCCAGTCCAGACTGAAGGGGAAGGCCCAGGGGACTCCGCATCCTGCTAGCTATCCAGATAGGAAGCGCGGGCAGCCAGGGAGGTCCCGGGATTAGGCTGGTAGCTCACCCTTTTGCCCCATCTCAGTTTGCACAGTTGTATCCGCCAAACATTTCCTGCCGCTGCTGTTGCCGACACAATCTGTATGGAAAGGCAGTGCTGCAGACAGACCTGGCCCCTCCCTGACCCGGGGCCTCCAAAAGCCCCGTGTCTCTTTTTTTTTGGTTTATTTTGTTTTTTAATCTTTCCTGTCTGGAAATGTATATAAAAGGTGGTTTATCCTCTTCTTTTTTTATATACTGAGTGGTGATCTTAGGTTTTTCCCAAATCTTTCACTTGGTTAAAGGGTATTCCAGCACTGACAGACGCCTTGCGAGGTCACTCCAGTCCTGGAGAAAAACGCTCCAATGTTTTTCTCTCCTCATTTGGTGCTGTTCCCATCTACCTCCATTAGCTATCAGGATCAGATGCTTGCTTTTTCGAAATGCCCTGGTTGCCATGGTACCCTGATAGACGAGGACCAAAATGAAATTTCAGAGTGTTATCTGTTTCTAAAAGTAGACCCAGATCCTAGATTTCAAAAGTCACGTTTTTAATAAAACTAATTTTAAAAGAAGACACAAAGCATAAATGATAGAATCAAAGTCACTCTCCTTGATTATGAAAAGGGAGGCTGCTCTTTCCTCTAAAGCAAGTGGAAGGGGTTTGTTTCCAGTGCTGGGCAAGTTCCAAGCCAGTTGCTCTAAATTTGGTCACTGCACCCACCTGTAGACCTGCCTGCCCTTTGGGAGTGGGACAGAATATCATGTGGTTTGCATGCAGGTGCTTTCAAATGGAATCACTTTTACAAAGCAGAAAGAGAGCCCATTCTGAAGACCTGATAAATTAAACCAAAGGAATGTGGTAAAGTGGATTCCACTTATTTGCTTCCAGGTTTATACAGAGATGTCTAGACTGCTTCCTCCTGATTAGAAGGGAGGCTATAATTAAACTTTTTTTCAGTTCTGGTAATTGTTCTCCAGTATTAGTTTCCTTGGCTACAAGTTAATGCAGGCAGTTAATGTTACTTTTCTAATATCAGCATGTAAATTTTACCTAAAACATTATGCTAACATTTACCTCGAGGCCAGGACATCCTGTAAATAAATCACCAGATCCTGAAACGAGCTTTGACCAGAATGAGAATTAGACTATTTGTCTTAAAAGCAAGTAGAGTCAGACTCTGGTTTACGTGATTAGCCATGAAATTGTGGAGCACTCTTCACAGATATCAGAGCCTAAAGAAAGGCACTGGGTTTGTACTTCTGTCAAATGTTCACTAGGTGTAAAAATTGAGGCAGGAAGTGTAAGTATTTTGTCCAGGGTCCCATTGTATTCCTGACTTCTGGCTTCTGTTTTCTACTTAGTCCATCTTGCCAGTTTCTAACTCCATTTGGGAGGAAGGTGATAAATAATAGCTAGCTAAATAAATACGAACGTAGAAGTAGTCCGTTGATACTGTCCTTATAAGGATATCACCCTTGCTTGAATGTTGTTTGTAAGATGTGTGAGGATCTCTGTAGATTTCTGTCTGTGTCACTTTCAGATTTAAGAATAATATGCATTTCAGACAATCTTGGAGAGCAAAGTCTTATGTGGAAAAGGGAACTTAAAGTGGTGCTGTTTATAATTCGTGATGATGGAGTACAAAGAGGGCTCTTTTGCCTGTGACCCCTATTTTAGGGAGAAGGAAAATGAGAAGTTCACAGCTACTCTAAAACCTAAAATATATTTTCAGTTAAGGTCCAATTTGGTGTTCTTTGAATTGGTCCCAGTTTTCAGTGTTCCCAATATGACAGGACAGCCTGGTGTCCCCTTCCCGGATATTCTGAGCAGTTTGTAGGCTAGCCTGCACGACACCACTGTGGATTCACTGCTAAGGTGGAGGAGAAGCTAAGAAGTCTTGATCTGTAGTTCTCAAAGCTTCTTAAATACGTCTGCCTAATACTTGGTTTCTGCCTTGTATGGGTTTCAGAAAATCAGGTCAATTGAATTGTTCTCTTTATTTTCAGTTTGCTTTATGTCAGCAAAAATTCTCTAAAACTTCCTCTGCAGTTTGCTTCAAGAGTAAGCTTCTCCAGCTATTCACTGAGCTTAAGGCTTAAGCCTAGAAATTTCATTTTGATTAAATTAATAGCTTATGGAAACAATGCCTTCTTTTACTTTTGACCTTGAATTTGCAAGAGAAGAAGAAAATTTCAGGAGTTTTCCATACTCAAGTTGAAAAGTGAAAGACAGGTGATCGGTCATTTACGTAATTTTGGCATGTTCATTTATCTTGAAGCAAGTAGGTTTGGTTTTTGCATTGTGAGCTTGATTTTTGGTGTGTGGGTGCGGTTGCTTCCTAGCCTGATGAAACTAACTTTGCTTTCAGGAGGACAAAAAATGCTTCATATGCAATTCACAAGATCCTTATCATGAAACCCTCAACCCTGACAGTCATCTCATTGAAAACGTGGTCACGACATTTGCTCCAAACCGCCTTAAGATCTGGTGGCAATCTGAAAATGGTATGTGGTTAGTGTGGAAACAAGTTCCATGGAGTATGACTGGTTACCTGGAAGGGGTTTACAGGCTCCTGGGTGTTTGTAATTACGATTGGTTTCTCTCCTGGAATTAGTGGCCTTTGACAGATTTACTGCCTGAAGCACTAACTTCTCTTGTTAAATCTGATCCTTCTTTCAGACATACATGCCTCCTGTAAGAAAGAAGTCTTTCATGCGAGACCAAAGCAGTATTTCATAGTTCATCCTGAGGCTCCTTGAGGGGAGTGGGCATAGACTGGGGGCTATGGGAGGGCGTGGGCAGGCCCTGCACCGCTCAGGCCCTTATTCCTCCCCGAAACAGCATCTTTCATTTTGGTCAGCCCCAAAGGAAAGGGCAGAATCAGTGCCCACCACCTTCCTTCCATCTAGAGAACATTTAATAATAGTTCTCTGAAAACACACTCAATGTAGTTTTCCACACTCAACATGGATAATGACCCCAAGTCAGCTTTTCCAGTGAGTGTGTGAATCCAACCCTTTTTCTTTTCTTTACCTCTTGGGTTTTGGTTTAATAAATTAAAGTATGATGTTACTATTGCGGTACAACTAAGCCCAGATTAGTTTTGTAGTTGTTTCAAAGGAGAATACTGAAATTTGGGGACTAAAGGTAGAGTTAACGTGTTTATTAACAATAAATGTTACCACTAGATCTTTTTTTAAAAAAATTTATGAGAAAGGACTCTCAAAGAAGGGAATCTTAGCCTGGCCAGAGAAAGCCTGGCACTACTAGATCCCTTTATTATATGCCCTGTGCCCGGGAAGCTTTTGGGTGCTTTGCAGTCATTTATCAGTATGTAAAGAGGAAGTGTTTTTTTGTTTGTTTTTGCTGAACCGTGTGGTGTGGGATTTTAGTTGTCCGAGGTCGAACCCAGGCCCCCTTGCAGTGGAAGCATGGAGTCCTAACCACTGGACCGCCAGGGAATTTCCAAAAGGAAGTCTCTTAATAGACTTCTTACTCATTGATTATGAAATTACACATACTTTCTAAAAGACTGTTGGTATCTGGGGAGGGTTGCTTATTCACTGGTCAGCCTTGGGACTTCATTGGTTATCCACTTGATTGAGATAGACTGGACCTCGGAAAGCATGTAGCAGTTACAGCCTTGTTAATTCTTATAGGAGGACATCTTGGTTGAGAGTTCAGGGTGAAAGAGAAGTTTCTGTAAGTCTGCCCTTGAATTACAGGGGACTTCTGAAATAGCATAGAGCTTATTACAAACGCAGGATGTTTCTGACTGTCCGTGTTTTTCCAGTGAGACCGAAAGACAAAAGAAGGATGCCTCAATATCAGTATCAAGTTGATAGACAGTAAAATAATGCATCACGTGCTATTGTTCTAGAGGAGGGTTTTTCTGGGTTACATCAGGAGTTAATCAGTCTCTACAACTTTGAGTTTGTGGGACAAGAGAGGTCAAATGCCAGAAAGAAGAGATTTTCAAATGGAGGGGCTTGAGGATGCTGTCCCTCTGTCACAAGAGATCAGATGAGATTAAATGGACTGAACTTAGCTTTAGAAGGTCAGACTGATTGTTAATCTCCCCTCTCTATGCTGTCTGATAGGTCACAATTGAAGACTCTTTTTGAATGTGATTTTATCTGTTTTCTGTCTGTTTTGTCCAAGATGAGCTTTACATGTAAAGTTATCAGTGCTCAGGCCCAGAAATGGGCTTGGAATGTGCAGCTGCTTTTAACTTACCCCTCGTGGCGCTTTATTCCTAGGTCCGACAGAAATCAAACACCCTGTAGAATGATCTCGTTTCTTTTCTCCACGAATTTTTCTTCCCAGGTTGAAATACAAAACAAAACCAAACCCCAAAAACCTGCAGTGCTTTATCAGGTTAGGAATCTAAAATGGAATGTGCTTTTCAAGGCCACGTTGCCCGATATGTTTTTATGTTACAGAACTGGTCCTGGTCTTGCTCGTACTTTACATTATTTTGTTATCTCTTCATTTTAAACAAAGAGTGCAGGTTTTTAAAAGCCTGGAAAAGGAGAGATATAGTTGCTTAGCTAACATGTCGCTCAAAAAGAAACGATGAGAGTTGGTTTGTAATATGGTTCTTCTTCATAAGTTACATAAGGTTAGTTAGCATGACTATAATGTTTTTCTTTAACATTCCAACTAACTCATATCCGTTCCAGTGACCACTTTCCCTCCCACCCCCCACCCCCAATTCACTTGGCAGTTTTCCAGTGGGAGAGTTTATTTCAAAAGTCCTACTGATTTCCTGAAAATACACCAGCCTGTGACATAATTCATTCTGACACATTCCTGTCTTCCTGCATTTAAGACTTCTTTTGCTCCAGAAGATGGACCCCCGAAAGCTCTCTCTCGAGCACAGGAAATGTGGAAAGGTCTCCTTCACCAAATAGGCAGGCTTGAGGGCCCAAAGGATTGGGGAGGAGGTGCTTTCTGCCCCTGGAATTCCAGTGGCCTTTTTAGCCTTTTAACGTGGGACGGATCGACCCCCAGGGCATAGTGCAAAGGCTCATTTGTTTGTTCAGGCTTTCCCTTGAAAGGGAAGATGTTAGTGTTTGTTCTGCGCCAGTTTATTTATTTGACCCACTGTTTGTCTTTTGGGCATTGTTTCTCTATTGTGGAAATGCACCCAAAGTCTTCTCCATCAGGGATAGATTTTTCTAAATTGGAGTGTAACTCACAAAACGTGGTGGACTCTTTGTTTTCTTTGCTGCTGCACAGAATAAAAAGGAATATTTGTGTTTCAACTGGAAGGGGATTGTGTCCCTGGGCTTCAGATTGCAAAGCTGAACCCCTACTGTGCACAGGAAGTGCCCCCTCTTGTTTCTCCTTTGAGAGTCCCTTGGCTTAGAGGGTTGGGAAGACTTTTTGTTTTTTTCCCTAAGCAAAAGATGTCTTTCTTGACAGCAACTAAAGGCATTCTGCCAGATGTCTTGTTCCAGGGAGCACATCCAGAATGACTTGGGAAGAATCATTCTGAGATGTGTTTTATCACCTGAATCAAGCCAGGCAGGGGTTTATCGTTATTTAATCTTCAGCTTAAGATGGACTGCGAGAGAATTTCTATGAGGAGTGTAAAGATAGTTGAAGAGCATAGTCTCGATTGTTCACAGATGTTCCTGTTTACCTTGCTGTTTCCTTTTGTCTTTAAAAAAAAATCTCCTATAGGTGTGGAAAATGTAACTATCCAACTGGATTTGGAAGCAGAATTCCATTTCACTCATCTCATCATGACCTTCAAGGTAAGGAATCCTTAACTTTCTCACAAATTTCCGTTTCAAAATGGATGGCTGTTGCATGTTGGCCTCAATGGAAACCTAAACATTATTGTTGCTATAAATTGGGATAATTGAACAGCTTTTAAATATGGGTACGAGTAACTATGCTTAACAGATACTCTGTATTCATGGCAATAAGTAGAGAGAGCCACTGTTCTAAGATGATTCGACTGTAAACTTTTAATTAGATATCTGTTAATTTCCCCATGGACACAGGCAGCTTTGACTCACTCCTGAACCACAGTAAAACATCTGGAGAGTAAATCCCTGCTCCCTTGGGTTGATGTTTTAATGCTGACTTTGGTAACTGAAAAGGAAGTGTATTATCTTTAGTTTTCAAGGTTTTGCAAAATTTGTGGGAACGGTTTTTACAGTTCCTTAAGAAATGTGCCTGCCTTCTTCAATGTGGATTTTTCCCATCCTTTTTCTTTGAGAGTTGTAAAATGACTCCAGGACTAGGGAATGCCTCTGTACAAAGTCCCTTTGTTTCTTCTTAAGCAGCTGCCTGGAAATGACAGGCTTCACATGGCTTAAAGTACATGTTGGTGCACACAAAACCCATAATTTACTTATTGCTTCTCAGATTAAAATCACTTTTGAATCGTTTTCAGTTGGGGTTGGGGGCCTTATCTACACTCTCTAAGGTTTGGAAAAGGTGCCAGGGGTAGATTTACCATGTGGGCGGGTAGCCATGAAAGTCTTGCTTGCGTCCTCTGCCTGAGCCTGGGAGGCCAAGGGCCGGGGGTGGGCGTGGAAGTCACAGCCTGACTAGGAGAGATGCTGGGCTGCTGGTCCCCAGGCCTGAGCTCTTCATCCCCTTGCTCCTCCCTGGGAACCTGCTGCTGCTGCTTGGGGTGGGCGGGGGGAGTGGGTAAGGTTTACAGTGTGACACCTGCTCCTGGGAGGGGTGGGGAGGACTTTCCCTAAATCACGCCTTGTCCCTTCATTGGCCACGTGCTCAACTTGGCGGTTAGAATTGAGACTCACCTTCGGATGTTGCCTTCACGTTATGTGACACCTAAAAATACTCAAAATTGTCTTTATTAATCTTTATGGTCCTATCTTTTACTTTGGAAAAGGCATCCATTTGCATAGCTGGGTAGTTCGTTTATATCCAAAAATTGTGTGGGCGCATATTATGTCGTTGAATACTCATTCAAGTGAGTGCAAGAGGCGAAAGATGAAATTCTGCGCAGAAGTGCAGAAAGTCAAACAGAGGAGGCGGTGATTAAACTGAGACGTAAAGATTGGGTACACGTTGTCAAAGAGAACTCATCTTTTGGGCTCCTAGCTCATGTGTGAAAATTGACGTCTACGGGGTTGCACAGGCTGGGGTATGACTCCCTGTTCTGCCCTTTACTGCCGTCCGTGGCCAGAGCTTCGGCTTCCTCTTTGTTAAAATGGGAAGAAGAATAACGCCTGCATCACAGGTTGTGTGGCACACCCCTCTGCCCTGGGGGCAGGGATGATCTTACCACACCACATGTAGTGGGAGCGTGATCGCTTTTATATGTGCTGATGCTTGGCATGTAGTAATTGCGCTACAAATATTGACTGAATAAGTGGATAAATGAGTTCAGCCATCTTCTGTTTGTAAAAAACTGCCTTAGATTTCAAAGATAGCATGTCACTGCTCTGCACTGTCTGGAAGCTTCCAGTCTTCCAGGGGAGAAGTATGTACTTGCAAATAACTTAAGATAGAAGGCATCCTAAGGATGTGCTTACTGCTTTGGTAGGAGTTTAGACAATGTACATCAGCATGGAGGAGGGTGAGATTCGTTTTCGCCTGGGATAAAGGAGAAAGCTTTATGAGGAGAGGACTGGGATTGCACTTGATCTGGGATGGGAAGAGTGAGCAGGGTTTTAGGGGGAGAGGGTAGAAGAAAAGCCATTCTTGGCAGAGGAGACGCTGTGAGAGCAAAGCTCTGGTGGTAGGACAGTTCGGGCAGGGTTCATCCAGCATGTACTGTGTAGACATGCCTTGAACTTGGGCTAATGAGGGGAGGAACGGGAAGTAAGATGACAGCCAGGAGTTCCTCGCTTCCTTGCTGAGGAGTGTGAACTTTATAGGAGATGGGGAGCCATCGACAGGAAATGAGACACGTGTTTCAGGAAGGGAGCCAGGAGGAAATGCAGAGGAGGGCCTGGGGCATGGAGAAGAGAGGGCACAGAGGCCGGAGGCTGTCAAGGTCAGCGGTAAGGGGAGAGGGCTGGTGTGAACGCAAAGGCTGGCTGTGGTTCTCAAGGATGAGGGCGCCTCCTCCTGCAGCCCGGAGTCCTGGCAGTGTGACTTGAGGAGTTTTTCTAATCACACATCTGCCCTTGCTGCCCTGCTCTGCTACCCTCTGCTACTCCTGCTTTTGAGCGGCATTGCCGAGAGGAAGACCCCCTGTTTTCTAAGGGAGTCATTTAGACTACTTAGAATCAAAGGTTCAGCCATGAATTGGAGAAAGATTAGAACAGCAGAAGGCAGGGTAAGGAAAGGGAGGAATCAAAGATGACTGAGATGTCCAAGCTGGGGTACTAGGAGGATGGTGATACCATTAAGAGTGGTGAGGACAGGAAGGAAGTGAGGATGAAGAATGTGTATATTTTTTTTAAATTTGTTTTATTGAAGTATAGTTGGTTTACAATGTTGTGTGAAGTTCTGCTGTACAGCAGACTGATTCAGTTATACATATATACATTAATTTTCATATTATTTTCCATTATGGTTTATCACAGGATATTGACTATAGTTCCCTGTGCTATACAGTAGGACCTTGTTGTGTATGCATTCTGTATATAATAGTTGCATCTGCTAATCCCTGACTCCCTGTCTATCCCTCCTCCAGCCGCCTCCTGCTTGGCAACCACAGTCTGTTCTCTCTGTCTGTAAGTCTGTTTCTGTTTCATGGATAAGTTGATTTTGCTATATTTTAAAAAAGATTCCACATACAAGTGGTAGCATATAATATTTGTCTTTTTCTTTCTGACTTATTTCACTTAGTATGATAATCTCTAGGTCCATCCATGTTGCTGCAAATGGCATTATTTCATTCTTTTTTATGGCTGAGTAATATTCCATTGTATATATGTACCACATCTTCTTTATCCATTCATCCGTTGATGGATGTTTAGGTTGCTTCCATGTCTTCGCTTTTGTAAATAGTGCTGTTAGGAACACAGGGATGCATGTATCTTTGATTTATAGTTTTGTCTGGGTGCTTGCCCAGGAGTGGGATTGCTGGATCATATGAGAGTGTGTTTATTTTAACTCGTGTTTGCGTGGAGTTGGCTGTATACTAAGTGGATTGGATTTTCTTAGGTTAGCAAAACCCAGTTAGCATATCTACAGTCTGATTTTGTACATAACCAGATGTTTGCAAACTCACAGCTCTTTTATTTAGTATAAATTTAGAGGCAGCTATGCAGCAGTGTGAGGCCTGAGAAGGTCAATGACTCAGCAAGGAACACGGAAAGGCTTCCCTTCTGTAGGTAAAATGTGTTGTTCCTGTCTCCAGCAGCTTCCTAACTTCATAGGAAATTGGATAACTCATCAGTGGCCTTTTGGGACTAAGAAGGTTCCGGAAGGGAGGGAGAAGGAAGCACAGCCAGGACTGGCTGTAAGGCTCTTCCTCTCTGCTGCGTTGCACCACAGAGACATCAGACTAGTCTCTCTCCAAGTGTCCCCACCTAGGAGACAGGTCCTTGTGGGGAGTTTACGCTGGTTCAATTAGTTACTGGGCTTTTTTCCCCTTAGTTTAAAATTCTTAGTCTAATACTCTCTTGGGTTTAATAAAGTGTCGTTTCCTTATATTTCTGAATAGGTTAAAAAAAAACCCTGAGCAACTAGTAAATGCATAAATCAAAGAACCTGTCGAAATGTGACTTTCCATTTCCTTATCCTTGTCTCCTTTTATCAGTGAGAAAGCCCAGGATTATTAAGGATGGTGCAAGGAGAGCTGGGCATGCACTAGTTTTCACCATTAGTTGTCACCCAGATTTCTGTCATGCATTTGTTTTATTTTTATTTTTTTTATGGTCCTGTTCAAGTTCTTATATTGTTCATCTTGGCCCCCCAACATTTGATCTCTTTAAAAATGTTTTTGGGGAGACTTCCCTGGTGGTCTAGTGGCTAAGACTCCATGCTTCTACTGCAGAGGGCACAGGTTTGATCCCCGGTTGGGGAACTAAGATACCACATGCTGTGTGGAGCAGCTAATTAAAAAAATGTTTTTTCACTTTTATATAACTTTTGAAGGTTACTTTACAGTTATTACAAAATACTGGCTATATCCCGCGTGTTGTACAATACATCCTTAAGCCTGTCTTACACCAGTAATTTGTACCTACCCCCCCACCCCCACTCCCCATTGGTGACTAGTTTGTTCGCTGTATCTGTGAGTCAAGCATTGGTTTGAATTCAGAAGTGAGTGTCTTTGTTCAGATTCTGTTGGCGGGGTTGCCTTAACTCTCTCGCTCTTCCTCCAGCATCTTCTGACTGCTGCTTCCGGGAAGGCACTTACCCTGTTCATCGCTGTTGGCGCGTTTGCCTGTTTTTAGTGCTCATTCCGCTTCATCTTGTCTCTCCCGTTGCCTCTGTTCACCACACCCTCCTAAATCTCCAGCTTGCCTCAGTTTCCAGAATTCTTGTCTTTTTCCTCCTTCCTCTCTGACGTCCATTTTTTAGGCCCCTGTTACTCCATTAGCCGATGAGGCAGAAAAGGTCTTCACTCGGCCTGGATTTGAAAGATCTTCGTCCAGTCTAGACTGAAATCTCTCTGCCAATAGCTGGCGAGTTAATTAATGTCTCTGAGCCTCGATTTCCTCATCTGTCAGACAAATGAGTGGCTAAGGTGTATTAGTTTGGTAGGGCTGCCATAACAAAGTACCCCTGACTGGGTGGCTTAAACAACAGAAATGTATTTTCTCAAGGTTCTGGAGGCACAAAGTCTGAGATCAAGGTGTCAGCAGAGTTGGTTTCTTATGTGGCCACTCTCTCTCCTTGGCTTGTAGATGACTGTGTTCTCCTTGTGTCTTCACCTGGTTTTCCCTCTGGGCCTGTCTGTGTCCTGATGTCTTCTTCTTCTGAGGACACCAGTCATATGCGATTAGGGCCCACACCAGTGACCTCATTTTATTTTCATTACCCCTTAAAAGACCCTGTCTCTAAATACAGCTATAGTCTGAAGTGCTGGGGGTTAGGTCTTGAACATCAGAATTTGGGAAGGGACACAGTTCAGCCCATCATGGAAGGTTAAATGAAATAATGTGGTTAAAGTTCCCAGCACCACTCTCTTGTCTTCTACTAGCCCTTTGTTGATGTTGGAGCACTGACTTTGGCTCTCTTTTATCTTGCCTTTTTCTTTTGAGGGGGAAATTAAATATTTGGAGGTTTCAAATACTATATATATACAGTGACTCCCAAACCCATGTTTCAAGCTCCATTCTCATAGCTGTGTCCAGACCACTGTCTCCAGCTGTCCAGTGGGTGTCTTGATTCAGAGACCTCTCACAGACCACATGTAACTAGACCAAAACCACATGCCTTTGCTTCTCTTCTCTGTCTTTGTTAGCAGCAGCTCACTTGCCCACCTACCTAAGCTCAGGGGTTCCTTTTTTTTTTTCTCCTCTCTCGCTTTCCACTGGAATCAAATTGATCACCAAATGCAGTTCAACATATTTTACTTCCACTAAATTTTCAGAGCAGTCAATCCCATGCCTTTCTCTCCATCCACACGGTAATGCTTAAGTTAAGACCTTCATCTTTGTTTCTGTCACTTGGTTCCCTTGTCTCTTGTTTTGTCCTTGTCCAGTAACTCTGCCAGAGTTATTTCTCTGAAGTGCAATCTGAGCATTCCGTTCCATTAACTTAAATGTTTCGGTATTTCCCTTTCATTGCATAAAGTAAACCGCTTAGCATGGCAACAAATTCCTTCCCAACCAACCCCTTCTGCCACCTGTAACCACCTCTACTCACTGTCTGAAAACCCAGTTACTGTTTTTAGATGTTTGACGCTCTCTTCTCTCTGAACCATTCCCTAGTTGTGTGTGTGTGTGCGCGCGCGCGCACGCACTAAAATATATGGAGCACAAAATTTGCCTTTTTAACCGTTTTTAAGAGTGCAGTTCCAGTGGCAGTAGGTATATTCACAATGTTGTGCGACCAACATCGCTATCTCTAGAACTTTTTCATCACCCCAAGAAGAAGAAACCCTGTACCCATTAAGCAATAGCGCCTCATCACCCCCTCCTCCCAGCCCTTCTTAACCTCTAATCTACTTTCTGTCTCTATGTACTTGCCTATTCGATACATTTCATGTAAGTGGAATCACACATTCTTCTTCTGTGTCTGGCTTGTTTCACGTAGAGTGATGTTTCCAAGGTTCATCCATGTTGTAGGAAGTACCAGAACTTCATTCCTTTCGATTGCCAAATAATAGGCCATTGCACGTACATCACCTTTTGTGTATCCGTTTATCTGTTGATGGACACTGGGGTGGTTTCCGCTTGTTGGCAGTTGTGAACGCGGCTGCTCTGCATGTTCACGTACCAGTGCCCCTCTGAGTCTCTGTTTTCTGTTCTCTCGGGGTGTGTAGCTGGAATTGCAGGGTTCTCCAGCTTCTTGAGTTAATAATTCCTTCCCCTTGTTTTCCCGAAGCACACCGCTTGTGACTCTCCTATAGTGCTTGACGAGTTGTTTTGTAAACGATTGCTCTCCCATTCCTGTACCTCATTGGACGAGTTACAGCACTTAGACCCCTGTCTGGTACTGAGTAGCGGTGATTACACATCTGCTGAATGATTAAATGAATGAGTGAAAGAACAGGCACTCAGCCTAAGCAGTCATGTCATGGGCATGGTGGCTAAGTGCACCAAAACTTGGCTGCTAATGAGGGCTGTTCATAATCAGCTTCTAAAGAGAAGCCACTGACTAGTCTCTGGCAGGGTGGGAGAAAGTACAGAATGTAGAGGCGAGGCACTGTCCTGTGAAAAGAGGCTCCGTGGAACAGCTTGAAGTATTTGAAATCCAACCACAGTCTGAAATACCAACCACATGCAGTCAGGGTTTGTGGCACACAATTGAGTGGTATTTTCCTCTGAGATTTTAAAATACAGATTACCAATAAAAACATCCAATGAGTCTCTTCCATCCTGCCTTTAGACATTCCGTCCAGCCGCTATGCTGATAGAACGATCATCCGACTTTGGCAAGACCTGGGGTGTGTATAGATACTTTGCCTATGACTGTGAGAGCTCATTTCCCGGCATTTCCACCGGCCCCATGAAAAAAGTCGATGACATAATTTGTGATTCCCGATATTCTGACATTGAACCCTCAACGGAAGGAGAGGTTTGTTTGCTCTTTTTGTTTTCCATTCTACTTACAAAT
Source organism: Hippopotamus amphibius kiboko (assembly GCF_030028045.1). Taxonomy (NCBI): domain Eukaryota; kingdom Metazoa; phylum Chordata; class Mammalia; order Artiodactyla; family Hippopotamidae; genus Hippopotamus; species Hippopotamus amphibius. The sequence continues at coordinate 84,420,903 of NC_080189.1, read as the reverse complement.
CTAGTTTTTGATCATTGCAAAAATACCAATTACTCTTTTATCTATTTTTAGGTGATATTTCGTGCTTTAGATCCTGCTTTCAGAATAGAAGATCCTTACAGTCCAAGGATACAGAGTAAGCTTGTTTTCAAATAAAAGCTTTGATGGAAAACAGCAATCATGGGAGAACACTTAACCAGAGCACTGCTACCCAGATTCTAAATATTCAGTGCTAAATCCACCCGCTTTGCTTCCTACTTTCTCTGCAATGCCCTTGAAATTGGCAGTAATCAAAGTCCTCACTGATGGGGAACATGTTTTGATAAGAGTAAAAGATTTATGTCATAAGTCCTCAAACCATTGTGCTGGTCATAATCCCTTATTTACTTTATTGCTTGTTATCATATATATGTGTGTGTGTGTGTGTGTATATATATATGATGTGTATATATATATAGATCATATATGACATATATCATGTATACATTGTGTATATTTTATATATATATATATAAAATTAAGGCACAGATTAGGCTGTTGTAACAAAGTATCCCCCAAAATGCAATGTGTCCAATGAAAAAGTTTCTCTCTTACGAAATCACTCAGAGGGATTTCCAGATAAAGTACTTACTATTCACTTGCCACAAGCAGGCTTGCCAGAGAAAGTATAGACTGATGCCCAGTTTCAATATGAATTTTCAGGTAAATAACAATTTTTTTTTAGCGTAACTGTATCCCATGTAACATTTGTGGCTACTGTGAGCATATTCCATGCAGTATTTGTGTTAAGTATAACCGTGTCTCATGTGATATTTGGGTTGTATTCGTACTAAAATGATTAGTTGTTTATCTGAAATTCAACTTTAACTGAGCACCATGTATTTTTATTGCTCAATCTGGCAACTCTAGCCATGAGGTCAGGTTCCTTCTGTTTCATGTTGGTATCCACATGGTTAGACCTGGATCAACCCACCCTGTCCTTGTCGCAGCCTGTGGAAGGGAATAAGCAAAGGGCAAGCAGCCTGAAGCCATATGTCACATCCATTGGCCCAAATTAGTCCTCTGGCTACACAGGGGGGAGGGGGAACGGACGCCTGGGAAACCTCTCTAGCTGGTGGCTGTGTGCACCCTCAAACTCTTGGCTAAAGCTCGTATTGTCAAAGGGAGAAGAGAAGAAAGAATCCTGGGGGAAAATCTGAGGTCTCAGCCTTGCTCAATGTGCTTAATAAGATGAGGATTGTAGTTCCATTTCACAGATAAGTCAACTGAGACTCAGAGTTGGATTGGCATGCCTAAGGTGACATAACTATTAATGTCAGGTTCCAAATGCACGTCTTAGGATTCTCAGTTCAGAGGGCTTTCCAGCATCCAGCAACCAGGCTCGTGTCTTTATTATACATTTTAATCTTCTGGGGAGGCAGAATGTACCCTAATGAAAGGAATGGGCTTTGGAGTCCAACCGAGCTGGGTTAAAGTTCCAGCTCCAGCATATTAGAGCTCTGTGACGTTGGGCAAATAATTTACTTACAACTTGTTTTTTTGCTTCTACTTTTTCATCTGGAAAGAGAAATAGTCATACTGACCTTAAGGTTGTTGTGGAAGGAAAATGAGTTAATATATATAAATGACTTCACCGAAGGGCCCGATGCATAGAAAGTGTTGCATCCGTGAAGCCGCTGCCACTGTTGGTGTTGTCGCTGCCGTCAGCTGTCACTCAGGCCTTTTGTAGACGGGTCCCGCACCTCAGAGTGAGGGTAAGCCCCCCTCTCCAGCTACTGAGGTGCAGTCCGTTGAGCAGAGGTGGGGCGTGGTCTTGCTGGTCATTCTCAGCTGAGCGTGGCCCTCATTTGAACCAAAGCCTCATGGCATTTCCCGGCTCACAGCAGGGAAGAGTAGCATGGAAGGAGTCCAGGAAATCTTACCAGAAAAGTGCTGTTTCCCCCCCTTAAATTAATTTTACACATGGCCCACTCCGTCTCTGGTCTGTAATTTAGTCAGCCATTCTATTGTCAAACAAATATTCATTTATTTAAAAATTTTATTTTATTTTTTAAAAGTTTTGTTGGAGTATAGTTGATTTACAATGTTGTGTTAGTGTCAGGTATACAGCAGAATGATTCAGTTTTATATATACATATGTTCATGATTTTTCAGGCTGTTTTCTCGTATAGGTTATCCCAGGATTGTGTAGAATTCCCTATGCTATACAGCAGGTCCTTGTTGGTTATCTACCGTATGTATAGGAGTGTGTGTATGTTAATCCCAAACTCCTGGTTCATCCCTACCCCCCACGTTTCCCCTTTGGTAACTATAAGTTTGTTTTGGATATTGTAAGTCTTTCTGTTTTGTAAATAAGTTCATTTGTATCATTTTTTAAAATTAGATTCCATGTATAAGCGATATCATACGGTATTTGTCTTTCTCTGTCTGACATTTCATTGAGTATGATATCAAGCAAATATTTAATGGCATGTCCAGTGCTGTGCCCTTTCTGAGTGAGCTCTGGAAGGCCTGTCCTCCCCGATCTCAAAATCCAGTTGTGAGAAATGTCTGCACGGGCTCCGTGACCAACATTCCTGGGTCCCTGAAATGACTCACTGTCTGTTCCTTTTGGGTGAAATTGTGGGACTTGAGAATGTGCTGCCGTTGTAACTCTATTGTCTTTGGCTGTTAAATGGCATCAGGAAACCCATTTCTGTATTAAAGAAGCATCCATTGTAACAGATCATGCTTTGGATTTACTCTGCAATCAAAGGAACAGTCTCTCTTCAGTTGTCCCTATTGTTGCGGCCTCTGAGACTCACTTCAGCAGCGCTCGTGCCTCTTAGAACAGCAGTCAGTACGAGGCTTAGCTGTTGTTAAATGTGGCAGGAGAGAGTGAGGGAAAGTGTTTGCTCTTCTGAGGGCCTCCCCAGAGACCAGCTCAAGGGCTTCTAAACACTCCAGCTGCTCTCCACGTTTGCTGTTTGGCCTTTCATCAGTAGGCGCTTGTGCTCATTCTGTGCGGGAGGAAATGCTGGCATTCAGAAGTTCCATTCAGCAAAGTAGCACCACGGTTTCTCTGTTTAGTTTTTGAGTTTACAAAAAGCCTAAGTTGAATGCGTGGACTCATGGACTTTCTCTTTCAACCCACAGCTATTTCCATAGTCTTCACTGTAAGCTATGCATATATTATAAGTATTTAAAATTGTATCGGGGCTTTGAAAGTATATGATACGTTGAGCCCATGCCCCGTTGTCCTGTGTTGTAAATTTTAAAAACCTATCAGCAGAAATGAAAGTAAAGCTTAGGAGCAATTTTTAGGCTACAGAGCTAAAAGGGAAGGGCAGGTGGACGAATGAGTCTTTTGGGGGTCCCCTTCAGCAAGAGCAACGTAGTGATTAATGAAAACACTGATGGAGAAGGTTGAATGACTCTTGGTTTATCAAGTTATTAGAGAATGTAATTGACGGCCCTGCTTCTGTAATAAGCATAAGCCGATAGACCCAGGAAAAGGAAGAAAAGATCAAATAAGAGATATTGGTCTGGAAGTAACTTCTGTTTAGGAAAAAATAATTTGCCCCAACATCCCAATACTAAGCTCCTTTATCTCTTCATGCCACTGTCTTATATTGGCAATTATATTGGTAAATTGTACTGTAGAACTAGGACCCAGAAGTTGTAGATTGTGGTGGTGCTTCCAAACTCGGTTGAATAGCCAGGCCCTGGATTATTATTATTCTATCGTGTTAAATTGGTTTTAGTAACTTGGATTATATCTAAATGGTGAGAAACTTCAGATAGCATTTTCCTCTCCAAAGATTATCACAAACATATTTCTAACTATCTTATAATAATAATGAGAATCGGAGTGCTTTGATAAACTCCCACCTGAGTGGAGTTTTCTGATTTTGAGACTAATTGCTGTGGGAACCAGATGGTATTGCAATAGTTTTTTTTTTTTTTTTTAATACTTATTTACTTATTTATTTGGTTGCACCAGGTCTTAGTTGTGGCACGTGGACACCTTAGTTGCGGCTTGCCAGCTCCTTAGTTGTGACGTGTGAACTCTTAGTTGTGGCATGTGTGTGGTATCTAGTCCCGTGACCAGAGATAGAACCCCGGCCCCCTGCATTGGGAGCGCAGAGTCTTAACCACTGCGCCACCAGGGAAGTCCCTGCAATAGTTTACTATGTGCCAGTGGCTTCTGGCAATTATGCAACTGCATTCTTAAATTTCTCCACTTGGACACTTCTTCCTGAAACATCAGCCTGCCAACAAATCCATCACAGGGTAGATGTTCCTGTTAAACTGACAAGGAGGGAGTAACCTTTCTTCCAGAGATTGTCACATTATTATTGCATGCATCTAGGGTCATGCAAGGGGGGTAAACAAGCCATTTTTATTTGTCATGCTTTTCTATAAAGAGAAGAAAAGTTGTCTAATTGCAAAGGAAGTCTTGCTTCTTTGATGAAACTTTTCATCTTTTTGATGACCTTCGTAGATCTCTTAAAAATCACCAATTTGAGAATCAAGTTTGTAAAACTACATACTTTGGGAGATAACCTTTTGGATTCCAGAATGGAAATCAGAGAAAAATACTATTATGCGGTTTACGATATGGTGGTTCGAGGAAATTGCTTCTGCTATGGCCACGCCAGCGAGTGTGCCCCGGTGGATGGAGTCAATGAAGAAGTAGAAGGAATGGTAAGAATGTGTTCTGGGTGGCTTTCTCCTTTGTACAGGTGATTCTAAAAGGCAGAACGTAGCTAGTCTTACCTTAAGCCTTTTTATTTGGGGTTTTATTTTTCCAGACTGCTATTTATATTTACTCCTTTTTACCTTTTCAGTGGTTGATTTTTTTTTTTTTTTTTTCATTTTCTGTTTGCTGATATTCTTGGACTACGAGAATGTAAGGAACACTCGTTTCATAGACACTGAATTTATGGAAATTGTCACTGTGGACTGCTGCTACGGTAGATGTTTTAGTCAACAAGGATTAAAAAGTTTTCTACATAACAGTCACATCTTCCTTTACTTGAGGGAAGATTAAAAACCACAAGCATTCCAGCCTTCATGCCAGAAGGCATAAATTGACCCCAGCCCAGAGACACTGGAAATTTGAACCTAGAACCACGGGATACCATTTAGGAGTCAAATGGGACTTTGTTTCTTAATCTTCTAGTTTCATCCTTTTCCCACTTTTATGCTGTGTTTTCGAATTAAGTAATTTTAAAAATAGAGGTCTTGAGTGATTTGCCAAGTGGATAAAGTTAGGGTGTTTTAGCAGTTTCTAAGTGAATTGGTGATTCTTGTTAGAAGAGACCAGAGTGTAGGTAATTTGCCAAAGGGCCCTTGCTTCTTGATGAAAGGTGTGCCTTGCTTAGTTGCTGTTGGCCTTTTCAAAGATTGTTAATGGCCTTTTCAAAGATTGTGAATCCTCTTCTAAGAAGGCGAAGGAGCAGGATTGAGTTGTATTCAGCAGTCTAAAACTTCTGCCTTGGGCTTCCTAGGTGGCGCAGTGGTTAAGAATCTGCCTGCCAATGCAGAGGTCACAGGTTCGATCCCAGCTCCAGGAAGATACCACATGCCGCAGAGCAACTAAGCCCGTGTGCCAAAAAAATAAAAATAAAATAAAAAATAAAACTTCTGCCTTCCCTTTCCTCCATTCAGAACTTTCATTGCACAAAGTTGAATTTTTCACAGGGCCCAAAGGGAGAATGTGTCCTTTTAATCTTTGTGCTGCATCTTTCAGAGAATGCTGGGTAGGTGATATTTACTGCTCAGTGTAACAGATCCTGCGTGTAGCCAACTTCATACAGGCGTGTCACTACCGTGCCTCTCACAGGACGTTGTACTGTAGATTCAGACGCTCTAGCGTCCTGTGGTGTGGGCTTTGGGACTGTTTTTCAGTCTACCTGAAAGCACCTTGTAGTGAGAGGATTTTAGTCTTCTGCTAACTGCACTCCTGTCAAGGTGGGTTCAGGGTGGACCTGTCTATCCTGTTTCTGAATTCCATCCTGTAGAAACTAGTGTTAAGGTAAGGGACCCGTGTACGTGCATATTTGCTTGACGGAAAGAATTGCTTTATCATGTATGTGCCTCGGGCTCAAGTGTGATCGGTGGCGTGGTACAAAGGAGCACATTGTGGCCCTTCCTGAAGCAAAATAATCTGTATCCTTTTCTGACATTTTATATTTCTTTCCTTAAAAATATAAATGTGATAGCTAATTAATTCTTAAAATCTCATTTAGAGTTGAAAAAATATTTTTAAATGCTGAGCCATGAGTCAAAAACCAAACAAAGCAAGCAGAGGAAACCTGTCTTTTTGTATGGCATGGGGTAAAAGTTGCTGTAAACTGACTTGGTTCCTGGGTGGTGTGTACACATTTAGTTTTCCATTATAACTTTTTTTGATTTCTGTTATAATAGATTTTTTTTAACTGTTAAGTAACTAGTTTGTTTTTTTTAAAAATTAAGTGACTAATTTTGTTCTCATCAGTACTTCAATACAGTATTTATATTTTATCATCCATACTTCAATACTTCAATAAAATATTTATTGAGTACCCATTATATAGTAGGAACTGTTCTTAGAGATGATAATTAAAGCAATAAAAACAAAGAAACCCTCATTGTGGTGAGCTTGAGATTAGGATTCGTATGAAAAGGAGTTGGTATTGTCTATTGATTGTGGGGAAGGTCTGGCCATTAGTATCTCTTACTTTTCTTTTCCCTGTTTTTGTAACTTTCAAGGTTCATGGACACTGCATGTGCAGGCATAACACCAAGGGCTTAAACTGTGAACAGTGCATGGATTTCTACCATGATTTACCTTGGAGACCCGCTGAAGGTCGAAACAGCAATGCCTGTAAAAGTAAGTCTCAGGCAAAGGGACGTTCTGAATCAACTCAGACCCCCGTATCCATTTTCTGAGTAGAGACGCTGTAATAGTACACTGGTCTGCAAAAGGAAGAAAAGTTACTACCCTTTCCCTAGTCTCACCTTGGTACTCCTAGGAAGCCACTATCCAGTCAGTTAAATTAATCACTTCGTATTTAAGCAACACCTATGTGTTTGGTAGATTTAGTAGAAGACAGAGATGCCATCCCTGACGTTGTACGTGTTTTTAAGGCAAGATGACCATGAGGGAACAATGAATGAAAACGATGGCGTGGTGGATCAGGAAGGTCTAAGAGAGATGGAGTACTTGTCAGCCCTGTTTCTGTGCCAGCGCCGCTGCGGCCTGTGGCGTCTCTCCATCCATCCATCCGCCCATCCACCCACCCATCCACCCGTCCCTCCCGATGCTATTCTCTGGGCAGAGGGGTGGTTTGAAACACCAGCACCCTCCCCACCCACACAGTATTCTGATAGACTATCGTCCCTGCGAGGCGTGCCTGCCTCTCCCCCACGGAGGACTGTTCCAGGAGCTCAGGAAACAGTGAGGGCTGGAGTGGTCAAGGTCTTGTTGGTAAGGACAACCAGCTGGCCCTTAACAAATAGTTAGGGTTGTTTAGGTAAAGAGAAGAAAGCGGGGGGACGGTGGAAGGGAGTTCAGATAAGAAGAACACAAAACAGAAGGCTCCAAGGACACTCTCGTGACACTGCAGTGTAATTCATGATTCCGGGCTTTAATTAAACCAGCGTGTCCAGGGCAGGACGACACAGTCCCTCCCTACAGGATGGATAAGGCCAGTGTGTAGAGCCCTGTGAGGCCCCCACTGAGTTAAGCTTCACTGTGAGAAGACAAGAGGAGGCAATGGGAATTGTCGAGCATGAGAGAGAGGTGGTTAAAGCTGGGTTGGACCAAGAGGACTCTGGCAAATGGGCTAGAGGAGGGACAGAAAGACCCGGAAGGCCGGCTAGATGGCTGTTAAGGGTCTGATCAACAGAGCCTGACCTGGTGTGGTGGCGGGAACCGGGAGGAAGGGAATCTGGCCTTCATACCACGTTCCTCAAAGCCAGCACCCCAGACAGGCTTCCCCAGGGACGTATCGCCTAGAAACCCGTCTGGAGTGATGTATTCCCGTCCCACCCCGTGCATGACCAAACTGCATCCTCTGTGCGATGCAGCCTTCCTGTGGGTGAGCCTCCAAGGGGATGTCCCCCAGAGCTTTTCAACTTCTTATAGCCCGTTCTCTTCCAAAGAGGGCAGGTGAGGTTGTTTCATAAAGGTCTCACTCGGAAGGTTTCCAGCATGATTTAGGATGGAAACTGATGTCATAAGCAGATGTGTCCCTTTCACCGCCAGCACCTTCTTATTAATTGAACGTCACCCCCAGTTTCCAAAATGAGCTTCCTTCCTACCAACCCCATCCCCCGCTGTTAAGCAGACTGAAGAGGCATTTCTTGACGTCGGTCTTGTCTCGCAGAGTGTAACTGCAACGAACATTCCAGCTCGTGCCACTTCGACATGGCAGTCTACCTGGCCACTGGCAACGTCAGCGGAGGGGTGTGTGATGACTGCCAGCACAACACAATGGGGCGCAACTGTGAGCAGTGCAAACCGTTTTACTACCAGCACCCGGAGAGGGACGTCCGGGATCCTAATCTCTGTGAACGTACGTGGGGGCAGTCACGGGGCGGGGCGGGGGGGGACCTGTTTAAGTCCCCTTTCAGCTTGAATAGTCTGGTAGTCTCCATCCTTCTCTCAGGGCTCGGACCCAGCCTTATTTTAGCTGCTGTATAGGATGCCGGGGGTGGAATTTACTTAGTAGTCCAGCCTTTTGAGTCTCTTTTTGTGACATTTGGAGGGATAGGGGAACGTATGTGTTTATACGAGCACACACATTGTGTTACCTGGTGCTTCTTATTCTTCCTAGAATGTACCTGTGACCCGGCTGGTTCTCAGAACCGGGGAATCTGTGACAGTTACACGGATTTTTCTGCCGGTCTCATTGCTGGTCAGTGTCGGTGTAAATTACACGTGGAAGGAGAACATTGTGATATCTGCAAAGAAGGCTTCTATGGTTTAAGCCCTGAAGATCCCTTTGGTTGTAAATGTAAGTACATGTGTTCAAAAAGTTTGTGAGTTCTCATGTGCACATAATTCCCATTTTACTTTGCAATTCTTAATCCAGTCAACTACTACAGACTCACTTGGTATGTGTTTCTTTACTTCATTTTATCTTTAATGAAGCTTGTGCTTGCAATCCTCTGGGAACGATTCCTGGTGGGAATCCTTGTGATTCTGAGACTGGTTACTGCTACTGTAAGCGTCTGGTGACAGGACAGCATTGTGACCAGTGTCTGGTAGGTAAATCCTGGTTACGTGGGATGGGTGGTTTGTAAATATGACATTTCAGTAAAGAACGATTTTCACAGTTGTAGGTTCTACCATCACTCTTTTATGTAAATATAAAAGCGACCAGTAGATAATTCACAAAGGAGGAATTGCTAATGAATAATTTTGACCAGACATTCACCGTTGCTGTTAGAATTGTAAAATAAAACCACAGTGAAATACCATTTTTACAGACAAAATTAACAAAAGTTGTTTTTAAAATAGGAATGCTGACTATCAAGTGAGGACATAGTGAAGGGGGGCTAGTCGTGTGCTGCTGGTGGAAATAGAGATTGGTTAATACTTTGCGAAAAGCATTTTGGAGCTGTATATCCGTAGCCTGTAGAAATGTGCATACCCTTTGACCCAGCAATCCCACTTCTGGGAATCTATCATAATGAAATAATCAGAAAATTGGGCAAAGATATATTCACCAGAAGACTCATTGCATCTTTTATTAATCATAGCAAAAGAACTTGGTAGCAACAGTAGGGAAAATAGTTAAGTAAATTTGGGGGTTTCTGTACAGTGTGGTATGTGGTTGCCATTGAAAATGATGATAACATGAGGAAATGCTTATGCTGGTGTGAAAAAAACACAGGATGTGAGTAGTATCTTGATTATGTAGAGGAAAAGTTCATCAAGAAAAACAAAATCTGGAAGGAAAGAGACCAAAAAGTTCACTATAGTGATTCTGTGTGGAGTGATTATGCGAGTCATTTTTTAAAAATTATTTTATATTTTATATCTTTTAAAAATGCTTGGGATTGCTTTCATAATTACTCTGTCACTGCCAGAGTAATTCTAATGAAGAAAACTGGTATGTTAGCTGCTAGCTCATGCTAATTCTTGGATGAAGGCTCTTTTCAGGGCAAAGAAACTGCTCTGATCTGGGGTTACCACATGGGTGTATGCAACCCTCTCTGACCCTAGTGACCCACAGCTCGGGTTCTTTATGCTAGAACACACCTACTCACGCCTTTTGTAGGCTTTCTGCTTTCACAGTGCAAATGAACGTTTGGTGGAACATCCAAAACACGCCGTAACTTGTCTCTTGCTGAGTCTATTATATAATTACAGGAACCCCCCTTTAGATATTTAATCTCTTGTTCTGCAGCCAGAGCACTGGGGCTTAAGCAACGACTTGGATGGATGTCGACCTTGTGACTGTGACCTTGGGGGAGCCTTAAACAATAGGTGAGTGGAGCTGTTCTGACAGTCTCAAGCTCAGTCACCCCCGGGGTCCTCGTGTCCTCTAGGACGAGGGTGATGTTCAGTGTCTCCTAAGAAGATAGGCAGAGTGCATTCACCTTTGATTTGAATGCCTGATAATCACTTTTACCTGTGCTCTCAAGATTTTCAAAGGTTTATTCATTCCAAGAGTTATCTTTGAAGCCTTCTCTTGTCCATATTTCTTGGGTTTTTTGTTTGTTGTATTTTATTTTTTCATATTGCTTTAGTTTTTTGCTTTTTTTTTAATTGAAGTATAGTTTGATGTACAATATCATGTTAGTTTCAGGTGTACAGCACAGCAATTCAGTTATATATGTATATATTTAGTTATATATGTATATTCAGTTATATATGTATATATTCAGTTATATATGTATATATTCAGTTTTATACACATATATATATATATATGTTCTTCAGATTCTCTTCCCTTATAGGTTATTATAAAATATTGAGTATAGTTCCCTGTCCTATATAGTTGGTCCTTGTTGGTTACTGTTTCTTGGTTTTTAATAGTGTTCTTTGTTTGTATTTTATTTTTTGGTATTTTTTTAAATTATGGAAACAATATATGCCCATGGTTTTAAAAAAATTCAAACAATTCAAACAGGCATCCTGCCTTTTTTCCCCACCAAGTTCCATTGCCTTGAAGTGCCACTGTTAACAGTTCCTTGTGTCTCTCTAGAAATTAATAATAGTACTGAGAATACACGTAAAAATGACAATTTTTTCCTCTCATTTCTTTTGAAATAACATGTGAGGTGTTATTTTTTAAACAGACAAGTACAAAAAATATGGTCCATGATTTCCTTTTTAGCTTAACAGACATTTTTATAAATCACAGTAATATATGTATGTACATTACTCTGCAACTTGCTTTTTAATTTAGAGTTTTTTTAATATCAGCATCTATTCATCTACCTCTTTTTTGTGTTCTATCATGTGATAGTGCCATGATTTATTAATTTCTTTCTTTTTCTTTTTTTTGCTTTTTAAAAATGTTGCGGTGACTATCCTTAGTGATAATCTTGATGAACGTTTGTAGACATATCTATAGATTGGGTTTCCAGTGATGGAACTGCTAAGTCAAAATACATGTGCATTTTCTCTTTTGCTAGAGGATGTCAGATTGTTCTTCAGACACATGGTGCTAGTCTCTTTTCCTCCCAGCCAGTTACAAAGTACCTTTTTCCCCACCCCCCACCAGCAGCTGGTATCATCAAAACTTTTATTTTTTGCAAGTCTAAAAGACGGAAAATGGAGTCTCATTTTGATTTGTGTAAAGACTCTTCATTTTCTTCTTCACTGCTTCATTTTTTCCAACTGGCAAGCACATTAATGAAGATTACATACAATAATATTAGTGACTTAAATATGTTGATATTCCTGGAATCGATGAGATGTGATGCTCTCCCCAAAGTGATCAAAATACACATTTTGGCAAGATGTTAAACTTGTGGGAGTTGGATTAATTACCTTTGAGTCAAAGAGAATTTTGGTCTCTGTGTGTTACTGGATCAGATTCAGAACATCTGGTAAAAATAGTGTGAGTGACTGTTGGGAGGATAGACAGATGTTTCCTTGTGGCCCTGAATCTTCCCCGGGAGAACATGCAGAATTCATTGAGCAAGCCTCATGGATTCAAAAATTGACTCTCTTACAAGAAGATTTCCCAACACCATAGTAGTCTGCTTGGGCAGGAATGGGATTTTAGGCAGCAAGAACATGTTCTGTTTGGCCTCTGTATTTGGGTTTGTTCTGTTCCAGATTGTGCAGTAAGCTCGGGACAGCATGTAGCATCCAGAACTCCGGGGTGAATGTCTGTTCTTAGAAAACCTCCAGAGGGGAGGAAGCAACGATAATTCCATAAAAGCGGAAAGAGAGACCAACTGCTCTCTCTGCTAATGAAATCACTTCTCTAACTTTCCTTGGTGACTCCCAGAACGCATGCTGATGCTTCCTTTAGTAATTGATTCCTCAATTCAGAGTTGTCATCACTCTGAAAATCCCTCTCAGTTAGAGGAAAACGGCATACGTGATTCTCCAAGTTATGTCCCAAACTCAGGAATGTCCTGTGTGCCTTTACCCTAAATGGTTTCTGTAAGTACACTCCCTTTCTGCCCCTCCCCCACACACACTTCCTTCCTGTCTCTAAATCCACCCACGCACAGCCCCTGGCCTACCCCTCATCTCTCCTGCAAAAATGTATAAAAACCAGAATGTGCTAGTCAAGAGAGTTTGTGAAACAAAACATTTTAAAGAAGTTTTTTTTTAAATTTTGATTGGAGTATAGTTGATTTACAATGTTGCATTAGTTTCTGCTGTACAGCAAAGTGAATCAGTTATGCATATACCTATGTGAAAAATCTTCACGAAAGCAGATAATTTGCTCTTTCTGGCATGATTGATGACATAGATGCCTTATCTTTTGGCATCATTGGTGGGAGAAAAAAAGAAACTTTCAAGATGCCTCTAGTCTCGTGACTCTTCAGTGTTCTATAGTCATCCTTTTCAAGGTTGTTTTTCTCCACAGGACTTAAAGGGTCCAAAAGAGGTGATGGAGGCTGTCTTCTAAAGCACCAGTTCTTCTAGAATGCTTGGTGCATAACAGATGCTCAGGGTTATACTTGCTGAATGATTGATTTGTTGCAAACACTGATAAATATCTTCCACCTGACAGTATTATGTGTACTTTGCTTTGCCTCGGACACATGTTGAATAAATGTTGACTGAGTGAAAGAATTTGAGAAACAAAAGATTTTTACGGTAAAAAATTAAACATGCCCTCCTTGGGAGAGGCAATCTCTAAATCAACCCCAAACATTCCTTAGTTACTTTGGCCAGGGCCAGATTAAGTGTAAAGTCATGAGGTGGAAAAAGTTTTTAAATGTTTTGTTTAATGAGCTGAATGGCTTTTGGTAGAACAATAAAAGTATAGTAATCCGTGCCTATTGTGTTGACAGCTAGTCTGAACTTGGGAATGTTTTACAGTAAGACCTAATTGATTTAAATAATGTGACTCAGGCCAGGTTAATGACATTTTGCCTAGTAGATAACCTGCTTTAATGAATAAATAAGAGTGGTTGCTAAGTAAATGCTGCTTGCAAATGTATAAAACGTTGAAAAATATAAACAGCTTGACAACATCCTTCCAAGTTATTTCCTCGGTTAAATTTAGCATTTTGGTATCTGGCTTGAAGCCCACCACTTTTTTGAAGACCTCTCCTTTGACTGAAGTCCCCAATCCTCCCTTGTTGTGAAAACACATTACTTCTGCATCTCTGTTAGAGCTCATTCTGCTTTGTGTTATAGCTGTTTATCTTTGAAAGGTCTCTTTGGACAGGGATTGTGTCTTGTCTGTTTTTGCCTCTCCCTTTGTCCCCAGCACAGTGGTAGGTGCTCAGTAAATGAGGAACTGAAATTTATGGTACTCCGAAACCAGAGCAGAAGTTAATAGGTATTTTCATCACTGTATTGAATGACTGGTGTATCTAACCCTTGCTAATTGCTATGGCAGCTGGACATAAAGAGATGATAGAACACAGCTCCTACCTTTTAAGAAAGTACTCTAGTTGTGGGGGAATTGGTGGTGGGGGTTGGTGGGGGGTGGGAAAGTTCCTGGATAAAATACATGGTGCTGACTGCTCATCAGCGTGCAACCAACTCTTATTTGTAATCAGGATTTTGGAGATTTCAGCATTGAACGGAGTAGTGGTCATTATGAGTGGTGCTGTTTATCCTTTAATGTTTTTCTTTTAAATAGATAGTTTATTTAAATAAATAAATTTTATTTATTTAAATGAATTTTATTTATTTAAATAAGTTTATTTATTTATTGGCTATGTTGAGTCTTCGTTGCTGCTGCACGGGCTTTCTTTAGTTGTGGCAAGTGGGGGCTACTCTTCGTTCTGGTGCGCAGGCTTCTCATTGCGGTGGCTTCTCGTTGCAGAACGTGGGCTCTAGGCACATGGGCTTCAGTAGTTGTGGCATGTGGGCTCAGTAGTTGTGGCACATGGGCTTAGTTGCTCCCCAGCATGTGGGATCTTCCCAGACCAGAGATTGAACCTGTGTCCCCTGCATTGGCAGGTGGATTCTTAACCATTGCACCAACAGGGAAGTTTATGTTTTGCTTAATTTCTTAGTAGTAACATTTAGATTGTACAGTATTTTCCCTGTTCATCACTGTTGAAGTGAAAGAGTTTTCCTTCCAATAGTTGCTAATTTCTATATTTATGAGAAATCTGTGTTTTTGAGAAATGATCTTTTTTACAATTTATTTTACTGAAATATAGCTGATTTACAATGTTGTAGTAATTTCTGCTGTCCAGCAAAGTGATTCAGTTATACATCTCTATATGTTCTTTTTCATATTCTTTTCCATTATGGTTTACTACAGGATATTGAAAATAGATCTCTGTGCTATACAGTAGGAACTTGTTTATCCATCCTATATATAATAGTTTGTGTTTGCTCACCCTAAGTACTAATCCATCCCTCCCCCACCTTAGCAACCACAAGTCTGTTGCCTATATCTGAGAGTCTGTTGCTGTTTTGTAGATAAGTTCATTTGTGTCATACTTTAGATTCCACATATAAGTGATGTCATATAATATTTGTCTTTCTCTGTCTGACTTCACTTAGTATGATCATCTCTAGGTCCATCATCCATGTCTCTGCAAATGGCATTATTTTGTTCTTTTTTATGGCTGAGTAGTATTCCATGGTATATATATGTACCACATCTTCTTTATTCATTCATCTGTCGATGGACATTTAGGTTGTTTCCATGTCCTGGCTATTGTAAATAGTGCTGCTGTGAACATAGGGGTGCATGTATCTTTTCAAATTATGGTTTTCTCTGGATGTATACCCAGAAGTGGGATTGCTGCATCATACAGCAACTCTGTTTTTAATTTTCTGAAGGACCTCCATGCTGTTTTCCATAGTGGCTGCACCAATTTACATTCCCACCAATAGTGTAGGAGGGTTCCCTTTTGAGAAATAATCTTGGCCTTTACCCTTTGAGGAAGAAAATAGGGCCTGTATTAGGTTTCTTTTGCTGCTATAACAAATTACTACCACTTAGTGGCCTAAAACAACAAATTTATTATCTTACAGTCCTGTGTGTCAGACACAGTCTCAGGGGACTAAAATCAATATGTTGGGGGTGCTGTGTTTCCACCTGGAGGCTCTGGGGAGACTCTCTGCAGCTCATTTTTGTTGTTGGCAGAATTAAGTTCCTTTTGGTTGTAGGATGTGGTTCCCATTTGCCTGCTGGCTCTCAGCTGAGGGCCGTTCCCAGCTTCTAGAAGCTGTCCACATTCCTGGCCTCTTTCTTTAACCTTCACAGCCAACAATGGTGGGTCAGGTTCTTCTCGTGCCACAGCTCTGACCCACTCCTCTGCTTTCCTCCTCCACTTCTAAGGATTCGTGTGATTCACTTGGGCCCATCTGGGTAACCCAGGATAATCTCTTATCTCAAGGTCCTTAACCTTGACCCCATTAGGAAAGTCCTTTGTGCCGCATGAGGGAATGTATCCACAGATTCCAGGGGTGAGGATGTGGACATCTTTGGGAATTATCATTCTGCCTGCCGCAGGCCCTAATGTATTGTGTTTCACTAGGGTGAGTCAAAAATTATCTGCACTCTGGCTGTAGAATTTACAGAAGTTTTAATATAACCGGAGTGCAGATAATTTTTGACTCACTTTCATATGTCATTCATTATTCTACCTCACTGATCCATTGAATTGCATTTGTATCTAGTTACAGGGAAATTGGTGGGGGGGCGGGGGGGGTGGGACATATAAAATTGTAAAGTGTACCATTCCTGTTAATTTGATTTTTGCTTGAACACAGGAAAGAACAATGACATGTAATAAATCTTTTCTCTTACTCTGGAGGGGGTGGGATTTGAGCTTTGGGGTGAAGGCACAGATGGGATGAGTGTGGTGTGGTCAAGACCTGGTCTGATCTTGACCGTGTCTGCTCACGTTCCTCCATGACCCCTCTTGGGTCCTGTCTTCCTGTCCTCTCATTGCAACCTTCAGGGCTACCTCTGTCCTGGCGTCCCCTCATCTCCTTAGTCAGATGAGCAGTGTCTTCCTCTTACCCATTGTTC
Source organism: Hippopotamus amphibius kiboko (assembly GCF_030028045.1). Classification (NCBI taxonomy): domain Eukaryota; kingdom Metazoa; phylum Chordata; class Mammalia; order Artiodactyla; family Hippopotamidae; genus Hippopotamus; species Hippopotamus amphibius. The sequence continues at coordinate 84,404,305 of NC_080189.1, read as the reverse complement.
TTTGCTCTTAGCTCTGTATGGGCACTTCCTGCAGTTTGATTGGTTGTATGGGTCAATTGCTTTTTCTTTTTTTTTTTTAATAAATTTATTTGTTTTATCTATTTTTGGCTATGTTGGGTCTTTGTTGCTCTGTAGGGGCTTTTTCTCTAGTTGTGGCAAGTGGGGGCTACTCTTTGTTGTGGTGCGTGGGCTTCCCATTGTGGTGGCTTCTCTGGTTGTGGAGCACAGGCTCTAGGCATGCAGGCTGCGGTAATTGTGGCACACAGGCTCAGCAGTTGTGGCTCAAGGGCTAAGAGTGCAGGCTCAGTAGTTGTGGCACAGGGGCTTAGTTGCTCCATGGCATGTGGGATCTTCCCGGACCAGGGATTGAACCTGTGTCCCCTGCATTGGCTGGAGGATTCTTAACCACTGTGCCACCAGGGAAGCCCCAGGTCAATTGCTTTATTGTTTATCTCCCCAGTTAGATTGGAAGTTCTTTAGGACAGGGACTTTTTTCCCCCCCATTTTTCTTTCTCCGTATCATTTTGCTGGAAATAATGGACTTAACAAGGAAGAAAGGATTGGTTCAGAAGAGATTTGACAGGGACTTCCCTGGCGATCCAGTGGTTAAGACTCCACACTTCCACTGCAGAGGGCACGGGCTTGATCCCTGGTTGGGGAGGTAAGATCCCGCATGCCATGCGGTGCAGGAAAAAAAAAAAAAAGAGTTGACAATGGACTAAAATGGAGAGCATTGACATCAGGAAGCACAGCTGCCAGGGCCAATATTTGCTTAGTAAATATTTGTGGAAGAGTATGAGGAGTGTGGCTCAGCTAAAGCCAAGGGCAGGCACCAGAAAGAGAAGTGGTTGTTTTCCGAGGACGGGTTATAGAGGCTGCTGGAAACCAGGCAGAGGCACCATGACTTGATAAAAGAAGAAACAATTGTGGGTTTTTGTGGAGTGATGAAGGCGGGGCTATGGGAAAATTGGTTTGGCCGTGTAGATGGATGGACTGGGCAGGGGAGAGAGAGGAGCTGGCGAGATCAGCTCAGGAGCTGGCTAGAGTAACAGATGTAGAACAATGACATATGGGACTACGGTTGCCGCCTTGACAATGAGAGAAAACGGCTGAGTTGAGAACCGTCTTGAAATAACACGTGTTATATTGAGGATAAAGGAAAGGGAAGATTACATCTCACCTACGTCAGAGGAATTTTTTAAATTGGAGTATAATTGATTTACAGTGTTGTGTTAATTTCTGCTGTATAGCAAAGTGATTCAGTTAGACATGTATATATATATACATTCTTTTTCATATTCTTTAGCATTATGGTTTATCACAGGATACTGAATATAGTGCCCTGTGCTCTACAGTAGGACCTTGTTGTCTGTCCATTCTATATATACTAGTTTGCATCTGCTAAGCCCAAATACCCAATCCCTCCCTCCCCCACCCCCTCCCTCTTGGCAACCATACGTCTGTTCTACATCAGAGGAATTTTAAATCTGCTGACAGAAATAGCAGAGCTGAAGATAAGTCAGTGCATGAGGTAGCGAGCAGTTTGGGACAGGATGCATTAGAGGTGAGAGCTGGGCAAACCCAGGAAATGTCCCATTCATGGCTGGAGGGGTACAAGCAGAGAACAGTTTTGAGTAAGAACTAAGAGCTGTAGGTGAGGACCACCTGCATGGGGGCAGGCAGAGCCCCAAGAATGAGGTCACCAAAGGAACAAGTGTTGAATGGGAGCCACGCCTACCGGCGACAAGAGTTCAAGTGTGCGGACGCAGGCATGTGGCTGCAGGGCGGACAGGAGGGGATTTCCCCTCACAGGCTCAGGTTCTTGGGTGTGTGCTTTCCTCAATGGAATTGTGCTGCAGGGAAAAGCGTATTGGGAGTCTGCCCACTGTCTCTACCCTGGCCTTCATTTGCTTGTTCACTAGTAATGGATGGCATTGGGAAGAATCTGGGTGTTTTCTTCTTTGGTGGTTCATGTTGGAGACATTGGTTCCCTCAGTAAACCTCTGCTGGGGAGGAAAGAAGGATTTTCTTTCGTCCATATGATGTCAGGTCTGATGCCTGAATTTTGGAAAATGGCTTTTGGTGGATTAGCTTTAAAGAGGGCTAGGTCCTAATTGGAACAAGCTTTCCTCCTCTGGGAATTGGCTACAGGATATTGAGTATTCTTAACCCTGTAGGATAAAAACTACTTACATGACATACAGGAAGAAGACTTCACCTTGACCATGACAGGGCTATCTGCAGTGTTTTTAATAAACCTCTGAGTGTGCAGTCTTCCTGTGAATTGTAACTTGCCTTAAATGTTTGGCTTAAAATGAACTTTGGGATGAGAAAGAAAAAATGAACTCTGGGAATAGGTTTAAAGTAAACAGTTCCAAATCACATCTTGATTTTAATGAAGTAAAAATGGATGCATATAATTCAGGGTTTTTTTTCCTTTTTTTCTTATTGAAGTATAGTTGATTTACATTGTTTCAGGTGTACAGCAGAGTGATTCCATTATACATATATATGTTCTTTTTCAGATTCTTTTCTATTATAGCTTATTACAAGATATTGAATGTAGTTCCCTGTGCTCTACAGTAGGTCCTTGGTTATCTATTTTATATATAGTAGTGCATATGTTAATCTCAAATTCCTAATTTCTCCCTGCCCCTCCCCTTCCCTCTTTGTTAGCCATAAGTTTGTTTTGCATGTAATTCAGTTTTACCTTGTACACAAAATCCTGATTCCAAGGAAAAAGACAGATAGACAAGAACATAGAACAAAATGAATACGTTATCGTTGAGGCCTTTATTACCTAAAATAATGACTGATAACGCACAAGCATTATTTACAGTAAATCTCCTATTTTTCTTTTTTTCTATGCAGAATCCCTATCCTTCATGCATGTATTTGTTCAACCAATGTTTGGGTGCGTCTGTGTGCAGAGCGCTGGGCCAGGCGCCGTTTGCAGAGAAGGGATAGAGGGGTGGGTGGGGTGGCAACCGTGGTGAATCAGGCACAGTCCAGGCCTTCAAGGAGGTTACAGTCAGCTCAGGGGTTAAGTAGGTCTGTCAGTAGCTGCACAAGAGAGAAAGTGGTAGACATCTTAACCACACAGGTAGCGAACAGCTGGGGCCTCGGAAAGCACCGTTGGAGAACAGCAGAGGGCGGGACCAAACAAGCCTTCACGAAGGGATGACCGTTGAACAGTCATGCCAGTGTGCAGACACAGTGCCTCAGCTTTCATGAGCGCCGACTGCATGATCGGCTCGGCTGTTGATGTGGCGAATACACTGGTTCTCCTGCAAGGAGGCGGTGGCAGGAAGGAGAAGGTGGTGCCTTCTATGGGATGGGGAGTGATGGTCAGGAGACACCACAGCAGGAGGGATTTGTGAGCTGAATCTCGAGAGAAGGATGGGTAGATCTTTGCTGGGTAGATAAGGGAGCGGGACATTCCAGGCTGCAGGAACAATACAAGCCGAGGGAAGGGGTCATGAATCCCCCAGTGCACTGGAGGGACTCTTAAGTAGTTCAGTGTGGTTGAAGAGGCAAGCGGAGGGGTGAGGCTAGAAACGAGGTAGAGAAGGATCAGATGGTGGGGGCCTGGTGCACCTCCCCGAGGCCAGCGTGCCGGGAGGTGATACAGCGAGTGCCTCTCAGAAAGGTCATTCGGGCAGCTCTAGGGGAGGGTGAGAGTTCAGGTTGGGAAATTGGAAGACTCGCAATAAGGATACCAATTAGAAGCCTGCAACTGCTTTTTACTGTGAACAAGAGAGAGAAGAAAGGCATAGCCTAGCCGGTGGAAAGCAGGGAGAGAGACACAAAATGCTAGGAGGGGAAATCATAGAATTTGGTTCCTGACTGGCTATGAAGAAGGAATCTAGAGAATAACTTTTGATTTCTCATGTGGTCGACTCGGTGGTGGTGTCTTCTCCCATGGGAGGGATGCCCTCTAGGATCTGTGGTTAACCTCTGGGACTGCTAAATTGGAGCTATCCTGGAAGTTGTATATTTGGGTGTGAGGCCCAGGAAAGGGGTTGCAGTTGGAAATAAGGCGAACGACATAAGATATCAAAGCAAGAACATAGGTGATATCTACAGAAAACCCCAGCATGGCGCAGGTAGAGCACAGTGAAGAGAAAGCAGGGAGATAAAACCAAGAGACCAGGTCACAGAGAGCTTTCAATCTCGGCGTTTGGGATTCATCTGTAGGCAGTGTTTTTTCCATGTACTTATATTATGAAGGAAGTAAGAAAACCCTACCTTAGTGTTTCACCTCATTTACTGTTTAGTGGGAAACGCAGGTCTGCGTCCAGTGGGTTCTTTGATGAACGTGGTGAGCACGGCTGGCCGGCTCTGCTTCCTTTCCAGTTGCTCTGCGGAGTCGGGCCAGTGCGTGTGCCGACCCCACATGATCGGACGTCAGTGCGACGAAGTGGAATCTGGTTACTACTTCACCACCTTGGATCACTACATCTACGAAGCAGAAGAAGCCAACTTTGGGCCTGTAAGTAAGGGGGTGCTTGCCCGGTGGCTATAGCAGAGTGTGGGGGGGCAGTAATGGCCTGTGACCATGTAAGAAGCACCTTGTCAGTGAGCACCAAGTGAGGATCAGGACCAGGCCTTCTCAAGAACAGTCACATTTAAAGCTAAGTAAATCCATAACTCAGAAAGAGACTTTAGAACATTCACTAATGAGGCTTTTGGTGCTTTGGGGGCGAGCACGTTGTGTTTTTTCTTCCATTCTTCTCTCTGCTGATGCTCCAAAGTTATTGAGCTGGTATAGTAAATACTTAGGATATTGCTTCAATTGTCTATGGATATGTAACAAGCCATCCCAAAAGTTTGTGGCTTAAAACATATGTCTGGCACGCAGCTGGGATGGCGGAAACAGCTGGAGGCTGGCTGGGCGCTGTTCCCCGAGCAGCTGTCTCGAGCTTCCTCACAGCGTGGAGGAGTCAGGAGACTTCTTACATGGCATCTGGCTTCCAGGAAGGAGGAAACAGAAACTGCCAGGTCTTTTAAGGTCTGGGCTGAGAAGTCCCAGGATGTCATTTTCTTACATTTGGCTGGTCGCAAGTTACAAGGCCAGACCAGATTTGAGGGCCGGGGAACATAGTCCCACCTCTTGAGGAGTAAAGCCGCGCACACACACACACACATCACAGGCAATGAAGGACTTCATCTTTGGGGGTAACTAACAACAGGTACTGTATGTAATCCTGTGAACGAACTCAAATTGATCCATTCTCAGTCTCAGTGACAATCAGAACTCACTCATCAGTAGTGAACACTCATGATTGTATCGTTTCCTCACTTGCACTTCGAGTTTGAAACAGACGGCAATGAGAATGACAGAAATACATCCATTAGATATCAGGCTAGCCTTATAGAAATCTGGGACATACCCGGTCACTCGTAGGCTTGCTCGTAACAGTATTTGGGGTGTTCTCTTTCCTTTCTTCACGCTCATTTCCCTGGTTATATCATAGAAGGTATATCCTAAGCCTTAAGTCCCATCTCCAATGTCCCAGGACTACCTCAACCTAAAAACTAAAAAGAAGCCAATTTCCTGTTTATGTACCAAAAAATTTTACAGTCTACTTGGAAAATGTGACTGCAGAAAATAGGTTTAACATCTATGGTTTTGGACATTCGGGTGACTACAGATTTCTTTGACTGTTACATTGAATTTCACTTCAAGTAACGCATCACTCCTGTCCGCTTGTCCTCAGGGGGTCACCATAGTGGAGCGCCAATATATCCAGGACCGGGTTCCTTCCTGGACAGGATCGGGCTTCGTCCGAGTGCCCGAAGGGGCTTATTTGGAGTTCTTCATTGACAACATACCATATTCTATGGAGTACGACATCCTCATTCGCTATGAGCCACAGGTAACCCTTTGGTGGACTAATGCGGGTTGGGATATTGGTAGAAAAATCCTTCTTTGCATGGACACTATTTCTTTGTGAAATGTGGGAGTTGCATTGGAATAGAGGAACCTCTCTCTTTCATTCTATCCTCCTTGAAAGTGAAAATGTACATTTTTCTTAAGTTCAATTTCATAAACATTTAGTGATCTCCTTGCTGGGCACTTAGCCCTGCTGAGAACTGAGTGGTGATGAGAATGTGCTAGGTCCTCTGCTTGCCCTCATAGCCTGCCCTGCCCAGGGATGGACACGTGTCCCTCACTGCCACCAAAGGTGGAAAGTATAAGAGCAGAGGCACAAACGGTGCTGAAAGGTGAGAGGTTCATATCAGCTGTGCTGGGCCAAGGGCTGCCAAAATGTTTGCTCAAGAGTCAGGTTGTAGGCCTTAAAACAGAGATGGAATTCTGACACAAGAGGGTGTTGTAAGGAACAGCATGAGCAGCAGAGAGGGGGCTGTTTTGAGCATCCTTCCACATGGCCAAGTAAGGCATACGGTTGGAGATGCTGTTAGGAGAAACGCTGGGATCAGTAAATGAACTTGGACTCTGTATTAACAGGAAGCTGTCAAAGGGTTTTGGGCAGGGGATTATCATTACCTAAGCTGTGTTTTTTTTTTTTTTTTTTAATCTTCTTATTTTATGCTTTTAAGTCAGACAGGGAAAGACAAATATCATATGATATGACTTATATGTGGAATCTAAAATATGATACAAATGAACTTATTTACAAAACAGAAATAGACTCACAGACATAGAAAACAAATGTATGGTTACCAAAGGGAAAAGTGGGCGGAGGGATAAATTAGGAGTTTGGGATAGACATATACTCTCTACTATATTTAAAATAGATAACCAACAAGGACATACTATATAGCACAGGGAACTATATTCAATACCTATAATGTAATAACCCATAATGGGAAAGCATATGAGAAAAAGAATAGATATATGTATAACTGAATCACTTTGTTATACACCTGAAACTAACACAATGTTGTAAGTCAGCTGTACTCCAATAAAAGATAATAAGCTGTGTTTCAAGGTAGATGGAAAGAGATGTTGGGAGAGGCAGGGAGGGCAGTGGGGAGGCTATTTCAGTGTCCAGGTGAAAAGGGATTTGGGCTGGAACTGGGGTGATAGCCTAGGGAATAGTAGAGGGAAGGGAAATGCAAGTGAGTGTTTCCCATTCAGACTTGGCAAAAGATGGATGGATGGATCCGTCCAAACAGACAGGCAGCCGTGGGCCAGCTCGGATGGTCCTTCTGATCATCTGTTTCTTGTTCTAGCTCCCCGACCACTGGGAGAAAGCTGTCATCACGGTGCAGCGACCAGGGAAGATTCCAACCAGCAGCCGATGTGGAAACACTGTTCCCGATGATGACAACCAGGTGGTGTCCCTGTCGCCTGGCTCTAGGTCAGTGTGACAGTGGTTTGTAGCGCAGTAGAACCATCATGCAAATTAATTCTTTTTTCTGGTGTGCTGCCATGTGAGTTGTACGGTTACCATTTCAGAGCCAGAGCCAGAGCCAAACCTGGACTGTTCCTTCCTTTGGGATGATCTATGTGGAGCTTTGATGGATTGAATACTTAAAGGCAGACCTTTGGTTGTTATTTTTCTCTTTTGTTTCGGGGCAGGTACGTGGTCCTCCCTCGCCCCGTGTGCTTTGAGAAGGGTGTAAACTACACAGTGCGGTTAGAGCTGCCCCAGTACACCTCCTCGGACAGCAGTGTGGACAGCCCCTACACGCTGATCGATTCCGTAAGTGGAGGTCATTTCTGACGCGAGCAGGGAGGGCTGGGCAGAAAGTGTGCATCTGCTTCCCTGGAGTTTTGTGGAGGGTCATACTAAGGGGTGAGGTGAAGTCATTTATTCCTGCCTCTGAGGCCACACTGGTGATTTATTTTAATAAAACTCCACCCTCTGGAAAGGATCTCCTCAAGCTGATCCTTCCTAAAAATATGAATTGTCTTAACAATGACATTTCAAAACCCATCAGACTATGTAAGGGGCATCTAAACTTTTTCTGGCAAGAATATTTAAGAATGAGAAGGTTTTCACGTGTCTCCATGAGTCTGTTTTTTGTTTTTGTTTTTGTTTTTTCTTTTCAAGAGTCAAAGAAGCACTTGGGGTTTTTATGTGTTTACTTGCATTGATGACCCAGGACACCCCCCCGTAAGAACAGTGTGTACTTCTGGTTTCTTCCTAGCTTGTTCTCATGCCGTTCTGTAAGTCGCTGGACATCTTCACAGTGGGAAGCTCAGGAGATGGGGTGGTCACCAGCAGTGCCTGGGAAACCTTTCAGAGGTACCGATGTCTGGAGAACAGCAGAAGTGTCGTGAAGACGCCGATGACCGATGTTTGCAGAAACATCATCTTTAGCATTTCTGCCCTGTTACACCAGACAGGCCTGGGTAGGTGTTACTGCTGCTGCTTTGCCCCTCCTTTCTTGAGAGCCATGAGGACACTTAGCATCACGAGGTACGTTGGCAGGCATGTCCTGTAGTTCTGTGTTAGGCATTCAGCACATAGTGTCTCAACTACAGTTGGTGTTTGTTTTTTTAAGAGTGTAGTAGTGGTAGAGCACCCTGACAATGGACTCAGCCGTCAAGTAATACACAAAGAATAGAGGATGAGGGAAAGGTCCCTGAGGCTTTCCATACACAGGGTGGGAAATTGGGATGGAATCAGAGGAGCATCCCATAACTGAAATTGATGTTTTGCTCTTTGAAAGGTCACTGGGCTTTTGTTGAAGGTCCTGTGATATTTGAGCCTTGAAAGCAAGGAGAGAAAACCTTAATGACCTCCTTTCTAGAAAAACCGCTTTTATCTGTCATCGCCAGCTCCTGCTGCTTCCCTTGCACCCATCTGAGGGAGGATACTGCTTTAAATGGGAATTCTGAACCAGCCGAGGTGCTCACGGGGGAAGGATCGGGAAGAGCCCCAGCAAAAGGACAGAGCAGTGCAGAACCGGGTGGGACCTGCTGGGCTCATCGCTGTGGGGGGTGCGACTGCTCCAGGTCACAGTCTCTTGCCTCTCTCCCCCGTAGCTTGTGAGTGTGACCCTCAGGGCTCCTTAAGTTCTGTCTGCGACCCCAGTGGAGGCCAGTGTCAGTGCCGGCCGAATGTGGTTGGAAGAAGGTGTGACAGATGTGCTCCCGGCACCTTTGGCTTCGGTCCCAGTGGATGCAAACGTAAGTTGACCAGAAGAATTGTAACATTCACTCAGATCATGCGTCATACTAGCGTGAGTTCCGCAGCTTCAGAAGGCATGCTGCACTCTGCAAACTGACCGTGAGCATCTGCACTGGGCAGGAGGAGGCTGGCCTGTGTAAGGGTTGTGTTTGCGTTTGATGAGTTTCTCAGTATGGTCCCTTGGTTGCCTATCTCTTCAGCTTGTGAGTGCCATCTGCAAGGATCTGTCAATGCTTTCTGCGACCCCATCACTGGCCAGTGCCACTGTTTCCAGGGAGTGTACACGCGGCAGTGTGACCGGTGCTTACCCGGGTACTGGGGCTTCCCAAGTTGCCAGCCCTGCCAGTGCAACGGCCACGCTGATGACTGCGACTCAGTGACAGGGGAATGCTTGAGCTGCCAGGACTACACCACGGGGCATAACTGTGAAAGGTACATGCAGCCTCTTGAAAGTAAAGAGAATAAAATTGTTTTTGGCTGAGTAAACAGCATCTTAGACAAACCAGAGAATGAATCTCTACCAGGATCCAGATGGCTCATTCATTTCTGATCACCTCAGCATTTTCTAAGAACCCATTCACTTATCCAGCCCGGATTGAGCTTACACCCTCTGTGTGCCAGGTCTTGTTTGAGGGCTGGGGGATACAGCAGAGAACAAAACGGATGTGAATCTGCCCTTTTGGAGAGTCTTCCTAGAGGTCACCTTAAGGCTGGACAGAAATCATCTCTCTGTCTCAGCAGATTCTGGCCAGGATGGGAGTTGTGAAATGTTAATGCCTAATTTGGGTCAAAGTAGAAACCAAATCCAAATGGGGATTAGTCATTTTAAATGGCTTTGTTTTTCGAAACATTTTCTGTAGCTACAGTTTCCAGGAGCCCACATAAAATGTGCATAAGTAGATCTGTTCTCCAGTTAGCAGATGTTAATTGCATAATTATTATGGATGTAGTGCACTGCACTAGGGATGGTAAAAATTGGACATAAAATGTACCTCTAATAACATTATAGCCCAGCTCAGTAGGTAAGAATCAGGCCATGTGAAAAAATTACATCCTGACTTACACCATTCATTACTAATTAAGAAAGGCAGACGTGCTCTTAGAACCTGTTTTTTTTGGAGTACTAGTCCCCACCTTTCAAGTCAATAAATCTTCTGTCTTCTAATATCCGTCTACATTATATGGGATTTTTGTTGTAAAAAAATTTCAGCAAGTGCTTCAGTCAGTGCAAGAGTTGCTCATCAGATGAAAGAGAAGTTGTTAGTGAAAATTGAATATGTGATTACCTTACGACATGAAGATATGTGAAGCAGCAAATATGTGGCTCTTGGTTCTGTGCTGAATTGTATTCAAGAATTTGGCGATTTCAGTGACTACTCCTCAGAGTAAAAGTCAGTCCTTCCAGCCACAAATTGTGTTGTGAAAAGATAACAAGGAAACAGTTACACAAGATTGAAAGGAAGAAATTAATATGTTAGTGTCATCTTTTGTTTTCTGCCAGAAGTTTTTCATGACTGCTGTTTCATTGAGAGATGGAGAACATATTCGAGAGAGAGAGACAGACAGATGAGAAAATCAGATGAGAAAGGGGAAGAGATGGGTGGGGGAGCACAGGTCAACAGAGGTGGTTGTCCAAAAGGCCAAGGTTGAAATCAGGCCCACTGTGAATTTTATTTGTAAAGCATTTTGATTTCTTGCAGGAGAACTCAAAAGGGTATAGGAGGAGAAAAGATTTTCAGCTCTAGTTTGTATGGCAAAATTTCATGAAAGTTTTTGAGATGCTGCTATCTAGTTTGAGCTGATTTCTCCTTCTTTTCATCTTTCTGAGATGATCAGTTTCAATCCCGTGAATTTAAGAAGAAGCTCTAGGCTCAGATTATTGCCAAGGGGGTTAGAGAAGGAGGAGGCAGGAAATGAACACTCAGTTTCTATCATGATGTATTTGGACTTATTTCACCTAGTAAAGCCTCATAGAAAACTTTCTCACAAACTGTTGCACAGAATTGCTTCATCACTGCCGATTTTCCCAGCACATAATTGGGGCACATGTTCTTGTGTTGTCTGTGTCTAATTAAACAGAAGGTTAATGTCCTCTGAACAGCTTTCCCTTTGTATTTTTTCATCCTTCCCTGTTCCCCATTTAAAAAATACTACCTCTGCCTCCAAAAGAAAGGAAAAAAAAAAAGAAAAAAGAAAAAAAACCAAAACAAACTGAATTAGAAGTTCCAGGCCCAATTCTGCTTCTAACCTACTCTATCTTGGATGAGTAAGCGCACCTCTTGGAGTATCCAACTTTGTGATAATAGAATAACTAGGTTGGATTAGATGATATCCAAACTTTTATGTTATAGGAAGTAAAAAAATAACCTAATTATCAGTTATGTTGAAAAGCAGCATGCCATACTAAAAGAACTCCTTGCTAAAAGTCAGGACACTGAATTCGGATTGTTTACTAACTAGTTGTATAAGCCTTGCAAATCATTTAAGCTCCATGGCTGCCTTATCTGTAAGGAGAGGAGACTGGACCTATTGGGTTTGGGAACTGATAACTAACATCTCTCATCCCTGAGAGACAGACACAAGGGTTGTGCATCTGGAGAGCATCCTTATCAGCTTTATTACTGGTAAAGGCTGGATTGCTGAACAAGCCACCATGGGCTTGCTGACACATCGCCCCTCCCAGGCATAGGCAGAGACTGACAGCCACAAGCTCTCTTTCCCCCAGGCTTCTCCCCCAGACTCCTTAACGCAAGGAGGGGAGCAACCAGAATGCTCAGGGCAGGCAGCTGATAGGACAATAGGATGCAGTAGGGCTGATGTACCTCTTCCTCTGGGGAGGAGTGAATTAGAGTCCAGGTGAGGCCAGGGGCGTCACCCTAATGCAGTGGTCCTGCCACGGGACCCCCAGACTAGTAACAGCAGCATCACCTCCTAAATCAGAAGTGGGGAAAGGGAGCCCAGCAATCTGTGTTTTGAAAGCCCCCCAGGGAATTCTGATTGGAGGTAATGTTTGAGCCACTGGTCTACTGGAAAGTTGTTCATGTGGAAACATGAGGAATGATGCTCCTAGACAGAGAATACGGTTTCTTAAGCTGCTTCTTATAACAGATTTCTTATAACTGTGGTTCATGACCTTCTCTCTTCTGCAACTGATGTAGGTGCTTGGCTGGTTACTATGGCGATCCCATCATTGGGTCAGGAGATCACTGCCGCCCGTGTCCTTGCCCAGATGGTCCTGACAGCGGACGCCAGTTTGCCAGTAGCTGTTATCAAGACCCTGTTACTTTGCAGCTTGCCTGTGTCTGTAATCCTGGATACGTTGGTAAGTGATGTGCAGATTTCAGAGGAAAAGATGAATCTTCATGAGGTTAGCTGTTAAGGAAGAAAAAAGATGAAGAGTGAGCCAATTTCGTTGCATTTTTATAATCCTTGAAAGTTAAAAGTGAAGGGAATCTGGAATATAGAAGATATTCTTTTCCTGTTTGGCACGTGGGATAGTCAATTCGTCAATTCTTGTGTCTCTGATAAAAATGTTAAATACAGAGCACACTCTGTAGCAAGCTCACTTAATCCATAAGTCCCTGTGAACACTTCTGTTCTTAACCAGGTCTGTTCTTAGCCAATTTTCTGTTCTTAACCAGTAGAAACTTTAATGTACACTTTACTCCTCCCTTCCCTTATCCAGCTCCTAGTAGAAGAGTCTCAGAGTAGTGAAGTGGCCAAATAGTGGGCAGAAGGAAGAAAAACATATCACCTGGGAGTCCTCAGACAACGTGATCTGTCAGCACTCACAGCGTGTAGCTCGTTGTCCGTACAAACTCCCTTGTATTTCATTCTCAATGCTACTGTTTCAAATACTCGTTTCATTTATCCCTAGCTCAGCCAGTTTGCGTGTTTCAGGATTTCTTTTTTATTTTATTTTTTTAATGTTATTGAAGTACAGTTGATTTACAATGTTGTGTTAGTTTCTGGTGGACAACAAAGTGATTCAGTGATACATATATACACATTCTTTTTTCATATTCTTTTCTATTATGATTCATCCCAGGTTATTGGATACAGTTCCCTGTGCTACACAGTAGGACCTTGCTGTCTGTCCTTCGGGATTTCTTAAGAAGGGAAATCGGTCATCACGAAGGGCCCCGTTTTTCAGCTTGCTCATGGAGGAGCAGGGATTTTTCAGTGCATATAATCCTTGGGTTAGGATTTAACATCAAGCTAAGCTTTCCGCTGTGAGACCTGTTACTTTGCTCCTGATCTGTCCATCCCCGTGTAACGAGGAGCTAAGTCCCCTCTGCTGGAACCTCCAAACTGTCCCTGCCCCCATGGTGGCCTCGGAGCCAGGCTGCAGAGCCAGGCTGCAGCGGCATCGCTACAAAGTCGCCGCTTCACTCACGAGTAACAGCCTGTTTCCCCCCGAAGGCGTGGTCCCCCGGCTCAGTAACTAGCATGCTGGCGACTGAGGCATAGGCTCTCTGGTTGGCAGGAATGTGGGGGAACCAGACTGTCCAGTGGGCAAGCCAGAGGTCCCATGCTGGTTTTATTGGACAACAGGCACCAGATGTGATGACTGTGCCTCGGGCTTCTTTGGCAATCCCTTGGACGTGGGGGGCACGTGTCAGCCTTGCCAGTGTCACCACAACATCGACACAACAGACCCAGAAGCCTGTGACAAGGAGACCGGGAGGTGCCTCAAGTGCCTGTACCACACGGAGGGAGAGCACTGCCAACTCTGCCGCTTCGGTTATTATGGCGATGCCCTCCGGCAGGACTGTCGCAGTAAGATGCACGTTTCCTTTGCCCTCTCCTTAGAAGGACTTCCAGTCTCTTCCTCCTTCTTCCTCTTCTCCTCCTCAGGGGATTTTATTCTTCAGGGGTTTATCTCATTGGGGAAAAACGCCTGTTCAGAGGGGTAAAATTTCACTGGAGACACAAAGAAAGATGAGGATGACTTTTTTCTTTACATCCTCATCTCCTGTCAGGGCTGAAGTGTTGAGCTGTGGCTCAGTGCCTGAGAGGGAACCAAAAGCTGTGTGCTGTCTCTGTGATAAATGCCATTCGATAGAGTATATTGATTTTACGTTCTGCCTATGAACTTGCTGAGGCTGGGACTTCTGCGTCCTAAATATGCACTTTGGTCCGCACCTTTTCTTATGTCATTGATGGATAGAACCTTCCAGCTTAAGGAAAAGAAGTAACATCTCTGAAGTCTCTCTTTCAGAACTCATTATTTCTCTCTTATCGCGAGATCAGCCAGCATTTCCTGCTGCAGCCGCCCCCAGGCCCCTGTCTTTGTTGATACAAACACGTGCGGAATGTTGAGGACCAGCAGGACTGGATTCCTTCAAGCCTTCCTAGCTTAAAGGGCTTCTACCTGCCACGGCTCACACAGCCATGACTGCTGTTCCCTGCCAAGAGTTTGAAATCATTAGGTATCCCACAGCATAGGTTTTATTTGCAGTGAAATCCTCAATTCTACAGTGACTCACCAGCCACTTATTAAATCAAGTATTTTGAAAATACTGCTGTGCAGAATGTGTCATTTTGCATGTCTGCCTGGGAAATGTCAGAACTGTGTGCCCATCATAAGAAGATGAAGGACCACAGTTTGGGATTTTTTTAATCCCCTCTGTTCTTTTCTCTACTGGTTTGCATTTCCAGGTTGAAATCTGGAGAGGGAAGATGATAGGCGTTTGACGTAGCTGACTTTTGTGTTGTCTGTATATTTTCTGAATGTGACTGTGTAAGTACATCTGACCGGTTGCTCTTTTTTCAGAGTGTGTTTGCAATTACCTGGGCACCGTGCAGGAGCACTGTAACAGCTCTGACTGCCAGTGTGACCAAACCACCGGGCAGTGCTTGTGTCTCCCTAATGTGATCGGCCAGAACTGTGACCGCTGTGCACCCAACACCTGGCAGCTGGCCAGCGGGACAGGGTGTGACCCATGCAACTGCGATGCTGCTCATTCCTTTGGGCCGTCTTGTAACGAGGTGAGGCGCTGTGGTCAGTGGAGGCCCTCATGGCATGTGAACACATGACTTTGCGTCCAGGTCCCAGCTGTTTGGCGGCTGGGCCCCATTAGAGAAGGGCACCCCCCCCGTGGTCACAGCCTTGCACCAGGGCACACGGCTTGGCAAACACAGCACAGACTGGATATCCACCCTCACTTGTTCCCCCCGGTGGGGACTGTGTAGCTGTGCCCAGAGGCCCCACCACACGCACCCGTAGCACCGCAGCCTGTCGCCCTAGCTGCAGGGGTGCAGGCTCACTTTCGAATGGACAGGGAGGCCGTTTCTTTTCCATACCTGGCTGCCGAATCAGCCTTTTTATTTTATCCACACAGCCTGAAATGAGCCACATAACCGTACCCAGCACTGTAGAAAGCCCTCTTGTTCTCTGATACCCACAGAACGGCAGGTGAGTCACAGGTGGTCCAGGCTTGTGCGTGATGTGAGGACATGAGTGAGGAAGCTTCAGTAAAGGGGAACATGCCCTGGGCCCCCCCAGCCCCAGCTGCAGAAGAGCAGTTAGGAGGGGCCGGCCTGGGGCCCTCAGCACCTGGGACTGGGGAACGATTCCTTCTTCCTGGTCAGGTCTGAGGCCTCCTCAGGCAGACAGTTGGGTTTCCCTTCCCCTAACTGGCAGCTGGAAAAGGCAGGGCAGCCTGGCCTCGGCCTGGCAGCCTGTCTGATCCGGCTCTGTCTTCTGGCCGCAGTTCACGGGGCAGTGCCAGTGCATGCCTGGCTTTGGAGGCCGCACGTGCAGCGAGTGCCAGGAGCTCTTCTGGGGGGACCCCAGCGTGGAGTGCCGAGGTGAGGCGCGGGCGCCGGGCTCTTGAGCGGAGCGGACGGGACAGGCGTCTGCGGGAGTCCTCTGTGCAGTACAGCGCAAATGAGCTTGTCTATAAAAACTAGGTTTAATTACAAAAGAAATGCATGCTCATTGTTTAAAAAAAAAAAGAGAAATTGAGCCAGCCTAGCCCTGGAGACGTGTAGGTGGTAAAACGTGGACCTGCTGGCTTCCAGCTCCGTTCCCGGTGGGTGAGGTTTGTCTGTCTCAGCACAGACAACATCGGTAAGCACCCCAAATACACACAGAATGGCTTTATTTTTTTAATTATTGTTTAAACTGAAGTGTAGTTGATTTACAGTGTTTCCGGTGTACATCAGGGTGATTCAGTTATACATATATATGTGTGTGTATATATATATAAGTTATTCTTTTTTCAGATTCTTTTCCCTTATAGGGTATTACAAGATATTGAGTAGAGTTCCCTGTGCTCTACAGTAGGTCTTACCGGTTATCTATTTTTTATATAGTAGTGTGTATAAATTAATCCAAGCTCCTGATTTAGCCCTCCCCTGCCCTTTCCTCCTTTGGTAACCATACGTTTGTTTTCTATGTCTGTAAGCCTGTTTCTGTTTCGTAAATAAGTTCATTCGTACTATTTCCACCTATTAAGTGATAGTATATGATACTTCTCTTTTTCTATCTGACTTACTTCACTTAGTATGGTAATCTCTAGGTCCATCCATGTTGCTGCAAATGGCATTATTTCATTCTTGTTTATGGTTGAGTAACCAGAATGGCTTTTAAAAATGCTTTTAACCAAAATGAGCTCCTATTCACCATCAAGGTCTGAAAATGGATGTTTTCCCAGTCTGAACAGTATTTTGGGGCCAGCTTTCTTGTCCGCACAAGCAGAGCTACACGTTCTGGTGAGATCGTTTGATCCCAGTAACAAGCAGGTGGTGCTGGCAGTTGAAGCACGCAGCAGGGGTGCACTGTCCCCACCAGCGGGGGGCAGCAGAGGGACAGGTAGCAGGAGCGCCACCTCTGTTAAATGTGCCTGAAGCCCAGATTCTCACTTAGACTTATGATTAACTAGGACTGTGAGGGAAAACTTGATGTTTTCTTAAGAACAAAACTTGCCACAATCATGTGAATCAGAAGGATTGCTTAATTTGTATGCTGTTGCAATTTTTTTTTTCTTTTTGACCTGCCAGGTTACTTTTAAGATCCTCAAGTAAAAACATTTATGGGAAAGATTTTAATAGACTGTTGCTATTCTGTTTTCGTCTTGTCTTTCTTTCTTACTTGGGTTTTCTTCGCTGTGTTTTAAGGTTATAACTATGGATGAATATCTTCTGTAGTTTCTTGTTTGCTCTTTGATACATTTTCTTCATTACACATCTGAAATTCTAGGTCCCTCTTGGACTCTACATTTTAAAAATGTCTTTCTTTTTTGGATACAGCTGTAGTGAGAAATAATGCAGATCTTCAAGTTAGTGGTTCATTCAGAATCTTCTGTTGAAAGTCACAAGCCAAGATACTACATGTTCTTTCAGAATCAACTCATCTATGCCTTAACAGCCAGAAGACTTCAAACAGTAGACATGAGCAGAACCAATGGCATATGATTTTCCTTTTTTAAAAAAATTTATTTATTTATTGGCTGTGTTGGGTGTTCGTTGCTGTGCACAGGCTTTCTCTAGTTTCAGAGAGCGGGGGCTACTCTTCATTGTGATGTGTGGGCTTCTCAGTGTGGTGGCTTCTCTTGTTGTGAAGCACGGGCTCTAGGCACTCGGGCTTCAGTAGTTGCAGCACATGGGCTCAGTAGTTGTGGAACATGGGCTTAGTTGCTCCTCAGCATGTGGGATCTTCCCAGAGCAAGGCTTGAACCTGTGTCCCCTTCATTGGCAGGTGGATTCTTAAGCACTGCACCACCAGGGAAGTCCTGGCATATGTTTTTTCATTCAAGGTGTAACCGGAAGGGTCTGTACTAACATCTGCGATGAGATGAAGGTTTGCTCCGCAGAGGAGATGTTGGGGGCTGTGTCAACACACAGGTGTACTTTTATTCATCAACCTTCAGTCCCTGACGTTGGCTCTTAATGGGTTCTGATTTTCTTACTTGTGCAGAAGGTCTGAGACATTCAGTGGATCAGTTGTTCCAAGATGTCTCCTGCAAGTGAAATCCTGTTACGTCTGGTTTCTCCAGGGCTCTAACCACTATTTTGTTAAATTGCTCAATCGTGTACTGCCCCAAGGGCTTGATTTTTGTCCAGATAATGGTTCTATCATTGCTTATAGCCTGATTCTGTCAGCATGTGTCATTGGCAAAATAGCTTTGGCTGCCAAAGCTTTCTGACCTTTTGCTCCATCTAAGCTTTGTTAGCATGAAAAGCCTGTTACCCAGAGTCAGAGTCAATCAGAGGATTGTTCATTTAATACTCAGAACTTTACCCCTTACCCTTTGATCTTTAAACTTTCACTTCTAAATCTGCCAGAGAAATTGGAGCTTGTAGGAACAGTATCAACTTGTTTAGGTCAAACGTTAGATCATGTTCTCGAAACTTTGCAAAGAGAGAAATCCATGGCATCGCCATTCGCCAGCTTCTTTGTTCGTTTTATCCAGAAGAAAGGTCAACCCGTTACATAAGAAACTGTGGGCACCCAAATGCTTGTGACACCCTGCAGAGGGAGCTCATCACTGACAAGGCACCCAGACAGGGCGAGGATTGAGTTAACAATGGGGGAGTCCTGGCCAGCCACGGGCCTGTGCACACAGGATAGCAGTGGGAGGAGGACCAGTATCATATGATGAGGACAGGGACTAAACTTCAGGAGAGGACAGAGTTCAGGAACACAGTCACCAGCGGGAACAGGAGGATGCGAACTTGAAGGGACAGGGTCCAGCGACCAGCAGAGAGAAGAATAGGTGTCATCTGAAACTAGATGGAACTGTGGGGGGAAAATGTGACCCCTTTCCTCAAATTACATCATTCATCGCCCAAGAGTCTGCAGTTTCACATCATTCAGTTGAACAGGGCACAACTTGAGACTTTCTGGGGCCACCTCGCTAACAATGTGCCTATAGAAAGGCTTAAGTCATAGCTAAGTCGTCTCCTTATGGAAAAAAAATGGAGTTATGTCAACGACAAACGAGCTGAGCCTCCAGCTCATGAATTGTTGAATGTTCTCATTGTCCAGGCGGGTTGGGGCTCTTGGCCGACAGTGCCAAGTCTGAACAAGCCCATCACTGTGCTGGATGGAGAGGCTCTCGCCCACCCAGCCCTGAACGTGCCCAAGAAAGCCTCGGCCCGGAGCTCTGCCTTGTGCCCCAAGGACTCAAAGGGTCACAGGAGGAATCTTCCCGTTGATTGGCAGATAGCAGAGGCAGGGCCTCTGGCTCTTGGAAAAGGGCACTGTCTCTTAAACCCAGGCTGGTAGGAAATGTGGGCCATAGGTGAGAGGCTCTGGGGAGTGGCTATTTTTTCTCATCCTGTTTGTTTCTCGTTTCAGATTGGTTTTGGTAGAAAATTGAAGTACAGTTTTGCTCAGACATAATTTCTTTCTTTTTTTTTTTTTTTAAATGCGTGTTGTCTTTTCTCAGGCTGGGATTCATTTACACCCACCTTTTTCTTTATTTCCAGGGTGGCTCAGGAAATCAGATTTAATTTGATTCTTTAGAGAAACACAGATACTCTTGTTAGGAGATGGAAGGCTTGTCTACGGCCATGTGCCAAGTCCAGCTCATAGCCTGGGTTGGTAAATAACGTTTTATTGGACCACAGCCATGCCCATTTGTTTACATATTGTCTGGGGCTGCCTTCGTGCTGCAGTGCCGGAATTGAGAAGTTGTGACAGAGCCCATAGGGCCTGCAAAGCCTAAATCTATAAAGGATTTACTCTCTTTTGTAGAAAATGTTTGCCAACTGCTGGGCCAGACAGCCAGCTCATCTCTGCAGGTAAAATCATATTCATTCTCCAACATTCATTTCAAAACTGAAGTTATATTACTGAGGCCAAAAAATTTAAATTTCCCTTATAGTAAAATAGAAATACCTACATAAAGTAAGAATAAAGCTTTGGGCATGATAGCACATCCTGGGGTCCCGTATTGCTGTGAGGCAAGGTCCATGGCAAAAGCAAATAAACCCCGTCACCTGACTTTAGGATATAGCACACTCTTGGTCCCCAGGCAGGTTCAAGTTTCAAAAGGAAAGATGGGGGATCGACACAACCCTGAGTGACTGCCCACTGGTGCCCAATGGGGAGTGGATGCACCAGAGGAGAGCTGCTCCCTGAGCGGGGCAGGTGGGGCGTGGGGGGAGCTTGCAGGCTGTGGGGAAACAGTACGTAAAGTAGCAGGATGGCTGGAGGTGAGTGGTGCCGTCCTTTGCAGCTGTCAGAGGAGAGAAGCCCAGTAGGAACTGGAGTCACTTGCCAGATGTCATGGAAACTGTCTTGTTGGAGAGTAATGAGGAGATTCAGTTTCACCAGATGGTGAAAAGCCATTGAGAATGGACTTTCTTCAGTGGGCAGGAGAGGTCTGCAGACAGGGAGGGGAGGATATCAAGAAAGCAGAAAAGTTACACCTGCTGATAAAGGGGCTCATAGGCCCATGTTTCCGTTTCTGGTGTTAACGCGCTAACGTTTTCCTCTAGATCTCAATGTCTGTAAAATGGGTACAATATTTTCATCTGCCTACCTCTTAGAGATCATGTTTTATTTATTTCTTTAATTGAAGTATCATTGCTGTACAATATTATATGTTACAAGGGTCCAATGTGGTGATTCACAATTTTTAAAGGTTATACTCCATTTATAGTTATTATAAAGTACTGGTTATAGTCCCTGTGTTGTACAGTATAGCTTATTTTATACCTAATAGTTTGTACCTCTTGTTTTATAAAATTATGTATGTATTTATTGGCTGCATTGGGTCTTCGTTGCTGTGCACGGGCTTTCTCTAGTTGTGGCAAGCGGGGGCTACTCTTCATTGCGGTGCGCAGGCTTCTCATTGCAGTGACTTCTCTTGTTGTGGAGCACGGGCTCTAGGCAAGCGGGCTTCTGTAGTTGCGACACGAGGGCTCAGTAGTTGTGGTGCACAGGCTCCAGAGCGTGGACTCAGTCGTTATGGTGCACGGGCTTAGTTGCTCTGCGGCATGTGGGATCTTCCTGGACCAGGGCTCGAACCTGTGTCCCCTGCATTGGCAGGCAGGTTCCTAACCAGTGTGCCGCCAGGGAAGTCCCTGTACCTCCTGTTTTAAATGATGAGAAAACTTAGTAAAACTTGCGAGGGCCCACTGCCCACATAACTGAGAACGTATTTACAGGTGCAGGAATTCTCTTGGCTCTTTACAATGATGATGGTCTCATTTTTAGAACACTGTTCATCTTTGTGATTTGTTCGTCTTAAAAATCAGGCAACAACTTTTGCTATACACATTCTTCTTCTTCTTCCCAAGAGAAAGGTTTTGATCCACTGCCAAATAATCCCATTCCTTAAAGCCATGTTGAGCTGCAGGTCCGCCTGGGCTCCTGTCCCTTTCTCTGAAGAGAGGAGAAAGCCCATTGGCTCCCGGCAGAGGCAGCCTGCACAGTTAGTTGATATTTTGTCCCATCCCAGTGAGTGTGAGGCATGACTGACTGGAGAGTCTCCTTCACAATTTTAGTTTCCGTGAAGTTTTAAATTGTCAGGTGAGAATCAACCTTTACTCTTTTTTTTTTTTTTTTCCAACCTTCACTCTTAGGGGGGGTCTTTTAACAAGGTCTAAGTGTGGGCCTTCTAGTTCTTGCCTCCCAGGTGACCCCATTAGAGAAGCATTTCTGGAAACTCAATAAGGGAAGGACGCACGTGTCCACTGGCACGTTAGCAGTTTCCCAGCTTCAGTTTGAAATGAAAACCTGATGTGTGTTAGGTAGTCATTTGGCACCTTTCCACGGAAAGGTCAAGATCAACTTTTTCAGTGATGAAACTGCAATCCAGCCATCTGTGAAATTTGACTCTACCTTTCAGATGGAGGAGAGGAATGTTGTCAGCTGAACTGGTCTTGGTCTCTGGAGGGCACCGAAGCTCTGCCTGCCCTCTGGGCTGCTGGTCTTGAGGGGCCAGGTCCAGAGATCAGCTGGGATGAGAATTAGGTGGACTATGGGAAAAGAATATGACTGCTTTTCTCAAATTACGTATGTACTCGCCAAATATGCCTTCCATTGCTAGTCTTTCACTTGAAGTGGTTTGTTGGAGGGCACAGTTTTAGACTTTCTAGGACCACCTCATTAGCATTATGCTTCTGGAGAGACTTAAGTCGTAGCTAAGTATTCTCCTTATGGAAAAAAAAACATAGCTGTGTGAAAGACAGACAAGGAAAGTCTTAATGGGAGGGTACTTGCCTTCTGCATCCCACAGTTTGGGGCCAATATTTTCCCCCTCAAAGATGCCCATGACAGAATGAGAGCAAGACATGCCTTTTTCAATGACATAAATGAAAAATTGTTAAATTAAAAATAAATTTAAGATATACACACATCTCTTGCCCCCAGCATGAATCCAGTGAAAATCTCTTTAGGCTTGAACTGCAGTGTGCCTTTGCATTATCTGTGGGGAAAGAAAGGTTTTGCAAGCAAAGTAAAAGCATGTTGCAGCATCTGCCACCGTTGTCCCAAGCCTAAGGGGGGCTGTAAAGTAGGACAGATCTGCTGGGCCACCGAGACCCCACACAGGGCTACCTGCTGGGGCCTGTGGGACTGGAGCGACTGACAGTCTCATTCATTTCAAATGGCATCATGAAGGCCCTCCACTTACACAAGTCCTTAGGTCTGTGCATTCGCTTACACCGGTGAACTTGAAGGTCACGACCGCTCCACTCCACACACGCATACACACTTAACACGCAAAAGGGAGGCGAACAGCTGGAAAGATGACACAGTCAGTACTCCTCAAAATGGGGCGGAGTGACCCTCAACATCAGCATCTCCTGGCAACTGCTAGAAATACAAGTTCTCAGGCCCCACTGGTTCTAGATCTGGGGTGGGGGAGTGGGGGGAAGTGTGTTAGATGAGCCCTGCACATGATTCTGATGTGGGCCAAAGCTGGAGAGGCGAGGACCTCGATGACCCAGGTAATTAACAGCTTTTTGGAAGATGACTTACTTTCATGAGATGATATGGAAATCTGTTCCTAAAATCTGAACAACATAAACCTTCAGTTACAAGCATTAGCTAAGTTCTTCCCATCCTCCTGATTGTAGAAACTGATGAAGGCAGTGGTTCCCCCAAGCCTTTCCCGTTCTTTTTCTGGTGTGTCATTAGGTATTCCACTAGAAAAAGATCCCACAGTCCAACAACTTTGGGATATGACTGGGTAAAAAAAAAAAAATGTGAAGCAGGGTTTTTCCTGCAGAACTCCTCTCAGTCTTTAATGTAGAATTTCCCACACCTACTTGATCATGGAACTCCCAGGAACATCTCCTAGAACTAATGGTCTAGGGAAAACCAGTGATCCACACCTTAACTTAAGCTGCTTCCCGATTCATGAGATTGCCCCCAAAGAACACAGGAAAAATGAAACCTGCCTGGAAAAAAACAAAATGCTTAAGGAAAAAGAAGTTATGTCTTGAAAACCTAAGGCACCAAGAAAATGCTGTAGGTTTTAAATCCTAAAGGTTGAGGACTGAAATATTCCAAACTTCAGATTGTTTAATCATCACATTATTGGCAATTATACAAAGATAAATGTAAGGCCATGACAACTTTTTTCCCATGGAAATGTGATCAAGCAACACTCTGGGCAGGAATCACCAGACACTTGGACGTAGAGTGATAAGAAAACATTTACTGAGCGCTTGCTCTAGACCAGACGCTTCTCTGAATACTTCAGAATTAAGTTATTTCATCCTGAAAGCAAGCCTAGGAGGGGCTCGGTATAACCATTACCCCTTTTATGGACATGGAAAGCATGACTCAGTTTCGTCCTTCCCAGGGTCTCGTAGCTGGGTGTGGGGAAGGTAGGATTCACCACCAGGCAGCCTGAGCTCTTATTATGACACCGTGCTACTCAGAATTGCTGCTTGAGATCGTGGAGTGTAGTTGGCAGTCAAAGGCCAGGAAAAGCTAAACTAACAATACAAGTCAGGGTGTGAGGATGTGTCCAAGCCACAAACCCACGTCTTTCTGGCTTTGGAGGATAGAGGCGTTTTGTTTCTCAGGCACGTCGGTGAAACTGGTTCTAGAAGACGTTTTATTAGAAAGTCTTTCAGAGGTAATCATAGCTGTTGACCTAAGAGAGTTTTTTTTTTTTCTGTTTGTTTTTATAAATTTATTTATTTATTTATTGGCTACGTTGGGTCTCCGTTGCTGCACGTGGGCTTTCTTTAGTTGGGGCGAGTGGGGGCTACTCTTTGTTGTGGTGCGTGGGCTTCTCATTGTGGTGGCTTCTCTTGTTGCAGTCTAGGTGCAAGGGCTTCAGTAAGTGCAGCACACAGGCTCAGTAGTTGTGGCTTGCAAGCTCTAGAGCACAGGCTCACTAGTTGTGGTGCACGGGCTTAGTTGCTCCACAGCATGTGGGATCTTCCTGGACAGGGATCAAACCCGTGTCCCCTGTATTGGCAGGTGGATTCTTAACCACTGCACCACCAGGGAAGCCCAAAGAAACCATAAGAAGGGTTTGTTTGTTTGTCTTTTTAATTGAAGTATAGTTGATTTACAATGTTGTGTTAGTTTCAGGTATCCAGCACAATGATTCAGTTATATATCTATTCTTTTTCAGATTCTTTCCTCCTATAGGTTATTACAAAATATTGTATAGTTGCCTGTGCTATACAGTAGGTCCTTGTTGGTTATTTTATATATAGTAGTGAGTATATATTAATCCCAAGCTCCTAATTTATGCGTGCCCCCCCCCCCCGCCCCAACCTTTCCCCTGTGGTTTGTTTTCTGTGTCTGTGGGTTTATTTCTGTTTTGTAAATAAGTTCACTTGTATCTTTTTTTTTTTTTAATTCCACATATAAGCAATATCATATGATATTTGTCTTTGTCTGGCTTTTCCACGTAGTATGATCATCTCGAGGTCCATCCATGGTGCTGCACATGGCATTATTTCATTCTTTTTAATGGCTGAGTAATATTCCATTGTTTATGTGTGCCACATCTTCTTTTTCCACTCGTCTGTTGTTGGACATTTAGGCGGCTTCCATGTCCCGGCTACCGTAAGGAGTGCTGCCACGGACGTCCGGGTGCACAGCTACCTCCGAGAGGATGACTCTTGTGTGCTTTGCCGCAATTGACATTGCATCTTAGGAGCGTTACTTCCTTTCGTAGGGGTGTATGGATGTCTCTTGCATGCCTATATCAAAAGTGAGGTTAGAGCCTGATTTGGTAAAGATAGATGAACTCCAGTCTGCGAGTTAACCCTGTGCTCAGAGCTGAGAATGGAAAGACTGTAACGGGTGTACCTCTGCCCTTGGCGTCCACAATCTAGTTAGAGAAATAGGATCTTTGTTTTTATTTTTATCCCTACCTTTTCCCAGAAAGGATTTCCCAGAGATAAGATGTGTGTACAGGCCCTTTGTTATTCAAACACTATACGAATACTGTGAAATGTCAAGTGCTGATATAAAACCAAGTGAGTCACCTGAGCTTTGCGACTCTGAGCCAGGGTTTAATGGCATAGGCATTGTAATAAGTCATCTCAGCCACAGTCCATTGGCCAAGAATGCAGATTTCACCCTGTACCATTTGGTTCTCCCTAAGATGCCAACCCTATTGGGCCAGTGAGAGGTTGGGACTAAATAGCTCCCAAGGTCCTGTCTATCCCTTCAGATGTTTTATGAGCCTATGTTCTTAGTGCTGGGGGTGGTTATCACAATAGCAGACACCCACGAGTTAGATGATAACTGAGTTGAAAGACTTTTAATCAGATACTTGGAATTCCTGAGACTTCTGTCTGATTTAGTTTTCTTTGTATCAACTTTATTGCATTTCATCACGCATTGGCTGTTCTGCTCTGTGACCAGGTAGAGGGATGTTGGTATGTTGCTCAGTACTGCTGTATCTCAGGGCAGAGGCCTCACGTCATCAGGCTGTCACCTGAATTGCCTGTCCTGATAGAATCTACAGATGGGTCAAAAAAAGAGGGAGGCAAAGGCAGCACAGAGCTTAAGAGCACAGACGCTGGAGATGCAAGGTGCTGAGTTAGAATCCTGGCTCGGCCGTTTCCTTGCTGGAAGACTTGGCAGTCACGTAACCTCTCTAAATCTCAGTTTCCACATCTGTAAAACCGATGATTGTAACACCTGGATCCCACAGAGTTATTGTGAGGATTAAATGAGATGATGCATGTAAACCACTTGCACAATGGCAGGCACAATGATGTACAATGGTGTTCACTTAAAAAAAAACCAAACCATTATCACTACTATTGTTAAGAAGTGGTTAGCCCGGGTTGAGATAACGCGTGTTCTGGAGGGAGTAGCTGCAGTCTCTGTGTGGGCCGTTGGTAAATTATTGTGGACCACTTACAAAGCTTCCCACTGTAACAGTGACTGAGGATTCCAACTGCCAAGTTGCTGAGATTTGGGCTCTAGTAGCTCAGCCAGCATTGCTGTCTCCCTTCTAGCCTGCGACTGCGACCCCAGGGGCATCGAGACGCCACAGTGTGACCAGTCCACCGGCCAGTGTGTCTGCGTCGAGGGTGTGGAGGGTCCACGTTGTGACACGTGCACCCGGGGGTACTCGGGCGTCTTCCCCGACTGCACGCCCTGCCACCAGTGCTTTGCTCTTTGGGACGTGATCATCTCTGAGTTGACCAACAGGACCCAGAAGTTCCTGGAGAAAGCCAAGGCCTTGAAGATCAGTGGTGTGATCGGGCCTTACCGGGAGACTGTGGATTCCGTGGAGAAGAAAGTCAACGAGATCAGAGACATCTTGGCCCACAGCCCAGCTGCTGAGCCGCTGAAGAACATTGGGAATCTCTTTGAGGAAGCAGAGTAAGTAGTTGATGAGCCCAAGTAGCAGCTCACGATGTTGTTTCAACTTGATGAATCAACGGGGTGGGGTGGCCCTTCCATCGGGAGGCGTGGTTAGTGCTGTGAGTGAAAACAGATGCTCGGCCATTTGTTTTCCAGCAGTCACTGCTCTCGGCACGGGGGTGGGTGGACGCGGGCGCATCGTTGGGGAGCGGAGTTGCAGAGATTGCGGTGCAGAATGTGTGCACGTTACATTCAGCAGTGTCCTCTGCAAACAGTACTCTTGGACAGTAGGATGGGACGGATACTGGATTCAGAGACAACAGATCCATAGCAGAGTCACAGCTGGGTTACTTGCTAGGCTTGTGAACTTATTCATCTAATGGTAGCAAATTCTCTACCTTGGAAAGTATGTATTTTTACAGTGGAAGCAGAGAGAGTTGAGCTGAGTGATGCTGAATTTTCTGAAATGGGAGATCATTTTTCTTCCATTTTTCCTAGCCAGTTATCTTTCCTGCTCTCAACCATTCCAACTCCCTTTGCCAAAAAGGACCCCCCAAAAGATCTAAGATCTAGGCTCAAGGACGAAACAGGAAAAGTTACGAAGCATTCATATTTCCCCAAATGCTATGGGATTTTATTGTAGATTCACCATTTGGCATGAGCAAGGGGATTGTTTCATGGCTAAATCATATACATTGAGGTGATATTACATCATGACCGAACTATGGTAACATTTTGTGTGATGGGACTCTAAGAAGTGAGATGGACTTTTCATCCCATATGTATGTGAAGCAGGAAGCTAACAGCTGACATTAGCTCAAGTACCTTGTAGGAGGTCCTTCCTAGACCGTCTAGATTTACAGTAACTGGTCCCTTGATTTCAAGCCTCAGATCTTGTGCCCAAGATCATGTGGTTGACCAGAGTGTTAGGAGATGTGTGATGTGGGGCAATAATGCACTTAATGAGGAATTTCATCTCTTATTAAAAAGACTGTGGTACAGCTCAGCCTTCTTACATGTAGCAATAACAAGCTTTGGAAGGCCCTGGTCTGAGTGCAAGCCCATTTAGGAAATGATTTCTTGGCCTTGGTGTCATGTACCTAAGGGAGAACAAAAAAAAATCTGGTATCCTTTCAGAGCCTGCCAGAAGAGTGATTACATTCCTCAAACAGCTCTGGTTCTACCTTCACCCTTCATCTAATCAGACAGATTGTAATCATCTCGGGAAAACTAGTTTCATTAATCTTTTTTTCAACACAGTATTCAAGGATGCATGTTCTAGGATCCAAAGTGGCATTATTTTAAAATATACAATGTAGGATTTGATTTTTTTAAATTACAACATTGTAGGGAGACCTGAGAAGAAATGAAAGCCTCCTGTGAATCAACAGATTAATGAAAGCAAAGCACTGGAGAAAAAGAAACTGGCCTCAGGAAAAAGCCATTTTACAAAATGTAATTTAACCCACAAATCCTTTTAAGCACTTCTTCTCTGAGTTGGGTCATGGTATTATCTCAGTCTTAAATATCATTTTTCAAATGGCCCCAACCTTTCAGCATCTCTACATTTTCCCAGTTTTTTATGATTATATTCCTGAGAAGACAATAATACTCGATTAGGTGATGCCCAGAGCTAAGGTCTTCTCACATATTACTTTCTTTGTGATACATACACACATGCACACCATATATGTGAGTAATTTATGAATAGATGCCTAAAGTACAGCTTTGGAGACAGGAAGATACAGAACAAAAGCAGTTGGCTTTAGATTCCAAATGAAATATTGTGAAAGCTAAATGGTTATCATATTCCATTCCTACTGGTAGTACCTTCTTTCCCAGGAAAAATGAAAGGGTTGCTTTGTTGGTGGCAGGAGGAGGCTCCTTTGATGGGACTTGGCTTGAAGCGGGGGTGGATGTGAAAAGCTCCTTTGGGTTGCTCCTACTGTTTTTCTGGTGGTGGGGGGGGCTTGCTTGCTTTCCTTTTTTTTTTTTTTTTTTTTTTTAAACAAAGTGAGTTTCTTGTTTTAATTATTTTTTAATATATATATAATTTCACATGCATATTTTTCTAAATTATTTATTGGCTGTATCCGGTCTTTGTTGCTATGCATGGGCTTTCTCTAGTTGTGGAGAGCAGGGGGCTACTCTTCATTGCGGTGTGCAGGCTTCTCATTGCAGTGGTTTCTCTTGTGGAGCACGGGCTCTAGGCACACAGGCTTCAGTAGTTGTGGTACATGGGCTCAATAGTTGTGGCTCGAGGGCTCTAGAGCACAGGCTCAGTAGTTGTGGCACATGGGCTTAGTTGCTTTGCGGTATGTGGGATCTTCCTGGACCAGGGCTTGAACCCATGTCCTCTGCATTGGCAGGCAGATTCTTAACCACTGCGCCACCAGGGAAGTCCCCTGTGACTTGCTTTCTGAATGTCCCATCTTGAAGGAGATCCCTGAGGTTTCACATAAGAGTATTTTTGGTGGATGGCTGGGAGGCATAATTGTACACTGGAGTCACTTATGTCTTTGAGTTTGTGGGATTGTATGAGCTTGAAGCTGCTTATGTACAGAGCTGGGACTCCATGATCTGGATCTGTGCTCATGTTACATCAGACATTCAGAATCCCTCAAATAGCCCATCCACTACAACACAGCTGAGTGGTGCTGCTGTGTTTTTCTTCAAAGTGTTGAAGAAAGAAAAATTACTAGATTTAACATAGTCTCTTAATGATAAGAATAAAACCAGTACTTAAAGATGAATTGTTACAAACTATGGAATCGGTTTGAAATTACAGAGTAATGGATGAAGTATTAGTAGAAAATGTAACACTGAGACTTCAGGTTTTCCCTTTGGTTTATTTTCCTTAAGTGAATTTGCCCTCCTCTTTACAGGAAACTAACGAAAGATGTTACAGAAAAGATGGCTCAAGTCGAACTAAATTTATCTGACACAGCTACCCAAAACAACAGCACGGTCAGAGAACTAGATGCTCTACAGACAGAAGCAGGACGCCTAGATAACACAGTGAAAGAGCTTGCCGAACAATTAGAATTTATCAAAAACTCAGATATTCGAGGTGAGCATTTTTTGTGCAAATATTTAATCCTGGACAATGGATCTTACCATCTGTCTAATCTTTTAACAGAGCACTTTCAAAAGAAAATTAAGTGCTTTGTAATAATTTTAAAGCTTCTTCTCATTGAGTGTCTGGCACAAATGAGGATTAAAGTCCCCATTTTACAAATGTGGGACATGGGGCACAGAAGGGGTTGCATGGAGCAAGCAGTGGTTGTTGCATTAGAATGGCATCTGTTTCCTGTGTTTTTTTTTTTTCTTTTCCAGTTAGTGGTTTACCTCCTTGGCTTCTTTTGGAGAGGGGCTCTTGTTAAAAGTTAAGAAATTAAGTTGATACTTCTGCAAATCGTTTTATATTCAAGAATGTTACTTAGTCAAGAAATCACATTTACAAGTCACTTATGGATATCGTAGGCCATATTATAGGACCCTCCCTCCCCAAAGCAAAAGAAAGCAAAAGTGTGTCAGATCACCCTATCCATCCTGTTTTATGCATGATTGCTTTTTTTTGGCTAGATCCTTAAAGCCAAAACACGTCAGGCTGTTTTATGTATATATTAGCCACTTGAGTGGATCTAAATAGTTAAATGACTGAGAAAAGGGAAAAATCATCTGGCCATGTAATCTACAGGCTGCCTGACACCAGCTATTCAGAAAGAACTGGATGCTTGCCTGCGTGTAGGAACAACATCTGCATGATTGACTACTTTTTAATCCAGATGTTTGGCATCCTCTAGAGCCAGAGTTAGGTGCTAACAGGACAAAGTATGTTCATTGACCATGAGGGCAAAGTTAT
The DNA here is from genome assembly GCF_030028045.1 of Hippopotamus amphibius kiboko. NCBI lineage: Eukaryota > Metazoa > Chordata > Mammalia > Artiodactyla > Hippopotamidae > Hippopotamus > Hippopotamus amphibius. The sequence continues at coordinate 84,373,578 of NC_080189.1, read as the reverse complement.
ATCTCTTCATAAAGATTTTATTCCGTGAATTTTAAAACAAAACCATATGGTCAATTTAGGGCTGGAAGATGTGAAAATACAGCCATTGCTTGAAGGAGAGATCAGGTACGAGGGGATTAACTGTGGGCCATTTCGTCTCATGCCCTAGGTGCCCTGGACAGCATTACCAAGTATTTCCAGATGTCTCTCGAGGCAGAGGCGCGCGTGAACGCCTCCACCACAGATTCCAGCAGCACCGTGGAGCAGTCGGCCCTCACTCGGGACAGGGTGGAAGAGTTGATGTTGGAGCGGGAGTCCCAGTTCAGGGAAAAACAAGAGGAGCAGGCCCGCCTTCTGGATGAACTGGCAGGCAAACTACAAAGTCTTGACCTTTCAGCCGCTGCCGAAATGGTAAGGTTTGAGGGTTTGGCCACAAGGCCTTCGTGCTACTGGAGGAAAAACACCCTGCTTTGTCTTTAACATTGTCCACTTTGCAAATGAGGCAGCAGGAGGGAAACTCCCGGCTGGGTCTCTGGCCCACAGTCTGGGGTATCCGTGACCCAGCCAGATTAAACACAACAGCATGTGGGCTTCCAGCCTTCCTCTCTTCCAGAGGTTTCTCTGTGGTACAAGTAAAGAATCAGGACTACTCTCCCGTGCTGCTGACTTAACTCACTGACTTCTTATCTGAACGGGATCCTTTTTGTACTGTGGACATTTGTTACTTCGTTCTGATTTGAAGTGCAAACTTCATCTCAGTGGAGCAATTCAGAATCATCCTGGGAGAGACTGCCTAAAAAAATTAAAGAGCTAAAGAAGTTTGTTTTCATGGGTGGGTGTTAGTTAAAATGTTCCTTTGTCCCAGTAACTTTACCTAGTGAAGATTAACCCTGAGACAAGCCTAGAAAGTAGACTCATTTCCCAGAAGCTTTTAAAAAGTAACTCTGGAGCCAAATGAAATTGAGTAGTGAATTTAATGAAAAATCAGGCAGAAAGCCAAAAAAAAAAAAAAAAAAAAGCCAAACTAAGCGTGTTTCTTCCTCTTGCTCTCTTACTGTTTTTCATAGAATACCTGGGAGAATTTGGAGTGTTTTTTATGGATTGTACCTTTATAAGGCTTCTGCTATCTCAGATTAGAAACATAGAGGATCAGTACAAGGGGGAAGGTAGGTTTGTAGGAGGCTGTGAGGAGTTCCGACTTCATTACAACTGTGTCTTAGTGACAGTCCCTCCACGCTACCTGCCTTCTCCTCCCCACCTTCTCTGAAATAGACAAAAACACACTGTGCTGTATTGTGACAAATTTAATTGATGCCTACTACAAGGTTATATTTTCATTATCTTAGGAAACTTGATGGCATCTAATGGAAATAGGGAGTTAAGAGATCTATCACCATTTCTTTAATAGAGAAAGAGGCCTGGAGTAATGTGTAATTGCACCCGAGACAAAGCCGTCACATGTGGGCGTGAAATGCCAAATCTCTCAGTCTTCCTTCCTTTCAGTATTGGCTCCTTCCCTATAAATTGTTAAAACTAGTCATCACAATTAAAATCTCTCCAAACTAAAATGAAAAGCAGCTACGTATGCTAAAGGACGTTTGCTTTGCCTCAGAGGGCATCTTGGGAGCGGGTGGCCTGTGGGTGGGTTTCTCTGGCCCTAAGAATGGGAGCCCTGCCCTATGTCTGCTTTCCATCAGGTGAGCGGCCTAGGCACTAGCTACCTTCTTTCCATCTCTCAATGGTGTGCGTGGGTAATGATCCTGGGAGAACTCCCTTTATGGATTCCACACCACCACTTCTCATACAGGAAGATTTTTGCTCCTTTGTGTTTTTCAAGTACCTTCAGTTCTTTGTCTTTGTGTACATTTAGTTAGACCCATGCTGTTTTTTTCAAGCCTGCCAGGCTGCTGAAATAAAACAGATCTTCTAGTATGTTGTCAGATTGTTTTGAGAAAGCATCCCTGAGGTCTTAACGCTTCTCTTCTTAAGGCTCGTGTTCTTGTATAGCATGCAGTATAAACTTTATTTTCTGAAGCTTTTTATGTGCTGTAAACCAGATACATGAAAAGCTATTACTTATTTTGAGATATAATGGGATTATAATTATCACAAAACTATTAGGTTAAAGAGTTGACTGTATTTATTCAAAAACTATTCTTTTACTTATAAAAGAGTCACATTCCTTGTTTGGGAGTATCCTGTTAACCACTGTTAACTGCACTACAGCTTTTGCTTCTTTTGAGCATGACCATTTTCCACAAAAGGATAGCTGTAAGTATACTTTTTCTTCCTGCTCAGCCTTTTCCATCATATAGCAATTTTTTAATTTATAAATTTGCCGTGTATATTCTACAACCAAGCCTTGGTCTTTGGAAGTTTCTGGTGGATAAGAAAGGAGTCTGATGGAGGCTGTGGGAGGTTGTTTGGAAAAGTTATACCCACCTTTGTTTTCTCTCTTCCTCTCCGACTGCCCCTGCTCAAATCCCACCAGCCAGCACCTCTTCCCCAACCACAATACTCAGTGGTCTCTGCTTTGTCTGCTTTTCTTCGTACTTGCTGCATCTGACCTATTCTTGGCTGTTTTACCTAGGATCCTGTCTTCCTGACTAGATGGGAGGTTACTAAAAGGCCTGATAATGGGCCTTTTATATCATCCTTTCTACCAGAACAGTTAACATGGTGCTAGGTCTAAAGAGGTTTCTCAGTATTTTTTTTTTTTTTTTTTTTTTTTGGTAAACCCAACCAGTTAGGAGAAAGGGGATGGGACACATTCTTTGGCTTTCATATCAGCAGACTGAATTCAGTTTGATGGACCAGATAACATTTGCACCCTGTGCAGAACCCATATGGTATTCCAGTTCATTAGGGCAGAAGGTATTGATGCAGGGCTGTAAATCAGTGTTTCCTTGGAAATAAGCAGGTTAGCTTATCCCTAAGCTCTTTGCTCTTTTCTATGTTGAACACCGTTTTCAAGCACCCTCGCTGAGGACCACCTACACACTCTCTGGGGCCACCCAGGCCCTGCACAGCTGTTGGCTGCAGCGGACTCACTCTGCATCCCGTGCTTATTCCTTGGCTTGTTGCAGACGTGTGGAACGCCTCCAGGGGCCTCCTGTTCTGAAACCGAATGTGGCGGTCCAAACTGCAGAACTGATGAAGGACAGAAGAAATGTGGGGGGCCTGGATGTGGCGGGCTGGTCACTGTTGCATACAGCGCCTGGCAGAAAGCCATGGACTTTGACCGAGATGTCCTCAGTGCCCTGGCTGAGGTGGAACAGCTCTCCAAGATGGTAATTCAGTGGATGGCCTGTTTTTGTTTGTTTGCTTCAGTTATGGAGGATCTGAATGGGAGAAGTCAATTCCAAATGCTGACTAAAACGAAAAGGTGTAAGTTTTGTGAGGTCAGGGAAAGAGATCTGGAGGTTTTATACATAGGTGGTTTAAGAATCTGCTTGTTTCTCATGATAATTTGAAATAACCATGTTACTAACCATGGGTCCAGGGTTATGAATACATCCAGCTGTTGTTTCACGTGAACCTTTATTCCTAAGTGACAAAGTATTAACTTAAGTATATATGTTGGTACCTGAGAAAGACTAAAGAACATTTTATAGGCCACCAGATGTTTTGGAGGAATTATAAACAGTCAGAAAAACTTTTTATATGCTAGCCCTAGTTATATAAGACTGTTGTATAGGAATTGGTATACTGAATACTTTGTCTATACAAGACTATACAGAGTGAAGTCAGTCAGAAAAAAAAAAACAGTTATTAACACATATATGTGAAATCCAGAAAAATGGTACAGATGAACCTATTTGCAGGGCAGGAATAGAAAGCCATAGAGAATGGACGTGTGGACACCTGGGAAAGGGAAGTGTGAGATGAACTGGGAAATTAGGTTTGACCTAAATATCTTACACACTACCATGTGTAAGATAGCTAGCTGGTGGGAACCTGCTGTATAGCAGCACAGGGAGCTCGGCTCGGTGCTGTGCTCTGTGATGGCCTAGTTGGGTGGGATGGGGTTGGGGGGGGGGGGGGGGGAAGGTCCAGGCGGGAGGGGATGTGTATGTGTAGGGCTGATTCACTTCACTGTGCGGCAGAAACACAACACTGTAAAACAATTACACTCCAATTAAAAAAACATATCTATATATATAATATGGTTGAATGGGAGATGTTTGTTTCTAAAAACCATGATTCCAGATACTTAGTTTTTTGACATCATTTTCTGGATCATTTATAATGTTTCTGTTTCAGAAAGAGTGACATTGTTCCATGGGAATTTTACTCCCCATATACAGGTCTCTGAAGCAAAACTGAGGGCAGATGAGGCAAAACAGAATGCTCAAGATGTTCTACTGAAAACCAATGCTACCAAAGAGAAAGTGGACAAGAGCAATGAAGATCTGAGAAATCTGATCAAGCAAATCAGGAACTTTTTGACCCGTAAGGAACGTTTTCATTTTACTTTTAGAAATGTCTTCCTATCTTGGAATATAAAACAATTTTTAAAGAGTGTTTGAGAGGCCAAATTCAAATCTGCATTTTAGATAAAATCAACTTCTTGCAGGGAATAAAATACTTCCAAATTTTAAAAAATTTCCATATTAAGAAATGTTTTCATTTCTTAAAGCTTATTATCTGTATGTAAATAATCTTTAATTTATGCTGATATAGACACACGATGTTTATACCCAAGTAGTAAAATCAAGAAGTCAAACATACACTATAAGAACTGAATTCAGAATGTGTGAGAGATTACCTATAATGTCATTAGAACCTTAATTCTAAGTAGCGCTTTTTTTGGCATTGTCCCCAGAGCTTTGTAATCCTATTATTTATAGGATATTATGGTTGGATAGCGCTATAACTTGTGTTTTGTACAGAAATGAAAAATCTGTAGGATTTGTGATCCAGATCATAAATGTTGCTCGTCACAGTTTGTGTGTTATCAGTCAGGATGGTTTTGGCCACAAGTTAAAGAAAACTCTCAACTGAAATGGACTTAATCAAAAAAGGGAGTTATATTATAACACATTAATAAGTTCAGTAGTAGGATGGCTCCATGGATTCTGGGATCCATGCACTTATCTTTCTCCGTCATTTTAAGCATATCAGCTTTGTTCTCAGGCTAGCTCTCCCTGGCTACAAGGCGGCTGCCAAAGTTCCAGACTTCACATAAAGACACAATAGCTAATGAAAGAAGAGACCACCTATTCCTTTCTTGTATCATTTTTAAAAGGAGAAAATCTTTCCCAGAAGCCTTTGAGAGGTCATCTCCATAAATCTCACTGGCCAGAAATGAGTCTCATCCCCATGTATAGATGTCACTGACAAATGGAATGGAATTACTGTAATTGGCAAGCTAATCAGTATTTAACTGAGTTAATAAGCTCACCTTACCTTAGAGGTTGGTATCTGAACAAAATCAGTATTCTCTTAGCAAGGAAAAGGGGAGATATGGCTAATAAGGAGCCAATAGTATTTGCTAAGGATATCTTATGGAATATTCTGTGGAAGCCATCATTTAATCATAGATACTGTGCTTAAACCCTTAGGGCTCCATTTTTATGTTCTTTCACAGTTAAAAAAACTTAAAGATCAACAACATACTTGAAATATAAACTCTGGTATTTTTCTTGACCTCTTTTCATATGACTCTCTTGCTTCTGACTGGATTTTCTCTCTGTAATTTCCTGAATCCAAATAATTTATTAGGAATTTCAACACTTTCAACCTCGACTGAAAGTTTTCATTGCCTTTCAGAATCGAGACCCAGCTTTTTACCCTGGTCTATATCGTTTTTTATAATCTGAACCATTTGCTTCACTCAACTTCTATATAACCTGCTCTGCCCATCCTGTCTCTCTATCCAGAGATGTTCTCAAATCCTGTTACCCTTCAAAACTTGATCAGTTCCTCACCCTCCACAGTCTTACCTGATGACCAGTAGTACGCATTGTCTGCATCACTTTTCCTGTGTTTAGGTCTCATCCACAACTCAGATTAAAAACTCTTAAATACGAAGTACCTTTATCTTGAGGTAACCCCACCATGCTGACCACATAGCAGATGATCAATAAGTGGTTGAATGAGTGAACCATCTATGATTTTCACCTCTTCACGGGAACACCTTTGCTTTTAACAGAAGACAGTGCTGATCTGGACAGCATTGAAGCAGTTGCTAATGAAGTACTGAAAATGGAAATGCCTAGCACCCCACAGCAGTTACAGAATTTGACAGAAGATATTCGTGAACGAGTTGAAAGCCTTTCTCAAGTAGAGGTTATTCTACAGCAGAGTGCTGCTGATGTTGCCAGAGCTGAGATGTTGTTAGAAGAAGCTCAAAGAGCCAGGTATCTGAAGACAGTATTATGGCATTTAGTGGGGCTTGGTGTATCTAGCACTGAATAAAAAAGTATTTAATCAGTGAAATCTCTGAGTGACCCATGTGAGTCTCTCTGGGTCATTTCAGGAAGGCTTTTCTTTAAATGTTCTTTTCTGAAAAGAAGTACTTTTTTTCAACTTTTTTTCACGTTCACGTATAATACACTGTCTCATTCTTTTTACTTAGCAAAAGTGCAACAGATGTTAAAGTCACTGCAGACATGGTAAAGGACGCTCTGGAAGAAGCAGAAAAGGCCCAGATTGCAGCAGAGAAGGCAATTAAACAAGCAGATGAAGACATCCAGGGAACCCAGAACCTGCTAACTTCGGTAAGAGACTGCAGTCATTATCGTATGTGGGAGAAAACACACTCGCATATACTCCTACCAGAAAAGAAGTACATTTGACAGTTACCTATGAACATTCTTACAATTAAACATTTAAATAAATCTGAACTTCCCTCTTAGCACAGATGCTAAAAGTGTTATTTTCAAGGAAGAAAAAGGACTCTGAAGACAAACATTAAACCCTTCATTTTCATCCCCACAAAAAAGCCTAACAAAGATAAAAACAGTTTCCTGTCCAAGTAAACAATACGTTTTGTTCAGAATGCATGAGAAACTTACAAGCAAAATACCCTAGAGCCTACCAAATATTAAAGATACTAAGAAAAGAACTTTTCACGTGGATTTAGTGCTTTACTCTAAAAATTTCTCTTAAAGTAATGCACACTAATTGTTTTATTCTTTTACTTTTCAAAAATCGTGCTGGAGGCACGTTTTTCCTTCCAATCTTAGGAAAGCTCATTTGGTGACTCATTTAATCCCTCCTTAATCTTCTCAGAATATACTTTGAAATTAGATGCTCCCATTATGTTTTGCTATCCCCCTTCTCAAGCCAACAACCCCCAATGTTTAAAAACTTGGGAGATTCTTTTTCAACCTGCTTTCCCTACCATTAGTTGATAAAAGCCCTTCTTCCCCTTCCATTACTCTCAGTAAAATGAAGCTGAACAGTTCCTCAGCCACTTTCTTACATTATGAGCATAAATAAGGCCCTTTCTTCATGCTACTTGTTCAATTTTAGACAAATTGTTTTCTCACCAGACTATGTTCCAACACTTTAAATTACTGTTTTTTTATCTCTAGGTTTTATAAACTTGTGATGTGCTGTTAACATGTTGATGAATTTTAAGTGACTAAAAAATGACTATTAATCAAATTGTAGGTGGGATTTGGCTTAAGTTAATAATGGTGGATAGGAAGTGTTTCAGGTGAACAGAAACAAAAAGAACCTCTAACTAAACCACACTAATGAAAACTTGTCACAAACTATTCACTTAAAAATACAACTGTAAGGGTTATCTTGTAAACTACTCCCTAAGAATTGTTTTCTAAGTTAATTAATGGGTGAACTCAGATCAAGAATCATTTGGTTTGAAATAGTTACAAATTCTAGCACATGTATACTGACCCATTAGTTATGACACTGTTATTCAGAGTATTTCTATGGAACAGACCCAGCCTTGAAGATCACTCTTGAAGATCACTCTTAAGAAAAATTAGGTGCTCAGTGAAACTGGTTCTGTTATGGATCAGGCTTACTTTGGGCTAGCTTTAAAACAACGTTTACTGATTACTGAAAAGAGTAAATGCGGTCCCTCACTGGTTGCCCAGGTGAGATATTTTGTCCCTAAATAATTTCAAGCATTTATAGCTTCCAGTTGTAACTTTCCCAGACCTATGCCATCTCACAGTCCAATAGTAACTTTTCAGAGTTTTAACATTCCTGGTTTCCATGTCTTCATTAATTAGCTGGAAACACTCAAATTAACTTTCCAGGTAGTTTCTGAAATGCTATAACCTCCACTACTAGAGTTTAACATTTACAGTTGATAGAAAAAAACTAAAATTGACTGGAAGTTATATTTCCCACCCACATTAATATAGAAAGTTATATGGATATCCTTCTACTCACATCTGCTGCTTTGTGAACATTATTTAGCCAAAGTTTGCAGGTGTTCTTAAAGTGCTTTCTCAACACATCAAGCTGCCTGTGGGTGGTTCAGTAAGGAAAAATTTTACATAAATTTCAGCCTAGACCAGCAGAAGTATTGAAAGAATCAAATTAATATATGAGATGTAGCAAAGACTATTTTAAACTTGGGCACTTTACATAAGCTTTCTTGAAATTATATTTTCTTTTTAGTAATTACTTCTTTTGTTCTAGAGCAATGGCATAGCAGCTTTTTAAATCTTCCTCTACACTTGTCTTCATAGCACTTGCTACCACTTCTTGAATTAATGGCTTGCTGAATGATTATACTTTTAGATCGAGTCTGAAACAGCAGCTTCTGAGGAAACCTTGTTCAATGCCTCCCAGCGCATCAGCGAGCTAGAGAGGAATGTGGAAGAACTTAAGCCGAAAGCTGCCCAGAACTCTGGAGAGGCAGAATATATTGAAAAAGTGGTATACACTGTGAAACAAAGTGCAGAAGATGCTAAGAAGGTACGTAAATCTTTGTAACTTCACATCTATGTGGATAAAGGAGCAACTAGTCTCCTCCATGCATTCCTTGGAGTTAATAAGGGACATGGCTCTAATGTGGTTATTCATCAGAAACATCCCAAGTGACCTGTTTTGAAACAGCAATCTTTTAGAGACACAGATGGAAAAGAATGGAAGTGGTTATAAAAGTATCCATACACATGTTATAGGCCCTCTAATCCAAACTTGGATAAGGGTTTAGAAAACCAAAATTAATCTAACTTAGGGTTGGAAGCCTTAAAACAAGTATCACTGAGCTTGTATTTCTGTATTCCAATTAGGAATTACCTGGCCATTTGAGAAATCTTTAAAAGGAGGGTAGAAAATGCTTAAAGAATTGCTAACAGCTAATAAGGAACCATGTCTCCCCTCTTCTGTGCTCATTTGGTATTAACCACCTCTTGCTTCTCACTGGATGGTACTATACTTCGTAGAGAAAAGCCTCAAGCCCAAATTTCTCACTAGAAGCCAAGTAATCATTGAAACACATTTAATGTCTAAATTTCTGTAAGCAAATATTTATCTCTAAAGAAACCTTTTTAAACTTTTCAGGGGAGTATTGAAACTTTTAAACGAATAGTAGGGAGTTATAAACTGACAGGAAACCAAGATTTTTCCTAGAAGTTACTGTAGCTTTTAGGCATTACATATGGGTGACTTCCTTACACCTCTGGTTTGGGGAAAAGAACAATAAGAAAAGTTCACTGCCACATCTGTCTTTTTCACTGTGGTCTAGTTTCCTGCAGGTCTGAGAGCATAAATCTCTCAAGTAGTCTTCTTACAGAGCATTTTACATAAACATTAAATTTCATTACAGATAAGAACAAAACTCCTTGATATGAAATTCCTATATTAGTAGTTACTCACAACCATCTTTCCAAACCCACACTAACCCCACTTGTGCTACAATCTTGCCCTTCCTTCCCTTTCTTAAATCTGCCTTTTCCCTCTGATTCCTTGATAGCAAGTCTATCAACTCTAAATTAGTCACAATCCAGATGGTCTTACCATTTTTTTTTTTTCAAAATTGGTTTTTTTTTGATGTCTAAACATTTGGATCTTAGCACACCTACCTTTGAGAAAACCTAATCATTCAACTCTCCCTCCATGCAATTCTGCCACATCTCCATAGAAAAGTACTAAACCCCAGAGACCTACTATGACTGTAGCATGTCTTTAAAAATCTTTCATTAAAAAAAAAATCATGTCAGTGCTGTATCTAATTCTACTTTTTCAAGTTAATGTTTTCAGTTATTTACTACTGGGTAGCTTGAAGCCTGAGTATCTTTGGTGGTGGCCTCTAGTTCAGAATGCTTCCATGCAAGTTAATATCTAGCTTGCCACGATACTACCACTCTTAAATGCAACTACTGACACTAACATTATTACCTCTTTGTGCCAAAATGTGGAACTGCAGACTCTGGACAGTGAACTTGATGACAAGTACAAGAAAGTAGAAAATTTAATTGCCAAAAAAACTGAAGAGTCAGCTGATGCCAGAAGGAAAGCTGAACTGCTACAAAACGAAGCAAAAACACTTCTGGCTCAAGCGAATAGCAAGCTGCAACTCCTGAAAGGTAGATTTTTTTCCACTTAGACTCATGATTTTTTTAGAGTTTATTTAAAAGGTAAACATCTATCACTCTGTCTTAGGCACTTAACTGAGCCTTATAGGCAAAAAGGGTCAGTGTTTGATTTTGAGATCATCATAGTATAACTGCTCAGACCTCCTTCTTTTTATCTCCTACAGATTTAGAAAGAAAATATGAAGACAATCAAAAATATCTAGAAGATAAAGCTCAAGAATTAGTAAGACTGGAAGGAGAAGTCCGTTCACTCCTAAAGGATATAAGCCAGAGAGTTGCTGTTTATAGCACCTGCTTGTAACAAAGGAAGAGGAGCTATAAGTAAAAGATGGTGGAGGTGACCAGAGCAAAATCACTACATTTTAAAAACTGACTTAATGATCTTAAAAATAAAACTCATAACCTATTTAATGTTTTTAATCACCACATTTTGTATGGGGTTAAATAAAGTACAGTGCTTTTATATAAATATATATTCAGTACAATTCTTAAACTCATTGTTATTTTGCCTGATTTAGCATTCATGAATCCCTTTAACAAAGAATGTTACTTTCACTGCAAGGATGGATTTAAAAGCAAGTAATTGCATCCATGGAGGTGCTATTTCTCTTATGTCTATAAACAAGTGTTACTCATCTGTTTGGGTCAATATACTCCACAAATCCACCCCCCCAAATCACCTCCCAGTTGGATTTCCAAGTGGAGATTAAAGAGAAAGGATGTAGCCTGAGCTACCTTCACCATTTCAGTGGCTGCTCAGTTGCTTCAATCTCCAAAAGGCCTATAAGGATTCCTTGCTCTAAGAAAGAGAACAAAAAGAGTAACTTTTAGGGAAGTGTAACTTCAAGTACTGCCACCTAACAACAGAACAGTCAGACTTCAGAACATTACATCTCCCCAAAAAAGCAGAATACACATTCTTTTCAAGTGCACATGAAACATTCTCTAGGATTGACTACATACTGGGGCACAAAACAAGCCTCAACAGATTTAAGAGTACAGAAATTATTTCAAGCATCTTTTCTGACCACAATGGCATGAAACTAAAAATCAACCACAGAAAAAGAAATGAGAAGAAAAACAATTACATGAATGAAATTAAAGATTTCATTAAAGAAGAAATTAAAAAATACCTCAAGGCAAATGACAATAAAAACACAATCATACAAAAATCTATGGGATGCAGCAAAGGCAGTTCTTAGCAGGAAGTTCATAGTGATACAGGCCTTCTTTAAGAAACAAAAACCTCAAACAACTCACCACCTAAAGGAATTACAAAAACAAACAAAACCTAAAGTCAGCAGAAGGAAGAAGATAATAAAGATCAGAGAGGAAATAAAATAGAGATTAAAAAACAATAGAAAATATCAACAAAACCAAGAGCTGGTTCTTTGACAGAGTAAACAACCGATAAACCTCTGGCCAGGCTCACCAAGAAGAGAAGACACAAAAGAAGAAATAATAAAAAATGAAAGAGGAGAAATCACAACTGATACCACAGGAATACAAAAAGCCATAAGAAAATATTATGAACAATTATATGCCAACAAATTTGACAACCTAGAAGAAATGGACAACTTTCTAGAAACATAGCCCACCAAAACTGAATCAAGAAGAGAACAAAACCATACTTTGAAAAGATACATGCACCCCAATGTTCGTTACAGCACTATTTACAATAGCCAGGACATGGAAGCAACCTAAATGTCCACTGACAGAGGAATGGATAAAGAAGATGTGGTACATATACACAATGGAATACTAGCCATAAAAAAAGAATGAAACATATTTGCAGCAACATGGGTGGACCTAGAGATTGTCATTACTGAGTGAAGTCAGACAAAGAAAAACATATGGTATCACTTACATGTGGAATTTTAAAAAATGGTATAAATGAACTTAACTACAAAACAGAAATAGAATCACAGATATAAAAAACAAACTTACAGTTACCAGGGGGGTGGGGGGGAGGATAAACTGGGAGACTGGGATTGACATATACATACTATATATAAAACAGATAACTAAAAAGGACCTACTGTACAGCACAGGGAACTTTTCTCAATACTCTGTAATGACCTATGTGGGAAAAGAACCTAAAAAAGTGGGTATATGTGTATGTATAACTGATTCACTTTGCTGTACAGCTGAAACTAACAACACTGTAAATCAACTATGCTCCAATAGAAAAGAAAGAGATAACCTGAACAGACCAATCACTAGAAATGAAATAGAATCTGTAATTTAAAAAACTCCCTACAAACAAAAGTCCAGGAGCAGATGGCTTCACTGGGAGAGTCTACCAAACATACAAAAGAACTTATACTGATTCTTCTCAAGCACTTCCAAAAAGACTGACGAGAAAGGAATACTCCCAAAGACATTCTATAAAACCACCCTGACACCAAAACCAAAGACACTACCAAAAAGAAAATTACAGGCCAATATCTTTGAATATGATGTAAAAAATCCTCAACAAAATACTAGCAAACCAAATCCAACAACACATAAAAAAGGTCATACACCACAACCAGGTTGAAGTCATCACAGGGTCACAAGGTTGGTTCAACATACACAATCAATGTGATAACACCACATTAGCAAAAGAAAGGTCAAAAACCACATGCTCACCTCAACAGACGCAGAAAAGGCACTTGATAAAATTCAACATCCATTCATTATAAAAACCCTTAAAAAATGGGTATAGAGAGAACATAATTGAACATAATAAAAGCTACTGATGACAAACCCACAGCCAATATAATACTCAACAGTGAAAAGCTGAAAAGTTTCCCACTAAAATCTGGAACAAGACAAGGATGCCCACTCTCACCGCTTCTCTTCAACACAATATTGAAGTCCTAGCCACATCAATCAGACAAGAAATAAAAGGTATCCAAATTGGTAGGGAAGAGGTAAAATTGTTTATACACAGATGACATGATACCATATATATTGGGTTGGCCAAAAAGTTCATTTGGGTTTTCTGCAAGATCTCACAGAAAAACCCAAACGAACATTTTGGCCAATCCAAGAGAAAACCCTAAAGATTCCACACAAAAACTACTAGAGCTGATAAACAAATTCAGTAAGGTAGCAGAATACAAGATTAACATACAGAAATCAGTTGTATTTCTTCACACTAACAATGGAATATCAGAAAAGGAATGTAAACAAACTATCCCTTTTAAAATGACATCCAAAACAAACAAACAAAAAACCTAGGAATAAACCTGACCAAAGAGGTGAAAGACATATGCTGAGAACTACAAAACATTAATAAAGGAAATTAAAGATGATTCAAAGAAATGGAAAGATATTCCATGCTCTTGGATTGTAAGACTCAATACTGTTAAAATGGCAATACTACCCAAAGCAATCTACAGATTTAATGTGATCCTACAACAAATAATCTTAAAATTTATATGGAACCATAAAAGACCCAAAATTGCCAAAGCAATCCTGAGGAAAAAGAAAAAAGCCAGAGGCATAACCCTTCTAGACTTCAGACAATACTACAAAGCTACAGTAATCAAAACAGTGTGGTATAGGAACAAAAACAGACATGGATCAGTGGAACAGAATAGAGAGCCCAGAAAAAAGCCCACACCCCTATGGTCAATTAATCTTCAACAAAAGAGACAAAAATATAATAAAGGAAAACGTCTCTGCAACAAGCAGTCCTGGGAAAGTTGGACAGCTGCCTGTAAACCAATTAAGTCAGAACACACCCTCACACCATGCACAAAAATAAACTCAAAATGGCTTAAGACTTAAACATAAGATGTGACACCATAAAACTCCTAGAAGAGATTGCAGGAAAAACACTGACATAAATTGTACCAATGTTTTCTTAGGTCAGTCTCCCAAGCCAATAGAAATAAAAACAAAAATAAACAAATGGGACCTAATCAAATTTAAAAGCTTTTGTACAGCAAAGGAAACCATAAACAAAATGAAAAGACAAGCTACAGAATGGGAGAAAATAACTTGCAAACGATGTGACCCACAAGGGCTTAATTTCCAAAATATACAAACAGCTCACACAACTCAATGACAAAAAACAAACAACCCAATTGAAAAATGGGCAGAAGACCTAAATAGACATTTCTCCAAAGATGACATATAGATGGCCAAGAGGCACATGAAAAGATGCTCAACATCGCTAATTATTAGAGAAATGCAAATCAAAAGTACCAGAGATACTACCTCATACCAGTTAGAATGGCCATCATTAAAAAGTCTATAAATAACAAATGCTGGATAAAGTGTGGAGAAAAGGGAACCTTCTTACACTCTTGGGAGTGTAAATTGGTACAGCTACTATGGAAAACATTATGGAGGTTCCTCAAAAAACTAAAAAGAGTTGCCATATGATCCAGCAATCCCACTCCTGGGCACATACCCAGACAACACTGTAATTTGAAAAGATACATGCATTCCAATGTTCACAGCAACAATATAATAGTCAAGACACGGAAGCAACCTAAATGTCCATCAAGAGATGAATGGATAAAGATGTGGTACATAGGTACAATGGAATACCACTCAGCTATAAAAAAATAATGAAATAAGGCCATTTGCAGCAACATGGATGGACCTAGAGGTTATCATACTAAGTGAAGTAAGTCAGAAAGAGAAAGACAAACACCATATGATGTCACTTATATGTGGAATCTAAAATATGACACAAGGACTTCCTAGGTGGTGCAGTGGGTAAGAATCTGCCTGCCAATGCAGGGGACATGGGTTTGATCGCTGCCTCAGGGAGATCCCACATGCCGTGGAGCAACTAATCCCGTGCACCACAACTATCGAGCCTGCGCTCTAGAGCCTGTGAACCACAACTATTGAGCCCATGTGCCGCAACTACTGAAGCCCACGCACCTAGAGCCTGTGCTCCGCAACAAGAGAGGCCACCACAATGAAGAGCCTGTGCACTACAAAGAAGAGTAGCCCCCACTTGCCGCAACTAGAGAAAGCCCATGTGCAGCAACAAAGACCCAACACAGGCAACAAAATAATAAACAAATTTATAAAAAAATAAAATGACGCAAATGACCCAATCTCTGAAACATAAACAGACTCACAGAGAAAGAGAATAGACTTGTATCTGCCAAGGGGGAGGGGGCGTACAGGAGGGAAGGAATGGGAGTTTGTGATTAGCAGAGGCAAACTATTATACATAGGATGGATAAACAACAAGGTCAGTGTACAGCACAGGAACTATATTCAATATTCTGTGACACACCACAATGGAAAAAGAATATATATATGCATAACTGAGTCACTCTGCTATACAGAAGAAATTAATAATTGTAAATCAACTATACTCCAATAAAATTAAAAAAAAAAAAAAAGTACTGCCACCTAGAACAGGGCTAGCGTTGCTGAGAACACTTAAATTAGGTTGAGCCAAAGGTTAGGGACATTGCTCGTGTGCAGTGAGCAGTGCTACTCAAAGTACAGAAAGATGCTATCACTTCTCAGATTTTACATTGTATTTTATTTGATTTCACAATCAGATAACAATCAGTTATTCCACAGGATAAAGAAAATAGCTGGAATACAATTGCCAAGCCTTTGTCAACTTTATAGCTGAGTTAGCTGGAAACAGGCCAGGCCCTAAGTAGTCTTTTCACACATTCTTCTTAGAGCAAGGCTACTCTGCACCACTTAACAACAATCCACACGTCCAACACAGCTGCATTTGAAGCTGGGCCTGAACAAAAGTTATGTAAACGGCTGTAATCTCAACAATAAGGCAACTTTCCTCTGGTTCCACGCAGTTATTTGTCAATTTGATTTAGGTAGGAATTCTAATAACTAGCAAAGTGCTTGTACCTCTTCATCTACTAGGGCAACTAAGTCTTTTTTTTTCCCCCTTGATTATAAGTATTTTACTTACAATTAAGCAAAGGTAGAAACCTTCACTACTCTCATTCCTTTTCAGCTAAACAACTAAAAATCTCACTTCGAAGTTACTAATTTTAATCAGCCCAATGAACTGGACAACTAAAGCCCCACCCTTCACAAACCAAGAGAATACTCAGAACATAGTAAATAACAATAACCGAACATTAAAATTTTGTTTTGTACCCAGAACTTCATTCCCAATCAGGTATATTTTCATTCTCATAGTGAATGGGAATCCTTAAAGTTGCATTCAACTATTATTTTGTGTCTCTCTATAGCTAGGACATGTATTAAATTAAATTTCACTATTCCCTCATCAGAATCTTTCTACCTAGAGGACATGTCTGAGGTTTAAATAAATTAGTACTTCACATAATACTGGGATTTCAGATTTTAAAAAGATGCAGAGTTCATGACCAATAATGGCAAACAGCACATATCAGACTACCACTCCTACAGATAACAACTGAAAACTCTGAATAAAATATATTTTTAAAAAATAAAGGTACTGCACAACAACCAGAAGTAGGCAGAAGGGGGTAGGTGGCACTCAAATAACAGCATTGGGTGAAATTTCCATTTTTAATAGCTTTTTACTTGAGGGGAGGTTCCAGTTAAGTGGCAACTTGTAGAGAAGCCAAGTTTTACTGGTTAAGGAACTGAAGGACAGAGTTTGGGATAACCAACAGCAACTGAAATATGAGGGGAGGAACTCTAGAAAAGAGAGGTGCAAGTTCTGCATATCCCTTGTCCAATCTCTGCACTACACGTGCATGGTGTAAACTTCAGGCAGCCCAGGTAAAGCTAAAACAACTGAGTAGAGATTTCAGCTGTCCACTTGACCTCTCCCTACACAAACAGACAGACACACACACACAGAGACACACATGAGTTTGGAGTTCAACCAAGTCAACTGCCCACTAAAAAATTCAATATTTTTCAGAGCTGTGTAACAGAATCCAGTCTTTACAATGTATCCATTTATAATGACAATACAATTCAAGACCACTGGACATGTGAAGAAAAAGGAAAATATGACCTACATATGAATTAATCAAAACCTGAAGGCTACTAAACATTTTCCTTTTATCTATTATCAACTGATGATTTCTTATTCCATACAGCTTTCTGCTTATACATTATTCTCCAAACTTTCCTTAAAACTACATATAACCTTTAAAATGCAATCAAGTGAATATCTGGTTTGCATATTTCACTTCCTTAAGATAGCATAAATTTCTAAAAAAAGTAAACAGTCTCAAATTTGATGAATGAATTTGAAATGATTTTTAAATTTAGTTATAATATGCAAGTCTACTTAGTATTCAACACTTTGTTATTTAAGTGTTTTAAGAAACAGCCATTTTGGGCTTCCTAGGTGGCACAGTGGTTAAGAATCTGCCTGCCAATGCAGGCGACATAAGTTCGATCCCTGCTCCAGGAAGATCCTACGTGCCATGGAGCAACTAAGCCTGTGCGCCAACCCCCCCCCCCCCCCAAAAAAAGAAACAATCATTTAAAATATTTATCAATAAACATAATTTTGTAGCACTCTTTAAAGAAATAGTCAATTTTACCTAGCCAGGATACACTGGAAATCCACTTAAAAGAAAAGACAGCAGATTAAAAGATTCCCTTATGTTGTTTCCCCAAAAGTAAAGGCTAAATATTTAGTACACATCACTAAAACAGATGAAAAGATAATGCGTATCTTTAAATATCTTAATACTGTCTTACAAAGTGGAAAAAAGAGACCCATCCAGGCCTATAAAAGCAAAAAAAAAAGGGTAATAAACAAGAATATACAGCAGAGGTAGTCATAAAAAAACTAGCACCATCTTGACATCCACTCAGAAAAGCCAGTAAATGAATACTTAAGACGTTTATTTCCATATCTTCATTTCCAACTGTAATACATTGCTTCTCTATTTAATATCTGAATTTTGTATATATACTGCCTTACTTTGGTTAGCTATATAACTATACTTCAGACTGTAGACCTCAACAGAACCTTTAATATCTAAACACAAATTCTACCTCTAACAAGACCTGGGGATTAAAATAACTGAGAGATCATCGTTTTTTATTTACATCACTTCAGTTTATGTATGTTTAACTCATTCTAAAGACTGTTTCCAACGTGAAAACCAAGTTTAAAATAACTTGATCACCTTGCTTCAAACACAGCTCTTCACATACCATACTCCAGCTCCATCCATGTAAGTAAATCCTGTATCAGAGATAAAAGCTACTTAACATAAATTCAGTGAGGTTGAATCTTTCATAAAAAGCATGAAAATATGGGTTGAAGAAAATTTTCCAGGATGCTACTGTAAGTTTTTTTCTGCAATATTAATGCAGTGAAACAAAATATTAAATTTATTTAAAATATAGATATGAGATTATTCCATTCTGTCCAAACCTATTAAATACCTTCCGAAAGTTTCATAATTCAGTCCTAGTAATTCTTGGAGCTGTGAGCATTTCCTGTTCAGAAAAGTGACCTCTATAAAAGCTCTCAGGAAATTTCAGAAAAATATAATCTTCTAATTTAAAAGTTGATTGATTTGCCAAATGATGCAGCCAGGTTTGCTTCTCTAAAAGCTTCTGATAAAGTCTGCAAAGAGAAGAAATTTAGAATTAAAAACCAAGTATTTGTGCATCAGAAGAAACTTGAGATAGCCATTAACAGCGTTTGTTGTTACCGGGTGTGCGTGACAGACTCTAGCTATATCTTCACAGGATGCTCCATATTCCAGTGCAAGAGCAGCTTCATTTATCATTTCACCAGCACCCTTTAAAATAATAAACCAAGAAGTAATTTTGTTTCCATGACAAAAACAACTACCTTCTAATAGGAGAGATTAGAACAGTTAACTGCCTCCAGTCAGAAAAACCTTAACAGAAAAAAGTAGCACAGAACTGCTTGGGCTCTGAAGCGAGATGGCCTAGATTCAAATCCTACCACTTACTACACCTCAACCATTCACTGATTCTGTGCTTCATTCCATTTATTCACCTCAAAAATGGGAACACCTACTTCACAGGGTCATGAAAACTAAAATTAATGCATGTATTTAGCAAAAAACTGTTACAGAGTAAGCACTCAAATGTTCTATTATCATTATTGATACATCAGATACCTAAGGGAGGGCATGCCTCAGGTGCAATGGCAGGAAAGGCTTCTCTTAGAAGGTGACACTGGAGCTAAGACCTGAATAATAAGCCAGTCATGCAAAGATCTGGAGGCAGAGGATTCT
The DNA here is from genome assembly GCF_030028045.1 of Hippopotamus amphibius kiboko. NCBI lineage: Eukaryota > Metazoa > Chordata > Mammalia > Artiodactyla > Hippopotamidae > Hippopotamus > Hippopotamus amphibius. The sequence continues at coordinate 84,353,897 of NC_080189.1, read as the reverse complement.
ACACAAAGGGTACTATAAGCACAAAGGCTTTCAAATGGGAAAAAATTCAGCCTATTAAGAGACTGAGAGAAGGCCCATGAGACAGGGAATTAGTGAGCAAAGGGGATGAGAGGAAAGAGATGAGGTCAGAAAAGTAGCCAGAACCAAATTTAGCAGGGCCTTTTATGTAAGACTGCAGCGCAGAAAGGACCACTAGAGAGTTTTCTGCAGGCAAATGGCCTGGTGTGTGTTTTAAAGGGATAATCTTAATTACAGCATGGAATATAAATGATACAGCATGGAATGTAGATGATATGATGGGCAAGAACGTCAGTGCTAGAAATGATGCACGAAGAGGCCATATTCAAACTTCCGCTAGTAAATAGTAATCTTAGAAGGTAAACACCAGGTGGTTTTAAATTAATCTACTCAATAACAATGCTTTCCAGAAATCCTAATGGAATTTCTGGTTTTACAATACTCACTGGTCCTAGGATATGTGCTCCCAATACTCTGTCTGTTGATTTCTGGCCAAGTATCTTCACCATGCCATCTGTGTCAGCATTTGTCTTAGCTCTGCTGTTAGCAGCAAATGGGAATTTCCCAACTTTGTACTCAATACCCTGTAAGAAGCAGAAAATGAAAACGTACATAAACTCTCAAAAAATTCATTCCCATTTCGTGAAATCATCTACCATTTGTTCAGAAAATAAATCCCAAGAATCAATTCTTCACAAAGCATACAGAAGGAAAGACCAAAAGGCTTGTAACTGAAATACATTTTGGGTACAAACACAAGCAGATGCAAACATCAGCCCCCCTGGATATATTTCAAAGCCAAATATAAGAGCTCTGGAATTACTAGTTTTTGAATATAGGCAAGTGAATGATCTCCTTTATGATACCTAACAAAGTAAAAAATTATACAAACTTACCTATTATGTTCTACACAGTTATTAAAATGCATTAATGCAATAATGAAAGGATTCTCAACCATCAGTTTCATTAACTCAAATCACGCATTACAGTAAAACTACCCTCGTTTAGAATTCACCTCTTCTTTCAACTGCTCTTCTGATTTGCCAACCCAAGCAACTTCAGGATGTGTATAAATCACCGATGGTACACAATTATAGTCAATGTGCACAGCGCCACCAGCCATCCCTTCAACACAGATAATGCCTTCATCCTCTGCTTTGTGAGCCAGCATTGGACCAGCAACCACATCGCCAATTGCATAGATACTGCCACAGAGATCAAAAGAAACAGTGAACTTCTGAAATCACAGACACTCATCTTCAGCCAGGGTAACAAAACATATGTTTCTCAGTTATTAAGCCACCAAAAAACAAATCAAATATAGCTCTTCAAATATTTGTGAGTTCAGGTTCTAATCTTTGGGTAGTAAAAAAATTCAATTAATTATTTTTGCTTTTACATGTTATAAGTTTACTATCCTTCCCCAAAGCCAATGTATTTTTTAAGCATGGCAAAAGTCTTATTTCCAAAACAGTGTTTGCTTAAAATTACTGAGAATGCAGATAAGTATCCAACTTACTTTGGAATTTTAGTTTGGAATCTGGTATTCACTGGAATTCTACCTCTAGGATCCAGCTCAATTCCAAGTTCTTCTAGTCCTAGATTCTTAGTAAAGGGTCGTCGGCCAATGCAAACCAGGAGTACATCACAAGTGACAACTTCAGCTTTACCACCAGAAGCAGCTTCAATACTATATAATGAACAGTGTGTAACTGTTAAACACACATCTACATGAATAGCTGACAGACTTGGAAATTTAAGCCCATATATTTCTCAAGTATTAAAGACACTTCTAATTTTATTTTTTTATGTTTTTTAAAGACACTTCTAACAGTGTAAGTTTATTTTATTATAAATATAACATAAACATAAGGGTCAGGCAAAGAAAAATGTACATATCCTCCAGAGGTCTATCATTAGAACCTCACAACAACAGGCTGAATAATATGGTGTAAGAAAATTAAGTCTCAAAGTCAGACAGATCCAAGTTCAAGTAGTGCTTCTGCCCCCACCAGCTACGTGACCTTAGGCAAGTTATTTCAGTGTTAAACAAATGGAATGCCAAGCACACAGTAAGCAATCAAATCAATATTACTGATTTCCCCAAGTATCTGTCTAAAAATATTAATTTTACTGAATGTTGAGTTTAAATTTTTCTGAATATATATTATGAAAAAGTACATTACAAATGACACCTGATTAATTTTTCTATCATCAATGCAATCATGAATTTCAATGGACTTGATAAGCAGTATTGAGTTATACTACACAATAAAGTGGTATTAAATTATAAAAAAGTCTGATTCTAAAAACTGCATGTTTTCCTTAAAGAAACACACAGAAGGGTATTATCAAAAACAAATGTAGCGTACTTACGAAACATCAATTTTTCCATCTGACTTCTTAGTAGCACCAGTAACTTTGGTATTCAATTTAAATTTAAATCCTTGTTTCTGAAGGATGCGTTGAAAGTTTTTAGATACCTCCATATCAATTCCAATTCCACCAACGTGACCCAAAAACTCAACTGCTGTCACATCAGCACCAAGTCTTTGCCAAACTGAGCCCTGCAAATAATAAAAAACAATCATAAAGATAAAGGCCTCTATAGCAAATATTTTTAAAAAATCACCTTTATCATATTTTGTGTTAATACGTTCCTATGAGAAGCTCCAAGGTTTAAAATTAACACTGTAACAAACATATATAACTTACTGTATTTATTTACTCACTCAACTTACTGAGCACCTACTATATGCTAGGCACCATTTCAGGTGGCAGACATACATCAGTGAAGAAAACACTGCCCTGAGGGACCTGAAATTCTGACAGTGGAGAAAAATAAGTAAAATTCATGCAGAGGACAGTAAAGAGCTATGAGAAAAATAAAGCAGGAAGTAGAAACAGGACTACTGAAAAGAGGACTGTAATTTTAAAGTGTGGTCAGGGGAAGGCCTTATTGGGGTGACACTTGCACAAAGACTTGGAGAAGGAATGAAATATACCGGTAACTGGTCCAGAAAGAGGAACAACAGTTGAAGCAAGGTTTTGAGGGAGAAGAAGTAACCTCTTATTGCTAATTACTGATGGCTGCAAAATATTAAACTGGCTTCATATATTATTTTCTCAATAGAGAAATGTTTACTTTTTCATGCAAATTATAATTTAAACTAAATGCTGGCTTTTTATTTTAACAACATTTTAACAATTGTAACTTGTGAGTATCTATGTGTGAAACTGGCAATATGAAGATCATTTTACAGCATTAAATAAACTATGTAAAGCTATGAATATATCCTTTGCAAGAATTTATATTAAAATCATCTGATAATTCAAAATTCACCTCAAGAATTTCACCTTACCAGGCTTCCTAGGTGGCGCAGTGGTTGAGAATCCGCCTGCCAATGCAGGGGACACGGGTTCAATCCCTGCTCCAGGAAGATCCCACATGCCACAGAGCAACTAAGCCAGTGTGCCACAACTATTGAGCCTGCACTTTAGAGCCCGTGAGACACAACTATTGAGCCCATGTGCTACAACTACTGAAGCCCATGCACCTAAAGCCCATGCTCCATAAGAGAAGCCATGGCAATGAGGAGCCCACGCACCACCACGAAGAGTAGCCCCCACTCACATCAACTAAAAAAAGAAAGCCTGCACACAGCAAAAAAAGACCCAACACAGCCAATAAAATAAATAATAAATAAATAAATAAAAGAATTTAACCTTACCAACTAACTTAAGTTCATGTATGCATTTAAAAATTTCATGAATTTTGGGGATGAGAACTGAGTTAACTAGAGGAAATTCAGTGACACTAAAAATCTAATAGCAAGCATACACAAAAGATAACTTCAAAATCATGGACTTAAATGTAAAACCCAAGAGTTCTGTTTCTAGACGAAAACAGAGAATTTTTGTGACCATGAGTCAGGCAAACACTTCTTAGCTACAACACTAAACACGCAATCCATAAAAAGGATAAACTGACTCCATCAAAATTAAAAACTTCTCTTCAAAAGAGAGTATTATGAACACAAAAAGAGAAACAACAGGCTGTGAAGAAATGCTTGCAAAACATCTATTGGATAAAGGATTTAAATGTAGATTACATAAAGAACTCTCAAAACTCAATAACAAAACAAACAAACCTGGAAGGAAGTCCAAAAAAGAGAGGGTATATGTATACGTTTAGCTGATTCACTTTGCTGTACAGCAGAAACTAACACATTTTAAGGCAACTATACTCCAATAAAAATTAAAAAGATGAACCCAAGAAAGAACATATAAACAGGCGTGTCATACATTGCTGGGGGTTGTAAAATGATGCAGCTCCTTTGGAGAACAGAGTTCCTTGAAAGGTTAAAAAAAGAATTACTCCTAGGTATATACTCAGCAGAAATGAAAACAGATGTCCACACAAAAACTTGTACACAAATGTTCACAGCATCATTATTCATACTAGCTCCAAAGTGGAAACAATCCAACTGTTCATCAACTGATGAATTAATTTTTTTATAGTTCATGTTCCTTCTTCTATTATAGTTTAATATAGTGCTTTCAAGAACATAGATTTTGGAATCAGACAGATATAAATTTGAATTTTAGCTCTGCCTGTTAATGACTTTACATCCTTGTTAAATTTATAACCCTCTCTGAACTAGTTGATTCATCATAAAAATGAGGTTAAGAATAATTGTCTTATAAGATCTTGTTGGGATTTAATAAAGTTAATACATTTAAGACACTTAACATAGTACCTGGCATTTAACAAGCTCTCAATAAATTGTATATATTACTGGAGCTTCTTAAAGAGTAGGGCACTTGTCTAGCTATGCTCATTGTTCCCTGCTTTGAATTACAGACTTCAAGATGCTGCTTCTCATCATTTCTACTCTTACTATTTCTTACTATTCTGGTTTAGGTTCAGAGGAGTGATTCCTTTTTTTAAAACATCTTTATTGAGATATAATTCACATGTCATATAATTCACCCATTTAAGCCTACAAGCCAATGATTTTAGTACATTCACAAAATTATACATCTGTCGTCAGTATCTAATTATTAAATCCCAACAAAATTTTATAAGGCAATGATTCTTATTCTCATTTTTATGATGAATGGAGCTGGAGGAATCAGGCTCCCTCCCTACTACAAAGCCACAGTAATCAAAACAGTATGATACTGGCACAAAAACAGAAATATAGATCAATGGAACAGGATAGAAAGCCCAGAAATAAACCTACTCAACTATGGTCAATTAACCTATGGCAAAGGAGGCAAGACTATACAATGGAGGAAAGACAGTCTTTTCAATAAATGGTGCTGGGAAAAATGGACAGCTGCATGTAATAAAATGAAACTAAAACGCTCTTTAACACCATACACAAAAATAGAGGTATCACCTCACACCAGTCAGAATGGCCATCATCAAAAAATCTAGAAACAATACATGTTGGAGAGGGTGTGGAGAAAAGGGAACTCTCCTGCACTGTTGGTGGGAATGTAACTTGGTACAGCCACTATGGAAAACAGTTTGGAGGTTCCTTAAAAAACTAAAAATAGAACTACCATATGATCCAGTAATCCCACTACTGGGCATATACCCAGAGAAAACCATAATCCCAAAAGAAACATGTACCATAATGTTTACTGCAGCACTATTTACAATACCCAGGACATGGAAGCAACCTAAATGTCCATCAACAAATGAATGGATAAAGAAGATGTGGCATATACATACAATGGAATATTACTCAGCTATAAAAAGGAATGAAATGGAGCTATATGTAATGAGGTGGACAGAACTTGAATCTGTCATACAGAGTGAAGTAAGCCAGAAAGAGAAAAACATATTGTATGCTAACTCATATATATGGAATCTTAAAAAAAAAAAAAAAGGGATACTGATGAACCAAGTGACAGGACAAGAATAAGGATGCAGATGCAGAGAATGGACTGGAGGACATGGGGGGCGAAGGGGAAGCTGGGACGAAGTGAGAGAGTAGCATAGACATATATATACTACCAACTGTAAAATAGATAGCCAGTGGGAAGTTGCTGTATAACAAAGGGAAATAAACTCGATGATGGGTGATGCCTTAGAGGGCCGGGACGGGGAGGGTGGGGGGAGTCGCGGGAGGGAGGGGATATGGGGATATGTGTACAAATACAGCTGATTGACTTTGGTATACCTCATAAGCTGGTACAAGAGTGTAAAGCAATTATATTCCAATAAAGAGCTTAAAAAAAAATCTACGAGGAAAACATAGGCAGAACATTCTCTGACACAAATCAGAGTAATATCTTTTTTGATCTGTCTCTCAGAGTAATTGAAATAAAAACAAAAACAAATGGGACCTAATTAAACTCAAAAGCTTTTGCACAGCAAAGGAAACTATAAACAAAATGAAAAGACAACTCACAGAATGGGAGAAAATATTTACAAAAGACGTTACCAACAGGGGAATAGTCTCCAAAATTTACAAACAGCTCATATGGCTTAATATCATAAAAGCAACCCAATCAAAAAATGGGCATAAGACCTAAACAGACATTTCTCGAAAGAAAACATACAGATGGCCAAGAAGCACATGAAAACATGCTCAACATCACTAATTATTAGAGAAATGCAAATCAAAACTATAATGAGATAACATCTCACACCAGTCAAAATGGCTATTATCAAAAAACTCACAAACAATACATGCTGGAGAGGATGTGTAGAGAAGGGAACCCTCCTACACTGTTGGTAGGAATGTAAACTGGTAACAGCCACTGTGAAGAACAGTAGGTAGGTTCCTTAAAAAACTAAAAGCTACCATATGATCCTGCAATCCCACTCCAGGGCATATATCCAGAGAAAAACATGGTCCAAAAGGACACATGTACCCCAATGTTAAAGGCAGCACTATTTATAATAGCCAATATATGGAAGCAACCTAAATGTCCATCAACAGATAAATGGATAAAGAAGATGTGGTACAGGTATACAAGGGAATATTACTCAGCTATTAAAAAGAATGAAATAAGGACTTCCCTGGTGGTCCAGTGGGTAAGATTCCGCGCTCCCAATGCAGGGGGGCCTGGGCTCCATCCGTGGTTGGGGAACTAGATCCCACATGCCTCAACTAAATTCACATGCTGCAAATAAGAGTCTGCCTGACGCAACTAGGAGCCTGCCTGACACAACAAAAGAGCCCACATGCCGCAATGAAGACCCAGCGCAGGCTGAATAAATAAATATGAAACCAAGTAGAAGAAAACAGAATTATTTGAAAAAGAAAAAAAAAGAATGAAATAATGCCATTTGCAGCAACACAGATGGACCGAGAGATTGTCATTCTGAATGAAGTCAGATAAAGGCAAAAAACATATGATATTGCTTATATGAGGAATCAAAAAAAAAAAAAAAGATACAAATGAACTTATTTACAAAACAAAAACAGACAACGTACAGAGGGAAAGGGTTGAGGGGAAGGATAGGGAGTTTGGATGACATGTACACACTACTATATTTAAAATGGATAACCAACAAGGACTACTGTATAGCACAGGGAACTCTGCTCAATATTATGTGACAACCTAAATGGGAAAAGAAATTGAAAAAGAATAGACACATGTATACTGAATCACTTTGCTGTACACCTGAAATTAACAGAACATTGTTAATCAACTATAAAATGAAAAGTTATATGTATTATTTTTATTTTACATCCAATATAAAATAAAAAGTTAAAAAATAGAAAGAAAAAAAATAGATTCTGAAATGTGGAGCAGATGTCAATCTTTGCTAAATACTAGAAGAGATTTTTAAATATCCAGTTTGACAATCATTAGACACTACCACAAGTGTTTCAAACAGGTCATGTAAACTACCCATAATTTATTTTCTTAAAGTTTTTCTGGACTGGTTAATGTAGTATATTTTGATATCAGCAAGGTATTCAGTTATGTTTATAAATGGTTAAAGACTGTAGTATCAGGGACTTCCCTGGCAGTCCAGTGGTTAAGACTCTATGCTTCTACTGCAGGGGGGCACAGGGCTCAATCCCTGGTCGGGGAACTAAGATCCTACAGGCAGCACAGTGTGGCCAAAAAAAAAAAAAAAAAAAAAAAACCCCAAAATCCAGGAGAAAAGAATGAAAGAGGAGAGGAGGGGAGGGGAGGGGAGGAGAGGAGAGGGGAGGGGAGGGGAGGGGAGGGGAGAGGGAAAAGGAAAAGCAATGGAGATTTAAATCAAATGGTCAGCATTTCTGCCCTCATGGAATTTATGACAAGTGAAGAAGTAACATTGAGAAAGAAAGATAAATGCTAGAACAAGAAGTACAGGGTGCAATGGAACACTCAACAAGATGACCTAAGGACATCTAGGAAGGGCTCACAAAGTGCAAGAAACTCACAAAGGGATGAAATGTTCCAAACAGAAGGAAGGCCTGCCTACAGATAAAGAATGCAGCTTGTTTAGGAACTGATATTTCAATATACCTTGAACATAGTCTGAGAGGGAAAGGGGTTAGAAATGAGGCTGGAGATTTGAGCCAGCAGCAAACAACGTTTAAGAGTTTATATTTATCCTAACAGCTATAATGAATCACTGAAGGGTTTTCAGCAGGGAAGAGACATGATTACATTTGTGTTACAGAAAAATCACTCCAGCCACTCCGGGGAAAACAGATTAGAAAAAGTTAAAGAAGTCTGAGAAACCTAGGGTAAGACTTCCCTGGTGGTGCAGTGGTTAAGAACCCACCTGCCAATTCAGAGGACACGGGTTTGATCCCTGGTTCGGGAAGATTCCACATGCCATGGAGCAACTAAGCCCATGCACCACAAGTACTGAGCCTGCTCTTTAGAGCCCGTGAGCCACAACTACTGACTCTGCATGCTGCAACTACTGAAGCCCATGCGCCTAGAGCCCATGCTCCACAACAAGAGAAGCCACCACAATGAGAAGCCCGCGCACCGCAACAAAGAATAGCCCCTGCTCGCCACAACTAGAGAAAGCCCACACCCAGCAACAAAGACCCAACGCAGCCAACAAATTAATTAATTAAAGAAAAGGAAGAAGGAGAAAAAAAAAAAGAATCCACCTGCCAATGCAAGGGACAGGGGTGCGATCCCTCATCCGGGAAGATCCCACATGCCATGGAGCAACTAAGCCCGTGTGCCACACTACTACACCCACATACCACAACGAAGAGTAGCCCCCACTCACCACAACTAGAAAGCCTGCACAGAGCAACAAAGACTCAAATGCAGCAAATAAATAAATAAATAAATGACATAATCCTGGCATGAGCTGGGATCTCAGTAGATACATGAAAAGAAGTGGATATATTCATGAGCTACCTAATAGGCAGTATCACACTAGGACTCAGGGACTGACTCAACATGGGGCACAAGGCATGGGAAAGGTTACATATAGTTTCTTAACTTCTTTAGGTCTCTAGATGGCAGTACCACTCACTGAGATGGGAAATGTCAGAAAAGAAATAGGTTTTGTTTTGTATTTTGGGGAACAGAAAAGGGAGAGAAAGGTTAAGTTACACACTTACTGAACTGAGTGCCTATAAGACCTGCAAATAGAGATAAGCATTCAGATATAAAAGTTCAGAGGCAAGGAGAAAGGATTAGGCTGCAAATATTTATGAGTCCTTGGGTAACTAAGAGTGAAGAGAATACTCTGTGGAAAGACAAAAAGGGTCTGCAACAGAACCTGGAGACAGAATCTAGAGTAACACTAACAAAGGGAAGAACAAGAAGTCAGCCAAAAGGGTAGCTGGGAAACCCAAAGAGTGTGGTATGATCAGAGAAGTTAAGGGAAAAGTTTCAAATTCAAGAAAATCAGCAAATGCTGTTTGCTACCAAATAAAACAGTGAATAAAACAGTCTACTGGATTGAGCAATAAATCCATTCATGCCCTGTCAAGAGCAATTTGACAGCACAAGAAGCCATGGGTGAAGGAGTGAGTGGGAACTGATGACAGTGTGTGGGCATCTTTCAGGAAGTCTGGTTGTGAAGAGAAGGTGAGAGGGAAATTAGCAACTGAAGGAGGACACAGGATCAGGAAAAGGCTTATTTATGTGTACAGAGCCTGTGTCTATGAGTGCAAAGGCATCTTGGCATGTGTGAACACACAAGGGTGCCCCCAGAGAGGCTGGTTTAGATGTAAACGAGAAGGAAGCAAAAATAGCAGAGTCTGAAGACTAAAAAAATACAAAAATAAAAATCACAAAACAAAGTCCCCAAGAGGGCAGGAGATAATGCACTACCAAGCACACGTGAAGAGCTCAGTCTTAGGGAAAAAAACATTTCCACAGTTAGAGCAGAGAAGAGCAAGAGAACAAGGGTAATAACAGGTAAAAATATTTTCAAATCTGGGGCATCAGGCTGAGGGAGTTCTCATCTGATGGCTTCTCTCATGAGGAATTTAGGAAACAAGGTCATCTGCAAACAGGGGAAGACAGTGTGCTGGCAGAGGTTTGAGACGAATGGGAAATGAAACAACCAATGCAGATACCAGGAGAATGCACCAGCTGGGAAAATAATGGAGTTGTCAGCAAGGCTGAAGATCCTATTGAGACCTGTGACCAAGAATTTACACGGGCACTAATCTGCAGGGTGCGTGTCCTTCTCCTGGCGTAGTCAATATCCGGGGTATAGCATAAAAAAGACAGACAGCTGAATGTAACCAGGACTAGAGTTCTGCCAAGCAGGTGTGGCAGAACAGCAAGGCAAGGGACTCGAGAACACCTGTAAGGAAGTGGTTAAAGTAACACACTATGGAATCTAAGCTGGAAAGCAGTCAAGACAGGATAAGGGCAGACAGCAAAAACATAAGAGGGATCTAGGGACTAGAAAACTTGATAAAGTTAGAAAGCCTGTCTACCTGAGGAATAACTGAATAAGAAGAAAGGAGCTTATGGTTAGAGAATAAGATGTTTGGATTTGTGATTTCAGAAGTAGAGCAATTCTTGGTGATTACAAGGTAAAATGGCCCTGGGAAAGGACTCCTAAAATGGAGGGAAGAGGTCACTGGACAAATACGAAAGTTGCCAGATGGGAAAAAAAAAAAAAAAAAGGAGAACACACAGGCCAAAGGTATGAGAAAGCAGTATTTAGAGAACTTCAAGTAGTCTGACATTTCTAAAACCTGCGTTAAGAGGGATTAAGATGAGGATGGAGAGGCAGGGAAGAGCCAGATCACGTAAATCATGTCTTTATTTGAAATGCAATTCGCTCAGAATGAGAGCTGTTAGCTGAAGGGCTGGCAGATTTTTAAAAATTAGTTCTAGGGAATAAGAAAGGTGGAAGATGCAGGAAAGCAGATTTCAAAACAAAAGAGAAGTTCTAATGACTAAGGATTACTTACACAGGTTGTCCTGAAAATTCTTTATTCCTAGGTAAGTGTTTAAGCAAAACTCAATACTGGTAAAAGAGTGTAAAGCAATTATATTCCAATAAAGAGCTTAAAAAAAAAAAAACTCAATACTGATCTACCTTTGATGTTATACAAAGCATCACACGGAGGACTGCTAAGTCCTTTCCAACTCCATGGAAGTAATAAGGGGCAGAGAAAACATCACTTACCAATTCTACACCTATTACTCCTGCACCAATGACAACCATCTTTTCTGGAACTTTTTTTAAAGACAAAGCACCTGTAGATGACACTACTGTATCTTCATCAATCTGTAATTTAAAAAAAAAAGATACAATCAAAATTATTTAGAAAAACCTACTGATTACTATAAACTATAATCTCAGTCAGTATAATCACTAAAGATATTAAGTCATTTATTTGCTCTGAGCTGTTTATAACTTATATCCATAGACCCAATATTATCAAAACCCATAAAAAATGCTCACGTAAAATTTTACCATTCAGAATTTCAAAACAAAATGGTCAATTTTAACTTCATATTGAATTCAAATATATCTTAATATAAAGTGTTCTATTTTTGGTCAAGATCACTGCAGAATAAAGACAGGCAACTTCCCAAAGCTGAAAGACTGTCAACACATAGTACTTCATTCAGAGATCTCTCATTCAAAGTTCAAAAAGAGCATAAAGTTGTTTATAAAATATATTTCTGTAGGAAGGTTGTGACAGTTGTAAAAATATGTAAATACCGTAATTCCAGGAAAAGGAGTGACTTCTGAACCTGTGGCTACAAGAATGTTCTTTGTATCAATAACTTGAGTGCTGCCATCGGCTTTCGTAGCGGTGACCTGATTTTTCCCAGTTATCTTTCCATATCCATTTACATGAACAACCTTTATAAAATAATGTTTATAAATTCACAAAGTTTAAAATAATTTTTTGGATAAACAAGATTAGTAAGAAAAAACTATAAAATAATTTATCTAATACAAAATACTTCCCTACTTAGTAATGCTATATATGGAGCAGCAAAAATCTTGTTATATGTATTGGAGAAATCGATTTCAGGTTAACATACTGTTTTAAATTAAATAAACATCCTCCAGCAGCCAAGTTCTAATAACATTACTGTCAGCATAAAGCAATGTTTAATGTGTATATAAAATAAAGCAAAAACCTGAACATTAAACACACTGACCTTATTCTGTTTGAATAAATGGGCAATTCCCCCCGTTAAAGCTTTTACTGCATTACTCTTCTGCTCCATCATCTTCTCTAAATTCAAGCGAACTTCAGACACTGTAATTTGTTAAATAAATCTTTAGTCCATAGCTAAATTCCTGAAGCAATGTATGATATTTTTCACAAATCAATGTCTGAAAAATTGCAGCCTAATGCTTACAGAACTATATAAAAGGCAATATTAAAAATTTTTAATCTAATAAGTGATATAATAATTGTAGCTGGCAAAAGGCTGACAGCATCCTATCACAATAACGGCACCTATCTCACACACCATAAAATGTCCTCCTTCAGGAAAAATTAAGTCCAAAATAAAATATTATACCCCACTATGACAATATATTCTTTAAACACCTTATGATGATCATAAGTCTGGAAGAGATTTAAATTTAAGTATTGATAAAAATGACAAAGTAAAATGTCACCGGAAATCTTTAACAAAAGAAAAGGCTAAATTTCATAAAACAGAAACTACTAAAAATATACATTTGAAAACTTCAAATGCAGAAGCTTAATATAAAAGTTTAATCAACTAGATTTTACTCACTCATTTAATTCAGAAGAAAACTTTGAAGCAATAATATAAGATAAAGAAGCTCAAACTCAACAGAACCTTGGAAGTAAGAATATCTCTGAAATCAGCTCATGTAACCAACACATACCTTAGAGATGAGGAAACATAGGCCCTGAGATATCTGATTTACCTAAGATCACAGAGCTAGTACATGAAGCTCTGCCTACAATGCACGTCTTTGACTAGCCCTTTCTCTTCTTTCCTCAATGGGTACGGAAAGTGAGTTTTGAATCTACTTTTCATCAGTTTAATACATTTGCTTTAATGTATATACATCACTCCTATACCTACCTGTCTGCCTACGCTACAGCCCAATCTTTCAGCAACCTACTGCTATAAAGAAATAAATGAAGGAAAATCAATTAACCCTCACCACCACCAAGCTGTGTTTCGGGCCTTCCTAGAAGAACTACCCTCCTGGATGTATCTGTAAACAACTATAACTGGAGAGAAAGGATAAAATGAAACCAGTCCAAAAAGAATGGCAGGAGATATGACATACCAAATTAAAACCTTATGAAAGTCCTTTTCCACTATGCTGCATCATTCCCCCTCTCCATGCATCTCTTTCCACTACCACCTCAAGTAGACCTTTCCTCCTTCCTTCACCAACATTTGTCCATTGTACTCAGGAATCTAGCGCCCCCTAGTGATATCTAGGTTTCAGGGAAATTAAATACTGACTTCTCACACGTTAGAAAGGAGCAGAAGTCATAGTAGAAGTATGGATTTAAGCCTTCTTCCTTAAATAAATCTTTTCAGATTTTTAAGATCTTTTTCTTACTCTTCCCTCACTAAACATATATTACACACTCATTAGACACAAGTAAGTCCTTAGCCAGAAGAGTCAATTTAAGTGATAATATTGCTAAATATGAAAGGTATACTTACTTTCAATTCCCCTAGATGCAAAATCTTTTCCATGGGCCAAATGGTAATAATGAGAGTTATTCAATAAAGCCTGAAGAAAATAAAAAGACAAAATTATCAAATTTCACAAACTATATAAAATCAAAAACCACTTACAAAATGACATTCTCTTTGTGAAATAGCATATAGGACTACACCAATTCAGTTTCTGTTCTTACATAATTAATCTAAGACAAACAATAACAAATTAAATGTTCAACAAACAAGAACGAAAAAAATATCTTTACTTTCTTTAAAAGCAAAGGATTAAGTACACACTTCAGAATGGCAGGTTAAAAAGGCAGTCATGTTTCCACACACAAAGGACCTAAAAGAAGAATTCACTATCTATTATCTGTTTCACTGAAAAGGAAAGCTAAAAAGAAAAAAAAAAAGGAACACCAGAGTCTGGTCATCAGAGCCTAGCTCAAAGGCTAGGCATTCTGAGACAAGGAAGTTATTTCAGGAATGTATGGCAGACAGCACTCTTAAGTTTTAACAAGGGAAAAATGTGTTTTTATCATCCCTGGGTTATTTTTTAATAACTGTATTAGTTTAATATTCTAATCTCAATATATCCTAGTTGGTGGCTAATGAAAAAATTTCTGCACTGCATAAAACATATGCTCACCTTAGAAGGAATACAACCAACATTCAAGCATGTTCCACCAAGTGTTTCATTTTTCTCAACGCAGACTGTCTACAACCAAAGAAAACATTACTTACTGCACAGAACCTGCAATGTTTCAGTCCACTAAAATCCCAAATGTATCTCTCTTAATTCTTCTACAAAATATGCTACTGAAGCTGTGTTTGTGAGAATGAACCAGACTTTTTTACAATTTATTATTTGAATAATACTAACCCAAAAGTGAATTATTCTAAAAGATAGTTTTGTTTAATAACCAAACACATGTTTTTAGCTCTATTAATGCATCTTCCAAAGTGTGATTAGAAGCCAAAACAAAAAGGATTGGGGGGAAAGGAAAAATAATGACTTCACTTTCCATTTCATAAAAATACTACAACTGAATAAACCCTCTCTCTTCATTAGTCTCAGGCCTAAATATAATTTATAGAATTAAGAAATTATTTAGTTATTAATTACCTGCAAAGTATTTTGTGAATGTGATCAACTCTTTCCAAATGAAAAGGAATCAACCCCTAGTTTGAACCTAAACCTTACCTTGAAGCCTAACTGGGCAGCTTTAATAGCAGCAACATATCCTCCAGGACCAGAACCTATCACTGTTACATCAGCATCAACTACAATAAAAGCAAATTGATACAAAACAATAAATTGCTTAATACTGACCAAAAACAGTACATTAAAAAAAAAAATCTTACATTTTACACCTCCAAGAAAGTGCAAATAACCAGCATTTTCTACATAGTACTATTCATTCCTAGGTACCTGGTGTTCTTTGACATAACTGAAAATAGCACAGATTTTTACATTTTGTTTTCTATTTATTCATGAAGGCATACTGAAATATAACTGAGTTCTGTATCCAATGACCTTGCTAAATTCCATACAGTTTTATTTAATAACAGACAGGCATTTACTGACACATCTTCATGAAGGAAAGAGCCTGAGCTTTGGACTCTGATATATCTGGCTTCAGATCTCAGCTCCTGTCACTTATTAGTTGTGCGACTAAGTGACCTCATTTTTCTTCATACAGGAACAATAACACTGATGTTTGGATTAAGTAAGATAATTTTGTATAATACCTTAATTCTCTCAATAAAGTTAAGACTGATTATATCCTTTTCAGGCACTTAACTTCTAAGAAATTGGGGGAAAACTTTGCTTCCCTATAATACATGGCAAATACGTTTTGAACTTTATTTGAATAATGATAAATTTTGTACAGTTTAAGATAACAGGCTAACCAGAACATTCAATGAACTATTCTGGACATTTATCATATAAAGTTAAGAAACTGAAAGTTAACTTTCATCAGTGCCCTGAGGAATACAATTATGATACAAATGTAAAAATAAGTTCAGTTATTCCCATTCTCCTCAATCCAACATCAAATAAAGCAACAATGACTGTTAAGAGTTACAGTCTCCCTTCCCCCCACCCCACCACCCCGTCCGTACAACCTAGCATTTTACACGCTTTCACATTTATTATCATGTTTTTCTCAGAACTTCCAAGGAGGAAGGTAAGGATGGTATATATCTGATATATCACAGATAAAAAACACTAGTTTCAGAGAGGTCAATTAACTCACCCAAGGTCATCTAGCAACCGTGTGGTAGAGACAAAACTAAGCTTTTTGTCTCTCCTTCCAGTGATCTTTCCATTATTCAACACTACTCCATGCCTCAATTTCAACCATTCCTGAGCAATAATCAAGCTTTATAACTATTAGCTGCTAGCTGACCTTAGATGAGTTATTTAATCTGCTTCACCTTCAGTTTATTCATCTGCAAAATAAAGAGCACAAAAAAATCTACCTCATACAGCTGTAATACAGAATAAATAACGTATCCAAAAAGCTTAGCATAGTACCTGGAATGTACAAAGTAAGAACTCACTATACCATCACTACATTCTGGCCTACAAAGACAGCAATTTTAATTTCTTATCATCAACTAACAAGTTATCCGACCCAGTTATCCACAGAATCTAAGAATCGTCCTAACGAATAAATCAAAGCACTAATTCTCTTTGGTTATATCAGACGATAATTAGGATTATTCAATACATGAAAAAAATATAGCTACTCCAATACATAATTAAAGTGTTCCTTCAATTTTTACTGATCCATTTGTCCTTTTTTGGCCACAGTGCTTGGTTTACTCATTCGTGTTCAGAATTAAGTATATAATAAAATGTACTTCTATTTCAAATCTTGAACCAAATGAGGACCTACACAACATCCCTTAGTTCAGGTCCTAATTTTTAATTTCACAGTAATCTAAATACAAGCTACAAAACATGTTTCTTTGTTGAATTTTTAACATTTTTTTGATTATAATATACACATTTATTGATTAAATTTAAACACAAGAAAGCCAAAAAACCTGTGTATTATTTCCCAATTTATTATGTGATCTTAGGTCGTTTTAAAAACCAGAGAAAATACCAAAAACAGTTCACCTTGCACTGAAGATACTAAATGTATCATTCCCTCAGAATCCCACTAAAGTGCTATGAAGCACAAAGATGAAAGGAAAAAAGAAAAGTCTTCATCTAAAGATGTGTCAAATGAAAGCATAGGAGGGTATGATCCAGCGCAGAGCTTCAAAAATAAGCCATTATGGGCTTCCTAGGTGGCGCAGTGGTTAAGAATCTGCCTGCCAATGCAGAGGTCACAGGTTCGATCCCAGCTCCAGGAAGATCCCACATGCCACGGAGCAACTAAGCCCGTGTGCCAAAAAATAAATAAATAAATTAAAAAAAAAAAAGCCATTATTTAGGGGAAGTCTACCCATGTCTGCAATTTACCTTGAAATGCATCAAAAAGTAAGAAATGGGTATGTATATGGATGAACAGATATGTGATGATCTAAGTATAGCAAAATGTGAAGAATCCAGGGATATTCATTGTAAAATTCTTGCAACTTCTCTAAATGTTTGCAATTTTTCATAATAAAATACTGGAAAAACAAAACAGTTAGCTTCACCTTTACCAAAGGCAACTTGCAAGTGAAAGTTTACAACACAGGATTCTGACTCACCATCTCCTTGTCAAGAAGCACTTCTCAATTCGGTGCCCAAACATAGTTTTAAAAATCAGGATACAGAAAAGTAGTTAAACAAAATGCATTAATTTAGGGCACGCTTGATGGAAAATTTTACAAAACTAGCATCAGCCTTTAAAAGTGAAAAAGAAAAACTGAAAAGGATATACAAATTGATAGCGTAAGAGAAAGATGACTAAGCCAAAATGTAAAAAGACAGCTGGATAGCAATCTTCATTTCAGGTGGTAGTAAAATACCAGGAGAACGCTATCAGGTTGATAGTTTAAAAAATACTAGGGTACAATAAGAGGTGACTGAATTAGGAGAAAAGTGCTCTACAACTTATTCTACAAACGTTACTTATTATATCATTATGAGGAAACTAAGGACGCAACATTATCAAGGCTACCACTGAAATAAAGATGTTGGGTTACAAACCAATCGTAATCATCAACAAATTACAACACAAGTATTAAGACGTCAGCCTGCAATGTTATCTGCCACTTGGATAATTTACATGCCAGGCAGTGAGCTAAATGCTCCTTATGGTTTTCTTTAAGCCTCAGGACATCTCTGTTATATATTTATTACTGCCATTTAACAGAAAGAAAATAAGGCTGAGGGTAAGTAAACAGCCTGCATAAGGTTTCACAACCTAGTAAGTGATCCAGCCAGGATTCAAACCAAATTCTCCAGATTCTGAAACCTATGCTCCTACACCATTATGCCTTCCAAACACTCAGATGATTCCATGATCTCCTGGTCAATCAGGAACTTCAAGTAAAATGACAAGAAGCTCTTTGTTTATGAGAATGAAAACAGATTTCATGAACGCCTACCCTATAAGGAAATCACCACTACCTTCAAAAACCTTATGTTATAGTTGGGGAAATAGGCACATATCAAAGTGTAGATAAACCAAGAATATTTTTAAAAAGAAAAAAAAAGGAATAGGAAAAGAAATATCATAAGGCAGTAATCATTAACTACCAATTTCACTAAATGAGTAAAAGAGCTACTTGGTAAAGTTTATTTGTTTTGTTGGGGGGGGGGGGGTGCTGTTTTAAAATTATCAATAACCTGGGACTTCCCTGGCGGTGCAGTGGTTAAGACTCCGCACTTCCATTGCATGGGGCGTGGG
The DNA here is from genome assembly GCF_030028045.1 of Hippopotamus amphibius kiboko. Lineage (NCBI taxonomy): Eukaryota > Metazoa > Chordata > Mammalia > Artiodactyla > Hippopotamidae > Hippopotamus > Hippopotamus amphibius. The sequence goes on along the minus strand of NC_080189.1, from coordinate 84,334,929 downwards.
TTCAATGCCTGGTCGGAGAACTAAGATGCCACATGCCACACAGTGCAGCTGGAAAAAAATTAATTAATTAAAAAAATAGCCTTAATCTTCAGTCTATTTCCATAGTCGCATTGTCTACCTGTGATCACTCAAAACTGCTCAGCCTCAAAGAAAATCTTGAATTCTAATACTTTACACTTTCTGATTATAACCCTAAAACACCCTAGTCCATAAGGAAAGAGGAACATAGTAAAAGAATAAAGGATTTGATGTAAAACAAACCTGAGTTCAAATATGAGCTCTACCATTTCTTAAATTCTTGGGCAAATTATTTAATCTCTCTGGGCTTTGATGCAACACAGGTGTAATAGTGATGATAATACCTACATCCCAGGGTAGAGAGATGAGAGATAAGGTATGTCAAGATCCTAGGAGGATGCCAGGTGCATACCGGGCACTCAACAAGGGTTTCTTCCCTTCTCAGATCCACCTCCCAACTTTGATCTTGAAGCCTCCAGTCTCATCCCTGCCCTCCCCAGCTACCATGGTGTTACCTCCTGCCAAAACCCAACTTGGACCTTATTCTCTTGCTTCTCATTGGTTTCCCTGTCTCTTGTTAGATAAATTCCAAGTTCCTAAATATACATCCAAATCTCTTCAATAACTATTTCTCCAGCCTCATCTTCCACCACACTCTGCTCATGCACCGATATCATGCAGTTTAAGCTTCAGCAACAATGAATTACTGGTAGCCTACACCCACAGAACTGTGCAGGTCTACCTATATACATTCTGGACCATCTCATGTATTTCACATTACAGACACTATTCTAAGCTCTTGGGCTACCGATAAATGACAAAGCCCTGGTTCTTACAGTCTAATGAGAGAGAAAACGTATTACAATAAAAACTATAATCTGCAAACAGAATGAGCTTTAAAAACAAATCTGATGGGCTTCCTAGGTGGCGCAGTGGTTAAGAATCCGCCGGCCAATGCAAGGGAGCAGGCTTCCCCTGCTCCAGGAAGATTCCACATGCTGCGGAGCAACTAAGCCTGTGCACCACAACTGTTGAGTCCGCGCTTTAGAGCCCGTGAGCCACAACTATTGAGCCCATGTGCTGCAACTACTGAAGCCCACACACCTAGAGCCTGTGCTCCACAACAAGAGAAGCCACTGCAATGAGGAGCCCGCGCATCACAATGAAGAGTGGCCCCCACTCACTGCAACTAAAGAAAGCCTGCACGCAGCAAAAAAGACCCAACACAGCCAATAAAATAAATTTTAAAAAAAATCTGATTATATCATGCACCTGCTTAAAATACTTCAATGACCTCCAATTGCCCTGAAAATAAAGAGTTAGGGTCTTTTGTAAACTGGAGAAGTCAACCGTCAACATATTTCAGCCACATGGGCCCTTTTCAAGCTCGTCAAATGCACTGTGCTCCTTCTCACAACAAAATAGTCCCACAAGCCGTTCCTTCTACCTGGAACACCTCCTCCCATACCCACTCCTACCCCCCTTCAGATATCAACATCATTTCCTTAGGGAAATAATTGTGACCATTCCTGATCCATATATCAAAGCTCCCTATGCTCTGGGGAGTCCTTATCACAATTATAATTATTTGTTAGATGTTTATATTCCCCCAGCTGATTGTAAAAAACCACATCTTGTCTATCTTGTTCACTGCTGTATCCCAGCAACTAGTCCAATAACTCACACAAAGTAGATACTTCGTATCTGTTAAAATAATGAATGAATGAACGGTAGCAAATGTGACTGATTAAGGGCTGTAGGTCTATGCCTGTCATGAAAGGGTTCATATCAAAAATAACAGGGACTTCCCTGGTGGTCTAGTGGTAAAGAATTCGCCTTCCAATGCAGGGGACGACGTGGGTTCAATACCTGGTCAGGGAACTCAGATCCCATGTACCATGGGACAACTAAGCCCATGCACCACAACTACTGAGCCCGCATGCCGCAGCTACAACCTGACAGAGCCAATAAATAAATTTTTTTAAAAGTCGAAAAAAAAAAAAAACCACTCAACAACACACAATATTTTTCAAATCTTGATGAACTCAGTTCATATCCAAACACCTCCCAGATGCTGTAACAGGGACTGTACCATAATAAGCCTGAACTTCTCAAGCTGGTCAACCAATACTCATCTAAGGAGGCAGGCCAAACAGAACAATGATTAAGAGTGTAAGCTCTAGAGTCAGAAGAAACTGCCCGGCTCTGTCATTTCCTAGCTAAGCTCTTTTGACTCAGCCCCTCCATTCACTAAATGGGGAAAATAGCAGCACATACCTGGTAGGACGGCCACAAGGACTAAAGGCTATGCCTGAGACAGACTAAATAAGCCCTCAGTGCATCGGTTAGTATCACTGTTGTTGCTGGGTACTTACTGTGTACCAGGCACCATACTGGATGCTTGTGATGGAGCGTAACTAAAACAGACACGGCCCCAGGGCTTATTCCATAAATATGTACTGAGTACCTACAGCACCATTTTCGGTGCGAAACAAGTCACATTCACAGTCCTTGCCCTAATGAAGTGTGCACTCTTGAGGAAAGGACAAACATTAAACACACACCTCAGATGAAATACAAATATGCACGTAAAATGCTTGTTACTTCATCCAGCCAAAGACTTTATATACGGAATCTACATGGGTACTAAGGGATTATAATTTACTTGATGTCAAGGGATCACTACATTATTGGATTCACCATAGCTCAGTTATCTCCGTAACTTTACAATCTAAGTTCCTGCTCAGGGACTGCCTGGCAAATGGAAGGTACTAAATAAATCTTGGCTGAATACGTAATACCAAAGGTGTAGAATGAGCCATGCGAAATCTTTACTTGCATGCTTTGGAAATGAAGATCTAGCATTTCTCCTGCTGAGCTGAGAAGAGTAAGTACTATTCCCATTTAACACAAGAGAGGAAGGGTGTATGCCAATTATACTTCATAAAACTGAAAGGGGAAAAGGGGGACAAAGGATATAACAGGTCCAACTCCTCCATCACCATAAAATTCGTATTTTTTAAAGGACTTCGTAACCTGTTCAAAGCCAGGATAAATCACCCACTGTCGGTCAGTAGTGACCCGAATCCTTCTACTACTCTTTCTTTCAGGAATAAAATATACAAAATGATAACAGTGTAACAACAGTTTAAGGATACAGGATAAAATTATTTCACAGAATGCAGGGAGACAGATGGTCACAGATCCTCCCAGCTAATGGTTTCTATAATGAAGGTTTAAGACATCATATGCAACTTTACTTATGATTATATGAGCGATTCCAGAAAATGTCAAAATAGAAATTTCAAATAATCAATAGTCTTGGCACTGGGAGGCCAAAGTATCTTACTATAAACCCATTAATTCCTTGTTTTAAATACTTTAAAACATAAAGTACATATCCTTTACAGAAGCTTCAAAAATATAAAAAGTATAAAGAAGTATCCATAATTCACAGCTTCCTTTCAGAGAACATTCTTCTAATTTTTAAAATGTGCTTTTGATAAGCCCAACAAGATTTTCATTCAACATGGGAAAAGATTTCTTACCATTCTAAGCAGTGTTAAGCCACTAACACAATCTTACCCAGCAGACAGAATTAACTTTTTTTTTTTTTTTGGCCACAGGGATAGAACCCATGCCCCCTGCAGTGGAAGTCCATAACTTTTTAAATGTAAACATATAAAATCGCTGCCCTGCCCAACACCCTTCAGTGGTTTCCCTTCACACTTGGAGTAAAACCCTGGCCTGGTTTACAAAACCCTCTACAATCTGATCCATCTACCTCTCTGATTTTACACTGTATGGGTCTCTGCTCTAGCCACACCAGCTGTTTTGCAATTCCTTAAACCTTTCAGACGAATTCTCACCTTGGACCCTTCTCACTGCTGTCTCCCCCTGCCTGAAATAACCTACTCACTTTACTCAGGCCCTTGCACAGAAAAGCCCTGATACCCTATCTAAAAAAGTCTCCTTACCTCCCAATTACTGGCTTTCATTTTCAATGACTTCCCAAAATATTTTCCCATTACCTGTGTACTGTTTGTCTTTTACCACCAGACTACAAGTTCCATAAGAGCAGGGCCTTGCCTCGTTCACCACCCAGAACACGCTAGGTGCTCAATAAACATTTAAGTGAATACATATGTGAACAAATGAATTCTATGACCTATTATTTTATCATTAGTTACTCTAAAATTCACTTGCTTTTACATTGAAACACAAAGGAAATTTGAGCTAATATGAGGAAAACCTGTTTTACCAAGTACTTACTTGGTTGATCTGCATAAGTTCTCAGTGGCACCACAGAAACTCCTTGCAGACCATGAGATATCCGATTGAAATGGCCTCTCTGAAGAAAAGAAAGTGTTCCTATTATGCAAAGTATGAATTCAAAATATACAACTACTGAAGGTCCATGAAAACAGTGAGTTGAGGCAAATGTATCAAGCAATGATTACTAATGTCTCTTCCACTGCCACAGAGGTGACACATTATTTTTTCCTCTTCTGTAAAAACAATCAGCTTGCCACACTTTTTATTATGAATAGTCAACAACCCATTTAATATTTAACCTAACATGTTATTCAGTAGTGTTAAATTTTATTAAACCTTCAGGAAGCACAGCTAACCTTTAGTACCAAGGGTCATTTTAATGTTATAACTAAATTGTTTAAAGTTCTAGCTCAAGTACTTTTATAATTTGCACCATGACAATCCTTTTACTTGTGATTACTGTTTCCTAACTCAAATCTACCACATACAATCTATGAAGATGTACCTGAAGCATCCAATAGGAATAGAAAATTAGACAAGATACCTTAGAAAACTGCACTATGTACTCACATTCAAGACCTACTCTAGTTTTACAAACTGCATCATAATCTCCACAACAACCTCTGAATGTGGATGGCTACTATTTCCTAAGGACAGTGAGGCACAAAGGAACAAAGCAAATAGCTCCTATCACAGCAGGCAAATGGGAAGCAGTGACAAAACCTACACTGATTTAGTAATGTTGTCTATTTCAAGGCAATTCTTGCACCTGAGGTCAGGACAGCGGACCAAAGAACAGCCGACTAAACGTCAGTCCGGAGTTTTAGTCCCAGCTCTGCCTCTCACTATAAGTAGGACTTCTTGCATGTTACACTAACTCTGGAAAACACAGGCTACTCATCTTTGAATCAAAGGAGTCTGGTCACGGTATTATTTTTAAGGTCTCCATCAATACTGCACCCAGCCACAATCCCACATATATACAATCTGGGTGTATTTGGTACATAGATAAAAAGGGAAAGCTGTCCCGACAACAACTTTCTACAATTAGACAGACTTCTAGGAGGAAAGTCAATGGACACTAGCTTAAAGCTGCAAACACAAGGGACCTTTGAGGAGTTCCTAGGACTAGGTGTTAGGGCTGAATCTGAGTCTTTCAAGCGGTGGCCCGAGGCTATCTGTCCACGGCAGAAAAGCCACTCACGGGCCGGGATTAGGATTAGGAAAAGGCATAAAAAGACGACCATATGGGGCAAGGTCGACTCATACTTCCTCCGCCAAGGTGGCAAAGCCTATTTTGTGCGACCCCCAGGTCCCACGGCCCAGGCTTGGGATGGGGCTGCGTGTGACTGCCGGCCGTCACACCACCGCCCAGGCCTCGGCTTCGGAGCCGCAGCCGGGAGCGAGCCGGCTCGCGGGCGGAGCCGCAGGGGGTCCCGGCCTGGCCGCCGGCCTCTCCCACCCCATGTCCCGGAGCCCGTCAGCGGGCCTCTCTGTGCCTCTGGCTCAGCACAACGCCACCCGGTCCGCCCTCACCTTGGCCAAGGAACAGGACACACGACTCCAGCTCTGCATTTTGCCGCTGGACTTCCCTTTCCGCCAAGGCTTCCTCCGCCGCTAAGCGTCTCCGCCGGCTCGCCAAGGTCTTCCCGCCCTGCGCATGCACGAGCGCGGCCTGCGTCCTCGGTCAGACGCCGCGCGATTGGCCCGCGCGGTGCGTGCCTGTCAGGCTCGGCGTCGTACACTGTCGTAAGGGCCGGAGTGCTTTGTGGCAGCGGGGAGTGAGGGACCATTTTAGGGTAAGAAAGCCTCGGGAGTTGTCATGCGATTTTATACTTGGAAGGCGGAGTAAGTAAACAAAGCTATGGTTTGCTTAAAGCACGCTACAGAAAGTGAAGTTTCACCAGTTCTTGACTGTGCTAGGCTGAGGAATCTCAGCAATTTCCGGGCATTATCTCACTTTATCCTTAAATATATGCAGGATTCCGAGTTCTCAGATGAAGCCCTAAAAGGTTAAACAACACCCCCAAGGTCTCACCAAGGACAGAGAGCTGCAGCCCTAAGGTCAAAGCTTTTAGCCTTAATTACTGCTTTATAATTTCTCCCTCAGATCAAATGCCATATAAGAGACAGGGTCACAGACTTTGGTATCACTGACATCCTACTCTAAGTAACTAAGCTGACTAGCAACATGTAGAGAACACTATCGTCTATCTCCTCACCTGGGAAACACACCTCCCTGAGAGCAAATTAGAATGGGTGGGGTGGGGGGTGAAATTATGTTTTTATAAGAGACAGTAGAATACATTGTCTTTAAGACTGAGCATGGAGGTCTAAGGTCTGATCCTTGCTTTGCGGTAACTGTATAACGTGAATAAAACTTAATTCTGCATTTCTCGAAAGTTTACTGCCCAGGCACTGTGGATTTAAATACTAATTAGAAATTAATGGGAATTCCCTGGCGGTTCACTGATTAAGACTTTGCGCTCTCACCTCCAAGGGCCCAGGTTCATCCCTGGTCAGGGAACTAAGATCCCATAAGTCTTGCAGCATGGCCAAAAGAAAAAAAAAAAAAAAAAGGAAAAGGAAAAGAAAAAGAAAGAAATTACTCTTTGCCCAGGCAAGCTGTTTTAGGGGAGAAGATATGAATGCTATTTAGTGTTTGTTATAGAGGCTGCCACTTTGCATTCAATATCCATTCTCCCTCTTCTTTCCCCTATACATGAGCATTTTGGCCATCTTAACCATTTTTATGGCTTTAGCACCCATCTACGTACACTGATAACTCCTAGATCCTTAGCTCCTGTCTCTACTTCTCTGCTGGTCTCCAATTCCATATTTCAGCTGTCTACTGAACACATCCAACTGGGTGGTTCTACCAGCACCTCAATTTCAATTATCAAATATCTGAAATATTAAATACATATTGCCTCCCTTATATTTATGATTCATGATACCTCCAGATAGCCAGTCATCCATAGGAAAAAATATTGTAACCATTCTCAACTCTTCCCTTTATCCCAATATCTAACTAGTCCCTGTTTTAGTTGACTATATCTAGAAGCAGACTTGGAGATGAGCATTTGAGTGCAACAAGTCTGTGGGCGAGATGAACCAAGAAAGCATCAGCAGTGGATGCAAAAGAGATGGCAACAGTTTCAATTACATTAATGAGTAAATTACCACTGTGGGCAATTTTGTCTTAGACTCACTGGAGACCTGTGGAAAACAGCATAGAGCATGCTTCAGAGCTGTCCTACCCAAAATATATCCATCAACTTCCATCAGGCTTTGGTTGAGGACTGCTTCTAGGGATTTTAACTTCCTGGCACATCTAGCCTGCCCTATAAGTGGGCTGAGTGAGCACCAACAACCAGAAAAATCTGTCAGGCAAAAAGTCCCTAGTGCTTCCAATAAGGCGGCTTTGGGTGAGCATGAAAAGAAAAAGTGAGTGCTAAAAGGATACAGGTTAGACACCAATAAGCTCGGCTACAATCACCAAGTTCTATCAATTCTGAAAGTGAGAATAAGAGTGAAGGAAACATTGATGATGGCTCCAAACTTTCTACCTCAGATGGTGGGGTGGGTAATGAAACCAATACAGAAATAGCAGGAAGAACAGCTTTGGGGAGAAGATAAATTGGAGATAGAAGGCTTCCTTAAGAAAGTGATGTGTGAGCTAAAATCCAAACAATTTATAGGAGTCCTCCAGGCAGTAAGTGTTACTATCATACCCATTTTACAGATGGGAAAGAATGTAGTGAGAACTGGAATGACAGGAGGCCAAAGTTCTAGACCTGAATGCTCTTCACTTTCTGTGTAATCTAGTGTAAGTTGTGTCTTGGGACCTTGATGGCCCAAATGTTCAAATGAGGGGCTACAAGCTTCCTTTCAGCTATAAAACTATTCCCCTGACTTGCAAAGAGTTGGCTTCCAGAGAACCACGTAACAGTCACGTCTGTAGGAGAGGTTCGTTACTTTGGGGGCTGTTGTCTAGTGGAACCCTCATTCCATGTTTGAGGGATCTGTCACAGTGTGAGATCACACTCCACTAGGAAGCCTGAGTGGCCATCCCTGGCTCTTCGGACCCCTAGCAGGTAAAACACACACAGAACCTACGCCAATCAGATGCTCCTCCCAGGACCAAAGTCAAAAGGCGTGGCACAAAGAAACTGAATTCATTCCACTGGCAGCTGCTGTGACTCCAGTGTCAGTGGCGAGTGGTGGCCATGGCAGTGCTCCATTCAGACCCTCCTGTGGAAAATCTCAGCTGGTGCCACGTAGCTTCCTGCCTATGTCTCAAAACTTCACATTGGTTCTTTTGCTATCGGAAAGCCTGCCAATAAATTCCTTTTTGCAAAAGTGAACCAGAGACTATTTCTCAGATTACTTGCAATCCAGAAACATGTCTAGTACACTACCATTTATTAAAAAGCTGCTATGTACCAGACAATTTAAATGAACTAAAAAAAACTTTCATAACCTTGCAAGACAGGTATCATTAACCTGGTTTTTATGGAAAGGAAACAAGCTCAGAGAGTTTAAATAACATACCTAAGCTCATGCAGTCAAAGAGCAGCAAACCAGTGTGCCCCTACCCTTTACACACTTCTGTGCTACATCTATTCATGCTGGACCCAGCACTAACCGGTGAGGAAGAGAGTTCCTTGGCTTTTTCTGCTACTTCATTCTCTTGTGGGGGAAGACCTCATCTCTGGCGTTGGCCGGCCTTGATTGTTTAACTCGGGTTTGCTGGGGTTGAATTTCTCCATCTATTAGGACACAAACAGCACACATTGTCTCAGGTGTACTGCGTATAGAGCCCTCTCCCCTGGGTCGTGGTTTCACTGTAGCCAAAATTCGGCCTCTATACATCAGTACCGAATTGAATCTCGGAAATAGTTTTGGGTGAAGTAGAAAAGAATAACTTTATTGCTTTGCCAGGCAGAGGGGGCCACAGCAGGCTAATGCCCTCAAAACTGTGTGTCCCCACCTGCAGGGGGCAGAGGAGTTTTATAGTAATGCTTCAAAGAGGAGGGCGTGATCAACACGTGGACATTCTTCTCATTGGCTGGTGGGGAGGTAATTGGGAGTCAGCATCATCAACCTGCGGGTTCCTACGGGTCTGGGGTCTACGTGCTTATGGGCAGCATGCAGTCAACTTCCTTCACCTGGTGGGGGTTTTAGTATCTGCAACATAACTCAAAAGATATTGTTATGTGTATCCCTTGAGGGGGAACCACGACCCTGCCCCCAGGCTTCACCATTGTTTCATGACGGCTCCTCCCTTGTCTCTATATCTGATTAGCAACTGTTTGAACCTACCTTTGGAACACAGGGAAGGTCATGGAGGCTGGATGAAGCCTATTTCATACAAACAAGACATGGGGGACACAGAAAGGCTTTCGTGCCCAGGAGCCCCACAGGGTCCTGCTCCGTGTCATTCTTGTGGGAATAACTGTACTTCATGTCCTAATCATCTTCTTTGTTCCTGACAGATTTCATTGTCTTAGATGATACTTGAACAACAACAACAAAACTATGCCAAAATGCCAATTTGAGCATCTGCGGTTGATTGAGTAGATAATAATTACTTACAATGTTGTTACAGCATATAAGTGAACTGAGAAAAACTCAGAGTCAAAAGCCACTAATGCTACCTGCCCAGAAGAGGACAGTGTTCTCTCATTAGGTCATTCACTCTGAGATAACTTCTGAAAAAGCAGGAAACTCCAAAAAGGAAATGTGTATAATGGAGAAGAGATGAATGGATTTATCATGAATGCTTCAAAATGACTCTAAATAAGTAGATATTATAGATCACTGATGTGCAAAATCAATAAATCAATAGTTACCAAGTGTTGTTTGTTGAACACCTACTTAGTATGAAATATTCTGCAGGACACTGAAAGGAATGCAAAGCATTATCAGCAAATTTCCTGATCTCAGAAAGTTCACAGTTTAGTTGAGATTAGGCATTTCTGAAGGCAATAAAGAATATGTGACAACAGGCCAGCACAGCCTGGGCCTTCTGGTCATACATTTCACCCCAAACACGATTAGCAAAACTCACACCCTTGCCTCCTCTAAGTCTTCCCTCAAAAGTCACTTTTTCAAATACATATACAATTAACATATGATCCACCAATCCCACTCCTGGGCATACATCCAGACAAAACCATAATTGAGAGGACTCTTGCACCCCAACATTCATAGCAGCACTATTTACAATAGCCAAGACTTGGAAACAACCTAAAATGTCCATTGACAGATGAGTGGATAAAGATGTGGTACATATATACAGTGGAATAATTATTAAGCCATAAAAAGAATGAAATAATGCCATTTGCAGCAACATATTTGTTGAGATTTGCCTGAGGTGTGAAGGGTAAGAGAGAAGAATTAAAGAGACACAATCACTTGGGTGTATGTTCTGGCACATTCCACTCTCATTTACAACCCAAGAAGAGGATTTGCATGAAGGTTCTTGTTGCCCAAGGAACCAGAGCTGGGCATGAAGAAACCCTGCCCCCTTGTGGCCATTTCCCATAACTATAACCTTAAAAATGGGGCTTTTACGGACAAGGCCTGCGGAGCTGTATGTGATACGTGCTCTCAACAAGCATCCTGGGGTAGTAATCCAAAGAGAATTCGTAAAAGGGCAGACTTCTAAGAAGCCAATTTCACGAGGTAAATTTTACTCACACTGTTTTAAAAGAAAAATAGCACGTGAAATGATGCTCAACATCGCTCATTAGTAGAGAAATGCAGATCAAAAGTACAAAAAGGTATCGCACGTGTCAGAATGGCCATCATCAAAAAGCATACAAACAATAAATGCTGGAGAGGGCGTGGAGAAAAGGGAACGCTCCTATGCTGTTGGTGAGAATGTAAATTGGTAAAAGCTACTATGGAGAAGAGTAGAGAGGGGACTTAAGAAGCTGAAAATAGAGTTACTGTATGATCCAGCAATCCCAGTCCTGTGCGTATATCCAGAGAAAACTGTAAGTTGAAAAGACACATGCATCCCAACCCTCACTGCAGCACTCTTTACAATAGCCAGGACATGTCAACACATGGATGGATAAATAAGATGTGGTACATATATACAAGGGACTATTACTCAACCAGCAGCCAGAATTGCCACACTGTTAACAGAAACCTAAACACTACTTTCTCTGATGTGCAGGAGGAGACCCAATCCTATACCAACACCTGTTTTGATTCTTTGGTCACCCTGAAGTCTGTATTCATAGCCTACCAGGGTTTGTTATAATCTCCCATATCATTAGAGACTGTTCAGGACAAAAAGTGCCTTTCAGCTATTTGGGAATAGTATGAGGCATGTCCACTGGCTTTTTAGGATTTATCTTGTGAGCCCATCGTATGTTTACCCTAGGTATAGCTGTCGACCTATGAGCATCCTTCACACCGGCTACCGTGGTTATTTCTATCCCTACAGGATTGCAAGTATTTAGCTGATTAACAACTCTTCACGGAGGTAATATTATATGACCTCCCACTATGTAATGAGCTTTAGGCTTTATTTTTCTTTTCACAGTAGGTGGTTTGACAGGAATCATCTCAGCCAATTCACCCCCGGACATTGTCCTCCACAATACGTGCTCTGCAGTAGCACAATTCTGTGATGCAGCGTCCATGGGAGCAGTCTTCACTATCACAGGAGGCTCCCTACACTGATTCCACTCTTCTTGGGTTATACGCTTAACTCAACATGAGCAAACATTCACTTCACAGGTGTATTTGTGGTAGTAAGTATGACTTCCTGCAGCACTTTCTCGGCCTCTCAGCGATGTCACCACGTTACTCCGAGTACCCTGATGCGCACACAACATGAAATATTTTGTCTTCAGGCTCATTCATCTCAGTAACAGCAGTAATGCTAACAATCTTCATAATTTGAAAAGCATCTGCATCCAAATGAGAAGCCTCAGTAGTGGAAACTGCCACTCCTAACCTCGAATGGTTACAAGGATGCCCTCTACCATATTCTGTTTGAAGATCCCACCTATATAAATGCAAAATAAGGAAGGAAGAACTCAAGTCCTTTTCAACCAGTTTCAAGCCAACACCATAACCAGTATATCTTTCTCAATAAATGAGATAAAAGTAAAAAGTTACGTAACTTTGTCAAAGTTAAATCATAGGCTAAAATCCTATATAGCACTAAGACATACCCATTTCATCTAGGCTCTCAAGATGCAACATCACCGATTATGGAAGAATTTTTACATTTTCATAATCACACATTAATGATCATTTTAAAAATAAATTCTCTGGTCCTCTATATTATTTCACTAAGATTGATAACTAAACTGACTCTTATACGTACAATAGATGCACAGGTAGAGAGCAATTTACCAGCCATCATTGTAATCTTGATTGCTCTATCATCAGTGCGAATCCCTTACATGACACATGAAATCAATAACTCTTCCAGAACCATAAGCACTATGGGTCAGTAATGATACTGAAGCTACGAATACACAGGTTATGAAGATTCAAATGTTGACTCCTCTGTAATCCCCACACCAGATCTAAAACCAGGAGAATTATGACTAACAGAAGTCAACAAGGGACTTCCCTGGTGGTGCAGTAGTTAAGAATCCGCCTGTCAATGCAGGGGACAGGGGCTCCATTCCTGGTCTGGGAAGATCCCACATGCCACGGAGCAACTAAGCCCGTGCACCACAATTACTGAGCCCGTGTGCTGCAACTACTGAAACCCTTGTGCCTAGAGCCTGTGCTCTGCAACAAGAGGCCACCACACTGAGAAGCGAATGCACCGCAATGAAGAGTAGCCCCCAGCTCACCACAACTAGAGAAAGTCCACATGCAGTAACAAAGGCCTAACGCAGCCAAAAATAAATTAATTAAAAAAAAAAAGTCAACAACCGAGTAGTATAGAGATAGTCATTGAATATTAGTTTCATCTGAAAATGTTTTACACTCATAAGCTAGTCCTTCTTTAGACCTAAAAAGAGCTGCTATCCCAGGATGCCTAAATTAAAGAATCCTCACATCGACAGGACCAGGCCGATGTTGTGGACAGTAATCAGTAGAGGTGGTTTTCCTGAGTTCAAAGTCAGGGCCAAGGGATGTGGCTGAGACATGGGGTGAATCTGGAGCCTATGGGGGATGCAGTCTCCAAGCTGCAGGATAGGAATGGGGCCTCTGGGGTCCCAGGCCACCCACCATGCCCTCCCGAACAGGATCTTGGCAGTGATGAGGCAGCCCTAGCACTTGTGATGCCCCAATGCTGTGTCCTATGTGGGCCCCATGCCCTTGGGACCACACCCCACACTCTGCAGGTCCATGCTGCAGGGTCCTTCCTGCCGCCAGGAGTAGAGACCACCCAGCAAGCAGGCCCCTCCCCAATCAGAAGGAAGAGGGGAGGAGAGCAGGGGCACCAGGGGAATCTCAGTCAGACAACAACACCCCAGGGGTGCCAGTGGGGACAGTGATGACAGACGAGGCACAGCCCAAGATATGGGACCAGAGTGCTCAACAGGCAGCTGTCAGGTCCTGGCTCCTCTGCACCCTGGAACCCCTTGTCCCTCATACACCCCCTCCCTCATACCCCCTCAGATGCAGACAGGCAGAGCTTCAGATTGAAAGTCAGTGCTTCCAAAATGACCCGTCAGCAAACACTGCAAGATTTCACTCCAATGGAGGCCCTGGAATCCACAACTCACAGATGTCAGTGCCAGCGGGAGTGGGAGGGGATGGGGAGTGAGACTTTCATGGTTGTGGAATTTTGGTTTTACAAGATAAAAAGTTCTAGGGATGGTGGGGATGCTCCATGAGAAGGTGAATGTATCTGATGCCTCAGAAACATGCACTTAAAATGCTGATGATGGCAAAGGGTATGCGACGTGTGTTTTATTTTACTTAAAATAAATTCCTAAAATAATGTCTTGTTAATTAAGATTCCATTTCGACTCCCCTTTATCACAAATGTGGGAAGCCCAGGCACAGTCCCCCACTTCAGGGGCCATCATGGTACCCTCCCATCGCATGTGAGGGATCATTCTTAGGGGGAGCTAGTCTGTGCTCACCTGAGCTTTGTCCAGGGGAACCCCGACAGTGGTGACCCCCATGGATTAGATATATGATATGCTATGATATTAATATGATACCACCAAGGGTTGTCACTCAGCAGCAACCCACTCAAAAATGCCTGACCTCATATGAATATGACAGGAGAAGAAAAGGGACCACAGGTTAATCAGGGCAACACCCCCAATTCAGATGTTGGAAATCTCAGTGGCGACAAGACACATTGCAGTCAAAGAACAGATATGGGGTCTCCCCGTACACATGATCCTAACTCATGCAGATGGAGTGAGACCCACACAATCCCCAGACCCTGCACGTGAGGTCACACATCCACAGTCTCTAGGGTGACGTCACCTCCCCCAGACCCCCCACACCTGGGATCACACGTCCCTGTGGTCAGGACACCATGGCTCTGCTGGTTGGCTCCCTAACGAGCCAGGTTCCTGGGACCTCCTGGGACGGCAGAAGGAAATGGAGAGTCGGTCTCCCCTCCCCACACTTGTCCCAGAGAAGTCCCCCTCTTTTCACTTTGGTTCTGTGTGATTTTAACTCTTTCTAAAGCTTTCATGCTGGAGTTGAATACACTACCTTGGTTCTGGCAGGCTTTGTCTTTTCTTGTCCCATTAAAGTGTTGAGAAAACTCACAGGACAGCCAGGCTGAAAGACAAGGGGCAGCTCTGGTCTCTGCTGAGCAGGGACAGTCGACCCGAAGGAGAGCTCAGCAGCAGTCTCTCCTGTTGCTCATCGGCCTTTTGCCTAATCCATGTTCCCCGAAATCAATGCACCAGGTAAACCTGCCTCCCTACTCGCCATGCACATGCTGGTAAATTGGAATAATTACCAGGTAGCCGACCTGAGGATTTTCCATGAGCCCCAGGGAAGGTGAACCTTGCAGGGATAAAGACCAAGGCCCCAACCACAGCACTGACCCTTGGGAAGGCCTGGTAACCACACTCAGAACAGAGGCTGTCACCTAGACAAGCACACCTCAGCTCCAGACGCCAGACATCTAAGCACTGACATTCAGTTGCAGGCACGGAGCTCTCTAGGACCGAGGCCAGGCTGGGTCTCTACCCAGGCCTCCACATCCCCTCTGAAGCTCCTAGGACTGCAGCCAGATTGGGTGTCTACCCAGGTCCCCAGGTCCCTTCTGAAGCTCTCAGTACAGAGGCCAGGTCTCTACCCAGGTCCCCATAGTACTAGTGTATACAGCACACGGTCAGGTCTAAGTTTTCTTACTGTAGACAGCACATGGTCAGAGCTAAACATAATCAGTGGACAGGACATGGAGAGGTCTAAATCTACCGGGCTCTAAATCACACACATAGGGTCTCTCATCTTTGGACGAGGGGCTCACCCCAGTGAGGGCACTAGCATGTACATTTCTATATCCTAGAATAAATCGACATTGGGCTCCACCCTTCACTCACATCAGGAAACTGAACAAAATCTTTGTGGTCAAACATTTCAACAGGCAAAACAAAAACGTCACCAATTTCTCTGGCCGCCGATGGTCAGGACCCAGGGTGAGCCAGGAACTTCTTATAGTGCAGCCCAATCTCCTGCAAGGACAGACAAGAAGTGGCCTGATTCCAGCATCTCTGGCTTCCAGCAGGCTGCACTGGAAGCCCAGGCAGGACAGTCCTGCATGGTCTGGGCAGGGAGCGGTGGTCCATGCATTTTGCTGGCAGACTCCAGGCAGGGAGCTCAGGGCCCCCGACAGTCCTGTACTCAGGTCCTGCTTCCCCGTAGCATGTGGGGGGGACAGGGAGGTGGGGGGGGGGGGCTGACAGCTCCTATGGCTCCTGGTCAGGTGACCTCATGCCTTGGGGCTGACACCCAGCATGGGCACCACAATGTCTTGTAGGGGAGACACGGGGAGAGGCTGGGGCACGGAAGCCATCAGAACAGAGAAACCACGGCAGAACTCCTCACACACTGGCTGGTCTCCAGCCGGTGACCCACCTGCCCATCGAGGGCCCCATGCCATCCCCCACCCCCTACCCCCATGTGCAAGGTGCCTGTTCTTTCAAAAGCACAGGTCTCACATGAAAGAGACCCAAACCTCCCCCCACCCCATGCTGCATTTGGGGAGAACGAACCCCCTTAACTGGGCAAAGGGAACCTGTGAGGAAAGGGGTGGTGGCCCCATCTGAGTCAGGCCCTGGCTGAGAGATGGGAACATAGGAGCCAAGTCCAAGGCCTGGAGGCCAGGCAAACAGGAGGGGCGCCCCCAGCCCTGGCTGGGCTCTCCAACTGCGACATCGTAGCTTATAGGAAACCCGGGGCAGGTGACCGAATGTAACAGGGGCCTAAGTTGGACCCTGAATGGGGCTTAAAGAAGGTGTGAAGGACGTTACTGAGACAGTGATGGTGATCAGAAGACAGACTCTGTGCTAGGACATCCTGCTCCATCCATTTAAACCCCTGAGACCTGTGACCTTCGCATGGCTCCCCAGGATTGTTTGAGCAGCTATGTGCTGACATATCTGGGGCCCAATTCAGTCTGCAACCAACTTGCAGGTGGTTCCGGCAAACACACAGGTGTGTGCCCAAGCATGCGCACCTGCACACACACACACGCACAGCACAGGCGTGCAAACAGGCACATGCACACACACGGCACACGCACAGGGAATAAAGTGAACACAGTGAAGCATTAATTCCTGAACACAAGTGAAGCGCACGTGTATTCTTCCCTTTTTCTTAGCTTTGATATTTTTCAAAATAAAAGGGTTAAGAAAAAAGTTAATGGCAAATGACTTCTGATTCATAGGACCTTCTGAAGTTATTCCACAAAGATTACAAGACATGAGAAATTAATGTAGATATTACATGTGTCCATTGACGGATGAATGGAGAAGCAAAACATGGTCCATCTGTACAATGGAGTGTTATTCAGCCTGAAAAGGAAGGCACTTCTGACACTGGCTGCAGTGTGGATGAACTCTGAGGACATTATGCTCAGTGACAGAAGCCAGACACGAAAGAACAAATAGTGCCTGATCCCCTCATATAAGCCCCTCAAACAGTCGGATGCACAGAGACAGAAAGTAGGATGGTGGGGGCCAAGGGCTGAGGGAGGGGAAATGGGGAGGGAGTGTTTAATGGGGACTGTTTCAGTTTTGCAAGATGACAAACTTCTGGAGGTAGATGGCAGTTGGCATTGCACAACAGTGTGAGTTACTTCATGACCCTGAAATGTGCACTTAAAAATGGTTAAAGATGGTAAATTTTGTGTTATGTGTATTTGACCACAATTTTTTAAATTTTAAAAAAACAACAGGAAATAGTCCCTGAATGCAACAAGATGCACAACTTCACTAACAACCCAGGAATTAAAACCATAGGATCCTAGAATAATGGAAATAAAATCAAGAATAAACTAATGGGACCTCATGAAACTGAAAAGCTTTTGCACAGCGAAAGAAACCATAAACAAGACTCGAAGACAACCCTCAGAATGGGAGAAAATATTTGCCAATGAAGCAACGGACAAAGGATTAATCTCCAAAATATACAAGCAGCTCATGCAGCTTAATACCAGAAAAGCAAATAACCCAACCCACAAATGGGCAGAAGACCTAAATAGACATTTCTCCGAAGAAGACATGCAGATGGCCAACAGACATATGAAAAGATGCTCAACATCACTAATCATTAGAGAAATGCAAGTCAAAGCCACAATGAGGTATCACCTCACATCAGTTAGAATAGCCATCGTCAAAAAAACTAGAAACAATAAATGCTGGAGAGGGTGTGGAGAAAAATGGAACCCTCCTGCACTGTTGGTGGGAATGTAAGTTGGTACAGCCACTATGGAAAACAGTTTGGAGGTTCCTTAAAAAACTGCAAATAGAACTGCCATATGATCCAGTAATCCCACTACTGGGCATATACCCAGAGAAAACCATAATCCAAAAAGAAACATGTACCATAATGTTCATTGCAGCACTATTTACAATACCCAGGACATGGAAGCAACCTAAATGCCCATCAGCAGATGAATGGATAAAGATGATGTGGCACATATATACAATGGGATATTACTCAGCCATAAAAAAGAATGAAACTGAGTTATTTGTAATGAGGTGGATAGACCTAGAGTCTGTCACACAGAGTGAAGTAAGTCAGAAAGAGAAAAACAAATACCATATGCTAACTCATATATATATGAAATCTAAAAAAAAAAAAAAGTACTGATGAACCCAGTGACAGGGCAAGAATAAAGATACAGATGTAGAGAACGGACTTGAGGATACAGAGTGGGGTGAGGGAGGGCAATGGGGAAGCTGGGACGAAGTGAGAGAGTAGCTTTGACATATATACACCCCCAAATGTAAAATAGCTTGTGGGAAGTTCCTGCATAACATGAGACAAACTCGATGATGGGTGATGACTTAGAGGGCCAGGTTAGGTAGGGTGGGAGGGAGTTGCGGGAGGGAGGGGATATGTGTATAAATACAGCTGATTCATTGTGGTGTACCTCAAAAATTGTTACAGCAGTGTAAAGCAATTATATTCCAATAGAGAGCCTAAAAAAAAAAAAAAAATAGGAAAAAACTGTGCATACACCTACCAGACTGGCAGACATGAACGACACAGTATGGAATATCAGCAGGACTTGGAGAAGTGGAAAGCCTGGTACCCAGCAGGCGTGCAACCACTTCTGAAACAATCTGGCCTCAGAGAGCGAAGTCCATGCACACAGACCCACAGTGCTGCTCCCAGTTAAACACAAACCCGCCGGCACTGCACCAGGACACACAGACATGGACTCCGCAGCCACAGGAGCCAAACCTGAAACCAACCTGAAGGTCTTCACAAGCAGATGCAGAAATGAACCATACACACTCCTGTGAAGGAATATTCCACAGCAACGGAGCACGTTTTTGTTTAAAGGTAGTAAAACTATAAAAATTATTTTTAAAAAAACTATATTCACATGATGAAAGAATCTCATGGACACAATGCTGAGCCACCAAGAGCAACAAAGTAGCACGCCCGGTACACTCACTCACAGAGTTCAGAACTGGGCAAAGCTGGGCTGCGTTACTTAGGGACGTGTACCTGGGCGTAAACTATGAGGACAAGATCACTGGCGCAAAATTGGGAGAACAGCTAGCTCACGGTGGGGAGGAGGCCGTGAGGAGGGAAGGGCACTCAGGGTGCCCTCTCGTCATGTTCTGTTTCTTGATCTTTATGATTATTCTTTACATGTATATAACCTAATCCTTAATATGTACTTGTGTTACCAAGTCCAAGCTTGCTCTGCTTGCCACACGACAGGGCAATGAATCAGAGACGAGGTGTTGAGACAAGGAATACAACTTTATTCGGAAAGCTGGCAGACCGAGGAGATGGCAGACTACTGTCTGTCAGAAAACCGTCTTGCCTGAGTTAGAATTCAGGCTGCTTTTATACTAAAAAGGGAAGGGGGTGTTGTTGGTTGTTGCGGACTGCTTGGTGCCAGGATCCTTTGTTCTTGCAGCTGTCCATGTAGGTCAGGTTACGATGTTCCTGTAAACCTCCAACAAGGCAAATGTTATTCTTTGTTCCTCAACTTTAATGAATGAAAAGTGTTATACCTTTAAAGGTGAGAAGCTGGAGAATGGGCTACCATGTATATCTCAGGCTATAAAGCAACATTCTAAACTTGCAGCAAAAGCAATAGAATACAAAGGTTAGTGTAAAACAAACAGATCTAACATGGAGTCTGATTTAATTCTTCCCTGTAACACTTACAGCTTAGCATTTTTGTTTATTAAGAAAGGGGTCCCCCCAACAAAGTAGAAGGAGACCTGCTTCTCCCGGGGAAACAAAGGATTACCCATTAAATCATGATACTATGGCTGCTTCAACCATCAAGCCTGACAACTCCCATGAGAGGGGCACCGGGGCCACGACACTCAGAAGGAGGCTCTGGGACCTCAGTCCTGGGTCACTGCCTCTGAGGAGCCCACCGCACACACCTGGTCAAACTTCTCAGTCATTCTGTGCATGACACTTTTGCCTTGGCCGCTCTGGCACAGCTGGGCGGGCACCACTGCTGGGAGAGAAAGAAGAAATGTACAGAAGAGGGAAGTGGGGTTCTAGCTGACCCACCTCCTTCTACGGAGATGATGCCATAATCCCTAAGAGAAGACAGCAAGGCCACGGAACACAGCTTCTCTGTCTGAGGCCTAACCACACGAGGGCCCCACGCTTCTGATACCACAGGGAGAATTTCAAGAGTCGCCCTCAGACCACCTGGTTGGACACAACAGGGCTTTCAGACACGCCTGCCTGGCCGCACACCTCTGGTGTCAGATTCTGGAGGTGAGCCTGGAAGCCTCCAGTTTCTCACTTTTGATACCATCTTTACTGAGATTTAATTTCCACACCACACAATTCACCCATTTTAAGTATAAGTTCAGTGGTGGTGTGCACAGTCACAGGGCTGTGCGGCCAGTAGCACAGTCCATTTGACAACATTTGCATCATCTCCCCAGACCCCACCCTTTAGAGGCCACCCTCACTCCCCACAGCCCCAGCACCACCAGTCCGCTTTCTGTCCTATGGACTTGCCTGCTCTGGGCATCTCATGTAAGTACAATCAACTCATTGTCTTTCCGTGTCTGGCTTCTCTCACTGGGCACCGTGTTTTCGAGCTTCATCCACATGGTGGCCTGTGTCAGCACATCCCTCCTTTTCATGGCTGAGTCACACTCGCCCTCTCTGCTTCTGACTCTGTAATTAACTGTGACTCCCTGCCTACACTGCACTGGGCTGATGAGACATTCACCTTCCGTCCTGCTCGGGGTGTAACCTGCGCTTTTAACCCACGCCCAGGGGTCCTGTGCAGAGGCGGAAAGCCCAGCCCCACATGCTATACAGCCCCCCTGTGTGACCAGAGCCCAGGAGGAAGGGTGAGACGGGCCTGCATGTTTACAGGACCAGCGTCCTACAGTCTCATGTGAAACCAACTTGCTGGTCAGCATCCTGTGAGAGCAGCTCCCCAGAGCGCCATGCGGACAAGACAGAACAGTCAGGGGCCACGGTGCTGCCTTCAGGTCAGGTCCACTCGTGGCAACTGTCTAGTTGGAAAGTGCTGAGGCTCCAGGGGAGGGTCCCTTCCTGCCTCTTCCAGCTTCTGGCATCCCTGGGCTTGTGCCTGCCTCCCTCCCATCTCTGCCTTCATCTTTATTTATTTATTGGCTGCGTTGGGTCTCCGTTTCTGCGAGCAGGGGCTACTCTTTTTTGTGTGGGTGGGCTTCTCATCGCGGTGGCTTCTCTTGTTGTGGAGCACAGGCTCTAGGTGCACGGGCTTCAGTAGTTATGGTACGTGGGCTCAGTAGTTGTGGCTCACAGGCTCTAGAGCACAGGCTCAGTAATTGTGGTGCACGGGCTTAGTTGCTCCACAGCATGTGGGATCTTCTCAGACCAGGGATTGAACCCATGTCCCCTGCATTGACAGGCGGATTCTTAAACACTGTACCACCAGGGAAGTCCTTCTGCTTTCATCTTCATGTGGCTTCCCTTCTGTGTCTGTGCCTCCGGTTATCTTATAAAGACACAGTTACAAAGAATTGGGGTCACCCTAAGGCCCCTGTCTTATCTACTTACACGAGCTCTTGTCCTGACCTCCAAATGAGGTCATGTCCTGAGACCCTGGGATCAGGACATGGACGTCTTTTTCCCTGGGGGATACACAATCCCCATTCACTCTGAGATAACAGAGAATGTTGCCCAGGAAACAAGCAAGCCCCTTTCCTAAGCCAGCCCCTTGAAGAGGTCTGAGCCTGCCTGGTCTCTTGAAGACTGACCTGGGCAAGAGAGTGTGGCTTATGATTTGAGTATAAAGGATGCCAGGAAGCACCCGTGTGAGGCTCCTCTTTGCAGCTGCAGCACTGAACCAGCTGATGAGGTCCAGCAGGGTGACTCCATCCTCCTTATAGGACTTGACCCTTGTGCTTTGGGGGCAACAGGCCGCAGTGAGCGGGTGTATGATTAAGTGTATGTGATGGGCCTGCAGTGAGCAGGTGAGCACATGTGTGTGACATCAGGCACATATGATGGGTCAGCAGTGAGCACACATGTATGAGAGATCAGGTGCGTGTGATGGGCCAGCCGTATGCATACATGTGATCAGGCGCATGTGGCATCTTGGTGGGCAGGGCTCCACAGGGCTGTGGCACTGCCACGGGCTCGAGCCACCGACTCTGCCTGCCGTGCAGCACCCCTCCCCACCTCCACCGCCCTGTGCCCCCCCCCCCACGTGCCCCAAGGCATCCGGGCCACAGAGGGGTAGTCCCTGCACCTGAGATGAAAGACAAGGAAAAGACTTGAGGGGCTGCGTTTTCCCCCACCGGGAGCCCCGTATGCAGGGGCGCCAGTGGGGGCACGTCAGACACGCAGGGCCGGACATTCCAGTTCATCTTCCCCCAACACGGTGGGTGAAAGGAGAGCCGTGTGGGACCTCAGACCATGTAGGACAAGGTGTGTGTCGAGGACCATCTCACCACTGTCGATTGGCCCATTCAGTGTGCTTTCCTGTGAAGTGCTGTTCCTGACTGGCCCAGGTTTCTGCTGCGCTGTGTATTCTTGGGACAGACATATGGCTATTGATCATTGGGTTGTTTTACATATACGTGTGTGTGTATACAGCAACATTATATACATATACACACACACATATTTAGACAAATGCATAACGTCATCTATCCACAATTATGGTGTCATACAGAGTATTTCTCTGCCCTAAAAATCCTCTGTGCTCGCCTGTTTGATGCCCTCATCCCCTGGCAACACCACCCACTTACTGTCTCTGTAATCTGCCCTCCCCAACATGTCATTTGGTTGGAATCACATAGGACATAGCGTCTCAGACCAACAACTTCCTGTTCTTTTATTATTTGAAATTCTCTTCTCATTCCACATCACTCAGAGTATATTATTCCAATGCAATGGACTTTGACGCCTAAACGTCTCATTGGTTATCCAGCATATTCATGCTTATAAATAGATCATTAAATTTTTGTTTTCTTTACTATGACCATAGCGTTCTAAGGGTTATATTTTTTTCTGAATTATTATTACAGTTATAAATAGTTCCCACACATCAAAGCAGGATATATATGATTACACATTTTTATAATTATTAAACAGAGATAAATACTTACCTGAAACATGTCTTTTAATAGAATGAATGTAACTTTTCTCATTTTTTTTTTATATATTCAAGGATGACCATGACTAATTGCTAGGAAGAGAAAAGAGTCAATAATTGGATCTATTCCTAGTTTGTAGTTTTTAGATATTAGCACTGAGATACCTTGTTCAGATAAGAGTGGGAGTTTTGTTATAAAAATGTCACTTATTCTTTCCATTCCTTCCCAATTACATACCCAGATAGTACACAAAAGCTTTGGTAACCTATCAGCTGACAATGTGATTAGCTTTTCTTTCAATCTTGTTGAAAGCAAATCATGGGAAACTTTCAAGAGGATTTATGAGAGTCCCTTTTCAGTATCTGGGAAGCAGGACAAAATTTTCACCAGGCTCAGCAACTGAGCAACTGTCGATTTGACCAGCTACTCTTGAAGTGAGAAAGTCTTGCTTAACCTGATGGCCCAGGAAAGTTGCAGCCCTGGCCATCTTATCCTGCCTCTGGGCATGTGGTATGTTACTTTAATAAAGGGCTCTTACTGCAGGATGTGTTTTAAGTGCATTTTCTTCAAATCTGCATATTTAGCTTATTCTGCTTGTGGAAGATGATTGGCGTGTCCATCCTCCCTGCTTGGCCCACCAGCCTGGTTGGATGCTCTGATAGTCAAGACTCATGTCAATGTTCACTGCAAGAAAAATGTGACGGTTTGTGTTGAGAGGAGGCTCACCAAACCGGTGAGAGGCAAACTGCAGGACACATCCTGAAAGCAGCCTTGCCAAGATCAGAACAAGATGGAGCTGGGGTGAACATGGTTCCTATTTAAGTCACAAAAACAGGAGCAATCAAAACGCTGCTACTCATTAAGCCGCTGAACATGCAATGGATGATGGCCAAAACTCTGGGATATTTTAACAGCTTTATCGAGGTGTAATTGACTTACAACAAATGCACATGTTTAAAGTGTACAATTTGATAGGTTTTGAAACACGCATACCCCATTAAGATAATGATTAACTAACCAATGAAAAATGAATCAATGGTCAATCTAAGAAAGAAATGGAAAATTTTATTTGTGCCAACCTGAGGATTATAACCCAGGAGACAGTTTTTCAGAAAGCTCTGAGGACTGTTCTGAAGAGGTGCAGGGGGGGAGGGGAGGAGCAGTATATGTGTGAATTTGATGAAGGGGTTCACGCAACCAAGCATGCAGCTTGGTAGGAGGTCACTGCTATTCAGGAGGAACGGATACCTTAGTGGTTTTAGTGCCATTTTAGTGTGGGAAGAGGCAAGAATCCAGGTTCATAAAAATTTTCTCCTGAAAATATCTAACTCTCTGAGGGCCAGTTCTGTCAGTTTTCCCAGAGCACAAAATGCCTCATCCTGATCTTCATCCTGAATTCCTTTCAGGGTGTCCTGTAAGTCAGCAACAGTGGTTGTTGATGACTTAATTCTTATAGAACTGGATGGTGGGAACATTCTTTATGCTACAATCCCCTCCCTTTTGGTCTTAATTTTGACCAAGTTTTAGGAGGCATTTCATGACCAATTTATCCCACGGCCCTAGGAATGCTCATTCCTAGGTCAGGCAAAGATTTCCTTGATAGGCCACTCAATGTGCTGTTACTGGAGTAGGCCCTGTTGCCAGCCTCTGGGCCACCTGTCCTACTAGTCTGTTATGGTTCAGGAAATGGTTCCCTCTTATGCTTCTTCCCATATCTAGAGTTACACTATTACAATCACCGATCTTATAGAACTATGTACTTGACAATTGTTTTAGGTCACCTAGTCATCATCATTTTTAGCAGAGGCTCAGTCACATATTTGGTAATGCAAGAAACAAAAATCTTGTAAAATAGGTACAATACAAGTAACATAGCTAGTGATATTAATAAGGTTGTAAGTAAGTATTTAAGCTAAGAACTTCTTTTAGGTGCAGCCCAGTATCTCCCCAGGTCATCCAAGCAGTCTGTCCTGCACCAGTCATTATCTGTAAAGGAAATGATACAGTGTCCTTGTCCATAAAGCCCACCAAAGATGTCTGCACGGACAAGGTGAGTGGTGGGTCATCGTGACCCCTTACAGGATTAGAAATGGAATGTTATCTTCTAAGGAGTTACATGGCTGTTGCCAGAAGGAGAAAATTTCATTTTTGTGGCTGAGCAGATATTTCTGCCACTGGGGAGGTCAGGTTAACACAGAACACACAGGCACATGCGCCCTGGTAGGAGGGAGGAGGTCAAAGGGCAGAGAAAAAAAATTTTTTTAATTTTTCTTGTGTTGCCTTAAAACACAAATTTTTATTTCATCAATACCCTCATCCCCAGAACTTTCCTCCTACTCTCCCCAATCCAGGCAAACTAGAATCTGCTTTCTGTCACTACAGAGTACTTTGCATTTTTGGAAATGTACATGCGAGTGTGTATGGGGGGGGGGTGTATCAAACTTTGGTTTTCACCTTCAGAATAAGTAACCAAGAAGCAATAAAGATTAAAAAAACACCTTCAATGACTTTATCACAGTCAAACTTCAAGGCAATAGAAAGGTATTTACTGGGGCTGGGGCAGGACAGATCAGGTCATCAGGTAGAATACATTGTATTAATAGAAAAGTGTACAGATACTCTATTAATGGAAAGTTATAAACATTTTCTAAGGTTTGATGAGGACCAACCACACATAGAGTAAACAAAAGCAGCTCTGGCCACTCCAGGAAAGCACACCCACTGGGAAGAAGTCACAGAGCGCTTGCTCCAGGGCACAACCCCAGCCCTGGAGAGTGTGACAGTCGACAACCCATCCCGTCTTCACTTTCCCAGGGCCTTTCCTTTCACGTAGAGAAAAGCTGAAAATAACTGCTTGTTCTAAAAATGTGAAACATTTTTGTGTTCACCCCTCTCACCAGCAATTTGGATACCTTGTCCTTGTGGGCTCTGCCCGGGGGCAGTGGTTCTCATGTTTTTGAAGGATGGACGAGGCACAGGTGCAGAACTGTCCTGGCTCCACCCACAGCTGATTTCCTGCTGCCTGGCGAGGCCACCTGCCCCATCTCCGGTCCTGGCCCTTAACACAAACGTCCCTGGACCAAGAAAGGCAGGCAGTCTTGTGTTACAGGCTTGTGCCTGCTATGGGCTGAATCGTGTCCTCAAAATTCACATGTGGACTCCTGACCCCCAGGGACCTCAGAATGGGACTGTGTTTGGGGATGAGGTCTTTAAAGAAGTGACTAAAATAAAATGAAGTCACTAGGGTGGGTTATACTCCAGCGTGACTGGTGCCCTTATAGGAAGAGGAGATTAGGACACACAGAGGGATGACCATATGAGGACACAGGGAGAAGACGGCCATCTACACACCAAGGAGAGAGGCCTCAGCAGGAACCAGCCCTGCTGACACCTTGCCCTGGAACTTCCAACCTCCAGGACTGTGAGAAATAAATGTCTGTTGTTTAGGGAGCCCTGTATGTTGTATTTATCGTGATAGCCAAGTTAAGACGTCTTGCATCTATAGGGCCTTAAGGATTTAACGTCCTAGGAAGAGGGGACGGCACCAGGTTCCCTCTGCATGTGAGCTGCTCTGCACACAGGGGCAGCTGCAAAGTGACTCCTTCCAAACCACACACTCTCCTGCACCCTGGACAGGGGGGCACATATCCCTGTCTGGGAACCTCTGGTCTCAGCTGGGTTCTCCCAGGCATACAAATTGTGCATTTGTGGTCAACACAAAGGTTGGGGTTCTCGGGCACATTGTGGGGGTGCCCTGAGTTGCCAGACATCCTGCGGGAAGGGTTGCCCTGGGCCTGCCCACCCTTCCTGGGAAGGACCTGCTCGCGATTTTCCGAGCTGAGAATCTGACTTTTTCTACTTTACACACAAGTTATTTCTGAATGGCTTTAAGAAATACTAAATTTTGCAGAAATATAACAATGATGTAATTCCAGGAAAGCTTGTTCTCACAGTCATTCAAAACTTTACCAAGAATTCTCTGACATTTTGGGAAATCAAATCTTCTGGTAAAGTGGCTCAGAGTTTCTGAATTGCCAATAAATGCACCAGGATTGCTGTTACCACAGTAATTTGAATTATATACAACAATGCCTATTTGTCCTCATTTAATAACATTAAATATAAAGTATGAATCAAGTTGAATGTTGTCTGTCTTTCCTTAAATCTAAATTGAAGAAAAATTTAAGCAAACATGTGATTACTTAGTGTAGTTGAAGCCAAGCATTCACCTATTAAATTATGTATTATTTCATTAAAATGTATTTATCTTGAATTCTCTTCTCTATTGTAACTATAGCTGCATACACACATATACATAATTGTACTTAAATTATATGTGTAGAGAGATTATGTTATCTCTGCACCTGATTTTAGAAAGTGAGGGGAGTGTTACAAAATACTTGATATAAAGGGAGTGAGGATCTGACGGGCTGACAGAACCCCCGTGACACAGCATTTCATTCCCACTAAGGTGCTAGAATCAAAGAGACACACATAACAAGGGAAGAAATTGAAACCTTTAAACACCTCTGGTGGGAATGTGAAATGGTGCCACCATGTGGGAAAACAGTCTGGCAGTTCCTCAAAATGTCAAACACAGAGTCACTATAAGACCCAGCAATTCCACTCCTACATATAAACCCAAGAGAAAGGAAAACACATGTCCACGCAAACCCTTGTACACGCATGTTCATAGGCGCATAATTCTCAACAGCCAAAATGTGGAAACCACCCAAATGGCCATCAACAGGTAAACAGAGAACAGATACACACACTGTGGTCCATCCATACAGTGGAATATTACTCAGCCATGAAAAGGAGTGAAGCTTCGATGTGCACTACAACATGGATGAACACTGAAAACACGATGCTCAGTGAGAGAAGCCAGACACAGAAGGACACTGTCTTAGCCTGCTTGGGCTGCCACAGCAAAATGCCAGGCTGGTGGCTTCAACAGCACAAATGAATTGCCTACAGTTCTGGAGGACAGAAGTCTGAGATCAGGGTGCCACCATGGTCAGGTTCTGGTGAGGCTCTCTTCTTGGTTGTATAAGGCAACTTCTCCTGCTGTCCTCACACAGAGAAGATGTGAGGGAGCTCTCTGGGGTCTCTTTTATAAGGACACTAATCCCATAATAGGGGCTCCACCCTCATCACCTAATTACCTCCCAAAGGTACCACTTCCTAACACCATCACCTTTGGGGTGAGGATTTCAACATGCAAATTTTGGAGGGACACAAACATTCAGGCAAGAACAACCACAAACTGTATGATTCCATTTATATGAAGTGTCCAGAACAGGCAAATCCACAGAAACAGGAAGGGTTAGTGGCGCCAAGGGCTAGGGGAGGGTGATGGGGGTCTCCTTTTTGGGGGATGAGAATGTTTTGGAACCAGATAGAGGTGGTGCTTTCACAACACTGTGAATGTGATAAATGCCACTGAGTTGTTCAATTTAATGGTAAATGGTGAATATTATGTTACATGTATTTTAATCACAACTAAAAAAACAATTATTTGTCACATCAACAGCTTGACACCTTAGGGAACTTCCATTTCTGCCAAGCAACCCTGTCTGCTTGCCCAGGTGATTCCTGTTATGCTGGGTGACATCGTGGGGACTGCAGAGTGTAACTGAGGGCACGAACAACCCCACACAGGGACGGTCCAGAGGCGGACCCAGTGCTCATCCCCAGTAGCACAGAGACGAATCTGCTTGGACTTATCATTGCACTGTGAACTGCCCCAGGGGGCGGATGGCCGTGCACTGCCCGACTGCAGGCCTGGACACTGGAGCCATGGCCCGATCCCTCTCACCCCAAGGCTGGAACCTGCCAGGTGAAGCCAAAGATGGTGCAGTCAGTCCTCGGGAGCTGCTGGAGCAGGGCCACAGCCACAAAGGCAGGCCAGAGCACTTCCAGCTGCCTCAAAACCGCAGGTTAGAAAGATGATTTTTCCGTAACGCACGGGAGACCTGAGAGTGTGCTTTCTCGGGTAAACTGATAACACAGCCCCCTCCCTGTGTGGATGCCACCTGCCCTGCTCACCCTCCTCAAGGTGGCTGGAGTTAAACCCGTACCCCTGCCCACCCAGAAGTGACCTCCAAGTCCTCCTGGGGTCCTTCCGAACCCTGAGGATGTGTCCTGCCTGAGGCTCCCACTCACCCCAAGGCTGGAACCTGCCAGGTGAAGCCAAAGACGGTGGCAGAGGTCACGCAGAGGGCTAAGCAGTCAGTCCTGAAAGCAGCAGGACGTGACTCTGGACATAGGTGTGTCCACCCTACACAGAGATGTCCCTACAAGCAAGTGTGAGGTCACTTCTTAGGGCCACGCCCCATCCCACTCGAGGTGCAAGGCCCGCCCCACTGCCCAGCCCACATCCCTTTCTCTGTGGCACCTGCAGGACTCAAGCCCTCCCCTTCCCCAGCCCTGCCTCCTCCCATGTAAGGCTGTCAGCAGGACTGATGCTGTCCTGGGCCCATACAGCTCCACCTGTTCTTCCACTGACCAACCCAGGACTGTACTGTGTGCTCAATCACGTCTCTGTCCTCAAGGCCTTTCTAGTTAATAGAGGCTGTTTAATTATCATTAGGACCAGGTGGCCTCTAGGCTTTGTTAGTCCCTAAACAATGAAAACCTTCACTGACATGTTCCCAGCACCCATGAGACCAGTTACCCACTCATGAACCTTGATTTAAGAATGCACATCCTGTTTCCAAGCACTCACCCCCCACAAAAGTTAACCACAAACTGTCCCGGTGACCCCTTGGCCATGCAGAGCGCAGCTGCAAATGCTTCCAGTCATCATCTACCACATCCCATCCCACCCTGTAAGTCACCCAATAAGAAACTGATCCATTGATTACATGGAGCTGCCTGCCTTGGTTTTTGGTCTCACAATGCCCTGTCAGCTCAGCGGGCACTTCTCATTCCCTCCATCCTCTAACACCTCACCTACTGCTGTGGGTTCAACAGTGTCCCCCCCCCCCAGTTTACATCCATTCTGACCCCAGAATCAGGCCTTATTTGTGAAACAGGGTCTCTGTAGATGTGGTTAAGATGAGGTCATGCTGGATTAGGGAGAGCCCGAAATCCAACAGCTGGTGTCCTTAAAAGAAGAGGGAAATCTGGACACAAACATGGAGGAGAAGCCATGTGACGATGGAGGCAGAGGTGGGAGCGATGCAGCCCCAAGTCCAGGGATGCCAAGAATTTCTGGAAACCAGAGAAACCAGGAGAGGCCAGGGCCGATTCCCTGAAGTTCCAGAAGGAACCAACTATGCCTTCATTGTATTTCCAGTGTCCAGAGCTGTGAGAGAGAAATCTCTGCTCTTGTGACCCCCCCACACCTAGGTTGTGGCATGTTGTCATGGTCGCCCCGGATCCCCACACCTGCCAAATGATGAAACACAAGGCATCTGAGGAAAGAGCCTCTCTGTGTCTGCAAGAAGTATCTCTACAAACACATCTGGGTCCTGAACACGGCGGACATGCGGCAACCTGCACACCTGAGCAGTGCCTTGGGCTGGCCTTGCTGTCCAGCTCACTCTTGTCTTATGGCCAGTGGATGACTAGCCTCTGCTGATGTAGGCGCCCCACAGCTGTGCTGCAACGTCCACGCAAATCCCACCCACGGGCCCTGCTCCTGCTGGCCACTCAGCAGCCTCGGTGTGGCTCCAATGACAGGTCAGGGGACGACATGCGGGCCCCTCCCAGCCCAGGGGCGCTGCTTGAAGCAGGAGACCCTGGGCAGCTATCCTCTGTCCCAGACCAAGTGAGGCCTGGAGCAGGTACACCCAGCTCCTCAGGGCCCTGGATCACAACCGCACATGCCGCCAACCCCACACACTCACAGGAAGGCTGGAGGCTCCATGTCCCTAGAAATAAGACACTGCTCAAAGGAGACCTTGGGATGTATCTTCAAACCCCTCCATGTTTGCCCCAACCTGGCAGGGAGCCCATGGCCAGCCACCTTCATAGGAGCAGACAGAGGGCATCCCTGAGGCCACCATGCATCTGCCCCTAAGCGACCCCACACACTGCAGATCAGGCCACCCGCCAGCTCCTGCCCAGCCCTCTAGAGACTCCTCACTCCCTGGAGGGCAGGGGTGACCATCCCCTTGGCCTCTGTCTTGCCTCTGCCTGTCTGTCCATCCTCCCAGAGTCAGGACACCACTTCCTCCATGAGGCTCCTGTGTTCCAGCCTTGGAACCCCGCCCCCGCCACATGCCCCCATGAGCTGTGTCGACCACCTGGATTCGTCACCTTCAGAGGCCCCAGGAGATGGACTCCCTGGGACCTCAGAATGGGACTCTGTGTGCAGATGGGCCACCGCAGAGCTGCCTGGGTTGAGGTGAGGTCACTGACCTGTGTGTGGGGAGGTCCTCATGGAGCAGGGAGCTTTGGACACAGGCACACGGGGGAAAAGACAATGTGATGGCAGAGGCAGAGATGGGGCTGGGAGAGGCCTGGGACTGCCTGACCCCAGAATCCACAGGAGAAGCGGGCCCCCAACCCCTTGATCTTGGGCTCCAGGCCTGAGAGTAAATGTCCCCTGTTCCAACCCCACCCTGACTGGTGTTCTGTGACAGGGCCACAGGAAACCCATGGCGGGGGGTGGGGCGGTGGCACTGTGCTTGTTGAAACCCAGGACTGTCACCGGCCGCCTCCCCTCTGAGTACAACCCCCACTCTTCCTCACAGAGGGACCCAGGGTCCAGGACCGCCATCCCACACATCCCTGTCACCACAGCCACCCCTGAGGCATCTCAGGCCCCAGAAAGGAGCCACAGCGGCATGGTGACTGTGGCAAGTGGCCGCAGGCCACCCCCACCCCACCCTGAGACCTGACTGTGGCCATCTGAGAAGTGACCCACCAGCCCCCTCACCCAGGCGCCCCATTTCACAGGGCAGGTCCTCACGCCGAGCTCCTGGAGGGGAGTGTCAAGCAGTGGTGACTGAGGTGCTGGATACGTGGGCCGGAGAGGTCTTCCCAAAGAGCCCAGGCACAGCTCGGCCAGGACGTGTGCATCCCTCCCCTCCCGTACCCCACAGAGTAAGGATAAAGCCCCAGGGACCCCCAAGGAGAGACACGACACCCGGAGGACCAGACCACCCACAGACCGGCGGCGGCGTGTCCCCCTCATTCCCTCAGAGAGAACGACGTCCTCACCGGGGCCGCCAAACTGGTCCACGTGGGCACAAACATCCAGCCTCAGCGAACCAGAGCACGCCCTTCCAGGGTCCCCTGCGCTTACAGACCCAGGCGTGGGGGAGGGGGGCCGGCCCGAGGACGGACCTGCCCCCTGCCCAGCCCCCTGTCCCTCTGCTGCTCCCTGTGGTCTCCGCCCCTCCGGAAACCCTCCTGTCTAGGCTCCAAGCACCCACGTTTCCCACCTCAACCCCGTCACTCTCCAACTCGATGTGCTTGTTTCCCCGCCAGGTGAAGAGCAGCGGGAACGCGCCGCACCGGTGTTTTCAGCAGTGTAGACGGGGCTTCGCTTCTCTTCCGGGCTGGGCTCCAGACCCCGGGGGGTTTCCAGCGGCGCGGGCTGGGGCGCCGCCCAGCAGGGAGCGCTCCTGATACCCGCGCCTACAGCGCCGCCTGCTGGTCCCTCCGTCCTCCCGTCGGGCACAGCCTTCCCCTTCCCTGCTGCCTCGGATGGTCGGTCCCTTCGCTGTGCAGCGATCAGTCCCTCCTCCCCACCACCATCACCCCTCGTCCAGCCTCAAGGATGACCCAGGACTCTCCCTGGACTCCCCCTCCCGCCCACCCTTGGTCGGTGTTCTCACTCCATCTGCGCGGACGGGGGCGGGGCGGGGCGGGGGGGGGGGTCCCCTTCAGAAGCTCCCAAATGCTTCACCTCAATATCCTCCCTGGGGTCGGCCCCCAGTCTGGTGTCGGGATGTTCCGCCCTCACCAAGCCCCCAGCTACATGGCAAGGGCAGGCATCAGGCCTGCTGCATGCACTGCTGTGCATCCTGCTGTATACACAGCCATGACCCTGCCCCAGGAGGCAGGAAAGGCAGCCCTACCTCGGGATGTGGGGAAATGGACTGACCACAGGGTGGACATCAGCTCTCGGCTCACCAGGCGAGGGCAGCTGGGTTCTCACTCCTTGGAGCCTTTCTCACCCAGCCTGTGACCGGCTTTGTTCCCACCCCCTGTTGTCCCTCCACTGGCCTTGCTCTTGTGAGCAGAGCAGGACAGCGTGGGCAGTGCTCACAGGCTGAGGCGCACGGGCACTGGCTGACCTGCGTGACCCGTGCTGACCACATGGAACGGGCACTGCACCACGGTCTGTGTGGTGTGTGTTTATCTGCCCACAGAGAGGCCGGGCCTCTGCTCCTGGCTCCGGGAGGTCACCTTGAGCATGATGGGAGTGTCTGTGCTGATGGCATGATGCATGGTGGGGTTTCCTGAGTCCCCCGCTTGGGGGCTGAAGGCTGAGGTCAGGCATACAGTGGTCCCCACACTGACGTGACAGACCCCAATAAACCCTGCACCTCAGGACTCAGGTGGGCTTCCCTAGGCTGCCACAGCCAAGGACGCGGCTCCTCTCCTCTGTCCTTGCTGATTTTAATCTACATCCTTCACCATAATAAACCCTGAGTATAACAGCTTCAAGGAGTCCTGGGAGCATCCAAGAAAAAAGAATCCAGGGAAGTGGTCTCTGGGTCCCTGATTCTGCAGTTGGGGTCAGAAGTCGGGGTGGGGGGGGCGGGGGCGCGGTCTTGGGCCCTGGAATCTGAAGGGCCCCTCTACCAGGGGAGCGGAAGGAGACCTCCAGGTGGTAGTTAAGCTGAGTCCAAGACTACCCTGTGTGTGAGGCATCCTAGCCCCTGTGGATCATGAAAAGGCTTGTTTGCTCCTCCCCTCAGCCCCCAGGCCTGGTCCCCGCTCTTGAGAAATTCTCTAGGGTGAAGTCTCGGTGCTGAAGGTGCCCTACGGCTGTGGCCTCCTGAGCCTCCAAAGAAGATAACGGGAGAAGGGGGAGGCCTTATTTGCAGAAAGGGAGCTTCCGCCAGTACAAAGCCTGGGTCTGCCGCAGCCCCTCCCCGGCCAAGGTGCAGGGCAGGAACGTGAGAGAAAGGCCCCTTCCCCTCCCAAGACACACAGGACGCTAGTCACTGGGCTCCCACACAGTATTAAAATCTCCCACACAGGCCTGTTGGGTGAGAGACACCATTTAAAGACTATTAATGGGGCCAGGGGGGCCCAGGGAGTGAGGCTGGGGGTGAGGAGAGTTGGAAAATCACCCAAGGATGTGCTCTCCCTGCAGCACTCCTCCAGGTGAGCCCAGGTGGAGGTGGACCCCTCAAGCCAGAGTCCTCATGGCTCAGACACCCACATTCTGGGCCTGTGGGGGACAGATACCCAAGCACCCCTAGTACTCGTCTACACCTGCTGCCAAGTCCTCACCCCTCCCAGAAGGCCTCTTGGGGGCTAACGGGATGGGGGTGTCCATGGGAGGAGCAGGGGGGGTCCATGACAGGATGCGGGGGTCCACAGCGGGACAGGAGGGTTTGTGGAGGGCTGGAGGCCACGTGTCAGGCAGGAGGGCTCCTCCTGATCTTGCCAGTCCACACGTCATGGTCTTAGGCCTGCATACAGGGCACCAGGCTGTGGATGTGGTAGATGGTGCAGTGGTCCAGGCACCACTGAGCGGTCAGTGCAGAGTATGTACAAGGAGCCCTGGCCATGCTCCCACACTCCCAGGGAGGACACTTCAGCATGGTCTCTGGAATGACCGGGAGGTCAGCCAGCAGGGCCCCCCACCCAACCTCACTGTTACCACAAGAAAAAAAGACACCTCTGAGGAGAAAGACAGAACAGCAGCCTGATGCTGTCCTCGGGAAGGTCGGCTGGCATCTGAGCACTGGGCTGCTGTAGTGGGTTGAATGGGGAGCCCCCAAATGTTATGTCCATGTCATGTCCCCCAGAATCTGAGAATGGAACCTTATTTGGAAGGAGGGTCTCTGCAGGTATAACTAGTTACGCATCTGGAGATGAGCTCATCCTGGGTCAGGGTGGCCCTAAATCAATGATAATGTCCTTATAAGGGACAAGAGGAGAGACATAGACACAGAGGAGACACCAGGTGAAGGAGAGAGAGATAGGAGAGATGTGGTCACAAGCGCAGGGACGCCTGGAGCCCCTAGAAGCTGGAAGAGGCAGGAAGGACCCTCCCCTGGAGCCTCTGTAGGAAGCATGACTCTGGGACACCTTGATCTGTGACTTCTGGTCTCCAGGACTGAGAAGGGACAGGTTTCTGCTGTCTGGGCCTCTGTTTGTGGTCGCTTGTCACAGCTGCCCCGGGAAGCTAAGGCAGCTGGTGAGCAGCTCCCTGCCCTGATCTATCTAAACCCTCCCTCCTCCCATTAGGGGCAGCCTCCTGCACCTATGCTGTTTGCACAAACCATGTGGTTCATGCAGAACCCCAGCTCCCCTTCTGGGCACTGGCATTTTGTAGGGTGAGGGCAGACAACACCTCGTTACCAGCCCCCAGCCAGGTGCCAAGAGCTTCCCTGGGGGGCCAGGGGTGGGGGTAACTGTCGTGGTTCTGCCCTTCGTCGCTGGGGGAAGTGACATCCTAGAGACCCTCAAGTGAAGGAGGGGGCATGAAGCGTCATGAGGTGACTGCAGCAGGGAGCCTCCCACCTGTGCCTCCCTACTGTGCGCTGTGATCCATCTCAGCCGTGAACACACAAACATGTGCTGAGTCCCGTGAGCCTCTCAGCGAGTCCCCGAAGGTGAGGGTGGCCCTGCAGACCCCACCCCTTTCCTCCACTTCTAGTAGGTGGAAGACCCACTTCTTGCCATTCCAGAAGCGGTTCTAGAGCTGATCTTGGAGTGGTTCCGGGGTTCTGTAGGCTGAGCCCCTGTTGCCCCTACTTTCCCACAAGAACATCCAGAATGAGCTCTTTGCTCTGTTGCCTGAATCCTTCCCCGCCCATATTCTCAGGCAAGAATCAGAGAGGACGCTCATTCACATGCCCCTCTCAGCGCACAGTGCTCTCGTGTGTAGGCCCCTCTCAGAGTATGGGACCCACCTCGGCAGGTCCCTCCCAGTATATGGACCACACCTGGGCAGGCACCCAGAAGCCCATGGGGCTCATGTGGGTAGACCCCTCCCAGGGCACAGGGCACATCTGGGCAGGCACCCCCACAGTGCTCAGCACACAGGAACCATGCATGTAGCCCTTGCTGCAGAATACCCCCAGCTCACAGCACGGAACTGAGAAAACACCCACACACTAGAGACTTTAAACCCAAACATATGGTTACCAAAGGAAACAGATCCGGTCAAGGCATAAATTAAGAGATGGCCATAGACAAACACAAACTCTTACCTTTTAAAGAGATAATCACCAATGAACTAGCTATACCAAGGGAGGTCTCTCAACACTGTGTAACATCCTATATGTGAAAAGCATCCAAAGATGCTTAGATAAATGCCTGTGTATAACTGAAAATTCCTCTGCATACTTGCAAGCTGGAGAACATTGAGTACCAATGTTACCCCACTGGAAAATGATAATTCATCTAATTAAAAACATGATACTGAGATCCAAGATTTGGGTACCCTTTCTTTCACATTCCACTCTAATTTAAAGGCCCCTCTCTAGTTTTCCTTGAAGGCTCTGGTTGACCGGGTAACCAGAGTGAGACCCGAGGAAATCCTGCTATCTTGTGGCAGTTTCCCGCAAAAGCAACCTCGCAAAATTTCCGTAGGGGCACTTAAATTTCACAAGGACTGCTGGGCTCTCTCTGATACCTGCCCTCAAGAAATGTGTAGTTCTGAATGAATGAGAAAGAAAGGAAGAAATGGGGGGCCAGAAGATCGAGTAAGACGTGGAGATCACCTTCCTCCCCACAAATACATCAAAAACACATCTACTCATGGAAAAGCTCCTACAGAATACCTTCCGAGTGCTGGCAGGGGACTTCAGACATCCAAAAAGGCAAGAAAATTCCCACTTAAGTGGGTAGCACAAAAGAAAAAAGGGGAAAAAAACAGACAAAGGAATCCTGAGGAGACACACCCCTCTGGGAGGGAGCTGTGAAGGGGAAAAAGCTTCCACACACTAGGAAGCCCCCTCAGTGGCGGAATGGACGGGGGGAGTGTTGGAGCCCCCGGAGGTGAGAGCGGCAACATATTTGCGGAGGGCAGAGCGGAAAGATTCCTGCACAGAGGATTCAAGCAGCCCTCCCCAGCTGGAGTCGCTAGTCGGTTCAACCGCAGTGGTGGGTGGGGGCTGGGCACTGAGACTTGGGCTTTGGAGAACAGACACCAGGGAGAGAACTGGGGCTGGCTGCGTGGAAACAGCCTGTCAGGGCAAGTCCACCACAGCTAGCTGGGACGGAGTCTGGGGAAAAACCTGGGCCTGACGGAGCGGCAGGAGACCTTTGTTTCAGGCTGCTCGAGAGGAGCTTGCTGCTCCGTGAACTCACAGGCTGCAGAGCAGCGCCTGCACAAGCACCACTGTGAACCTTGGCTGCTAAATCGAAACACAGAGGCTGCCTCAGCAGCCACCAAGCATCCTGCATGTAAGGCAGGTCATTAGCCACACCCTCCCTGCAGCAGCTGCAGCCCACCAATGTTAAGGGTGCCTTGTTCAGAACCACCCTTCCTGGGAGAACACACGGCACAGCTCAGGCTCAAGCCATCCTCTGCTGCTGCAAGCACTCCTGCAAATTTCAATTAAACTGCCATATTCCTCCCTCCCCCGACCTGAATTTGCAAGTGAGCCCCAATCACCTTCTTTTGCCCCCTCTTGCCTGGGCAGAGAACCAACTCCTGAGAGCAGCCCACACGCAAAGACGGGACCAAAACCAAAACTGATCCCAGGGGACTGTAGGACCAAAGAAGAGAAAGGGAAACAGCCACAGGAGGAGCAGATTTAATACCCACAGTAGGCTTGATAGACCCTGCATGTGTGGATCACCTGAATAGACAGTGGTTTTACAACAGAGGCTGTAGACTTAGGGGGCAACTGTGGACAGTGGGGGCAAATACACACAGGACTCATGCCAGATCACAGTCTGAGCTCTCCACAGTCCTCCCCACACCAGGTACAGAGACCTACCTAGAAGTATTGGAGGACTTCCTGATATGTTTGACTTGTTCCTGGTTTTATGTATTTGTTAGTTTAATCTTTACTGTATATATTTGTATGTGGGTTTGTTTATTGGTTTGATTACTCCCTCCCTTGTTTTCTCTCTTTCTCTTTTCCTTGTTTTCTCTTCTTCTCTTTTTGCAAGTGCAAGTGAGCACATCTCCTTGTGTGATTTTGACTGTTTAGTGTTGCTTTTACCATCTGTCTTGGGGATTTGTCTGTCCTTTCCCTCTCTTCGTTTTTTTTTTTTTTTTTTTCCTTTTCTCTCCTTCTACCTCCTTTTTCTCCAGGCTGTGCAGCTTCCAGGGTCTTGGTGCCCCTGCCAGGGGTTGGACCTGGACCCCTGAGGCAGCAGAGCGGAGTCTAGGATGTTGGACCACCAGAGGACTCCCAACCCCATGAAATACTAATCAGCAAGTGCTCTCCCAGAGGTCTCATTCTCAACACTAAAATCCAACTCCAGCCAAAGGCCAGAAAGCTCCAGTGCTGGATACCTAAAGCTAAACAACTAGCAAGACTGGAACATAACCCCACCCATTAGCAGACAGACTGCCTATAGTCATACTAAGCTCACAGACACACCCAAACACACCAACAGACATGGCCCTGCACATAAGGAGGATAAGATCCAGCTCCACACACAAGAACACAGGCAGCAGTCCCCCCACAAGAAACCTACACAACCCACTGGGCGAACCTCCCCACTGGGGACAGACAACAGAGTTAAGAAGAACTATGACACTGCAGCCTGAGGAAAGAAGACTCCAAACACAGTAAGTTAAACAAAATGAGGAAACAGAGAAAGATGCAGCAGATGAAAGAACAAGGTAAAAACACATAAGACCAACCAGGCAAATGAAGATGAAATAGGCAGTCTACCTGAAAAAGAATTCAGAATAATGATAGTAAAGATGAACCAAGATTTCAGAAATAGTATTGAGGCAGAGATGGAGCAAATGAAAGAAATGTTTAACAAGGAGCTAGAAGAACTAAAGAGCAAGCAGTGATGAACAACACAATAATGGAACTTAAAAATACTCTAGAAGGAATGCAGAGCAGGATAACAGACAGAAGAACAGGTAAGTTACCTAGAAGATAGAATGGTGGAAATAGCTGACACAGAGCAGAATAAAGAAAAAAGAATGAAAAGAATTGAGGACAGTCTCAGAGACATCTGGGACAACCTTAAACATACCAACATTCAAATTATAGGGGTCCCAGAAGAAGAGAAAAAGAAAGGATCTGAGAAAATATTTGAAGAGATTATACTAGAAAACTTCCCTAACATGGGAAAAGAGATAGTCAATCAGGTCCAGGAAACACAGGGAGTACCATATAGGATAAACCCATGGAGAAACATACCAAGACACAAATTAATCAGACTATCAAAAATTAAATACAAAGAAAAAATATTAAAAGCAGCAAGGGAAAAGCAACAAATAACATACAAGGGAACCCCCATAAGACTAACAGCTGATCTTTCAGCACAAACTCTACAGGCCAGAAGGGAGTGGCAGGATATATTTAGAGTGATGAAAGGGAAAAACCTACAACCAAGATTACTCTACCCAGCAAGGATCTCATTCAGATTTGAAGGAGAAATTAAAAGCTTTACAGACAAGCAAAAACTAAGAGAATTCAGCACCACCAGACCAGCTTTACAACAAATGCTAAAGGAACTTCTCTAGGCAGGAAACACAAGAGAAGGAAAAGACTTACAAAAACAAATCCAAAACAATTAAGAAAATGGTAATAGGAACATACATATCAATAATTATCTTAAATGTGAATGGATTAAATGCTCCAACCAAGAGACACAGACTGGCTGAATGGATACAAAAGCAAGACCCATATATATGCTGTCTACAAGAGACACACTTCAGAACTAGGGACACATACAGACTGGGAGTGAGGGGATGGAAAAAGATATTCCATGCAAATGGAAATCAAAAGAAAGCTGGGGTAGCAATACTCATATCAGACAAAATACACTTTACAGATTATTACAAGAGATGAGGAAGGACACTACATAATGATAAAGAAGAAGATATAACAATTGTAAATATCTATGCACCCAACATGGGAGCATCCCAATACAGAAGGCAGAGGCTAACAGCCAAAAAAGGGAAATCGATAGTAACACAGTAATAGTAGAGGACTTTAACACCCCATTTACACCAATGGACAGATCATCCACACAGAAATTAAGTAAACAAACACAAGCTCTAAATGAGACAACAGACCAGATGGATTTAATTGATGTTTATAGGACTTTCCATTCAAAAAACAACAGAATACACTTTCTTCTCAAGTGCACACAGAACATTCTCCAGGATTCATCACTTCTTGGGTCACAAATCAAGCCTCAATAAATTTAAGAAAATTGAAATTGTATCAAGCATCTTTTCTGACCACAACACTAAGAGACCAGATACCAATTACAGGAAAAAAACTGTAAAAAATACAAACACATGGAGGCTAAACAACACTCTACTAAATAACCAAGAAATCACTGAAGAAATCAAAGAGTAAATTAAAAAAATACCTAGAAGCAGATGACAATGAAAATATGATGACCCAAAACCTATGGGATGCAGCAAAAGCAGTTCT
The DNA here is from genome assembly GCF_030028045.1 of Hippopotamus amphibius kiboko. Taxonomy (NCBI): domain Eukaryota; kingdom Metazoa; phylum Chordata; class Mammalia; order Artiodactyla; family Hippopotamidae; genus Hippopotamus; species Hippopotamus amphibius. Next base: position 84,293,678 of record NC_080189.1, on the reverse strand, counting down.
AAGAGGGAAGTTCATTGCAATACAATCCTATCTCAAGAAACAAGAAAAATCTCAAATAAACAACCTAACCCTACATCTAAAGTGATTAGAGAAAGAAGAGCAAAAAAATCCCAAAGTTAGCAGAAAGAAAGAAATTATAAAGATCAGATCAGAAATAAATGAAAAAGAAATCAAGGGGGCTTCCTAGGTGGCACAGTGGTTGAGAATCCGCCTGCCAAGCAGGCGACACGGGTTTGATCCCTGCTCCAGGAAGATTCCACATGCCGCAGAGCAACTAAGCCCGTGCGCCACAACTATTCAGCCTGCGATTTAGAGTCCATGAGCCACAACTATTGAGCCCATGTGCTGCAACTACTGAAGCCCACGTGCCTAGAGCCCGAACTCCACAACAAGAGAAGCCATGGCAATGAGGAGTCCGCATACCCCAACGAAGAGAAGCCCCCATTCACTGCAACTAAAAAGAAAGCCTGGGCACAGCAAAAAAGACCCAACACAGCCAATAAAATAATAAATAAATAAATTTATAAAAAAAAAGAAATCAAGGACACAATAGCAAAGATCAATAAAACTAAAAGCTGGTTCTTTGAGAAGATAAACAAAATTGATAAGCCATTAGCCAGACTCATCAGGAAAAAAAGGGAGAAGATGCACATCAACAGAATCAGAAATGAAAAAGGAGAATTAGCAACAGACACTGCAGAAATACAAAGGATCATGAGAGATTTCTACAAACAGTTATATGCCAATAAAATGGACAACCTCGAAGAAATGGACAAATTCTTAGAAAAGTACAAACTTCCAAGACTGAACCAAGAAGAAATAGAAAATATGAACAGACCAATCACAAGCAGTGAAATTGAAACTGTGATTAAAAATCTTTCAACAAACAAAAGCCCAGGGCCAGATGGCTGTACAGGCAAATTCTACCAAACATTTAGAGAAGAACTAACACCTATTCTTCTGAAACTCTTCCGAAATATAGCAGAGGCAGGAACACTATCAAACTCATTCTACAAGGCCAACATCACCCTGATATGAAAACCAAAGATGTCACAAAGAAAAGAAAATTACAGGCCAATATCACTGATGAACATAGATGCAAAAATTCTCAACAAAATACTAGCAAACAGAATCCAACAGCATGTTACAAGGATCATACACCATGATCAAGTGGGGTTTATCCCAGGAATGCAAGGATTCTTCAATATACACAAAGCAATCAATGTGATACATGATATTAACAAACTGAAGGGTAAAAACCATATGATAATCTCAATAGATGCAGAAAAAGTTTTCAACAAAATTCACCCATTTATGATAAAAACTCTCCAGAAAGTGGGTATAGAGGGAACCTACCTCAACATAATAAAGGCCCTACATGACAAACCCACAGCTAACATCATCCTCAGTGGTGAAAAACTGAAAGCATTTCCTCTAAGGTCAGGAACAGGACAAGGGTGCCCACTTTCACCACTATTATTCAACATAGTTTTGGGAGTTTTAGCCACAGCAATCAGAGAAGATAGAGAAATAAAAGGAATCCAAATTGGAAAAGAAGAAGTAAAAATGTCATTGTTTGCAGATGACATGATACTATATATAGAAAACCCTAAAGATGCTACCAGAAAACTATGAGAGTTAATCACAGAATTTGGTAAAGTAGCAGGATACAAAATTAACGCACAGAAATCTCTTGCATTCCTATACACCAAAAATGAAAAATCAGAAAGAGAAATTAAGGAAACACCCCCATTTACCACTGCACCAAAAAGAATAAAATACCTAGGAATAAACCTGCCTAAGGAGGCAAAAGACCTGTATGTGGAAAATTATAAGACACTGATGAAAGAAATCAAAGATGACACAGATGGAGAGATATACCATGTTCTTGGACTGGAAGAATCAACATTGTGAAAATGACTATACTACTGAAAACAATCTACAGATTCAATGCAATCCCTATCAAATTACCAATGACATTTTTCACAGAACTGGAACAAAAAATTATACAATTTATATGGAACCACAAAAGACCCCAAATAGCCAAAGCAAACTTAAGGAGAAAAAACGGAGCTGGAGGAATCAAGCTCCCTGACTTCAGACTATACTACAAAGCTACAGTAATCAAGACAGTATGGTACTGGCACAAAACATAAATACAGGTTAATGGAACAGGATAGAAAGCCCAGAGATACACCCACGTAATATGGTGACCTTATATTTGACAAAGGAGGCAAGAATACACAATGGAGAAAAGACAGCCTCTTCAATAAGTGATGCTGGGAAAACTGGACTGCTACTTGTAAAAGAATGAATTTAGAACATTCCCTAACACCATACACAAAAATAAACTCCAAATGGATTAAAGACCTACATGTAAGGCCAGACACTATAAAACTCCTAGAGGAAAACATAGGCAGAACACTCTATGACATCCATCAAAGCAAGATCCTTTTGGACCCACCTCCTAGAATCATGGAAATAAAATCAAGAATAAACTAATGGGACCTCATGAAACTTAAAAGCTTTTGCACAGCAAAAGAAACCATAAACAAGACTAGAAGGCAACCCTCAGAATAGGAAAAAATAGTTGCTAACGAAACAACGGACAAAGGATTAACCTCCAAAATATACAAGCAGCTCATGCAGCTTAATACCAAGAAAGCAGATAACCCAATCTACAAATGGGCAGAAGACCTGAATAGACATTTCTCCAAAGAAGACATGCAGATGGCCAACAAACACATGAAAAGATGCTCAACATCACTCATCATCAGAGAAATGCAAGTCAAAGCCACAATGAGGTATCACCTCACACCGATCAGAATGGCCATCATCACAAAATCTGGAAACAACAAATGTTGGAGAGGGTGTGGAGAAAAGGGAACTCTCCTGCACTATTGGTGGGAATGTAAGTTGGTACAGCCACTATGGAAAACAGTTTGGAAGTTACTTAAAAAAATAAAAATAGAACTACCATATGATCCAGTAATCCCACTTCTGGGCATATACCCAAAGAAAACCATAATCCAAAAAGAAACATGTACCATAATGTTTATTGCAGCACTATTTACAATAGCCAGGACATGGAAGCAACCTAAATGCCCATCAACAAATGAATGGATAAAGAAGATGTGGCATATATACACAATGGAATATTACTCAGCTATAAAAAGGAATGAGATGGAGCTATATGTAATGAGGTGGATAGACCTAGAGTCTGTCATACAGAGTGAAGTAAGTCAGAAAGAGAAAAACAAATACTGTATGCTAACTCGTATATACAGAATCTAAAAATGGTACTGATGAACTCAGTGACAAGACAAGAACAAGGATGCAGATGCAGAGAATGAACTGGAGAACTCGAGGTTTGGGGGGGCGGGGGATGAAGGGGAAACTGAGATGAAGTGAGAGAGTAGCACAGACATATATTTACTACCAACTGTAAAATAGATAGCCAGTGGGAAGTTGCTGTATAACAAAGGGAGTTCAACTCAAGGATGGATGATGCCTTAGAGGACTGGAACAGGGAGAGTGGGGGGGAGTCGAGGGAGGGAGGGAATATGGGGATATGTGTATAAAAACAGATGATTGAACTTGGTGTACCCCCAAATAAATAAATAAAATGGAAAAAAAAAACTCAAAATGGATCAAAGACTTAAATGTAAGGCCTGAAACTATAAAACTCTTAGAGGAAAACATGGGCTGAACACTCTATGACATAAATGACAGCAAGATCTTTCTTGACCTACCTCCTAGAGTAAAGGAAATAAAAACAAAAATAAATAAATGGGACCTAATAAAACCTAAAAGTTTTTGCACAGCAAAGGAAACCATATATATGATGAAAAGACAACCCTTGGAGTAGGAGAAAAAGTTTGCCAATGAAGCAATTGACAAAAGATTAATCTCTAAAATATATAAGCAGCTCCTGCAGGCTCAATATCAAAAATACAAACAACCCAATCCAAAAATGGGTGGAAGACCTAAACAGACATTTCTTCAAAGAAGACATACAGATGGCCAACAAACACATGAAAAGATCTCAACATCACTAATCATTAGACAAATGCAAATCAAAACTACAATGAGGTATACCTCACACCAGTCAGATTGGCTATCAAAAAAATCTAAGAACAGTGAATGCTGGAGAGGCTGTGGAGAAAAGGGAACCCTTCTACACTATTGGTAGGAATGTAAATTGATACAGCTGCTATGGAAAACAGTAGGGAGGTTCCTTAAAAAACTAAAAATAGAACTACCATATGACCCAGCAATCCAACTACTGGGAATATATCTGGAGAAAGCCATAACTCAAAAAGATACATGCACCCCAGTGTTCACTGCAGCACTATTTACAATAGCCAGGACATGGAAGCAACCTAAATGTCCACTGACAGATGAATGGACAAAGAAGATGTGGCACCTATATACAGTGGAATATTACTCAGCAATAAAAAGGAATGAAACTGAGTTATCTGTAGTGAGGTGGATGGACCTAGAGTCTGTCATACAGAGTGAAGTAAGTCAGAAAGAGAAGAACAAACACCGTATGCTAACACATATATATGGAATCTAAAAAAAAAAATGGTATTGATGAACACAGTGCTAGAGTAAGAATAAAGACACAGAGGTAGGGAACAGACTTGAGGACATGTGGAGGTGGGGAAGGAGAAGCTGGAACAAAATGAAAGAGTAGTATTGACATTTATACACTACCAAATGTAAAATAGATGGCTAGTGGGAAGCAAAAGCCTAACACAGGGAGATCTCCCCGATAACTGCTGATGACCTAGAAGGGTGGGATAGGGAGGGTGGGAGGGATGCTCGGGAGGGAGGCTCAAGATGGAGGGGGTATGAGAATATATGTATAAATATAGCTGACTTGCTTTGTTGTACAGCAGAAAATGGCACAGCAGTGTAAAGCAATTATACCCCAATAAAGATCGGGGAAGGGAGGAAGGGAGGAAGGAGAGTCTTTGAATACATGCTCTGACATACCAGTAATCCCAGACATGCAAATCAGAACTACAACAAAGAATGACATTGCACTGGTCTGCAAGGCCATCAGGAAAAATCTACAATGAATAAATGCTGGCGAGGGCACGCAGCTAAGGAAAGCCTTTTAAAGTGCTGGTGGGATGGAAAACTTAACAGCCACTATACAGAACATTAGGGAAATGCCTTTCAAAGTGAAAAATAGAGCACTCACATTATCAGGAGCTATGACCACTAAGCATATATGGGGAAAAAGCTAGAATTCCCAAAGAGCATGCACCGAAGTGTGCACTGCAGCACCAGATCCAAGATCCAAGACATGGAGGTAAACAAATGTGCATGGACAGATGAATCAATCAGAAGTAATACATTAAGCAATGGAATATGACTGAGCATCTAAAGGAATGAAATGATACCATTTGCAGGAGCATAGATAAACCTAGTTATAATCCTACTAAATGAAGTGATTCCGAATCATAAAGGCAGATATCATATCATATTACTTTTGGGTGGAATCTGCAAAACCACAGCACTGAACTAATTGAGAAAACATGCACACACTAGAGACTTTAAACCCAAACATATGGTTACCAAAGGAAACAGATCGGGTCAAGGCATAAATTAGGAGATTGTCATAGAGAAACACAAACTCTTACCTTTTAAAGAGTTAATCACCAATGAACCAGCTATACCAAGGGAGGTCTCTCAACACTGTGTAACATCTTATATGTGAAAAGCATCCAAAGATGCTTAGATAAATGCCTGTGTATAACTGAAAATTCCTCTGCATATCTGCAAGCTGGAGAACACTGTATATCAATATTACTCCGATGGAAAATGAAAATCCTTCTAATTAAAAACATGGTACTGAGATCCAAGATTTGGGTACCCTTTCCTTCACATTCCATTCTATTTTAAAGCCCCTCTTTAGCTTTCCTTGAAGGCTCTGGTTGACCGGGTAACCAGAGCGGGGCCGGAGGAAATCCTGCCATCTTGTGGCAGTTTCCCACAAAAGCAACCTCACAAAGTTTCCTTAGGGGCACTTAAATTTCACAAGGACTGCTGGGCTCTCTCTGATACCTGCCCTCAAGAAATGTGTAGAGATGAATGAAGAGAAGAAAGAAAGAAAGAGAGAGAGAGGGAGGGAGGAAGGAAGAGAGGGAGGGAGGGAGGGGGAAGAAGAAAGCCCTTGAATACATGCTCTAACATACCAGTAATCATAGACATGCAAATCAAAACTACGACGAGGAATGACCTTGTGTGGGTCTGCAAGACCATCGGCAAAAACCTACAGTGATTAAATGCTAGAGAGGGCACGGAGGTAAGGAAAGCCTTTTAAGGTGCTTGTGGGATGAAAACCTTAACAGCCACTGTACAATACGTTAGGAAAGTGCCTTTCAAAGTTAAAAATAGAGCTACCACATCATCGCGCACTACAACCACTAAGCATGTATGGGGAAAAAAACAGAATTCCCAAAGACCATGCACTGAAGCGTGCACTGCAGCACCAGTCACAAGAGGCAAGACATGGAAGTAAAGAAAATGTGCATGGACAGATGAATCGATCAGAAGTAAAACATGAAAGCAATGGAATATGACTGAGCATCTGAAGAAATCCATTTGCAGGAGCATAGAAAAACCTAGATATAATCATACTAAATAAAGTGAGTCAGAATCACAAAGACAGAAATGATATACCACTTCTAGGTGGAATCTTAAATACCACAGCTCTGCGCTAATTGAGGAAATATAAACAAACTCAGAGACTTAAAATCCAAACATATGGACACCAAAGGAAACAGAAGGTGTTGAGGCATAAATTTGGAGATTGGCATTGACAAACTCAAACTTACGTTTAAAATATATAATCACCAACGACCTAGCTATACCACGGGAGGTCTCTCAACACCTATATCTTAAAAGAATGGAAAGGCGCATAGATAGAGGTCTATGTATAATTGAAAGTTTCTGCACACCTGCAAATTTCAAAACATTGTATATCAATGTTACTCCCCTGAAACATGAAAATTCACTTAAAAACATGGTACTGAGATAAAAGATTTGAGTACCTTTTCTTTCACATTCCGCTCTAATTTAAAAGCCCCTATCCGGATTTTCCTAAGGCTCTGGTTGCCAGGGTAACCAGTGTGGGCCTGAGGAAATCCTGCCTCCTTGTGGCAGTTTCCTGCAAAGCAACCTCGCAGAGTTTTCTTAGGGGAGCTTAACATTTATGGGCTCTGTAAAATACCTGCCGTCAAGAAATGTGTAGAGGTGAATGAAGAGAATGGAAAGGAAGAGAATGCAAAGAAAAAGAAAGGAAGGGAAAGGAGAAAGGAAGGGAAAGGAGGAAGGAAGCCCTTGAAAACATTCTCTAACATAGCAGTAATCAAATGATTACATGCAAATCAAAACTACAACTAGGGATCACCTTGCACGGGTCTGAAACACCATCGGGCAAAATCTACAATGAATAAATGCTGGAGAGGGCATGGAGCTAAGGAAACCCTTTTAACGTGTGATGGGATGTAAACTCATCAGAATATTACAGAAGTGCCTCTAAAAGTTAAAAATAGAGCTACCACATTATTGGGTACTAAGACCACTAAAAGTATATGGGGGAACAAAACAGAATTCCCACAGGCATTCCACCCAAGTCTGCACTGCAGCACCAGTTACAAGAGCCAAGACATTGAGGGAAAAAAGTGTCCGTGGACAGATGAATGGGTCAGAAGAAGCAATACACGTAAACAATGCCATGGGAGTCAGCCATCTAGAGAATCCCATGTTGCCATTTCCAGGAACATAGATCAACCTAGAGATAATCATACTAAGGAAAGTATGTCAGAATCAGAAAGTTAATAGCATATGATATCACTTGTACATGGGATCTTAAAATACACACCCCTGAGCTCATTGAGAATGCATTAAACAGACTCAGAGACTTAAAAAGCAAACCTGTTGTTACCATTGGAAACAGAATGGGTCAGGGAATAAATTAGGAGGTTGAGATTAACAAACTCTTACATACAAAATACATAATCAACAAGACCTATGTATACCAAGGGAGGTCTATCAACACTCTGTAATAAGCTGCATGCAAATAGAAGCCAAAGATACACAGATATACGCCTAGGTATAACTGAAAATGATTCTGTATACCTGCAACATGCAGAACACTGTATATGAATGTTACTCCAATAGAAAATAAAAATTAATCTAATTTTAAAAAGTGGTAATGTGATACATGATTTGGGTGCTTGTTCTGGCACATTTCACTGTAATTTACAAGCATGTTAGCAGGATTTCTCCTTAGGCTCTGGTTACCAAGGTAACCAGAACGGGGCCTGAAGAAATCCTGCTGCCTTGTGGCCATTTCCCACCAAAGCAACCTCGCACAAATTTTTTAGGGCCACTTATTCACAAGGACTTCTGGGCATACAATGTTACCTCCCTCAAAAAATGTCCAGGGCTAACTGTTCAAAAATATTTGAAAACTGGACAGACATTCAAGAACACAATTTCTACAGGTAAATTCTACTCACACTGTGTATATAAAAAAAGATACCCTATGAAAACAGGCTCAACACAGCCATAATGAGAGACAGGTAAATCAAAACTACAACAGCCAATCACCTTGCACTGGTCTGGAAGGCCATTGTCAAAAATCTACGTGAATAAATGGTGGAGAGGGCCTGGAGATAAGGAAACCCTTTTATGGTGCTGGTGGGATGTAAACCTTAACAGCGACTGTAGATAACATTGTGCATGTGCCTTTAAAAGTTAAAAATAGAGCTACCATACTATCTTGCCCTACTACCCCTAAGAGTACATGGGGAGAAAACCAGAAATGGAAAAGTGCATGCACCTAATCCTGCACTGCAGCACCAGTTACAGCCAGGACATGGAGACAAACAAAATGTTCTGGGACAGATGAACGGATCAGAAGTAGTGATACATTTCAGTGATGGACTATGACTCATCCTACCATCTAAAAGAATGTTACAGCGCCATTTGCAGGAATATAGATAAACTCAGAGTAAATCATACTAAGTATGTCAGAATCAGAAATACAAATATATCACTTATTGTTGGAATTTCAAAATACACACCACTGAACTAATTGAGAAAACATACAGACTCAGAGACTTAGAAAGCAATCATATGTTTACTAAAGGAAGAAGGGGTCAAGGGATAAGTTACGAGGTTGGGATAAACAAATACAAACTGTTACATATAAAATAGATAATCAACAAGCACCTATGTATACTAAGGAGGTCTGTCAACACTCTGTAATAACCTGCATGCAAATAGAAACCAAAGATGCACAGACACATATGGAAAACTGAAAATGATTCTGTATACATGCAAAATACAGAACACTGTATATCAATGTAACCCCAACAGAAAATAAAAATCAATCTAATTAAAAATCTGGTACTGAGACACATAACTTGGGTGCTTGTTCTGGTACATTCCACTGTAATTTAAAAGCCCTAACAGGATTTCCCCCAGGCTCTGGTTGCCAGGGTAACCAGAGCTGGGCCTGAGGAAATCCTGCCATCTTGTGGCCTTTTCTGGAAACAACAACTTGAAACCTGGTGTTTAGGGCACTGCAATTTACAAGGCCTTCGTGACACCTGCCATTCATTAAAAGATGTCCTGGGGTAATCAAAAAATATTTGAAAACAAGGGCGAATTGAAAGAACTGGATTTCAAGAGGTAGATTTTACTCACACTGTTTTAAAAAGAAAAAGCACATGAAAAGCTGCTCAGCAAAGCCAATGATTTAGTTGGCCAGAAAGATATTATGGAAAAACCTGAATGCACTTTTGGCCAAACAATTATTTGGGAAATGGAAATCAACAGTGCAAAGAGGCATCAACCTGCACCAGTCAGAATGACCATCATCACAAAGTCTTAAAAACAAATGCTGGAGAGGGTGTGGAGAAAAGGGAACCTGCTACAGTGATGGTGGGAATGTAAATTGCTAACAGCGTCTCTGGAAAACGTGTGGAGTTTCCTTAAAAATCTAAAAAATAGCAGTCAGAGGATATGGCAATTCTACTCCTAGGCATATACCTTGGGAAAACCAGAAACTGACAAGACACAGGCACCCCAGTTGAGGCAGCTTAATAACAAAAACAGAGAAGGGCAAAGCAAACATAGGAAAATGCAAGCCCCAGGGAATAAATAACTTACGGCCTCTTTCACAAGACCCAGCCAGGGGCAGCGCAAATATCTGGGTCAACGAGATAAGGAAAAACTAAAGTATGCACTCTGGCTTCTGCACATTGCTTCTGCATGGATAAACATAGCTATAGGCTCCCCAAAGCGTGGGAACTGGTCTATAAAAGGAGAAGCTCTCCTTTGGTTCAGGGCTCAGTCTTTGGATGTGAATCCCCTGGGCCTGTACCGGTACAATAAACATTACTTCCTGCATTATAAGCCTCGGTGTCCTGCCTACCTCTACCGATTCCTCCAACACAATGTTAAGTGCAGCACTGTTTACAAGAGCCTAGACTTGGAAGCAACCTAAAGGTCCTTGGAAGGAAGAATGGATAAAGAAGATGTGGTACACATATACAATGGAATAGTACTCAGCCATGAAATGAAGGAAATAAGGCCATTTGCATCAACTCAACTGGACCTAGTTACCATCATACTAAGTGAGGTAAGTCAGAGAGAGTTATTATATGATATCACTTATAGGTGGAATCTAAAAATTGATACAAATGAACTAACTTACAAAACAGAAACAGAGTCACAGATTTAGAAAACAAACTTATAGCTACCAAAGGGGAAAGGTGAGGTTGGGGGAGGCATAAACCAGGTTTAAATTAGCATCCATACCCTTCCATAGAGAAAACAGGTAATCCATTAGGATCTACTGTAGAGCACACAGAACTCGATGCAACACACTGCAATCACCGAAAAAGAATATATAAGACTGGTAAGAATCTGAGAAAGAATACATAGATGTCTGCGTGAGTGAATCAAGTTGCTGTACACCAGAAAGAAACACAACACTGTAAATCAGCTATACTCCATTATAAAAATAAAGTTAAAATACAAGGGGGGGGGGAGAAAGAGGGAGGGAGAAAGAGAAGTTGTTACTAAGTTCATACAGGGGAAGTGACCCAGCCTGGTGTCACATCATCTGGAGCCAGAGCTGGCTTGGGTCCCAAGGCTGGACTGTCATGGGGCTGAGGGAGCTGGTGTGCATGTGCCAGCAATTGCAGCCCCCCTGGGGGTGTGCTGCCTGATCCCCACCCCATGGGGCCAAATCTCCAGGTGCAGGGGAGCCAACCCACAGCTAAAACCTGCCTGGGACACCCAAAGGATGGTGGACCCTCTGGGCGGGAAGAAATTTGAAAAGTCACCTCATCTCCACATCTCCTGGTGTGGGGTTCCCAGCTCCAGCCTCTTTCCTTAGAGTCTCCCCACCTCGGGAAGACAGAACCCTCAACAGCCGGTTTTGCACGGCTGGGAATTTTTCCGGGGGATGAAAGGCAAGGGGTGGGGGAAGGAATGAGACACAAGCTCTAGGGTTTTTGGACAGACACAGGCCACTCTAATTTCCAATGAGGAAGAGGACTTTCCTGAAGGCTCAGGTTGCCCCAGTAACCAGAGTGGGGCTTTTAGAAATCCTGCTGCCTTGTGGCCATTTCCCAAAACAACAACTTGAAAACCAGTGCTTAGGGGCACTGCAATTCACAAGGCCTGAAGGGTGTCCTGCCCTCAAAAAATGTCTTAAGGTAAGTAATCGGAAAGGCCTTGAAAACAAGACAGAATTTCAGGAACTGGATTTCAAGAGGTAGATTTTACTCACACTGTTTTAAAAAGAGAAAGCACATGAAAAGCTGCTCAACATCACCATTGACTGGGTTGCTCAGAAAGTGTGTTTGGGTTTTTCCATAATATCTTATATATTTTTTTGTGCTATACTCCATTATAAAAATAAAGTTAAATTACAAAAAAAAAAAAGGGAGAGAGAAATTGTTACTAAATTCGTTCAGGGGCAGTGACCCAAGCTGGTGTTATATCACCTAAATATTTTCTATTGTATCATCTAAATGATACAATAGAACAGTTAGATTTAATTGATATTTTCAGGACATTACATCCAAAAAAGGAAAGCAAAATACACATTCTTTTCAAGTGCACATGGAATATTCTCTAGAATTCACCACATACTAGGGCATAAAACTCACCTCAACAAACTTAAGAGTATAGAAATTATTTCAAGCATCTTCTCTGATCACAAGAAATCAATCATAGGCATGAAGCTAGAAATCAACCACAGGAAAAGAAGTAAGAAAAAAAAAAAGGTTACATGGAGACTAAACAACATGCTACTAAAAAGCTAGTGGGATGAAAAAATAAAAAAATTTAAAAAATACCTTGAGATGAACAGTGAAAACACAGCCATACAAAACCTATGGGGTGCAGCAAAAGCAGTTCTTAGAGGGAAGTTAATAGCCATACAGGCTTCCTCAAAAAGCAAGAAAGATCTCAAACAACCTAACCTACCACCTAAAAGAATTTGAAAAAGAACAAATAAAACCTAAAGTGAGCAGAAGGAAGGAAATAATAAACATCAGAGAGGAAATAGAGATTAAAAAATAGAAAAAACTATCAATAAAACCAAAAGCTAGCTCTTTGAAAGGGTAAACAAAATTGACAAACCTGGGGCTTCCTAGGTGGCACAGTGGTTGAGAATCTGCCTGCCAATGCAGAGGACACAGGTTCGATCCCTGCTCCAGGAAGATCCCACATGCCACGGAGCAACTAGGCCCGTGTGCCAAAAAAAAAAAAAAAAAATTGACAAACCTTTCACCAGGCTCACCAAGAAGAAAAGAGGGAAGACACAAATATACAAAATAAGAAATGAAAAAGGAGAAAACTCAACCCACAGCACAGAAATACAAAAAAACACAAGAGAATATTATGAACAATTATATGCCAATAAATTTGACAACCTAGAATAAATGGACAACTTTCTAGAAACATACAGCCCACCAAAACTGAATCAAGAAGAAACAGGTAATTTGAACAGACTGATGACTAGACGTGAAATAGAATCTGTAATAATAATAATTTTTAAAAACCCTACAAATAGGCGCGAAGATTGCTGGGCGGTTCTTGCCGGAAGTGGAGAGCGGCTGGTCGCAGTCGCGAGGTGAGGCAGAACTCTGAGGGACTCTGCCACATCCAGGGAATGCAGAAACAAAACAAGGTAGACCCTGCTCTGGTGGAGCTGACAGTGTTTGCAGGGAATTTAACAAATAATTATAAATGTGGTGAGTGTTAGGAAAGAAGAACAGGGTGCTATGACAGTATGTAACCAGGGGCTCAGGAAAATCCCTTCTGCAGAAGCAGCGTTTAAGATGAGTTTTGAAGAATGAAGAGATGGGTGAAGAGAGGATGAGAAACTTCAGGCAGAGCAGGTGGTACATTATGGCTGACATGCAAAATCTGGTAGAAAGATTGGAGAGAGCAGTGGGCCGCCTTGAGGCAGTCTCCCAGGCTTCTGACACACACTGTGGGTATGGAGACAGTGCTGCAAAAGCAGGAACAGCTCCATATGTGCAAGGCTTTGACTCACTGCTGGCTGGTCCTGTGGCAGAGTACCTCAAGATCAGTAAAGAGATTGGGGGAGATGTGCAGAAACATGCAGAGATGGTCCACACAGGTCTGAAGTTGGAGCGAGCGCTCTTGGTTACAGCCTCTCAGTGCCAGCAGCCAGCAGGCAACAAGCTTTCTGATTTGTTGGCACCCATCTCCGAGCAGATCCAAGAAGTGATAACCTTTCGGGAGAAGAACCGAGGCAGCAAGTTGTTCAATCACCTGTCTGCTGTCAGCGAAAGTATCCAGGCGCTAGGTTGGGTGGCTATGGCTCCTAAGCCTGGTCCCTATGTGAAGGAAATGAATGATGCTGCCATGTTTTATACAAACCGAGTCCTCAAGGAGTACAAAGATGTGGATAAGAAGCATGTGGACTGGGTCAAAGCTTACTTGAGTGTATGGGTAGAGCTGCAGGCTTACATTAAGGAGTTCCATACCACTGGACTGGCCTGGAGCAAAACGGGGCCTGTGGCAAAAGAATTGAGTGGATTGCCGTCTGGACCTTCTGCTGGATCGGGTCCCCCTCCCCCCCCACCAGGCCCACCTCCACCCCCAGTCCCCACCAGTTCAGGCTCAGATGAGTCTGCTTCACGCTCAGCACTGTTTGCGCAGATGAATCAGGGGGAGAGCATCACACATGCCCTGAAACATGTATCTGATGACATGAAGACTCACAAGAACCCTGCCTTGAAGGCTCAGAGTGCTCCAGTACGAAGTGGCCCCAAACCATTCTCTGCATCTAAACCAGGAGTCAGCCCATCCCCCAAACCAGTCATAAAGAAGGAGCCAGCTCTACTTGAACTGGAGGGCAAGAAGTGGAGAGTGGAAAATCAGGAGAATGTTTCCAACCTGGTGATAGATGACACAGAGCTGAAACAGGTGGCTTACATATTCAAGTGTGTCAACTCGACATTGCAAATCAAGGGCAAAATTAACTCCATTACAGTAGATAACTGTAAGAAACTCGGCCTGGTGTTTGATGACGTGGTGGGCATTGTGGAGATAATCAATAGTAGGGATGTCAAAGTTCAGGTAATGGGTAAAGTGCCAACCATTTCCATCAACAAGACAGATGGCTGCCACGTTTACCTGAGCAAGAATTCCCTGGATTGCGAGATAGTCAGTGCCAAATCTTCTGAGATGAATGTCCTCATTCCTACAGAAGGCGGTAACTTTAATGAGTTCCCAGTCCCTGAGCAGTTCAAGACCATATGGAATGGGCAGAAGTTGGTCACCACAGTGACAGAAATTGCTGGATAAGCGAAGTGCCACTGGGTTCTCTGCCCTCTCCCTCACACCATGGGATAAATCTGTATCAAGACGGTTCTTTTCTAGATTTCCTCTACCTTTCTGCTCTTAAACTGCTTCTCTGCTTTGAGAAGCACAGCTACCTGCCTTCACTGAAATATACCTCAGGCTGAGATTTGGGGTGGGATAGCAGGTCATTGATCTTCTGCAGGAAGGTGCAGCTTCTCCATATCAGCTCAACCACACCGCCAGTCCATTCTTAAGGAAGTGCAGATCAGGACAGGTGTGTTTTCGCTTTCAGCCTTTGGAGTTTATTTGACCAACAAATAGTCTTGGGAAGAATAAAGCAGTCCCCAGGAATTAACAGACCAGAATGTTCACACAAGTTAATCTTTTTCTAACAATGAGCATGAAGGTAGCAGAAGCTGGTGTGATCCTAGTTGGTTCCTCTAACAAACTAATTTCACTATTGACAAGTGAGGCAAGGGTTGCACAGGACCAAAGGCTGAAGCTTGGCCATCTAGCATTCCAAGCAAAATGATTTCCTGTAAGCATTCCTTTTCTTCTGCATTCCATCCTGCATCTGCCCGAACCTGAGATAGTAAGTTGTCCTGTGTTAGCTGCTGTGGCGGTGCCCTGCACCCAGGCCAGCTAAAGGAGTCTTGGACCCTTCCTCTCTCTGGGGCCCCTGCCCAGCACCTTCCTACAGAGATGACTTAGGAAAAAAAAGGAAAACCACACCATTCCCAGGAATCTGGCTTCCCTTGCTCCTTCCATGCTAGGTGCCCATCATCCATCTTCATTGCCTCCTTTGCCCTGTCATGCTCAACAGCTTCTGGCTTCTGTCTGGGCACCTGAACAGAGGACTAAAATCTCCACTGCAGGCTGGTTTTAGGTCTTGTGTAAAAATCTTGCACAGCATTGCTAACGTAAATTTCAGTTCTTCCTCTAGGACAAACACTTTACCAAAATATGCAACTTTTTTTGGTGGGAAGAGAGATTGTCCTGTGATTTCTACCCATTTCCTGAGGCCTGTGGAAATAAACCTTTATGTACTTAAAGTTATAAAAAAAAAAAAAAAAACCCTACAAATAATAGTCCAGGACCAGATAGCTTCACAGGCAAATTCTACCAAACACACAAAGAAGAACGTATACCAATCTTTCTCAAACGCTTCCAAAAGATTGAAGAGGAGGGAACACTCCCACAGCATTCTATAAAGCCACCATCATCCTGATACCAAACCCAGTCAAAGAAACCAGCAAAAAAGAAAATTTCAGGCCAATATCTTTGATGAATTTAGTTGCAAAAATTCTTAACAAAAAATTTTAGCAAATTGAATCCAACAACACATGGAAAAGATTATACATCAAGACCAAAGGGGATTCAGCCCAAGTTCACAAGGATGGTTCAATACACACAAATCAATGTAATACACCACATTAACAAAAGACAAAACCCACATGATCATCTCAATAAATGCAGAAATATCATCTGACAAAATTCAAAATCCATTCATGATAGAAACTCTTACCAAAGTGAGTATAGAGGGAACTTTATCTCAACATAATAAAAGCCATTTATGACAAACCCACAGCCGATATAATACTCAGCAGTGAAAAAGCTGAAAGCCTTCCCGCTGAAATCTGGAACAAGACAAGGATGCCCACTCTCACTACTTCTATTCAACATAATATTGGAAGTCCTAGCCACAGCAATCAGACAAGAAATAAAAGGTATCCAAATTGAAAGGGAAGAGGTAAAATTGTCATTACATGCAGATGACATGATACTATATATAGAAAACTAAGGACTCCACACAAAAAATACTAGATCTGATAAATAAATTCAGCAAAATAGCAGGATACGAAGTTAACATTCGGAAATTGCTTCTATTTCTTTACACTAACAATGAAATATCAAAAAGGGAATGCAAAAAAAAGTTTTAAAATCACACTAAAAAATATAAAATACCTAGGAATAAACCTGACCAAGGAGGTGAAAGACTTATATGTGGAGAAATATAAAACATTAATAAAGAGTTTCAATAAAGGCGATTCAAAGAAATGGAATGATATCCCATGCTCTTGGATTGGAAGAATATTGTTAAAATGGCAATACTATCCAAAGCAATCTACAGATTTAATGTGATCCCTATCAAAATATCCATGACATTTTTCACAGAACTAGAACAAATAATCCAAAAATGTATATGGAACCATAAAAGACCCCAACTTGCCAAAGCAACCCTGATGGAAAAAATCAAAGCAGGAGGCACAACTGTCCCAGACTTCAGCAATACTACAAAGCTACAGTAATCAAAAAAGTGTGATATTGGTACAAAAATAGACATACAGATCAATGGAACAGAATAGAAAGCCCAGAAATAAACCCACACACCTATGGTCAATTAATCTTCAGCACAGGAGGCAAGAATATACAATGGGAAAAAGACGGTCTCTTCATCAAGTGATGCTGGGAAAGTTGGACAGCTGCATGTACATCAGTGAAGTTAGAACACACCCTCACACCACACACAAAAATAATCTCAAAAGGGCTTAAAGACAAACATAAGACATGACATCATAAAACTCCTAGAAGAGAGCACAGGCAAAATATTCTCTGACATAAATTGTACCAATGTTTTCTTAGGTCAGTCTCCCAAGACAATAGAAACAAAAACAAAAATAAAAAAATAGGACCTAATCAAAATTACAAACTTTTGCACAGCAAAGAATTTTTTTAAATAAGTGAAAAAACTTATGGAATGGGAGAAAATATTTGCAAAAGATGCGACCCACAAAGGCTTAATCTCCAAAATATACAAACAACTCATACAAGTCAACAACAACAACAAAACAGCCCAATTGAAAAGTGGGCAGAAAACCCAAATAGGCATTTCTCTAAAGAAGATGTATAGATGGCTAAGAGGCACATGAAAAGATGCTCAACATCACTACTTATTAGAGAAATGCAAATCAAAACTACAATGAGGTACCACTTCATACCGGTCAGAATTGCCATCATTAAAACATCTACAAATAACAAATGCTGGAGAGAGCATGGAGAAAAGGAAACCCTCCTACAATGTTGGTGGGAATGTAAGTTGGTGCAGCCACTGTGGAAAATAGTATGGAGGTTCCTCAGAAAACTAAAAATAAAATTATCATGTGATCCAGCAATCCCACTCCTGGGCATATATCCAGACAAAACTATAATTCAAAAAAATACACGTTCATAGCAGCACTATTCACAATAGCCAAGACAGAAACAACCTAAATGTCCAACAACAGAGGAATGGATAAAGAAGACATGGTACAGATATACAATGGAGTACTTTTCAGCCATAAAAAGAATGAAATAATGCCATTTGCAGCAACATGGGTGGACCTAGAGATTATCATACTAAATGAAGTAAGTCAGAAAGAGACAAAATAGCATATGATATTACTTATATGTGAAATCTAAAATATGGCACAAATGAAACTATCTACAAAACAGAAAGACTCACAGACACAGAGAACAAACTTGTGGGTGCCAAGCTGGTGGGGGGTGGGAGAAGGATGGACTGGAAGTCTGGGGTTGGTAGATGCAAACTATTACATTTAGAATGGATAAACAAGGGCCTACTGTATAGCACAGGGAACTACATCCAATCTTCTGGGATAAACCATAATGGAAAAGAATATTAAAAACTGTATATATGTGTATAACTGAGTCGCTTTGCTTACAGCAGAAATTAGCACAACATTGTAAATCAACTCTACTTCAATGACAAAAATGATAATTTCAGTAGATCTAAGAAAAGACTGGCTTCTACATTTTAAGTTTAAAAAACCAAAATAATATTTTATGGCACACGACAATGATATGAAATACACATTTTAGTGTTCATAAATACAGTTTAGTTGAAACTAAATACAGTTTGGTTGAAATAGCCATGTTGATTTGTTTACATACCATCTACAGCTGCAGTGTTTACACTGCAATGACAGAGTTGAGGAGTTGTGGAAGAGAACATCCCACTTGCAAAGGAAAAATATTCACAATCTGGCTCTTCCCAGAAAAAGTTTGTTATCCATTGCTATGGTCTGAATGGGTTCCCCCAAAGTTCTTACATGAAAATCCTAAGCCCAAAGATGTTGGTTGTCATTAGGAGGTGGGGCCTTTGGGAGATGCTTAGGTCGTGAGAGTGGAGCCCTCATGAATGGGATTAGTGATGTTATAAAAGAAACCCCACAGAGATCCCTTGTCCCTTCTATCAGCTGAGGACATGGCAAGAAATCAGCAGTCTGGAACTGGGAAGAGGGTTTTCACCAAAACCCGATGATGCTGGCACTCTGATCTTGAACTTCCAACCTCCAGAATTACAAAAAATAAATTTCTGTAGTTTATACGCCGCCCAGTCTCTGGTACTTCGTGATAGCAGCCTGAATGGACTAAGACACCCGTGAGCTACGTAATGCCATGACTGTCTCAGCATCTCCTCTGGGACATATCCTATCTCTCCAGTCTGGACTGGGTTGCTGCACTGGGTGTATGTAGCACCTGTACACGCATCTCCTGTAGCCGCTGTCATCTGTGTTGTGATAACTGACTCTCTTATGCTGTCATTCTGCACACCCCTTCAGGACACTCACTGGATAAAAAGTGTGTTTGAATATCACAGCATTCTGAATAAGTATTGATTAATTGATTTTTTAAAAATCTGGGGGGAGATTGAAGCAACAATAAGAACCAACTTATTTTTAAATAAAATGATGGGGGGACTTCCTAGGTGGTGCAGTGGGTAAGAATCGCCTGCCA
Source organism: Hippopotamus amphibius kiboko (assembly GCF_030028045.1). Classification (NCBI taxonomy): domain Eukaryota; kingdom Metazoa; phylum Chordata; class Mammalia; order Artiodactyla; family Hippopotamidae; genus Hippopotamus; species Hippopotamus amphibius. Next base: position 84,274,001 of record NC_080189.1, on the reverse strand, counting down.
ATGCAGGGAACACAGGTTCAAGCCCTGCCCCAGGAAGATCCCACATGCCGCGGAGCAACTAAGCCTGTGTGCCACAACTATTGAGCCTGCGCTCTAGAGCCCAGGAGCCACAACTATTGAGCCCATGTGCAGCAACTACTGAAGTCTATGTGCCTAGAGCCCGTGCTCTGCAACAAGAGAGGCCACAGCAATGAGAAGCCCACGCACCACAATGAAGAGTAAGCCCCTCGCTCACTGAAACTAGAGAAAGCCCGTGTACAGCAGCGAAGACCCAAAACAGCCAATAAAACTAATAAATAAATTTATTAAAAAAAATGATGGGGGTGGGTAAGGATAAATTAGGAGTTTGGAATTAAAATATACACACACTATATAAAACAAACAATAACAACCTACTGTATAGCCCAGGGAACTATACTCTATCTTGCAATAACGTATAATGATAAAGAATCTAAAAAAGAATATATACATATATATACTGAATCACTGTTGCTGTACACCTGAAACTAACACATTGTAAATCAACTATATTTCAATAAAAATCTTAAAAATAATAAAATGACAGAAACCATTTCTTTTAATCCTAAAAGAAAATGACATAACAAGGAAGGTAGAAGACGACCAGCCTGTCATGGCTGAACATGGTGACTGACCTCTGCGAAGGTGGGATGTGCCAGGATGAAAGCACAGGTTTAAAAAGTCTTTGGAGGACTGACCGGCTTTAACTAACATCCCAGTCTGGGCAGGTCGCACAGCTTCTGGGATTACCCTTCTCACTGTGATCCACTTATCTCCTTATCTGTGGGTTTCAAGCCTCTCCTGCTTATCCTTCCATCTCTATTCATTGTTTTTTCTGCCTTGTCCTTGCCCCGTGAAGGAGCTTTTCCCGAACTCCCGGGGCATCCTGTATCACTCAGTGTGTTTGAGTTAAATAGTCTGCAGAGTCCAATCCTGTTTTTTCTGGGCAGCTCTTTCTACTGCTCTGAATTTTCACTTTCAGAAGGGCACCATTGGTGATAAGAGCCAAGGGGTCAATGAAAATATGGTTAGGAACAAGAGCTGCAGGAAACTAAGTGCTTTGAAGGAGCGAAGCACTGCACTGTTGCAAGTGCCCCCCGATACCGGCATAAATTCCTTCCTGAATGGGCTGATTCTCTCAGTCTGCTGGCATGGATTTCTCACCTTGTCCTGTTACAGGATCTGTCATCTCTCAGATGACCTAAAAGTTCTGAAACCGTGAGGCGTTCAACGCCATCTTGGGCTACTAGAAGCCAAGGCACAGATGTCAATTCCTAGAAGGCAGTGACTTTCTGTTCTCTTCGTGACTCACATCCATCTAGCATATCGTGGAAGCTACAGGTCGCGTTGGCAATGGCAGGACTCAATTCCTGTTTATTGTTCAATGGGTTGAATTTGTCCTCCCTTTCCCCCCAAATTCATTTGTTGAAGTCCTAGCCCCCAGTACTTCAGAATGTGGCTTTATTTGGGATCAGGGTCATGGCAGATGTAATTAGTTAAGATGAGGTCATGCTGGAGTAGGCTGGGCCCCTAATTCAACATGACTGGCGTCCTTATAAAAAGGAGAAATTTGCACATACAGAAGCACACACAAAGGGAGACACAACATGAAAATGGAGTTATGCTGCCACAAGCCAAAGAACTACCAGAAGTTGGGAGAGAGGCCTGGGATGGATCCTTCCCTACTGCCTTCGGAGGAAGCATCACCTTACCTGCACCTTGATCTTGGGCCTCTACCTCTCAGAACTGTGAGTCAACACATTTCTGTTGTTTAAGCTGCTCTGTTTGTGATCCGTTGTTATGGCAACCCTAGCAAACGAATACATCCTGGCTTTGCATCCTACTTCTCCCTAACCCCAGTATTGGGCTGGGGCTTTGTTATCACCTAGAAGTCACTGCCTTTTAGGTTTGTTGATCTTGCTGCTTTCCAAATTCAATGGCTCCCTTTATTAGTTTCCAGTTGCTGCTGTAACAAATCACCAGAAACTTAGTGGCTTAAAAAAAAAAAACCAATTTCTTATCTTACAATTCTGGAGGTTGGAAATTCAGAATCAGTCTTACTGGGTTCAAGTCAAGGTAGCAGTGGATCTGGTTCCTTCTAGAGGTTCCATGGGGAGAAACCATTTCCTTGACTGGTGTGCTTCTAGAGGCTACGGACGTCCCATAGCCCCTTCCTCGTTTCACTCCAATCTCTTGCTTCCATTGTCACCTCTCCTACTCCTCACTGTGACGCTTCTGCCTCCCTCTATAAGGACCTTGTGATTCTATCAGGCCCACCCAGATAATCTAGAATTGTCACCCCATCTCAAGATCAAGTTAATCACATTCACAAAGTAATTTTTACCATGTGACGTAACCAGTTCCAGGGATCAGGACGTGGACTTCTTCAGGGGGCCATTATTCTGACCCCCACGCCTCTTTCCATCCTCATCCTTTCCAAATTCCACTCACCTTTCAAGGTCCTCTCCTGGGGCTCCTCTGCCTCAGCCCACGGTGACGTCAGTCTTTGTAATTACAGTTTATATACCACGGCAGGGCCTGGTCCCAGATCCCTGACTGTTGGACAGGAGGCCACGTGGTTTCTCTAAGTGCTCTGAAGGTGCTTGAGTACAGGCTATCGTTTATGCGCCTCTGGCTCTCCTGCAACACATGCACCCAAGATGTAAAATCACTCAAGAACACTCTTTGGTGTTCTCCTATCTTGAACACCAGAGTTTTACTGAATGTAGTTTAGGTTTAAGAAAAATAATTCAAAGGGGGACAGAGCTAGCATTTTGGAGTCAGATACACTTGAGTTGACGTGCTAGATCTCTTCTACAGCTGTGTGATCTCTGGAAAGAAAAGCAGTGTCACCTCACAGGACTGATGAAAATATTCAGTGGGAATGGACACGGCTTCCTAGAGTACCTGGCATTTCTAAGGTACTGAAGGTGGGTTCGTTCTTTTCTTCTCCAACCTCATTTTAACACAACAAATTCTTGCTAACTAAAGAGGATTAAACGCTGAAAACATATATAAAGTAGGAAAACATCACAAAAATTGTTTGCCTTTGGGGGACAGAATGTGAAAAAATATAATTTGCAAAGGATTATGTCTTAGTCTGTTTGGGCTGCTGTAACAAAATACCCTAGAATGGGTGGCTTAAACGACAGAAGGTGATTTTCTCACAGTTCTGGAGGCTGGAAGTCCCAGATCAAGGTGCCAGCCAACGCGGTTCCGGGTGAGATGCTGCTTCCTGCCTTGTAAGTGGCCGCCTTCTCTCTGTATCCTCACGTGGGGGTTGGAGCTTTAACATAATAGTTTTGGGGAGACACATTCAGTCCATAACAGATTGCATGATCACATCTATACTTGACCTTTTCTTTCATTTCAGATTTTACCCTGGGGAGTTCAATTATGTTAAGACCTGTACAACTGCGGCCTCCCCCACTCTCCATTTCTGCGCTTGGCCGGGAAGGAGACTGGAGGCTCTGGCATTTCCCGCAGCACTGCAGATGATTGGGGTCTTCTCGCAGGTCCCCGGATGCACCTGCTCCGTGAATGTTCCCACGGCTCATTACAGGTGAAACGGGCCTTCTAGTGTTACCTCCATGACCTCACGAACCAGGATTCAGCCCTTTCAAGTTTAGAGAGAGATGCAGGGCAGGAAGGAGAGAGAGAGAGAACAGCCCTGGAATCCCATATCCCCTCCCCTCCAAAGGTCCCTTCCCACATACCCTCCCCGTCCTCCTTCTTGTCGGTTGTCAATGAGAAGCATCAAGATGCCAGTTGCTGCTGCTTTTATTTTCATCGAGATAACTCAGTATCTCATTCAATGCAGTGATGCCTTATTCTGAAAATGCCTTTGATCACCGTGTTGTAAAAAGCTGCTCCATGCCCCTTTTCTAGTATACAGTATCCAACAGTATTATTTAAAAATATATCTTTTCTTGGGGCTTCCTGGGTGGTGCAGTGGTTAAGAATCCGCCTGCCGATGCAGGGGACACGGATTCGATCCCTGCTCCAGGAAGATCCCACATGTCGTGGAGCAACTAAGCCCGTGCGCCACAACTATTGAGCCTGTGCTCTAGAGCCCGTGAGCCACACCTATCAAGCCCATGTGCTGCAACTACTGAAGCCCATGCGCCTAGAGCCCGTGCTCCACAACAAGAGAAGCCACGGCAATGAGGAGCCCACACACCACAACGAAGAGCAGCCCCCACTCACCGCAACTAAAAGAAAGCCTGGGCGCAGCAAAAAAGACCCAACACAGCCAATAAAATAAATAAATTAAAAAATATATCTTTTCTTTTAGGGGACTGTAACCTCTTTTCCCCCCTGTAGCCAGAGAAGATAGAAAAGAATAGGGCTGAAGGCAAAGCCACAAACAAGAGCAGTGAAAATGGGTGCCGAGGTAGGGAAAAGACATCTAGGTCTCCTTGTTGGTCTGGGGAGGTTGGGGGGTCATTTTCATTACTAACACCCGAGCAGTGCAGAGCACTTCCCTAGGCTGAGAGCTCTATTGCCTGGAAGAAGGAGAGAGAAGAGTAGTCACCTGAAAGGTCACGGGTTCCCCGATTAGCTGAGGACCAGCCTCACACACCCTGAGACTTTCTAATACTTGGGTGGTTGGAGTTTAACTTGCTCACGTGGCTTCCCTGGGTTTCCTGAGCTGAGTGGGAAGGTGATCCTTTGTGTAAGCAAACCTCCGCTGGGAGTCACGACAACTTGGGCTCCTGACCATTTAACTCTCTGGACAGCCAGCCTCTGACTCCAGGCCCTGAAACTGGCATTCTCCCAGCTGCAGCCCCCTTCTGCTGGCCGGCCTTTTGCCACCCAGCTTCCCCCTAACCCCTCTGTTCCATTCCCTAACTTTCAGGACTGGCAGCTACCTCAGCCCCTATCCTAGGGAACTAGCAGCTCCCCAGGCTTTGCCCACCTATGGGGGACAATCACCCCTGTACCGCTCTGGTGGTCCATTAGGACAGCAAACCTGCAGTCCTTTTTACTCCTATTAGATGCCAGGGCCCAGGTCACTGTCATTCCAGGCAATCCCTCAAGTCCCCAAATGGGAGCCCCTCTCTTACAGGCACTGCTGGTTAAACCCTCAAAGGTGCACAAACCCATTCGGATGTCATGATTGGGCCGTTCACCTCAAAGGGTTTCCTCTGGGGCTCCTCTCACCCCACCCAGCTCCTCTTTCCCTCTTGTGGGCATGGATGCCCTGACACGACACCATGCCACCTGAAACAAGCCCAGGTTCTTGGCCTCCTGGTGGGACTCACCAAATGGACACCAGGGACTCGTCCTCCTCTGGTCAGGGTGGTAAACAGTCCCAGTACCGACTTAAACAGAGCACTGAAGGCTTACGCCCTGTCAATGACATGCTTGAGATGGGAGTCACCAGGCCCACCATCTCCCCTTTCAATACCCACGCGGCTAGTACTTAAGCCGCCACCAAACCTGGAACCTCACCACTGACTATCGGGACTGCAATGCTCGGGCAGTTCCTAATATTCTAGGACTGAGTGAGGTCATACGACAGGCCCAAGGAGAGTCCTTCGAGGACGCGGACCTAGCTCCTATGTTCTGTTCTGTTCTTATCACGGAAGAACCCCAGGCCCAACTTGCTTTCACTTTGGAAGGGGCTCCATGTATATCACGAGGCTCCCAAGGGGATATGTGAACAGTCCTGCAAGGGTACCTGACCTCTGCCGCCAGGGTTTAAATACCACACAATCGGAAAGTGCTGTTCTTGGCATCATACTGATGACCTTAGGCTGCGGGTCCCTCTGAGGCAGCTTCGCACGCCCTCCCAGATCAGCCACAGCAACGTGGCTGGGCAATTGACCCTCCCAAGACCCAAGGCCCAGCCTCAGCTGTCAAGTTTCAGGAAATCACCTGGTTCTCTAAGGGCCGAGAAATCCCTGAAGAGTCAAACATCAATTATTCACGTGACACCACTCACCACGCTCAGACAAAACACTCACCAGGTCTTTTCATGTTCTGGAGGCAACACACCCCTCATCTCTCACTAATTCTTTGCCCTATACGTGCAGTCACCTGCACGATTCTACCACCGTCCAGTGGGATGAAGCCCAACCGTGGGCTTTAGAAGCGGCCCAGCGGACAGTCCAACAAGCCTTACCTTTAGACCCCTCTGGCCCTGCCTTCCGAGTCAAGTCCTCGGCCACACCTGACTATGCCTCCTGGCATCAATGGACCAAACATGAGTCTACCTGGCTTCCTGTGGGGTTATGGACTAAGCACCTATCCACAGTAGCAGCCTGAAATACTGCCTTTGAGTGCCAGTTTTGGGCATCCTCTTGGGCTCTTATAGAATCTGAGGCCCTAACAAGCCCCCACCTGACTACTCCAGATCCACTTTTCTACAACATCCCGGGTTCGAGATGCCTCCCAGTGGAAGCTCGGCACGGCGACTGAAGCCTCCTTGGGAAAATGGAAATGGTACCTTCAGGACAGGGTGACACCTGGCGTCAAAGGCCTTTCCAAATTACAGGAGGATGTGGCCTCCCCCACGCCCAGCCCCTTGCCTGGGACACTGGAGGAAGCAGCAGAGCCCCACCACCCCCACTCCGGCTACCTGGGGAGCCCCTTGGGAGCAACTGTGTGGGACGGACGGCAGCACCTCCACGTACACGATGCAGCTGGAGGAGCCGGCTCCCCCTGCCTCACCCCCGGCCCCTCGCTCATGGAGGAGGCGCTCCCGCTCAGCCCCGGGCACGGGACTCGCAGCGGTTCACCCAGCCCTCAAGGAGGCCATGCAAAGGGGCTTTTCACAGATTCACATTTTCAGACTCTTGGGTGGTTGCTGTTGGCCTTGTGGTTTGGTCTCGCCGTTGGCTAAGGGGCAATTTTCTCATAGGAGGCAAGCCCACCTCGGGGGCCAGATATGCAAGGAATTAGTGGAGTCCCCAGTTCCTATCATTTCTACTCACATTTCCGCTCACACTAACAATGCCACGTCAGAAGCCACTGTCAACAATCCAGCAGACCCCCTCACTAAGCCCTCCACACTGCGGCCAGCACAGATGTCTCAGGGTAATGGACCACTCCATCAACTCGGGCAATGAGCTGCACAACCTCGGGTCACCTGGGGAGCTGTGCCTTAAGAACCTGGCCTCAAGGGAGGGGACCCCACTCTCCAGCAGCAGCCAAGGTTGCGACAAACAGACAAGTACATTCTCTGCTCCCAAACCAAACAGAGGCCATTCTGATGGGGACAAACTCCCAGGGAAACTGACCACACTCCTGCTGGCAGACTCATTTCCTTGGCCCACTGCCTGCTTCTGCTGGGGCTTGCCGAGAGGGTGTCACAATCACCAGTACTTACAAGGGACTCCTCTTGGCGACCCCCATCCGGAATTCCTCTTCTGAACAGGTCATCTCTTTCCTGTTTATTCCTCTTCCCTTTGGATGGACACATATCACTGACTCTGACCAGGGCTCCCACGTTACCTCTCAGGAGACTCCACAGTGGCCTCTCCAACCTAATATTCTTTGCATCTTCCATCCACATTAGGCCTGTAGGCAGCTGGCCTCGTGAAGTGTCTTAATGACCTTCTCAAAGAGACACTCCTTACTTTCAGGCAAGTGGTCCCCGAAAGGGATCAAACTCTTGCCCCAGGCATTTCTAGCCAATAGCATCACTACTGATAGCCTGAGACCAGCACAAAACACACCTATATTGTAAATAAGGTTTTATTGGAACTCAGCCACACCCATTTGTTTAAATACGTTACACACCTGTGGCTGATTTCCCTGCAGAGCTGAGTAGCTGCAACACAGACCACGTGGCCTGAAAAGCCTCAGTTATTTGCTATCCAGGCCTTTACAGAAAAGGTTTGCCAACCCTGCTCTATTGTGTGGTGTTTGGCTTGCAGGAGGGCAAGAGGGGCAGGCAGCATGGTTGGGAGACCAGAGATAAAGAGATGTTGCATGTATTCCACCACATTTTGGATAAAACCTAGAGAACTGGCTGTTGGGTTTGCTGGGTAGGGGAGTTAAAAACGACTCCTGGGAGTTTTGCCGTAATTGAGCCAACGTGGGGCCATTTACTGAGATTGGGTGCACTGGGCAGGGAAGAGTTGGAGTATAAAACAAGTCTTAAATTTTGAACAGGTTCATTCTGAGAGGTCAATGCCACCTCATCTGGATGGAGCATTGAGACCTAGGAAACAGACGCTGTTAGGGCCCAGGAGAGCAAACCTGCGAGAGAGCAGGGAGGAGGAAGGACAGCACTGAAACGCCCGGGGGAGAAAAAGGAGAGGACAGGGATGCCATGAAGCACTGAGCGGAAGACGCCAACAAGCCAGCGTTTCAGAAAAGCCTCACAGGTGGCCTTGCCACAGACACAAGTCAGGAGGGGACTGTCTCCCAGACCCTGCGAGAGGTCTGGGTGTGTATCAGAGCCGACACGCATCCTCATGTGCCTGACAAGACAGCCGTCCACCCCACGGCCGGGTGGAGTGGGAGAGAGGGCTTCTGGCCGACCTTCCTCTAGAAGGCAGGCTGGGTCCCGACTCCCGGCGTTTACCACATGGAGATGAAGCAGAGCCAAGGGCCCCCCACATCCCCAGCCCACCCCGCAGCCTCCTTAGACAGGCCGACCAGAGAGAACCGAGAGAGGAGTCACCTAGGCCCAGTTCCTTTTTTCTTTTTTTTCCTTTAAAAACCAGTGTTATATTACACCAAAGCTGAAAAAAACTGTAGAAAAATGACATATAGTAATTAAAAAAAAACCCAGCATTATTCATATAACTTACATACTGTTGTGGTAAAAAGAACAGACCATCAGTTATTTCTCCAGCAAAGATGGGTTCTGGATCAGAATAGAATTGCAACTCCGGCCCACAACCATGAGGATCCACAAGCAAATCCCCCCACAGCTGGGGAAGGAGCGGGCTTTTATAGAGGGAGCTGGGAGGGCGGGAGTAAACAAAGAGCCTGTGGCTTCTCATTGGCTGAGTCTTTGTCAGGAAAGAAGAGGAGACTTTCTTCTTCCTGTTGGGCTCTGTAATCAGCATAGGGAGTGAGAGCTCCCCCTTCTGTTTTCCCAACTCAATTTAAGGTTTCTCTTTGGTAATATTTTTTACAATACAATAAAACATACCCACGTTAAGCATATAGTTTTGAGTCCTGACAAATGAACACACCCCTGTAAACACCACCATAATCAAAATACAGACCATTTCCATCATCTCTAAAAGTTCCCTCAGCCCCTTTGTAGTAAATCCCTCTCCACTGCTCAGCCCCACATAACTGCTGATATGCTTTCCACCATTGTAGATGAGTTTTGCCTGTTCCAGTGTTTCATCTAAATGAAACTTGTTTGGCTTCTTTCAGCAGAATGAGTTACCTGTATCAGAGTTTATTCCTCTTTATTGTGGATGAGTATTTCATTGCTACGGGATATTGGCATGATATAACAGGATTTGTTTATCTATTACTTGATGATGGACATTTCGGTTATTTCAAGTTTTTTGCTATTATGAGAAGATCCACGTTTCTTCTTTTAATCTCAGAAGGTAAATCACTCCTATGCCTACAGGTGGGAGAGGCGCGAGGCTGGCCTGTAGGTTGAGTGCAGTGTTTCCCACAGGTTAGGATGCATTAGAATCACCCAGCGTGCTCGTTAAAGCACAGACGCTGGTCTGCACCCCCGGAACTTCTGACTCAGTAGATCTGGGGTGGGTCAGTGATTTGCATTTCTCTCCAGTAGGGCTGATGCTGCTGTTCCGGGGACCGTACTTTGAGAACCACGGATCCTGTGGGGTCTCCTGGAAAAAACAGGAGGACAGCGAGGGGACGTGACCTGTAACGTGGGGCTGTATTCATCACAGGCCTCACTTATACACAGCCTCGATCACTGTCGGACACACACAAGCCTAGGGATGGTTTATCAGCTTTATTGAGGTATATCTTACATACCACAAATCCACTTAAAACAAAGTATACAATTCAATGATTTTTAGTAAATGTATCCAGCTGTGCCATCATCGACACTGATCCAGTTTTAGGACAGTTCCATCACTCCAGTAAAATCCCTCCTGCCAATTTACAGTCATCCCTGCTCCCACTCCCACTCCCAGACTATCACTTATCTCTTTCTTCATAGGTTTGTTTTTTTGGATATTTCAAGTAAATGGAATCACGCAGTATGTGGTCTTTTGTCTCTGGCTTCTTAATTTAGCATAATGTTACCGAGGGTCCTCTATGTTGTAGCAGGTATTAGTACTTAAAGAAAATTACCAAATAGTATTCCATTTAATTGTGTGGACTGGATTTATTGTTTCATCGTATGGACAGACCACATAATGTTCATGCATTCATCAGTTCACGGACATTTGGGTTATTCTTTGGCTATTATGAGCGCTTCTGTGAACATTCGCATACAAGTCTTTGCATGGACATATTTTTTCATTTCTTTTTGGTATATACCAGGAGTGGAATTTCTGGGTCATAATGTAAATTTATATTTAACATTTTAAGAAATGGCCAACTGCTTTCCAAAGTGCCTGTACCATTTTATAATCCTACCAAGAATGTGGGGTCCATTTTCTCTACGTATGTTGTTATTGTTTTAATGGGAGGAATACAAGAGAATTTGAGATCAACCTGCATGAAGAAATGTATTCAAAACACCATTAATTAAATATTTTAAGTGCACACACAAGAGTGTGGAAACGTGTTGTTTCTCGACGCTGGTTCATCTGGGGATCTTTGAAAACTCCTGATGCCAGGCTATGTCTCAGACAATTAGAACAGACAAGATGGGGGTGGGTGGGCAAGTATGAGGACTTTTAAAGCTCCCAGGTGAGTCCAATATGCAGCTGAGTTCGCGCACAGGCATGCTTGCACACACGCACAAAGTTTGTTGATTAAAAAAAGTTTGTTGAGTCACTGAGATAATAGCTAAATAGTTACAGCTGAAGAAACAGCGTCTATAGGACACATTGAGTGAGACTGGAGGGGCTTGATGGTTAAAGAAAGAACAAAGAATACACTGTCTGGCAAATAGTAGCTTCTGTGATGATCCTCAGTTACTTTTCCAGGGATTAGTTCCACTTTTTCAACCTTTTTGAACATGAGGTGGTGGAGAGAAAATGATAACAGAAAGGAGTGAATGGGGAGAGGAATCATAGATTTTGAAGGTCTGTTAGTTTTCAAGGGAGAGACTTGGTGTTTAAATGTCAACAGACAGTCCAGTTGAGCAGAAGTGGGGATAAGATGGGTGAGAATCCACCAAAGAGAAGTTCCCAGACACAGGTGGAAGGACTGATCTCCTGTTTTAACAGGAGGCAGGCGTAGACGATGGGGCGTACTGCAGCAGGCATTGTGGTTTGCTAGCACGAAGATAAGGGAATTCCCATCTCTGTTTTTTCTTTTTCTTTCTTTAGTGAATTGTGATATAAGGTCATTTTGTAGAGTCTGATGTGTCGTGAGGCTGGGTAGGGAGAGGAGGTAGGGTTGAATGTTTGAGGAGAGTAGAAAAGATTTGAAAGAGCCATTGCCGCGTGTAAGAATATAATTTCACCTGAGAAAAATAAGCAGGACTGTGCGGAGAGTTGAACCATTTGAAGATCTTATGATTTTATAATGACGCTGGCCTCTATTCTATTTCCCAGCTCCTAGGGGCAGGTGGGAGAAAGCGGACAGTAGATTGATCCCGAGTAACAGGATACCTCCATAGGCACTGAGTGACGACAAAGAGCAAAGGACTTTGCAGGCAAAGCAGCAGTGTTTCAGAAACAACAGACTATAAAATCCACGCTGGAAAAGGGATGGAGAAGAAATACAACAAACTAGTGAATAAAACAAAAAAGAAGCTGACTCACAGATACGGAGAACAAGCTAGTGTTTCCCAGTGGTGGGAGCGGGGTGGGGCAACATAGGGATAAGCAGAGGGGAAAAAAGAAAGGGAATAAGCTGAAGGGGACAGTGGGTTGGAGGAGAGGTTGTGGGCAGAGAGCGGGATGCTTAGGTTATATTATTATGGAGGCAGAGGTGTGAAGGAACGGAGCTCAGGGACGGATGGGCTGTTCATGTGTGTGATGGCAAATCTCATTGTCCCCACTTCCTCACCTTCTACTCCTCAACTCACTTCAATCTGTCACCACAGACGACCGCCACATTTTCAATCCAGAAAAGGTTTCCCCATCCTCATGTTGCTTGACTTTTCAGTATCATGTGACACTGTAAACCATTCCCTGTTCTTGAAATGCTCTCTCTCACTGGCTTCCAAGACAACACACTCTCCTTATTTCTTCCCAGCTTCTCTGGCTCCTGTTTACTGGTCTCCTTTAGAGGTCCATCTGCCTCTTCCTATCCACTACCTAAAGGAGTTTCTTAACAGGGTGTCCTCCTCAGCCCTCTTGTCTATATTCTCTCCCGAGGCAATCTCATTATCTGCTTTGTGGTTTCAGTTACTCTCCATCACCTTAGAAGTTTCTTTTGAGCACTAAGCCCATATACCCAATTGCTACTAGTCATTTCCACTTGGATGTCTCAGAGGCTTTTCAAACTCCTCATTTATTAACTTGAACTCATAACTTATCCCCAAATCTCAGTCTCTCCTCATGTTCCCACCTAAGTGAACCTCATGTCTGATTAGACAAGTCAGAAATCTAAGTGCCATCTTTGATTTCTCCCTGTCCCTCAACCTCCCATATCTGATCTATCACTCCTATCAATTTCCTTCCTAAATATCTTTAGAATCCACCCACTTCTCTTCATCTCCAGTGATATGACCTGAATCCAACCTCTACCATCTCTTGCCTAAAGTACTGCGAAGCTTCCAAGTGGCTTTTATCAACCTCTCTGGCTCCTTTCCAGCCCATTCTCTACACCAAATACTATGAATTCCACCTCCTCCCCAAAGAGATCTTGTCATATGACCCTTTATTTCAACCCCTTCAATTACTCCCCACTTCCCACTGCTTCCTGAATACAGAAACCTATCCTTTGGTGCTCAAGGCATAGCACGTCTGGCACATAAGCCTCTGATGGGCAGCAGCTTTGTGCTGCCTTCTCCCTCTGGGTCCTACTGTCCCCCAGCTCCCAGCTCCTCAGGGAAGCACCCCCAGACCACTCTGCACAGCTCAGCCTCCTCCATTACTTGCTTTTATAGACCTGTGTGTCTTCTCCTTGGAGTGCGTATCTTATACCTCGAACTGGGAACTATTTGGTTGTTTACTTCTTTAATACTCTGGGAGTATTCTTTCCCTCTCCTGCTTTTTCTAAAGTGGAAAAGCAAAGCTGTCTGTGCTTAAACTGTGCTTCCTGTGCTAACCAACCACAAAACATCAAGCCCCTGGTAGCAGACAAGATGGCATGATCGGGGAAAAATGAGGGGACCATTTTAGGAACCTGCCCCTCCTTCACCCTCACCAGCCTGCAGGCGAGGGGGTGTCCAGGGGAGCCAGGGGGCCCACTCCTCCTCCTCCTGCCACCAGCCACCCAGCCACAATCAGTATGAGGAAGGAGATTAACGAGGCTCACGGTGACACAGACGTACTCCCTGGAGGTCGTGAACTCATCAGAGAAAGCTGCTAACTCCATTTTCCCAGGTGACAGCACGCAATCATTTTCTGCACAAACCCAGTCTGATTATCAAAGGCGGTTTGCATTACTTCTCTGGAGGCTTTGTTTTCCTACAGTTTCTTTTGCACTGAATAAAGTACGGGAGCCTGCTGGTGGTAATCTGTAGAAAAATCTCATGAGAGGGAGAGATTTGCTCAGTTCCGGTGAAAATTCCCAGTTCTTCACATTTCTTTCCTTTACCTCCACGAGCTATTTCCAATTATTTTATCAGATATTAAAAGTAAACCAGGTCACACTGGGTTATATCAATCGTCTAATTTCTTCTCCACCCTGTAAAGTCAACTTTATGAATATAGATCTGAAGGAACTGAATGATTTAAAAAAAAAAAGTTTGCTAAAATCACTTAAATTATGGGGACTTCCCTGGAGGTCCAGTGGTTAAGACTTTGCCCTTCCACTGCAGGGGGCATGGGTTTGATCCCTGGTCAGGGAACTAAGATCCTGCAAGCTGTGAGGTGTGGCAAAAAAAAAAAAAATTACTTAAATTATGAAAGTAAAATTAATCATGATGCTTGAAAATACAGGACTATTGATTACATTTTTTTGGGAGGATTTTCATATTGTAGGTCCTCAATAAAATTTGAAATGTACCAAAAAACCAAAACTTAACCTGGGGCCATTATAAACCATCTGAACAAGAGGCATCAGCAGCCCAGTGCTTTCTGTGGTCAGGCTGACAACTGGGCAGCCCCTGATGCTAAAGAGAGCGGTGACGATGACGTGGCCTGAGGATGTGGATTGGGAATCTGGCCCATGGTGTAGACTGCAGACCCTGACTTGCTGCTCAGAAGTGAATGCTCTCCATGGTAGAAAGACTAAGGTCTGCACAGGGTCTTCCAGCCTCTTACACTTGATGTATACATCATGTTGTTATCCACGTAACTGAGTAGGGAGGAGGAGCTCTGTGTCAGCAGAAGGTCTCGTGGGTAGAAAGCTGCGACCAGGGGACCAAGGGCAAGTGGAGGAACAGAGGAACATGCCAGGTCTTGGCTGTGTGCAGAGCTGGTCAGGTGTGAGATGCCAGAAGAATCAGGCTGTTGAGACGGGGGTGGATGACACACCCGTGAGCTACTGGGTCAACGCCCGAACTGTCTCATCAAGCAGGAGAGGTTATGGAATCCAGCTGCCCTGGCCAGGGATTGTGGAGGTCCACACGGGCAGAAGAGAGGGTGATAGCAGACACCAGGGAACAGGCCTGTGGAGGTCAGGCTTCAGGAAAAGAAGCAGCCCCTGATTTCTCAGGCGTTTCTCCAAAGGCTGGTAAGACCTACTCCTGCTTTGCAGTATAATGTTTGATATGTGCCTCTTTCATTAGCTCTCTTTTATATTGCATTTTTTACATTTAATTTCCTCTGCCTTTTAAAAGCAAAAATCAAAGTTTGAGCTATTTTAAAACATTAGGAGGGACTTCCCTTGCATTCCAGTGGTTAGGACTCCGTGCTTCCACTGCTGGGGGCCCGGGTTCAATTCCTGGTGGGGGAACTAAGATCCCGCAAGCTACGTGGTATGGCCAATAAAAAATAAATAAAATAAAACACTAGGAAATCTAGGTTTGAAGAAGTTAAAATCACAGAGAGATCACAACTGTTTAATAGTTACTTTTTCAATGGAAATCCAGTCACATCTGCCTGTGCTGTTACATAAACCATTACTTGGACATTCACACTCTACTAGGAACATGATATATTACAAAAGAGAGAGGGACTTTTAAAATCACATTTAATTTTTAACACAAACTGTGTTGCACTAGTACAGAAATGACCCCTTCATGCACAGATAACTTTAGCATCTACCGTTATGAAAGAGGAAAAACTGTACTTTTCTTGTTCCCTCTACACATTGGCAAATTTTAAGTAACTCTGTGCTCTCGGACGCCAAGGCAAGCCTGTTTTGTCTTTTTGGATTTCCACCACAAAGGTTGATCTGTGAAAATGAATACTGGAGATATGAAACTATGTAGGGCCATCTTTACCTGGGATTACTTCAAACTGTGCTTAGGCAAAAAGCTTGGAAGATTTCTTCTAGAAACCTGCTGTCAATATGGAAAATAGTTCACTCTTTCAGTTTCACAGCAAAAAGGGAAAATAAAAACCCAAAAGGCATTTAAATAAATGCTTTTCAATCCCACGCACTGTGTTAATTAGCTAACATCTCATACAGAACAACATAACCATCGTTGGCATGTTTATTTGTATGTAACACCTATAAGCATATAGCATCTACACTTGAAGTGTATTTACAAATTCAACAAAATATCTACATATAAAAAGCCTTACTTAAAATTAAACTTGATGCAAGTTATGAGAAACCAATTTATTGGCAAATGAAACTGAGCATTCCTTCAACCATAGGTTGTTATAGAACTTCATATTTGGAAGGAAACCATTTGAAAGATATTATTTATGAATATGGTAGAATACATCGGCTTATTTTCCAAATGGCAGATGTAATCCCTTTGACTGTCGGCCTTGTTAGCACGTGTCAGATTTCTTAGATTCTGCAAGGCATCCATGCAATTTTTATACACGTTGTTCAATGCTGCAGTTTCAAAAGCTGCCACATAGATAAAGACAGAGAAAAATGTATTCCTGTGGGTGTGCTGTTGTAAGCTTTTAGTTTTGGAATAACTTGGGTTTTGTTTTTCAATTTTCTACCAAGTTGACATCTTTCTTACCGAATGTGACTTGTTTTCATAGGAACCATAAAAGACCACAAAATCATCATTTGCTCCAGTTGGTGATAAAGCGTTTCCTTTCATACATATGGGGGAAAACCCTCCTTAAAATGAACTGTCTTCCTAATTTTATTGTCATAGTTCCTTTTCTTCAGCATTGCAGTTTTCATGAACGCCGTTTTTTCAAAGTTACTTTTAGACAATGACAGTAATCTAGGACTTCAAGTTGACCGTACCAAATAATACAGAAGGCAGTACGTTGTGGAATGCTTATTGTCTGAAGGCACTGCATGTGTCTTGCCCTGTGCTTTCTGGAATAATTTTTGAAACTGAATTGGAGTGATCTGTTTGGGATTCTCTTGGTCTGGCACAAATGCCAAGATGCATTGCAACACGCATTGTTTATGCCTAAAAACCACCGAACAGAGAGAGGATGTAAAAAGTAGAACACTGTACCACTGTAATACCTGGACGATTAAGAAGTCTATGGAGTAACAGGAGCAAAGAGCAGGTAAGAGAGTCTCAGTAAGCATCAGCAAATGCACCTGTCATAATTAAGTCATTTAGCAAGTATATACTGTACACACTGTTCCTAACAGTCTCCCCAAAAGACTGACAGCTAGACATAAAGTCACCAATTTCACGACAATGTCCACAAAGACATTGAAGTTCTAGAGAATACTACAGTAACACTCTTGACAATGAAAATGGAATTCATATTTAGGGGTTCAGCAGAGGAGAGTATAAACAAAGTATCAACCTATATTTGAATAACATACACAGGTATATCCTTTAAAGGTGTAGCATTTTTCATGCATCCTATTGAACTGTATCCCGAAGAAGGAAGAACGTGATCTGTTGATGATGCTGTATTATTTTTATCAGTTCTTAGGAAATCAAGATTACCTATGTTGAATGAAAAATGAATTTTTCATTTCATTACCTATGTTGAATGAACTTTGCATTGCAGTTCACATTAAGATTTCATTTGACTGAGTTATGTTCTTACTTTGACGGTTCTCATCATATGAACACACAGAAGAACATAGACTTTCTGCCTTGATGTTCATAGTACGAGAAGGTAGACAGACCAGGGCTTAAGATAAACATTTGAGAGAAATGGGATATTGGCAAAGAGCTCAGAGATTAAACAAAGGAATTCATGGCGTTGACGGGAGATGGTGCCTCTGAGCTTTCGTTTCCTTCAGCCGGTTCTTTCTCTTTCTTACCACTGTACTGGCCAATAAAGGAGCCGTCCTCATTGAACTGGCCATTCACCCCCTCTCCATAGTCAACTAGGCTATCATCACTATCTTCCTTTTTCACAGTCCTGTCTGAAGGTGTTCGACTGCCTTTTTTTAAAGGCTTGTGGTCTTCTGCATCGCTGGAAAAAAAGAGAAAAATTTTCGTCAAGACTGGCATTTAGGTAAAATGCTTCATTCTCCAAGGTCATGCATGCAAATTTTGAGAAAGCATTTGGCGCCCTGAGCTTCTCTAGAGCAATCTAATCATCAGGTGGCCTCCAATGACTGGGATGTGGTTGGAATGAAAGCCAAGTGCAGAAGTGGTTTAATCATGAAGTCTTCGGTAGGTGGATGGCTTCAGTGGGTGCATGTCAATATCAGTGATGGATTCTGGCTCCTGACTTGGAAGCAATTCAGAGATCATCACAAGCATTACAAAAGGAAGAATTGGGAAAAGTCAAAAATCATCACTATTTCAATAGAATTTGAAAGGGGGTAAACACTTAATGGCAAGTAGAGAAGTTAGTAGGTTAAACTGAGTAATATCTCTGATTCCTTGAGTATGAATGAAGAATGATTTTGGTTAAGTGTGAAACATGGATTTTTGTTTTTCTGAGCAAGAAGCAAAATCCTGCATCTCAAATCATTTCGTTACTGAGTGCAGGCCAGACTTGCAAACTCGAACCTTACCTTTCAAGAGACCTACACATTCCATTAAAAGGATGCAGAAGAAACAAATGAAAATAGCCTAAGAAGAAAAGCAAAATCCTTATACTGATCGTATATAGTATTTTTTCCTGAAAGAATTTTAGTTAACGGGTAAAGACTTATTAATTTGGGGAGACATACTTTAACTTCAAAGCACTGCATTTGTACTCTTAATGGCCTATCAGTATATTCTGAAGAGTGTGAGGGATTCCCAAACGTAAAAGCAAACATTGCCTGCCCTCATCTTTACCCCACTCCTCCCTCCTCCCAAGTGAGCTACGCAGCCCATCCACGTTAGATGGGCATCTGAGGAGCATAGTTTAATAAAAACGTATAGGACTCTCTCTCTATATATTTGCCTACGTCTCTGTTGAACCGCTAAGCACAATATCTGCAAGTAGCAGAGTAATCACGATGTATTAGAACAATCACTCACGCGGTCATGGAACTAGGCATGCGCACCAACCTCGTCCTTACCAGGTAACATTTGGTTTAAAAAAAAAGAAAATAAGGTAATGACATCTTTTGTATTCTTTCAAAGAACAAAAGTCCAAGGCAAAAATGGGAAACATAAACAACATTAGTAAAAAATAAAAAGATTTTATGTAAAAGACAGGTCCCATGTGCTGCAGTATCTCACCCAGGAATTTGTGCTAGGATTTCATTGCTGCTTCTCCTTCGAAGAGGAACTTTATTTCAGCCAAGATACAAATATTTCATGATGCACAAATATTCTGGCTTTCTGGCCAACACTCCCTGCTAGGGTCTCCAATTTTTCACCAAGAAGAAAATTTCAAGACTAGAAAATAATACTGGTTTTACATGACATTGGCATATGCTATGGAAAATTACCTGTTTTAGCAATACATGAGTGCTCATCACAAATTAAATACATGATACTATTGTTTTACTAAACAACTGGGGAGGTATCACAGAATCCTGGGTGGCCTGTGTTTGGGGCACTTTAGGGAACTTAGCACCCAGTCTCCCACCTGTTGTAAGAATAACTTGCCCATTTTTGGAATTTAATAACCAGCTCCTAGGCTGTGCTTGAATACTTCCTGTGAAATATGGCCCATGACTTGCTGAGACACTTAATCCACTGAAGAGTTCAATAATGAGCAGAACTTTGTCACCTAGATGCCAACTATTAGTATTATTCTGCTTTGTAGAACCAGTGTTCCAAGGCGTACACTACAGAAAATTCTAGTCTATGGCATTTCTCTGACCCAGCCAGCCAGCCGGCCAGCACACATCTAATAAATGTTTACTGAGTGCCTACTCTAAGACAGAATGTGCTAGTCACTGGGGATAGAGCAGCAAACAAAATAGACTAAGACCCTGACTTCACTGAGCTGACTTCTAGTAGGGAAAATACAATCAGCAAATCTTAAAAATTGGTTATAGAGTGTGTCAGAAGGTGACTAGTGCTATGGAAAATACGAAGGTGAGAAAAGAGGATGGAAGATGTCAGGGAAGGGGATGGAAGGTTGACATTCATATAGGATGTCCAGAAGAGGCCTTGTCAAGAAGTGATGTCTGATCAAAGACTTCAAAGGGTTGAGTTAGCCAGGTGGATAGCTGGAGGGAGAGCCATTAAGACAGGAGCAGCAGCAGTGCAAAGGCCCTGAGGTGGGGCAAGCCTGTTCTAGGAATGGCGCTCATGAGGTTTGAACTGAATGAGAGAGGGAGAAATATTAAAGTAAAAAAGGCGATAGAGCTAGATCAGGGCCTTGTAGAACTTTGTAAAGATTCTGTCTTTAACTCTGAGTGAGATGGGAAGTCATTGGAGAGTTTTCAATGGATAAGTGACATGATCTGATTTACATTTTAATAGGATTACTGCCATCAGGGTTACACAGCCTACCCCATAGGGAGAGGTTGGTAAAGTGCAGCACAATTGGGCCCTGCCCATTTATGAGGTACTGTCTGTGGCTGCTTCTGCACTGCAACAGAATTGTAGAGTTGCAGCAGAAACTAAGTGGCCTGTGAAGTCTAAAATACTTATTACTGGGCCTTTTACAGAAAAAGTTTGCCAACCCCTGTCCTAGGGGGCCTGGGGGATTACTGCAATAACCCAGGAGTGAGAGGGCTGTGACTTGGGCCAGAGTGGAACACGGCGGGTGGTACAAAGTGGCCATTATAGAGATATTTTGCAGGGAGCACCAACAGGATTTTCTGATGGACTGGATATGGAATAACAGAGAAAAAGACAACATCAACACTTTTGGTTTGAGGAGCAGGAAGGATGGAATTACCCTTACTCTGGAGCGCAGAATGTTTTGGCTGGAAGGTCAGTGGTTCACATTTGGACATGTTCAAGTTTGACATGTCAGAGGAACCACTCCTTTAATCATTTTATGAGTCTAGTATTACGCTGATATCTAAAACCAACAAGAACACACACCAAGAAATAAAATTACAGGCTAATCTCATTTATGAACATAAATGATGAAAGAATCCCAGAGGAATCATGAACAAATAGAGTTTAGCAATCTGCTAAAAAGATAATACATCATGACCAGGTTGAGTTGCATTCCAGGAATGCAAGCTTGCTTTAGCATTTAAACACCAATTCATATAATTCACCATTTTAGCAGAAGAAAAGAAAAATATTTTATGATCAGTAGATTTAGAAAAAAGCATATGGTAAAATCCAACACACATTCACAATAAAACTTTAATATACTAGGAACAGAAGTGTCTTTGTTAATCCAATTAATTGTGTCTGTAAGAAACTTTGAGTTACTGTCATCCTTGATGGTTAATGTTGAAAATTTTCTGTTTAACACCAGAAATGACAATTAGGAGTTCTAATCAAAACTGCATTGGAGACTCGAGGCGGGGGAGTCAAGGAAGGGAGGGAATATGGGGATATGTGTATAAAAACAGATGATTGAACCTGGTGTACCCCCCCAAAAAAAAAAAAAAAAACTGCATTGGAAGTACTAAGCAATGTAATGAGAAAGAAATAGAAGGCATGTGTATTAAGAGAACTGTCATTCTTCATAAATGATATGATTAGGTATGTAAAAAAATCCCAAAGAACCTACAGGCAAACATTAGAATAAAAAGAGAGTTTAGTAATGTTGCTTAATACCACATCAGCATAAAAATAAATTTTATTTAAGTAGTTGCAAACAATTGGAAAATGAAATTTAAAAATAATTCCATTTAGGATACCATAAAAATATGAAGTAGATGAGAACAAATCCAACATGAATATGTGTAAGGTCCCCATGAAGAAAATGAAACTTGCATTCAGAGCTATTAAATAAGAGGTAAACAGATGGAGGGATATACCATAACTATGGTAAACACGTTGACTTTCTTTCTATTACTCTTCAGATTCAACTTATTTCCAATAAAAACACAGCAGATTTTTATGTGGATCTTGGCAAGCTGATTCTAAGATATATATGCACATGAAAAGGGCCAAGAATATCTAAAAACTTCTGGAGGAAGAATCACAAAGTTGGAGGACTTGACCTACCACCTATCAAAACTCACTCAAAGCTACTGTATTAAGACAGTGTAGTTTGGAGGCAGAGACAGACAAATTGATCAGTGGAACAGAATACCAGGAGATCTTTTTGGCTTTATTCCTACATCAAATTTTCATGCTATCATAACTGGAATCATTTTTAAAATCCTATTTTTCAACTGTTTGCTGGTACAAAGAAATATAATTGACTTTTATGTTAATTTTGTGTCAGACAACATTAGTAAACTCTCTCATGAATTCTAATATTTTCCTGCCAATTCATTTGGATTTTAACACACACAATCACATCAGTCATGAATAATGGCTAGCCAGGAAGGGGCTCCCTGGAAACATCCTCTCCAGCTTAATGGCCATAGTGGATGAGAACCTACAGCAATAGGGGCTGTGCTTGAAAGAAGAGAAGTAAGGAAAAGGGATGCTCTACCCACAGACAGAGTCTTTTCAGAAAAAGCTGTTCAAAGGCAGCTCAAGATCTTTTAAAGACTTTTTAAAAGCGGTGTGATGTAATGTTCTACTTTAGCAATTAGAATCTGGTTAAATGAGAAAAATGTATATGAGGCACCAGCATAGTACCTGGCATGTGATCTGTACCTAACAAATTTAAGTGTTCATCCACCTGCCATCACACCTCTTCTTTCCACTCCAGACCCCCACCTCAGAGAGATTTTTTTCTAAGAAATCCCTTGTGTAACACACACACTTAGAACTTCCCAGATGTGATGAGCACTGACAAGTCTTTGTCGAAGCTCTGGATGAGTGTTTGCCTCTTTTCAACTCAAAGATGAATTTTCTAATGAAAGAGTAAGTCAACTGTTTTTGACATTATGCCAAGGGAAGATGCTTGGTCAGGTTTAAGTATGAAAGGGTAGTTTCCAAAATGAGAGGAATTTAGAAGTTACAGAAGATGACTGGAAAGTCACATCCTTATTTAGCTATACAGTATTCAAAGCTTAAAAAAAATTCATCCACATTCTTATAAGAATTTTTTAAGGACAGGAGGTGTCAGATATTCTTAGCCTAGAATGTCAAAGATTGAACCAACTTCAAAATAAGTAATGAAACAGTCATAAAATAGTATGTACAGCCATAAAATATATTTTTGATACTTATATCCATGATTATCTTTATCCATGGCTATAAGTTGTACAATGGAAAGGAGTGTTCAAAACTCAGCTCCTGCATCACTTCCCTCTGGGAAGATTTCTTGTACCACCTCCTTCAAGGTCATGCACTTGGCTTTGGCTTCCCGCCCCTGCTCCCTTGGAGCCTCAGCTGTATCCCTTCCCTTTCATAGCAGTCTTCGCACTATGCTCAGATTGTTCTTTTACTTCCCTGTATCCCTTACTAGACTATAAACTAGTGAGATAACATTCTATTTGTTTTAATATCCCCACAGCCTAGCATACGGTAGGCACTCAATAAAGATCGGTGGAATGAATTCATTGTAAAATAACAATTAAAAGTGACAGTGAGTAGTTTAGAAATTCTTCAAAATTCTAACTTTAACATTTTTTCATTTCTTCTTGATCAATTTTATGACGTCAGACAAAGCATCAGAACATACTCTTTCCTTTCTCTTACCCTAAAGAACGAAACTTAGGGAGTTCACTTTTGTTCAGCAGCACTGTGTTCAGGGGTGTGCACACAGAAGGTATTCACTGAATGTCTGCTGAGTAAAATGAGGCAGTGATGGATACATCTGTGATCATCGGGTCTGATTTTCCTGTGGCCACGCCATGCTGCAGTTTTATTGACGTTCATGACCCAAACACTCCCTCTAAAAGTCCGTCATTATTTAGACTGCTCACGTAGCAGTTGAGGTCTGTGAGCAGAATAAATCTAAAGTATATAACAAGTACAACGCATCTTCACATCATCCAAACCTTATGAGATGGGTTAGCAGACTCGCAACAGGGTCATGTCCATGTGACAGGGCTCCTATACCAAGAGCCTCCATTTACGCTGTGAGTTCAAGTAACCACGGTCACTTGGCTTATAACCTATGTTCATTCTGGTTTTTAAAGGAATGGATCTAAAGAAGAAAAAAATACTTACACGGTTGGTTGCATTGTTTCTCTGATTTTTCTATATGCTAGTAAGGATGCAGATCCTACTGTCTGTATAATTAAAGAAACAAACAGAGAAAGCTGCAGGCTTCCACCAGAGGGTGACTGCTTGGGGACAGGTGTTGGAGTGAGGGTACAAGGTTACAGCACATGAAAAAAATATAAAATTTGGTCACTGAAGTTCCATCCCTCTTTGCACTATGAAATACCTGCTGGCTCAGAGCCAACCATGTAGAAATGGTTTCATCCTCAAGCCTGAGAATGAACAAATCATCAACAGAACTCATTTACATTTAGGCAATAGCCTTAATTTTGTGTGTGTGATCAGCATATTAATTGAGTTTCAGGTTGAAAAAGAATGAGAATCAAGAAATAATACAGAGCTCAAAATTCCATAAGTTGCAAAGTCCAGAAGGTTCTCATGATTTAGGGAAGCGAATGAGATTTAAATGCATCATTAAAAAATTCTATAATAAACAGTTGGAACCATTTTCATTCACTGTGACATCTATGAAATGAAAGGTCTTTTAATTTTTTTTCAGTAGAAAAGATACCAAAGAGAAAAAATTCTGAGGTCGTGTTGGGAAGTCACAGGATGAAGCCACACCTGTAGCAAAGAGTGGCTGGGTGTTTTGGGAAGTGATTGCACTTGTGGGACTGTCTTTATGAACTTTCAGCTTCAGTGAAAAAAAAAAAAAGAGTTGTGTTTCAGGTTTAAGACACCCATCAGAACCTTATTTCCTTTGGCAACTTCCAGATCAGTGGAAATACAAGTAGTTTTTTCTTTACACGTGAACCAACAGGTTTGCATTCAGAGGCCCAAGGAAAAGTCTTTTTCTACTGAGAAATTCAAGGCATAAGCTAAAGACAGCAATCTGAAAATGCTTCACAAACATACCACGTATGAATTAACACCAAGACAAAGAAATATGACCAAATAAATGTAAACACAGTAATAATCAAGTCAGTAACCAAATATTTGCTATGTACTGCTCTGAAACCCTACATCACATTAAAACTCATTAGTAGAGTCTGTAAAAGAGCACAGAAATCAGGAAACTAGAAACCTTCAGAGATCCTCTCATACTTGAACAACCCTATCATTTTACAGATGAAAAAAAATGACAGATCAAATGCCAAATCTAAAGAAATCAAGGGTAATGGCTGAGTTGAGAGGAAAACTAAGTCTCTTGATTCCAGATGAGTTCACATTCAACCTCAATTTCAATCAAGTTTTAATGGAGTAGGCAGGAGAGAAAGTCATATTAAATCAGATCAAGGTTTTACATCACTATAAGAGCAAGTTGACATTTGAGACGCATGGAGTAAGCAGTACATTGTCAGATTCATTCGGGCATGATAATGTATAAGAGAAATCCATCACTATGTGAAGAATGTATGAAGTGCAGTGGTTTGTTTTCAGTTCACGCAAATACACAATTTTTTTTCAGGCTATCTTAAAGATCTAGCTTTAGCACAATAACTAAGGTGTGCATATCCTGGGTAGAATTCTAGTCACAGGAACATTAAAAATAACAAGTTATTTAGTAATTATGGGCTCCCTTGCTTTACAGGAGAAACGTGTAGAAGAGTGAATGAAATCAGCAAAGATATCAACTCACCCAGTGTAAGGCCTGGCAACCCTAGGCTGCGGCCCTCTGCAGGCTGCTTTAATGCGTTCTAAAACCTTGTGGGTGGACAGGTGGGGATGCTGTATGAGGCTGTCACAGCCTTTCAGTCTCAGAGTCAACACCTAACAACCCTCCCTAGACGGTTTTCTGTATCCTAAGACACAGAATTCTGAAGAGTTTTAAAAATCATAGTCATCCCCTCTGAAAAGGAGATCAGAATGAAAGCTGAAGTGCCGAGATGCACAGGCAAAACACTTGTATTTGCCTGGAGAGTGGTGTGAATCCAATTTTGTAAAAAAATACATGGTTTTCTCAGTCAGTTCTCATATTTCTTATCGTTGGCATTATTTTGCCCCTTGTGATGTTGACATGGAAATACCAAAAATGAGCTCTAGAGACAGGTAAAAATTAGGACTATATCTTATTTATAAAGATCATCTAGCAATCACAAAAGTGACATACTTTATTTCACCTAAAAGCCTTTTCTTCTGGCAAAAAAATTTTTATTATCTTTTCAAAGTACTAGCAGCTAACATTATTAATAAACTCCTGCATCTCTCATCAACTTCATTCATTTCTGCTCTTATTTTTATTATTTATTTCTTTGGAAATAATGAATATCATTAGGGTTTATTTTACAGTTGATCACTGAATAAGCGATATGAAAAAAAGCCTCAATACTGGCTTGGTGCACATTCAAAATATTATATTTTATATATTCAAAAGGCTTATAGAAAGAAAGAACACAGTGTAAAGGCATTTGATTAAGAGATACATTCTTTTCGAACACCAAAATCCCAATCTTTTAAATGAATAAATATATCTTTTGTTTCTGTTTTTAAACATATCTAAAATAACCACTTATCTCTCTTTAAAAAGACCTATACCCCCTAGGCAAGAACATCTTTGTTTAAAGAGTTTCTTTCTTTTTTTAAACTGTTTAGTGCATAGGTTACATCAAATTTGTCCTTAATGACGGAGTGAGGCCAAGAATGTTTTAACAAAACCCTGTGAGTTAATACACTGCCTCCAGGGTTGTGATATTTCTTAATAAACAGCTTCTAAAACAGCCTAGTCATCATTTCATGATTGATAGAAGGGGGTACAGGTACTTGTTTTGGAAAAAAAGCTTTGAATCCAAGATGAAAAAGAGTAACATCAATTTTACAAAAGCACTGCTTAGAGAATGACAGGGATAGTTTGCTTTACAATGCAGGTTTTTAGTGTCTTTATTGTTGTTTTAACTCTTATTCTAATACACCAGCTTTGCTATGTTGATCAGTTACAGCAAGGGTCTCTGGAAAATAGGATAGAGTGGAAGATACTCCATCTCCAAACCTATCACTAAGATGGAAATTTATTTTTTAATGAAAAGTGAGATTATTTTAACTGAAGGATGTGTAAACATTTTGACACGCAAGTGTTTCTAAGCTAATTTTTGAGATAAATGGGAAATCCCAGGCAGAGGGCTGAGTCCCATTCAAGGAGACTGAATGTGGTATCTGTGCAGGGCAGGCAGGATGAAGGGTGGGTGAGAAGCAGGGGCTCACCTGTATTCTCCAAAAGTGCCGTCATCTTCCTTCATAGGCTGGATTTCAGGATCTGCATGGGCATCTTCCTTTTCTTTAACTAAAAAAATTCCAAAATGACTTTATTATCTATTGATTCTGTGTTTCCTTATTCAAAGTTTTTAGGAGTACACTCTATAAGATATACAGCAGTGGAAAATAATTCTATACACCATAGATGTTTTCGGAGGTAACTTAGTAGAATGAATAACTTAGTTGAATTAACATACGAAATTGACTTCATGTAATAAGCATTTTGGCATGAGTCTTTTACTCACCTGCTAAACTAATAAGTCTTAAGCTTCTAAGATTTCCCTCTATTTTACCAACCTACCTATTAACTATATTCCTAGTTACAAATTGTCTTTGTAAATCTATTCTTTTGCAGATTTTTCTCTGCCACTGAAGGGGAAATGGCTAGATAAAGAAAATAGGAATGCACTGGATCCACTAAATTGAGCAAAACATTAACCATATAGGGAAAGCACAGCATGATATCAAGACTCAGTTCATGCATCACTTCCTCTAGAAAACTTCATGTACCTTCCCCCTCTGCCTGGTGGTTTTGTGTTACTTCAGCATCTGTGACTCATGTGAAGTCTAAGGAAGCAGAGTCACTAACATCTTCAGAGGACTACTTCATTTGCTTCCCCAAGTGTCTTCTGATCCTTGGCAATGTTGAGGCTTCCATTACATACAAAGGAATCAAAAAGTGTTTGAACAGAAAGTTCAAATGTATGGCTCTGGGAAGATACACTTATTGCAATCTCTGTGATTACTCTCATGATTTCTTTTTTAGTTTAATGGATAATCATCCAGCATTATACAGCAATCTCAATCTTTCTTTCTTACCTGGATATTTACCACCTTTGTTTCTTCTGATGAAGCAAACAATCAGCAAAATTAAGATCAGGAGAGCAACAGCACACATCAGACCAATGAACCAGCCCTGAGTCGCTATATCCACCTGGCGGCTTGCCATCGCTGGAAAACAAATCAACAGTGTCGGTGCAAGTGGGTTAATAGGGAGGTGAAAACTGTTGCAGCCTCTTGTTGTAAAAAACTGCCATAGTGCATGAGCTTTTCTATATTTTACATGTGGTCCCACCTTGGAATCTTTCAGTTACCAATCAGGAATTACATAAATACTTAACTTTGAAAAATCTTCAATAATTAAAAAAATTCAAATAGAGAAATCTGACCGCTAAACCGTTCAATGCTAACAAACCCTGCTGAGCACTGCGTTCATAGTTATTTTCACTATATATTTTCAATAGAAACACAGTCCCAAACCAATTAAAAATTTTACTGTTCACGGGATAAGTTGTACATTAAGTACAATGATAAGAACAGAAGACCATTTTAAACAGAACAGCAAGTATACATCTAATGGAGTATTTTTCTTTCAAAGGAACCACTTTGGGAGGCTAAAATATCATTGTAATGATGTTGCCATTTTCTCAAATGTTTTGGAAACCTTCTGTTGAAAAAGAGAACTTTCCACACATGAAAACTGTTCACATAAGATAACGAACCTTGTTATTTTATATAACATCTCAACTTGCACTCAAAATATTACTTAGATTTGTTTTTCATCTCATTTGTTATTCATCTCATTTATAAGAGTTGGTTCCAAAGGATTTGGGGAAATTTCTGAAAAATCCTATTTACCCTCAAAGTATCAGTATGCAGTATTTAATATCATTCAGGATCTCATCAAAAGATTTCAAAATATATCTTGAAAAAAAGTGTATATATCTTGATCAGTGGAATCATTACTGGAATAAGTGGCCAGCTGAAAGAGAAAATACTCATTCACATGTATACATATTCTTTAAGTCTTCATCTATTCTGTTTTGAGTCAAATAATGTGAAGACCCTTATTCAACCAGTCACAGTATACAAATTTCCTAAGAAAAACAGAATTAGCATTTCCGGTATTAAAAAGTGTCAATCAAATGGGACAAAGTGCAGCATCAATGGCTATTCAGACAAGACCATGAGAATTTGTTTAAAACACTGGTATGAATCTTTTTTTAAAAAAGGCCTTGATTTTTTTGCTCTTTTGACCATAATCAAGGTAAAAGGTTTTCTTCTTTTTATTCATAAGAATGCCTGTATCTCATTCTTTGAATTTGATCAAATTTCTTCTGAATCCATTAAACACAGCTGGGTTAGGTGTATGTGATCGCTGGATGCAGAAAGAAGCATGGTGACACATATCCCAGGTTCTGCTCTATGCTGTAAACATAGCACCTCATTGCCTTTTTTCTCCACCCAAAAGAGAGGGAGAAAAATGAAATGCTTAAAATCAAGTGTGAAAAGGAATGTGAAAAATATGTGGATGTGTGTTGAAGAAATAAAAAGAGAAGCAGAAATACATTATCTGGAATATAAATCAAATTGCCAGTAGCCTTTCCCCAACAGCCCCTTGTGTCTCATTGCTTAGA
Source organism: Hippopotamus amphibius kiboko (assembly GCF_030028045.1). Taxonomy (NCBI): domain Eukaryota; kingdom Metazoa; phylum Chordata; class Mammalia; order Artiodactyla; family Hippopotamidae; genus Hippopotamus; species Hippopotamus amphibius. Next base: position 84,244,535 of record NC_080189.1, on the reverse strand, counting down.
GGGGTTTGGAGTTGTGTTGTCACTACACACAGCTGAAGTGTGAGGATGGGCAGGGCTCCCCTTCCATACATGTACCAGAACCATCACTGGGATGATGCAGATGAAAACAATGATAACGAGAGCTAACATTTTGAAACTGACTCTAAACTAGGCACTGGGCTAAGGGCAAAATCTCATTCAGTCTTCACAGAAATCTTTTGAGGCAGGCATGAGGAACAAACCCATGCTCAGAAAAGGTAAAGACCTTGCCTGAGAGTTGGAACTTCATGCAAGACTGCAGACTCCAAAGAACAGGGTACCAGTCACTCTGCATGACTGCTATAATGCATTGATGTCCAGGCATCACCTCTTCAGAAGTCTTTACAAAGAATACAATGTTATAGGGACTTGCCATTGTTTAAATATTTTACAAGTCCATCATTACATACTCTTGGGCAACATATTTCTGTCAATTCACACATGGTCTTTGATTGCGTACATTTTCTTTGAAACGGAACCAAAAAATCAACTGGTATAATTTTATGGAGCATTTGGTTGAAGTTTCAGAGTCCTTGTTTTTAATATGCTTAATGAGTTACAGCCCTGTAATAAACAGTATCTACATTTATATTTTTCATCTAATAAAATGCAACTCATAAGGGCAAACTGCAATACGATCCTCAAGTATTAGCACAGACCTTGTCTTATAGGGATGGTGACTGTCAAAACTGAACTGCCCACTGGCAGTTTGCAGCTATGCAACCATGCACAGAGTAGAAATGCTTCTTGACAGTTGATAAAAGAACATCAAAGTCAATGGATGAATTGAATTTTTGCCCCTATGTCTAAAGAAAAAAGTATCAAATATTTCACTACCCCATTTATTTAAGGCTGGGCAGACACAGTATGTTAAGAGATGCTTGTGAATGCATGTGTGTGCAGACACACACACGCACACACACAAGTGCACCAGAAGTTGATATAAAACAAAAATAGCTCCTATTGATTTCCCATCCATATAAAAAAGGGATCTGAAGCCCAGAATGACTATAAGAGGCTTCACGTGTTCCCAGGACATTCCAAAATCATCTGAACTATAGATGCACATACAAACCCAAGTCATGGCCACCACCGTGCATCTCACACACACACACACACACACACACACAATGAAGCCTCTGAAGCTTTTTCTTCTTCAATCTGAGTTTCAGTGGGTGGGTAATAGTAGGATTGGGTAGGAGAGTGACAGAGGACTGTCCCTTTATTTAAAACTTTTACAGTAAAATTATATTCATATATTACTCAAATAAGCCATAGAGCAATACATTAAACAGACGAATATAAAGAATGTGAAAACAGAAGAGAAGCCAGGGGCATGAAATTGATTTTGTTTCCTAGAAGTTAGTCTTAACAACAGCCTTCTCTATCACATTGCTTGTTGTCTCGTGTTTAACCTGTGCTCTGTGGGAGCAGGTCTCTGAGGAAAATGTCCTTGAGTACTTTGAATAATAAATATGGAAGACAACAGACTCACCGAGTTAGAAAACAAACTTAAGGTTACCAAAGGGGAAATCTGGGGGGAGGGAAACATTGGGAGTTTGGGGTTGACATATATATATACTGCTATATTTAAAATAGATAGCCGGTAAGGACCTATTGTATAGCACAGGAAATTCTGTAATAACCTAAACGGGAAAAGAATTTGAAAAAGAACAGATACATGTATATGTATAACTGAATCACTTTGCTGTACACCTGGAACTAATGCAACATTATAGTCAACTATACTCCAATATGAAATAAAAATTTTAAAAAAATTTAAAACATGGAAGAAAAAGAGTGAGATAAATAGCTATTTTTGAAGAATACATTATGTATAAAAGTGTTCTGTTCAAAGAGTTAAAATAGAAATGTTTAGAAAGGCAAAACAGTGATCTTGGCCAAAGTTTGGAGGCAGTTGACCAAAAAAACCCCACAACTCACTAAAAAAAAACCCCAAACTGTTAGGCCCAGTAAAAGCCAGTCTGCTTTAAATCTTCTGTAAAAGGAGAGAAGAGACACAGTGACTGAGGGAAAGAGGGAAGAAAGCAAGAAGAGGAGGTGAGATCTTCACAAAAGTGTGGGTAAGAAGCACGGAACCAGGACGCCACCTCTGGTCTTGTTCGATTTGTTCTTCAGTGTGTGCCACAGGACAAAAATTAAGAAACAGACCTTAAAAATCCAGATTATCAAAGGCAGAGAAGGTGTCATGCTAAGAAGATGCATGAAACAAGCACAGGTGAAGGTCAAGTCTGGGTTCCTGAAATGAGCAGAATTCAGAGAGAGAAGCAGCTCGTTCACGCGGAGAGTTAAAAATGCAGCCTGGATGGTACGTTTCCACGCCAAGTGCTGGCACTCACACCTCAAACCCTAGCCGGAGGACCAAGAACCAAGAGCAGCTGTCACCCTGGAGTTCATCCCGACAGGACAGACGTGGAAGCCAGGAGAACAAGGAAGTTGCATTAACCGTATCTGCTCCTAGAGGTAATATGTTAACTAAGGTCACTGGGGTTTAATGGATACTCATTCTACTTAACAGTTATATTTACACATCAAAGGTGACAATAACTGGTTGTGGCCTTGTCCTATTTCTCCGTCGCTGGCACACAAGCATGGCGACCCATGACGGTTGTTCACCTCGAGCTTCTTGTACTTGCCAGCTCCAGCTGTTACTGCAGGTATACCAACACTGAAGACATTTTTTTTTTTTTTCTAAAGACACATTTCATATTTTCTCTGTCCTATAAAAGGACCAAAAAAAAAAGAGAAAAGCCACAACTTGATTTCGTGGCTGGAATCTAATTCTCACTAGATCTGCAAGGTGGGAGTACACTGGGGCCATGAGGGGTGCAGAAAAGCTGGGAAGGTGTTCCAAGTGCTGAACGGAGTGGTCATTTTTGAGACAACCTGTTCCCCTTGGGATGTGGGCCTCTGTGGCCCTGTGCAGTGGGTATAGTGAGAGCCTCTCCTCAGTGCGGAAAGGTTGAGCTCTCCTGTGTTCTAGCTGGGTGACAGGGCAGGCCCTCTCTCTCTCATTATTGGCCACTGGCATGGGGTATAAGTGGGTAACAACACTGTCTCCTTCACAGGATTGTTGTAAGGACCGAATGAGAAAAGCCAAGAAAACCATTCAATAGGACGGATTAGGGCTAAATAAATGCTAGAGCTGTTACTATTATTAGCATTCTAGCTGTCTATGGGCAGAATATATACTTGAGCTTTTAGTATTTTGAAATGAAAAGCTCTCTATAATAAGAAACACCTTGTCACACTAGCTGTGAATGGACACTCCTTTTTTATGTTTAAAACAGTATTTTCCTAGAATTCTGTACACAACTGGATACGAAAATACAAAAAAAATTTTTTTTTCCTTAAGCATTATGATTTTAGCACATTAATAATTTCATAAGGCAATTTTTAAAAAATTTTATTGGCTATGTTTGGTCTTTTTTGCTGTGCGTGGGCTCTTCATTGCCGTTGCTTCTCTTGTTGCGGAGCTCGGGCTCTAAGCACGTGGGCTTCAGTAGTTGCAGCACATGGGCTCAATAGTTGTGGCACACGGGCTTAGTTGCTCCGCCGCATGTGGGATCTTCCTGGAGCAGGGATAGAACCTGTGTCCCCTGCATCGGCAGGCGGATTCTTAACCACTGCGCCACCTAGGAAGCCCCTCATGAGGTATTTTAACAATACCTTTATTTAATAAGTTATTGACTATTACCGTTGGTTTTTTCTTTTTTAAAAAACCACTCACGTTTGTATCTTTTCTAAATTAGAAGAAATGATTTTAAAAATCATAATGCTTGGGTAAGGAAAGACATACAAAAAACCATTTTTGCCTATGGGTTCTACAGGAAATGTAACATTTCCCTAAGAATGTATGAAGTGACCGAATATAACATGGTTTTATGTATCACAAAATGAACACATACCCCACAACCCTTCTTTAAATCGAAGCAAGCGGGGGATTGTTTTCCATCTTATGAGTAAATATGAATATCCTTGCATCTTACAAGAACATTTTTCTTTATTTTAGAAACGTTAACGTCCTTGTGTATTTTGATAATGTTCAGGTAACTAAAATATATACAGGCAGTCAAATATGGTATGATAATGAAATACATGAATTGAACAATTTCTTGTTCTATACCAGTTTAATATTCTTTATATCAGTTGTTTAACCCAAACTGCAGGGTTCTGCTGGGTTACAGTCCATTTTGACATAAAAATCTGTGACTTTATCAGAGTTATTTCAGCTCTAAAGCATTTCAAAAATTCCATCCTAACTCCGAGGGAAAGTTTAGATGTACGTGATGTAAAAATTGAATCACCTAAATCATGTAGGTAAAGAATCATATTTCCCTCTGGTTTTGTAATGGTTTTGGCAATAATGTGATTAGAAGCTGATGTGCTCAATTCTGTAATTCACTTTGTATAAAGAGCAGAAGACAATTAAAAACCCAACTCCCCACCCAACGGAGCCTCAGAGAAAGACATGGCCCTACCCACAGCACCGCTCCACCAGCCCGCCATCTCCACCTGGAGCGCCAGGTGGCTCCACCTGCGACTGGGAGCCAGAACTGGCGTGGTGTGCGCCACACCTGGGCCTATCTCAAACCCATCCTCTGAGCTCACAAAACCAGAGGCCCCCTCAGCACCAACTCGAACTTTGTATGCTGTTCCTGGCATTCGACCCTTTAACCCAAAGAAGCTCCGAGAACCATTTACAATTTCTTTCCTCCATTCTTCTTTGCCTATGGAAATTTTGCAAAAACAACACATTTGAATATTTTAAGGGAATGGAAGTCACTTAATGCTTCAAGAAAGGAAAAATACTTTATAAGCTAAAGACAAAAGCTAGGGTGCTTCAGTTTATCATTTTAGATTATTATAAATCTAGTCATGTCAAATAAATCAATGAAAACAAAGAACTACATGAAAATGTTCTCAAAGAAAAATCTACTCGATACCAGATTGCATCTTAATTGCATATATTCCCATTGGATTAAATCTTTTTAATATAAAGGAAGCTTCTTGATCTGTACCTTGCCTTGTGAAATTATTGTTTCTCTAATGATATCTTATATCATTAGATATCTAATGATACTTATAAAAAGAATTGTTACACATTAAATAGCTTGATCAAACTATGGAAAGAATTGTTTTTTTAAGATTCACAAGATGAATCTTTTGCTAAACTTAATGTCTGCAAATTTATCCAAGTTATAGATTCAAACCTTTCCCAAGTACTGGATTTTCTAAACCCGTGGTTTTTTTTCTTAATATTTATTTGCATGATAAAGGCCTAAACAGAAAGCTGGACTATATCGAACATTTTATCACAAACATTCATTGGCCACCAAGCTCATTACGTGCAGAGCACACTTCATGAAGGAGGGGGCACTGTGCTCTCATAAACTGCTGAAAACTAAAGCTGCCCCATCTCCTGGTAGCTATGGCCAGGATGTAGCAGAGTGCCTGACTTGGGAATCCATTAAACACTGAAATATAATTATTCATCACGACTCTTGTTTACAAGTCGTAGGTAAAGAACAGTGTTAAGTACCACAATCTGAAAATAATATATGCAATGGAACTTATGTCCCTTGTATTTAATAACATGAACCTAAGAGATTCCTAGTTATGTATAAAATATATAGGTTGATGGTTCACTCATTTTTTCAGATACATCTGATTCATTTATTTGGATCAAGTTATTTTTCAAGATGATCCACAGCACATCCTGGAAATGTTCTCAATCTCTTCAAATGTAACCCCCAAATTAAAAACTGGGTAACAAAATCATTTCTTACTGCCAGCTACACCATATTCAACATACAAGTTCATGTGCTCTGGCCCCTCATATTCCCAACTGATATTGGCTGAGGTCTCAGCAGCGGCAGTAGTGAGTTTGCTGATCCTGGGGTTTACGGCTTGGAGTGAATATACAACAGAAAAATAAAACAGACAGACGATCAAATTGCAAAACTATACACACACAAAATGTAAAATAAGTTTAAGTCCTCTGAAATTGTTCAAGTAAAATGAAAGTAGAATTGACTGTTGAAATTTACGGTTCGCTCGACTTCACTTTCATTACAGAAAGGGTTTTCATTTCTTAACCTACAGCGTCAGGAAATAAACGAGTAATCAGAAATAACGACGCGGGCTTCCTAGGTGGCGCAGTGGTTAAGAATCTGCCTGCCAATGCAGAGGTCACAGGTTCGATCCCAGCTCCAGGAAGATCCCATATGCCGCGGAGCAACTAAGCCCGTGTGCCAAAAAAAGAAATAACGACGCACACTATTAAAAGGTACGAGGTCTGTGATGTGGGTCCTGAACAGTGTAAACTGTTGTCCGTGAGAGACTGTCCCAGGGAACATCAGAGTCTCCATTTACTGATGTACAGTGGTGGTGGTAGGGGGGCTGCCAAACAAAGCTGGGGGAAGAGGTCACAGAATATCCAAGGCAGCAAGGTAAAACCCACACTAGTGGCTGCTTTTCCATGCTACTTATCGTCTCAGTGTAGGTCTTTGAGGAATTTGTGTTGGGATGAGAAAAAGACACTCCTTAGAATAGCAGCTTCTGACTTCTTTTGAGCGACACATTTCTTTAAGAATCCGCCTCTAGGGAGTTCGGGGACCCCAGGTGAGGAGCACCTGCTCTGGAGAAGGGTGGATAGTTAGGGCACACTGGAAGAGAAGCTGCACAAAAAATGCCCAGCACCCTTTATCAGAAGCGAAGAATCAAGAAAAAAAGGAAGAAGAACTATCTCACTTGACACACCCCAGAGAGCAAGACAATCTTACCTGCAGAGTGTTTGTTACATATCATGTTCTGGAAAATCATAGTGCAATCTAAACGACTTTCTGCAGCACCAAATTATGGAGGCTACGCGATGCTGTATGCTTGCCACCCAGTTAAGATGACATCTACAGTCATTAAAAGCTGTTATTTGTCTCCCTGAGCCTGACAATTCCATCAGCCTTACCATAACAGCCTCAAGTAAAAATGACATATTTACAGCTATATTAACTTGGGTAATTAAACAATGATAAGATCAAGTTATTATCCTAGGGAAAACATCCTAGGATAGTAAACCAGAAAGCATGAAAGGGCTTACTCAGACTCTAAAATTAAATTCCAAAGTAGGTTACATAATTAAGAAGCTAAAGCCCTCTACTGCAGCAAACTAAATGAAACAGCATGTCTCAGGATCAAAAAGAGAAGTATATTCAAGAAATTCAACGATGCACTTGACCTCTGAGATCTAATTCACCATCACATATTGCGTGCCCATCTGTGCCCTGGGTGGGAAACAGCAGAAAATAAAACTGATTATGGAATTACATAGAGTCCTTTTGTGGATCTAACAGAGTTCAGTTGTCTGAGGTTCTCCTCTTAAAGGAATAATAGGAATATGATCAATCAATAGAGACATATTTACAAAAATACTAATGAACATGTGTGTAAAACATCAGTGGCAAAGAACCCACGCAAAACATTACTTTTCTTTAAAAATTTTAAGGAACTGAGGAATTTAGTGTTGGTGTAATTATGGAGGCTGTTCAAGGCACAAACATATCTTCCAACAGAAGAGCAACTCACTTATTCATAAAGACACCCAGAGAAGAGAGTGCAATTTCCGAAGGTTATGCTGTTTGGCCCCTTTTCTCATAGAGAATTCTAACCCTCCTGACTTTTCATCCCCACTCAAGCACTTACTGAACTAATACGCACTGAGCACCTATGACGTGCCCGGCAATGCCTCCTGGGATGTGCTAGTGCCATTCCTCCTCTAGGTTTTCTTAAGTCTGTATCTAATCTCTCTTCCTACTCTAAGTCTTTTTCTGTAGAGTTCACGAGTATAGTTACCTATGTTATAGCTTCCTAAACTATATCTCTGATCCTTTTACTTCCCTGTTTCAAATGTGGATGCCTTACCTCCACTCACGGATGGACTGCTGGGTATAACCCAAGCATCCTGTGGATTTTTAAACCCCATGACGTTGCTTATGCCCCCTCCCAAGAATTTAAGCAGCCCACCCCCTGACTCATCTGCCAAAATTCTATCTGTCCTTCAAGGCTCAGTTCAGTATTACTTTCTTTGGGAAGCATTTCCTGATCCTGTTTGGCAAAATGAATGGGCCACTCCTCTACACTCAGATAACATCTTACTCAAATTCCATCTATTTTCATTCTTTTTTTCCTGTGTTGTCTTACCTGCCAGATTGTAAGCATATCAAAGGCAGAGTCTGCCTTACTGTCTTAACACACAGCGCCTTAAAAAAAAGGCTGGCGCTTTTTATGGGCCAGATAGACATAAGCTGTTGAATTGACTGAACTTTCTATAGTTGGGGATTTGAGGTTTTATTTGTTTGTTGTTTGTTATGTTTGGTTTGGTTTAGTTCAAGCCAAATAAAGTTATGAACTCTAAGCTTGATTTTTACTCACTGGCCTTGTTTCTTGACCTAATTGGTAGCTTTGGAACAGACTCTGGTATAATGAAACAGTGAGAATCTGAGCACAGAGAGGATTCACCACCAGCACCTCAGTGCCCTCCTCTGCTCTGTCCTGTTTGACCACAGTCAGCTGCTAATTAGGTCAAGAGCCAGGTTCAGTTCCTGACTTGCCAGTTAGTTTCTCCCTATTCCCGTACCCCAACTAGTCACCTCACAAAAGTGTCCTGATGACTGGTCCCAAGGTGAGACAGACAGTAGATAATAATCCACAGATATAACAGTGCACACCCACCAGCAATGCTTGGACCATAAGTCAAATCCATTATCTGTGTGTTTTCAGATCATTTCTATAGATGCCTTCATAAGTCTGTTTCCTAGAACTCCAGACCCTGAAGTTATTTAAAGGGACACAGAAACTGAACAAAGGCAGCCAAACAACTATAATTTCTTACACCAATATTGAGGGTTTTGACCAAAGACACAGACCAAGATAAGTGACTCCTGAAGATCTCGAGTACCTATTTCCATGCTTGAATTGAGGAAAGTGGTAAGGAAAAGGGTTAGCCTGGCATCATACAGCTAACTGAACTCTCCTGGCTTCTACTTCATGGTTTAGATATTTGTATATTTGAAAGCTCGGGTTTCATTCACATCTCTTAAAATCTGTAAGAAAATTTAAAAACGTAAACTCAGAGTCATCTCTTTTTCTCTTTTCAATCAGATGTGAATGAAAATCTCTAGAGGCTGCTGTTTCTATAGCCAAGGATATCACACTTGTTTTCTCTCAATGGTTCATCTCTTACTTATTCTCTTTCATGCTGCTTTAAACTAAAATATAAAAGATATATTAAAATATTAAAATTGGGAAGGATGGTGGAGAACTTTTATTTTTCTTGTCTCCTGGAGAGTCCCTAAACTACATGAAAATGGAAAACAGAGAAGAGGCCAGAATTCATTCCTAGATTGAAAAAAGGAATATTTTTAAGGAAGGAAAACCCAAGGAAACAAACTATTCTTGAGCTGTTTAAAGTCTCATCGTGGTAACATATCATTATTTTATGCAAGCAATGTTTACTTACTAGAACACTATTAAACAAAACAATATAGAAAAGAAGGTTGGATTTAGCTTTTTAAAAAAAAATTTAAACACCATTTTTCTTTTTATCTAAGTTTCACCAGATTTCAACACTGGGGGCTTCAGGAACCTTCTGAGACTATTTTTGCTGGTTTCTATAATCAGAATTAATTCGTAATTCAATTTAGTAACATCAAATGGTAAAACCTCAACTATTTTAATTAAGATTTCTTTTAGTTTGTCTGAATTCATTAAAATCAGCAGGTGATTTTTTTTTTCCAGTGGCACGCATGTCCTCTTCCAATATGACAAGTCAATGGAAAATGCAAACAGCCCTGCTTCAGCTCAATTACTCAGCTACTGCCTCTAGGCAGAGTCCCAGTGACATGGCCACTGCACAGGGAAAAAGGCCAGGCTTTCTCTGGAACGCTTCCATGAAAGAGTCTAAGGGGAACCCAGCAGCAAATTATTATAAAACAACCAAGGATTTTAATGGATATCTAATCATCCCCGGAAAGAAGCACAAATATAAGATTCCCATCCTTCCACAATTCTGCGAACATTTTGAATATGTACAACTTTGTTCAAGTCTAAAAACACCTATAAAACATTGATGATTGAAAATGGTTACAGTTCTTATGCAATCATTCCCAAATCTACCTGATCTACATTTTATAGTTTGCCAAGACTCTGAATATAAGATTTGTAAGAAATGAGAAATACGATCAGGCCTAAGCTCCCAAGACTTGAACAACTTAGGGCAAAGCAGTTACTTCTTTTGGTCAACTTTTTTTCATTCCTATTTGTACTTATTTAGTCTGTCAAAGCCCAAGAAAATCCCTGGCCAGGGATGCTCTACATGAGAACAGTGCTCCGTGTGGCAGGGCGGCCTCTACTGCCCCCTAAAAAAGCTGACAGATCTACCAACAGCCAAGAGTCAAAGACTGGGGCATCTTTGGGTGGAAGACATACTACGACTCATTCAAGCACCATTCGCCCAACCAATCCGCATCCAGAGAGCTGTGGGCAATAAAGGTGAACACAAGTAATTCATTGTAATTGCTGGTTCTTCCCCAGGAGGAGGAGACTTGAGCAGTTTGGGGAAGACAGAAATGGAATAACACAGCTGAGCAGAGCAGGCGGGCTGCCTGAACACTCGCTCAGAGGAGATCCCACTGGGGAGACTTTCCGTCCCAGGCCAGCTGGAGGGTATGGCTAAGCCGAAATTCCACGTGGACAGTGTATGTGATGCCAGCAATGTGTTCACTGTGTCTAGGAGGAGTGCAGGTAAGTCAGATTAGAATGGGAAGCTCGGCTGATCAGATTTCTTACTGGCTGTTTTCATCACAAGATTAACATGTCTGAACCCTTCACAGATGGCATGGCCATCTCGAGGGTCTGTGGCAAAGGCACAGTTTGGGTCCTGTCTGGTCCAGCCACAATCGTTGCATTAAAAGCCAAGGTTAGGATTTGGACCTGGGATAAGTCTTGAGAATAGGTGGATTCAATGTGTGGCTTTCTCCTTGTAAAAAAGACTAGACATGAATTTTAAAGTCAAGATCTTTCAGGATCTTATCCTTCTTTCGGTGTTTCAAAGCTTATTTTATTTTCTCTTTTAACCCATGCTGCACTTCCCCATGGTTAACATGGCAAATTTCACACATGTAGAAAGTCATGCAGATGAATTATTTTACCTTTGCCTGCACCTACATCAGGTGGGAGAATACCAGCTTTCGTGAAGGGAAACAGAAACAGGACACTATATAGTTAGCATGTAAAGCTACATAAAAACACTTCTTAAAATGCTAAGCATGCAAGAAGAATGGAGTGTACTGGTACAGGGACAAAGGTATGTTTTTGTCCCCAAACTTACCAGTAATCCAATCCCCACATTATTTAAAGTGCTTTATTCATACTTGCCTATTATGTAAGAAGGCTTAGGAGATTTCAAATCAATTTTGGGATAGAAATTTCAATTTCTTATGCTATGGAAGTTAATCAAATAAATAACCCTTAAGCAATTCTACAATTTAGAGACATGCAAAATCTTTTACAATGTTTTTGATCATTTTCATTGAATCTCAAGTTTTTAAAAATCATTTTTAAAAGTATGAAAGGAAGTGTTCATTCCTTTTCTAAATATTTTAATGGGGCTCTTTTGCTTTTTCTGTACCAGATGGCATAGCAAACTATGAAGTCCCATGCTCAGACACAAAGTTAATGCATTATTTAATAACTGTTTTGATTTCCTTGCTAGAAAACCTAAATCAGTATGTAGACTAGAAAATTATTTTCGGATGAATCAAGACCAGAACCAGAATTACACGTATTTCTTTGTGTATAGGTATGCATGTCTGTGTGTACGTGTGTGTATTACACATGTGCATGTATGTATATATGTAAAGTTGTAGGTAGGAGAAAACATTGACTTGAACTTTGAAATTTAAGTGTGGCAAAATATTGTAATTTCCCACACTCACCTCAATATTTTAATATAAGTTTATATATTTCATAGGGACTTAAAAAACAAACATCAAATCATTATTCCAGTATGAATTAAATAACTGCTTATGTATAGATCAGAACGAGAGGCTACAAATAAGTGTTTGTATTAACTGGGTAGCATGGATACTTCCGTGGTAGGAAGGAGAGAAAAAGCATAAACTTCAAGGTTTTTGTCTCACGATACTTCTAGTTCTATGGATTGTATACATACCCATCTTACCTTCATCCACAGTAGTTATTGCTTCCTCTGTTATTTGACTTCCTGATCCTGCTGCTGTTTGTGCATAGAAATAAAACTTATACCGAGTGCTGAAATTTAAATTTTTTAAAGTCCAGCGGGTCTTGTTGGCAGGAATTTTCAAATCTACCAGAGGGCCTAATTCATGTGTGCTGTTAACTGTCAATAAGAATATAAAGAAAATAAAGTAATAAAATAAATGAACGAACCAAAGAAAAACAAACACATTGATACAGAGAACAGACCAATGGTCACCAGAAGGGAAGGGGAATGGGGGAAGGTTGAAATGGGTAAAGAGGTCAACTGTATGGAGATGCGTGGAAACTAAACTTTTAGTGGTAAGCATGCTGCAGTGTATACAGAAGTCAAAATATAGTGTTGTACACATGAAACTTACATAACGTTATAAACCAACGTTACCTCCATTAAAAAAGAAAACAAATGAATTTCCCATTCATGGCTGTAGGAATACTCTTATAAATAAATGTGTCAACCTGTAGTATTCTACAGGTTACTTAATAGTCAACAGCATGTATGTCATTTTTCCTTAAAAAGTATGATTTGAAGTTCCTTCTAGAATAACACTTGAAGGTATATGTATATATTCTATATTCTACAGCTCTAAAGAAATAACCCATTTGTATTTTAAGATAACAGTTTTTTCCCTTCTTAAACGACATTTCCCTGCTTCCTTCTCCCCATAACTTACTTGGCTGGTACTTTAAAGTGTACTCTATCAAAATGCCATTCGGGTGGCTTGGCGGCTCCCATTCCAAAGTGAGAGAATCTAGTGTTGGATTAACAATCTTCAAAGAGGACGGAGCACTGGGGACTTCAAATGAGAAATACAGTCAACACAAAGGTTTCTGAATGTTTCAAAATGAATGACAGTGACGTATTTCACCAGATCCACACAACTCATCAAGATTTGGTTTTTTTTTTTTTTGGGCCGTGCCCCACTGCATGCAGGATCTTAGATCCTAGACCCGTGCCCCCTGCAGGAGATGCGAGGAGCCCTAACCACAGGACAGCCAGGGAATTCCCCCCAAATTTTGTTTTCTGTGACTCATTTTTGTTCTTGATTCATCTGAAAATACATTAATAGAAACCTGTTTGGCTTTTCTTCTTTTTACCTCACCATTTCCATTTAGATTCATTAAAACCATCCTCTCCAAATACATAAAGACTTTGCCTTTATATGGACCCAAACCAATGTTTTTAAAAGAGACGGTGCTTGTTTGTTTCGTGAATGCGGGTCTTAATAAAAGCAAACTAGTGACTGAGTAGAACTATTCTAACCAGACCTTTGAGTACAAGCCGCTGTGTTCTGGGCTATTAAGGGCTGTCTTCCCCAACAAACCAGGTATCTCCAAACAGAACACCCTTCCTGCCGGGCTCCGTCTGGGCCTGAGCCAGCCCGCCCAGGTGCAGAGGAGCTCTTATCCTGAGCGCTGACAGATGCCTGGCACCTCGTGGTGATGGACTATAGCTGGGGTGCTGGCAAACCCCTGGCTCTGGGGAAGGCCTGCAGGGTGTCAGGTTCTCCATGGCGGAGGCTGACAAGTTACCAGTGGAAACATGCCTGGTCTTCTTTTATTCACTTCCTCACAAGCATGATGGATGATGGCAGCTCTCTCTCATGATCGTGACCTTCTCTACCCAACCTACCATGTTCACGAGACTCTCCCGTCACTCTAGCCAGAAACCAGGCAGTCCATCTGAATTTCTCCCTCTGCCTCATTTCCACCATCTCCTGGGACACTAAATCCTGCCATGTCCACCCTGCTAACCTCAACTAAACCTATTCCCTCCTCCCCTCTCTGCCGCCGCCCCACCCCCCTTTCAGGCCCTCGGTGGCCCTTGCCTGAGCCTAGAACAGTCCTGGCACCTAGTTCTAAGCGTCCCCAAATCACCCCTATGAGAATCTGGTGACAGCCACAAACTCTCCCCAGAAAAATGTATGCACCTTGTGTATAACATTAGGGGGGTCATGGAGTGCCTTAAACCCATTTCACTGACTCCTTAAGAGACTACAGTCTTCAAGTTAAGAGCTCCTGGCTTGAGGGTTAATATCCATAGCATTTAAGACCATCCATCATATTGGTCCTCCTTAGCTGACCTTCTTCTCTTTTCTCACCTGCCTGACTTACAGTTCCCTGAAGGAGCCATGCTGTTTCCTACCAGTGTGTCTTTGGACAGACTACTCCTCTCTTGTTTTTCTTTAATCCCCTGCTCCTCTCTTCTACGGCACCTTCCCCTGAGCCATCTAAAGGGCCAGTGTAGGGTCTCGCTAGCGAAAGCCTCCAGTGGAAGGAGCCCTAAACCTTCAAGGAGTAAGGAGGCTGAGGACAAGCCATTGTAATGAGATGGGAAATGGGACACAGGTGACTCTTAGAGCTGCCAATATCATGAGCCCTTCAACCGGGAGCCAGGACAGGGTTTGTCTGTGAACTGCTTTTATCCACACCTGGGTATATATCCGAAAAAAAACAAAAACAGTAATTCAAAAAGATACATGCACCCTCAGTGTTCACAGCAGTATTATTTATAATAGACAAGATATGGAAGCAACCTAAGTGTCCATCAACAGATGAATGGATAAAGAAGATGTGGTACATATATAGAATGGAATATTACTCAGCCATAAAAAAGAATGAAATAATGCCATTTGCAGCAACATGGAGGGACTTGGAGGGTATTATGCTAAGGGAAATATGTCAGAGAAAGACAAATACTGTGATACCAGTTATACGTGGAATCTAAAAAATACAACAAACCAGTGACTATAACAAAAAAGAAGCACACTCACAGATCTAGAGAATAGACTAGTGATTACCAGTGGGGAGAGGGAAAGGGGGGAGGGGTAACATAGGGGTAGGGAGTTAAGAACTACAAACTATTATGTATAAAGTAAGCTGCAGGGATATACTGTACAACATGGAGAATACAGTCAACATTTTATAATAACTATAAATGGAGTAAAACCTTTAAAAATTGTGAATCACTATATTTTACACCTGTAGCTTACATAATATTGCATAGCCACTATACTTCAATTAAAAAAAAGAATTGTCCTCTAAAATAAAATTGTAACCAAAATGCTTATTAAAAAAAAAGACCTAAGGAATCCACAGAAGTTATCTGAATCATTTTCTTTTTTATATATAAATTTATTTATTTTATTTTAATTTATTGGCTGTGTTGGGTCTTCATTACTGCGTGTGGGCTTTCTCTAATTGCAGCAAGTGAGGGCTACTCTTTGTTGCAGCGCACGAGCTTCTCATTATGGTGGCTTCTCTTGCTGCTGAGCACGGGTTCTAGGTGTGTGGGCTTCAGCAGTTGTGACACTTGGGCTCAGTAGTTGTGGCACATGGGCTTAGTTGCTCTGCTGCATGTGGGATTTTCCTGGACCAGGGATTGAACCCATGTCCCCTGCATTGGCAGGCGGGTTCTTAACCACTGTACTACCAGGGAAGCCTGAATCATTTTCAATACTGACTTGAGGCAAAATTCAAGCTAGGCAAAGGCCACGCCAGTGCCTTTCTTTCTACATGGCCCTCTCTCCTCATTCACTAGACTCACAGGTGGCTATGCCGTGACTCCTCCAGCCCCTGCTCCTACATCAGTGTGTGTTGGTCCTCCCCTCCTCCTCCCCTTGCCATGGCCCACACCTGCAATGACTCTTCCCTTCTCTTCCCAACACACTCTGTCAAGACCTCCAATCTTCTAACTCAGCTCCACATTAGCATAAACCGTGAAGGGGCAGTGAGAAAGAAGTAAATTACAATTTAGAGGAGTCTCTTCCTTTCTAGATATTTTTCTTAGACAATTACATCTAGTTCTCATGCTTTTTGGCTATTGTAACTGAGGTTTAGAGAACTTACATAACTTGCTTCAGGTCAGAAAGTTAATGACCCAAGTCAGCATGAAATTAACAAGGTTTTACAACCTAAGTGTCCATCAACAGAGGAATGGGTATAAAAGCTGTGGTACATGTATACAATGGAATACTACTCAGCCATAAAAAAGAACAGAATTTTGCCATTTGCAGCAACATGGATGGACTTGGAGGGCATTATGCTAAGTGAATAAGTCAGCATAATAAATACTGTATGATACCGCTTATGTGTGGAATCTAAAAAATGCAAAAAACTAGTGAATACAACATAGGAGAAGCAGACTCACGGATATAGAGAACAAACTAGTGGTTACCGGTGGGGGGGGAGGGGCAATTTAGAAGCGAGGGAATGGAAGGTACAGATTACTGGGTATATGATAGGCTCAAGGAGGGACTGTACCACGTGGGGAATATAGCCAATATTTTGTAATAATTATAAATGGAAAGTAAGCTTTAAAAGTTGTATAAAAACAGGGAATTCCCTGGCGGTCCAATGATTAGGACTTGGCACTTTCATGCCAGGGCCCGGGTTCAATCCCTGGTTGGGGCACTAAGATCCTGCAAGCCATGCAGCACGGCCAAAAAAAATTTTTTTTGTATAAAAATTTAAAAAAAAATTAGCAAGGTTTTTGACAGTGTGACTAAGTGTGGAGAAAAATTTTAAGTCAAGAGAAAGGGGGTTTCAGGGAAGCCTCTGACGCCTTCCCCACACCCTCAGGCCATAGATAAGCTGACACTTGCCAGTTCTCTGTGTGCTGTGTTCCTCTATGGGAAAATCACATTTGGCTTCCAGAATATACTTTCTTTGGAGGCCCTTCTGTTACGCAAAGCCTCTCAGGAGGCATCATATTCTCCTAGGATCTCAGAGACACATCCATCCTACCTCCTTCCGGGGTACTGAAGACCCTGTCGGGGCTGGCCGGGCCCTCCCCTTTTCCATTGGCCACGCGGACGTTCAGTGTGTAGTGGCTAAAGGGCTCCAGCCCGGGCAACATGCCGTGAGTCTTGCTGCCCTGGAAAGTGAGGATCTTTTTCTCAATGTGGCGTCTGTTTCTTGTTGATGAACTCTGTGCCTTCCAGTAGTAAATCTGAAACAGCGGGAGTAAAAGTCAGGGATGGACAGGGGAGGCAACAGATTTCTTCATGATCATAAAATTAAAGCTCTATGCTTTTCTCCCCCCAGAAAGTTCCCTTGGTACATTTTGGACTAGTTAAACAATGGACAGATATTGATTCTGAAGCAAGAGAGTAGGAGCCCACAGGTAATGATGGAAATCAAGTAAAGAATATGTGATGAAGCTAGGCTATACTATGTTGTGGGAGGAGTCTATGTGAAATAAACTGAAGAAATGAAACAGCATGAGACCCATATAGAAGATTTAAGTGTCTTTTACTTGTATGAAATATTCTAAAAGTAAACATGACTGCCCAATACTTACATACTGTTCCAGAGTTAATACAACTGCATGCACAATATGTCATTTAGTTTTATCCTAAAGACCACAGCTTTTATTATTCCTACAGTACAGATGAGCCCCTGGGCCACCAAGAGACAAGAAGACCCTTCACTTCTAGTCTAGCACTTTCTCACTAAGCCAAACTGCATCACTTAATTAAAAATGCTTATTTTTGATATTAAATTGTAGATACAGATTTTGAAGAGATAAAGTGTTGATTAAATTTGGATAAAAATTCAGAATTGTTGTTTACTAAGTCCTCTTAAATTCATCTTAGTTAGAGGACTGGGGCGGGGAGGGTGGGGGGGACCCGAGTGGGGGGGAGTCAAGGAAGGGAGGGAATACAGGGATATGTGTATAAAAGCAGATGATTGAACTTGGTGTACCCCCCAAAAAATAATAAAAAATAAAATTAAAAAAAAATTCATCTTAGGAGTTTAAAGGCACTTTCAAGAGAAATCAACATACATACAGAATCTGGCAATCTTAGAGAAAAAAAAAAAAAAGTTGAACATGCTGCAGTGCAAAAACTGATCTCTAGAGGTCAGGGTTTAACAAATCAAAGCACTGACTTCCTTGATAGGTGTGAAAGTTCTTCCACCATCTATCTATCAAAAATATGAATCAGTCTTGCTGTGCTTCCCAAGAACAAAGATAACTGATGTTTATAAGAATGATCTACTTGAGATGTATGATCTTGAACTGTAATCTAAATTATTAAAAACAACAGTCTACATTGTTTTCCAGATAACTGTGTTTGTTCAACACATACAGTCAGTATTGCTTTAACTCTAGCATTCCATTACATTCTAGTCTTTCGAACATTAGTTTTCCCCATTTCGTGCGTACGGTAACTGTTGAGTTGGCAGAATTTTAGAATATCTGTAGGGAAAAATGGAGAAAGTTTTTTTTTTTTTTCTTCACTTTGTGTGCAGTGAGATTTCAATGCACCTCTAGCTGGGATGCTTCAGAAGTGGCCTGCTGGAGGCAATACACCAAATGAACTCTCAAGGCCTCCTCCGGCTAAGAAAAGTGCATCTGGCACTGGCTGATGGCCTGTTTCTAAAAGAACATGAAAAGTCTCTTTCACTTGCCCGATAGCCCTGCAGGTGTCCTCGGATACTTTTCAGAGGTACTGGGTCCCAGTGCACCTCGGCTAAGGTGCTGTTTACCACATTAACACGCACGTTCCCGGGAGCCACCATTGGGACTAGGAAAAGATGAGAAGGGGGATAGAAGTATCAATGTCATTTTGAATTTCGTGCAAAAATGTCACCATCTCATAATTTTGGCTTGAAGCACGCCCCAGCCCTATTCTACGTATTATCAAGATCGGAGAGTAGGTGTTTTGTTTTTTTTTTTTGGATACCTGCTCTTTTCACTTTGTGAGAATAATCTGTTTTTTTTTAAAATTAATAACTTTTAACATTCTGAACCTATTTTCTACATAACAGGCTGTTTAGATGCAGAAACAAGGAGCAAAATAATTGCCGCCTTCCTCCCTCCCAATCTAAGCACCTCTGGACATGGTCTTGACTTGCACTTTGGTAAGTCTGTCTTGCTGGGGAAAAATCTATATGAAATAGCATCAGACACTTACGGTCTTCTCCAGAATGTCCCATGACTGCAGCTGGCTCTGGCGCAAACCCCGCATCATTCAAGGCCTGAACTCTGATCAGGTATGGAACAAAGGTTGGGGTGCCTGAGACAATGTATTTGGATACATTTGCCACAACCACAGACGTCCATTCATCATCGCCATCCTTCTGGCGCCAGCTAACTTTGTACTGAAGGCCTGGCCCATTAGATTCGAAACCATTCAAGGGCTACGAGGAAAGCCAGATAAGCAGAGCTTAGAAAACAGATTGACGGCACCATTTTTTACTGGAATGGCAAATTCAATGCCCAGACTTAAAGACAGTGAGCACTGAAACACTAAAATATAAGCCATGAATAATTTTCTCCAGGGACCTTTAGTCCTTTTTTCACGTGTGATGAGATTCACAGCTTGTTTGGGATCAACATTTCAAAGGTGGTTAATTTCTATCTTGAAGTAGTAAAAACCACCTAAGCCTCTCAGATTCCGGCTCCACAGTCATGGGTGGGTAACATAAAACTTCAGTTATATAGTTTCCTTTATGTGTTCCTGTTTGTGCAATGGTACATCAGTGTCTATGTTACCTGGAGACTGAAACTTGTGAACTATCTCTTTTTTTATTTTTTTGTTCGCACCAATTTTTTTTTTGGCTGCACCATGAGGCTTGTGGGATCTTAGTTCTCTCACCAGGGATCAAACCTGCACCCCCTGCATTGAGAGCATGAAGTCTTAACCACTGCACCACCAGGGAAGTCCTACTACTTCTTTCTTTATTAAAAAAAAAAAAAAAAAAGAGATTGGCCTGTCATTCTATCCTGTTTCTACTTGCATATATATATATATATTTATATATGTATATATAAACATATATGCATCTAAGTATGGATGTAAGGCTCTATCTAAAATAAGTTTTAAAACCACACAAGTAAGTATATATTAATTTTCCAAGTCCAGAAAATATAGACAGGCCAAAAAGAAAAAAAGTAGAAGAAACTGACTACTGGTACATGTCTTCTAGATGGTTCTCTATGATGGTGACAATACAAGCTAGCATTTATGGAGCACGTTCTATGTGACAGGCACTCTTCTAAGTGCCTTATATGCATGAACTCCTTTAATCTTGTGAAGTTGGTTCATTGGTATTCCCATCACACAGGTACATACTGAAGATGTTAAAGAAATCCCTTAAAGTCACACAGTCAGTCAGTGGCAAAGCTGGGATTCACACCCATTCATTTCGGCTCCAAGGATCAAGATTTTAACTACGGCACAATAAATATATATTTTTTCCCAAAAATGGGTGAACTGGGATTTCAATACAGATATTATTTAAAAACAACTTTTTTTTCCACTCTAAAACATAGCTGAAGATTTCAGACACGGCTCACCTTCCACGTGATCACCAAATTATCCGGCTCCGATCCCAGCCCTTCCACAGCCGTGGGATTTTTATCCGGTTCTAGAAGTTAAGCAGCCACACACTCGTAAGCTTGGGTCTTTTGCAAACAGCAGACAACTTTCCTATTGTATTTCCTATCACGGAAGTCCCGCTTTACCTGCGGCTTTAGTCAAATACTGCTCCGATGCCTGGCTGGGCAGGCTCCTCCCCAGGTTGTTCACAGCCATCACTCGGAAGGAATAGTTGACATAGGGTGACAGCCTCAGCTGGGCTGTGGTCTGCGTGCCAGGGACTTCCGTCTGGTGGTGCCACAGCCCCGGCTCATGCATCGCATCTTCATATTCGATGATGAATTCTGGCCACACACACACAACAAACCCAAGACATGAATTCAGTCACCCAATGGTAGGTTGCTAGGATAACCAAGAGGACAATCTAACGAGAGCAGCTGTAAGAGAACGATCTCACTTTCAAGAAAAATTCATTAACATATTTTGATTTCAGAGTCCTAGCGTTGTCCTCAACAGTTAAGCACATCCAATAATACTTGGTATCCTTTCTCCAGCATGCTGAGTTTACCTTCTTAAAATTGCTTAGAAGTGACCCATGTATTCCTAGGAAAGTTTAAACATGTGAAAAGATGATTTTTTTTTCCACGACAGGAGACGTGACATGAAATACAGGGAGATACCATTTCCCACCAAACAGACTGGCAACACTGAAATGTTTAATGCACTTTGTGGACTATGATGCAGGGAAAAGAGCATTCTCGTACTTCGTGGAAAGTGTAAATTGGTACAACTTCTATAGAGGACAATTTAGAACATGTAACGATATTTGACTCAGATACTCTTTGATTAAGAAATTGTGCTTCCAGCAATTTATTTTGAATAAATGTGCTCATGCATATGTTCAAAGACACATGAAAAAGAATCCACATGGCAGCACTGTCTGCAACTGAAACAACCTAATTGCAAACAACCTAAATGTTCATCAATAGGACACTGATTAAATAAATTATGATGCATCCACACAATGGAATATTCTGCAGCTGTAAAAAAATGAACAGGGCTGCTCCACATGTACTGAAATGGAATGATTTGTAAAATATAGTTAAGTGAAACCAAGTAGGGTTTAGAACATAAACCGGTGTGTGCTGGATACTACAGTCGTGTAAAAGTAATTTACTATAACATATCCACATACACACGTGCTTGAATGTACATGTGTTATCTCTCGGAGGATATGCACTTTAACACTGGTGTCACTGGAGGAATCGAGAATCAGGGGTGGGAGGAAGACTTACTTTTCAGTGCATACCCTCTTGTCTCTTAAAATTTTATGGTATGTACATATTTTACCCTTATAAAAATAGGTATTTATTCAAAAAGATACATGCACTCCAATGTTCACTGCAGCACTATTTACATTAGCCAGGTGATGGAAGCAACCTAAATGTCCATCAACAGATAAATGGATAAAGAAGATGTGGTATATAAATACAATGGACTATTGCTCAGCAATAAAAAGAAATGAAATTGGATCATTCGTAGAGATGTGGATGGACCTAGAGTCTGTCACACAGAGTGAAGTAAGTCAGACAGAGAAAGACAAACATCCTATGATATTGCTTATATATGGAATCTAAAAAAAGAGATACAAATGAACTTATATACAATAAAAACCAGAAACAGACCCACAGACATAGAAAACAAGCTGCTCCTGTGAGTTACCAAAGGGCAAAGGTGGGGGGAGGGATAAATTAGGAGTTTGGGATTAACAGAAACACACTACTATATATAAAAGAGATGACAAACAAGGACCTACTGTATAGCACAGGGAGCTATACTCAATATTTTGTAATAACCTGCAAAGGAAAAGAATGTGAAAAAAATATATGAATAACTGAATCACTCTGCTGTACACCTGAAACCAACACAACATGGTAAATTAACTATACCTCAAAAATAAGAAATGCAAAAAGAGAGATATTTAGATATTTATTAACTGCCTACTATGTGCCATGTGCCATGATATAAATTTTAGATACAAAGATGACCTAGAAATAGGTGCTGCGCTGCTTGGAAGCTCAGCACTTAGGGTTCTCCTTCTAATCCATGTTAATTTGCTGGTGATCTCCAGTTTCATAAATGGATGATCTTCACATTTATATCTTCAGCTCCTCTCTCTCTCCTGAACTGCAGACTTAGATACTTAATCGCCTTACTCAGGAACTCCACGTGTTTGTCTAGTACAGCATCTCAAACTGGATGTGACCAAGACTGATCCTGATCATCACCCCAACTGGTGGTGACAACTCAGGTCAAAAACTTGAAGTCCTTCTTGGCTCCTTTCCTTCTCTCATATTCTCGAAAGACCTGTTGGCTGTACTTTTAAGTTGTATGCAAAATCTCAGCGTACCACTTCTCAGCTCCTCCATAAGCCTATTCCAGCTCAGCAAGATCTCTTGTATGAATTATTGTATAACCTCCTAACTCACAAGCTCTCAGACTTTCTCGGTTCATGGTGTGCTTAGTGTCTCAGTAATTTTTTCACAGCTCCCTTAGGTCAAAAGAAACACCTAACATTTCCATGTATTAAGCAGTTAGGTCCATACAATCTCATAAGTGTTTATGTCTTAATTTAT
The DNA here is from genome assembly GCF_030028045.1 of Hippopotamus amphibius kiboko. Lineage (NCBI taxonomy): Eukaryota > Metazoa > Chordata > Mammalia > Artiodactyla > Hippopotamidae > Hippopotamus > Hippopotamus amphibius. Next base: position 84,221,242 of record NC_080189.1, on the reverse strand, counting down.
AATCTACTGGGCACTGCATAACTTGTAAACAGATCAGACACTACCTTCTTCATTTTCTGTTTCAAACTGATTTTCACACAGTACTTACTTTTTATCATAGCAAAGGCTTTGCAGAGATATGACACTGTCACACTGTGACGTAGCTCTATTAATACTGAAACTGTGAACTGCCTCCAGCTAGTACTTCGTGGGGTCTCTGACAGACATCATTGTGTTTTTTAAAAACCAAAATTTAAAAATCAAAAACTTAATATCTGGAGGTACCCTTGTGAGTTTGCTGAGGTTCTGCATGGTATTTCAATGCATGGGTTGAGAACTGTGGTCCTGCTTGGTCTCCCCACTCTCCCTCCTGTTCCTCTCTAGACCATTTTCAATAGGAGAGCCAGTGTGATCTATTCCTCTACTTAAATCCTCCAATTCCTTCCCAACCCCTACAATGACTTACAAAGCCCTGCACAGTGCACATCCCACTCCACCCACCAACTCTTTGCCTCTTTGACCTTCTCTCCTACTTCACTTCCTCTTGTTCATTTCATTCCAGCCACACTGGCTTCCAGGCAGACATGCTGCTGTCTCAGAGCCTTTGCTGTTTTTCTTGCTCTCCCTGGAAAGTTCTTCCTCCAGATAACTGCATAATGCGTTTACTACCGCCCTCCCTGTGTCTTTATTGACATGCATAAATGCTACCTTCTTTTTAAAAATTTATTATTTTTTAATTGAAGTATGGTTTAAATCAATATTCTGTTAGTTTCAGGTGTATAACAAAGTGATTTGATTATACATATATAGATGTATATAACTATATTCTTCTTTTCTCTTTCTTTTCCATTATAGTTTATTACAATATATTGAATACAGTTCCCTGTGCTCCACACTAAATCCTTGTTTATCTATGTTATATATGGCAGTGCACATATGTTTATCCCAAATTCCTAATTTATTCCTCTGCACTTCCCCTTTGGTAACCATAAGTTTGTTTCCTATGTCTATGAGTCTGTTTCTATTTTGTAAATTACTTCATCTGCACTATTTTTTAAATTCCATGTATAGATGATATACATAATATTTGCCTTTCTCTGTCTTACTTTACTTAGTATGATAATTTCTAGGTCCATCCATGCTGCTGCAAATGGCATTATTTCATTCTTTTTTCTGGCTGAGTAGTATTCCACTGTATATATATATATAACACATCTTCTTAATCCACTCATGTTGATGGACACTTAGGTTGCTTCTGTGTCTTGGCTATTATAAATAGTGCCATTATGAACTTTGGGGTGCATATATCTTTTTGAATTAGAGTTTTCATCATTTCTGGATATATGCCCAGGGTGGGATTGCCGGATCATACAGTAACTCTATTTTTGGTTTTTTAAGGAACCTCCATACTGTTTTCCATGGAAATGTTACCTTCTTAATGTAGCCTTTCCTGACCACTCTGTTTGTAATTATACCCCTGAGCCCCATATTCTTTAATCTTCTTCTCCTGCTTTGTTCTTTGCATGGCCTAAAAAATGGACACACACACAACCATGTGTATAGATACATGTGTGTTTGACTCCTCTAGGAAGCGGATGCAGAGACAGAACTAGATGTGCAGGAGATTTAGTCAGGGAAGAGCCTACAGCAGATAAAAGGGAGAGGAAGCAGGAGGAGGCAGGGAAGATCTCCAGACCGTAAGGCAAGCCTGATGTCTGTGAAAGGAGAGGGCAAGGAAGAGCATGTGGGAAAAGCCTCAGACTCCAGTACAGATTGTCTCGCCAGGTCAGCAAGGAGCCCCCGAGTGAAGTTGTGCAGAGGGTATAGCTGAGTCGAGGACCCTTGTGCTCAATCACTGGACTAGCTTAGGAAGAGAGTGGCTTCACAGGAACACTGCAGCTGATCCCTAGGGAAGGGGCAGCAGATGGAACCTGCTGTTGACATTCTTTGTAGTAGATTCTCTCTTAAAAGGAGATCTGAGTAGTATGAGTGTGTGTGTGTACACATATACATATATATACACACATATATACACATATATATTGACATTATACACAATAACATGACATATATTCATTTTATCTTATTTGCGTCCTCAACTAAAATATAAACTCCATATGGGAAGAGATTTTTGACTGTTTTGTTTTAGACGAATGCCTGGAACATAATAGGTACTCAATAAATATCTGTTGAATGAATGAATGAACTAAAGAGTAGAAATGCCTTGAAATCTAACGGTATCATTTTAACATGGGTAAAAAAGAGTTTCCAAGCATCCTCACCAGCTAAATCTGGCTAATATACTGAATTAATTGGAAGACTCAACACAGATGAATAAGTGTTTTGATCAGGGACCGAAAGCTCCAGTGAGAAAGCAACACCACTAAAGAACACAAGACAGAGAGGAGACTTTTTAAAAAAATTTCATTGGAACTATTCTGCCTTACAGCAGGTACAATAAATCAACATGCACATCATTTCAGAATTATCTTAGGTAGTCACTGGAAAGGAATTTAGTCTTTCTGTAGTATATAGCTGAAGGCAGTAATATATTACAGACTTGTGTCTACTCTCTCAAGTATCTTTTTGGCTTTTACTTGTGTCTACTCTCTTAAGTATCTTTTTGGCTTTAGAACTTCTAAGCTTATCCATAGTCTAATTTTACTAAGCTCTTCCAGTATCCTTATGGCATAGTCCCTCACCTGATTTTATTCTCTGGGCTGATGACATCAAGGTGAGAAGCTGACACTGGTGAATGTGCCACTTTGTAGGAGGGGCTAACGGGAAGCAAGAGACCTGATTCTGCACCCAGTTCTGTTACCAATTGTGGGATTGAAAAGTCACTTTACTCACCAAGTCTCAATTTCCTAATATTTAGACTGGTCCTTCTATTGTTTTCGCCCATATTAATGGGCAAAATGAGTAACTTGCAACATATCTTTCTTGTGCGGTAGAAACTGAAGGTGATTCTTATGGATCTTAAACACAAAATGATAGTGTATTGGCTTAATGAACATCTTCAGCAATTAATCAGTTGCCCGAACCAGAAGTTGTAACCAGGAATAACTCTAGCTCTGAGGAGAAGAGAGCCATAAATAAATGTTTTGGTTCTATAAGCAATGAAGTGGAGAATGCCAGCAAATATCTTTTGCGAGGAATTTCAATTGCATGTGATAGAGGGCTTTGAAAATCATCGTTAAGTTTATCAGTGAAAAAGCAAATGACACCACATACTTGTAATAGGGCTATTGTTGTCATCGCCTGGCGTCCACGACAGCTGAACACTCCTGTCGAGTTGATCCGTCAATTCTAAATCAAAGGGAGGATTTGGGACATCTGTAGACCAAACACACACACATCATAGTTAACCACTCGATCTTAGGAGAGTTCTCCTTTACTTGCGGTACTATTCATGGAGGGGACTCTTAAAGACACAGCACATGTAATGGCCGATGAGCATGCAACCGAAAGGAAATGAAAACAGCTGAGGCTGCTGGGAACACACAGGCACACCCAAGAGAACCCCTCAATGAGCTCTGCTTGCTTCTTTTTCAAATGAAACTATATCCCTTGTCACCAAAGCCAGCAGAGTGGACATGTACGGTTCTCCAGCACTCTCAGTGCATGTCTTCTCATGAACATAGAGGTGCACAAACAGAAAAAATAACATGGAAACTGAATTTCTAATAAACGGGAAACAGAAGATAGCAAATGCTGAAAAACAAATACAGGCAACGCACATACTGTTGAAAGAAGATGCAAATGTTCTTTCTGAAACATGCTAAATTACAGATTTGGGGGCACCTGAAGAATATTTATATTCTTAAAGGAATTCTAAAATTGATGCTATTTAGGTAGCCCTTGGCATGCATACCTTATGCGGATGCTCGGTATAAGTCTGTCAGGCACATGGGGGAGGTACATTCTCAGGGGACACCAGGGTACAGACACCTGTTGGGACAAGGGTGTCCCAGAAGCATGTCTGCCTCTTCTAATGGTGCATCTGAGATCCAGAGAATTACTGTTCCCCCTGGGTCTTTTCCTGACCTTGCTCTTGGCAGTAACTCTGGCTCTTGGGGGAACCAGAGGCCATAGAAAAACACAAGCGCTTCTCTCCTACCAGTACAGAACCAGTGAATGTCTACAAAGGACAGGGCTTCTCTAGCATAATTCACGATACTATTTAACATCCGGATGAGTTTTTGCCACAAAATTAATTTTTGTATTTATATGCTGAACAAAGATGAGGGTTCTTTAATCAAAAAGGTTTTGGGAAAAAAGTTCTGACTTAATTTCCCAACTCAGAAAAAGCACACGATGTGAAAGGGTCCTCCTTTTCGTCTTTCTTTAGTGATTTGTCTTCTTTGAACACAGTGAGCTGGTGGTTTTCTCTGATAGAAAGGTCAAATGTACTAAACATCCATTGTTTTCCTATGTAAATTTCTTGAACATGGAATCCCCAAAACAACTATTAATAGATTGAAATGAAAACCTAAGCTGGGGAATGATACTCGAAATTGCTTTTTCAGTCTGTAAAATGTGGACGATAGCTTTTGAAAAAGTACTATGCTACTTTACAAGGAAATGATATCAAAGAGGGACATAAATATTAAATTCAATGACTTTGTAATAACACATGAACTACTTTGAAGCGAGTGGCAATATATTCAGGGAAAGTCCCAGAGCTGTAATGAAGAAGTGATTTATAGCAGTAAATGGACAACACAACGGAACACCTGACAGAGCCCTTTTCCTTAAAGAAACACAATGACAGTGATAGCGAAAAGAAAGTAATGGACTTTTTCTGCACATGTGAAATTGTTTGAAAGAAAACGGAGAAAAAGGACTCGTATTAGTTTACCGTAAATGGGAGCTGCAGTTGGAGTAGGAGCTGGAAAGGACAGTAATATAAAGGATTTTAATCAAAATTAGTCATTGAAAGATATAAGGTAGCACAAGAAGACAAAGACTTAACATGATTAAGATTATAAAACTGAGCCTTATGCTTAGCTGTGAGACATGACATTGATAAACATGCAGTAACAATTTGGGGGAAAAATCCCTTCAGTTTTAAATAAAAGTAGATTAACTGCCCCAATGTTCTTATAAAACTTATCACTAGTATGCACAACCACCATTTTACTGCCGCGCTGCTCCACAGTACATTTATACTGAAATCACTGCCTCAAAGGCATCTTTCAAAGAAGAAAGATGTGGGTATGTAACTCACCTATAAAATGGTAAAACTGTAACAAGCAAATAGTTACTATTGACAATTTTTCCTTTCAACCTAAAACAGGGCAGCCAGTCCTGCTGCATGTGTGCTAGTTCTTACCTACAACGCTGAGCACAGCACTGGCCGAAACATTGTCCAGAGTTGTGTTGGCCACACAGGTGTAGGTCCCACCATCATCATCGTTGACGTCGGCGACCACCAAATGGTCCTTGTCAACCGTGAACCTGTAATTATCACATGTTCACCGCGGCTGAAACGGACATCCCACCACACCCAATGACGGTTTCACTGGCATGAAAGCAACAGTGAATTTGGTAAAAGGGGAAGATGATAAAAATTTGCAACACGTTAGAGCTAAAATCCTATACAATACATGTCACTTTGCTCATATTAAAGTTGGAAACATTTTGAATGAATGAGGAGCTTGGGTTAGAAATGATGTCAAGTCATCTGGTCTGACGGCTTTCAACCATGCCTCTGGAGTTTTAGGAGCTTCCTTAAGACCAGGGGCGTTCGGAGCTGAGGTGGGGGCGGCTCCAGTTACCCTGATGAGAGAGCTTTCCCATAGCTTCTGCTGCTATCACTCATCCAGCTCAATTTCTAACAAAGTGTGTATCTTCGAATAATTTATTATTATTGTTCATTATTTTTGAATGAAGTATAGTTGATTTACCATGTTTCAGGTATACAGCAACGTGATTCAGTTTTTTATATATATACATACACACACACACATATATACACATATACACACAGAGTAGGTCCTTGTTGGTTATCTTATATATAGTAATGTGTATATGTTTAATCCCAAATTCCCAATTTATCCTTCCCCTACCCCTTTCCCCTTTGGTAATCATAAGTTTGTTTTCTATGTCTCTGAGTCTATTTCTGTTTTGTAAGTTCATTTGTACTGTATTTTAAATTCTACATGTAAGTGATATCATATGGTATTTGTCTTTCTCTGTCTGACTTATTTCACTTAGTATGATAATCTCTAGGTCCACCCATTTTGCTGCAAATGGCATAATTTCATTCTTTTTTGTGGCTAAATAATTTATTACTTATTGCAGAAATTTGGTATCATTTTGCCACATGCATAATCTGCAATAGGAGAAAGTAAATGCAAACAACACTCATCAGCTTTATCACTAGAAATAGGAAGATTTAGGTCAGTAATCACCGTGAAGAGTTTTCTAGAGGTTACTTGCAAGCATGACAATTTACCCAGTAAGTTAAAAATCTATGTAAACAGGATTCATGCATGGTTTTAATGAGGCCACATAAATCATGAACTGTCTTTGCAAGGGATTTCCAAGTTAAAGTCGACTTGACCCGGTGGTCATTTCTTCCTATTTCCTTCTCATCTTTATCAATTCAGATCCCACAGATAAAAGTGACTAGTTGAAGCACAGAACTAGATGGAAACTCTGAGCATACGAAAGGCTACACAGTTCTTTTAAGGGCCATTTATAAGCAACAGGGCACCACTAAGGCACAGTTGAAAGAAGCCATAGAAACCACTTCTACCAGCAGACAGCATTCCTTCTCATTGGGGCAATGCTGTAGCCCCTCTGGATCAGCTAAAATTCTCACCTGCGACTCTGTGTACTTTGTCAAATTGAAAGCCTCACCTGGAAAACGGGCGTGCCCTTTCTTCCATTCCAAGCTAAAGGAATGCAGCATGCTCAGGCGCTTTCAAATTCTTTACCTGTTTTTAAAATTCCTTCTCCTCGTTCTACTGGCTTTAGGTAAAATAAAAAGAAAACTCCCCATCCAAATAAAAACTAGTGTCCTGTAAAATACTGATGAGGATTCAGGCACATTCTGATGATTAAAGAGATCGTATTTCTACTTATTTGTAAGGTGGGAATGAAAACATCTGTTGAGACTGCACTGTACAAGGTAGAAGACAATGGATGTTGTCCAAGACCTGAAAGGTTTTTCGCTTCCTGAATTACACAGGAGACCAACACAAAGATAGACAAACACTCTCAGGGTCTTATTTCTATAACTTAATACCTTTTTAGGTCCAAATATTCTACAGCATGAGGAGAAAATGTATATCTACTTTGGAGAGACAGCAGACTTCAGAAACTTTAAAAACATAACCGTTACGTCACTATACAATAAACCTTTAGTTCAAAAGCAGCTTAAAGAGAGAAGGAAGAGAAAGGAAAGAAATTGTCTTTAAATACCTTCCATCACTGGGCAGCTCCCCATGGTCCTTCAGCCATGTGATGGTGGGGATTAAGGTGTGATCGTGTTTCACTTTGCATTCAAAGGACACCGTGTTCCCTCTTTGCACAACTGCATATTCAGGCTGTTTAATGATCCTTGTTGGATCTGAAGTGGAAAGTTACCGTTATCCATTGTCAAAGCTGGAGAATTTAACAGAATCAAGACATAGAGAACAGACTTGTGGTTGCCCAGGTTGGGGGTGGGGTGTGAGGGAAGGATGGATTGGGAGTTTGGGGTTAGCAGATGCAAACTATTATATGTGGAATGGATAAACAACAAGATCCTACTGTAGAGCAATATTCAATATCCTGTGATAAGCCATAATGGAAAAGAATATGAAAAAGAATGTACATATGTATAACTGAATCACTTTGCTGTACAGCAAAAATTAACACAACACTGTAAATCAACTATACTTCAATAAAGTAAACTTTTAAAAAAAGCTGGAGAATTTGCTCAAAGTCACATAATACTGAAAAACTGTTTGTCACCTCTGCCTCACCTTTGATTTCTAAGTGAACGTCGTTCGTTGCCATTCCTAACTTATTCCTTGCAACACATGTATAAGTCCCCGTACTGTCCTTCTGGGCCACAGGAATTTCCAAAGTTCCATTTTCATGTAAAACATAGATATCTTCATGAAGAGCACTCCCTTTAGCGCCTTTAAACCTTCATTCCAAAAATGATCACAATGAGAAGAAAAAAACACATCATAATGTGAAGTCAGACATAAAACTCCCTGTTCAAGGTCAACACACCATGATCTGCGTCACAGTATGAAGTTCACAGACTTTGGCTCTGCTTGTGAATCCGGTGGTGGGGGTGGGGCGGGTAGTCAATGCAAAGACAGGATGTCAAACTGGAGATTTGGATGATGAATGGGTGCTTAAAGAATTAGGATGACAATACAAAACACAATTTGTGATTGTCATTATGAGAGACTCATAATTTAATAAATGCATTATTACCTATTTTATCTCTAATAAGTGATAAAATAGCCATGATGAAGACTGTTCTTTTTGACCTTTCCCCCCTACTGTGATATGTTTGTAACTCCATCTGCAGGCTACAATTCTAAAGAGATTTTGACTTCAAGGTTACAAGGATTGTACTTTTGAGAGTATAAATAGAAAAACCCTCAGGGAAGAAGAAGAAGAAAGCATGCATGTAAAGTACATTTACATTCAGCTTCCGAGTTTGTGTCAGACAGAAGGGAGAAGGGATGAAAAGGGGTGTGAAGCTAAGCATTAACCCATCTCCTTTGCTGGGAAATTTCCTGCACGAGCATCCGTGTCTGTGCTTTAATCCTACACCTGGCTTTAATCTCACAGCAGTAAGTGGAGCCCCACACAGTGTCTGGCACCTGATAAACGATCCATAAATGAATGTTCCAATTTCCCTTCAATCATTCTTTCTGAGCTGCCGCCCCTCCTGGCCTTGTCTCTTTCAGCTCAGGCTAAAGCAAGCTGGAGGGGTGAACAGGACTGGTACTAGGAGTCGTATGTGAAAGGAGATGGTAAAGATGGAGTGAAAGGATACAGGGGAGCTTGGCTGGATCCAAGACAGGGTGCTCAGTAGGAGAGGAGCACTGGTAATAGCAAACTCTGTTGTTAAGCTTATGGATCCTGCCCCCATCCCAAATGATATTTTATTATCAAGGAATGTCCCCGAAGCCATCCCTCTAGCCACCATTCATGACGTCCCAGGTGATGTCCGTGGCACTGTAAAATGCAGCCACTTTAATTTTTTTCAAAAACTTTTACAAAGTGTGCTGTCAAAGAGATTACCCACGTGACAGTATTTAGCATGGAGTGAGTCATTAATAAGTGTTTGTGGAGACATTTAACAATTAATAGGATGATGGCTTCTGCACTTCCCTTTCCCTGTCTGTTCTCTGACTAAAATCCCACATATTGAGAAATCCGAAGGCTTTGGCAAATGGAAATATGACAAACAGATAGGGCCACTACTTACCACTCGATGGTAGGTAGAGGAGACCCAAAGAAAGCACAGTCTAGTAAAGCAGGCCTGTTTGAGATGACCTGGTAGAGTGTGTTTGCAGGCGTAAGGATTCGTGGTGGCTCAGCTAAAAACATTTTGAAAAGGTAAAGTAAATATTAAAGTAAAATAAACATTTAGGCCCACTGTATATTTTATTGCATTTTTTAAAGGCCATTAGAGTTCATCGTAAGACACAGTCAATGTACTTCTCCCCTTATGTTCTCAGGCAAGTATGACACTACCGGTCACTCGAGGTGGAAGAATACAAGTTTTCTCCCTCTGCCTCATGTCCTGTATCTTACTCAGGCACAGTTTTTTGTTTTTTAAAAAATAATTAATTAATTAATTAATTAATTAATTATTTGGCTACATTGAGTCCTCGTTGCTGCACAAGGGCTTTCTCTAGTTGCAGAGAGTGGGGGCTACTCTTTGTTGTGGTGCACCGGCTTCTCATTGTGGTGGCTTCTCTTGTTGCAGAGCATGGGCTTTAGGCACATGGGCTTCAGTAGCTGCAGCACATGGGCTCAGTAGTTGTGGCTCACGAGCTCTAGTGAGCAGGCTCAGTACTTGTGGCACGTGGGTTTAGTTGCTCCACAGCATGTGGAATCTTCCTGGAACAGGGATCGAACCCGTGTGCCCTGCACTGGCAGGAGGATTCTTAACCACTGCACCAGCAGGGAAGTCCTCAGGCCCAGTTTTTAATAACTGATTTCTTTTTCTATATCTCCTACTATACTGTGAGTTCCTTGCAGGCAGGGAGTGAGACTTTTTACTGTTTTCTCCCCATAAACCAGCACAGTATCTGGCACAAAAATAATGGCCAAATACATTTTTGTTGAATGACTGGCCCATCAGAACCTCAGGGTAATAACAGGGGTGGGTGGGAGTGGCGGGGAACACAAAAGCTGGCAGAAAAAAAGCAGAATGCTGATGACTCAGAACAGAACCAGAATCAAAACTGCGTTCTCTACCTCCACCAACATCCTAATGGCTCAGCTCTTCCTGTGATTTACTGACCTTCATTTCAAGCATGAAGGAAAAAATACCACATATTGGTTCGCTTGCTGACCTTAATTTTGTTTGAAAGGGAGCCTACTCCATTTAAAGAGTTGAAATATAATTCCCTGGCATCATAAAAACAATTCTCACATAAATTTTTAACAAATTTTGTATTTTAGTAGTTGTCCCATAGCAGAAATACAATGTTCACCTAAACCCAACCATTTCAGAGTATGTTTATGTCACCATTTTGTAAACATATTATTATGAATTAATAAATAAATGTACACCTGTGACTTACATCAAGGTCAAACATTATGATTAATGATTTCTTTTCAAAAATCAGAGTCATGATATTGTCATTTGACTTGTCAATTTCTAAGGATGGAACAGCAGTCACATTCAGTTACTAAGAGTGGACCAATGCTCTTTTCCTTTTGAGGGGTTTGACACAATGTAACCGTCTATGAATGAAGTAGTCTGACCGTTTGATTATTTCTACAATGAAGAATTTGCCATTATTCAAACTGTGTTACAAAAGAACATTAAGACCAGACTGTAATTTCCTTTAGGGCACGGTTTGTGTCTTATCCATCTTTGTATATCCCTTACAGCTCCAAGTTCTGTGCCACTGCATAGGAGATGCTTAATACATTTCTGCTGAATGAATGAAAAACAACGGTCATTAATTTAATCTGCCATGCCTTTAATAAAGGGAGAGCTTACCCAGCACATTTACAAATGCGTTTGCCAGTAAATATCCATATTCGTTAGAGGCATTGCATTGATATACCGCACTTGATCTTTCTTGAACATTTGAAAAAATAATGGTATCGCCATCTATTTTTCTGCTGGGATCATCGGGGGCAACTGTTTGGGTATAAAAATAAAAAGTACATATTCATTCCTCTTTGCTTAAAAGAGGTAAAGCTTGAGGTTTAATTTATAGTACGCGGAAGACTGATCAGGTATATGCAGTAAGTAAGGGGAGACCAGAAACCCAGGCAGAAACTACAATTTTCCTTCCTCATAATTTAGTTATCATTTATCATCATGGGTATATGCTTGATAACCATTTAGTTTTAAATGGATTGATTCTTTTCAATATTAATTTGAGAGATGCAGGGGGAAAAAGCAACATGTTAGGTGTAAACTGCTATACAAATTCAGGAAAACATTACCTTGTTCACAAAGAAATTATGGTTACTTACAAGGAGGCAAGTTAATTACCAAGAGGAGACAGCAAAAGTTAGTTCAAAAATACAGAAACCCTCTAGCTCATCCAAAGCTAGAGCCTTTTACTGAAATAGGTTGATAAATAAATAAATATGTAAATAAATATAGCGCTAATAATCAAATGTGAAAATATGTATTTTCCTGCTTTGGCATTTCCTGAGGCTGAAGTAGAAATAATTTGCTTGAAATTTCTCTTAAAGGTAGCAGTTTCAGCTAAATCTCTCAAGTGCTTAAAAACATGTTAAGACCAGGATTGATCCTTGCTGAAGCAGAATGGAACAGGTTGGTAATATAATATATGAGAATTCAGCCCAAGGCATGCCCAACAATTTGGAAGTGCTGTGCTGTTGGACATATTTTCCTTTTTGTGAACACTAAATCTTAGGCTATGACCTTACATGGCTTTAAAAGTACACGAAAAGGGGTAGCAGGTATTTGTCTCAGCATGCCAATCAAACTCAAACCTAAATAACAGCACCCATATTATTCAATATCCCATGATAAATCATAACTGAAAAAATATGAAAAAGAATGTGTATATATATATACACACAACTGAATCACTCTGCTGTACAGCAGAAATTAATGCAACATAGTAAATCGACTATACTTCAATAAAATAAATTTTAAAAATAGATAACTGCACCCTTCCTCTTAAACTGCTCTTGCAACTTGAACCACTTAATAGCCTTTACGTTCATTCTAAACACCATTTCCAACCCCCCCTTTTTTTAAAGGATTTTTGTGATGTGGACCATTTTTGAAATCTCTATTGAATTTTTTACAATATTGCTTCTGCTGTCTTTTATTTTTGTTTTTTATGTTTTAGTTTTTTGGCTGTGAGGCATGTGGGATCTTAGCTCCCCAACCAGGGATTGAACCTGCACCCCCTGCATTGGAAGGCAAAGTCTTAACCACTGGACCACCAGGGAAGTCCTCATTTTTCCTCTTTGATGGCAGGAAAAGGATGGACACCTAAGACATATTTATTACTGCCTTTAGACTCCTTTATCACTTTAAAAAGTTTTAAATAACTGATTCATCTGTGGTTTATTAATGAAAATAAATAATAAAAAGAAATTGAACTATCATTATTCATTCTTGTTTTATCACACATATTCAAAGTATCGTGCCTACTCATTCTGCATTAGCTTCTACGGATGCTGAACAAGCTACTCCAAACTTAGTGGCTTAAAACTACACAAATTTACTATCACACAGTTCTAGATGTAGCTGTATGTCTGATACTCTGACCACAATCAGTAGCTAATTTAGGAAATCATCTTAGATACTCCAATTAGTTCAACTAGTGATGGGGTGAGCCAAGAAGTTCTGAGTTGGGGTCTTAGCTCACATCTGCTGTTTATGACTCTAATGATTTCAAAATGGCCTTAAGAAACATGTTCTTCCAACCAAAAGAAAAACATAAGTTGCAATTCCTTTGACGGAGTATAGATTTCCTCAGTAAACGACAGCAGAGGACAGACGCCACACTGGCCTAGGAAGTGGACTAGTGCTGCGGCTGGCAGCCAGGTACCCTGACAATGCAGCATCCCTCAGGGCAGCCCGTGTCCCTTGTCCCACCTCCCAAGTCCAGGATTATCAGGGCCTTTCTGACACACACTCTCAGCAATGTCTTTCTGCGGCCTCGGCAAGGCGTGCTGGAACAGAGCAGCATTTCGGAAGTCTCTTTCTCCGTCAATTATTCTTAGCACTTTTGGACCCAGTAGCTGAGTACTCGGGGCTGGGTCTCCTCAGAGGACTCTCAGTGCCCACGCCGTGTCCATTCTGACTGCACCTCTGTGGACCCACCAGACAGTGGAGGGCCGGAAGTCCCTCCAAATTCCTTGAGCATATTGAGCTCTTAAAAGTTACATCGCCATGTGCTGTTGTACTGGGCACAGAGTTCCAGTTTTGTAAGATGAGAAATTTCCGGAAATCTATTTCACAATAGTGTGAATACACTATAACACTACTGAACTGTAAGCTTAAAAATGATTAAGATGGTATTTCTGTGATGTGTGGGGGTTTTTTTTTTTAGATTTTTTTGCTGTGGACCATTTTTAAAGTCTTTATTGAATTTGTTACAATATTGCTTCTGTTTTATGTTTTGGTGTTTTGGCCAGGAGGCATAGGGGATCTTAGCTCCCCAACCAGGGACTGAAGCCACACCCGCTGCATTGGAAGGCAAAGTCTTAACCACTGGGAGGCCAGGGAAGTCTCTGCTATGTGTGGTGTTTTGTTTTGTTTTTTTAATTGAAGCATAGTTGATCTACAATGTTGTGCCAATATCTGCTGTACAGCAAAGTGACTCAGTTTTACACATATATACACTCATTTTTTAAAAAATATTCTTTTCCATTATGGTTTATGCCAGGAGATTGGACATAGTTCCCTGTGCTATACAGTAGGACTTGTTATGTGTTTTTTTAACCACAATAAAAAGTTACCTCACCATGAGCATGGAAGACCAACTCAATTCACAAAACCAGTGGGACACTCTTCTCCCAGTGGGGATTCATCAAACACAATATACACCATTTAAAAGAGCTTCTATGTTGCCCACAGCTGCATTTTTTTTTCTATATCAATCCTTTCCAATGTTATTCTTTACCTGAAAGGCATCTGAGAGTATTTGCCTTATTTTTGCTAAATGGAGCAGCCTCCAAGTATTTATTTTTGGAGAGGTATTTTGGAATTAAATAAACCCTTTAGGTAAGAGTAATACGAGTAAATAAGCAGATATTTCTCCATGGGGGTTTGGTCTCCATTTTCCTTAAGCACTTACTAAAGAAACACCAACAAACCCAGGAACTGTCACAGAGACATATGCAAGCTCAGTGGGTACTGGCCAAAGAAATTGCTGGTGCAGACAGATGTAAAGTCTTTGGACTCTGTGTCCTGGCTACTGGGTGGGAGTAACCCTCCAGTATCTAAACCCAAATTACCCAGGGAATAATAATTAATTCTGGGAATACCAACTTCGATTGCTATAAATGCACCCTGGGGAAAGAAACTTAAGAGCATGGAATTATCACCATCCAAAGCCCCAAGGTAAGGCTCAGAATTGGGGTGACAGTCTTCCAACAATACTTTCTTTTATTCTACCTCTCCTGACATGGCTGGCCAAAGCCATGAATGCTTGCAACATGTGGAAAGTGAGAATAATAACAATGACTGCCATGTTACTGGCATGTAAACAGTACTATCAAATTTAAAAATATTTTTATATCTATTGCATAATTTTATTTTAAAAAGAGCCTTGTGGTCTACAGCCGTACTACCCTGAATACTCCTGACCTCATTTGATCCCCGAAGTGAAGCAGGGTCAGGCCTGATTAGTACTTGGATGGGAGACCACCAGGGCATACTGGGTGCTGCAGGCTTAAAAATAAAGTATCAATAAAACAAAATAAAAAATAAAAAGAGCTTTGTGAAACAGATTAAGTAGATAATAGTATATGCATCTCAGAGATGAGAAACTAGAGACATTGATTTCTTTAATGCACGATTTACTGCTCAGATTTTCTGCGTTAGTCTACTTTATAAACATCTTCTGAAATCTGAACGTTTGAGCATAACATAGAACAAACATCTTGGTGAAGAGATGACTTTTCTTTTTCACTGAGGTATTCTATCCCCTAAAAGGGGATGCCACTGAGCCCTTTACTTTTGAGAAAAGGAAGAAGAAAGTTGCCTTGGTGGAATCTTGGGACGATCCTGGACCACGCCTCCATTCCCCTGCCTGCTTATCATGTGTTACTGGCTCTCAATCTCTCCCTTTGGTGTCAGCAAAATATGTAACTGTGGCAGGAGGAGGTTCTTCTGTCCATTCGTATTCCCTTCATGCCACCCTCTTCTCATCTCTCAGAGAGAAGGGGCCTTTTAACATACTAACATAGTGATCTTACAGATGCTCCACGGGGAAGAATCTGGGAGATCTACCCCAACTCACAAGAGGTATGATTAAAGATCTACAAGGGTTAGGCTCTCTGCTGCTTCTGAGGACAGGGACAGGAATCTCGGTGTCCCCAGCCTTGACCTTGGACATTTTCTTTCTGGTTCTGGGTGTTATTTCCACACCCTCCCAGACACTTTGGGTGACACAATAAAAATCAAAGGTCTTTTTGGCACCAGCTCTCTGCAGCTGCATTCTTTTTCTTGACTTCTGCAGATTGTTTCAAAAATATTTTAGGTGGTTTTGGGTAAATTCCATATTTAATACTGTCTGTTTTTTGCTTCAGGGAAAGTTTAAAGTAATCTGGCCAGTCCCGGGGGGACAGAGCTTTGGAAAACATTGAGATTAGAGCCCAGGCTCTTTGTTAATGAATTCTTCCAATTTTGCAAAATAGGTGCCAGGTCTGAAACTCACAGTCACAAGTCAATAACACTGTATTTTGCTAACAAAGTCCAAGTCTGACACCACCCCCTCCCTGCCCCACCCCGTCACCCGATCCAGCTTCTCCCTTTATAGTCCTGATGTGCACTTGGCAGCCAGAGCCTGCAGGGGTGGGAGGAGACACAGGCAATGTCCTTAGGTGACTGTCTACAAGTCAGGAGTGGGGAGGCTGTGCATCTGGTACGGTGGTCCCCTGATAACGTCTCTGTTGTGTGGCAGCTGGCGGGGATGCTGCACAACGATACTGCAGAAGCACAGCTGTTCCCCGCCCCTGCCCCTCGGCAACTGATCCACCCAAGGTTTCTGCAGCCTCTTAGGTGGAAGGTGTCAGCAAGCCAGGCTGTGCTCCTAGCTAACGTCTGGGGTCTACTCTAGTCTCCTCCTGAACCCTCACCGTGACAGTTCTGTGCCACTTTACACCACGGTGAATTTTGCTCTCTCTTGCATGCCTCTGCCTCTCTGCCACCCTTCCTCCTTGCCCTGTCAGTGCTGAATGCACCTGTGGGATCCAAACTCAGCAAACTGCAGGTGAGAAACAAGCCCCCGTCTCTTGTTTCCAGGATGGTCCCCAAACCTCAGAGGTAGTTCTGTTTAGAGGCCTCCAAATTCATGGGCAAGGGTGGACAGGAAAGAGGCATGAGGCTCTTTGAATTCTACCGATTTGGGGACAGTTTTCTTTTTCACTTACTCCTTATCTTGGATCAGGAGAGGCCCACACAGGGTGAGGGCATGTAGGGTTCACTTGGAACTTAGATGTTTAAGACTTAGTGTCTATGAATGAACTTATCTATGAAAGGGACTCACAGACATAGAAAACAAACTCGTGGTTGCCAAGGGATAGGAGGGTGCGGGGGAGGGAGGGATTGGGAGTTTGGGATCAGCAGTTGCAAACTGTTATATATAGGATGGATAAACCACAAGGTCCTACTGTACAGCACAGGGAACTATATTCAATATCCTGTGATAAACTATAATATAAAAGAATACGAAAAAGAATGTACATATGTATAACTGAATCACTTTGCTGTACAGCAGAAATTAACACGATATGGGAAATCAACTATACTTGAATACAACTGAAAATTTTTTAAATTACAAAATTAAAAAATTTTGAATTAAAAATTAAAAAAAAAATAAAAAGACTTAGTGTCCAGTCAAGAAGTCATTTAGCAGAAGCTGTGGATGGACCAGCGGCTGAGGGTGGGGGTAGAGAACAGAGGTGCCCCTGCAGTACCGTCACGCAGAGAACTGTGAGGGTCCCTGCCAGGTGCCTCAAGCCCATCACCTTCCAGTTCTGAGATTCCAAACAGTAATCCATGCACTGTTAGCCTGGCCACCAAATGTGGAGCATCTATGGATGCGTCTTATCACCTCAGTATAAACACATGGCCCCTGATTCCAGCGCTGTGGGGCAGCCTGGCAGTCAGGGCCCCTGGCTTTGCTGCCAGGCCGTTTGGTGTTTCTCTTCCTGCTTGTCCACCAAAGTGACCACTCTGAGGCACACCAGAGGCCAATCTGTAGGCACCACAGAATTCTGACCCTAGCTCTGCTAAGCTTCCTGTTTTCCTTCCAGTGCAGACTTAGCAAATAGGTTGGGGGTGGAAGACATGAACTGATTTAGAACCTGATTTGAGAGATTTTGTTCTAACTCTTTTTGCTCTGCTCAGATGATTTGGGGTTAGAGCAGACAGCTTCCACTTCTCTCCTGGGACCACTGTCTTGCACGCCCTCCCCAAAACACAGGCCTATCACAGTTGATCTTACCCCCCAAATATTTCATTTAAAGGGGGAATGTCCATGAGTGCCATTTCAAAGCTCGTTTTTTTTCATTGAAGTCTAGTTCACTTACAATATTATATTAGTCTCAGGTGTATAACCTAGTGATTCAATAGTTTATAGATTATACTCCAAACAAAGCTGTAAAATACTGGCTACATTCCCTGTGCTGGACATTACACCCTTGAATCTTATTTCTCTTATACCTAGTAGTGCAGAGCTCTTAATACAGCTGGAGTTACAGGGTTCCCTGAGAGGCAGCACCTGTGCTCGGGTTACAAGGATCACAAGCTGAGTGAATCAGAAGGAAAGATCAGCTTCCTTATTTTATCTCCCCTTGTCCTTGTCACTGACCCACCTACATCTCAATTTTCCCCTGCTTATGACTGCATGCTGGCTGCGGAGCTTGAGGATTTATCTTTTCAACATTTCCCTGGCTGCCTGGCTTTCCCGCTGAGAAATGATGGATGTCCCCTCCCACTTGTCAGTTTCACTGAGGCGCGCTCTCAGGAGCGCATTTAACCTTGCGTAAATCGGCACAGAACCTCTGAGCTGCAAAGCGCAGTACCAAAAGTGCGGAGCATGCGCCATCCTTTCCGAATACGTTCCTGAGAAAGTCGGACAATCTATCAGAAAACTTAAATTCTTTAGTTCTGAGCTTTCCTCCACTTTTTCTCAGTTTTCACTCACATGTCTCTGAACATGGCAACAGCTTCCCAAAGCACAACCCCAAAATACTCTCTGCAGGTTTTCCTGATCCTGATCCTAGTTAAAATTGGGAATGAAAATATCCAAACCCAATTTGCTGGCCTCCTTAATATCTGTGTTCTCCCAGGAACATATTTCCTCTTACAGTAAACACAAACTGTCTGTTTCCGAGGGTCCGATAAGTACTGTATGGTAGGACACAAACTCCTAATAAACACTTACCGGACCAGGTCTCTCGCTCCATCTAGGCCTGCAGTGGTTAAGACCTTGGTGAGAAGCAGGGACGTGTGTCGTTTAAAATCTGCCAACAGCTTTCAGACCCATCTTAGGGTGAAGCCTATTTCAGGAAAGTCAGTTTAATGGACCTTCTGGGTATGTAAGAGTAGAACAAATTTTTGATTCTGACTTGGAGGAAATGAGGAGCCAAGCTGCTCTACATCATACTTCTGAAGCTTTTCTTTATTGTAAAGAATATATTTACAGATTATTATGCTACTGATGGGGAGGGTGAACCTGAGGCTGGGTTTTAAAAAAAAAAACAACTGGTTTTCTTTCTCTCTTTGGGTCTAAGAGAAGTTCTGAACTTCAAGAAGGGGAAAATGTCCAACGTCGGTAGCAGCTAGTGGGGCCAAGAAAAAGGAGAGGCAGTGGGCTCTCTGTGGATGGCCATGGCTTAGGAATCCAGCAGCAGAGAGATGCAATATCTGTTTAAGTTTTTTTTTTTTCTTTGCTATAATGACCTTCTATCATCCTCAAGCTTTAAACCAAGTTTTGTAAAACAGGTCTTTGCTGTGATTTAGAAGACTGATGGAAAGCCTGTGGCCACACATTGGGGAACGGTCCCTGGCAGCAGGGTGGCAGCCTGGACAAGCAGACTGAGAGCTGGAGTGATCCAGGAAAGGAGGCGAAAGATATGACCCTTGGCAGCTAGGACCGTGTAAGTATCGCTCAAGGATGACCTCAGCAATAGTGTGGGAGGGAAAACTCGTCAAAGATGAAGCATCCAGCATCTGGCTGGGGTCAGAGGAGCTGTTGTTCTTTGGGTATTAAATGGGATGGTGACCCCTGAAGATTGGAGAACCTGGGACCATCCGGGCTCTGCTTAGGTTTTCCCTTAAATTAAAACAGCCGTATTTCTTATTCTTGTCATATCCGCTGTCTCTGTTCCTAGCCTCCCCACTCATCTACTCCGGCTTCTGTGATGTCTTCACACATCACTTGACATTTTGAACAAAAAAGATAATCTGAACTTTTCAGTGATGTTTATTTCTCACCCTGTCATTCTTCCTATGACCCACGTACCAAACAGAGGAAATACTGCCAAGTTCCAATCAATGCATACCACTATGTTAATAGCATAAACAATTCAGTCATGATAAATTATATCTAAAGGTAATAAAATTAAAATTTAAAGGTAATTTGGTGCCTCTATTTAACTCATATATATGCCTTCCTTCCTTATCCCAAGTTATTTTAACACCATTTGTTGCCTGTGGAGATGTCACTATGCTCCAAAAATATACTGCAGCTGGAGCCAATCAAGGAAACTTACTTTCTATCGGGACTCCATTCGATAACCAGCTAATTCTGGGCTTGGGGTTGCCGTTAGCTCTGCAGATCAGCGTTCCATCCTCTCCAGGGGACAGCACAAGATTCTGAGGTGCTATGATCCAGTAGGGAGCCGCTTTATGAGGAAAGAAAAAAAACCACAAAAACTTGAATCAAGTAAGTAATTCTAGCAAATTTAGTATACTGAACTATCTTCATAAGTATTGTGCAAAAACATTTGTTAGTTTCACTTTTTTAGAATGAATAGATTTACATGTGATGCTTCAAAGAACACTTCAGATTTCGAAGAGAATGTTAAAAGAGACTCACTGATATCTATGTATTATTTCTAGAGCCTTTTGATTCAAGTATTGTCATCTCATTTTACATTACGTTAATCAGACATCAACGAGGTAACAGATTTCTCTAAGGTTGCAGAGCAATTTACAGGTACAGATAGGGCTAAGAAATGTGAATTTAAATTCTGAGCCATGTAGAATACATATAATTATAAAATTGGGAAGCAATTTTTAAAGCTTTGCATTTTTGAAAAGTTGCCAAATTAATACAGCGGGTTCCTAGAAGCCCTTCACAAGCTTTCTCTAATGTTAACATCTTACAAAACCAAGGTACAGATACCAAAAACAAGAAATTAGCATTGGTACAATACCATCAGCTCAATTACTACTGTATTAGGATTTCCCCAGTTTTTCCACTAATGTCTTATTTCTGTCCTGGACCCTGTCCTGGACACCATATTGCATCTACTTGTCACATCTTCTTACTTAGTTTCCTCTGATCTGAAAGTTTCTTGGTCTTTCCTTGCTTTTCATGAACTTGAGACTTTTAAAGACGACTAGTCAGTTATTTTGTAGAACGATTTTCTTTCTTTTTTTCTTAAATAATCAAGAGCTTTCTGTTTACTTATTTTTTTTGTAACAAGGAACAACAGCCTCTTTTCATCAGTATCGGGACAGAAATGGAGAAAAGTGAATATATGTCAGTGTTAGCCATATGTGTAACATATCAATGTTAATCACTTCCCAACTATATAAATAAGTTCTCTAATATCTCTTTTTTTTTTCAGGGATAGTTTTTTCTTTGAACATCCTTCCAGACTTAGAAAGGAGAACTAGTCAACTGAATTCTTTCAGGGATAAATCAAGCTTACTAGATTGATTACTCTTCCTATTTCTCCTAAGGTATATTCTCCGCTCCTCATCTGTAACCAAAATATTTTGTGAAACGTTTTCCACATGCTCTCATTCCTAGAGTATGTTTCTCCCAGTGACTACTGAATTCTCCTATAGATCAATGGGAAAGTTTCAAGTGGAACAAACGCTTTTCCATCTAAGGTCAAATTGAGTGATTTCTGAGTGAAGAATTCCTGAATTTCTAGGTTATAATCACCATCCAACTACGACCATCAGTATCATCATATTTACTTCTTTTTTTAAAGGTTATACTCCACTTACAGTTATTATCAAATATTAGCTACATTCGTTATGCTGTACAATATATCCTGCAGCTTATTTTATACCTAGTAGTTTGTACCTCTTAAGTCCCTACCCCTTTATTGCCCCTCCCCCTCCCTCTCCCCACTAGTAACCACTAGTGTAGAATGTCCTTCAACTAGAGTTTGATGATGTTTCACAATTCACCTGAGGTTCTGGGTGATGGAAGCTTCTGACTGCATCATATCTGGGAGTATATGATACTGACATGGCTTATTAGTGGTTATATTAACCTTGATCACTTGGTTAGAGTGATGTCTGCCAGGTTTCTCCACTGTAAAGTTACTCTTTTCCTGCTTTCTGTATTCTATTCATTAGAAGCAAGGAAGTCTAGCCCTCACTCAAGGGGAGGGCAATGAAGCTCCATCTCTTAAGGCATGAGGAGTGAAGAATTCGTGGACATATGTTAGACCTGCCTCAGTCATTAATTTTTTGGGGGGTGGGGGGAGAGGAAACGTTTCGAGGCTATGCAAATATCCTGTTTCTCCTTAAAGTTTCTTCCAGTCATTTTAGTATTCATGACTGGCTCTTGCCTGCAGCAGCTACAACTGTGGGATTCTAATTGTGATTTTCTATTTCCTTCATTCTTTCTACACTTATTAATTGGAATCCTCTGCAAGGAAGATCTGAGGGAGCGAATTTTTAACTTGATTTAGATGCACTATAAATAGCAGGGGGAAGAGATTCAAGGTACCACAGATGTTGATATAAATTTACATTACTATTATTGAAGAATATCATCGAAGGCATTTTAATTGAAGATTCAGGGGTTCTCATGGAGGAAAGAGCTGTGTGGTTTAGACAATGACATACCTTTAACTGTGACGGAAATGGTGTGATGGATGGCTCCTAAGGCATTTTTGGCTATACACTGGTAATTTCCAGAGTCTGCTTCTGTAACCTGAACGATCTGCAGAGTTTTCTTAAAGTTCCTATAAAATGTCCGGTTGAGGGGGAGTGTTCCATCTTCTTTTATCCAGTAAATAACTGGGGTAGGCCTGATAAGATAAATAAATAACAACATTATAAAAAACGTTCACCTAACTGCTTCTGAAGGTGAATTTTCAGGTGTGTTTGTCACAGACGTAAAGAACAGAAGGACTATATAGACATTTTAACCAGCACCACACTTTTATAAGTACTGCTCAAAACCCTGCGTTTCAGTCTGTAAGTCACCATTTTCACACAAGCAAAACTGTGCTAATTTATGGTGCACCGTGCGCTTTGACCTCAGGGATCCAGTGAGAATGGCAGCAAGACTTACTGGACTGAAGGGACCTAATTATTTTCTTTGAAGTTCTGATCAATGAGGCACTCTTGAAAAATTTTGTGTGAAGAGACTATGTCAATCAAAAGAATGACCATGAAATTAATGACATCGAATTATTAATTTTTTTATCAGCTAGAGTTAAAAATGCCAGGGAAAGAGCGGATATACATAATGTGCCCATGGACTTTTACACACATTTCCATAGCAAATGGAAGCACCTCCCTATCTTATAACAGGCTATTTGATGATGTGAATAAAGCGATTAGAGGAGTCGTGCTCTTATGTTAATTTCATCATCACTGACATTTTAAAATACCAAGTGATAGAAGTAGGCCCAACTCATGTGTCACTCATGCCATTACTACCTGTGTTTCTTACTAAATCATGAACTACAGAGAAGAGGAAAAGCCAGACATAGGCTTAGAGTTAAAAGATCTGCTTCAAAATCCCAGCCCTATCCCTAAACTGTTCTCTGATCTTGGCTCTCTGACATTTTCGGGCCTCAGTTTTCTCTGTTGCCTTCATGGGCACAATGATGCTTGCTTTGATCTGGTGGCTTGAGAAGGTTTTCATGAGGGTAAAATAAAAATCTATTCAATACGTTTACTAAGCACTAAATTATAGACCAAGCACTGAGCTGTGTGTTGGGAAGATAAAGAGCAGTCCAGGCCCTCAGGAAGATCACATTATTTATCATTAGAAATGCAAATGGGATTAATACATTGTAGAATTGTTTTCATTTGTTTCGCTGAAAAAAAAAATTAAACGAATATATTTGATAAACTGAGTTGTGAATAGTGTGATTTCTTGACATGGCCAGCAGAGGCCTCCACGTGTCTCTGGAGGTAAAATTATTCCTCCAAGCCATTCTGGGATTCTAGGAAGGAATGTGAGACTTTGAGTCA
Source organism: Hippopotamus amphibius kiboko (assembly GCF_030028045.1). Taxonomy (NCBI): domain Eukaryota; kingdom Metazoa; phylum Chordata; class Mammalia; order Artiodactyla; family Hippopotamidae; genus Hippopotamus; species Hippopotamus amphibius. Next base: position 84,197,433 of record NC_080189.1, on the reverse strand, counting down.
CCAGGTCAAGGACAGCACAGATCACAACGTGATCACAATGTGATCACAACATGTTTCTGAGATTCCATTCAATGTTTTCAGCAAACGCGTCTTATCAATAGTACTTGCGCTGTGCCAGGCATAAGAGGGAACTATGTAGAAGCTTGCCTACATTTTCCTAACATAACAGTTGTCCCTGTAGTTGAGCTGAGGCCTCCTGGGGACTCCTGTCACAGGCACACATGTTCTGGGGGTGGCATCAGTTTTGAGGTGTGCACAGATGAGACAGCTGCAAAGAAGATGCGCTGGTGACTGGCCCCTTGGAACTAGGGGTTGGGACAGTGTGCTAGGTCAGAGGCTAGTCCCTGTGAGGCCTTGTGTGTCTCTGCTGTTAGGAAAACAATCCAGGGCTAGATTGCTAGAGGGACATGAGAAATTCATGGTCAAGAGCTCTGTTGCCCCACTAACAGGCAGCCGACCCAAGGCTGTGAACTCATAGCCGAGCCGCCCAGCAGATGCACAGATAGGCTCAACCGAAATCAGCTGGGCTGGCCTGTTACAGCACAACTGCCCTGCAGACCTGTAGGCAAGTGATCAGTGATAAACAGCTACCGGTTTTAAGCCGCAAAGTTTTGAGATGCTTTGTTAGATAATGTAGCAAAATAATAAACTGAATTATAATCACAGCAGTCAGAAGGTGATTACTGATACTTATTTCAAAAGGAACACTATTAACAAAATATTTTAATAATATGAAATTTATATGGCTTGTTTTGGAAGGAATTATCACATTTTTATTGATGTTTAGTGAATCAATATGACAATGACTCTTGTTATGACATTACCTCTCTACAAATCTACTATGTTTACATAAGAAACAGACATCAAGACAGACAGTGTTAACTCACAGCCCTTCTGCAATGCACTCAAGTGAAAGGACATTTCCTCTTAATTCCTCTTTGCGGCTTGCATTGCCTTCTGGAGTTAAAAATGTTGGTGGCCTCTCTCTATGTGATTTAGCTGCAAACAAGAAAATCAATATGCATTCAAAGTTATGACTACGGATTTCTAGAAGAACAGTCCACTGTTTAAAACTCTAATCCCTTTCCAAATCCATTTAACATTGATCGTGAAATTTGTTAAACTAACACATACACACTCTGCCTTACGAATAGCCATCACTCACTTAGCCAGACGTAGAAACTATTTTGGGTGCATAAGCACTAATAAGAAGAGCTATTTTGCTATTGTACATTCCCCTAATTTGGGTTAGGGTTCTGTGAATTTTTGGTGGGTTGGCAAATTTTCAAAATGTAGACATAGAGATGAAAATCATGTTATCAAACTATCCATCCCTTCAGATGAGTGCACAGGTCAAAGTGAACATGAGCTACTTTCTGCAAGATATGACGATGGAAGGGGTATTTTGGTTTACCCTAGGGACAACATTATAGTCAATTCCATTGATGAATCATGAAGATTCATCGTGGTGGACATCAAATATATCAAGATCCTCAAACTGCAAGGTTTATGGAAAACAAAACAAAACAAAACTTGAAAGTGACTGGCAGGGGTCTGGCAAATTGTTTGCCATAAATTAAGAGTGGAGCTAAAGAAACAGAAATTGGTTTCCTCAATGGAAAAATGAAGAGGGCTCAAGACAGAGATCCCAGGGAGAGTTACACAGGCTACCTTCTTGTTTATGGAGACCTTACCTAATGTGGCCTTACCCTCTGGTGGCCTTGCAGAAAAACTTAAAGTACAAATCATACCATCTTGAGGTTCTAGAGCCCTGTACAGTGTTCAACACTTTAATGTATTATCTACTTGATGCTCATAAAAACTGAAAAGGTAGTATATGAATTGTTCTCATTTCTCAGAAGGAAAAACGAAAGACCAGAGAAGGTATTACTGGAGACAAATTAGAATTTTCCTAAGATTTTAGAGATTGTGGAGGAAACCTTACCCCTCTGAAATCACTTTGGGAATGATTTTGAGGCTCATATTTTTCAGGAGTATTTTATCATAAAATAAGATAAAATAGAATAAAAGTAAGGCAGGAGTCGCGGTTTGTTTACTTTGGTCATTGATAGTACCTTAATGTTTTTTACTTCATATCTCAAGGGTAAAAAATTAATATGGCAAAAATTCTGCCGTATAGATAGTTAAGAGGACCCCATATCCAGAACCCGTAATTTTCATTCATAGACTCTACGCTGGAGAGCCATATTTCCCTTAAGGAAATCAAATTCTTTTCTTTTTAAAAGAATGAAGTTAAATCCTCTATTTTTAAAAAGATCACTTCCACTGAAGATAGTGACTCAATTTTAAACAAAACTAAGAGAAATACTATTGCTAGTTATATGACATTGATAAGGTCGTGTGAAAACAGATGGGAAATACAATGATGTACTATCAAAATCCACTTAATGTTAGTCGCTAAAGGTTCCTAAGATTTTGATGCTAGTATTTTAGCAGGTTAACGCGCTTTGCCAATTCTTATTTAATTCATGAGAAAAGTTTATGAGCCAGACAAAAAATGAAAAATGTAATTCTGAACACACATGAAAGATTTTTTCCAAATCTTGGGGAATGGTTCTTTACATGAAAACAGTCACAGTAACTTTCATTATTATACATACAACATGGAACAGGTTTTAGTGACATGTTTGAAAGCTTAGAGCTAAACGTCATGTGAAACATACATTGATTCTAGTGGTATTAAACATGTAACTAGGAATTTCATAAAGAAATAAGGTTAAACAGCCATGGAGGTGAAGTTAGTGGACTAAATTCTACAATGAAGGAGAAATATCAGTTACGATCACCATAACTCACCACCATAAAACTCAGTGTCACTCAAATTAGCAGCTATAGTGTCATTCAATTCATCCACTGAAATAAACAGAATATTATGAAGAATGCAAAAAGGGAGAGGGGATTTAAAAAAAAAAAAAGGACTGGGCAACAAAAGCAAACATATACAGCTATGCTGACCGAGCGCCCTCCCTACCAAGTAAAAACAGTGCTTTACATTGTATATAACTATTTCATTAATTCACTCAGCCACCCCCAACCACTGATATATGAATACAGAACTGAAGCTGCAGGAGTTGTAGTTAAAGGCATCGTGGAGCATGAAGCACTTGCAAATACTCAGAACACCAAGTAGATTCAGGAAGTTATCACGGAAGCAGTAATGGTAATAACAGAAAAAGCTGTAAAATACAGTATTGAAGGTGAGCAAGCTCCTCATAATATTGACACACATGCCCACACTTTAGTGACTATTCACGGGTACTTTCCTGATCAATGAACCTGTTTACTTCAAAGTCAGCAGTATTTCATAATTAATATATTTGCACATATTTATAAACATCATCACAAGAGAGTTTCTGGCAATGGAACTCTTACCTGAAATCACCTTCACAGAAATAGGTTGCTTCTGCTGTATGGTTTGAGTGTGATTAAATCTGGCGTAACAGATGTAGTCTTCCCGGGTATCCTCTGGGAGCACGTTGGAAAAATAAAGGTCTCCATTCAGACCCTGGGAAACTCTCTCACTCTGTGGAAGTCTTTGAAAGGCTGGAGAAAGGCAGAGAGATATCTAGATCATTCCAATACAAAGTGGCCACTTTCCAAATGAGCAAGATAAATGTATCTACTAATAAATAGTTCTGTGAACTTCACTTGAATGTTTTTTTTCCTCTATAAAGCTCTTTGCGTAAAAGGAAATAACTGTAAAAAAAAAAAAAAAGAAAAAAAAGATATATGTATTGAACCTCCAATTTTATCTCCCCAACCCTAATTTGTCTGGAGTTGGGGCAGAGACTAAAGTTGTCCAGTGAAGGGTTTTATGAAGCAAGAGTTAAACCAAAAAATGTTTTACAGAAAGAGTTTGCATGACTTTTCCTAACATTTAAGTTAATCCCTAATTGTTAATCATAGATACACACATATCTTGGAAAATGCACTATGGAAGCCTGAAAGGATGTTAACTTGGGTTGCATCTATTGTAATACACACATGGTCAGACACCCAATACTGTGAGAACACCTAACTGTGATGAACTAGGTCCTGGGCAAGGTGTCGGGCAGACCCAGGTCCCTGCCCTGTCTGACCTTGGGATCTAATTGGAGAATCCAGCAGCAAACGGTTAAGTAACAACAGGGTGTAACGCTGACACTATTTAATGCTGCACATATGCCACTCAGAGGCCCCCCCACACCCAGCCTCCTGCACCTCCTCTACTTTTTCTTCTCTGAGTTACCTATCACCTTCTAACATACAATGTATTTTACCTGTCATGTACATGGCTTATAGCTGTCTCCCTGCACTAGATTTTAAGTTCCAGAAGGACAGAGACCATCATTTGCTTTGTCTACTGTTGTAGCCCTAAAAATGCACCAGGCCCCTCATAGAAACTCCACAATCAAAGGAATCACCATCAGCATTCGGACTTTCCAGTCTGACATTTAACAACTGACTTCCCCTCAGGTCCAAGAAACTGTCTAGCCTCAGGCATGGCGGGGAGATTTTTCTAAGGCCATGAAGAACTTAGGGAGATGGGACTACTGATCTACGGTGAACTTACACTTGGCTGGCTAGCATACCTCAGGAAGCTTCTGACTCAGTTCACTGGGAAAGTTCTTCAACTCCCAAGTGAGAGAACTAAGAAAAGTCACACCTCCTAGTTGCCTCAGGCCAGGTGGTACATCTCCCAGAGGAGTTCTTGAGTCTGAGTCAAGCAGCTCTGCTCCTCCAACAGCAGGTGCCCTATCTAAAACGTCAAGAAATGCAAAACGATGGGTAAAAGGCTGCAGCTCCCTTGGGCAGGAAAAGGCAGGGAAATGTGGGGCCAGCCCTTGAGAGGATTCTGCTTAACCCTGTCAGCCAAGTTCTAGGTCAAGATGGGGGTGTGGTTGGCGGTTGTGAATTCATGGTTTGAAGCCATTAACCAGGGAAAGGGTTGTTTTAAAAAATAACGCAGAAAGATAATGTATGTTTATTTCATGAATACAAAGAGTTAAAGACAGGGATACATTTATTCCCTTCCATTTCTCCTGCTATGTTTTATCATGGGTCAGTGTTGGGAGATCAAATGAAAGGGAATGGGATTCTATGAGGATGGTAGCACTTTGCCCACTGAATTCTTCCACATTACATTGGAAAAAAATGTATACAGATACGAATAACTCGATAAGGTCATCTTGCCAGAAGAATGCTACACAGATGTGAATTTTTTCTAATATCCAGATGCAATTTCACTTGAAAGGTCCAGATACTTTGCCTACAGCCTAAAATGTATGTAAACAACATGGCCAGCAGCACAATAAGAAAAAAAAATTAGTTACATATTCAGGTAATTCTGAGACTTTACATGTATACGTCTCTTTATTAAGCGGAAAAGTAATAATTCCTGAATAAGAACCAAGAACCAAATACTGGGCCTCATTTTGGCAGTGACACATGGATACTGTTATTCTCGACCACATACACCACTCATTTACCTGTGACTTGATGCTTATTCTTTCACAATCTGTAAAAAGCTGTTATGTAATCATAGGAAAAATATCTTTGCCCTTCTATTCATTTATATATTTATTTTCCATTTCTTTGTGATACTTCCTCTGAGTGCTTTCATATATGAAGAGTCAAAAATGGAAATGAAATGTGAGGACTAAATTTTATCTTCAGTAATGTACACAGCTGGTGATTTCAGAGGAAATCATGTCACTGAGAATACAATATATTCCCTGCAAATATTTTGCAACCATTCCCCCCGTTCTACCCAAAGGACTCTTGTCAAGGTCAGCAGCGACCACCATGTTGCCAAATTCAAGTCATTTCTTAGTCAGATTGGAAGTTGTCTGATCTCTCGGTAGCATTTGAACCAGCTGATGTTCTGTCTTCCTGACACTTTTTCTTCCCCTTGTCCTGGGGACACCCTCTCTCTGTTTTCTTCTTACTGATGTGACTGCTCCTTGTCATCTGCTTTCCTTTCCTGCCTAAGTTCTTAGCCCCTGGAGACTCCTGGTCTCGGTCCCCAGGCTTTGCTCTTCACCACCTGCATTCCCTCCCTCGGTCCTCTCCGCCAGCCCCCAGCCCTACGGAGCAGCTCTGTGCTAACATTCACACATTGTCGGCAAGAGCAATGAATCTTCCTTCCGACTCATGTGGCTCTGACTCCTGCTGGACTCCTCTACAAGGATGCCCCACAAGCCTCTCACAACCCAAACTGTGGTTCTTAGTCTCCACGCAGAACCACATGCTACCTCCAAGGTAACATGCTAATGGGAGACTTGGGAGGGTGGGAGAGCAGAGCAAGACAATTCCCTAAGGATGGGGAGGGGTGGACAGACATGAAACTGCCTAATGAATGACTTCATTTCTTTGTGCCTTGGTTTCCTCATCTAAAAAGTGGAAAGAGTCATCCGAGATGCTTCCTGGGGCCGTTGTAAAAAATGGATGAGATAACTTACGTAAAGTCTTTAGCAAAGGGACAGGCACTTAGTAAAAGTCCCAACAATATTAGCTGTTGTTATTACTACTATATAGAAAATAATTGACAAGCATCTACTGTATGGCACAGGGAACTGAACTCAATATTCTATAATAACCTATATGGAAAAAGAATCTGAAAAAGAATGGATATATGTGTATGTACAACTGAATCACTTTGCTGTACACCTGAAACTAACACAACATTGTATTTTTTTAAGCTCTTTATTGGAATATAATTGCTTTACACTGTTGTGCCAGTTTTTGCTGTACAACAAAGTGAATCAGCTGTATTTATACATACATCCCCATATGCCCTCCCTCCTGTGACTCCCTCCCACTCTCCCTATCCCAGCCGTCTAAGTCATCACCCATCATCGAGTTGATCTCATGTTATGCAGCAACTTCCCACTAGCTATTTTACATTTGGTAGTGTTTCTATGTCTATGCTACTCCCTCACTTCGTCCCAGCTTCCCCTTCGCACTCCCCCCCGCCCCCGCGTCCTCAAGTCTGTTCTCTACATCTGCATCTTCATTCTTGCCCTGTCACTGGGTTCATCAGTACCATTTTTTTTTAGATTCTATATATATGAGTTAGCATATAGTATTTGTTTTTCTCTTTCTGGCTTACTTCGCTCTGTATGACAGTCTCTAGGTCCATCCACCTTGCTATAAATAACTCAATTCCATTCCTTTTTATGGCTGAGTAATATTCCATTGTGTATATGTGCCACATCCTCTTTATCCATTCATCAAACACAACATTGTAAATCAAATATACTCCAATATAAAATAAAAAATTAAATTAAAAAATACTAGCTGTTGTTGGGGATAAAAAACAAAAACTGAATGAAAAGACGTCACACATCTTGAACTGCTTGATTTCCTTTCCTCTATGGGCTTCTGCTGGGAAATGGCAAGTCCATTTTACCAGTTGTTCACTCTTAGACTTTGGGGTTACCTTTGATTCCTCTCTCTCGTGCCTCCACCCTGACCCCAATAAATCCTGGACGATCTACCTTCAAATTATATCTGGAATCTGACCATTTCCTTTTTTTCCTTTCTTTCTTTTCTTTTCTTTTTACGGCCATGTAGCATATGGGATCTTAGTTTCCCGACCAGGGATCAAATCCACTTCCCCTGCATTGGAAGCTCGAAGTGTTTACCACTGGACCACCAGGGAAGCCCCGGGAATCTGACCACTTCCTACTCACTTGACTGCCACTACCCGAGTCCGAGTCCCAGATCAACTCTTACCCAGATCACTGCACAGGCCTCCTAACAGGATGCCCTTCTCTCCCTTTTGTACTCTCTATTCTCCACACATGAACCAAAGTGATGCTCTTACTATTTGTTTTATTTCAGGTGAAGCTGCCCCTTCAGTGTCTCCCTACTTCATTGAAAGCAAAATCCAAAGCCCTTCGCACTGGAGCGCCTGGACTTTCCTGACCTTTTCTCTCACTGCAGCCCTTGGGTCAGTCAGCCTGGCCACACTGGCCTCCTGCTGCTTTTACACACACCAGGGATGCTCCTGCCCTTGGGGCTTACACTGGTTTTCTCTTTCCACCCAGATATTTAAGGGCCTGCTTGCTCTTTCATTCCTGTACATTTCTGCTCAAAACTCTTATTTTTCTCTGTAGCACTTATTGACAACTGACACATATTTTCTAAATGCATTTATTCTCTGCTTCCTTCTCTTCCCCCTTCTATTCCCACTGCATAGAATACAAATTCAGTGACAGCAGGACCTTGTTTGATTTATTTTGGGAGGTCCCTGGTACATAGTAGGTGTTCAATAAAATAGAGTGATTGAATGAAAGGATATGTGATTTATTTTCCCGAGCCTCTCTAAGACATTTTATAAATATCTTATGAATCACAAGAGGTAATAATTTATTGGGACAAGCCAATAATCATAAGACTCTTGAAGAAAGAAAGCTCATATTTTCAGAACTTACAATTATCCATCCAGAATATGATCGGTGGTGGTAACCCAATTGGGGGTCTGCAGGGAAGTACCAAAGACTGGCCACTTCGAAGTGTTATTGGTTCAAGTTTTTCTTTGGTCCACAATGGTGACCCTAATGAAAGAAAACAGCAACTTCTAAGTTATTTCTGCATTGAGACTAAAAAAATCACTAGAAAGAAAGATAAACCAAACTTTTGGAGAAACAGTAACTCAAAATCTATGTACATTAAGATAACAAAAAAAATTTTTAAATAGTGTTAAAAAATGACATTAATAGTATAAATTCTGAGTCAGCAATTCCATGTCTAAGAATTTATATTAAATAAATCCTTAAGTAGATACATAACAATTTTGCTACAAGCATGCACCCCATGAAAGAATGAAAAACATTTCTATGTCAAAGGATTTGTTAAACAAATAACTGTACATCTACACCTTTGAATATCAGTGTTAGATACTGTATAAGTATACTTATTTATAAGATTAATATAATATATATATGATATCTAGATAAAGCCGAAAGCATCATAAAACAGTACTTCAGAATGAGCTTTTTTTGACATGTACGTACATGTCTACCTAGATAAAAATAGAAAGAATAGTAATTTCCTTGAATGAAAGGATTTGTGAGTAATTTTTCAATTTCTTTTTTGTTCATTTGTAATTGGTTTATTCTATAATGCACACGTATTATTCACGTAATAAAAAAATTTTTTTAAATGACCAGAACTTCAAATGGTCACTGTTCTTTAAATACATGCTCTTGGGTTGTTGAAAGGATCTGGGTACTGACTATTGCACAAAGAGCCACAATAATATCAAGATAGTGAGGCTACTTTATTTGCAGTGAAAAATTGAAATAAAATTGCTTAAAGAAATACATGCACCCCAGTGTTCATAGTGGCATTATTTCCAACAGCCAAGACACAGAAGCAACCTAAGTGTCCATTGACAAATGAATAAAGAAGATGTGGTACATATATACAATGGAAATATATTACTCAGCCATAAAAAAGAATGGAATTTTGCCATTTGCAGCAACATGGATGGACTCGGAGGGCATTATGATAAGTGAAATAAGTCAGACAGAGAAACACAAATATTGTATGATATCACTTATACGTGGAACCTAAAAAATACAACAAGCTAGTGAATATAACAAAAAGAAGTAGACTCACAGATACAGAGAACAAACTAGCGGGGAGCGGGAAAGGGGGAGGGAGTTAAGAACTACAAAATATTATGTATAAAATAAGCTACAAGGATATATTGCACAACATAGGGAATATAGCCAACATTTTTACGATATCTATAAACAGAGTATAACTTTAAACATTGTTAATCACTATACTGTACACCCATAACTTTTATAATATTGTACATCAACCATACCTCAATTTAAAAAAATGTTCAAAGAAATAATATGTAGACCTCAATTACCCATTTCATACCTAATTTATTTCCATCTGGCTGTATGCAGTATGCTTGTACATAAGATTCATGAGAAATTAATAATTAGATCAATTCGAGGAAGAAACACTTCTCTTACCCTGGTGTGTTATTCTGGATCTGTACAAAAGACACACCGGATTGGCAAAGCACTAGGCTGAGGAATGGGGGTAAAGTGGAAAGGGCTGATGATTTTAAGAGTCCTGGAATCAATACCATTGTTTTCTTATAATGGTATTGGATGATGTAACAGATGCTGGCGTTGGAGCCATACTTTAGAAAGGGTGCTGTTTGGTGGACAGGTCTGACTTACTGGATGGGCGGATGACGATGTTATTGGAAACTGCAGCCCCGCGTTCATTCCTAGCTGTACACTGATAGACTCCTTCATAGGTCTCTGCTTTCCCCTCGCTCATGATGTTGATTGTGAGGGTTCCTGAGCCAGGCTTCATGGTGACAAGAAGGTCTTTATCTATGTCAAAATGAGTCCCATTTTGGGTCCAGGAGAAGCTGCCCAAGACATAAAGGTTAGGCTTGTTAATGGTCCAGAAAAACAGGATTTTTTTATCCTTTAACAAATTCTGAGCAGTTTTATGGGTTTCTAAATAAGGATTAGATGTTAATATTCAGTAAAAAGCAATAGGTTCCATACCGGAAATGTTTCATTGAATTTTGACCTAGAAAAAAGTACTGGCCACACATAGCAAGGTACACGTCTTCATCAGAAGTAACCAAAATCTGACTCAATAAAGAAATCATGCATACAAATCACCTGTCATTTTTCAAAGAAAATACAGAAAGTAGGTCTCTGAGGCACACTCTCTTAGAGCTTTATTAGCATTTTTATTGTAAACGCCATTGTTCGTAGAATTGATAACCTGTCTATAAAAATTTGCTCTGGGCTGAAGTGTAACAAGAAAGGCCTTCATAAGTACTAATATATGTGTGTGTTTAAAAGTGATCAGACCAGAGTCAAGTTACCAAAATGCAAAGTGTGGGCTGGGAGGAGGGGAAGAAACATGAGTTCAATGGTGTTTTAAATGTCGGTTATTCAAAGTAGTCGTTGTATATAAAATACATCTTAAGAATTTTTAATTCTAGAGATGATTTTGTAAATTTCTCAGGAACTATTTCAAACTGTCGATTGAAAGTCTTCTTTTCCAGTTTTATTTATATAAAAGACTGCCTTATATAAAAGTCACAGCACTCAAGTAATCAAATACTTGATAAATGATCCCAAATCAACAATGGCCATGCTCTTACAAAAGCATGAATCTCTAAACTTTCCCATGATTTCCAAGCCCTCTTGGATTTCCCTTCCCACTGCTTATCCTTACAGCAGGGGTTGTCACAACTCCTAGAGTAGGAGGCAGAGGTGGTTGGTGCTTCTGGTTTATCGTAGGTAGAGGCCAGGGATACTGCTAAATATCCCACAATGCACAGGAGAGCTCTTGCCTCAACAACAACAAATTATCCAGCCCAAAATATCGACAGACCTGAGGTGGAGAAATCCTGCCTAACAGAGAGTTACAGGAGGTATTGTGTTAAACTAAAAGGGGCGTCATCAAAGGACATCACATTAGGGCCTGAGTGCTCGAGGGTTTCTAATAATATGACACAATAGATTGTTTTGAAGCCAACACTTGACGGAAGTTTTTGATATACTTTGGTATTTAGTACCAGTTAATTTTTTTCTCCAGTGCCAGTCTGTGACAGATTAATAAGGCTGGTCATAGACAAACTCAGAAATAAAATATTGAGAAAATTTCCCTCCTTTATAATGTAAAAAAAAATCCACATTATCCCTCCATAATAATAATCCACCTCTCCAAAGCTTCCATATGTTACTGGACAAGTTACAGATCATCCACTAGGAGCTGTGGGACCTTGGACAGGTTACCTGGCATTGCTGGGCATCAGTTCCCCATCTATAACACATACGGGTTGGACCAGATAAAGTCTCCTGTCTCTCCCGACTCTAAAATGCTAAGCAGTGCTCGTGCCAAGTGCAAATGGAGAATCCTGAGTGCCAAACGCTGCCATGTTTGGAAAACCACTTGGGGCTACTTTATAGACTTCTAGAGAGCTAGCAGAGATCTTAGAAGTTGTCAAGTTCACCGTCTTTATTTTACAGATAAAGAAACAGGCCCATAGAGAAGGAATCTGCCCATGTCATAAGGCCATCAGAAGGCTCTTTCCACATCCCCACAATTTTTTAGCATGTCACACAAAGGTATCAGTTCGGAAATGCAACCATCTGGGTTTTTAAGAAGAACCAACTGAATGTAACTAATAAGCAGAGACACAAAACAATGAATCTACAAATCATACTTTAATAACATGCAGGACCTGAAATTAACTTCAGCATGGATATCAATGCTTCTTTTCAGTATTATAACAGCAGAACGCACACCCACCTTGGAGGGGGTTTCCCTTTGGCCTCACACTGGATTACAATATTCTCCCGGGGGTCAATAATGTAGTCTTTTGGAGACTGTTGAGTAATGGTCGGAGGTTGTACCACTTAATTGTAGAAAGAAGAACAAGGTAAACAAATAAATCATTTAATATCATAACAGCAATCATTTTTTTCTACATCAAACTCACTTACCCTCAACGAAATATGCTCCAAAGGTATTAATTTCTACGGTGGCAACACACACCTCAGCAGATTTTTAGCTAAAAGACTCCTAAAACTTCGGAGTCAAGGCCTAGCTCCCTTTTGGGAACTTTACATGTGCTCATAAAGCCCATTTTCCCCACACTGAAAGTTTGGGAAAGTAATTACCAATATAAGCTTAATATTAAGATAGTTTCATGTCTGATGTAACAATGAGAAATTTCTCTGATACCTTTGGTTCAAATGAGGCCTTTCAATGAAAATTAAGTGATGAGGTGAATTTGCATCTTTCTTAGGAAAGAGTAACGGCTTATAGTTTATTACTGGGCTCATGTAAATGAATACATACATTGGTAACAAATATATTTGAGACGCTGACGTTAAAAAGATGGTTAAAATTAGAGACTTGACGTGTCTTATTAGAGCCACAGGTAGGTGGCTACTAGGAACAAAGATAAAACAACCTTCTTTAGGAGAGAAATTGAATTGGGAAGCTCTCTGTTACAGGAAACAATATTCTCATTTCTCTTCAAAGTGTTATCTGATCATTTATTATCAAATCGTAGGGAGAAACCATTCTAACCCAGAACAACTGAATCTGAAAAAAGTGGTACTGTGGACATTTGATGTCCAAGTCACTCTAAGATGACCACATCTTCCTTGTTGTGAAACCAGAATCACAGAGTATAGAACAGGAAGGGACTCGAGAAATGATCTATTTGGACTTCTTTTATTGCTCAAGGCAGCAAAACAGCTTGACTAGGAAGGCACAAAGCAGAGAAGAGAAGCGAACTCTCCCGGTAGAAGCCACTTTTCTCGCACAGCTCTAAGGAGAGCTGTTTACACAAACCAGTGATTCTCAACCAGGGGCCATTTGCCCCACTCCTCGGGGGACATCCGGCCACATCTAGAGACAATTTTGGTTGTCGCCACTGGGATGGGGGTGGTCCTGGCATCTGGTGGGTAGAGGCCAGGGATGCTGCTAAACGTCTTACAATGTACTGGACATCTTTACCATGTAAAGACTTATCTGGATCATTTAAGTTTTTCACATTCTGAATCGTCCCTTTCCTCTCCACCTATGCTCTATGCTTCCTTTGTGAAACTTCTTCCACCTGCCAATCAAGTATTTCCCAAAGCTTAACAACTGCCCTCTGCTTTTGTCTTTCTTTCCTGTGGTGAACTGTTGCCAGGGCTAAATTTCCATGTTCGATGCCTTATAAATCAGCAAACATGGTTCTCTCCTCTTGTTTTGTCTGCAGTCTCGTTCACCAGACATCTCTAACTAAATATCCAAATAACACCTAAAATATAGATCAAAAATGAAACTCATAATTGCATCACTTATTGTGCACCTATTAACTGCAGTGTGGATTTCAACTCCCTTTAGTGAGATCCATCCCCTTCCTCATCCCCCTGAGCCAGCTGCTCTCCCCAGCCTCTAACACTGTCGGAGGGACCCTCACTCTTCAAGCCATCAGTTACCAACACTGGTTAGTAGTTTGGCCCAGTGGTTAAGAACTAGTCTGTCTATTTCTTACCAGCTGTGGGACTTCAAGCAAGTTTCTTAACTTCTGTAAGCCCTCATTTCCATAGAGGGAAAATAGGGTTTAAAAGTAGTATCTACCTCCTAGGGTTGCTGGGAAAATTAAATAATTTGTGTAAAATTCTTAGTACATGCCAATACTACAATGGTTCAGTGGTATTAGCTATATTTAAACTGTTATCACAATCATTTTTATTTAGACCGGCTTCACTCTGGAGTGATCCTTTAGGCTCTGGGAGTACAGAGTTTAGAGGATGAAAAAAAGCCTAGAATTTCCTGCTCAGACACTGGTGGGCATGGTGGTGTGTAGGGGGATTTTTAGGAATGACTCAGCCCAATCCCTTGTGCTTTCCATTGAGTGACAGAGGTGCAAGGCAGGTGGTTTCAGACCCACAACTTTTATTCACATGTCTGTAACGGCTGGCTTAGCTGCCACGCATAACTGCTAGGAGTTTACCATCTAGATGTACCTCTCTGCCCAGTGCTTAGGTCATCTGGCAACTAACAAGGGCTTTGAAGTAACAAGGGGAAAAAGTGATTTTATATAATTTTCCTGCCTAATATAATATCAAAGAATTTTTTTCAAATGCCTGAAAACTATGTTTTTTAGGAAGATGATAGATGTTGCCCAACTGTCGGAATCAGCAGTGTTTGATTAGAGCATGCCACGCAGAGATGATGTGAGTGGGGGCTGCTTGTCTTTTGCATAGTTCTAAATCATACTCAAATTCTGTGGGCCATTACACTGATGACACTTAGAAACACCAGTCTACCCCGTGCTGCAGGATGAGGAAGTATGAGAGTGAACCTGGGTGAAGCATTTGCATGCACCGACCTCCTATATACACCCAAAGACATGTTTTTATTCCAGCAAACCTTTACTAGCATTTAGAACCAGACATTCTCTTCAAATTCTGTGAATTTTCTCACTGAGTTACATCAGATGTGAACAAAGCTCAGAAGTTAGCAGCGCAGAATACTGGTAAAAGAAAAACAGTAATACCTGAGTCTTCAGAATTCATGCAGGGAATAGATTCAACCTGCTTCTTGGAATTTAAATGCAATGGATAGCCACAGTAAACACACATGCTTAAAAAGACGTTAGTCACAAAAAAAAAATCATGCGTTAAATTCACCGTATTCATTCAAAAGCAAAGTCAAATTTTCACACTGCCTGGTAATGACGGAAAGACACTTACAGTCTTTGAGAAGTTTTGCTTTTTCCCCGTCAATATCAGCAGGTGCGTGGGCAAACAGGATTAAAGAAAACCAGATGTTAGTAATAAGAACGTGAGCACCCTGAAGATAGAAGGGGCATCTTGTCTATTTTATTTGACCTAAGAAACCAGTAGAGCAAAGGTGGAAGTTGTGAAGTAGCAAGAGAAAGAAACTCCCATTACAGGTTTTATTTATTGCCGCAGCAGTGATTGCTACATAAACATATGGAAGAACAAAAGGGATGCTGTAGGCCAAAAAATGATTCCGTCAGGAATAGGAATGGCTAATTTCATTCCATACATGTGGTGCTGGACACGTAATTATGTTCAGTTTGAAAAATAGCTGAAAGCTACAATTAACCTGAGTTGTCACATACCATGTTGTGTCTGATCCTAGTAACCCAGACATCACCACGCACGTGGTGATGATACCTAGCAATGGGACACTGCGACAGCGACGGTGCTCCATCCAAGCCAAATCCAACACTGATTTGAGGTTTTTATGTTTCCACACTTACTCCCCAAGCCGGGAATTGCACTTCTCAGACTGTTAGCATGTTTCTGCTTCAGAATTCCTCAATCACCCAGGGTTTGCTAGTACCCACCCTGAGGAGCAGCTCACGCAAAGGGGGTGTAAGGAACAGGGGCGGAGAAGAAATTACATCAGCATGCAATTCACGTGATTCTGCTGTGCTGCCTGTCATCACTACCCACAAAGGTTAATGCAGGAGCACCTGGGCTGTCCGTGACTGTCTTTCCATCATGGTTCTGCCTCTTCCCCATTAGCAGAGATAATTGAGTTAGCCGTAGGTGACTGTTTCCCTTTGATTGTTAGATTGAGCAGTCAGATTGAGGGGGAATATATTTAACAGAAGAGAGAAAAAAAGCATTTCTCTCAAATGCTTCTCTCTCTTGCCTATATATCTGTTAGGGCAAATACTTACTTAGGCATTCCAATTCCAAAGGGTTTAACCAATCATATCATTTTTTTAAATTGAAATTAAGGTCACTGAATGAATATATTTTGAAAAGAAGCAGAATGTTGCATCTTCTTGTACTTTAGGCTAAAGATACACAGCAAAGGGAGTCGACCAAGTATGGGGCCAATCACATCTCTTCTTAATGTCTCCCTACTGGCAGTTGCAACCTCTTTGGCAAAAAACAAAACAAAACAAACATCTGACATCCCAACAATTGAATAGCCCCGGGAAAACGCTATCTTCCTTGCACCTTGCAAAGCATGCCAAACAGATGTTCTATTCAAGAAGCTAATGGATTGGAAGAGGCTGTGCAGATTAGGGGTGAAGAATAAATGAATTCTGAGGTCAGTAATCGCCCAGACTTCTAAGTCAGCTTCCCACTGCATGTAAAGCCACCCGCCGGCACCTACCATTATCTCCATTTTTTACACACAGGCCACCCAGCCCAGGGAGAGTGCGGTATACACAATGCTTTATTCAGGAGAGGGGGGGCTCCTATAGGAGCTGTGACTTGCTCCATTTCAAACACAGTTTTGTCAACGAGTGGTTTTATTCTCAAAACTGGCATCTTGGTCTTTGATCACAGTTTTTAAAACAAGACCTTTCATTAGGCTTTAGATAAGATACATTTCCCAGCTCTAAACTCATATTTAAGATTCAAAACTCAAAAGTGAATTTTGCCTTGTCTGAGTCAAGAGAAGTGAGTCGTGGGTAGTTTGGGGATACAGAGGGGCGTGGGGTTGGCTGAGATCTTTTCCCTCTCAGCATATGGAGGGAGAAGGTGGAGGAGGGGGAGGGGACAAACGGGGACGGGGAGTCTCCGCGATCACTTTAAAGCGATTCCCACAGTTTTCTTGCACGAGGGCTTCTGTGAAGAGTCGCCTGTTGGGAGGATCCCAATTCCCGCCTTCTCAGGTCAGCCCCCCGCCCCCATCACCCCCCACCGCGCACCAAAAAGCACCTGAGGGGAGGGAAAGAGAATAACAGGGAAGGAGCCATGTGTCTGACCCATTCAGGGGCCACGTCTAGGGTCTGATTCTTCATGAACACCGGGCGCTGAAGGTAGAAGCCACATTCGTTTTGATTCGCTTTTCAGGATCCCACAGACATCTCCTCCGTCCCCACGGTTCAGAGGGACGGTAAGTGCCGGGGCGGGTCTGGCTCCTGGGCCTCACAGCTTTGCAACGTTAATACTTACGATCAAGAGGGACTTCCAGTGCGCTCATCACCTGGCACAGGAAGAGCATCAGGGGCGCTCTGCCTGCAGATGAGCACTTCTTTTTCGGCATGATTTTAAGCGGCATTAGCTGAACTCCCGCTGAGCCCCACAAGCTGAATTTCCTTTTCTTCTTTCACAAAAGATTTGTGTGCAACGTTGAAATAAATCTCATGCGGGAAACTGAAAAAGGATAGAAGATGAATTAGAGTGCATTATTTTAAAAAGGAGGAAATGAAGAGAGGAAGTCTGCAGCACAGACGATCAGTTTTGTATTAGACATGAACTCTAAATGGAACTCTAACTTTTAAATATTTCACTCTGAAGACTGGAAGAATCATTTATTCATAAATCGGGCAAAATTAGGTCAGAGATATTTGTAGTGATGTCAAGCAAAATTTGTCAGCTTTTCCATCCTTCTGGTTTTCCCATTTTAAATATCTGCGTTTATATCAGAGGCTACTACGTTCCTAATAGATCAGGACAACTTGGTTTATAAATCGGTTAGAAGGTGAGACTTTGAAGGGGAGGCCTAGTGGCTTCTCCTTTCTAGAGATTATCTCTGGGAAAGTTCAGGGCATAGTTGCCAATTTGCTTCACACCCCAAACACTGATTTACTGGCTGAGTCACCAAGAATTCTGGCCTTCTCCATCTCTTACCTAGACCATGGCAACACATATGCCTGGGCTCTGAGTTCCAGGTCTTCTTCACTGAAGTCACCCTCCTGAAGAGTGCTGATTACTTTTCCTAAAGGGTCTTTGTTTAAACACTGGGAGTAAACCCCTGGGACCTACCCAATTAAGTATAATATATCCTGAAACAGGCAATTAAAAAACTTCAATGATCTGGCCTCAATTTATCCTACCAACCTCATTTCCTCCTATTGCCACATAAGTAGTCTTTTTTGTTTGACTCTCTGATTCTGTTTTTCTTTTTTGGCTCAATCCTTCAATATGCTTTGAATTTCCCCAACTTCTTGCCTTGGTTTATCCCATTTCTTTTATCTGGAATGTTCTCCTAACCATATTTCCTCATCAAGTCCAATGGATTTCTTTATACAATAGCATTTATTGGGTTGGCCAAAAAGTTCATTCAGGTTTTTGGTAACACCTTATGGAAAAACCTGAACGAAATTTTTCACCAATCCATTAAAATGGAAACATGAGCTAATCACTCAAACTAGAAGTCATTTCACGCTCTGAGAAACCCTGAAATGAAGTTTGATTCATTGCATATATTATACAGGTAGATATACAGTGATAAACTTTTTTGGGGGTATGCGCTCTCTCTCCCCTACTCCTTCAGGCAAAGATTGAACCTCTCCCATCTTTGTATTCCTCTCCTATCACCTAAGATAGGGTACCTTGCACATGAAATGTATACAAGAGGACATAAGTACAAACACAGAATACAGACCTCTGTCCCACAGCAGATTCCTACCTGGAATGATGGGTTTAATCACACCTTCTCATTAATAGAGAGGTGTGAGTGGCCAATGACTCTTTCTGAAGAAGGTAGGAGGAATGTCATTATTATAAACTAAGGTCGTTCATATAGCTTAATTACTGAATTATTTGCGTGATTTTTATTATTTGTGTAATTGTGTTTTTAAAATGTCCATCTTTCCCACTCAACTGAAAGCCTCCGAAGCATAGGGACCAACATCTTTCCTGGGTCCCATCATGTCCCTAAAGCTCATCACAGTGCCTGGCACATGGCAGGGGGTAAATAAATATTGGTAGAAAAAATATGAAGAGGGAAAAAGGGAAAGATGAAGTTGTATTCAAATAGGCACTCTGACCACAGTCTACCTAAGGCTATCTTTATATTTATACTACTTGGTTTGAAAACCAAACTCTTGTCAATATGGTCAAATTAGCTGGCATATCATGTCTGTGTGGGAAGAAAGCTAAATGTATAAAAGGGAAATGAAACAATGCTGATAACATATGCTTTGCTAGCAGCTGAGTTCTGATTTGAATCTGATTATAATTGTAGTTGGACATTTCTTGCTAAACAAATACAAAAAAATATGCTAAACACAGACATTATACATATAGAAATATTTTGTGAATGAAACACCCATACTCTGTGGTTTCATTTAAGATCCAGGAAATGTATCTGTCAATATTATAATACGTAAACAGTCATGACCATTAAACATTGAGAGGCAGGTAGAGAAGCTCACCCAACCATTTCCAACCAAAATATAAACCAGACCGTCTTTCTGTGCATGCAAAGCTGATCTACACCATTTCATCAAATCTACTTATGTCTCTCACGATTTTTTCTGCTGAAATGCTGATTGTGAATTTACACATAAGCTTCAAGGAAAATAAACATCAGTGGCACAAACGGCACTAAAACAAGTCAATGTCACACACCACACATACTGAGAGAAAACTCCAGAACCCAACACTGAGAAAACAAAGGACATACCTGCCTGATTTGTGTGTCAAGCTAACGCAGTTTATTCAATTTAAGCGCCTAGCTTTCCGAACAGATGCCAGAGAACTAAAACACTTTCTAAAAGATGTGCTAAGAAATTGTAATGCCCGTAAGATCTTAAGCAACTACCTACAGTTTCTAGGTTCTTCATTCATTATTTATTTTGCCTGGATGCCTTAACTATCCATCCTTCAACACAGAGAAAACTATGAGGCAATGTCATATAAAAGAAAGTATCATTCAACCTGCTTTACCTTTTCAGAATATATATGGAATAAAATATTGCACATTAAATCACAGTGTCGTATAAAAAAATAAACATCTTAAGAAAAACTCAGACAGCACTTACTTAAAGAGACATGGGTTAGTCTTCAAAATGAGAGGAGGTCATGAACTACAGTAAATGAAGATGTGGTCTCTCTTCGGAGCCTGTAAGTTCATTTGCACCAATAGCCACAAAATCATCTCCAGTGTAGCTTCTGTTTGGGGGAGGACATAGCAATGGCCCAGCCCATCCTCAATCTTGCCCATGGAAAATCACCAACTTCTCCTCTGAATGCCATCACAGGTGAATAACCCAACGCCCACGGACAGCATTAGGTCCCTGGCACTCAGTCACAGTGAAAATCAAATACAGCTACAGAGAACTGAGCTTTCTGGGCTTTGCAAGTCTCACAAAGAAAAACCACTGCTTCTGCACTCTGAGTACTGATGTCAGCACTCTGCCCTGCCAGGAGCCCACCTGCCTTGTACTTTACCTTGGAAAGATGGTCATTCTCTCTCACGTGAGAATCATGAACCTAAACTAAGTGGTTTGTGCAACTACATTAAAATGAATGAAACCCCCACCTGAAATAGCAGCATCTGATTTAGTCAAGGCTAGAGGGCATGTTAGCACAATATAGCTTATAAGTTTCAAAAAATATTTGCCACAGATATTTTAAAGTATGCTTGAACAAGAAAAATGATAGGTTCATCTTCAGAATATAAATCACCCTGATATTTAAAACCACATATATTGTTTAAATGACCCAGGATAATAATAAACAGGAAAGCTTTTTACTATTTTACTTCATTCAACTCCATTCAAAGCAACTTTTCACATAATTACCTATAGAATCACTTAACAGAAGAAAAAAAAACCTCCCTTCTTTAGTAAACTTTTCATCATTAGGAAAGAAACACAACTCAAGGATTCCTTACTTCTTTTGCCTAAAATTCATATTGAACCATACACCACATGTTGCCTCCCACTAGTTACCATATATTTTAAAAGAAAAACCAAAGTTTTGACAAAGGATTCATAGGAAACCCAAGAAACATAGCTCTCCTGTTGCTTAACTCTTGTCATTAGAAAGAAAAATAAATCTTTTTCTCTCACGTGAAAACTGAAATTATTTGCATAAAAATACATAGCCGCTCTCCACCCGAACCAGAAGGCCATGCATCACTTACCATTTCACTCTAGGCTGTCTGTACTTTTCAGCACCCCAACACGGGTGGTTCAATGCTGCCTGCACAGCGTAACACGATCTGCTCTCTCAGCCAATAAACAAAGATGCTTATGTGACTGGACGCCCTCGGGCACACTAACGACTGCTCCTGTGAGCCCTCAGCGGTTGGCCTCACCCAGGGGATGGCTAACCGGAAGCGGCATCATCTTGGCTGTGAAAGGTGTTTTTCAGCAGTCAACTCAGGATGCTTACTTTTTTCATTTTTAATTGAAGTATAGTGGATTTACAATGTTGTGTTAGTTTCTGATGTACAACAAAGTGATAGTTATATACATATTTATATATGTGTGTGTATATATGTATGTATGTCTCTCTCTATATATCCTTTTCCATATCTTTCCATTATGGTTTGTTACAGGATATTGTGCTGTACAGTAGGACCCTGTTGTTTATTTATTTAATATATAGTAGCTTGTATCTGCTAGTCCCAAACTCCTAACTTACTTATCTCTCCCACACTCCCTTTCCTCTTTGGGAACCACAAGTCTGCTCTCTATGTCTGTGAATCTGTTCCTGTTTTGTAAATAAGTTCATTTGTGTCATATTTTAGATTCCACATATAAGTGGTATCATACGGTATTTGTCTTTCTCGGTCTGGCTTACTTCACTTAGTATGATGATCTGTAGGTCCATCCATGTCGCTACAAATGGCATTATTTCATTCTGTTTTACCCTGAGTAGTACCGGGATGGTTACTTTTTATATTTTGCTAAACATTTACCGAAAGGAATAAGCACACTAATGTCCACTCCTAGCCCGTGCCTGTGTTTGTCAATCAGTGGCTTTGAGTCTGAGACTATGGAAGGAAGGTTAGAGAGAAACGGACAAAGACTTTGTATAATTAACACATTGACAAAGTCACACAAATCTACATAACTCCACTACCAGGAATGAGCCTAGAAAAAAAGTCGTTTGTGATTATGTGACTCTAGAGATTGTAATGATCTCTTCAAATAACAAGGCAAGCTTTGTGAAGCAAAGGAATATGTTTCCAATTCCCTCCTAGCACAAAGGGATGCCCCATAATAGAGATTCTACAAGGAATCTGGTAGCTAGAACCTGGAATAGTACCGAAGGAAAGGTGGACAATTAACAGAATTTTTTAAATAAATAATAGATGATAGAATACATCTGGATAATAGCTCAGATCTCCACTCCTCAGAGTACTATAATGGATTATCTTATTTGGTTCTCATAAAAACCACAGAAAAGAGGAAAGCAGGTATTATACCCATTTAACAGATGAGAAAAAAAACTAATCATGGTGGCCATTATTCATTGAGAACTTCTATGTGCCAGGAATCACTCTGAGTTTGTTTCATGCATTAATTTATCTCATCTTGCCAATAACCCCCAAAGGGAAACTCTATTTCATTTCTCAGTTCCTTATCAGGAAACTGAGATGCAGGATGGTAAAGTCATTTACTTAAGGACACACATGGTATGTAAAGTGACAGACCCAGAGCTCCAGTTCCTCTGAAAAGTTCCAGAGCTTTCAGCCTATCACACCCTGAGAAGCCCTACCATTTCCTTTCCTCTCATATCCTCTTATTTTGCATTTAGTCCACAAGCAAACAGAATTACCAAGTTTAGTCACTGCTGTTAAAAAACAAAGTGCTAATGGTTTGTGAATATCTACAGAACATCTTCCCAGTGTTGTCCAGAGCACAACTTCAGGGGCCCCTGCACACTGGTGAACAGTGCCTGCTGGAACTGTACCACATGCTGGCCCTGGCCTTTTAAAGGAAACACAAGCCAGGACAATGCAGACAAGACTCACTTTTAGAAAGTTAATTTTAAAATTAGGCAATGTAACTATGGAGAACAGTATGGAGGTTCCTTAAAAAACTAAAAATAGAGTTATCATATGATACAGTAATCTCACTCCTGGGCATGTATCTGGAAAAGACAAAAACTCTAATTCGAAAAGATACATGCACCCTTATGTTCACAGCAGCACTATTCACAGTAGCCAAGAGATGGAAGCAACCTAAATGTCCACTGACAGATGAATGGATAAAGAAGGTGTGGTACATATATACAAGGGAATATTACTCAGCCATAAAAAAAGAATGAAATAATGCCATTTGTAGCAACATGGATGGACCTAGAGATTATCATACTAAGTGAAGTAAATCAGACAGAGAAAGATAAATATCATATGATATCACTAATATGTGGAATCTAAAAAAAAAAGATACAGATGAACTTATTTACGAAACAGAAATAGACTCACAGACTTAGAAAACAAACTTATGGTTACCAAAGGGGAAAGAGGGGAAGGGATAAACTGGGAATTTGTAATTGACAGATAAACACCACTATATATAAAATAGATAACAAATAAGGACCTACTGTAGAGCACAGGGAACTATATTCAGTATCTTGTAATAACCTATAATGGAAAAAAATCTGAAAAAATAATACATATCTATATGTATATACATCTGAATCACTTTGCTGTACACGTGAAACATTGTAAATCAACTATACTTCAATTTAAAACAAGAAGAGACCACAAAAATTAAAAAATTTAAAAAGTAAAAATCAAAAGATTTTAGGGACCACCTAGGTGGCGCAGTGGTTGGGGGTCCGCCTGCCAATGTAGGGGACACAGGTTTGATCCCTACCCCAGGAGGATACCGCATGCTGTGGAGCAACTGAGAACGTGTGCCACAACTAGTGAGCCCACATGCCGCAACTACTGGGGCCTACACGCCTGGAGCCTGTGCTCCACAATAGGAGAGGCTGCCACAGTGCAGAGCCCGTGCACCACAGTCAAGAGTAGCCCCCACTCACCACAACTAGAGAAAGCCTGTGTGCAGCAACGAAGACCCAACACAACCAATAAAATAAATAAATAAAAAAAAAAAAAGATTTTAAATGCCTCAAAAAAAGTAGGCAATATAGGGGCTTCCTAGGTGGCTCAGTGGTTGAGAATCCACCTGCCAATGCAGGGGATACGGGTTCGATCCCTGCTCCAGGAAGATCCCACATGCCGCGGAGCAACTAAGCCCGTGCGCCACAACTACTGAGCCTGCATCCTAGAGCCCGTGAGCCAGAACTATTGAGCCCATGTGCTGCAACTACTGGAGGCCATGCTCCGCAACAAGAGAAGCCACGGCAATGAGGAGCCCACGCACCACAGCGAAGAGTAGCCCCCACTCACCGCAACTAAAGAAAGCCCGTGCACAGCTTAAAAAAAAAAAGACCCAACACAGCCAATAAAATAAATAAATTTATAAAAAAAAGTAGGCAATATATATGCACATGGTACACTATTCATAAGGTACAAAAGACCATATAATTCCAAGTAAGGAATGCAACAACCCAGTTTCTCCCTTGGAAGGGTTTTGTGAATTCTTCTAGGGATGTTTCATGCATAAAGAGGTCTAAAAACATATATAAAACAATATTTCAAGGACCTCTTGGATATCGAAAACAATTTTAAAGCCATTTTTTGCTATTGAAGTTAGATCATCAAAAACAGCAAGTATTTCAATAAAATCTAGTTATATGCAACACATCAAATTATTTGGATATAGGCTTTTTCACAGCTCCTGAATTTAGCACAGCAGTTACAAGAAAGGAAATAGTAGAGGATGATCTAATGGAGAGCTAAAACAAAGGATGAAACATGCTTAATGAAAAGGCCACATATATATGTGTGTGGGTGTGTATGACTGAATCACTTTGCTGTACAGCAGAACACAACATTGTAAATCAACTATACTTCAACTAAAAAAATCAAAGAAACACACACACAAAAGAAAAGTCCACACGGGTGAGACTAACAGTGACCCTGACCAAGGGTGGCAGCTGTCCCACACTTGTCCAGTCAATTATCTGATGACAGTTGTCAGGATCAGCTTCAGGGGTGAGAGAGGTGACGAGAAAAGGAAGGATGGGTGGAGTAAGAGAGAAAGGGACTGGGGCTTCTCAAAGGAAGCCTTCCTCACCCCCACCTCTGAACCCAATCACAATTAGCTAGATCGATCAGAGAGGAGACCATTCCCTCTGAATGCTTGCCATGTTCGCAGTCTGTCTTTCTGCGTCAAACCCACCATCCTGACCGGGGGTAGAAGAACCTGGCGTGGGTGTCTGACCAAAGGCCATGTAGAGCCTGTGAGATGACTTGGCTTTTTTAGAGGGCTGGAGAGTGACCAGTGAAGTGGTAATAAATTGCTTTCTTGTGGGAAGCATGAATACGAGGCAGAAAGGCAGAATGAATCAACAGTCTGGAGGAGGAACAAAGGCCAAAGATGACACAGAGGCAAGACAGCATGAGAAACCATGAGTAAGCAGGGGATGTGAGGTGCCCCGAGAAGAATGGAGCCAGTGGGCAGGAATAGGATCAGTAGAAACAGTTACTGGGGCCTGTGGCTTCGGTGGAATGCCTGACAGGTGATGACAAGGACCTGCTCCACTTGCACTGTGATCACCAGGTCTCTCAAACTCTTGGCATTGCAAACGATGTTCCAATTCTCTATGAAGTTTGCCAGAATAGTGCTTGTGGTTGAAAGGTCTTCCTGTCTCTCTGCCATCTTGTGAACTCCAAAACGAGCCTTCATTAACATGGTAGGCAGATTGTTACACCGGTGGCCCACAGGTGACATCCAGCATCCGTCCTTCTGTGTAGTCCCCTCTCACGGTGACCCTGGGCTTGGCCAAGGGACATGCTTTGGCCAATGGGATTTTTAGCAAGGATTATGCAAGCAGAGGTAGGGTGAACATTTGCACACTGGGGCTTTCCTCTTGTAATGTTTCCTCTGGGAAGCTTACCTAGACTATGTATGATGAGAGGAAAGAGTGGAAAGAGACCTTGAGGAGATGAAAGATCACCTTGGACTTTCTGGGCCCAACTGAGCTCCCAGCTGGAAGCAGCTGAGTAAGTGACTTAAACCATATGCAACAGAAGAACCACCTGAGAACGGAACAACCAGACGTCTATCATCTGAGGGTTAACAAACTCTCAGAATTACAAAAAATAATCGATTGTTTTAAGCCACAAAACTTGGGGGTGATTTGTTATGTAGCCACAGATACCTGAAACAGTTAATTAAGATAAACTCAGACTGGCTGTTTCTTGCAACCGGAAAGAGGCTAACATGCCCACTGAAGAGGTGTGATGACTCAGATGCACAGATCTTGCAAGGTGATGGCTGGAGCCACAGCAATCCTAAATGAACAGACTGGTGCTGTTGGTTTTCCCTCTAAAATGATCTATCATTTTGTTTTTTCCTCGATATACTTCCTTGCATATATATTGGTGCAGCCAAAGGGGACAGACTTGTTATATTTCTCATACTAAACTTGTACTCAATGAATAGAAAAGAGTTACCACGAATATCTAACTCAATAATTGTGGATTGTGCCTAATTTAGAGTCCTAGGTGTTATATCAATTTATTTCTAATGCAGACAAGCAAAAATTAAGCTAGAGAACAGGGTGAAAGGGAGCCCCATGTGGTTGGTCTGTCCCTCCTACCTTCCCAACTTCATGAATCAGACCGGAATTCACTGGAGCTCAGTCTTGGCTTCTACTTGGATCTACTCACGCTCCTACTAAACAGGGAGTCGAAGAGAAGAGGGAGGAGAAAGGGAAAGCCAGGCCCTAGAGACAGGCCTATTCCTTTACGGCAAGGTCTGCTTCCAGGTGATTTCCTTCAGATTATAAAACAGAAACAAAGCTCCAATTTTTAAAAATGGAAAGTAAGGAACGGCTCTAAAGGTGAAGTCTGAGAAATGGAAATTTACTTCTGAAAACAGGCCTCGATAGTAATATACTCAGAAACATTTGTCAAGTCACTGAAACAAGCTCTGGCTCTATTTATCTTCTTGTCAATGGAGATTTCTATAAATATCACCGAAAAGATGTAAGGATCAGAAACAGCTTCTTAAAACCTTCAGCAGAAAAGGCCACGCAGGATATTAGTATTCTACACGGGCTCTACCTTATCTATTTGTCAAGTAAACAACACCTGGCAACATGGCAGCCATTTAATAGTAGGTAATAGCAGTGTGGAATGCCTTGGCAGGCTAGTCACTTAAAAAAAATATTATGTCATATTTCAAAGATAAGGAGCCAGGATTTACACCCTGTTATTCTTGCTAAATGGTATGAGCCATTCAGGGTGGAGAGTCGAGGCTGGGGTCAAGATCTCAATGTGCTCCTCTCCTGATGGCCTGGAGGCAAGGGCGTGGGGCGAAGAAAGAGCTGCTGAGAGAATTAGCCTCAACCGATGGGAGGAATTTACCCCAAGGTCTCAGCACTCAGCACAATGAGTTTATACCTCACTCATGCAAATATCCAGCCTGGGTGGGCAGGGGGTTCTGCTTTAGGCTGACAGAGGCTCCACCATTTTGTGAGGCTGCCATCTCAACCCATGGCTTCCAGCATCCCCGTGTCCTGCTCTTCACAGCCTCCATACGGAGGTGATGCTCACATCTTTTGCTCACAACGCCTGGACCGGAAGGAGTCAACGACTCCAACCACAGGGGATTCTGGGAGGTGTGTAGTGCCTGTGAATATCTACGAGCACCACTATCTCTGCCACAGAGAGCATGCTGGGTTCACAGTAAATCTGAAGGTTCCTTTCTGGAAAGAGATTCAGAAGGGATAAGCTACAGGAGGGCTACTGTACTGTTTCCTCTCAGTGATCAGCTGGGGGCAGGATGATGGTGGTGAGCGAGGGCTGTGTGGGTGCCGGTTGGCTGCAGCCGCCTCCTCTGGCTTCGGTCCGGCTGCATTTCTCAATTACTCTTTCCGATAACGTGGGTTTCCCCCAGACATGGGCCTCAGCATGGGGGTGAGCAGGCAGAACGCCCGGATTGATCAAATCCAAAGGCTGTCCCTCCTGCCATGTCACAGCTGACTCTAATCTTCCCAGAAACATTTCAAATGCATCTTGCTAAGGTATCCAGGCTCTGTATAAAGGGGACTGTGAAAATGAAAAATGGAGTCTGACATGACATGAAGAATTGCGTTTTCCACTTGTTATCAGTGCTGGGGAAGGTCTATTATCATAAACTCAACAGCTGGAAATACTTTATTCCAGCTAGAGGCCATTTCATATAAAGAAAAATCTCAGTCACTTGCTGATATACATTTGCTACTCCTACAGATTTACCAGCCAAACAGGGGCGTAATTCATATTTCACTCCTGGTACATTTAATTTCCTTTAAACAGGCTATGTGAAAATCTGCATGTATAAAAAAATCAGTAAGTGATTATTTGCTTCTAAGAGAATTTGTCAGATTTACTTCAAAGAGCATCTTCCTCCTGAGCAATAGAATTCAGTCTCCAGGAAGTTCAACACCAGCTCCTCAGGAGTCCATACTCTCTACAGAAGCAATGCGCACAAAAGCATGAATGTTAGAAACATTGTTCTCTGCAACGTGAGAGTCAATCAAGCCAACAGTCAAAGCTCTAGAATCTTCTGTTGTGTGTGCTTTCTCAGGAACCACTTTTTCCATAAAAAGATCATATTCTATTTCTATCACTACTTAAATGGACTCCATAGAAGGAATATGGAATTTCATTGCTATGGTGTGGAAGAAATAGCAACTCAAAGAGCAGGTTAGAAGCATCATCAAGAGGAAAACATACTTGGTCCAAGTTTCCAGCTCCCTGGAAGAATCAGGAGAGAAAAGCCTCTGGTTTTTTATCAATGCTGGTTGACAGGAACATTAAACCTAGAATTATAGTCTCTTTTGCATCTCTTCAGTTGAGTAATTCATGAAAAAACATTTTTTTTGTGGGCAAACTGTGTTCCCAAAGACAAATATTTGTGCCTTTCTGGAAGGAGAGTGGAGCAGTAAGTAGAAAAAGTGAGAGAGGAGGACGAAGACCAAGCAATGAAAGAAGAAATACTGTGGCTGCCAGAAGTTTCCAAGTTACATTATTATTATTATCACCATTTTTGTTTTGTTTTGTTTACAAATTGTGGTACTTCACAAAGAAACTGGGTGGAAAATACCTATGAAAAATAAAATTTTGAAGCACATGAAAGGAATCATAACTATTTCAAGGAAAATATTTACATAAAAGTCCCCCTATAAGGGCTCATGCTTTGAATATCTCTAAGGTCTCTTCCAGCCCTACCCTGATTTATGAGAGCAGCACCTGCTATAATATATGTGGCATCTAATAAAAAGGCCATCAATAGTACAGTCGTTGAGATGCTACAGCAGGAAGAAAAAATACCAAGAGCACACAATGGAAAAAAGAGAGCTAAGCATCAATTCCACAAGGCTGCTGGATCTGATAAAGGTAGGCAAGGCAGGACTGAGTGCTCTCTCAAACAAAGGGCAGAAGGATGGGAGCAGGTAAGGCACCTCTGTGCTCTGTGCTTTCTCAGAGAGGAGTGGGCTTAGGGCTCTCGGCTGATGCTGGGCAGTGGTTTCTGAATCTGGGCACCACTTCCTGGATCCCTGTGTCCAGCGGAGCCAAGCTGGGCATTACGAGAGGGAACATCTCCTGGAGGGAGAAGGCAATTCGAAAGCCTGGTAGAGTGGCTGACAGAGTCTAGGAGTGAAAGGGCTGGGTAAAGGATGCAATCAGGTAAGAGGTACTAGACAGGATATCAAGGGAGACCACCAAGAATAAGCCTGGAGACCAAGGGACCCAGAGCAGAAGAGAACAACCAGATATGACTTTCACTGGGTACCAGGTGTGAGTGTGGGGACCACCCAGTCATGGGCAGAAGAAACTTTAAGGTCTCTCCCTGCTGGGTCAGCGGGCTCAGGATTAAGTCAGTAAACATGGCCCCCCTCTCCCCAAGCCCCTTTACCAAATTTCACTAGACCAAGGGCAGTACCTTAAATATGTCCAATTAGCCTGTCCGAGGAAGGCTTTCAAAGTTTAGGTTTTTGACTACTTCAAGAATTTTTTAAAAAGGTGTTCTAGGCCTTTGCTAGAGTACAAAACTTTAACCACTGGTCTCCAGCTCTTCTTCAAGTTTTGTAGACAAAAAAAGATTTTGTTTTTGTTTTCGGAGGCCTAACTTCCCTTCTAGGAATTCCTCTGATGGATCTGTCAACACTCAACAGCAGCTCCGTGCTACCTTCTGAGTTTTAGCTAAGTTGGTTATAAGAACAGGATATACAGATTCTCATTTTTTTCTCTGTACGTTTAACTAGTTCAAGGGGCCTAGTTCTTAGGTACAGATTTTGCAAATTGGATTAAGCTGTCAGACAGACAAATAAGACCCAGAAAACAATAGTCATATATGAAACATGTATTTTTAGTTTGAATTGAGAGCGAGGGTTTGAATGGAGACAAGCTATCCTGCATACATTTCTGAGTATATTTTTCTCAGGCAGGGGAAGCAAGTGATAATAATCTCTACATTGGGTGCTTAAAATTCTAACTTGCAAGGTTACAAAATGAAGAAAAAAGCTCACACCAGGGGCACAGAGGCACAGTGACACCTAAGAGGGCTGCCAGGTCTGGGCACTTCTAAAATGACTGCAGCTTTAAAACTGCAGCATTAGAGCTGTGTCTAAGTGCGCTCAGATAAGACTTATTCGTAGGACTGGCTTCAGCGATTTTATTAAAAACATTCATTGCAGCAAATATTCTCATAGAAAAAGAAGTCAGATTTGTGGTTACCAGAGGTGGGGAGCAGGTTGTGGGGGAATGCGATGAAGGTGGCCAAAAGGTACAAGCTTCCAGTTATAAGATGTAGACGTACTAGGGATGTAACGTACATGATAAATATGAGTAACACTGCTGGAAGTTATCAATGAAGAGAATAAATCCTAAGAGTTCTCATCCTAAGGAAAAAATATATTTTGTCCATTTCTTTAATGTTGTATCTAAATGAGATGACGGATGGTCACTAAACCTACTGTGGGAATCATTTCATGATGTATGTAAGTCACATCATCATGTTCTACACCTTAAACTTAAACAGTGCTGTGTATCAATTATATCTAAAAAAAATGGGCAAAATGGGCAAAGGACTTGCATATTCTCCACAGAAGATATACAAATGGCCAGAAAGCACATGAAAAGATGGTCAACATCACCAATCATTAGGGAAATGGGAATCAAAACCACAATGAGATGCCACCTCATATCCATTAGGATGGCTGTGATTAAAACAAAAGCAAAGAAAGAGGTTGATGAGGCTGTGTAGGAATTGAAAGCTTTGTGCACTGTTGGTGGGAATGTAAAATGGTGCAGCTGCTTTGGAAAACTGTATGGCGATTCTTCAAAAAGTTAAAAACAGAATTATCATATGATCCAAGTACCATACGATTCTACTTCTAGGTATATACTCAAAAGAATTAAAAGCGGGGACTTCAACAGGCCTTTATACACCCGTGTTCACAGCACAATAGCCCCATTGGGAAACAACCCGAATGTCCACCAACAGATAAAGGATAGAAAAGTGTGGTCTGTATGAACAATGGACTATTACTGAACCTTAAGAAGGAAGGGAATTCTGACACGTTACAACATGGATGAACCCTGAAGACATTATGCTAAGTCAAATAAGCCAGTGACAAAAAGACAAATATTGTATAATTCCACTGACATAAGCCACCTAGAGTAGTCAAATTCATAAAGACAGAAAGTAGAATGATGCTTGCTAAAGGGTGGGGGAAGAGGGAATGGGGACTTATTATTTAATGGGCGTAGAGGTTCAGTTGCACAAGATGAAAAAGGTTCTGGAGATGGTGATAACAGTTGCATAACTGTGAATTTACTTAATTCCACTGAACTGTACACTTAAAAATGGTCAAGAGGGCACCTTTTATGTTTGTTTGTTTGATAAATTTATTTATTTATTGGCTGTGTTGGGTCTTCGTTGCTGTACATGGGCTTTCTCTAGTTGCAGCGAGTGAGGGCTACTCTTAATTATGGTGCAAGGGCTCCTCATTGCGGTGGCTTCTCTTGTTGCAGAGCACAGGCTCTAGGCATGCAGGCTTCAGTAGTTGCGGCACACAGGCTCAACACCTGTGGCTCACAGGCTCTAGAGCACAGGCTCAAGAGTTGTAGCACACGGGCTTAGTTGCTCCACGGCATGTGGGATCTTCCCAGACCAGGGATTGAACCTGTGTCCCCTGCATTGGCAGGTGGATTCTTAACCACTGTGCCACCAGGGAGTCCCTATCTTATGTCTGTTTTAATACAATTTAAGAAAAGAGAAAGAAAACATTCATTGCATACCTATTAAGTTTCAGATACTCTTGGGGGAGGATTCAAAAGCAAATTCAACATAATTCATATCCCTGATGTGCTCAAATCTGGGCCTGGGAGAGGGAAGTGTGCTTTAGGAGAATGTAATGAAATGTAAAACAACATGGTATGTGGTTCACTAGCAGCAGGAAGTAGGATGGAACCAATTCTGCTCGAGAGGGAAGAGGAAAGACTTCAGTATGTAGAGCTGAACTCTCTCTTGGAAGAGTAACAAGAATACTCCAGGCAGAGAAATAAACCCTCCTACACTGTTAGTGGGAATGTAAGTTGGTGCAGCCACTATGGAAAACAGTGTGGAGGTTCCTCAGAAAACTAAAAATAGAGCGGCCATATGATCCAGCAATCCCACCGCTGGGTATGTATCCAGGCAAAATTATAATTCAAAAAGATACATGCACCCCTATGTTCATAGCAGCACTATTCACAACAGCCAAGACATTGAAAAACCCAAATGTCCATCAACAGATGAATGGATATAGAAGATGTATATACACACACACGCACGCACACATACTCACACAATGGAATACTGCTAAGCCATAAAAAAGAATGAAATGATGTCATCTGCAGCATGGATGGGCCTAGAGATGATTACACTAAGTGCAGTAAGTCAGAAACAGAAAGACAAATATCATATCACTTACATGCGGAATGTAAAATATGACACAAATAAACCTATTTATGAAACAGAAACCAATGCAGAGATACAGAGAACAGACTTGTGGTTGCCAAGGGGGAGGGGAGGGGTGGATTGGGAGTTTGGGATTAGCAGATGCAAACTATTATATACAGATGGATAAACAACAAGGCCCTACTGTACAACACAGGGAACGATATTCAGTATCCTATAATAAACCATAATGGTAAAGAATATGAAATACATACAAATGTATAACTGAATCACTTTGCTGTACACCAGAAACTAACACAACACTGTCATAAAATAAAATAAACACAATAAAATAATTTTTTCAAAAAAGAGTGCCATCTTCTCATGCAAAGAATAAAATGTGCAGGAAATTTTAGAGGATTCAATTAAGTTTAACTCAATAATCTGAGAATCAATTACGTCCAGATCAATGGCTGCCGGAGGCTGGGGTGGTCAGAGGAGATGGATGGCAAACAGGCAGGAAGGAACTTTTAGAGGACACTGCTCAGCAGAATGGAAAATATAAGGCTTCTGGGGCGAAGTTATAATTATTTAAAATGACAACAGTGTACCTGGCCTCTTGATCCCTATCATTAGCACAGCCACCAAAGCAGAAAACTAACAAACAGAGACGGCCAAGGCATTGCTGTGGCATCCAGATGAGTCTTTTTTTTTTTTTTTTTAATTTTTGGCTGTGCTGTGTGGCATGTGAGGTCTTAGTTCCCCACAGGGATCGAACCCATACCCTGTGCAGTGGAAGCGCAAAGTCTTAACCACTGGACCACCAGGAAAGTCCCCAGATGATTCTTGATAACTTTTAAAGGAATGAAAGTCAATAATTTTGATACAAATAAGAACAGCTTTGTGACCTTGGATTAGATTTCTTATATATGATACTAAAAGTATAATTCATAAAAGGAAAAAATGATAGAGTGAACATTATCAAAATTAAAAAAATTGTGCTCCAAAAGACACCAATAAGGAAATGAAAAACTAAGCCACAGACTAGGAGAAAAATATTTACAAATCATAAAGCTAATAAAGGACTTGTATCCTGTAAAGTAG
This sequence comes from Hippopotamus amphibius kiboko, assembly GCF_030028045.1. Lineage (NCBI taxonomy): Eukaryota > Metazoa > Chordata > Mammalia > Artiodactyla > Hippopotamidae > Hippopotamus > Hippopotamus amphibius. The sequence continues at coordinate 84,163,070 of NC_080189.1, read as the reverse complement.
ATAGCCAGTGGGAAGTCGTTGTATAACAAAGGGAGTTCAACTTGAGGATGGAAGATGCCTTAGAGGACTGGGACCGGGAGGGTGGGGGGGACTCGAGGGAGGGTGGGGGGGGAGTTGAGGGAGGGAGGGAATACGGGGATATGTGTATAAAAACAGATGATTGAACTTGGTGTACCCCCCTCAAATAATAAATAAATAAAATTAAAAAAAAAAGGCCATGTGATTAATCATATAGATGAATATTTACTCAATAAAACAACAAAATCACCAGGCCGTCATTAAAAAAAAACAAAAACAAAAACACAACATATTAAAAAAACCTCTTATGATTCAAAAGTAAGACAAACAATAAAAAAAATAGGCAAAAGATTTGGATAGATATTTTTCCGAATATACAAATGGCTAATAAATACATGAGCAGATGTTCGATATAATTTATCATTAGGGAAATGCAACTTAAAACCAAAATGAGATACGACCACACCCATTTGAATAGCTGTTTTCAAAAGACTGATCATATCAAATGTTGGTGAGCATGTGGAGAAACTGGAATTCTCCTATGTTGCTATGCAAATGTAAAAAAGGTAGCCACTTGGGAAGATAGTCTGGCAATTTCTTAAAAGTTAAAATACCAACCAATTCCACTCCTAGGTATTTATGTAAGAGTAATGAAAACATATGTCCACAGAAAGACTTGTATCCAAAGGTACACAGCAGCATTTTTGATAATAATAAAAAACTGGAAACAATCTAAATGTCCATCAACTGGTGGAAAGATAAACAAAATGAGGGATAGTCATATGATGGAAAACTACTCGGCAATAACAAAGAATGAACTACTGATGTGTGCAGCAACGTGGGTAAAACCTCAGAATTATGCTAAGTGAAAGAAACCAAACATAAAAGACTCTACGATACCCAGAGAAAACCATAATCCAAAAAGAAATATGTACCATAATGTTTATTGCAGAACTATTTACAATAGCCAGGACATGGAAGCAACCTAAATACCCATCAACAAATGAATGGATAAAGAAGATGTGGCACATATATACAATGGAATATTATTCAGCCATAAAAAGGAATGAGATGGAGCTATATGTAATGAGGTGGATAGACCTAGAGTCTGTCATACAGAGTGAAGTAAGCCAGAAAGAGAAAAACAAATACTGTATGCTACCACATATATATGGAATCTGAAGAAATGGTACTGATGAACCCAGTGACAGGGCAAGAATAAAGATGCAGATGTAGAGAACAGGCTTGAGGACACAGGGTTGGGAGGGGGTGAAGGGGAAGCTGGGACGAAGTGAGAGAGTAGCATTGACATATATACACTACTAAATGGAAAATAGGTAGCTAGTGGGAAGTTGCTGCATAACATAGGGAGATCAACTCGATGATGGGTGATGACTTAGAGGGCCAGGATAGGGAGGGTGGGAGGGAGTCACAGGAGGGAGGGGATATGGGGATATATGTATAAATACAGCTGATTCACTTTGTTGTACAGCAAAAACTGGCACAACAGTGTAAAGCAATTATATTCCAATAAAGAGCTTAAAAAAAATAACAACAAAAATGACTCTATGATTCCATTTACCTGATAAAACTATAAAATCAGAACTAGATTAGTGGCTACCTGGGGCTGGGGGTGAGAGATGAAATTGACTGGAAACAGGCAGGAAGGAATTTTTGGGGTGATGATAAGTAGTGTTCTAAAACTAGCTTTGCGTGAAGCTTGCACAATGGTATACACTTACTAAAATATTAAACTACACTTAAAATGGGTAAATTTTGTGGCATGTAAACTCTACCTCAATAAAACGATAAAAAAGAAAAGTAACTTGAATACCCAGTGTTTTGCAAATCAAGACACACTTCACAGGATACACTCATGGCTTTAGTTTCCCTGGTATGTGTTCTCACATGTAATACTCATTCTAGTCCCAGTATAAGTTAAATACGTCTATTTCTTTTTTTAAATTTATCATCTTAGAGTTTTATTTTGGCAACTATAAGAAAGTACATAATCCTATTATTGTGTTGTTATATAATATAATGAATTGATTTATCTTCCTCTTTTTAAAAATGAAGTATAGTTGATTTATCATATTGTGTTAGTTCAGGTGTATGGCAAAGTGATTCAGATATACATATTCTTTTTCAGATTCTTTTCCATTATAGGTTATTACAAGATATTGAATACAGTTCCCTGTGCTCTACAGTAAATTCTTTATTGTTTCCTCCCACTGGTCAGGATGGTCATAATTAAAAAGTCTACAAATAATGAATGCTGGAGAGGGCATGGAGAAAAGGAAACCCCTACACTGTTGGTGGGAATATAAATTGGTGCAGCCACTATGGAAAACAGTTTGGAGGTTCCCTAAAAAAATGGAAAATAGAGTTTCCATATGATCCAGCAATCCCACTCCTGGACATGTAACTGAGGAAAACTCTAATTTGAAAAGATATATGCACCCCAATATTCAAAGCTGCATTATTTACAGTAGCCAAGACATGGAAATAACATAACCTAAATGTCCATCAACAGATGAATGGATAAAGAAAATGTGGTGTGTATGTGTGTGTATATATATATATACACACATATACAGTGGAATACTACTCAGCCATAAAAAGAATGAAATAATGCCATTTGCAATAACATGGATGGACTTAGAGATTATCAAACTAAGTCAGTCAGAAAGAGAAAGACAAATACCGCATAATATCACTTATATGTGGAATCTAAAATATGATACAAATGAACTTATTTATAAAACAGAAACAGACTGACAGACATAGAAAACAAACTTATGGTTACCAAAGGGGGAAAGGGGGAGGAGGGATAAATTAGGGATTCGGGATGAGCAGATACAAACTACTACATATAAAATAAACACCAACATTCCACTGCATGTAGCACAGGAATTATATTTAATATTAAGATATTAAAAGTAATATCTTAATATCATATAGTAACAAACTATAATGGAGAAGATCTGAAGAAAAAAAAGAGTGGGGAAAAGTGATAAAGTGGAAAGAAGATGGGCTTTGAGTTAGACCCTCCTTCAAATTCTGACTTTGCCACTTAGAAGCTGTGTTGCATTGGTTATGTTAAATCAACTCTGTGCCTTAGTCTCCTCACCTGTAAAATGGAGCCAATTTACCTGCCTCCAGGGCTGGAGACAGGATGGGTGAGATGCATGTGGAATGTTCACAGCAACACACCCGGAGCTGAACACACCCTGGGTGAAAGGGGACTTGGTCAGTGTGACAAGGCCTGTCACACACAGCCTGTGCACCCCCTTCTAGCCTCCTTTCTTGTCCTTTGCTCTGTCACAAGCCAATGAACAGACAGACACACGGATCTCCATGCCCTGAATTGCCGTTTCCTCTGGCTGGAACGCTTTTCCCACTCTCTACTTGATACCGGCCCTCCTCCTGGCCTAGAGAACACCTACTCTCCTCTGAATATTCAGCAAAGATGCCATCCTCCAGAACTGTGCTATCCCAAACCCTACCCCCTAACCCTAAACAATAGCCACTGACCACATGTGGCTCCTTAGGTTTAAATTAATTAAAATGAATTCCAATTCAAAAGTCAGTTCCTCAGTCACTCTAACTGCACTTCAAGTGCCCCACAGCCACCTGTGGCTGCCCAGTGCAGAAGAGAACATCATCATTGCAGGCAGTTCTGTTGGACGCAGCAGCTCTAGAAGAAAATGTCTCTGCTAACCTTCTCTCAAAGAACCCATGCGTACATTTATGAGAGTATTCATGGCCTCATGTTTTGATTGGCGATGATTTGTTTTTCTCTGTGAGCTTTCTGAAGAACCACCTGATCCGTAAGAGTTTGCTAAATGGGTTCGCTTTCTCCAGGCCCCAGACCCACCAGGAAGGAACTCCTGATATCCTTGTGTTGCCTCCTACTCCACTTCTCAATCCACTTCTAATCCTTCTTAATTCAGTTCCTGACCTCCTTGACTCCGGACCTCTTGCCTCTTCTCATGAGTGTCTTCCCAGATTGGATGCTATCTCCTGCTCATGGCTCTGTCCCTGGCCTCCCTCCTCTGCCTCTCTGTTGTTCTTCTATGGGAATGCCTTTGTTTCTGGCCCCTCTGGGTCCCTAACCCATTTAGGCAAGCCCAGCTCTAGGCCATGTGGCCAGGATTCCTTGGCTTCCAAGAAAGGGAATAAAACAATATGACTCCTGGGAAAATACCTGATGGCAGGTGAGTCCTGAATATAAAATATCTCTGTATTCACAGTGCCTTAGGCAGTGTCTGGCACATAGTATATTCCTTACAAATATTTGTGGAAGGAGTGAACAAGCTCTTATTTTATCGGGGAATAGACTCTTGGGGAGGAATGAGGTCCGAGGGGAATGATGCTGAGAAGGAGGGAGAGGCAGTGTGGAGAAGCTCATTGAGCCGTGGAGCATGACTGGCTTTCAATCCACAGGCCACACCCCCAAGAAGCTGCATAAACTGCAGTTCAGAACCTGCCCTAGGATGGAGTGGGGAAAGGAGGAAGCTATCCCAGGCTCCACCCAAAGGTTGGTCCCCTGAGTTGTGCGTTCCCAGGCATGGACACCTAGTGAGTCCCGCAGGGGTATCAACACAGGAGCCTTGGGTGGTAGCAGGCTGGTGCCAAGTTGCTCAGAGTCCATGCAGAGCTGGAACAAGGGGTGGAGAGGCCGAGAGGCTCTGAAGGGTAGCATGAAAGATGTCTGGCCCGATGTGTATAAGTTAATCTTTCAAATGATCTAACCATCATGGGCGGGACTTGGGCACCAGAGGATGACATCAGGGAAAGATTTACCACATGGGGGTGTTCTCATACTCGATTCCTGGCAAGGTTCCTGGTCCACGGCAAACATCAATTAAAAACTGACTGGTTGATGCCTCTCAGGGGCACCTGAGCGTCCAGTGGGGATGCTAGGTTCCCAAAGGGTGAATGTGATGCAGGCAAAGTGGGTGTGGGGCTGTTAGGGGACTGGTGGGCAGAGAAGGGCTGAAAACAAACCTGATCTACTTTATAATTTTGCCTGGAGCCAAGTCTCCTTTGAAAGACTCCCCACACCCTCTCTTTGGTTCTAAATCTCAGACTAATAAAACCATCTTGGCATCCCTTCCAAAGTTTTACCTTGAATAAGATTTCCTAAATCATAATAAAAACCACTTCAGACCCAGCTAACGGTCGTGGTATTAAGGCTCAATAAACTTGGCTTTTCACCGGCTTCTCCCCAGAGCCCAAGCACCGAAGTCTTTGCTCTCCGTGTTGATCACAACTGCCTACGCTGGGTCTGCTGTTCTCTAAGAAGATACTGGCTGTAGCTCAGCTTTGCTCCATATCTTGTCTACAGAATAAATGCCATTGCTCTGATTTGCTATGTCCATTTACATTTTATTAATCAAGATATTTTCAGTAAGCGTTTATCTTCAGGAATCAAAGACTTGAAAGGCCAAAGGGTTTGTTTGTTTGCTTGTTTGTTTGTTTCAGCCCCTGCTTTCTAGGCAGAAGGACAGAAAAAAGACACTCCCGTGAGAGTTGGTGTATTCACCCCTCTTCTGCATGCCTCCGAAACCCTCTCAATGGCTCCTCAAATTTCAGCCCCAGCTGTTTGGGTCCTCTTTCCCTGAAGGCCTGGAGCAGCTCTGCACAGGTGCACCTGGACAGTGGCCTCACCCTGTCCCTCATAAGGGATCCCTTGTTTCCTGCCATGGGCATCTGTGGCTCAATAGTCCCAGGAGTCCGTCCTGCATTCAAGATGCACAACCCAGCAGGACCAGAGACTTCGTGCTGTAAGGCCCCCTCTGGACCAATGGCAATCTGGAGTCTGCATCCCTCCTTCATCCCCTGGCAGACAGTTCTGAGGTGCATCTTGTAAACCCTCTCACAGGTCCCAGGGGGAATCGAACAGCCAAGAGAATCACACATCTTGTGTGGGCTTTCCCCCTTTCTCTGCTTCACTTCCCCTGTTCTGCATTTCTGCTCCCTGAGATGACATTTCTAAACAGACAAGTTATGGTTTCTGACTCAACTTCTAGGGGACCCTAGGCTAAGACAAGTGGGTGGTGGTAGTCTTAGGTTGGATTTGCAAAGCCTCACACCCTGGATGTGTGCCCCAGGAGGACCTGGCCCCTTGGGGTCCCCACCACCCCTACACTAGGACAACTTTGTGTCTGTTTTTTCCCAGGGCCAACGGGGGAAACAGAAACAGCTCTGCCCTGGGCACTGATGTGCCCTGCCTGTTTCAGCATTCACATTATCCTCTTTATACAATGAGGAAACAGGTTCAGAGAGCCCAGATGACTCATCCATGATCTCACAGTGAGAATTCAAACTAGGATTTGAACCCAGTCCTGTGGGTTCAAAGCCCATAATCTTCCCCTGGCAGCTCAGAGGAGACAAGTCCTTATGACTACAAGGCTTGGGCATCCTTTTTCTTCCATATTTATTCCCTGCAGATCTGCAGGACAAGCTTTATACAGGACACACATCTCTAGATGTGCAGCTGCGCTCTTTTGCTGGGTCATTTCTCCTGGAGACTCTGCATTTGGTTATCCTCCATCACCTCGGGGAGCACACAACGTCCCAATGGCTCACCCTGACCCCCACAGGCTGAAAATCTTTCTGCTTCATTGCCTAGAACTGTTTTCCCTTTTCTTCTTTCTCTGGGTCACATTCTTTCACAGGAAGCCCCTTGGCTTAGCTTTTGATTCTCCTTCGTCTCACTGGAAACGTAACTACAAGCTCCCTTGGTGCGAATTCCTTCTCTAAGCCACAGCTGGAGACACATTTCTCAGACATTCTCAGCTTCTTGAGCTCGAGCTCGGCTTGCAGCTTGACTTGCGGGTACACGCTGGAAGGGAGGTGAGCATAACACAGCCCAGGGGACCCCGAAACATCTTATCTTCGGAAGCACTCAGGGCAACTGCTTCTTCTCTATGGCTCCCTTGGGGAGCACCTTGACACCCTGGGGCAGCGACCCCCAAATTTCCTCTCAGACTCCATATTCTAGGAAGAATACCAAATCATATTATTTTGTCTGTTTGCCTCATTTTACTCTGTTTATTCAATATCTCACAGGAGAGAATTTCATGACTCTTCTTGCTTTTTTTTTAGAGGGGGAGGAATGAGAATTGATGTCCTTCTTCCCCAAGTGAGAGGATTAGAATATCACTAACTCCAAAGGTGACAAAGAAAGAAATCCTCTGTGCGTGAATGACACAGCAGTCTGGCTCCTTCCCTAACAGGTGCACAGTGGCTGTGGAGTTCATTGTCCTGACTCTGAGCTTCCCCACCAGGCACTGCCCAGCATCCGCTTCCTCCCAGGACCATCTGGCAGGTGCTGGCGTTTCCCCACCATGCACCTCGCTGGGTAATTGCCTCAAATCACAGGGTGTTTCTCTGAAGCCCTTACCCCTGCCATGAGCACAACTGTCACATGGAAACCACATAGGAAATGAGGAGTCATTCATCTCCATGAATGACCCACTCCGCAGAGCCGGGCTCGCAGGCCTACAGGATGACTTAATCAGAAACGCTCACCCTCGTGCTGGGTGGGTGCCCACCAGGAACACATGTTAGGCAGCTGAAAGTGACCTGAGCCAGGCCTCGTAGCAGCCTAGCAGCCTGAATGGCAGCCCCATTCAGTCTTTCCAAATTGCATTGCCTGCTGTCTCTAAGACCTAATATTAGGTATATTCTACCCTAATATTACCACCATGTTGAATGCTACGTACATGAAAATATATGGCCTAGCATCTTCTTTTCTGCTTCCGGTGTAGAGCTCTCTTTTCATTTATCTAGGAAGACATATGTGATGCTGCATTATTTCATTTCTAATTATGCTGAAATTCTCTACAAGCTGAATTACATGGTTTTTTTTTGGGGGGGGATTTAATTACAAAGATCATGCACAACCAGGACTCTTGGGGAAATCATAATGACCTCAAGGTCAGTAGGTCTCACCCAAACCAGGATTATTCCACCTTTACTTGAAATGGTCACACCAAAAATGGTCCAACCACTTTACAAACTGATGTTTCAGAGACATACTCACGCTCTACACTGAATGATACAGGGCTTCACTATAACTGGCATCAGTTGTTTAGACAGGAGCCATCTTCGTTAATCTCCTTGGCAACCCACTGCTTCTTATCATATCCAGAGTTAGGGCTAAAAATAAAGATCATTTCTCTGTTCCTATAACAAACACGCACAATTCTCTTTCCCTGGGTTGTCATCTTTTAACAGAAATCAGAGTCTGCATCCAGTCTGATTCATTGGATTAAGCCCTCATTCCGTCTCTAGGTTTCTAATTCGATGGGTCTTTAGGGGAAGAAAAAGTTATTCTCTGTCCCCAGGCAAGGCATAATGAAAAAGTCGTGATCTCAACACCTTTCCTCCCTCCAACAGCAGACAGTGTAAGTAACAGCACCTGACAGGTCATGAACGATGATCTTACATTTACTCAAGAGGTACTGAGGTAACCAGCCCAGAGGTTCCATCAGGTGGAACTGGGGGCCGTGATGGCACCTGAGTAACCTCCGACCACTGATGACTCATCTCAGTCCCCCCTCCTGAAAGATGCTTAGAGCTGAATGGGCTGTAGCCAAGGTTCACCCAGGGCTCCAGGGGTTTCAGCTGTGTATAGAAGGTAAACCTATGTGACAATACCCAGGGCACACTCCCAACTTTTCCTTCCCTTATCCTGCAGAATTCAGTTCCTTTGCCTGGTTCTCCTGGATCCTGCAGGAAACCCTGGAGCTTTGAGATACAGGTGAATGGAATAGCCCTGACCCTGTTGGAAGGTCTCACCAGTGCTCTCGCCCCTGATGCAGTGGTGATGGCAGGTCACCTTGTGGATGGATCTCGGTGTCCCTCTGTGAGGCATGGATGAGTCCACAGCACAGTTTGGCAGAGACCTACCCCAAATTGACCCAGTTTAGCAACTAGGTAGAGTCCCCCTAATCTCTCCCCATCACCTCTCAGGAAACAGGTTCACACCAGACCTCTGTTTTACACTTTCCAAATTACAGAGCAGAATTTGGCTTCCTTCTGGAAATGCCTCATGTCCAAAATGCTCAGATTTTCAACTGTTCCTTTCATATAATAATACTCAACATTTACTTAATGGCATTTGCAGCAACGTGGATGGACCTAGAGGTTACTATGCTAAGTGATGTAAGACAAAAACAAGAATCATATGATATCACTACAGGTGGAATCTAAAAATTGATACAAATGAACTAACTTACAAAACAGAAACGGACTCAAAGACTTAGAAAACAAATTTATGGTGACCAAAGGGGAAAGGTGGAGGGGAGGGATAAATTAGGAGTTTGGGATTAACATATACACACTACTATATATAAAATAGATAAAAAACAAAGGCCTACTGTGGAGCACAGGGAACTATACTCAATATTTTGTACTAACCTATAAGGGAAAATAATCTGAAAAAGAATATATATATATATATATATATTCCCCACCCCCTCCACACACACACACACACACACACACACACACACAGACACACAAATTGAATCACTGTGCTGTACACCTGAAACTTTAATAAAACATTGTAAATCAACTATATTTCAATTGAAAAATAAATAAATAAATAAAAATTTAAAATAGTCAACATTTACTGAGCATTTGCTATGTGCTGGGCTAGGTCTATGCTAAGAAATTTGCATACATTACCTTATTTGATCTTCGCAGCAATTCTCTGAGTTAGGCATTATCATTAACAGATAAAAGCTTATTAATACAAAGTTTCGCAGCTGCTTAGCAGAGTTCCCCGAAAACTACAAGATTCTTTAAGATCTAACTGGCACACTTGAACCCTGGTCACAGCCGTTCTCTTTAAATCATCTTTCTTATTTGCAATACCTTTTACAACAAGACATACCACTGATATTTAGCCAATGAAAATATATCTGTTGGAGAAGAAAATTGGGGAATGAAAAAATTGGGGTTGTGACAGTGCTAGCATAATATTCAGAATTTTGCATAGTTCTAAATTGTTTAAATAATTTGAAATATTGTCTTCACGTATCTGATCTGATTTTAATTTTATTTCTCAATACTAACATTTCTCAATACTAACATTGGGTGTTAGTTTTAAAATATTTTCTGTTATGTACAAGTGCAGAGTGTTTTTTATAAAGTTTCCTCACATTATTGTTTTCAATGGGGCTTAATGATTCTCAAACCGAAGGAATCATCGTAAACATTTATAGAGAAGGAGCAAATAGGTTTAAGACTCCTAGTCTATCCCAAATCAACTGGCAGTGGCTTCATGGGGGGAGGAGCCGGAGTCTGCAGTCTGGCATTACAAGGCCATTATCCAATCCGCCACGGCCACCATAGGCATGTGTGGGGGGAGGGGCAGCACAAGTGCCACATGTTGGCCAACCTCGGCCAGTAACAAAGACAAGCCTCAAGCAACCTAAATACCCGTCCACAGATGAATGGATAAAGAAGATATGGCACAGGACTTCCTAGGTGGCGCAGTGGTAAAGAATCCGCTTGCCAATGCAGGGGACGTGGGTTCGAGCCCTGCCCTGGGAAGATTCCACATGCCACAGAGCAACTAAGCCTGTGTGCCACAACTATTGAGCCTGTGCTCTAGAGCCTGTGAGCCACAACTATTGAGCCCATGTGCCGCAACTACTGAAGCCCACGCGCCTAGGGCCCATGCTCCACAACAAGAGAAGCCACTACAATGAGGAGCCTGCGCACCACAATGAAGAGTAGCCCTTGCTCACAGCAACTAAAGAAAGCCTGTGTGCAGCAATGAAGACCCAATGCAGTTAATAAATAAATTAAATAAATAAATAAATAAATAAATAAATAAATAAATAAATTTAAAAAAAAGAAGATATGGTACATATATACAATGGAATATTACTCAGTCATAAAAAGGAATGAAATTGAGCTATTTGTAATGAGATGGATAGACCTAGAGACTGTCATACAGAGTAAAGTCAGCCAGAAAGAGAAAAACAAATACCATATGCTAACTCAAATATATGGAATCTAAAAAAATGGTACTGATGAACCCAGTGACAGGGCAAGAATAAAGATGCAGATGTAGAGAACAGACTTGAGGACACGGGATTGGGAGGGGGCGAAGGGGAAGCTGGGATGAAGTGAGAGAGTAGCATTGACATATATACACTACTAAATGGAAAATAGATAGCTAGTGGGAAGTTGCTGCATAACATAGGGAGATCAACTCGATGATGGGTGATGACTTAGAGGGCCAGGATAGGGAGGGTGGGAGGGAGGGGATATGGGGATATATGTATAAATACAGCTGATTCACTTTGATGTACCTCAAAAACTGGCACAACAGTGTAAAGCAATTATACTCCGATAAAGAGCTTAAAAAAGAAAATAAGAAAAAAAAAGTCAAAGAAAACTCAGTATGCAGTAGACAAGAATATAAATGTGCAGGTTCATAAATTATACCAGAAAATAAACTTTTAATTGCATAGTATATTGCCTGCAATTTAAATATCATATTAAAAAAAAAGTCTCTTTAGCTGCTTATGAAGAACAAAATCATGAAGACTCCTCTATGTGTATGTGTGTCTGTGTGTGCCTGTGTGTGTGTGTATTAATATCTCTCTTAGGTGAAATTCTTTTATCTCTTCTATCATGTGCTAGACCAAAACACACAAAAACGGACAGTTTGGGGCCTTCACCTAATGAATGGCATATAAAAATCCTGCAGCATTCTTTCTGTTGAAACAACAGGTCACAAAGAGGCTGCGTGCTGGCTCTCCTATATAGGATGGCATGGCCTCAACTTAATCATTTGGGGGGAAGTATCAGACATTTCTGTCTAGTCTGGTAGGACCATTCCTTTTTTTTTTCCTTTCCATTTTTAAAATTTATTTTATTGACGTACAGTTGATTCACAATGCTGTATTAATTTCTGCTGTACAGCAAAATGATTCAGCTATACACATATATATTCTCTTTCAAATTCTTTTCCATTATGGTTTATCACAGGATATTGAATATAGTTCCCTGTGCTATACAGTAGGACCTTATTGTTTATCCATTCTATATATAATATTATATATAATAATATATGTAATACTTTGCACCTGCTAATCCCAAACTCCCAATCCTTCCCTCCCCCACCCCCTTCCCCCTTGGCAACCACAAGTCTGTTCTCTATGTCTGTGAGTCTGTTTCTGTTTCACAGATAAGTCGATTTGTGTCATATTTTAGATCTCACATATAAGTGATATCATATGGTATTTGTCTTTCTGACTGACTTCACTTAGTATGATAATCTCTAGGTCCATCCATGTTGTTGCAAATGGCATTATTTCATTCTTTTTTATGGCTGTGTAATAGTCCATTTTATATATGTACCACATCTTCTTTATCTATTCATCTGTTGATGGACATTTAGGCTGTCTCCATGTCTTGGCTATTGTGAATAGCACTGTTATGAACACAGGGGTGCCTGTATCTTATCTTATCATTATAGTTTTGGGTAGGACCTTTCTTAAAGGCGTATCCATGCTAGAAAGCCAAATATAATGAAATGCTGCTACCACATCACTTACAATGCTGTAGACTTGGGCATCCTGACCTGGTGAGGCTTGGGTATGATGGTTAAATGAGCTGTTACTACAGGATGAGGCTTATGATTACCCATCACCCCCAATAGTATGCAGTCATTGCGTGTGTTAAATTAGTCATTGTTCTACGTAAATTTAGATAATGTGTTTCTTGAGAACCTCCAAAAGAGACAAATCCCAAATCATCCAGCATCTTCTTTGTCCCTGGGTGCACAAAGTCTTCACAGAAAGGCAATCTCCTTCACAGTTTGAGAAATACCAATTATTCTGTGCAACTCACACCACCTTACATATGGAGACTTGATGTCCTGTCATCCCGTGCATATTCATACACTACACTCTAGGCCACGTTATCCCTAAACCCCCCACCATCCACTTGGGATACTGTACAGAGAAAAAAATAGGCAATCATCTTTATCTGCTTTTGAATGGACATTCCTGCCAATAAGTGCAAAGGAGCTGAGGTTTTACCTCATTCACAAGCTAATAAGTTAGCCTGCTACAGTTTTAAGATGCCCATAAAGGACATGAGACTCCTGGGTCAAAGACCAAGACTTTATTAGGGTCAGCAATTGCAATAGCTGGAGTATCCAGAATATCAGCATTTTCTTGCCCTGATTCCCAAGGTTCCAGTTCCTACAGGGTGACATATACAGGGCCAGGTGACACTTGTACACTCAGCAGATTGCATTATAGGAGAGGAGCTCTGAGCTTACAGAACCCGAATCTTTTTCTCTGCTTCCTGAGGAGGTTCACATACAAACATCACCAAAAAGAGAGTCTGGAACAAAGGGTAACCAGTGCCTCTGCTTCCAAGATGCGCAAGAGACCCATGGTGAATTTTCTCCCAGAAATCCTTTAATCTTGCTGCTGCCTGCTGTGGCAGAGAGGCACACTGTGTAGCCACAGCAATTCTCTTGCAATTGGCAACCACATGCTTTCAGTCAAGGCTATTGGCCCTGGGCTCTGAGAATCCCTCAGCTTCCGAAGAGAAAGTAGATGTAAATAGGGACTTTTGACTACATTTGTCTGCTTAAAGGTATTCTTTCAATAACCATAAAAAGTTATTTAGGACAAATACCGTATGATATCAGTTACATGTGGAATCTAAAATATAATACAAATGAACTTACAAAACAGAAACAGACTACAGACATAGAAAACAACCTTTGGTTACCAAAGAGGAAAGGGGGTGGGGGAGTTATAAATTAGGAGTTTGGGATTAACAGATACACTCTACTCTCTCTATATAAAATAGATAAACAACAAGGTCCTACTGTATATATATATAAAGAATATATATAATATATAACATATATATTCTTTTCCATATTCTTTTTCATAATGGTTTATTTCAGAATATTGAATATATTTCATTGTGCTATACAGTAGGACCTTGTTAGTTTCTGGTGTGTGTGTGTGTGTGTGTGTATATATATATATATATCTGCTTTTGAATGGACATTCCTGCCAATAAGTGCAAAGGAGCTGAGGTTTAATTTCTTTTAATTATTGAGGGTTTCATTACAAATACTCTAAATTTAACCACATTTTAATAAGTGTGATCACTAAACATATCCTTAAAGGGAAACATTTTCATTTCTAATTGCTTTATTATTTCAGCTGGAACACTGCATTTAAGTTTAGCTTATTTGGGTTCTTCATAAGAGACAGAAAGATCCTTACACTTACATATAATCTCAGACAGAATATGAATAGAGCTCATCAAAGGGGAATTCTAATTCCAATGCAGCGGCCCTCTAGCTAGAAATTGTTCATTCAAAGCTTGAGGGTAAAATAAGGACGAATCCATTTATTCACTCTGAGATAAAACTCGCTTCTTCCATGGTATAACAGTATCTTCCCTAGGGCAGTTATTATATTCATACATAGAAACTACTTTAGCAAAAATATTACCTGGTTAGCCAGAAATCTGTACAGACCATCAAATTCCTGCTTACCTCACAGAGTTGCCCCCAGTCTTACGGAATAAATTAGTGCACATCAGAATTTTTTTAAAAATTGAATCTGTATTTAGCCACTTTCACATTAATATCTTGAAAAAGTAAAACTAATTTACACTGGATTTCTCCACTTTTTAAATTAGGATTTTTTTTCTGTTTACTCTTTGTACTACTGAAGTATAAACACAACAGCCTTGCCATAAAAGATAAGGGAATGATACTGTCTTAAAATAAAGTGCTTTTTCATGAATAAAAAAAGAAGCACATCAGTCTTTGTAGAATCACCAAGAGTGGAATGTAAAATGGTGCTAAAAATAAATGCTAGCAGAGAGCCACGAGTTTCCCCAAAGACAGGAAAAGAAGCAGTGGATTTTGCAAGTGGGGATCCTGACAAGGGTCTGGTCTGTTTGTTTATTCATTTAAATTTTATTGAAGTAGAGTTGATTTGCAATGTTGTGTTACTTCCTGCTGTACAGCAAAGTGACCCACTTATACATATATATATTCTTTTCCATATTCTTTTCCATTACAGTTTATCACAGGATATTGAATATAGTTCCCTGGGCTCTACAGTAGGACCTTGTTGTTTATCCATTCTATACACACTAGTTTGCATCTGCGAATCCCAACCTCCCAATCTTCCCCTCCCCACCACCCCTCCTGCTTATATTTGTGTTTCTTTGCGTGTGGCCTGTTTACTTGTATGCAGTGCTCTGCAAAGAATACCCAAGAAATTTGTCAGTAAGTGAGGGTAAGAATCTAAAGCTGGGCTTGTCATTGGCACATAAACCAACACTGCAGTCATGCAGAGATGGCTGGCATTGCCTCAGTGGGAGAAAACAACACAAATCCAGGAAGCATTCCATGTCTCTGAAAGGGCCTAAAAGAGGCAGCTGCCTAAGGGTGATGGTGGACCAGAATTCCCCACCATATCCCTGCTTATTTCATAGTAAAATATAATAAGGTGGGAAAGAGGAAACACAATGAGTAAGTCCTTCATTTTTAGAATACATGACCATGCTAGCTATAAGACTGTCCTGAGCATATGAGTAAACTTAGCAAAAATGGTGATGCTGGGGAACCCGCTGGTAGCAGCCTGGTGAATACAGACGTATGGGATCCAGCTCACGACGCATTCAGTACTTGAAGCAGTGTAGAGGCATCTTTTATTTTTTAAAAAATTTATTTATTCATTCATTCATTCATTTATTTATTTATTTATTGACTGCATTGGGTCTTTGTTGCTGTGCGAGGGCTTCCCCTAGTTGCCACTAGCAGGGCTACTCTTCGTTGTGGTACTTGGGCATCTCACTGTGGTGGCTTCTCTTGTTGTGGAGCACAGGCTGTAGGTGCATGGGCTTCAGTAGTTGTGGCATGAGGGCTTCAGTAGTTGTGGCGCACAGGCTCTGTAGTTGTGGTGCATGGGCTTAGTTGCTTCGCGACATGTGGGATCTTCCCGGACCAGGGATCAAACCCGTGTCCCCTGCATTGGCAGGCGGATTCTTAACCACTGTGCCACCAGGGAAGTCATAGAGGTATCTTTCTTTACTATACTTTTCCTTCTCCTTTTTTTTTTTGTTTTTTGTTTTTGTTTTTGTTTTTGTTTGTGGGATCTTAGTTCTCTGACCAGGAACTGAACCCTGGCCCTCAGAAGTGAAAGTGCAGAGTCCTAAGCACTGGACTGCCAGGGACTTCCCCATGACACTTCTTAAATACACTTTATGCCAGGCACTGCTCTATTTTACAAGTATTTACTTATTTTAATCCTCATAATGAACTTATGCAGTACCACTATTATCCCCATTTCACAGATGTGGAAACTGAGGCACACAGTACCAGCAACCTGCCCAATTCTACACAGCCAGTAAGTGGCAAAACTAGGACATGAACTCAGGTAGTTTGGCTTCAGAGCAGGGCTAAGACAAGGGTGGGGTGAGTTGAGGCACTGGCCTTAGGTGTAAAATTTCAGGGGGCACCAAAAAACTTAGTAATCAAGATGAATCTTATCTTAAAGCAGTATTTGAAAAACAAATTAATGCAAAACACCCACTTGAACAAATATCAAAAGTTTAAATAAAGACAAGATCAGTATTACTAATTTTTTCCTTTTTGCTTCACCTTCCAATACAGCTCAGCCACGGTTTTGCTTCAGAGACTGTGTTTATAACTACTGTGGTCCACAGCCTCCTTTTTAAATATCTCCCTTCTCTTCACAGCTCTGGTTTCAGTTTGTAATTATATAAATGTAGTGTGCTTATTTTGCTAATGTCCCTCTGACCTTTAGAAGATGGCAAACTCTCTGAGAGCTGGAGTCTGTCTGTCTTGGGTCACTGTTTTATTTCAGACAGGCTGAAGGAAGGGTCTGACGGGGAGGGTAGGCGTGTGTGATGGGGGAGGTGGTCTGGATGCCATAAGAAGGACGGGACATGCCTCGTACGGGTTACATACTCAAACATGACACAATTATGTATCTGAAAGGATAATGAACGCAAAGCTAGACAAAACTGTAATGGGTAATAATACACTCCATTAGGTAAATAATCAAAGGCCCATATGCCCAAATCATAAAAGAAATTGAGGCAAAAATAAAAGAGACTGGGATGAAAGCAAATTTGAATTTGTATCAAAATTGAAAATATGACCCTGATGCTATTTCATCCCATAGCTACATGATCCAGGCTTTATCACTGTAGCACTTTAAGAGTAGGAAGGAATAAATAAAATTTGGTAGCCAAATAAAAGGGTTTGAGAGTGCTGGAAATCTTAGCAAGCTTTCCCGATACAGCAATCAACCCTACTCTGTTTACTGGGTTCTCTGATTTTACAACTGAAAGAGACATTGGTTCTTTCCTCCATATTTCTCAGGATTCAAATGTCTTAGCAGACACAGCCTCTCATTTTCACAACCTATCATGAGCTTGGCAAATAACAGTCTTCCCTATTTTGTAAATCTTCATTATTCCCATTTTGGAAGGAGGTTATTTGGTGGTTACTTGAGGGATTGTTATATGGGCAAAGTCAGCAAGATAAGAAGAGTGACGTTTTGAGGTTCAAAAATTCCTATTCAATAGGAAAACCAACACTTTCCTTTCTGGTACATCCTAGATTCTGAGGTTAGAACAGAACTTCAGGCCCTGCCACAAGAAAGCTATCTGGTGATGTTCTTGCTTGGTACCTTATTCAGAAAAGACCAAGCACCCCCTTTCCAAAGCCCTTTTCATATAGAGGTTGGCGCCTTAATAATTCATGGGTAGGCAACAGGTTAAATATTAGGGTTTCACAGTTAAATTTTTTTTCCATACAAGCTTTTCTTTTACTGAGATATAACTGACATACAATAAAGTGCATATATTTAAAGTGTACAATTTGATACTTTTTTTCTTATTAGTAATGTATATATGGCAATCCCAATCTCCCAATTCATCCCACCCCCCCACCCCCACCCCTCCCCTGCTTTCTCCATTTGGTGTCCATATGTTTGTTCTATGCATCTGTGTCTCTATTTCTGCCTTGCAAGCCGGTTGATCTGTACCATTTTTCTATATTCCGCATATATGCATTACTATATGATATTTCACAGTTAAATCTTAAATTTAAAATCACTGTTTATGCTGAATTTCTGCTATTGAGATTTTAAATAGCCAAGTTAGCATTTTAACAGACATTTTTAAGATGATATGAGCATCGCTGAACACACAAAAGCAATAACTATATTAATTCAAGACAATTGTCTTCACCCACTTTCAGAGCGGCGTCATTTACAACATCCAGAAGGGGAAGCAAGGCAAGTGTCCGTTGATGGATGAATGGATAAACAACATGGGTATACACATACACGATGGAAAATTACTCAGTCTTAAAAAGGAAGGAAATCCTGACAGATGCTACAAAGTGGATGCATCTTGAAGACATTCTGCTAAGTGAAATAAGCCAGTCACAAAAGGGCAAATGCTGCACGATTCCCCTTATATAAGGTACTTAGAGGAGTCAAATTCTTAGAGACAGAAAGTAGAATGGGGGTTGCTAGGAGCTGGAGAGAGTGGGAGATGGGGAGTTAAGTGTTTAATGGGTACAGAGTTTCATTGGGGAAGATGAAACAGTTCCTGATGGATGGTGATGATGGTTACACCACAATGTGAATGTACTTATGCCACAAAACTATACACTTAAAAATGGGTAAAGTGGTAAACAATGTTAAGTCTATTTTGCCATAAAAAGATGAAGCAGTTTCCAGTAAGAATTTTTAAAAATTATTCTTTCAAAGGGAACCCTTCTACACTGTTGGTGGGAATGCAAATTGGTGTAGTCACTATGGAACAGTATGGAGGTTACCCAAAAATCTAAAAATAGAACTACCATATGATCCAGCAATCCCACTCCTGGGTATGTATCCAGGCAAAATTATAATTCAAAAAGATACATGCACCCCTATATTCATAGCAGCACTATTCACAATAGCCAAGACATGGAAACAACCTAAATATCCATTGACAGAGGAATGGATAAAGATGTGGTGTATATATACAATGGAATACTACTCAGCCATAAAAAAGACTGAAATAATGCCATCTGCAGCAACATGGATGGACCTTGAGATTATTATACTAAGTTAAGTAAGTCATAAAGAGACAAATACCATATGATCTCACTTATATGTGGAATCTAAAATATGACACAAATGGACTTATCTATAAAACAGAAATGGACTCACAGACATAGAGAAGAGACTTGTGGATGCTAAGGGGGAATGAGGGTGGGGGAGGGAAGGATTGTGAGTTTGGAATTAGCAGATGCAAACTACTATATATAGAATGGATAAACAATAAGGTTTTACTGCATAGCACTGGGAACTATATTCAATATCCTGTGATAAACCATAATGCAAAAGAATACGAAAGAGAATATATATATGTATAACTGAGTCGCTTTGCTCTACAGCATAAATTAACACGACATTGTAAATCAACCATACTTCAAGAAAATTAATTTTTAAAAATCACTCTTTCAAAACATAACATAAAACACATACTTAAAAAAGATTAGAATCTACATACTTTGATTAACAGGCAGATATGCTAGAAGAAAGGTTCTCAAAAGAAAATTCTCCTCCAGGACAGGATGAGTAACATTCATTCAAGACACTCCTGCAAAACTTCCTCCCTTCCTCTTCCATTTAAGAAAGTATATTAGAACCTAAGAAAGTGCGAGGGATATTATCTGACAGTAACCTGAAATAAAATCATCCATTTATTTATTTAAGATTTATTTATTTATTTATTTATTTATTTATTGGCTGTGTTGGGTCTTCATTGCTGCACACAGGCTTTCTCTAGTTACGGTGAGCGGGGGTTACTCTCCACTGTGGTGCGTCTGCTCCTCATTGTGGTGGCTTCTCTTGTTGCAGAACACAGGCTCTAGGCACTGGGGCTTCAGTAGTTGCAGCACAGGGGCTCAGTGATTGTGGCTCATGGGCTCTAGAGTGCAGGCTTATTAGCTGAGGCATGAGGGCTTAGTTGCTCCGCGGCATGTGGGATCTTCCTGGAGCAGGGGTTGAACCCGTGTCCCCTGCCATTGGCAGGCGGATTCTTAACCACGGCGCCACCTAGGAAGTCCCCAAATCACCCATTTATTCTTTAAGTACTTTACAAACTCTGGTACTTTTTTATGGGTAGAACTGCCTGTAAGACACCTCACATGGACCCCAGCACATCAGTGAGCTGAAAATTCCCGGACTCAAGTCCCATCAAGCATAAGCTAGCAAACAAAATTTAGCACACACCTCCATCAATCACTTTAGAGCATTCAGACAGTAGCTGAAATAGTAAAGTGATTGATTTTCTCCCCTCAAATAAGAATTATGGCAAAAAGAAGAGAAAGCTAAAAATTTCTTGGTACTAATTTTAACTGTAGGTAATGGAAATCTCATTTACTGCTCTGAATCTATAATTCTGAGCTTATCCGTCACCTCAGAGCAGAGTAACATATGAGGATCTAAAATTACTCAAGAAGGCATTGATGCCCTCTTGTGAATATTTTCTTGAAGAGCGAAGTTCACCATTATTTTTAAAAGTACAGTGGTGGCCTTTTATAAAAATCCAATGGAATCCGTTCTCTACATCTGCATCTCTATTCTTGCCCTGTAGCATTGACATATATACACTACCAAATGTAAAATAGATAGCTAATGGGAAGCTGCTACAGAGCACAGGGAGATTAGCTCAATGCTTTGTGAAGATCTAGAGGGGTGGGATAGGGAGGGTGGGAGGGAGGCTCAAGAGGGAGGGGATATAGGGATATATGTATACATATAGTTGATTTACTTTGTTGTACAGAAGAAATTAACACAATACTGTAAAGCAATTATACTCCAATAAAGATGAAAAAATTAAAAAAAATCCAACGGAAATCAGAGGGGTATGGTGAGTAGAATTCCTTTATTCACACTCCAATTTGTGTAAGAGATGAAATCTACATTACCTGCCATTAATTCAAATAAAAACAACAGCTACTAGTTTTGGAGCAATTACTATTTGCTGAACAAAGACGTCCTCAAACTAGGGGTTGGCGCAGGTTCATTTACCCCAAAGTTCTGAAAAACACAAGTTTTGGTGACGAATCTGACGTTTATATACTTTATCCCACTAAGTGTGACTATGCACGTTTTACTGCAGAATTACTGGTGTGTTTAATTATAGAATGTGCTCCAGAGCCTGCTGGGGCTATTATGTGACACTTGTACATGCACTGTGTTATCTTTCTAAAATAAATATTCTTTAAAAATCCTGAATTCTAAAACTCATCTGGCCCCAAGATTCCAGAAAAGGAATTATGAACTTACATTCACACTTCACAGATGAAGAAACTGAGGCTCAGAGGGTGGCAGTTATCTTTCCAAGGTCATACAGTGAGTAAGAGGCAGAGGCTATGAAAGAAGCCTGTCTTGGGAATTGCCTGGCAGTCCAGTGGTTAGGACTCCGCACTTTCACTGCCAAGGGTCCTTAGTTCAATACCTGGTCAAGGAACTAAGATCCCACAAGCAGCTCAGCCATAAAACTAAAAGAGAAAGAGGGCCGTCAGCTTATAATGCTTGTGTGCTTTCCATTATATTGACGACAGAGAAATAACCATCTGAATAAAGAATGTAGGGTAAAGAGATTAGATATTTGCTGTTCCTCTGCGTGGGCTTCCTGGCATAAGTAGCATGGCTTAAAAAGTTGGACGCTGATTACTTGAGTGTGATAATGGTAGGATTTTCCTCATGATTATAGTTTTTATCCATTTTATTTTCTTTGGTCTTAGTTCCTATCTTTTAAAAAAAATACGAAAAATTTCCATGCTTACCAATCAAATAGAACCTCAGCTCAGGTTTCACAGTTGCTGCGGTTTGTTTCATATGCTTTTAAACACTTATATTCTTAAAATATAAAATATATCTGTGTGTGTGTGTGTGTGTGTGTGTGTGTGTATTCTGGGGATTTGGGGTGGGGGAGATTTGTTCCCTCCCCCACAGGGGGACTGATTCACCACCATTTTTATGCTTCCTGAAGGAGATGAGTAGTTTTATTTGTGATTTAGCAGCAGGATAAGTATGGACAGAGGGTGTTTTAAAGTGAGGTCATGTATGAAGTAGAAGGGAACATGGGTAGCCCAAGTGATCGGCTGCATGCTCAGTCAGCTTCAGCAGTGAGAGCACCAACACTTACTAACAAAAACAAAAGTCTTAAAGCAAACAAACAAACAAAAAAACAAAAGTATTAGGTGTCTTCAGGTAATTTTTATATCCAACCAACTTAATAGTAAATATAATAAAATTAAGACCACAATGAAAAGACGTCGATGGCACCCTCGGGGTTACGGGCGGCGTCCTCTCCACTGCAGTACAGAGTCAGCATCATCCGCACCTTGGTAACCCCCAAATAAAATCACTCTTCCTATTGGAGCTTGAAGCTCCGGCAATTCTGGTTCCTTTCACCAGAATGAAGAGTCATCTGCAAAAGGCGGGAAGAGGTCAGCACTTCAGATGTGAGGGGAAAATGAGACATTTAGTGTGTGGCGTAAAAGCTTCTCTTTTTTGCGGAGGAGAATTAGCGGGATGTCCACAAGCCACCACCTAAGTGTATCCTGCCAGCCCATCCTACTCAGCTGTGCTGTGACTTCCTTTTAAAAAGAACAATTGAATAGTTGCCACATGATCCAGCAATCCTACTCCTGGGCATATATCCAGACAAAACTCTAATTCAAAAAGATACGTGCACCCCTATATTCATAGCAGCACTATTCACAATACCAAAGACATGGAAACAACCTAAATGTCCATCGACAGATGAATGGATAAAGATGTGGTACATAGATACAATGGAATATTAGCCATAAAAAAGGATGAAATAATGCCATTTGCAGCAACATGGATGGACCCTGAGATTATTATACTAACTGAAGTAAGGAAGAGGAAGACAAACACGATATGATATGACTTCTATGTGGATACTAAAATATGACACAAATGAACTTATCTACAAAACAGAAACAGACTCACAGACATAGAGAACAGATTGGTGGTTGCCAAGTGGGAGGGGGTGGGGGAGGGATGGACTGGGAGTTTGGGATTAGCAGATGCAAACTGTTATATATAGAATGGATAAACAAGGTCCTACTGTGCAGCACAAGGAACTATATTCAATATTCTGTGATAAATCACAATGGAAAAGAAAAATTACATAGATATAAAGAACTATTGAAATCTCAGAATGATAAGAGTTGGAAAGGAGTTCTCTCATAGAACAATAACAAATGCAGTCAACTCTACCTCTCAACTTAATATTTTTTTATTGAACTGTCTCAAAAATCACGAAGAGGCTACTCTAGAACTCCTATACTTAGTCCCAATGGTGCTCCTGGAAATAGTCTGACCCCTGTCCATTTTTAACGAGGCTGATGGCAATAACAATGTCATTGTATTTTATGTAATGAAATAAAAGATCTGGTGATACAGCTAGCAGCTGTTATAGAGAAGACACATAGCCACCTTAATATGATTTCTTAAATATTTAATAAGCTGTGTTTTCGTCTGGTCTGTCTGCTAACATTAGGTCAAAAGAAAAGATAACAAACTAATGAATTATCTTCCTCAGGAAGGCAGGGAAGGTAGACAGGGAAGCAATGGGCCTATTATGCTGAAAGCTCTTAAAAAGGAAGAATTAAATATACTTAAAAATTAAATGACGAAAAACGTGTCCTTCTAAAATCCCAACAGTGTTTAGAAATGGATTCCTCGCTAAAGGAAATAAGTAATTTGCTGCCTGCTCTTTGGTATAACATAATAAATATGATAATAACTTCATGGAACCACTTAAATTTTTTTAAAGCTCTTTATTGGAATATAATTGCTTAATTATTTTTGATATATTGCTTTAAGTGACTGTGTGTTTCCATTTAAAAATATGTGAAAAATTATAAAAACACACATCTACTTTTCCCCTTAACCTGCTGAAATCAACAGAATCAAACATTTGAGCAATTTCCCCATGTCTTCAATAACACGTTTACATATATGTTGCATGTGACTATAACATAACTACACATTTTATAAATGCCTTGATTTTTTTTCCATTTTATTTATTTATTATATTTTTTGGGGGTACACCAAGTAATGCCTTGATTTTTATCTTAACATTTTCATCATTTTTTATGCTGTAGGCAATAAAAACAAAAGAATGATGAGAGTTCTCAAGTTGCTTTGAGTATAGCAGGGGAGATAATACCAGAGATGGTGCCATAAATAACTATAATGCAAGGAATAAAGGGACCCATGGTCCAGGAATGGCAGAGCACACCATGGGAGTTCAGAGAAAGGCCAGTTATCTTGGGATTTTGAATAAAAAAGGATTCTGGGGTAAGAGATATTTGAACTGGGTCTTGGCAAAGATTTGAAAGGATGCTGGGGTGTCCCGCTCGCTGCCCAGGGGCTGAGGGAGGGCTTATTATCTGCCCATCAGAAAATGCAGGTAAAAGAGCCCCAGTGGCAAATGTGAGGTGGGAGGGAGGGTATCTCTAGAGAACTCGGGAAAGATCAGTCTGGGATGGCTGCCCAGCTTGGGGGCTGCTCTGCCCACACTGGCTGTTGCTTTGATAAAGTTAGCAGTTTTGATGAACAAACTAACCTCGACATGATAATGACAGAACTGAGAGAGTTTCCGGGATTCAAGCATCTGGAAGACTTTTGATGAAAGACCAGTGAGTGGATAAATCTGGAGATTTCTTCCAGGAGCTGGAGAACTGGCCCCACAGAGCAGCAGTGCTGTGGCCACCGTGGGAAAAACTAAAGTTGTGATGTCCCTGCAGTTCTGCTTCTTCAACAGAACTATTACATAAATATCTTAAACAACAAGCAGCACTGTATGATGATTTACTTAGTCCTTCTAAGTATACCTAGCTTTTTCTAAAGAGTGGATACATACACAGACTTAGTAGCACAACAAGAACAAAAGATATTATTATACCGTTTCTAAGGAAATCACCAAAATTAAGATTTTTAACAGAGAAGAAAATCTTTTGTTCCATGGGGCACAAGCTGGAGGACTTTACTAATGTCTGGTATGAACACACTGATACCAGCATGCTTCCCTCTTATTCTTTTTCCTTTCTCGTTAAAGAAAGAAACCTCTTTTACACAGTTATCTCTGGAGACATGATTACTAGAAAAAACCTAACACCTAGATAGTAACCAACCTATTTTCATTAGGAATTTTTGTTTAGCTGGAACTTATTAAGAACAAAGCTACTCTGGGGCCTTTATACCGTGAATGACATTACTGCATTTCCAAATTTCAGTATCAAATCAAATGTATTTTCTAACAAGTCACACATGGAAATTTTTCTACACTCAAGGTTTTATGGTTTGGTGGCAACTAGCCAAAGCAGCATACTTATGAAAGTGATGGGTATTTTTCTTCTGGCAGAGGTAGGAGCTCTGTCAGTCAAAACCTTTGAAGACTGTTCTCTCAGCGTTGGGGAGAAAGAGAGGGAGAGAGTGTATTACAGGTAAAGACAAATTTCTGCTTTATACGTAATTACACAGATTCCAACGTAGGAACAATAAGTCATCACCAATAATAGATGTGATCTTCAAATGCAAATCAGTGTGAAAAACAATAGTTTTTGAACTCTGCTACTCATTGCAGCCACCTGAGATGATCTGAAGCCTCCCAACGTCCAGGTCACACTCCTAACCAGTTACAGTAGAAGCTCTAGGGGTGGCATCTGGCAACAGGGTCAGTGTTTTTATTTTATTTTATTTTTCTAATTTTTATTTATTGGCTGCGTTCGATCTTTGCTGCTGTGTGTGGGCTTCCTCTAGTTGCGGAGAGCAAGGGCTGAACTCTTCTTTGCGTGCATTTCTCACTGCGGTGGCTTCTCTTGTTGTGGAGCACAGGCTTTAAGCGTATGGGCTTCAGTAGTTGTGGCATATGGGCTCAGCAGTTGTGGCTCACAGGCTCTAGAGCGCAGGCGCTGTAGTTGTGGCACATAGGCTTAGTTGCTCCGTGGCATGTGGGACCTTTCCGGACCAGGGATCGAAACCATGTCCCCTGCATTGGCAGGTGGATTCTTTACCACTGCGCCACCAAGGGAAGTCCCAGGGTCAGTGTTTTTAAAACTCCCCATGTGATTCCACCTGTGTAGCCAAGTTTGAGAACTAGTGTTTTAAAATGCTGATCTGTTCCATTAAGTATAGATTGGCCTTTGTGACCAAATTTAAAATTGTCTATGCAAAATACGCAAAGAATGTGAGAATATTCTAAGAAAGTCAGCCTTACTGATTTCATATCACAAATCATTAAATTTCTGGTAAGAGGTAAACTTTAGTGGTAGGGGAGTTAGTTTTAGCATTCTTTAAATCATCAGCAAAAGACAATTACATGTCTTTAATATGACCTCATAGTTGAATCCTGAATCCCTAGGTATTGTGAGAATACGATTTGTCTTCTTTGCGATTGAGCAGAAAGAAGACAATGACATGAGTCATTATCGTATTAGGGAGAAGGTGATTAGTGACCCAGAGATGCACAGATAAAGGGCTGGCATTGCAGAGAGAAGTGAGAGATCAATGCCAGTTCAGTCAAAATAGAAGGTGGCATTTGATGTGAAATTTACAGCATCCAAGAAGGAAAAGGAGCAGGAGATGGAAACTGAGGGATACACACAGGAAACAAAATTGCTCAACTTGGCATAAACAAAAAGAAAAAAAGGCAATGTATTTGGAAAAGGAGGTTGAGGCCACTTCTGGGAGGATCCTGCATGTCTAAGTTTGAGGTTCTTGGGACGTGGAATGACAGTTTCTACTCGGTCTCACTTGACCTTCCCACCGTGTGTAGCACTGCTGTCCACTCGCCGCCCGCTTTATGTGCACCCCTTCCCCTTCCTCCACAATGTCCTTCAGTTTCTAGGTCTCTGATGACTTTTCCCAGCCCCCTTTAGACGTCTCTTCCTCTGTTTATCCTATATATTTCTCTCATTCCCCAAATTCTATCATATTTCTTTAAAATCTCTTGTCCCAGAATTCTCCTCCACCCTGTTTTCCTTTCTTACCCTACAAAAGTGCAGTGCTTGAACGACCACCTTGTGCTTGGACTCCAAGCTGGATGCCGGATGCCACCTGCTCTTCTCTCTCCTTCTCCTCCCACCTTAAGAAGCCATTAGGTTCAGTTGAATCTCTCTCCCAACCTCTCTCTCATTTTCACCTTCTGTAGGTGGTACCACCCTCCTGGGTTCCCTAAGAGCTCTAATGATGCTTCCTGCCTCCAGCATCAGGACCCCCCAATCCGTTCTCCACACAGCTTCCAGAGCATCATTCCAAAATCCTGGTTACATGACTCCCCTGTTCAGGTGCCTGGGGATCTCAGAGTCATGTTCAGACGCTCCACTTAGCACATACAGCCCTTAGGATTCCACGCTAGATCACCCAACTCATGGCTTACACTGAACTTCAACTGTTAGTTTCCTGGTCTGTTTCCAGCAGGAGCTTTTCACTCGCACAGACAGGCATCTATTAGAAGCCCACCAGACTTCGCGACACTCGTTTCCAAGTCTGTCTGCCCTGGGAGCCTGTCAGCGCCTCCCAGGGGAGGGCAGGAAACACTTCTTGTTCTGCTTTGTGTCTCTGGCACTTAGCACAGCACATGGCACGTAATTAGCACTCAACTGAATAAGTGAGTGGCTAATCAAGGTCATGCAGTAGAAGGGCTCATTCAACTGTTCAATGAATGGCTGAAGCAGTGACGTGAACATGAGGCTGGGTAAGACTTTGAGAGCAGAGAGAAATAGATGCTCCTAGGGAGAGTCAGGAGCGCAGATACAATTGACAGATGGTGTTCATTAGCCTATTAAATTCACGGGCTTGTCTAGCTCAGCCATCTGAGCTTCAGGTCCACCTAATGGCTCTCTTCCTCTGTCTCCCGCCTCAGTTCAGTCATTAGAGATCAAGTCACGTGGTGCCTTCCACACAGATGCAGAAAACCACCCACCTCCCACCCCCTCCTAGTCACCCTGCTCTGTTCCTTTAGAGCAACACACTCTATCTTTAATCCTCCCAGGAATAGCTGTTTGCAGTGAACTGAAAACCGATGCACATTTATTCACAAATGCCAGCTCCATCACGGGAGACTATCAATGAATATGCCAGCGCTTTCAATCTGTTTCTAAAAAAAAAGGCTTTACAATGGGTTTCAAGGTGGATATTTGATCTGGTCAGTTCTTCTCCTAAAGAGATACAATAGATTTTCAGCTTGCTCAGAAAAGACAACGGATTTCCCAGGGATAACACAGTAATTGGGAGAAGGGGAGGGATTTCCATTGTTACTAGATATCTTCTGAAATGCAGATTGTTTCAGTGAAACCTTACTGTCCTGGTCTCCCCCAGACCAGAGTCCTGGATGCTTCACAGATAAAACTGTCTAAAAGATCAGGGAGCTGGTAACACAACTCCCTTGTATGTAGTTATCACTCACTAAATTTTGTCAGGAGTTAATGCTATCACAAGAAGGGCTGGAAGAGCTGGAAGATGGATTTTCGTCTTTGTCTGTAGGCAATTCTACCAGAAACTCCATCATTCAGCTTCTTGAATGCTCTCCACACAGCCACCTTGGGAAGCTCAATACTCATTAACCTGCTACAGTGGCTCCTCCCATGAAGCTCCCCTTTCAGAACTGGCTTCAGAACCAAATTAAAATCCACATATGTTCTATTCCTTTAGAACAGGGGTCAGCAAACTTTTCCTATAAAGGGATCAGATAATAAATATTTTAGGTTTTGCAGCCATACCCTCTCTGTTGCAACAACTCAACTCTGGAATAGCTGTGTAAAAGCAGCTATACATGACACTCAGTAAATGGGGGGTGGCTGAGCTCCAGTGAAATGTTATTTCTTATGGATCCTGAAATTTGAATTTCATGTAATGTTCACGTCATGAAATATCATTCTTTTGATTTTTTCCAAACATTTAAAAATGTAAAAATGCCTTTAAACTCACAGGCCATACGAAACAGGCAGAGGGCTGGATTCGCTGCAGCAGTAGTTACAGACCACTGCTTTAGAGCAACGCTCACCAGTCTTATCCCACAGGTAGAGTGTTGGTTCTGAATGACACTGGACCATTTCATAGATCAAATTCAACCTCAACGTGTGAAAAAGGTGCTACAGGTTCAATGAGGTGGTTCCTTTGAACAGGACAGTGCTCACTGAGACAAAGCAATAGGCGTAAAATAAGAAGAGTAAAGGAGGAAGGGGGGGAGGAGGAGGAGGAGGAAGGAGAAAGGGAGGAAGAAGGAAAGAAAAAAGAAGAGGAGAAGGAAATGGACAAAAAAAGGAATGATGGGAGGTGGAAGAGAAAGTACTTCTTGAGTGATTAACATGTATCAAACATTCTTCTAAAGACTTCATGTGCATTTTTTTTTTCAAATTTAATACTCCCAAATCCTGTGAAGTAGGCAGTACTCCCATTTTACAAACACTTAGCCATTCAGTAGCAGGACCACAATTCAAAGTCAGATCTATGACCCTCCAGAGCTCATGCTCTTTCCACTCTACTGTGGTATCTATACAATCAGATCTGTCATTTTTATTATTTTTAGGCACATCTTATTTAGTGAGGTTCCAGTACACTGAGTTTTTAAATCTTCAGAAGTCCTAAATAGGAAATTTTTGTAGCCACATAAAAGAGGTTGTTTTTTTTGAATTCAAATTCTTTACTAAGTACATTTTTCTCACCTTAAAATGCACATATTAGCAATGGTTACTCAATGGCACATGGACAATGTACATCAGTATAGTATTTTGAGAACCATAAGTAAACTAATAGAAATATGTCTCTATTTGCCAGTTAGGTTAGAGTCAATAAGAAATGTTTTAGTTCACTTTACCTGGATTCACACATTTATTGTATTCCCCTATTTTTGCTTAACAGTATAATTTATTGGAGACATGAATCTGTTCTCAGGTCGGTAGGCAGTTTACATTACATTAGAACCTGTCCACACTGCTACCACCACTTCTCAGGGTAAACTAGCCATTAGCAGGAGCCGGAGGGAGCTCTCCATTCCTCTTTCCAAGAACAGATGGGAAACTTTTCCCTCACCAAAGATATACCACATAACTAACCATGTGGGCCATCACTACTGAATGTGATACAGGTATAACCTGCCTTCATTGAGAGAAGAAGGGTTATGATTTAGACCTTGGGTCTCTGTTATTGCTTGTATATTACTATTTGGCGGGGGGTGGGGGGGAGCATGATGGGAGGTGGCGAAGATCGGTTTGCTTGGAATGAAATATAACAGGACCCTACAGGGCTTTCCTGGGAACTGACACCCCCACCTCCAAGTCCCCTGCCTCTTGTCTGTAGAAAAGCTTTAGCCTCCTCGCCCTTCTCTAAGTTCCAAAGAGTAAATGTAGTCAGAGACGCGAGAACATGCAGAAACAAAGGAAAACAGTCAAGCAAGATGAATTAATAATAATGTAGCCATAAAACAAAGTCGAGGACCTTTATTTCCTCCTCAAGGATCATAGAACATTCTGAGGAGCCGTATCCTTGAGTTGTTTTGCAGACACGTAACACCTCCACCAAGTGGAAGAAGTTGACTACATGATGGCCATAAGCATGTAGCATCCCCAGCCCGGCTAGAGCCTGAGGATGGATACTGCTGACCCCTGGGACTCGCTCTGTTACCTCACCATCCACACCAGTCACAGAGTTGTGCTTGAGCTGACCGGGCACCCCACAGCACACAGCCCAACCTTCTCTTTTAAACCCCTTCCCTAAAAGCCACTTGGGAGTTTGGGGGTTTTGAGGATAAGCTGCCTGTTCTCCTTGCTTGGCCCCACGTTGGGTGCCTTACAATAAACACTGTACTCCTTCACCACAACCCGGTGTCAGGAGACTGGCTTTGCTGCGTGTCTGGCAAGTTTAGTTTCGTAACAGGAATAGCACATGTGGTGAGTTGGGCTGGGACTTCCCTGAAACAAAAGTTATCTCAGACTCAGGGTGGTTACAGGACATAACCTCGTATTTGAAATTAAAATGCAGAATAACCATTGGAATAATTGAAAAAGTATCATCAAAGAAATCTGACTTTCCATTAAAAACCCTACATATATTGACAACAGCATAAACAGAAAAAGTATAGATTCTCTGCCTCTCAGTGTAGCTATTTAGGTACTTGACATATGTCTGTAAGCTTTTAAAGCCTTTGTCTGACTTATCTTTGTTTCTCTTCTCAGGACTAGCAGCGTTGGTCAGGGCTGAGCACACAGCAGTTACTCAAGAAAGCATTGCTGAATTGAATCAACAGCTAAGTCACAGAAGTTAAGGCTTCAGAGCCTTATCTGGGAATTCCTCACTAGCAGGGATTTTGACCTGTTGTAGTAAAATTCTTCTAATTCAGTGGTTCTCAAAGTGTGATCTCCAGACCACCAGCATCAGCATCAGCTGGAAACTTGTTAGAAAAGTAAATTCTTGGGACCTACCCTCAGCTCCACTGAACCAGAAACTCTGAAGTGAGATTAGAATCTGTATAGCAAGAAACGCTTGGTGATTCTGATACATACTAAAGTTTGAGAACCACTGTAATCTAAACTAAACTAAACTAAAAATGGTGTTGTGGAGTTCCTCCTTTCCTGAAAGGAAGCCCATGAAGAGGAAGAGATGCATTTCCCACATATGGGGCAAGCCTATGGTGTTAATAAACTTGGAAGGTTCTAGATAACAAGTGGGCTTATACATCAATCTTGTCAAACTTAGAAGACTCCATTTTCATCCCAGAGTCTCAAAGGTCAACATTCAAAGGTCATTTGAGCCACAAACCACCAGACTTCTCTGTCCCAAGTGAAAATACTATTACTTTGGGACTTCCCTCACAGTCCAGTGGTTAAGACTTTGCCTTCCAATGCAGGGGGTGAGGGTTCAATCCCTGGTAGGGGAGCTAGGATCTCACATGCCTTGCGGCCAAAAAACCCGAAACATGAAACAGAAGCAATATTATAACAACTTCAATAAAGACTTTAAAATAATAGTCCACATCAAAAAAAAAAAAAAAAAAAAAAGAAAAAAGAAAAGAAAAGAAAAGGAAAGGAAAATACTACTCCTTCATTTAATTCACTCTTTTTCAGGTTTCTGTCAGCAAAACACCATTCCTATCTGAGCCCAAAGCTAAAAACCATCTCCCTCAAACACTTAAAAAGAAATCATTTATATCTTTAAAAAGTCGAATTAACAACCATCAGTGTAGGACAGAGTAGGGTCAACGGTACAGAACAAAGCAGGCATTTTGACTCTTTGTGATGACAACTGTCTAAACATTTCTGATGGATTTCGTGTGGTGATGTTTTTCTGAATGGCATCTTCCAGAAGTTACACAATAAAGAATTCAAGGCAAAACTTGAAAGCGCTAATCAAAGAAAATGAACTGTAATCATTTTAGGGATGCTGAATTGCATCAGCATTATCCCTTTCGTCATTTCAGCATTGTGCACTATCATTATCTATTCTTTCAGGGTTCTGAAAAGGCTTTAGAATCTGCTGATTGTCATCCACTAGCTACCGACGCCACAAAGCTCTGCAACACTACTGGGCCATGGCAAATGTAAAAAAGATAGTTAACTACTGTAAACAGCACTTCTGTTGCCAGATAAACGGCATTGCAAAGCTGGACTTACAGTGCTCACATCTGGGTACTTTCCGAGAGCAATCTGTACATGAGCGAGAACAAAACCTCCTGGGATTAGTCACATTTCCAATGGTTCCACAGAGAAAACTGGCAAATACAGGATCTAGTCTCTTAGCTGTTGGCAGATGAAATACACAAGATCAAAAGAAAAGAGCTGTGTTTCTGGGCAACCCCTTCTTCCATATACCTCTAATCTAATACCAACTTAATTGGTAAACATGAGTGTTTTGAATTAAACATGCCATGGAAATATTTTATCATCTCCCACATTTACTTTGGGTAAATGCTGCTTAATTTGACTCCCTTCTGAGTAATTAAAAATGCATTACCTCAAAGGAAAATAGAATTAGTTTCATTATACAATTTATTTTTGAATTAAAATAGCCAGATAGCAAGAAAATGCTCACAAGTCATAAGCTTGATGATACATAATTAGAAAGCCAGAAATTCATACAAGTTACTGATTGGCCTAACAATGTAGGGAAAGATAAGTTGATTCCAAATAGCGTGTTATTTCTCAAATGTGTCTTTCTTGACAGTTACATGGGTTACAAGAACTGGCCAGTGACAGTATCAACAGTGCTCTGGTTTTAAAAAAAAATTTTGAAGACTTTATTTTTTTAGAGCAGGTTCAGGTTCAAAAAGAAATTGAGAGGAAGGTATAGAGATTTCCCTTATACTCTCTCCCCCCACACATGTATAGCCTCCCTCATTATCAGCAACCCCCACTAAGATGGTACATTTGTTACCCTTGATGAACTTGCATTGACACATCATAATCTCCCAAAGTCCATAGTTTATTTTAGGGTTCACTCTTGGTGTTGTATATTCTATAGGTTTTGATAAATGTATAATGACAGGTATCCATTATTATCATATACAGAGTTATTTTCACTGCCCTCAAAATCCTCTGTGCTCTGTCTATTCATCTCTCCCTCCCAAACCCAACCCTTGGCAACCACAGATCTTTTTACTGTCTCTATGGTTCTGCCTTTTCCAGAATACTTGGAATCATAGTATGTTCTTCTTTCACTTAGTAATATGCATTTAAAGTTTCTTTGTATCTTTTTATGATTTTATAGCTCATTTCTTTTTAGCCCCAAATCATATTCCATTGACTAGATGTACCACAGTTTATTTACCTATTTACCTACTGAAGGACATCTTGGTTGCTTCCAAGTTTTGCCAATTATGTATAAAGTTTCTACAAACATCCATGTGCAGGTTTTCGTGTGGACATAAATTTAAAACTTCTTGGGATAAATACCAAGGCGCATGATGGCTGGATCATATGGTAAGAGTATGTTTAGTTTTGTAAGAAACCATCAAACTGTCCTCCACAGTGGCTGTATCATTTTGCGTTTCCACCAGCAACATATAAGAGTTTCTATTGCTCGAAAACCTCATCTGCATTTGGTGCTGCCAGTATTCCAGAGTTTGGCCATTCTGATAGGTGTGTAGTGGTATCTTATTGCTGCTGGTGAGTGTTTTTGTTTCTTTTTCTTCAACTGAGGTATAACTGACATACATTATGTTAGTTTCAGGTGTACAACATAATGATTTGATATTTGTATATATTGCAAAATCAACATCACAATAAGTCCAGTTAACATTCATGACCATATATAGTTACAGAATTTTTCCTTGTAATGAAAATTTTAAAAATCTACTCTCTTAGCAACTTTCAGATATGCAATACAGTATTATTAACTTTAGTTGCCACGTTGTACCTCACACTGCCATGACTTATTTATTTTTAATTGGAATTTTGTACCTTTGATTCCCTTCACCTATTTCACTCACCCTCTAACCCCACCTCTGGCAACTACCAATCTGTTCTGTTATCCACAGGCTTTTAAATTTTTATTTATTTATTTTTTAAGATTCTACATGTGAGATCATACAGTATTTGTCTTTCTCTGTCTGACTTCTGTCACTTAGCATGATAGAGTCAAGGTCCATCCATGTTGTTGCAAATGGCAAAATTTCATTCTTTTTTATGGCTGAATAATATTCCATTGTGTATGTATGTGTGTGTGTATATTATACAAATACACTTTCTTTATTCATCCATTGAAGGACACATAGGTTGTTTCCATATTTTTGCTATTGTACGTAATGCTGCAATGAAAGTGGGGGTGCAGATATGTTTTTGAGTTAGTGTTTTCTTTTTCTTCAGATGAATACCCAGAATTGGAATTGCTGGATTGTATGGTAGCTCTATTTTTAATTTTTGAGGAACCTCCATACTGTTTTCCATAGTGGCTACACCAGTTTACAGTCTCCCCAATAGTGCACAAGGGTTCCCTTCTCTCCACATCCTTGCCAACACTTGTTATTTCTTGTCCTTTATATAATAGCCATTCTGACAGGTGTGAGGTGATAGCTCATTGTGGTTTTGATTTGCATTTCCCTGATGATGAGTGATGTTGAGCATCTTTTCACATATCTGTTTGGCTATCTGAATGTCTTAAATGGAAAAATGTCTATTCAGATCCTCTGCCTGTTTTTCAACTGAACTGTTTGGTCTTTTTTTTTTTGGCTATTGAGTTGTATGAGTTCTTCATGTATTTTGGATATTAACTCCTTATAAGACCTATGATTTGCAAATATTTTCTCCCATTCAGTATGTTGACTTTTCATTTTGTTGATGCACTGTTTTGCTGTTCAGAAGCTTTTTAGTTTGATGTAGTCCCACGTGTTTCCTTTGCTTTTGGTTTCAAATCCAAAACACCATTGCCACGACTGATGTCAAAGAGATTACCATCTATGTTTTCTTCTAGAAATTTTATGGTTTCAGGTCTTATATTCAAGTAGTTAATCCATTTTGGGTAAATTTTTTGTGTATGGCATAAGATAGTGGTTCAGTTTCATTCTTTTGCATGTGGCTGTCCAGTTTCCCCAACACCATTTATTAAAGAAACTATCTTTTCCCTATTGTATATTCTTGGGCCTTCCATTGTAAATTAATTGACCATACATGTATGGGTTTATTTCTGGGCTTTCTATTCTGTTCCACTGATCTACATGTCTGTTTTTATGCCAATACCATACTGTTTGATTCCTATAGCTTCATAATATAGTTTGAAATCAGGCAGCATGATGCTTTCAGCTTTGTTCTTCTTTCTCAAGATTGCTTTGGCTATTTGGGGTCTTTTGTGGTTCCATGCAATCATTTTTTAAAATATTTTATTTTATTTTATTTATTAATTTATTTTTATTTTTGGCTGCATTGGGTCTTTAGTTGCAGCATGCAGGATCTTCATTGCAGCATGCAGGGTCTTTCGTTGCAGCACACGGGCTTCTCTCTAGTTGTGGTGTGTGGGGTTTTCTCTTCTCTAGTTGTGGCATGTGGGCTCCAGGGCACATGGGCTCTGTAATTTGTGGCACATGGGCTCACTAGTTGAGGCGTGCAGGCTCAGTAGTTGTGGCATGTAGGCTTCGTTGTGCTGCAGCATGCGGGATCTTTGTTTCCCGACCAGGGATTGAACTTGCGTCCCCTGCACTGCAGGACGGATTCTTTACCGCTGGATCACCAGGGAAGTCCCTCATTTTTATTTAATTTGTATTTTCATGATGACAAGATATGGAGCATCTTTCATATGTTTATTTGCCATCTGTATATCTTCTTCGGTGTATCATCAGTTTTTAAATACATTTGTTTATATATATATATATATATATGTATGTATGTATGTATGTATGTATGTATTGCATGTAAGTGAGGAGAATGATCATTTCTTTGACCTTGCATGAAACTAATGCATCAGTACATACTCTTAGAGAGGAAAGGAGGGGAGCAGAGGGGTGGGGAGGAAATGAAGAGACACAACTTTATCACCCCATAAGAGGAGCTGAAGACTGATTATAATCTTAAACTAAAACATTTTTTAAAAAGTCTCTGAAATGTAAATGGCTATAATTTTCTGAAAGATCACTGTGGTCCTATAAAAAGAAGACTTGACTGGAATCAGGATGTCTCTGTTCTGAACTAATGGTCTCAAAACTAAAATGCTTAATGGGGCCAAGTAGTTAAAGAGTGAATCTACCCAGCAGAAGAACAGAGACTCAAGCCCTGCTTTCTGGGCAGCTGGGGGCTTACTGCTACCAACTCCAGCACACTGTTGTCAGAGAAATACATACCCAGTATTGAAAGACCACCTGATTTCTTTTTAATGGCAGAAATACAAATTTTTATATAAAACCAACTGTTTTAAAAGTGGTAGCAACTAATTTAAAAGTGCTGTGTGGTTCCAGGAGCCTGGGACTGGTGTCCAAGGCCAGATGCTCTCTAGACCTTGGGCTGCTGCTAAGAAGCTATGGGTCTCCTCAGGACTGGTTCCTTATTGGAAAAACACATGTCCAAGTTTCTCTTGTTACCAAGTGTCTATTCTGGTACTTTTATATAATAAATTTATTTACTTGTGAAGAAACTGTATAGAAATTTTAGTTCTCAATAAGTTAAAGTACTGAAATAACATCAATGTCAGAAAAGACAATTTCAAAATACTGATGCAATCTGAGTCTTGGAAAACTGATTGCTAATTCAGGAGTGTGATTTCTCTACAGGAATTTGTGTTTTAAATATGCCACATTTACTTAGGTGAACAATTACCAAACAATTAGGGACATGAAAGAAGTTTCCATTTTCAAGAGACAGTGCCTCCTAGTGGTCAGGAAAACACACTGGAACCAGCCTGGTCTGGGTTCAAAGCAGGTTCCCCACTTACTGTCACTTACACAAGGTACTTTAGGTCTGTGTGCCTCAAATTTCCTTATCTGTAAAAATATGGATCAGAGTTCCTACCTCACAGGGTTATTATAAAGCTTAAGTGAGTTTGTGTAGTGCTTAGAACAGGGTCTGACACAGAGAAAGCATCAAGAAAGAATTAGCAGTTGTTACTATTACTGGTGTAAAACGTATTAATGGCTAAATCCACTAATCTCCTACACTGGTTGAACTAACATTTTACACTAAAATATCCTAAAGAAATTAAACCCAATCTTCATCCCATCAAGGCCAAAATCAACGGGCTGCCTAAACAACTCCACCGGCAACTTGTACATGAGACCCTAACACGCCACAATTCACAGAAATCTAAGAGGTCAATATAGGCACCGCGGGTCAACGCAGTGGAACAGGGGCCATTTGAAATCAAAGGGTGTGAATGCCTCATCCTCGGTTTACACCCCCGTGTGATTAATTACCGTCTCCACCCGCCAGCTGTATCCTAGCTCACAGGCCTGACCCCAACCAAGGACTACAAAAGTCTAATGAAAACTGTGCTTCTAATTGTCCAGCAGGCGATCCTGGCTTGGCTAAGAAAGGCTCTTTTCACTCCCCTCCTTTCTGATTAACTAGATGGCTTTATAAATTCCCTTAATAAGTTCATTTGTGTAACCCAAGGCTTGCTGCCCTTCCTTCCTGCTGCTCAGAGGGCTCAGCTGCTTATCTTTGGATGTGACCTGTCAAAGGAGAATTGTTAAAATGTTTTTTAATCTGCTAAATTGACAAGCATCACTGATCTCGCATCTCCCCCAATTTAGTAATTTTTTGGTATCATTAAAGGAAGTTTAAGTGCGTGCAGCAAATTGCGAGACTGGAAGAAATCTTTTCTAGTTTATAAAAATGCCCTTATGATTATCTCCTAAGCAGTGAATTTGATCATTTCTAATAGGTCCATAGAAAATAACTAATATTCACATAGATCTTTCTCATTTCTAAATGGTTTCCATATGCATTATCTTACTGAGTCCTCCCAATCACTCTGTGAAGTAGTGCTATTATTATTCTCATTTTACAAGCAAGAAAGCTGAGGCTCAGAGAGATAGGGTAGCTCGCACAAGATCATGTGACCACTGTGTGTTAGATATGGGCTTGATTTCAGGTCTTCGGATATTAAATCGAGTATTCTTTCCACTATGACATGTGAGCCAATTATCCACCGGTTGTCTTTCAGCCCCACACCTGTGCCACTACACTTTGTCCTGCTGAGGCTAGGAGCCTGCAAACTGTATTTCCATGCTCTTTGACCAACTGTCTTTCCATTTGGTTTTGCTTATTGGAGGTACTGGTGGGCAATACCAAAGCATGATACTAAAGACAGAAGATTATTTCTTCCAATTCAAACTGCGGCAGTTGATGGCAGTTGCTGTAGTAGCAGTAGGGCTGGTATGATTCAGGACTCCAGCAGCCCGGGAAGTCCTAGAACTTTTTTTATCGGTTCCAACTCTGGTAGAGACAACACCTCTTGAGTAGAACCAGAATCAAAGACAAGTGTCTCCAACCCACTTGCAGCAGCTAGAGCAAGTTCATGGGCTCCAGCCCAGGCATGTTAGCTGCTTCTGATCTAAGTACCACCTCTTCTTTCTTTTTGCCCCTCCAACTCCCTTCCCGCTCTTTTTTTGGAGTTCCAGCCTTTCCAACACATTCCCTTGTTTAAAATACCTGAAATGGTTTCAGTGTTCCCCTGAACTTTGCCTTATACAAATATGCCTGCTAAGTGGCAACCTTTGGGAGAAGGATGTAAAGCAGAAGACATGGTCCCCACCCTGAAGAAACCTATCATCTCTCTGAGTAACAAAACCAATACATTTAAACCAAAAGTAAACAGGACAAAATAGATACATTCAAGGGCTCACATAAATAGCATGCAGAGGGTTTGTGTGATGGGAAAGCACCTGGGTACTTCATCATAAACTCGATTTGCTGGGACAAGGAGTGGGAGGTGTACTTGAGTTTCTCCTTCAGCATGCAGTCAAATCTGCTCTCAGCCGGTCCAGAAGCAGCCCCACATCCAGCCCACCCTTCGGGTCCTCCGAATCACTTCCCCTTTTCTGGACTTCCTGCCCCGAAGCCATCTCTGGTGCCAAGTGGTCTGCCCCATTCTTGTTCAGTTTCCTGTTCATTAACTTCTGGCTCATTAGAACATTAGTATCCCTGAAATCCACATTTGCATCATCATACAGAAGAAACTTTTTGTCTATAGCAAACAAGGGCCATAATCACTACCCATATATAATTTGGGACAGAATGAGCCATTATAACAGAGGTTGAGAGTGGGAGAAAAGTGATTAAATGATTCCTAGACTCTCACATTTTTCATCCCTTCTTAAATCTACTAATTTCACTTTTCTCTCCCCTAACATTAAAGAGTTCTGTATCATTTGGGACTAAGGTGCTTTTTTTTTCAATTGAAGTATAGTTCATTTACAATGTTGTGTTAGTTTCAAGTATACAGTAAAGTGATTTATATATATATATATACACACATACACACATACATATATATATGGTGATTCAGATATATATATATATATTCAGATTCTTTTCCATTATAGGTTATTACAAGATATTGAGTATAATTTCCTGTGCTATACAGTAGGTGCTTATTGTTTACCTATTTTATATATAGTAATGTGTATATGTTGATCCCAAACTTCTAATTTGGGTTGAGTTTTGTTTATTTTAAAACAACAACTACTCTCTACTGAGGGCTTACTCTGGACCTGCTACGTCCCTCCTAAACTGTGGGATGTTTTCCCATTTTGCAGATGAAGACAGTGAGGCCCACAGTGGTTACACTGCTTCTCCGTTTTCCTTACTTGTTACTGACAAAGCCAGGACTCACAGTGTCTGATTAGGTTGTCTGACTCTTGCGTCTGTGCCCTTGAAAATAACCTGAAATTGCTCGTTTCCATGGATGGAGAACAGCACTGTGACAACCACCCAAGTGCCGCTGTGGTCAGCGTCCTGCAGCAGGGGACAGACAGCATCACGGGACAGAGCCTCTTCAGGGCACTGGGGAGAGGCTTGTGGGAGGAGCTCTGGAGCAGCTTAGCTCTTCTCTCTAGGTCGTGGGATCCTGCACATGACTTTGTTTGAACAGGGCTCTAATGAACTTGCTGAAGGAATGCACAGAGCTGGTGCAGACTTCCCAGAGGTGATTTTCAAGAAGCAACGGCTGCTTCTGTTTCATGGGGTTATTGGTGGAAATTAGTACTTCTGCCTGATGCTCTTTGACACACTTCAAGGTCTTAAAAAGGATGGAGAAAAGACGACTATTCAGGGTTTTCAAGCAACTGGCATCCTTTTATCCCTATAACCAATGGATAAGGCTAAGCCTCTGTAAAATCTTAAAGCTGGGAAAATATCTCTCTGGTACCTTCCCGTTGTGTACTTTTTCTTACGCAGGTGCTAACCTCTCTCTCTTCAGGCATCCAGTATCCTGATAGCTTTCCCAGGAAAGAGCTGAAACATGGAGCCACTAAAGCATTACATACAGATGAGGCCTCAGAGGTTTCATTTCAGCAGGGATCAAAGCTTAAAGTCCCTGGCATAAGGGAGAGTACACAGGTGACTCAGCACACTAATCCTGTGTCTGATATGTGATTGAAGCAGGAGCAGCTCAATAAATACGGCAGCAAATTAAGGAAACCAGACTCTAGCAGGAGAAGTTTAGGTATTAGCCAGTATGCCGGGAAATGTTTTTAAGAGAGAGAGGGGGATTATGGGAGACTCCTAGCACTCCATCAATGCAGCATCCAGGGCAGGCCTGCGAGGTGATGAAGGTTTTTTATTGCATTGATAGGAAACACACTGACCTCAACGTTTGTACCGCAAAACACAGAACCAGCAATTGGGAGACCATTAGCGACACTGTTCTGATTCTTACAGTGGTTTTACAACTAGCAAATTAAATGAATTACTGAAAACAAGAAAACTTCTAAAAAATAAATAATGATAATCCCTCTCCCCAAGTAATCTGTTTCCCTCTTCCATTAGAGAAACTGCTGTGCCTTTTGGCACAATTCTCAATGTTATTTATATATCAAGCAATGCATTATTTGAATCCAAAAGAGAACACTAGGCAAAAAGAAAATCAGATTTCTTTGAGGACAAGGGTCTTTACTTAAAATATATGTGGCTGGGCCAGTGAAGAGCCTCCTCTGTGTCTCTGCCAGGCATTAGTCACAAGCCAAATGCCCAATCAGTTTTTGTAAACTCATGATTCGCTTTCATCCCAACAAGGCCCATGTTTGTCACTAGGATTCTTGCTTCTCCGGCTCCTGGTTAAAGGATCAGTGACATACTTCAAAGATTTGGGGAACAGTTTCTATTCTTTGCGAAGAACACTTGTTCTCTCAGAAACAAACGCTAGATTTGTTCATGTGCTCCCAAAAAATGAGAGGAACATTTCTTTTGATTGTTTTCCAACTCTACCTCCGCATTTAACAATGGAAAGCCACAATACCCTCTCCTCCTGCAAGTGGAATTTGTGAGTGAGCTGAGCTCGAAACCATCACATTGTGGAACCTTGGGAAATCGGAGTGCTGCACAAAAATGAGGTGGGATGTATTTAGCTAATGACATTACCTGACAAAGGGCTGGAACTTTAAATTTTCATAAGTCCACATTCATTAATTCATTCATTGAGCATATGAAGCACCTACTATGTGGCAGGCAGTATTCTTGGCACTGGGGTATATTAATGAACCCAACAGACAAAAGTGCTTGCTCTCATGGACCTTATGTTCAAGTGAAGGCAGACAGATGGTAACAAAACAAACAGTAAATTATGTAGTTTATTAGGTGGCAAGTACTATGGAGAAAAAAATAAAACTAGAGAGGGAGATCGGGGTTCCCAGGTATGTGTGTGTGTGCACGTGTGTGTCTGTGTGTGCACACGCACAGATACACCTGCTCACTGCAGCATCAGGGAATAGCTCTTCAGAAAGTGATATTTGGGCAAAGACCTGAAGAAGAAGGAGCAAGCTAGGGCACATATGCAGGAAGAGTGTTCCAGATGGAGGAAACTACCATGCAAAGGCCCTGAGGTGGCCTTTATTCAAGGCTGGCTTGTTCCAGTGACAGCAAAGGGGCCAGTGTACAGAGAGCAGAGATGGGGGAGAGGAATAAGAGTGAAGGCAGGGTAAGAGTTTGGGCTTTGTACAAACTTAATTAGGATTAAAAACCAAGTATTCTCCAGAATGAAACATTTCAAAATGAGATAATTTTAAAAACTAAATACAAATTTAAATAAAGCCATACTTTATTACTTTTTAAAAACATTTTTTTTCTTTTTTAATTGAAGTGTAGTTGATTTACAATGTTGTGTTAGTTCAGGTGTACAAAGTGATTCCATTATACATATATATGTGTTTTATATATATGTTTTATATATATATATGTATATATATATATATATATTCTTTTTCAGATTCTTTTCCCTTATAGGTTATTACAAAATATTGAGTAGAGTGCCCTGTGCTCTACAGTAGGCCCTTGATGGTTATCTATTTTGTGTGCAGTAGTGTGTATATGTTAATCCCAAACTCACCATTCTTTACCAATGGTCATATTTGAACAAAAAAGTGTGTATGTATCATGATCATTCTCTAAAAGGCATCACTGAAATAACTATAATCTGAATGGGTGGGAAATTTATGAGGAGATTGTTTTACTGTGTGTTGATTTCAGGATTTGAGGGGGCAGGGCTCCCCTGGCCAAAAAAGATAAACCCTCTGCAAGGAATTTACTACATGACTCTAATGATAAGATTAAATTGTTCCTTCTTTTAGATCTTCAAGCTATTTTCCAGATCCTTCTATTAAAATGCAAATACGGGGTTAGGATGGTAAGGGGCCACAGTAAAGAGTGAGAAATCACACCTAAAGCGGCGGTCAGGTCACCTGTGAGAGCTAGGTGCCTTCAAAATCCTGTGTGGATAAAACACGGCTTGGGTTCCTGTGGTAGAGCTCTGGGAGGGAAGAGGCTGGATGGGGGGTGGTGACACAGTACGAAGAACAAGCTTTCATTATGTCTATTTTTATCAATGTGGACAAATGTCAGAGCTGTGAGCAAACCACACGG
The DNA here is from genome assembly GCF_030028045.1 of Hippopotamus amphibius kiboko. Lineage (NCBI taxonomy): Eukaryota > Metazoa > Chordata > Mammalia > Artiodactyla > Hippopotamidae > Hippopotamus > Hippopotamus amphibius. Next base: position 84,119,395 of record NC_080189.1, on the reverse strand, counting down.
ACACTAAAATTCCAAGAACTTCTTTTTCAGATGTAATCAGCTTCACGAGAGAGAGGAATGGCCAGCGCGACCGCAATACCACCTTGGAGCAGGCAAGCATCCCTAACCATATTATAGTGTTTGGCCTAGAACTGTTTTCTTTCTGTGGCAGCTGCTTATTCTACACAACATGCACGAGCATGGGAGGGATCTTTAGCACCGCAGGTGCAGTGTAACAACCTTGACGGCCTTTACATTTATTATTTGATGGAACGGGCAGCAGGGTAATAGCTTTGACTTCCCTATGAGGCCTTATTTGTCACGAACACACAACATAGTGACCAGAACTCCCAAGGCCAAGGGTGTCCTTTATTAACTCATCAAACATTCTTGTGGGTACCTCTCTTGCCCAAGCAGAGGTGTGGTAAAGCACACAGGCTCTGCAAGTAGATTCACTTGGTTTTTGAACCCCTGTTCTACCATTTACTATCTCTGTGTCCATGCGCGATGTTTTAACTCTGTACCTCAGTTTTTTCATCTATAAAATGGGAATAATAACAGTTACTGTGAGGATATATGAGATGAAACATGTAAAACGCTTAGAACATGTCATGTCTAGCACTTAGTAAGCTTCACGAATGGTGACTATTATTAATAGTAGGAATAATGGTTTTTAGGACAGGTATCACTGGGAATATTCAATTCCACTGTTAAGGTATCACTGTCTACACACAAATTTAATCCCTCCCAAAGCATCTGTTGACATTGTTTTATAAGTACAGACAGGAAGAAAAGGAAGAAAGAAAAGAAAGAGAAGGAAGGAAGGAAGTTAGGAAGGAAGGAACTTGATATAAAAAATACTACTCAGGGCATATTTTGATTATTCTCAGTTGTTACTGTGACACTGTGTTAATATTATCTTATTAAATATTGAAGAAGGGCCATCGCCATTGGGAAGACATTAAAATACATTATGTGAAATTAAACTAATTTGTCTTTATGGAATACAGCCATAGAGGCTCCCAGATGCTATTTTTACAGTAAACATCTATCTTCCATAAAGGCCCTCATGTCATACATATATGCCAACAAAACCCAGAAGCAAAGGACAAATGCAGCCCTGGGTGAGATGAGACCCTTGGAGAAGATGGCGTGGCTCCGTGTTGTGCTAGACAAGGAGCAGCAGTGAGACAGCATGAGGTGAAAGGAACATACCAGAGAATGGCAAGCGTCTTCCCTGGTTGAGGCACACAGGCCAGGTCAAGTTAATAATAAAGGGACCAGGCAAAATTTGCACCAGATCAGGCTTTACAACCTAGAATTTCTTCATTTTCTTTTCTAATTCATTGTCAGGTTGAAATTCTGGTGCTGATTTTGTGGCACTGAAAGATTTTATGAATCAACAGAAGCCCCATCATAAAAAAGAATGTTCTTAAATTCATATACTTTTGATCAATTCAGTAACAGAAAATCTTTTTAAAAAATAAATTCTGTTTTACTTTACACTGTATTCAGGAAACAAATTTTACTGACATTGAATGCATATTTCTATAGGATGAGGTTCCAATGAATCGTCAATTCTCATTAAATATAATTCTTGAAATAATGCCATTGGCAGCAACATGGATGAACCTAGAGATTATCATACTAAGTGAAGTAAGTCAGACAGAGAAAGACAAACACCATGTGATATCACTTATATGTGGAATAAAAAATGTGATGCAAATAAACTTATCTATGAAACAGAAACAGACTCACAGACATAGAGAACAGACTTGTGGTTGCCAAAGGGGAGGTGGGTGGAGGAGGGATGGATTGGGAGTCTGGGATTACTAGATGGAAGCTCTTATACAGAGAATGGATAAACAACAAGGTCCTACTGTATAGCACGGCGAACTATATTGAACATCCTGTAATAAAACATAATGGAAAAGAATATGAATATATATATACATGCATAACTGAATCACTTTGCTGTAGAGCAGAAATTAACACATTATAAATCAACTATACTTCAATACAATAAAAATTTTAAAATAGTTCTTTATAAAAAGAAAACTGCATAACATTTTCTGTATTCTATAAATAAAGGTAACCCATGTAATTGCAACGAAGAAGTGTACGAGGCACAGCTATATAATGCCAAGAAGAGAAAGGATAATTTTGATAAGAAAATGAATTTAAATTGTAAATGAACTCTCTAACATCGCTGGCAAATAATTCTATATAATTTGAACAATTTAAAAAGAGTGCCTTTGAATACCCTAACAAACATTTCCCATTCTTTTTATCAGGAAGCAAATTACTGACAGATGATAAAGGTAATTTCACTGCAGATGCCACAGGATGTTACATGCCAGCCAGATTCAAGACAATGCAAGTAAAATGTGGAGAACAAACCAGAGGGTTTTTTCCCACAGAAAACATTTATAGAAATTAAGTTAAGTATTAGATAGTTTTCCAGAAAATAGGTTCCATGGCCCACCTGGACCACCAGTATGACTTCCAGGACAACAGAAACTAGGCAAGAATTGGTGCCAGGCACCTGTGATGTCATTCGCCACAAAAGGACTGGACCGGTTGAGCTACCGAAGAAAACAAACAAGGTGTCCTGTGGCATGAGCACATGGCCACTAACTAGCCCATCCCATGTCTCTGGGATAAATGAAAGGAGCACCAAGTCAGATCTTGGATTTTTTCCTGCTTATCCTATGCACATGAGAAGTAGAAGGAATATTAGATGATTTTACTATTTTTAAAAAGCTACAGTTCTTTTCCATTCAATTGACTGAATAGATGATGGATGGACAGTGGTATGAGTTCTGATTAAGAAATACCTAGGAGCTCAAAATGAAAAATGTATGAATATAAATTACGATTTAGGCATTTAAAATTATGATTTGCGGCATTAATTATGCCAGAATGTGTCCATAAGTACACATGAATTCCCTCTGCAGCCAACGCATCCCTTTAGGACAATATTTCTGAGACCTGTGATTCATCTTAGCACATGCCCCAGGGTTAAACTGTCTTTCATCTGGAAATCTGAAAGAATTATTAAAATGGGAACATTTCATGGAAATACCACCTCAGTCATTGGCATATATCTAACTGGTCACCCTTTCCAAACAGTGATTACAGGACAAAAACAAAAAACAAAACAAAAAAAACCCCACCATGAACATAACAATAACAGAAAAAAAAAAAAAAACCCCAAAGAACAATGGAGTTCTTTCCCTTGACATTGGACTCAAATTTGTGTGCTTAGTAATAATGACATATTGTCCCATGTTATTGCTTCAAGAACTGTTTCCAGCGCCCCTGGGGAATGCTATATACTGTTCTCCTTCATTTTTGCCCTTGGCAAAACGTTCTTCGTCCAGATGACTCCTTGAAAAAGTCATTTCATTCTGAGTTGTGTACATTCTAGGTCCCTTGGTTAATAAGAGTTTTTGACCTTGTGGTTTCTACGGCCAGTTCTTCTCTGGGAGATGACTGATGGCTTTAATTCTTACATGTGGTCCACAGACAACCAACCACCCCTCTTCTTCTTCAAAAAAAGAAAGTATACTCATTCTGAGGACAGCCTGGGGGGACCAGGTATTATTGCTGACAACCCAGTTCTCTGAGTTCCAGGGATAGGACTCACATAAGGCAGAGATGGCTCAACGGGGATTGCATTCATGGAATCATGGGACAAAAGCACCACTAAATTTAACCCAAACCATGATAGGCAAGGGGCTGCTGTTCTCCAGCATCTGCCGTCCCCTGGCATCTCTACTCACCATGCCCACAGCCTCCCTCCTCATTTGGGGATCTCAGTTCTCATGCATCTGTCACAGAGAGAGTTTCCTAACGGCCTTCCTCATCTTCGACATGCTTTCACTGCATTTTCATAAAATACTTATGCCAGATTAACCTTCTCAAAACAATGGTGGGCACACCTCACTTCTCACTCATAAGCTTAATAACTGAACATAATTCAAACTCAGTACAGTATATTGACCATCAGACATATTTCAGATGTAATATAATCACGACAGAATCCTCTATATTCCTCTCAAAAGCAACTCTTCTGCATTTTCTATCCCAGTTAGTAGCACCACCATACACCCAGTCTCTAAAGGCAGAGGTCAGGACTTGCTTTTCCCTTATTCTTCATTCCTTTGTTGAGTGGCATCTAGGTCCACTCGAATATACTGTAATTGATCCTCTCTGCCAGGACCCTGGGTCAGGCTCTCTTGCTGCTTCGTGTTTCTCACCTCTTACTGGTTTCCAGCTTTCAGTTGCACCCACCTATTCTACATACAGTTGACAGGGTACTTGTTCTAAACTCAGATCTAACCATGTGACTCCCTTTCTCAAAATCCTTAAGTGGAATCCCACAACCTGCTGCAAACTACTGGCTCCAACTGGCCTTCACGGCACCTCCAACCGCACCAAGCACTCCAGTGTACCCACCACCAGGCTTCTAGTGGTATCTCCTGTGCCTCTGCTCTCCCTGGAATGTCCTTCTCCACATCTGCCTAGAAGATGCCTACTCACATCTGATGTTCCTTCTCAAGGATTTTCCCGATGCCACCATGCGGAGTTATCACATTTGCCTTTATATCACCATATCCTTTATATGTACATACGCACACACATAAATATATACATATATATTATTTTTACTTTTTGGGACTAACTACATCATATTGCAATAATTGTGCTCTATGCCTGTTATGTATAGTACAGCTTGCTTGCTACCCTCCGAGGGTGTCTGAAACACAGTAGTTCACAGACAGATGAATAAATGTTTATTCATTCATGAGAAAATGAAGGAAGCAACAAACAGCTCTCCAAAGCCACTTTCAACCACATCTTAGATCTACTTTCTGCTTTAAATTGGTTTACTTATTTTGTCCTTTGGACATGCAAATACCATGCGTATCTCTCTTCCCCCTCAAGACTGCCATTTTCCCCACTGTGATGTCTACGCTTTTCAATTTAGTTTTTCTGAACTAGTTTTAGAACCATTCTTCCTTCAAGGATCAGTTCAAGTTCAAAGCGGACATAAACCTCTGTCAGCCTCCCAGTATGTAGTGGTCACCACTCCTTTGCACTCCCAGGGCACTTTCAGCCTGTACCACACTTTTAACAGTCAGCAATGCTACTCTGTGCTTTCTTTTTAAGTGTATACCTACATGTGTAGGTGAACGGTTGATTTATATGTATGTAACTAAAGAGTGTGAATCACAGAAGGGCCAGAGCCATATCTTATAATGCAAAGTGCATTATCAGAACTTCTCACAGCTCCTGATACATGACAAGTAATCAATAATGTTTAATAATGAAGGTGGTCATCCTATAGGCATTCTACGTATGTTCCATAAGTTGGTATTTTATTTGTGTTAATGAAACCCAAATAACTCCAAAATAAACTTTGATTTTTGGTGAAATATTGGTGAGATTCTAGATTCTAGAATGGACAATGGTCCCATAAGTCATTTAGTGGTGATTCAACACTCTTACTTGTGCAGAGCTATGTTTGACTCTCAGTTGAGGAAAATGTTTTACAAAATAAATTCTTTCAATTGTTTCCCTTTTATAACAAAGAACTTTGCATGCTCCTTCTGCGTCTATTGAATCAAGGCAGCTACATTTCAGTAATAAAAATAATTTGGACTCAGCAAGTCCATTAATAAGATAGATAGTTGAAATCTACTTCCTCACTAAACTTGGGGGTTGCTCTACAGAAGAAAAATCCTAGTGTCCAAAGGTTTGGTTTCAGGAAAATAAAAATTTTATTTCACGTATTTACCATAAAGCTGCTCCAGGTAGCCAACAACCATCAGCAACACACGAGAAGACCCAGAGAGAAAATTCAGGGGAAAGTTCTCTCTAGGGATGACTTCCGGTTTTGGTACCTAACAAGTATTCATTTCAACTCAACAAATATTTACAGAGCATGAACTCAGTATGCAGGATGGTACCAGAGGCTAAGATGTAGTTATTCTTTCCTACTCCTCTAGGTAAGAAAGCTTTTTATTATTTTGCACAACAAATCAATTTGAAGACCTTTTTTATATTAAAGCATATCTATAGTTGGATTCTCTATAAGATAGAAGCATTACATAATGGAGAAATATTTTACAGGACGCTTAGAACTTAGACCAATCTATTTTTCAGCTCATTTGAATCATTTGAATATGGTAGTTGTGTCTAGTTATATTTGTCGAATTTTTTTCTATTTCTCAGATTTTGTTTTTGCCCCAGGGAAGAAAGCCATTTGGGAAACTACATTAACGCCATGTTCTCTGTGCTTACCAATAAAAAAATAAATAGAAATTTGCAGGAACCATTTTCTCTGTGCCCCTTCTTCAGGTGGATTGTTCTGTCTTCCATCCTCTCTTTTCATAACCTGTTCCTATGGCCTTTCCTTCACCAGGTTAACAGCTTCTGTCAGCAAGGCTTTTATTCAGTACAGTATCGAAAGCTTTGCAGAAAAACGGATTAATCATGTTCGCTGCTTCTCTTTGTTTACCCCTTCAATTCTTGTAGACTTCAAGCTAACCAGAAAAATGCATGTCTAATCACAAATGTGAACGCCCTCTTAGGCTGTTAGTTCATGCATTTCTCTTCTAAACGTATCATATAATTAGAGGTTCTCTGAAAATCAAATGAGTTTCCCCAAATATGTCTTCCACATCAAATGCGTATTATAATGATTCAGACACATATTTTGTCTACCTCGAATTCCAAGAGAGAAGCTTATGTATGCCTGCCAAAGAAGTAATTAGTTTGCTTTTTTTCCACAAATATCCCTTGTGAGACACATAACCAAGCATCTTAAGGTAACAGTAAATTGGGGGTTAGCTATCATTAATCAAATAACAGAAGTCATGTATTCTACAAACCTCCCGAAGTAGACTTTTGAATGGTCTTGTCGCTGCTAAATCTAAATGGACTAAAGAGTTTTCACTCAAGTTCTACTCTTGAAAATATCAGAATACCATCCTTCCCCATTAATTTCATGCCAATTATTAAACAGGATATTGGTTACTTCTTTATATAATAGTTCCATACATGAGTTCTCTAATATATAAAAATTCCTTCTTGTTTAGAATGAACTTGTTCATTTTTTTTAAGAAAAAAATATTTTTTCTGAATAGCCTTTCCTTTGTTAAAATGTTATAGTTGAACCCTCAAGACACAGCGGCAACACCATCACACTGGTACTGCTGAATCACGTCTCTTATGCTCAGGCCTTTTCTCACCACTTTACAACCTGGCTTTCTCATCGTTTTTGCCATCTTGCTGAAAATTCTGGGGTCAGGAAGTTTTAAAAGTAGCAGAATTCTTATGTCTCAAAGAAGTACAAGATACTAAACAAATAAAAACTCTCAAACACGTATCTTTTTCAAACCATCAGCCAAGCAGAAGCCCATCAAGATGAACTGTTCTGGAAACAAGCTATGAAAAAAAAAAGTGGTTTAATGGGAATTCATAATGCAGCAAGAAATGTCACAACCCTGAATGAATCCGACTGGAAATGGAATTACCCTGGCCGGGTTGATGGGAATCCCTGCCTCTGGGAAGAGTGGATTTCCAGTTGAGATGCCAAGTTCACCAAATGCCTAATGGGCAGTCCATTTGTATAGTCCTTCTTGTATTATTCAAGTGAAAATTGAGCTCCATAAGTATTTTCAGCTGCTTTTTTTTTTTTTTTGTCTACAGAAACTTTGAGAAGAACAAAGATGAAAGTCAGGGCAGGATCACCCACAGGCCAGATGGATGGCATCAAGGGTTTACGTTTAGCTGGAAGACCATTCCTTCTATAAACCTCACAGTCTATAGAGTCCCCGCTGGATTTAACATAGAACACTTCTGCCAGAGAAGAACATTCCCATAAAAAATCTGCTAGATCTCTGGTTTTATTTATAGAGACGCTGGTGTGAAATACACACGCAGAAGACCCACGTGCAAATGGGCCCATGTGAGCAACGCATCGAGAAGGCACATCCCTCACACCTCAGGTGCAGCCTTGGCTTGAGGAGGCATCGCAGGAACACATTAATCAACACGTTCAAGGAATGCATTAATCAACACCACCGCGGCGGCTGGCATGCTTCATTGTTCAGCCGTGCATGCTAATGAATGCACTGCATCAATATGAATGTGAATTTCCACCAGGCTGCAAGAAACAAAACCCTTTTCAGGAGTGGCCCCATGTACCATATCCTACTCGACTCTTTCAATAGAAATCATTCTCTCCTGGATGCGTGCTAGTTTATGGACTCGCTTTCTGCAACAGTCAACCAGAAACAAAGATGCTTTACAGACCAGCTAAGTTTGACAAAAGCTGTAGAAATGCCTTCTGCAGATATGAAAACTTGAATCCTTCCAAGAGCTTTTTTTTCTCTTTGCCTTACAAAACGAATTGCTGTCGCGAAAGGCAAAACAAAACACAACAAAGCAAAGCAAAAAAAAAATAGTCCAAGCATCTATTTGTGTCTGCACTCGGATGTGACGGCAACATACTGCACTCCCAGCAGGGGCCTGGGCCGGGCCTCCTGCTCCACACTGGGCTTCATTTTCCTCCTGGGTAGTTCCCTAGATAACCCTCCTGTCAGGATTTGACTCCCTCCAGAAGCAGCCAGGGATGAAATGTCCAGATGCTGGGAGGAAGGGATCTGATAAAACGCCCTAAAGAACCTGGTCACGTGAGCCTACCTTTGTGTGTTCAGAGTTCAGTGGATCTGAGTATTAAAGGCTTTCCCATACTGTCAACACTCAGAGTGCCTCACTCAGTAGGTTAGCGGGTGCAAAATTGAGCAAAAATTGATTTTGATCATGAAAATGCTGAATGTAAAGATCATAATTCTGAATGAATCAAGGATGCCATTTACAATGATCATTTTGAATAAACTTGCTCCCAGGGGCAGATTTATTTCAGTAGAGGTTATACTGCTGGAAGCAAGAGTCGCAGGGCAGTGGCTCCCCTCTCTGGTGGCACAATTCCAGTCCTTTGGTGAGCCCCCAAATGAAAAGTCTGTGTTCCACTGATCTAGCCTTATCTTGTCACCAGCTCTAATTCTGGTGACACTAAAAATCATTTAAAAGCTACAAGCCCAAAGTGCAGCAGGGAAAACAAATCTGATCCAGTAAGTATCTGTAAAGGTCACTGCATCAGCCGTTTGGTGTATAAATGCTAAGTCGCTACACATTTCCTGTACTGGAGAGGCTCAGGCAGTTTTCTCCTTCCAGTTCCAAAGCAGATATTTCTCCCCATGGGACCACAGTGGGAAGGGAGGGGAGGAACATACATAAATTGCAGAATTCCTTCTACTGATGACAACCACTGGTTACAGCTGCCACAGGATGCGATGCCACCCTTCTTATCACTCTCACCCACCTCCTACTATCTCCCAAGAGAGGATGCTGATGTCTTTCTTCACATTCCTTTCCACAGCTCTTCCTGAGACAACTACCAAACTGAGCAGCCTGGAGCAGTGGGAGGCAGATAGGGCCTCCCAGAAAAAAATGGTTGTGTCCCACAAGAATCATGTGGACAGGATGCAAGGGGCAGAAAGGACTTAATGAATAAAGGCATGTCAATCACGCATGCCGTAATGACTCAGAGATAGATATCAGGAATGGTGTTATAACTCAACCTCCCTACAGAAACACTGTCCATGAGATTAAATATGCTTCCATCTGACCCCAGGTCACAGGGCGTTACTCAGACTCCACATAGAGACGAAAAGCTGAGCACTACCCCGGATGTAAGGACAGAACCTCCTTCCCCCTCATTTGGCTTCTAGGAATGCTGCTCTTTGGTGGTGAGCAGTCATTCTACAAAGAAGTCTGCCAGGACCACAGGGGAGGGACTGTCCAAGTTCAATAACGTTTCAGGAGGTGTTGTCACTGAGTGGAAAGCTGGAACTTGCCCTCATCATAGGTCAGGGCAAGAGGGAGAAAGTTAATAAGTATGAGAAAAGATCGTTCCGGTTTTCTAGTTAATTAAATACCTAATCAGTTTTAACTGGTATAAAACCCTAAAGAGGTGAATATCCTTTGCTTAGATTTAGGTCCGTGTCTTGGTCTTTGTTAAGTTCTGGGCTTTCTAGGGTAACTGCTTTTATTGATGAACTTTTCATCTCTAGTTTCATAGGCAAGTATTCCTTTTGTGGGTGCTTTCTGTCTCCTAGGTTTGTCTGGTACTGAGTAAACATGAGATGAAATTTCTCAGCCTTAAAATGATCCTGCAGGACACAATTTTGATAGATCTCTTTACTAGCAAATAGCATCAAAAACAGTAGTCCCAGCTGGGCTTTGTAATAAAACACTGATTCGCATGAACAAATCAGCTTTATTATAAGATAAACTCTTTTTACTGTTATCAGTTTCACTATTATCTGCTCAGAACAGAACTACCATTCTCCTAAGACATCTACATCATTTTAAAAAGTTGGTACTACAAGTCCGAGGGAAAGAACAACTTTCAAATCATCAACCCAAAACGATCATTTAATAACTCCAACAACCTGTCAGATTTTTCCTCTTCTACAGCTTGCCCAGTGGGAACATGCTTTAAGGTACAGCATGAGCACGATTCTTCTTTAGACCCATCATGGTTACAATCAGGACCAAACTTACACAAAAGCAGCCAGAGCAGAAAACCAGTATTTGGAGTGATTTCGGGGGTGTCCCTCCCCCCAACTCTGGTTGCTTATAGAAATTCCACCATTAACTGTCCTGCATTTTAGCTCAAGGTTTTCAAGCCAGGTAGAAGGCAGATTTTCCTTGGAGAAAACTTACACATTCGTGTTGATGATGAACGTGAACGCAGTTTTTATACGCAACCGGACATGGGCAGAGGCAGCACTTTCCAGAGAGAGGGCGCTGTGGGGTGGGGGCGTGGCTTCACAGACCACGGCTCTGGCAGCCCACGTCTTTCGGATACCACAGCCCACGAGTGGACGTGGGAAAGGCTACTGAAAACTCTAAGTAGCTACAAAAACACTTTCTATTCTAATGTCAGAGGCCGAATTCTTGAATAGCCTGGGGACATTCTGAATACAAGAGTGCTTCAGAGTTTCGGGACCTTTCAGGGAGTCTTTGTGAGGCCGGGGAAAGACATGGGAAGACACTCAGCATTTAGTTTCCACCCGATTAAATCCTCCACAAAGATAAAACGAGATGTTTTTGTGGCTCTAATAGTGCCTGATGACTAAAAGTTCCCTGTAGTCATCTGACGAGAGAGCAGCCAGGAAGATCACTGAGAAGACTGCACTGAAAAAGGCAGAATCGAACTTTTTCACTTGCTGCTCTAGAAGACAGGGATTTGAAGTCCAATAACTCTCATGCAGTGAATGAATGGGAAAATAATGCAACCAGGTAGGAAAACCCCCCAGGGACTCACCTCATGGAGCCTCACCACTGCCACCTTACAAGGGCACCAAGTCCTCCATCCCGGCAGCCCCTCTGCTTGCCTTGTCTTTGTGTATCTTCCCCGTTTCACTAGAAACCACCATCTACAAATAAGCTCCTGGTCTTTTGGTCTTCCTACCTCTCCTGAGTATCACACAATGTGTTATCTACGGAAGAACTTGCCAGAACTTACTGCTGGTGCTGGTGTTTTATTAGTAGGCCACTTTACTTACCACTGAGACAGGAAGATGAGTACAGCCATCTTGGAAAAGGACTGGTAACGGCTTTGAGCAAAACAGGCCTCGGAAGCTAAAGAACAAGGGCCTTGGGGGCCTGAGTCCCAGAGACAAAAACCAGGTTCGCAGGAATAAAAGATGAACTTTATCTCTGTTACACTCACAAGTATACCTAGTTGCTACAGGACTCAACTGTAAACTTTATCTGTTCCAGTGCTTTCTCGCAGAAAATTCTCAGGCACTGCTTTCTCCTCACAGAAGCACTCCCTATTCCTGCCAGCCACCAGGGAGTCAACTGAAAAAGATTGATGATTTCTGGAAATTATCAGCGATCATGAGACAAACCCTCCCTGTTGTTTTAAGAGCAACTTGTCCCTGCTACTCGGGGAGCTGGCACTTTTTCCAGCTTCTCCCTTGTGCACAGACTCTCTCTTTTAATAAAAAGCTTTGCTTGTCTAAGAGTCTTGTGGAAGTGATATTCATTTTTATGGTATTGCTGTCCAAAGATGTGGAAAGGGCACGCTAACACCACCGTTACTACCAATTCCTAGTTCCTAACAGCTGCAGGCCCGTGTGGGCAGACCTCCACATCCCTGCTAGAATGAAGGGGTCTCTTACGTGGCCTCACCTTGCAGGTGTCTTTATTTTATGAAATGTGAACACTTGTTGGAGGGCGTATGTCTAGGTATATCAAAACTTTATAAGTCATTTTACATTGATGAGGAAGCTTCCCATTAAAAGAGCCATTCCCACAAAATTAAAACTCTTTTGGTACTGGGCATGGTTACCTAACTCAGCAATCTTGCTAGTCTTTACTCATTTTCTCTTTTTGAGAACTCTCCAAGCAGAACAAAACATGTGCTATTTGATTCACAAAGCAACCTTCTTAGTTTCCAGGCTACTGATTTGGGGATTTCTGGTGGGATCTTGAAATATCACAAAAACTCATCAGTCATATGTGTTTAGTTTCAGTACAACACAATGGAAGCAAATTCAACTGAGGCATGAATCATTTCCTCTAAAATATAAAAGGACGTATGGACAGATCAATTTCAGACTCCTCAAGGACAAGGGACAACATCTTGCAAGATTTTACTCCCTCAAAATCTTGCATACAATCTTCTTTTCTTAATTAAAATCCATGGGAGTTTACTTGTTAAATAAAACCTATGAGGTAAAAAAAAAAAAAAAAAAAAAAAAACCTATGAGGTAGAGATCTAAATGCTGAACAATCACGCTCTCGTAAATTCCTTAAGAAAGCTATTATTGGGTGAGATACAGTTCTCTCAACTGTGTTCCAGATCGTCAAGTAAGATATTTTTCATCAAGTTCAATGGCCTTTGAGAAGGCATCATTGGCCTGGCAGAGTCTGCTCTAGAGCTGGTAATTCTAAATGATATAAATCAGACTAGGGTGGGCAGTGGGGGTGGGAAAGGGATTTACAAAGCAGAAAGCACATATCAAAGTAACACTGAAACTTTCCAAACAGACTTTTGTATTATTTGGGCTTCATGGTGAGACATGAAAAATCATATACAAAGAGTACGTTCTCAGGAGATTTCTGATAGATGATTGAACCAGAAAAAATTTTCCTTATAAAAAATTCCTTATCATTTTAAATCTTTAATTCCATCAGAAACATATTGTTTGCTAGCAATGCTTTTATTCTGTTGTCTTTTCTGAACTTTATACGATTCATGACTTAGTAGAACAAAAATCTTATTTCTACGAAAGGACATGAAGGGCTGGTTTTCTTCCCCCGTGTATTTGATTCATCCTGTTTGACACGCAGTATGATTCATGTTTTTGCGACCACAGCCCTACTCCCTGTCTTTCATCACACTCTCTGGATGGACAGTATTAAATATGGCAATAACATGACATAATCACATCATGTTAGGGTATAATTCCCTTCTTGTACCAGTAACTAATTTAAACCTTTTAAGATGATAAACTCCTACCTTTGAAGAAGATCTTCTCTGAAGAAATTGTTCTTCCTTTGACTTCTTTAAACCAAAAGTCTTCTTGGCATTGCTCTGTGGGTTGAAGAGTGGGGAGAACGTTAACAAGACTTTCATCGTCAATCACAGCAGATTGTCAATAAGTTAATTCCAACTGACTCCTTGACGGGAAACACAATTAAAGGGGAAGCTCTGCAAGGGAAGACAAATCACGAATAGATTTGCCAAGACACATGGCTGCTGGTTTCAATCCAAAGTGACAGCAGAGAAGTGACTAAAACTCTGGTGACCATCCCCTTAATGGACCCTAATCAAAAGAGTCATGTCTGGTGCCTTTTTTTGGTCTACAGGAATAGAGGGGTTTGGGGTAATGCACATGTACAGTGTGGCTAAAATACCTCCTTGTTGTGTGATGAGGAGGAGGAGGAGAAGGAGAATTACTGTTGAAATACTTTATTTAAGAGAGTAGGAAATCTCTGTTTGAAAGGCCCCGAGTTTTCAGTGAGGGTCACAAAGAAATGATAGGTGCAGCCCAGAGCAGAAAAGACCCACCTGGGCTCTGACAAAGGGCCAGCTATGGACACTCAGAGCTTGACCATCTCCACGTCTCCTCTCCTCAGCCTGAATGTTTCCTTTGCAAGTATTCCAGCTGAGAATTAGCCAGCAAAGGACAGCACGGACTGGGAGGAAAACAATCACAGCTGAGCACATTAGGTCTCTCTCTCTCTCTTTTTTTAAGACAACCAATTCAGGGACACCCATGGTTTTCTAAAAGAGGATTTGTGGCTTTTTGGACTTTGGACTTTTGGAAACAGAAGTCATACTATCAACCTCTGAAAAACCTTTCAGAGAAGAGAAACAAGTGTCGATTCAGGAATTCCCGGCTGCACTCAAATATGAAGAGAACTACAAATCGCAAAATGAATCTATTACTCAAATAAAAAGATATGTGATCATCTCAGATGTTTTAGCTTATTCACTTGTTATAAAATGTCTTTTGTATTCAGTTGTGAAAAGCTTTATCTTAATTACATGTAAAACCACTCAATCAATTTTCATTGGATCGGATGCAATGATATTTTATCAGGACAAAATGTTAATATTGCGGAGGTTAGTGATTCTCCCTTGGAAGTAAAGGCGATTTTAGGGTAAATGAGGTTTTTCTTTCCTTGTCATTTAGTTCTCATTTATAAAATCTCTACGGGAGTGAAGGAAAGCGTCTACAAGGATCTGAAGCTATGTCTACAATAGCAATTCAACCAAACATATTGAACATTTCATATGTATCTGTCAACAGACTGCATAAATATAAATAAGAAAATAAGAATTAAATAAGCATGTGTCCTACATGAGGGATCTCAGTCCATGCACTGATGTGGAAACCAGAACTACCACCAACCACCATAAAATGCAGTATCTATAGAGTATACCATGAAACCACAAAAGAACAATCGATTCTACAAAGGAGCAACAAGGAAGGCTTTCCATAGAAGGTAACACTTGGGTTGGCAGCAAGGGCATTCTGAGTAGAGGGAAGGGCAGGAATTTGTCACTGTCCTCACTAAAAGCATCTCCACTGGGGATCTCATAGGCAGAGCAGAAGGTAAGCATTCTTGGGTCCACTGACCAAAATAAACCACAATCCTTTATCTCCAAATAATCATGGTAAGGCAGATATGCTATTCAAAAGGCAGCCTGTTCCTGCCTTCTTAAAGCCCCTGCGAAAACAAATTTCTGTGTGTGGCAAAATCAACAGAAACTTAAGAGAGTGCATGAGTTTGCCGAACTAAACCCTTTAAAGGCATCTTCACCCCACCGATTTGGCACCCTCGTTGTGTCTGAAGCATGTATACCACATTGCTGGCGAGCTACTGCTGAAAATCTCTGTCACAGATGACTGGAGGCCACCACTGAATACTGGGGAGTGAGTCAAAGACACAAATCAATAAAATTAATTTTACTGTATATTTTACCTGGAAGAGATAGGAGAACTAATATGTAACAGGCTCCACTATGCCCCAGACATGCAGGTGATGCACCAATTGCATACGCATCAATATTGCTTTGACACAGAGGCAGAAACTATAGCACAGAGAGGTGAAGTTAATGACCCTCGACACACAACTGGCAAGTCATACATCTGGAACACAAGGCTGCTTCTGTCTGAATCCCACACTCGTGCTTTTTCTACATCCCCCTGTGGCTTTTGAGAGAGGACAGGATAAACTTGGAGTGGGGATGCTACTGAGATCCAACTGGAGGGGAGCAGAAGAGGAAATTCTCAGAAAGAGTGTCAGAATGAGAGGAAGGCATTGAAGAAGCCAAGAAAGAAGAGGGTCAGGAAGGGAAAAGGATGGTCCACAGGGTCAAAACCTGCCGGAAGGACCCAAACGCGGAGAACTCGGCAGCTGTCAGTGGGAAGTTCCTGCAGCCCTGAGGTGGTACTCCTCACCCCCCAGCTCCTGTGGACTACACTTTCCTGCTTTCAGCGACAACTAGTGCACTACCATTTCTATGCCCCTCTGCCAAGTATACTTTTTATTAATAAGGTCTCACAAAAGGGGCAGGTATGAAAATACTACCGGGTATGGTACGGAAGAAGATATTTTGAACGTGGATTTTAAAAAGGAGGCAAGAGAATGTGGTTCTTTTGATAAGTTTGAATTGTTTTCAGAATAATTCAATTCAGGGCAAAATGCCCTAAAAACGACACCTACATAATTTCACACAGGTATGGTTTTCCATAGGCATCGCGTGGGAAAATGATTTCGTCCTTGCTCATGTGTATTACTGAGAGGGCACTGCCTCGTTTCTAACCCCCCTGTGATGATGTAAACCCTCAAGCCTCTGCAGAGACCACCAAAAGGCTGTGTATTCACTGTATTACGTGTCAGCAATTAGGCCAAACATTTCTAGGGAATGAATGTTTGCTACGTTCTTTACTCTGGCTTTGACAACTGTCAATGGGCTTTCATCCCCCTGAAACTCCTTTAGGTCCGTGGCATAGGGTAATACATCACTGCGAAGGGTTATTTTTCCAATAACAGAATAACTATTTTTTTAACCAAAATACAATCAACTTATGCTATTAAATAAACCCAGTCCAAAGTCAAAAGGTCAAGATGAGATCTGATGTAATTTAAAAGTCGCTTTCAGAAAAGTTGAATAACATCTAGGTGAAAAATGTAACACACCTAAAGGCCACGGTACACACAACAAGCCAATTACAATAGAAGCGACCCAACGGTGCCTAAGTATAATAGTAAAATTTTTCAATAATTCAAGAAAGTGACTAATTGCCCTAGCCACTCATAGAAAAATAAAATAATAGATTTTCTAATAGCTCCAAAATAAATCCAACGTGATTGGCATTAATTTTTGGCAGGATTTGTTTGTTTGTTTGTTTGTTTGTTGTGAAATGAGAGTCTATCACATTCAATACAACCAAAAATCTATTTTGCAAACACTCTTAGGTATATGAAAGTGTCAGCAAGCAAAAACACTCAAAATCTCACTTAGTGTACACTCTCTAGAACAACTGAGAGGACATTAAAAATGCTTACTCTTTGGTTTCTGTGAGGTCGATTTCTAAAAACTGGCCTTGGTAATGCTAATCTACGCTCTGGGACAGACTACATCCAAATATCAAGCATTTGACTCCTCAAGCCAATTCTGCTTTCAACTGTGACAATTATTTCCTGTTTACACTCTTAAAAAATATAGTTGCTAAACACTTTTCTGAACACCAATTCTGAAAACCTTACATGTAATGATATATTTATACCCCTGCACTATTATGTGTTTATGTTGCATGCAAAATCATTTTGTGCTTTTATAGTGAGGAAATGATAGTAATTGACCAAGTTATTTTTCATCTTTGGTCTTAACAAAACTTCAGTAGTATCAATCATGGACTAACTCCCAAGCTCTTCTTTTTTTCTTAACTTCCTGCCCTTGACATGATCCTTGGACTGAATCTGGGGCTCATTCATACTTATTAACTGGAGAGAAAAGGATAAACAAACAACCCTATTAAAATTGGCATTTATCTTTGGTTTCTCTGGGGTACGCCTGTCATCCAGCAGCCTGATTCAGCTCAGCATGACAAAAAGACAAAATCATCTTGAAACCCAGTTCTCCCCATTTCAGCAGCCTATGAAACAAACACATTCCCCAAAAGCAGAGAGTATGGTCTGAAATAAAGCAGGTTCTCAAGTAGTACCTCAACGAGATGGCACCCGGAGGGGCCCACCTCCACCACAACCTGGCTGGTGGGGCTTCTGGGGACACAGAGTCCCAACTTCTAATCCCAGGTGTAGCATAAAGTCCAATCTACTCTCGTAAGACAAACCAACTTGTTGGGCCTTGGGACCACCCTGACCTCTTAAATGTCAGGGTGAAGCAAGGCAGGGATCCAACCTGATGGGAAACCTGCAGGTGAACCAATGTGCGTTCTGCCTTACCTTTCAGAGAAATAAAACCACTGGTCCCTTGATAAATCAAATTAAACAGATTGAAGACAGACCATCCCCAGAAGCTTTTGAGTATTTCAAGTGACATCGTCATCTGCTACCCTGTAGACTGGTGCAAACCACCAACAGTGGGCAAATTACGATGATGATGGATAAATGCCGTCTTACTGTCTGTCAGTGCACTCGCCATCATGCTGTCACATACATTACTGGAACATCTCATGGTACATAGGCATGGCACATTTCATGGTTTCATAGGAGGAATAACTGTAAGTGGAAACCTAGAAATCCAGTGGGCAGTAATGCCAGCTGTTCACCAAAGAGCCATTGCCCCCTCAGTCATATAGAGGGGCTGTGGGGAAGAGGCTCCCATCCAGGGTCTATATATCCAGCTCCCCTTGTATCTGGGCAAGACCTTGAGATGTAAGAAAGCTAATATGTAGCACTTTTTTGTCCGGATGTTTAGGAAGCAAGTGTGTCTTTCCCATATTTCTTATCTCTCCACTGTTAGCTGTATGTCAATGCCCAATGTGACTTTGGAAGTCACATGGCCTGGCCTCTGTCGGTGGAGGTCCCTGAAGGGTGACAAGCAGAGATCCTTCCCTCCATGCAAACGGTCTATATTACCAGCGCTGGACCGTGATATGAGTTAGAAAGGAACTCTAATTCAGTGACGTTTCTACAGTTTAGGGGTTTGTTACAACAGCTAGCTCTGCCCTATCTAATAGAGTCAGCATGTCATGAACACAGTAGAAATTTAAATTAAATCTGTTCCTCATTGGTCCTTTTTTCTGTGTCTATAATCTAAGAGGAACAGTTTTTTTATTTTTTATTTTTTATTTTTTTATTTTTTGGGGGGTACACCAGGTTCAATCATCTGTTTTTATACACATATCCCCGTATTCCCTCCCTTAAAAGGAACAGTTTTAATTTTACAGTATTAGTGCATTCAGAGCAGTAGAGCAAAAGTGATTAAAGGCTATTAATAAGTCCTCTTAAAGATAATTAAAGTAACAGTGTTTACTTCATTTAGGGAAGAAAAAGTGTAAAGGAGGCTGGTTAAACTGTCAATGAATATATGGAGGTCCTAAAAATTTTATATCATAGATAGTAAGAAACTATTTCTCAACTTCACTAAATATAAGCCAAACAAATACAGCAGATTTACATGATGTTATAAAAAATAACATTGAACTTAGATCATAGGGAAGATTAGAAATAGAGTTTTCAATTTTATGGTACCAGAGGAGAAAGGGGAGGGAGAGATAAACTGGAAGATTGGGATTGACATACACACTTTACTATATATAAAATAGATAAACAACAAGGACCTAGCGTGTAGTTCAGGGAACTCTTCTCAATATTCTGTATGACATGTATGGGAAAAGAATCTAAAAAAGAGTGGATATATTTTGTATATGGATAACTGATTCACTTTGCTGTACATCGGAAACTAACACAACATTTTAAAGTGACTATACTCCAATACATTTTTTTAAAATGGTAATGGTAGCACAGTAAGTAGTGGGTTAAAACCTCAGCTTTTAAAATTCACCATCTCTTTGACCCATTAAAAGCAAATTAAATTTTTTGGAAAAAAAAATAGAGTTTTTGAGAGAATCTGACTCTCAGTAGGTGAGGCTGGAGATCCACTTTTCTAACAGGCACCCCCAGGGGGTCCTGATGTCTGCGGTCCTGGGCCACACCATGAGCATCACAGTGAAGTTGGTTAAACAGTGAAACACACCACTCTGTGAGACTGTCACATTTCCTTCCTAAAAGTAGTAGAATTGGAAAAATTTTTCAACCACGAGGTGGAAAATGAACTCTGTCAACAAACATCACAGAGCTCTGGGAATACAGACAAGTAAGACATGATTCCAATCCTTAAGCAGCTCATAGTCTTAGGAGAATGACTGTGAATGTATATCCGTGTGTACATGTGTGCGTGGGCGCGCATGTATGTAGAGTAGGTGGTGATGAGGAGAAGGAGGAAATCAAGATGATTCCAGGTTAAATTGGGTGAGATGAGATCTCATCCCATGGGTGAGAAGATGTCCCCCAGTGTAGCCCCTGGTACCCCAATCTCTCCTGGGCATCCTTGTCCTAGAACATAATCTCCAGAGAATGTTACCACCAACCAAGATACAGAATGAAATAGAGACACTCAACCCTATTCAAGAAGCAAAAGCAGTTCACTTTTACATATTTTACATATCAAACTTCTATGTGAAAGTGAAGGGAAGAAATTCTAAGGCAAACAAAAAATTTTTTTTATAAAACCACAGGCTGTATGAGGAGCTATTGTTTAATGGGTAGTTTCAGTCTGGGATGATGAAAAAGTTTTGGAGAAGGAGGATGGTGGTGATCACACAACAATGTGAATGGACTTATTACCCCTGAACTATACACTTAAAAATGGTAAATTTTATGTTCTATACATTTTACCACAATAAAAAAAAAACAAAACACGGCTATAGACTTTCAACTCCATAAGTTAATGACTACAATAGGATAGTTGTCAGAAAAAAAAAAATTCAAACTACACCTTACACTCTCTCATCAATACATTTTGTGTCCTTGAAAAGTCAGGAAAACATTAATTCATTCAACAAATACTTAATAAGCAACTACTATAGCCCAGACACTGTTCTAGGTACTGAATACATAGTAGTGAACACAACAAAATCCAGCCCTCATAGAGTATTTATTTACTCATCCTCTCATACACTCAACAGATATTTATTAAATGTCTATCACTTTATTAAATGCCCAAGCTCTACACTGGGCACCAGAGACATAATGGTGAAAACACAATGAAAATACCCACAAACCAGACCCTTCCTTGTCCTCGTGAAGCTTCTAGGCAACTACAGCAGACAGATATTGATCAAAGAGTCACAGAAATGAATCTAAAATATCAACTTTGAAAAGTCATCAAAGCAGAGATGCGTGGAGCTCCTAGTGTGTGATGATGGGAACTGGCTTCATCAAAAACAAGGCTGGTCTTTCTGAAGGAAACACTGTGTGAGCTGAGGTGTGATGAACGAGGCTGGGAAGGGACAGTGTGGCCTGAGCAGAGCAGAGGGAAAGGGGAGTGACCCCTGGAGAAGCAGGCAGATGCCCGGCCATGCGGAGCCCTGGAGATCTTGTGGTTTTATTTATTTATTTACTTACTACTTATTTATTTATTGGAATATAATTGCTTTACACTGTGCCAGTTTTTGAGGTACACCAAAGTGAATCAGCTGTATTTATACATATATTCCCGTAACCCCTCCCTCCTGCATCTCCCTCCCATCCTCCCTATCCCAGCCCTCTAAGTCATCGCCCATCATCGAGTTGATCTCCCTATGTTATGCAGCAACTTCCCTAAAGGACCCTGGGAAGCCATGGATGCACTTTAGTGAGGCTGGGGGTGGGAAAGGAATTATTTCATCAGAAATAATACTCATTTTGCTGTTCTAACAATTTTAAAACAGCCAACTGAAAATGATGTCAAAAACAAGTGAATTCCTATATAGCTATAAAAATAGGTGAAACTCAAGCTTTCAGATGAAAGGTTGTATTTAACATATCAAAGAATTATCATGATCAGATGAGAAATTAGGAACAGCACTCCATTTTTTTATTCTTTAGTGTTGATCAAACACCGAGTCTCAAGTTTCTACTGTATAATCTACTAATGAAGTTGAATTTGATTAAAAGTGAGTCACCTGAATTTGCAAGCCGGGCAAATTAAGTTGCCCACACTTGATTAATACTGTTTCAAGTGGATACTCTGGGGGCAAAAAGTGAAACAGTTTGATCAAAGAAATGAAGTGTATTAAACTTCACAAAATATGATGACGGGCATCTTTCATTAACATGTAAAGTGAAAACGGGACAGATAACTAAATGTTGCACTAATCTGATTAATATTTAAGAACTTGAACAAAGAATCAAATGCACAGCATTTCTTCCTTTAAAATATGGTTAGCAATGCTAATATATGCTGTTGAACAGGAAAAAAAATTCAGACTGGCATCATGCCAGGTGCTAAGAACAGATATATATGGGAAAAGGAAACACTCTATCTTTTGTATATAATCAGGTTTGCCATATGCTCCCTATTTTAATTTGCACACATTTAAACATTCAATAAGTACATGACAGACATTTCTGCATTTCAAATTCTGGACAAAAAATACGAGTAAGGAAACATCAAACTCTTGATTGTGTAGTTGAGCTGGTCTGACCCCTGAACAACATAGTTCATCCCAGACTATCTCTCAAAGTTCAGAAAAGTTGTATAAACTTGACCCATATAATTTGCACGATTCACCTTTTCACCAAATTGTCATGATACAATTCAGATCTGTCAATTCATTGTTCTGCTTAAATTACCTTAGGAATGCTATGTAGAAGCCAGAAGAATGCTCCCAAGGATGCTTTAGCCACATTTTATTATAAACTACCAAAGCCCCCTTGATTTTATAGGTCCTGGGAACCATGGCTTATTAGCAGAAGCCTCTACTATTATCATTTTCAGGGACCTGGCTTTACAAAGATCTTAAAAGTTTAATGTGACTTGATTTAAAACCTAGTAATTATATTGTTCTATCAACTTACACTTTGTTGCGACAAATTTTAAAATAACTGGGTACAAAACATTTTAAATTGCATGTGCAAAATTCTTCTAATTTTTAAGAACGTTTATTGAAATATAATTGACATACAATAATATTTAAAGTGTACAATTTTATATATTTTCTTATTAGTAATGTATATATGGCAATCCCAATCTCCCAAAATGTTCTTCTAATTTTTAAAGCACAGTTTTAAATACCCAATTGAATTACCCATTGGTATCAAAACTATAGTTCATATTCTTAGCAGATTTTACAAATAATAAGTCAGATTGTAAAGAAAGGGATGAAAATGCAGTAAATCAGATTTAGGAACAGTAAAGAAGAATGAATGCATTTCCCATAAAGGAATTTTTAAAGAGTTAAAAGCATGATTTGTGCATCTTTCAGTTGTTGGCACTAAACCTATCTCACCATAAAAATGAAATGAGAAGAGGTTTGAAAAACTTTCAAACATTCGAATAAAAATTAGACATTTCTCATTTCTTTCCATCTTTTGTTATCAGTTTTCAAATCTGGCAAGTCCTTTTTGTTTCAAAATTCTCTTTAGATGCACTAGTTTAGTCTCTTCTTGATACAGACATGAATTCACAAGTAGACCCCTCACTTTTACTTTTTCCCACAACTTCCTGAGTAGTTGCCATGCTCACTGAACTGAATTTGAGGTCTTTTCATAATACTGCTCTGGAAGGAAAAAGGAATGAACCACAACAGAAGCAAAACTAAATAGGTCCCCAACACAACTTTGATGTCGCTTCAGTGATGGTTTCCATAATAGTGACTGGCACCCGGGGCCTCCTAATGAGGATTTTTGTCTCCATTTCTTAGTTGTCTATGCAAGCACTAATTTTCAACTTTCGTTGTATTGATTTTTTGACCCGAAGGAAACTTTCTGAGCATAAAAAGGAAACAAAACAAAAAGCAAAGGAATCAAACAGGATTTCAATTGAGGCTTGGGAGAACGCCCAATCACACCTAAGCCTACCAATACAGATTTCTCCCTAGGAGTATCTGAGCACAGTGGCCTAACCCTGGTCAGTACCAATATGGCTTTGAGAGTTTCAGGCCTCTCAGGTCTCTAAATCAGCCTTCCAACTTGAGAATCTGAAACCCTGGTCTTATAGAAATCGCAACACTATTAGTTCCAGGTCACTGACCAAAGTTAAGTTCAAATATGAAGCTGTCCACTTAAAAAGAGGTCATCTTTAATGCAACATGACCTGTATTAAATGAACCATTATTTCTAAATAAAGCAATCAAATTATGAATTCAATAGCTTACCAGGTGACAGTATGCAAATCACTTTCTGGCTGTGTACAAAATAGGGTAAATAATCCTGACCTATCTCCTAAGGTCTCTGGGGACAATTCATTTAAGAATTCTCTAAGCGCTATATAAATGTTACTGGTGTTATGAAAGCTTGGTTTTATTGTCATCGGAACACCACCATCATAAAAAGGCATTCAGAGGTTTGGTCAGAGGTGAATTAACAAAACAAGGTCTATGCTAATACAAGTGCCCTCTGACCTGGGATCACTGAGCTTGAAAAATCAGACAGATCAGAATGTAAATGAAGTTTGCATTTTCAGAGAATGTTTTTGTTCATTTATTTCCTATTCAAGTCTTTTGCTTTGAAAATCATTACTTTGGAAGCAAAACAACCATTCCATTTTCAATTTCCACCTCCCCCTCATCCCACCCCACCCTCCTTTTTCTGCATTATTCTCATTGCTATTCCCAGTATCATTTGCATTAAAGCATGACATTGAAGGCATCCAAGGTCTGTCTTTCTGAACTCTCTGGCACACCCAGAAAACATGCCTGGCAGTAGACATGGGCTGTGCAGACACCAAATTTCTTTCATTTTAAGAGTTTTTCAAAAACTGTGTGGTTACCAGACTTTCCTTACTTTTAGAGAAAGTAAGTTCCCTCTCCCCAGTTAAATTTCCATGATTCATTTGTTTATTTGACAAATAGTTACTGAGAAGCTAGTCTGTACCAGGCACTGTCCCAGGTGCTGGGAAGAGCAATGAATAAACAGGGCAGAAATCCCCGCTGTCATGTAGCTTACAGTCTAGTGGGTGAAGACAAGTAGAAAGCAAGATAAATAATTCAATAAATAGAATATGTTAGAAAGAAAAAACAAAGTATGGTGAGAGGATGGGAGGGCAGAGATGGGGAGGGGTTGACATTTTTAATATGATGGTCGGGGCAAACTCCTTGAGAATGTGTAATCTGAGTAAAGATTTGAGGGAGGTGAGTGTGAGAGCTACTGGGGAAGGGTTTTGCAGGTAAGGCAAGAGTTCTGAGGAAATGCAAAGGCCCTGAGGTATGAGTTTGCATGTTTCAGAATACCAAGAAGGTCAGGGTGGCTAAAGGGAGTGAGCAAGGGAGAGAAAAGCAGGAGATGAAGGCAGAGATGGAATGGGGTATCAGATGAGCTTGGGCTGTTATATCACTGCAAGGCCTCTGGCTTTCACTCTGAGTAAAACAGAAAGCCCTTGAGAGGTTCTGAGCAGAGGAATGACATGATCTGAGGTCCATTTTAAAGACTAAAGTAGGCTGTATTGAGAACAGGCTGCAGGGGAGCACAGTGGATTCAGGAAGACCATGTAAAAGGCTATTGCAACAGCTCAGAGCAGATATTAGTGGATTAATCCAGTGGAGGCGGCACATGGGTAGAGCCTCACAGCTTTCAATTTGTGTCTTTTGTTTCTTTGTTTTTAAGCTCTTTATTGGAATATATTTGCTTTACACTCTTGTACCAGTTTTTGAGGTAGGCCAAAGTGAATCAGCTGTATTTATACATATATCCCCATATCCCCTCCCTCCAGCGACTTCCCCCCACCCTCCCGGTCCTGGCCCTCTAAGGCATCACCCATCATCGAGTTGATTTCCCTTTGTTATACAGCAACTTCCCACTAGCTATCTATTTTACAGTTGGCAGTATATATATGTCTATGCTACTCTCTCACTTCATCCCAGCTTCCCCTTCGCCCCCCACCCCCCCAACTTCGTGTCCTCCAGTCCATTCTCTGCATCTGCATCCTTATTCTTGCCCTGTCACTGGGTTCATCACTACCATTTTTTTTTTTTTTTAGATTCCATATATATGAGTTAACATGCAATATTTGTTTTTCTCTTTCTGGCTTACTTCACTCTGTATGACAGACTCAAGGTCTATCCACCTCATTATATATAGCTCCATTTCATTCCTTTTTATAGCTGAGTAATATTCCACTGTATATATGTGCCACATCTTCTTTATCCATTCATCTGTTGGTGGGCATTTAGGTTGCTTCCATGTCCTGGCTATTGTAAATAGTGCTGCAATAAACATTATGGTACATGTTTCTTTTGGGATTATGGTTTTCTCTGGGTATATGCCAAGGAGTGGGATTACTGGATCATATGGTAGTTCTATTTTTAGTTTTTTAAGGAACCTCCAAACTGTTTTCCATAGTGGCTGTACCAACTTACATTCCCACCAATAGTGCAGGAGAGTTCCCTGTTCTCCACACCCTCTCCAACATTTGTTGTTTCTAGATGTTTTGATGATGGCCATTCTGACCCGTGTGAGGTGATACCTCATTGTGGCTTTGACTTGCATTTCTCTAATGATTAGTGATGTGGAACATCTTTTCATGTGTTTGTTGGCCATCTGCATGTCTTCTTTGGAGAAATGTCTATTCAGGTCTTCTGCCCATTTGTAGATTGGGTTATCTGCTTTCTTGGTATTAAGCTGCATGAGCTGCTTGTATATTTTGCAGATTAATCCTTTGTCCGTTGCTTCGTTGGCAAGTATCTTCTCCCATTCTGAGGGTTGCCTTCTAGTCTTGTTTATGATTTCTTTTGCTGTGCAAAAGCTTTTAAGTTTCATGAGGTCCCATTTTCTTGATTTTATTTCCATGATTCTAGGAGGTGGGTCAAAAAGGATCTTGCTTAGAGTGTTCTGCCTATGTTTTCCTCTAGGAGTTTTATAGTGTCTGGCCTTACATGTAGGTCTTTAATCCATTTGGAGTTTACTTTTGTGTGTGGTGTTAGCAAGTGTCCTAATTTCATTCTTTTACATGTGGCTGTCCAATTTTCCCAGCACCACTTCTTGAAGAGGCTGTCTTTTTTCCATTGTATATTCTTGCCACCTTTGTCAAAGATAAGCTGCCCATATGTGCTTGGGTTTACCTCTGGGTCCTCTATTCTGTTCCATTGAGCTTCCTTTCTGTTTTTGTGCCAGTACCATACTGTCTTGATCACTGTGGCCTTGTAGTATAGTTTGAAGTCACGAAGCCTAATTCCACCAACTCTGTCTTTCCTTCTCAAGATTGCTTTGGCTATTCGGGGTCTTTGTGTTTCCATACAAATTGTAAGATTTCTTGTTCTAGTTCTGTGAAAAATGCCATTGGTAATTTGATAGGGATTGCGTTGAATCTGTAAATTGCTTTGGGTAGTACAGTCATTTTCACAATGTTGATTCTTCCAATCCAAGAACATGATATGTCTCTCCACCTGTTTGCATCATCTTTGATTTCTTTCATCAGTGATTTATAGTTTTTTGCATAGAGGTCTTTTGCCTTCTTAAGCTGGTTTATTCCTAAGTATTTTATTCTTTTTGTTGCAATGGTAAATGGGAGAGTTTCCTTAATTTCTCTTTCTTCTTTTTCTGTGTTAGTGTATAGGAATGCAAGAGATTTCTGTGCATTAATTGTGTATCCTGCTACTTTACTAAATTCATCAATTAGTGCTAGCAGTTTTCTGGTAGAGTCTTTAGGGTTTTCTATGTATAATATCATCTGCAAAGAGTGACAATTTTCCTTCTTCTTTTTGAATTTGGATTCCTTTTATTTCATTTTCTTCTGTGATTGCTGTGGCTAAAACTTCCAAAACTATGTTGAATAATAATGGTGAGAGTGGACACCCTTGTCTTGTTTCTGTTCTTAGAGGGAATTCTTTCAGTTTTTCACCATATAGAATGATGTTGGCTTTTGGTTTCTCATATATGTCTTTTATTATCTTGAGGTAATTTCCTTCTAACAGCTTTCAATTTGTAATCACATCCTTCTTCTTCATTGAGCTGTGGTTTCTTAGCTGAATTACTTCTCTACGAAAGTATTTTTTCTTTAAAGTATTCCCTGCCATACCCTCCCTGTCAATAATAATGCTTTCCCTCCCATCAGACCATCTTAGATAGGGTCAAACATGCCACTTTTGGATATAGTCAAATCAGCACGTAAACTACTCTTAAAAGATAAACTGAGGTATATTAAAAAATTTTAGGAGTTTATTATTTGAGGGAAAATCTATTCAAATCAGGTATCCTCCAATCTAGTGGATAGAAAGAGGCTCCGAGGAGCTGTACAAAATGAAAGACCTTGATAGGCAGAAGGGAGAGGGAACAGGGAAGTTACATTAGGCAAAAAGTAGGTTGGTTATTGCAAAGTTACACTCCTTCAGGGAGTAGCAGGGTCTGTCAGGCAAGTAACCTCACTAGTGCTAATCAGACAACTCCTGATTGGCTGGCTTAAGATTCCATTTCTGTGCAAATCAAAATTATAGTGAGGTACCACCTCACAGTGGTCAGAATGGCCATCATTAAAAAGTCTACAAATAACAAATGCTGGAGAGGGTTTGGGAAGAGGGAACCCTCCTACTCTGTTGGTGGGGATGTAAGTTGGTGCAGCCACTATGGAGAACAGTATGGAGGTTCCTTAAAAAACTAAAATATAGAGTTGTCATACGATCTAGCAATCCCACTCCTGGGTATATATCCAGACAAAACTCTAATTTCTAAAGATACATGCACCTCAATGTTCAAGGCAGCACTATTTACAATAGCCAAGACATGGAAAAAACCTAACTATCCATCAACAGACAAATGAAAAAAGAAGATATGGTGCCTATATACAATGGAATACTACTCAGCCGTAAAAAAGAATGAAAAATGCATTTGCAGCAACATGGATGCACCTAGAGATTATCATACTAAGTGAAATAAGTCAGACAGACAAAGACAAATACCATATGATATCACTTATATGTGGAATCTAAAATATGACACAAATTAACCTACCTATGAAACAGACTCACATAGAGAACAGACTTGTGGTTGCCAAGGTGGAGGGGAAGTGGGGGAGGGATGGATTGGGAGTTTGGGATTAGCAGATGCAAACTATTATGTATAGAATGGATAAACACAAGGTCCTACTGTATAGCATAGGGAACTGTATTCAATATCCTGTGATAAACCATAATGGAAAAGAATATGAAAAAGAATGCGTGTGTGTGTGTGTGTGTGTGTGTGTGTGTGTGTATAACTGAATTACTTTGCTGTACATCAGAAATAAACATAACATTGTAAATCAACTATACTTCAATAAAATAAATTAAAATAAATAACAGGTGACACAAAAAAAACAAAACAAAACAAAACAGATTTCATTTCTGGGAGAGCTGAAACCATATAGTTAAGTCTCAGTTTGGTGACGTGAGGCTTATTTAGCATACGTGACTCCATTTGGGGCCTGTTGTATTAATTTTAACACTACTTTCTAAAAGCACAAATGACTTGATAGGGTTCTACTGAAGTTCTCAGTAAAGATACCTGCCACTCTTCAACAAGCACCGCGTTACACTATAGACTGTGGAGTGAAAGCCTCCCTCTGAACAGGATGGGGAATGAGGAGAGATCGGAGTGGGTACAGAAGTCTGGGATGAGGCCAGTACCTCTACAAATCTGCTTGCATTTTGAGTTAAGTCCCACCAGTAGTGCACAAAAACATTTTTTGAAGTAAATTATTATCCTGGTTTCATATTCTCTTAAGTCTGTATAAAACAAAGAAATGCTCACTGCCTTTTAACTCCTGTGTGTGTAAAATTCAATACTTCTTTTGAAAAATCTTGGGGCCACTATAATCAGATACCATGTACCAGGCAAGTCTGAGCCACGCCATGAGTGCTGAGAAACAAGGACAGACACTCCCTTCTCCAAATAGAAAAGAGGTGGCTGCACTTAAGCAAAATTCCATGAACACTAGGAGGGTGGTGGCCATGCCAACAGCCCAAAGAGAAGATTCTGAAATAGCCTCTGAGGGAAAAGGAGGAAACCCCATCAGTCTTTTCAACCAAACTGGAGGGAACGTTCTTGGCAACTTCAGGACCTATGGTGAAGGAGGAACATGTAACGAGAGTTCTTAGATTACCAGGGGGTCTTTTCTAGGTAGGTGACAGAATTCTTTTTATCTGGGTCTCATTTACTGCAGAAGAATTGAGCATGAGAATTTCTTTTTTTGTTAGTTTATTTATTGAAGTGTAGTTGATTTGCAATGTTGTGTTAATTTCTACTGTACAACAATGTGATTCTGTTACACATATACATGTTTCTATATATTCTTTTTCATATCCTTTTCCATTATGGTTTATCATTGGATACTGAATATAATTCCTTGTGCTATGCAGTAGGACCTTGTTGTTTACCCAGAGAATTTCATTCTATAAATTAAGTGATATATGACCTTTATTAATAGATTATTACTTTAAATAAGTTATCTCTTTTCTTAATTTTGGGGGACATATCAGAAAAAAAAATACATCTTGACATTTAGAAAAAAAAACTTTCCCTGAGTTTGGGGTCTTTTGCTGTGTTCTAGTTCCTTCAAGGATCTGCATTGCCTGCTCCTTTATCTCCTTCAGGGTTTGATTCAATGTCTTCTTCTTGATGAGACCTTCTATGGCTGCCATGTCCCAAATGGCAACCTACATTCAACTCCCTATCTCCTTTCTCTGCTTTTTCTCCTTAGCACTAATCACCATCTAACATATTACATATTTGATTGATTTATTCTGTTTATTATCTCATACACTAAACATGGCCTTACAAGGGCAGAGATTTTGTCTGCTTTGTTCATGCTGTATTCCCAGTGCCTGGAATGATGACCAACACATAGAGAACATCCACAAATATCTATTGAAAGAATGGGCGAGTTCCACAGAGTGCATAAAATTAACACAGTGTTAACTGGAAATGTTATTAATAAAAGATCAGTTTTGGCTAGCACATGAATACAAAGGTTTTCTGGAAGGATACACAAGAGGCTGAAATTAGCATTTACCTTGGGAGAGGGTTGAGGGGGAGAAATTTACATATAATTTCACAGCTGTATGTACTATTCATATCTTTAGATCATTGGAATGTTTATTATCATTCAGAGATGTCTGGGTGATGGGAATTAAGCGCCATTTAAAATTCTTTTTAGGTCTACAAATAACAAATGCCGGAGAGGGTACGGAGAAAAGGGAACCCTCCTACACTATGGGTGGGAATGTAAGTTGGTGCAGCCACTATGGAAAACAGTATGGAGGTTCCTCAAAAAACTAAAAGCAGAGCTACTGTATGATCTAGCAATCCCACTCCTGGGCATATATCTGGACAAAACTCTAATTCAAAAAGATACATGCACCCCTATGTTCATAGCAGCACTATTCACAATAGCCCAGACATGAAACAACCTAAGTGTCCATTGACAGATGAATGGATAAAGATGTGGTACATGTATACAATGGAATAGTACTTAGCCATAAAAAAGAAGAAAATAATGCCATTTGCAGCAACATATATGGATTTAGAGATGACCATACTAACTGAAGTCAGTCAAAAAGAGAAAGACAAATACCATGTGATATCACTTATAAGTGGAATCTAAAATATGGCACAAATGAACAGACTCACAGAGAACAGACTTGTGGTTGCCACGGGGGAGGGGTGATGGAGGGATGGATTGGGAGTTTGGGGTTAGCAGATGCAAACTATTATATAGAAAATGGATAAACATCAAGGTCCTACTGTATAGCACAGGGAACTATATTCAATATCCTATGGTAAACCATAATGGAAAAGAATATGAAAAAAGAATGTGTTTATATATATGTATAACTGAATCACTTTGCTACACAGCAGAAATTAACACAACATTGTAAATCAACTATACTTCAATAAATAAATAAAATTATTTTTGTAATGTCCAGTAGTAAGAAAACTAATAAATATTCATTTAACATTAGTTAACCACATACATGTGTAAAAGCCTACACATAACATACCTAATGTGTCTGACGAGACATGCAAAATTAATATACAAAGATACACTGAATAACTCTTCTACTTTTTAAGTGCTCAAAGATCTCAAACATAACAGGATTAACAAATCTGGCTTGAGAGGTATGTTGGTACCAAAGACAAGACTTCCCAGTAATCAGGGCACTCTGAACACTGAAGAAGGAGGCAGATAAGAGTGCATTCTCACAATTTTATTTACACTAATGACATGGTAGCGAGTATTTCAATTGGGGCCAGGGCTTGAAAGCATTTCGGTTTTCATTTGAATTTCAGGGCAAGGGTATTATGCAATAGAGTACCCATAATGAGATTTCCTGAGAAAAATGAAAGGAACTATGAAAAGCAGAATACAGTCAAGAAAGTCAAAGAGAAGTGGGTTGACAAAGTAGTAGAATTAAACTCTAAGAGCATAGTTATTTAAAGAGTAGGAAAGTTCAGAATGAAAAGAAGGCTGACATGGCAAGTGAATGCAACTTGTTAACAGCAGAATTAAATACTATTTTCAATTTACTTCAGGCAAGTATGAGTCTTGGGTCATGTGTTATATAAAGGGAAGATTTATCGATTTGATAGTGTCTTTTCTGGAAATGAAATGTAAATATCAATTTTGAGAAAGGTGCCCTGGAGTCTTATTTGAAATTAACAAAGCAATGCAAATTTCTCAAAAGAATCCAGGGACAAGGGAGAAAAGCACTAAAGGGACAAGACCTGTTTTGCAGAGAGAAAAGGAACCATGAACCTCATGAATCATGTTATGAGGGTATCCCTTATCCCTCAATTCTTTTAACATCACTAAGTGAATTTGGTATTTTTTTTCACTTTTCTCTCACTCTCTGGATTATTCCATTTTCCAACCAAGGGCTTTGATTTTATTTTTAATCGACCTAACACCAGCTGTTGCCAGAGCCTTCCTATTAAAGGGCTTAGTTCAAAGAGTCTGATCATTAAAGCAAACACTGAGCACATGGAGGTAACACAGTGTTTTGGAAAGAGCACTAGTCCGAATGCTCGGGTCAGAATCCAGCCCTGCACGTTCTGCATTGGAGAGCTTGGAGCCTGCCGCTGAATCTTACTTTTCTCATCCTTAAAACGGGGATAATAAGGCCTGCCCTTTCTAGAGAGGATGCTTGAGAGGATCAAACTAGACAATGCAAACTGAAAAGTACTATAGATGAATGTGATTTTTACGGCAATTTTTATGTTATTTTACTATTGCCAAAGGAAAGTATCAACAAAAAAGAGAAAACTGCCCCAGGAAAACAGCAGAATGTCTTTCCATACACTTATTCTATGTCCAGCTGTAATACAAGTCAGATATTGAGTATTTTGGGGGATGTTTTCAAGGATGCAAACTTTGTTGCATTAGTATAATCACACCATGTTTCATCTTATGCAGTTCAAAACCCTGAGAGACAGTGAATATCATCTCACAGGTGGTCTTTTAAGACACATCATCAGCGAAAGCTAACATATCCAATCATGGCATTTTAAAAAATGTGTTCCTAATCCAGTTGTTTTTATTCTCTTGATCTCTCTGGAATACAGGAGAATACAGAAAACTTGGGGAAATTCTCAAGCTAGTGCAGAAAGAACGACAATAGAATCCCCTTTTTAATCAAAAAGGCAAACGGCTAAGGCTTATACCACAGTTTGTGTGTGGAAAGTACTGCATTACAGTATAAAGAACAACAGGAATGGAGCATTTAAGGAAGAACAAGGCCTGGCTGGGAATTGTTTTCAGGTAATATAAGAATGGCCCATGAGACCACTAAGAACGAATATCTATACACAGGATGACAAAACACATTAAAGTGACATTAACATATCCTGTTGCTGTACCCCAACAGCAAACAGAAACCTGTGAGCACTTACTTTTCGCTGAACTGTGCTCATAGTTGACTAGCAAAAAATACCTGAACTAAATGCCCCCACCCAAGTCTCTCTTTTAAGTGTTGAACAAGCTTTATGTGAAACACACTGATTTTTGATACAAACTCCATGCAGCAAATCAACACACTAAATGAAACCAAATCAATGAACAGAGACCAAAAAGCCCAAGACCAGCCTTTACGGTTGGAATACAATTCTAATTTTGGCTTTGGTTTTAAACAGATCATTAAAATGATACCTGAGAGGGGGAACAAAGATCAGTCCATCCCAGGAAGCAGTCACACCTCACTGCCCTCTGTACAGAAACAAGCATAGATATTACCTGACAGAAGAAGTCATCTCACTGCTTCCTGCTTTTTTCCAGGAGCGAAAGGAAAATCTCAAACAGAGCACTCATCCCAGCACATTTCTGCAAATAAAACACTGGCATCTGATCCCTGCTGTGGCTGGACCCGACCCGGTGCAGTAAAATGTTAAAGTCCTCTCTGCGGTGATCCAAAGCTGCTCAGACCTCTGGGGCCTCCCAGGGTGATCAGCCTGGCTTTGTGGCAATACAATGGGGGTTAAACATTTCCCCGTATCCATTGAGAGGCAACAGAAATCTGTTTAGTTGCTCAAAGTTATTTAGCCAAATGCACAATAGGTAAGGGTTTGGTAATATCATTGTGTTAAGAAAGTAACTGCCTTGGGATTAACATGTACACACTGCTATATATAAAATAGATAACCAACAAGGACCTACTGTACAGCACAGGGCACTCTACTCAATATTTTGTGAAAGAATCTGAAAAAGAATGGATATAAATATATAGGTAAAACAGAATCACTGTGCTGTACACCTGAAACTAACACAACATTGTAAATCAACTATACTTCAATAAAAATTTTTTTAAAAAACAAAGTACCTGCCATATTTTCACCTATGAGGGGAGAATGTAAGGTGTTCCAGTTTCCTCTTTTTTGAAACCTAGTGTTAACTTGAAACATTTTAGAATTCCGTATCTAGTCACTGCTTATTAAATATTATTGCTTTATAGGACAAAAATAACCACTTGAGACGGGCTTGTTTTTTTCAGCATCAGGACTTACTTTACAAACATGTGTAACCTGGCATCCAGATGACTCCCAACAATCATTTCTGCCTTTTTTTCCTTTCATGGCAGCCTAGAAACTATGTGCTCCAACTAATGTAATGTGAGATCTTAGTAAAAACAAGTATTCTAATTATTTTTCTTTGTTTCCTTTCCCCTACCGACGTACTTCTCGATTTCATTCCTCCCATGGTCACTAGTATTTACCTACCCAACCTGTAAAAACTTTTAAAACGTTGGTCATTATTATTTTTGTAAGTCAGGTATTATTGATACATAAGTACATAAATAAAAATAATAA
Organism: Hippopotamus amphibius kiboko; assembly: GCF_030028045.1. Taxonomy (NCBI): domain Eukaryota; kingdom Metazoa; phylum Chordata; class Mammalia; order Artiodactyla; family Hippopotamidae; genus Hippopotamus; species Hippopotamus amphibius. The sequence continues at coordinate 84,084,313 of NC_080189.1, read as the reverse complement.
ATGGTGAGCAGGTATTTTCATTAGAGTGCTAAGGCCATCAGGGTTATATTTCATATTAAGAAGACCTAAAGAAAGTAATGGAGGGTGTTTTAATGGAGTATGTATTTTTATAGTACCACCTCACTGTTGGCATTGCCACAAATCCTTAAGCCACCTGTTTTTGGCAAAATTTCTAATGATTATTTTCAAGCTTCAAGGTACTCTAGAAAAGCTTCAAGAAAAGAAGCATTACAAGTCATTCACTGGCTATGATTCAAGATTAGAAAGTGTCCATTTACTAGATCTTCAATTACAGTGATTCACTTCTTAGGAACAAACCTAAAAATCTGTTCCCCATTTATTACAGTGACGGTCATGAACAATGGGTGGATATATTTCTTCGAAGCTCTTTTCAGCGCTTCTTACGACTTGCTTAGCATCAAGCCTCTCTTCACAAAAGCACAACCAACGTGTAACACCATCTACTTCAAAGCATATTGTCCGGGAGATTAACAATAACCAGAGCCACATGACCTCGGAAACCCAACCAAGTAGAGACATCAGAGAACCCTGATGGGGTCCTACCTCCGCACATCTGTTTCTCTGCTTAACACGTCCTAATGGGCTTTGAATTATGCTTTTAAAAAACTGGAAAAATGTAAACTAATTTTTGGATTTCTTTTCCACTCTTTTAAAAGATAAAACAAGTAGAGGGGCAAAGCCTTTAAAGTTACTTCCTCCTAATGACACAGCTCCTGCTCTGTATCTGTGCTGTTAATAGCACCAGCTGGTAGGAAACAGAAAAGAATCAGCTCCTCCACTCACCAATACGGCAGACACTGCTGGGGACAGAAAGCAGGCTAGAGAGTACTGCTGCTCCTTGCTACCCCTTATGGGTATTTTCCCATCATATCTTAGGAGTGAACTCTCAAAATGTAAACCTTCCCATTGGAAAGTAGAATGTGCCTATGTCTTTCTATTAATATGCTAACATAACCTTTTCTTTTCCTAGTGGGCTATTCCCACAGGTAGAAAAAAGGCTCACGCACCAGTGTGAAAGAAGGTTGTATTTTAAAGGACGGCGTAAGGACTACTTAAAATGGTGCTTTAAAAGGCAATTGTGTTCCGAACAGTCAGGGCTGAAAGGAGGAGAGACAAGGCTGATTATGCAGCATGACTGACCGGGCCTAATCAGGATTATTTCAGCACACTGCTTCCCTACAGCCGCAGGCCCATTAAACGCTAAACGCTTCTGCGGGCCCACTTCCCGCTCTGTCTCCCACTGTGACCTGTTACTTTTCCACAGTGGTTACTCAGTGCGCTTCTCAAAACATTTTTCGGTAAACGGAGGTACTGGGTTTAACAGGCTCTTCCAAAGGCATCATCAGATCCGTCACTTTTTGACAAGAGTGGGTGTTGTCCCACTGTAAAACAGCACCATAGGGGATGCCGTGCAGAAGCGGACGCTTGGAAGGAATTCTGTAATCTCGCGATATATTTTTATTCGGAAAGTGAAAGTCGACAGCTACGACTCCTTCCACAAAAGTTGCTCTAGCTTTGAAAATGTAACTTTGGAAAGTCTCGTTTTAAACTCATCAGGCTATGAGCTCTTATCACCCTGCTGACCACATCATCTCAGAAAGGTAGCTCCGATCTGGGGACCAGGTGACGGCAGCTTGCGGCATCAAAATCTATATTCTGCTTTCTGTTTCCTGTATCCAGTCCCTCAGATTGTCCAGACTCAGCTATTTCCGGCAGGTAACTGATTTTCTGTAGGCTATGACTTGGTACCCATTTTAATTTAAGTACCTAAAATATGAGATGGGCTTTGTAACAGATATACGTCTTCATTTAAACCTAAAATTATGTATCTAAATTTTGATTAAAATAGATACAATCGGAAATTTTTAGTTTTTTTAAATTGAAGTATAGTTGATTTACAATGTGTTAGTTTCTGGTGTATAGTAAAGTGATTCACATATATATATTCTTTTTCATGATTATTTTCCATTATGGTTTATTACAGGATATTGGATATATATAGTTCCCTATGCTATATAGTGGCACCTTGTTGTTTATCTATTATATACATAGTAATTTGTATCTGCTAATCCCTAACTCCTAATCTATTCTATCCTCTTTCCCCTTTGGTAACCATAAATTTGTTTTCTAAGTCTGTGAGTCTGTTTCTGTTTAGTAAATGAGTTCACTTGTGTCATATTTTAGATCCACATATATAAGTGATATCATGTAATATTTATCTTTCTCTGTCTGACTTACTTCAATTAGTATGATAATCTCTAGGTCCATTCATGTCACTGCAAGTGGCATTATTTTGTTCTTTTTTTATGGCTGAGTAGTGTTCACATGTATATATATATAAATATACACATACACACACACGTGCCACATTTTCTTTATCCACTCATCTGCTGATGGACACTTAGGTTTCTTCCATGTCTGGACTATTGTAAATAGTGCTGCTGTGGGCATAAGGGTGCATATATCTTTTTGAATTAGAGTTTTGTCCAGATACATGCCCAGGAGTGGGATTGCTGAATCATATGGCAGCTCTATTTTTAGTTTTTTTTAGAGGAACCTCCATACTGTTTTCCATAGTGGCTGCACCAACTTACATTCCCACCAACAGTATTAGAGGGTTTCCTTTTCTCCACACCCTCTCCAGCCTCTGTTATATGTAGACTTTTTAATGATGGCCATTCTAACTGGTGTGAGGTGGTACCTCACTGTAGTTTTGATTTGCATTTCTCTAATAATTAGCAATGTTGAGTATCTTACATCTTCTCATGTGTCTATTGGCCAGCTGCATGTCTTCTCTGGAGAAATGTCTATTTGGCTCTTCTGCCCAAGAAAATTTCAGTTTTTAAAAATTTACTTTCTATCATAATTTTATAGTTTGAAATATAATGCACATGGAGAACAGTCAACCACTGTACCTCAGTTTCCTCATCTGTAAAACGTGGATATGGTACTGTCCTCATAAGGTTGCCATGAGGATTAAGTTAATATTTGCAAATCACTTAGAACAATGCCTGGCACATAATATGTGCTATGCAAGTGCTTGATTAAATAAATAAAAATAAATCAGATTCCATCTATGATGGAGCAAAAGACTCAGAATCAAAGAGTCCGACCCTGACCTATTCGTTTACCTTCATCAACTTTATCTTTGTCATAATTTCGCAGGCTCTTATATCTGCCCAAGTTCACATTCACTGCCAGTTTCCTGCCACATTTTATAAGTTCTCCCAGTGCAGAGATGATGGATGCTTTTCCTTTGAATTCCTTTACAGGAAGAAAAAAAAGGATGCCAATTAGCTGGCTGAATGTGAGGTGAAGAATTTTGCTAAAGTAGGCCTAGAAGCTGAATGGGAAAAATGAATAACCGAAGTGTTACTTTCTCCCAGCCTGAAATTCTATGCTAGACCCACAAGCTCACAGGCGTCAGCGGGCATGTTTCGCAAAGCTGTGAATCTGCATGGTGGAGACAAGCCATGTCATTTGGTGAAAGTATCACCAGAGCCATCTGTTTCTGTAAATACAGTACACAGACCCAGGAACCCCACAGATAGTTTGATGGCACAGTAGACTGGCATCCTATTGCTTTTTCATAATTTACTGATAGGCAAAATGCCAAGATTCTAGAAAGACATAGTGATGCTGAGTTAAGGAGGGAGATGGAGAGAAAATGTTTTTGAGGTGAATTGGTATAGTTTTAAATATTTCAAGAGAACAGATTCTTTCTGAATCTGTGCATCATCAAAACAACAAAACATTCAACAATTCTCAGCTCTGTCTCTTTCTCTCAGTCCTCATCGCCCTCCCACTCCTGCCTCACCTGTTAAGAGTATATATAGATTTTCCAAACCACTGCTTTTAAAAAAGAACTCTGGTGTTGCTGCAATTAAGAATGACTCTGTAAGGAAAGAGTTTTTGCAGATGAAAGTGGTCAAAATGCTGGATACCTTTAACAAGGGTACTAAACTGAACCAGGATTTCAACACACTATATCCCTGTAGCACTCTATATAGAGTTCCTTTCTGGCTTCTCATATATGTGTCAAGATATGATACAACACACATTTTACTTAAAATGCATGTCTAATTGCACTGCGCTAAAGTCTTCGTGGTTAGAATTGACTTTACATACATGAAAAATTTTCAGACAATTCAGAGACCAGAATAGCAAGGCTGTAATCATAACTGAAATTGAGGGGTTGAGGGAGGGACGGATTGGGAGTTTGGGATTAGCAGATGCAAACTGTTATATACAGGATGGATAAACAACAAGGTCCCACTGAATAGCACAGGGAACTATATTCACTATCCCGTGATAAACCATAATGGAAAAAAATATGAAAAAGAATGTGTGTGTGTGTGTGTCTGTATACACATGTATATATATGTGTATTTTTATATACATGTACAACAATCACTTTGTTGTACAGCAGAAATTAACACACCATTATAAATCAACTATACTTCAACAACAACAAAGAAGAAATTGGGAAGGATATAACAAGAAGGGCTATACATGACTAGAGAAAAAAGGAAGTTGTAAGGAATAGTAAATGTATTAGGGATCAAACCATATGAAATTGCCTTTTTGTAGGTCAGAAGAGGTCAAAAATCAGTAATTTCACGTGATTCAACCTAATTATGTCCCTGGTACTTTCCAGCTCCAGTAACATCCAAATTATTTGACAGAAATATAGCCAGGGTTCCCAGAGCAAATAATTTCCATTTCCATCACTGGCTGTAAAACAAGACATTACTATTTTCTGGAGGTTTCAGGTGCTATAAGCAATGACCTCCCCGAGAGCCACACGTTGCTGATGTGTGTTTGAGCGTCAAAGTAATTTTTCCTACCTCTTCTTAATTATATATTTAAACACACACACACACACTCCTTTTCTAGACTCAGTGTCCCCCTAACACACATAAGTTCATTTTTTAAAATGACTTTACTTTTGATATCTAATACCTTATTTGAATAATACAGAAGAAATCCATTCATAAAAATAAAGAGGTTTGATAATTCTATTCTAACAAAATCCACCAAAATCACCCTAGCTGAAAGAGATCTTTTTAATCACACATTTTCAAATCTTTTCTGAACTGTAAAATCTACCATCTCTTCTTAAAAAAAAATCTTAACGAATTCTCTCAGTCCTGTTATTGCGGTGATGTTTGTGGGACACATTAAAAATTAGGCTTCCTTAGATTTATTTTATCAGTCCAAGCATTAGATGAGTCGTGAACAACTTTAAGAATCTGTTGAAAGTTATGAAACCCTAACCCAAGGAAATTCATAAACCCCTAAACACCTATGGTTCATACAATAGGAAGTTCAAGAACCCAAGTTAAGAGTCCCTAAAAGATCAATGCAACTCTTTTAACTGATTTTACCTCTTCTGCCACACAATTCATCCTAGTCATCACTCATCTTTCTTTTTCTTAGTCAACACTAGAGGAAACAATAAAAATCTTCACAATTCCATCTCCAATGTATCAGGGTTTCCTTCAGTTCTTGTGTGTGTGTGTGTGTGTGTGTGTGTGTGTGTGTGTGTTTGATTTCAACAAAGCTGCAATCTTGAAATTTTTAATTAAGTTAGCATTATGTCACAAATATTTTCATATTGCTAACAGAATTCAGAATTGCAATTTCAAGTGAACACACACTATTCCACAGAAATGCCGTGCCATCAGTCACAAAGGTTTTTTGAAAATGCTTTCCTAAAAAAAACAGAAGTAAAAACATCTTTATAGATGTGCCATTCCACAGCGTTTTTTAAATGGTCGTGTTGTTATTTCTAGGGCAGCCAGAGATGTATGCGCTCGCCTTTGTATGTTGCAGTACTGGAAATCATCTTAAAATATTTTGGCCAGTTCAATAGCTATAATATAATCCTCCCAAACACCAATTAACATGTATTACCCAGATGCTAAGAGATTCACATTGTCTCTGGAGTAAAGTCCTTACTCTGTTATTCAAAATTATTTACATTCTAGCTCCCACCTATGACTCCAAGCTGACAGTCCACGAGTCTTAAACACACACAAGCCCTTCCATCTAAACAGTCTATGGTCCTGGCATCAAACATGCCAGGCCCACTCCAGCTGTGCACCTCTGTCAACTCTATTTCCAGACAACACTCTTGGAATGTGCTGCTCCCTCCTCTCCCTTTGTTTATATTTTTCTCCCTTCCATCAACACCAAGATCAAGTCCATTTGCCCCCAGGACCACTGGATGGAGAGACACAATCATCAGAGAACTGCTACTTTGCCCTTAGACCTTATCATCGAGCACTTATCTTACATTGACCACCTTTTTTTGTTGTTGTTGTTATTATTAATTTAGCTTTTTAAAAAAGGTAAATGTTTCCTCTTTCCCTCCTGAATTATTAACTATTTATGTTAACTCTAACACCAACCACTGCGCTTTGCAGGTAGCAGGTACCTATTACCAGTTAGACCAATCAGTGAATGTCTGAATACGGCAGTGCTTTCCTGCATATGCTTCTGTATATGAACTAGTAATAATTTGAGGAAAAATTCATTAAACTAAAACAGAACTACTGAAAAAGAATAGATATGTGTATAACTAAATCACTTTGCTGTACACCTGAAACTACCACAACATACAAATGAACTATACTCCAATATAAATAAAATAAAATAAAATAAAATAAAATAAAATAGAACCTTCTTCACCCCCCTCATGTATCGATCAGCATGAATAACAAGTCCTTGGCTCTATGCCCTTCTCTCTGCATTGTCACTTCTTGTTCCTCTTGTCTTTCCTTTAACAGTCTTTGCCTGCCATTAGTTTTCTTTTTCCTTTTCCTCTGTTATTCTGTCATCTTTCTAGTTCCTTTTCAGCTCATTTATTCTATTTCTTCATAAAGGAGTTTACTAGTTAAGAACTCTGGAGTCAGAAAGTCCTGGGTTCAAACTGTGGCTCTGTCCCTTTACTAGTTTGTAACCCAAGGCCTTTTTGCCTCTTCAAAGTTCATCTTCTCCATGTGTAAATGGCCCTAATGATAGTAACCTAGAGTCGCATGGGGAAAAAATATCACAGCACCTGCAAAGCATTATCTTATTTACTAGTAAATGCTTAATCATGTTAACTTTTAACAATCACTTTACATCTCAATCACTTTATATTTTTGTAACAATCACTTTATGTTTGAGGATTTTATAAATTATTTAAAAACTATGTCAGGACTTCCCTGGTGGCGCAGTGGTTAAGAATCCGCCTGCCAATGCAGGAGACATGGGTTCGAGCCCTGGCCCAGGAAGATCCTACATGCTGTGAAGCAAATAAGCCTGTGCTCTACAACTACTGAGCCCACGTGCTGCAACTACTGAGGCCCGCACACCTAGAGCCTGTTCTCTACAAGAGAAGCACTGCAATAAGAAGCCTGCGCACCGGAATGAAGAGTAGCCCCCCTCTCAGCAACTAGAGAAAGCCCGCTCACAGCAACGAAGACCCAACGCAGCCCCATCCCCTCCAAAAAAAACTACGTCACTTCTCTCTCTCATTCACTCTTAGTTTCTTACTGGTTGTCATACAAATCCTCTCCACCTTACCCTTCCTTTCTTCATTATTAATTAAAAAAGAAAATGGAAAATAAGTATAATTATTTAGTAAAGAAAAACAGTACAATGAAATGATTAACAGGATAGAAACATAAAACTGGAAGCAAATTTGTTTATCTGTATCTCCTTTATCTAGGACTCTCCATTAGCTTTTTTCTTTCCAAGTTCATTGCATATCTTCTATTTCATATATATACATATATATGTATATGTAGATATAGATATACACATTATATATATGTATGTATGTATGTATGTATGTGTGAGTGTATATATACATATATCCATGCCTGCAAAGCTTACACAGTTCCTTGGCTCTTTTTATTCATAACCATATCCCCCAATATACTGTATGTTCTAGTTGGCATTTCTAAAGCCCACTGCAGTACAAAGCTACCCTTTTTAAAGTGAAAAAAATAACCACATAAGAAATAGGAAAATGATGAGATGTTTGCCCATTTCTGGGAAAGAACAGGGGAGATCCTCCAAGATGAGAACAGGCTGGATTTCTTCCAATCATTTCAAAATAAATACAAAACAATATCCAGTAATCAAGAAAGGATAAAATGGGATGTCCCTGATATATTTAATATTTTAGATAAGATGAGCAATGAGAAATGAGGAGACAAACTAGAAAGTGGGGAAATGTTCCCATTTTGCTATTTACATACTAGGACATGGTTATGTAATAAAAGGTGTCATTTATTGAATCCTTCTATCACTTTTAGGCACATGTATATCTATTAACTAATTTAATCCTCACAATAACGACAATGTATTTCCAATTACCATCGTCATTTTACAGAGGAGGACCCAGAGAGTCAGTGAGGTTAGGTAACTTGCTTAAAGTCACACAGCAATGGACTTCCCTGGTGGCGCAGTGGTTAAGAATCCGCCTGCCAATGTAGGGGACACGGGTTCAAGCCCTGGTCCGGGAAGATTCCACATGCCGTGGAGCAACTAAGCCCATGCACCACAGCTACTGAGCCTGCACTCTAGAGCCCATGAGCCACAACTACTGAGCCCAAGTGCCACAACTCCTGAAGCTCATGCACCTAGAGCCCGTGCTCTGCTACAAGAGAAGCCACCGCAATGAGAAGCCTGTGCACCACAATGAAGAGTAGTCTCCACCTCGCCACAACTAGAGAAAGCCTATGCAGTACTGAAGACCCAACACAGCCAAAATTAGATAAATAAATGAAGTAATTAAAAAAAAAAAAAGTCACACAGCAAGAAAACTGTGGCATTGGGAGTGGTTAGTGTACACACCTGAGCGGTAGTATTTAGCATGCTTCAGACCACAAGCACCATCACAGCAGAATCTGTATTCAAATGGACCATGTCATTCAAATCATAACTCACAACTGGCTTTACAAAGAAACCTGTGCTTCTGCAACGGATAATATTTTCCTTCACTGGACAGACAGGAGATTATTTTTTCCCCTCGGAATAGTAAGAAAATAGAAGACAAGAGAGTGGAAACGTCTCCTTTCAATTCCACACCTGGCTGGTTCATGTCCCCCCAGCTTTCTCCCCTCTTTAGTTTTCACTGCAAAGACAAGGCGCCGGCTGGCTGGCTGCCAAAGGAGGGAAAGCAATTCTGAGGATGCTTACCAGGTCTCCGATTTCACTATTTTGATCCCTCTTCAGTCCCTATGGGATGCTGAAAGTGTTTCTTTGCCTATCTCACCCAGAAGTCTCCAAAAATGTGGGCAAGATTTTGTCCCCTTAGAGTTAATTCCAGAGTGGCAGAGTGAAAAACTGCTCTTTAGTGCTCTTCAGATTTACTTTCTGCTCCAGCTGAAGCACAGAAATCTTAGTATAGCCACACACTGGCAGCACAGTGTCCTCCCAGGCCTCCAACTACATTCCTCAGAAAGATACCAGCTCACACATAGGACGATGCATGACTCAGCATCCCTCCATTGACGGTCTACTGTTCCCCTTTGCTGCTAAACTCTTTTTCCGCTTTCTAATTTCCCCAAGCAGCAGAAGGGGATACCATAGATGGGGATATCAAGAACAAAAGCGTATTTTCAATAACTTATCTTCCAATCAAAACGCTAATTCTGAAAATGCCTCTCTCCCATCTATTTGATTTGAAATGACCTACACCCAAATGGAACCCCGGGGACCCGTTTTGTTCTGGTCTCTATGTGAACTGCTTGCAGTGCATGACCTCGGCTTCATTCAAATGAACTCTCTCTGGTTCAAAGTTCTGCTGACCTTATTTTCTGTAGTTAATTACTCATATTTAAAAGGTGGTCTAATACCACCCAACTCATTTACATAACTGAGGCAGGCAATCCGGGCCGGGACTTTAAGCTTCTTCCAGCCTCCAAGTGCCCCCTTCCTGCTGTCTAATCCAATTTGAAGCTCTCTGTGGTGGAGTGTCTGTCATTTGGTATGTTTGTATCCATTGGTATGCACCCAGAAGAATAGTTACAGTGTTTACAAAATATAATAATGAAAAGCAGAGAAGGCTTTGAAAAGGATGCAAACTAGAGAGATTAGCTGATTTAAAATTATCTGTAGGAAATAACAGCTAAAACTATTTGCCTTTAAAACAATATGTTGATTTTTTTAAAATCCTAGGTGTTGATTGCAAATATATTAAAAGTTACAAGACTTTCTTAATTTGCATTCTCCACCCTCCATATTGTGCTAGCCAATCACACAGCTTCCTAGATCCTTCCAGGTTTCATTAGAAGCTTAAAAATGTTCTAAAGGATTTTTATATGAGAAAACTATCCACCTGAATGTTTGCAGGCCCACTAAACTCAAGCTCTCTCATCATCCTGATACACCTTAAAAATTTTCCAGATACACTGAAAACTCGTAAAGAACTAAACGTAGAATTGTTTTTACATATTAAATGATAGCTTTCAAATCTCTTAAACAATTATTACAAATAAATACAAACCATTTAATAGATTCCTTTTTAAATTGAGAGACAATTTAGTTTAACTAGGTAAGACATAAAATCCTTAGAGGGGCTTTTCTGGTATATTATTAATAACAAAAATAAATAATAACAAAAATAAACATTGTATACGACACTGAAAAACTGGTCAGCACATCTGATGTTCCCATAGCTCATTTTTGCTGTTATCGAAAATCATGGCACGTATTGCTCTCCTAAAGCAGCAGAGATTCAGGCCAATGAACAGTAAAATTCAAGGAACTATTCATACGCTTCAGTATTACCTACATTTTGTTCCATTAAATACCAACTCCCTAAATACTGTGTGAAATGTACCATTTTAGGGACGGCTGGGTACAGACAGAAATTTTATAGTGGGAGAAGCCACTGAAATTATTTAGTTTACATTTCTCATTTTATAGTTGAGAAAAACCAAAGTAGACAGAGAGGATCAGAAGCTGGGGGGTGAGCAAAAAAGTCTTAACCTTATTTCTAAACAAAAATGCATTTTACAAATCAGGGCCTCATTCTTGCTGTCTTTAATTGTATGAAGTCAAGGATCAAGAACAGGGAGACACCAAGAAGGAAGGTTTGATTCTGACTCAACCCAGAGAACAGGATTAAACCCAATCTAGGGAAGTTTTCATGAAACAAATTAGCAATACCTGATGAATTGAGGAGGAGAAATGTGGGCTGTGGGGATAAATTTTATGGTTTTTTTTTTAAGCTCTTTATTGGAATATAATTGCTTTACACTCCTGTACCAGCTTTTGAGGTACAGCAAAGTGAATCAGCTGTATTTATACATATATCCCCATATCCCCTCTCTCCCGTGACATCCACCCACCCTCCTTGTCCTGGTCCTCTAAGGCATCACCCATCATCGAGTTGATCTCCCTTTGTTATACAGCAACTTCCCACTAGCTGTCTATTTTACAGTTGGTAGTATATATATGTCTATGCTACTCTCTCACTTCGTCCCAGCTTCCCCTTCGCCCTCCGTCTCCCAAATTTTATGTTTTATAAAGGAGAAAAGATGGAATGAAGAGGTAAATCCAAATGGGAAACTGATCCTTTTACTGTTTATATTATATACACGGACATAAAAGAGAATGAGTAGGAGAGTATGACAAGGTCTGGATTCCAGGTTCATCTGTGAACCTTAGTGAACTGTGTGATGCTGGTAAGTTACTCTACCTCTCTGGATCCCAGTTTCCTCAATTATTCAATGAAGTGTCTGACTAGGTAATCACAAAGACTAAATCTAGCACAAAATTCCCAAAATCTCATGGGAAAAGTTTTGTTTTAAAACAAGGAAAATCTGCCTCAGTACTGAAGTTGTTCAAAAATGACATGCACATCATTATAAAATAATCAATCATCTGTTTGAGTTTTTATATTGAATAATAGCAACTAATACCCTGGAGATTGATCTAATTATTCCCCAAATCTCCTTGAAACCTGATCCACTGGCTCCCTGCCATGGACTGAATGCTATGTCCCACCCTCCCAAATTCACCCTCCCAAACTCATATGTTGAAGCCCTAATCCCCCATGTGATGGAGATGGGGCTTTTAGGGAGGTAATTTGGTCATGGGGGTAGAGCCTTCATGAATGGGATTAGTGCCCTTATAAGAACAGACATAAGAGAGATCCTCTCTCTCCCAGCCCGTGTGAGGTCATAGCAAGAAAGTGGCAGCCTGCAAACCTGGAAGAGAGTCTTGCCAGAAACCGAACTGGCCAGCATCTTGCTCTTGGAGTTCCCAGCCTCCAGAAATGTGAGTAATAAATTTCTGTTGTTTAAGCCTTCCAATCTATGGTATTTTGTTATAACCACCTGCGCTGACAAAGACAGTCCCCAAACCTATGTCATATCCTAGCAGCTGCACCAGTGCAGTAAAGCTAGAACAGGGGATGTGTCTGGGGAGCCCAGGAGTCAAAGCTGGGGAGCAGAAAAAAGCAGGCCATGCTAACTGTTAAGGACTGGAGGAGCCACTGATGGACATTAACTATGAGATGGTAAGATTTTTATTTAGAAAGGTTTCTTTGATGGCAGTGTGGAGGACAGGACAGATCTGAGACACTGCTGGGGAGAATAGCTGTGGTAGCTCAGGTAAGAAATTACATAGGTGGAGAGGAGACAAGACTGTGGAATTATTCTAAGAGGCAGAGTCAACATGACTTAGGAGGAGTTAAAGGAATTTAGAGACATCCATCCCAACCCCTTTATTTTACGGATGGGAAACTGAGGGCCAGACAGATTAATTTACTTGTTTAAGAATACATTTCACTAGCGACAGAACTAAAATTAAAATCTCTCTTGACCTCTTGACCTCCAGCACTCTCCCCACCCTCAACCCCACAACAGAATATACTATTTAATACTTTAAAATGTTTTTCAGGGGAAGGGGCTATATTATTCTCCTTAGCATTACGTTTTCCTCATTTTGAAACAGATCTGTATATACTAAGTATTTTGTCTTCCTTCATTAATCCATTTTTCTACTCACTCCAGTCAACTAGATGGTAATTCCAATAGGCTGATTTAAACACACACACACACACTTATTTTGAGACTTAAATATTCTTCCCTACTTCCTGCTACTCAGTTGTAAACAAAGGACAAAGAGTACTTGGTTTGATATCACCTCTTACAGGGATGGTGTTTTTCTGGTCAAAATACATGAGATTTCAAAATACTAAGTGGCTAGAGTGTGAGTACAGACAGGTTTTCTAACATCCAGAGCTGTGCTGTCCAATCCAGCAGCCACTAAACACATGTGGGAACTGAACACGTGAAATGTGGTTGGTCTGCATTGAAATGTGCTGTATGAGAGCATATATGCTGCGTTCTAAAGATTAAGAGAAAAACCAGAATGTGCAGGATTCCACTAATTGTTTAATATTCATTACATGTTGAAATAACATTTTAGATACAGTAGGTTATAACAGCCAGGACATGGAAGCAACCTAAATGTCCATTAACAGAGGAATGGATAAAGAAGATGCAGTACATATATACAATGGAATATTACTCAGCCATAAAAAGGAACAAAATAGTGCCATTTGCAGAGATGTGGATAGACCTAGAGACTGTCATACAGAGTGAAGTAAGTCAGAAAGAGAAAAGCAAATATCATATAATATTACTTATATGTGAAATCTAGATAATGATACAGATGAACTTATTTGCAAAGCAGAAATAGAGACACAAACATAGAGAACAAACTCATGGATACCAAGGAGGTAAGGGGGCCGTGGGATGAATTGGGAGATTGGGATTGAAATATATACATTACTATGCATAAAATAGATAACTAATGAGAACCTACTGTATAGCACAGGGAATTCTACTCAGTGCTCTGTGGTGACCTAAATGGGAAAGAAATCTAAAAAAGAGGGGATATATGTGTATATATAACTGATTCACTTTGCTGTACAGCAGAAACTAACACAGCACTGGAGAGCAACTATATGCCAATAAAAATTTAAACCATATATATAAACTAATTTCACCTGTTTCTTTTTACTTTTTTAATGTGATCACTAGAAAAATTAAAATTCCATTTGTGGCTCAAATTAAATTTCTATTGGACTATGCTCCTCTGGAAATGTACAACATATCTTGAGAAAGAAAATAACATTCATAAATAACATCGTAGCTGACAGACAGGTGGTAAAAAAAAAAGGTTGAAGAGATAATTTCTGCCTAAACTAGTCAGGAATTAGGCTCCAATCCCCCCAAGCCTGAGAAAGAAAATCCCAATAAAATAAAGTCCTGGGTTCCATCTCAAATTTTAGAATGAGAACTGTCCCCTGAGAACTTGATCCAAGAGAAACTTCTAAGGATATAAGTTCCTCAATTAATCTTCAGTCCTCAAACCCTGCAAGTTCATAAGTTGAAGGAATATTTTCCTAATTCAAAGGGATCCAGGACATATCTAACCAGGGTTCCTTTAAGCCAGAAACCCTTGCTTGTCAGGATAGAGCCTAACAGAAAGTTTGGAGCTGCTTCCAAAAATGTGAGGAATGCGTCAAGGCTGGGTGCATGAGGCGCTCTCCTTGGTACTGAGACCTCTGCCTTTGGTCGAGCTCAGTCTTGGCTCGGTGCCTGCAAGCCGAACCCCTCTGCCTTATTTGCTCTGCTTGAACACGCCCAACTCCATACCCTCTTCATATCTCAATCACCACACTCACCACATCCTATAAGAGTATATTTATGCATTCATCTCCTTCACTGGACTGCGCTGCTTAAGGCTAGCAACTGCATTCTATATTCATCCTTGTATACCAAGTACAGAAGTTGGTATGAAGTAGGCACTCAATAAATAAATAAATGTTTAGCTAATACTTTTACCTGTGCTACTTTATGAGCTGCTAAATTTCCTCTGCTGGACTGCACCAAGTGTAGGAAAGGCTTTAAGAAAGAGCCTTGAGATGTAATTTTTCTCACACAGAGATTGTGTGTGCGTGTTTGTGTGTAGGGGACACGATGGAAAATTCCAGAAGAGGGAAAGAGAAAGATCACAGACCCAGAGGGATAGCAACAAGGCATTTCAGAACATGACAAGCCCTGTTAAGCTGAGTTGAGGGTTGTGAAGGAGAAGTGGGAGATAAGCCTTATCTAGCAACTGAGAAGATCACTATCCCCAGGCAAGGAACACGAGCCTCAGAAAGATTTGATTTAGGGAACTGACAGCATAAAAGGAGTATTTTAGGGAACACTGGGCTATGGAGAAGAGGATCCAAGGCAAAAACAGCAATTAAGTAGCTACTGGGGTAATGAATGGGGGGAAGGACATCTTGGGCTTGAGTTTACGGGTAGAGTTTATAGAAATTTAGAACTGGGAAGGAAAGTCTTTAGGAGAAGGCATGGAGTGGGTGAGCTCCCTCAGGGGAGGGGTGTATTGGCAAAAGAGCATTTGGGAAGGTTTTGCTACGTGATGGGCAAAAATTCCCACACACAAAAACTTATTTACAATCTACATGATTTTTCAGAAATTTCACAGTTGGGCTGATATAACTCAATGTCTTAGAGACTGGCCAAGAAGAGCACCAGCCCACCAGGTTATAGGTTGCTTGCATTTTATTTTTATTATTGCTTTAAGCCTCTTTACTCTTTGACTTTCTGCATATTCAAGTCACTGTACTTGCTACTGCTCTTTAAGTATGTACCCAATTATTATCTCTTGAGTCTTGTTCTTGGTCAATGATCCCATTTATTTTTAGGTGTTGTTTCCTATCTATTTGATCCTTTTATTATTAATGGTTGGGTACCAATTTTACATGAACAGGAAGCACTCCCCTTTATCATAAGAACACTTCTTTTATATAAATTTATTTATTTTATTTATTGGCTGCATTGGGTCTTCATTGCTGCACGTGGGCTTTCTCTAGTTGCAGTGAGCAGGCCTCTCACTGAAGTGACTTCTCTTGTTGCGGAGCATGGGCTCTAGGTGCGCAGGCTTCGGCAGTTGTGGCATGCAGGCTCAGTAGTTCTGGATCGCAGGCTTAGTTGCTCCCCGGCGTTTGGGATCTTCCCGGACCAGGGATTGAACCTGTGTCCCCTGCACTGGCAGGCAGATTCTTAACCACTGCGCCACCAAGGAAGTCCCAAGAACATTTCTCACTGCAATATTTCTATTTCTCTGCTTTAAGCCACAATAGCCTGTCACCTGGATTGTTACAATAGCCTCACAATCCATCTCCCGTTTCTACTCTTATTCCCATACAGAGGTCACAGAGATCACTGAAAATAAAACCAGATCACACATACTGCTCAAAACCATCTAAAAGCTTCTCATCATATTCAAAATAAGATCTCAATTCCTTGCCACGGCTATGAGGTTCTACACGACTGGGCTTTTACACCTACCTGACCAAAGGCATCCCCTCCCATTTGCCCTACTGTTGACTGTGCTTTGCCCATAATGGCTCCTTTAATTCCCTGGAGTTAACAAGCAGTCTTCCAGTTAAGCGCCTTTACACTAGCAGGTCCCTCCCCTGGAGACATTTCCCTAGGTTTCAGTCCTCAACATTCAGGTTTCTGCTCAAATGTCACTTTCTCAAATGCCCACCTCTCCCACCTCCCACCATACTCTCGAAAATGGTATTCCTCCTCTTATCTCCACAACTTTGCTCCATTTTCCTTCCATCATGTTTTTTTTTTAATTTTTATTTTATATTGGAGTATAGTTGATTAACAATGTTGTGTTAGTTTCAGGTGTACAGCAAAGTGATTCAGTTATATATATGCATGTATCTATTCTCTGTCATGGTATTTATTATAATCTCAAATTACTGTTCAACCATCTTGGGATGCTCGCTGGTGTTCCTGCAGCATCCCCTTGGCATGCATCCTTCCAGGCATACTGATGGCTTCCTACTGTCACAACTGCCACTATCCACCTGGGGGATCTCCCTGGAATGCTCCGCCTTTATACAGGGCAGGTCTAAAAACTGGGAGTTGACACGTGACCTGAGTGGACACTGACTCAATGACCAACAGCAGTTGGTAGATAAATGTCGCAGCCTTCTTACCACATGCTTGCGACAACACTGAGGCATGTTCTAAACCATCTCCCAAAGTTCATGATGGGACTGAGTTCCACTTGCCCACAGGTAATAAGGTTACCTACTCAGCATTATACCCCAATTGGTTTTCTGTCTTTCTTATCTCAAGGACCCACTCCCCCATCACTGCTTCCTGGGACCAGCTCAAATAAATTACTTGCACTCAAATCCTCACCTCAGAGCCTTCTTTTGGGATAACCCAGCTTACTTTTTTTTCCTTTTCTTCTCTTCTTCCTCTCTCTCTCTTTCTTACAATTGAACATCTTTGAAATTATAATCACCTTCCAATAGGTAATAGTTGTCATAGTTGGTAGTGTCAAATGACAAAATTAAAACAATGTACTCCCCAGGAAGATGGGACATCAGGGTCCCTTACAGAGTCGACTAGCTTCATCATGGGACTACAGAGGATCAAGAAGCAACGCTAGTAGTTGCAAAAAACAACAGCACTACTGAACTGACTGGATAAGGACTCTCTCCACTGAGCATAGAATTTTGGATAGATTTTAGGATTGGAGTTCCTAAGACCTCATATTTGTTTCATTTTCATTTTTGACAACTCAGAAGGAGGGGTGGACCTGGGAAGGAAGATAATGGACTTACTGCCGCTCTGACAGGTTTAAATAAGCCATTAAAGATTTGCAGAGATGAAACAGAAATTGTAGTTCAAGACTGTAGAGCAGGTCATCATTTTTTGGCTTTTTAACGAAGTGATTTATGGTTATTTTTGGAACAAGACGAAATATAAGCTTAACAAAAGAAAATATTTGTCTTTTTGTATTTCCAGTGCAAACACTGCCACGCAATTATGTGGATGGTACGGACCTATTAGGCATCCACCGTGAGGGCTCTAAAAGCCAATCTCACAGAAAAGCAGAGACAGCTGTGCCGTCCCCCTGAGAGTGCCTTGGGGCCTCAGGGACCCCTCTCAAAGCAGAGATTAAAAGACCACTCACCCTCTGGTAGTGGAATCGTTAGTTCTTGACTGGCACTAGTAGTAAGGCTGCCATTATGTGAGTTCATTATTAGTAGTAGTAGTATTACTATTATTATTATTTTTTTAAGAATGGCCACCCCCTAAGAATTGATGTAAGACTACTTCTTTCCGCACAGGGTATCCAAAGCTTGCAGATTTAGGTTGCCAAACAGGCGAAATTGTAAATTTGGCTAACTTGGAATGCAAGATGTTGCATCCTATTATCAAATCCCTGGAGCCTACCAGTCCATTAAAAGAATGAGACTTGTAATGTCTCTCCTGCAATATTAAGAGCATCTTAATTACGTAATCTCCAGTGAGTGGCAGACATATAAATTTCACGCATAATCTAATCAAATAAGTACTGACCAGTGCTCTGTGTTAAAGTCAAAGAGCGTTTCCCTTCAAAGGTGACAACCTGCTAGGCCAGCAGCAGCAGAATGACTCAAGAAAGCAAATATGATGGAGTTTCAGCTTTGCTCGAATGTCACAAAGGCTGCTCTGCCTGTGATATAGGTTTTCATATTTACATTCCATGGAGGAACTAGACTTTTCATGAGACATTTTTGGGAGCTGCTATAAAATAATAACCACACGTAGAAATCATGTTAATATATGGCAAAATTGTTTCTGACAGTGTTTTACTTGATAGGTACTGAGAATAAATACGAATCATTTGGAAGCAACACTTAGGGAGGGACATGGTGATCAAGAAAATGCACATGTTTACGTACATATGTTTTCCTTAAGTAAAACGTGTACTTTACACACTTGGTAGCGGCCCCCATATATGAAAATATTCCATATTTCTACAATGAAAAAGTAGTTGAAAATAAAAAGAGAAAGTTGACTGGTCAAACATGTAGCTCCAGTTGTTGTATAACAAAGGGAGTTCAACTGGAGGATGGAAGATGCCTTAGAGGACTGGGACGGGGAGGGTGGGGGGGACTCGAGGGAGGGAGGGAATACGGGGATATGTGTATAAAAACAGATGACTGAACTTGGTGTACCCCCCAAAAAATAATAAATAAAAAAAATGTAGCTCTCCCTACATTTTATATTTTTTTTAACTAAAATAAATGTTCTTTTTATTCCCTTTACACACATTCATAAATATTTGGGCTTGTCCAAAGAGAAGAAAGCAGTGAGGCTCAGACTATAATCAGAAGCCTGAGAATAATGGTGGCTAGTGTTTTAATGACGATCCACTCTGATTTCCCCTTGGGGGAAAAATCTGGCTCTCCCCTAAACATTCTGATTTCAGTCAAGAGCATGGCTTAGTTGTTCAAATAAGAAAAGCTAGGAGTCAGCATGACTTGTTCTCTTTTCCCACACCTATTTCTCTACAGTAGTCACAGCTATAAAATATAAGCAAAAAAAAAGCCCTAACATTCATCTGCACAGCTAATCCATCAGCAAATCGCACTGATTATGCTTCAAAAATACATCCCAGATCCATCTATTCCTCACCAACTCTGCTGTTACCACCTCAGCCAAGGCGCTATGACCTGCCTCAAAAACCATAACCACCTCCACTTTGGCCTCCTAGGGTCTGTTCTCCATGAGGCGCCTGAGTCATCTCCTTAAAATATAAACCACATCACCGCCCCCCACCCCCAATTCTGGAAATCCTTCACTGTTTTCCATTTTCTTTTGTATGAATTTATGATCTGTCCCTCACTATTAGAATATAAACTTCTTGGAAACAAGAACCTTTTTGGTCTTATTTTCTACTATATCCTCAGCCCCTTGAACACATGGCAGCTGTGCAACAATTATTTGTTGAAAGAATGAATGATCTATCCTAACATAAAACTATCATGCAGCTGAATCTGGAATACTATATATAATTCTCTCACTGCATCTCCAGGGACTTGAAGGAGAGAGAAGATCCAGAGAAGGGAGTCTAAAACCATCCAAGGGCTATTATAAGAGACTTTAAAAAAACAGGACTCTTTAGTCAGAAAAGACAAAGAAAGGTTAGGACGATGGACCTGGAAACTATACCATTAAAACAGGTGTGAAAAGGAAAGACTCTTCCAATCAATCCCTGGTACAGAGAGTAAGAGCTTGTACCTTGAGTTTTCAGAACAAAGAGAAATTCTGCTTATAGAAGGTAATACATTTATGGAATGTATTAAAAAAAAGAATGAATGAATAAACAAGTTCTTCACCATGTGCCAAGCACTGGGCAAAGCATTTTCCATGTGCTGTTGCTTTTAATCCCAAGCAGCTCCATGAGGTAAGGACTGTTATGATCTCCAGTGTCCAGAGGAACGCTGGGCTCATAAAGTAGAAAGTGGCAGAACTGTACAAACCCAGGAAGTACCAGCACTTCACATAACTCTGTTTCCAACGTGTGATGTTAGATCGGTCAGTTAGTGTTTCCAGGTTTCAGTTTCTTTCCATAAGGGAAAAACATCATGGACTCACCCTTTTCCACGTTTTATATAAATCAGGGAGTCCTTGAAAATAAATCACAGAATCATGGGGCCACAAGTTACTTTAGACAGCCTTCAAAGTCCAGCTCCCAATTCCACTAGATATTGCTGAATGAAATATGCAACGGTAAATAAAAATGTATAAATATAAAATAGATTTTCCAAAGAATATATAAATGGTTCAATATTAGAAAATATATTGAAACAATTCACTCTATCACAATATTAAAGGAGATAAACTGTACGCTCACATCATCAACTGCAGAAAAAAATTCAATAAAATTCAATACTTACTCAAGAGAAAGCTTTTAGAAAACTAGAATGAGAAGGAAATATCTTTAGCCTGATAAGAGAAGTTTACCAAAAATTTACAGTAAACATGACAGTTTATACTGACATGTTAGAAGCACTGCCTTTAAAAATCAAGAATGAAAGGAGGATGACCCTTATCACGACTGTTAATCAACAGTGTGCTAGAAAGGTATGTATACCCTCTTTTTGCAAATGGCCCAACAGCAAAACATGGTCTGAAAATCTGTTTAACCAGGAGCTGAAAAAAGACTAATCATTTAAAAAAAATGATTATTACTCTCTGTCAAAATATAAATATACAGGCCAAAGAAGAGCCAGAGAGTCACAGACAGGATTAAGATGGCGGAGTAGGAGGACGTGCGCTTACTCCCTCCTGCAAGAGCACCGGAATTACAACTAACTGCTGAACAATCATCAACAGAAAGACACTGGAACTCACCAAAAAGACACCCCACATCCAGAGACAAAGGAGAAGCCGCAATGAGATGGTAGGAGGGGTGCAATCGTGTTAAAATCAAATCCCATAAATGCTGGGTGGGTGACTCACAAACTGGAGAACAGTTATACTGCAGAAGTCCACCCACTAAAGTGAGGGTTCTGAGCCCCATGTCAGGCTTCCCAACCTGGGAGTCCAGCAACGGGAGGAGGAATCCCCAGAGAATCAGACTCCGAAAACCAGTGGGATTTGATTGCAGGACCTCCACAGGACTGGGGGAAACAGAGACTCCACTCTTGGAGGGCATACAAAAATATGTGCTCACCAGGACCCAGGGGGAAGGAGCAGTGACCCCATAGGAGACTGAACCAGACCTACCTCCTGGTGTTGGGGGTTTGCCTGCAGAGGTGGGGGGGGGCAGCTGTGGCTCACGGAGGAGGCAGGGGCACTGGCAGCAGGAGTTTTGGGAAGTGCTTATTGGTGTGAGCCCTCCCAGAGTCCGCCATTAGCCCCACCAAAGAGCCTGTGGGCTCCAGCACTAGGTGGCCTCAGGCCAAACAGCCAACAAGGTGTGAACACAGCCCCACCCATCAGCAGACAAGCAGATTAAAGTTTTACTGAGCTCCGCCCACCAAATTGGATTAAAGCTTTACTGAGCTCCGCCCACCCAGCCCTACCCACCATCAGTCCCTCCCATCAGGAAGCACACAGGAGGCTCCTACATAGCTTCCTCCACAAGAGGGCAGACAGCAGTATCAAGCAGTATCAGCAGTATTTCGTCTTGTGGAACTGAAAACCACAGCCACAGAAAGATAAGAAAATGAAAAAGCAGAGGACTTTGTACCAGATGAAGGGACAGGATAAAACCCCAAGAAAACAACTAAATGAAGAGGAGATAGGCACCCTCCCACAAAAAGAATTCAGAATAATGATAGTGAAGATGATCCAGGACTTTGAAAAATGACTGGATGCAAAGATCAAAAAGTTTACCAAAGACCTAGAAGAATTAAAGAGCAAACAAACAGATATGCAACACAATAACAGAAATGAACAATACACTAGAAGGAACCAATAGCAGATTAACGGACGCAGAAGGGCGAATAAGTGACCTGGAAGACAGAATGGTGAGCATCACTGATGCAGAAAAGAATAAAGAAAAAAGAATGAAAAGAACTGAAGACAGCCTAAGAGACCTCTGGGACAATGTTAAATGCACCAACATTCGCATTATAGGGGTCCCAGAAGGAGAAGAGAGAGAGAATGGACCCAAGAAAATATTGGAAGAGATTATAGTTGAAAACTTCCCTAACATGGGAAAGGAAATAGCTACCCAAGTCCAGGAAGCACAGAGAGTCCCAGGCAGGATAAACCCAAGGAGAAACACACCAAGACATACAGTGGTCAAACCACAAAAATTAAAGACAGAGAAAAGTTATTAAAAGCAACAAGGGAAAAAAGACAAATAACATACAAGGGAACTCCCATAAGGTTAACAGCTGATTTCTCAGTAGAAACTCTGCAAGCCAGAAGGGAGTGGCATGATACATTTCAAGTGATGAAAGGGAAGAACCTACAACCAAGAATATTCTACCCAGCAAGGATCTCATTCAGATTCGAGGGAGAAATCAAAAGCTTTACAGACAAGCAACAGCTAAGAGAATTCAGCACCACCAAATCAGCCCTACAACAAATGCTAAAGGAACTTCTCTAAGCGGGAAACATAAGAGAAGAAAAGGACCTACAAAAACAACAACAAAGCAATTAAGAAAATGGTAAGAGGAACATACATATCGATAATGACCTTGAATATAAATGGACTAAATGCACCAACCAGAAGACACAGACTGGCTGAGTGGATACAAAAACAAGACCCGTACATATGCTGTCTACAAGAGACCCACTTCAGACCTAGGGACACACACAGACTGAAAGTGAGGAGATGGAAAAAGATATTCCATGCAAATGGAAATCAAAAGAGAGCTGGAGTAGCGATACTCATGTCAGATAAAATAGACTTTAAAATAAAAAATGTTACAAGAGACAAGAAAGGACATTACATAACGATCAAGGGATCCATCCAAGAAGAGGAGATAACAATTATAAATATATATGCACCCAATATAGGAGCACCTCAATACGTAAGGCAAATGCTAACAACAATGAAAGAGGAAATGCAAGGCAGAAATAGAGACACAGACGTAGAAAACAAACACATGGGGAAAGCGGGGAGGGTTGGGGGGGAATGAATTAGGAGATTGGGATACCAAATTGTACACTCTAAATACACGCTGTTTATTGTCTGTTAAAAAAAAGAAAGAAAGAAATAGGTCCAAGTATATATGTCAATTTAGAATATGATAAAAGTGATTATCTCAAATCACTGGAAAAGATGGAACCTTTTAATAAATGGTGATGGGACAATTGGGAAAAAAAAAAAAAAAAGAAGAGCCAGAGGGCTTGACTTAGATTCGTTTATAAATCACACGCACAACATGATGAATCAGAGATTCTGAACAAATATTCACATTTCTCTAGTTATGTTTTCCCCTCCCCCTGCTACGGTGGCCTATTTGAGAAGGGACAGAATGAAGTTAAAATATTACTCCCTTGGCTATCAAGGTCCCCTGCCCCTTGAAAAGGGTAAGTGTGGTGGGAACAGCGGGGAAGCCCCATCACCCATAAGAACTGACTTGTCCTGACAGACCGTGTGTGAGAATTTTATAAATGAAACCCGATTAAGCCAATCATGCAAATCCCAAATATTCCTTTTCCCCTTTGGCCATGCTTTCTTTTTAAGGGTTCAAAAGTCTCCTACCACCTTCCCAGTATTCCTTTATAAAATAATTTCTTAAAGGGGGAGATGTTGGCTTTAGTTTGGTAAGTTTCATATGGAAGCTTTGCCAATGTCAGGTGATGTCGAATTTGCATTTACAGACAGATTCCCATGACCCATAATGCACCAGCTCCTCCTAAAAGCATGTATCTCCTGAGTCAAGCCAGAGTTTTATTCCCAATGACTGCATAACTGCCAGATCTCTGTTGCTGGAGCTTCAGCCCACTCCCTGAACATGGTAAGTCACTCCCTCCTGTCAAGGGGAGCAGCTTTACCTCATTAGCAAAACCAACTGAGTACCGCCTCTGGGCAACCTCAATGTGCCCGAAGCCTTGGTTGGGAATTAGTGCCTGAGGCCAAAGTCTGAAGGCACTGCCAGAATGAGGACATCCTAAAACCCCCAGGTGCTAGAAGATTATAATGGGGGAAATGACTTAACAGGCTGTACGAAACTGCTTAAAAATCATTCCAGGAGCTGTCATGTTTTTTCGGATTTGCACAGATATATTTATAAGCTCAGGACTTGGCTGATAGCCACCAAAATTTTATTTATTGCCTGTCATATTTCATCTCATTCATTATACCTTACAAGCAAGACGCAGGGCATGTTAGAGGTTTTTTTAAAAAAAATGCTAAGATAGCTCTCTCCCCCAATATTCCCCACTGTCCCACACCCTTCAATTAATTCATCCATCCATCCACCTCAATATATACACCCATCCATGTAGTAAATGCTTATCTAAGTTCTGCGGGTGAAAGAAACAAGGCAAGTGTAAGTCTTGCTTTTAATGGAACTTACAGGCTGAAGTGGGAACAGGATGTTGACAAACAGTGCCAGGCACATTGTAAACACCACAGATACAGCAGTTTAAATGATTACAATAAAATCAGGGGAAAGTCAAGACTGCCATAAGAGAAATACAAAATGCTACCTGGATAAGGTGTTTAGAGAGGCGGTCTGACTTTGACATGGAATTTGAGAAAAGATCATTCTGACACAAGGTGACTGGAAGACATTCCTGACCGAGGGAATAATGAGAGCAAAGACACAGAAGTGAGAAATCGTGGTGCATGTGAAAAAGAGAGAGAATTCTCTTTTGCTGGATCACAGGGCATGGAAGGGAAATAACAAGAGAAACTTGGAAACTCACAGAGATGTTAGATTTTCAAAGTCTTTAAATGACAAGTCAAGGAGTTTGAGCTAAAGGCAGTGGAGAGCCACCCAAAGTATTTTATTTTTCACTATTTAAAAATTTGAAGTATAATTCTATACAGACAATGCACAGATCTTCAGTGTTCGGTTCAATGAGTTGTGGCAATCTAAACCTATGTAACAAATGACCTAATCAAAATATAGAACATTTCCATCACCCTAGACAATTCTCTCATCTCATTCAAGACTGTTCCCCTCCCCATCCTCCAGTGGCGAGCAATGTTCTGAATTTTATTCCTATAGACTAGTTTTGCCTGTTCCTGGACTTCATAAAAATGCACCAATAAAATACATACTCTTTTGTGTCTGGTACATCTCACTCAACATAATATTTTTTGAGATTCAACCATGTTCCAAAATGTTTTTAAGTAGGAAAAATAATAGGATCGTAACCATACCTTGTATAATTAATCTGTCCCTAATGTATGGAAGTTGCTGAAGATGCGAAAGTAATTTCAACAGCACACTTCAGGGGAGTGGGATCTGTAGACATGTACAAAGGAAATGGATTCCCAAATGATATTAGGGTAGGTGGACGGCTACAGAACTTGTCAATTATTTGGAAAAGGAGAGGTGGGGAGGGAAAAAGCCAAAGATCACTATAAACATATCCTCCCCAGTTAAATTTCTGCAAGTCCAAGTTTAATCAGCTGACATTTCCAATAGGATTAATTAACAGCTACTCGATTGGTCCTGAGAAAGTGATTAGGTAAGAAGGGGGAGGAGCAAATACAAACTAACACTACATGAAAGAACAGAAAGGGAGGAAAAGAAATAAAAGAGAAATTCCAAAGATTAAAATATTTCTCAAGCTAAAATTCATGTGGAAATGCAGGGAGGAAGAACAGCCAAAACAATCTTGAAAAAGCAAAACAAAGGGGAAGAACTCACACTTCCTGATTTCAAAACTTACCACCAAAGCTGCAATAATCAAGACAGTGTGATACTGGCATGAAGACAGACACATAGATCAATGAAACAGAATTGAGAGTCCAGAAATAAACGCTTACATTCAAGGTCAATTGACTTTTTTTTTCCTTTAAGAACTTTTATTGAGATACAACTGACATACAATAAACTGCATATATTTAAAGCATACAATTTGATTTTTTTTTCTCATTAGTAATCTATGTATGGCAATCGTAACTTCCCAATTCATCCCACACCAGCCCCCCCTGCTTTCCCCACTTGATGTCCATACGTTTGTTCTCTATATCTGTGTCTCTATTCCTGCCTTGCAAACTGGTTGATTTGTACCATTTTTCTATATTCCACATATATGTGTTAATATACAGTATTTGTTTTTCTCTTTCTCAAGGTCAATTGACTTTCAACAAGGGTGCCAGAGCGACGGAATGGAAGAAGAACAGTATTTTTAACAAATGGTGCCAGAGCAGGCGGACAGATGCACTGCTAAAGAACGAGGTTGAACTACCTCAAGCCATATACAAAAATTAACTCAAAACAGATAGTAGACCTAAATGTAAGAGCTAAAACTATAAAACTATCAGAAGGAAATATAGATTAGAAAATCGTGTCTTAGATATGACACCAAAAGCAGAAGTACAAAAGAAAAAAATAGAAGAATTAAAGTTCATCAAAAGTAAAAATGTTTGTGCCTCAAAGGACACAAGAAAGTGAAAAGACAACTCACAGAATAGGAGGAAAAAAAAAGAATAGGAGAAAATACTTGTAAATCATACAGCTGATAGGCATCTTATACCCAGAATATACAAATAACACAAATCAACCATAAAAAGGCAACTCAGTTTTTAAACAGGTGAAAGATCTGACTGATAACCACACCAAAGAAATATACAGATGGAAAGTAGGCATGTGAAAAGATGCTCAATGTCATTTGTTATTAGAGAACTGCAAAGGAAAAGTACAATGAGATGCCATATATATCTATTAGAACGGCTAAAATTCAAGGGCTCCTTGGAAAAATGGGTGAATCTAGGACCAGGGCAGGAAATGTATAATATGAGCATGGAGGGTCTGGTGGTGACAGAAAACAAGGAAGTGCTCTTTAAAAAAACCCACTATAATAAAGGTATATCAAAAAGACACAGGAACCAACTGAAAGAGTTCCCAGCAGCCAAAATGGGAACAATTTGAGAAATATGATGAATAAAGCAGTACTGGGCTATAATCCAAAGTGTAAAATAAATATCCATAAGTGCAGACCAAGATAATAATTGAATAAATTTAAAAATGAATAGAAAGAGACAAATTTTTCATGCAGAAAAATCCCAAGTAATTTATATAGATACTCCATGCTCAAGGAGTATCTACTTCTTAAATATGAAGTACTCATAGAGACTTCCCTCCAAACAGTATAGCACAGCAAGGCGGCGGGGGCAGGTTGTGTGCAAAGGAAAGTGCAGAGGCCGGACAATCACTACCTCAGCAGGCTGGTCAAGGTCAATATCAACATCAACACCAAGCTGATAGCATGTACCCTTGATATGATGTGATGGAAATGGTATTCTATCATTGTAGTCTCCCTCTCCAAAACCAATAATGGCATTCAAATAAAACATCCAACAAATCTCAACAGAAGAACATTTTATAAAATATCTACAAACTACTCAAAGCTGTGAATGTCATCAAAAACAAGGAAAGACTCAGAAAGTCAAGAGGAGCCTAATGAGAAATGACAACTAAATGTGTGGACTCCAAATGGACTCCTAGAACATAAAAGCAACGTTAGGTAAAAATCCAGGGAAAGCTAAATAAGTATAAAGCTAATAATAGTGTATCACTATTGGTTTATTAATTGTACCAAATGTACTATACTAATGTGAGATGTTAATAATCAGGGAAACAGAGTGCAGTTTTTAAGATAATTTTATGTACTATCTAAGCAATTTTTCTGTAAATCTAAAAGTGTTTGAAAAAATAAAATTTATTTTAAAACGTTGACAAAGGATTTGAATAGACATTTTCCAACAAAGTTACACAAACAGCAATAAGCACATGAAGAGACGCCCCACTGCTACAAAAATTTATAATTGCTTCAAATTTGAATATCTTATTTTCCTAATTCAGAGGTGATTTAATTTTTTCTGTGAAAATGCACTTTCTCTGGCTACTTTGTGTATGGGTGGGGAGTGGCCTGAAATTGTGCTTGTCATTGTTGGATCATTAAGTAACATAGAAAGGTTTTAGGCATAATACACTGGTTCTCTGTATCGGCAGGTGGTGTGTCCATGGATTCAACCAACAGTGGATCAAAAATACTCAAGAAAATAATTCCAGAAAGTTCCAGAAGGCAAAACTTGAACTTGCCACACACTGACAACTATTTACAAAGCATTTACACTGTACTAGGTATTACAAGTAATCTAAAAATGATTAAAGTATATGGGAGGTTATATGCAAATACAATGCCATTTTATATAGCAAGGGACCCGGCCATCCATAGCTTTGGTATCCATGCAGTCCTGGAAGCCATCTCCCTCTGATATTGAGAGACGACTGTATGTATCAGATTCACTACTTTGTGTCATTCTGGTTACTAAAAGAACAGAGAGAGGTGTGTTTAAAGACAGTTATGTATAAAATTTATAACCCTGTCATTCAGTCACTAATGCAAAAGCTTGTGAAATTACATATTCTGAGTATCTACTTATTTTTTTAAAGCTATAAATGAACATAAGTGTTTCCTAAACAGAAGTTTACCAATGTAATGCAGCGATGAAAGACCAGTTCCACTGTCAGATAACCTGAATTTAAAATCTTAGCTATGGCTGGTTGGTCAAGTTACTTGATCTCTCCAAGTTTTCATTTCCTAGAAATAAACAGTTGGATTTAACAAAACAGTTACACTGCTGGAATTCAAACGCAGATCTGTCTGATTCCAATTCACTGGATAACACCTACTTTACCAAAATGATCCTTATTGTCTTAGAATGAAGCATGGGAAATCATTAAGTAAATCCTGGACCAAAAGACTAAGGGTTTACCATCCTAGATCAAAGGGCATTCTCTTCCATATTATTTTTGTACCCTGGAATAATAAAGTAATTTGGGGAAGAGATGTTATAAACCTAATCCCAAATGTTAAAATAACATTTACTTAATTCCGCGGCAGTAAGCTACCTTAGCTAGAATGGCAACTAGGAAAGTGGGAAGTGGTTTTCTCATCTTTCAAAGGGCAGGGAAGTCACGAAGATTGTAACACTGGAGATGCCTGTAACAAAGGGTGTCTGCTTGACTCCAATCAAATATTTTGATTGCTACACCCAAAAAATCAATTGTCTTGAAATACTATTCAGCTAAAACTCTGGGTTTATATATATGTATATATTTTTTTGTTTTTTAATCTTTTTTTTTGGGGGGGGGCGCTGCATAAGGTCTTCATTGCTGCACGTGGGCTTTCTCTAGTTGCAGTGAGCAAAGGCTATGCTTCGTTGTGGTGCACAGGCTTCTCATTGTGGTGGCTTCTGTTGTTGCAGAGCACAGGCTCTAGGCTTACAGGCTTCAGCAGCTGCAGCATGCAGCCTCAGTAGTTGTGGCTCAAGGGCTCCAAAGCGAAGGCTCAGTAGTTGTGGCACACAGGCTTAGTTGCTCTGTAGCATATGGGATCTTCCTGGACCAGGGATCAGACACATGTCCCCTGCATTGGCAGACAGATTCTTAACCACTGTGCCACTAGGAAAGTCCCCTGGGTTTATATTTTTAACACATAAAATTGAGTAGTTGGAGGAAGAAAGATGACGGCAAAGTAGAAGGACGTGGAATGCATCCCTCTCCACAGATGCATTAGGAATACACTAAAAGATGCAGTAATTCCCACAGAGAACCAGCTGAACATAGCAAACGACCTCAGACACCAGAAAGGACTGCAAAGATCCCAACATAACTGGGTAGGACAGGGAGAGAAAAAAGGAGAAAGAGGAGGAGAAGAAAGGAAAGGGATGGGACCCACACCCTGGGGCAGGGGGATCTGAAACAGAGGAGAGATTGCCAAATTTGGGGAAATGTCCCTTATTTGACGGGGAAACCCCTTCTCCAACAGGGAATTTCCTTGGGCCAGAAGGGAGGCATTTGGGACTGTTCAAAGAGGGTGAAGCGGCTGAGCTGTGGCAAACAGGAAAGAGTGAGATACACATGGAGGGTCCGCACCATGGCTCAGCGTGTCCAGACTGAGACGTCAGTTCACAGCTGAACAGGGGATCTGGGAGCTAGAATGTGGGAATCGGAGAACTGGTTCAGGGTGAGAAACATTGTCGGCAGTGGGGAGACAGACTGAGAGGATAGAAGGGAAGAAATCCACAGGGGAGAATACCTACTGCAGAAAGATGGGCGGCCATGGCGGCGGCTCAATACTGCTGACTCACAAGCAAGGGGGAGGAGCCGCGGGTGTAGCCTCTCTCTTGGCGCCTGCAATGGACAAAGGAAGGACCCCTGTGGGCCTGGCGAATGCACTTAGGGATAACAAAGGCCTCCGGGGTGGGGCTGGCCTAGAGTGCCTGCAGCCAAGAGCCAAAAGCCCGCAGAGTGGCCCAGATCTGGAGACATTCTGTTTACAACTGAGCCACCAGCGTCCCTCTGCAACAGGTACCACCACGGCCAACTGAGCCACCATGACCCAACCAGGGTGCCCTGGTGGAGTTGTAGCGGGGGGGAGGAGCCGCGGTTGTAGTCGCTCTATTGGCCTGAGCTGCCGGTGTCCCTCTGCAACAGGCACCACCTGAGCCGCGGCGTCCCAGGCAGGGCACCACTGCTCACTCACTCCCAGGGGAAGGAGCCACTATTTTACCCTCTCACTCCCCACACACCAGTGCTTACAGATGAACAATAAAGGAAGCTCTGCTGGTCACAGAGTAATACAAAAAGCCCAAGGTGGGTAGAAGGACACTTACAGCTGAGACCCCAAGGAAACAGAAATATTAGTATTAATTCTATTGATCTGGTCTGTTCTGGGGTCAGATCTAGCCTCTTTTTTTTTTTTAATTAATTATGATCTTAGTCCTAAGGGATCTACACATATTATAACATTTTTTATCCTATTTTTATTCTATTTTTATTTTTAGCCTTTTTATATATTTCTAGCTAAGTTTTTTGTAGTGCTGACTGTATCTCTACCTTCTTTTCATCTCTTTCATACATTTCTATTTTCTTCTTTTTCTTTTCATATTTCCAGTCACACTACACTCTTCTGTTGCCCTGTCTTCTATCCTTTTTTAGTTTCTTTTATCTTAATATACTTATAAGCAATATTATAGGTCTGCTCTGTTTCCTTTCTTTATTATCCAGATGACACACTGTTTTGGTTTTTATTATTAGGTTTTGTCTTTATTTTAGTTCTAAGTATAATTGTCTGATTTTGTTCTGAGAATCTTCAGTCTGCCTGTTGGTACTCTTGCTCTTTATTATATTTGATCCAAGCTTTCAAAATCTCCCTGGATTTGTGTTTGTGTGTGTGGTGGGGTTTTTTTTGTTTGTTTGTTTGCTTTTTTTTTTTTGGTTTTGAATTTCTGTTGGTTTTCTCCTTGACTGTCTGATGGCATACTGGGGTTCTGTCAGGTCTTTCTAGTGCCTTATGTTCTATTGGATTCAGAATTTATGTGCCTTATACATGTATGTGTTTCCATGATTTAGTATCTGTTTTGACTCAACACTCTGCCATTAGTCTGGGGCTTGGACAGTCTTCTTTAAACCCCTTTATTGCCAGCACAAGCAACCTCTGAAGTCTGGATTACTCCATAAGAATAAACCCGAGGAGAACTACACCAAGGCACATATTAATCAAACTAATGAAAATGAAACACAAAGAAAAAATATTAAAAGCAGCAAGAGAAAAGCAACAAATAACATATAAGGGAAAACCCATCAGGATAACAGCTAATCTTTCTGCAGAAACTCTGCAGGCCAGAAGGGAATGGCAGGATATACTGAAAGTCCTGAAAGAGAGAAACCTACAGCCAAGAATACTCTACCCAGCAAGAATCTCATTCAGATTCGATGGAAAAATCAAAAGCTTTCCAAAGAAGCACAAGTTAAGAGAATTCAGCACCACCAAACCAGCCTTACAATAATTGCTAAAGGAACTTTTCTAAGTAGGAAACACAAGAGAAGGAAAAGACCTACAAAAACAAACCTAAAACAATTAAGAAAATGGTACTAGGAACACACATGTCAATAATCACCTTAAATGTAAATGGATTAAATGCTCCAACCAAAAGACACAGACTGGCTGAATGGATACAAAAACAAGACCCTTCTATATGCTGCCTACAAGAAACCCACTTCAGACCAAGGGACACATATAGACTGAAAGTAAAGGGATGGAAAAAGATATTCCATGCAAATGGAAGTCAAAAGAAAGCTGGAGTAGCAATACTCATATCAGACAAATTAGAGTTTAAAGTAAAGACTATTACAAGAGACAAGGAAGGACACTACATAATGATCAAAGGATCAATCCAAGAAGAAGATATAACAATTGTAAATATCTATGCACCCAAATAGGAGCACCTCAATACATAAGGCAAATGCTAGCAGCCATAAAAGCAGACATCGACAGTAACACAATAATAGTAGGAGACTTGAACACCCCACTTACATCAATGGACAGATCATCCAAACAGAAAATAAATAAGGACACACAAGGTTTCAATGACACATTAGACCATCTCGACTTAATTGATATTTATAGGACATTCCATCCAAAAACAACAGAATACACTTTCTTCTCAAGTGCACACGGAACATTTTCCAGGATAGATCACATCTTGGGTCATACATCAAGCCTTGGTAAATTCAAGAAAACTGAAGTCATATCAAGCATCTTCTCTGACTACAATGCCATGAGACTAGATATCAATCACAGGAAAAAAACTGTAAAAAATACAAACACATGGAGGCTAAACAATACACTATTAAACAACCCCTAAGAACAGGAACAAGACAAGGGTGTCCACTCTCACCATTATTATTCAACATAGTTTTGGAAGTTTTAGCCACAGCAATCAGAGAAGAAATTAAATAAAAGGCATCCAAACTGGAAAAGAAGTAAAATTGTCACTCTTTGCAGATAGCATGGTATTATACATAGAAAACCCTAAAGACTCTACCAGAAAACTGCTAGCACTAATTGATGAATTTAGTAAAGTAGCAAGATGCAAAATTAATGTGCAGAAATCTCTTGCATTCCTATACACTAACACAGAAAAAGAAGAAAGAGAAATTAAGGAAACTCTCCCATTTACCATTGCAACAAAAAGAATAAAATACCTAGGAATAAACCTCCTTAAGGAGGCAAAAGACCTGTATGCAGAAAACTATAAGACACTGATGAAAGAAATCAAAGATGATACAAACAGATGGAGAGACATATCATGTTCTTGGATTGGAAGAATCAACATAGTGAAAATGACTATACTACCCAAAGCAATTTACAGATTCAATGCAATCCCGATCAAACTACCAATGGCATTTTTCACAGAACTAGAACAAGAAATCTTATGATTTGTATGGAAACACAAAAGACCCCGAATAGCCAAAGCAATCTTGAGAAGGAAATTTGGAGTTAGGGTGGAATTAGACTTCCTGACTTCAAACTATACTACAAGCCTACAGTGATCAAGACAGTATGGTACTGGCACAAAAACAGAAAGGAAGCTCAATGGAACAGAATAGAGAACCCAGAGGTAAACCCAAGCACATATGGGCACCTTACCTTTGACAAAGAAGGCAAGAATATACAATGGAAAAAAGACAGCCTCTTCAATAAGTGGTGCTGGGAAAATTGGACAGCCACATGTAAAAGAATGAAATTAGAACACTTCCTAACACCACACACAAAAGTAAACTTCAAATGGATTAAAGACCTACATGTAAGGCCAGACACTATAAAACTCCAAGAGGAAAACATAGGCAGAACACTCTAAGCAAGATCCTTTTGGACCCACCTCCTAGAATCATGGAAATAAAAACAAAAATAAACAAATGGGACCTAATGAAACAAAAGCTTTTGCACACACAGCAAAAGAAACTATAAACAAAGCAAGAAGACATCCTCAGAATGGGAGAAGATACTTGCCAATGAAGCAACGGACAAAGGATTAATCTCCAAAACATAGAAGCAGCTCATGCAGCTTAATACCAAAAAAGCAAATAACCCAATCCACAAATGGGCGGAAGACCTAAATAGACATTTCTCCAAAAAAGACATACAGATGGCCAACAAACACGTGAAAAGATGCTCCACATCACTAATCATTAGAGAAATGCAAGTCAAAGCCACAGTGAGGTATCACCTCACACTGGTCAGAATGGCCATCATCAAAACATCTAGAAACAACAAATGTTGGAGAGGGTGTGGAGAAAAGGGAACTCTCCTGCACTGTTGGTGCGACTGTAAGTTGGTACAGCCACTATGGAAAACAGTTTGGAGGTTCCCTAAATAACTACAAATAGAACTACCATATGATCCAGTAACACCACTACTGGGCATATACCCAAAGAAAACCATAATCCAAAAAGAAACATGTACCATAATGTTTATTGCAGCACTATTTACAATAGCCAGGACATGGAAGCAACCTAAATGCCCATCAACAAATGAATGGATAAAGAAGATATGGCATATATATACAATGGAATATTACTCAGCCATAAAAAGGAATGAAATGGAGCTATATGTAATGAGGTGGATAGACCTAGAGTCTGTCATACAGAGTGAAGTAAGCCAGAAAGAGAAAAACAACATGCTAACTCATATATATGGAATCTTAAAAAAAAAAAATGGTAGTGATGAACCCAGTGACAGGGCAAGAATAAGGATGCAGATGCAGAGAATGGACTGGAGGACATGGGGTTGGGGGGGGCAGGGGGCGAAGGGGAAGCTGGGATGAAGTGAGAGAGTAGCATAGACATATATACACTACCAACTGTAAAATGGATAGCTAGTGGGAAGTTGCTGTATAACAAAGGGAGATCAACTCGATGATGGGTGATGCCTTAGAGGGCCAGGACAGGGAGGGTGGGAGGGAGTCGCTGGAGGGAGGGGATATGGGGATATATGTATAAATACAGCTGATTCACTTTGGTGTACCTCAAAAGCTGATACAAGAGTGTAAAGCAATTATATTCCAATAAAGTGCTTAAAAATTTTTTAAAATATTGAGTAATCACATTAGATAAAATTATATACATAGCATTTTCATTTAAAATTTATACCTGATTTAAGCTTGAAGGAGGTGTTTGATTTATTATGTGGCATGTTACAAAACACCTGAGTTTTGAAGGCTGATTGATTACAAAATTAGTAACTGAAGTTCTATCTATAAGGCCCTTACACTGCTCATTAAGATTTAAAAAAAGAAAAAAAAATCCATCGTTTGCTCAGTAAAAGAATTATCTATACGGAACCCCATAGGAGTTTGGCGTATATATTTCATAGGCAGAGTTAAGCTAGATTTGGGGAATTTGTTGAAGTTTCTCATATTTAATGTTTTTTGCAAAGCATGATCTTATCTCTAAATTCAGTTTTCTTTTCTTGTATATCTAAAAGCATATTCTCAACAAAAAACCATGTGAAAGACCATATTTTGTAAGGGAAAATATTTTGAGGGGTAAAAAAATAGTCCTTATACAAACGCAAGGTGTCTTATAAATATCCATTCATCCAAAATGGTTGGGAAATGAGAAAACCCAGTTAGATAAGTATTTTCATCTCTAAACATTAGCATATAAATCAAGCACTGATTATCTATCAATGTCAAGCAATTATATTAACAAGACCCAAGTACAAACGTACTGTACAGTTGACCATTTTTCTTTCAAGCTTTGAAGAAGTTCAGGATCTTATTGTGCCTCAGCATCGCTATGATGCCTTTTAATCATCACTATATACAGTTCTGTGGAAACATGCATTATTTAGGCTTTGAGGCTGACTCGCTTCCAAAAAGAGGGGGTTTAACAGGATTCTTATTTTTACCATGATCCTCTCCAGGTTTCAGATGTTCTGCCTGGATCCCACTGTGGTATATTTAGCACCAGCCTTTCCTACAGCAGCCTGGACCACATGGAATCACGCTTTCACACCCCCCAGCCCCACCACAGCTGAATACAGAATCTAAAACCTGAAACATAGTTCCCGAAGGATTAATTTCTACTCCCAGAAATAAGAGGAAAACAGTTTTTCATGTGACATGACTCACCAAATGAAGTTTATTAAAGCTTGTCAAAAGCCATGTGACCTGCTAAGTATACACACAGACACACACACACACACACACACTCAATGTTTCTGAAATAAAGTAAGAAATATTCTCCACCGAAAAAGAGAAAAGATTTCCAGGGACTAGATGAGCAGCGTGTATTTTAAATGTCTCTCTCCAGATCACACGTACGTGTATGTTTGGTTTGTAACAACAGGAGCGCAGTAAATGTGACCAGACATATATTTCACTTAGATGTTGCTATGGAACCCTCTCCTAACTGAAAATTAAATTTCTCCATCTGTTTGCATGACTGTATTCACTGCAGCACGGAGGGCCAGCTGATCTAACAAACACCCCACTGAACAGATTCCTCAAACCACAAAAAAAAAACAAGCAAACAGTAGAGCAAATACCATGAGACACCATATAATTCTGAAAAACTCGGTCTCTAAAAGGCACCTTCGTGTTGATAAAACTGATACAGCTTTATGTAGGGATACACTCTCACGCAGGCAACCTATGATAAAACTTCTCAACAGTACAATGCCTGTGACCTGCCATAAATCCAAATGTTGAATGGTCCTGTGAGCAACTAAAAAGAGGGGGCATTTAACAGATAATCTGGCCCTGAGTTGGGCTGTATTTTAAAAACACCACAAAGATAATAAACCATAATAAGATACTAAATTGAGTTCATCTATTTCCCCACTTTGTGAAGCCAAATTAAAGATCCTTCAATAAAATAGAATATTGTGATACAGACAGTTAATATAATTTTAGCTTTATTTTAATTGTTTAACTTCGCACATTCATAATGTAATTCATGTTAACAAGTCCCACAGTTTTCAAAGGCTATAAGCTTATTCCAATTAACTCTAATTATCTGAGTAATTTTATATTCATAGGATTATAATTATTAGACTATGAAATTATCTACTCATGAACACATAAATTTTACGACACCACTTTATACTTCTTGATTATTTCCACTAGTAAATTTATAAAGTCATCAAAATATTATATAGAATGAATTACTGATAATACAGTCTGGAAAAGTTTTAAAGTATTTTATGAAGTAGGGTTCACTAAAAAGTCCTTGAAAACATTTTCCTTTAAAAAAATTAACAAAATTTTAAATTGATTTATTTAAATTCTGTTCCTAAAGAGAAACCAACAGATATTTATTATCTCATTGTTTTTCTCCTTTTCAAATATTTTTTGTTCCCAAATAGTTTCTTAGTTATTTGTTCACATCATGCTTGTAGGATTTGTTTTCTTTCCTGAAGGTAATTTTACTTAAGGACAAGTTTTCTTTCCCCTAGTAGCCTAAGTTCTGAGAGCAAAACATTATTGTGCCTTACCTAAAATGTTTGTCAAAATGAATTATCCAACTTTGAGTTATCTCATACCAATGAACTTCTTTTCTTATAAGAAAATATATGTTTGCTGATTCGCTTTAACATATAGTCTTATACTAAATTTTCCCTTTGAAGCCATAATGTTTCAGGTGTTAAGGAAACAAAAATTTTTAGAGAGGGTATATAATTTTTCAAA
Source organism: Hippopotamus amphibius kiboko (assembly GCF_030028045.1). Taxonomy (NCBI): domain Eukaryota; kingdom Metazoa; phylum Chordata; class Mammalia; order Artiodactyla; family Hippopotamidae; genus Hippopotamus; species Hippopotamus amphibius. The sequence goes on along the minus strand of NC_080189.1, from coordinate 84,046,273 downwards.
GTCTTGAACTTGACCTTTACCATCGTTTGAAGAACATACTATCTGATAAGTAAAATAAGCAATCTTACTTGATAATTTTATAGTAATGAAAACTAAGGGTTTTTTTGTTTTTTTAGATTTCATAACAGACTAATAAGATTTAAAAACTCATTCCAGCTGTCTAAAAATATTTAGAAATAGAATCATTCATCCTGGTGAGACTGCTGACTTATTTTCTAGATTTGGTGAGGAATTCAATCATATTTCTCTATATCTTACCATTATTTTTCCAACATAAAATTATCTGAAGGTGCCTCAAAGATATGATGTAATTAATGCAGATAATTACTGGAAAGGAATTCAGTATAGTACTATAACCTTCGGAAAGAGCCAAAACCTTGAGCCAGTGTTTTCCAAAGTTCCAAGTTAAGGCTGTTCTAGACCATCTGGGTTTGGAGGACATGCTTGTTTATTTGGAGGGCTTTCTTTCCATTTCACTTGCTTTGCTAAGTGTCTCAGACCCCTCAGAATAAGATCAGAGTCAGGCAGCAGACAATGTTGTCATGTATGGATTAAACACTCCCGTTGTTTCCTGGTCCCACTATAAAAAATCATTCCCAAAGATAAGAGGCATGAATGTGAAGAAAAAGTATTCTGATAAGAGTGACTAAGTAAATATAAGAAGGATATTTTATCAAAATTTTCTAGGATAATAAGTTAGCAATCAGCATGTCATTTCTACAAACATTAACAGAATCATAACTTTTTCAGATATCGCATTCATTAGCCCTCCTCTTTCCTTGATTTTATAATAAATAACTCTTTCTATGTGCTCCAAAGTAGCAGCAAAAGTAGCATGGGTAAAAGTCCAACATTTTTGCATCTATTTCTGTAACACATCTCTCACATGATATATACAAGTCAAAGCTTCAAGACTGCGGTTAATTTTAAATCTAGTCGAGATGGCAGCCCACCCACATTTCCAGGCTTAAAATACAACATCTTTCATAACTGCTTCTTCACACCTTGCAGAACTCATACGTGCTTGCCATCATATTAATGATATTTCTCCAACCAGCTTCTGCTTACATTAGCCTCCAAAGATTTGCTTGGTTCTTTTGTATGATGTTATCCACTGGAACTGGATTTCCTCCTCAAAAAACTGAGTAATTTGTCACAGACTACAGACGTACACAAAATAGAATTCTAGAAATGCCTACCGCCTCCTATAAAGACAAAATTTGGGGGTTTTTTTTTTCAGATGAAAAACAAAAGTAAAACCAAAGTTAAGAGATTCTAAGACCTTAAGTAAACAACTTACAAAATGAGAATGAATTTTACCTAGTAGATGTCAGACACAAACCTACTGGTCATAAAAACACCTTAGTGGAACAGTTTTGGTAAGGAGGCCATGAAGGAGAGGGGACAATGGGGCTAAAATTTATTTCCTTGAAATGGATATTCTCACATGTTGCTGAGAGGGGAATGAATTATTTCATTTGGGGAAAATAATATCGCAGTTTATTAACATCCAAAACATACATATCTTTTGATTCAGCAACCTGGCTTCTGGTTGCTTTGCTGAAAAAACAGATGCAAACACTAACATGTAAGGATAACTTATATTATACTCATGCTTAACTGAACATATTTGTGGTGGCAAAAATTGGAGAAGGAACCCCTATTTTCCATACATAAGAGAATGGTTGAATAAGTTATACCGGTATACCATGGACTATCACACTATTATTTTTAAGCATGACTTAGAATTACTTGTTTAGAATGGTGGATGGCCATTATATATATTGTAAAGTGAAAAATGCAGGTTCCAGATGAATGTACATAGAACAATTCTGTTTTGATGAGACAAATTAATAAATAAATGTTTCCATATAAACTTGTGTTTCTGTGCACCTTATAGAGTGAAAAGAGGGAAAAAATTACCTTCAGCTGACAATGACTAATAAATAAACAGATGTTAAAAAAATAAAATAAGATTCATTTCCTTGGACATTTCTTGAAAAAAATGGGACTAGGAGCTTTGTTGTTTTAGTTCTTGATCAGCAACCATCCCCTTCCACCATTTTGCTACTGTAGCGACTATTGGGAGAGGATGGAAAGAGCACGGGATGAAAAGGTCTTTGGCCCTCTCTACACTTCTCCACGTGATCTACGTAAGTAATACCCTCAGGATCCTCTGGTAGTAAAATGTGAAGCAAGAGGCCATTGTGGGCTTTGGGCCTAAGCCACCTGCCCTGGCTTAGTTTATTAGAGACTTCTGCATTCGTTTATCAGCACAAGCCCAGCTTTTCACAACAGAGTACAACTTTATTCACAAATCTCTGTTCCTTCTGCTGAGATAGCCCTTGGGAATCTCACAGGATGCCAAGGGTACATTCAAGTATCCCTGCATCCCAGGCACAAAGCATCCAAGAGAAAGATAGTCCTTACCGTGAGCAAGGAAAACAATACTCTTCCACAAAGCAGTATATGTGACCAACAGGCACAAAGGCCACATGGCTGGCCAGTGAGCAGCACAGACTCCAGAGCACGGAGGGAGTGCTAACACACAGACGCATCTCCAGGGCTGCCCTGGGGGAAATGATATGTTTCCTTTGCCGGTTCAAGAAAACCTGATGCCATAAAAGCATTCTCTAAAGTTTGGGATAAGTAAACATATTTTTTCTAAATTATTAACAACTGCTTACTGAACATCCCCAGATGGAAGGAAGGTGCTAGAATGGCCACAGGGATGGACAGATGAATAAGACACTGCCCTTGATCCAGAAGCTTAACCAACTGAAGTTGGAGCTCCAGTCTTGTAGTTACACAGATGGCAAGGAGAAAGTGCTGTAATAGAAGCTAGGTACTTTGGAAATGCTGGGGAAAGAGGGTTAGTCCTGATTTCAGGAAAACAAAGGAAAGGCTTTGTGGGCCAAGGAAACAACCATATAAACAAAAGCATTTCAAACTACAATTTTAATGGATAAACGACAAAGCCCTACTGTACAGCACAGGGAACTATATTCAATACCCTGTGATAAGACATAATGGAAAAGAATATGAAAACAAATATGTATATATATATATATATATATATGCAATTGAATAACTTTGCTGTACAGCAGAAATTAACACAACATTGTAAATCAACCATACTTCAATAAAATAAATTTTAAAAAAACAAACAATTTAAATGCATCGAGACGTCTCAGTCTTTAAATGAACTTAACATATTTTCTGGTAAAATGTGAAAAGCCTCTTCAAAAAGAGGCAGAGGGACACTGGTGCGAACAGAAGCTCCGTTCTGGGATACAGACCTGTTCAGAGGACATGGGAGCTACTGCCGCCTCTTACTTTCAAATGCAGACCCAGACCTACCATGAGGTGGAGTTGCTCCTCCCACAATGGGTTCATGCTAAAGCATGGTGGCCAGGAAGGTAGAAAGTGACCGAAGTCATTTACAGTTTTGCCCATGTGCTGATGCTGTACCAGGAAATCCTGCATCAGGCAGGCAAAGGAGCCAATGAGCATGCAGCTGCCTTACCCTTACATGGCAGCACGTAATAACACGAGGGCAAGGCTTGTGAACTATAAAGCTAGTGGTGACTACTGGGATGTAAGTGAGCAGACAACACGCATTTGGACTTGAGGTGACTGAACAGTAACTTCCTAAGTAACCGCGGAGATGGAGGATGTTTAATGATGTTACATGGGAAGTGTCACAGCAACCACATTTATTCTAAATGGAGAACACACTTAAACTCAGATTTTAAGATGGTCATCTTTTGGCCAAGCAGGTTTTTAAATGTCTTTCTCATCAATAAAGAGTGCAAAAAACGACCGTGATGCCATCAGAGAGGAACACAGCCACCAAACAGAAGTAAGAAACAGTCTCCCAAGGAAACAGAAATGAAAGCAAAAATAAATAAATAGGACCTAATCAAACTTACAAGCTTTTGTACACCAAAGGAGACCATAAACAAAACAAAAAGACAACCTACGGACTGGGAGAACATATTTGCAAATGATGCAAATAACAAGGGCTTAATTTCCAAAATGTACAAACAGCTCATACAACTCAATAACAACAACAAAACAAACGACCTGATCAAAAATGGGCAGAAGACCTAAACAGACATTTCTCCACAGACATACAGATGGCCAACATGTACATGAAAAGATGCTCAACACTTTTTATTATTAGCGAAATGCAAATCAAAACTGCAGTGAAGTACCACCTCACACTGGCCACGATGGCCATCAGTAAAAAGTCTACAAATAACAAATGCAGGAGAGGGTGTGGAGAAAAGAGAACTCTCCTACACTGTTGGTGGAAACGTAAATTGGTGCAGCCATTATGGAAAACAGTATGGAGGTTCCTTAAAAAAACTAAAAATAGAACTACCATATGCTCCAGCAATCACACCCCTGGGCATATATCCAAAAAAGATGAAAACCCTAATTCAAAAAGATGCATGCACCCTTATGTTCACAGCAACGCTATTCACAACAGACAAGATATGGAAACAATCTAAATGTCTTTCAACAGATAAACAGATAATGAAGATGTGTTATATATATACAATGGAATACTACTCAGCCATAAAAAGAATGAAATAATGCCATTTGCAGCAACAGGGATGGATGTAGAGATTATCATACTAAGTGAAGTAAGTCAGACAGAGAAAGACAAATACCATATGGTATCACTTACATGTGGAATTTAAAATATGATACAAATGGACTTATTTACAACACAGAAACAGACTCAGACATAGAGATCAAATTTATGGTTACCAGAGGGGAAAGAGGGTGAGGGAGGGATATATTAGGAGTTTGGGATTAGTAGATACAAGCTACTATATATAAAATAAACAACAAGGTCCTACCGTATAGCACAGGAAGCTATATTCAATATCCTGTAATAAGCCATAATGAAAAAAAAAATGGAAAAGAACACACACACACACACACACACACACACACACACACACACACACGAGGGTGAGTCAAAAATTATCCACACTCCAGTTATATTAAAACTTCTGTTAGCTGCACTGTCTTATCAGCACTTTCTGTTCAAGGCTACTGTCTCCCCAGTCACTACTGTGCAGGTGTGAACGTGTTACATCAGTTCATTTGTAACTGCGGTGTGAGCAAAAGTGGATGCCCCACTTGTAATTTGCACAAAAGAAGAGCAGCATGCAGTGATTCGTTTTTTGTGGTCTAAGGGTGTACCTGGTGCCGTTAGTTATTGAAGACTTTGTGGGCAGTATGGAGAAAGTGTTTTGTGGTGAAGAAGTGTGTATGAATGGATAGAGAAGTTCAAGGAAGGCTGCACTAGTGTTAGCAGCCCTATGAGGACGAAGATTCACTTCTGATGAAGAAATGAAGACAGCGGTGCATTCATGGCTCACAGCTCAGGGTAAAACATTTTTTAATGAGGGAATATGAAAGCTTGTTGACAGATGGACAAAGTATATTAAAAAGCAAGGAGATTATGTTGAAAAATGATGTATTTGTCTTTTTTAAAAGTTAATTAAAATAAATTCTACAGCCAGAGTGTGGATAATATTTGACTCACCCTCGTGTGTGTGTGTGTGTGTGTGTGTGTGTGTGTGTGTGTGTGTGTGTGTAACCAAATCTGTTTGCTATACACTTGAAAGTAAGACAACATTGTAAATCAACTACACTTCAACAATAAAAAAAAGAAACAGCCCATCCAGATCAGAGAGAGAGAGAATTGTTTCGCATAGCCATTTTCAAAAGCAGGGAGCCAATGTTTTGCCATGCACAACACGGCAAAGGAAAGGAAAGCTTTGCATTAATGTAATCTGGTTCTTAGTACTTAAATGCTGTTCTTGAACAGTGCATAGGTTAAGAGTAACCTATGACTCATGAGTAATTAGGGCTCTGAATCAAAAAGTAAGCCTCCCAGTAGACCAAACCAAAGTGGACCATGTAGGACCTGGAGGAGAAGCTGGTCTAACCAGACTTCAGTCACAGTCACTAAAGGTTACCTACCACTATACCTTGGTGAGGAGGAACTGATAACTGGTCAAAATCTAGCATGCATACTTAGAGTTTGTCACAAACAGTTGGGTATAGTGTATCACTCCAATTACCAAACTAGCGTCTCATAGCATCCCAAGCAAAGAACCTCAGTGTTTAATGTCGTGAAACCTGGAGCAAGAGGAAGACACTACTTGAATGTTGTAATCAATGCTCTGTTCCCAAAGGGTGCAACAGCAGGACCTCTGCATTTATGATGGAGTGCTCTCCCAATGAAGCATGTTTCTATCTGAGCTTGCTCAAATTGGAGCAGATATTAAGCGTGTATAGAAAAATGATGTCTCCAAACTGTCAAATGAGATTTCAGTTCAACAAACCTTTACTGAGCCACGTGTGGGATGCTCTACTAAACACTGGGGTTACACAGTGAAACACACACCTGCTCCAGATGCAAGGGAAGCCCATGAGAAAAAGATGCCATGAGATGAGACAGGTGCCCTGAGAGAAGCAGAACTCAGAACACAGTGTGGGAGTGGATAAGGTCATGGTCAGTGACCAGGGAGAGGTTAAAGGAAGTGTCTGTGAGCTCTAAAGAGAGACACATAATGAGTTTCCTGCCCAGCAGTACGCTTAGGCAGGCGATATCTTCTTGTCGTTTTGTTCCTTAGTGATTACCAAGAATGACAACTCTGCAGCTTGAGACATCAAGTGTTTATTGCGAGTCAGCACGTGGACTGGTGTAGGTGTCAGGAATTAAATATACTAAGTGAAGTCATTCAGGCAGACAAAGATGTAAGATATCGCCTACATGTGGAATCTACAAAAATGATACAAATGAACTTATTTACAAAACAGAAACAGACTCAAAGACGAGAAAACAAACTTATGGTTACCAAATGGGAAAGCAGGGGGAGGGATAAATTGGGAATTTGGGATTAACAGATACACACTACTATATATAAAATAAACAACAAGGACTACAGCACAGGGACAGCTTATCCTCAGAGAGACAGCTGGAACTGGTTATATTGGAATAGAGAAAAGTGGTGACAATGAATATCTTCAAGAATATGATTTTTTTTTTAATTTCTAGGCTTATATTGAGTAGTTTTAAACCCTCAGAGGTCAAACAACAAGAAAAAAGTGTGTGTGTGTATATGTGTGTGTTATATACATATAAAACAGAAACAAAAATAAATAAATATATTATCTCTAACACCAACTATAAGAAAGCTAGAAGCAGTGAACCCAGCCACACAGCCCAGACTGCTTGTCTCAGCAGGCTTGGTTCGTTTTCTTTTTTTTTTTATTTTTATTTTTTTATTATTTTTTGGGGGGTACACCAGGTTCAATCATCTGTTTTTTTTTTTTAATTATTTTATTATTATTTCTTTGGGGGTACACCAGGTTCAATCATCTGTTTTTATACACATATCCCCGTATTCCCTCCCTTCCTTGACTCCCCTCCCCTCGAGTCCCCCCCACCCTCCCCACCCCAGTCCTATAAGGCATCTTCCGTCCTTGAGTTGGACTCCCTTTGTTATACAACAACTTCCCACTGACTATTTTACAGTTGGTAGTATATATATGTCTGTGCTACTCTCTCGCTTCGTCTCAGTTTCCCCTTCACCCCCTGCCCCCTCCCATACCTCGAGTTCTCCAGTCCATTCTCTGTATCTGCATCCTTGTTCTTGTCACTGAGTTCATCAGTACCATTTTTAGATTCCGTATATGTGAGTTAGCATACAATATTTGTCCTTCTCTTTCTGACTTACTTCACTCTGTATGACAGATTGTAGTTCTATCCACCTCATTACATATAGCTCCATCTCATCCCTTTTTATAGCTGAGTAATATTCCATTGTATATATATGCCACATCTTCTGTATCCATTCATTTGTTGATGGGCATTTAGGTTGCTTCCATGTCCTGGCTATTGTAAATAGTGCTGCAATAAACATTATGGTACATGTTTCTTTTGGGATTATGGTTTTCTTTGGGTATATGCCCAGTAGTGGGATTACTGGATCATATGGTAATTCTATTTGTAGTTTTTTAAGGAATCTCCAAATTGTTTTCCATAGTGGCTGTACCAACTTACAGTCCCACCAACAGTGCAGGAGAGTTCCCTTTTCTCCACACCCTCTCCAACATTTGTGGTTTCCAGATTTTGTGATGATGGCCATTCTGATTGGTGTGAGGTGATACCTCATTGTAGCTTTGACTTGCATTTCTCTGATAATGAGTGATGTTGAGCATCTTTTCATGTGTTTGTTGGCCATCTGTATGTCTTTTTTGGAGAAATGTCTATTTAGGTCTTCTGCCCATTTGTGGATTGGGTTATTTGCTTTTTTGGTATTAAGCTGCATGAGCTGCTTGTATGTTTTGGAGGTTAATCCTTTGTCCGTTGTTTCATAGGCAATTATTTTTTCCCATTCTGAGGGTTGCCTTTTAGTCTTGTTTATGGTTTCTTTCGCTGTGCAAAAGCTTTTAAGTTTCATTAGGTCCCATTTGTTTATTCTTGATTTTATTTCCATGATTCTAGGAGGTGGGTCAAAAAGGATCTTGCTTTGATGGATGTCATAGAGTGTTCTGCCTATGTTTTCCTCTCGGAGTTTTATAGTGTCTGGCCTTACATGTAGGTCTTTAATCCATTTGGAGTTTACTTTTGTGTATGGTGTTAGGAAGTGTTCTAATTTCATTCTTTTACATGTTGCTGTCCAATTTTCCCAGCACCACTTCTTGAAGAGGCTGTCTTTTTTCCATTGTATACTCGTGCCTCCTTTGTTAAAGATAAGGTGCCCATATGTGTTTGGGCTTACTTCTGAGTTCTCTATTCTATTCCATTGATCTTCCTTTCTATTTTTGTGCCAGTACCATCCTGTCTTGATCACTATGGCCTTGTAGTATAGTTTGAAGTCAGGAAGCCTGATTCCACCAACTCCATTTTTCCTTCTCAAGATTGCCTTGGCTATTCGGGGTCTTTTGCGTTTCCATACAAATCGTAAGATTTCTTGCTCTAGTTCTGTGAAAAATGCCATTGGTAATTTGATCGGGATTGCATTGAATCTGTAAATTGCTTTGGGTAGTACAGACATTTTCACGATGTTGATTCTTCCAATCCAGGAACATGGTATGTCCCTCCATCTGTTTGTGTCGTCTTTGATTTCTTTCATCAATGTCTTAAAGTTTTCTGCATACAGATCTTTTGCCTCCTTAGGCAGGTTTATTCCTAGGTATTTTATTCTTTTGGTTGCAATGGTGAATGGGAGAGTTTCCTTCATTTCTCTTTCTGCTCTTCCGCTGTTCGTGTATAGGAATGCAAGAGATTTCTGTGCATTAATTTTGTATCCTGCTACTTTACTAAACTCATCAATTAGTGCGAGCAGTTTTCTGGTAGAGTCTTTAGGGTTTTCTATATATAATATCATGTCATCTGCAAAGAAGGACAATTTGACTTCTTCTTTTCCAATTTGGATTCCTTTTATTTCTTTTTCTTCTCTGATTGCTGTGGCTAAAACTTCCAAAACTATGTTGAATAATAGTGGTGAGAGGGGACACCCTTGTCTTGTTCCTGTTCTTAGAGGGAATTCTTCCAGTTTTTCTCCATTGAGAACGATGTTGGCTTTTGGTTTTTAATATATGGCTTTTATTATGTTGAGGTAATTTCCTTCTATGCCCATTTTCTGGAGAGCTTTTATCATAAATGGATGTTGAACTTTGTCAAAAGCTTTTTCTGCATCTATTGAAATGATCATATGGTTTTTATCCTTCAATTTGTTAATATGATGTATCACATTGATTGATTTGCATATATTGAAGAATCCTTGCATCCCAGGGATAAACCCCACTTGATCATGGTGTATGATGTTTTTAATGTGCTGTTGGAGTCTGTTAGCTAGTGTTTTGCTGAGGATTTTTGCATCTATATTCATCAGTGATATTAGTCTGTAGTTTTCTTTTTTTGTGACCTCTTTGCCTGGTTTTGGTATCAGGGTGATGGTGGCCTCGTAGAATGAGTTTGGGAGTGTTCCGCCTTCTGCAATATTTTGGAAGAGTTTGAGAAGGATAGGTGTTAACTCTTCTCGAAATGTTTGATAGAATTCGCCCATGAACCCATCTGGTCCTGGGCTTTTGTGTGTTGGGAGATTTTTAATCACTGCCTCAATTTCTGTACTTGTGATTGGTCTGTTCATGGTTTCTATTTCTTCCTGGTTCAGTCTTGGAAGATTGTATTTTTCTAAGAATGTATCCATTTCTTCCAGGTTATCCAATTTATTGGCACATAGTTGCTTGTAGTAGTCTCTCATGATGTTTTGTATTTATGAGGTGTCCATTGTTACTTCTCCTTTTTCATTTCTAATTCTGTTGATTTGCATCTTCTCCCATTTTTTCTTGATGAGTCTGGCTAATGGTTTATCAATTTTGTTAATCTTCTCAAAGAACCAGCTTTTAGTTTTATTTATTTTTCTTATGGTTTCTTTCCTTTCTTTTTCATTTATTTCTGCTCTGATCTTTATGATTTCTTTCCTTCTGCTCACTTTGGGGTTTCTTTGTTCTTCTTTCTCTAGTTGTTTTAGGTGTAAGGTTAGATTGTTTATTCGATCATTTTCTTGTTTCTTAAGGTAGGACTGCATTGCTATAAATTTCCCTCTTAGAACTGCTTTTGCTGCGTCCCATAGGTTTTGGGTTGTTGTGTTTTCATTGCCATTTGTTTCTAGAAATTTTTTGATTTCCTCTTTGATTTCTTTAGTGATTCCTTGGTTGTTTAGGAGTGACTTGTTTAGCCTCCATGTGTTTGTATTTTTTGCAGTTTTTTTCCTGTAATTGATATCTAGTCTCATGGCGTTGTGATCTGAGAAGATGCTTGATATGATTTCAATTTTCTTGAATTTGCCAAGGTTTGATTTGTGATCCAAGATGTGATCTAACCTGGAAAATGTTCCGTGTGCACTTGAGAAGAGAGTGTAGTCTGTCGTTTTTGGATGGAATGTCCTATAAATATCAATTAAGTCGAGAAGGTCTAATGTGTCATTTAAAGCTTGTGTGTCTTTATTTATTTTCTGTTTGGATGATCTGTCCATTGATGTAAGTGGGGTGTTCAAGTCTCCCACTATAATTGTGTTACTATCAATGTCCCCTTTTATAGCTGTTAGCATTTGCCTTATGTATTGAGGTGCTCCTATATTGGGGGCATAGATATTGACCATTGTGATATGTTCTTCTTGAATGGATCCCTTGATCATTATGTAGTGTCCTTCCTTGTCTCTTTTAATAGTCTTTACTTTCAAGTCTAATTTGTCTGATATGAGTATTGCTACTCCAGCTTTCTTTTGACTTCCATTTGCATGGAATATCTTTTTCCATCCCTTTACTTTCAGTCTATATGTATCCCTTGGTCTGAAGTGGGTTTCTTGTAGGCAGCATATAGAAGGGTCTTGTTTTTGTATCCATTCAGCCAGTCTGTGTCTTTTGGTTGGAGCATTTAATCCATTTACATTTAAAGTGATTATTGACATGTGTGTTCCAATGACCATTTTCTGAATTGTTTTGGGTTTGTATTTGTAGGTGTTTTCCTTTTCTTGTGTTTCCTACTTAGAGAAGTTCCTTTAGCACTTGTTGTAAGGCTGGTTTGGTGGTGCTGAATTCTCTTAACTTTTGCTTGTCTGGAAAGCTTTTGATTTCTCCCTCAAATCTGATGAGATTCTTGCTGGGGAGAGTATTCTTGGCTGTAGGTTTCTCTCTTTCAGGACTTTCAGTATATCCTGCCATTCCCTTCTGGCCTGCAGAGTTTCTGTAGAAAGGTCAGCTGTTATCCTGATGGGTTTTCCCTTATATGTTGTTTGTTGCTTTTCTCTTGCTGCTTTTAATATTTTTTCTTTGTGTTTAATTGTCATTAGTTTGATTAATATGTGTCTTGGTGTATTTCTCCTTGGGTTTATTCTGTATGGGACTCTCTGTGCTTCTTGGACTTGGTGAATTATTTCCTTTCCCATGTTGGGGAAGTTTTCCACTAGAACCTCTTCAAATATTTTCTCAGACCCTTTCTTGTTTTCTTCTTCTTCTGGGATGCCTATAATTCGAATGTTGGTATGCTTAATGTTATCACTGAGGTCTCTGAGACTGTCTTCTAGTCTTCTTATTCTTTTTTCTTTTTCCTGCTCTGTGGCGTTTATTTCCCCCATTCTATCTTCCAACTCACTTATTCGTTCTTCTGCCTCAGTCATTCTGCTGGTTATAGCATCTAGAGTATTTTTAATTTCAGTTATTTTGTTATCCATTGCTGTTTGTTTTTCTGAGTTCTTATGAACTGTTTCTTGTACTTTCTCTATTTTGTTATCGAGATTTTGTATCATTTTTACTATCATTACTCTGAATTCTTTTTCAGGCATTTTTCCTATTTCCTCCTCATTTATTTGGTCTTGTGGGTTTTTTTCCTGCTCCTTTGCCTGCATGGGGTTTCTTTGTTTCCTCATGGTTGTCCAAACTTTTGGGGTTGCTTGTCCTGGCGATAGAGGTGTTTATAGAAGACTGTCCAAGCCTCAGACTAATGTCCAAGTATTGGATTAAATGAATATTAAGTCTAGGAAACACATACACGTATAAGACACACAATTACTGAATCCGTTAGGACATAAGGCTCTAGAAAGACCTGACAGAACCCCAGTGTGCTATCAGATATTCAAAGAGAAACCCAACAGAAACTGACAACTGAAACAGAATAAATCAGAGACAAAAGCAAAAGCCAACAAACAAACAAATAACACCTTACACATACAAACATTAATCCAGGGAGATTTTGTAAGCTAGGATCAAATATAGAAAACAGCCAGAGTACCACCAGAGAGAATGGAGATTCTCAGAATGTAATTAGACAACTGTACTAAGAACTAAGATAAAGACAAAAGCCTGATATTAAATACCAAGGCAGTGCGTCCTCTGGAGAATAGAGCAAGGAGTCTGAGCAGACTGATAGTGTTGCTTATAAGTATGTTAAGATCAAATAAACTTAAAAAGGCTGGAAGAAAGGGGAACAGAAGAGCGTAATGTGGTTGGAAATATGCAAATAAAAAGAAAGGAATAGAAATGCATAAAAGATAGGGATGAAAGGAAAGTATGAGAGATATATTGTCCGTACTACCAAAAACTTAGCTAGATATAGAAGTATATAAAACGGAAAAAAAAAAAAAAAAAAAAGAATAAAAAATATCATTAAAAAATTATGTTATAAAACTTGTAGATCCCTTAGGGCTAAGATCGTATTTAATAAAGAAAAAAGAAAAGAAAAGAAAAAAGAGAGAGAGAAAAAGAAAAAAAAAGAAAAAAAAAAATCCAGAACTGATCCCAGAATGGACCAGTTCAATAGGTATTGATACTACTATTTCTGTTTCCTTAGCGTCTCAGCTTTAAGTGTCCTTCTCCTTGCCTTGGGTTTTTTTGCATTATTCTGTGACCAGCAGAGGTTCCTTTATTGTTCGTCTGTAAGCGTCGGTGTGTGGGGAGGGAGAGGGTACAATAGTGGCTCCTTCTCCTGGGAGTGAGTGAGCAGTGGCGCACTGTTGTTTCAGTCGGGCTTGGAGGTGCCTGTTGCAGAGGGATGCTGGTGGCTTAGGCGTACACAGAAAGTCTTAGAGTTGGGCCTCTCTCGGGGTTTTTTTCTTTTTGATGCTGTTGTTGTTGTTTTTTTTTTTTTTTTCTCTCGGCAGCCTCCCTGGCGTTGCAAGGGGTTTTAATCTAGCCCCGCCCGAGTGCCTGAGGGTGCTTGTTATCCCTGAGCGCCTTAGGTGGCCCACGGGCGTCTCTCCACTGCCTGTTGCAGAGGCGCCGAAAGAGAGAGAGAGGCTACGCGCGCGGCTCCTACCCCCCCCCCCCCCCCCCAGCCGGGAGCCTGCAGCCTCCAGCCGCCATCATGGCCGGGCAGCTCTCAGGGACGGGCACTCCTCTCCGCGGACCTCCTCCCTCCTGTCCTCTTGGTCCGTCACCCTACCGGCAACAATGTTTCTCACCCTGAACCAGCTCTCCGGTTCCCACGCTCCCGCTCCCGGACCCTCCGTTCAGCCGCGGATCGACGTCTCGGTCTGGGAACGCTGAGCTGCGCTGCGGCCCGACCCTCTGTATGTTTCTCACTCCCTCCCGTCTGCCACAGCTCCGCAGCTTCACCCTCTTTGAGCCGTCGTAGATGCCTCCCTACTGGCTATGTCGGGCTCCCCGCAGTCCTTTCTGGTGTCCGAGGCCATCTGCTGGTGCTCAGCTGGTTCTCTGTGGGAATGACTGCGTCCTTCCGTGCATTCCCAATGCATCTGTGGAGAGGGATGCACTCCACGTCTCTCTACTTCGCCGCCATCTTTTCTCTCCTTGGTTCGTTTTCAATACTGATAAAACAACGCCTGGTCTTTTGACTGTGGAGCCACTAGCTAGTGCCACACAAAGCTATTTATGTGCCTATCTCCTCCTGGTAGACCCTGAGCTGCGTGAGGACAGTAGCACAGAACATGACACATAGGAGTCGTTCAGTATCTGAGTGTTGAATGAATGACTGTATACAGCACCTAAAGCACAATTCGCTCCCCGAGAATAACTATTCCCAACCTTTAAAGTCCTCCAAGAGAGAATCTGTCGCAACTTCTAAGGCTTCAGATGTTCTTCCATGTGATGCATCTCAATCAAAGGCTAATGTTAGAACATTTCCTTGTTGTATGAGTTCTGAAGGCCTAAAACTACTCAAAATAAGCCAAGAAATTAAAAAAAAATCATAGTCTTGAAGACACTCATTAAACCACTACCTTTTTCTATTCCAAGATAACCAATTCCTACAGAAAACAAGACACTAGAGATAAAGGGACAGCTGTCTCTCTGGAGACATTTCGAACTTAGCCAAACCATAAGTCTATCTTGAGGCCTGATCTGATATACAATCAAAACAAGAATATCACAAATAGTTAACCCCATAAATATCATTATGCTTAACAGACTTTTCATTCCACTGTCCTCCAAACAAATTTTTCTATGTCATTTGGTACACACAAGTATATAATGTTTAAAAAAATGTCATCTGTCCCATCTCTTGGAGAGGAAATAATGAGAACTGAAATGGCTAAAGGGCAAAAGAAATAATAAGAGGAGAAAACACATCCGAAAGCATCTGAGAAATTACTAATAAACCCCAGAAACATTTAGAATTGACCATATTAACCTGATGTATTGTAGATGGTTAGTCTGATTTTGATCCTACACTGCCTTTGCCTAAACATTCCAGAGATTCCCAGTGTCCTTGAGATGGACATCTATCGGTGTTTGGTTGCCTCTTACCCATGGCCTTGTTTCTAAGTGCACCACAGATTTCTTTTGAGAGTTGCTTCAGCTCTGGATATAATCTGGAGGGGCTCTGAATCCAGTTCCCCGACCTCCCCCAGCCATGGGGCAGCTATGGAACCCCCGCCTGATCAATCAAACACCTGGCTGGGGTTCAAGTCCTGAGCAGTGTGCCTAGGAGACTGAAATGACGGGTTCCTCCATGTGATCACCGTCCCCCTGACTAGATTGCTCTACTTTAAGATAACATCTATTATTCCTGCTTCCTGCTCTCTGGAGGCCATCTGGTTCCTGCCATATTCAAGTCTGGTGAATGAGTCATCCTGCAAATTCTCTGCTCTCCTAGTGGCCATCCAAAAAACTGCCTTTCCTTTAAGTTAGTCAAGGCTGGGTTTTTTGTTTGTTTGCTGCTACTCTAAATTTTTAATATTTTCACATTACATCATAGCCAGCCTTTTTTAGGTGTTTATTTTTTATTTTATTTTTATTGACAGATAGGTAATTTACAATGTTGTGTTAGTTTCAGGTGTACAGCAAAGTGATTTAGTTAGACACACAGACATATACCTAATCTTTTTCACAGTCTTTTCCATTACAGGTTATCACAAGATACTGAATATGGTTCCCTGTGTTATACAGTAGGTCCTTGTTGTTTATCTATTTTATATACAATAGTGTGTATCTGTTAATCCCAAACTCCCAATGTATCCTTGGTTTTGTTATGAGTAAGTCGAACGTGGGCTGGTACTTGCTGCCCTCCTGGGAAAGGGTGAGGGTAAGGCTGTGGGAGAGGCAGGATACCTGTTCTCTCGTTACTATAAAATCATCTGGCAGCTTCACTCTGCCAGTGAGTATATGCAAACCTCACTGGGGGACTCCTGCCTCATTCTCCTTTCCCACTTTCCTTTTGTACCTCTGTCCCAGTTAAGGTCCAATTAAAGACGGATGTTAAGCAGGTTCATGTTGGGAAGCTGGTGAGAGGAACTGAATGCAATTTCTTTCTATAATCTGTCTTAAATCCTAATAAAAATCAATAGTTATGTAAAAGCTACTGTTAAGAAATTCCTTCCAAAACAATGTGCCTAGGGAATCTCACCAGTGATAGTCTGTGGGCTGTCTTACTAGCGCTAGCAGTGCACTGAAAACAGACAGTTAAGAGAACAACATTCATGGAAAGCGAATGGAACATAGGACTTTAAACCTACCTGCATAAAATAGTCTCAAAACAGAAAATCTGGGCATCAGAAAGCTCCTAGCAGGACAAAAAAAAAAAAAAAAACTACTTAGCAAACAGGACAAATCCCAGAACAGCTGTAGTGCTTTCATACTTGGGAACCTGGTTTACAGTCTTGTGAACAGAAAGACATGAAAAGCATAATTAAAAGACGTCATAGATGAGTGTCAACAAACGTGGCTATAAATATCCTCCATGAGAATGCTGAATTTCCTTTGGGAAAGTGTTAAATTAAGAGTGGATAGTGTCAGTTAACAATGGGAGAGATCAAAATTAAGAAAGCAGCGATAATATTTCAGAAACCAAAGCAATCCCAGGAGTTTCACAATATTATTATGGCCTCATCACTAATCCCAGAGACTCAATAAGTCTGAAAGGCGTTTGGATGGGTGGGACTACTGTTGCCCTCAGTCCTCCCCACAGCAAGAGTGCCATGCTCTTTCCTTTCTTACCAACATCAGAGCAATACTGTTTCCAATATTATTGACAATGGGGGCATTTTAAATGCTCATAATTTCCATCCCCAGCAATATAGCAAACTACATAGTCTGAAATCCAAATAAACACCAAAATATTCTGGATAAAATATAAAAGACAAGCTTGTAAAAGAACAGCTGAGCTGTAAGTAATTAAAAGGGAAATATCAGAGGATAACAGAAAAGAGAAAACGCTAATCACAGGAGGTTAAGCCAGAACTGAAATCAGTAATTACTTTAAAGGTATTTTTCCATCACCAATTTCTGGGAAGGAGGCGGAAAGTGGAGGTGTCAAGAGTACAGGTCTTATACAGATGGCCAACAGGCACATGAAAAGATGCTCAGCATCACTGATTATTAGAGAAATGCAAATCAAAACTACAATGAGGTATCACTCCACACCCGTCAGAATGGCCATCATCAAAAAGTCTACAAATAATAAATGTTGGAGAGGGTGTGGAGAAAAGGGAACCCTCCCATACTGCTGATGGGAATGTAAACTGGTACAGCCACTGTGGAAAACAGTATGGGGGTTCCTTAAAAAACTAAAAATAGAGCTACCATATTATCCAGCAATCCCACCCCTGGGCGTATATCCAGAAAGGATACATGCACCCCAATGTTCATTGCAGCACTATTTAGAATAGCCAAGACATGGAAGCAACCTAAATGTCCACTGACAGATGAATGGATAAAGAAGATGTGTTACATATATACAATGGAATGCTACTCAGCCATAAAAAAGAATGAAATAATGCCATTTGCAGAAACATGGATGGACCTAGAGGTTATCATACTAAGTGAAGTAAGTCAGACAAAGACAAATATCATATGATATCACTTATATGTGGAATCTTAAAAAAGGATACAAATGAACTTATTTGCAAAACAAAAATAAACTCATTGAGCAAACTTGTGGCTGCCAAAGGTAGGGGGTAAGGGATAAACTAGGAGTTTGGGATTAACAGGTACACACTGCTATGTTTAAAATAAACAACAAGGAACTTTTGTATAGAACAGGGAACTATATTCAATATTTTGTAATAACTTATAATGGAAAAGAATCTGAAAAAGAATATATATACATACATACATATATATGTATACACATATATGTATAGGTAAAACTGAATCACTTTGCTGTACACCTGAAACTAACACAACATTGTAAATCAGCTATAATTCAATTTAAAAAAAGAGCACAGGTCTTAGATCTGTATCACGAGAAAAGTTAGAACAGAGGCACCTGCATGAAACCTGGATCCCCAAGGGCTCTGCCCTTGGTGAAGTCGAAAAAAAAAGGTTCACCATGTAAAGGGAGATGGCCAAGAAAACTGTCCCTCTTGACTTTGATATAGAGTGAAGGATAAAAAGTCTCCTTGAAAAGCTGTAATCAGAAGCCACCAGACCACTCCCCTTTGAGATTTCAGGTCCTAACGTATACTCTCCATGATTCCCACAAACCCAAAGCCAATACATTAATTTAAAACAGTCCTATTTCCCTTAGAAACAAATCTAAATCTTCCATGGAGAAACGCACCCTCAAACCAGACCTTACAGAATGCCCACAGATAACAATTTTAAAAAATTAGATTATATGAAAAAGCAAGATGCCATGAATGAGAGTCAGCGGAAAGAATACATGGTGTAACCTGTCAAGACTCCATGTGCTGGAATTATCAGAATCAAAACATAAATTGCCTGCTGTCAAAAACATTAAAGAGAAAATTTAATACATGAGTGGACAATACGAGACTATGAAAATGAAGCTGATGTGAAAAAGAACCAAACAGAACTTTCTGAGATAAAAAGACACGTATATAATTATCCAAGTGAAAAATTTATTTGATGGGTCAACTAGCTAAAAAGACACAAAACTGGGAAAATAACCAGACTGAAACAGAAAAAAAAAAATCTAAAAAAAGAAAAAATATGTAAAAAAGGTTGAGGCATGAAGGGCAAAGATAAAGGAATAACATATATAAGAGGAATTCCAGAAAGAGATAATACTGAGAATGAAGGAGAAATAATATGTAAAGAAATCATGCCTAAGAGTTTTCCAGAATGGATGTAACATACAAACTCTCAGATTCAGGAAGCAGAATAAATATCAAGTAGGATACATTTTTTTAAAGCACAAAAATAAATAAACTAGACATAGAATACAGTAAAATTTCAGAATCCCAAAGGCAAAGAGAAAATCTCAAGAGTCACCAGACAAGTCAGCCAGCGTGGTGAATGAAGAGCAGGGACGGTGGAAAAAGGAAGAAGGAACAGAAAAGATGAGGGAAGAGTATTATGGAATAGAGTGAAAAAGAAAGGAGGAAAATGGGGAAAAAACAGCTGAAACCAAAACGATGCTGATTAACAAACATGAGGCAGAGTGAAGGCTGACAAAGCCTGAAGCCACTGTGAGGTGGGGGCTGTTGCTGAAATCCAACGTTAAACCTGAAAGGCTAATGTGGTTCCAGATTGGTGGCATCAAGACTCCGGACAGGAAGAAATTAAAATCTTCCTTGTGATAGGTCTCAAGATTCCCAGGTATTCATTCTATTACAACCTCATAAAGAGCACCACCAAACACAGGAGAACATCTACCACCAAGGAAAGCCAGCAGAGCAACAGATCTAGATGCCCAAAGACATCAGATATTATAATTATCAGATACTAATAAAAATGATCATATCTGAAATGGTTAAAAAATTTTAAATGGTAATAAAAATCGCAAAGGAATTTACAATGGGGTATTACTCAGCCTTAAAAAAAGGAAGGAAATCCTGACATGTGCTACAGCATGGATGAACCTTGAGGCCATGCTCCTATGTGAGATAAGCCAGAAACAGAAAGACAGATACTGTAGGATTTCATTTATCTGAGGTCCCTAGAGAAGTCGGGTTCATAGAGACAGTAAGTAGGACAGAGGTTGCCAGAGGCTGGAGGTGGGAGAAATGGGGTTGTTTAATGGAGACAGAGCTTGTTTTGCAAGATGAAGAGAGTTCTGGAGATTGGCTGCACAATAATATGAACGTACTTAACTGAACTGTACACTTAAAAACGGTTAAGACGGTAAAAAAAATTTCAGTGTATTTTACCACAACTAAAATTTTTTTTTTAATTTTCTACAAAGGGTAGAATGTCATAAAGCTGACCATTTGCAAAATAACATGAAACTTCTGAAAATGAACAACAGAATCATCTAACTTCAAAAAAAATTTAACTCAGTACATGATAAACATATTAGAAACAGCTAAAAACAGTGTTATTAAAAAGAAAACAGAGTTCAATAAATGATCCACATTATAGCACAGGCAGAAGAAAAATATGAAAGAGTTTAAATCATAGAAAATAAAACTAAAAGGTTTAAGTAAGTCTAGTTAGAGTTTCAAAGGGGAAGAATGAAAGTGAGGGAATGTTCAAACAAGTAACAGCTGCAATTTTTCCAGATTTGATGGGAGACATGAATTCACTGACATAGAAACCACAATATATACTAAGAAGGATGAATAATAAGAAATAGCACCTAGACATATTACAACAAAACTGCAGCTCTCCAAGGACAAGAGGATATCTTAAAAACAAGCAATGAGAAAAGTCATATCAACTATACAAAGCAGAAGTTAAATTGCCTACAGACTTTTCACCTTGTATACATTCTGGTTTAAGTACATATACACCAATACAACCATTTTGGAAAACAATTTTCCATTATCTAGTGAAACTGAAGGTACTCATACACTACTACCCAGCAGGTAGACTGCTTAAAAAAAATTAAAAAAGCAGAACAACAAAAGTGACAAATTTTGCAGGTGAGCATTGAGAGACATGTATAAGAATGTTCATTCTAGCATTGCTGGTAATAACATGAAATTTAAAAACAACCCAAAGGGATCAAAAAAAGTGTGACCTATATAATACTATTGACACTGAAAAAATTACCTTGAAGATATCTCACAAACATAATGTTATGCAAAAATTGGTATGAGATTGATTATACGCAATTCAAAATATGTAAAGCTAACAATGATTTAGGATAACATTTACCTCTGTGTGATGGGGGTGGGGAGGGAAGAGGTGTGATCAAGGAATAAAACACAAGCAAAATAATACCGTTACATTATGCGGAGTTTCTCTTTTCACCTTACATATGTGTTATCGTCATTAAAAAAATAGTAATAGCTAAGAGTTTACCTTATGAATGATGTAAGTACTATTTTGTTCCCATTTTATATCTGGGAAACCTGAGGCACAGAAAGCTTAAGTGGCTTTCCCAAGGTTCCAAGCTAGCACGTGACAGAGTCAAGGCCAGCATCTAGGCAATCAGTTTCCATAGTAAACACTCCTGAACACTGATCTATTTCTCCCTCTCTTTTGTGTATGTGTAATATGCCATTCTAAAAATAGAAAGAATTGAAAAGGAGGAAAATGGTAGGCATTAACACCCCAAGGACTACTGCAATTAAAAGTGTTTTGTAAAAAGCTAAGTATGTTGTGGGCATATCTATGTATGTGTGTGAGCATAAAAAGAAACACGCATCAAAAAGTTAATAATCATTTTACTGGTGTTATTTTCTTCACATTTTTCTTCATTTTCTAAATTATCTGCAATGAATGTGTGTTACTTTTATATTCGGGGGAAAAGAAATCAACACTATTTAAAAATACTCCTGCCCTTGGCTTTTTTTTTTTAAATCACATATCCTAAATCACATGGCAAATTGCATAGGAAGTCTAATTACATCTTGCCTGGCAGATAACAGACAACTCAGAGTGTTACTGGCTTCCGAAAAAAGGGCCTCCGTTTTGTATCCAAAGGCAAATAGTGTTTTAAATTTCAGCAAAAATTTTAAGAGGCTGGCAGAGTTGCTTGGGGCTGGTTTTAACATGTGCAGATTTATGTGGCTTCGGGGCAATGCCACCCTTAGGCAAGGCAGAAAGGTACCCAGGAGGGGTCCTCTGTCCACAGCCACCAAGCTGAATAAGGAGAGACACGGAACTTGATGCAACAATCAAGACACAGACTCACAATACAGAGAAATTAGCTGCCTGACCAGCAAGTTTAGAAAAACTGCCCATAAAAGAGTGTGTGTGTTTCCTGCTGACACTCAAGAAAGCATGGGAGGCTGCAAAGGGGGTGCATGAAAACTGCTAAGTGTGTGGTGCTGAGCCCGCAGGGTCACCTGAGAGTTGCATCTGTTTTTTTTTCAGAGGGAGGGGGGAAGGGATGCATTTCTGCAAAGCAGAGCTTTCTTGAAAGTGGGGAAAAAACTCCCTATAGACAGAAAATGATAGAATTATTTTCCGGTAAGCAAAGCACTAACTAAAAGGGCAATCCATGGAAATACTGGGTCAATCCCCTGGCATCTAAGGACCAGCGCCGAGCCTCGGGTTTTTTTGTTTGTTTGTTTTTTATTGGGGTATAGTTGCTTTACATTGCTGTGTTTTATTAGTTTCTGCTGTACAGTGAAGTGAATCAGCTATATGTATACATTATCCTCTCCCTCTTGGATCTCCCCTCCCTGCTCCATCCCACCCATCTAGGTCATCACAGAGCACCAGGCTGAGCTCCCTGCGTTATACAGCAGGTTCCCATTAGCTATCTGTTTACACATGTCAGTGCACATCATACGTCAATCCCAACCTCCCAATTCATCCCACCCCACTGCCCCCTGCCCCCGTGTCCACACATCCGTTCCCTACACCTACGTCCCTATTCCTACCCTGCAAATGGGTTCATCTGTACCATTTTTCTAGACTTCACATACATGCTTTAATATATGATATTTGTCTTTCTCTTTTGGACTTACTTCACTCTGTATGACAGTCTCTAGGTTCAGCCACATCTGTACAACTGACCCAATTTCTTACCTTTTTACGGCTGAGTAATATTCCATTTCAAGTGAGGGCAGGAACAGCAGGCTCCCTTTCCAGTAGCCCGGGCTTAGTAACACTGCTATTAACAATACACCAAAATAAAAAACATATTGACTCCCTAAAGGTAATAACTCCAAAACTGCCCACTATCAATTTCTACAGAACAGCCAGAAGAGCACCGTGGAACACCCACGTTTGATCATCTGTCGTCACTGCTCCTTGGGTTACTAACTTTGTGAACTGGAGCAAATCGCTCACTTTTCCTTAGCTTTGGTTCCAGGCTTGAAGATGGATATAATCACAGCTGTTTCACAGTGCCCTTGTGAAGATAAGGTGAGACAGTGGATACCTGCCTAGCACAATGCTCCTGCAGATGCTCTGGAAATACTCCTTCCACTCCTGTTCCGTTTACACACCCACTGAACTGTATGCCATAGCCCTCATCCCCACCCACACAGCCTGTGCCTCCCCAGAAGGATGCAGCCTAGGAAAACAGCCTTCAAAAGTCATCCCTGTCTGGCTCACCACCTCCAAAATCAAGAAGAACAGCTCAAGCGTTTTAAAGTGAGAAGGGAGGGAGTTAACTCTCGTTTCAGATTTCACTTAAAAATAACAAATTACAACATAGTAGCTGGAAAGGGAAACTGCTAATGAATGCTTATGAAGTCTGCTAACCAGAAACAAAGACAAAAGCTGCCTTTTCTTGTCACATTAAAGTGAAAACAAACAAGACATGGAGGAGGTATGGGGGTGGTGGCAAAATGAAACTTTCATTTCAGGGACGAAGACAGGAGTTAGAAGTCTGATAAAGTACATAGTTGGGACAGGGGATACCCAACCCCTGAGAATTCTAATGCACACAGTCCACAGGGACTTGAATGGAATTCCATCTTGAACATCCAAGGGCAGTCATTTGGATAATGGTGAATAGATGTAACTCTTGGTTTCTGAGCCAAAGAAGATTGAAAAACTTAAATAAAAATTAAAAACAAGAGGTTGAAAAATGTTTGTTTTTAATGAAGTACAGTCTCATGCTTTATCAACTGCAGTTTTTTCCAAAGACAGTCAACCATAAGTCATTCTTGGGCTGCTAACCTGGTGAAATACAGTGAATAGAGACTGAAATGTCTTGGTTACTTTATGCTTGGCATGTGTGCTTGGTTTTTACTTCTTTTCTTTTTTTTAATATTTATTTATTTATTGGCTGTGCCAGATCTTAGCTGAGGCATGTGGGATCTAGTTCCCTGACTAGGGGTCGAACCCGGGTCCCCTGCATTGAGAGCACGGAGACTTAACCACTGGACCAGCAGGGAAGTCCCTGGTTTTTACTTCTGAGTTTCACTGAAGACTGAGTGGAGCAACTGAATTTCTTATCTGAACAATGAACATCATCATGCTACATCACCGAGAGTCAGAACTTGGAAGTAACTACATTTGGTTTAAAAACAGGCAAAAAAACCCAACAAAACAAACAAACAAACAGAAAACATCTTTTGAAGGGCACAAGCTGGGCTGGGGTAAAGGAAAACTTTTCTTTCCATGTAAGTATGAAGTTTTAAACTGGACTAGAGTGTATGAAACTTATATAAAACCTGAAAGTAACTAAAAATCTATCACATCTGCTTGAGATCTCTTCAAAAAAAAAGGGAGATTTGACAGCTATAGGAATAAAAATTTTAAAAACCTTTTCATGTTTGTTCCTCAGAGGTGTAAACTATTCTTATATTAAAGTACTTCTTCCACTTTAAATTATATATGAATCCCTGGGCATCTTGTTAACATGCAGATTCTAATAAAGCAGGTCTGGGGTGAGGCCTGAGCTTCTGCATTTTTAACAAGCTCCCAGGTGATGCCCACCCAGCTGGTCTGTAACAATACTTTAAGTAACAGTGTAGTAAAGCACTAACATAGAAGTCAGAAGATTTGAGTTTCAGGGCCTACTGTCAGCTTAACACATTAAGATTTCAGGGGATGGCCCCAAGCTCAGTTTTCTTGTCTGGTACCCTATGGGTCATTGTGAAGTTCAAGTTAAAGAACATGCAAAAGCACTTTGTGAAGTGCAAAGAAAAAGAATAGCAGTATTATTACAGTTATTAAAAAGATCATAAAGGATAAATGACTTGCTGATGAACCCAAAGTGAGAAGTAGAATTATGCTTAAAACCTAGGTCATCTGATCTTAAGCAAGTGCTTTGAGCTTTAATGTGCTGCAACTTAAGGTAAGTTTTATTTCCATGTTGCTAAAATTTATTTCCAGAATATATTTCCCTTCTTATCTTAACGCATATATTACATTGAAAATTTACATTTGGGAACGATGCCGGCACACATATTTCCCTAGAGAGTGGTGGTCACAGTGACTGCTGCACTGTTTCCAGATGCCCCAGGGGGCAAAAATAAAACTGTACACACACAGTCCATATAACACCATCATCAAAGAGGGTAAAATGGAATGTAGACTAGTATAAATGCCCACCTGTGCAACAGAATTTCGAGATGGGCCAGACTATTATGGGCTAGAGTAATCAAGGAAGGCTTTGTGGAGGAGGTGTGCTCAAAAGGAATAGCATGGCTTGGGTAGCTCAGCAGAAGGGCAAGGACGATGCTGAGCAAAATCAGACAGGAACGTGATTTCATGAGCTGCTTGTGAGAGCACACACAGTCTCAGGCTCCGTATTCAATAACCAGATCAAGATAATCTTGTGTTTGGGATTGACATGTACACACTACTATATATAAAACAGATAACCAACAAG
This sequence comes from Hippopotamus amphibius kiboko, assembly GCF_030028045.1. Classification (NCBI taxonomy): domain Eukaryota; kingdom Metazoa; phylum Chordata; class Mammalia; order Artiodactyla; family Hippopotamidae; genus Hippopotamus; species Hippopotamus amphibius. Next base: position 84,020,631 of record NC_080189.1, on the reverse strand, counting down.
GACCTACATATAGCACAGGGAACTCTGCTCAATATTATGTAACAACCTAAATGGAAAAAAAAATTTGAAAAAGAATAGATACATGTATATGTATAACTGAATCACTTTGCTATATACCTGAAACTAACACAAAACTGTTAATCAACTATACTCCAGTATAAAATAAAAGGTTAAAAATAAATTTTAAAAGATAAAATAATTCCCTCTAAAAACTGAAAGCATTTCCTCTAAGAACAGGTACAAGACAAGGGTGTCCACTCTCACCACTATTAGTCAACACAGTTTTGGAAGTTTTAGCTGCAGCAATCAGAGAAGAAAAAGAAATAAAAGGAATCCAAATTGCAAAGAAGAAGTAAGATTGTCACTCTTCACAGATGACATGATATTATACATAGAAAATCCTAATGATGCTACCAGAAAACTACTAGCGCTAATCGATAAATTTAGTAAAGTAGCAGGATACACAATTAATGCACAGAAATCTCTTGCATTCCTATACCCTAACAATGAAAAAGCAGAAAGAGAAATTAAGGAAACACTTCCATTCACCACTGCAACAAAAAGAATAAAACACCTAGGAATAAACCTGCCTAAGGAGGCAAAAGACCTGTTTGCAGAAAACTATAAGACACTGATGAAAGAAATCAAAGATGATACAAACAGATGGAGAGACATACCATGTTCTTGGATTGGAAGAATCAACACTGTGAAAATGACAATGCTACCCAAAGCAATCTACAGATTCAGTGCAATCCCTATCAAATTATCAATGGCATTCTTCACAGAACTAGAACAAGAAATTTAACAATTTGTATGGAAATGCAAAAGTCCCCGAATAGCCAAAACAATCTTGAGAAGGAAAGATGGAGCTAGAGGAAACAGGCTTCCTGACTTCAAACTATACTACAAGCCTACAGTGATCAAGACAGTATGGTACTGGCACAAAAACAGAAATATAGAAAAATGGAACAGGATAGAGAGCCCAGAGATAAACCCACATACATATGGTCACCTTATCTTTGACAAAAGAGTCAAGAATACACAATGGAGAAAAGATACCCTCTTCAATAAGTGGTGCTGGGAAAATTGGACAGCTACATGTAAAAGAATGAAATTAGAACACTTTCTAACACCATACACAAAAATAAACTCAAAATGGATTAAAGGCCTACATGTAAGGCCAGATACTATAAAAATCCTAGAGGAAAACATAGGCAGAACACTCTATGACATACATCAAAGCAAGATCTTTTTTGACGCACTTCCTCGAGTAATGGAAATAAAAACAAAAATAAACAAATGGGACCTAATGAAACTTACAAGCTTTTGCACAGCGAAAGAAACCATAAACAAGACAAGAAGACAACTCTCAGAATGGGAGAAAAGATTCACCAATGAAGCAACTGACAAAGGATCAATCTCCAAAATATACAAGCAGCTCATGCAGCTCAATATCAAAAAAACAAACAACCCAATCCAAAAATGGGCAGAAGACCTAAATAGACGTTTCTCCAAAGAAGACATACAGATGGCCAACAAACACATGAAAAGATGCTCAACATCACTAATCATTAGAGAAATGCAAATCAAGGCCACCATGATGTATCACCTCACACTGGTCAAATGGCCATCATCAAAAAATCTAGAAACAATAAATGTTGGAGAGGCTGTGGAGAAGAGGGAACCCTCCCGCACTGTTGGTGAGAATGTAAATTGGTACAACCCCTATGGAAAACAGTATGGAAGTTCCCTAAAAAACTAAAAATAAAACTACCATATGACCCAACAATCACACTATTGGGCATATACCCTGAGAAAACCATAATTCAAAAAGATACATGTACCACAATGTTCACTGCAGCACTATTTACAATACCCAGGACATGGAAGCAACCTAAATGCCCATCAACAGATGAATGGATAAAGAAGATGTGGCACATATATACAATGGAATATTACTCAGCCATAAAAAGGAACAAAATTGAGCTGTTTGTTGTGAGGTGGATGGACCTAGAGACTGTCATACAGAGTGAAGTAAGCCAGAAACAGAAAAACAAATACTGTATGCTAACACATAGATATGGAATCTAGAGAAATGGTACCGATGAACTCAGTGGCAGGGCAGGAATAAAGATGCAGACGTAGAGAATGGACTTGAGGATACTGGTGGGGAGGGGGGTGAAGCTGAGACAAAGTGAGCGACTAGCACTGACATATATACACCACCAAGTGTAAAATAGGTGGCTAGTGGGAAGCTGCTGCTTAGCACAGGGAGATCAACTCAATGATTGGTGATGACCTAGAGGGGTGGGATAGGGAGGGTGGGAGGGAGGCTAAAGAGGGAGGGGATACGGAGATATATGTATAAATACAGCTGATTCACTCTGTTGTACAGCAGAAATTAACACAACAGTGTAAAGCAATTATACTCCAATAAAGATCTGAAAAAAAGATAAAAAATTTAAAAATAAAATAAAATACTAACACATAAATTACAAAGCTTGTTTCACAGAGGCCATATTTCCCCAGATAATGAAATCTTCTATCTCTGGAAGTAGCAACATAAAAGTAACACTTGCTAATAACAGAAAAAAGTATCATAATTGTTAGAGAAATGCAAATCAAAACCACAATGGGATATCACCTCACATCAGTCAGAATGGCCATCATCAAGAAATCTAGAGACAATAAATGCTGGAGAGGCTGTGGAGAAAAGGGAACTCTCCTGCACTGTTGGTGGGAATGTAAGTTGGTACAGCCACTATGGAAAACAGTTTGGAGGTTCCTTAAAAAACTACAAATAGAACTACCATATGATCCAGTAATCCCACTACTGGGCATATACCCAGAGAAAACCATAATCCCAAAAGAAACATGTACCATAATGTTTATTGCAGCACTATTTACAATAGCCAGGACATGGAAGCAACCTAAATGTCCACTGACAGATGAATGGATAAAGAAGATGTGGCACATATATACAATGGAATACTATTCAGCCATAAAAAGGAATGAAACTGAGATGTTTGTAGTGAGGTGGATGGACCTAGAGCCTGTCACACAGAGTGAAATTAGTCAGAAAGAAAAACAAATACCATATGTTAACGCATATATAGGGCATCTAGGAAAATGGTACTGATGAGCCTAGTGACAGGGCAGGAATAAAGACACAGAAGTAGAGAATGGACTTGAGGACACAGGGGGGCAGGGGGAGGCTGGGACAAGGTGAGAGAGTAGCATTGACATATATACATTGCCAATTGTAAAACAGATAGCTAGGGGGAAGCTGCTGCATAGCACAGGGAGATCAGCTTGGTGCTTTGTGATGACCTACAGGGGTGGGATGGGGAGGGTGGGAGCGAGGCTCAAGATGGAGGGCATATGGGGATGTATGTATACATACAGCTGATTCACTTTGTTGTATAGCAGAAACTAACACAACATCGTAAAGCTATTATACTCCAATAAATATGTATTAAAAAATGTATCAGCCATAGTTACAGCACCTTTAAAAGGCCACTGTTAACATTTTGGTACATTTACATCCAGTCTTTTTTGATGCATATATATTGTATATCTGCATAGAGTGTATATATGTACATATACATGAAAATATGACACTGGACTCATAGTGTTTGTACAGCTTTGTACTCTGTTCTTCTAAATTAACTTAAATTGTTGGACTTTCCTGGTGGCGCAGTGGTAAAGAATCCGCCTGCCAATGCAGGGGACATGGGTTCAAGCCCTGCCCTGGGAAGATTCCACATGCCACGGAGCAACTAAGCCCATGCGCCACAACTATTGAGCCTGTACTCTAGAGCCCGTGAGCCACAACTACTGAGCCCATGTGCCACAACTATTGAAGCCCACGCGCCTAGGGCCCGTGCTCCACAACAAGAGAAGCCACTACAACGAGGAGACTGCGCACAACAATGAAAAGTAGCCCCCGCTTTCTGCAACTAGAGGAAGCCCGTGTGCAGCAACGAAGACCCAACACAGCCAATAAACAAATAAATAAATTTATTTAAATAATTAATTAAGTTAAATTGTTAATAAAATTTTCCAGACTTTAAAAAAAAAAGAAAATCTTGTGTTAGAACACCAAGGCCATCTCCACTGCTGCAGCAGGGAGGGAGGTCAGGAAAACCAGGGTAAAGGTTGTGGATGTTTTTCCTCATGAGATTGTGTATGTTTTTCCTCATGAGACAAAGAGCCATTTGAAGAGCTTTAACATGGCAGTAACAGAAGGAGTGAAACTGGGTATTTCAATGGGATATACTGGGGGGTATATTGAAGACATGGAATCAGTAGGAATGCCTGTAAAACTCATGTTTCCAGCAACGGAGCCATCTTTAACAGAGCCTCTATCTACCTGTGTATGCTAAAAAAAAATTAAAAATAATGAAAATAATCAATGAATTAAAGCAGAGCTGCTTTAGGTCAAGGTGTGATGGGGCCCCCAGATTGAGCCCTCAGATGTTGAACCCTTAGGTCTGCAGTGTGATGAGAATCTAACATAGGATGCTAGGATTAGAGATTCAAAAGAATCCATGCAAAGTTCTACGAGAGAAGAACAGACTATTTTTGGCTGTGATGGAAGCACAGCCAGGCATTTTGGCCTGCAGTCCAGGGCTCTTTCACCCACCTCATTCTGTCTCTGACCAGGACTATTTGACAAGCCAAGCCAAGGAGAAAATGCAAAATCCAATATACTTCCTAGTAATTGAGAAACATCTTAGTGCCTTTCTCTTATCTTTCAACTCTGAGGTCTTAAAAGAACATTAAAAACCTAGTCCCATATCTTTAATCTTATCTCTAAGCCATTAATTGATTGAAAAAAGATGTTCTTCAAAGTTCCAGACTTCTTGCTGGTGTTCTAAAGCCCTTCAGAGTGATTTAATACTCATGAGTGTTCATTTTAACAATGTCATCCCAAGATCTGAGTCTCAAAAGAACTTAACGCTGGATATAGATAAATGGCCCAGGATGGTAGGCTTTAATTTATTTTTACATAGAATATAAAGAGATGACATACAATAAGATCGAAAATTATAATAATATCTATCACATTTTTAAATGGACAGAAAGACACCTATTCAATGAAAAAGATTTACCACATTATCAGAAAACCGCATACAAGGTGCAAATGACATTTCCAAAGATACCATAAGAAATGAAGTTAAAAAGAATATCAAAGTGGTCAAATAGTAGTTATCTTCCGTTTGAAAAACAGAACACATGTGTCTGAGTTTCTAGGAAGCATCATTTCTGAAATCTGGAATCTCAGAATCACAGAGTTGCGTTCTCTATAAATTCTCTGGGAAGCATCTCAGTGACTCAGGACTGAAGGCTTTTTTTCTTTTTGAAGATTTTTTAAATATATATATTTTACAAGCGCCTTCCCATGTTTTATTGTCTAAGAACAGGGGAATTCCCTTGATACAAACCCAACTATCTTCCTCCTTTATATCCATTTTCCCTTGTTCTGTCCTCTGTGAACACAGACAAAACACGTCCAGTATTTGCCTCATAAAAGACTCCCACTTACTTGGAGATAGAAGGCAAGTTATCCCTCAATCTTCCAATCTTAATTTCAGATCCTTTCTTTTTTTCCCATAGGATTTTTTTTTCACCTCTATAACGACTTCAGATTCCCTTTAGAACCCTACCCAGTTTCTCCGCACACTTAACAATATGAGGAAGAATTATTTAAATATGCAGGCGATACATCTTTCATTAACCTGCTCCTCTACTAGAATAAATGTTGTCATAAAAACAACATTAAAATGCATTCTGTACTGTAATCGATTGGCTGGAACTACTGCACTATTTATGGATTACTTGTAGGCAATTACAACAAAAGCTCCAATTTAAGGAGTGCTTCCTGTGTACCAGGCACTGAACACTTTGCTATCGAATCCTGGCAACAACTTCAAGAGGTTGGTACTGTCATCCCCATTTTTCACAGGAATGGCGTTGGCTAGATTGTCAGAGATCTTGATTATGAGTCTAGAGCCAGTGCCTCGTCACGGTGCTCTAAAGATACGTGATCACACACTCTCACAGGCACGCAGAGCATGGTCCAGGTGTGGCGGCTACCACAGGTCAGGCTCCTGTGAACCAAACTCTGAGATGAGAATTTACATGCGGGAATTTCACCGGTGAGGGCTCTTGGGCTCAATAGATATGGGAGAGTGAACAAAGCAGATGAGGCCGTGGGAGAAGCTGGGCTGTAGTGCAGTCACAGCAAAAGCCCCAGCTGACCCTGTAGGCCCTACAGGGTTGTTCCGAATTGGGGCAAGGGCCTTTGTGTCCCCAGAGTGACCAGCTACTGAATGTACGCTGCTGCCCTGAGGCAGGGGGTAGAGTCTTGAGTGAGGCAGCTCTCTTTAGCTGACAGCTCAGGGCAGGCACTGAGGAGGGACCCAGCTGCGAGCCCTCAGCGATCAAGACTCCCAGAAGCTGGGGAAAGAGTACCTCAGTCCCCAAGGGGCAAGGGATCTGGGTGACACATCACAGCTCTACTACAGTGACTCTACTTTCTGATCCCCAACTTAGGATATGGTTCTGGGTACCTGTTTACTGGTTGGTGAGTTACAGAAATTATGTAGCTTTCATGCCAGAGAAATCAAAGAAATAAGATGGAAGAGGGTAAAAGACTATAAATACTGCTGTGGTTTATGTGTAGGAAAAGAAAAATCGCTCTTGCCTTTCCATTACTTTCTGGACCTTTTTCTCTCTTTTTCTGTCTCTGTCCCTTTGCTGTGTCACATTCTCTGTGTGATACACAGACACTAATATGATGACTGAAAACAAAAGTGGAAACTTTGATAGCAAAGAGGGGAAGCAAAAGAGGAGAGAGAATAATTTGAAATATTGGTAACAGATAATTATTACCAATAGTGGTAAGTGGGTATCATCATTTTTGAATAGTTCTGTCAATGATAATACACATGTTCCCTGCAGGAAAGATGTTACAAAGGATGAATAAACCCTATTAGTTGCTCTGCATCCTCAATAATGTCTTTATCCTTAATCTTTCCTCATGGAGTTTATTTTCGAAACCATATTAAAAAGACATAATTGCCTCAGGATGGTTCTAATCTAAAAAAAATCCAAATACTTATACTATTGCTCATTGAAGAGTAAGTTCTATTTCATTTTCCATTTTATAATGAGAACCATCAAAAATGTTTTTAAAGTTTAAAATCAAAATTATGTATTATTTATTGTTCTCCACTTATCCATTATTGAGAAGCTTTTAGAAAGCTAGAAAGCCAGCAACTAGCTAGAATGTCTTATTAGGACATGAATTTGAAATAGATTCCCCGGGGATAACAGATCCAGCTTATATTACAGGAAAATGTGAAGAGTATAATAAATTCATATTATGCTGCCTTGCTATTCTATTAACGAATGCAAAGATAAATTCTCTAGTCATTTTAACATGAGCAGCAAGATATCAGTGCAGAAGCCAGAGTTCAAAAAGTTAATAATAAACCTGAATCAAGAATAATTTTGAAAGGACTCAAACGACAAAATGCAGTGGAGAGCGAAAATTCAAATGCAGCAGGACATTATCTGATTAGAAATCCACTGTCATTGTCCTCCACCGAAATGGCCCACAAATCGCTGATGTCTACGACCTCTACAGGGGGACTGAATTTGGATCCAAAAGCTGGTGGCTCAGCATTTCCTCTCCCCTCTCTTTTCAAAATCCCACACTACAAAAGGACATAGGGTAACACATTTTCCTGCTAAATATGATTTGAGCCTGTTGGAAGACTGCCCATTCAAAAGTGTCACCCTGGCGACTCACTGATGGCTTTTACTGTCTAAGAGTTTTCCCTAAACAAACCCCCTCCAGCAGAATTCTGTGCTCTCTCCATGGGGTTGAAGGAAGGCAGTCTTGAATATTATTTCAGACTCTAAATTTTTTTTAAATATTTATTTTATTTATTTATTTGGTAGTGCCAGGTCTTAGTTGCATCAGGCGGGCTCCTTCATTGCAGCTCACTGGCTCCTTAGTTGTGGCACATGGGCTCCTTAGTTGTGGCATTCAAACTCTTAGCTGTGGTATGCATGTGGGATCTAGTTCCCTGACCAGGGATCGAACCCGGGCCTCCTGCATTGGGAGTGCAGAGGCTTATCCACTGTGCCAACAGGGAAATCCGCAAACTCGAAATACTTTTAAGTGGCACCTCCAAAGCTAATATAAGCGTTATCCACTGCTTTGCTGGCATAATGGTACTTGGAATACTCATTCTGGAATCTGAGCAGGAAGGAGCCACCCAATACTGTTGTCAACAGTAAGACTGTTTGGAAAAAGACCCTCCCACCAAGCCAAACAACAGTGGTGAAAGCTGACTTGCCCTTTCTGAGCCATCACACCATTTCCTGTTCACTGTTTGCAGAAGTTTCTACATCTGTCCATCTCTGTTCTGTTGTCACTCTGCCTGATGTGGCCAAGCTATGCAGAAGGCAAACATGTCAAGATGTCTTCCTACAGCTCTTGCCTGTTACCAAGTGAAGGGTGATTTGCCTGTTTCCCAGTCCACGTTATATTGTCTCCACTCCTGGTTCCATAAACACCAACTGCCAAAGGTCTCCTGTTTTGGAGATAATCATATTAGTCCGTGTCTATCACACACAGACTATGAGTGAGGCAAGAAGGCAGAAAAAGAGAGAAACCCAAATGAGGAGACATATTTTTTAGGTCCTGCACATAAACAAGTGGAAACTCCTTTTGTGACTGGCAGCTCTTGGGATGAGTGAATCAAGTTGTATACCCTCACCCTCACGATTTACAACCCACTGGTTTCACAGCAGTGACTGACCATTCTGTGCATTTCAGAGAACAATTCATTGTCCTTGAGACCACCTACAACTTGCATGCATGTGATGTCATTCTAAGTTACACCAACTCAGCATTTCCATGAATTCATTTTCTATACATGAAATTCACAGGGTCTTGCAACATCTTTGACCCAATCTGAAAAAGCTTCTGCTTAATAAAAGTGTTGGCTTTAAAATACATGAGGAGTGCCTTTTTTAATGTATGAAGGTTGTCTTTTATTTAAAAAGGGGAAATAAAACTGGAAAAAAATAGGATGCTTCTGGAAACTTGGTTGTGTGGCCCAGTGCCTGCCTTGTTAGTGAATGTGCCTAAGACACTGGCACTGAAAATACCTACTGCGAAAAACCTGGCTTGATGATGGATTGAGATGACAGTCCTTTTTTAACTAGAATTTAAACATAGGTAGTTTTGATTCTCTTCCAACCCTTCCTTTTAGCAGTGGAATCAGTACAGAAAAATAAAGGACGCCAAAAAACAAAATCCCTGCTAAAACAATTTTAGGTACAAAAATAAAAAATAAAACCTTAACCTGAGCCTGAATCAGTAAAGCAAAATCTGTTTGTTGAACATAGAGTGATTAACCAAAGCATATGCCAGCAGTGTGAACTGATTTACTTATTTCAATTTCCTATTTTAAGATACATAAATAATGTCATGGTTCAATAAAGATTTGGAATAAGAGGGGAAAAACTGAAGTGGAAAGGACAGAATGAGTTTCAACAGGCCAGGGCTCTGGCTCCAGCTGTCAACACTAAGTTACTTAATTCTGCTTCAAATTAATTATCTTGTGCATAAAAATGGAAGTGACAGATTAACTGATCTTGAAAGTTTCTGGGAGGACGGTAGAGAAGTGAACTAGAAAGAGTTTAAAAAAGGGTCATTTTGTAATTTTCCAACAGGTCTTAAGGAAAAGAGGCAGTAAGCTAATTAAGGCCATGGTAATCAAATAAAATTCACTCAAAATAGTACTACTGTAAGTATTATTTGAATTTAAAATTTTTACCCGTGACATTCCCTCAAAGAAGGCTCTGAGTAACGATTTTCAAAAGTCTAACTCGGGTAGACTTGACCTCAAACAGTGCAGCCTCTGTTACAACAGTCTTCCTTAATGACATTCTGGGTTGATGCTGAGAAGACCCAGAGGGAGGGAGCCTGGCACCACCCCACTGAAGAATGCAAGAAAGATTCTGCTCAGTCTCCCACGAGCAGTGCTCAGATCCTGGGCAGAGCAATGAAAGTGAGGAAGTGACAAGAAACCTCCATTTATACAGAAAAAGAACTATGCTTTGGAAAGCAAAGACCTTTTCTAAAGGAATTAAAATGGAGAATGGCACTGGCTTATAACTCTCCTACATTTTAGGGTCTCATGGGCTTTTTTTGTTGTTGTTGATTTGTTTGTTTAAATTTTATTTTATTTTTTTATTTATTGGCTGCATTGCGTTGCTGCGCGCAGGCTTTCTGTAGTTGCGGAGAGCGGGGGCTACTCTTCATTGCGGTGCACGGGCTTCTTATTGTGGTGTGCGGGATTCTTATTGCGGTGGCTTCTCTTGTTGCGGAGCACAGGCTCTAAGTGCGCGGGCTTCAGTAGTTGTGGCACATGGGCTTAGCTGCTCCGCGACATGTGGGATTTTCCCAGACCAGGGCTCAAATCCGTGTCCCCTGCATTGGCAGGCAGATTCTTAACCACTGCACCACCAAGGAAGCCCTAGGGTCTCATGGTTTTTTAAATACTGGTTGAAGTTTCCTTTCATCAAACTCAAAAGGTCACAACATTTGTCATTTGGAAAAATCCTAATTTAATGTGCCAAGGAAATAAGACCAACAAGTACAGATACAAACAAAATGATAGGTAATGGCAAAATAAAATGTGAATTGAGAATGTGGTGAGTTGTGTTTTCAGTGTATGAATGAATAATAGTGAGGGCTTAAGTACAAAATCAAATTTATATTTTTAAAAAGATTTTTAACTGCTGCCTATAACTCCCAAATCAACATTGCTAGCCCCGAACCCTCCCCTAACCATCATACTTACACTTCCAACTGCCTAGTAAACATTTCAATCTAGATGTCCCAAATATACCTCAAAGTCTTCTCCTCCCCAACAATGAGTCTGCTTCCCTCCTAATCCCCTTGGTGACATCATCATACTCTCAGTCACTCAAGTCAGAAACCTAACAGTCCCAAGCCCTATCATTTTCTCACCCTCAATGTCCAAACTATCACAAAATCCAGAATATTCTAGCTCTCTCAAATTTCCCTCTCTCTATTCCTCACTGCTTCTACCCTAACTTTAGTCCTCCCATTTCTTCCCCAGGTCATTACAAAACGAATCTTCCTTCCTTTAATCTTGCTCACCTGCAACTCTTTCTCCACACTTTCCCCAGGGTAACACATCTAAAATGCCAATGACTGCCACCTTAAAACCCCTCAGAGGAAAAGGGAACCCTCCTACGGTGTTGGTGGGAATGTAAATTGGTACAGCCACCATGAAGAACAGTATGGGGTTCCTTAAAAAACCAAAAATACAATTACCATATGATCCTGCAATCCCATTCCTTGGCATATATCCTGAGAAAACTCTAATTCAAAAGATACATGCACCCCAATATTTACAGCAGCACCACTTACAACAGCCAAGACATGGAAACAACCTAAATGTCCATCAACAGATGAATGGATAAAGAAGATGTGGTGTGTATGTATGTATATGTGTGTGTGTGTATGTATGTATATGTGTGTGTGTGTACACACACACACATATATTCAACTACATGGAATATTACTCAGCCATAAAAAAGAATAAAATAATGCCATTTGCAACAACATGGATGGACCTAGAGATTATCATACTAAGTGAAGTAAGTCGCAGAAAGACAAATATCATATGATATCACTTATATGTGGGATCTAAAATATGATACAAATGAACTTATTTACAAAACAGAGACTCACAGACTTAGAAAACAATCTTATGGTTGCCAAAGGGGAAAGGGGGTAGGGGAGGGATAAGTTAGGAGTTTGGGATTAACAGATACACATACTATATATAAAATAGAAAAACAAGATCCTACTGTAGAGCACAGGGAACTATATCCAATATCTTGTAATAAACTTTAATGGAAAAGAATCTGTAAAAGAATACATACATATATATGTATGTATGTATGTATGTATAAAACAGAATCACTTTGCTGTACACCAGAAACTAACACAACATTGTAAATCAGCCATATTTCAATTTTTAAAAACCCTCAGTGTTTCACACACACACACACACACACACACACAGAGCCATACCTATGGGTCAACAATCCTGAACAACTTATTACTTCCACCTATGGGTTTCACACACCTATCCCACTCCCCCTGCCTGCGATACCCTCCTCCACCCCACCCTGCTTTTTACCAGGCTAACTCCTACTCATCTTTCAAGGGCCATTTTAGGGGTCACCACCTCCAGGCAGTCTGCTTTCACACACACAATCTTTCAGCCTGAGGCTGCATTTGATGCCTTTCCATTCTGCAATATACTCTCCATATACTTATATCATATTGGAGTTGGTCATATTTATTTATGCATCTGTCTCCTGCATTGACACATATTCCTTGAAGGAAGGACTTATCACCTGTGCTTCTTGAGATCCTAGCAAAGTATATTGAATTGAAATAAAAATGAATCACACTATGGAGGAAAACAGATTGGAGGGTGTGAGAGTATTTTGGAGGATTATCAATGTTTGGAAATAGTCATTGTTTTTCTTATATATGCAAATAATATTTCATGGTCTACAAAGTGCTTTCACATAAGTTATATTGTTTGATTCTTAAAACAATCCTAGAAGGCAGGGTAAAGCAGAAATGAAGACTGATAGAGACCCTAAATGCATAAGAAATTTTTCTGGGAAGAGACACATTACTGATTTTTTAAGGGGGTGTGTGTGTGTTCAAGTAAGTCTTCATAGATACTCATTTCACAGCTCTACACTTCAAATAAATTCCTGTTCAATCAAAATAGTCAACTGATTTCCTTCATCACTACTAAAAACATCTCCCGAAAAAGAAAAACTCTCAATTCTTTACCAAGAATTATCAATAACCTATTCCCCCATTCACTCTTTTCCAAGAAGCAGATCTCAGAAGACAGAACAGCTCATTTAGATTTCTAAAGACAAAGAGAAAACGGTTTCACTCTTACCTTCAGAAGATCCACTGGGAAAAGAATCTCCTGAAAGTTTCCCTGATTTTGGAAGCCGTCCTTTTCCCAGGATGCTGAGAGCAGCTTTGGTCAAAGTCTTCAGCACACAGGTGTAGAATATCACAAAGATTCCTGAAAAGGAAAAAAAAAACACAGAGCAGTGTAAACTGTTTGGGGTTAGCTAATTCTATTAAGCTGAGGTTTCCTTCAACTATCCTACTAAAATTGACAGGAGGAACTTAATACATATTAAATCCCATGATGAATTTTAATCAAGCATTACTGTTGTTAAGGACATCCATGTCTAAGAAACTTTAAGCAATTTCATGGCAACAGGTAATGAAAAAAGGTAACACAATTCCAATTACATTTTGGTATAGGATAGTAGTCTGAATGACCCCTAAATAGCAGGAAACAACTGCGCACACAAATCAAAGAGGGAAAAAAGGCACTTGATCTTATTTTACTCGAATACTTCATGGGAATACGCTGTACTTTTCACGTCAACACACAGGGCGCAGCTGGGAAGAATCTAATACAGACTGAAAAGAACAAACAAGGAAGAATTAAGTATTTGATCGAGGTTGGTGATATCAGTGTGGAACACAGCCGTGTAATTACATTTAGAGGTGGCTTTGCAGGTGGTGAGAAAAGAAGGCATCTGGGAATGAAGGTTTTGGAACACCCCATTGTAAGAAAACAAGCATAAGTTTAAGGTAGAACAGCACAGAATGAAACCTTAATTAAACGGAAGCCAACTAACAGAAGTGTGTGAATAGTGTGTTTATTTAATACCTCACTTTTATGAGAAAGAGTGAAAAAAAATCACAGAAAAAAATTGTTCAAAAAACCTCTTTTAAACCAGAACTTGGGGTCAGTGTACAGGGAGAAAAGAGGATAAGCCAGGAGTCTAGACCTGCCTTTCCCATTAATAGTCTGACCCTGGGCTTGCTAAATGCTTCTCAACCTTGCAGGCACCTTTGCACCACTGGGAGAGCTTTTTAAAAAGTATCAGTGACTTGGCCCCAAGTGGCCAAATAAATCCCTGACCAATTACATCAGAAGATCAGGTAAAATGGAACCCAAGCACAGGCATTTTTTCAAAGGAGAGAAAGTCAGAGGAGGCATTCTTTGATGATTCATCCAGCGCTACACAGTCTGCACCTGATCACTCAACTTTGTTTTAAAACAAATACAGTTTAAATTCATAGTATCCAAAATTTTCAAACACTGTAAAATTAAATAGTTCTCCTTCTCGAATTCTAGTTTTCTCTGGATATATGCCCAGGAGTGGGATTGCTGGGTCACATGGTAGTTCTATTTTTAGTTTTTTGAAGAACCTCCATACTGTTCTCCATAGTGGCTGCACCATGTTACATTCCTACCAGCAGTGTAGGAGGGTTCCCTTTTCTCCACACCCTCTCCAGCATTGGTTATTTGTAGACTTTTTAAAGATGGCCATTCTGACCAGTGTGAGGTGATACCTCATTGTAGTTTTGATTTGCATTTCTTTAATAAATAGCAATGTTGAGCATTTTCATGTGCTTGTTAATAGCCAAGACATGGAAGCAACCTAAGTGCCCATCAACAGATCAATGGATAAAGAAAATGTGGTATAATATGGACACACACACACACACACACACACACACACAATGGAATACTACTCAGCCATAAAAAAGAATGAAATAATGCCATTTGCAGCAACATGAATGAATTTATAGATTATCATATAAAGTGAAGTAAGCCAGAGAGAGACAAATATCATATGATATTGCTTATATGTGGAGACTAAAAAAAATGATACAAATGAACTTATTTACAAAACAGAAATAGATCCACAGATATAGAAAACAAACATGGTTACCAAAGGGAAAGGGGGGAGGATAAATTAGGAGGTTGGGATTAACATATACACATTAATATATATAAAATATATAATCAACAAGGATCTACTGTATAGCACAAAAAACTATACTCAATATTTTATACTAACCTACAAGAAAAAAGAATCTGAAAAAGAATTTTATATATATATACACACATACATATATAGCTGAATCATGTTGCCGAAACTAACACAACATTGTAAATCAACTATACTTCAATGAAAGATAAAAAGATGAATAAATAAATAGCTCCCCAGTGTTTGAGAGGAGGGAACCAGGGCTCTAAGAGATACAGAGCCTTCTGCGAGGTCTACGGAAAGATGCCACACCTGGATGGAATGAAGTCTTCCGCGGAGGATTAAGGCAGATCACGAGCTGGGGCTGAACACATCCCTATTTGGGGCTGGGCCAGGTATGGCAGGACCACATGGAGCCACGCCACTGATGGGGGCCTGATGCTACGGACTTTCTGGGGAGAGGAGCGCATAACCTCAGGGTTCCCACCTGTTACGGAGTAAGGACGATAAAAATAATCCTAGCAGCTAAATTACTGAGCGCTTTGTATGAGCCTGACACAGGTGCTAACTGCTTTCATCCTCACAAGAACGCTTTGACCTAAGTACTGTTATTATCCCCAGTTTATAAATGAGGAAACTGAAACCGAGAGTGCTTTGTCTTGTCTCCAAAATGCTGGAACTGGAATTTTCACAAAGCTGTTCTCTCTCCCAACCATGCACGGGCTAGAGGGAGTGCAGGAAACAGGCAGCTGGAGGCAAGGCTATCTGCCCTGTATCTGCCCTGTCTTTTTTGTCACAATGCATTCTCACCTTGGAGAATGGAAATAGAATCACCCTTGAGTCTTCCCAGTGCTTTCAGACTTTCTCTGATTAAATAACTAGTTTCTGTTGTTTGGGAAAGGATGAACATTGCATGGAATGACATTTCTTCTCCCTTCATAACACACACACACACTTCCAAATTAGTAGAATTTGAATGGTGAGATTTAATGCCTCTATTTTGGAGACTTCAGCTCAGACAACTGTCAGAAGAGTCATCACTGAAATTTGCCCTAAATGATTCAGTCCATCATGACATGCGAATTTAAAAGCTTAACGGAAATCTCTGGAACGTCATTTGCAATTCCTTAGGAAAAAAAATGTATAAAACATCCTCATACTCATCTTCAAAATTTTAGAGAAGTATCTTTGTTGCAGTTTGCTGGTCCAGCACATTCACATTTTGTAAATAATTTCCTTTCTTTAAACAGCACTATTATTGGCTATAATAAAATCTAATTTATGAATATTCCACATATGAAATATATTTTATTTAAGAGGCTAATGCAAAAGCATTACTGCTCCTGACAACTTAGGCAGATCCTAATTACGCTGTGGCAGAATCATCTTAATAGCTCATTTTAAAAATAACACGAAAAGGTGGTTTTCACTAGACACTTCTGGGAAGAAATAAAAGAGTGACAATAAAAATGAAATCACAATTTTGAGAATTGGAAGGGGCCTGGAAGGTGCAACCAACCATCCATCTGCCTACAACCTGTTTCATTTTCAGGGAATTTTCTATGGAGCTGAATCTCTCTTCCAGTAGCTTTCACTCCTTGGTCCCAGTTCTGGCCCTAGGAGACAGATCCAGATTCACATCCTAGTATAAACTTCCCCAACTGCAGGGCACTATTCAGGAAAGCAGGGATAAACTGCTGTTTTAGCAGAGGTGGCCACTGATAGGACCAGGGGTAAGCACCTCACTCAAGGGCATCCACAGAGGCTGGTGGATGACCGATGAGGCTGCTCTGTGCCAAGGTCTCCGCCCTAGAAAAGAGATGATCATCAGCCTAGTCAATCAAATCAGTGCTCTCTGAGATCTGGATTG
This sequence comes from Hippopotamus amphibius kiboko, assembly GCF_030028045.1. NCBI lineage: Eukaryota > Metazoa > Chordata > Mammalia > Artiodactyla > Hippopotamidae > Hippopotamus > Hippopotamus amphibius. The sequence continues at coordinate 84,003,803 of NC_080189.1, read as the reverse complement.
GATATCAGCAGTCAGAAGAGAACCTATGGGCTTCCTAGGTGGCACAGTGGTTAAGAATCCGCCTGCCAAATGCAGAGGTCACGGGTTCGATCCCAGCTCCAGGAAGATCCCACATGCCGCGGAGCAACTAAGCCCGTGTGCCAAAAAAAAAAAAAGAAGAGAACCTACTGAACATGCCTGAACATGCAGATATAAGCAGAAAGGCCAGCAGAGAGACAACGAGAGAGAAGACCATTCCTGAAGCAGCCTCCAACCCCGATAACTTCCCACTTCCCATATCCGGACAGGTATCAGTCCCTCCTCCTAAGGGTGCCCTGTTCTCTGCAGCCCCAAATACCAACACTTATGGATTAATACTATGGTGACTCATTTACCAGCCAATCTTATAGCTGAATATCAGGTTGGCAATATCTCCATTATCTTTTGTAGGTATTTTTGTTAGAACCGAGAGAAGGCTTTACTTTCACTCCATTAAAAGCTCACCTTTTTAAATTTACATTGGAGGTTTTTCTGTTTGTTTTTATTTTTTTGGCTGTGCCACACATGAAGGAACTTAGTTCTCCATCCAGGGATTGAACCCATACCCCCTGCATTGGAACTGCAGGGTCTTAACCACTGGACCCCCAGGGAAGTCTCCAATGTCACCTTTTTAGAATGGGGTTCATCATTACAACTTGCCAAAAACATCTGACATCTCAATTCTGCCCTTCCAAAATATTTGTTATGCCTTTCACCTCCCGTGTCATCTACAGATTGGACAAGCATGCCACTTAGAATGATGTCCATGCTAGGATACAACACAGAATTGGACACTATTTCACAGAGCACACAGTGGTATAAAAAATAGTGAAGACCAGGCTGTTAATAAATTTAAATGAATTTATTTAATCTCAAGGTCATTCTTTAAAATTAATAATTACTCCAAATTGACTGCAAATCATCCTGAGGATATAAATAGTTACATAAACTGACCTGACCAAGTAGTCCATGTTGCCAGATAAAGGTTTTAACATTTATTTGGTAGAGATTGCAAAACCCAGAAGGATTAGGCTTCAGCATCATTAGGGAAAATTAGGCCACAGTTGAGATAATTGGCAACATGAGCGTTGTGGTTAGAGTAATTACCTGTGCAGCAGACCAAGAAGTTATATTTGAGAAACATATTGCAAAAACAGAGCCAAGCTCGCCTCATCCTTTCCTGAGGCAATCATGAAAATTAGCAGAATCTGTCATGTTAGGTCATCTGGTATACCCCTGCCCAAATGAAATTGTTCTCCAAAGATCTCAATGGCTCTAACTTTGCTTTCAGTAAGCCTCATGGGATTTCTCCTTACAGTTTAGAAAAACAACTACACTGAAGGACTTTTTAAGTTCTCAAATCTACTTTTATCCGTTTTTCTGTCTCCACCATGACTGTCCAACTGTCAAGCTGTAATTTCTTATGGTGGTCAATGTGCCTGCGTAAAGCAACCAAACCCATCCTCACGGCTCTAACTGGATCCTCCTGGTCCTCCAGGGCTGACTGTGTATAAAAGAAGACTAGAAAAATCAGGCGGAGGGCCTGATGGGCCAGTCTTGAAGAAAGCATGTGAGTGTATCTGCAGATCTCATGCCACCTCTGTTGACCATGCAGAAGCCCTCTTGTCATGCTTCTTTTTTCTTAGCTGTGTTGAACTGTTAAACGGCTCATTTGACAATCACTGTTAAGGTCCACCCAGGGCCAGGTACAGCCTTGGGAGCCACAAGAAACGCAAAGGTGATTCAGACTCAACAGCTTCTGCTGAAGGGCAGAGATGAGAGATCATAATACCATCTTGGGTTGTACGGCATTTTATGATTTTTCACAGAAGTAATCTCACTTAATACAGAAAAATAAGCATTCTTTTTGACATTTTACAGATAAAAATAAACTAAGAGCAGGTGACTTCTCAATGATTCATCTCAGCTAGTAGGTGGCAAAGCCAGGACTCCAGAAGCAAGCTGTGTGATTCTCAGTCACGTTACTTCCACCAACTCACAGGTGCAATCCTGGTTTATGTGGATAAAATGACTACATAACAACATATATTGAGTGCTTACTCCATATTGGGTACTTTTGTAACTGGCTGGCAGATATTTAATCTTCGTAACAACTTTACGAGGTGGGTGATCTTATTCTCCCCAGAGGAGAAAACTGAGGCACAAAAAGTGGACTAATGACCCAAGTTTGTATGGCCAGTCGATGGCAGAAAGCAATGAACACCAGAAGAACTGTGCCACCCGGAATAAATGTGGAGAAAGTCACTGGATCTGTTGCTAGGAAGAACGCTAAGAAAGTTTTGGAACGTTTTCTAGCATGTCCAGAACAGTGAGACTTTTCTTCTCTTGTAAATCCTGTGAGAAGACACTGGCATCAGAGATGAGTAAAAGATGGCAAATCCACGGAAAGAAGGAGGTGTGATGCCTCCCCCTCCCTCAGCCACGGCGACGGATGCGTGAGGGATCTGCCGGCACAGAGAGCTTCTAGCATACGAATACCATCTGCTGCTTGAATGCTGCTGTGTATATTTTCTGTTATTTCAAATTCTTTGGACAGACCACACTGCTTGAGCAAAGCAGGCAGAAGAGACCCTTGGCATTCGTGGCCTTATGTTTGTGGCTGGTGATTTCACGAGCCTGGGAGGCTCGTGATCTGGCAGTTTGCTAGGACACCAGTTTGCATCATACGAACGTGTCCACACTCATGCCTCAGTGCAGTTTCTTGATTCTGAACCTGTATTCAGGTAGGAAAGGAGGGAGCCAGGAAGAAAAGATGTGCTTCAGCCTTCAGTGAGTGACTGTCATGGGCCAGATGTGGGCTAAGGGCCTCCCAGACAACATTTCTCTTAATCCTATAAATAATCCCATAAAGTGGCCATTGTCATAGCAACTTTCTACACCGGCATATTGTGGACTTTTAAATGATGGCCATTCTGACCAGTGTGAGATGGTACCTCACTGTAGTTCTGATTTGCATTTCTCTAATAATTAGTGATGTTGAGCATTTTGTCATGTGCCTATGGCCATCTTCTATGTGGAGAAGGTCTTCTATTTAGGTCTTTTCCCCATTTTTTGATTGGGTTGCTTGTTTTTTTTGTTGTTGTTGTTATTGAGTTGTATGAGCTGTTTGTCTATACTCTTGAATTTAGAGATGCCCTGAAGTCTCTGAAATCAGTCCCCATAGGGCCTACTGTGTTCCTAGGAATTCAGAGGTAGAGGACAGAACATGTGAAAGGCGGGAATATACCTGGTGTTGAACCGGGGACATGTGTGGCTGACGCGAATACGGTGAAGGGCAGATCGAGTGCCTGGGGTGTCCAAAGGAGGGAGAAGATACTTGTGGCTGGGATCAGGCAGTAAATACTGACAACCTCATTAAGAAAGTGGTGAAAGTGAGGGGAGAAACAGAATGGTACTCTAGGGAACAGAGATGAAAAGTGGTTTTTGGCCAGAGTGGATGAGTTCATTTATAGGCTGAGGAGACAGATGGAATAAGGAGAAACAGAGAGAGAATGAAGCTGCAAGAGGCAAAACTAGTGGACAGAGCCACGGCCAAGGGCTGCGGGCTAGTGGTCAGGGACATGCCCTGTGAGGCCGGGACTTCCTATGGCACTACGGCCACTTTACCTCCACCAAAGGGGTGCGTGCACTCATTTCATGTCTCCTCCCTTGTTGCAGAGAACACTCCTCAGATGGAAGCGCCTTGGAAATGAATTTTCCAGAACCAATACGACAAGTCCATATGCAGAAACCCGCTTCTCTGCACACTGCCCTGCCCCCTGGCTAAACAACAGCTGGAGTCAGTCGAAATGAGACAAAATGCCAACATACTTCAACAGTGATACACATGCTTTGCAACCTTGAACTTGAGTTTAATAGAATAAATCAAACAAATCTGCTTGGAGGACTCTGAGAAGCAACTGAACTAGTTCCAACTTGACCAGGGATTTGTTTGTTTTGCTTAACTCCAGTCATTTATGCAAATCGCTTAACAAAGATGGAGTGAGTGCCTGCCTACCGGGAACGCACACCCCTTCCAAGCTGGAATGCTAATGGTTTTTATTTTCGTTCCTCATTTTGACTGGATTGTTTTAGACAGGGTTTTATTTTATTTGAGGAGAACTTCTGCAGGTGATTTTTAATATTTGCTTTTTTCTGATTTTTTTTTTAAAAAAGGTGTTTTCATTTTCCAAAATATGAAACATAAAGTTAAAAAAATTAAAACCAAATATTATCTTCCCTCCCCAGAAATGAAAAAACAGTCAATGTTTTGTTGTATGTCTTCCAAGTGTTTCATTTTTCCTGAATGCACGTGTGTGTGTGCACATTTTTCAAAATATAAGTGGAATCATACAGGGTGCCCTGATTTAGTAACCTGTTCTCACCTAATAATACAAAGTGAACATATTCTACAAAATCATTTAATGCCTGCTTAATATTCCAGCATGTAAAGAAATCATTTTCATCAATTTCCAGATATTGGCCATTAATGCTCTTCCATTTGGCTGACTTTTTTATATCATTTTCTAAAGAGATACTATTTTACCAGCACTGGCTGAAAAACAATCAGTAAAACTCTTACCCATACGTGGAGCATTACTAAGTTAAAAATTCCATTTCCCTTGTTGGGATTTGTGATCAATTGAAGTGAGAGGGTTTCAGGCCAGGTGCCTGCTCAGAGCAGCAGCCCACGTTCCCACCTGGTTCCCACCCACTGTCCCCATCACGGCCCTGCCTTCGCCAGATTTTCGGTACATCTGCAGTTTGCCAACGCGTGGTCTGCTTGATTACATGTGATCAGAGGCACTGGCTGACTCAACTCAGATTACTGTTCAAAGCTTGACTTTTCCAATGAACATGTCAGAAGAGGAAAGATGGACACATTGGTCCCCAATCTCAGACTATGTGTGAAGACAGTCTTTCATGTGACAGAAGGAAATTTTCGGGGAAACTGATAATCTGACATAAAAATGATAATGTTTCTTCTGGTCTTAATGTGGTCAGATTAGGCCTCAAAAAGAGATATACTATGTATCAAAAGAAGCGAAGGGCTAGGTTGTGAAATTATAACTATTTTCATTGGTGTTACTATTATTAAATATTAGATGAGAACAGCTATAATAGCTCACGATTCTGAGTCTCATCTGTAGCAGCTCTTCACCCCTCCACCCCCACCCCCCGCATTTAGGAATCCATGGATGACGTGTTCACTACCTTGATTGTGGCTATGGTTTCACAGGTGTACATATATGTCAAAACTGATCAGATTGTTCACTGTAAATACGTAGTTTGTGGTATATAAATTATATCTCAGTAAAGCTGTTAAAATTAAGACCCCAGGTGCCCCAAACCCACACCTGAGATGCTGACTTAACTGGTCTTGAGAGGTTCTCCTAATGTGAAGCCAAAAATCATTGATCTAATATAACATGAAACTTCCCAAAGCTGAGATGATAAATTGATATAATTGGTATGAATTGGCAACAGAATATTTTTAAAGAAGTGATTCTATCATTTTTCAAGTACGAAGACTATATATCTGCTTTTTTTTAAGTGCTACCTAGCAAAGAAATTTAGTCCTGCTTTAATAATTTTAATAATTGATTAATCAAACTTTAAAGAGCCTATTGTATACTAAGGATATACTAGGCAGATCATAGATCATGTAGAACAGATACTATCAAGAGGCCAACATCTTCTTAGATGGATTTAAACTAGACTAAATCCACAAACTAGTTGAAACATTGATTTATTTAGGAAAAACTAAACACAGAAAATGTGAAAATGAACCTATTATGGCCCCACAGGGCGATCACAGATTCTCTACAAGAGTGGTTCAAATCCAAGAGTTTTTGCTCTATTTGCCAAGCCACTGAGCTGAGCACAGGCTTTTTAGCAAGAATGTGGGAAAAGCTGTCCCAGAAAATTGGAAGCTTCCTGCCAGAGGGCACCACCATCCCCTCTGGACATCATAGGCTCTATGCCATCTACAGATCCCAAGACAGCGTCATATCCATTATAAAATAGCCAAGCCCTCTTATTAGAGAAAATTAATACTCAATATTCGCTCACATATGTCTTTACTCTGTTATTAATATGAAACTTTGAAGATAATTGGTGTTGGCTTTGAGTGCAGTTTGGAACTGCACCCAGCTGGAAAGGGGCCATGGAGCATAGGGTTTCATTCCTCACCAAGGCTGAGCGCTTTCGGAAAGGGATTAGAAGAGAAAGGAATGGAACCGACCCTCATTCAGAAAGAAACGATCTCCCTGAGTTAACCGGGCTGACTGTGGGTGGTGCTGGAGACAGAACTGTGGCTGTCACAGGCATGGCCCCTCTCAGTTCCTTGTCACCCCCGGCCTCCATAAGACACAGCAAAATGAAATCAGATAAATGAAGCGCTCTGGGTTGGGCAAGGAATGAGAGGTGTGGCATGTCCAGGAAGCTGCTTGTGATGAGGCAGGAACACCTGGGCAGGTGAAAAAGATGGACAAGGAGCAGCAGATGGTCCTAAGGGAACACAACCCTTTAGTGCAGAGAATGAATGAATGAACGCCAGGCAGGGATTCAAGAGCAAGGTTAGGGCTGACGAGTGTGCAGATTATTAAGAGAAAGGTAAACAGGGAAAAGGTATGGTTGTCAGGCTGCTGACTCCTATCACCACTTCAGCTAAAAAGAAATACCGATACTTTTTACTCACCAGAAATGGATGAACTATTTTATATTCCTTATAGGAAGAAAAGTAAGAGCAACTTGTAAAATTACCATCAAGAACCAGCTCGATGCCTTTCACAACTCTCTCCCTGCTAACAGCCTGCTACACTCATACCAAAAACTGGGGCTCCTCTCGACACTGCCTCCCTCAAGGTCCCCATCTCTCTGACACCCTCTGTTAGCCCCTCTGCAGAGTCTTTTTAAATCCATGCCTGCATCACTCTTCAATTCCCTTTTCACCCCTGATGTTTCTCAGGTCACCCCAGGCTTCAGGCACCATGCCAGAGGACCAGGTCACTCCATCTTCATCCCAGTACCCAGCTCAGGGGTCCAGGGACCCAGTTTTCTGTGGGAGGACATGAAGCCTTAGTCACACACCCCCCTCCAATGCTCTGGGTGTTTAAACATCACATTATGAGAGATGTGATGGACCCAAAATTTCAGTGAGAAATTCAACTTTAACAAAACTTCCCAAGGCAAAAATAAGGCTCACACCCCACAGAAACTGTGAATACAAGGTCATGTTTACTTCAGCTTCCTAGATGAATAATATGCATCGACTTATGGAGGAAGCCCAGATTCTAACATGACGCATATCAAAATTTCTAGTTCTCAGTACCAAACTGGACACCCCCAAATTTATATTCTGCCTATTATATCTTTCTTTTCAAAAAGCTGTATTGGATTGATTGATTTCCTACTCAATCAAGACAGGCATGTGTCCCACCTTTGGCTTATTTCTGCCACTACCCTTGGTTGGTTTTTAAACCCTCACAAAACAGAGTCACAGACGTAGAAAACAAATGTATGGTTACCAGGGGGGAAAGCGGGGGTGGGGAGGGGGATAAATTGGAAGATTGGGGTTGACATATACACACTGCTATATATAAAATAGATAACTAATAAGGACCTACTATACAGCACAGGGAACTCTACTTAATATTCTGTAATGGCCTATATGGGAAAAGAATCTAAAAAAGAATAGATATGTGTAAATGTATAACTGATTCAGTTTGCTGTACAGTAGAAACTAATATAACATTTTAAATCAACTATACTCCAATAAAAAAAATTAAAAATAAATCATTACAAAAAGCAGAACACGGAGACGTGAAAAAACAGAGGCAAACTCTCAAGAACCTGCTCAGCATATAGATTACCGACTGAGGAAACTCTCAAATCCAGATTTTTGTGTTGCATTCTTATGTTGCTGCCACTGAGTAGACCTTGAATTTCAAGTTAGCAAACATCATTACAGTAGAAATACTAAAACATAAGCCCATGTGTATAAACTAAATACCCCAGGATCAAATTTTGGTGTGTTTCCTTGTAGTATGATTTTTATCACACCTGTATGTCACCAAATTTCTTCAAAAGAGCCACCCTGTAATAGTGATCTCAGTATAAATTGATACTCATCATACACACTTAAAAAAAAACATTACAAGCCGTTTCACATGAAGATTGGAGGATAATTTTCTTGGAGAAGAGATGAAGGTGAAACATGAGAGCACGCTTTAAAAACGTGATGGGTTTCCAGGAGTAGAGAGGTTGGCAATCCTCACTGTCCACGAAGCTCCCAGAGGCACTTGCAGAACCGTGTTGAGGCTTGGGCCTCATTCCCAGGGACTTAATTGGCCTAGGGTGGGAACTGGGCCTTGATCAATTTTTAAAGCTCATTCTAATGTATATTAGAGTGAAATCTTCCCTGGAGGTAGATTTTACTTCAATAGAACTAAGAACTTTGTAACAAGCAGAGCTGTCCAAGGAAAGAACAGTTCACCTCATGGGGGGCAAGTCCCCTGTGACAGCACGTGTGGATGGAGGGGCTACACCTCTGAGCCCCTATCAGGGACAGTGGAGAAATGGGGCCTAAGATCTGATTTTCTTCTTTTACACTAGTTGGACCTAGAGTCATCATTTAAGCGAGAACAAGAAAAGAAACATGCCTCATTTGCAATGTCATCCTCGGAACAACAGTGTGTCTTAAAGTCTTTATACTATCCACATAAGACTTGTTAATCTGTACGATAATATCAAATAATATCAATTTACGATAATATCAAATAATATCAATTGCATTGTTTCAGTATTATTTTAAGGAGATTTCCTTTCACACTGAATTATTATACTCTAATTTTTGATACTTCTTTTCCAACTTTCTACTACTTCAGCCTATAAAAGATCTCTTTTAAACAGCTGGCACTTGTTTTCCTTCAATTCATAAAAAGGATTTCTCATCCTAAATATTCTGTGAAATGTCATTGGTACAGAACTATTTGTGGCTTCTTTACAAATATCTTTCCATTTTTTTTCCTTTTTTATTCTTAAGCATTAACGTGAAAATCTCCTTTGACCCTTTTTGAGAGATGAATTTTGGTTCTTATTTAAAAAAAATGATACCTTTGGAGTTTTCCCCCCTTAAATTTATTTATTTACTTTTTAAATTTTTTTTAAAGAGTGAAAGCAGATTTATTCAAGGAGAGTATAGGCCATCTCAGAATGTGAGAGGCCCAGAGATATGGAGTGGTTAGTTTTTATGAGCTGGGTAATTTTTTTTTTTTATTTTTAGTTTAATTTTTATTTTATCCTGAAGTATAGTTGATTTACAATGTTGTGTTAGTTTCAGGTGTACAGTCCCCCCTTAAATTTAGACAAGGGAATACATGCAGAAGCAAACAGAATACAAAAAGAAAGTCCCTTTCTGTCCCAATCTTTAGTTGGATTCTTTCTTTCTTTTTTTTTTTAGTTTTGTTGTTATTGTTTCTTAAATCACTGGGATGATAATTATATAATGCTCTTTTACAACTTACATTTTCAGTGTCTTGAGATCCTTCCATATCAGTATACAAGGGTCCACATCTTTTAACAGCTACATAACACGATGGGCCTTAGTTTGTTTTCCATTTCACTGTTGATAGATATTTCATTTGAACCCATTTTCACTATTAGAAACAAAACTGCAATAAATAATCTTGTAAATATATTTATATCTATATAAATTTCCCTCAAATTGGAATTTCTGGGTCAAAAATTTATTTGCACTTCATATTTTGATTATAAAGTATCCAAAAAGGCTGTGATTTTAAGAATGTATAAGAAAATTGTTTCTCCACCTCTTTGCCAACATTAGATACCATTGACTTTAATTTTTCCAATCTCAGAGGAAAATCTCCAAAGTTTGGAGTACAAGCCAAAATATAAATAGCAATTTTCTAGATTGTCATTACATTTTTTTTAAATGATGAAGCTAAAGTCTAAAATCTACCCAAAACCTGGAATTGTGCTCAAGATTCTAAGATCCTAAAACACCTTTGCAGACAACACCTTTCTCTTTAACAATGCTTACCATTACAACCTTCAAAAGACAATTCAAAACTTACCTCCTCCAGGAAGCCTTCCTTGATTACTTCCCTGGACTTTACACATTTTTATTCTTCCTCTACTCTGATCCCTCAACGCTTATGTATTTAGTTTGCATCAACTCTTAAATCTCCCTTTGTATCTCCCAACAATACCAGTAAAGTAGAAACATAGGAGGCCATTAACCAACAGAAGTGAATGAAGATTTATTAAATATTTAGTTATTCAGCCAATATCTATTTATGGGGTGCTATATTAGACCCACCTTAAGTGCTTTTCTAGATTGGCCTGCCCCTCTACATACTGTGTCTCTGGCTGCTTGCTCCATACACAGTCCCTGCCCCTGGGGCCATCTTGTCTCCCAGGGAGGTGGGGGAGAGGGATGGCTCTGGCTCAAGCCTCTGTCACAAGCATGGCGGCACGCACTACAGCAGCTGTGGTGCCCTAATCCATCCTAAACGGGAGTGTGGAGACTCCAGCTGCCACCGCTTCAGGATCCCCATGAAGTACCATCCGGTGGGGTACAGGGTCTGGCTTCCCCACAGGCTGACCAGAGGGGCTGGGCCACACAACCTGGAAACAGGGACTTAAAGCCCAATGGGGTGACCTTAGTCAATGAAGAGACAGGAGACCAGAAGGAGCTGGAAGATCAATTCCTTGCCTTCCCTTCTCGTGATAGACTACTATGAGGTACAGTGCTTCCAAAGACCTGTCGGCAAGACAACATAGTAAGTCACAGAGTAGCCAGCTGCGCTTTCCCAAGATGCTGTGGGCAGCTTGGTCACAGGTTACCGTGCATGTGTCTTGCTTCCGCTATCCCCTCACTATTGCTGTTCTGGAATTGCACCTCCTCACAAAGCTCTCCCACCTAAGTTTTGCCTTAGACTCTGTTTTCTAGAGGACTCAAGCTAAGCCACACCTACTACCTCCACAAACACTGCACTACACACTAGACTAGCCTGGGAAGGGGTACGAAAGACAGAGAGAAGAAACCAATCCTGCTTGGGGAAGCAAGACATCTCCACAGGTAACAATAAGTGAAAAAGACAAAGTGAAGGAAAGGAATAACCAGAATGAATAAGATAAAGGGATAAATTGTGCAGAGGATTAGGAAATGGGAACTACTTGAATGCTATACAGTATTCTTTATACAGTAAGCCCCCTACATAGGAACCTTCAAGTTGTGAACTTTCAAAGATGAGAATGTATTATAAACCTATCACAGCACAGCACTATATAGCTGATTGCGTTAGTTGGGTACCTAGGCTAACTTTTTTGGAATTATGAACAAATTGGACTTAGGAATGCACTCTTGGAACGGAACTTGTCTGTATGTAGGGGCGTATTCTATAGTGCATACAATAAATACAGAAAGTGGTCACAGAGAAAAGCAAAAGCATCAGCTCTCACCTATGGCCGACTGCTAGGGAAGAGGGGGAAGGGGCAGATGGGAGGGTGAATCCTGGAGAAGAGCTGCAGCAGTGAGCGTGCTAGGGAGAAAGGGAGGAGAAGGCTGAGAAGTGTCTCCCTGGAGCCGAGGGCTTGGTGGGGAGGAGCAGGACCCGTCCTGGGTTCAGGGCCGAGGGCTGCGGAGCATACGGCACAGGGAGGGGTTCTGCGGGCGAAGGGCATTCCCCACTCTGCATATTTCCATAGGTGTGATGAACTATCCACGCCCTTTTTCTGGAAGGTAAAGCACACACAGAACCCCTCCAGCTTCTCCTGGCTCCCTCCCTCACCTGAGTCACCAGCATGCAGAGTCTGGGGAAAGAAACAGTCTTCTGGGTCCACAGTCTTCTGGCCTCTCTTTGGATCTACTGCTGACAACGAGGGTGCCTTTACTGCTCTGCCTGCAGTGGGACCAGGAGGTTGAGAATGTCTAAAGCAGGAACAAGTACCAGGAAGCCTTTTGTGGCAGCACATCTAACCATTTCTCCAATCAGCTTTCACTGTAACAAAGCTGGCATCGTTCTGTCTCCATCTATTTGGTTTCTGTGTTGTATTTCTTAACAGGTGCAAACTTAGGCTGGGAGCAGAGGACAGGAATATTACAACTTCCTAAAACCTCAAAAGGAGTCTCAGACTTGAGAAGCACGATGCATTCCGAAGTCTGACAAAAGAGATTAAGAAGATAAATGCTTCTTAATTAAGTGGCTGTCCTGCATCCTAATTTCTGCCCACAGAGAGGAGATGAGAGAGCTCTGTGCTTCCATGTGGTTTGTCTTGTGCGGTTCTTCCTATCCTCAATGGTTGGTTTTTTTTTTTTGTTTTTTTTTTTTTGCAGGGGACTCCTCAGGCTATATTTCTGCCATGGAGTTTCTTTTTCCTCTGAGAGGCACCAGGAACATTTCATTTGTTTTCTCCACCCCAGAAGAATGAGTCTTCCAGGACAGAACGCGGCCAGCAGCACACGAGAACCCATCCTGTAGATCAGTGTGACCCAGATATTTAACCCCGTCTTACAAGGATCACTGCAGGAGATTTAAACACCGTATCTGCTTTAAACAAAACTGCGGATACAATTCTAGGAGTAAGACAGGGACACGAAAGAGACATCTCATTTCTTTGAGAGTACCATCACGTCTACTTTAATCAGTGTTTTACAGATATTTTGAGACATTCCAGTAAAACTGACATGGTTGACAAGGCTAGATGGAATTGCCTCCAGGAGGAAAAAATAGAAAAGATTAAACCTCAGGCGTGTGGCAAAGCAGCCTGCTTTATCAGAACTATGCTTTGTCAACCTGTCTCTGATCAGAGAGATGTTCCTGTGGCAGCAGGTCACACGTTCTGGCCAGAAGGCAATCGTGTAGGGATTTTTTTTCTTTCATTTTATATCTAATTGCCTACCTCTTTAAGGAGAAAGAAGCGAGTAATAACAAAAAAGAAAAAAAAGTCTTTCTTTACTAGATAGATTAATACCCCAAGGAAAACCTTGGGTTTGTATGATGTGCTTTTCAAGATCTGAATTTCATATCCGTGTAGCTGAAGGGCTGGGACCTCCTCCCACAAAGCAGAGTGAAACCAATAAAAGGGAAAGGAAACCTGAATGAAATTTTAGTCACCGCACTGCAGTTCACACATCCTGTTAATTACGATCGCCATTCATAACTAAGGGAGTTTCCTTGTGGACCTTACTAGCTCTGCTATCAAACAGCACCTACTTTTATGAATGCTTGAAAGGGATTGTGTGCTATGACGGCCCCTTCCATTTCAGTGCCATGCTGTTAACTTCTCTGCTCAATGTCACAAACACACATCCTCCAAAGAGGATTCCTAGTCTGGGGCCACCCCTTTTCAGGTGTCATTATTTGCTGTCATTGGCCATTTATTTCCATTTCCCATCTTCCCTTAAAGAGCAACTGACTGCTCAGCCATAAAAAGAATGAAATAACGCCATGTGCAGCAACATGGATGGACCTAGAGGTTATACTTAAGTGAAGCAAGTCTGAAAGAGAAAGACAAATACCACATGGTATCACTTATATGCAGAATCTAAAATATGACACAAGTGAACTTATCTACAAAACAGACTCACAGACATAGAGAACAGACTTGTGGTCCCCAAGGGTTGGTAGGGGGGATGGATTGGGAGTTTGGGATTAGGAGGTGCAAATCATTACATATAGGGTAGATAAACAAGGTCATACTGTATATTACAGGGAACTATATTCAATATCCTGTGATAAACCACGATATAAAAGAATATGAAAAAGAATATATAGGTATAACTGAATCACTTTGCTGGACAGCAGAAATCAACACATTATACATCAACTATATTTCAATAAAATTTTTAAAAAAGAGTAATTGACTGAATGTCTCGTGATTCTCACTTTTAGCCCACGACATGCTTCCCACAATTTGATCCAATAACACTGGTATTTCTAGGGTTGCTTTAAGATAACAGCCAACTGTAGCCTACTGTAAGTGCAATGGAGAAAATAACAAGTTTTCTGATAACGGGTAAATATTCCAGCAATTCAATTGGGAGTTCATAGCACAATCACATATAGAATTTTTTTTCTTTTTACTCAGACATCCAGCCATCAATCCCCAAACCTCTGGGCACTAGACAGGCAACTTCTTTTCTTCCTCTTTTACAAGTTGCAGAGGTGACACATCTGCATTTCTGGTTAAACACAACCAGCTGACAGTCACTCATTGCTCCTCTTTCTGATATTATGGCAGTCCTTGAGCCAATAATGTGCACAGAAAGAGGGAAGCAACCATCAATGTCTCATTCTGAACTGCCTTTTAGCACCAAAAGCTGCTCTCACTAACACTGAGCCAGTGGGTCCACACTGATTTCAGTAGAGAAATAAAAGCATGACCCTCTGGAAGCCACATAGAAGCTGTGACACAGAGAACAAGAAATAACCTCCAGGTGGCTGGGAGAGGTTCGGTCACCCACTGCCTTGACAGGGGTGATACCAAAGACCTGCACTTCCGTGGTATTCCCCGAAGTTCAAGGCCAGTGCAAGAGGACTTGCCGACATATTTCTGAACTAGAGCTTCTCTCACCAAACAAAAGATTTCTGTGCTTCCATGAAGCACCCACTCCCAAAGCATATTTTGAGAGGAAAGACAAGCCCACTCAGAGAATAGATGCAGATGGGTCTCTCTGCGGGCACCAATGGCTGGTATGGTCTTAGGGACAGAGGTCTACGTAAGAGTATGGTAATAAATGCGACAAGTAGTGGCACTCCATCTTCAAGTGGTCCACACTGCAGCCTGGGTATTAGAAGCTGCACCAGTCCAATATACTGGTTGGGAAGGGAGATTTTTATCTAGTATATATCTTGTATATGCATTCACCCTTGTGAAAACACTCGCTAAACACCTAAGTACAATACTAGACAGTATTACCACCATCCTCATTTTCAAGTTATGGTCAAGGTCAATACTCAATTGGATTGATTAAAACATTTCATACAGTTTCACCATCTTTATATAATCACATAGGTCTTTCCTGGCTTACTTTTCAGTCTGAAATTTTATTTGACCATCAGTATAGTGGCTTTTGATTGTGATACACAAATTCTTTCCAGCAACTCAGTGGCAAGCAAATCTCATTTTAAAAATTCTGCACTGAATTTTAAAAATTACTTTCAGAGTTTTTCAGGAGTGATTCTTCCCTACCTATAACCTCTAACAATATCTCCCAGCCCTTCTGATACTGAGGGGCACTAACAGAATATAAATATGCTTAATCAGCTTTGCCCAAAATATTGCAGTGTGTCTACCCTGGTTAGTGTTTATTGTGTGGAGTTTTCTTTTATCCTTCTCTGATTCATTGATTCATTTTTTTTCTTTAAGTAAAAGAACTGCCATCATCCCCATAACTGTTCTTAAAAGATAATGTTAGTCATAGTGTTCTCACCATTTGCTTCTCATCTGGTAGTTAATTTCCCTGGGGAGTACTGTGGATGTTTTATTTCCAGATCATCTCCAATTAGCTTCTTTTCATAACTCTGCCCAGCTCGCGTTCACAATTTTCTCCTTGTACATCTTCCTCCTCTTAACATATGTCTCTTCCTCCTAACATTTTTCAAGGAAGATATGGGATTTACATTGTCTAAAATTCTAGCTCATTATTTCCTCATCCACCTACTTGCATGAGATTTGAGGTTTTAATGCTCAAAATCCAAATAAAATAAAACTGCATGTCTACCAAGTGTTGCTCTTCTAATCTAAGCCGCTGTATTAATATCTGCTGTACAGCAAAGTGATTCAGTCATATATATATATGTGTGTGTATATATATATATATATATATATATATATACACACACACATTCTTTTCCATACTTTTTCATTCTGGTTTATCATAGGATATTGAATATAGTTCCCTGTGCTATAGGACCGTGCTGTTTATCTCAACCTCTCTTTTTATGAGTTTGGAAGGTAAATATTAAACATGATCCTGATAAATAAGACACACCAAGACAGAGAAGTGAGAGCTCAATTTGATGCTCTCATTTCAAAGCCACCTGTTTCCTCTCAAGAAAGTCACACGTCTCCGCTGCCAAGTCAGCACTGAAAATTCCTTCGGATACGACAAAACTTTTTAAGCCCAAACTAGGGACATAGCTTAAAACAGGGCAGGTATATAATGATTTAATTTTGTGCTAATGGATTAAAATTAGATCTGTCTTGAGAACAGGTTTTGGTACTGGGGTGGTACTGTCCAGTGAGAATTAAGTCCCTCCATTAAGTAGCACCAATGAGGAGAAAAAGAGTGAAAAAAGAGGAAGTTGGGGCCAGTGAATGGACTTCACTGTTTTCCATTTTTATGTATGACAGAACCAGCTTCCAGTTATTCAGTAACAAATCAGGAAGTCTGATACTGAAGTATTTATACAATATTTAATTTCATATATATACACAGGAAATTGCATATAACTGAATCACTTTGCTGTACACCTGAAACTAACAGAACATTGTAAATCAACCACACTTCAATTAAAAATAAATAAAAATATTTTAAAAAATTTTCAGGCATTTGTCTCTACAAAAGGTATATATTTTTATAACACCTTTGGAAGATTGAAGAATCTGGGAAAAAGAACAGAAGTGGCCTGAAATGTATTAATCTTTCTTTGGCCTTAGTCAATATTTACTTCCTCCATTAATCATTAAAAATACCTCCTTCGGGCTTCCTAGGTGGCGCAGTGGTTAAGAATCCACCTGCCAATGCAGGGGACACAGGTTCGATCCCTGCTCCAGGAAGATCCCACATGCCACGGAGCAACTAAGCCCGTGTGCCCAAAAAAAAAAAAAAAAAAAAATACCTCCTTCAGTAGGTACTGCTGCAGAGACTCTGCTCTCCGAACACACACAAAATAAATCTTTGCAGACACTTGATGACTGGAGAGCATCTCTTTCTGCATTTCTACTTCTGAGAAGGTCCCCATTCCTGTGTTTTGAATGAATGTAAACTTCCCAGCAATATATGAGCTGCTGGTTTTTTCCTATAAATTTATTTATTTATTTATTTATTTATTTATTTATTTATTGGCTGAGTTGGGTCTTCATTGCTGCATGCAGGCTTCTCTACTAGTTGCAGCAAGCAGGGGCTACTCTTTGTTGCAGTGCACGGGCTTCTCACTGCAGTGGCTTCTCTTGTTGCGGAGCACAGGCTCTAGGCACGTGGGCTTCAGTAGTTGCGGCACATGGGCTCAACAGTTGTGGCTCACGGGCTCTAGAGCACAGGCTCAGTAGTTGTCGTGCATGGGCTTAGTTGCTCCGCAGCCTGTGGGATCTTCCCGGCCCAGGGCTTGAACTTGTGTCCCCTTCATTGGCAGGCAAATTCTTAACCACTGCACCACCAGGGAAGTCTGAGCTGATGATTTTTAAAGTATATAAGTATTCAAACAAATTCTTTTTTTTTTTTTTTTTTTAGTGCCTCAAACTTTATAATTTTTTTTTTTCCCAAACAAATTCTTATCCACCTTTCTTGTGGTCACATATTCTGAGAGCATCCTGGAGTTTTATATAGGAGGAGGAGATTCTCAGCTATCCAGAAAAAATAAAAACAATCCCCCTGTTCACAAAACTTTTCCCACCTCCAACAGTACCTACAGCCTGACTACTCATTTTACACTTATTCTGTGTGAATTTATACTGTGACTTGACTTTTTTAAGGTATTCATGGTTTCTCTCCCCAACTATTCCATTGGCTTCCCTTCTTTGGTCTCCCTGAACTTCCCATAGCCCGGAGTGGAAACCCAATAAACACCTGAATAACCTGGATGTCTCCAGACCCTTAGTCTTATATTCTTTCCATTACATGACACTGTTTCAGAGCTCTCAAACAAAGCATCTTTCAGAACTGTGTGTGAGAGAAAGAGAGAAAGAGAAAGGGGGGACATTGGCGGGGGGGACAGAATGTGAAAAAATTAATCATAGTAAATATCCTTTTAATATGGTAAGAACATGTTGGTAAAAGAAAAGTGCTTGTAACTAAGGGTTAATGAAAACCACAACTGTTTGAACCTAACTCCATTCACCCCACACACACCCTAAAATAGCACATACAAAAAGCAACCCTACACACACAGCTGAAAAGGATCCATGATGCCTCGCATATGAGTTTTAACAGTACATTAGGTGCTGGGAAAACAAGATTCTGTGTATAAAAAACAACATAAAAGAAATGAATAATAATCTTGTGTTACATGGAGTAGAATAGGCTGAAAACATAATAAGAGCAATTAGTGTGAGCTCTATACTAGCACACTCTGGCAGAATTTATAAAAACTCATCTTTGACGTGTCATACTAAGGCACTGCCTACAATATCATGCGGTATTTACTAATGTTTATGTTTCATAATCATATATTCAAATATTTGGAAGTATTCCATAACATAGACCACCGCAATTTTATTTATAATACACATATGTTAATTTTTAAAGGGCTTGAAAATAAATATTAGCAAATTCTGTGATAGAATTTTCAAAGTTGCAAGCAAGTATTCATCAATCAACACAAAACATGTCAACTTTCTGGTGAGAATGTTTCCATCACTGTAACAGCATCGGAAAGTAAGGAAATATGTAAAAAATAAAAATTTACCATTATCTGCCCAGTGGATTTTAAATCCTTCACAGATTCTGCATAATTAGTATAGAAAGAAAGAATATATTTATGGAATTTATTAGAAAAGCTAAGTCTCTCTTAAACAGAAATGCAATTACACAAAATTGTAAATCAAGTGTACTTCAACAAAAAATTGCTTGTTTTGGAAAAAAATTTAATTAAAAATAAAAATAAAATTAAAAAAAGAGAAACGTAATTAAAACCTATAAACCCCAGGTTTTCTGAAGATGAGCTGAAAAAGAATGTGGAAGCATTTTGTAAAAGGAAAACCACTATCACAAAGTAGGTGTCAGAATCATCACTATCTTGTTATTTTCCTTATAAAAGTACCTGAAGAAAAAAGACGGGACACAAAACTAACCTATAGTATGACCCCAATTTTTTTTTAAATAAAAGACTTAGGAATCATTCCCCCTGTATTCCAGATTGGGACCTGAAACTAATCAATTCACAACTCAAAGAAAATCAATGGGGTTGTAACCACTCCCAGAGTAGATCACTCTGGTCTTCAATCACCTTGCGTTCTGCCCAGTCTGCACAGCTTATTTTGAGAACTCTGTGGTTTTAGCTACTGTTAGGATCTTAAGAGCTTACAGAGCCTTCTGACCTGCCCTGCGGAGAGTAATGACATTGAATCAATCACATTCCGTCCAAGAGGAGGAAAAAAGATCTGACAGAATGGCAGCAGCCCCTCCATAGAAAACGGGAGGTATGTTTAAGACCTGCTGTATCACACAGAGTAGACCAGCAGCAAGAACAGGTCTGTGGGAAGTGGGGGTTCCAACCTCCTCTGCCTCAACACGACCGTTCCTAGACAACGCCCCTTCCAGGGCCACTTCACAAGTTCATATGCCGGCAGGTTCAGAGAATGTTTCTCCCTTCTCCTATGCCTCTCTTTTCTGAGCTGCCACACCAACCACACAGTCTTCAAACACTTTGTTCCATCCTAAAGTCAGAGCTTCAAATAAATTACATCTTGACTGAATGTTCTAAGCTCAAAGTCCTATGTTTCTATGGTTAATGTACATTTATTTAGTGCCATGTGCTGGGTGCTGTGATAAGCACTGTACACACATTATCTCATTTCCAAGACAGCTTTGAGAGGCAGTACCATCATTATTCCCATCGGTGCAGCCACTATGGAGAACAGCATCTTTAAAAAACTAAAAATAGAGCTAACATATGATCCAGGAATCCCACTCCCGGGCATTTATCCAGAGGAGACTCTAATTCGGAAAGATACATGCTTCCCAACGTTCATTGCAGCACTATTTACGACAGCCAAGACATGAAGCTATCTAAATGTCCATGGACAGGTGAATGGATAAAGAAGATGTGGTACATACACACAATGGAGTATTACTCAGCCATAAAGTATGAAATAACGCCACTTGCAACAACATGAATGGATCTAGAGATGATCATACTAAGTGAAGTAAGCCAGACAGAGAAAGACATATCACATGATATCGCTTATATGTGGAATCTAAAAAAAAAAAAAAAAGATGCAAAGGAACTTATTTACAAAACAAAAATAGGCCCACAGACCCTTATGGTTACCAAAGGGGAACGTGAAGGAGGGATAAATTAGGAGCTTGGGATTAACATATACACACTACTATATATAAAATAGATATAGATCCAATAAGGACTACTGTATGGCACAGGGAACTCTTCTCAATATTTTGTAACAACTTATAATGGAAAAGAATTTGAAAAAATATATATATATTTATGTATAACTCAATCACTTTGCTGTGCACCTGAAACTAACACATTGTAAATCAACTATACTTCAATTAAACAAAGAAACAAACAAACAAACAAAAGGCTAAGGGAACCTAAGTTGAGCTGGGGTCTAGCCCAGGTCTCTGTGCCTCTGGCTCAAGCTCCTTTGTGTTATAAGAAACATTTCAAACGTACTGAGAAGCAGAGTGTATAATACACATTACCCAGCTTGACACAAATATACGTAAAAGATACAGATAATCCTTGACATAAAAACACATTTTAAAGTATAATGGAGTTTCTCTAGCCAAAATAAAGGGGCAACAGGGAGATGAGGATGGAAGGAAATCTACAACCACAAACGAAGTCCTGTAAGCCCAGTGCCATCACAGAAGGCGCTTCCTAAAAATTCACTGGACACATAACAACGTTTTCTTATTCAAATATGACAAAGAGGTCACGAAAGATCAACTGATAAAAGCAGGACTCTCAGAGGGGGCATGATTCAGCCAGGCTCTGTAGTGAAAGAGCTACCATTCAGCCCCTCTCCTACCCAGGGGTGGTCCTCTCTGTTCAGCTCCCTTGTGCCCCACCCCCAGGCTTCACCTTCCGCAACCAAGAGAGGATGCCATTTGAGTGCTGGGGACAGCATCCTTCCTCCTCCCTGGGCAATCAGAATAGGATGTGAAATAGAACGTTAAGACAGCAGTTAGCTCTGGGCAGGGGCGCAGAGGATGTAGTTGGGCAGAGAGGACAGTGAGGCTCACTGTATCGTTCCTCATCTTTTTATAAGTATGAAGTAATTACATATATATGTAATACACAGGGCAGAGGTAGCAGAGGGGAGAAAAAAATTTAGAGTGAGCCAGAAAGGGGAGGAAAAGAAAGCATAAGAAAGATGAAAGGTAAGAAGGAAGAGAAGGGAGTGAGGCTGAGGCAAGAACACAGCCCTAGGGGGATCTCTTAACAAAACTAGGAGAAAATCACCAGAGTGAGACAGGAAAGAAGGATATAAAGACATAAAAATGAGAAAATGATGAGCAAAGGATGGGATCAAAATAAAAGGGAATTTCAAATGTGACAATATGCTTTGAGCTTGCTTTAAAAGGGAACTTCAGGAGTGCAAACACAAACGTTTTGCGCACTGAGTCAATATTCTGGATAACACATTCATCACTTTAAGCTCTGAATCTTATTCTTGGTGGCAATCTTGTTAAAACATGCCGTGCTTCAAGGCCTTCTTAACAGAATGTAACCTTTTCTTTCTCACTCAGGGTCATCACCAAGGACAGTAATACACTCAGGGGCTACTGCTATCGACCACTGGACCCTTCTCTAACCAGGCCCGGGTAGGAAATACCAGAGAATAAATACACTTAGCTACAGGGAAGCCAAGTAATTGACACACGTCAAGTCAACATTGGAGTGCAGAAATCCCCCTTCTGGAAGTCGGTCTTCAAGTTTTCTCCTGCTAAACAAAGTGACAAGTCTCACATCTAAGTTAAAGCTGTCACCACCTCTTCTCCATATGCTTTTCCCTCCTTTCCAAGAGGACAGCAGCCACCACATACACCCAAATGTGCCCCCAGGGCAGCTGTTCTGATTAGCAATCACGTGCCTCTGGAAGTCCAGCAACCTTGGATCCATGCACTTATGTAAAAGACAAGAAGCATCACCCTTCACAGTCACAAATCTGAGGACCCCAATTTAGCCCAGTGTTGACTAATGGCAATAAAGGCATATTGTGTTTCCTACCAGGAACTGAGTGTCAAAGCGACTGGGGAAGAAGGGAATGAGCTAGAAATTGCTGCTTTAGCCCCGAGTGGGCTTCTTTGCAAGATAACCAACATGGTAGCCATCCTATCCACTGAGAAAGATGAGGTATTGGGAAAACTGCCTGTTCTGCAGCTTCCTGGAAGCCCTGGAGAGAATGGAGTCAGTCGGATACAGGCGGATTCTTAACCACTGCGCCACCTAGGAAGTTCCAGATTTTTTAAATGAATGTAGGTTAGTATTAACTATAGCAAGTATGCAGTGGTTCTCAAAGGTGCCGAAGTAAATAGTAGTTCCAGTGAAATTGAACATGATTTATTCTAACACGAAAATATCAGGAGGAAAGGGACATAGCGGAAATCGATTCTTCTTTGAAACATGTAATTATTAAGTCTCAAACTCATACATTATTTTTAAGCAGTAGGATGATTACAAATTTAGCATAGGTACTATATTAGAGTTTTTGTTTTCTTTCACCCACAGCCTTCCTCAGTCAGGGTTCCACTTAATTCTGAGAGAATTAAGTTCTATAGAAAATGATCTGCACAATTATTTTCTCACTCCTCTCCAGGATGGTCCCTAGCAGTGCACAGAAGATAATCTATTACATTCAAAGAATGCCTGAAGATGTTAGGGTTTGAAGAAGTCCATGAACCACCCCCTCAAATTTCACGGAAATTTTCTGTAAGCTTGTGTACAGGAGCAATTTTCTGGGGTGAGGGGTCATAGCTTTCACTAGATTCTAAAAATGATCGTGACCCAAAAGGTTAAGAACCACTATGCTAGAATATTAGCAAGATTATAAGAAAAGGTGATTGTTTATGGTAGAAAATAACTCAGCAATGTGAAACATTCAAAGATAAAATTTTACTTTCCAAATGTTTATTTCATGTATCTTTCCAAATTCTTTTCTCATTAGTTTTTCCCTATACATACTGGGATTGAGACCCCCGCACAAGTCTAAAATCCTCTCCTATGACTCTGCAAAGTGGAATTCTGTGTGTATTTTAAATCAGGGGGTTTTACTTGTGGTGGTTTGGGATGCTTTCGGGTTCAAACTCAGAGTGTTTATTATCCTCACAATTTATTGTCTGTCAAGATATGTAAACATATCACAGCAACTTTGCTGCCTCAAGTCACTGCCCCAGATTTTATAGTTCTTAGATATATTTAAAGCATGCACCCTTCCTCTAATAATCAGATCAAAATTCAAGGTTATATAATAAAACAGAAACTAGTAGCCCCCCAAAGATGCAGAACTGTCACATCAGCCCGTCTGGCTCCACTGACCCTACTGGCAAAGGACGTGTCATCCTCATTATCACAAGTTAAATAAACGGTTGACATTGTGCTTGTCTAGGCCCATCACAGGCAGAAATGGGTGGACAGCAGACTAGGTCTCAGGGAGCAATGCAATTACCAAGCAACACCTCAACTGCCCTGCAAAACCGAGGCAAGCAAAGCTCTGAGCTCTCCTGCCCCTAGTTTTCCTTAGGATCTAGGTCAGGTGGCTTAAACTGTCATCTTCTTTATTTATGATGAAAATTTTAAGTTGTCTACTGCACAAAGATGGTATGAATGCATTAATTATTTTCAAGAGTGAACTGAAATCTCCAAGGAGGTATAGTGGATGATTCCAAGTATCTCTGAAGCCGATTCCAAGTCTCTCTAGCTAAAAGGATGTGTACATCTCTGTCATCAGAACTAGACCATAAGCAGAATATGTACATTTCTAATTGTATGTTTCCTTATGAGTTCAAGCTACATGACTATTTCCCATTTTATAGTCTCTTATATATGTGCACCTGTCTCCCCCAAAACTCTAGACACCACCTGTGGACAAGGTAACATACTTTAGTCCCGGCTATGCCTTAGATACAAGGCTTAAACAGAGTGAGCACTTGACACTTTTTCCTTTTCATTTTAAATGTATGAAATATTTAACCAAATGCCCTTACAGTTGGAAAAGCTTTTCAAGTGCATGGTGCCCATATGGGAAGGCCATTTTACTCTGACCAGATGAAGTCTACACTGTTTTTCTTTCTCTGAGCAGAAGCCTCATTCAGGGTAGGGCTGGAGCCCTCTACCTACAAAACCAGAAAGTCCACGACAGGGGCACAACAGCAGCTACGTGTTGATCAAAGGAGGACCTGACTTCTTCCCCATCAGCAGATTAAGACCACCTGTCATTTCATCCAAACAAAAGGTACACAAGCTTATCTCATTAAGCAATCAAAGCAGGTAATTATTGCTATAACCCAAATAAATACTTTTGTATTATCTGTTGTTTTAAAAACATCTGTAAAACCAGACTGGACTTCAAAACCCACAAATATTGAAGGGGGGGCAAAGAATGAGCAAAACACTGTGGAAAGTTCAAATCATATACGGATCCTGCTTACATACGGCAGTTTATTATTCCTTACACTACACTTTTATCATCTCAGTTATTTAATCAAAATCTCTTCCCTAGGCATATATCCGCAGAAAGCCATAATTTGAAAGGATGCATGCACCCCTACGTTCATTGCAGCACCATTTACAATAGCCAGGACATGGAAGCAACCTAAATGCCCATCAACAGAGGAATGGATAAAGAAGATGTGGTACATATACACAAGGTAATATTAGCCTAAAAAAGAACAAAATAAGATGGACCTAGAGACTGTCATACAGAGTGAAGTAAGTCAGAAAGAGACAAACATATCACATAATATCACTTATATGTGGAATCTAGAAAAATGGTAGAGATGAACTTATTTGCAACGCAGAAACAGTCACAGATGTAGACAACAAAATTATGGTTACCAAGGGGAGAGGGGGGAGGAAGAATTGGGAGATTTGTATTGACATATATACACTACTATGTATAAAACAGATAACTAATGAGAACCTACTATAGAGCACAGGAAACTCAGTGCTCTGTGGTGACCTAAATGGGAAGGAAATCCAAAAAAGAGGGGATTTATGTACACATAAATGACTGATTCACTTTGCTGTACAGCAAGAAACTAACACAACACTGTAAAGCAACTATATACGCCAATAAAAATTAATTTAAAAAAAATCCCTTATTGCTCCTCATTACTCAGTACTATACCAACTTTGGACTAACGAAGTTTATCACAATTCGCATCCCCCACACCCACCATCTACTCATCCAATCTACTCTATATTCCCGGCACGCAAGCTCTCCTCTACTCAAGCCAACCTTCCTCACTGCTTCACAAACTTACCTTTCTCCTGAATTCCCACTCTCTAGCCTCCTCACTCCAAATCCTAGGGCACTCTGAGGCCCAACTACATTTCTTTTTCTTCCAGGAAGCCTTCTCCAACCACTGCCACCACCAGGGATTACTCCCCTCCCTGAAGACCTCCCCCATCTACAGCTCTGCCCTCATGACCCAGCACTTAATTAGTGAACACTACAGGCACCTGTAATTGCCTCAGGTGGGCTGGTCCTCTCTCCTCAACTAGATGAGTTCCTAGAAAGCAAACGCTCCCTGTGCAGCTCCAATGGATAAATAATAGATAACCTGCCTCAACCATGTTTTCACCGACAGAAATATATTATTGAGGTCAGTGATTGTCAAACTTGAGCATACATGAGAATCAGCCAGGGAGTTTGTTGAGCACGGATGGCGAGGCCCCACCCCAATAGTTTGTGAGTTAGCAAGCCTGGGGTGGCACCTGAGAATCTGCATGGCTAACAAGTCCCCAGATGACGCTGATGATGCTGGTCCTGCAACCACACTTTGAGAACTACTCGTATAGTTCACTCCATGGAGCAGCAGAGTCTAAGTGGCAGGAAAAGAAGCGCAGCATCAAATCCTGGGAAAGCTGCGGGACCGGAAGCCAGAACTGACTTCTTGGCTTGTTCTGTTACTAGCCACTGTCTGGCTTTGGCAAGTTCATGGTTTATACTCTCTCATCGGTAAGGCTGAGATAATACAGTTTGCTATGAGGATCAAATGTGATCAAATGAGAATGATGAGGGGCAAACAGATGTGAAAGCGAATTGTACAGTTACTTCGCAAACGTACATGGCATATAACAGGCGTGCAGTAGACACGCGTTGCCTTTAATTATTCTTTGGCCCAAGATTTCAATTCTAATTTTCTGAGGGATATATTGATTTTTGTTCATCAGTACAGTTTCACTGGTTGGAGAGAAATTTTTATGAGAATTACTCACTATAAATACCACGAATTTTACCTTTGAGAGAAATTTATTTATGATTTATACTTTCTGCATATATATGCATATTTCCCAAAAAGAGATCAGAACCATGGGATCCTTTGCTGTTAAGTAAAGATGGCCACTAGTACAGAAAGTTTGCCAATTCTCTGCCCAGAAAGAAATCATTAGCTGAAAATGAAAATGATAATTTTAAAAACAGAGACTTCCCTGGTGGCGCAGTGGTTAAGAATCCACCTGCCAATGCAGGGGACACAGGTTCGAGCCCTGGTCCAGGAAGATCCACATGCTGCGGAGGAACTAAGCCCGTGCGCCACAACTACTGAGCTTGTGCTCTAGAGCCCGCGAGCCACAACTACTGAGCCCATGTGCCACAACTATTGAAGCGTGTGCCTAGAGCCTGTGCTCTGCAACAAGAGAAGCCACCGCAATGAGAAGCCCGTGCACCATAATGAAGAGTAGCCCCACTTGCTGCAACTAGAGAAAGCCCTTGTGCAGCAACAAGCACCCAATGCAGCCAAAAAAGTAATAAATAAAATAAGAAACAAGGTCTTTAAAAAAAGAGTTAAAAACAAACAACAAGCCTGAAAAATCCTATGAAATGTAGTTAAACTGATCTTGCTCTAGATTGTTTTTAACCATTTTACTGCCATCTCATTTTACTTGAATGATTAATCATCAATCAAATTTTAAGATTCCCCTGTGGTCTCCCAACCTGCAAATTAGGAAAACGTTATGTCTCCTTTAGCCTTGAGCTAAGATCCATGACCCTCTTAAGTATGTCTAATAAAAAGGGGTCATGGGTCATTAATGACAAATGGGCTTTGTGATGGATGGCTACAACCAGAGAAAGGACAAGTAAAGCCAAAAGAAAAGACATTCTAAAATTTCATAGAAAGTATATAACACCCATAGGTATCTTGCTACTATTAGTAACTGCTCCATGCTATTATACATATAAAAAAAACCATTCCGGGCTTCCTAGGTGGCGCAGTGGTTGAGAATCCGCCTGCCAATGCAGGGGACACGGGTTCGATCCCTGCTCCAGGAAGATCCCACATGCCACGGAGCAACTAAGCCCGTGTGCCAAAAAAACAAAAACAAACAAACAAACAAAAAAACCATTCCACTTTTTATACACACAGTTGAGGAAAGGAAAAGTGGCTTTAAATATATTTTGGCTAATATTGCTAGAATTGCAAAAATTGATTAAATAGCCTGCATCAGTTCCACCTAAATATGAATTACATAAACAGTTGTGCCTTTGGCTTCTCTTTTCTCCACGACACATGTCCTAATATATCCTAATATGTCCTAATAAAGAGGAAAAGCATCTGCAAACAGGGCAGAGAACCAGGGCTTTGCACCTCTTACCTCTTGACTTGGGAAAAGGCTACATATTCTTGCCAACAAATCTCACAAAGGCTGCAAATCAAAAGATGCTGAGATCTTTGGACCAAAGGAAGACCGAGGAGAGGAAAGGGTAAGAGAAATGAAAAAGGAAACAGAACCAAGTAACAAGATTCTTATGCACTGTTGATAGGCTCACCAGACAGGGGTTCTGCCCTCTGTGGACAAATCTGCCATACACCAGAAATAATCGCTTTTATAGAAACTGTCCTTGATATCAATGTAAATAATTTTATGTAGTCTTCCATAAGCATGTTTAAAGTATCGGGTTGGCCAAAGAGTTAGTTTGGGTCTTTCCGTAATATCTTACTGAAAAACCTGAATGAACTCTTTGGCCAACCCAACAGCATAGAACGCTTTTCCTTGCAGACTTTGAAATTTTTCATTCTCTTTATTTCTCATCCATTTCACTTCATTTACATCTGCTGTTCCCTTCCTTTTTGGTTGGCAGAAGAGGAGTGTACAGAATAGCAAAATACATGCTATCTTTTTTTTTTCCATTTACAATCATTCTTGGCAAAAACCAAGAGTAAGAAGGAAAATTAGAATTCTGACATGCCATCCTGACCTAAAATTTTATTTTTGTCTCTCTTTTTTTTTTTTTTTTGGAAAAGGGGCTCTAGGGATTATCAAGCAACTTGGTGGCTCCCTGGCAGCTTTGTTTTTTTCAGCAGGAAACAGCCATTATGTTACAGGCGCTCAACTAAGAACATTTAATTTTTTTTGATTCTGACTGGCAAACAAGACCAGGGAGTCTATGTGAAAGAGGCACCTCTTTCACCCAATGTTTATTTTTCAAATACACATTCCCCACGTAGAAGAAAGACCCTAATGTATGTTTACTTCCCCTCATTGCAGATCTTTTATGATTCTCCCAACACTGCACACAATCCAAGATGGTGCCCATCATGTTTCCTCACATAGACCTCTTGGTCCATGGCATACCCAGTGACTTTTTCATTTATTCATTCAACAAACATTTATTAGGAGCCTAAACGATATTGGGTACTATGTGCTTGGGATGCAAAATCTCTGGTCTTCTGAAGTTTACATTTCTATTGAGGGGAAATATTAAATAAGCAAATTACGTAGTATTTAAAATGTGGTAAGTACTATGGAGAAATGAGAAAACTAAAGCAAGTTAAGAGGAATCAGAAGTAAGGGGTGGGAAGTTACCATTTCCATAGGGGCAACCAGGTTAGACTCACTCAAAGAGGGCGCTTGAACAAAGACGTTACAGAGATGAGAGGATGGACATGTAAACCCAGGGAAAGAAGGTTCTGGACCTGGGACACAGCCAGTGCAAAAGCCTAAGGCAGGAACAATGCCTGAAGAATCTTGCTTTCACTCTCAGAGGACTGCGTTGCTATTAGAGATGACACAATCTGACTTTTATTGTATGACTTTTAAGAGAATTCTATGTTTACTATGTTGAGAATAAAATGTAGCAGGCAAGGATGGAAGGCTCGTACAGTAATCCAGACAGTGGCTTGATTCCATGTAGAACTGGTGGTGGTGGTGGTGGTGAGAAGTGGTTGGATTCTGGATATATTTAGAAAGTAGAACACACAGGATTTCCTGACAGATGAGATAGGGCGTATGGAAGGAAGAAAGAAAGGACTAAAGTGTGACTTCAAGAATTTGGTTTAAGCAACTGGAAGGATCAACAGAGGTGAAGCAAGTCTGGGATGGAGAGAAGAGCAGGATATCAGCTTGGGATGTAGTGGGTTTGAATCATTTCTTTTTTTCATCTGTCTAGTGCCTAGGACATAAGTGAATACAGTTGCTCCATCATCCAAAGCACTCGTATGTGAATCTGTGAGAGCACAGAGCTCTTCTATCTTATTCTAGTGACAAATAGCGGGAAACTAAAAAAAAATCTGCTGAATGAGTGTGCTAGGCTGAATAATGGTCCCATGAAAGATGGCCCCAGCCTAATCCCACACCTGTGACTGTGTGGCCTTATGGGGCACAAAGAATTTTCCAGATATGATTAAATTAAGGATCTTTCCATACAAAGAGTAACCTGGATTACCCAGGTGGACCCAATGTAATCACCAGGGTCCTGATAAGAAGAAGGCAGAAGCGTCAGAGTCAGAGGGATTGATGATGCTACACTGCCAGCTCTGAAGATGCAGGAAGGGCCACGGGCCAAGGAATGCAGGCAGCCTTTAGACACAGGAAAAGACAAGAAAAATGATTCTGCCCTAGAACCTCCAGAAGGAACACGGCCCTGCTGACACCTTGATTTTAGGACTTCTGGCCTCCAGAACTACAAGATAATACATCTATGTTATTTTAAGCCACTGTTTGTGGTAATTTGTTACAGCAGCCATAGGAAACTAATACAATGAACAAATACCATTGTATTCATTTTTGTTTCCCCAGCTGTTAGCAGTCCTAGAGGAAGGTAGGTACTCAGTGAATGTCTATGGGTTAATTTTAATTTGATGATGCTTTAGGTATGCTCACACCTCTATGCCTTCAACATGCTGGTCCTTCTGCCTAGAATGCCCCTTCACCCCCTTTCGGTTGGGTAGACTTCTCATTTTTCAAGAGCTAGATCAAAACCCACCAGCCCTGGGATGAATTTACCAACTCCCCTGGCAGAATTAGCTGGGAACACCTCTGTCCCCTAATAGCATTTTGTAGCTCCTGAAGCTCTAACAGCCGACCACACAGCATTGTAAGGATGTGCTGTTGGTTCATCTCTCCACTGCCCTGAGAACCCACAAGGTCCAGCTCACGGACCATCTAGATGTCTAACAGGGATAACCCGGGCCTGGCACAGACATGTTTGCTGAGTGAATAAAGAAACTACTAATATTTGCCACGGTTTTCACTTTCCCAAGCCACTCTGACTTATTATCTCATTTTATCGCAATAATAATCCTGAGAAGAGAGGGCAGCATTGTTTCTGTCAATGCAGAAAATGCTCAACTCGCCCAAAGGCATGTCATTCACAGCAGACTGAACTCCAGCCAAGCTTCCTGACTCTTCACCCAGTGCTCTTTCCACCAGCTTGTGCTGCTTCCGCTGCCATGGGGTCTGACTGGGCTGCCAACATAAGCACCCACTTTGTGACATCCATATTGTGTTGGGGAAACTCAGACCTTGTGTGGCATGGTGGCCAAAGGCTGTAGCCACTCCTCAACAATTGGCTACTGTCTTGAGTTTTGGTCCTGACTCATAACTCCTGTCAAAAGAACAGTGTACAAGAGTAGCATGAAATTCACAGGAATTTTTTTAAAGGCATCACCAAAATCTGAGCAAGGTAATACTGCCAAATGGTAGTTTTAAAAGATCTCTTCAGGGCCATCCTAAGCCACGCCAAGAGCTGGAGGTTAAGGGAACTTAGCTTTAGTGAGTGAAGCTGTTTCATATAACTGGAGCTTCCCGGACTAAACTGGCAATTTGGAAGTTAGCTGCTGGCTGCAGGTTTTGGTAGATGGTTAGAAAGGGAGGGAAGGAGACAGGCAAGGGGAGGAGCTGCTAAGAAAGGTATTTAGAATCTCAGTGGATGCCCCTGGTCTTAGTGGCTAGATCTGTTCGGAACACTGTTTTGTGTGTGTTGTCTCTACAGAATGTTTATTGTCTCAAACATTAATCTTTGGCACTGGTGCGGGGGGGCGGGGGGGAGGGAGGATAAATTAGGAGTTTGGGATTAACACATACACACTAGTATATACAAAATAGATACCCAACAAGAACCTACTGTACAGCACAGGGACCTCTACTCAATATGTTTTAATAACTTATAATGGAAAATAATCTGTAAAAGGATAGATAGATAGATAGATAGACGTGTAACAATCACTGTGCTGTACACCTGAAAAACACAACATTGTAAAGTAACAATACTTTAATTGCTTTTTTTAACTTAAAAAAATTTAAAAATTAAAAACAATTATTTTTTGTCTCGTGTCCTCTAAGTCAGCTTTTCTAAAAATTTTAGAAATGAATAAGAAACATACTCTTTACTATAAAATCTGGCAATCACACTCCTCGGTATTTACCCAAAGGAGCTGAAAACTTACATCCACACAAAAACCTACACACAGGGGACTTCCCTGGTGGCGTAGTGGTAAAGAATCTGCCTGCCAATGCAGGGGACAAAGGCTCGATCCCTGGTCTGGGAAGATCCCACATGCTGCAGAGCAACAAAGCCCATCTGCCACAACTACTGAGCCAGCGTGCTGCAACTACTGAAGCCCACGTGCCTAAAGCCCATGCTCCACGACAAGAGAAGCCACCACAATGAGTAGCCCCCACTCTCTGCAACTAGAGAAAGGCCGCGTGCAGCAACAAAGACCCAGTGCAGCCAAATAAATAAATAAATTTATTTTTAAAAAAACCTACACACAGAGAGCAGCTTTATGCTTAAATGCCAAAACTTAGAAAACAACCAAGATGTCCTTCAGTAGGTGAGTGAATAAACAATGGATACATCCAGACAATGGAATATTATTCAGTGCTAAAAAGAAACGAGCTATCAAGTCATGAAAAGACATGGAGGCACCTTAAATACCTGTTACTAAGTGAAAGAAGCCAATCTGAAAAGGCTACGTACTGTGTGGTTCCACCGATATAACATTCTGGAAAGGGCCAAACTATGGAGACAATAAAAAGGTCAGTGGTTGCTGGGGGTGGAAGGGGTGGGATGAACAGGCAGAGCCCAGAGGATGTTTAGGGCAGTGAAAAGTACTCTGTATGATACCATAATGATGAATACATGTCATTAGATATTTTTCCAAACCCCTAAAAAGCACAACAGCAAGAGTGAACCCTAAGGTAAACAACAGACTTCGGGGATTATGATGTGTCAAAAGTAGGTCCATCCTTGGTAAAATATGTACCACCCTGATAAGTGATGTTGATAAAAGGGGAGGCCATGCGTGTATGGGTGCAGGAGGTAAATTGGAAATCTCTGTACCTCTCTCTCAATTTTGTTGTAAACCTAAAACCACTCTAAAAATAAGTCTTAAAAAAAAAGGAGGAATGAAGAAAAGGTCAGTGGCATTGATCCTCTAGCATGGATTACTTACAGTGCAACTAATGGCAGCTACTGGCTATTTCTACAGAATTTTCAGACAACATAAGAATGCATTAAGTTATGCCAAATGATATGCTGCTTCTTGTTCAAAGAATTGATATAAGACCATCAATTTCCACCAAACAGTAAGCCTATGATAAGATACATCTTTGCACCAGTACCAAGCAGCCAGCTAGAAAAATGAAGATTCTGAAAGTTGTCAAAAACACAATGAACGAACCTGCTGAAAATTTGTTGACTTACTTCAAGTATTCAGTGTGCACCATGAAAGGGAAATAAAAGTGTTCTCTCAGACTGCAATAGCGACATGGAAAGAAAAAAAAGGAAAACATAATCTGTCCATTTAGGTCCAGAGATCAAATAATAAAAATTATAATAGTGAAATAGAATCATAATAAAATAATTGTAACCCAGTCTTTCCTGTGGTACCCACAAGCAGGCCTACTCCTAACTTCAAAGAAGAGTATAAATGGGGGCTCCCTTTTCCTCCCACCCCATCTCAGTCCTGCAGCATGTGTATACTCCTGTGTACTGCATCCCCGCCTAAAGGTCCAAGCTTTGTCTTCCAACATCATCCTCCCCACCCCGCCATGAACACGTACACAGCTACCTCCTAGCTACCCCTTGGGCCTGTGGGTGTGAACACCTAAGCAGTCTGTTCTCAGAGACCACTCTGGGTCTTGGATAAGGCTCTAGCTCTCTGGACAGGGAATCCTAGGGTCCCTGGTACCAGAAGCGAGGTCTAGAACCTTGGTACCCAGTGTGGCTGGGGGACCAGCAGCGTTCTCCTCATCTGGGAGCTTATTAGAAATGCAGAATCTTGGGTCCCCCCCTAGACCTCCTGAATCTGAAGGATTTGACTAAGATCCCCAGGTGATTCAGGTACACAGTAAAGTTTGAGAAGCAAAGTAGACATCCACTTGGCCTTTGGATCTCTCATGCCCCTGGAACACCCAGGTTCAAAGAGAAGCAGAGCAGAGCCCACTAAGCACAGGCCAAGGGCAGGACTCCTGGCTGCCTGAGCCTACTAGCTGTAAAGCCCAGAGGATTTCCCTGGGATATACGCTAGTGGTCTACACATGCCACTTCTTAGGCTGAAGAAATAGAATAGACTGCTCAGGAAGTGGGAGGACGGGTAAGTTCAATGTTATTTATTATCTGGGGGAGGCTAGATGGGTAGTTATACGTTAGCACTTGATCCCTGACCTGCTGTTCTGATCCACACTCAATTCAATCCACATTTGAATCCCTTTATTGCGCTGGCATCTAAGCAACCTCCGTCCATCACATTTATCGACTGTCTAGTCAGTGTGTCAGAGACGCTATAATTCTCTTCTAAATTAGACTATCCAGGGAACCAGACAGTCTATTTAGTTTTAATTATCTGAATACTTTTTGTTCCAATCTTTGTTGAAAATCCTTCTAAAATTCATTAGTCCACTGTCCTGAACAAACAGGCATCCTGCCCTGAATGTGTTTTTTGTTGGAGAAGAAAAATCTCACCCAGCCTTGAAGTCATTACCCTGCACGGCTCTCATGAGTGTGTAGACCTGCTGATAAATACCATGAAAGCAGAAGCAGCAGGCCAACCCTAACACAGACGATCTACCTCAGTGCCACAGAACTGCTCTGTGAGGTTGGGCAAGTCACAGACCCTCTCTGGGCCTCAGTTCTCATCACTAAAGTCAGATGGCTCACCAGACATCTTTCCTGTATCTAAGTGTCAGTACTTCCATGGTAACCCGAGAGTTGATCAATGAATCCTTCTTTCTCTGTGGGGAAAGAAGCTAGGAATGTGACAGGGGTGGCCTCTGAAATATAGTGTCACTCTTCATCTTTGGGGCTCATGCAGGGTCAACATGGGTGAGAACTTTATTGACAGCCTACACCCAGAGACCCATTCTGGACTGGGGAAAACGCTTGAGGAATGAGAAGGAAGGTGCAGGGTGGGAGCGCCCCCCACAGTGGTCATGTCAGAGCATCAGCCACGAGCACAGCACTGGGCGAGGCGGTTCTAAGGAGACAAAGATGTAAACCAGTCCTTGTTACCAGATCCCTCCATCCTAGGTGAGCTACAGACCTAATGGCAGAGATTTCCTCCTGGTCTCTTTTCTTTGTGTAGGTTCTCTGTTTGGGGTGTTTTGGTTTTTTTCCCAGTCCAATGTACATCTCATCGACATTTCTATACATTTCTACATTTCTTAATTTAATGTCCTTTAATAAGTTTGTCGCTCCCTTCTTTCTGTTCTTCTGGTGACTCGATTCCAATTCCTTTCTCCTTTCTTCTAAGAGTTTAATTTTCCAGTTGTTAAAAAATTGGTGCCAGAGTCTCATTCTTTAAAAGAAAAAACAAATCTATTCTGTAAAATTCAGTGTTAATCACTTGCCAACTCTGTACAAGGGGAAGTGGCTTTTGCCTAGGTACTAAGCCCCGTCCTCAGTATTTTTAATTATCTCAATTAATCCTCACAACCACATTATAGGTATTATAATCCCTACTTTACTAATGGAGAAATTGAGGTTCCTAGAAGTTAAACAAGCTACATAAGTATTAGCAAGCAGCTGAGAAGGGCTTGAACCCATGTCTATCTACATTTAAAGTCCTTTTTTCTCTATTCCATATCTACCATGCCGTAAAAGTGCATTTTAGAAACAAATCTACCCTTTAAATAATGCAACCATATAAGTGTCTCAGATTTACTCCTGGGTCCATTCATTCTGATGAATGAGCCTTCAAAGAACAAACAGACAAGCAGTTATGATGAGGACAGTGAGGAGGTTGACAAATTCTCTCCCCCAAAAGCAACTATAAAACTGGACAAAACTGTCAAACAGACCACAACCACTTCAGTGGAAACTGACCCAAGGCTGCCAATAGTCAGAGCATTTGTTCCTGACAACTTGCTGAACTCAGGGTCAGCAGAAAGAGTCT
This sequence comes from Hippopotamus amphibius kiboko, assembly GCF_030028045.1. Taxonomy (NCBI): domain Eukaryota; kingdom Metazoa; phylum Chordata; class Mammalia; order Artiodactyla; family Hippopotamidae; genus Hippopotamus; species Hippopotamus amphibius. The sequence goes on along the minus strand of NC_080189.1, from coordinate 83,968,012 downwards.
GTGGCAGTGTGGTTGCCTGCCACACTGCCATCCCATGCCCCCACCCCCCACACGAGCTGTGACATTGAGGTAATTCATTCAACCAGGGTAGAAAAGACTGGGAAAACGAACGGCTTCACTGAAGCTTCCAGAGAGAGCTCACTTGATTGCAACATTCACAGTCAAAGTGGACATTCTTACTGGAAAGTGAAAGGCATACGAGCAGTTTGGACAGCCTGAAGTTGAAGTCCTGTTTAGGGCAAATAAAGAACTAGGGGACTAATCGGGGATTTAACAGGGACTTCAGTAGGTGAACCAGATATATGGGGGCTAGAAAAAGCATTCCATATACACTAGGTTGGTGAAGCCTGCACACATGTGTAGCAGAGGCCAGAGGGGCCCAAGTCACCCACATACCCATGGCCATTGGAGCTTGCACACCCACATGGTAGACATAAGGGGATCCAGCAGAATGCAAACGCTGGGAGAAGACTTGAAAGTGGAGTGAAGCTTGAATGCATTCCTCAGGCACAGATAAACCCATCAGCAGAGAGCTGGAAGCCTTGTTGGCTGGAGGTGTTTGAGCACAACTTCTGAGCAATCATTGGCTGATTACTAAGCTACGCAGACACAAGAGCAAACACTAGGAAGTTGGGCTAAAAAATGTTTTTAAATAAAAAGAAACTGAGTGGAGACATCAGCAGTTGCACATTGCATGGGAGATATTCCATGGATTTAATACAATTAAGTTACTGAATAAACAAACAACAACTACAAATTCCTCACGGGGAAAAAGGCAGAACCCATCATGGCTATCATGTATCTAAAATATGAGCCTTCAACCCAAACATTATAAGACACGCAAAGAAAAAGAAAGTATGATCCATACACGTGGGGGAAAAATTATCAATAGAAAATGTCCCTGCATGGTGCTAAAAGTTGGAATCAGCAGACAAAGGCTTTAAAGCAGCTATTACAAATACGTTGAAAAATTGAAGAAAGCCATGTTTAAAATATAAAGGAAAACATGATGACAATTAATCAACTAATAGAGAACATCAATAAAATAAAAGAAATTATAAAAAAGAATCAGAGGGGAATTTTGGAGTTGAAAAGTTCAATATCTGTAATGAAAATTTCACTAGAGGCACTCAGCAAATTTGAGAAGGTGGAAGAAAGAATCAGTGAACATTAGAACTACTCAACAGAAATCATTCCATCTGAAGAATGGAAAAAGGATGAACAAAAATCAGTAGAGTGTCAGATACCTGTGGGACATCGAGCATACCAACATAAGTACAATGGTAGTCCCAAAAGAAGAGGAGAGGGAGAAATATGGAAGAAAATATATTTGAAGAAAATAGCCAAGCAAAAAACTCCCCAACTTTTATAAAACATATTCATGTAAACAGCTAAGAAGTTCAATGAACCATAAGTAGGATAAACACAAAGAGATCTATATCGAAGAACATCATGGTCAAACTTTTGAAACTCAAAGGCATAGAAAAGATCTTAAAAGCAGCAGGAGGAGAAACAACTTATCACCTACAGTGAAACAACAATTTAAATAATTTATTACTTCTTATCAGAAACAACAGAGGCCCGAAAGCAGCAGAATGTCATAATCAAAGTGCCGGAAAAAAAAAAATTGTCAACCAAGAATATAACCCAGAAAATTGTTTTTCAAAAATGCAAAAAAAGAAAAGGTATTTACAGGTAAACAAAGATTTTATGAAGCAATAATTATACCACTGAATGAAGAGTTTATAACATATATAAATGTAACCTAAATGATGATAATAGCACAAAGGAGGGAAGAGAAAAAAGAGATATAATGAAGCAAAGTTTATATATTTTACTAAAAGTAAGTTACCTTTATTCTGAAGTAGGGTATGATATGATGCATGTATCTTACACATTACAGGAATAATTCAAGAAAAAAGTAAAATCTACAATGGAGGAATTAAAATGGTACTTTAAAAATTACTTACCACAAAAAAAATCAGTAAAGGAAAATCAGTGAAGCAAATAGGAAGCAAAACAAATAGAAAATAAAAAGAAAATGTCATACACAAACCCAACCAAATCAATATTATCAAAATTTAAGGGATGTAACTATATTGAAAAATTTATGGGCTACAACTAAAGCAGAAAAAAGTTACAGGATTTATACTACCTAATTTCAAAAGTTACTATAAGCTACAAACATTAAAAGAGGATGGCATGGGCATAAGGATAGATAGATCAATGGAACATAATTGAGAGTCCAGAAATAACTCCTTCCACTTATGATCAATTCTGTTTTTTTTTTTTTTTTTTTTGGCTTAAACAACAGAAATTTATTTTCTTGCAGTTCTGGAAGCTGGAAGTCCAAGAGATCAATTCATTTTTAACAAAATTGCCAAGACACTTCATTGAGAAAAGGATAGTCTTTTCAACAAATGATTCTAGGACAACTGAATACCCATATACAAAGTAAGACAAAATAAAGAACTCTGACCCTCAACTTACACTATGTAGGAAAATTAACACAAAACAGCCATAAAGCCAAATGTAAGGGCTAAAACAATAAAACTCTTTGAAGGAAACATAGGAATAAATCTTTGTGACATTGGGTTAGGAGATGAATTCTTAGATATGACACTGAGAGTACAAGTAACAAAAGAAAAAACAAATACACCAGACTTCAGCAAAAATAAAAACTTTTGTGTTTCAAAGGACACCATCACAAAGTGAAAAGTCAACCCACAAAATGGGAGAATATACTTGCAAATCACATACTGATAAGGGACTTGTACCCAGAATACATATTTTTAAAAACTCTTATAAACCAATAATAAGAGGATAAATGACTCAACTGAAAAAAACTGGCAAAACACTTAAATAGACATTTCACCAAAGAAGACACATCAATGGCTAACAAGCACATAAGAAAATTCTCAATATTATTAGTCATTAGGGAAATTCAGGTAAAACTACAATGAAATACCTCTACACACTTGCTAGAATGTCCATAATAAAAAAGACAGGCAAGGATGTCAAGACGCTGAAACCCTCATATATTGCTGATGGGAAAGTAAAATGATACAGCCATTCTAGAAAACAGTTTGGCAATGTCTTAAATAGTTAAAAATAAATATACCATACAACATAGCAATTTCCCTCCTAAGTACCTCAAAGAAATGAAAACCTTAATACAAAGACTCACAGGCTAATGTTCACAGTAACATTATTCATAATTGCCCCAAATTGGAAACAATCCAAGTGTCCATCCACTGCTGAATATGTAAACACAATGTGGTATCTCAATACAATGGAATTCCACCGATACATGCTACCACATGGAGGAACATCAAAAACATTATGCTAAGTGAAAGAAGCCAGACACAAAAGATTCCATATTGTATGATTTCATTAATATGAAAAGTCCAGAAAATGCAAATTTGTAGAGAGAGAAAGCAGATCAGTGGTTGCCCTGGAGTGAGAAAAGACTGCAAATGGCTTCAAGGAAATTTGGGGGAAAGGGATGAAAATATTCAAAGCTGGATTGTGGTGACACTTGCTGTATTAGTTTCCTATGCTACACAACAAATTACCACTAAGAGGCTTATTAGGACAACACATATTTATTATTTCTCAGTTTCTCACAGGCCAGAAGTCCAGGCACAGCTAAGCTGAGTCTATCAAGATGTGGGTCAGGCTGCTTTCTCATCTGGAGCATGGGGTCCCCTTTCAAACTCACTCAGGTTGTTGCAGAACTCAGTTCCTTGTGGTTGAAGGACTGCTATGAGTCTTCTCCATAAGTAATTCACAATATGGACAGAAGCTCCTTCAAGGACAGTGGGAGAGGTTCCCCTTCAGAGGCTTACACCCGATTACATGAGGCCGCCCAGGATCATCTCCCTTTCCATCAACTCATAATTAACTGACTTGGGACCTTAACTACATCTGCAGCATCACTTCACCTTTGCCATAAACTGTAACCGAATTATGGGAGTGCCATCGCATCATATTCTCAGGTTCCACCCACACTTTCAGGGAGGGTATTTTACATGGGAAAGAGTCTTCGAAGCCAGTTAGAAATCTGCTTACCATAGTTACAGGAGTTACAAATTTATTTTAAAAATCACTGAGTTGTATACTTACTATGAGTAGATTTTATAATATGTAAATTATACCTCAATACAGCTGTAAAAAAAAACCCATGAAAAACAAAAAGTTGTCTGTAGTACCATTATTCCATTTTTTATCTGAGCTACTTTTTTTTCATTAAATAAACTCAACCTTAGGACTATCATCTCGAGGAAGTAATTCAACACACAAAAAATTGCATTGATCAATCATGTCCTTTATAATCTGTTACACCAGTTAACTCACAGTAACCACTTCACAGGGACACTGCAGTCAACTTTTCCCCTAGTTGGGTTTTATTCCTCTGTCAGCTTTCTTAGTAATGAATGGAGGCTCACTCAATTCAAAGACTTCAGATTTCCAAAGAGAATAGGGTCACCTCCCCAGAAGAGTTTCCATTCTCTGATTTCTCCACCAGGGAGTGGTTCCATTTTGAGCTTCCCTCACACAAAGTACAGGCAACAGTGTTTGGTCACATGAAGCCTCCATTTTGCCAGCTGCACACTTCCTAAGTTTCATTCACCCAGAGGTCAGGAACTGTGAGTTCTGGAACTCTTCCTGGTGTCCCAGGAAAGTCTTTGAAGTTTGGCCACTCGTGGTATTTTGTGTGCGCTGAATTGCTGCCTAAAACTAAATGTTTCTTAACTTCAGTTTACTCTGAGAACCTTCAGCCTTTAAATAAGAGCTTGCTCTACAAAACACACAGCAAGCCAGTGTAATTCTACTTCAGGTGCTATCTCGACTCCATGGAGCTTTACAAATTCCCCAGGGGATGCTCAGCGATGTCAGCCGGATGGTTATCTTGTAGGTGTGTTGTTCTCAAGTTGAAACTTAACTGTTACCATGGAAATAAAATACAAAAGGAGCTGTCCATCCTGGAAAACAAAAAACTGCTGAGAACTCTCATTCAAGGGCTTTCTATTGAACATGAAAGGAACTCTTCTACATAGTTTTTTATAAAAATAAAAATCTTTCTTGGGAATGTGCCAGATTTATCTGACTATATAACACACGGACCACCAATGTCTAGGCAAATCTTAAAAAGTAATAATTTATATATTTTTAAACATATAATTTGCCATCTGCAATCCTATTAAGGAAAATGACCACAACATCAGGTTATTTGGAGAATCTTAAAAGCTTTGTTCAGTTACTCGAGGGCACAGTCCCATGACTTGGATAGGTTAGACTATCTAAATTTACCTAAATAGCATCTTCAGGACATGAACTGATACTCTTTCCTACACAAGGTTTCTAAGGGAAGTGAAGCTTTCTCATAGAAATCTGGGCCACAATCTATAACACAAGACATGCGGAAGCTAAAATTCCATTCCTTGTCATTTCTCAAAGCAGGATAACATAGTAGTTCTTAGAAGGTTAAACTATGGGATGACATTAGACTCCATGGGTTAGAATCCCAGTTCTGCAACTGAACAGCTGTGCCATTTTGATCTGCTACTTAAACTCCCTAAGTCTCAGTTTCTTCATCTATAAAATGGGTATAAAAAAGCAGGGATTGGCAAACTATGACCCACGGGCCAAATCTGGCCCACCACCTACTTTTGTAAAGAAAGTTTTATGGGCACATAGAAATGCCCACTCACATATTGTCTATAACTGTCTAAGAAGACAATGAATGACCTACAAAGTCTAAAATCTTTACTATCTGGTCCTTTACAGAAAAACTCTACTGGCCTCTGACATACAGGGTTATTGTGAAGATTAAATGAGATAATTCATGTGAGGTGCTCCACACAGACACGGAACCAATAAGTGTCAGGGATTGTCATTTATTAACGGTAAAAAGTTGTAAAATCATTGTGCTTTCCTTTCTTCAAATTCAGAGAGGCATCTTTATAGATAGATAGGTGATAGATAGGTAGACAGATAGATAGATAGATAGATAGATAGATAGATAGATAGATAGGATGGAGCTCAGGAGCAGGCTGGCCAGGAAGCAATGCCTTGGGATCATAGACTCGGCCCCTTTTTCTGCCGGAGGTGGCTGAGGTGGTGTGATGGCGGGATGTGAGATGCAGCTGTCAGGCAGGGCAGGGAGCCCGTGGGCCACAGACAGCAGCTGCTGCGAGTCATCCATGTCAAGTAACTGATACCCTGCCCTGCCTTGATGGAGGACTGCTTGGTCGCAGGTGTGCGCCACATGCATATTCATCACTGGCCCCACTCCTAACTGGAGAGGGGACTGGAGAAGGAGTGGGGAGGGCTGAATTATGCTCAGATGGGGAGCAGAGCCCCTTCTACTCTCCCTGGCAGCAGCTGTTTTTCCAAGATGCATTCTGCTTGTCCAGAGTTGGAAATTTTAAAATGTGAGTTTAGTGTGACAAGGCAATTCTGAATAATAAAACGGATCTAAGGCTGTCATTTATCCTAGAACTGGCACTGCTAGCCCTGTACTGATACACTCGCAGATAAACTTTGGTCAACACCAAACGTTGCAATGGTTCCCATAAATCTTTCAAGCCACTTTCACTAAACTCTTTCAAGGCAAATATTTAAAAGACCTAAAGAGTTTACACCCAGAGTAATTTTCAGAAACAAACCACTGCCTCCCCTCTGCTCCTTCTAGAGCTTTGGACACTTCATCAATTTGCACCTCACTGCCCTGCATAGAAAAAGAAGCTCTAAGAACCTACAAAACTAAAACAGCCATGATTTCAAATTATTTCCTGCTGGGTGCTCATGGGTTTTCATTATTCTCTCCTGACTCCACGAGGAAACTGCAAATTGGCAAATGGTTTACCTATGAAGATGAAATCACTCACGACTTCCCTAGTGGTGCAGTGGTTAAGAATCCGCCTGCCAATGCAGGGGACATGGGTTCAATCCCTGGGCCAGAAAGATCCCACATGCTGCAGAGCAACTAAGCCCATGAGCCATGACTACTGAAATCCGCACACCTAGAGCCCATGCTTCGCAACAAGAGAAGCCACCGCAATGTGAAGACCACACACCACAACAAAGAGTAACCCCCGCCCTCCGCAACTAGAGAAAGCCCACAAGCAGCAACAAAGATCCAATGCAGCCAATAAATAAATATTTTAAAAAATGGTATTAACCACACAAACTCAGAGGTTTTAAAGTCTTCAGTGCTCATCCCAAGAACCGTCCTACCAAATCATCTCATTGATATGATTTCAAACAACTCAGCCCTTCTGTGGACGAGGCAGCTCATTAACCGCCACACACGTGACACTAATAATTAGGGTCACTGCCATGAGGGATTTCACCATGCAAGACAGACAAGGCTGGCGCAGCTGGAAATGAAGGATTCATACCAAGTGGGCAGACATCATCAAGGACCAGCTAACATGGCTTCAGAGTTTCCAATTCATTCCAACAAATATTCAAGTTGATTAAAAGCACTTGGCGATCCTGCTTCCTCCACTACTAGACAGAAGGGCTGCCTGGACCACAGGTAGCTGCAGAATTCTCCGCAGGGCCAGCCTGCACCCTGTCCGACTGAAGCAGCATTCCCGCTGAAGTAGGCTGATGGCTCAGCCAAGCCTTCCCCTTGCTCAGCAGGAGGAAATATCAGCCAACATGCCTTTTTTTTCCAGTCAAGAGACACCTCCCAATTGGCAACGAGCAGCCAGGGCACCTGCAGAGACTTCAACAAAATGCGCCCCCTTTAAGTTCCCAGGTGACGACAATTTACACGAGGAAGGCAGCCAAGCTGGAGTCGATTTGATTACAACCAAAAAGAGTAATCCACTGATTAAACTACCAACTTCATACGTTTGTCCAGTTAATCAAATGAATACTCCCCCCCACCACTCCCAGTATTTCTGTGCTTTAATTCAAAGTACAGAGCCTACATGAAGTAGACACTGACAGACAGAGATACAGACATATGAACATAGAGATGTGAAGGGGCTCCATTTTCACCCTTTCTTTCTTGTAAGGGATAGACCTAGAAACAGGTGACCTTATAATTGCATTCTGTACTGGTTTCCTAGGGCTGCCGTCACAAAGCGACACACTGCGTGGCTTCAATGACAGACATCTATGGTCTCACAGTTCTGAAGGCTAGAAATTCAAGATCAAGGTGTCAGCAGGGTTGGTTCTTTCCGAGGGCTACGAGGGAGAGTCTGTTCCCTGCTCTCTCCTGGCTCCTGGCGCTCTGCTTGCAATCTTTGGTGTTCCTCGGCTTGTAAGGTCTCTGCCTTCATCTCTACAAAGCTTCCTCCCACCGTGTCTGCCTCCAAATTTCCTCTTCTTATAAAGACATTACTCACCCAATTTGGATCCATTCTAATGACCTCATTTTAATAGTAAAGACCCCCCATCGCCAAATAAGGTCACATTCTGAGGTACTAAGAGTTAGGACTTCAACATACAAATCTGGGGCGGGGGGGGATTCCTTTGACCCAGAAAACGTTCCTATTCCTAAAGCCTGTGTCTACACCCAGGTCAAAGAGGACTACTATTTTTTCAGCTTTACTGAGGTATAATTGACAAAACTGTAAGATATTTAAGTGTGTACTGTGGTGATTTGATACCTGCATACACTGTGAAAGGATTCCTCCCATCTTGTTAATTAGCACACCCATCGCCTCACATGTCTCCTTTTTTGTCTGTGAGAACATTTAAGTTCTACTCTCTTAGATACGATGCAGTATTGCCAGCTACAGGCAGCAGGTTATATATCAGGGCCTCAGATTGTATTCATCTTTAGCTGAAAGGCTGTTCCCTTTCACCAACCTCTCCCTATTTCCCCCACCCCCAGCAAGCACTTTTCTACTCTCTGAGTTTGACTCTTTTTTTTTTTTTTTAATTAAAAATTCTACATATAAGTCATATCATGTAGTACTTGTCCTTCTCTGTCTGGCTTATTTCACTTAGCATAATGCCCTCCAGGTTCATCCACGTTGTCACCAATGGCAGGATTTCCTTCTTTCTCTTGGCTGCATAATATTCCATTGTGTATCTGTGTACCACATCTTCTTTATCTATTCATTTCTTGACGGACAGGTGGTTTCAATTTCTTGGCTATTAGGAATAATTCTGCAATGAACATCAGAGTGCATATAATCTCTTTGAGATCCTGTTTTCATTTTCTTTGGATAAACACCCATAAGTGGGATTGCTGGATCATATGGTAGTCTAGTTCTAATTTTTTGAGGAACGCCCATATTGTTTTCCACAGTGGCTATATGGCTATTACTTTTAAGTCTCTATTTCTTTTCTGAGCTGCAAAGGCACAGAGTAAATACAAACAATGATATACATGCAAACCTGCTCACAAGCCTCACTGTATGTGTCTCTCTATATCAAACCTCTAAGTACATGCAGTTTGTGAGCTGGATGGATTTAATATATTAAAATGGCTTCATACTTTATTGATTTGTGGTGTTGCTAGTTAGCCATGGCTGACACAAAAAATTACTGACTGTCCTCTTGAAAAATATGAATAGAATATGGCTTGGAATAAAACACAATTAGATTTCAAAAGGGTATTACTGACATTGAATACAATTGGAAAAAACATATTTGCTGAATTCACATATTGACTCAACCTGACTTTCACATATATAATCATTCGTTGAAGGTTCAGAATATAGTTTGTGTTTTGAAAACAGTCCCACCATGATGCACCAAAAAGGGTACCAATCTCTCAGACTGCAGCATGAGACCCCTTCATTTATTTAAAATCAAGGAGGCATAGTTGTTGCTAAGGATGTATGATACATACATATCTTTGAAGTAAATCTGGTAAGATATTATGCTGAATAAAATGGCTGGTGCAAGGGTGGGACGTATTGAGAGATTGGGACTGACATATATATACTAGTGATACTATGTATAAAGTAGGTAACTAATGAGAACCTACAGTATAGTACAGGGAACTCTACTCAATGATCTGTGGTGACCTAAATGGGAAGAAAATCTAAAAAAGAGTGGATATATGCATATGTATAACTGATTCACTTTGCTGTACAGCAGAAATAAACACAACTCTGTAAAGCAGCTATATTCCCAACAAATTTTGTTTAAATGGCAGGTACATCCTACCTAATAAGAACACAGATTGATGTTGTCTTTCATCACTTTCATTTTTATCATCATTGGTCCTGGTGACACTCTCGTTGAGGTAGGGTTCATGATGAGAAAATTTATGTGGTTTATCTTCATTTCCAGCTAAAGGAAAAGAAGTACTTAAGCAACTTATCTAAAGCCACACAGTATAGCAAAGTTTCCTAGTCTATATAGGGCAGCTCAGTACTTCTCAGACTTTGATTAATTACAAACTTCAAGAAAAATTTTCACTCCAGCGTCTCTCAAACACGGATCCACTGCTTCAAACGCAATCACTCACTATAACCCACTAACTAGTTGGGAAAGACCAGGCTGTAACTCAACTCACATCTTGGAATACAAAGAAAAGTACAGATAGGAGTACTCAATAACCAACGAAAAAAGGGAGAAAGTTCCAGTTCTAAAGCTGCAGCCTGAGCTCTCCTGATCTCTCCCACACCAGCCTTTTTCCCCTTTGCATTTCAGTCCTGTGTGCCTCACTTCCGATTTCTTCCAACTCAGATGGCGGCAAGCAATCTCAGAAAGTGCTTCAACTCAATCAGTGTGCAGCCACCCAGAGACCTCCAGAGGGGAATGAGGAGCATCAGCTTCGGGCAGTGAGGGGAAGGAAATCCTTGAGCAAACCCAGAGTCGTCAGCTGCCAGCAAAAGTAGAAAATTACAGAGGAACTCTTTGGGGTCACAAGGATGTCATTGAGGGCTCCACAGTGGCAATTTCAAAAATGGTACCCTTCTGGATGGAGTGATTTCACCTGCCCACTCAAGTGTCTAATTGAGAACCAGGAAGCAAACTATAATCATATAGAATCCAGGCATGAAATTATGAATAATGGATTTTCCACAGTCTAGACTTCAGTCTATGTCTTCAAACAGGGCCGGGGACAAAATTCCCCAATGTCCTCCACCCAAAGATCCACTTGACATTTTGCAATATTCATGGATTTGGTCATTCATTGTTGCATTCATTCATTCATCAAACATGAGGACTTGTGCATATGCACCACCGTGCATGAGAAACACAGCTGAGGTTCCTAGTGGAACAGAGCAAGGGCTGGGTTTCCATGCTTAGAAGGCTGGGAAAAGCTGACAGAATTCTATTATGAATAAAGCCAAAAATGCCTGGGTTACCTGGATGGCTATTTTGTTATCACGAGAGAATTGGTCTCTCAATGTTACCTAGAGCCAAGAGCAAATATTTTCATACAATTGAGGCACTTCTCACCTCCCACCTGTCCACCTCTTTACTGATTTTTATTGAGCCTTAATTGCTTGAGTTTCACTTGGTATCTATCATGCTTTTTATTCATCTACTTAGATATCCTTGAAAAATCATTCCTGAAATGAACTTTGATGTATTGTAGAAGCTCACTCATCATATTAACCTTCTGCAAAGTGAAGAATCCTGTATAACCTGAATAATCACCCCAAACATGCTTGGCAAGTTCCCATTTTCATACATCTCATGTTCTCTAGCCAGAGCCAACTGTGTATAAAGAAACAAATAGCTGGAGAGAAGAGATGATCTCACTAGGAATGTAACTGTGTTATGCTGAAAGAACTTTACCTTTGACTCCTGGTAAATTCTTGCCAATGTCTTTCTTTTCAACATAAATAATATACCATCATATTTTGTCTTTGCAGGGTGATTTATGAGTTCTTCTATCCTATGATGTCTAGTTACATCAATGACCTAACGTACCACAAGAAAATCTTTTAAAAATATTTGGGGCGGGGGATAAGTTAGGAGTTTGGGATTCAAATATAAGCACTACTATACAAATAGATAACAAACAAGGACCTACTACTGTATAACACAAGGAACCATACTCAATATCTTACCTATAATGAAAAAGAATGTAAAAAAAAGAATATATATAATAATAATAATATAATACATATGTATAACTGAATCACTTTGCTATATACCTTAAACTAACACAATATTGTAAATCAACTATATTTCAAAAAAAATTTGTTTTTAATATTTAGTATTGGATGCTCTCTGGAGACTAGTCTCCATTAGCTGAGCAATCGCCACAAACGTTTTTATTCTCCACCCTTTCTCTTCTTTCAGATTTTAAGTTATTACCCTTCCTGCGCTCTGTTCTTCACGCTCTCCTCATTACTGAAAATGCCTCTCACTCCTCTGCCACAGGACACTTCTCCCGGATGTCACAATTCTCCTTACCCACCTGGGCCTTCCTTCCATCTGAATCCTTCACATTCTCTGATCTCGACTCCTCCAACCCCAGCCCAAGCAAATAAATCTGACTCCCTCCCTCCCTAGTGTTTAATGAGCTCCCTCAGAGCCCCAGGACAGCAATAAACTCGATGTATTTTACCTTTCACTATGATTTTGTACCACAGTAACTGTAACTAGAAACACATACAGAGCCATGGAGTTTTAAAACCCTATTCCAACTATTAAAATGCAAGTTACCTTAAAATCTGTGAGACACAGAAAGTACATTTCACGATTTATGTAAAATACAATGTCATATGTTATATAATCAAATCCAAAGTAAATTCACTTTTGTTTTTATTACAGTATTAATTATCTGTAAATTTGTCCTTTACTATTTTGTTCATATTATCGCCCTGTTGATGTTATTGCCTTTACAGTGGAACTATTCATTTGAATGTATTAAATGTATATAGAAAAGGCTTTTTACTATATGCCACTAACCATCAGAACAAAAGACTATGTCATCAAGTCATTTAAATGGTCAAAGATATCAAAGCAAAATTTTTCTAATTGTAGTTTTATGGAGCACCAGGAAGTGTTTCAAATTACCCCAAATCAGAGTTTGGGATTGACATGTACACATTGCTGTATTTAAAACAGATAACCAACAAGGACCTACTGTACAGCTCAGGGAATTCTGCTCAAAACTCTGTAATAACCTAAATGGGAAAACAATTTGAAAAAGAATAGATACATGTATATGTATAACTGAATCCCTCTGTTGTACACCCGAAAGTAACACAACATTGTGAATCAGCTATAATCCGGTATAAAATAAAAATTTTTAAAAACACAAATTACCCCAAATTATTGTATATCAATAACCTTGATCTCCCAGCGGCTATTTCATTACCCTAGTTATACACACAGCCAACTTCTCCTTCGGAAATATTTTAAATCAGACGCCCCCAGCCAAACTGAATGGGGAAACCGTGTGCCGTGTTAGAAACTTCAATAGCAAATGTAACAGTGATGGACTCCCATGAGAAGCAAAAAATCATTCTGCATAAATACATTCATATAGGAAAAAGCACTGATTAGTCAATACTTAGCACAGATTGATCTTGTCATATACCAAAACAATTGATACCAAAACACTGTAATGAGATTTTACAAGGGACGCTGATTGGGCCTGTCTGTGTTTATTTCACTAGAGACAAGAGGGGGGAAGCAGCAGCACAGTCAGAAGAGTATTTGCAATGCAATTAGGGGGGGCCCAGCGCATCTGAGTGTATGCCAGATGCAGGGGCCTCCCCTAATTCACACAGTCCAGCGTCTTAATGGGACGCACAGCACCAAACTGCATTTCCTACAGTTTGAAAACTTTTGTCAGTTAACTAGATGTTTACCGAGTGCCTCGCTTAGGCACTCAACATCGCGGGTACGCCATCCAGCTCTCTGGACGCACTTCCAACACCATCTGTCACTTAAGTTTTCCCTGGATTCAAAAATTTCCATTCAAACCAATCTACTCGGCACTCAAACTGAAGCTATAATTCAAACTTCGACATGAAGCTTGAATTCCTTTTCAGTGTTCTTCAACTTTGACCCAGCTCCCCCCGCCCCGCCTTCGCTGAAAAGGGCCAAGACAACAGCCCAGCAAGTGGGGCAGGCAAAACAGACCTCCTTTGTTCACTTTTGTCCTTTCAGCTCCCTATTGAGGTGAGGGACTGAAAAGCCGCACAAGGCTTTGGAAGGCAGCAGCGTACCAGCTCCAGCCATCCTTCCTCAAAGACCAAAAAACTCCAGGACGAAACTCTTTCAACAGTCCATTTCTACCTTAAGGCATAATGAATGGAAGATTAGTACATTTCCCTTCCCTTTCCCTTGAGAGAGAATCTGTTAAGGGTGTTTAACAGGAGTTTATAATGTTCCTCCAAAGTGTACGCTGTAAATCACAGCATTCAAATGCCAAGGGCATCGGAAAGTGGCATGAAATTAGCTTTAAAGTTGAAATTTGGAGAAAAGATCACTCGTGCTGAATGCATCCACTGCATTTTTTGAATGCTCTCAGCCCACTTGAGAAAGATAAATCAAATTCATTGCATATTACACAGTAGAAGACCTCCTACAGGATTCCCTCAGATGGCCTCAGGAATATATTTTCCTGGTTACAGAGGGTTTTGAACCAATATACCACGCACATCAGAAAACTGAAATATGCATATGAATATGCATGCATATTCAAAAATATTCTTTCCAGACTTTCCTATCATCATTTAATAAGAAGAATTTTTTTGGATTTCCCTGGTGGTCCAGTGGTTGAGACTCCGCACTTCCACTGCAGGAGGGCGTGGGCTTGATCTCTGGTCGGGGAACTAGGATCCCGCGTGCCGCGCAGTGCAGCCAAAAAAATTAAAAAAAAAAAATTTTTATTTTGAAAGTATCATTTTCATCTGACAGTAACTGTCATTTTTCATTCTCATGTGAATTAAACAATGCCTTAGCATGGGACAGTATGGAAGAAAATCAGGGAACACCTAAGACAAGATTTGTCATTCCTGTTTTTAAACTAAATAAGCCATTGGACAGCCTGTGCAGCAGATGACCATTTGTAGATTTGTGCCCTTTATCCCTGGCATTTCTTACATTCACTAGTTTTTCAGTCACTTGAGGGAAACCCTGCATGAGACTTTTAAAAATTACCTTTTTCTCATCTGAAATTCCAAGCTTGTAGGCCAGTAAAGTAGGTCAATGAAGTTGACACCACATCTTTCTTATTAGCTCAGCTAAGCAATTATAACTGGGTGGTAAGAGTTTACGCTGTCATCTTTGAAGGGGTGGGGAGAAATGCCCGATGCAGACGTGTAACTGACAACCTTGGGCACATCCCTGAACAGTCAGTGTACCATATTCCTGTTTGCTTCCAGATACTAGGCAAAAGCGCTCTCGGTCAGGGTTAAAATAATAATGTCAAATTTTTCAGTAAAATAAAAACACACTAATATGAAATCTAACCCCAGAGCAAAATCACTTAGCACAAGAGAACTACAGAGATACATACTCTAACTTGACATTTTTTTAAAAAATCACATCGATGTGTGTCACCAAGGCTGGCTTCTCCCAGACTAAGACACACGTGCTCCAGCGTCCATTTCTCACTTTGCACAAAGTATGGGGTCAATTAACACTTGTTAGAAACCACACATTTCCTTATTAATAAAAATTAAACCAGTAAGTTAGAAAACATTGTGAATGGCTTATTCATAATACACAGTATACTAATTTATATCTTTAAAAAGTAACAGCTATACTTCTTTACACCCATGAGGATGGCTATTACCAAGAAAAGAGAAAAAAGGTGTCAGCGAAGATGTGGAAATACTGAATGAACCCTTGTGCACTGTTGCTGGGAATGTAAAATGGTGCAGCTGCCGTGGAAAACAGTGGTTCTTTAAAAATTAAAGTAGAACTACCACAGGATCCAGCAATCCTACCTCTGGGTATATACCCAAAAGAACTGAAAGCAGTGACTCGAAAAGATATCTGTATACCCACATTCACAACAGTATTACTCACAGTAGCCAAAAAGTGGAAACAGCCCAACTGTTCACTGACAGGTGAATGAATTATAAAAACATGGTGTGTCCATACAATGGAATATTATTCAGCTTTAAAAAGGAAAGACATTCTGACACATGGACGAGCCTTGAAGACCTTATGCTAAGTGACTTAAGCTAAGTCCTGACACAAGGACAGATACTGTATGATTCCATTCATATGAGGCACTTAGGGTAGTCAAACTCATAGAGACAGAAAGTAGAACAGTACTCAGCAGGGGTTGGCAGGAGGGGGGAATGGGAGTTCCTGTTTTAAGGGGCACAGAGTCTCAGTTTGGGAAGATGAGAAAAGTTCTGGAGATGGACGGGGTGATGGTGGCATAACGATATAAAGTACTTGATGCCACTAAACTCTACAGCTAAAAACGGTTAAAACAGTAAGTTTTATGTTATATATATTTCATCACAACAAAAAAGCAACAGCAGAAATCACATTTTCTACAAATATATTGCATTTACTCCCCCATTTAGAGACACCTTGATATTGAAAATGTTCGAGTTGGCTAAAACTAGAGGCAGAGCCATTCCCATATTTTCCTCATGTAGCCCTCCTTCATATTTTAAGAGGGAAAATAAACATTCATCAGTTCCTTTTGGCACATTTTCTTGTTCTTAGAAACTTCAGCCTCTGATGCCAATAAAAACTCTTTCAAACTAAAGGGGCTTTTCATTTGCCTGGGCAGACAAAGGGTTAAATAAAATAAGCCACTGGATTCTTGCCCCTAGCATCCCTGGAGGCTAGAGCGCCCAGCAATTTCCTGGGTCCTCACCTGGCAGAAAAGTTGTGGGTTCCTTCAGGTGGGGAAGCATGAAACCTAAAAGGGAAAATACAACTAACTGTATTTAGTAATGTTCAGTCATTTGCAAATCACTTCCTTTCAGCAACCATCTCAGCATGTGAAGGTTGACCTAGAGCAGTCTTTGGGTGCAAACAGACAAAACTTCCTGCAGAAGAATACTTTAGGAGCTCTATATTCTAGTTACATTTTTATCCCTACCACGCTTCTCAGATGGGAAATGTTCTTTGCAAATGGGGAAGAGACTCCAAAGGCTGCTGGTAGAGGCAGCAAATCTGGACTGCTGCAGACTGAACTCTGTCCCCCCTCTATGTGACTGTATTTGGAGATAGGGCTTTTAGGAGGTAATGATAAGGTTAAATGAGATCATAAGGGCAGGGTCTTAATCCAGTAGGATCAGTGGCCTTCTAAGAAGAGGAAGAGGCTGAGGAAAGGGTATAGGAGCACACAGCGAGAAGACGGCCACTCGCTAGCCAGGGAGAGACCTCTCAACAGAACCCAGGCTGACACCCTGATCTCGGACTTCCAGGCTGCAGAACGGTAAGAACATAGATGTCTGTTCTCTGAGCTACCCAGAGTGTGGTATTTTGCTACAGCAGCCCAAGCGGACTAAGACAAAGACCTTCTGATTTCACGGTGAGAATACCAGGAAAAAAGCTTGGTGTCTCAGCAGTTACCTTAGGGGAGAGTAATGACTGGTAGGAGCCACAAGAGGGCTTTCTTGGGTGTTCATAATGTTCTGGTCTTGGATTTGAGCACAGTTACATCATGTGTTCAGTCTGTGCAAGTTCATCAAACTGTACATTTCTGATATGTGGAAAAAGAATCTGTGTGTGTAGGTCTGTAGCCATAGATGATAAAACTGGAATTAATCTTCCCGAGGGCAGGAACTCTGCTTTGCTCACCGCTGCATCCCCAGTGCTTAGAACAGGAGGCCCTGCATTCAGTAAATATTTATGAATGAATGAATGGAAGTATCTCTATACCAGAAAAGCCTCCTGAAGGGTTCCACTAAATAGCTCCTTTGTACATACACTACGTAATATCTGCAGATTATAATTATATTCAACCAATTACACAAGGAAAATTATCCTACATGAAAGAATTATTTGAAATGATTCTTAAGGAAATTTTCTACAGCCCAAGTGTACACATTCTCAGCACCCTCTCACCCTTCTGAAGCACTCACAAGGAATGCACTGTCACATCAGCCTCACCGGAAGTACCGTTTCCAAAGATGACTTCCTTTTCATTTACTGTCTCTGCTGCAATAACAAAAATGATGTGCTGTCAGGGTACTGGCCTACAGTCCAAAGACCTCATCACCACCCTGCATTAGACAGCTGGGTGACCTCTCTGAGCCCCACTGTATTCATTTTGAAACACAAAGGTTCAGGAACAGTGTTTTCTTACAGCTCTAAAATTCCTGGATTATGTGAAATGTTTAGCAACTTTCCTGTAATAAAGTAGAAAGCAAGCTGAAAGAAGACCATGAGTCAGTAGGATCAAGAAAGCAAAATGAATTCATTTTTCCAAGTGGTCAGTCAATTCCAATCATTCTAAAAGCTATTCCAGGAAGAGCTGATTTCACTTTCGTTCAGATTCTTGTTTCTTTTAGTTAACAAGGAGCATCTTTATAAATGTGCCCCAGTCATATACTTAGGTTAGCTAATGCTTTCCTAAGACATTATACTAGAATCTTATTCAAATTCAACACCCAATTTGAGAAGTAAAGCTGCTGCACTCAAAAGAATCTACAAAAAAGATTCAGGGCTGGGAACCTGGAATAGAAATGTCTGCCAAATGGAAACGTTTGCCTTTTCTTAAAAAAAAAAAAGAAGAAGAAGAAGTTTTCTCAAAAATTGTGATGTGCCAGGAACCTCTCATCCTCTCTGGAATCGCAGGGGGCTCCAGTCACTAAGAACAGTCCAGTGACAGTAACTGGCTGGATTGTGGGTTACCAGCCAAGTACTTAAAAGCTAACAGGAATAAAAGAACACGTCAAGGAACTGAAGGGCAATACAGGGCAATGAAAAGGCTATTCCACAATACAATTCTCTGATTACAATATTGCCTGCTACTGTGAGGTCTGCAGGGGCCAGAATTAAATGGGCTTATAATATGTCCCCTGATTTTGAACACTGGGTGGTTTTAGGCTTCCTCTAAACTAATGATAAGCCTCCAAAAGGCTACATTTTCAATCTTGGATGGGCAAAAAGCTAATCCTTGCTTCCTCGCTTCCTAGCTACGTGGCCTTGCGAAAGTTACTCAACCTAAGTCTAAGCCTCCTAATTTTTAACATGGGGTTGCTGCGTAAACTGAGATGATAGATACAGGTAACATACATAGCGCCCGGCACCTCTGGTGCGCTCAGAAAATGTTGACTATCATTACCATTAAAGCAGAAAGTATCTAACTGCCTAAATCCACTTCAGTACTTCTGGAAGGTCTCATTTACTCGTGAGCTATTATTACTATATTTTCATAACGGGGCATGGTTAGCATAAAGCATTGCCAACCAAAGCAGCCCAGCCTCCTTGTGTACGTTTGTATTCAGCCGCTACCTTGTTCCTTCCTGGATAGCTCCAGGGGAACTCCTGGTGCGGAAGGACTGCCTCCTTCCCCATTACACTCTCCTCTGTCTCTGCTTGCTAGAGCCTCGGGCAAGGAAAGGCCCTGCCCCTCATACCCGCACTTCTGCGCCTTAACCATGCGGGACCAGGAAGGAAAAGAACGCTTTGCTCTTAGAAGGGACTGCTGCGCGCCGGATGTAGCCTCCGGCTGGAACTGCTGATGCGAAAACGACAGGAGAGAGGCGGGGTGGGAAAGACACGCCGCCGCTCGGCGCCCTCTCTCCTCGCCGGGAGCTGCGCAGGGACTGCCCGCCAGCGTGCGGGGGACAGAAGGTGCTGCTGCCGGCCGGGAGCCTGGCGGAAGGGAAGGCGACCCGGAGGGGAGGGGAGCGGCGTGCTCACCAAGCCCCTCCGGACCCAGAAAACCCTCTGGCGGCACTTGCTGCCCACAGTACACGGCTCTGGGAAAAATGAGCGCTCCCTGGCTCCCAGGACCACAGCACCCCGGTTCCCCCTCTGCGCACCGGCAGATGCGGGCGGGGAATGACTGGGCTGGCCGGCTGCCGGGGACCAGCGCGCTGCGGCGCCCACCCGCACGGCGTGCACCGGGCCGGGGGCGGCGCGCGGCGCAGATGGCGCTCGCCGGGAGATGGATGCTCCAGAGCCGGCAGAGACGGCCGGCCCCACACAACATCCCCGGGCGAAGCTGCTGCCAAATCCCACCGCTGGGGGCCTGGGCAGGGAAGGGGCTCTTCTGCGTCAGCCCCAAGCCCCGGCGTGCCCAGCCCCAACAAGTCCCAGCCCCTGGAGGCCGGGCGGGGCGCCGGGGCCCCGAGGACCCGCACCTGTAGGGCCGACAAAGCCCCCGGAAAGCCCCCCATCCTATTGCTTTAGGTGTCTCTCGCGTCCCCCGCCCCCCGTTCCCCGAGTTCTCTCCAGGCCTGCGAGAGTGGAGGTCGGCCCGCCCCTGAACTCCGGCGATCCGCGCAGGTGTGAGCGCTTCCGAACAAAGCCCACGCCCAGATGTGTCAGCGGGGACCGGAACGCGCACACGCCCGAGCGCGCCGGCCCGGCACCTGCGCTCCTAGCCCCGCCGGCCCTGCGGCTTGACAGCCGGTGGCCTCCGCCTCCCAGTCCGGGAAGCCGCAGTGCCGGGCCCCAGCAGCCTCTCCAGGCCCAACTGCCCCCAAAGCTACCTCCAAGCAGGACATCCCGGAAAGCGGGGGGGGGGGGGGGGGGGGGCGGGCGAGGATACACAAGTTAGCCACAGGCTGGGGAGGTGATGGGGGACCGCCGGCGCCGCTGTGTCTCAGCGTTGCCCGCATCCTGCTCCGGTCCCCTCCTCCCGCCCCACGCCAGAGGGGAAGAGGGGAACTGGCGACCAGGCTGGCCCTGCCGCAGGGAGAGCTGGCGGGGCGCTGCGAAGCCCGGGTGTTCCGGTGTCCTGGTGACAACACGGAGGCCGCCCGCGCCCTCCTCCGCTCCAGCCGTCGCCCTCGAGCTGGACCGAGTGTCACCGCCAGCCGTGCACCGAGCTACTCACGTTCTTACGCCGCACCCACCGCTCGGCCCTCGCGCGGCTGCCCGCGACCCGGAGCGCCGGTGTCGTCCGTCCCCGAAGAAGCTGTAGCCCCCGGCAGCCCCGCGCCGTCCCCTGCGCCCGCGCAGCTCAGGTTCCGACTGCGGCGCGCGTCAGCCGGCGACCCAGGCGAAGCAGGGCTGGCCCCGCGCCCGCGCGCGCCCCCGCCGCTGCGCCCTCCCCAACCCCTCCCCGTGCGCCGCTCTCCCTCCGCCAGCCTGGCCCGCGGCGCGATCCGCCCCCACCTCGCGCTCCCCCCTCCCTCCGGCCTCCCCCGCCCCTTCCCCTCCCCGCCCACCCCTCCCGCCCCTGCAGCTGCGGCGGCAAATGGGCCCTGACCGCCAGCGCCTCCGGCGACGGGGTGGCCCCTCACCTGAGCGGCCGCGCCACCACCAACCCACGTCACCAGCCAGCTCGTGAGGTGCTGGCTGTCGGGGTTTGGGGCCCGGGGAGGCGGGGAAACGGAGGGCCGGAGCGTTCCGGGAACGAGGGTGGCTGGGATCTCGAATTTGTCTACAAAAGATGTTCCAGAAGATGGGTGGTTTTGAAATGCCACTCTAATGGGTTTAGGTTTCTGTCCGAGGTCCGTGGTCTCCCTCCGCTACACCTTCTTTTAAAGCATTTAATTTCTTCGAAACTCACCAGTTGGGATGGTTGAAATTGACGTCTTTTTGTTTTGCTTTTAATTTTTTTTGCAACTCTTCTTTCCAAACAGCCCCCCAGAAAGGGAAGCTTCAGCAGTCTATTCGCGGTGGGAGTTAGATCTTCTGGTTCCAGAGAACAGGATTAGTTCAGATTTGCTTATTTTCAGATTTGGGAGCATTATGTAGAATTATTTGCAATGTAAAAAGAGAGTTAAGATTTTCTAAGTGTGTAGTATTTTAGCAACACACTGGGGCTGTAAGGTTAGGCTCCGAGCCCAGCCTGCCCTGTATCCTAGCTTATGCCCAAGATCCTTAGCCTGACACTCAAGAGCCTCAGCAATCTACTCCGGTCTGCAGCCTGACTTCCCAGAGCTTCTTCCCAGCCACCAGGGATCACCTGACTTGACCATTTGACCATTTACTCCGTTCTTTCTCTAGTTTAATTCAAGAAGACCTTTGTGGAGCCCCGCAGCCCCACCCCTCAACCCCAGGCTCCAGGCCCTGTGTTAGGGTGGAATTCAGGAATAAAAAAGGCACAGGGTCATCCTTCAAGGCCCCGACGACTCTTCTGCTCTGCCTTCAATCTGAACTTGCCACTTCTACCCACAGCACCATGCATGCTAATGAACAGCCTTCTCTTTCTCCTGTAGACGCCATCCTCCTCTCCTCCCACCACCAGATGTGCTCCAGCCGCACGACCTCCTGTTCCCGAAAGCAGTGCCTCAAACAGTATTGTCATCTCTGGCTACTGGGTCTTTGCACAAGTTGTTTCCTCAGTTCCACTATTCTTCTGACCCTGGTCCTTACTCCACCTCCTGGGTACTTCTCACCTCTCAGTTAATTGTCCAAATCCCCCTCTGAATTATTTTTCTTTAAAAAAAAAAAAAAGAATGTGATTCCATGATACCCTTACTTAAAAGTCTGGTTTGGTTCTCTGCTGCCTATAAAATGAACTCCAGATCTTCTGGTACACTCCCTCACAATCTGCCCCTAACTTACCTCTCCATTCTCCAGCGAAAAGAATTTGCATAACTCTAAGTCTCCACATGTGAGATTTCACTCATCTAGAATAATCCTCCATCTTTTCTTCATCTGGCAAACTCTTGTTCATCCCTCGGAGCCTTGCTCAGGTGTTACCTCCTCTGTGAAGTCTTTCCCTTGTTTCTGTGTTTCACTGTAACAGACCTTGTCACATTTGAATGATCTGTTTGCATGCCTGACTCCGCAAAATTGAACTCCTTAATGAGGATCATCTATCTTATTTTTGTGTGACCTCATTTCCCACCAAAACAAATGGAGCCACAGACAATCCTGATAACTCAGTTCTCACCGCCTCACCATTCCCACCTGTGTAAAGGGCTTCAGCCCCTTCCATTCCCTCCTCACCTCAGTAGCTGCTGAGAGTCCTGGGTTGTCCTGCATGGCCTTCTGCCCAGTAATGGGATGGGGGTGGGGGTGGTGGTGGAAGCACTCAATGAATGCAGATGCGAAGGAATCTTGGACAAGTGACAACTTCTCCAGGTATAGCTTTCCTTATCTCTGCAAGTGGAATAGCAACACTTAATACTCAGGGTTCTTGTTAGGGTCAGTTTAAAGCATTGCACAGTGTCGAGCACATAACAGGTACTCAGAAAATTCTAGTTTAAAGAGCAACTGTGTGATCAGATGTCTATCAACTGAATACATACTTGAATAAAAAGAAAAAAGAAGAGGAAATACGTTCTGGAGAAAACGGGAACCACAGTGACAGCACCACAAACTAAAATTAAGTAATTTTGATAGTGCATATTACTTGTAATAATCTAAAATGATTATATAGTTTTAATCTCCAATTTATTCAATTGCATTGCAGCTCTGCAGAGAGAACCAAACAGCTGTTACATGAGACGCTGAAATGAAGGGAGCAAGAGGGCAAAGAGGAATGATGTGGAAAAGGAGTAGAAGAATGCCTGAGTGGGCAAAAGGACTCTCCATCTGATTTGCTTGGCGACCCATGATGCATTCTGGTTTGGCTGCATATTCGCAGTGATAACGCACAACACACCTACTTACCTTAACTGCCACCCTTTATTCCATCCCTAAGCCTCACCCTGTCCTGTATCCCAGGCTCGCTCCATCCTCAAACCCAGGTGAGGGCTGAGAATAACATAGGACTGTCTGTCCCAGCACCTGCTGATAACAGAATTTGCCTTGTGCCCTGCACTACTGTAAGCACTTTACATTTATTAACCGATTCCACGGCCATCCCATGCAGCGTGTACTATTACCATCCCCATTTTGGAAAATGAGGAGAGAGAGGTTAAGTAGCTTGCAGAGGTCACACAGCTAGTGGCAGAGCTGGGATTGGAGTCTGGGCATTCTAGCTCCAGAGTCCACAGTTGAAATCACTGCACTCTGCTGCCTTTCACTGAAAGTTATGCTGAAAGTTTGTTTCAGTGGATGCATCAGAACGTTAGTGTGTTAGAGCAGCTGCATGGGCATGTCATGGAGCCCCCCAGTGGTACTTGCTGTGAATAAGCTTTTAGCCTTTTTCCTTCCCCCATCTTTTGCTGTCCTGTGTCTCTTTCTCCGAATTCTCCCTCTCCTCTTTCCTCTTTCACTTTTTTTCTTTCCTCACTTTATTTTCCACCCTAGGTTTCTTAATCCCCATCCATGCTTCAGGCCTCTCAGAGGCATCAGTGCAACTGGCCCTGCCCTAAACCCAACACTGAATTCACCAAAACCTAGCGTAGACCTGACACCAGTCCTGAGCGTGCATCCATGAGTAGGTTATTTCTCCTCTCAGCCTGTTTCCACACCTGAAATGGAGTTGGGCCAGGTAAGAATGAAAAAAAAATTTAACTGTGTCATTTGATGATTCTGGTGGAATCAGAGCATTTCTTAGACTCCTATAGGCTGAACTCTAGGTTAAAAAAGAGTGGAACGCTGAAACAGAGTTCTACTGTAGTATAACAAGGTTGTTTGCTAAGAGTGGCTTATACCAGTGTCATCACTGTCTTAATCTTCTCTGGTAGGGCAGCATGCATTAGGCTTCTGACAGGGATGTGGTGAATTTAGTAACTTTCAAAGCCCTTCTACTTGAAAGACTATTCAAATCCATTATGGTCAAAAAGCATAGCTGTCGTGGTGGGTAGCTTCTAAGATGGCTCCCAGTGACCCCCTCCTCCTGGTAGGTATGTCCTGGTGTAATCCCCTCTCCTTGAGTATAGACAGGACCTAGTGACTCACTTCTAACCACTATTGTGGCAAAAGCAGCGGGATGTCACTTCTGCCATTAGATTACAAAAAGACCCTGGCTGCTTCTGTCCTACCACCTTTTTCTTTCCCTTGTTTTCTCAGAGGGAAGCCAGCTGCCCTGTTGGGGGATGCCCTACGCAAGTTCCATGTGGCAGGGAACTGAGGGAGGCTCCTGGAACTGAGGCTGTCAGTCCAACACCTCATAAAGAGCAGAATCTTGCCTCAGCCACCTGAGTGAGCATGGGAGCAGATCACTCCCCAGGAGAGTCTTGAGATGACCCCAGCCCAGGCTGACCATGACTGCAGCCTTGTGAGAGAGACACTCGGGCCCGAGGACCCAGTTCATCTGCCTCTAGCTTCTCAGCCCCCAGCAGCTGGGAGATAAGCAGTGTTTCTAGCTTTAAGCTGCTAAATTCATCCCTGGGGCAGTTGGTGAAGTGCATTTCAGAGCTCTGACTTTGCATCTGACCACACACATCTATTTTCGGGAGAGGAAAGGGGCAAATGAACTAAATGGTAGTTGTCATAAGATGCAGACACCGTGCCAGGTAAAGAAGCAACTCTGGAAAACAGATGAGACATCCATGTGACTTGTCTGAGGCTAATCTCAGCAGCTCCGACTTCCACACCCCAGAGTCACACTTTGCTACTAAAGCTGAGCCTGGCTTGGCCAACCACGGTG
Source organism: Hippopotamus amphibius kiboko (assembly GCF_030028045.1). Lineage (NCBI taxonomy): Eukaryota > Metazoa > Chordata > Mammalia > Artiodactyla > Hippopotamidae > Hippopotamus > Hippopotamus amphibius. The sequence continues at coordinate 83,942,529 of NC_080189.1, read as the reverse complement.
CCCATCCAGACTTGTTCGTTTCTGCTCTTAGACACCAGCCACAGTCTCAGCTGGGCCACACCTCCTAAGCTTCAGAGTGGGTGATTACCCACCATGAACAATAATAGGATGTACATTTATAGATAATATACAAATAATAATAGGATGTGCTGTTTCATCGATCACCTGACCAGTGAGCAGTGGAAAGTTTCCACTGATGCAAACGCACTGATCGCTCTGTCATGCCTGTCCTCACCATATGTCACATAACTACAGAACTGTGTGCCTGTCTGGTGCCACTTGGGCATGTGTCAAGCAGAATCCAGAAATGTGCAACCCACTCCTTGTTTGGTGCTTAGCAACACAGCATCCCTACACCTATGTCAAGAATGCAGTGCACAAGCAACGGGAGGAAACTGTGACCTTAGTGGTTGCCATATGTGGATTTCTTCCCTGGAAGCTTGTGAGTCACTAGGCTCTTCTGCTCGGCTCAATCCACCCCCATGCTTAGGGTACCAAGTTGGAAAGAGGAGGAACATTCTCAGCGATAATAAGTGTGTTCCATGGCCAACTCCTCCATCTGTGCCTCTGGTTTCTGTCTACAAGAATGTGCACAGGTTCTGCCAAATGGATCTGAGACTAGCCAAGGTCAGTGTGCGATGAGCCGTTGCAGATAGGGTCACTGGGGACAGGGAACTGTCACTCTAGAGACAGAGATGCTGAGAAGCACTCCTGATACGTGCCCTTCATTTCTGGCCTAAGAGGGGACAGATGACAAATACAATGAAGATGACTTCACTGTGGGGGAAAGAAAGGAAATGGCTTCAGATACAACACTCTGGGGTCTCAAGGAATGATTGACTCAAAGGCTTTCTTATTTGGTATTTCATGGGTTTTTTTTTTTTTAAGAAGGAAAAAGGTGTTAGGTTAATAAACACGGACGTTGTACTTCTGTTCATATTTTCTTTTAAGCCTCGACTTAAATTTTACTGTAAGGTCTTTCAATATTTTTAAATGTCAGATATCCACAGGACATAAGCAAGTCCAGTCCACCCTGCCCTGGGCCTTGTGCTTTAGGAAGCCCTGCTCTGGCCCCCGCAGGAGCCCATGCCACCCTGTCCTCCTTCCTGACCTCCTCTGGGTACCCAGGATCCCAAGATCCCCCTAGGACCTGCAAAGGCCTCCTTTCTCAGGCTCCTAACAGAAAACTGTTCTGCCAGTGTGTGTAACTGGAGGCCTGAAGAGAGTAGATCTTAAAAGTTCCCATCATGATGACTGAACTTGGTGTACCCCCCAAAAAATAATAAATAAATAAATAAAATTTAAAAAAAATAAAATAAAACATATATTAGAAATTGCCCCTAAAAAAAAAAAAAAAAGTTCCCATCACAAGAAAAACAAAAAATCTGTAACTATATGTGGTGATGAATTTTAACTACTTATTGTGGTAATCATTTCACAATATATGCAAACATCGAGTCATTACTATGTTGCACACCTGAAACTAACATAATGTTAGATGTCAATTATACCTCAATGTAAAAAAAAACATGTGAGATGATAGCTGTGTTAACTAATCTTGTGGTAATCATTTTGCGATATATCAAAGCATCTCATTGGACACCTTAAACTTACAGAGGGTTATATGCCAAATATACCGTAATAAATAAGACAAATAAATGTGTTTCTGCCCTTCAATGTTTTGAATATTCAGTTGCTCAGTTATCCAGGACTATTGTTTTTCTTGTTGTCTTTTGTTGTTTTATTTGTTGTCACTTATCAAGAGTTGCTTTGAGACAGGAAGAGGAGGCAAACATCAAATCACTTCATCTCCTGCTTGATTCTACTTGCTAAAATTAAAGGGTCTCGGTATCAATAGTTTAACAGCTTATGGTGTAACACAACATGAAAATATCACGCTAGAGTTTAAAATGATAATTACGACAGAGAAATAAGGAAAATATTGATAAGCTATACTTTACATGAAAATAGTGCAGCACAAATATGTGCACTATTACTGCAACTCTAAAATGCATACAAGAGAAAGATAATATGCAAATGAAGAAAGTTCTAATAACTATTGATGATCATTCATTCAACCCAGTGTTCACTGCAGCACTATTCACAATAGCCAAAACATGGGAGCAACCTAAATGTCCATCAGCAGATGAATGGAAAAAGATGTGGTACATATGTACAATGGAATCCTACTCAGCCATAAAAAGGAATGAAACAATGCCAATATGGATGGACCTAGAGATTATCATACCAAGTGAAGTCAGACGAAGACAAATATCATATGATATCATTTATATGTGGAATGTAAAAAAAAAGGTATAAATGAACATACATACAAAACAGAAACAGATCCACAGACATAGAAAACAAACTTACGGTTATCAAAGTAGGGGGGAGAGATAAATTTGGAGGTTGGGATTAACATATACACACTACTATATATAAAATAGATAACCAGCAAGGATCTACTGTACAGCTCAGGGAACTATACTTAATATTTTGTAATAACCTATAAGGGAAAAGAATCTGAAAAAGTATATATTATATATTGTATTAATATAATATATATACATTATATACATATATATGTATAGCTGAACCACTTTGCTGTACTTCTGAAACACAACATTGTAAATAAAGTATTAAAAAAAAAGTTCTATTAAGATGACAGAATTATGAGAGATTTTAAAATCATGTCTAAAGTTTGACCAGACTTATCTTTCCAATAAAATATTTATTTAAAATCTTGGGCTATTTTCTCATTATTTTTCTTTGCCATCCCTCTCTACTGTCATGCCCTAGACCAGAGAGTGGTACCTAGTGGGCTCCTGGATATTGCTTGGCCTTGGCACTGAAACTTGGAGCTAAGGCAGCTAACGTTCTTACTCCAGAGCCCAGGGATAGCGTGTCCCATGAATGCATGCCCTGGGGGAGAGGGGCCTCTGTATTCTGGTGATCTTCAAAACATGGTCCAGGAATAGAACATGCATACCAGGGATTCTACCTTATAACGAGAGGCACACGTCGGTAAGGCAAAGACTACGTACTTACTTAAAAGACTCCTGGGCCTTTGGTGATTCTCTTTGGAAGTGCATGGTATTTTGAAATAGAAAAATCGGAAGGCAGAAATAAAAACCAAAAATGCTGAACACTTTGACAGACTTGTGCTCATCACTGCATACTTCTATGTAAATGCATAAAAGGGCTATGCAATATAGAAGGTATTTATGATTAAAAAGCAATATCATTGACTCGATCTTTTTAAACATCCAGAGAGATCTTTGTTAACATCACATACCATTTTGGATTATTTTAATAATGATAAATAAATCTTCACAACCATATGATTTTTCCATTGTTCAACCAGTCGTACAGGTGAAAAAACTGAGCCTTGGAAGGGTTAAATAACTTCCTGAAAGATCATGTATTCAGACTCATTTGTTTTGTTCCAGAGTTTCAGTTATTTCTAAAACAGTACTAGTAAAGAAATTAATTCTATAAAATGAAACATATACATACATATAACAGAAATTACATATTTTATATAGAACAGAAATCACATAGCTATACACATAACAGAAATTATATATATATATTTATATATATATATAACTGCAGTTACTAAATATACATAGTATATACACAAACATACATGTACTGGCTCAGAAATGAAGTTCCAAAAGAGAGATGGGAAAATCATTAATAAAACTGTAAAGCTTCCAAAAGTGACCTTTTTTGTTGGTTTGTTTTAATTTATTTATTTTGGCCCCTGACCAGGGATCAAACCTGTGCCCCCTGCAGTGGAAGCACAGAATCTTAACCACTGGACTGCCAGGTAAGTCCCCAGAGTGACTGCTTTAAAGGCCAAAAAATCTCTTTGGGATGCACAAGGTCTGGTACTTTGGTGTTTTCACCACTCTGCCTCATTGTTTTAGCATAATTTCTTAAATATGTCTGGTGCATATTAGGCATTTGATAAATATTCACTCAATGAATAAATGAAATGTCAGCATAGGGAATTCACAGGTCTCAGGAATCATGGTGTGTGCATGCTAAGGGCAGGGCGACTGTATAAGGGGAGGCACCATGAGCATACTCTATTGACTAACAGTGAGTTTAAAGACACTCTAAGCACAAAGATAGCACAAAGAACATCTTTCCTCAGCTGCAGAGGAAGATTAAACCCCCAGATCCAGGACAACAAAAATCAGTGTATTCTCTGGACACTGTTCCTTCCCTGCCTACCAAAACCCCTGCCACGTAGCCTGGACAGAACTTGAATTATCTCCCTCCTCTCATTTCTTGATGGAGTCGTCTCTGTGCGAGGGGAGCAGACGTCATAGTCAGGGTTTGAGGTGGTAACTACAGTAAGGCCGGTGATACATTTCTTCACAACTAACTGGTTTCATTTCCAATCACATGACCTGCCCAGCTAGTAGCTTCTGCAACCTCAGGGAAATACAAATTGTTGCATATCTTAAAGTATCTTTTTAGGCATAAATAAAACATGTGAGGTCTAGAGTTTCTAAGTTCATGCTTATTTTATTTTAATTAATTAATTAATTTATTGGCCGCGTTGGGTCTTTGTTGCTGCACGTGGGCTTTCTCTAGTTGCGGTACGGTGGCTTCTCATTGCAGTGGCTTCTCTTGTTGTGCAGCATGGGCTCTAGGCTCTCGGGCTTCAGTAGTTGTGGCTCGCGGGCTCTAGAGCACAGGCTCAAGTAGTTGTGGCACATGGGCTTAGCTGCTCCGCAGCATGTGGGATCCTCCCCGCCCAGGGCTCGAACCCATGTCCCCTGCATTGGCAGGTGGATTCTTAACCACCGTGCCACCAAGGAAGCCCTTGTTTTATTTTAAAATCAGTTTCAGAAACAAGGGCATTGAAAACTGTTGAAAAGTATTTGGCAGCAAATAACAGGGGATAAAATAATTCATATGCAACAAGATCATTTGTCTCCAAGGCCGATAAAAGTATTTTCACATAAACAAGAGTGGGCATTATTTATGTCCTCAATTTATAACCCCAAAGTATAATACCCATAGCAGTGTTTTTAGCAATGCATCATATGGTACAACAGAACAGAGTAACAAAAGAAAATGCAGATAAACAAAAAGAGGTTATATCAAATGACTGCATGATGCTTTCAACGATTGGAGGAGAAGAGCATTGCGAAACGTAATTCCGTGACATTGAGAAACAGAACACTGTGATTTTTAAAGCTTTATACCTCAGTAAAAATTATTAATTTAATGTACTTTCCCTTGGGATCTTAATTTCCCAGAAGACAAAAAAATAATCACTGTTATTTAGTATATACTGGTGTAATATACATTAGTATTTAGTGTAATATACATTACAAACATGTAGCTATCGAGCACCTACATACTATATTCCAGCCACTTTATACCTACATTATTCTTAGGACCCATAACAACTCTGCATTTTTCAGGTAAGAAAACTCTCAGGGAGGTGAACTTGCCTAGGGCCTGACTTTGAGCCCATGCAAGTTTCAACAAAGATCTTCATCTTAACACAAAGCCTACTACCTCCCTGGGGCTATGATCAGGGGCTTGAGAGAAACTAGACACAGAACTGGACAGCACCGCACTGACCTTGTTCCATCTGTGGACTTCCGAAGTGTCTAGGATATCCACTCACTGTATTGTTTCATTTTTCTGACATTCAGATCTTCATAGAATCATTCAGGGACACATTCCTTTAACATACTGAAATCTCATTCAGTTAGGTTCATGATACAAATGGGCACTTTACACATGTCATTTAGATGATGAAGTAGTCCCATTTTAGAAAAATAAAAGCAACTCCCCCAGAAATGCAAATCTCGCGTGACCCTGGGAAAGAATACAAATCCCCACTAAGCTCAGAACCTATTTATTGTGGCCAGTACCCCCACCGCCAGTCATTATCTGGAAAGTAGTGGAAAGAGTCCTGGGCTGGGAATTCACTGGCTCAAGCCAACATATTAAACAGGGTGAAGTTAGACAAGCCTTTGGGTTTTTCAGTGCTGGACTTCATATACTGCTTGTGAGATAACAACGCTGGCCTTGCCAAGCCCACAGGACAGCTGTTATAATAAAACGAAGAAGTATATTTGGAGGTGTTTTGGAAAGCACATAAATGTCGTAAGCAACTATAAATAAGTGTTGTATACAAATGTTTGACTATAATTATTGTTCACTGGAGGTACAGAGGCCCCCACCCATAGATTTACTAAAATAAGGTGTATATTTAAGGATCCAGGCAACAAGGCAGTCCAATAAAGAACAGGAATATGGTTTTAGAATCAGGAGATACTATAGTAAGAGGTAGAAAAAAGCTCACATTTCAAACAAAAGAAACCTTTCTTCTGTGCCCAGAAGCGTTGTATTTGAATCCCTGTCAAGATATAAGACATGCAAACAGTATGAACAATGTTTACCTCGGGCACTAGGTGAGAAGAAATGACAGGCTTTGTAACCTGCGCGATTTTTATTGTCTGGAAAAGGTCCCGCTCACACTGAGGAAAATGATCCCAGCCGTGATTCTACCCACCACCACAGGGAACATGCCCCATTTTCAGATTTTAAAAGTAAACTGTTTCAGAAAGTATCTTTTAAGTATTTTCATTTTCCACATCTCCTCATAATGGTGTAAGGCAGATCATTCAATTAATCCCGACTTAAAACTATTTATTAAGAGCCTAAGCGGTATCTAGCGGGGCATTAGAAGCTGTGAGATAGTTGCAAGCATATATGACAAGTTGAATTGGGAATGCATAATTAAAGAAAGCTACATTATTGCAATTATTTGTTGCCCAAAGAGAATTTTCCTTTCTTCTCTGTTTCATAAATTTTCCTTTCTTTTTTCTCTGCTTCATAAAGAAGCACATATCAGAGTTTTATCTACGTTTAAACTTATAATCATGATTTTTGAAGATGTTTTTGAATGATTGCAGTGCATATAGGATACTTTTTTAAGTAAATATCTGATTGTGAAAATTACTCTAAAGAAAGTTGGAGTTGAAATCTTATTCCGTGAGCTGATAATTATACTTGTGATGAAACGGACGTGGCAGTATTTTTCCACACACTACTGCCGACACCCGGGATACTGTATCTAAAGATCGGGACAAAGCCACTCTCATGCTCAAAAAATGAAAGTGGTATAAGCCTACATCACAAAATTCTATATCATCTAACCTTCATCAAAACCTCTGCAGCATACATTTCTTTGTTATACACTATATGCATATATATGTATATTTGCATTATATACTAAGCAAATAGTCTAGAGTTCTATCACTTCTACAGTTTCTGAGTGTCAGCATTGGGTACTTTTCACATAATTCAACATAGGAAATGGAATTCAACAGGAATTCAACATGTTTAAACATGTATGGATTAACTGTATCCTGATACCAAACACGTTCATTCAAAATTAACAAAATAACAGCACCTGTGATTTATAAGATGTGGCTTTAACATCTTAGACAGAAAAAAAAGAAACCTGTGATTTTAAATGGCTCTTAATTCTACTAGTATTATTTTTTTTACAAAACACATTTTTAACACCAAATCTGAAAGGCAGAAAGAGGTGCAAGTTACACTGGTTTTATCTAACTTTTTTAATTGAGGGACTTTTAAGGTTTCCTTAGATTGTTCATATAGTACCACAGACACAAAAGCACAATGACTGTTTGTTATCCTAGAACATTTGTTTTTGAAAATGTGGTCCAATTGTACAAAACATAATGAAACATAAGATTTTCTTCTGCAAGATTCCTATACGGAATCCTAAGGACTTTTATGCCAAGTGTATTCTGGCGTAAAACATTTGATGACTTTTTTTCTTTTTAATATCCTATTTGACCAAGGTATGGATTATTTTGAATTGCACTCTCACTTCTTTTAAAATTATTTTGATAGGTAATTTAATTAAAATTTGACATTAAATACTATTTTAGGGTAAGGAGTGTTGAGAATACATATAATTAATATAAGATGACATAGCTTTCCTTTCTTCTCAGATAGTGGACTTTTGGGTTGCTGTTATCATTTACCTTTTGCAAACACTGTCAGTAGCAGTACATGCTATAAGAAAGAGTGCTACCAAGTCATAATTGTTAACTTGCTGTTTTATTCTTCTATGAGTACATTTAGCTTGGTTTGAACTGTCTAAAAATACAAATCAGGCATCTAAATGTGATGTACATGAGAATAAAATATGTGAAAGAATATTAAGGCATGCATCTCAGATACATAATTTAAGCTATATACCCATGTTTACATTATAATCTATAATTTCACGCTGATAATGAAAAGGCTATTTGCTTCTCTCTGGGGAAGGATATAGAGTCTGAACTTCATCACCATCATCCCAGTGCTAGTATAAAATAGGGATCATGAGAGCATCCTGTTATGAAGATTAAATGGCAATAAATGTTAGCTACAACTGTGGCTGGAACTCTCAACCATTTTGGACCATGCAATCTGTTTATATTCAGACTGAAATCTTTAAAATACAATTCAGAGTATGTATTGTCTAGAGGCAAGGAATGAATCTGTATTAAGTTAAACATTTTCCTCACGGAGGTGAGTCAACATTACAGTCAACACTCTAACAGACTAAACTAATAATACATATCTGTGGAGTGTGATGAATTTTAATTGACTGGTATCAGTTGAATAAAGGCTTATAATGAACAAGGCAATCAATGTGACTCCTGAGAGACACGCATTTATCAAACCCTTGGCCCAGCACACGCAAAGAGTTTAGTCCAGGGCCATCTGTACTCTCTGAATCTTTTTTTGGATGGTGCATAGCTCTGCCAGGAACAGAACAAACTGTTTTTTAATGTGATCTCCCTCCTTCCTATTTCCTAGTCGTGAAAGAGTAACTGCCATAGATTTGGTCCAAAAAAGTAAGATTAAGTGAATGGTTTAGCTGTATTTAAACTTGGCAACACACACACACAAAACAAAAAACAAAACAAGGGGCAACGAATGCAAAAAGAATTGTTTTTGAGATGGATTCAAAATGGAATTTTACAAATGGTTTCTGCACCCTAACTGTGAGCAAAGTATATCCTCAATCTCTTGTGGAAGAAACTCCTCACTTACATTGAGTGGATAAGCAGCTCATGCTTCTGAACGGGAGCGATGTTGGTATTTTGGGTGGGAGAGGTCACTGCGAGAGGCTGCCCTGTGCCCTGTGCACTGCCTAATATTTACCATCTCTGCCTCCTGGGGTACTAAAATGCCAGCAGTTCCCCCAGACAATCGCCCCTCCCTCCCCCAGTTTTCAAATTCTTCCAGGGAGAGGGGAATACACTTCTGGTAGAGAACCACCGTGGTAGACAAGGACAGAAGAAGTAGTCACACAAGCTGATGTTGGAATTATACTTCTTCAGTGATTAAACCCTAGAGGTTATAGATTCAGTTTAGGAAACTGGATGTGAAATCTCTTTAGAACATCTCAGGAAAGAAAGGTCTAGGGAAGAGGTATAGGAAGAGTCATGGTTTAGAAAATGGATTCATCTACCACTTCCTATCTGTGATATCTTGGGCAACTTTTTCACCTCATAGGCTTACTGGGAGGATTAAATGTGCTATAATACATGTAACCTGCTTAGCTCAGTTCCTGGTACTTAGTAAACACTCAAATGTCATGGTTGTTCCGCATAAAGGTAGTAAAGTGGAAGCTTATGCGTTTAATGGCTGTCATTCACAAGGAGCAGGAATCTCTCAGAATCATTGGAATGAACAAAGGTAAATTACAGCAGTCTCAGAAACAACTGAAAGATCAGGCAAGCGGCCAATTTCCACTACTAGAAATGTCTTATTTGTTGTCCTGTTAACTGGTAAAAGAAAACTAAGAAAGTGTACACTTTCATAAATTCACAAAGCCTGTGATGAGCTTTCATGTTTATTGTTCTGTGCCATAGTTTAAATTCATCACTGACTCCTGTTTTAAATATATGCATTTCAGGAATTTCTGCCCTCGAGAGTTCACAATTGCTCGGCTTATGTCAAAATATTTTTTTATTAGTTAATATTCAGCACAGGAATCTACAATGAAGAAATCTGAAAACACAGAAAGCAAGCTAATTCCAAAATTCTGAATCTAATGAATGTGTTGAGCACCTACCATATTGATCTTCTCTAAAATACTAATCTATAATTCACGTTTTTACTGATTGAGGGAATTCCCTGGTGGTCCAGTGATTAGGACCCAGGCTTTCACTGCAGTGGACCAGGGTTTGATCCTTGGTTGTGGAACTAAGATCCCACAAGCTATGCTGCATAGCCAAAAAAACACAAAACAAAACATGTTTTTATTGACTGAGACTAAACGCTAACGCAACTCAACATATTTAATCAGAAATAAATGCAAAACATTTTACATTAAGAATAACGTAAGACAAAACATTAAAATGTAACTCAGTAACTCTCCAGTTATTGAGCGCCTGCAATAATAAAATATCATCTAATCCAGAATCCATGACCTGATTTTCCTAAATCAATATTATTTCCGGAGATTTAAATACCTTTATGCAAAAATAACACAGTAATGTAAATGCAATATTTAATATATATACATATTGCTGCACAATTAGAATTGAATACTTAAAAAGAGGTGTTCACTGCCCAAAATACAAATAACAGAACTATCACATAGTCATGCATTACCAGTGAGACCATTATATACTGTAATCATTTTTCACAATCTGTAGCACCCTATCCATACTTCATGGAGTAGGTCATTGTGACATTACTAGTTGGATAATTCATAAGATGGAAAATCATGCTATCACCAGAGTTGCAATCACTGTATATACATATTTCTATATACTAGGAACAATCAGGAAATGAAATTAAAAAAAATTCCATTCATGATTGTATCAAAATTTTAAAAATACTTAGAAATAAATTTTACAAAAGGAGTGCAACATGTGTACACTGAAAACTACATAACATTGCTTAGAAAAAAAATTTTTTTAATCTAAATAAAATGGAGATAGTCCATGTTCACTGTATGCTTCAAAGGGCAGACACGACTGAAAGAATACTGCTAATACGTCAGTTCTCCCAACTTTATACATTCAGTGTATCCCTATCAGAATTCCAGATGGCTGTGTATGTGTGTGTGTGCACGCGCACATGCTGACAAGCTGATTCTACAATTTATGCGGAAATGCAAAGGAACCAGAAAAGCCAAAATAAATTTGAAAAAGCACAAGCTGGAAGAATTATACTGTCTGATTTTAAAAGTTATTATACAGCTATAGTAACCAGGACAGTGTGGTACTGGTATAGGATTAAAACATAGCTCAATGGAACAGAAAAGAGAGTCGAGAAATCAACTCACGAATATAAAGATAACAGATTTCTGACAAAAGTACAAAGACAATTCAGTGGTGAGAGGATATTTTTAATGATGCTGAGACAATGGGTTATCTTTGTGCCAAAAAAAAAAAAAAAGAAAAAAGAAAAAAGAGAAGAGAGATAACTTTGACCCTTATTCACACAAAATTAACTCAAAAGAATAAACTGATAAACTGACCATCAAAATTAAAAACCTGTATGCCTGCTTACATACAAGTAAGCAGTTACACTACTGAGAAAACGAAAAGATGATCCATGGACTGGGAGATAAATATATATCTGGCAAAAGATTTGCATCCAGGATATATAAAGAACTCTTGTAACTGAACAATAAGACAAATAAGCCAATTTTAAAATGGGCAAAAGAGTTATATACAAAGAAGATATACAAATAACTAATAAGCATCTAAAAAGATGCTCAACATCAATAGTTACTGGGGGGCTGCAAACCCAAACCCCAATGAAATACCATTACATACCCCTATGATGGCTATAATCAAAAAGACAATACTGAGGACTGAAGATGTGTAGAAACTGGAACTCTCCTACACTGCTGATGGGTATGTAAAATGGTATAGACACTTTGGAAAACTGGCTGTTTCTTCCAAGTTCAACACACACTTACCATACAACTGTTGCAGCAACTCCACCTCCAGATATCTACTTGAGAGAAATGAAAACATACATCCTCACAAAGGCTTGCACATGAATCTCACTGCAGCATTAGTCACCATAAGTAAATACTAAAAACAATTCAAATGCTCACCAACTTAAGAATAAACAAAATATGGTCTATCCATACAGTGGACTATTACTCAGCAACGAAAAGGAGTCAACTACTAATACATGCTGCAACCTGGATGAATCTCAAAAACATGCCAAGTGAAAAAAAGCCAGATGCAAAAGATTACATACTGTATGATCCCTTTTATAGGAAATATCCAGAAATGGTAAATCTACACAGGCAGAAAGCACATCAGTGGCTGTCTGGAGCAGGTGACAGGAGTAGGGAATAGCTACAACTGGGCATGAGGGAGCTTTCGCGGATGATGGAATTGCTCTAAAACTGTATTATCTGATGGTTGCACAACCCTATAAATCTACTAAAAAATACTGAATTGTACACTTACAATGGATGACTTTTTTGGTATGGAAATTACACTTCTATCAAGCTGTAAAAAAGAGAGGAGAAAAAGATACTTCACATTAAAGCAGGAATTGATGATCAAATATGGGTGATGTAAAGGCTGGAGTTGGTCCTGGGATAAAGATGGTACTCAAATATCTGCACAATGAATAATGAACTGCTGAACCTGGCTAAATGGGAGAGGCAAAAGTTTAAAATGTTTATAATTATCCTCTTTACTTCACTATTATTTAACTTTCTATATCCTTGGTTTTCTTAGCTGAAATATAGGAATAATAGCACCTCCTTCAATGGGGATATAAACAATATAATGAGATAATGGATACAGAGCTTTCACTATAGTGGCTGGCATACAAGTGCTAGATGTTAGCTATTAACAATCACAGCGAATTTTGTGGTGGTCCAGTGGTTAGGACTCTGAGCTTTCACTGCGAAGGGCCCAGGGTTCAATTTCCAGTTGGGGAACTAAGATTCCACAAGCCACACGGTGAGGCCAAAAAAAATTATTAAATAGTGGCAGACGGGAGGGAGTGAGAAACATACGGAGGGTCCGCAGCGTGGCTCAGCGTTCCCGGACCAAGACGTTGATCCGCGGCTGAACGGAGGGTCCGGGAGCGGGAGCGTGGGAACCGGAGAGCTGGTTCAGGGTTCAAAAAAAAAGAAAAAAAAAGAAAAGAAAAGAAATACAATAATCTCTGCAAAAAAAAAAAAAAAAAATTAAATAAAAAAACATATAAAAATATTCTTGTTTCCTCTATACAAGTGAAAATACTTAAACACATTTATGCTTCTCTGCTTTCAGAGCTATGAAATCTCCCTTAATGTAAAAATGGAATTACAATTTAATCAACTTTACTTAAGTTATAATAAAACTATTCACAGTGGATAAATTTTGACTTAATCATTTTTCAAAATATACTCACAAGGCATACATTGCCAAATTTTTAAAAAAATCTAAATAATTTTAAAAAATGAGATACATCATTGACATGAATGAAAACTAGTTAATTTAAATGAATTTTTCAAGCATAAACTGTTTGCCAAAGACATCAGTTAAATCTTACAGAATAAGTGATATGAATGAATAAGGAAGAATATCCTAATTTCTTCTTTGACAGACATTTAACTCATTTGATCACTGTTTACTTTTATAAATTATCACAAAATTATTGCACTGGAAGGAGCCTAAATAAGCCATTTATCTATGTTTAAAACATTTTTCTCATAAAGAACTGATCCTACTTTAAAAACAGTCCAATGAAGAATCCATAACCTACTTGGTAGTGAGCCTTCATCTTTCAGAAGAGTATTCTTTGCTTTTCTTCTTTCCTGAAAAGAAATCCACTCTGCTTTTGGACAAAGGAGAACACTGGCTTCATTATAAAGTGAAGGTTATCTCAGGTGAATCACATAGTTCTTCACCTAATCAGTTTCAAGTACAAATGGGGACAAGAATAATTGAAAGTGGGTGCACCACTCAACTGGGAGTACTTTTTTTTTTTCTCATTTATTTTTATTTTTTAAGAACTTTTATTGAGATAGTTAACATACAATAAACTGCATATATTTAGAGTGTACAATTTGGTATCCCAATCTCCCAATTCATTCCCCCCCCCAATACTCCCCGCTTTCCCCACTTGGTGTCCATATGTTTGTTCTCTACATCTGTGTCTCTTATTTCTGCCTTACAAACTGGTTGATTTGTACCATTTTTCTACATTCTGCATATATGTGTTAATATATGGTATTTATTTTTCTCTTTCTAACTTCACTCTGTATGACAGTCTCTAGGTCCATCCATGTCTCTACAAGTGTCTCAACTGGGTGTACTTTTGATTGGGGAGTGAAAAGAGCTAAAGAAACAGGGATGGGGACAGTGACATGGGAACATACTTAGATGCCATGCTGTGTGGTTTAAGAAAAAAGCTATGGTCAGAGTACACTTGTACCTTGTGCTGTTCAAGAGGGAAATAACAAGCCAAACAAAAACAAGGGATGGAAAGTTAACTGCAGCTGTAAAACAGAACTGCATCATGTTAGGACAAGAATGCAATGTACATATTTTCTTGTGGTTGAAATCTGCTTTACTACAATGAATACCCAGAAATATTCTGATTTCCAATTATCTATATTTTCGTTACATGTACAAGTTGTTCCAGTTGTGTATGAATATGCAATCAATATTTGCAGTCTGAAAGGACTATTTTATAATATCTTTAGAAATCACTGGGAGCTTCATAGTTACTTACACTGTGTCTAAAAATTGTAATTTGGATGTTATAAATCGATGTTTTTAGCCACATCACTAGCACTGATACCTGTGAAATATTTTAAACTGTAACTAGAATTATTTCTAGAGCATAGCGGGTTAGGTAAAATTTTGAGCTCGGAACTTTAGGGGTCCTAGTACTTCAGTCATTAGCAGCTCTATCCTAAGTGAAAAGGGGAGACAGTGTCAGTAACTGCTGGGGAGAGGGGGGCACCATCCTATCCCCTCAGACTGCTGCTCACTTCTCCTGACTTCCCTCCCTCTCAGAAGACTGCTTTGACATCTACTTTCTCCTTGACAAAAATGTAGTGTGGGAGAGGAAGAGATGCAGAGTGTAACTATAACCCAGGCCAGGCTCTCTCCACCCCGAAGGAGAAATCCCATTCAGCCCTTATGCCTCCAGGGACAACTCTATCTGAGGTACTATTTTTAATAAAGAATAACATCAGCTGCAAGAACAGAACTGAAATATTACCAGCACAGCATTTATTACAGAAATAAGAACTGAAACTCCCCGAAAGGACTGAGCTACAAAAAAGTTTTTATTTTCTACATTTTAAAAATTGATGAGTTGGATAATTTATTACATTTTCTTTCTAAAATAGGCAATTCTTTGCTTCTTTGAAAAGAGCAGATATTTTACCTGTGGAGGATGGAAAATTCATTTTCACACCTCTTCCTATCTTTTGCTTGTACATGTGCAGACTTTACTTTTCAGTTGCCATCAGAGCAAACAAAATTTTAGAGGTAGCTCTTCTCATTGTACAAATAAAATATCTGAAGCCCAGAGAGGCTGTCCACCCTCCTCCAGGTACAAACAGAAGGACTCTGCATCAGAGCCCACTCAGCATCCAGACTCTCTGCTCCCCCAGCATCTGTGAACCACACCTCACTGCCTCTGCACATCAACGTCGCAGGGACGCAGTGTGACCATCTGGGTAACGGGTTTAGCTCTAGTTTACGTGTACAAAGCAAAGGACACTCACCTTTTTCCATTTCTCCTGACAAATCTAAACATGGTGAAAGATTTACATGGCAGATAGATAGAGAACACAACAAAGATGAATTTGGTTAGCATAAATAATGATTCGGGTTGGTGTATATGTTATTAGATTCTGTGAAGTCCAGATGGTTACAGGAGTTAAGGTAAAACAAGCCTGACATTTTTTAAAAGCATACTGTTGACAGGTAAATTCAAACGCTACAAAGAGATGAAGGGCTACATTCTGAATAATAAATAATTAAAAAATGACATCAGCCTTTTAACATAGATTATTTCAATAATTTATTTTTGTTAATGATAGGGGTATCTTCTCAGTAAATTCAAATAATTTCATAACAGTGAATGATAAGCTAGAGCTAGAAAAGTTAACATATAGCATTATCTTGAAATTTCAGGGGGAAAAAGTGGTTGATTGGAATTTCACCTATCTTTTGGAACCAAACAATGTTGAAATAAACACATTTGGAATAGAAAACTATCTGGTTCTTTCATCTTACAAATGTAAAAGTCCTTTGAAAGAGAGAATTCCACTTTTTCTGCATCTGTTTAGATGATATGACAACAGTAGAAGGCAACATTTGGATCGTTGAATGTAGCTAGAGAAAACCTAAGTGAAGTTTAAAGTGATGAATTAATTTAAGAAGAAATTAGCTTTTCCACATGAAAGAAAATCAATGATCAAACAAATTTAACATGATGATGGTGACTAAAGTAAAAATACTAAGTATGATAGTTTTCAGTTCTTGTTTGGCACATATATTAATAAATTTTCAAACATCAAACAATACAACACTGATATGTACTAAAACTAGCACAGTAAGATTCCTAAAGTACAGTTAATTATTAACATCATAAAAACCTAATTCCTGTATGAATTCTATAACCAAGTACACCCTCTCTGTACTGTGCAAGCTGGTCCGAACACTGTCTTTTCAGGAGTCCCCAGAATTCATAAGCATTTCAAAGGTAGTCATGCCGAATTCCTTATTGAATTCTGCGGCTCTTCTGCACGGTCTTTCAGTTAGAGGAGACTATATGCACACACTCATCACAATTTTGAAAAGAATGGAAGGCCTTCATACATGTCAGTTTTTAGTTTTATCCAATCATTAATTTTCTGCAGAGTTGTTTTTTCTTGACTTAATATTTTTGCCAGTTTTTTCATTTTTTCTTCATTTCTTTCTATGTACTTCAACCCTTCCAACTGCAGCTGATTCAGTTTTTCATTTCGACTTTCATCTAGAGGTATGTTTTCACACATAACAGGATTAAATCTAAAATAGGTGTCAGGAGGTAACAGACCATCAAGCATTACATGGACTTCTGTTGAAACAAACAAAGAGGATAAGGCGAATCAAAAAAATTGAGTTATTCTGCAGTGATCTAATTTTATAATTACTAAAAATTATCCTATTTTAGGCAAATTACAAAGCCTTGCTTATTTCCACATTCCAGTTAATTAACAGTAAGAGTAAAGAATCCATAATATTGAATATGAAATGAAATTCATCTCCCAAAATATGCCATATAATTCTGCTAAATTAGCATCCCTGCTCCAGGACTCTCTTCTCTGTTTTTGATCATACTGTTAGCCATTGCTGAAATGCCTTTCCAACCTTCCTTTGTTTTTTAATTTCTTGAGATCATCTTTATTGAGGTATAATTTGCATATAATAAGATTCACTGATTTTAAGTGTCTAAATTGACGGGGTTTTGACAAATGTATACACTTGTGTGATCACCACAGCAATCATGACACAGCATTTAACGTCACCCCAACAGCTTCTTCGAGCCTCTTGATGGTTGGTCCTCGCCTTACTTTGCCTTTTCTAGAATTTCATATAAACAGAATCATAAATATATATAGCTCTTCTGTGTCTGGTTAGCTTCTTTTACTCAGCAAAATGCTTTTAAATACACGTTGGAGCATGCGTCAATAATTCCTCCCTTTTCATTGCTGAGTAGTAATCCACTGTACAGATATGACACAATTTGTTCTCTCCAGTCTGCTTCTCTTCAGTTTTTAGCTATCAGAAATCATCTTAAATCATTTTGTGGATATATGGTTCCATTTCTCTTGGGTAAATACTCAGGGATGAAATGGCTCATTCATACGGTAAAAGTTTATCTTAAGAACCGAAACACTGTTTTCCAAATGGCTGCACCATTCTGCATGCCAACTACTAGTGTATCTGAGTTCCCACTGTTCCACATCTTTGCCAAGACTTGGTACCGTCAGTCTTAATTTTAGAGGACCTATACTGGTATCTTCTAGTTTTAATTTTCATTTCCCTAAGGACACGAGACACTGAAAAGTCTTTCATGTACTTATTAGTCATCTATATATCTTTTTCAGTGAAGTATCTGTTCAAATATTTTTGCCATTTTTTTTCACTGAATTTTTTGTGTTTGTCTCTATGTATTTGTCTATAATGTAAGCATTTTCTATATATCTTGCATCTGATTATATATTTGGTTCTGATAATGGATCAAACACATATTTTACTAATATTTTATTTGTCTATATCTTGTCTTTCATTTTATTAAAAGTGTCTTTTGAAGAATATAATTTAAAACTTGATGAAGTCTAATTTATCTATTTTTCCTTTTATGTCCATGTTTTTTGTGTCCTACCAAAGGTTCTTTACCTAACCCAAGATCATTAAGATTTTCTTCAGGGTATTCTAGAAGATTTGCAGTTTTAACTCTTATATTTAGGTCTATGATCTATTTCAAGTTAGCTTTTGTATATGATGTGAAGCGTCAAGGTTCAGTCTTGAAAATATGGTTATCTAATTATCCCAGTACTGTTTGCTGAAAAGATTATCCTTTTCTCATTGAGTTATCTTTGTTAATAATCTTTTGAGCGTACATGTCTAGATCAGTTTCTGTACTATTAGGTACCACTGATCTTATGTCTATCTTTATGAAAATACCCCCCCCACCCCCGCTTACTGTACTAAAGCCATGAAATCAGGTCTCAGTCCTCCAACTTTGTTCTTTTTCAAAATTGTTTTGGTTATTCTAGGTCCTCTGCATATTCACATAAATTTTATAGTTATCTTACTAATCTCTACCTCAGAAAAAGCCCATTTTGAATTCTACAGCAGTTGCATGAAGCCTAAGATCAATTTGTGGTCTGCCCCCACAACAACACTGAGATTTTCAATTCATGAGCATAGTACTGATATACCGATTTCTTCAGGCCTTCTTTAATTTCTCTCAGTAGTGTTTTGTAGTTTTTACTGTTCAGGCCTTGCATATAATTTGTTAAACAGCTTCTTAAGTATTTAATATTTTGATGCTGTTATAAATATCTATCTTTGTATATATTTAATTTCAATTTCTAATTGTTCATTGCTAGTATGCAGAAATACAACTGATTTTTATTGACCTTATACTCTTCAACTTTGCTAAACTCACTTATTAGTTCCAGTAGTTTTATAGATTCCTTAGGATTGTCAGCATAGACAACTGTGTTGTCTATAAAAATTTATTTCTTCATTTCTAATCTATATGCATTTTATTTCTTTGTATTGCCTTGCTGCACTGAAAAGGACCTCCACTACAACACTGGCTGGAAGTGAGGAGACATCTTACTCTGCTCCTGATCCTAAGTACAAAGGATTCATTCAGTCTTTCACCACTAAACATGATGCTGCCTCTAGTTTTTTTGGTAGATGCCCTTTATCAGACTGAGGAAGTTCCCTCCTGTTCCTAATTTGCTGAAAGGTTTTATCATGAATGGATGATGAACTCTACCAAATGACTTTTCTGCATCTATTGAGATTATCATAAATTTTTCCTTTTTTTTAGTCTGTTCATACAGTGAATCATATTAAATTTTTGGAATGTTAACCAAACCCATATTCCTGAAATGAACCTTAATGGGTTATGCCGTATTCTCCTTTTTATATATTGCTGAATTCAATTCAATTTATTGGTATATTTTAAGGATTTTTGCATACATATTAATAGGGAATATTGATTGGTATTTTTATGTTTCTTTAATAATGTTTTTGATGTCAGGGTAATGCTGGCTTTGGTGTCAGGGTAATGCTGGCTTTAGAAAACGAGCTGGGAAGTATTTATTTCTCTTCTATTTTCTCCATGCGTTTGTACAGGATTGCTGTTAATCTTATCAACTGTATTTTTCATTTCAGATATATTTTTCACTTCTACAGATTCGATTTGGGTCCTTTCTTTATCATCTATTTCTCTCCTCATCATGTTCAAGTCTTCCTCTTTCTCATGAACATATGGAGCGTATTCAGAATAGCTACTGTAACATCCTTTGTCTGCCAATTCTATCATGTTTCATATCTAGGTCTGTTCTCATTGACTGGATTTTCTCCTGGTTAAGGGTATCTTTTCATGATTCCTTGTAGGCCTGGTAATTTTTTTGCGCGCCAAACACTGTGAATCTTACATTTGTGTGTGCTGGAATTTGTTGCATTCCTTTAAATGTTGTTGGATTTTATTCTAATAGTGGACGCTGTTAACTGGAACTTAATTTGATCTTTTTGAGAATTGCTCTGAAGCTGCGTTAGGGTGGATCCAGAGCAGCCTTCAGTCTAGAACTAATCTGATGCCACTACTGAGACAGTACCCTTCTGAGGACTCTATTGCATATCCCACATATTACAAGGTCTTTCTCATCTAGGTGATGGAAATTGGAGCTGCCCGGTCACGTGAAAGCCTCAAAGACTGTTCTATCAAATCTTTTCTGGGGTAATCTGCCTTGGGTAGTTTCCTCACATGCTTGCACGCAACACCTATCAGTACTCAAGGGGACTCCTCTGCATATCTCTAGAGCACTGTCTCTACAAAGCTGCCTTCTCTGTAGAATTTTGCCTACAAACTCTGGTTTCCTTGGCCTCCTTGAACCCCAGACTGTTTTCTGAACAAAGGACTGTCCTGCTTTCTTGAGTTCCCCACTCCCCATGCTACAGCCTAGAAACGCTTTTCAGGTAGCAAGCTGGGCAACTGCGCGATTACATCATTCATTTCCCTTCTCTCAGGGATCACTGACCTATGCCACCTGTCATCTAATGTCTGAAAACCATTGCTCTGTACAGTTTTCTAATGATTTAAAGTAGGAGGAAATATATGGTTCCTATTTTCCATCATGGCTGGAAGTTGAAGTCTTAACCCTCTTTTAAAATGTCCAAAACCTATGTATCTTTTTAGACCCATATCAAGTCTAATTTGCTTCTTGTAAATTGTCTACAGCAATCTAGTTTAGTTTGTCACAGTCTTAATCATCTGCAACTATTCACCATTTATTTGACAAATGATAACAGACTGAACAAATGAAACTGTTTTTATGTCAAAAGCCGTCTAGTATCAGCGATTACATATGTTTCACTCTAATCCTTCATTAACTAGAGTGTAAGTGTACGAAGTCAGCATTTCATACTTCTTGAAAACTTCAAATGAGCCCATCACATGGTTTGCACAAGTATACATATAAGTATTATGAGACTGGGTGATCAAAGCTATTTTTTTTTCTAAGAAGACTGCTTATGGTAAGAATATTTTATTGATTTGACAACAAAATTTCAGCTGGTTAAAAACCCAGAATGTCACCTTTTCTTGGGTTATCATTTAATAGATAAACGTCCTTAGTCGGGGAGCTTAAGAGCCTCACGTAGGCTAATGACTCAGTCAGTTAGATGACAGTATAGAAAGAATGAGATTCAGAGGCAAGGGGCTGTTAAGTGGTAACAATTCTTTTTACAGATTTAATAACAAATTTCATAAAGGATTTAACAATAACATAGTAAAATAAAATAAGGAGATCTAGACCTCAAGGCCCAAACTAGAAAGTCAAAGCATACTGACTGCCTACTATGTGCCAGGCACTGCAATCGACACAGTCAACTGGACAAGTTCCTGCTTACATTCTGGTGGGATAGAGAGAACATAGGCAATTAAACAAGCACAATAAATCCATAAGGAGATAAATGCTCTAAGAAGGGAAAAAAGAAGAAGCAGGATAAAGGGTTAGAGTGAGATGCTGAGGGAGTTACAAAGTAATCAGAAAAGGGCTCTCAGGGAAGTGACATCTGAGCAGAGACCTGAATGAAATGAGGGAAGGAATAAAGCATGTGTCTGGGGGAAGGCCTTACAAAGAGGAAACAACATTCCCTGAGGTAGGAGCCCTCTCAGAGTTCCAGTGTAGCTGGACACACGTTACAGAGGCGACACGTCTTGAGGCGGGGGAAGAGATGCATTCAAGGCTAGGTCTTTCAGGGCTTGGTGAATCTCAGTGAATGAGGCTTTTGGATTTTGTTTTATGTGTGATGGGAAGCCTAGAGGGTTTTAAGCCGGGTAAAGACGTGATTTAATTTACATTTTAAAAGGATCACTTGGGCCTTTATATGAAGACTAGATTACAGGGGCAGCCAGAGTGGAAGTAAGGACTTATTCCAGTTTGCCTCCACATTACTAAATAATCAAATTCCATAAGGACTCTGATTCTATCCCTGTTATCATGTGTTTATCTGAACCAACCTGACTCCTTTCCTTTTCCCTGTTTCTTAACTTAAAAGTCTCTAACCAAGCCTTTGTGCTACCCCTGCTTCAGCTACTTCTCCAGTAGGAAGGAAGCAAAGGTAGCACTGGCTCCCACACAGAGAAGTCACTACAGTAGGGTTAGTACTTAGAAAAAAATGAGTGAAGAGAAAGAGAAACAATGAAGACCTGCTCCCACGTGCTTCCTAATCCTACAATTCAGACATAACAACATACTCTTTGCAGTGAGCAACAGCATATTCTACTGAAAACTGAATTCTAGAAGGATGTTAAGGCAGCAAATAAACAGACTAACCTTCTGTGTCTGTGGCACTGTTGATAACATTAGACAGTTTGGTTTTCAGGCTTGTGTACGTCATGGTGTTTCTCACGTCACTCTCATAACGTCCAGTGCCCAAGGATACTATGCACTCTAATGGGACGTCTGGCCAAAGACATTTACACTCATGCATTGCTAATGCTGACGGGTTATTCAGGAGCAAGCCTCCGTCCTGAAAAACAGAAGGCAAGCAAATATAAGACAGAACTCTTTGAAGTGAAATTCTCTTTTACCAATAAGAAAACAAATTATATTTTCAACAGTTTGAAATTTACTCACCAGGAAAGCTGAACTATGTAATAAACTGAACAAATTATTTAAAAACAAGAGATTCCTTTCAAGTGAATTTACTTTATATACTACAGCTGCAAAGAAGTCATGAAAACTCACTGGTTTCGCTGGCTTTATTAAACTTTCCTGTTACAAAAGTTCTCTGAACTTCTTCTTGGATTGCTCTACATATTTTGCTCAAAACTACTGAAATGAACTGAATTACTTTTTAAAGATTGTTATCCTTGGTTAGTGGTTAACACAGATTCTATATAAAATCTAACAAAAGAATTGTAGTTCTACCAAACAAATAAGACCAGTTCTTTCACAAGTGGAATCTAACCAAATTAACTTATTTAAGTTGAAATCTTATTAACAATACAACTTCAAATTATCAAATTTATTTACTGCAAGTATAACCTAAACAAAGTAGGCAAACTTTATATTTCTAAGCATTTATCAATAATCAATATTATTCTGAAGAACTTCACAAGAAGGGTAAAACATGCTGATAGAGTACTATAAAAATGTAGTAAAAGTATAAAACTGAAGATAAGTATTATATGATATCGCTTATATGTGGAATCTTAAAAAAAAAAAAAACACAAATGAACTTATTTACAAAATAGAAATAGACCCATAGACATAGAAAACAAACATAGTTACCAAAGGGGAAAGGGGAGGACAGGGGAAGAATAAATTAGGAGGTTGGGATTAACATATACACACCACTATATATAAAATAAACAACAAGGGCCTACTGTATAGCACAGAGAACTGTACTCAACATTTCTTAATAACCTATATGGGAAAAGAATCTGAAAAAGAATAGATTTATATAAAAATGTATAACTGAATCACTTTGCTGTACACCTGAAACTAACAAGACACTGTATATCAACTATACCTCAATTAAAAAAAATTTCAAAAAAAAGTATATAACTAGTCTCACATTCCTGGGATAAACCTCACTTGGTATTAGTATATCCATTCAATTTTTTTTTCTTTTATTAGTATATCCATTCAATTTTGAAAAGCTATAAACTGTTGGAAATTATTCCTTCTAATAAGCCCAAATCTCCCTCCCTGTAACTTGTACCTATTATTTCCAGATTTGTATTCTGAAGCTATGCAAAATTCAACATCTTCTAATCCTATGGTCTGGCCATTCATGAATTATTTGCAGTTTTCAAAAGGAATCATTTTCCTGCCTTCATGCCTCTGCACATGCTGTCAACTGAAAACACTCCTTCCCCACAGCCCCTTCCTTTGCTCAGCTCCCACTTATTCTTCAAAACATGGTACAAGAGTCATGTATTCCAGCAAGAACCTAACTGAAATAATCCCAACCTACTTAGTAGAAAACGAATCCACTTCTACTGGAAGATAAGACAATGCTGAATTCTGTGCTAGTACATGAAAAAAGGATTTTGAAAAAACATGTCTTCCATAAGAATAGGAAGAGAAATGCAACCTAAAATTGTCACGCAGTAATGCAGTACATATTTTAAATGAAGGTACCATTATTATACTAATTCAAAGATTTGGGGGCAAAGATATAAAATGAATTAAGTTTTTTTTTTCTTGTGGAATACTTATTTTATCAAAATTCTTTTTCAATGTACTAGTACAGTAAAATTATAGCAATCTAGGATTTTTGCCAAATGAACGATTTTGTATAGCAGAGTTTTCCTTGGAGCAGACTGTATGTGTGTGTAATACATGGTATAATATTTTTAAAATAAAACACTTTTTGCAATAAGCCATATATATACTTTTTAAAAAGAATATAATAATGGTATTTCAATTTTTTTTTTTTTTTTTGAGGATTCAGGACGGTAGGGGAGAAACACAAATTAGGAATACTGACTCTTCTAATGTCAGCTCCTCTACTCACTAGCTCTTTGGTAGAGACCTCATGACTTTTAAGTCCCTTCCAGTTCCAAAATTTTATGATTAGGTATTGTGCTGAGTATACATACATGTATAATTTAAAACGGTCTCAATGGCAACTTATTTTAGTACTGACCCTAAAACTTTAAAAATTAAGACATGTAGCAACCTAACCTCTAGGAGTATGCCACTGTCTTCTTACAAAACCAATTAGTGAATCAAAGGATCAAAGAGACTTCTCCCAAGTGTTTTCTTTTCCTTATGGAAAATCATCTACCCACCATCATCAATATTAGTGTTTTTTGGCCTGAAGGCTCCATTAAAAGCACCATGTAGCATTTTGCCCTACTAATGAAGCATACTGCTGTTACTGAAATTTCTCATGGGATGTGAAGGAGAAACACCCCTCACCTTTCTGTGAACTTATGCCCAGTTATTTTGGGGGGAGGAGTAGTATCTATTTAGCAAATCATATTCAATCATAACTTCTCACTTTAAGCCTTACCAAAACAACTTTCTCAAAAACATATATCTCCAATAATACTCTGGTTGGATCCGTGAGATTACACTAGAAGGCAGCAATACGGAAATGCTGCAAAATGCTGAGCACACTTCCCAGAAAAAGTTAATCGGCTCTTCATGTATAGAACCTGGGGCTAAAGGTCCTTCCTCATGGCATCCGTCATTCATCCCCAGGGTGTAGCTTTATGATCTCTTGGATAACAGGGCTGTGTGAACACTTAGAAAAGCTGTGTTGTCGCATGTTTTCCTTACTTGCTTTGATCTCCATTTTAGGGTGGGTTGTTTGCTACCATTTCCAATTCAATCTCTACCTTTCCAAGCTGCCAATCTCCACTGTTCTCTAACTACATCTCTTCAAAGGAAAGTCTTATGTTTCCACATTTGTAACTTTCATGAGAAAAGACTACCTTTTAAAAGACATCTCCTGTCAACAGGGGCACATTTATTCATAGGCCCACCATATTTCAGGTCTTGGGCTCTTTTCATAAATGTCCCACTGAGGCTGAGATGTGCTTAAGTTGGGATTGTCTCCAAATCCTAAAGACTGAAGAAAGCTAGTCTGTGAGTGGCCCCAGGTCTGGGATAGAGAAAAAGAAGGGAGGACTGTGTTCACCTTGTTTGCCACCTGACTTGGCAGCAGGTGTCGTAAGGACAGTGAAGCTTCTCTCTCCTGTCTAGGCTCAGAAAGAGGGAAATTTGCACCAGAAACAGAATGAGGAAACAGCAGCACACATGCTAGCATGACACTTATCTTTATCATGGATTCAACAGACTTAATTCCCAGTGTACAACTTAGTAATACAGTTAAATGCTATCGTTATATAGTAAAATCATTCCTAAACTCAAAGTAGTATGGAAGAGAATATATACAAAAGACCAGAATCCTACACTAAACATATCAAATAACAAGTTAAGATTGTGAGAAGTAAGTCTTCATGATACCAAGTAGATTGCTTTTGTTCATTCATTAAAAACTTAGATGTCCATCAATCTATGCCTGGCCAAAAAGCATGCAGTGACTATAGCTTTGGGGACCACTATCCTTGTGTGTGCTGAGTTTGACAGCAGATGAACTGAGACTCTATCTGCTGAAACTGATCACCGTGGACAGTGGAACTAGTTTTTAGCGCCACTAGGCCCGCTTTCCTCAAAGAACCAGTAGGAACTAAATTCACATGTCATTTGAAACTCCACGTGCCTTGTTACCGTGATGGCATTCAATTCTCTGAGCTTCCCTGCCACTGACACAGTCCTTCACTCCTCCCCCTCATCCTAAACCCTTCAACTGTGCTCTCTGGGACTGTCGGAACTCCCAATGTAATCTCACCTTCTTCTGAAAGTGCTCTCTTCTCTGACTGAACAGAAATGTGGCTCTTCCCTGACATCATTTCCCAGGAAGTGCTGATTCTTTCACATCTCC
Organism: Hippopotamus amphibius kiboko; assembly: GCF_030028045.1. Classification (NCBI taxonomy): domain Eukaryota; kingdom Metazoa; phylum Chordata; class Mammalia; order Artiodactyla; family Hippopotamidae; genus Hippopotamus; species Hippopotamus amphibius. The sequence goes on along the minus strand of NC_080189.1, from coordinate 83,915,767 downwards.
TATCCATCAGTGGCTAGGAGGAGGGACAGTGTCTTATTTGTTTTAGCATCCCTTCCAGACATCATTAGTCCTAATCCACTTGGGAAATTCATGCTCTTTAAAGGCTGTGCTGTTCAGCTAAGCCAACACTTCCTCATCACTGTTGTCACCTAGCAACTGCCCCAGTCAACAAATTAGTCAGCACCTGGCTCACATACTTTCCATCTATCCCATATAGAAAGGGGTGGAAATTCTTTTTATTACCGCATGTGACTTCACATCTTTATAACACCTTAGACTCTCAGTTCTTAACCTTATCTTCAGAAAAGATTCTTTTATCCGCTCTCCAAGATCACACATTAGCTCTTGTCATCAAAATAATTGGAATCATGCAGTACGTGATCTTTGGGTCTGGGTTCTTTCACCTGGAATAATGCTTGTGAGATCCATGCATGTCACTGTACATGTCAGTAATTAATTCCTTTCTAGTGCTGAGTAATACTTCACTACTCGGATGTATCACAGTTTGTTTACCCATTCACCACTTGAAAGGAACTATTTGCAAGTTTAGTTATCTACATATCTGTTGAAAGTCATGAACTGGCTAGGCATTTGTATTATTTAACTGAAAAACCTACTTGGACTCATTAAGTGTGGATAGTAATAAGCTATTTCCTAAAGGCTTTCTCAAATACAAATTGTATTTTAATCCTTTCAACTTTTTCCTTTGTTTCCAATTAATATGAATGATACACTCCCTGTATTTCATTTCTAATTCAGCAAAAAAAGTTATTTCTTTTATTAAATTATTATCTTAAATTCTATGGTTATACTCTGTGTAACTTCTAATCAACTGGGGATTTTAGATGAAACACTTCTTCATTACTATAAAGCTATAAAGAAGGATTAGAGAAGACAAAAAGGGGAGAAAAGAAGGGGCAAACAAGGTTTAGCAAGAATTGATAATAGTAAAATTAATCCCACATCAAAAGTTGCCAAGTTTTCAATGGTTTTAATAGCCATGCTTCAAATTAAATTTCTGTTCCTTAAACTCTACTTGCTTTCCATCAAAAAAAGTGCAGAAGTTAACGTTTTTGGTACTCACTTTAGCCCAGTGGTGAGGCATACTACCTTTTAAGCTCCGCTTTAGCCTACACTCATCAGATGTATCTTCTATCAGTCAATTAAGAGGCTAATGTCATGTCTATGGTATCTCCTGAAGCCTTTCCATTCACTACAGTATTCATACAGTTAGTTAGGTACTGTGTACCTGGTGTTTGTCAGCCAATGCTCATGCTAGGTGCTGAGGTAAAACAGACTTGAAAAGTAAACTTACTAAATACACTGATACTTATCTTTTAGAGGTACACACGGGATTGTGTTTTACCTGCAGTACATCAACAGCCTAATATTTAGATATTTTTATTGCTTTTAATGTATATTTAATCATTTCAAATCATAAATCAGAATTTATACCAGATAATAACCACTGGACAACATGAATGCCTCCTAATCATCTCATCTTATTTTTTTAGGGTTTTATTTTTTTTTATTTTTTTAAGAAACGTTCTTTTTCTTTTCAGCTGCTCTGCACAGTTTGCAGGATCTCAGTTCCCCAACCAGGGACTGAACGCAGGCCGTGGCAGTGAAAGTGACGAATCTTAACCACCAGACCACCAGGGAACTCCCAACAGGGTTTTTTAAAAATTTGTTTTTTATTATGATAAAATATGTGTAATATAATATTGGTCCTTTTAACCATTTTTAAGGTTATAATTCAGTGGCATTAATAACATTCAGAATGTTTTACAATTATCACCACTATTTTCAAAACTTTTTTATCACCCAAATAGAATCTGCAACCATTAAGCAGTGACTCCCATCCTCCCCTCCCCATCCTATTTCTATTCCAATCAACTATTCATTCTTTATACGTAAACTCCGAAGACTTCTTTGTAAAGCCAATTCTGACAAAATAAATCACATCTTTTACACTCCTTCTTAACCCTGTACATATTTTTTTTAAATTTTTTAATTTTTTTAATATTTCTTGAAACACATCTGTTTCCTATTCTTTTTTTGTTGTTGTTCTTATTTTTATTTATTTTTTCTTTTCTTTTATTTTTTTTAATTTTTTGGGGGGTACACCAGGTTCAATCATCCGTCCCTACACACACATCCCCGCACTCCCTCCCCTCCCCGACCCCCCCCTTGAGTTAACCCTGTACATATTTTTATTACTGAATTTATCATCTCATTCTATCTATAACTCTTTATATTCTTCTAGTTTGAGCTATTTGAGGGTGGGATCCAGGAAACACAAACATCATGCTGGCGATCATTAAAAACCTTCATACTGTTTATGGTTAACATAGTGCCTGGTACTGCGTAACCACTCACTACATTTCTGTCCAGTTATAATGAAAATTATTAGTTGTGGTCTGGCACAGAAATAATTTAGCACAGAAAATGCTAGGCAGGCTCTTTCTGCTAAAACACTCTATCTGGAAGGTTTATATGAAATATCATAATTTGTTTTATATTAATGTATGCTGAGTGCTGAACTTAACCTTTTAAAATGTAAATAAGGCCTAAAAGAAATAATATATTAGAATCTGTCATCAAAACCTTCAGCACAAGCTAATTTATCAGGATCTTTCTCCAAAGACAGTAAATAAATGATTTAATTTTGAAGGTGGAGATGGAGACAGATAAGAGAGCAGGGATATGCATATGACCAAATTCATCCAGTTGTATATACCAAATATGTGTAGTTTTTTGTATATCAATTTTACCTCAATAAAGCTGTTAAAAAAATAGAAAAGGGGTAATTTTGTGTAAAAAGTATTATATCAAGATAAATATGATGCTACTTGGGTTTGGGGAGAGAAATAATACATGGGAAGCTACTCCAAAAGAATTCTTCCTACTTTATAATTTCCTAGAACATCTAATAAACCTTGTAATACTGTAATAACATTCTTCTCTTTACAGACAAATGAAATCTACCCATCTACTGACTCATACCTCTTAATTACATACAGCATTACTTTCAGTAACTGTTCAAATAGAACATAAATGTATAATTTACACTTTACCTGATTCCAAAAAGGATATGAACTTACATTAAAACATATGTCAGATATGACAGTTAAAAAGGATTTTAAAAATGAGACTGGAAATACTGAATATAATTATTCTAAGAACTAAAGATAAGAGGATTGTAATAAGTATATTTTAGTTTTAAACTTCTTGGCAACTTTTGAAGGGTTGGAAGAGAACTTTGCTTAAACGTTTTCTTTGTTTAAGCAATTAAGATTATTTACATCTTATAATACTCTAATCAACCTTTCACGGTTTCTTTAGAGGAGAAAAATATCCCATTTCTTCCTCAAGTATCCAGAAAAGAATATGCAATAAGAAAAATATTTGCTTAAATATACTTTGCTTAGACTCCAGATTCCATCTGAATATTCTTAAGTTAGATGTGCCAGTCTTTCTGGAATCAAGTCACTGATTTACATGAAAGTATATTCTCTGTATATGTGGTTATGTGCATTATTTTTAAATTATTTTATTTTTGTTTATTTATTTTTTTACTTTTCTGGCTGTACTGCGTGGCATGAGGGATCTTAGTTCCCTGACCAGGGACTGAACCTGCACTCCCTGCAGTGGAAGCATGAAGTCTTAACCACTGGACCGCCAGGTAAGTCCCTAGTTTCTAATTTTTTTAAATTGAAGTACAGCTGATTTACAATATCATGTTAGTTCCAGGTGTACAGCACGATTCAGTTATATATATACATATATATTTTTTTTTTTTCAGATTCTCTTCCCTTGTAGGTTATTACAAAACACTGAGTATATTTCCCTGTGTAGTTACATGCTTTAAATAAAATTTATGTAAGAAGTTATTTTAATCTGTAGCTCAGTCTAAGTTCAAAGATTATGGTCACCAAAATAAAAACTGCTACTCATGGAAAGGAATATCACTAGTTTATCTGAAATGGAAAAAGAACCACAGGACTGAATTAAACCTTAGAACTATTTCCTCTTAGATAAAGAACAAAGAGCAAATGAGATAACTGCTTTTGGAGTCTGGGAACACACGCTCCTGAAATGCAGTAACTTATCATTTGCGATTTTCACTAGTATTTGGCGTAACTGCAATTTTGTAGCATGACAACCATCTTAAAGGTGTAAGTATAATATTTCCGAATACATTGTTATTTCTCCATTTATGACACGGTGAAAATACTATGGGATATGGAGAAATCGTTGTTACAAACATCAAGATACACATTAAAATAAAATTTTTATTTTGACCAATAAGTCCTGAAATCAATGTCAGAAAGAACTTTACAGCTAGCACTTTCTGCCCTGAGGGGGTGGAATAAAGCAGAGAGAGGCGAGAAGGGGAAGTGCCTTACATAACTCCGCAATGACAGATCTGAACAAGTAGGAAATAGTCTGCACTGACTCCAAAGAAGAAAGGAACCCATTTTAATTTCTCAACCAAAAAGATTATGATATTACTTCTGGTAAGACAAAAAGAAAATGGGATAGCCGAATATAACATTTAAAAATATATCTAAGCTGTTACATAAAATTATAGGAGAAAATAAAATTGATAAAATGTTTTAGTTATTATAACACTGACATACGCAAATTAAAATTATATACTTGATACGTAGTTTATATAGATCTATGAGCTTTTGAACAACATCCAAAAATCCTTGTTAAAAATATAAAGTTTTATTCTCAACATATATCTGAATACCAAGTAAATACCAGTGAGTGGAGAGGAGAGTTAAGGTTATTGACTCCATCAAAGGAGACTGATATTAAGGAGGACAGCACATAAAAAACTAAGCATATGTTGAAAACATGTATTTTGGAAATAGCTCAAAAGCTTTGCTGACTTTTTTTTAATCATTTAGTATAAGTTATGAGTTAAGATTTTCATAAATAGTAGAAAAACGTGACACGGAAAAAATTTACGATAAATAAATGAGTGTCACAGAAAAAGAACACATCATTCAACATTATATAATGTTCAACTTAATAGATCATTTAGCCATAAATTTTAAAATAGTATAATTATATATACATCCTAACTCTGTCACTTAGTTGCAACCCTAGTCCAGTTACTCAGCTTTCCTTAACAATTTCTCATTTGTAAAATGGAAATCACTCTACCTGCCTCGTAAGCAGTGAGGATTAAATGAATAAACACATACAAAGGACTATATAGGTGTCTGGCACCTAGCTAACCTAATGAGTGTTTACTCTTATTATTTTATTACATCCTCTCCTTCAAAATACATCCACCAAAACTGTCAAAGAGACTGCATTCTGCATTTTCAGGGACTGTGTTTCACTTTTATTTTTTATCACATTTGGAAAGGCAAGCACACATACTATACTTCATTTTCCCATCAAATTAAAATTATCATAACTGGCCATGAATCACATTACAGAAGATACAAACAAATATTTCCTAAAATATGCTCTCAAGCCAAAAGGCTTGATAATTTAAGGAAAACAAACAAGTAAAAATATCGTGTACTGCAAGCATACCTTTTGCCACATGGAGACATGAGCAAAGTCTCCTTGGTGGATCCTTCTGTAAATTCAGTCAACACTTAATAAGCACCGATTCTTCTTAACTGTGTGAAGTTTTAGAAGACAAGCCACACAGTCCACTTACCTGATGAAGATCATTTCCCAACGCATACTCTGCAAAGTAGCCGGGAGCAGCGGATGATGCTCTAATGGCCTGCCACATTTTATACTGACAGCCTCCCAAATAGTGAGAGTTGACTCCAGGGAAATGTCCATAGTTTCTGAACACAAAGGCTTTGGGCGTTATCCCTCTGTTCACTATGGTACTTACTGCAGCTACCTAGTGAATTAAAAAGTGAACAATACACATTGTAAGCAGCAATATTTGGGAACTGTAAACATTAAGTATTATTTAGCAGTATGAACGAACAACCTACAACTCTACCCAACAAACCTAATGTTAAGCAAAGGGAAGCAGATCCTTTTAAACAGGTATTTCTTCATGGGAAAACAGAAGCAAGGGCCGAGACAATTGTGAGAAATGCATTATAAGAGAACAATAATAAAAGATATTTTTTGACTACTGCATACATGATTTGATTAGCTACTTAAAAAGACATTCAAGAAAGCAAAAATATGTAGACCTTTATATAATGGATACTGCAGTAGCAGCAATGAATAAAAAGTACTTAAAGATGATTAAATATACTATTTTCATATCATTTATAAATCAGTCTTTGTTTCTGTGCTCTTTGAAAGCATTATGACTTTAGTAACTAAAACTAACACTAAACAAGCTCTTAAGGCTTTTTGATCGTAACTGGTACCCGGGTCATTTTTTTTTAAATTAAAAAACATGTTTATCACCTAGGGTCTCAAATTTTTCTCAATGTCAGTTGAATTTATGTAAAGTATGATGTATCTGTTAATGACCTGCAATATAAATTTAAGAGGCTGAAAGGTATTGGTGAGGGCTAAGTTGTTAGGGCTCCATGCCAGCCCTGCCAGGGGCCTGTGTGCTTTGCTATTTTATAAACCAAAGTCACATTCCAAGTTCCTGTGAGTGACCCAAGTGTGTTTCTAGGTCACTGCGGATAAGAGCTGGCCATGCACTAAAATTTGAGGGTCTTTCCATTAGTTGGTATACAGGCAGGCTCAAATAAGAAATGTGTGGGCGGCTGCCTCATTTATCATGTGCAGATTACTGTTTGAGGTGGCTGCAGTTCCCCGACACCTACTCTATTCTTTTTTTTTTTTAAGTCAGAAATTCTCACAAATTTAAGAACAAGCAAACAAACAAGAAGCCCTGAAGACACAAGAGAATAGACAAGTGGTGTAGCGTGCAGCCTAGGGCCCTCTCCAATAAGCTAGTGCAATCTCCGTGCTCTGATGGAGCTACCCCTCCAGCCTCACTGCGCACACTGCCTTTGGATTCCTAGGTGCCAGCCTTCAGGAACTCCTTCCGGGCCTGCATTTCTCCATGGCTTCTCCTGTACATACTGTTCCCTTTGCCAGGAAGGCTTTTATGAGCCTTCACACTGAGACCCCAAAGCCCATGTCCTTAGAGCAGCCTTCCCTCACGTCCCTGTAAATACATGCTTTCAGAGAACTATTTTTGTGCTGCATAGCACTTATTTCAGGAAAACTGTATCCCATTTGTGTGATCATTTGATTAATGCTTACGTTGCCCAACTGGACTGTAAATTCCATGTCTGCATTTACTCACTAATGTATCCAAAGTGCCTATCATGGTGCTGGCACATTAATTATGGGGTACATAACTAATATCTAAAGGATGAATGAAAATATGTGTAAGCAAGAATGAAAGAGCAACAGAGGGAGCTGTATTTGACTTTTTATGGTTACAGTTGGTTGTCTAAGAATAAACACAACCTGCATGGGATTTCTGGGTACATAAACCCTGATTCATTAATCAAATAACAAATTTTATTAAAGAACACAAACTCAAGCAATAGTTAGATCACTGAGTTTCAAACCAAGTAAATAAAAGAAGCCAAACCGAGACATTCTAGTGACATTAACATTTTAAAAATTGGGATTCCATTTGTATATTAATTTAATATTTATGTAAGAGGCACACAAAGTTTCTTTTAAAAAAATATATGGGAGGAAATACCACAATTTTCCTTAAATCCCTAGATTTGATCAACCCTATAATAAAATAATTCTTTATCTTCAGTCTGAGTCTTTCATGTTCTTAAACTGTTATACTTTTACTTGATATAGAAAAGGTCCAGTGATCACATTCTATATCATCACAGAATGACTCAGTATATAAGGAATCAATATACTCTATTAAAAGAGGTTCCTAATAAATGTTTTTGCCTTAATAAAGGGCCTTCAGAATAAATCTGTTCACCTGCCCTTCAATTCCAACTATGTTTTATATTTACGAGACTCTACACTTACCTTAGGACATGTGGGGTTTCTTGCTGTTTCAATCATTAGTGAAGATCCCATTCTATCCCTTTATTAAAGGAGAAGAATTAAATTATATAAAAATTTTATTTCCCAACATTAGGGAACATACACCATGCAATTACTATTGGCTCGTGGCTTGTCAAAACCATGCGGGATATAAAAGTAGTGTAAGAATCTCCTCTAGGAAGCTTATAATCCAACTAATGTGCATAAAACAATATATAGTTATCTATTAACCCCTGAATCAAACTGCAAGTGTCTATAATTCGGTGGGCTGGGGACAATCAATACAGGCTGCAATATCTGGAAAAGATGCATGGAGGTGTAGCTTAAGAAGGACAGCAATAATGGCACGAAAACACATTACAAGCCAGGACACGTGCAGAGTAAAGGCACAGAGGTACAACAAATCTGATGTTTTCAGAGTCCTCCTGACAGGATAAAGGAACTGTGTTGAGATAAGACTGCAGAAGTACAGCAGACTAGTTACAGAGCAGTCTAAAAACCAGATCAGGACATTTAAATTTCAAACTGGTTTTAGCAATTCATAGCCTATGTCACCCCTCGAAAATGTTTTTTAAATCATCTGAGTTGACATTTGAATTACTGCAATGTTATAGTAATTATCCTTGGGCAGCAATTTTCACAATTCTATTATAAGGAAATTTTATTTCAGTGCAGATTTTTTCCAGACTTAAAAATTACATATTTTTTCCCCTGTACTGAACATAAAGACTATGATTTTTTTTTTTTACAAACCTGCCTCAATTAAAAAAAAAGAAAAAACCACTTTGCTAATGACCTTTTTTTCAAATGACACTCATGTTTCTCAACTAGAATATTAGTGAATTTCACATATTTACAAATTAGATAGTAATCTACTCTTTATTGTCTTTTATAAAAACAATGGAAAATGCTTTCTAAAATGGACCAGATCTTTGTCTTTCCCAACCTGATCTATGTATCTCTTCTGCATGAAGATCAATGCAATCTATTCTCCTAAGGTCTTTACCTTTTCACAGAAATCTTGCTGTAAAATTGGGACAGAGATCCTGGAAGCATGCTGCTTTCACACTTCAAGCAAAGTTCACATTTATTTTTTGTTTAAACCCTGATTTTATCTAAAGCTAAAATGCTTTAGTGAATTGTTATGAATATAAATTTGAAGAGAAAATCAGAAACATTAACTGCTTATTTTAGAGATGTCAAAATAAAAAAAAAATTATCAACATTCCCAGATTCTACTGATGCTATAATTAAAAACAGTATCCCTCTAATAACACAAAATCATTATCACAGGGAAAAAAAAAACATAAAAATGTTCTCAATAAATAATGAGAGGAAAAAAATGACGAAAAAGGCCAGGGAGTGGATGTGTTAGAGCATAACAGGGCCCTCACTGAATCACACTTGCTGAATTCCATACCCTTGTATACAGCCCCTTCCCACACAGACCCTGGGTTTGAGTGGCTCTGGTCAATGGGACATCAGCAAACATGCCACTAAAATGAGGCTTGGTAAGTCCTCATGCACTGGGGCTTGCCCTAACTGGAACTCTGAGACCACCATGATGAGATGAAGCCCAGGACCAGAAAGACCAGCTGTCCCAGGCATCTCAGCTGAGCTGCCCGCCAGCAACCAGGAGTGAGTGCAGACAAGACCAGAAGAAACGTCCAGTCACACCACAGAATCATGAGACTTAATCATGACCTTAAAAAATAAGCTTAATTAAATCTTAGGACTAGAAAATAACAGAAAGATTTACCTGATTTCAAAGTAGAAAAGACGTTCTGAATATCAAAACAAAGTTCAAAATTAAAGGAAAAGATCTGACTGATGATTTTATAAACTCCTCCACATTAAAAAAGTGTTAACTAAAAAGCCCGTTTTCAACAAATCAACAAATGGTTAATACATTTATAATACAGTGAGCAACGCCCTGGTAGGAAAATGAGCAAATATTAAGCTCTTGAAATCCACACACAAAACAGATATAAATAAAAAACAAAAAATGTTCAAAGTCATCAATAACCAAAGTGATGCAAATTGGAAATGCCAGTTTAAAAATCTCTCAAACTGACAAAGTTTTAAAAATTAAAATGTTTGGTGGTCATAAGTATTTCATGAAATGGAAACACAAATTAATGTTGGTGGGTAAGCTGGGAAAACTGTTTTGAAGAACAATTTGGGTATGTAAGTGTGTATATATAATCTATCTTAAAAACAATTTCTTAAAACAGGTATACGCTCTAACCCAAAATTTCACTCAAGAAGTTTACCTTAAATATACAACCAGAGATTTAAGTAGAGATGTAGGATATCCACCTAAACTTTATTTTGAACTGTAAAAATATCTGAAATATCCTCCTTTTCCACTAGGGAATTTGTTAAATAAAAAACAGTACATCCGTAAAATGGATAGTGAACAACCATTAAAACAAACCTCAAAAAACATTTAACAACATAGGAAACCAATCATGATAAAATGCTAAGTGAAAGTGCAAGATACAAAACTACACGTGCATCATCATCCCGCTTTTGTGAAGGGGGTGAACACAAATGCACATTCACAGCATCTCACACACACACACACAGACACTTATTTATCTCCAAGAAATTCTAGAAAAATGTACATCACCATGTTAGTAGTGCTTTTGTTCTTGGTAGGATTATAAGTTGTTTTCACTTTTTTTTTTTTTTACACATTCTCTATTTCCTATATGATTATTTTTAAAAGCCATAAACATTGACCCAATAATTATGCTTCTTATAAACTAACCTACTGATACATTTTGAAGTGTGGGCAGAAATGTAAATTTTCCTACCACTGTATTGTTCAGAATCACAAAAAATCAAAAATAACATAAATGTCCCAAATATAAACAGTTAAGAAAGTATGGCACTGTAGAATGTAGTGTAGTCTTTTCAAAATTTGCCAGGAAATTTTCATAAAGTTGAAAAAAGGAGAAAAGATAGAAAATTATAATTACAATATAATTTCCACCGTATGAAACATATATGAAAATGTACATAGCTTAGGAAAAAAATTAGAAGAAAATATATTGCAAGGTCTATAGCTCTAAATAAGACTGTGGGTGATTTTAAGTTTCTACCATATGCTTATATTTTCAGAAAGTGAGTATAATGGCTTTGCAGTATTTTGGAAAAAAAAATGCTTAAAAATCATTAAATCTTTTAGAAGAATATGTGCTAACGACTTGAGAAAGACTCATAGTACTACGTCATTTTAAATAAGGCCCTTGAGCACATGAGGATTTTGGTATCCTAGGGGGTCCTGGCACCAATCCCCCAAGGATACCTGGGGAAACTGTATGCTACAGAAAAGCAACAGGTGCAAGCATGTCCTATATACAATATGGTCTCAAGGTTTTAAAAGGCAATTGCAACTTTTACATGCAAATCTCATGTGAACCCAAGAAAATAGTGAATAGAATACAATTCACCAAAATATTAACAGTGGTTTCCTATAATTAGTGAGATCAATAATTTAATATTCTTCTTTACATTTTTCTGCATTGTTAAGATAAAATCAAGACATTTTTAAAAAGAATAAGTCCAACTTACTTAAGAATGTTTTCCCATGTTTGACTGTCATAAAATGCGTGGCTCCAACTCATTTTGACTGTTCCAACAATGACATTTTGTGAAAACACATCTGATCCCAGTTTTCGATAGAGCTCCTCACATTCATCCAGGGGCATATGAAACAATCCCAACATGAATGCCAGGACAGCACCTGAAAGAAAGGACCCTTAGTTTCCGTCAGCACCGCCACTATAATGCTTAAAAGATCTCATGAGTCATAGACTTGGTTAAAATTTAAGCTCTGATACTTTTTAACTGTATCACCCGAGACAAGCTACTTGACCTTCCAGAGCCCCAACTTTTTTCATCTGTAAAATAAGGATATAACAATAACTAAAATGCACACGTTCTTACAATACTGAGAGGACACATGCGGAGAGTGCGGCCAGGCCTCGATGAGGACTCAGTACATACTAACTGCCGATGATGACGGTGACTCAGAAATATATAAAAATGTGTTGTTTTACATCAAATCAAATAGTATGTAATTAAGATATGCTGGTAGAGAATGTCCTCTCTAACCTTAACAGATTGCTTAGTTTCAGTCACAGAATACAGTGTATTTGACAACTTACCAATTCATTACAATAATTACTCCTTCATGTTGGTCCCGGGAACCAATGTAATAAATAAAGAAATTAGGTCTCTGGGATGTCTTTTTAAACAGCTGATTTCATACCCTGGCTGCAACTGATGGGACACACTGCCACCTAGTGTGCCTAAATGGCACAACCCCGAACTAAGGAGGAAAGGGGAAGAATGCTTTGGGAGATGGGGAGACGGTGGAAGGGGCAAATACCTGTGTAGTATCACTGTTTATACTGGAATTATGAACAAAGAAGAAAAACAGGAAATCACTATCATAATGTATTTTAAATATTTGATGTATTTTATTCTTAGTCTTACTCTAGTACAAGATGTCAGCTTGTTTTAAAATACATTGTATGGCATAACTATATAATAGAAATTCTTACTTATCAATTTGCAGAAAACATTTAATTAACACAACCTGCCAAAAAAATTGCTTTTAAGTAGCACTAGTATAAATATGAACAGATATTAAAAAAATTTTATTGAACAGGTAAAGACATTACCTTAAAACTAAATGTATATTTTTTAACTTTATAAAAACTAAATGTGTAAACAAACTTTCTATATTAGAATATACAAAATGGAAAAAAAGAAAGGAAAGTTATAAGCACTATGTTATAAGTTAAGGTTAACAAAAGCTAGCAGACACAATGGAAAAGATATCTTGTGATAAGTGTAGAAATGTATATGTTACATAAACACTCTACTCCATGGATCAATCTCTGATTTAAAATTCTCTTTATTAGGACCCACCTACTACCAACGGTGCCAAAGCAAGAAGTTAGCTTGCAGATACGTTTAAAGGTTTGAACTGCTAGGACCATTTGAGAATTTAACAGAAACAGCCAGGGTAACAGCTCCAGGAAAAAACACCAAGACCACTTGCCCTGGGAAAGGTCTCTTTAAGGAAAGTTTCCATAGTAATATCAATTGGGAATATACATATTATTTTCCTATCTTGAGAGTCACAAGGTATTTTTAACATACTAGAAGATCTCAGAAGTCCCTCTGTAAATACAGAAACCCGTTTTACCTTTCTTTAACCCAACTTTTCCAAATTTGCTATCATCTTGAGGAATCACTGATCCCTTATGCTTCTGAACCACCCCTACAAGTGCTCTCATTTAGTTTTCACAATGGAGCATCCAATTAACATACCCTTTGGGAATATCTGTCATCCTTGACACAGATAATGTAGAGAAACCATCTGATTTTGTTGCTGGTAGTCTTTAGGACTTCTATTATAATTCCAAAAAATGAGAAAAAATAGAAAAGTCTATGAAGATAAACTAACGTAAAGTGAGAAATTGTCAGGTCAAATCGTAAAATATACAGCAGGCATCTGCAATGCTAACAGACCTTGAGTGCTACCTGGGCGGTAAGCAATAGCCATGAGTACCCTGAGAGGCTTCATGTACACACCGGGGGGTGGCGGTGACGCATGGCCGAGGGAGCTGACATAGGAAATAGAAAAACCAAACAAATGGAAAGCAAAACAAAAATTCACCTGATGGTAAATCAGTGAAAACTAGGAAATTACTCAGAAACAATCATATTCTAAGTTGCCAATTTCTTCTATACACACATGAAACTACAATTTTAAATGTACACTGGTGAGCAACATTAAAAAGTAGCTTTTAAAAAGCACAGATTCTCACATTTATACATTTAAAGTTTGGTTTCGAACCAGATGAAAAAGGACATAAGAAGCAATTTCCTCACAGAAGAACATCTTTCAAAAGAAAGTAAAATCTTTTCCATCCTTAATGTTCTATTGGTTCAAGTACAATTTGAGTACCTACCATTTCATCCCTTTCCGTAAGGCAATAATTCATAATTTGTACTTGTCACTGTGGCTGATTTAAAACATATTAGAAAAGCACACTGAAATCTATCTCTGAATGTTAACTTATTCCCAATAAACATTTTTAAAAGTTCATTAAGCAAATCAAAAAGGTTATTCATCATGAAAATATGAAATTAACACCCATCATTTCAGGAAATGACCTCGATCTTAAACATGAGGACTTAATGTTCTTTTTCTTAATCCACTGCTGGGATGCACCACTTCCATATAATAGTAACAGTTACCTGTGCTTACACCACAAATGTAATCAAAGAGCTGATGAACTGGCTTCTGAGTAAGTTCAACTAATTTTCGTAGTGTCTGAAGAGCAACCACACCCCTGTAGGAAAAATAAAAGGCAAAAAATGAGAATTCTTGTTTTAAGGAAAGTTAAACTACTGAATAAAACAATCCTTGGTTTTCTAGGTTATATGCTAACATGAAAACCAATAATATAAATTAGCATCAATTAAAACTGCCAAAGGTTTCTGGATCACTTTTGAAAATCCAGTACCTAAATAATGGTATAAAACCTGTGTTATAACAGCACATTCTGAATTTATACTAGTATCTCTTCAAATCAGGCAACAAAGACATGGCAATGTAAGGTATCTGATCAAACACTCCAATTGTGGAAATTCCTTAAAACCTCCACTCACCAGTTTGTGGATGCCAGGTATTGGTTTCTCCATAGGTTGGTTACCTATGCTTCTACACATTCCGTTTTATGTTTTTCACTAGTCATATTTTTAAGCTTTATTTATTCTTTAAAACTCTCAACTACGTTAAGGCAAGGCTCTGCACTAAGGATGTATGCACTCATTTATGCTGCTGACTTTGTTCATTTCTGGGTCCCTGCCAGAGGCAGCAAGTAGCTTCACGAAGGAAAGTGAAAGATGACACAGCCTAGGAGCTGTAAGCCAATTCAGGGGTGTGTGTAACACGTAGAAAATCCTTAATGCTGGGGGATATACACAGACACAATGAAAAGTTCTAATCCCAATACAAGGTGTGGAGCAGAGAACACAGTATTAGTGAGGCACCACAAAATGAAATTTAGAATGTCAAATTGTGCTTTGATACTGCGAGCACAAAGTCACGAGAAAATGTAAGATTTAAGTAGAAAACGAAAGATACAGATTTTTTTTTCAGATCTTTATTGGAGTATAATTGCTTTACAATGTTGTGCCAGTTTCCACTATACAACAAAGCGAATCAGCTGCATTTATACATATACCCCCATATCCTCTCCCTCTTGAGCCTCCCCCCTACCCTCTCTATCCCACCCCTCTAGGTCATCACCAAGCATCAAGTTGATCTCCTCATGCTCTGCAGCAGCTTCCCACTAGCTATCTGTTTTACATTTGGGAGTGTATATGTGTCAATGCTACTCTATTACTTTTTTTTAACTGCAAGAAGTAATGTGGATTTGAAGAGAGGGCAGAGAAGACAAGATGGCTTATGAGGGTGATACACTGTGGATTCAACATGCCTTTAAAGTGAGACATGAAGAACTATCATGCTGAATAAAATATATTTCACAGTGTGCCCTCCGTTATCTTATGAAAAGGAAATAAAACATGCACATATATATTCACACAGAAAAAATATTTGAAGAAATAAATCAAAATAGTAAAAATAATCTTGGAATTGTGAGCTATGAATGTTTTGTTTTTCTTTATATTTTTCTTTCCTCCCAAGTTTTACTTGTATAATCCAAAAGAAAAGTATTTTAAAATACAGTATTTATAAGTTAATTCAGGACAAATTTTAAAATAAATACTACTGCTAGGTGGCTTCTATATGCCTAACACTGTACCAGGCTCTCTTACACAAAAGAAATATAAGATATGGGTCCTTTTTCTCACAAGCCTTCTTATCTTACTCCTTTCAGTACAGACTTCCCATTCTAGCTGCTTTCTCAGAGGCCCCTAAACCCAGGTTTCCCAACAGCAACACTGCTGACATTTTGGGCCAGATACTCCTTTGTTGGAGGGACTGCCCCTATGCATTGGAGGATATTTAGCAGCAACTGTCCTCTTCTCACTATAAGCAAGGAGCAATCCCCCAATTGTAACAACTAAAAATGTCTCTAGGCACTGACAAATATTCTTTAGGGGGCAAAATCGTCTCCAGTGGAGAATCACTGATCTAAACCCACCTTCATCCTAACCAACCTCTAGATTTTCCCCAATATCGTCACTCCAATTTCCTCCCTGTATGACTAATAAAACTCCTACTCTATGAAATCAAGTATTACTTATTGATCACAAACCTGTTTTCACTATATAGACATCTGAATGTTCCTCAATGCTCTATTTCAGATGCCTACTCAACTGTTATTCCTTCAAAAACTCAGTCATGATCACTCTTTAAAACAGCAGTGTTACTCTCTATCCCTTTACTTTGCTTTATTTTTCTTCACACCACCCATTACTCAATAATACATTTTTGTTTTTCTAGTTGTTGTTCCTTAAGGAAGAGTAGAGATGGCAGGGAACTGGAACACAAGCTAGAAATTTTAGGGGGAAAGTTCATAAAACCAAGCCAAAGTATCTAACCAACAAATAGTAAGGAACCAGAGAAATTAACATCAATTAGGAAGCATGGATGGATTGCCTGTAGTAAGAATGGAGCCTGATGGTGAAATTATCTCCTTCTGAGCTAAGAATGCATTAAGTACTACTTGTATAGCACCAGAACTGGCATCCATGAGAAGATGTAGGGAGTCGGGAAGTTACTGATATAGGCTTCTTTTCTAACAATCACTTTATTATTAGCTGACTGATACACATGGGTAAGATAAATACAATAAAAGAAAGCTAACATTATACAACACTGCCAAGATTTTAAGAAAATCATGGTTGATAAACCGTCCTAAACTGCCAAAAATGTCTGAAGAGACCAAACTAAAATACACAAGGTGAGTCAAAAATCATCTGCACTCTGGCTGCAGAATTTATAGAAGTTTTAATATAACCAGAGTGCAGATAATTTTTGATTCACCATCAACTAGGTCACATTAAAATACAAGGAAATTCGGGTATACGCTAAAAGAAGTTCTTAGATTGATAAATCAGTAAATTAAGAAAAACGATTTCATGTTTTATTTTTAAAATTTGATTTTATAATGATATAACTACACTGAATCAGTTTAAAAAATTCCTATGACTGAACTGGATCTATAGTTTTTTTTCAACTGAAGTATAACTGCATACAACATTGTATTAGTTTCACACATACAACATAATGATTCGACATTTGTATGCATTGCAAAATGACCACCCTAATTTGTTACCATACAAGATTATAAAATTTTTTCCTTATGATGAGAACATTTAAGATTTACTTTTTGTTGCAACCTTTTATTGCAACTTTCAAATTTGCAATACAATATTACTGACTATAGTTCCCATGCTGTACATCATATCCCCAAGACTTATTTATTTTATAACCGGAAATTTGTACCTTTTGATCCCCTTCACTCATTTCGCCCACCCTCCAACCCGCCCTCCATCTGGCAACCACCAATCTGTTCTCTGCATCTTTGAGTGTTGCCTTGTTTGTTTTGATTCTTAGATTCCACATATAAGTGACTTATTTCACTTAGCAAAATAACCTCAAGTTCTACCCATGCTGTCACAAATGGCAAGATTTCATTCATTTTTCTGGCTGAGTAGTATTGCTGTGTGTGTATGTATGTACATATATATGTATATGTGTGTAAATATACATGTGAGTACGTATGTGTGTATACATATCCCACACATATTCTTTATTCATTCATCCATCAATGGACACAGCTGTTTCTATAACTTGGCTATTGTAAATAATGCTGCAATGAACACAGAGGTACATATATCTTTACAAATTAGTGTTTTCATTTTCTTTGGATAAATACCCAGAGTGAAACTGTTGGATAATATGGTAGTTCTATGTTTATTATTTAGGATCTATAGTTTTAAAAAATCATTTTTCTAACAGACTGACGGACACAGAGAACAGTCTTGTAGTTGCCGAGGGAGAGGGGATTGGGAGAGGGATGGAGTGGGAGGTTGGGGTTAGAAGATGTAAGCTATCATATACAGAATGGATACACAACAAGGTCCTACTGTATAGCACAAACTATACTCAATATCCTATAACAAACCATAATGGAAAAGAATATTAAAAAAAAAAGAATGTATATATGTACAACTGTATCACTTTGCTGTACAGCAGAAACTAATACAACATTGTAAATCAATTACACTTCATTAGAAAAAGAAATTTTTTTTAATCATTTTTCTAGCTTTACCTTGTTCCTCCACCATCAATTGAGAGAATCCGGATTCCTCTTCCTTTCACTGGATCCACATAGCCAATTAAGGCCAAAATTTCTCTAACTGCAGCCTGAAGAGTTTCATCCTTAATTTGTCTCAATCGCAGTAAATACGGAATAATTTTTTCCTATATTGAGAGAAAAGATATTTTGTTGCTTTTGTCAAATCAAGGGTGAAAACATACGATTGTTTTTAACCAGCACATGTAGATCATCACATATAATCAGGGTGCCAGTGTTCATTACTTTCTCAGCAATCTTAAATGATAGACTAGTTTTTGATATACTAATGTCAATTAATATCTAGAATACATTTGTCCTAATATCTAGGCCAAAATTAACCTTGATCCAAGTATTTTTTTTAAAAGGTTCAATGCTTAAAAGTTAGAGAAAATACAATTTGCTTAACACAAATTTACAAAGTATTAATTGTCACAATTAAGGTTAACGTTATAAATTTTATACAATATTTTGTCCACATCCTAAAGTTAAGAAGATGAAATTGCTTCATAGTAATTATTGGAAATTAAACTTGTTGTTAAAAGAAAACAATCTTGCGTACACTGCATATGGAATACAAGCCAAGGGTAGGTTGTAGAGAAATGTGAGCAAATGTTAATTAATAAATAAAACTAAGAAGGCAAAAGGTAACCATTACAATTAAGTAATTAGTTTAAACAAACCTGGGACTTCAAGATTTTAAGCGTTCAACTTCATATTGTTGATCAGAGGCAAGAGGTTAACTCCTAGGGTTCTATGTTGAGTTTACCCAAGATTCTCTAGCTTCTATACACAGAAACTCTCATCTTGTCAGTATCCCAAGTTTAAGAGAACAGCTGAGCAGCAGTTATATCTATGCTGTGTAACCTTCAGTAAAGCAAGTGATTTCCAAAGGTAGCACTCATTTTGTGTTTTATGATATGTAAAATCTGGAAGCGGGATAAGCGCCAGGAAGTATAGCTTTTCCTCCCTTGGGGCATTTGCTGATTTGGGGAAGAAACAAAGGATTGAAAAATTGGGCTTGGTTCAGACAGCAGGCCATAAATGGAGGCCAGAGAAACCAGCTGAGCATTTAGTATCTCAAGGGTTTGGAGCCACAAAACTGAAGACTCCGAGGGCTTCAATCACATGACTGGTTTCACCTTAAGACACTGGCTGGATTCTTTATGCAGTGTGGGAAGTTTAAAAGCTAGAATGAAAAATTCTGAAAACGAAAATGGAATTTTCTGTATTCTTGAGATTTTAGGGCTCAAGGGGGTGGTAGTGGTAGTGAACACAACAGGCTCTCAACTAAAAGCCCTGGAAGAATATATCCTAAAAACAGGGCAAACTAGAGATGTCAACCAATTGTAAGTCAGCCATGACCCGGCCTCTCTGACACTAACTAAATTGAGTCTATCAGTGTCCCACTTGGTATGTCAAGTAAAGGAACAAACAGACCATCTCTGGAAAAAGAAATTATCTGATATAGTCTGGATGCTATGCAATTTTAAAAATTTACAACATCCAGCATCCAGAAAAATTATAAGGTAAGTGAATCTGGTACCAAATGACCAAAGACCAAGAGGTGATCCTGATATTAATAAAATATATTATAATAAAAACAACAAAAATAAAATTACTATCCCCAAACATCATATACCTAGGAATTAAATTTTCAAAAAAATCTAACAAAACACATTCAAGACACCTACATTGAAAAGTTTTAAAATGTTTAGTGCTCTGGTCTGAATATTTGTGTCCTTTCAAAATTCCGTATGTTGAAATCCTAACCCTCCCAAAATGACAGTATTGGGAGGTGAAGCCTCTGGGATGTGCTTAGGTCAGAAGCGTGGAGCCTCCATGAACAGGATTAGTGCCCTTAAAAAAGAGGCTCTAAGAGATGGCTTGCCCACTCCACCAAGTGAGAAGGCACCAGCTGTGGACCAGGAAGAGGCCCTCACCAGAAAGCAAACATTTTGGAGCCTTGATCTTGGACTTCTAGCTTCCAGAACTCTGAGAAATAAATGTCTGCTGTTTATAAGCTACCCAGTTGGTGGTATTTTGTTATAGCAGCCCAAATGGAGTAAGACATTGAGGAAAAATAAAGACAGCCCAAATAAATGGAAGAATACAACATTTTCAAGGCTTGGAAGACAATATGGTAAAGACTTAATCACCACAAACTGCTCCATAGATTCAATGTAATCTCAGCATGATTTTCTTATTCTTAAACTTTTTTGATAGATAAGCTGATTCTAAAGTTTATATAGAAATACAATGTGCCAAGAACACCTAAGCCAATATTAAGAGGAAGAACAAAGTTGGAAGGTTTATACTACAGACATGAAATTTATTACAAAGCTACAATAAATTAGGCAGTATGGTACTGGAACAAGGAAAAATATACTAACAGAATACAGTGTCCAGAAATAGATCCATAAATAATCACCTGTTTTATGATGAAACTCTTCAATTAATGGTGCCAGGTCAACTGGATATATGTATTTTACAAAATCAAGGCTCCTATCTCACACCATATAACCAAGTCTATACTAGATGAATAGTAGATATGAATATGAAAGGTAAAGCAGTAAAGTTCCAGAAGAAAACACAGGATAATAACTTTATGATCTCAGAACAGGCAATAATTTCTTAAACAGGACACAAAGTGCTAACCATAAAGGAAAATATTTATAAACTGGGCTATATTAAAATTAAGACTATCTACTCATCAAAAACCATTAGAGTGAAAAGATAACTCACAGTGGGAGAATATATTTATAAGACATATATATGTACATATTATATATATGTAATACATACACATGTTACAATACATACATAAAGACTTTTATCCACAATATATAAAGAAATTCTCCAAATCAATATGAAAAAGCTGGTCAACCCAATGGAAAAATGAGCAAGACCTGGAAGAGGCACTTCACGGGGGTAGTATACAAGTGGCCAATAAACACTGGAAAGTTGCTGAACTTCACAGTTACCAGAGAATTATGAATTAAAGCCACAATTTAACATCACTGAACATCTAACAAATGGCTAAAATAAAAAAATAAGAACATAAAGCGTTGGAGAGAAAGTAGCATAATCAGAAGCCTCATACAATTCTGGTGAAAGTATCAACTGGTATAAGCACTTTGCAAAACCATTTGGCAGTATCCACTAAAGGTGAAAACAGGCATACTCTATAACCAGGACCCTTTGGCATATATCCCAAAGAAACGAAAACTTCATGTTTTCCAAAAGATACATCCCAGAAGCACCATTCCTAAATATTTCCAAACTGGAAACTATCCAAATGTCCATCAGTAGTACAATGGATAAATACATTGCACTATATTCACACAATAGAATACATAACAATGAGAATGAAGGTTCCTTAACTACACCCATCAATATAGAAGGTTCTTACAAACAAAACATTAGTGGGGGAAAAAAAACAAAAACGGACATAAAAGAACACATGCTGTATCATTCCGTTTACATAACACACAGAAAGAGGTACAACTAATCTATACTTCTAAAAAATTCATCAATCTTTTTAATGATAATGATTGGAAGGGGGCATAAAGGAGTTTTTGCAGTGCTTTTGGTAACATTCTGTTTCTTAATTGGGTGGTTGTTACAAAGATGTGTTCAATTTTTGAAAATTCATGGAGTTGTATACTTATGTATGCTTTTCCATATATAATATTTAAAAAAAATTTTTTTTAAAAGACACATGAATCAGCTTGAAGGGACCACTGCTGGTCAAAGTTGAAACAAGTTCAGCATTTAAAAAAATGAAGGGGGACTTCCTAGGTGGCACAGCGGTTAAGAATCCGCCTGCCAATGCAGGGGCATAGGTTCGATCCCTGCGCCAGGAAGATACCACATGCTGCAGAGCAACTAAGCTGGTGTGCCA
The DNA here is from genome assembly GCF_030028045.1 of Hippopotamus amphibius kiboko. Lineage (NCBI taxonomy): Eukaryota > Metazoa > Chordata > Mammalia > Artiodactyla > Hippopotamidae > Hippopotamus > Hippopotamus amphibius. The sequence continues at coordinate 83,893,513 of NC_080189.1, read as the reverse complement.
CAACTATTGAGCCTGCGCTCTAGAGCCCATGAGCCACAACTATTGAGCCCATGTGCTGCAACTACTGAAGCCTACGCACCTAGAACCCATGCTCCACAACAAGAGAGACCACCACAATGGGCCTGTGCACCACAATGAAGAGCAGCCCCCACTCACCACAACTAGAGAAAGCCTGTGAGCAGCAACGAAGACCCAACACAACCAATAAAATAAATAAATAAATAAATATTTATATATATATAAAAAAAATGGGGGGAAGATTATAGAAACACAGTTTCTGAAAAATTATGAGTTCATAATGATAATAAAAAACAAAAAGAAAAAAGTGCCAAAAATTCATCTCACCACTGAGGCAGCTTTTACAGGGGCTCTTTACTTTGCAAACTGGTGACTAAGTAAAAAGAAATGAGGCATTTCTTTTGCTTTTCCTGCAACATTGATCTTTGAGAGCAACCAAATAGCTTTAGCTGGTGAAGAAAGCTCTACTTTTACAGGAGAATGTCAGTTATACTGCAGAAGAAATGACAGAATTAGAAATTTATCATTCTGCAACCCTAATGAAATGACTAGTTCTGGAAACAGGTTAATGGTTGATCGGCTAATGGTTCTAGCCTAACTAGAACCACTGAAAAGATTAGACTAAAATCTCCAATAAAAAGATCAGACTGAAATCTCCCTAATCCAGGGGTTAACCTTAGCACTACTAACTGCTATTCAACCAATTATATGTGTTTTGACACAATGCAATCTGAGGTGCATAATATCATTTATGATGTGCTCTCACACGAAAATGCTCAACTCAGTCAGGTCTTTAAATTCCAATGTGCAGGAAATAAAAAGCAAAGAGGAATACATCAACAATGAGGAGGAAGCCAGGTAAATCCAGGAGGTAAGCCATTCTACAAGAAAACACTTACCACATTTCTCCTTGGTATTGAAAGGTCCCTAGATTTGAGATTAGTTGTTGTGTAAAATAAGAGATCTCCAAGCTTCTAATAGCAAAACTAGTCATAATAGACCAAAACTAAAAACTACCTAGAAATCCATCAACAGTACAATGAATAAACAAGCTGTGATACACTCATATCATGGAATACAAAAGCAACCAGAACGAATGATCTACAACTACCCACAACAATGTAAAAGATTCCTACCAGCATGCTGAGTGAAAGAAGCCAATCATAATAGTTTACATAATGTACAAAAACAGGCAAAACTAATTTGTGATTACTTTTGAGGGAGATTGTGACTGAAAGAGGTCCCAAGGGAGGCTTCTGAAGTGCTGACAAATTCTGTTCTTCACTGGGTGCTGGTTACATGGCTGTGTATGAAAACTCACTGAACTTCATATTGACAACTGCATGTGTATTATACTTCACTAAAACATTTTTAAAAAGTTCTTTAAAGTATGCAATTCCATCTTAGATCTGTGCTTTCAGTATATCATCGACATGTTAAATGACCTAAAAGCACATCCATATTCAGAAATTTTATCTTTTAGGTAATAGATTACATAGATATGAAAGATAATCCCAAATCCTATGAACATGAAATTCTAAAGTATAGCTATTACAATGTGTGTATTATACAATTTAAAACTACAGAGGGTAAATGATTTAAAAACATAACTTTTCAGCAAGATGGTTCTCAAAACATTGAATAAATGTAAACTAAGTTAAGTTACAATTTTCTGGGTGGCAAGTTAAAAATAAGCACTAATGGATCTCTAAGGAAATGTTAACATTATCTATTCAGTATATGATATTTCCAAATTGTTCAGTATATATCACAAGTAACCTTAGTACTGATGTAAAGAGACTGAACCACATCATTCACATTTTGTAGTACTTCTCTGAAAACAGTCTATTTAAACAGGTCTAAATGATCTTCACTGTTTTATATTTGAAAACACTGAGGCAAAGAAAAGCTGTTTTAATAATAGAATCACAAGTTCAATTACCAATAAGATCACAAAAATTTTTAGACTTTCAAATACAAAAAGATCATGAAATAAAAATTAGCAAAGGTTTTACTTACAAATTACGACTCCCATCTTAAGAGTAGTTACATAGCATAAATACCTACACTGCATTTAAGAAAACCTTGGCAGCTATTAGGCAATTCAACTAATATTCTGAGATTCAGCTTCTATTTTAAAATGTTTAATCTTAAAGTATAGGTATGAGGACTAAGAGCATAACATATCACAGAATAAAAGAAAGCATTTAGCATAATGCATATCATAGGGCAATTACTGAATATATTAACATATCACTTGTATGATAACACCACAAAAATATTTAAATAGAAAAATGAAAGGCATTGCCTTCTCCATTTTAGAAGGTTTATTAGCATTTTTATTCCAAGAGAAAACCAGATTAAAAGTAATCAGAATTACCTTGACGGCCACACCTTTTCCTTCAGGAAATTCCAGAAGATGGAATGTCAGTTCTTCAACCCTATTAATGCAGAGCTTTGGGTCAGCTGTTCTTCTTAATGCCTGAACTAACGCCCGGGTTCTGTTATCAATACTCACTCGGGCAATAATCTACAAACATACATTAAAATATGTATGATTAGAATATGAAACTGCTCCAGTGATACCAACAGATGACTAAAGTTTCTTAGGTCCCATTAGGAAATGAAACTTAGAAATATGACAAAAATAAAAAGTTAAAACCACACTGAATAACGACTTGCCTTTTCTTGCTGAAGAGATAACCGCCTCTTCTCCTCTGCATTTTTGTCTTTGCTGACAGCCTGCTCAGCTTTCGTTGCCTCTTGCTGCTCTTCTAACTGACTCTTTGAATCATACTTTAGTTTGGGAACAAGTCCACCAATATAACCACCTACTAAAGCTTGTACACCTTCCGTGGGACGAGAAAGAAAGTTAGCAATACTTTGTTTAGTAGAAATGGGAAGAACCTCAGGTGTCCCGCTGGGACTTGCAGGTTTGTCCTCAGAACATACAGAAGCTTCTGAGCCAAGCTTCTTATCAGTTCGGACGCCAGGATCTGGAGAACTAGGTTTCTCATCTTCAAGCTTTTTAAGTTCAAGTTCTGATTTGTCCTGGAGATGTTTATTTTCCTTTTGTTCAGACATTTTTTCTTCACGCTTGAAGTATGAATTAATATGACTTGATAAAAAGTAGAATGACTCTCCAAATTTTGTGGTTAGATTATTCGTGTAATGAAAAAGCCTTTGTTTACCTACATCTTGTTTCTCTAGATCGTGACTTTCCTTTGCTGGAAAAGAACTCTGTTCTGCTGATTTACCGCTATATTTTTTCAGAAATTTGATGGTTTGTTTAATGTTTTTCTGTTTCAACCAGCCACTATCTGACACTTTTCTTAATATTCGAGAATTTGGTTTAAGTTGAGCTAAACGAGAGATCATTTCATCCTGCTTGCCAAAAACAGCCTTTGAAACAGAGTTCAAAGTATTTTTTATACGGGACATACGAAGGCTCACTTTTGTAAGTCCCTTGGGAGCAGAGGTACTAAGTTTCAAAATTCCAATATGTAAACCATGGTTGGTTGCAGAGTAACAGTGCTTACTACAGGAACGAGCTTCACTTTGGGTCCATTTACATCTTATTCTGCTTGTATGAAAACCTCTTTGTGGACTGATGTGGCTTCTCCTCCAGTAATGTTTAGGTGAGCACAAGAAAGGCAGCTGCTCGCTCCTCTGCTTCCCACAAAGACTTCTTGCATTACTAAGGAGGTAAATATAATATAGATCTATAGTCAAATTAATAGACATAACTTAAAAAATCATCTATTTTCTATACGTTATGACTTTCACTTCATTCCTGAATGCTTCATTTAAGAAATGCCATAATTCATGGTCTTACCTGAAATGGCAAGGAAAAAAAAATTAGGATTCAAGGTAAAATGGAAATTGGGTAAGAGACAAAACAAATTACTGCTTGAACTAAACTCAGAAACTTGTCTCAAAAGATAGGATAATATATTTTCATTTTGGCAAAACAGATTTCACTTTTAAATGAAAAGGAAATAATTCATCTTTTCTTACAGAAGTCAATGAAAAAGTGGAGTAGTAGGATGTTTCATGAAAACTAATCTGAAAACAAATTTAGAGAAGCTACCCAAGAGATAAGGTTTCCTACAACACAAAACTGAACATGCATTTGTGAAATAAAATTCATATTTATGGCAAGACAAGAAAAATTTAAACATAAAAATTCTTCTCTGCCCTTTGGCCTCCCCTCTACCTGCACTGTGCACAGTGTATCTGTATCATGTGTTGACCAGATCTCCCCCATCAGCATGAATACCTACTCAACCATAAACAGTAACATTTTCCTAGCATCAACAGGACAGAGCATTCCTTCTTGATCTTGTAAAGGGTCACATGATCCACCATGATGGCACTTAAATCTGGATTATGTAAACTGTCAATACACATCATTTAATCCACAGCCCTTTGTCTGAAAAAACTTACATAAACTGTGTCTTGACTTCTAATGGGCGTCTCAGAGATTTCCGAGATGCTCTTCCCAGGTTATAATCCGCAAATTTGGCTTGAATAAAATTTTCCAATTCTTTCTTAGATCTACTGATTAATTTTTCACTGACAATTTAGATATTATACTGTTTTTCTTTCTTCCTATGCTGTTTACAGTCTTGACTAGTTTATGTGACACTAGACTGTAAGTTCTTTGAAGACAAGAGTTAAATCTTACACTGCTACTCACTGCAAACCATTTGTAGAATATTTAATCTGAAACTAAACTAAACTAAAACCGAGTTCCTCTCCAAGTTTACAATTAACCTCTCTATCCAAATGTTGTTTTCCTGTCCAATACCTGTTCCCCTCAAGATTGAGGTGTATCGAAGAAAAGCAGGGACTGAAACCGAGCAGAACCCTGTGACACCCTCCCAGGCACGAAAGCCAGTGTCCCCAATTTCTTATTTGTAGGAAAAAGGCTTTCCGCCTCCTAGACCTTCTCTGAGTTCTAAAGGGCAGATTCAAACAGTTATTAATTAAGGGAGTGAGGGAATGCAAAGAAGAAACAACAGTGCAGAGATGGGGCCAGGGTCCTGGTTCCTCCTGGGGGAATGTCCATAACAATCTGATACAAATCTCTGAGTTCTTCTACAGGAACTAAGGCCCCCACCCAGGTGGAGGATGGTATCTTCAGGCTGAGCACAAGCACCAGGACCCCAGACTGGATGGAATCAGAAGGCTAATGATTGAGATTCCTGGAACACCATCCTGTTACCTCAAGGAATCAGAGGAGGGAAACACACCCTGCAGCCGACCCCACAAATTTTGCCTACAAAAATTCTTCCCTGTAACCCAGCAGAGTTCTGCTCTTTTGAGAAGGAGCCACCCATTCTCCTCGCATGGCCCTTGAAATAAACCTTTCTCCAGCTCAAAACGTGGACATTAGTTTGTCTGGCCTCACTGTGTGTCAGCCACACGTCTGACAACTCTACACCAGACATAGTGCTAGATGCTGAGGCCACAAACAGGATACCAAGAAACTTTCAGTCTAGAGCTCGAGATAGCCTTGTAAAGAAGATTTCACTGTCTAGTAGTAAGTGCTTATTTAATCAAAAAAGTCAGACTAGAATAAGCTATGTGCCACATCTAATAGACAAGGGGTTCATAACCACAACATAAATGCCGCTTAAAACAGTTAATTTGTTCCTTCAATTGGTAAAATGTAGATGGTTGATAATATCCAATACTGATAATACCCTGGGAAAATGGGATGAGATGGAGCTATATGTAATGAGGTGGATAGAACTACAATCTGTCATACAGAGTGAAGTCAGAAAGAGAAGGACAAATATTGTATGCTAACTCACATATATGGAATCTAAAAATGGTACTGATGAACTCAGTGACAAGAACAAGGAAGCAGATACAGAGAATGGACTGGAGAACTCGAGGTATGGGAGGGGGCGGGGGGTGAAGGGGAAACTGAGAAGAAGCGAGAGAGTAGCACAGACATATATATACTACCAACTGTAAAATAGTCAGTGGGAAGTTGTTGTATAACAAAGGGAGTCCAACTCGAGGATGGAAGATGCCTTAGAGGACTGGGGCAGGGAGGGTGGGGGGGACTCGAGGGGGGGGGCGTCAAGGAAGGGAGGGAATATGGGGATATGTGTATAAAAACAGTTGATTGAACCTGGTGTACCCCCAAAAAAATAAAATAAAATAATAAAAAAGAAAAAAAAAAAAATGGGACACAGAGGGCTACCTGACAGTATCTAATGAAATTTTAAATGCTATCTATCAAAAATTTAAAGGCACATATTCTTTGATTAGCAATTCCACTATTAAGAATCTACCCTACAAAAAAAAAAAAAAAGAATCTACCCTACAGAAATAACTGCACAGCAGCACAGGTATGTACACACATTCCCTGCCACACTGCAACACAGGAAATCAACTCTAAGTGTCTTCTAGCAAGGGATGGTTAAATAAATTATGGTACATACATACAATAAAATGAGTTACAATATAATGTAATGTTATAGATGATCTAATATATATCTTTCATACACAGTACAGTGAGAAAGGCACGCTACAACAACATATGCACCATACACACATGAGGATACACAAATGCAGACATGAAGATATTACATAATAAAAGAAAACAAAAACCTATATAGGCAGTTGAACTCTGGCCACACACACAAACACAGATTCTGAAAGGGTGAGCACCTGTTTATTTATTCCTGTAAACTGAGGAGTGGAATCAAAAGAGAATGAGAAGGGCATTTACTTTTTACTTTTGGATGGATTCAATTACTTACAAAGAACAGGTATCACTTATGTAGTTTAAAAAAAAGCAAGCAGTTTAATGCACTTTAACAGATGGTGCTATGTGAATGGAAGACACAAGGTGAGAGCAGATACCCAGGTAAGTCTGAAAAAAGATGCTGAAAACTGGGCAAAAAAAGGTATTCATCCATTGTAAAAGATGAGGGGGAAGAAGGGAAGTCTAGATAATGGGAAACACAAACACAAGCAAACAAAAAAAGCATTTAAGAAAGTACACACAATATAAGCAAAAACTGCAAGTAGTTGTTTCACTCTAGGACCTGGAGCGAATGAGGGAGAGGTACAAGGTGATACTGCAAAGACTGGGTGGGCCACATTATGAAGCGCCTGATAATCTTGCCAAGGAGATTAAAGATCAAACTGTCAGTGAAGTGGGGAGGTAAGCCAAGGAATGGCATTAGGAAGATGCTTCTAGCAGATCTGTGAAAGATGGAGTAACAGAACAAGACTGAGAATGACAGAAACCAAGAGCCCACTGTGACTCTTCAGAAGGTGACAGTCCTAACTAACGTCTTTCTAAATTGCATGTGAGGATATTATTTTAAAACACCAATTTTATAGAGGTGAGGAGAGAAAAAGAGCAAACCTATCTGCCTTCCTAGCTCTTCTGAACCCCTCACGATTTGCAGTCAATGTAATAAGCTGAATTAACATAAAAGCCCCACAATCCCCATCCCAGAAATACATGATAAAATACAACTAAAGTACTTGTGGATAAAAAGTCATACTCAAAACCAATAATGCACTCCTACAACTCAACAGAAAAATCAAGTAACTCAATTAAAAAATAGGCAAAGGACTTGAATAGACATTTCTCCAAAGATGATATACAAATAGTGAACAAGCATATGAAAAGATGAACATCACTGATCATCAGAGAAATACAAATCAAAACCAAATAAGATATCAGCCCACACTCATCAGGATATCTATTGGAAAACAAACGAAAGAGAAAATACCTGAGAAATAAATTCTGTTGTTTAAGCCAACAAAACAAAACACCAGAAAATACCAAGTTTTGGCAAAGATGTGGAGAAGCTGGAACGCCTGAGCACTGCTGGTGGGACTGTAAAATGGTGTAACTGCTATGGAAAACAGTATAGCAGTTCCTCAAAATATTAAAAATAGAATTATCATATGACCCAGCAATCCCACTTCTAGGTCTACATTCAAAAGAATTGAAAGCAGTACCTTGAAAAGGTATTTGCACACCTATGTTCATAGCAGCACTATTCACAACAGCAGAGGTGTGAACAACCCAAATGTCCAGGGACAGTTAAATAAACAAAATGTGGTACACACACACAATGGAATATTATGCAGCCTTAAAAAGGAAGGACACCCTGTCACATGCTACAACACGCATGAACCTGAAGGACATTAAGTGAAATAAGCCAGTCACAAAAGGACAAGCGCTGTTATGACTCTACTTACATGAGGTATCTAGATTAGTCAAATTCATAGAGACAGAGAGTAGAATGATGTTTACAGGGGGCTGGAGGAATCGGGTGGATTCCTCCTCTCGGGTGGAGAGGAGTTGTTTTATGGGTAGGGTTTCAGTTCTGCAAGATGAAAAAGTACTGGAGATTTGTTTTATAACAACGTGAATGTACTGAATGCCACTGAACTATACACTTAAAAATGGTTAAGGTGTTAAATTTTATGATATATTTTTTTACCACAATAAAGTTAAAAAAACAAAAAATCAACAGTGGGAAATCCACGGTTGAAGAGGAATCATGTGCCTGGACCTGCAGTCACATTACCTTTATGTTGCAGAGTCCCTAAGCAGATGAAAACTAGTAAGAGCTGGTGAACTGCATGGGGCCTCCGCAGAGTCCACTGAAACTATCCTGGAAGGATACTTCCAAAGCTCAGGGCAAGGGACTCCCACGCTCAGCAACCACCACTGAAGACGAACTCACAGTCAAAGAACCATCACTTCAAGAGAGCACTAGCAAGTATGGCCAACAGGAAAAAGTATAACTAAGATTAGGAACAACAGAAAAAAATTAAGTAGGTTTAAAACATTCAGTGACAGAGGGAACAAAAATAAGGAAGCAAGAGAACTGTACAAAGTGTACAGGAAGAGCAAAATTTTAGAAATGAAAACTCCAGCTACACACTAGAGTTACCAGACAATCGAGTTACCAGGATTGTTACCAGATACTCTTACAATATAATGACAAAGAAAGGATGAAAAATAAAGGAATAGGGGGAAAATATATACCAGGCCTACAGAATCAAAAGAAAGCCAAAAGCTCTTCAAGGCAAATTTAAGGCAAAAGCATGAAATAAGATTAAAAAGGGACACTATTTCATAGTAAAAGGAATAATCCATTTACTTATTAAGCCTCAGGTAGTCTCCTAGGTCTTGGAGAAAAAGACAACTTATTAGTAAGCAAATAATTAATATAATGTATAACAACAGGCTGAGAAGTGCCATGAAGAAAAATTAAGCTGGGGGCTGGGGAGAAAGGGCACAGAGAGTGCTATTTTAGGTGACGTGGTCAGGAGAAGAACTGAATTGACATGTTACTGGAGACATGAATGAAGTGAGGAAGCAAATTATTAAAAGTATCTGGGGGAAAAGCATTCAAGGCAGAGGAAGAAGCAACCGAGGCTTTGGAGACAGGAATGAGCTTTGTCTATTCAGGAACAGCAAGAATAACGTTAAGGGAAGTAAGAAATGGGAAAAATGGTAGACGTGGGCCCAGGAGTCAAGCAGAAGACAGAGCTACATAAGCCTACAGTACAGTAAGGGATCTTCACTGTTTCTTTCCAATAAGAGAGAATCCCCATGACCAGTTATGAATACACCTATCACCTTGGCATTGAAATATAGCATATAAAGCAAATCTGAAAAGGGGGACAGTTAAAGGCAGACTATCTCATGATCATACACCCCTCTTTCTCTCAACAGAGTGAGCTGTCAACAAAATCAAGAAGCTGAATTTAACTGCTCCCAAATCACAACACTAGTAAATGCAGATAAGGGTTTGGAGAGCAAATTCAGCTGGGACAAAAGTTAGATTGCAAACAGACAAACAAGGTAAACTGGGAAGTGCCTTCATCAACTGAGAAAAAAGCAGGGAGGACCAGACTCCCTATTCACAGGGTAGTATAAACACAATGGAGGTATAAATAGAATAGTGAGACCAACACTAGGGAATGGATGATGTTTTAACTGGAAGAAATAAGGTAACCGATAGGTGGAGGCTCCACTGAGGATGGAAAGAATGAATGTACGGAGGACTTCACTTGGTTATTGCAATAATGCAGACATGAGGTGACAAGGGTTTGAATTAAGGTAAAAGTACTACAATGGAGATGAGGGTTACTCTGAGCCACGCTTTGAAAGTGAGGTAAACAACAAAACACAAGACTTGTTGATAGGAAAGAATGGGGTAAGGAGAGGGAGGTATCAAGACAACTTAAGGGTTTTTAATCAGAGAAACAGGGAGAGTGCCATGTATGGATATGAGATGACTGGGAAGGGGGCTAATTTAATGAAAATCTCTTGGATTTACAGGATGCAGTACCAGTGAGATATTCAGATGGAGATGTACTATAGAAACACAGGCTGTGGTGACAGCTGAAAACATAAGAGTGGATTTACTGAAGAAGGGTATACAGTAATACTTTTTGAGAATTTGGGGATCAGAGAATTTGATAAAAGCTTCTCTTCCTTGAAAAATGCTTATTTGCATATATACACTATATTTTCCAAGACATTTCAGAATATTCATGGAAATACTACACTATTCCTTAGATTTCAAATTTTAAAACTCTGGCACAGAGAGAACAAGAGCAGAGCCCTGACGGCCATTCAGAGTTAGGAAGAGGTGGTCTTCCAAACAAACAAAAAAGCACAGGAGAAAAGATACCCAGAAAAATTCAGGGCAATGGCAGTTCTAAAAGGTAATGGATAACGAATAATGAACAAAGTAAAATGTATGACATGGGAAAGAAAGGTTAGAACTAAGACATGACAGGTCAGGAAGGTGTTGAGCTAAGAGTTCTAACTAGGACCTTTTCACAAATGTACGTTCCACAAGCGAGGCAATATGTACTCTTCGGCACAAATCCTCCGTCATTATTACTAAGCAAAAACACAACTCAAAGTACAAGACGTACCTTGATTAACTTTGCACTTGAAGCAAGTAACTATATAAGCTAGTGAAAGTGATCTTTTCAGCCAACGTCACTTGTTAAAAGGACGTTGCTTTCAAGGTTTTAATTTAGATCTGATACAGAAATAGAAAAACAAGATCAACACAGAAAAAGTTGAATAAAAGCTCTGAAAGAAGAGCATGTTCGTATGTTCAAAGTACAACTAATTTACACAAGCCATTTAACAACAGAACTACAATGGGTTTGAAACTCCTGCCTCATAAGAGGCGTTAGATTCTCGGTCACAGTGTAATATTCTTTTTAAAATCTCCCGGATTTCAAAATTCTTGATATTTCACTGTCTTAAAAGCATTTTCTCGATACAGTAAAACCTACTTTTGCCATTTTTGAAATCTCAATAATTGGGACTGTAGATCGGGATGCAGTCTAACTGAAGTTACTGGAAGTAAAAACACCATTTTAAACAGGATTATGGGACAGTTCCTCCTGCCACGTTCAAGGTTTCCCTAGGTGTCACCACTTTCATTTACAGGTATTATTGTATTAGGCGTAGAAACCAGGTTCTTCCCAGCAGGATGACAGACAGGACAGCGACGGGAAGCACTGCACCCCACTTCACCTTTCAAAAGGCACACGCCTGAATCCGCTTAAGCAACAACAGCCGCGGATAGAGTTCAACGTGGGTGGGGGTTACAAAGAAATTGCTGCTAATTAAACACATGGAGCAGCCGACTCACCGGAGGCACCTGCAGTGGAGAATGATGTAGATGAGGGACACCGTTTTGCCAGGCACCCGCGAAGTGCTGGAGAACCTACTGCCCAGGGGAGGCCGAAGACTCGGGAGACCTAGGCTGGGAGGCCAGGGGGTGGGACAGGAAGCGCGGGGCGGGGCCAGGGAGACCCAAACAGTCTGCGCGTCGGCACCTGCAAAGCCCACGGGGCCACGGGACGCGGAGAGCGTCGCGCACCCGTCAGGCCCGGCGCCCGGCCGCCTCCTGAAGCCTGGACCCGGGGACCTCCTCGGGGCCGGGAGCCTCCCCGCCCTCTCGCCCTGGAAGCGCCCTCCGGGGAGAGAGAAGACCCGGAGGGCCGGACGAGCGCCCGCACGACCCGGCGGCCCTCTTCCCTACAGCCCACCGTCCGGCCGGCCCCCCACGGGCCACTTACCGGCATGCAGGCCGCAGCTACTTGGGTGGCAGTGGCGACGCGCCTCTTCCCGGCCCGGGCGTCCCGTCTGCTGGCCCGCGTCAGCGGAGCTTCCAGCACAAACAGCTGACCGCCTGCCGGGGCGCCGCCCTCCCCCACGCCATCCCGCCCCAGCGGAAGTGACGCAGGGCCGCCCGAGTCGGCCCGCCCGCCGGGGAGGAGCTTCTCCGCCTCGCTGGGGCGTCGGCCCGCGGGTCAGTCGCCGCCCCGCACCCCTCACTCCCACCCAGACATGCGCAATAGGGCACGGCTGAGCGCAGGCCGGAGACGTGCGTGCGTGCACGCGCCTGCGGGCAGCCGGAGAGGCGCCGCCTGGCCGCAGGTCGAGGGAGTTTGCTTTGCTCCGCGCGTTTGTTTGAGGGGCTCCGTCCGCGGTCGGCTCAGATGAGCCTGCATCTCCGCGTCCCTGAAGATGCTGTCCGCGCTCTATCCCGTCCTCGAAGTGGGGGGTGCGTCACTAGCCGCTTGGAGGGTCGTGAGCTATGTGGACAGCGGTCCCGACCACTCTGCTGTCACCATTCCTGGGTATGGCCACTTGGACTAAAAATCACTGGAAACCGCTTTCACATACATTGTAGTGTTACAAGTTGGCTTGGGAAGTCCCTGTACCGCACGCCCCCCCCCCACCCCCCCGCCAAGGTCCCACACTTAGCACGTGTTTTTTGAATCGTGACATTTTATGCCTACCAAATCTGCAGACGACCTGCAGCTCATAAGACAAATGAGGCCCACTGCCTGATTTTGTACCTCTGTAAGCCAAGAATGGTTTTTACATTTTCAGTGGTTAAAAAAAAGAAGTGTTCTGGAACACATGACATTGACATGAAATTCAAATTTCAGTATCCTTAAAAAAAAAGAATTTTTAGAGCAGAACCATGCCCATTCATTTCTATATCAAGAAGCTTTCATGCTACAACAGCGAATTTGGATGGTTGCAATAGTTTCCTTTAAATAAGTTGAGGTTAGAAACAGAAAAGTAGTTTTTACTAGACCTCAATCTCAAAATGTTACCAATACTGTTAGACTCTTTTCTCTAGGCTTGCCATGTCTCACACCAGTGCTGCCGCTTTAGTCCCCTGTAGGATGGTTGTGAAATGTTTAAGGAAGGAATTGTATGAGCTGCCACATACTGGATGTTAGGCTGACACTTTTTTTCCTTTTTTTAAATTAAGGGGAGGAAGCCAGCTTGCTAGGCTCTTGGGGCACACATGACTGGATTGTGTACATGATAACACCTGATAGACGCTTGCAGTGCAAGACCTAGGCATTTTATTTAGCCATATGAGCATTACAAGGCATAGGCACAAACTGAACTTCAGAGGCATATGGAAGTGACTTTAGTTTCAGAGAGGGGACTCTCCCCATTGTTAAAGAAAAAAATTATACTCATTAAAACAATAAGGAAGACTTTTGCAACTGGGGAGAGAGATTGGGCTCAACTACAAATACAACAAAGACAGCTGGAGACGTGTAGCCAAGGAGCAGAGCGAGAGGGGCCGGTGGATGGACAATGACCGAGAGGGGACACCCAGGGTAGGGGTGATTCTTGCTAAGTCATTTCCACAGGATTCTTGCTAAAGACTGACCAGTGTGATCAGCTGTGGAGGATGATCAGCTATGGAGGGTGGGAGACCCTCTCTAAACTGACTCAGCAGGATTCTTGGTAAAGCTGGGACTTGGCAGACCACAGACAGGTCCTGGGCAGGAAGCCTTGCTAGAAGAGGGCTCAGAGAAACCGAATTAAAGTTTGACCAATGAGAAAATCTTTGTCACCATCCAACCATCCATCCCCTGCCCTTGTTTTCCTTCATTTCCTAATTTAGTCAGACTTTATCAAATATCTAGATGTCCCCCCCTTGCCAGAAATTAAAAAAAAAACTCTGAAGTCCTCTTTCTCCTTTGCTCTTCCCTTCCTCCTCATGTCCACCCCTGGACCTTTAACCCCCACGCCTTTAACTGTCCAGAAGTCTGAGGATCTTACTGCAGACTCACTCAAGTCTTTCCTTTGCTCTACATCGTCGTTTCCACTGCCTTAGTTTAAATCTTGTCCAAACTGGTTTTCCAGCCTATAACTGACCTCTGACCCAGAGCTTTCTTTTCTGTGCAGCCAAGGTAATCTTTCTAAAGCGCAAGTCCATTCATGTGATTTCCCTGATTAAAAATTTATGCTTTTCTCCATGGAATAAGATACATGGCATGACAGGCTCCGAACCTGCCAAGCTTCCAGCCTTAATTTCACCATTTGCCCCTTGCTCTTCACCCTCCAGCCATACATATGGTTCCCCAAATACCTTGTGTCTTTCCATGCTTCAATGCCTTTGCTCATGCCTCCTCCAATATGAGAAAAGCCTACAAAACTAAACATACTCTTACTCTACAATCCAGCGATCGTGCTCCTCGGTATTTACCCAAAGGACTTGGAAATATGTGCACACAAAAACCTGCACTCGCATGTTTATCACAGCTTTATTCATGATGGCCCAAACTTAGAAGAAACTGAGATGTCCTTCAGTAGTTGAATAGATAAACTGTGATACATCTAGATAATAGAATATTATTTAGAGCTAAAAACAAACTTTCAGTCATGAAAAGATGTAGAGAGAAAAAAAAAGATGTAGAGAAACCGTAAATGCTCATTACTAAGTGAAAGAAGCCCATCTGAAAAGTCTGCATATTGTGGGATTCCAACTACAGTATATGAAATTCTGAAAAAGGCAAAACTATGGAGGCAGTAAAAAGATCAGTGGTTACTTGGGATTGGGATTGGGGGGCGGAGGCGGAGATTAGGAATAGGCAGAGCACAGAGGATGTTTACGGCAATGAAAATACTCTGTTCATACGATGATGGTGGATACATGTCATTATGCATTTGTCCAAGCCCATAGAATAGACAACACCAAAAATAAACCCTCAGGTACACTGTGGCCTTTGGGTGATTACGATGTGCCAGCGCAGGTTCAGTGACTGCAACAAATGTACCACTCTGGTGGGTGATGTTGATAAGGCGGGAGGCTACGTGTGTGTGAAGGCTGAGGTATATGAGACATCTCTGTACCTGCCTCTCAATTTTGCTGTGAACCTAACGCTGCTCTAAAAAAAAAAAACCCATTGTCATTGAAAAGAAATTTAAAAAACAACAACAGGAATTCCTTATCTTACTTCTTCACTGAGGAAATCATTCCTTCCATTTGTACCTGCTTCTCCTGGTTCCCTGCCTGCACAGTATTGTAATTTATTTGTTTATATGCCTGTGAGATTCTTATAGGCAAGGAATCAACATAACTATATTTGAATCCTCTGGATTTAGCATAATACCCAAATGGGCAAATGGTAAACTCTCTAAAATTCTGTATTATTGAATTGAATTTTAATTTTATTCAGATTACCAATTAATAAATTACAAATGGAAATTAAAACTCATTCATGTTTCTTCTGATGTTAGAAAAAATTTTAAAAGAAAAAAGACGCCCTGCGGGGCCACATAAGGCGCTCAGGGATAACAAGTACCCTCAGGCGCTCGGGCGGGGCTAGATTAAAACTCCTTGCAACGCCAGCAGCAGGGAGGCTGCCGAGAGAAAAAAAAAAAACAAACCAGCATCAAAAAGAAAAAACCCCGAGAGAGGCCCAACTCTAAGACTTTCTGTGTACGCCTGAGCCACCAGCGCTCTATGCAACAGGCACCTCCAAGCCTGACTGAAGCAACAGTGCGCCACTGCTCACTCTCTCCCAGGAGAAGGAGCCACTATTGCACCCTCTCCCTCCCCACACACCGAGGCTTACAGACGAACAATAAAGGAACCTCTGCTGGTCACAGAATAACGCAAAAAAAAAAAAAAAACCCAAGGCAAGGAAAAGGACACTTACAGCTGAGACGCTAAGGAAACAGAAATAGTAGTATCAATACCTATTGAACTGGTCCATTCGGGGATCAGTTCTGGATTTTTTTTTTCTTTTTTTTTTTTTCCTTTCTCTTTTTTTTTTTTTTTTTTGATTTATTAAATACGATCTTAGCCCTAAGGGATCTACAAGTTTTACAACATAATTTTATAAGGATATTTTTCACTCTTTTTTTTTTTTTTTTTTTTTTTTTTTTTTTGCCTTTTAAAATACTTCTATATCTAGCTAAGTTTTTGGTAGTACGGACAAAATATCTTTCATACTTTCCTTTCATCCCTTTCTTTTATACACTTCTATTCCTTTCTTTTTCTTTGCATATTTCCAACCACATTACGCTCTTCTGTTCCCCTTTCTTCCAGCCATTTTAAGTGTATTTTATCTTAACATACTTATAAGCAACACTATCGGTCTGCTCAGACTCCTTGCTCTATTCTCCAGATGATGCACTGCCTTGGTATTAATATTAGGCTTTTGTCTTTATCTTAGTTCTTAGTACAGTTGTCTAATTACATTCTGAGAATCTCCATTCTCTCTGGTGGTACTCCAGCTCTTTTCTATATTTGATCCTAGCTTACAAAATCTCCCTGGATTGATGTTTGTATGTGTAGGGTGTTATTTGTTGTTTGTTTGCTTTTGCTTTTGTCTCTGATTCGTTCTGTTTCAGTTGTCAATTTCTGCTGGGTTTCTCTCTGAATATCTGATAGCACACTGGGGTTCTGTCAGGTCTTTCTAGAGCCTTATGTCCTAACGGATTCAATAATTGTGTGTCTTATACATGTATGTGTTTCCTAGACTGAATATTCGTCTAATCCAATACTTGGACATTAGTCTGAGGCTTGGACAGTCTTCTATAAACACCTCTATCACCAGGAAAAGCAACCCCAAAAGCTTGGACAACCATGAGGAAACAAAGAAACACCATGCAGGCAAAGGAGCAGGAAAAAAACCCACAAGACCAAATAAATGAGGAGGAAATAGGAAAAATGCCTGAAAAAGAATTTAGAGTAATGATAGTAAAAATGATACAAAATCTCGATAACAAATTAGAGAAAGTACAAGAAACAGTTCATAAGAACTCAGAAAAACAAACAGCAATGGATAACAAAATAACTGAAATTAAAAATACTCTAGATGCTCTAACCAGCAGAATGACTGAGGCAGAAGAACGAATAAGTGAGTTGGAAGATAGAATGGAAGAAATAAACGCCACAGAGCAGGAAAAAGATAAAAAAATAAAAAGACTAGAAGACAGCCTCAGAGACCTCAGTGATAACCTTAAACGTACCAACATTCGAATTATAGGCATCCCAGAAGAAGAAGAAAACAAGAAAGGGTCTGTGAAAATATTTGAAGAGGTTCTAGTGGAAAACTTCCCCAACATGGGAAAGGAAATAATGAACCAAGTCCAAGAAGCACAGAGAGTCCCATACAGAATAAACCCAAGGAGAAATACACCAAGACACATATTAATCAAACTAACGACAATTCAACACAAAGAAAAAATATTAAAAGCAGCAAGAGAAAAGCAACAAACAACATATAAGGGAAAACCCATCAGGATAACAGCTGACCTTTCTACAGAAACTCTGCAGGCCAGAAGGGAATGGCAGGATATACTGAAAGTCCTGAAAGAGAGAAACCTACAGCCAAGAATACTTTACCCAGCAAGAATCTCATTCAGATTTGAGGGAGAAATCAAAAGCTTTCCAGACAAGCAAAAGTTAAGAGAATTCAGCACCACCAAACCAGCCTTACAACAAGTGCTAAAGGAACTTCTCTAAGTAGGAAACACAAGAAAAGGAAAACACCTACAAATACAAACCCAAAACAATTAAGAAAATGGTAATTGGAACACACATGTCAATAATCACTTTAAATGTAAATGGATTAAATGCTCCAACCAAAAGACACAGACTGGCTGAATGGATACAAAAACAAGACCCTTCTATATGCTGCCTACAAGAAACCCACTTCAGACCAAGGGATACATATAGACTGAAAGTGAAGGGATGGAAAAAGATATTCCATGCAAATGGAAGTCAAAAGAAAGCTGGAGTAGCAATACTCATATCAGACAAATTAGACTTGAAAGTAAAGACTATTAAAAGAGACAAGGAAGGGCACTACATAATGATCAAGGGATCCATCCAAGAAGAACATATCACAATGGTAAATATCTATGCCCCCAATATAGGAGCACCTCAATACATAAGGCAAATGCTAACAGCTATAAAAGGGGACATCGACAGTAACACAATTATAGTGGGAGACTTGAACACCCCACTTACATCAATGGACAGATCATCCAAACAGAAAATAAATAAAGACACACAAGCTTTAAATGACACATTAGACCATCTCGACTTAATTGATATTTATAGGACATTCCATCCAAAAACGACAGACTACACTTTCTTCTCAAGTGCACACGGAACATTTTCCAGGATAGATCACATCCTGGGTCACAAATCAAACCTCAGCAAATTCAAGAAAATTGAAATCATATCAAGCATCTTCTCAGACCACAATGCCATGAGACTAGATATCAATTACAGGAAAAAAACTGCAAAAAATACAAACACATGGAGGCTAAACAATTCACTATTAAACAACCAAGGAATCACTACAGAAATCAAAGAGGAAATCAAAAAGTATCTAGAAACAAATGACAACGAAAACACAACAACCCAAAACCTATGGGACGCAGCAAAAGCAGTTCTAAGAGGGAAGTTTATAGCAATACAGTCCTACCTTAAGAAACAAGAAAATGATCGAATAAACAACCTAACCTTACACCTCAAACAACTAGAGAAAGAAGAACAAAGAAACCCCAAAATGAGCAGAAGGAAAGAAATCATAAAGATCAGAGCAGAAATAAATGAAAAAGAAAGGAAAGAAACCATAAGAAAAATCAATAAAACTAAAAGCTGGTTCTTTGAGAAGATTAACAAAATTGATAAACCATTAGCCAGACTCATCAAGAAAAAAAGGGAGAAGATGCAAATCAACAGAATTAGAAATGAAAAAGGAGAAGTCACAACGGACACCTCAGAAATACAAAACATCATGAGAGACTACTACAAGCAACTATATGCCAATCAATTGGATAACCTGGAGGAAATGGATACATTCTTAGAAAAATACAATCTTCCAAGACTGAACCAGGAAGAAATAGAAACCATGAACAGACCAATCACAAGTACAGAAATTGAGGCAGTGATTAAAAATCTCCCAACACACAAAAGCCCAGGACCAGATGGATTCACAGGCGAATTCTATCAAACATTTCGAGAAGAGTTAACACCTATCCTTCTCAAACTCTTCCAAAATATTGCAGAAGGCGGAGCACTCCCAAACTCATTCTATGAGGCTACCATCACCCTGATACCAAAACCAGGCAAAGATGTCACAAAAAAAGAAAACTACAGACCAATATCACTGATGAATATAGATGCAAAAATCCTCAACAAAATACTAGCTAACAGACTGCAACAGCACATTAAAAAAATCATACACCACGATCAAGTGGGGTTTATCCCTGGGATGCAAGGATTCTTCAATATACGCAAATCAATCAACGTGATACATCATATCAACAAATTGAAGGATAAAAACCATATGATCATTTCAATAGATGCAGAAAAAGCTTTTGACAAAGTTCAACATCCATTTATGATAAAAGCTCTCCAGAAAATGGGCATAGAAGGAAATTACCTCAACATCATAAAAGCCATATATGACAAACCAAAAGCCAACATTGTTCTCAATGGAGAAAAACTGGAAGAATTCCCTCTAAGAACAGGAACAAGACAAGGGTGTCCACTCTCACCACTGTTATTCAACATAGTTTTGGAAGTGTTAGCCACAGCAATCAGAGAAGAAAAAGAAATTAAAGGAATCCAAATTGGAAAAGAAGAAGTAAAATTATCACTCTTTGCAGATGACATGATACTATATATAGAAAACCCTAAAGACTCTACCAGAAAACTGCTAGCACTCATTGATGAGTTTAGTAAAGTAGCAGGATACAAAATTAATGCACAGAAATCTCTTGCATTCCTATACACGAACAACGGAAGAGCAGAAAGAGAAATTAAGGAAACTCTCCCATTCACCATTGCAACCAAAAGAATAAAATACCTAGGAATAAACCTGCCTAAGGAGGCAAAAGATCTGTATGCAGAAAACTTTAAGACATTGATGAAAGAAATCAAAGATGACATAAACAGATGGAGGGATATACCATGTTCCTGGATTGGAAGAATCAACATCGTGAAAATGACTGTACTACCCAAAGCAATTTACAGATTTAATGCAATCCCGATCAGATTACCAATGGCATTTTTCACAGAACTAGAGCAAGAAATCTTACGATTTGTATGGAAACGCAAAAGACCCCGAATAGCCAAAGCAATCTTGAGAAGGAAAAATGGAGTGGGTGGAATCAGGCTTCCTGACTTCAAACTATACTACAAGGCCATAGTGATCAAGACAGTATGGTACTGGCACAAAAATAGAAAGGAAGATCAATGGAACAGAATAGAGAACTCAGAAGTAAGCCCAAACACATATGGGCACCTTATCTTTGACAAAGGAGGCACGAGTATACAATGGAAAAAAGACAGCCTCTTCAATAAGTGGTGCTGGGAAAATTGGACAGCAACATGTAAAAGAATGAAATTAGAACACTTCCTAACACCATACACAAAAATAAACTCCAAATGGATTAAAGACCTACATGTAAGGCCAGACACTATCAAACTCCTAGAGGAAAACATAGGCAGAACACTCTTTGACATACATCAAAGCAACAT
Organism: Hippopotamus amphibius kiboko; assembly: GCF_030028045.1. Taxonomy (NCBI): domain Eukaryota; kingdom Metazoa; phylum Chordata; class Mammalia; order Artiodactyla; family Hippopotamidae; genus Hippopotamus; species Hippopotamus amphibius. Next base: position 83,872,637 of record NC_080189.1, on the reverse strand, counting down.
CCTTTTTGACCCACCTCCTAGAATCATGGAAATAAAATCAAGAATAAACGAATGGGACCTCATGAAACTTAAAAGCTTTTGCACAGCAAAAGAAACCATAAACAAGACTAAAAGGCAACCCTCAGAATGGGAAAAAATAATTGCCTATGAAACAACGGACAAAGGATTAACCTCCAAAATATACAAGCAGCTCATGCAGCTTAATACCAAAAAAGCAAATAACCCAATCCACAAATGGGCAGAAGACCTAAATAGACATTTCTCCAAAGAAGACATACAGATGGCCAACAAACACATGAAAAGATGCTCAACATCACTCATCATCAGAGAAATGCAAGTCAAAGCCACAATGAGGTATCACCTCACACCAATCAGAATGGCCATCATCACAAAGTCTGGAAACAACAAATGTTGGAGAGGGTGTGGAGAAAAGGGAACTCTCCTGCATTGTTGGTGGGACTGTAAGTTGGTACAGCCACTATGGAAAACAATTTGAAGGTTCCTTAAAAAACTACAAATAGAAATACCATATGATCCAGTCATCCCACTCCTGGGCATATACCCAAAGAAAACCATAATCCCAAAAGAAACTTGTACCATCATGTTTATTGCAGCACTCTTTACAATAGCCAGGACATGGAAGCAACCTAAATGCCCATCAACAAATGAATGGATACAGAAGATGTGGCATATATATACAATGGAATATTACTCAGCTATAAAAAGGGATGAGATGGAGCTATATGTAATGAGGTGGATAGAACTACAATCTGTCATACAGAGTGAAGTAAGTCAGAAAGAGAAAGACAAATATTGTATGCTAACTCACATATACGGAATATAAAAATGGTACTGATGAACTCAGTGACAAGAACAGGGAAGCAGATACAGAGAATGGACTGGAGAACTCGAGGTATGGGAGGGGGCGGGGGGTGAAGGGGAAACTGAGAAGAAGCGGGAGAGTAGTACAGACATATATATACTACCACCTGTAAAATAGTCAGTGGGAAGTTGTTGTATAACAAAGGGAGTCCAACTCGAGGATGGAAGATGCCTTAGAGGACTGGGGCAGGGAGGGTGGGGGGGAATCGAGGGGGGGGCGTCAAGGAAGGGAGGGAATATGGGGATATGTGTAAAAAAAACAATTGATTGAACCTGGTGTACCCCCAAAAAAAATAAAATAAAATAATAAAAAAAAAAAAAAAAAAAAGAAAAAAGAATTTCATCTCATTTCAAACAATATAAAATCAGTGGTGTGCAAAATAGGAAATTATCTTCTGCTTTTAATAGCAGACTAATAATATTTAATAGCCTTCAGAAAAATATCACACTTAGAATAATGTTAAATACAGTAATTGTTTAACCCTGTAGTCTTTAGCTGCTAGATGAAATAGACATCCACATTGCTCCTGTATCATTTATTTGCTGTTCTCATTTGATTTGCAAGGTTTACCAGTTATATATCATAGATCTTTCCTTCTCTAAACCAATAGTCAACACTTCCTTCTATTGACTATTAAAGTCTGGCTTATAATACCTCTTCAAAGCACTTCTAGCCTCTTTATTGTTCAAACAAAACTTAATGCTGTAACCAAAATAAATTAAGCAATATTGCTGTAGGATATTTCTCCGATCACCCAAGTGAAGGATATGTCAGAAAATAACTCTAGAAGAATAGTTACTGTGGTAGGCAGAGTAATGGTCTAATTCCTTGGACCTGTGAATGTGTTATATTATTGATACATGGCAAAAGGGACTTTGCCAATATAATTAAGGGCACAGATTTTTGAAAAAGGAATTTATCCTGGATTATCCAGGTGGTCTCAGTCTAATCACATGAGCCCTTTCTCAGGCTGGAAGCAGTAGAGATGTGGCAGAAGAAAAGTCAGAGAGATTCACAGGTGGCAGGGGTGGTGGGGAGCAGGAAGGACAATTTGACAAGGAACACAGGTGGCCTTAGGAGCTAAGAGATGCTTCTGACAGCCGACAAGGAAATAAAGACCACAGCCCTGCAGCTGTAAAAACTGAATTATGCCAACAATCTAAATGACTTTTCAAAGCATGTTCTCTCCCAGAGCCACCAGATATAAACCTAGGCCAGCTGACATCTTGATTTTGACCTTGGGAGACCTGGAGCAGGGGACCCAGCAGACTCTACCTGGACTTCTGACCTACAGAATTGTGACATAATAAATTTGAGTTGTTTTAAGTCACTAACTGTGAGGTATTTTGTTTCCGCAGCAAAAGAAAATTAATACAATTACCTTTACACAGTTTAAAGACATTGGATGGGACATACTTATACTAAAAAATCAGTTGTTGCTTATCTGAAACTTACATTTAACTGGGCATCTTGCATTTTATTTGGCCAATCTCATTAGGGAGGCTGATGACAAGCCATTGATAATTATTTCCAAATGGAAGGATGTGTAAGATGTAGAGTAGGTAAAGAAAGGCATTTTGATATAAGAATGACAAAACAAATGCATGAAAGTGAGGGCTGTACACAGCTTTCCCTGGGAATGGGGTGAAAGCCAAAGGTTTAGATGATGGGATAAAAGACAGAGCTAGAAATGTCACAAAGAGCTAAATCACAAATATTCTTGGGTGACTGATCTAGGAATTCATTGCTTTTAATGATGGTTTACAGTGGGTATCATTCTGATGAAATAGAAATTACATCTTTTCATTACGCCCCCATCTTTTTTTTTTTCATTGGTATATAGATAAGTTACAATGTTGTGTTAGTTTCAGGTGTAGAGCAAAGTGATTCATTTATTCATATACACGTACTCATTCTTTTTCAGATTCTTTTCTCATGTAGGTTATCGCAGAATATTGAGTAGAGTTCCCTGTTCCTTCCATTTTTGAATATTCGAGTTACAAATGTAATATGGCTGTAACAGCAGAAGAAGCTATTAATTAATTCAGATTAATTCATTCAGATTAAATAAATGAACAAACGATCAGAAACACTTGAATACCTTGATAAGAATAGGAAAAGAACTGTATAAAAGGAATGGGAAATGAGTTCTCTCTGGGAAAATTAGTTAATTACTTAGATACCTGAGTCACAGATTTTAGAGTAGGCAAAGCAAGCCTGTAGGCAGTTGAAACATTCAGAAACTATGATGCATCTTACAAATCACCAAAGAGCAGGAAGTGAAACGATTCAAGGGAGTCCCAACGTGAGTCAAGAGAGAATCTGAGCTCATCAAGGAAGCACAAATGGAAAAGCTTCCTTTCTTCTTTTTTCCCCCAGCCAAAAATGTAGAATACCAGGAATTTGGCAGCATGGGGGAAGGAGGTGAATAGCTAGGTAATACATCAACCACTATAATGGTTTTGAGTTAATCAGACTGTAGGGGGAAAAAATTCCTAAACCAAAGAAAAATAGTCCACCAAATGTGAGGCGGGCAATGTGAAGAGTTGGGGGGCATAACATCCCATAACAGTAATTACCTGCTGGAAATCACCTAAGGATACTGGTGTTACCTTCCTCTTCCTTTTTTGACATTACAGAAGTAATTTTAACTTTAAAATGTATTTGGTATACAGATAGAAAGAGGAAGTAAAACCTGACTCCAACCTCCTTGAAAAATACTATTCAAATATTTTCAAACTTCTTAAACAATTTTGAAAGTTGCAAAAGGCATATTTTACACTATTTTAAAAATTGACTTCTTATACAGATGGCCAACAGGCACGTGAAAAGATGCTCAACATTGCTAATTATTCAAGAATGCAAATCAAATCTACAATGAGGTACCACCTCCCACTGGTCAGAATGGCCATTATTAAAAAAAATCTACAAACAATAAAAGCTGGAGAGGGTGTGGAGGAAAGGGAATCCTCTTACACTCTTGATGGAAATGTAAGTTGGTACAGCCACTGTAGATAACAGTATGGAGGTTTCTTAAAAAACTAAAAATAGAGCTGCCATATGATCCGGCAATTCCACTCCTGGGCATATATCTGGACAAAGCTATAAGGCAAAAAGATACATGCACCCCTATGTTTATAGCAGCACTATTCACAATAGCCAAGACATAGAAACAACCTAAATGTCCATTGACGAAGGAATGGATAGAGAAGATGTGGTACATATATACTGTGGAATATTACTCAGCCACAAAAAAGAAGAAAATAATGCCAATTGCAGCGACATGCATGGACTGAGAGATTATCATACTAAGTGAAGTAAGTCAGAGAAAGACAAACACCATATGATATCACTTATATGTGGAATCTAAAACATGACACAAATGAACCTCTCTGTGAAACAGAAGCAGACTCACAGACACAGAGAACAGACTTGTGGTTGCCAAGGAGGAGGGGGATGGAGGAGGGATGGAGTGGGAGGTTGGGATTAGCAGATGTAAGCTATTATATATAGAATAGATAAACAACAATGTCCTACTGTATAGCACAGAGAACTATATTCAATATCCTATGATAAAAAGAAATCCTATGATAAACCATAATGGAAAAGAACATAAAAAAGAACGTATATATAACTGAATCACTCTGCTGTATAGCAGAAACTAACACAACATTGTAAATCAACTATATGTCAAATTAAAAAAAAAAGCTTCTCTAAATAACAAAAGACCAGTAGCACTATATATGTGTGACTATATAGTCTATATAGATCATTATATTTATAGTTTTTTTAAACTTACACTCAAATTTCTTGGCTTTGTTTTATGCCCAGTAGAAAATCGAATGTATGAGTTTATATTCCATATAATGAATCTTAAATCTAAAGAACTCAAGATATTTTGACAAGTGATTTAATTAGCTTTATGATACTTATATAGATATCTTAAAATCTCTTTTTAAGCATAATAATTTTAAAAATAATATTTATTACTGATAACTAAATATGGTAAAGACCGAATCATTTCTAAAATGGGTCAATTAGAACTCCTTGGTATAGTTCTAATGTTTGATTGGAAAACAAAGTTTAGGGGAGATTGGGATTCTTCATAAACTCAACCAATTCTCACTAATTCTAAAACAATTTGTACAACTGGATGTAAAGCCTGATTACCTCTACACATCTTTTTCAACTGATAGTATTGTGGTGAACAAGATTGGCAAATTGTTTCAGGGTGGGCTTTCTGTGGATGCCCACAGTCTTCAAGTATGTGTATTTAATAAACCAGTTTTATAGCTTCAGGTATGATCAGACCTTTAGAAAGTGAATTAACTCTAATCAGATTCATAAGAGTATTTTTTTCCCCCAAGTAGCACATTTGAATTACGTTTGTCTTTTAACACTTTTCTGTGTACGTTAGACTGGGCAGTAAATCCAATCACTGATAAAAATACGGTTCCCAGATTAGAAAGTAAGTAGAACTCTTTTTTTGTTTTTTATGCTCTTTATTGGACTATATTTGCTTTACAGTCTTATACCAGTTTTTGAGGTACACCAAAGTGAATCACTGTATTTATACATATATCCCCATATCCCCGCCTCCTGCGGCTCCCTTCCCACCTCCCTGTCCTGGCCCTCTAAGGCATCACCCACCATCAAGTTGATCTCCCTTTGTTATTCAGCAACTTCCCACTAGCTATCTATTTTACAGTTGGTAGTGTATATATGTCTATGCTACTCTCTCACTTCGTCCCAGCTTCCCCTTCAACCCCCAACTCAGCCCCATGTCCTCAAGTCCATTCTCTACATCTGTATCTCTACTCTTGCCCTGTCACTGGGTTCTTCAGTACCATTTCTTCAGATTCCATATATATGAGTTAGCATACAGTATTTGTTTTTCTCTTTCTGGCTTACTTCACTCTGTATGACAGACTCTAGGACTATCCACCTCATTACATATAGTTCAATTTCATTCCTTTTTATGGCTGAGTAATATTCCATTGTATATATGTGCCACCTCTTCTTTATCCATTCATCTGTTGATGGGCATTTAGGTTGCTTCCATGTCCTGGCTATTGTAAATAGTTCTGCAGTGGACATTATGGTACATGTTTCTTTTGGGATTATGGTTTTCTCTGGGTATATGCCCAGCAGTGGGATTGCTGGGTCATATGGTAGTTCCATTTTTAATTTTTTAAGGAACCTCCAAACTGTTTTCCATAGTGGCTGTACCAACTTACATTCCCACCAGCAGTGCAGGAGAGTTCCCTTTTCTCCACACCCTCTCCAACATTTATTGTTTCTAGATTTTTTGATGATGGCCATTCTAACCAGTGTGAGATGATACCTCATTGTGGCTTTGACTTGCATTTCTCTAATGATTACTGATGTTGAGCATCTTTTCATGTGTTTGTTGGCCATCTGCATGTCTTCTTTGGAGAAATGTCTATTTAGGTCTTCTGCCCACTTGTAGATTGGGTTATTTGCTTTTTTGGTATTAAGCTGCATGGGCTGCTTATATATGTTGGAGATTAATCCTTTGCCCATTGCTTCGTTGGCAAGTATTTTCTCCCATTCTGAGGGTTGTCTTCTTGTCTGTTTATGGTTTCTTTCACTATACAAAAGCTTTTAAGTTTCATTAGGTCCCATTTGTTTATTCTTGATTTTATTTCCTTTATTCTAGGAGGTGGGTCAAAAAGGATCTTGCTTTGATGTATGTCATAGAGTGTTCTGCCTATGTTTTCCTCTCAGAGTTTTATAGTGTCTGGCCTTACATTTAGGTCTTTAATCCATTTTGAGTTTATTTTTGTGTATGGTGTTAGGAAGTGTTCTAATTTCATTCTTTTACATGTTGCTGTCCGATTTTCCCAGCACCACTTATTGAAGAGGCTGTCTTTTTTCCATTGTATATTCTTGCTACCTTTGTCAAATATAAGCCGCCCATATGTGCTTGGGTTCACTCTGAGTTCTCTATTCTGTTCCATTGATCTTCCTTTCTATTTTTGTGCCAGTACCATACTGTCTTGATCACTGTGGCCACAGAAAATGAATAAGGACACACAAGCTTTAAATGACACATTACACCATCTTGACTTAATTGATATTTATGGGAGATTCCATCCAAAAACAACAGAATACACTTTCTTCTCAAGTGCACATGGAACATTTTCCAGGACAGGTCACATCTTGGGTCACAAATCCAGCCTCAGTAAATTCAAAAAAATTGAAATCATATCAAGCATTTTCTCTGACCACAATGCCATGAGACTAAATATCAATTACAGGAAAAAAAACTGTAAAAAATACAACCACATGGAGACTAAACAATATGCTATTAAACAACCAAGAAATCGCTAAAGAAATCAAAGAGGAAATCAAAAAATACCTAGAAACAAATGACAATGAAAACACAACGACCCAAAACCAATGGGATGCAGCAAAAGCAGTTCTAAGAGGGAAGTTTATAGCAATACAGTTCTACCTCAAAAAACAAGAAAGATCTCGAATAAACAACCTAACCTTATACCTAAAACAATTAGAGAAAGAAGAACAAAGAATCCCCAAAGTGAGCAGAAGGAAAGAAATCATAAAGATCAGTCAGAAATAAATGAAAAAGAAAGGAAGGAAACAATAGCAAAGATCAATAAAACTAAAAGCTGGTTCTTTGAGAAGATAAACAAAATTGATGAACCATTAGCCAAACTTATTAGGAAAAAAAGGGAGAAGATGCAAATCAACAGAATTAGAAGTGAAAAAGAAGTAACAACGGACACCGCAGAAATACAAAAGTTCATGAGAGACTACTACAAGCAACTATATGCCAATAAATTGGATAACCTGGAAGAAATGGATAAATTCTTAGAAAAGAACACTCTTCCAAGACTGAACCAGGAAGAAATAGAAAATATGAACAGACCAATCACAAGTACGGAAATTGAGACTGTGATTAAAAACCTCCCAACAAACAAAAGCCCAGGGCCAGATGGCTTCACAGGCGAATTCTATCAAACATTTCGAGAAGAGCTAACACCTGTCCTTCTCAAACTCTTCCAAATTATAGCAGAAGGAGGAACACACCCAAACTCATTCTATGAGGCCACCATCACCCTGATACCAAAACCAGGCAAAGATGTCACAAAAGAAGAAAATTACAGGCCAATATCACTGATGAATAAAGATGCAAAAATCCTCAGCAAAATACTAGCTAACAGAATCCTACAGCACATTAAAAAGATCATACACCATGATCAAGTAGGGTTTATCTCTGGAATGCAAGGATTCTTCAATATACGCAAATCAATCATTGTGATACACCATGTTAACAAATTGAAGGATAAAAACCATATGATCATCTCAATAGATGCAGAAAAAGCTTTTGACAAAATTCAACATCCATTTATGATTAAAAACTCTCCAGAAAATGGGCATAGAAGGAAATTACCTCAACATAATAAAAGCCATATATGACAAACCAACAGCCAACATTGTTCTAAAAGGTGAAAAACTGAAAGAATTCCCTCTAAGGACAGGAACAAGACAAGGGTGCCCACTCTCACCATTATTATTCAACATAGTTTTGGAAGTTTTAGCCACAGCAATTAGAGAAGAAAATGGAATAAAAGGAATCCAAATTCGAAAAGAAGAAGGAAAATTGTCACTCTTTGCAGATGACATGGTATTTATACATAGAAAACCCTAAAGATTCTACCAGAAAACTGCTAGCACTAATCGATGAATTTAGTAAAGTAGCAGGATACAAAATTAATGCTCAGAAATCTCTTGCATTCCTATATACTAACAACGGAAGAGCAGAAAGAGAAATTAAGGAAACTCTCCCATTTACCACTGCAACAAAAAAGAATAAAATACCTAGGAATAAACCCTGCTAAGGAGGCAGAAGACCTGTATGCAGAAAACTATAAGACACCGATGAAAGAAATCAAAGACGATACAAACAGATGGAGGGACATACCATGTTCTCGGACTGGAAGAATCAATATTGTGAAAATGACTATTTCACCCAAACCAATTTACAGATTCAACGCAATCCCTATCAAATTACCAACGGCATTTTTCACAGAACTAGAACAAGAAATCTTATGATTTGTATGGAAACGCAAAAGACCCCGAATAGCCAAAGCAATCTTGAGAAGGAAAGACGGAGTTGGTGGAATTAGGCTTCCTGACTTCAAACTATACTACAAGAACTCTTTTTTAAATGCGTTCTCTCCCCGCCCAGTTTCATTGAGATATAATTACAACATTGTAAGTTTAAGTTGTAGAACGTGTTGATATGATACACTTATATGTTGCAAAATGATTACCACTATAGTGTTAGGTAACTTCTCCATCTCGGCACACAATTATCATTTCTTTCTAATGGTGAGGACATTTAATATACACTCTCTTAGCAACTTTCAAGTGTAGAATACAGTATTAACGATAATCACCATGTATGTATCCCCAGAACTTAATTCATCTTGAAGTTAGTACCCTTTGGTCAAATCTCCCCATCCTTCCCCACTCCTTTCCTGGTAACCACCATTCTACTCTTTGTAAGAGATTTTAATTCGTGAGAATGCCAATGTATTTTTTTTTACATTAGGAGGTAGGTAGCTTTTTCTGGATATATGGTATCTAAAACATCCTCTTTCAAATTAAAAATCAAAGTACCTTAGACAAAAAAAAAAAATCAAAATACCTGGCAAAGAGAGGCTGACATAGCAAAGTGATGGAGAGAGTGGTTACAGAAAACTTGGAAACAGTAACAGTATGCTTTTCTACAAAAGGTCCTTCTGAGTTTATTTTTGTGTCACTTTATATTATTTAAGCCTTGTTGGGTGAATTTAGTTGTAGCTTCTGCGTGTGCTATAATGTCCTCCAGGAAGGGACATAGGAGAGGGAGTTTGGTAGCTTTAGGAACTTGACCCGGTTGCATTTACCATATATGTCCCCGGGGGGCAGGCAGGAGTGTCAGGACAGAGATGGACTGGGGGTGGGATATGCCACCCACCCCTTCCCTTCTTTCAATGGTTTGTGTTCTGTTTAGGTGTAGTCTGTTTCCACAGGTCTTGCTTGCAGAAGGACAGCGGACCCCAGTGGAGATTGACTAGTTCCCCACCAATTCTGGGTCATGAAGTAGTTCATCCATCCCAGCAGGATGTCCTGCCTTAAATTCCAGTACATAGTGCCTCGCCCAGGCATGATGGGGCTTGTTCTCAGCAGCATAGCTTGTTGATCCACAGTGAGAGTCCAGGCAGTGGCTGTTTCTGGTGACTTCTATACCTTTATGGTATTGGATGTCTCAGCAGGGGTCTCCAGGCTGGCATACAGGGAAATAGGCCCTACTGTTTGATCACTCAAATGTAATAAGCCTGGGACAGTACTTTAGTCTACCTGGCCAAAGTGGTTTTACCTGTTACTAATTTAATTCACTGCTTTAATAGTCCATTCTTTCTTTTTACCAACCCTGCAGTTTGCAGGTTACCCAGGGAGCGGGAACCTCCATTTACTGTCATGGTTTTTGCTCAGGCTTGCATATCATGACCTTTGAAGTGTGACCATTAATCACTGTCTATTTGATGAGGGCATCCATACATGGTACCCAGCTTCTCTAACACCACAATAAAGGCAGACTGGCTGACTAGGTGACAGGGAAAAGCTTGCATTAAGCCAGACAAGGTGTCCACACAAACCAAGGCAGATTTAGAACCTCACTTACAGGGAGGAGCCCAATATAATCTATTCGCCAGTCCCTTACCAGGTGGGATCTCCAGTGGATCTTCCTGGATTCCTTTGGCAGTTGCTTTGGGCATTGTTTAGAACACTCAGGACATCTTGTTACTTGTTTTTTTTACTAAGTCACTGTCTTTCAAGGGCAACCCAGCATCCTTAGCAATATGGCATCCCACCAGGGCGCTATGGTGGCCACTCTTTCTTTGCACTCAATCTGCTGTATTTACTGGAGGATCAGTTGTTAGGGCTCCTACCTGAGCTGGGGCATCAGTTTCCTGATTACTAGGGGGTGTCAGTGCTTTACGAGCTGGGACATGGAAGACAGTGAGGACTCAGGTTCTTGCAGGCAAACCCAAGTGTCTTTGTACAGATCCTGATCCCACAGGGGCTTATTTATATCATCCACCCCATGGCTTTCCATTGTCCAAGCCATAGAGTTAATCTTTTTAGAACAGCACAACTCTCAGTTCAAAGGGTTAATGGCCAGGGCCCATGAGTTTAGCCCACTGGCTGCTGCTGTTCCTGCTTCTATCCAGATGGTGTCAGTGTTGGGTTGAAGAGCTACTGCAGACCATGAAGACAAATTGCTTCCTTTAGATCTGTTTGTATAGCAGGCATCAGTGGGAATTTTATTTTTTCCTTTTCTACAGGCTGCAGGGGCCACCACAAGAATAGGCATAGAGCATTTACAAGATCTCTTCCAGCTCTGGAAAGGCAAGTGGAGTGCACATTCCAAGGACAGGGAAGGGAGAGAGGGGCCTTCAATTGCCTGCGTCCAGCTCATGGGCATCCTCTTTTTTTTTTTTTTTTTTAAACTTTTATTGGAGTATAGTTGCTTTACAATGTTATGTTAGTTTCTGCTGTACAGCAAAGTGAATCAGCCATACATATACACATATCCCTTCTTTTTTGGATTTCCTTCCTATCTAGGTCACCACAGAGCACTGAGTAGAATTCCCTGTGCTATACAGTAGGTTCTCATTAGTTATCTATTTTATACATAGTAGTGTGTTTATGTCAATCGCAATCTCCCAATTCGTCCCATCCCCCTCTTTCCCCCTTGGTATCCATAAATTTGTTCTCTACATCTGTGACTCAGTTTCTGCCTCACCAGTAAGTTCTTCTGTACCATTTTTCTAGATTCCACATATAAGTGATATTGTGTGATATTTGTTTTTCTCTTTCTGGCTTCACTTTGTATGACAATCTCTAGGTCCATCTACGTCTCTGCAAATGGCACTATTTTGTTCCTTTTCATGGCTGAGTAATAGTCCATTGTATATATGTACCACATCTTTATCCATTCTTCTGTCGATGAACATTTAGGTTGCTTTCATGACCTGCCTATTGTAAATAGTGCTACAGTGAACACTGGGGTGCATGTGTCTTTTTGGATTATGGTTTTCTCTGCGTATATGCCCAGTAGTGGGATTGCTGGGTCATATGGTAGCTCTATTTTTAGTTTTTAAAGGAACCTCCATACTGTTTTCCATGGTGGCTGTATCAATTTACATTCCACACCCTCTTCAGCATTCATTGTTTGTAGATTGTTTGATGATGGCCATTCTGATCAGTGTGAGGTGATACTCAATGTAGTTTTGATTTGCATTTCTCTAATAATTAGTGATGTTGAGCATCTTTTCATGTGTTTGTTGGCCATCTGTATGTCTTCTTTGGAGAAATCTCTACTTAAGTCTTCCCCCCATCCCATTTTTTTATTGAGTGATTTGTTTTATTGATATTGAGCTGCATGAGCCGTTTGTGTATTTTGGAGATTAATCCCTTGTCAGTTGCTTCTTTTGCAAATATTTTCTCCCATTCTGAGGACTGTTTTTTTTTGTTTTGTTTTGTTTATGGTTTCCTTTGCTGTACAAAAGCTTTTAAGTTTATTTCCCATTTTTTATTTTTGTTTTTATTTTATTTTATTTTGTTTATTTTTGTTTTTATTTTCATTACTCTAGGAGGTGGATCAAAAAAGATCTTGCTGTGATTTATGTCAAAGAGTGTTCTGCCTATGTTTTCCTATAAGAGTTTTATAGTGTCTGGCCTTACATTTAGGTCTTCAATCAATTTTGAGATTATTTTTGTATATGATGTTAGGGAGTGTTCTAATTTCATTCTTCTACATGTAGCTGTCCAGTTTTCCCAGCACCACTTACTGAAGAGACTGTCTTTTCTTCATTGTATATCCTTGCCTCCTTTGTCATAGATTAGGTGACTGTAGGTGTGTGGGTTTATCTCTGGGCTTTCTATCCTGTTCCATTGATCTATATTTCCGTTTTTGTGCCAGTACTATACTGTCTTCGTGACTATAGATCTTCTCTTCCAACTCTTTATGAGATCGTTATAAGATCTCTTCCAGCTCCAGGAAGGCAAGTGGCATGCGCATTCCAAGGAGAGGGGAGGGAGGGAGAAGACTTCAATTGCCTGGTCCAGCTATTGGGCCAACCAGTGGTCACATTCTTTTGATTACCTCCTCCAGAAGTTTAGATTGTCTTAATATTGAGATCATGTTTCATTTCTTTATTTTAATGTTAGGAAAGGAAAGGGAAAGAAGGAATACCAAAATCAACTAAGATATTCTTACTGCGTATATTTATTCTCTTGAAATACCTCTAAATCACAAACTAGATGATAAAATTATGAATCATTACTGGAATCAAGCAGGAAGTCTATGGGTTTCTAAGTTGCATGACTCAGAAATTATCAGGCATTCGCATTTTCATGGGCATGCAGAAAATCATGACTTCATCTCATTTCAAAAACACAACCCAGACTCCCTTCCTACAGCATTTTTGAAGAAATGCTTCTTCACTTTCCCAGGAAGGAGTATAGAACTGCAATATCCGAGATGAATCTGATTTACCTGAAATAAAAAGGAGTCTTTGGTTTCAAAAATGGAAAGTGAGAAAATGCCCAAGTTAAGAAGTGCAACTATGTGCATGCATCTCAACACAAAGGTTGAGATGATAATAAGAGAAGACTCGCAGGGCCCTGCACAGGAGGGAGTGAGCTGGGAATTTACATTGTGTCCTAGAGGAGGATGAATGGAGGAAGGATTGGCAGTGCTCTGAGTTAAATGCAAAAGCTTAGTTCCTCAACCTGAATTTTACTGCCATCATTTGATAATGGACAGACCGTAAGGAATTGATGCAGAAAATTATACAGGGACCTGTTCCCAGCATTTAGAATCCTTTAATCATGTTCCTGAGAGGATAGATGAAGACACCATTGATTGCCTCCTGAAGAGATCTCCCTGCTCCCCCTTGCAGGCTGCACCACAATAGTTTTAGTAGTGGGGTCAGGGAAGGGAGCCCTTTTTCCAGCCACAGGATGTAAACCATGGAGGTGTTAAGATGGGTTGAGGAGTCAACAAATAACCCCTTCTGGCCAAGGAGGTGTAAAGACAGGTCTGCTGGAGGGCGTCCAGAAATGTTTTCTTTCCTGAAAAAAAGGGTCCCTAGGGGGATACAGCTCATTTTCCTGCTTCTCCACAAGGTTGTGTGAGGACCTGAAAACTGCAACAGCTGCCATTTTGCGGCCGTGAGAAGAAAGCCATGAGACTCACGGGGAAACCAGCCCAGAGTTCTGCCAGCTCTGGGTGCTCAAGAGAAACCCACCCTGGAGCCGCCCATCCTGGACCTCTTGCAACATGAGAGAAGAAATTTCTCATCTTACTTAAGACGCTTGTAATTGGTATTGTTACTTGAAGGCAGAAATCACCTGGTTATAAACACACAGCGAGGCTAATTTAGATGTGCTATATCTCCATAAACCTGTGACTCTGCCTTAGTGTCTTCTCTAGAATTTCAGCTTCCTTCTAGGGATATGGCCCCAAAGTAAACTCCAGCCCTCCTGTGTGCTCCGCTGACACCTGGAAGGATAAGGTCCGCTCTTATCCTTCTTGGAAGTGGTCCTCCGAAGGATCACATCAGGATACATCAGGATGACCTGGCGGCTTGTTGAAAATATGGATGCCTGGTCCCATCCACAGGGTCTCAGGATGTGCCGTGTTAAGAAGCTGCCCAGTTCACTCTGATGTAGGTGAAAGCCAAAACCCTGCCTTATCCTCTGACTTGTCCTTTCACTGGGCCCATGAGTGAATAAGCACAACACCAGGTTCGTTGCCTCTACCCACCCGGATTTGGGTTACATCCACCACCTGGGTTTCCTCTTACCTCTTTGCCCTTCACACCATGTTGAACCTGCCAGAGTCTGTCACTTCCTCTGGATGGGTGATTGGACTGCCCTCCTGCCCTCAGGGGCAAGCCCCTTGGATGGAGTCCATTTCTTCAGTCCCATTTTTCCTGGCTCAACCTTTCTCCCCAGTGCCCACAATTAAACCAGAATTAATTCATTATGACACCCCTAAATTCCCATTAAGCCAATGTTCACATGACAGAAATACATTAGTTAATCATGAGAAACTCAGATGTATTTTAATCCCTTAAAAGAAAAATCCCAGCCATAAACCTAGAGGATGGTTGGAGCATGAGAGCTAGGTCAGCTCTGTGCAGTTATCATATGAAATCAAGATGTTTTTGATGTCTCTGTCAGTTTTGCATTTTGTTCCTTTAAAACAACAGGGAAAAATTATACGCTGCCTACTTTAAAACAAAGGGATTCGAAGATTCTGTGTCTGGCCCAAAGTGACATGGTGCTCATCTGAGTTCAAACTCCAGTTGTCCCACGGGTCCCAGGAGTCCAATTCAAGTGCCATGTCAGCCTTCCTGTGCCACCAGCTAACACAATGACACAAGGGTCTGTTAGCAATTTGGAGGAATCAGGAAGACAATATTCTGAGAGTGTCAGAGGCTCAACACTGTTCCTGGGAGAGTCAACCCCGTCCACCCTCAAGTGCAATGTATACCATTCTCCTTGAATGGGCTTTTCTGCTGCAGCAGCAGGAAAATGTAATCAGCTTCGCCTACCACCAAGTTCTACAAACTTTTGTATCCTTTTAAAAAATTTTACTAATAATAGGAAAATTAATGTAATTTCTGAAAAGGAGGCTGGGCTGAGCACCTAACTAAAACTGCTTTTCACACTCTGAACAAGGTGTCAGATTTTGATTGGCAACATCCCTTAGGGCTTGGCCTTTCCTTGAAAAGAGAGTTTATTTTTAAGGGTCTGGTGAGGTTTCCAGTAAAAGGTGATTAGTGAAATTGCTCTTCATCCTAATTGGAGCCCACAAAGAAAGTGAAGAGTTTTGTAATCACTGGTATAATAAACACAAAGTTATTATTTTTTCTGCTTAGCCAGAAAGAAATGTGAGGTTTCTTTGAAGGCTTGAGATGTCCCCCTCACAACTGGAGACTCTGAAATTTCTGATGGCTAATGGTATTTATTTGAGTTTTCTGAACCGTCAAAGCATGAACTAGGTTACCACAGGGCCCATTTTGAAAATCTAAAACCAGTGTACCCCCATGGCCAGTCTCTCCTTTGCGGACCAAGACCAGCATTTAAAAATTTTATCATGGAAATAAGCTAAAAGTTTCCATCGTTCACAACCCTGGTTTAAGTCTATATTCCAACAACTACTGCCTCTTCCTCCGCCCACGCCTCCACAGTCAATAGGCAATTTTCAGCTTTAGCTTATCTGTCCTCTTGGCGACATTTGACCCTGTTGACCTCACCCATCTTGAAATCCCCTTATTCTTTGGATTCCTCAACAATTCTTCTCCCTGGTTCTCTTCTGTCCCATCTCCCCCACACCTGCTTATCCAACCAGTGCTTGTTATTCTTCAAATAAAAGCTGGCAGCCTACAGCTAGGAAAGAAAGGAGCTGAGATCACAGGGACTAGGAATTATTTAATACATTGTGTTTTCCTTAGTAAATCTGTTCAACAGAACTTTCTGTAATTGAGCACTTGAAATGTGACCAAGGAAGTGAATTGTTTTAATTGAAATAGCCACAATGTGGAGAACGGCTACCATATTGGACAGTGTAATGTAGAGTCTTGCTACACCAAGTGCTTGGCCCATGGAACTAGAAGCTTGTGCATCACCTGGGTGCCAGTTAGAAATGCAGATTCTCAGGTCCCACCCCAGACCTACTGAATCAGAACGTGTGTCTTAACAAGATCGCCAGGTGATTCATAAGCACAATAACATTTGCGAAACATTGCTTAGAAAGTTTAATTTTAAAGCACTATAGTGATAGACAACTGTTTATATGCTAGTACAGCTTGTGCATACTATTATACTCTGAAGAAGGTTCCTTTGGTGAATTTTTAACAAGTTCTTCTTTACACATTAATCAGATACTTTGTTATTCATATCTTGATTGAAGTTCCTCTGGATGTCAAAATACTAGGATAATTCTTTTATTTCAGAAAGCAGTTGAGTTTAATCTATTGACCTGAACTACATCTCATTCTTCCAACTAGTGTGTAGCATGTGTTAGTAAAGCCACTACTTCCTTTCCTTTGTTCTGCGCAATTGTTATCTTCCTTTCATAAAGGAGTAGAATATGGAAAAGAAAACAAAATTAAACCACACTGTACAATAACCTCCAAAGAGGCTTGACTGTGAAATCAGATCACTCCCCAAGAGTGATGAGAAGATTCACACAAAGCATGTAAAGATCTGAAGCTAAAAAGATTAGAGGAAAACTTTATGTTGAAGAAAGTGTTTCCTCATTCTTGATTGAATGTGTCCATGTTCTGGGATACTTCCAAGTTTGAAGACACTCAATCACCTAAAAAAGAGATAAGACTCTTTGGAATAAGGTAAAGTTTCCAGATGTAGTGGCTTGGGAAATGGTCACTTTGGGCGACAGGGCAGGTCAAGAAAGGAGGGTGGGCTGGGAGTCTCAGATGCAGGGAGTCTCAGATGCAGGGCATCTGTACGGGCTCTACTCGGGCTGCCTCTTTGGCCTCAGTTCCTTCTGTAAAATGAAGTACTTGGGTTTGGTAGAGCCTCTTTTAGGTCAATTCCAGCTTTTACATTCAACCCTAGTCCCTGAAAACTTGTAAGAATGAAATTAAAATGATTAGGTTGTTATCTCCAAAAGAAGGGTTATTCCACAGCCACTTTGAGAAAATCATGTACATTTATACATTTATTCTAAGACCTTGGATTTATTCTACAAGGTGTGCTATACACTGATCTGGGCACTGGGAAGTGGCAATGACAGAGCAGTTAGAGTCAGTGAAATTCATCTTAGGAAAGTGGTAAACAAATCAGCAATTGCTAATTCTCAAATCTTGTTTACACACCCAAGGCATTGATAGAGACTTTGAAATGCCAGACAGGGTTCCTTGTTTGATCTAAGGTCCAAAAGCTAAGGACACAGACTATCCTTAGATATGTTAGAGGAAGTATATGTCAGCAGACTAGGAAGCAGGCGATAGACCCACGATGAACAATTAAGCAATTAAAACACCTTGTGGAAAATCACATGCAAAGACTTCAACCAGGGCCATGTGGTGGTCCCTGAGCAGTTGCCTAACCTGTGGCAGTCAGAGAGTGCTTCTCAGAGGTGGTAACATCAACGCTGAGAACTGAATGACAAGAGGCAGCCTGACATGTGGAAGTGAGGAAAGCACTCCAGGCAGAGAGACCCGCAGATGCAAAATACACAAAGTACAAGGACCTGACTGGACTCGAGGAGCAAAAAGAAATCCAAAGGATGGAGCATGCCATAGTGTTAGTTGAGGTTAAGCACGTTCATAGACCAGCATAAATCTCTCTCTGCCTTCATTAGAGTTTTTTCCTTAATATCTAATCTCAACCTCTCTTGTTCTACTGAAAATCAGTTATCCTTTCATCAGATGTAGAGAACACTCTGTCAGGACAACATACACATTTATATATTCTTGAAGACCAATATCCAGGGCTCTCAACCATCCAAGCCTTTTGGGTGCTAACTTTGGTTTCATTATTTGAGACCATATCTGTAATAGAAAATAAATGCCAGAAAATACTTAATTTAGAAAAAACAGGTTACTTACAACATGCTTGTTTGATATGCTTCAATTTGTGTGGTGTCTAAAGATGTTCAGAGATGCTGCCATGGGTCACCTTCCTCAGGGGGAGGAGTGGAAAGGAAAGAATGGCCTCCATCTCCCATCTGGGAAATAAGGGGAGGGCTGGGATGGTCTGTCTGGACTCATTTCAAATCTCATGTCTCCATAAAGAAAGTTACATTGTATCTGAGAAAGACAGAGTGAGATAGACATAGTCACAAAGGGAGAGAACTGAAGAGAGGAACTAGAAGGCAGGTCCTAGAGTGAGGAGAGATCCAAGGCCCAGGTGCTGCCTCAGTTACCCAAGTCAGCTTAGCCTGAGTGTTTTGGATCAGACAGGGCACCAAGCCTGGCATTTCGGTGTCTTGGTTAATGACTTAGAAGTGTAAACAGATTTGAGAATTAGCAGTTGCCGATTTTGTTACCTAAGAACATTTCACAGTAGTAGTTTAACAACTCTAGAAAGACAAGCAACCCCAACCCATTCTTTCAGAAGCAGAGACTGCCCACCAATGGCCATCTCAAAATGGCACCTCCCATGGAGGGGGAAGAGGGGGCAAGACAGTGACATCTCCAGCAGCATCTGCTGTGGACCTGCTCCTGCAGAGGACAGATGAACTTTGTCTTCTGAAAACCTATTTAGGCTTATCACCAATGCTAATGTCTTAATGTGTGGGGAGAACTATATTTAAAGAAGAATTTTAATTCTTTAGGATTTAAAAATATACTTCTATTTAAAGATTAAGGTCCATTCCAAAAATAAGATTCCAGATATCACAGAGAAGAAGGTGGAAAATTAAGCTGTTGATTGTTGTTAATGTGTCTGCAAGAGATGATCTCAAGTTTATCACGTGTGGATCACACAGTGGACATGAAGGCTTGCAATGGGGTATGTATTTTTCATCATCATCTGCTCTCTAACTAACCCTGTGACATTGTGGTAACTTTATAAACTCTCCAAATTGTGGTTAAACTCTCTTCCTCTGTTAAATAAGAGGGTTGTAAAGAAGACATATGGATGGCCAAATAGCACATGAAAAGATGCTCAACATCACTAACTTTTAGAGAAATGCAAATCAAAATTACAATGAGGTAACACCTCACACTGGTCAGAGTGGCCATCATCAAAAAGTCTACAAACAATAAATGCTGGAGAGGGTGTGGAGAAAGGCAACCCTCCTATACTGTTGGTGGGAATGTAAATTCGTACAGCCACTACAGAGAACAGTATGGAGGTTCCTTAAAAAACTAAAAACAGAGCTACCATATAATCCAGCAATCCCACTCCTGGGCATATATCTGGAGAAAACCATAATTTGAAAAAAAGCATGCACCCCAATGTTCATTGTACACTATTTAAAGTAGCCAAGAAATGGAAGCAACTTAAATGTCCATTTGCAGCAACATGGGTGGACCTAGAGATTATCATACTAAGTAAGTTAGACAAAGACAAATATATAATATCACTTATATGTGGAATCTAAAAAAAATGATACAAATGAACTTATTTACAAAACAGAAACAGACTCACAGACTTAGAAAACAAACTTATAGTTACCAAAGGGGAAATGTGGGGGTAGGAGGGATAAATTAGGAGTTTAGGATTAACGTACACACACTACTAAATATAAAATAATCGACAAGGACCTACTGAATTGCACAGGGAACTGTATTCAATATTCTGTAACAACCTATATGGGAAAAGAATCTTAAAAAGAAGAGATATGTATATGTATAACTGAATCACTGTGTTGTATACCTGAAACACATTGTAAATCAACTATACTCCAATAAATCATATTTTCTCTCTCTTAAAAAAAAAGAGGGTTGTACTGTTCTGAATTGGGTAATGTCTAAGCTCTCATACTAAGGTTTTATTATTTTTCATTAAATCTTGGCACTCCTAAATGAAAAGAGCTGAATTCTGAGTAGTGAGAAAAAAGATATTAAATACAAGCATTCTTCTAGATGTTTTAAATACGATATATACACATTTTAGTACTTTGAATTCCTTATGTTGTCAATGGAACAATTAATTTGTGTGCTGACCATAGTTCTGAATTGTAGCCGACTTTTATTTTTAGGCTCCACTGTGGGTCACATCTAATTTATTTTCCAGTTAGTACTTCATCAGAGAAGCAACCCCTAGATATAATATAGTTTCTATGGGAACATACTTTATCCTGAACATTCCAGGAAACACATTTTATATGAAAAATGAGACCTGCCAGATAATATGTCAAAATCCAGATTTTTGTATTTTTGAAATAATTTAAGGCGAGTTGTTTAAAATGGGTTGAAAAATTGGTTCCATGATCAATTTTTCCAGCTGAGTTGAACTGGTACAAATTTGCTTTTGAGAGTAAGAGTTGGAAATCTCAACTCCTATTGAGAGTTTTTCTTGAAATAATTAAGCATATGGCTCTACTATGTTTCGATTCTGTTGTTTTGCATCACTACGGCCACAAGCACTGGTGGGTGATCATCTAGCAGGTGGCGTAGGTGAAGATGATATTCATTCTTTCCAAAGCAAATGAAAATGTTATCAGTTGTTACCTAAATGTAGTCCATAATGAGTTTGTTTTACAGGTGACAGAGTTTTGGTCCTTTTGAATTTCTGTGGCTGAACCATAGTATGATTTGGGGCTGAATTTGCCCGCAACTATCGAAGGCATGTTGGTCTCTTTCATCTTTAGGTGTACTAAACCCAACACCCTTAAAATTATGTTTTGAGGTCTTAGCACAGCTAAAGATGACCATGAAGTTACAACAGGAAATGAGAAGATTGATGCAAGAAAATTTAAGACTTTTGAGAAAAACAAAACGAGCCCTCTTGTGCAAGTTACATCACCAGACGGTCGAGCCTCAAAAGGAACCATATCACCAAATGGCAGTTATTGAGGGAAGGGAGTCTTTGGGAATTGAAAGCCAGATATATAAATATTTTGAGTTTACTGCTGAGAGTATGAATGTCTTACAGAAAGTACTCCTCTTGGTCATTCTTATACTGAATATGAAACATTTTGGATACAGCAAGGGAGATAAGAAACAGTGTTGGGAAAAAAACTCTGAGTTTTACATGCTAATAAGAAAAATTATGGCAATTAAGTCATTGATAGTGAAAATGAAAGTCTTAATTTAGAAGAATGACTTGAATCTGTCTCAACACTAGCTGCAGAGACACACATCCGTTTGTGGCCCAGATGGTTTATCTGGGTCTTCCATCTTGACTGTTTAACTTCGGAAGGCCTCAGTCTAAAGCTTGAGCTCTTTGCCAGTGCGTTATTCATCCCATGACCTCTCTTGACTGTGGTTAGTGGAGACTTGATTGTAGCAAACCATTCTTATTACCTGCTCTAATGTAGGTCACCAACAAATGATCAAAGTGCTTTGAGTCTTCTACCAGCAGCAAATCGTAAGAGAAAAAGAACAAGTAAGTAGTTTGGGTGGTCATTTAAATGTTTCTGCATAGGAAACAGAGCTAGAAATTTCAGTACTTGGTGTTTAAAAAAAATTTTTTTAAATTGGAGTATAGTTGCTTTACAATGCTATGTTAGTTTCTACTGTACAGCTAAGTGAATCAGCTATACGTATACATATATCCCCTCTTTTTTGGATTTCCTTCCTATCTAGGTCACCACAGAGCACTGAGTAGAATTCCCTGCGCTATACAGTATGTTGTCATTACTTATCTATTTTATATATTGTATCAATAGTGTGTGTATGTCAATCCCTATCTCCCAATTCGTCCCACTACCTCCCGCTTGGTATCCATACGTTTGATCTCTACGTCTGTGTCTCTATTTCTGCTTTGCAAATAAGAGCATCTATACCATTTTTCTAGATTCCATATACATGCGTTAATATATGATATTTATTTTTCTCTTTCTGACTTATTTCACTCTGTATGACAGTCTCTAGGTTCATCCACATCTCTACAAATGACCCAATTCCATTCCTTTTTATGGCTGAGTAATATTCTCAGTACTTGGTTTTAACGAGCAAACGCTTAGAAATTTCCAGGTGGCAGTGGTTGTAAGGGTAAGGTCCTGAGGGAAAGGAAAAGTGATAATTCAACTCCTCCCTTCCCTACGAATTTGTCTCAATGCATTTAAATATTTATAGGATGATTTTCTGAGAGGTAACTGAAAAAGGATGGCATTGTATGTTTACGATATATTTTTGTGTACATTATAGAGGGAGAAGTGGCATTGATAATTTGATGACCTAGTCCATGTCAGAGAATTTGCTGGGTCCTTAGACTTACTTCTCATAACAATCTTACAAAATAGATCTCATTCCCATGTTTGTGACTGAAGAGGCAACTTCAGTGTTAATTATTTGTCCCATTATTATCCAGCTAATAACCTATTTACAAATGTCACACTGCCTTGGCAGTTATGTCCATTTAAACTGGTTGGACCTGATAAATTATTTAAGTTTTCCTTGCTTTAAAATCATTTCGAGCTTAAATCTTGTCTGCTTAGACTTGAGGACTACCAAAATTTTAAAACTAAGTCAGTAGTATTGTATTTGTTGTTCATAAGTCACATAAAATTACTTTGTTTCATGCAAAAAGTGTATAAGCATTATGTATTTTATATATATGTAGCTTGCTAAAATGCATATTTCAGCACATAAAATTTAGATTGTTATGCAAATTATAATTATATTTCTAAGCTACAATAAAATCTTATTTGAGGGTAGTCAACATGACAGATCCAACATTATTTTTCATAAACAAAAACTTATTCTAAGAAGATTCCATAGAAGCAGAAGAAAAATTCTAAGATATTTAGACGTTCACTGTGGAATAACTTCTCCCTCATATACAAATGCTCAAACTCTCCTTCTGGCCAGGTAGGCAACAGATACATGAGGAAAATGGACACAGATCCTTGCAGAAAGGAAAGTCTGACCTGTTGATGCCTGGGTCTCGTACCGTCTAATCAAAGGTCTGAAAATGTTTGCTTTTAATTGTCAGATATTTATTAAATACTTAATAATGCAACAGCACTTTTATGTAACATAACTGTGCATCTGCCTTTATGTAGAGTAAGGAGAAAGAGATAAATAATATCTTTTGGTTTTTGTTGTTTCACCTTAACAGTCATAACTTTATGTGGCTTTTTTTTTTTTCACTTATAAAGCTATCTCAAATGCACTGACTCATTCAATTTTCCAGTGATGTAAGCAGTGTAACATTTTGCTTTTCATAGCTAGAGTTCCATGAGGCCAGGCAACTTATACACACTCAAACAGGGACCACATGGCCAGGGCGCACTTAGGTACAGGAAAGCACGCTGCCAAGCAATCTTTCTGCTATATGATCACTGCTCCTTATGCATCTATACCTGAAAAACTTAAGTGAAAACTGAACAGAACCCCCCCTCAAACCCCAGCTTTTTACCAAAATGTAACACACAAGTCCAGGAAAAATTTCAGAGTTTGGAAGAACAGAGTGTGGGTAATGTGTATATTATATGCTGTTCCTTCCCCCAAAGCTGTTCACAGAAAATATTTTAAAATGTCTGATATACCTTCTTCCAATAATTAGACGTGATTTACATGGTCTTCTCTATAGTATCTCAAATTGGATTTCCTGGCAATAGGAGGGACGGCCTTTACAGATCTGATATGAATGTGTGTTGGGTGCATACAGACCTTGCCTTTATTTAAAATTCAGTTTGTTCATCATGAATTTTTTGCATTAATTTTGTTTTTAAAAATATTGCATTAGGCTTATTTATTTTGATGACTCAGTCACTAGCCCTCCCTTAAATTTTATGCCAGAGGCTAAGAGGTCTTATGCTCTCCCCTGCCCTGGAATGTGAGTTAAGACATGTGATATCTGTGAATAGGATGCCTGAGTGCACAGTGACAAGTTTTATATTCACACAATCTTATTTTTGTCCTTTTGTTTCACTCTCTCTGTCTCTTCAACATTTTGCGGTAATTAAGATGAGTCTCTGACAATATTTTTGGGCTTGTTTTAGGCTTGTAAATAACGTGCTGGGATGGGAAAACAATACTACTCAGGGGCAGTTGCAGTTTCAATATACCCATTCTAATTTTGTAAAATTTTTGCTTCAGGGGTTTATGGTCTTCTAAGCATTTTGCTGTGAAATATGGAGCCCATCAATACAACCACCTTGTTGAACGCTTCCAACCTAGAGCCAGGCCGCTGCGACAGGAACTGCAGGATGATTCTCATGACGCTCTACGGCGCGGTTTTGCTGGGAGGCACTGCAGGGGCTATTACGATGTCTTGTATGATGCTCAAAAGGAATAGCCAATCAGTGGTTGCCATGATCGTTCTCAATATCATGGTGCTACACTCCATCCTCCTGGTCAGCCTTCCCTTCCGCCTCAGCTATTATGTCTTAGTCGTCTGGGAGTTTGGATCCTTCACCTGCCGATTGGTTAGCAGTATAATATACGGTCATATGTACTTCACCTTTTTTTTCTATGTGGCGATCGTCATACTCCGATTGCTCATGTATTTTAAGAAGCTCCAAATGCAGCAGTTCCAAAAGTACCACGTGGTGGTTTTAAGCATCATTATTTGGATGGTGGGTGCCGTCATTTTTTTGCCTATATTTTTTTTACAATATGGCACCAATCCAAGTTACCCAGAACAACGATGCTTTGAGTTCTACAAAGACCTCAACCGCAGGGAATTCATTATCTTGAACTACTCTATGATCATCATTATGATGACAACGGTTGTGACCCTCTTTCTGATACAGATGGGGGTCATCGCTCAACTGGTAAAGGCTCTTTGGCCCGACATGTGGGCCCATCAAGAATACAGAGCTCAGATCAAGAGCTGCTTCTTCCTCCTCGTAATAGTGGTCTGCTTTATACCTCACCATGCCTTCCGGGTACACTTCATTCAACATTATTCAGAGATAGAAAATTCTGAGTTAGTTCTTTATAACGAAATTTTTGTTGCTTTAACTACTGCCTGTTGCCTGGATATGCTGTGTTTCGTGGGTGGTGTTATCCACTAAATACTCCTAGGTTACTTGCTCTGTAATCAGTTTCTCGCTATGGTGATAAAACAGTTTCAACTGAGTAGGTGCGTCCATGAGTCCAAAATTTTTCAAATTCTTGCTCTCCGTCACCATCAAAATTATTTTTCCATGAAAAGGCAATGAGGATTGATTGTTTCCCTCTTCTTGGAGAACTGTTACCAGTTCTTCGTTAACGCAGAATATGCTTGATCGCCTTAACTCTACACAAGTTGACCCCAACCATCCAGACTCAGCCCCTACCTCTGTTTTCTTGTGATGTTTACTCCTGCTAAGCACAGCTATTGGCTTTCCCCATACACTCTCCAGGCTGTTCTCTTCTTTGCATTAACTCTCACTGAGCTTTGATCCTAGAATGTTCTTTCCCTCTATTTCTAAACTATTCTTCAAGGTCCAGAGAACCTGGAGATAAAGACTCTACAGAAGCCTTAACTTATTCATCTTATGCTCAACTTCTTGAAAATTTCTAACAGCCAGGAAAGCTATGGCTGCTGGCTGTGGTATCTGTAGGAAAGGATTAGCTCAGATAGTCAAGAGGCTTAGAGGAAATTCTTCCGGAACTGATAGGGTATTGATGTGGTTTGATTCTGATTAAGGCATGGTAGGTAGTCAGGAAGCTGAGGTTACCTCCCGGATCTACCTTCCTAGACATGGATCCATGAAGCAGGAAAAGAAATAGGAAAAGGTGGAAGCCAGCTGGACTTAGTCTAAGCGTGCTGGCAGACTGTATTAGAGCCATGCCTTTCAGACTGTGGGATCATCCTTCAGCTTGCTCAAGGCACCCTATGTGACCAAGCAGTGTTATACAATTAAAATCAACACTAGGGGACTTCCCTGGTGGTCCAGCGCCTAAGATTCTGTGCTCCCAATGTCAGGGGCCCGGGTTCGATCCTTGGTGGGGGAACTGGATCCCACATGCCAGAACTAAGAGTCCACATGCTGCAACTAAGACGTCTACATGCTGCAACTAAACATGCCGCAGCACAAATCCCATGTGCTGCAACTAAGACCTGGCGCAGCCAAAATAAATAAATACATTTAAAAAATAAAAAAATAAATAAAATCAACACTAGTATCAGTTAAAGTCAATAAAACAACCAAGACAACCAACTCAGATTCTACTTATCAAATATAGACATTGATATGCCCTTATGCTTTGCTTTGCTTATAATTATGCTTTATAAAGAGGACTTACCACTTCTTCCAACTCATTCTGGATTTTGGAGAAAACTGAAAAAATCTACCAGTAATAGCAAATGTACATGTATCTTGAAATTGGCTTTTGAGTTGCCATTTCCACATGATTTTCTACTGGGTCTATCAGGCAGAAAGTCAAGTAGATTACTCGAAAAGGAGGAAAAATGGTTACCATGAGCCAGGGAGAAATGATGCAGTATCTAAAGTTCACCATACTATAAGGCCAATATCATAAACCTGTTATATGGGGGTTATATGGGGACACTTTTTAAGTGCATTTGTTTTTGAGGAGTAGTCTTCAGAGTGGGAGTGGTGTTGGGGAAGCTACTACAGTAGTCTTGTTCAGGCCTCAGAGACAGAAGCAGGTCCCCCAAACGACCTGTGACCTTGCCTGGACTGTGCGCTGGCTTACACACCTAACAATTGCTGTTAGCAAGTCAAAGGGTGCTTATGATAAGAAAGGGAGTGGGTCTTGGAATTTCTTGAGCCCTGGGGACCTGGCCAGTCCCCCGGGGTCTGGAGAATCTTGTGACTCACATGGTGAAGCCAACAACATTGTTAAAGGAAATCCAGAGCTGCATTTTCACATGCAAACTGATGATATCAGCTTGCAGCCTGGAATTATAAGCAGGAGTCTCACCCATGGAGTGGAGGCACTGCCCAGGACCCTTCCCAACTGCGGCTCCAGATTGCTGTTCCAGGGACTTCCGAGTGCTGCTTGGATCTGGATGGAGGTGCTTCCCCAATTTGGTGATGTATGAACCTCTGTCTTTACTCTTCTTTCTTAGCTAATTATTCTCTTAATTAGTATACTGTGATCTTGTTAATTTAATAAATTCTCTCTAAATTCTTGCTTAACTGAGTGTAGAGTGCTTATTTTGCCAGCGAATCCTATGAAACTTGAAACTGAAAGTAAGGTTTTCAGCAAAGCAAGTGGGCACAATAATAATTTAGTGGAATGCAAAAAGACCACAGTAGACATTTATTTCTATTTATTTTCTATTAAAATACAGTATGTTGTACTGATATCCATAAAGAAACTATCAGCAATGCATGGGTATAAACTATGAATAAATATTACTTAATGGGGATACATACAAATTTTTTTAATGATAAGGATGTAAGATCAAAATAATCTGGAATCCACTGTTCCTGAAGACTTTTCAAGCAATGATAATATTCTCTCTCAAAAGGTTTTTCTCTTAGGGATAAGACTGCTGTTTGTTTAGTGAAGTATCCTGATGAAATGTAATGAAATGTAACTATCAAGATAATATAGACAAACATATCAGGTATTACTATCATATACTTGACAAACAAATGTATTTGTACAGACCATCTATTATTGCCCTTGTCAAACTGCCTTATAATTATTTGTCTGTATGTAATTATCTCTTATATCCCCCACACTTCACACCATGAGATACTTGAGAACAAGTAATGGGTCTTATCTGATTTATATATTTAATCCTACCTTGCAAATCAAATCGCTCTTATAGCTAGAAAAGGGTGAAATCAGACACTGGGGGCTGGATATTGTGAAATCTGGAATTGTGAATTCTGTCCTCAAGTAGTAATCATCTGCCCATGAACCCTCTGCCCAGGGTGGAAGCTGCTCACACAACAGGTAATAAACCAGTGACCTCATAAATCTGGTTCAATGGAGGTTTGTGCAAGTATCTCTCAGTGATAAACATTGATTATTTTACAGTGAAAATTACTAAGATGGGGAATACTCTAAATCTCAGACATTAACCAGATCAAGGATAGATGATTAACTGATTCACTGATAATTTTCTTTTTCTCTCAACCAGTTATTTCGCCACTTGATGGCAAATAAACCATCAATTAAACTCTGTGCATAAGAGGTTACTATTAAGTCCTCTATTTATAAGGAACTACAATAAAGATAAACCATCTGCTCTACTAATGCTAAACCTAGAATCTTCAGGGCTTCAGGCTTAGAAAGGGGCTATCAGCTGGTTTAAGTACTCTGAGCTGATCAAGTATCCGGTCAAAGTCCCACCAGGAAATGATATTCCACACCAATCAGGATAATTCAAGGACAACTCAATGATGAGAGACTAGTTATAAAGAAGTGGATACAATGCAGGGAAACAAAAAACAATGGTACTCCAGGGCTAGTAACCATAGCTCTGTCACTATCCCTACCCCCAAAATGGCAAACAGGGGAAATGGTGATCAAAAGCTGGAAATAGGAGTAAGGTGGAGTGAGCTGCTTTGAAAGAAGCGATGGCCTTAGGCTGACAAATCAGTCCTCCCAAGGCAAAGCTGCAGAAAATAAACCTGTGGAGTAAATACTGTTATCTTATTCTTCTCCATCCCTCCAATGTTTTGGTGATGTTCTCTGCTGGCTGAAAATTCACTAGAAGCCAGAAGGCAAGGGAGACTGTTGAGGTGGTTCATAAAAGTTAGCTTCTCCTGGCAGAGAGCAGGGTAGAGAATCATGGAGAAAAATGTTGACAAACCCCAGTTTTCAAAAATATTCCTTACTGAGGTCATTGCTCCTGAAACAGAAGCAAAAAGCAGAGATCAAACTTGGTAGTAAGATGTGATGATAAACAAACAAACAAACAAACAAACCAGAAGATGATAAAATATAAGCTGGCACATTTCAAAGAATAAGCAACAGAAAAATTTCAGAAACGAAGGTTGTACTGAAAATCCTCTTAAAAGAGAATTGAACTTGTTTAAAACATGGTGGAAAACCTGGAGATCAGGATCAGTAAAAGCAAACATAATTATACAAAATTTTTTTTAAAAATTAAGAAGAATTAGCAGGAAAATGATGGTTGTGGAACACAGAAAGGGAGTTCTAACATACACATTGGTATCTTCTTAGAGGTTATTTTATCTCTTTTTTAAAATATATTTTTGCTGCGTATAGAATTCTACATTGACAATTCTTTTCCTTCATTACCTTCTCACTTAGAGCTTTGGTTTCAGGGTAATTCTGGCCTCATAAAATGATTTTGGAAATATTCCTCTTTTATTTTCTGGGAGGGTTTGAGAAGGATTGGCACTGAGTCTTCTCTAAATGTTTGCTGGAATTCACTTTTGAAGTCATCTGATCCTGAATTCTTCTTTCTTGCATCATTTTTGATTAGCGATTTTATTTCTTAAAGCTCTGTTGAGATTTTCCCTTTCATCTTGAATCATTTCATGTAATCTGTATGTTGGTAGGAATTTATACATTTCATCTAAGTTATCCAGTTTATTAGTGACCAATTGTTCATAGCATTCTCTTAAAATCCTTTTTTTATTTCTGTAAGCTTGGTAGTAATTGCCCCACTTTCATATCTGATTTTGTGTATTTGTGTTTTCTCTCTTATCGTCTTTGTCAGCCTAGCTAATGATTAGTCAATTTTTGTTATCTTATCTAAGAATCAGCTTTTGGTTTTGTCGATTCTCTCTGTTCCTTACTTTCTTTATGTCCACTGTAAATTTTATTATTTCCTCCCCTCTAGTAGCATTCATTGTAATTTTACCTGGTTGAATGTTGGATATTTTTGTATTTTTATAAATATTCTTGAGCTTTCTTCTGGGATGCAGTTTGATCCTTTAAGGTGTTATTTTTAAGATCTGTTAGGCGGGTCCAGAGCAAGGATCTCACACAGATGCTTGATTTCAGGCAGAACATCACATTCACATTTCCCTCTCTATGTGCCTGATGCTTTCATCTCTGACTTGGCACATCCTGTTTCCTCCACTTTGAAGTTACCTTCCTCCCTTGTTCTCCCTTCATCCCAGTGGCCTCAATCTATGGTCCATGCTCAGTTCTACCTTACCTTCTGCTCTTGCCTCCAATCCCTTATGGAGAGTGGAGGGGGTAATTAATTATTCTTATTTGTCTTCTGCAAAGGGTCATGGACTAGATCTCACAATGCCCCTTTTCTATCTCCAGACTGAGTTCTGAACCTCCTCGTTAACCAGTTCCCCTGTAGCCTGGGGACACCTGTCTCACAGCACCTTTCCCCTGGCTTGCTAAGACACGGTGCCAGAGAGTGAGAGCAGAGAAGAAACCAAATGATATTTCTTTCTGTGTCTTCAGGGTTTATCATATTATGTGCTTTCATTATTCTCAGAGCCTCAATTTTGTATTTAGTGGGAAAAGAGAATATTATTATTTGGATGACATTTAAATTAGCATTCAGAATCTGGAATTTTTGATCTAAAGAAGACGGAAAATTAACAAAAATGTGCATAAATTTCTCCTAGATAGACTAGTTTGCTTCTATTTCTAGCTCAAGTGATGAACTGAAAGTATATCCCTGGACTATTTATTTTCTTTATAGTCTAATTACCTGGGCCAGATTGCTTGAATTTAAAAATAGTAGTTTTGTGTATCCTTACTAAGGAGTTTATAAATGTGTCAAGAATATCTGCTATTTCCAAATGCCCTAATTTGCCAACTAATTTTGAGTGTTTATGTACAAGTTATGATGCCAGGTGCCAGAGAGAAGAGGAAGAGAGTAAAGCGAAAATAATTCGACAATTTGGCTACCCAGTTCATCACCTCTGGGTTTTCATGCATATTCAGAGATCCAGAGAACCTACAAGTGAAGGAGTAAGGTGCTGATAAACCTATGACCCAAGGAAAAAACTGAATACTATAGATAGTGCTGTGCAAGGGCAAAAAAGAAAAAAAAAAAAAAAAAAAAAGAAAAAAGAAAAAGAAAAAAAAAGACAGCTCAGGGCAGGAAAGAGCACTTTGAACGAAAGTTGAAAGATAATGTCAAATATATGCAAGAAGCAAAACAAACTACTAGATCCTTCAAGAGTAACACCTCTCAGAGGCTCTTTGGCATTTCTAACTTACACTCTCCTGTAATCAAATATAAATACATTTTCTTTTAAATAACATTTTCAGAGTGCACTTGTCTTGAAGTCTTTGTAGGAAGACCGAAATCAAAAGTTCATCACGTTTATATTTCAAAGCCTTAGCATTCAAGCTTTTTGCAATTAATAGGAATGATGTTTAAAAACTCAGTGTCACCTATTGCCTTCTGTGTATTGAACATTGATAAATGTCTGTGATCATTTGAGAATAGATTGAAACGTCTCTTTGTAGCAGTGATATTTTTCCTTAAATAGTAAAATCATTATGTGAGGACTTTGAAACATGTTCATGAACACTTGTGGCACCTGCTAAATGCTTCCTGTAGGTGCTGCATAATAACATCTTTTTGGATTAACAAGATAAATTTCATTAAAAAATTTTCTAGCTGCTGCACATGGATTGGCGTACAAGAAGCAACTATAGGGTTAAGAGATGCAATTGACCTTTGCAGACAAGGGCCTTATTGCCACAGTGGACCAAGTAGATGAGCAGAATTACCTGCAAGAGGATTTCTGAATAGGACCTTACAGTCAAGGATATACATCAAGGGTATATATGGACTCTGAATTTCACTGTCTGGTTTTTTAGAAGGAGTGTTATATATTTTCTATAACTGCTAATCATCAGGGTTAGGTTGTCAGTAAATTCACTCTTGGGTTGAACCCAATTGTTGGCAGAGAGGAAGAGATTACTAAAGAAGAACGTTCTGGCACTTGTGCTGTTGCCAGCATGAGCCCAAAGAAAAACTTAGGTTTCCCCAGAGGTTTACCAGATGGCTTTCTGGGGGAATCTATGAGAAGAACTGAGATAAAAACACTAAAGCTTGTAAAGTGGGTTCCAGAAATTAGATGACTGTTAGCCTAAAATCCAGAAACAGTTACGTATGTTGAAAAAACAAACTGCGAATAGAGCAGTGCATGGTGAGAGGTGTGTTCCCAGGCTGCTCAGAATCAGAACGAATAAGAGCGGGGAATGTTGGCAGTTAGAGCTGTATTTGTCTTTCTCCAGCAAATTAGAGAAGTATTGAACTGGCCAAAAAGTTCGGGTTTTTCCATCATGAACTTTTTGGCCAACCCAATAAAATATTAGCGAGAAAGGCGCTACCTCAGAAGAATGGAGTGACGCATGTGAAACTTGATAAAAACAAGGAATTAAATTAGAAGTTACGCGTGACTTATACTCCAAGTACAGATATTACTAGAGAGTTCACCCCCATAAAAGTGGGCACCAGGTAATTCCCAGGCCAAGCCAGCCACTCACTTTATCAAAATAGAACAGATCTTACTCTGAGGAGGGATGATAAGAAAGAACTCACCATGGGGCAATGGAGAAAGGAAGACCACTGGAAAGGCAGTAGCTAAGGAAGCCTCAGAAGCACCATGTCTAAAATTATCTGCTGCAGGAAAGTAAATAAAACTTGAGGAAAGTTTGATTTTTAAGCAAAGTTAAGAATCCTAAAGTTATAAGGGAGTCAGTAATCACAGAGGAGGCTGTGATGAAAAGTCAGCAGGTTAATATCCAGTCAATGCGGTTGACCGAGCTGGTGCAGAAAGATGCTTAGTTTAGGTCTAAATATGTGAAAATACTGAACAAAATAGCTCCATTTTTAAAATTTCAACAATTTTTAATTTAGCTGAAAATGAAGAGAAAGAAATATCTAGGACAGAGAAGCAAAACAGGAAAATGAATTTATAGGGGTGAGCTGACTGGACCAGAAAGAACTCACTGGAGTATTAGAATGGAGAACAAGCCTTAACAGATGGGACTGGGATTCTGATATCTACATCCCTGTAAATTCACACACTATAGGGTTGAGAGTCCATGATTCACAGCTAGCTGCAACCACTTATATGCTGGTGGAAATAAAGATGGGCTGTCCCATTTCTGAAATGGGACTATAAACATTCACCCTCCAACTGATTTAGTAACAGAAGGGAGGTGTTTGCTATCCTTAGGAATTCTATGTGGATAAAAAGTCACTGATAAGAAATTCAGGTCCCAGAATTGTGCCAGTCATAGATATGGATTTGGATTTTCAGCTAAGGGAAATAGGAAATCTAAAAAGAGAAATTAACATACAACTTGTCTGGTGCTCTAAATACTGATGGGGCCAGGCAAAGGCACATGGGACATCACCATATAGCTATGCTTCCACAGTCCTGTCACAGGGGCTCATACTAAAAGCAACCCCTGCTAGATGCACACTATTATATGTAGACTGGATACACAACAAGGTCCTACTGCATAGCACAGGGAACTATATTCAATATCCTGTGATAAACCTTAATGGAAAGGAATATGAAAAAGAATGTATATATAAATATATATAATTTGCTGTATGGCAGAAGTTAACACAACATCATAAGTCAACCATACCTGAATAAATTTTAAAAAATTTTTGCTAAAAATTAGCAAGAGAAAAAGTCACAAACATCAAGAAAAAAAAAATCACCATGATGGATAGTCAGCTGATCCAATGCATTGGGTAGACTTGTATCCTAAGAATAAAAGAAAACAGAGGAAGCGGAAAAAGATAAGGTACATGTAAATGATAGAATTCACACTGTATGAAAAGGAAAGTATTTTTTTAAAGCTACTTTAAAATTTTCCTGATATAAATTCTGCAAATGGCATAATGAAATAAAACACCCCCCCCCCCCCACACCACCCCAAGGTATTACAAGACAAAGCAAGATGGTCCAGAAGAATTGTCCCAGATTGGTGAAGAGCAAGGAGAGGACAACTAAATGCAATGTGGTACTCAGGATGGAATCTGGGACCAGGAAAAGGACATTCTTGGGAAAAAGGAAAAAATTTGTATGAGGTCTATAGTGTAGTTAATACTATATCAACATTAGCTTCCTGGTTTCAATAAATAAACTATGATTATGAAAGATGCCAAGCTAAGGGCAGAGTGTATGGGAGCTCTGGGTACTACTTTTGCAATTTTCTTGTAAGTCTAACATGATTTGTAAATGATTTTTAAAAAAGAAGGACGGAGGTAGGCACAGGAGAATTTGGAGAGACTGGCTGGCCTGAACTTTGGAGAGCGCTCGGCTCCAATTGGAGGCGCATCCTGTACATGGTGTGCCGCTGTGGCCGACGGATGATGGAATCTGCACTGAGCAAGCGCACGCTGGAGGCGGAGGGGAGATGCTGGGGGCGCCCAGACGGGAGGAGGCAGCAAGAAGTGGGCGAACTTCGGGGCCAACTGCCCTGTAACCGCTGCCCAGGTCTGCGCGCTGGGGTCGCGGTCTTCGGGGTGGGAGGAGACAGGGCTCGTGGGAAACGTTAGCGCCTTTCCGCTTCCCTGGCCATCCTGGTCTTCATCCTCTTCCTGGGCCTTCAGTGGGACCCGCGCGGGCAGAAGCAGCCCGGGAGTCCGGCCACCCCCTGGGCCTGCTGGGCGCCCCAGGGACTTGGACTTGGCTGAACTTACACCGCAAAACCACAGGGCTCGGTAAGAAAGCTGATATACAACCTCCGGGGTTGTGAGTTCCTGTTCTCGAAAGTCCTAACCCAGCAACTAGAGGAGGATCTGTTTTGTGTAGGGCTTGTCAGAGGATCCCACACCCTTTGCTGGGCGTAGTCCTGTTTATGGTCACTCCTTTGCTTCACACCAGTGCCCGCTGTCACACACACAGTCAGACCCACGTCTAAAGGTCACACACGCAGTCAGACCCACGTCTAAGTGTCCCTGAGACCAGCGAATAGGGCGTTTGGGCCTCACTGATTTAACACCTGCGTGAGTTTATGTTGTTCTACAGAGCACACTAGCAGCCTTGCTCAAAAATTAAATCTCCTTGGAGAGGGACCCAAGGGAGATCCATGAGCATGTTCATAGACAGTTAAGACGTGTGCATACAGAGAAGGCTCCTTAATACTTCAGGAGAACAAACAAAACTCTGCCTAAGGAACTGGTGACTCCTGGTGGGAAGCTGCTGCACAGCACAGGGAGATCAGCTCAGTGCTTGGTAATGACCTAGAGGGGTGGGAGAGAGAGGGTGGGAGGGAGGCTCAAGAGGGAGGGGATATGGGGGTATATGTATACATGTAAGTGATTCACTTTGCTGTTGGGCAGAAACTAACACAACATTGTAAAGCAATTATACTCCAATAAAGATCTAAAGAAAAAAAAAGAAACAGTGATTCCTAACGGTTCTTACTGTTTTGTTTTTTTGTGGTTTGTTTGTTTCTTTAAGAAGCTAATGCTTTATTGAGGGTTCAGTCTCAGGAAATCTAGAGCGAAGGACAGTGGGTGCGTGGCTGAGTGGGCCATAGTTTTGCAAAACACACAACTGCTTGCTTATCTTACAGAACACTTTAAAAAAAAAAAACTATTCATTTTTTGTACAGGTTTTGAAGGTTGCCTTCCATTTACAGTTATTACAAGATATTGGCTGTGTTCCGTGTGCTGTACCATCCATCCTTGAGCTTATCATACACCCAATAGTTTGTACCTCCTATTCTGGTAACCACTAGTTTGTTCTCTATATTTGTGAGTCTGCTTCTTTTATGTCTTACTTTGCTTCAGAATTATTGGGAGAGTAAAATAGTACGGCTGCTGCAAGCATTTAGCATACAGCCCCAGCCTGAAGTGTTCTTCAGAGACCCTGGCTTCTCTCTCTCCAGAAGAGGGGAAAGTGAATAATCCAATATCGCTGAAGGAAAATTTCTGCAGTACGTAAGACGCTGCTTGAATGAATTAAGAAATAAAGAACGTTTTTTAAATTTCCTTTTACATGTTTTCTACTTTTCTTTCCTCTTTCATGTGATAGTGGATAAATGGCAAGCAAAAAGCGAGAAATCCAGTTACAGGTGGGCATGACACACGTTGGCAATTCTCTACTTGGTGCGTTGGCCCTTGAAAACCTTTGACCGCACCTTCCTTTTTGCAGGCGGTCATCAATAATCAAAGCCTGTGGGATGAGATGTTGCAGAACAAAGGCCTAACAGGTACTGGGGCTCCCCAGGTGTTCGCCATCCAGGGTTGGGGCCAGGGCACCTCCTGACACCCCAACACTGAGCACCACTCCCTACTTCCCAGAGTAATAACCTGCTCTGTCTTTACTCTCCCCCCCCCCCCGCCCCAAAGATTGGGATACACTGCTACTCTAGACTCTTTGACTCTGTTCTTTCACAAATATTATCATCTTCTAGTGATCGATGTTTACCAAGCCTGGTGTGGACCTTGCAAAGCAATGCAAACTTTATTCAGAAAATTGAAAAATGAGCTGAATGACGATGAAATTCTGCATTTTGCTGTAGTAAGGCTTTCATTTCCTTTAAACTATTATTTTCTTGTTACTTTAAGTGTTGAGGTAGTCTCTTTGAGGATTGTCTTAAATTAAACAATGTCTTAATTTAGACAGTGTTTAGTTAGCAGTTTTACTATGTATTTAATTCTACTGGACCTGAGAACAAATGTAATTTTTATCCCATTCCTATAATACTGAGGTTATTTACCATGGTTGTAAACGTTAGAAAAACATAAAAATGGTTATCTGTCTGTTGCCATGTTTCTTTTCTCTTGACTGTATGGAGTGTATTCAGAAAAAGGGCTGTGATGCCATTTCCTGGAATGCATTGTGTAGGACTCCGGTCATTCACCCGGTTAGTTTTAAAATGGTAGCCATTTTCCCCTCTCTTCTTTGCCTCCCAAAGGTGACAATGGATTAAAATATTACAGCCAAACTCATTGGACCTCAATGTACTGAGTATTCAATTTATCCATATCAAATTATCAACTGCTTAGAGCTTCGTTGCCTAATATGATAACCACTAGGCACAAATGACTTTTGAGCACTTGAGCTGTGGCTAGTGTAACTGAAGAACTGAATTTTTAATTTTAATTAATTTAAGTATATATATAAAAATAAGATACCCCATTCGGTTATTGTAAAACTTTTAAAGTTGTTTGGGACAACTTGGATTATATGAATCTACCTCTTTGATGGTAAACTTTATGAAA
Organism: Hippopotamus amphibius kiboko; assembly: GCF_030028045.1. Lineage (NCBI taxonomy): Eukaryota > Metazoa > Chordata > Mammalia > Artiodactyla > Hippopotamidae > Hippopotamus > Hippopotamus amphibius. The sequence continues at coordinate 83,834,989 of NC_080189.1, read as the reverse complement.
TTTAATTAGACATCAATTATTTATGATTAAAATTTAGCTCACAAATTGAGATGTACTCTAAGTATAAAATACACACTAGACTTTAAGGACTTTGTATGAAAAAAAGAATGTGAAATAGCTCATTAATAATTTTTTACATCAATTACATGCTAAAATGATCATTTTTTGATATATTGGGTTAAGTAAAATATATTATTAGATTATTTTCACCCTTTTTTTAGTTTTTAAATGTGGCTACTGAAGAATTTTAAAGAATATGTGTGACTCACGTTCTAGTTCTATTGGACAGAAACACGTCCAGATCAATTCATTTCATCATGATGTCTATACCATTGGGAAGTGCTAGTGAAATCTTTCTGAAATATGTCCTATTCATAATGCTAGCATTTGTTGAATTTAACAACAAAAAGTTTTGTGCATTGTCTCTGCATGGCTCCTCTTCTGTTTGAGCACATCCAACTATAGTACATTCACATAGATTGATGCTATTTTTCTGCTATGACCAGCTCAGAAACTGTGAAAAAAATTTAGTTGCCAAACCTCTGTTGGGAAGCAATGGAGGGGCGCCCTCTGCTGGATATTTTTTCTGCAGTTTGTCAAGGAAAGGGATCCTTTCTGAAGGTGTAAACTTAAGTCCAAAATTAAAACCTGTGAGGTTGATTACCTATTGAAATCACCCTAAGCTGAATGGTCACTATAAAATTTTTTTCTATTATGTGCCCTTTTAAAAGACTTGAAGATTTGTACTAACATTGTGCCTATACATATAAAAATTCAGTAAATATTATGTATTATAGTTTTTAAAGAATATTACCAAATGCTTTGTTAATACTTTATTATAGTGTAAAAATTGCAGTGACGATGGCTAGACTACTTTTTTTAGACTACTTTTAAATGTAATCTTTGACTACTGTCCTTTAATATTATATATTAGTTCCTTTCGACAATAGAACCTATTTTTTAAAAGGAAAGAGAGAGAAAGAGAGCGAGAGAAAAGGGCGGGGAGAGAGAGAAAGAAAGAAAAGAAAAAATAAAGAAAGAAAGAAAGAAAGAAAGAAAGAAAGAAAGAAAGAAAGGAAGAAAGGGAAAGAAAGAGGGAGGGAAAGAAAGAAATAAAATGATGTAGAATTCAATATGCTAAAAAAAGATTACAACACAGACCCTCTGGCTGACACAGGGCTGAGGGACCCTCGCTTGCCTCCTCACTCACCATCCTTGGCCATGGTTGAGGACTCTCTAGAAACCCCAGTTTGAAACAATCGCCTTAGGTTCCAAAAAACAACTCGTGTATAGAAGACCCTACAACACAGCGCATCCTGACAGCTGGCCCAAGGGATGTAATGTTAATTTGCAGAAACACACTATTATTTAATGTATAGTTACTGATAATAAATTTAGGACAACTTGAAATTTGTGAGAAAACTTTAAAATCAAAGGCTTTGAAGTCTGACAACCAGTTTATTCAAGAAGCATTTAGGAAGCTCCTTTTTATGTGTGGCCCTGTGACTGGTGAGGGGGAGGGGTGACATGCAAAGATGAGTATGAAACATCATCTCTGTGTGCACGTAGCTCTCCTTCTAACAGAAGACATGAGCTCGGTACGTATAACAGTAGTTCAATATTGAAAGGGACTGTAGGTGTCCTGAGAGAAGGGCAGTGAAGTACTGTGCGGAGGGAAGATGATTTGCAGCAGGAGGAGCAAGGCAGAGTTCTTGGAGGAAGGACACTTGAGATGGGTTGGAAAAGGAAGGGCAGGAGCAGGTAACAAGGCGGAAAGCACAGGTGGTATAAAGCAGACCACAAGGAAATGAGTTTAGCTGCAGGTTGGGTACCATAAAGATGAACACTGAGAAGTAAGATTGAAGCTCAGCAATGCAGGGTCTGAACTGCCAGAATGTGTAACTTGATTCTAAAAACAACTACATTATACTCAGAAAATGTTATAGTAAACAAAAAATTGTATATATCTCTGCATTTTTTGAATATAGTACATCGAATGGCTTGAGTATAGTGTCCTTTATTATTATTGTGTGAAATAATTTTTTTCAGGCAGAAGCTGACAGCATTGTGACTTTGCAGCCATTTAGAGATAAATGTGAGCCTGTTTTTCTCTTTAGTGTTGTAAGTATATCATCTCAAATGTATTATCAGATTCCAATTTACAGATAAAGAGCAAGTAACGTACAATTACTGGAACTGTTTTCTGATGATAGTAATTGTAGACTATTCCCCCTTAAATTTGCTTTTCTATTAAAATATTCATAACTTGACCTGTAGGAGCTTATAAAGGACTGAGAAGATTAGACTACCACACACTGAGTTGATCAGGGAAAAGAAAAATAAAATGGTATTTATGTTTTCTAAGGAAATAAGCAGAGATTTGTATGATGAATTATTACTTATAGGAGTGAAAAGCTGGAAATTTCTTAGGTACCCAGTAGAAGAGAATTGGTTATAAATATTCACATATACCAATATAAGGGAATATTTGTATGATCACTATTTTGTAATATATATTGCTTTTATCTATGTATTTTACAAATGCATAGAAAGAAAGCAGGCAGCATATTCACCAAAATGTTAATAGTAGTTTTCTATGTATGGGAGAAGGATGAACAATTTAAATTTTCTTCTTATACTTTTCTGTATTTTCCAAATATTTCCAAGATAAACACAACTGTAATAATCAGAAAAACCCTATAAGTGCTGTTTTCTAAAAGAAGAGTATCTGGGTAAGTGCTAACTTGTGTGACACAGAGCATAGCTGCTGCACAGCTAAAGAATTGGGATGGTGAGGAAACACTTCCCAGAGAGGGTTTGGACTGTTCCTTTGCTGCTGAAAAGACATTTTTTGATATTATAAATAATTATCTAAAAAACACTTCTCAGATATAACTTTTTGCTTTTGTTAAACAATAATCTTGTAGCTATTTCAGAGAAGTGAATGACTGGATTAATTGAATTTAAAAAATTACACTGTAGATCTTGCTGTCAGCTGGCTGGGAAGGATTTGATGATTTACGTGAGGGTCAGCCAGCTTGTTTATAATAGGCCAGATAGTAAGTATTTTCATCTTTGCAGAAATACCGTGTCTGTATTGGGTCATAGTTTGCTGACCCCTGGCCTAGATGCAGTTTAGGGAACCAGAATGAGTAATTGTATGAGGCAGAAATGGGCTCGGGAGGCTAATGGAACAACGAGGAGGCTTTAGCAGCAGCAGCAGTTGGGAGGTTGGAACTGAGGAGAGGCTGGGCAGGTGGCCACCGCGTAGAGTCTGCAGCTCTCGGGGTGGCTGTCACCTGCCGAGTGAGTCAGACCTGAGCAGTAGACCTGTGCCCACCCTGAAGACTTTGGCATGTGGCTCAAAATCTTCCTTTCCAACCCACGTGCAGCCATCACCCTGGGACACGTGGCCTCTCCTAATGGCCAGTGTACTTTTCTTCCAATGCACCTCTTCCAATCACTCCTGCAGCCACACCTCAGACTTTGCTACCAGCCACTGCTCCACATTCATTATCCCAATTTAAGAATCTCCGTGGGGAATACAGCCAATATTTTGTAATAACCGCAAATGGAAAGGAACCTTGAAAAATTGTATAAAAATTAAAATTTTTTTTAAAAAAAGCCTCAATCTGTGACCACAAAACCACCTTTTGCATTGGGCAGCATTCTTAGCTGACAACAAATTCATTCTAAGCATCTCAGCAGCAAGGGCTTTTTCAATGGATGTGAGAAAGCTCACGGAGGTTCCTTTTAGTGGGAGATGGTAATTAGAGTGTCGGGTTTCATTCAACACTTTCTCAACTAGAGCCTTCTGTTGGCCTTTGAATAAGATTAAATACTTCCAATTAAAAGAAACAATACTTCTTTTTGATACCATGTCCCTCTCCAGCTGCCATTCACCTCTCTCCTTTGCCTCACAGCAAAATTTCTCAGAAGAGTTTCTATATTTATTTTCACTCCATTTCTTCTCATCCCATTAATTCTTCAACCCATTCAATCTAACTTCTTTCTGATTATTCCACCAAATTGGCTGTTGCTAATGTATTCGGTGACCAGCCTGTTGCTAAATATAGTGAAAGCTTCTAGGTCCTCATCATTCTGTACCTCTCAAATGTATTAAATGTGGTGACCATGCCCTCCTTTTTGGAAAATTTGCTTCTTTTGGCTTTTGTGACTTGGTTTTCCTTTTGCTTCCTAGATGCTACTCCCCACCCCACCCCCACCCCTTCGCCTTTGCAGGGTCACCTTTCTTCATTTGGTCATTACATACTGACTTCATCATGCTATAGACTCTCCTTAGAAGACTTTTTTAAAAATATATATATTACTTTTTATTGGATCTAGTTGCTTTGCAATGTTGTTTTAGTTTCTGCTGTACAGCAAAGTGAATCAGCTACACGTATACATGTATCCCCTCTTTTTTGGATTTCCTTCCCATTTAGGTCACCACAGAGCACTGAGTAGAGTTCCCTGTGCTTTACAGTAGGTTCTCATTAGTTATCTATTTTATACATAGTATCAATAGTGTATATATGTCAATCCCCATCCCCCAATTCATCCCACCTCCCCTTAGAAAACTTCTTCCACACACAGTTTCAGTTGTCACCTCTTACATATCAATAACTTGTTTATGTCTTCAGCTAAATCTTATACTTTGAGCAGCAGACTTGTGCATCCAACTGTCCCTTGATCTCTCCTTTTCTTGTCTTAAGGCATCTCACAATGAACTGTTCCAACACTGGACCCCTCCCCCCTCTCCACCCCCATCTTCTAGTGTTGCTTCATTTGGTGAGTAACATCTTAACTTATCCAGTTTCTCAAGCCAGAAACAGAAAAGTCATCGTAGTGACGTCTCCTTACACCACACCCCATCCACACCATCCACATCACATCCCATGCACACCAGACCTTGGTCCTGTCAACCTCACTACCCAGGGCTTTCTCACACTCATCTTCTTCTTTCCATTTTTTCCATCTCCAACAGCACTGCCGTAGACTGAGAAACCATCTCTCCCATCATCACCTCTAGAATAGCTTCTGATTTGTGTATAAACATCTTCTCCTTCTCCACCTCTAATGCTTTTTCCAAATAATAGGTAAAAGATCTTTACAAACAGCAGCTGTAAGTGTGATCCCTGCCTCTTTACACATTCCAAAGGCTTCCCACTGCACTTAGGATAAAGGCTGCATCCTCCCATGACTCATAAGGCTCTGCATGTCTGGCTCCCCCTAGCTGTTGGGCTTTGTCTCCTACCAGGCATCCCCTCACTTTCTCCTCTGGCCTTCTTATTTGCCACATTGCCTTCCAGCTTTAGGACGCTTGTGGCTCTATTCCTTTTGCCAAGAATGCTCTTTCCTCTCATTATTTCTTAACCTATCCTTCACATTTTAAACACGAATCACTTCCTGATATTGACAAGGACCTTTGCTAATGTCCTTGATCAGAACAAATTCTTACAGATGCTCCCAGCTCTTTGTACCTCTCTTGGTGGCACCTGTCATAGTTGTTATCTCAAATGTGTTTCTGGGGTTTGTTTGTGTTTTTTTGATAATTTAATTAGATCAGGTACTAGGACTATTATTCCATACCATCATGCCTGATACAATGCTAGTAAACTGGTGTTTAGTAAATATGTGTTGAAAGACAAAGTGAAATAGTCTCAAAAATAATTAGGGAGGGTACTGTTGGGAGGCCTGTACAGATCCAGGAACATTTAATGTAGGGATGGCCTGTCTTTGGTTGCAGCAGAACAGATGAATTAGAGGTAGAACTCAAAGAACTGGATTTACAAAATGGACATACTTTTATATCACTAATACTTATTTTCAAATTACTAATTACAATAGCTAAAAAAGGATTGGTGGGTCAGGGTGGGGGTGACTTAGTCCAGCAGAAGTGTTAATTCTTGACCTATCCTGAAAAAGAGTTTCCTTCCTGCTTTCCTTTTTCTTTATAGAATGGCAAAATTGTTGCAAAAATCAAGGGTGCAAATGCACCACTTGTGAATCAAAAAGTTATTACCTTGATCAATGAGGAGAGGAAAATTGCAGCAGGTGAAATGGTTCGTCCTCAGGTAAAACTTTGGATTACTGACAATTTTATTTTAAAAAATTTATTTTAAAAAATGATGCATTACATCTTTTTTGTTGTTTTCCTAAAGAATTTCCCCTAGTTTTATATCCAGGTGTCTAAATGGTGCAACATTTTGGGGAAGTACTTTGGCAATATGAATCAAAGGCTTAAAAAACACATGTATCCTTTGAGCAATTACACCCCAATAATTTTCCTTAAGAAGATAATGAAACAAATATAGACAAGGATATTAATTTCAGTGTTGTCTATGTACTAAACATTTAGAATCAACCTAAATGCCTAGCAATAGTGAAAAGATGACATGAATGTCTGTAATTTATATCATAAATTTGTATGCAGATTCATACAGTGGAATATTATTATCTTCTAGCTCTGTTTATTGATATGGAAAGAGGGCCAAGACAGACTGACAAATGAAAAATAGAGTATTATACTCTAATAGGATGCTTAGACCAAGATCCTATATGTGTGAAATGTATTACCTGTGTAATAAGAAATAAAATATTTCAAAATTAAGAAATGAACCATAAAGCATGTAGAGATATGAACACAATAGCATAAGAAAGTAAGCCACATAGGAAAGTGATCAGAAATATAGGCAGATAAATAGGAGTGATTGTCGTTATTGAAACACACACACACACACACACACACACACAAAACAACAAACAACAAAAACAAGGGAAAGTATGAATTTAAGGAACAAGAAATAGAGACTAACTGAGAAATACTGAAAAATAGAAATAATGAGAAGGTATAGGCTGAAGCTTATGTAAGTATTTGCTATAAAAAGTGTCAGTTTAAATCAGAAAAGGATAAAAAATTCACAAAACAAACTAATATTGGGTTAACTATTTGAATAAGAAATTTGTATCATTTCCTCATATAAACAAATTTCAGATGAATTGAAGAGCTGAATATGTCAAACAAAGCATGAAAGTACTAGAAGAAAATATGGGAAAACATTTATATTGTCATAAGTTGAGAAAGGCCTTGTAAGTATAATATAAAACAGATATCAAAAAAGAAAAAAATTGATAGATTTGATTATCTAAAATTTTGAATAAAATGTAAAAGGAAAGCAGCAAACTCGGAGAAATGCTTGCATTGTGCGTCAATGCGCTAATATCCATAGTGTGTATAGAGTACTTTCAAAGCATTATGAAAAAAAAAAAGAACATTTTGATGGAAAAGTGACAAATGACAAATATGGGGAATTTACACTTACAATACTGATTTTTCTCGCCCAAGGACATTTTTCTTTACATTTTCAGGTTTCCTTGTTTTTCAGGGAATCTTTGCCCTTACTTTCTCTTTGTCTCCCTCCCCCCTCCCCTTCCCACTCCCTCTACTTCTTTTTGAAAGTTATAGTAACCTAGAAATTACTGAGGACTTATAGTTTGCTAAGGTTTTCAAAAAAAATCCTCATTTAATCCTTACAGAAACCTTTTTACCCCCCACTTCTATGGCGATATCATTGACAACTAACATTGTATTAGTTTAAGGTATACAACATAATGATTTGATATATGTATATACTGGACGTGATTACTACACTTAGTTAACATTTATCATGTCACATAGTTAATTTTTTTCTGAAAAATTTTTTCATGACAAATGTTAAGATCTACTCTTTTAGCAACTTTCAAATATACAATACATGTTATTACCTGTAGTTACCATGCTGTATATTATGCCGCCAGAACTTATTTATCGCATAACTGGAAGTTGTACCTTTTGACCTCCTTCACTCAATTCCCCTACTCACCACCTTCTGCCTCTGGCAACTGCCATTCTGTTCTCTGTGCCTATGAGTTCATTTTTTCTAGACTCCACATATAAGAGATTATACAGTATTTATCTTTCTGTGACATTTCATGTAGCGTAATGCCCTCAGGCTCCATCCATGTTGTCACAAATGGCAAGATTTCCTCCTTTTTTATGGATGTGTATATATACCATATATTTATCCATTCATCCATCAATGGACACTTAGGTTGTTTCCATATCTTGGCTATTGTAAATAGTGCTGCAATGAACATGGGAGTGCAGATAACTTTTTGAGAGAGTGATTTCATAGGGGTCATAATAGCCTTTTAAGATCCTTTATGATTCTGTGATATCAGTTATAATGTCTCCTTAAAGGTCTATTTTGTTTATCTTTTCAAAAACCAGCTCTTAGTTTCACTGATTTTTTTTCCAATGGCCTTTTTGTCACTATTTTAATTATTTCTGCTCTGATCTTTTTTTTTTTTAAAGAACTGTTATTGAGATATAATTGACATACAATAAACTGCATATGTTTAAAGTGTACAATTTGATATTTTTTTCTTATTAGTAATGTATATATGGCAATCCCAATCTCCCAATTCATCCCACCCCAACCACCCCCCAACTCCTGCTTTTCCCCCTTGGTGTCCATATGTTTGTTCCCTACATCTGTGTCTCTATTTCTGCCTTGAAAACCAGTTATTCTGGACCATTTCCCCATATTTGCATATATGTGTTAATATACGATATTTGTTTCTCTCTTTCTGACTTATGACAGTCTCTATGTCCATTCATGTCTCTACAAATGTCCCAATTTCATTCCTTTTTACAGCTGAGTAACATTCCATTGTATATATGTACCATATCTTCTTTATCCATTTATCTGTTGAATGGATAGGTTGCTTCCATGTAGGTTGCTTCCATGACCTGGCTATTGTAAATAGTGCTGTAATGAACATTGGGGTGCATGTATCTTTTTGAATTATGGTTTTCTGTGGGTATATGTCCAGTAGTGGGATTGCTGTGTCATATGGTAATTCTATTTTTAGTTTTTCAAGGAACCTCCATACTGTTCTCCATAGTGGCTGTATCAATTTACATTCCCACCAGCAGTGCAAGAGGGTTCCCTTTTCTCCACACCCTCTCCAGCATTTACTGTTTGTAGATTTTCTGATGACACCCACTTTAACCAGTGTGAGGTGATACCTCATTGTAGTTTTGATTTGCATTTCTCTAATAATTAGTGATATTGAGCAGCTTTTCATGTGCCTCTTGGCCATCTGTATGTCTTCTTTGGAGAAATACCTATTTAGGTCTTCTGCCCATTTGTGGATTGGGTTTTTTTTTTTTTTTTTTTTTTTTTTGATATTGAGCTGCCTGAACTATTTATATATTTTGGAGATTAATCCTTTGTCTGTTGATTCATTTGCAAATATTTTCTCCCATTCTGAGGGTTGTCTTTTCATCTTGCTTATAGTTTCCTTTGCTGTGCAAAAGCTTTTAAGTTCCATTAGGTCCCACTTATTTATTTTTGTTTTTATTTCCATTACTCTAGGAGGTGGGTTAAAAAAGATCTTGGCATGATTTATGTCAGAGAGTGTTCTTCCTTTGTTTTCCTCTAAGAGTTTTATAGTATCTGGCCTTACATTCAGGTCTTTAATCCATTTTGAGTTTATTTTTGTGTATGGTTTCAGGGAGTGTTCTAATTTCATTCTTTTACATGTAGCTCTCCAGTTTTCCCAGCACCACTTGTTGAAGAGGCTGTCTTTTCTCTATGGTATATCCTTGCCTCCTTTGTCATAGATTAGTTGACCATAGTTTATCTCTGGGCTTTCTATCCTTTTCCATTGATCTATATTTCTGTTTTTGTGCCAGCACCATATTGTCTTGATTACTGTAGCTTTGTAGTATAGTCTGAAGTCAGGGAGTCTGATTCCTCCAGCTCTGTTTTTTCCCCCTCAAGATTGCTTTGGCTATTTAGGGTCTTTTGTGTCTCCATACAAATTTTAGGATTTTTTGTTCTAGTTCTGTAAAAAATGCCATCGGTAATTTGATAGAGATTGCACTGAATCTTTAGATTGCTTTGGGTAGTATAGTCATTTTCACAATGTTGATTCTTCCAATCCAAGAACATGGTATATCTCTCCATCTCTTTGTGTTGTCTTTGATTTCTTTCATTAGTGTCTTATAGTTTTCTGAGTACAGGTCTTTTACCTCCTTAGTTAGGTTTATTCCTAGGTATTTTATTCTTTTTGTTGCAGTGGTGAATGGGATTGTTTCCTTAATTTCTCTTTCTGTGCTTTCATTATGAGTATATAGGAATGCAAGGGATTTCTGTGTGTCTGTTCTGATCTTTATTTCCTTCATCTTCCAACTTTAACTTCATTTGTTCTTTTTTTTCTGCTGGTAAAGTTAGGGTTTTTATTTGAGATCCTTCTTTTTTCTTACTACAGGCTATGAACTTCCCTCTTAGGACTCTTTTGTTACATCCTATAAGTTTGGGTGTGCTGTCATTCCATTTTCATTCGTCTCTAGATTTTTTTTTAATTTCTCTTTTGATTTCTGATTTGACCCATTGGTTTTTCTGTAACATGTTTTTTAATCTCTACATATTTGTGAATTTTCCAGTTCTCTTCTTTTAGTTGATTTCTAGCTTCAGACCATTGTTGTTAGGAAAGATGCTTGATATGATTTCAATCTACTTAATTGTTTTATGCCTAACAGGACAGATCCTGGAGAATGTTCCATATATGCTTGAGAAGAATGTGTGTTCTGCGGCTTTTGGATGGAATGGTCAGGATATATCTGTTTAATCCATCTAGTCTAACATGTCCAATGTTTCCTTACTGATTTTCTGTCTGGATGTTTTATCCATTGCTGGTTCTGCTGAACCCAGGGACACCAGCCCTGCTGGCTGCCAGAGCCAGGCTATTAAGGGATATGTTCTCTGAGTAGCAGCCACAAATGCTGGGGTGCCAAATGTGTGCTCAAGCTATCTTCACAAGGACGTTAGTGACCTGGAGAGGGGCAGAGGGAGAGCATGAAGATGGCACCTGCTGGCTTCCCTGGTCTCTGCAGAGGATTGCTGCCATCAGCCCTTAGACCTGTGACCTTCAGGCCACAGCTTATCATATTTCTAAAAAGGCCCCTGCACTGAGCCCTGGGGATATAGCCACAGGGAGTCTGCACAAGCCAAGCCTGTTAAGAGTTCTGTTTACTGTAGTCTGGTGGGCCTGGGCCTCATGATGCAAGCCCTAGGGCTTTTAGACCAAGGCATTTTTGGGCCCCATCTCTCAGTTGGAAATCTTAAAACTGGGGTCAGTAGATGTTGGGTTCAAGCCCTTCACTCCTCAGGGAGATGCTGGGAGTTGTGAGTTCCATCTTGATTATATGTCACTGTGCCAGGGATGGAGTTTATGGCAAGATTGTGACTCAGCCTCTCCTATCCGATTTGGTATGTGTTTTTTTCTCATCTGTCTGATGCGTAGGAGTTGCTGAGTTATTTTCTGGATTTCATTCAGAGGGAACTGTTCCACAAATAGCTGTAGGTTTGGTGTGTCTGAGGGAGGAGGTGAGTTCAGGAGCCTCCGATGTTGCCATCTTGAATCTGAACCTGGAGAAACCTTGTGAGGTATTTAAGAACGATAAGACAGGCTTAAAAACATTATGTCCTTTCCTTAGAAACAGGCAACCAGTAGGTGGTAAAAGCAGAATTTGAAGTCAGGCAGAATGACTTTTAAAATTATTTTCCTAATTGCTGTACTGTATCCAGCTTTCTCTATGTGTGCTCTGTACTATGGCTTTATTGTTCTTCTTCTCATTGTTCTTACAGAATGACATCCTGTTTTAATGAATAATAGTGGTTATATAAGAAATTTATTAATATCTTATGTTTATTTTATATTACTCTATCTTGTTGGACACTTCTATTATTTAGTTTTCTTATCAATTGCCTTGTCTACTGCAGTAATAGTAATAAAATAAAAGCCACAATGTGAGCCACATATATAATTTATAATATTCTACTAGTCAGTTAATAACAATAAGTGAGAAGCAGGTGAAATTAATTTTTAAAACATCTCTTCTTACATTCAATATATTAAAAAGATTTCTCTTAAAAGATGTACTCAATGTAACTAATAAGCTTTTGCACAGTAAAGGAAACCAGAAACAAAACGAAAAGAAAACCTATGGATGGGGAGAAAATATTTGCAAATGATGTGACCAACCAGGGCTTAATTTCCAAACTATACAAACAGCTCATACAACTCAATAACAACAAAACAAACAACCCAATTGAAAAATGGGCAGAAGACCTAAATAGACATTTCTCCAAAGAAGACATACAGATGGCCAAGAGGCACATGAAAAGATGTTCAACATTGCTATTAGAGAAATGCAAATCAAAACTGCAATGAGATATCAACTCACACTGGTCATAATGGCCATCATTAAAAAGTCTACAAATAATAAATGCTGGAGAGGGTGTGGAGAAAAGGGAACACTCTTACACTGTTGGTGGGAATGTAAATTTGGTGTAGCCACTATGGAAAACAGTATGGAGGTTCCTCAAAAACCTAAAAATTAGAGTTACCATATAATCCTGTAATCCTACTCCTGGGCATATATCCAGACAAAACTATAATTCAAAAAGATACATGCACCCCTGTGTTCATAGCAACACTATTTACAATAGCCAAGACATGGAAACAACCTAAATGTCCATCAACAGATAAAGAGGTTGTGGTATATATATATAAAATGGAATATTACTCAGCCATTAAAAAGAATGAAATAATGCCATTTGGAGCAACATGGATGGACCTAGAGATTATCATACTAAGTGAAGTAAGTCAGGAAGAGAAAGACAAACACCATATGATATCACTTATACGTGGAATCTAAAATACAATGCAAATGAACATATCTATGAAACAAAAACCAACTCACAAATATAGAGAACAGACTGGTGGTTGCCAAGGGGGCCAGGAGGCAGGGGAGGGAAAGAATGGGAGTTCAGGATTAGAAGATGCAAACTATAATATATAAGATGGATAAACAACATGGTACTACTGTATAGCACAGGGAACTATATTCACTATCCTGTGATAAACCATAATGGAAAAGAATATATATGTGTATAATTGAGTCACTTTGATGTACAGCAGAAATTAAACACAACATTGTAAATCAACTATATTTCAATAAAATGTCTAAAAAGATTAGTCAAAATAATAAAAAAAAAGATATTCCACATTCATTTTTTCACACAGTCTTTGGAATGAGCTGTGTATTTTTCATTTATAGCACATCTTAATTTGGACTATCCTTGTTTCAGGTGCTCAAATATAGCTTTATGTGGTTAGTGGCTGCCCTGTTGGTCAGGGCAGGTCTGACAAATACAAGGCAAGTCTCTTTGAAGTTATAGCCAGCATAGCTTATTTCTGATTATAATAGAGGTGAATGCTTTCAATGTAGTTATTTCCAAACACTTTTGGGTCTGTATTCCATTGAGAATCTGAAATTATGCAAATCTCTCACTCCGAAGTGTATATATGTAAATATATAAACCTTTCAGGTAATTCACAGAATCACAGAAGCACTTTCAGGGCTTCTCCAGAAACTTAGAATCCCCCATCCTTCCTAGTGTTTCACTCTATAGTAGGAAATTGGCTATTGTTTTGAGAAAGCCATTTTTTTTTATAACTTAAGGAAGTATCTTTCCGTTCCTAATTTACTAAGAGCAATGGTCAGGAAAGGATCTTGAAGCTTACAAGTGTCCTTTTGATCTTTAACATAATAATTATGGGTTTATTGCTTTCTTACTTGTTAATCTCTGCTTGTTTCTTATTTTATTCCTTAAGCTTTTAAGTTTTAAAGGTTTTGTTTTTAAGCATTTTCCATATAGCATATATGCATCATTTCTGATAGTCTCCCCACCTCAACTGTTTAAATATTCCTTATTTTATTTTAGTGGAAAGGTTGGGGAAAAGTAGTGTTAGATAAATGCAGGCACATTTCTGCTTTACTTTCTATCCCTTGGATTATAAATATTTATTAGAAACAAATTTTTAAAAGACTCTTTCACTATGATATTGAAATATTAAAATGCAACTGTTTTATTTGCATTCCTTTTCCATAGTATCATGAAATTGCATTTGTAGACTCAGATTCAGAAGATGCTGGGGAAGCAATCTATGAAAGTGTTGGTAAGTAAATTTACTTTAAAGTAATAGTGAGGGATTTGTGTACATGGATGTTCATTACAGCATCACTTACAGCAAAAAACTGCTAACAACATCCATGCTAATTGCTGAGGGACTGGTGGGATCAACGATGATTTGTGCAACACTGGATTCGGCTTTAAAAGCAATCTCTTTTGCTCCCCTTGCCTTGCCTTTGATCTCTGTGCCTGGAGCCTTTCAGAGGTTACCCTCAATCAGGGTCTCCCGTTCCCTGTGAGTAATCTGGACAGCAGTTTCCTCTTATTTCATCCTTCATCATCTTCCAAAAACTTGTAACAATAATTTCTTCCTTGATGACCCAAACTCCTGGTTTTACTTTACCATGAACAATGTCCTGCCTTCATTGGATTGTCTGAGTGGGTGTGTGAGTGTGCCTTCATACACAGAGGCAAACAGTGTGCTCGGTGAGTTGTTCTGCACTAAAAGCTCATTGTGAGAATATGTAGATAAATGTGGGTAAATTAATGGGACTTCCCTGGCGGTCTAGTGATTAAGACTCCAAGCTCCCAATGCAGGGGGCGTGGGTTTGATCCCTGGTTGGGGAACTAAGATCCCGCATGCTGCATGACGTGGCCAAAAACAAACAAACAAACAAATTAGGATAAATTCATAGATGGTTAATCCATCAGTTTGTAATGTTTGCTTGCATTGAAACTCCAGTCATTAATGATACTGAGCTGGATGGATCATCGGTGTGATTCTAATGCACGTGAATTATACAAAGATAACTAGTGCCCACCTTTTGGCGTCTTGACTACAAGCTCTTGTGACTGTTTCTCCTGCATTCAAATATAGGAACTGTGCTTTGATTCTAAGTAGAAACTCTTTGGTAGTTGCAATGCCATAAGAATGAAGCTATTGATGGACAAAAATTTGCTGGACATTAGTTTACATTTCTAATCACCAAATCCTTCATTATCTATACTTTGTGCCAAGAAAATGAAATTTTTGTATTTTTTCCCTAGACCAGCTATACAGTATTGCTATTATCAAACCCGATGCTGTGATTGCTAGAAAAGTTCAAGAAATTAGAGAAAAAGTAAGTAATATTTCCCAATAACAGTTTAAATTTATCGCAAAATTAATTTTAAAATTAATTGCAAAAAACCAATCCCTTAATTTTCAATTTGGAGACAAGCTTATCATTTAGAGTGAAATACAATATAATGAACTTCTAGTACTAGGTGCCTCTGAAGGCTTTGAATGTCTTACAAAGGCTAGATCTACTCAACATCCTTATTTAGACAACTCTGCTCTACCAGCATCCAATATAAAAGATAAAAATTACAGTTTTTGTATCGGATTGTAATAAATTTCTTTGTGTTTAGTTGTTAACGGTGCAAACTTGTTATAAGCTCACATTAACTTGCATTATTCTCTGTATGTTGTCACAAATGTATGGTTCTTTTTAGATACATAACTGAAGGAAGCATTTAAGGTTTTGCTTTAGAGCCCCCCAAAAACCCAAAAATTTAGAGGAAAATTGCATTCTAATCCAAAGGTCAGCAGACTTCCTGTAAAGAGCCAGATGGTAACTCTTTTCAGGTTTGTGGGGCATATACGATCTGTCACAGCAGTTTAACTCCTCCATCACATCAAGAAGGCAACAATAAACACTGGATAAACAAACGGGCATGGCTGTGTTCCAGTAAACTTTGTTTCCGAAAACGGGTGGTGGGCCCGGTTTTGACTTCGGGCTGTGGTTTGCTGACCCCTGAACAAAGATTTTGTGTTGAAACAACAAAATTATATTGAAATTTGAAAAAATGTTGCATGTGCTATAGAGGATGTCATGTGGGGAACTATATCAGGAGGGGTTGGGTATCTCTTGATGAACTGCCCATCACACATTCTTTCTTCAGCCAAAGCAGCACTGATTAAACTACAATAAAGTAGATGGTCCATTTTATACATTGTTTTACTTGAGTGACATGTGCACTGAATTTGTCATTAAATTAAAAAATTTTAAGACAAATAAATCATGGCTGAATCTTCAGTTCTATCCTTTCCTGTAATTTGGATATTTTTGTTGCTATCAGAGTAAGATATACTAGATTATGAGTTACAGACTTAACAAAGGAAAGCCTTAAAAAAAGAAACTTACAACAATTTTGAAAATAGATGGTTAAGAAGTACCTGTAAATGTAAGTCTTTTTGAATGATTCAGAAAACTATGATATTTTTCCTTGGAATTCAGTTAGTTTTTTGTTTGTTTGTTTGTTTGTTTTTCATCTTGAGACAATTCACTTAAATAATAGAAATACTGTGGAGTATCTTATTTAAGCCGTGAAAACTTCAGTAGTAGGGGCATGAAAAGGACCTTCTTTGTTCACATATTTTGGGGCCTCTTCCAACCCCATGCCCTCTGGATTGTGCTGAGGTATCACCATGAAATGCATTCAAACCTGGGTGGTTTGTTAAGTTTAGGAAACAAATGTCCTTGACGTATTTTACCTGTGGTCCCACAACACACGTGGCTCTGACCTTGCTCTCTAATTGAAGATTATCGATGGAGTATTTGTCATAGAAGCAGAGGATAAGAAACTGCTCACTGAAGAACAAGTAAGGCACTTCTATAGTGGAATAGCAGACCAGGTAAGAAAGTTTTTAAAAAAAGCTGTTGTATTCTCAAATACAGTGGATTCCTATAAGTATACGATCCTCATTGTAGAAAAACAAATGAATAAGTCTGACCAACCAAGTAAGCTCCAGGTGTCCTTGGTGGTATCCATATCCTGGTTAGTCCAAAAATGGCGACTATGGAGAAATCTCCAGTAGAAATAGAGGCAGTCAAGCAAAAGTGGATGCTCTATTGTGTTTTGTTGGAGTGAAGATCTCTTTATGGTATGTCCTCTAAGACTCCCTGCATCAGCCTCCAGGAAGTGAATATCCAGGCCTTTTCTATGGATTCTGATCCCAGGTCGAAGGCTACTAGTCATAAACTTCACAGGAAAGCTTTAATCCTTTCTTTGCCTGAAGGTAAATCCTTTCTGTCAAGCTATTTTATTTTTATTTATTTTCTGGCTGCATTGGGTCTTCGTTGCTACACACGGGCTTCCTCTAGTTGCGGAGAGTGGTGGCTTATCTTGTTGCAGAGCACGGGCTCTAGGTGTGCGGGCTTCAATAGTTGCGGCATGCGGGCTCTAGGGTTCACAGGCTTCAATAGTTGTGGCGTGTGGGCTCAGTAGTTGTGACTGACAGGTTCTAGAGCACAGGCTCAGTTGTTGTGGTGCATGAGCCTAGTTGCTCCATGGCATGTGGGATCTTCCTGGACCAGGATCAAACCTGTGTCCCCTGCATTGGCAGGTGGATTCTTAACCACTGCACCACCAGGGAAGTCCCTGTCAAGCTGTTTTTAAAATTCTCTTTTGCCTGTGGGAATACAGTAATGGCAGTGCTTTGTGTTGGAAAGTGCAATGGTTTGGCGGGGGTGGGGGTGGTGGTGGTGGTCAGGAGATGTAGCTTCTAGAAATGCTGTTCAATATGGTAGCCATTAGATACACGCAACCATTTGAACTTAAATTCATTAAAATTAAATAAAGTTAAAATTCAAGAGTCTCAGTGGCAGTAGCCACATTTCGAGTGCTCAGCAGCTGCCTGTGGTTACATATGCTGGAGAGCACGAAACATGCTTGTCATCACAGAAAGTTCTACTGAAAAGCACTTTGTAAACTAGCTGCACCACTCAGACCATCTCTCTTGGCCCCAGGAAAGGGTTGGACCAGCTATATCAGCATCACTTGGGAACTTTTGAGAAAATCCAATTCCTGGGCCCTACTCTAAACCTACTGAATCATAAACTCTGGGACTGGACACCAGAAATCTGGGTTTTAAAAAGCCCTCCAGATGATTTGGAAGCATCCTAAATTTTGAGAGTAGTTATTAGACTGTCTTTAAGAACAATCCCTGCCAGCTGTGAACGTCTGTCCTTCACAGATGTGTTAGTTGACAGGAGGCTTGTGAGTAACTTTCTCTTGCCCAGTGATCGTGAAGGGGAAGATGTCCTTGACTTGGGTAGGGGCCGCCATCGTACTCTATCCATTTCAGGAGCCTAATGATACTATTTTTATTTTATTGTATTGTATTTTGTAGCCTGACTTTGAAGATTTTGTTTCTTTTATGACAAGTGGCCTAAGCTATATTCTAGTTGTATCGCAAGGAAAGGAAAAACGGCCTTCCTGGGATGAAGGTGAAGCTAGCTCTGAGACGGAATCTAAAGAACCATGGGATGACCACAAGGAGAGGGCCAAGTCCTTGAGGATGAAGCGGAAGAGGGAAAGGTAGCTCCAGACCAGGAAATGTATTGTTTACAATGTGTTGGGAGGTTACTGAGTGTAATGTCCAAATGTCTCAGATCTAAAGACAAACATCTTTAGAGACTTCCCTGGCAGTCCAGTGGTTAAGGCTCTGTGCTTCCACTGCAGGGGGCACAGGTTTGATCCCTGGTCAGGGAACTAGGATCCCCACATGCCACACGGTGTGGCCAAAAAGAAAACAAACAAATGAACAAACAAACATCTTTATGTCAAAGCCACAAATATTCCTTCCAGCCTAAAATTTTATATATTCCACAAAGCTTGAGGTGCCCTGAGAGTTTACGTCAAGAGGATTAGAAAGGGAAGAATTTCTCATTTGTTTCTCTAACACTGGGCCCACCAGTCTGGCCTCATGGCACGGGACTCCAGGGGTAGAATGGGGCCAGGCCTAGTCCCTCCCAAACCAGCCCCCTCCCCTGTCTCTCCAGATTCCACTTCTGCCTCCCAGTGTCCTAGAGATAAACAAAGTACTCTGCTCTTTCACTCGAGGAAGTTAGTGGTCATAAATTGCCAAGAACTAAGTAGTTGTACATTTTTGTTAATGGTTTGTAAATGTTCAAAAGTGAACATAAGTCATTTATAGAATGTTGGTTTTATGCACTTGCCATTTGTGCCTTTTATTCCTCTGAAGACTCACGACACCCAGCGCTTAATCCATGAGTTGTCAGAGCTGTGCCTGAAAGAAAGGTGGGTGAGCAGGACCAGGTTCAGAATAGCTGAGTCCTGAGGCTCTGTGATGTGTCTCCCTCTGTGGGGGAGCCCATCTCCACTGCATGGTTTGTCTGAGCATCTCTAGAACTTTCCTTGTTGTCTTATTAAGTTATAGTGGCTTTTCTTGAGTAGGTCCATCTGCTGGTTCCTAGCGATGTGGTAATTTTTAGGTAGCAGGGAGACCTTAATATCATTAATTCCCAGTTTTAGGTGGGATAGAAGGACTCATAGCGTAAATCAACTGCTGACAAAGATCTTTGTAAACGGTAGTAGTTACTCATAGAGGTTTAAGAGAAAATGATACTTAGTGGTCAGATAGCAGGTTTGGGTGGGAAGTGTTGCGTTCAAAAAGATACCAGATTTCATACCAGATTTTTTGAGACATTTTTTAAGAAAGTGTTCTGTGAAACACTATTAACACAACTGGCATAAGAGGAGTCAGTGTTCAGATGCATGTCTGTTGCATCCAACTTTGAGAAGCAGTTGTTTCCAATTTTTCAATACACACATAATAAGATGAACGATTTAAGCACTTGGCGGAATGGGGGCGGAATGAGATGTTAGTGTTTTTTTTTTTTTAAAGAACTTTTATTGAGATACAGTTAACAGACAATAAACTGCATATATTTAGAGAGTACAATTTGGTATTTTTGTCTTATTAGTAATGCATATATGGCAATCCCAATCTTCCAGTTCATCCCCCCCAGCCCTCCCCACTTCCCCCACGTTAATGTTGTTTTGCAAAGTCCGAAGTATTTTCTTTTTAATAGACAATCCATTTTCCTTTGGCAATTATTTATCCCACAGGCCAAGCAGGCAGCATGAAGAGGTGGGGAGCATATTTTTCTGGGAATCAGTTTTCACAGCTCTTGTTCTGCAGGCATGGCCTAACAGGTGCTGTGAACCTCCACCTGCCATTTTTTAAAGTATATCGAGAACCTAAAGGATCAAGGACACAAACTCTCACGTAGAGTAAGGTGGAGGGAATATAGTCAGGTATATTGCTGTTATACTAAATATGAATAGGTTAACTATCCCGTCAAATACAGAGATTACCAGATTAAGATTTAAAAAACTAAATTAAAAACCATATAATAATAATTGATGCAGACAGGAATCATTGGTGGCTGCTTAATCCATTCTATGAATAATATATACATTTTCAAATAGTGTCCTCTCAGATTTCTTATTACTTACAAAGTGGGAACTGTAGCTTTTCAGTGGAGAAAACTGGGGGATACCACTTTGATCATGTTAATATCACCAATAATGGGAAAAACTGACATCGCGTATCTCCTATTATTATGTATCAAGAAGGACACAGTACCACTGATGTGGTATTCCTGCCAAAGTATCATACTCAGAATGTAATAGGCCCATTCCTTAGTTTGAAACCATCCAAAATGAGGAGTCTACAAAACAACTGGCCTGGAGTCTTCAAAGTATCAGTATCATGAAAGACCAGAAAGGCTGAGGAATTGTTAGAGGTTGAAGGAGACTAGGGACTTAGGGCAACTGCATGCAATGTATCATCCAGGGTTAGGAAAAATTACTATAGGCAGGAGAGTATTATAAAATTGCCGAAATGTGAATATGGACTGTTCATGAGATAATAGTCTTCTATCAGTGTAAACTTTCCTGAAACATTTAGAAGTGTGAATGGTGAAAATACCTGAAAATACCTTCAGTCTGTTCTTAAATGGTTAAGCCAAAAACACACACACAGACACACACACACTTTCTCATGTTGGAGGATGAGAAAGAAAGAGAAAGAACAAATGTGACAAAATGCTGACGGTTGATGAATCTAAAGTTCATTATCCAGGTCTTACAACTTTTCTGTCAATTTACATTTTTTCAAAAGAAAAACTTTTAAACACTGTATATTCTGCTTAGAAGGGACAAAGAAAAATTAAAAAAATAAAGAGTTGGCAAAAAAAGCCAGGAAAAATGAAGTGTTAGAATTGAACATTAAAAGTGTTAAACTTGATAAAGAAGGATGCACTGTAAAAGAAAACATTTATGAAGAAGATATGTAGTCAAAAAATATATGTCCCAAACAACATAGATAACATACATAAAAATATGAGTATTAGAAAAATAAGGAGAACTGGATAAAAATAACTTTATAGCCAGAGCTCTCAATACACAGCAGACAAAAAAGCAAGGCTATATAGGAATGGCAAATTCATATTCCATAATTGTGTATAATAAGTGATCTATAATATATGAAATATGAATACATTTAACCTTAAGCCCCACAAATAAATTTACTTTGTTTACAAAGAAAACCTTAAAAAATTTTTAAAGATTAAGATCTCACCACTTACATTTGCTGATTATAATCCAATAAAGTTGGAAATAAATAATAAAAAGATGACCAAAATGTCTTATTTGAAAACATGAAATGTGTTCCTAAATAAGCCTTGATTCAAAGACAAATTTAAAAGGAAAAATAGAAACTATCTGGAAAACTTAACATAGAGGAAAGAAAAAAATCTTTTAATGTATTTTATTTTGGTCTCTTTAAAATCCTCTCATGAAGTCAAACATACATGATTTCATGTAATTTACTTTTGGATTGGTTCAATAAAGGTGGAACTAAATACATATTCTTTGATGTGATAGAGACAACTTATCTTTATGTGAAATTCAGTTTTTATTTGTTTTACTAAACTCTAAATTATTTGTGAGCATATTATTACTTTTAATTTTCTGCCATGGTTATTAAACTTCAGTTTGTAATTATATTTTGGATTTCAACAGTTTACAAGAATATCTGGAAAGACAACAAATATCTCAGTTTTGTGATGTTGAAGAGAATATAACTAATACTAAGTTTATTGATGTCTTCATCCCTGATTTTAAAAAAATTAAAGGCATAAAATTAGAAAAGATACTGGCATTACTTCGACCAGCCCTCTTTAATGAAAGGAAAGGTAAGAAATAAAGTATAAATTGTTTAACTACTTTGTACATGGGATTTGAATAAGCCCTAGTATAATTACATTAGTATAATTATATTAAAAGATATTAGTTTAAAATTTAACATTTAAGAAAAACCGCTTGAAGTGAGAAATGTAGTTAATACTAATTTACTAATTTCTCAATAAAAAGAATAAAACGTTTTTGTAGTTAAAATGTTCAGAAAGTGTTTTCTAACCTAGGAATTTGTTAGGGTAACATGGCAAGAATTATTACATAATAAAGGTTAAAAGCATTCATGTCTGAAATGCCTTAGTTCAAAGTTTGGGTAAAACTCTCATTAATAGTGTGATTTGAAGAAAGATACTTTGCCAAGTCTATTTCTTCCTGTTTAAATTCAGAAGATTAAAATGAGAAAATATAAAGTGCCTAGCACTTAGAAGGTGCTAGTTACTTTTAGCCTCATCCCATATTCTCAGGGTAGAGTGAATATTTAGAGCAAGCACACAAATGATAAATTTACACTATTAATTCTTTTTTGTATCTAGTGTATGGAAATACAATTAATATTTGTATGTTGACCTTTATTCTCTGACTCACTAAATTACTTAGTTCTAAGAGGTTTGACATAGTTTCCTTGGGAATTTCCATGTAGACCAGGGTTTCTGAACCTCAGACCTACTTACATTTTGGGCTAGGGAATTCTTTGTTGAGGGGGCTGTGTCATGTGCACTAGAAAATGTTCAGAAACATCCTTGGCCTCTACTCACTACATGTCAGTAGCATCCCCTCAACAGCTAATTGTGAAAACCAAAAAATATCTCCAGACATTGTTAAATGTACCTTCGAAGGATTGAGAATCATTGATGTAGACAATATCACCTACAAATTGAGACAGTTTTCTCTTTTCCTTTCTAATCTGCACACCTTTTATTTCTTTTGCTTGCCTCATTGGACTGGCTGGAACTTCCTGTATGAAGTTGAATAAGAGAGATGAGAGTACACAAGTTACCTTGCTCCTGATCTTACAGTGAAAACATTCAGTCTTTTACCATTAAGTACAATATTAGCTATATGTGGCCTTTATTAGATTAAGGAAATTCCCACCTATTCCTAGTTTGGGCAGAGTTTTTTTTATTATTAATATCATGAATGGATGTTGTATTTTCTCAAAATTTTTTTCTTGAGTTTAATAATATGGCAGTTACTTTGATTTTTGCATATTGAACCAGCCTTGCATTCTCCAGGTAAATCACACTTGCTTGTTGTATATTGTCCTTTTTCACATATTGCTGGGTTTGAATTTTCAATATTTTGTTAAGGACTTTTCTTGTAATGTCTGTATCTGGTTTTGGTGTTAGGGTAATGGGTAATGCAGGCCTCCCTCATAAAATGAGATGAAAAGCAGTCACACATTTTCTGGAAGAGATGGTGTAGAGTTGATATTACATGTTTCTTAAATATTTACTGGAATTGACCAGTGTAGATATCTGGGCCTAGAGTTCTCTTTTTTGGAAAGTTTTGTTTGCCTTTTTGAACCTTGAACAATATATACATGTTTTTTGGATGAACAGACTTTATATTTTAGAATAGTTGTTGATTTACAGAAAAATTAAGAAAGATAGTACAGGGTTGCCATATGCCTGCCCATGCAAGAGTTTCTTCTATTAGTATTTTATATTATTGTGATACTTTTTTTATTTATGAAAAGAGGAATTTAATTCAGATTCTGAAAAAACATATAATTGTATAGCTTAGCATAAGACTTGCATATATAATAAATATTTTCCTTCAGGTAACAGCTGCTTATGAAAACACTCCTCTGTGTGTTTGCTTGGTCAGGAGACAAATATAGCAAGTCCCCAACATACAGAATAGCTGTGTTCTAAATTTACCTTTAGCGTTTGGAGTACATTTTCTCATAGATATTAAGTTTATTTGTAGGTGGATACAGTCACATATTTATTAACAAGTTCAGGGCTTATGCTATGCCAGGCTCTCTGCTACGTTTGCAGACTCGTCCATAAAAAAAAAAAAAAAAATTGACACATAAAATAGGTCCCATATTATTATATTAACTTTATTTTAGAGCTAACTTTTAGTTCTATTAGTAAATTTTTTTAAGTTTTAATTACAACAGTGGTTAAGTGTGTGGACTCTGGAGCCAGACAGACTATGTTCAAATATTGATTCTGCCACCTGCAAAGTGTATGACTTTTTTTTTCCTTAATGTTTATTTACTTATTTACTTTTTATTTATTTTCCCTGGGCTGGGTCTTAGTTGCCGCATGCAGGATCTTCGTTGCGGCAATATGAAATCTTTAGCTGTGGCATGCAAACTCTTAGTTGCAGCATGCATATGGGATCTAGCTCCCTGACCAGGGATCCCCTGCATTGGGAGCCTGGAGTCTTAGCCAGTGGACCACCAGAGAGGTCCCAAAGTGTGTGACTTTAGAAAAGTTGCAATACCTCTTAGTATCTTTATCTAGATAATGGAGAGAATAATAGTACTTATTTCATATGGTTGTTGTGAGGATTAAATTTTTTTAAATTGAGATGTAATTTATTGTGATACATTTTTATAACTAATGAACCAATATCAATACATTGTTATTAACTAAAGTTCACAGTTGACATTAAGGTTTGCCCTTTGTTTTGCATATTCTATGGGTTTTGACAAATTCATAACGTCATGTATCCCTTTTACAGTATCATACATGGTAGAACCACTGCCCTAAAAATCCTTCGTGCTTCTTCTATTCATCTTTCCATTCCTCCCTCCTAGCCTCCAGCAATCGCTGATCTTTTTTCTGTCTCTATAATTTTGCATTTTCCAGAATGTCATATAGTTGGAATCATACAGTGACAAATTTCTTTCACTTTACAATATACACTTAAGGTTCCTGTGTGTGTTTTTGTGGCTTAATAGCTCAATTCTTTTTATAGCTGAATAATATTACATTGTATGAATATACCAAAGTTTGTCTAGTTGCCTATTAGAGGACATCTTAGTTGCTTCCAGTTTTCGGCTCCTGTGAACATGTAACACTGGTGATAAGTATATCTCTAATGTATTGAGTCACTAGGGTTTTAGGTTTAATTTTCTTCACAGCATAATCTTTATACCAAGTAGTACAACGATGTGCTGCAAAATACATCTAAGTAACTGGTGATAACAGTTAAGTGTGGAAAGTGCTATGATAAGAGATTCCTCACTGGGTATAAAATAGATGGGACATGCAGCCCTTATTTGAGTGGAAGGATAAGTATGGTTTAGCCAAGCAGGGACAGTTACATGAAACTTTTTGGAGGAAGCATTTTTTATGCAGAGACTAAAAGGTCAAGTTTGAATTAGCCAGGAAAAGGGGAATCTTGAGTAGTTTCAGTGGAGTGCTTGCACCAAAAATCAGCCTCAAAATTGGGGTGGGAGATTATACATGATGAAATCAGAACAAGGCAGAATTAAAGAAGTAATATTTGACAGATTTTTAAATGTTATTTTATTTTGAGGTTGGAAAAATCTAATCGTAGATAAATGCTCACGGAAAGGAACCAACCAGTAGAGAAGGAACAGCTGAAGATACAAGAAACAGAGAGAAGATTAGGACAGGCCAAGGTCACTGAGAGCAGATGCATAGGATTGGGCTTAGAAGAGATTTCTCTTCTATACAGCTAGAGGGAAAGAGAGCTGGATAGACACAGATCCAGCTGATGGGTTGGTGGCAGGAAGTTGAGGGGTGTGTCTTCCGCTACCTGGTTTCTCTGTAAATAAGAAGCAATGTTGTTGGCTGAGAGGAGGGGAGGCACCCCTGTGTGTACATGATCCATCAAAGGCCAGCCCTTGCGACTTGCCTGGAGGTCCAGTGGTTAGGACTCTGTGCTTCCACTGCAGGGGGAGGGCTCTGATCCTCTGGTCAGGGAACTAAGATCCCCCAAGCCATGTGGTGTGGCCAAAAAAAAAAAAAAAGGCCAGCCCTTTTCTTGGTCCATGTATGCCATTTCTACCCACTTTCCCAAGGATTTCACACTTGCAAATGCCGCTTATTTTCTCACAACATCACTTTCTCCCTTGCTACTGAGTTTTCCCTATTAGCACAGAAACATGCTCCAACATAATAACATACATCATTTAACGAAATAAAAAAAAAACCAGAAAAACTTCATTGGATCCCACACCCCTTCAGCTGATACCCCTTTTCTCTGCTGCTCTGCAATGGGCAACTTCTCAAGGAGTTGTCTGTGCTCAGTGAATTGCATTCCTGACCCTCACTCTCTCCTGAACCCCCTCCAATTGAGCTTCTGCCAGAACTATCCTAGTCAAGTTCACTAACGACCTTCAAATTGCCAATCCAACTTTCAAATGGCCTGTCTTCCATTCACAGATCTTGGTAGCATTTAGAAGTTTCTGCTTCCATATTGGTCACCTTTCATATTGGTTTGGATTGCCACCGAAGTCCTAACTCCTGTTCCTAGGAAACAAATATAATTTTTTCAATTTTTGCTAAGCAAAGCAAATCAACCTTCGACCAAGTTGCAAAGATCTCACCTTCAACTCTTTTTTTTGTTGTTGTTGTTAATAAATTTATTTATGTACTTTTTTTTGGTTTATTGGGTCTTCGTTGCTGTGCGCGGGCTTTCTCTAGTTGCAGAGAGCAGGAGCTACTCTTCATTGTGGTACTTGTGCTTCTCATTGCGGTGGCTTCTCTCGCGGAGCATGGGCTCTAGTTGCACGGGCTTCAGTAGTTGTGGCACGTGGGCTCAGTAGTTGTGGCACATGGGCTTAGTTGCTCCGCGGCATGTGGGATCTTCCCTGACCAGGGCTGGAACACGAGCCCCTGCATTGGCAGGCAGATTTTTAACCACTGCGCCACCAGGGAAGCCTCATCTTCTACTTTTAATGATTTGTTGAAATGATTTTTCATAAACAAATACAATTTTCTCCTATGAAGAATTTTGGTGGTAGCTGTTAGTATAATGACACATTGCTACTGTGATATGCCAACTGTACTGATTACTTGAGGATGGCGTAAGGGTGTTAATTAAAAAGGGGGAAAAACAAAATTTAAAGTTGGTTATTCTATATCACTCTCCCACTGGCCCACTGCTTGACTCTAGCCTCAGTTTTTGATCATTTCAGGTTTACTCTGTTTGCCATTTGGTAGTAAGTGGTAACTCATCACTCTTTTTCAATAAATGTTGATGATTATTGACATTTAATTATTCTGGGTCACTTAAAGAAATTCCTGAAAGATCGGGTAGCTCAGAAGGTGGCAAGCTTCCTTAGAGCTCAGGAAGAGGCTACTGAGAGTTAATAAACTAAGCCACAATTTCAATGAAGATTTTTCAGATAAAGAAAATAATAAACTTATTGACTAAGTAGCCAAAAAAAAAAATTTCCAAAGTCTATGTGGATTATTTAACTCGAAGGAAATTGACATCTTCACCATATTCTCATTTATTTTCAAGAAATATAATGTACCTCTATTCAACTCATCTATTACATCTTTTATTCCAGTGTAATAGTTTTCCTTATTATAGCTCTTGTTATCTTATTTTTCAATTAAATACGGCAATATACGTGTGTTTTGCTCCAAAGTATGCACTCAATAAAAGGTCGGCTTTTCATAGTTGTTGTTGCTGTTTTAGTGCCAGCTATTTCTTTTCAGGATTATTTCTAGTTTTTTCCCCCATAGTGAATGACATTTTTTCCCCTAAATTTATTTTGCATATGAGAAATACAGTGGCTTCTGTATATTTTTACTTACTGACCTCCTTACTGAATTATTTTTTTAATACTATTTACCTTTTAAAAATACTCTTGAATTTTCCAAATGGCTTATATACAAACATAATGTTATCCATTTTGTTCAATTTTGTTATCTTTCCACTTATCTACTTACAGGATTATTATAAAGATCAAGTTGGCTAATATGTAAAATCATTTTAAAAACTGTACTAGATTGTACAAAAATAATTTTATGATAAAATGCCAATGTATTTGTGTACTTGGATAATTATCTATCCATTAATTATTATGTAGGACAATGACCATATGACACTTTGAATAAAGTAGCATATTACAACATTGAAAAAAAGTCTACAAATAACAAATGCTGGGAGAGGGTGCGGAGAAAAAGGAACCCTCCTACACTGTTGGTGGGAATATAAGTTGGTGCAGTCACTATGGAAAACAGTATGGAAGTTCCTCAGAAATCTAAAAACAGAATTACCATATGATCCCGCTATCCCAGATGTATATTCAGACAAAATCATAATTCAAAAAGGTCCATGCACCCCTATGTTCATAGCAGCACTATTCACAATAGCCAAGACATGGAAACAACCTGAATGTCCATCGACAGATGAACAGATAAAGAAGATGTGGTACATATATACAATGGAATACTACTCAGCCATAAAAAGAATGAAATAATGCCATTTGCAAGCAACACGGATGCAAATAGAGATTATCATACTCAGCGAAGTAAGTCATAAAGAGAAAGACAAACACCATATGACATCACTTATATGTGGAATCTAAAATATGACATGAATGAACCTATGTATGGGACAGAAACAGACTCACAGATATTGAAAACAGACTGGTGGTTGCCAAGGGGGAGGGATGGAGTGGGAGGCTGGGGTTAGCAGATGTAAGCTTTTAGATATAGAATGGATAAACAACAAGGTCCTACTGTATAACCCAGGGAACTATATTCAGTATCCTATTATAATCCAGAATAGAAATGAATATTAAAAAATGAATGTGTATATATATGTATAACTGAATCACATTGCTGTATAGCAGAAATTAACACATTTTAAATCAACTATACTTCACTAAAAAATGTTGATAAAAAAGAAAAAAAATTGTTATCTTTATGAATTGCTTAGTACTTCCAGAAAAATGTTAAATAATTAAAGGCCGTTAGGAACCCACCTGCCAATGCAGGAGACATGGGTTTGATCCCTGGGATGGGAAGATCCCACATGCTTTGGAGCAACTAAGCCCGTGGGCCACAACTACTTAGCCTGCATCTAGAGCCCGTGAGCCACAACTATTGAGCCCACGTGCTGCAACTACTGAAGCCCGTGTGCCCAGAGCCTGTGTGCCACAACAAGAGAAGCTGCCACAACGAGAAGCCCGAGCACCGCAATGAAGAGTAGCCCCCGCTCACTGTAACTAGAGAAAGCCCAACTCAACCAATAAATAAATAAATTGATAAAAAAAAATAAAAATTAAATTAAAGGCAGTTAGGGTAACATCTTGCCTTTGTTTTACCCCTGACTGCAATTAATGCCTCCAGTGTTTTCAATTATGATGTTGGCTTTAGAATTTAGGCAAAAATCTCCATATTCCAAAGCCTTTCTATCTGCCACATGATGCAAAAAAGATTTTGAATGTAATCCAATGCTTTTTCATTATTTACTAAGATGAACATAGAATATTTTTTCTTCTTTGACCTGCTGACCTATTGATACGATCATAACAGATTTTCAAATGTTTATCTTTCCTTGGGTTCCATGAATAAACTTTCATAGCTCATGTGTTTACCATGCTATTGGAGGTGGTTTGGTAATATTTATTTTAGTTAAAATATTGTTCTTTAATCTTTCTCAGGTATTGTGTCAGGTTTATTTAACTTTTCTTTATGTTAAGCACACTGGGAGAGTTTAAATGTCAGATGAACTATACATAACTTGAAATTTATTGATTAAGCTACCTAAGCTGATCCCTCACTTGGGGGGACAATTAGGCTTTTAGACAACTTTTTAAATGCCTTCCATAGTTACCTGTTTGCTTCAGTTTTTAAAACTTCTTGGATCACTGTGTGGCAATTTATGCTTGTTTTGAAATTCATTTCTTTACTTTCAAATGTATTAGCCTAGGACACCCACCAAAAACTGTTTTTATATCATGGTAGGTAGTTGCACCTATTTCTCATTCATAGTGTGCTTTATTTGTCTGTTCCTAGTTTTTGCTGGATTAGATTTGTTAGAAGCTTTTTTAAAAATAAAAAGCATTACAATTTTTTTCAAAAAGCAATGCAATAAGTTTTCTTTCATAGTTTCTTTTTTTTTTTTTTATCTTTGCACATTTATTCGAAAAGCCCCACATAGTTGCTTCAAAGTTTCAAAACACGCTGGTGTCAAGTCCACGGTTTTCTGAAAATTCAATGAAAAAGATGCTGGAAAATCGCAGCTCCTTGCTTGATGCGCTCCCAAGGTGTATCCCACAAGTTCACTAGGTTCTAGGGAGGAGACTGGGATTCAGGGCCCACATCTCCAATGCACGAGGGCTCCTGGAGCTCAATGGTGGCCCCTTCCGACAGGCAGGCCTTTTCAGTTCACCACAGTGCACCCTAGACCCACTTCCGCCATTTCTGGGGAGCTTCTTTGCCCCTGAGACAATAGATTTGGGGATTCTACATTTACTTCTGGAGAGTGGAACAAAGTGACACTACTCACAAGAGGAAGTGCCACTTACTCCAAAAGTGAGATTCTACAGAATTGCTGCGTGAAGAGAATGGGACATTCACCAAAGCAAAGTAGATGATAAAGATGGATAGAAGAGAAGGAGTGTGGTGTAAAGGAATCAAGGACTGTGGGAGGCTTTAGGAGAAGTTCCAATGCTAACAGTGGCCATGGGTTTGAGAGATTGATCCCTAGGATATTATTTCTAATTAAAGTTTTCTTTCGTAGTTTCTTAACTTTTGTTTTTATCTCTAATAATTCATTTGCATTCATGTTGATGCTTTGTGTGCCTATTCTTGTTCCTTTTTTTAACTTCTGGATTTGAATTTTCATCCATTTATTATAATTCCTTATTGCTTGGTAATTAAAACTCCCCTGCTTTTAGTATGGACTCATAATTGTTAGTATTCAGTGTTCTGAATTTGGAAATGGGTTGGCCTTAACCTGAGACTCTTTCTATTAGTAGAGGACTTTAATTCATACAATTTTATAATTATGACTGTGTTTATTTCTGTTTTCTATGCTTCCTTCCTGTAATCTTTGGTTTATGTATTTTGCTACAAGGACAAAGCATCTCTTGCAATTACTTTCCCCAGTATTTTGGAGGATGACTATCTTTTTTATCAGTTATACTTATGTTGTTTTTATACTTTTGAAGTATGTTTAAACTCATATTTGATTATTTTGCAAAATCAAGAGTGAATATTTGTTTCAAGTTTAGCAGAGTTTTATTCCTCTCCCCATTCTCAACCCCACCCTACTTCCAATTTCTTCTATTATCTTAACTTTTGTTAATGTTCTTTGAGGTTTTAGTACACAGATGGTGGTTATTATGTTACTTTTACACAACATGTCTTTTGATGGTATTTTGCAATTTGTATTTTGTTCATAATTGGGTATACAGTAGATGTACTTAGAATTTTTCTTGTATAGACTAGCTTTCATGCTTCCCACAGTCCTTAGGTCCATTGACTTCACACTTTTTAATCTCTTAATTATATTCCATCTCTCAGTTATCCAGAGGCTTTTTTAAGCACATTAAAAAAGATATGGACTTAGTTATTTTGTTTTTGGAGGCCTAGCATATCTGAGAATGTCATTATATTAACTTTATGTGTGAAATAAAACTTAACTGACTATACAATTTTTTAAAAAATAAATTCCCCATCCCCAAACCTATAGATTTTGGTCCACTGAAAAATCGGAAATGGCATCATAAATTTGATATGTTAAGAATATTATTCACCTTAAATTAAAGTCTAATAAGCTATTTTATAAACTTAAATTTCATGTGAGAATGAAATGCATTCTATGTCCTCATGATAACACAGTCTGTATTGTGTGTATAACCAATAACCTAGCACTTTAAAACTTATGTGATTTTTTATTTAGAGGATGTTTTGAATATTATCCAAGATGAAGGCTTTAAAATACTGATGCAGAGACAAATAGTATTATCAGAAGAAGAAGCAAAAACACTGTGCACAGAATATGAAAATAAAGATTATTTTAGAAACGTTATAGAAAACATGACCAGGTAAAATAGATTTCGGGTTGAGAAAGCACAGTCTGATTTATGTTTGAATCACTTAAACCTTCTCTTAACCCTTCTTTCTGTACAAGTTGCTAAATCTCTCAATTCTGTAAAGATGTGCTGAGTCTACTTCTTTGCCAATCTCCTTCCCATTTCAATTCCCTGCTCAACTGTGTGTCTTCTCTGGTCCTCCTGGAATGCTATTAGAACAATGCAAGGTCCTGGGTGAAGCCCCTGGAGTCCAGGTGAGTTGAATGCCAGAAGCCAGGGTGTGCGGCATCATCAAGTCCAAG
This sequence comes from Hippopotamus amphibius kiboko, assembly GCF_030028045.1. Taxonomy (NCBI): domain Eukaryota; kingdom Metazoa; phylum Chordata; class Mammalia; order Artiodactyla; family Hippopotamidae; genus Hippopotamus; species Hippopotamus amphibius. Next base: position 83,802,623 of record NC_080189.1, on the reverse strand, counting down.
TAGAGAGCTGTGACCGACTCAAGGGCTTTGGTAATCCTAAAGATCGTTAGTCCTAGGAGACGAATGGGGTGGTAGAAATTGGTCAGGTTTCTAGAAGAGTAAGTGAAATAGCAGCCGGGGCAGAAAGCCAGCAAGGGTATACAAATCAGCAGGAGCATTGGGGCAGTATAGGGACCACTCCCTCAGAACCAAGACCCTTCTCTTCCTTTCCCTACTTCCATCCTTTGATGAATATGCTCTTGAGAGTACACCAACAGAAATTAATTTCATACTCTTGATAAAAACAGTTATTTTACTTTTTTTCATCTAACAAATGTACTTGTATTATCTATAATTAGGCTACAAGCCATACTTTCATTAACTTTGTTTTTTCTTTTCTGACAGTGGTCCATCTCTAGCCCTTGTTTTAGTAAGAGAAAATGGTTTAGGACACTGGAAACAGTTAATTGGACCAAGCACTGTGGAAGAAGCCAAAGAATATCTTCCACAGAGGTATGATTCATGTCATGGGTCCCAAACTTTTTTCATGGGAGCCATTTTGAGTTCTTTTTGGATATGAGGTACAGGAACTCTAGCCCAAGGGAAGTTCTCAGGAAAGCTACTTTTGCTGGATAAGGAGTGGACTTCTTATGAGTGAAAGCCCATCCCAGTGCCAGCCTGAATATGGCCAAGGCTTTGCAAGAGAAGGTTGTGGGCTGCTTGGTTTGCGGCTGGAAGTAAGTGGTGGCTACCCAGCCAAAAGGCCATATCTTGGCAGAAATACCTGTACCCTGCACTGTTTAGGAGAAACTCTTTTGAAAAGGGTGTGATAGTTGCTTCAGGTTCTTTAATTGATCGTAAGAGTTTCAAGACAATGATAATTAATTTAATATGTTCTACAATTTGGTGGGAACATTTACTAAGTTAATGTATTGATGAATCTTAGAACTTTGTAATCAGCTCAACACCTGGAATGTTACCTGTTACCTAGGGAGCACTTTAAAAATATTTTTTGATCTTAGCTTTTGGACTTGGACTCAGCTGGAGGAGGGAGATAGTATCTCATTCTTGGCATGTAGCTGATGGAAACAAACTGAATTGCAATTCGCTTGACTTCTTTGTGTTGATTTTAGAGTAGGATTGAATTCAGGGGAAGAAAAGCCCTCCTTCAAGTGAGCAGGAATAAAGATGCTTTATCAGGCACAGCAAACTTGCATACATCCTGACACTGTAAATAACAGGACTTCTGAAACTTCACGTATGTAAAAGACGAAATGCTTTCTTTTGGGTAAGAGATCTTGAGAGGGACTTGTCCTGAATGGATGCATTTTACCCCCCTTTTGGCCCCACTCACTTATGTCTTTGCTCCTGCGCCAGTTACTATAAAGGATAATGGGGTTGGACACTCTTTATGTGGAATGAGCAGGGTGCCACAGAACCTCTTAAATGAAATGTAGCAGAGAATGCAGTACATGGCATCAGAGAGGAATTCCTGCCAATACCTGACCTATGCATGTAGGCACGGTCTTCGAGAAATTGTGGTTCCAAGTGTGGAGGCTACGTACCAGCACAGAGACATCTTCTCCAGGTGAAGGCACTCAGTGCCTGCCCCTCTCCTGCCAACTATTACACTGAGGATTCCCATCCTAAGCCCTCATGATCCCTAATGTTGCCACAAGTTCACAATTACTCTTTTTTTTAAATTAATTAATTAATTAATTTTATTTATTTATTGGCTATGTTGGGTCTTCGTTGCTGCACACGGGCTTTCTCTAGATGCTGCGAGCAGGGGTTACTCTTCATTGAGGTGCGCAGGCTCCTCATTGTAGTGGCTTCTCTTGTTGTGGAGCACGGGCCCTAGGTGTGCGGGCTTCAATAGTTGCGGCACATGGGCTCAATAGTTGTGGCTCACGGGCTCTAGGGCACAGGCTCATTAGTTGTGGCGCACAGGCTTAGTTGCTCCGTGGCATGTGGAATCTTCCCAGGGCAGGGCTCGAATCCGTGTCCCCTGCATTGGCAGGTGGATTCTTTGCCACTGCGCCACCTAGGAAGTCCCACAATTACTCTTAATCGTTATTTTTGATTGGCTCCTCCTTTCCAGGTTGCTTTAGAAATAAAGTAGAGCTCTGCCCTTTCCTGTACTTGGGTGTCAGATTCTACACTTTCCTTTGCCTAATCTGAAATATGATCACTTGCATACAAGAGAAACCCAGCAACACTTCTCCCTACTCCCCGCCCCGCCCCCCGCCCCCACACTTTTTCCAATAACCGTATCTAACAGCCTAACAGAGGGGCTGCTTGTAGTTCTCTGCATTGAATGGAGTCAGTGCTGGTGATGGCTTAGGCTATTTTTATCATTCATTGTGCAAATCCCCCATCCCTGCCAATCACAGGCTCCAAGGGTCTTTGTCTGCAAATATCTTCAAATCAGGGGTGTGAGAACAGCCAAGGGCTGAGTGGGAAGGCCAGGTTGGATAAGGAAAAAGGGAAATCTGAAATAGTCACTGAAACCAGAGAGGCAAGAAGAGGATCTTAAAGCTGAGGACAGAAAGCCAAGTTTCCAGTGATGTCAGTCTATTAACAGGAAGGGAGGTTATTCACTGTGGCTGGATTTTGTAGGTCACTTGCTCAGAACTGTGTGTAAAGGGCAGAAAATGTAATGAGCAATGAGTATCTCCTCTACTGAAATATAAATAGAAAAACAGAAAAGGGGGCAACTGAAAAACAATGAGGAAGAACAATTGATTTTGGACATAGGTATTCATCTATCATACAGAAACAGAACCAGAATACACTGTCTACGCCGACATGGGTTGTCCACTACCATCAATGCCACTCCTGCCTCTTTCCATAAAGCCATTCTGTATGCTCCTTTTTTTGCTGCTTTTGCTTACCTGGAGGGTTCCACTGCAGTGTCTTCTGGATTCAATGTTTATAATTTGGTGTCTTTGGTATAGGGTCAAATGCCATCTCTAGTGGTTGATATTATTTAGTGATGAAAGAAGGAGAAGGAATATTTATTGACATACATTTCAAATACATCATCTGATTACATCCTCAAAAATCTCCTTCCAAAACAGGGTTTATTATCATATTTATATCTGAGATAACTAAAGCACAGACAAGGGAAGTAATTGCCCAGTATTATGTAGTTAGCAAGTGATGCCACCCGGATTCTGTAGTCTGTGCTTTTTCACTGTGCCAGGGCGTTCATTCCATCTTTCACAGTTGTCAATATCCATTATCATGATTATTGAAATGTCGCTGTCCCTTCTTTCTAACGACTGTTACCTCCTTGGAAGCAAGTAGCATGCTTCAACCCACTCTGCAATTATTTCCTTTTGCACAATGCAAAATAAATAGTTTTACAGTGTTATGTTATAAGTTTTTGATTTGACTTATTTTTCAAAGTTTATGTGTACAATTTGCAATGGAAAGTTCACCTATCAACCAGTTGTATGGAAGCGATTCATTAGAAGCTGCTGAAAGGGAAATACAATACTTCTTTCCTCCTCAACACACTGCAGCACTGATTAAACCTCATATCACACAAGAACAAAGAGGTAAATATATAAAAATAGAACAAATGTATACATTTTTCTTCAAATGTTGTGAACTTTTGCAAACTACAGAAAAGTTAAAAGAATAAAGCAATGAGTACCTTCATTGTCAGGACGTAGCACTCCAAGTTTAGGCTGCTGGTGAGATTTTGACCAGATTAATTTTATTTAATTCCCTTAGCGGTGCCCTGCCAGTTTAGGGAGAAGAGTTCAGATTGGCTGTCCTTTTCTATCCATATCTAGTAAGAGGTTCCTTGGCATTTGCAGCACGGAGATGAAAACATGTCTTCACTTTTAGCATAGGAGCAAGTTTCTTCCTTTATAGTCCACTAGACATTTCAGGTGGTTTCTGGAAAGATGGACCTCAGAGACTGAACATCTACATTAATATATTGAAGTTCTTCTGAATGTCCATCTGGTGCTATTGCAGTTTAGTTTAGCATAGCTTTGGTTTTTTAAAACCACTGTATGCAGGTAACACTGGGACCTTTCTTAGTTATTCCAATCTACTTGAATATGGAGCAAAAGTGGAAGCAACCAAGGTTACCAAATATCTGTCTTCCCTAGAGGATATCCTGAAGATTATTAAAGAGGCTGGATTTGATATAACACAGGTGAAGGAAATGCTCCTATCTGAAGAGGAAGCAGACAAAGTTTATTTTAAAATAAAAGGAAAAGAGTTTTATAAAGATGTGTTGGAAGTTTTATCTGAGTAAGTTTCTGATATATAAGTTCTTTGAATTATAAAAGTTATAACTGTTCATCATAGAAACTTTGAAAAATACAAAAATTTGTTAAAACATTCCATCTCTTCTAATTCATGAAAAGATACCCTGGTAATATTTGGAGTTCATTTTTTTTTTTCTAATTCCTTCTTTCCTTCTCTGTTTTCCTCTCTCTTCTTCCTTTCTTCTTCTGTTTCTTTAGGTCTTCATGTTAGATATAGAAGCTATCTGGTTTTAAACCCCTGCTTTGCCAAAATACTTAACTTTTGCCTTAGTTTCCTTATCCATAAAATGGGGATGATAATGGTACCCACCTCATAGGTACTATTGTGAGGGCTAAATAATTGATACATTGAAAGTAATTGGAATAGTGCCTAGCATGTATCCCTAGAATTGAATTACAACACTCTTCTAGCACAAAAACCTGTTGGAAGGGAATTGCCTGGCAGTTCAGTGGTTAGGACTTCATGCTTCCACTGAAGGGGGTCATGGGTTCCATCCCTGGTCAGAGAACTAAGATACTGCAAGCCGAGTAGTGTGGTGAGGCCAAAAAAAAAAAAAAAAAAAAGGCGCAAAATCAAAATCACACTGATAAGGACAAAGAATAAAGGTGAGCTCTCTGGATGAAGCTGTGGCATTCCATCTTTAGCTGTGTATGCAGTCTCTACAGTTGCCAATAGCCCAAGTCTTCTGAAAGCATTTTTGTTTGCAGGGGTCCATCTTTGGTCATGATTCTGACCAAGTGGAATGCTGTTGCAGACTGGAGACGATTGATGGGTCCCACAGATCCAGAGGAAGCAAGGCTACTGTCCCCAGACTCTGTCCGAGCCCGATTTGGAAAAAGTATTTTGAAAAATGCTGTCCATGGACCATCTAATATGCAAGAGGCAATGGAGACCATTAATGGAGTGTTTGAAGACTTTGTTGCTGAGTACCCTGAGGAAAACTAAAGTATAGTACCTCTTTAATTATTATTTTTATCTTCTTTGCTTATTACAGTGGCTGGGTCTAGGACAAGGCTATCCTAGAAAGAGCAGACCTTTCCCCAAATTCCTGAATCAAACTTTATTTCCTGTTGGACATGCTCTGCAGTTCCATACCAGCCTGAGAGCCTCAAAGCTAAGCCCAGTAGATGCCAGGGACTGGGAGACAGTGGGGCAAGTGAGACAGCCATGGTTTGCAAGCCTTGGTCTCAAGCTGTCAGTGCCATCTGCCATGACTCAGTCTCACCAGTCTTTCTCCTTGCTTCCCCTCCACTTCTTCACTTTGAATGGCCAAAGTCTCATTCAGCAGCCTCAACTCTAAGTATCTGGAAACTTGGAGCCTATTAACTACCTGTGGGTGCTATATGATAATGGAATAGAATAGAATATTATAAAATATAGAGTAAAAAGCAATCATTTCTATTTGGCAAAGAGGGGCTTACTGGGGAGAGGTAGTGACATAATATGTATGTGGATTGAGTCTGCTTAGTTGTTGATTGAAAACCTAAAGACTTCTCTATCCTGAGCAATGTGGGAGATAGAGTGTAAGACAGATGATTTTCCCCATCAAACAACTTTCCTTCTTTATTTTCAAAGAGCAGTCTCACAAGTGTACAGCTGTGTGGCTCTGGGTGCTGACCTGAATATGACTATACAGCTTCTTCACATGTGGAGTGTAGTCCCCACCTGGATGAGCCAGATGGAGACTCAGCCTCCAGAGGAAGGATTCCATAATGAGGAAGCAAAGTGAAACGGAGCAACCCCCCCCCATACCATCCACGTTCCTCAGAGAGAGACGAGCAAGCACGGTGTTTCCTAATATTATCGATAAGGCTATGATTTCTCCAGGTATAAGAACAATGTATCAAAATATTAGATGCATAAAATAAAGGTAAATTCTGGCATGGTGCAGCTCATTCCATTCGTCTGACTCAATTCTAGACCAACGCATAATGGCACAACCTTTGAACAAGTGTGTTGGGAAAATATGTATTGTACATCTGCTTAAACTGTGGGTTCTTGGTTAATACATAATAATCAAGGTTGTTAGCTTCAGGGAAATGCAAATATAATGGGGAGACAAAACTCACAGAAATAATATCTAATAATCACCACCACCAGACAGTACATTATTAAGCATGTCAGTGATGATGACTGGGGGGCAGGTGGTGAGTAGAACTACATTCTGTTTATAGCGTCTATTAGAAATATGGTGTAGCTCTAATGTCAACATACCCCGCCCTTTTGTGATAAGGGGAATATTATGAATAATATAGGGATTTTGAATTAGTGTATATTTCAGTGCTGAACTGATGAGTGTATGTTTGATGGGTAGGAGCTGGAGAAAACAAGGGATGACATAGATCTTGAAAAATGGGTAGGATTTTCAAAATCAGAGATAAGGAAGCAAGAAAGACAATTCAGTGTTAAAAGATGTGCCTCTTGCTGGACACTGTTGCAGGGCTGAATATACAGTCTTTGTCCTAAAGGAACTTAAAACTCTAAAGACTAGAGATAGAAAATTAATATGTGTTCTAGGATTCTCAGGGGTGAGCACAAGGTGCTTTGAGCAGATGCGTATAGGAGATAGAGAGGGAAAAGGAGATGCAAGCTATCCAGAGAGGAGGCATTGTGATAATCAAAGTGAAAAGTGACAGCAACCCAGAATAATGCAGAAATGTGAGTCAATGATAAGTGGAATAATCAGGGATTCTTAGAAGGGTGCATTGCATCCACAGGACTTGACAACTGACTATAATTCTACCACATTACAGTTGAACTGTCAAAAGCCAAAAACAAAGACAGACTCTTGACAGCAGTAAGAGAGAAGCGACTTGTTATGTACATGAGATCCTCAATAACAGCCGATTTCTCATCAGAAACCTTGGAGGCCAGAAGGCAGTGGGATAACACATTTAAAGTGCTAGGGAAAAAATAAACAAACCACTATCAACCAAGAATGCTATACCTGGCAAAATTATCCTTCAAGAGTGAAGATGAAACTAAGACATTCCCAGTTAAAAACTGAAGGAATTTATTACTAGTAAATATGTTCTACAAGAAATGCTAAAGAGAGTACTTCAAACTGAAATGAAGGGACACTAGATGGTAACTCAAAGCCATGTGAAGAACTAAAGAACACTGGTAAAAAGATAAAAGCCAGTATTATTGTACTTTTGGTTTCTTACTCCTTTTTTCTGCTATAGTATCTAAAAGACAAATGATAAAATAATCATTATAAACAAATGTTAATGGGCACACAGTGTATAAATGTGAAATATGTGACAACAGTAATATAAAATGGGAGAGAGAAATATTTGTATACTATTGAAATACTATACTAGCAGTATAGTATTGACGCTCATATTCTTCAAAGTAGGTTGTCATAAGTTTAAGGTTAGTTGTAATTTCTGAGGTAACCATTTTGACAATTTTTTTTTAATTACGGGAAAAAAGAGGAAATCAAAATGGTGTGCTACACACAAAAAAATCAACCAAATACAAAAAGAGACAGTAATGGAGGAATTAAGGAACAAAAGCACATAGGACATAGAAAACAAATAGCTAAATGGCAGACATAAGTCTCTCCTAATCAATAACTGCCTTAAATGTACATGGAGTAAATTCTACAATTTAAAGGTAGAGATTGGCAGGATGGATTAAGACGTGATCCATCAATACATTGTCTTCAGGAGACTCACTTCAGATCCAAAGACACAAAAAGCTTGAGGTTAAATGATGGAAATGTATATTCTATGCAAATAGTAACTAAAAGAAAGCTACTTTATGGCTACTTTATGGTGGCTATATTATTGTCAGAAAAATGCCTTTTACATCAAAGAGGTTTATACACGAGACAATAAAGGACATTAAAGTGATGTATTGAAACAGATTCAATTAATCAACAAGATATAACAATTATAAGCATATGCACACTAACAACAGAACCCCAAAATATATGAAGCAAACTGTGACAGAACTGAAGGGAGAAGTAGACAGTTCTACAATAATGGAGACTTCAATGGCCCTCTTTCAATAATGGATAGAATAACAAGACAGAAGATCAATAATGAAATGGAGGACTTCAGCAATACCACAGTCCAATTAGACCTAAATGACATATACAGAAGAGTCTACCAATCAACAGTAGAATACACATTCTTCTCAAGTGCACATGGCACATTTCTAAGTAAACCATGTTAGGCCACCAAAAAGTCTTAATAAAATTTAAAACTATTGAAATCATGTGAACCATCTTTTCTGACTACAGTAGAATGATACTAGAAATCAATAACAGAAGGGAAACTGGAAAGCCCATAAATATGTGAAAATTAAGCAACACACTCTTAGAACCAATGGCTCATAAAAGAAATCACAAGAGAAATTAGAAGATATCTTGAGATTAAAGAAAATGAAAACACAACATATCAAAACTTATGGAAGGCAGCAGAAGCAGTGCTAAGAGAGAAATCTGAGCTGACATTATTGCATTAGAAAGAAGAATCTCAAATCAATAGACTGAATTTATACCATAAGAAATTAGAAAAAGTGTATTCAACCCAAATTTAGCAGAAGAAAGGAAATATTAAAGATTAGAATGGAAGTAAGTGAAATTGAGAATATAAAGTCAATAGAGAAAATCAATGGAACCAAAAAACTGTTCTTTGAAAAGATTAAAAAAACTCAACAAACCTTGAGCTAGACTGTCGAGAGGTAGAGGGAGAAGGAGAAGGAGAAAATGCAAATTATTAAAATCAAAAGTGAAAGAAGGGAAATTATTGCCCAATTTCCAGAAATAAAAAGGATTATAAGAGATCACTATGAACAGTTGTATGCCAACAAATTGGATAAACTAAATGAAATGCACGAATTTCTAGGAAGACACAAACTGCCAAACTTGACTCAGGAAGAAACAGAAAATATGAACAGATCTATAAAAGTAAGGAGATTAAGTCAATGATTAAAAACTTCCCAACAAAGAAAAGCTCAAACTGAAAAGGGAAAAGTAAAACTGTCTCAATTAGCAGATAACATGCTCTTATATATAATAAACCCTAAAGAATCTCTCTCTCTCTCTCTCACACACACATACACACACAATTGTTAGAGCTAATTCAGCAAAGGTGCAGGATACAGAACCAACACACAAAATCATTTATGTTTCTTCACTAGCAATGAAAAACCCAAAAAGGAAATTAAGTGAACAATTCAATTCACTACAGCATCAAAGAATACTTAGGAATAACTTACTGTACAAGTGCAAGACTTTTACACTGAAAATTATAAAATAATGCCAAAAGAAACTAAAGAAGACACAAATAAGTAGAAAGAGATCCTGTGTTCGTGGATTGGAAAACTTAGTATTGTTAAGATGATGACGCTACCCAAAGTAATATACAGATTCAAAGCAATCTCTATAAAAATCCCAACGGTATTTTTTGCAGAAATGGAAAAACCCATGTTAAAATTCATATCAAATTTCAAGGGACTCAGAATAGCTAAGACAATCTTGAAAAAGAACAAAGTGGGAGTACTACCACTTCTTGATTTCAAAACTTATTACAAAGTGACACTAGTCAAAGCAGTGTGGTAGTTGCATAAAGATAGACATATAGACAAATGGGATAGAATTGAGAACCTATAAATAAACTTTCACATCTATAGTCAGTTGGTGTTTAAAAACGATGCCAAGATCATCCAGTGAGAAAAGAATAGTCTCTTCAATAAATAGTACTGGGAAAACTAGCTGTCCTTTAAAATAACGATGTTGGACAATTAACCCTACACTATATAAAAAAATTCAAAATGGATCAAAGACTTACATTTAAAAGCCAAAACTATAAAACTCTAACAAGAGAAAATGGGGGAAAATCTGCAAGACCTTGGATTAGGCAATAGTTTCTTAAATATGACCCCCAAAACACAGGCAACGAAGGAAAAAACTGATAAACTAGTCTTTGTAAAAATTAAAACCTTCAGGGAAACAGGTTCCTTCCTTTTGGAGTGAATTGACCTTGGCAGAGCAGTATGGCCCCTAGGTACCCATGCCTGTCTACACAGTCTAGACACAGGGGTGGGGATCTGGGCTCCTTGAATGCCAAGAGTTGCATGGTGGGGGCAGTGCAGTTTGCAACCCCGTACCTGGCCTCAGGCATCCATGCCCTCTAGGTCTGCGTGGCCAGGGCCTACCCTCACCTGCTTGGACAAGCAGGTCCCCACGCTGTGCTCCTGATGTGGCGCCTGCAGAGGTTGTTAGAGCCAGACCCCATATGGCCCTGCTGCCCATAGGGGAGGGCGTGCAGGGCCCCTCTCCAGACCTCTGCTTTTTCATCTGTTCTCCCCGCACTGGGCAGAAGGGGGAGCTGTGATGTTTGACATCCTACGCTGCCATCCCTGTTCTCCCCAGGCTGTTAGGCTGTGGTGGTCCATTCAACTCCAAGGCTGACAAGACAGAAGTTAATCCTCTGGGATCCCTCTCAGGAAAGCTGGAGCACTGGACATGTGAACCAACTCCTTCACTCCCCTAGAAGAAGCTGAGAGTTAGGGGGTCTCTTTCTGGTTGTGTGGTGCTCCCAAGGGTGCCTTAGGCCTGAGGTGGGAGGGTCTGGTTTTATAGTCACCTAGAGTGCAGGGGATTTTCACTTAGTTTCTGGACTTCTCACAAGGGAATCTGTTCATGAATTGTTTCCGAGTTGGTAGTTTGTGGGGGTAAAGGATGGTCTAGGGCTTCTTAATCTGCCATCTTGCTGATGTCACCTCTTGGTCATTTGGTATTAGTAATACGTAATTCACTTCCAAACTCTACTGTTCCAGCACTGTTTGAGAAGTACACCTGTGAACACCCATCTGTATTGTTAAATTATACAAAATCTAGTTGCATGTGAATTATTCATATTTCTCATTTTTTCTTTAGAATAAATTTTTTTTCAAACCAGGGTAAATTACTGGGTTTCTTTGGATTGTGTAGAGAAATAAGTATAGGAAAAACCTTCTCCCTCCTCACTTCTTCAAATTGAATACTCTTATCTGATGCTTGACATGCCCGGTAGCATTGGGGAATTCGTAGTAGGATTGTGTTAAGCAGCACGCTGTTATTGCCTCAGGAGTGGTCCAGGACTTCCAAAGCATTATAGCAAAAAAAGTCTTAATAACCAGCAGATGGCAGGCTCCACTCAGTTGTCTATATGTGCATAGCTGTATGAAGATTTTAAAAGCAAGACATAGGGAAAGGCTATTTCTTTCAGACTATAGAATTAGCTTTAAGTAATCCGAAATCTAAGAATCAATGTCCAAAGAGATATATTCACTTAAACTTTAGTTTGTGTTGGCGTTGGTCTTGAGGGGATTGAACGTAGTGAGGGGCACGCAGCAGCATGAGGAAGGCATTTGGGGGGCTGGGGTTGGTGGTATCTGAGAGTATCTTCTTGTCTCAGAGGAAGAAAGGTTAGAAAAGACTGGAAAGTTATCAGGGCTCCAGCTCAGTGGGGTGATCTTGAATCTTAGCTGGACCTCAAGTAGCAGATGCATGTCTTTCGCCATTGTGGCTGAGGCAACTGAAGACTGTAAAATTGGGGGGCGTACCTTGAAGCACTGGACTAAGATTTGTAAACATGATGAGAAGTGCATGATAGTAGGGATATGGGTCCAGATACAGGGACTGGCTCAGAAGGTAAGCAATGGTGTGCCTGTGAGGGAAGGAAGCATCTCTCTCCCAATAACCAGACAGAGCTGGGGATGAGGTGTGTTCTTCCAGGACTGTACCATACAGAACAGTCTCCATCCTTTAGACTGGCTCAGTCATGCACCTTGACCTTGAAGCTAGAGTTTCTTTGATTGCCTTACTTAGCCCCTCTAGCCCCCTTCCAAGACAGGGGACCTGAAGCATTCTGGATTAGAGTCTAACACCTTCCAGGATCCCCTCCCTGGATCCTGTTCCCTGTAAGCAGATGCTCTGCAGAAAATGGACTGATTTCCTAACATATGCTATGCTCTATTTTACAGCCCTCTCCCTGAAGTCTCGTGGTGCCCTTTATTTTCACCGGAGTTAATCCGCTGCTACTGATGCGTGCCTGTACTGTGTCTGAACTTGCTCACCCCTTGGAAACTACTTTGGATGACCTCCAAAGCAAGTTTTTTAAAATGCTTTTAAGAAAGAAAGACGTTTACTAAGCAATGGTTCATGTGATTTTCAGCTGCTGAAATATTTCAACGACATAATAAATATTTGAAACCATTAGATAACTAAAATGTTAATAAATTAAAAAATCCATCTGTTTGCTTCACAGCATTTGTGATATCCCTTGATACCATGATGGAATTTTATTCATGATACCATTTTTCGCTTAATCTCAGTGTTTTAAACCTCAGTGTATTATTCACGTTATTACAATTTTGTGAGATTTGGGATCAGCCCTCTGGTTCTGAGTCTTTCCCCTTATCTAAATTTAATTGCTAATCAAGTATGCTCTTTTCCCCTCTAAAGCATATCACTAATGTGATCCAAACTTGACATTACAAAGTGGTTCTCATCTAGATATTACAGCTACAGGTTTTAGAGTTATCTAGTTATAAAACTACTCTCATACAAATATTGCAACTAGATATATTGGACTTATGCATGTACTGCTTGAAATTGTAAAGGCAAAATTACACATCACAGAGTTTCTTACTGCCATTGATTTCCTTTCAACAAAGGTTTCCTTACATTCTAGTAGAAAGAGACGTCTCTTAGGTAGAAAAGTAAATATTGTAAGACGTGTAGGATGCGAAGGCAGAGCTGTTCCTGGGAGATGAGGGACTCCCTGGTGGCTGGCTTGGGTCAAGTTTCCTCAGCAACCTTGCCAAATCTTCCTTAGACACTGAGGCAGTCTGGAGGGCTTCCTCCCCAACTTTCCGTCCCTCTTCCCTCTCTCTCACGGCTCTCCAAGCCCTATTCTATACCTGCCTCACTCGCTGTCACAGGTGTTTCCTCTAACAGGATCCACATTTCATTTAACTCCATTTTGGTGCCTCTTCTCTGAGCACCCAGACTAATACACGTGTAATCAATGAAATAGTTTTCATGTCTGCATGTCTACCTGGCTTAAATCCACACAATTGATACATTCAATCTCTCTCTTTCTGATATGTTTGTAGTATCTTCTAATTATAAAAGCAACACGTGTTCATTAGACCAAATACAAGAAAGCATTTATGGCTTGTACTCCTTTGTGCCTCATTTTTTTGCCCTGGTCCTGAGAACTCAATAACAGTGCAAAAATTACTTGAGTCATAAAAATCTGTCCTCCCCTGGCATGCCTTGGGAACCACATTCAAAAGTCCATTCTCACAAATTATTGACAAAATAGTCATTCATTCACTCCAGCTGTCTGGAGTGTGGAGAATGTTAGCAGAGGGCTCATAGATGAAGAGAGACATCGAGTTCCCAGCTAAAATTCATAAAAGTTATGAGAAAGAGAAAATCTTAGCGAGGAGCTAGAAAATCAGCACTTTGATACACCTATGGGCCAGGCATTCCAGAGGGTGACTGACAAGAGGACCAAGAACTTTCCTTGCTGGGCATGCTCCTCAGCCCAGCAATACCACTTAAATGAGCTTATCCACCAGAACTAATTAAGGATGTGCACAGATATTAGCTATCAAACGGTTAATGCAGTATGTTCAGTTAAGCAACCTAAATCCCTAAAAACATGAGGGTCTGCTGAGGAATGCTTACCATGGAATTCCTCATGGCCATAATAATCAATAAGCTGGCCTGGGCTTTATTGACCTGAGAGCTAATTCAAATAAAGGGCCGAGTGAAGATTATGAAACAGAATGTATAACACGCTCCTAGTTTGTTTGTTTGTTTTCCTGATCATTATATAAATGCAGGTAAGGAGAGTGCGAACTGCAAGAGGACTGTCAGGAAGAGGGAAATTTGGACACACATACCCAGAGGAACGCCATGTGACTGCTGAGGCACAGATGCGAGTTATCCTGCCTCAAGCCAAGGGATGCCCAGGACTGCTGGCAACCAGCAGAAGCCAGGGGCAAGTATTTGGTAACCAAACTGATGGAATTTGAAAGAATCGGGAGTTTTCTGAAGAAAGTGGCTTCATCAAGGGGTCAAGGTGGCAGAGTCAAAGGACCCTGGGCTCGCCTCCTTTCACCAGCGCACCCAAATTGCAACTAACTGCCAAACAGCCACAGATAACAGACTAGAACCTACCAAAAATGCTATTCGACATCCAAAGGCACAAAGAAGAAACCCAGCAAGACAGCATGAGGGGCGCACTCATGATATAATCAAATCCCATACCCCCAGGTGGGCGACCCACAAACTGGAGAACAATTTTACCGCAGAAGGTCTTCCACGGGAGTGAGCCCCGCACCAGGCTCCCCAGCCTGGGGGTCTGGCATTGCAAGGAGGAGCCCCCAGAGCATTTGGCTTTGAAGGCCAGCAGGGCTTGAGAACAGGAGGGGGAAACCGAGACTCCACTCTTGGAGGGCGCACACAAGGTTTCACGTGCACTGGGACCCAGGGCAAAGCCAAGCCTGAGCCAGACCTACCTGTGGGTCTTGGAGGGTCTCCTGAGGAGGGCGGGGGTTCAGCGGTGGCTCACTGTGGGGACAAGGACACTGGAAGCGGAGGACCTAGGAGAATATTCCTCAGTGTGAGCTCTCCTGGTGGCTGCCATTTTGATTGGTTTTTTTTTTTTTTTTTTTGGGCGCACCGTGCGGCATGTGGGATCTTCGTTCCCTGACCAGGACCCATACCCGCTGCATTGGAAGCGCAGAGTCTTAACCACTAGACCACCACGGAAGTACCTGGAGGCTGCTATTTTGGCACCAAGACCTGGCCCTGCCCAACAGCCTGCAGGCTCCAGTGCTGGGACACGTCAGGCCGGGCAAGCACCAGGGCAGGGACGCGGCCGCACCCCAGCAGCAGACAGGCTGAGGCCACACCCACCTCTAGACAGGTCCCTTGACATCGTCCTGCCCACCAGAGGGCCAAAACCCAGCTCCGCCCACCAGCAAGCCTGCGCAAGCTTCTTAGACTAACAGGCGGCAGACTCCACAAACAAAAAAGCTCCCATCCAGCAGCCTGCGGAACTGCATTGGCAAATGCAGATAAGAACCTACCCTAGAACGAGCTGGGCCCTGAACCTTGGGTGACAAGAGGGGAGTGTACTTGCTTGGGGCATATAGGGTATCCCCTACAGAGGGACACTTCTCCAACGTCGAGAAACATAACTAACATAAAAAATACAGATAGAAATTTAGACAAAATGAGAGGAATATGTTCCAGCCGAAGAAACAAGATAAAACCCCAGAAGAACAACTAAGTGATGTGGAAATAGGCAATCTACCGAGAAAGAGTTCCGAGGAAGGATCCTAAAGACGACTCAAGAACTCCGGGAAAGAATGGATGCACAGAGCGAGAGGTTCTATAAATGCATAGGAAACACCTGGAAAATTATACGCCAATATACTAACAGCGATTACCTTTTCACAGTGGTGAGTGGGATTATGTAGGATTTTAATTCCATTATATTTTTATTTTATGCATTTATTGAATGCTTTATAGAAAATATATATATTTACTGTATTATTGAAGGCCCAACAAAAGCATTTTAAAAAATAATTGCCTCTAGTTGTCCTCAATTATGAAATTTGTTGATGAACATATTGCAAAATTATTTTTTTTTCTGATTAAAGTAACCCAACTCTCAAATAATACCTATTTCAGAGATAGAACCTCAGCCTCCCTCTCCATATATTCACATTTACCTCTCGTATGTATTTAGGTGGAGAAAATATTTTAAGGGAGAAAAATAAATTCATTTCTCTCACACAAAAGCCGCTTTCACACTTGTTATGTTACTCTCACTGTGGGCTGTTGCTCATTTTCAACTTTTTATAATAAATAACTAAACAGCGGCCTGGTTAATCTTTTATCAATTAATCAAACTAATAAATGTGCCTAATTAAGTTTTTGTGAGATATGCAGTATATGATTTCAGTTAAATGTTCAAAGAAAATGCTGTTTAAATTTGTAAAGTCATCTTCAAATTCTTATTACATTGTTTTGCACTTTAAAAAAAAAGGGTTTACAAAGCGTTTTTCTTCATTTCCATTGAGTTGTAACTCACCTCTCACACCCCAAATTCCTACTGTGCTAAGGCAGTAAGCTAGGGTACCAGTGCCTTTTCATGGCCTTTCCTAGGTTTCTTTAGTTTATGTACAATGCTAAACACCTGTCTAGCTTTCCTTAACGGCCAAAGCAGTTTGGCTTTCATACAAAAACACACACCCAGTATTTTATTGATGCCCCGTGTGAGTGTATCTATTGGATTCCTTCAACTCTACTGCCATGGGGTAGCCATCCAGGTGAAGTTACACTTTCAGGAAGAGATGGGTGCCCCTGTCAGCAACCTCATTAACCCTATTTCTCTCTCCACTCTCCCCTGGCTTACCGACACACCTCACTTCTGCGTCTCAATGGCTACAGAGATGAAAATGAATTATTTGTTTAATTATCATGTATGGATGCAACATGTAACCTACCGCTTCTCTGAGAAGCAGGGACCATGGTACATCTAAAGGAGATTTTACCCTTAAGCTTTCAGATTGTCCCTCTACATCCTTGAATGAAGGATGGATAAGTGATTGCAGTTGCCTTTGCCAAGTGCAGAGCTGGTGTGTAGCAAGGGTGCCAGAGCAGGCTGAGGACCAGGGACTTTTGCATCCTGACCCCTCCCACCTCAGGCCCAAGGCACCCTTGGGAGCACCAGTAATCAGCAGAGGGACTGGGCATCAAGATACCTGGGATGTCCTGGGAAGTGAGATGAGCACCACACCCACAGGTGTAAAATGCTTGGGGCTGACTAATTGGTACCTAAATCATAAGAAGAGAAACAAACTTTCTGGTGCTGCTTAAAGGGAATGGATAAGAAACACTGTGCCTATAAAATCAGAGCATCTCCACCATGGCATGGTAACCAGAAAATAAGGATCCAGACTTTGCCTATCTGTCTTTCCCTTTTATTTATTTAACAATATTATTGTTTTAGTTTTTAGAGTTTCTAGCTAAAAACAGAGCAGAAAGGCTCCTTTGTAAAAACAAAAACAAAAAACCCAAAACCAAACTCATTACAAATTTCCATATCCTACTTTTCTAGATTGTTCAAAAATCCCCTTTCATCACAAAAATTCTTCTGCAAACAGTAAACACATAAGATCTTTTAGTGATTCATTCCTCTCCCTTTCCTCCTTAGAAGCATTATATTTTCAATCAGGTTTTTAAAAATAGCTAACATCCTAACAACCAACTGAAATAAAACATATTGTAAAAAAAAATTGGGTGTTTTGTTTGTAATATGGCATCTATTTTACAATGCACATATTAGGTCAAACTGTAAGAATAAAAGCATCTTTCCCCATGTGGAGCTTTCATAGAGTATGCACACGGTTTACTCTCAATGTGATAAGCTTTTTTGACCAGCTTTCCTATACCTTCTGTAGCAAAGGGCATACCTACTACTATGGCTTGTAGTGACTTAAAAAGAAGAATTGAAGTGTATCATTAAGAAAAATGCTGCAAGATGTGTCTATGAAGAGGACTGTAGTTGTTAAGGCAAGGGGTGTGTGGCCTTCTACGGGCTATCTGGGCAATGCCCGGCCTCGCCCTGAGACGAAGTCCCCATTTTGGAAAGCAGTTAGCTCACACTCGTTTCGGGTTTGTTCTCTTTGGAGCACTCCTAGCTTTAATGTTCTTCTTGGGGCTGGCTTGTTTGGGAGCAGGCGGCTTCCCCTTGGGTTTCGGGGGGTTACTGCGACTGGTGCGCCCCGCCGTTTGCTTCTTGTCCGGGACTGTCCTCTGCTGTTCCTGCAGCCTCTCTTCCCACTGCTGGGAGGCAATGTGAACACGTGACTGTCAAATACATCTCACCCCTTTATGCTGTTAAACTAATACCCAAGTTAATGCAGATTTTCACTGTAACATACTCGTCATGACATCCATGATTACAGTATCTACCCTACCCTATGATGCTGAGTATGTATCCTGGACCAGATGCTTTAGAAAGTGCTGTGTATATGGTAATGTCCTGACAGGCATTCATTTCATTGAAATGCCCTTCTAGGTAGACACCATTGTTGTGTTCAGCTCAGATGCAACAGAAGTGTTTGGGTCTGTTTTTTTTAAATGCACTCAGTAGGAGAGGCTGTGTTGAAACTACCTTCTCCATGAAGCAGTATTAATATACACTCTCCCCTTGCCCAAGAATTTTTATTCCTGCAAACTAAGAGAACACAGGCAATCGCCATGTCTTTCCCATGTGAACCCGGGAACAGAAATTCTCCTGCATATATCTAAACATAGTTTCAAGAGAAGGGATGCCTTAAAAATTCCAAACCAATGACCTGATTTCTTTAGTCATGGAATGATTTCACATCTCAGGGGAAAAAATTATTCTAACTCCTCCAACTGAGTTACCAATATTTCTATATGGATTTGGCCACAAAATATTACTTTTTGTATATGATTTATTTTGACAAAAGTCTTAAAATTATTTTAAATAAAGGGAAAGATTCTGCTTTGTACAGTGATTGTGTGAGTTTTAATACTAGGTATTCACACTCCTATATGTACATGTCTGTGTTAACCCCACTGGATATTAATTCTGTTTGAGTACTTGACTGTTTGCTAAAACAATTAAATGTAATACAATAAAGGAAAAAAAAAGGAATTTAATCTGGAAATAACCAGTAGATCTGTACTGAATGCAACCAAATCGCCTTTGAAGCTGAAGAGAAATTTATGATAAAAACTCCAAGTGAGAAAAGCTATTCTTTTTACTAACTATTCAAAAGACATATACTTCTGCCATTGCTGGCTCCAACGATAGCCTGGAGATGAAAGAATGTGAAAAATTCCCAAATTCTATAGAATTTCTTTATATCCACTTAAATCCATATTCATAGTATTGCTAATTATACTTACTACGGATCTTTTACTAAGTTGATCTCTCCATTTTTCAACTAGACAATTTTCAAGAAGCATCATCCTGAAAAACAGTAACATCTTAATAAGCAATGTTGATTATGAAAGTAAAAAGTTCAAAAATACAAAAAATTGTAAAACACAAAATTCTTCAATAACCGTTAACCCCACAATTCCCCATTTATTTTATTGTATTGATATTTCATTTCATCATTCCTTGTACCTATATATATTTTTAGATCACACTGTACATTTAGATCCCACTGTGTATTTCCCTTTATCATTTTCTGATATAATTGAATAATCATGCATTTATTAATTGAATAAGTATGCATTTTCTGATATAACTGAACAATTCAAAAAATATAAATTTCATAACTATATAAATTATAATTATGGATATCCATAACACATTTAACTATTTTTCTATTGAACCTCCTCTTTTGCTTAGCTATTATTATTAGCATTGCATTGACTATCGCTAGTCAATTATTTCCTTAAGATAGATTTCTGAAAATAGAAATCTGGGTTGAAGAATATATATTTTTTCTTGTTTTTCAATGCATAGTGTTAAATTATGATCAAAACGGTTGAACTTCTGTTTAATCCACCAACATTAAGACTAGGTAAAAAATAGAATCTTGTTTTTATTTGGTTTGGAGAATTAAGGGGGTAAATATTTTAATGTTTATTTACTATTTGTACTTCTGGAATTTTGTATAGATTTATGTACATGTATTTCTATGTTGTAGTCAGTTTTATTTTATTTGATTTTTTTATTGGAGTACAATTGCTTTACAATGCTGTGTTAGTTTCTGCTGTACAATGAAGTGAATCAGCTGTACGTATACCCATATCCTCTCCCTCTTGGACCTCCCTCCCCCGCTCCCTCTCACCCATCTAAGTCATCGCAGAGCACCAAGTTGAGCTTCCTGTCCTGTATAACATGTTCCCACTAGCTATCTATTCTATGCATGGCAGTGCATATATGTCAATCCCAATCTCCCAATTTGTCCCACCATCCCCTTGCCCTGTGTCCACATGTCCATTCTCTACGTCTGTGTCGTTATTCCTGCCCTGCAAATATGTTAAACTGTAACATTTTTCTAGATTCCACATATATGTGTTAATATACGATAATTTTTTTCCTCTTTCTGGCTTACTTCACACTGTATGACAGACTCTAGGTCCATCCACATCTCTACAAATGACCCAATTTCATTCCTTTTTATGGCTGAGTGATATTCCATTGTATATATATACCATGTCTTCTTTATCCATTCATCTGTCATTGGACATTTAGGTTGTTTCCATGTCTTGGCTATTGTAAATAGTGCTGCAATGAACACTGGAGTACATGTGTCCTTTTGAATTTATGTGAACTTTCTATAGAGTAAGATTACTATTCTTTTGTCATATCTGTTATATGTATTTTTTTGTCTTTCTCTTTTAGTTTTTGATTTTTGTGTACACAATATTGTCATCAAATATGTGCATTGACATTTTCCCTTGTAATTTCTTACGTTACTTTTATGTTTACAAAATACTTTGCTCTTCAGATAGCATACACTGATATACCAAACTTTATCCTTTTTGATTAAGTTTTAAAAATACCTCTTTAACCCATTTGAAATTCATTTTAGAGTACAAAGTGAAAATACATACTATTTTTCCAGGTAACCCTATTCGCAAGATTTACTAAATAATAGTTTCATTTCTGTTGATTTGCCATATTTCCTTCCTAAGTTCTTGTATGCATTATAATCTGTCACAAGACTTTTTCCTCTGCTTTATCTACATGCCTACTGTTGCACCACATGGTTTGAAAAAGCGTAGCTTTACACCAGTCTTGCTTGTCTCCTAAGGCACATTTTCTCCATTCCTCTTATTTTCAAAATCTCCTTTACATGTCCTTACCAGTTTATTCTTCCAAATGATCATTAGCATTATTTGTGAAGACATAAATCTCAATCATCCATAAACATTTTACTAGGATTTTGATCAGAATTACATTGTCTATAAACTGATGGGAAAATGACATGAAGGCTGTTACTTAACTCATATATAATCTATTCACCTGTGCAAACAGAATTGAATGACTAGTAACCTGACACATCCCCAGAACTGCTTAGTACTGGAGTGGATGCAAGCGCCACACCAGCCCCCAAACATTCCTTCAACATTCATTCACTCAATGTCTTTAGAAAGACGAGGTGTAAGCAGTAAAACAACTTTAAAGCCAAGAACACAAGGACGTATGAGAGGGTACTAAGTACTGATAGACTCCAGAACAAGAAAGTATTCAAGTAAAGACAGTTTCAAAAGGTGTTTTGTTTTTGTTTTTTGGAGGAATAGAGTCCTGAGCTGTATCCAAAAGAAACAGATGAGCCCTATTAATGGCAGAGAATCAAAGGGAAGACTTTTTATATAAAAATGAGTAGTACTGCTGGAGAAATAGATTGCAGCAAGTTATGGGGCTTATTCTGGAATCTGTGCAGAAGTGTTTGATTTTTATACTTTAAGGACTTTTATAAGGATAAATAAAAATAAGCTAAGGAAAGATGTGTGGGAGACACACTCCCAGCTAGAGATATGTATAATAGATGTGTGCGAGTATGCATGTGTGTGTATGTAACACTCCAACAAACAAATGTTGTAAACTCAGTGTAAAGAAAATGTATGGAAGTTTAGTCTCAAATGACCATTTTCCGTTGATTTGTAGGTTATTAAAAAGACCTCAAAAATTCAGTATTTGCCACGCTAAGGTTGATTTGAAAAGGATCGGTTTTACTCAAAGTAATATATTTGTCTATAAGTTTGAAATCAGGTAATGAATTCTGAAATTGATTTTTAAAGAGTACATTCAAATACTCCTATTTCCATTTTTCCTTAACTCTACGAAGAATTGATTGATATTTAGGATATACAATATCCTAACCAAGGCATCCATTAAAACTGATTTTTATAAAAGCTAGTGCTATTTTTTTTTAACCATGACTGCTAAGTGGGATTCATGGTTTTTCTAAGCAGTGTGCAATTTTTTCTGCCCCTCTGTGCCTACCGTGAGCGCCACTCGTAACACATGATGAGAACATCTTGATGGGGCAGGATGTTAGGGCACTGGCAGGAAGAATTCGTAATGAGTGGGACTTGAGTTCGAGGGATGGGCGATGAGGACTTGAAGATCTCTTTCACATCCACCACTGTCGTTACTTCATTACAGCCACTCCTCTGCACGGCTTTTATTTTGGCATGAATGACTGCAATTGAAAAATCGATACAAGTGTTGTTGAAGCTTTGGAGAAAAATATGGATGGTGTATTCCTGCCAACTCCTGAGTCTCTCTTAAAGAATCACTCCTGTAATTATGGTCATGTCCAAGCTGCCCGAATGCAGGCAGAAGAGCCCACACAATCATATGCTGAACGTAAGGCCTCCCATATTGTCAACAATGTCTTATAAGTTCTGAACCATGCTGTGAGATAGAAAAGTAAATTCACAAGCAGGCTTAGTCTGGAATCTGTCTTTGGGTTAGTGACTGCTCCACACTGGGCTACAGATAGGGTTTGAATAGAGAATCCCATAGATCCTTCTCAGCCCTAAAATTCTTTAATTCTATGATTAGGGTTTTTTTTTTGGGGGGGAGGGGGCAAAAACATATCAGGAAATTTAGTTACATAGAATGTCAATACAATTTTATAGAAACAGTACTTGTTTCTACTCTGTTGTGTAATGATTTGAAGAGAGAATCATATATTCTCAGATTCAGAAGCCCTCTGAAAGTTCATGTGGTTCAGTCACCCGTTTGCTGCTTGAACTTGCTCTGTTCCAGAGGAAGTTATTAGTTATAACATTTTTCCCACCAGAAGGAGTCTCTGAAGACAGTGTTCTCAATCCTTCAATTTCCCAAGCTGCCAAAGCAGGGTCCAGGTGGGAAGGGGTAGACTGTTAATACAGATGGCTGGTAATGTCACTGTGTCTGATCATGCTTATAATTTTGACTCTTTTGGTCCCTTGCTATTATTGCCTGCCATGGAGTTATAATCAGCCTAGGATAGATATGTCCTGGATTCCATCCTAGGAAGCTGGTTTATGAAGGCGCTAAGGAATTTAAATAGAAAATGTTTTCATCACCAAAGTGGTTCTGAGGCAATGATGCCCCAGGGAACAGCATGACAGTGAAACTCAGACTGGGCAACTCAGTAACTAAGGCTGGATAGTGTCAGATGAGGGACTTAGTGGATGAGATTAAGATGGTATCTACATAGAACAGGTTGAAAAAACAATAACAAAAAGCTACTAGGAAAGATAGTGTATTTTTTTTTTTTGGTTGAATTACCCACTTTGGTATATGTGTGGTTCTCAAATCTGGCAATCTAAATCAGAGGTTATTTTTTCAGACTTTTACAGTGCCATGATCTTCCTGCTTTTATGTGGGTTGTGTAATACAAAGGTTCTTACAATATAAAATTTCAGTTTGAAATATGGAAAACTAAGTTAGCAAATGAAACAAACAGTTTTCCCCAAACAGTTTCTGCTATTTCAGTAGAAATAATTTAAGAAATGCAAAAACCAAAACAAAACAAAAAACCCCAGAAAATAGCCCAAAAAGCTATTTTAAAGGAACACATTTTTAATGCAATTTACTTTCAAATGATGATAGCAGAATTAAATTTACTGAAAACATTCAAATAGCATGATTGACTTACTCTCTGAAGAAAGTGCTGTCTGGATTTTTCAAATAAGAGAGCATTTAAGCTATGCTAATACTTAACAGCCATAGGGTCTGTGATTAACATATTCCCACAATTTCTTTAAGGTGTTTAATATTCAATGTTATTTATATATAAAAAGATACATGTGCAGATCTTTATTCCTGGGTCTCTGGGCCTCAGGTCAAATCCATGGGTTCTCACCTATCCTTCCTGCAGCAGTGAAATCTTGAGAAAAGTGAGGTGCTGTCCTGGCTGACAGCACTTCTCACCAGGACATACCACTGTTCTCACCTGGGTAATTTACTTTGTTTTTACTTGATTCACCCAGAGGAGCAAGAAGTTTTTACAGGTGTTATTGTGCCATGAAGAACCCAAACAATTAACTAGAAAAATCACCAACTCTCTTCTTCCCTATGTGACTAGCAGACCTGGCTCTGTCATGTGCCAAGTCCCCAAGCCAATGGTTTCAGCAGATGATTTACCGTAACTGTAGTTTTTGTTCAGATACGTTGCCAGGGTCGGCTTCACCTTTTTGCACTTGCAACGGTCTAAAGAAGATAAAAGAGAGACCAAAAGTCGGAAAAAAAAAATTCAGAAATAACTCCAGGGAGAAGAAAGAGAGGGAGCCTTGAGGCTAAAGAACTCACCGGGGCTTAGACGTTTACAGTCAATGTCAAGAGGCCTTTCCTGTACCATCATGTCTGGAGTGATGTCTATCCACTTAACGTCTGAAACACACACAGGGCCACATGGGTGTGGTCAGTGATTTGGTCTGTTCACCCAGCTGGAATAACGAATCATCTGGAGACACTAACACAGCAGCTCTCTCCCTCCCTCTCTCTCTCTCTCTCTCTCTCACACACACACACACACAAACACGCACATCCTGAACGGTAAAAATTGTATGTGATTGTCAATTACTTCTTTCATTAGAGACTCTCTGGGCTTACAAGACTTTTGGCTGAGGCTGCTCATCCAGAACAAACTGAGGTAAAGCCACGTCCATTTAAACCAGCCGATACAAACAGCCAGTACGGATAAACTGTGTCGTTCCCTCCCAAGTCTATTTTAAAATGTTTTCCAAGTTGACAGTTTACACGAGTCAAAATAAGCAGAATATTTCCAAATCCCCACCTCACAGTTTGTAGAAACAGTCCATAGGTACCCAAAGCAAGCATAACCTTGTATCATTTCTTATTTACTTATTTTTTATTTTTAATTAAAAACAATCTTTTTCTCAGTTTTATCTTGCCTTTATTTTACTTTTTTTTGGCAGTGCTACATGGTATGTGGTATCCTAGTTTCCCCACCAGGGATCGAACCCACACCTCCTGGACTGGAAGCACATAGTCTTACCCACCGGACCACCAGCGAAGCCATGACCCTGTATCATTTCTATAATTTAAGCAATAAATATACTTTCTCTAAAACTCTGAATTAGAGAAGAGGTTCGATTTTTCCATTTTTACTTCTTATTCTCCATGTTTTGGGCAATGCTCTGAGGTATAACTTCAGAAACTACACTAAAGCAACACCATAATTTCTTTAAATGTGCAGCAACCTGGGTCAGGGATAAAAGGAGGCAAAAATATTCTTAGGTTTTATTTCAAGAAGTGGATTTAAACCTGCTTCCTCCTCCTAGAAAAGAAGCAAAAAGACCAAAGAGAAAAGAAGGAAGTGGTGGTTGAGCTCAAGTTAATTAAGATGCCACAGAGGTTGGCTCTGGGTCAAAGACCATGAAACAGACATCACAATTTTCCAGAGCAACTAAATTTACAAACTGCCCTCCTGGTGGAGTGACAACTAGTACTGCTTTTTCAGAAAGAGCTTTCAAGAGCTAACACTAAATGGAGACTCCTAGTGGGAATGTTTTAATTATTAAGTGACACATGTACATTGCTTAAAGCCGGCTCAGACCCACCTTAAACCCTATATACTTGTTTACTGCTGCTGCTATGACTATCTTATTACTATAAAGGAAAATGCCCCCAATGGTCCCCTCTCTAAGCAAAATTGCCCACCCCTCTTTATGGGACAAGGTGTTCTTTAGATCTCGAAATTTCTGTAGAGAAAGCAGACTTTTCCAGAAGTCAAGTCACCAGCCCTTCCCACCTCCGCCAACTCTCCTAAGTGGAATGGGGGGCTGCCCGACCACCCGCTGGCAGCTGTAGGTGTGGCCGTCGTTGGGTTCTCAAGTGGCAGCGACAGCCCAGGGTGCCTCCTCACCCCGCCTCGGTCCCTCCCCGGGCCTCACCCTCCGGGAGGTCGGTGACAATGGCCTCGGGCGAGATGCACACGCCCCGGTCGTAGACAGGCAGCTCGCCGCAGGCCAGGCTCTCGGGCCAGCTGTGGTTGTACATCTTCATGAGGGGCTCGCAGTCGTCACGCGCGCGCTGGCACACCGACTTGCACGGCTTGATGGGGTCGTGCAGGAACTCCAGGGTGCAGATGGGCGCGTACATGGCGCAGAGGAAGAAGCGCAGCACGGAGCTGCAGTTCGCGTCCACTAGCTCCTCGTACTGCTCGATGGCCAGGATGGCGTTCTCCTGCGTGCTGTGGTGCAGGTGGTTGGGCATTCGCGTGATGTTCCAGGGCATGTGCCTGCACATGGGGATGCGCACCGCCTCGCAGGGCGCGCCGCGCACTCCCAGCGCCAGGCGCAGCCACAGGCACAGCGCGGTCAGGATGGAGAGGAGCATGGCACTGCCCTCCCGCGCCGCCACCCCGACAGGCAGAATGGGCCCTTCTCTTCCCGCCTCCCTAGTCTCTCTCTCTCCCTCCGCGAAGGAGGAAGTCCTTTAGGGTACAGGGGATGTGCTAGCCCTAAACTCCTGTGGGCAGCAATGCAGGGACGCGGGGGCCGGCCGGGGGTATCCGCCGTCCGGCGCACGTAGCGCGAGCAGCGCCAGCCCTCAACCTCCCGGGCGCGAACCCGACCTGGCCGCTCCAGTCCCCGGCCACGCAGCTCCGAGCGCAGTCAGCCCCGGCCATTGCGGGACCTATTTATCCCGCCACCTCCCCTGACGTGGGCTCGGAACGCTCCCTTGGCAGCTGCAGGCGCGGCGCGGGCTCCCCCTCAGCCACCCCACCCCCAGCCCTCTCTTGCAGAAGTGGTGACATCATCTCCTCCGGGCCGCAGCCCAGGGCTGGAATCCTGCATTCCCCCAAAGTCCCTCCTTTTTAGTCTGGCCAGTCCTTTTACTTTAGACCAGGAAAGAAAGCCTCTGGCAGTCACTTTGGGCACCGGATCCAAGAAGGTGCAAGAGAGGATTTCAAGAGAGGGAAGGACGGTCTTTTGAGTCAAAGCTGAACTTTGCGCCCTGCCCTCTGCCTTATGGGTTTCCCAAATGTTGAGTTGGAGGGAAATGGGAACTTCTGGTGCTCTTTAACTCTGAAACATACTCGCTTTCTCCAGTAGGAGGCATGAGAGGGCGCGGTGAGACTAACGTGTGGGACCCGGAGAGTGCAATTGGAACAGGACGGACACATTATATAAAGAAACCACCCCCTCCCCGCCACCAGTTTTATGGAATTTGTTCTGTTACTGTTGTGGCTAGTAGAGGTTACTTTGGGCTCAAGTTTTTCCAGGATGGCCTTTGATCTGTACCTGCTCCAGGAACAGAACTGCCTGAAGGTGTAATAGCATCTTCCAGTTTTGAGAAATGGCTTCCATCCACCAACATTCTGCCTGCCTTCTCCTAGCTCCCCATTCCTCTCTCCAAAGTGAGTGAAAGCATAAGACAAAAAAGACTTTGGATACCACAATCTGAAAGATATTTTTTCCTTCTTCATGCCAAGCAATTTCCAACCCAGCAGTCTAACATCTTGATTTTTGATTTGCTTGGAAACCATTATTTAAATGAAGTAAGAAGCTGTGTACCATGGCGAGCAATGATGTATGTTTTGTTTTTCCTTTTATCTTAGTTTTATTAGGAAGAGGTAGTAGCATCCACTTCTGGCTTAGCTATCCACAGAAAAGGGAGGCTTTATTGTTCTGAGTGTACATCAATTTTCAGGCAGTAAGATTTCTGGTATATGATATTTTCTTAGGGCATTAGAATATACAAATATATTATCTGAAATGGTAATCTTTAAAAACATGGTTTAATTGGAAATCTCAACTTAAGGCAGACATTTTTTTCTCTCCAAAGCTTAGATCCACAAAATGAGTTTAATTTTGACCCTAATCAGGACTGAGGACTGAAATAGCCCAAGAAAGGAAAAGCACAACTAACATTTACAGAGCATGTACAATGGGCTTGGTGTAGTGCTAAGTGTTTAAAATGCATGATCTTTTTTTGGGGGGGTGGGGTTAGGACATGAATCAAACACAGTAGGTTGAAAGGTAGGCTAAAAGACAAATACTTTTCAGGATTCACCCAAGGAATCCAATCTATTTATGGGAAGCCCAGGGTGACCAAATACAGGCAGGCCAATCTAAAGCGGTATTTCAGCTTTCCGTAGAACAGATCTCAAGCCTCAAAAATGCCAATGCAGGCTAGTGAAATGTCAAGTGACGGGGACAGCCCAGATGAGATCTCAAGCCATTTACAGCTTGAAATCTAAACCCCTGGCTTAGTGAAAAAGATTTTCAGCCCATGTTCCTACTGGGAAGAAGATACAGTTTTGAGAAAGAGCTGGACTTCCTGCCCTTTTCCTAGGAGTTAGTTGAGAAGGGCAAACTTGGCGAGGGCTCAGATTTCTGCAGACAGTTTGAAACTGCTGCACTAGTTTAGCAATTCAAGTACCAAATCACGACATTTCAGGTGCTTCCCTGATGTTCTCAGATGGCATGTCCTTTAAAAAAGGGTGAGGAGAAGTTAGGAACCCTTCTCCATAAAGCTCCTTGCTATCCCATTAGGTCTGTTGGTAGTCTGGCCTTAGTGTTTCTAGAAGAGGGTGGTAATGTTGAGGGATTCATCTGGACAGTCTGGCAACCAGCCTCCCTCTTCTTGCCCGGCTTTAGCACTCAATCCATTACTCCATAGTGACACTGATTTCCCAAAAGCTCATGTACTGGGGAAGCTCCCCTGGTCAGTGGCTTCTTTCAGTCTCCTCCAGGGCCTGCTTCTCTGCCCGTCCTTTCAATGTCTAGAATTCTCTAGGGCTCCATCCTCAGCCCTCTTCTCACTCTCTGCACTCCCCGCTGCTCTAGGTTGTCTCGACCTCGGCACTATTGGCAGCAGGGTGGGTAGGAGGTGGGGGCTATCCTGTGCATTGTGGGAAGTTTAGTCGTATCTCTGGTCTCCTTCCGCTAGATGCCAGGGGCAGCTTACCCCCTACCCCACTGTGATAATCAAAAATATCTCCAGATATTGCCAACCGTCCCCTGGGGGATAAAATCACCCTGGGTGGAAAACCACTGTTCTGCTCTCCTCTCCAGCATCAGTGACCACCTAGATGTCAGTGGCTTCCAAATCCAGACCCCTAGGCCTGCTGGTCTCTGGGTATTTCCAACTGTCCCCTGGGTATTTCCACCTGTAGATCCCACAGTCATCTCAAAATCAGCCAGTCCTAAACTGAATGTATTTTCTCTCACTGAGGACTGAACTCCCAGTGTCCCAAACTAGAGACCTCTTCCACTGAATCTAAAACCTTCTCTCTCGTTCCCCACACTTCCACCCTCTGCATGTCTACACCCATGGCCTTAGCTCAGACAGTAGCTCCAGTCTGGACTGTGACAGCATCTTCCTCCCTCTTGCTGCCCTCTGCCTTGCCCTGCCGTTCTCCACACTGACCTGAGGGAGCTTCCTAAGGCATATCCCTGATGATACTCTCCCTAGCTGTACATTTATGGATGGCTCCAGCAACCTCACTATTAATAACAAGTCCTTAAAATGGTTTTCCAGGCCTTGAGCGATCTGGCTCCGGGCCACCCTCTGCCTCATACTTGAACCCCAACATCACACATTTTCTCTTGTCCCCACATCTGTCCGTCATTCAGGAATGCGCCCTCCCACTTTCACCTGCCTCATGCTTCCTCATCCTTGAAAGGCAGATGGAGTGAAAAGACTCTATAAACTTGGAAAGCAAGGGTTTGTTTTTTGTTTTTAAACTGTTGCTTCCCCCACCCCCCTTAATTCCATACAATAGATCCTAACATTACACAAACATAAACGGAATTAACTTTGTTCTTGACGTTCCTAAACTCCCAGACACACAAACCTCTAGGCCTGTGGTATTGTCAGGTGATGGGTAAGGGGGGACGTCTTACTGCAAATGTGGCCTCCAGGCATGTCCCTGAGTCCTCAGCCCAAGGGCAAGGGCATATTTTCTAGTCCCCCAGGCTCTATACTGGGAGTAAGGGCTGCCAAACAGCCCTGATGAATGACTGGTGTCATTTCTCCAGGAAGGGACCCTTCCTTCCATTAGTAACTTGGAGTTAGCAGGTGGTAGTTTTGACAAAGGGACGGTATGTGGGGCTTAGCAAGTGCAGTGGCCCTGCTTTCCCGACCTTGACCTTGAGCTCGTCCCCAAGTGTTGGTTACCTGTTGAATACTCAAGTTAGCAGGGAAACATTCTCCTTCTCTTCGCTCCCCTCCCACCCCCAGCCCCACCTTTAAAACGCGGATGCCCTTCAGGATGCTAGTGGCACCACTGCCACTGCATTTCCTGTTGGCAGCAGAGAGCAAGTGAAAACAGAAGCTGCAGCGGGCAGCGGCCCAGGCAGAAAACAGCTCCCGCAGGATTCACCGGAGCCTTCCCAGGGCCCCGGTCCCGGCTCCAGGGCCTTGAGCGTCCTGATCCCAGCAGCTGTAGAGACCGCCGCCGGGAGCGGCAGCGGCTTGGCTGAGACCGCGCCCGGGCACAGTGCGAGAGAGCCCCGCGCCGCGCTCCTCCCGGGCTGCTCAGCGCCCCCTTGGGCTCAGGCTGGCCTTCTGGGGGCGGTGGGCGCGGCGGACGGCGATGCCGAGGCGCGCTCCCCTCCGCGTGGCCCGGCGGTCCCTGGGCGCCTGGCTGCTGGGCGGCCTCTGGCTCCTGGCGCTGGGCAGCCTCTGCGGCCTGGGGGCCGCGGCGCCGGGGGCCCGGGCCGGGAGCTCCCTGGGGGCTCAGCGCCCGTGCCAGGCGCCGCAGCAGTGGGAGGGGCGCCAGGTGCTGTACCGGCAGAGCACCGGGCGCTACAGCCGCGCCCTGCTCTCCTACGACGGGCTCAACCAGCGCGTGCGGGTGCTGGACGAGAGGAAGGCGCTGATCCCCTGCAAGAGGTACGCGGGGCGCCGGCGGCGCGGCCGGGGCGGCCCGGGGAGGGAGAGGTCGCGGGGGCTGCGCTGGGGCGCCGGGTTTCCAGCCGCTCGCGGCGCTTCGCTCCCATCCAAGACAAACTTCGCCGAGGGGATCGCTTGGGGACAGCACGGTCGGGAGCTGGGTGGCGGGCTGGGCCCATGGGGGCGGCCTGCTAGCGGGCAGTTGGTGAGACCCCGCGAGGCTGCGGCCGGTGAAGAAGGGACCCGCCGGGCGCCCCCTGGCCCAGGCTCGCGCACGTTCAAAGGCTGCTGAGTCAGCCTCGTGCCTCCTGGTGCCCCCTTCAGCCTAGGGCGTGTCTTCACTATCTCAGCTCTTCCAAGGAGCCATCTGCGAGGCAGACATGTAGAATATATATATATTTTACATTCCACACTGCAAAAGGCGTGTGGAATTAAAGAGAATAAAGTCATCACCCCGTCACAACCATTATAAGTTTGATCTACTCGCTTAAATTTTCTTTTAGGCAAGGTTTACCTTCTGTGATCAAAAAGCCTATATGTCTCTAACTTTTTTATATAACAGGATCTCTTATGTGTTCTTATTTGCCCTTTTATTAGTTGGCCCCTACCTATTTTTAACGGCTGCTCAATATGCCACACAAGGGTTATGCTACAATGTTTTTTAACCCCTGGTCTGATCATTCACCTTTCTGAATCTCTTGTGACAAAGGACACCCTCTTTCTGAGACCTCAGCTTGCTTCTGACCCCTTTAAGACCTGATTTCTATTTTGGGATCACCGCCTGTCAACTGCCCCCATTCCTGTTTCTCTGCCCATGTTCCTCCCAGGGCTATGCTGGCCTCTCCCTGTGGCATTTGCATCATTAGGAGACGCGTGTGAATGTGCACAGTTTAAAGCTCCAGTGGGCAGTAAGATGTGGGGCAGATATGATATCATTTCACCTAAAAGCTTTTGTTGAAGTATTCGGCATCTTGAAGACAGTAGGGAAGGGCCAGAGCCTTTCAAAGCAGTACATTCGAGAGTGCAAGATAGTACACGATGATTGTAAACCATGAATGCTCAGGAGGCCTGGAGCAGCCGAGTCATCGTGGGGAACTGGGAGTCTCTGTTCTCTTTCAAGAACATGAATGTTTTCTGTTAAGTCTGGAAGGACTTTGTAATAATAATAGCAACAACCAAGATCTGGGCACTTATGTACCAGGCATGGTGCTGAAGACATTCCACAGACCGTATGATTTAGTTTAAATCTCATAATAACTTGACAATGCAGGTTTTACGATCTCCATTTTATGGACAGAGAATCTGGGGTTGAGGGAGATTAGACAACTTTCTCAAGATCAAGAGCTGGGACTTGAGGAAGCTGAATGAATTCTGACATCTATGATATACCAGGCTCTTGTTCATTCGTTCATTCATTCAACATGCATTTTTTCCTGTCAGGGATTTTGTATAATTAGAGTGGGTCTTGAGCTTCAGGGAGGTCATGGTCTTGGGGATGGAATCACGTCAGTAAGAATTTCCATACAGTGGGGTGGGGGATGAGCTGGCTGTGAGAGCACCTCAGACAGGCACCTAACCCAGGCCTCCTGGAGGAGGTGGGACAACGCCAATTCCCAAAATCTCTGGACAAATTGACCATTAGAGGGAAGGGGGTGTGGAGGGAAGATGGGACCAAGGGGATGAGAGTGTATTCCTGGACATCCTGCTGCAGGCAGGGCTGAGACTATTCCAAGAACTGTAGGCCAATCACTGTTAGACTGAAGCACAGAGTATGGTGGGAGGTTTGGGATCCTGGGAAGGATGTACTAAACAGTTGGGGGATACGCTCCCCCAATGCTGCCATGATTGGGTTATATAAAGAGCACCGGATGTATGGTTGAGAATAAAGGAGAACAAAAGAAGCCAAAACATGACCTAGGAGATGTTTGTAGAGAGATCCAGGTGAAAGATGGGAGTGGCAATGGTGGTGGTGAGAAGTGGATGCATTAGGAAAGTATTGAGGATATTGAAGAGGCTTAGTGAAGGAGGTGCAGATAGTTAGATGGTATGCTGCAGGGTGGTGAGGGGGAGGGAAGAGTCGTTTTTGGCTTCTGAAGCTAATGGTACTGATGGCATGGAGTAGATGGTGATGCTATTCACTGAGGTGGGCTTTGGCTTTTTGCACTTCTGATGAAGGCTCAAGTGCTTCTCATTGTCTGCGTTGCCAGGAAGCCTTGTACAGTAGTATTGCTGAATAGTCATGTCGAAGATGGACTGAGATGGCCCAAAGCACACCGCTGACACAGAGGAGTGTGGCCAGGACAAGGATAGGGTGCATGTCCCCACCCCAAGATACTATTTTCACAATGTAAGGGCTTAGGCTTTAGAGTTAGATAAATCTGCCTCTGAATTCAGATTCCTAATGTGGGTCTTGGGTAAGTTACTGGATGGGAATATTACTAATGCCTAATGTATTGCTTTGTTGTGGGGATGAAATGAGTTCCAGTATGTACAGCACATAGCGCAGTGTCTGACATGTAGTGCAGAAGGTGCTCAGCATGCGGCCACAGCTGTCCCCATCACCACCACCACCACCATCATCATTGCCATCCTGGTGAAAGTACCACAGCCCAGAGATGCCCTGCCAGCCCCGTGGGCTCAGACACTTGATCCGGCAGCACACTCAAGGGAGATGACTGGGAGTAAACAAGTTCAAATGCTACACTCTATATTTCAGTGAGTGCTGTAGCTGGCATGGGGGCCAGAATTCTCAAATCTGACTAGGTCATTCTCTCCCTGTAGGCAGAACTATGTGGAGAGCCAAATTCTAATCAGGAGGTTGTGAGCAAAGAGTTGGAGCAAATTCATGGAGTCTAATGATTGCCTGCTCCAGGCTAGGCTGTGTGCTGGATGTGGAGCTTTCCATCATGCATAAGACAGGCCATCCCAGGGTAATCAGGCTAAGATAAAGTAATGCATCATTTTTACAGAGTGGTGCTTTGTCTCTGATTCTATGCTCTTCCAACACTGCTGGTCTAGACTCCCTTCACTCTGCATGGAGCCTTGGAGGGTACTCCTCAGGTAGTCTCAGCAACCCTTCTTCTTCTGTGACTCCATGATCAATTAATATAGTTTTCGGATATATGTATTATATCTTTGGTGGGGTCATGGCCAAACCTTGCTGGCCTAGAAGCTTTTTTGTCCCCCCTGTGGTGATTTCTTTCTTTCTTTTTTTAATTGAAGTATATTTGATTTACAGTGTTGTGTTGGTTTCTGGTGTACAGCAAAGTGATTCAGTCATACATACATATATCCATGTTCTTTTCCATATTCTTTCCCATTATGGTTTATTACAGGATATTGAATATAGTTTCCTGTGTCCGTGTGATGATTTGTCATTTCTCTGCCCTAATCCGTCAAGTGTTGATTTCACAGTTTAGCCTTAGAAGGGCATTTTATTCCCCTTCTTTCCAGTTTCTTGGCAAGGTTCTGTCTCACAGTCCCATCTCTGGCCCTAAGTCAGATGTGGAAAAGAATGTTTAGTACATAAATGTGTTTTTAAGCTCTTTAAATGTAGATTTGTTGGAACAAACTCAGAAACTTTTTCAGGTATTAGCAATCTGGCCAAGAAACCAGATGTTATTTGAAGAAAATATGGATGGGTTGTCTCTTCATATTTATTAGTAAGTTGAGAAGTAAGTTTTAGAATTGGATCAACTTCTTAAGATTTTTATTTTGCATCCAGATAGTTATGGAAAATCCCACTGATAGTTACTGTGGAGTGACTAGGATTTTCCAGGCTTTCTTCTCCCTGAGATGATGGAAAAGATTAAATAACTTTACAAGCTTCAGATAAGACAAGCCTTAGCAGAGAATGGGAAATATTAGTAATTGATACTATTTTGTTTTCTGGTTCCAACTGTCTTTCCTGTAAACTCACAAGTATTACATCTGGAAGACTGAAAGAAAAGCAAGATTATTTTGTATATCAGTAACATAGTGAACTTTATGGGAGAAGCAATGTAGAGACTGAATGAATTTTGTTAGGTTACCAGTAACTTACTGCTCCCATTTACAAAATGGTGGATTGGGAGTTGGAATTAATGAAACAGTGAGCAGAGAGGCATTAAGAGAATATGCTTTGGTAAGTTAGGGCTATGTCTTGGAAGACTATTCAACTACCAATCCTGCATTCTTGGGGAATTTTTTTTGGTAAAAGATTTTTTTTTTTTTTGGTAAAAGAAAAATATGTCTTAAATGGAGTGACAAGTGGATTCTTATTCAAGTTCTGATCAGTTCATCTCTGTCTCAAATTTTCCAGAGCATTCTATTTCTTAGAGAACAGAATATTATTTCTCTCCTCTATTCTCGGAGAAAACCACCTAGTGTAGTGGAGAGAGCATGGACATCCACGTAGACAGTCGTGGGATGCCAAACATGGCTTCTAATCCTGGCTTCACCCCCACAAGGTCCCTCTCTTCTCAGAATGTCAGTGTTTTCCATCTCAATTTGATTTTAATGATGTCTCCAATGTTTATACTAAGTAATATTTAGGACTTCCTCCTTAAAAGCTAGGTACAGGTAAGATTAAATGATACCATGAGAGTACTACTTGTACTTTTATTATATTAGGCTGATTCCTCTTTCACCAAGAGGCAATGAACTTGACGTAGATTCTAAATTTTCTCAACTTGTCACTTTGTGTAGATAAATTCAGAGTTCTCTTTCTTCCTTCTCCTTTTCACCTAAGCTTGTGTTCATGAGCAGAGAGAAAAAGGACTGCCCTTAAACGCTTTGGGTGCAAACTCAGAAGGCTGTCCTCTCTGTGGAGGCTCCTTGTATACTAAGGGATTGAATGGGACTATTTACAGAAGTGCCCCTCCAAGGATCTGCCGTGGAAGATTAATTCCAAAGGAAGTTATCACAGTAGGCAACTTCAATAATCATTTGTGTTTGAGAATCAGGATAAGATTTCCTTCCCCCTCCAAATGTGTACTACAGTTTTATTTTGAAACTATCTCACACAGAAAAGTTGCAATTATAGCCCACAGCCATTTGTCCCCCTGAATTATTTGAGAATGAGTTGCCAACTTGATATCCCCACAACCCCCCAATACTTCAGTGTGTGTTTCCTATACATGGGGACATTGTCCTGCATAACTGCAACACAACCATACAAATCAGGAAGTTAACATGGATTCACTTCTACCATCTGAAATTCAGGTCTCATTCATGTTTTGCCAGTTGTGCTTTTTTATGTTCTAGTAGCAGAAGGATCCAGTTTATATTCAAGCATTGTGTTTAGGTATTGTGTCTTTTTAGTCTCTTTCTGTCTGGAACAGTTCCTCATTCTTTCTTGCACTTCAGTACTTTGAAGATGACAGGCCAGTTATTTGGTATCATCTTCCTTGATCTGGGTTTGTCTGATGTTTCCTCATAATTATCACAGAGGTAAAACTCTGTCCCTATTGCATCTGGATATTTACTTTGATCACTTGATTGTCTGATGTCTGCAAGGTTTCTTTAGTGTGAAGTGACACTTTTATACTTTGTAATTCATAAGTATTTTATGGGGAGATATACCTATATATTGTAATAAATTTATTTCTTTACTTATTGGCTGCATGGGGTCTTCATTGCCCACTTGCGGTAGCTTCTCTTGTTGTGGAGCATGGGCTCTAGGCATGCAGGTTTCAGGAGTTGCACCACATGGGCTCAGTAGTTGCAACTCGCGGGCTCTAGAGCACAGGCTCAGTAGTTGTGGCACACGGGCTTAGTGCTCTGCAGCATGTGGAATCTTTCCGGCCCAGGGATTGAACCTGTGTCCCCTGCATTGGCAGGCGGATTCTTAATCACTGCGCCACAAGGGAAGTCCCAGGAGATATATTTTTTATTTACTTTTTTTGTTCACATTTACTTTTTAAAAATTTTTTTATTGTAGTATAGTTGATTTGCAATGTTGTGTTAGTTTCAGGTGTACAGCAAAGTGAATCAGTTATACCTATACATGTATCGACTTTTTTTAAGATTCTTTTCCCATATAGGCCATTACAGAGTATTGAGTAGAGTTCTATAGGGAGATATTTTAAGACCATGTACATATCCCATTCTCCATTAAAGTTTCAAGTTATTCGTTTATTTGTATCGGCATGGACGGAAGGATTCTCATTGAATTGCATTTGCTCTCATTGTTTATTTGGTGGGAACCTCTTCAAGTTGGCTTCTATGTTCTTTTTTTAAAATTAATTTTTGGGGCTGCATTGCATCTTCATTGCTGCGCTCAGGCTTTCTCTAGTTGCGGCAAGGGGGGCTACTCTTCCTTGTGGTGCACAGACTTCTCATTGCGGTGGCTTCTCTTATTGCGGAGCATGGGCTCTAGGCTTCAGTAGTTGCAGCACGCGGGCTCAGTAGTTGTGGTGCACGGCCTTAGTGGCTCCGAGGCACGTGGGATATTCCTGGACCAGGGCTTGAATCCATGTCCCCTGCATTGGCAGGTGGATTCTTAACGACTGTACCACCAGAAAAGTCCAGTTTCTATGTTCTTTTGACATGTCTCTCTTATTCTTTGAGCACTTCCTTGCTTTCTGGCAAGATATTCCAAGATCAGCTGTACTTTCCCTGCCAAAGTCTTGGAATAAGGCATTTCTCAAGAAGCTCTAGTTACTTTTACTGGAGAATAATATTAGGAAGCCAAGATCCCTGGTCTGCTTGTGCTCATGGCTTTTGGGTGGCACTGCTTCCAGGCCCTCTCTCTGGACAAAGCAAGATGATATAGATTTGAATACACACACACACAGAGTCACTCACACCTATATACACACATTTATAGCCACATTTATTTCTAAGCTTCCAATTCTAATACAAAGAGATATTTCTACCAATATCTCTAATTCTGATCCTCCATCACATGGATCATTCTAGTTTTCTCCTGTTCATTTTTTGTAACTCCCTTTTCAGTCAGTGAGAAAACTGGACGCCTTTATTCAATTGCAGTAGGTAACCATCAGGCATTGCTATGATCCTCTTTCCCTACATGGATGCCTTCCTCCTGGGCTCCGCACCCCAGGCCAGGCCATGCAGACACCTACCTTGGTTGGCCCTGCCTAATGGCTTTACTGAATTGTTTAATGAGGGGAAGGGAAGGTCAGGTTACATTTTTTCGTGTTTTTCTTTTGGATTTCTCTGGGTAATATCACTGTAAATCCCCAGGGAGATAAATTAGTATGAAATGTTCAACAAATTTATTTGATCCCGAGCCCTGTTTTGCATGGATCGGGCTCTCATTTGAAGAAATCCCGACTTTCCGAATTTCAGAAAAATTGCTCCTTTGCCCTTACTCCCTTCTCTTGGTCTCTGATAACTGGAGCCAGTATTTTCTTTTATTAGCTCAGGAAGTCTGACTGCTTGTGGCATTTTGATCCTCGAAAAATAAACCATGCTGATTTGCAATACTGAGTTTTTCTTCAAGAAAGAGGTTTTCTTGGAAGCACATAAAGTTTGCTTTAAGACTTAATTCTGTGGGTCTATGGACCCTGGATTTCAGAGGATTGATGCTGGGATATGGAAAAAGTGGGCAGTGAGGAAAAAAGAAGTTCCAAGGAAGATAAGCCTAGGAGAGTAAAGGGACTGGTGGGATAGGAGACTGATATAAATAGAAGCCAGAGGTGGTCGTCATACTGCTTTGAAAACATCTTTATTTCTCTCCATTAACCTTGAACTGTTTCTTCCTGATTCTGACCTCAAAGATGGTGGTCAGGGGCAAAGTGCCCAAAGATCTGAAAATATTCCACCAATTAGTGGTTTGTTTTTCCTGGAATAAATATGATAGGCTTATATTTCCCCAATTCCAGTAAAAATCTTCTATTTTCCCCCTTTATAATTTATTTTATTTTACCCAGCTTTCAAGAAAACAAAATCTTCTCTTGATCTTA
Source organism: Hippopotamus amphibius kiboko (assembly GCF_030028045.1). Taxonomy (NCBI): domain Eukaryota; kingdom Metazoa; phylum Chordata; class Mammalia; order Artiodactyla; family Hippopotamidae; genus Hippopotamus; species Hippopotamus amphibius. Next base: position 83,763,559 of record NC_080189.1, on the reverse strand, counting down.
CTAACTGAAACCCCATTCTCCCCTTCTATTTAAAGCAGATCTCATGCTAAGTCCAATTCTGTCCTCCCATGCTCTCTTGGACCCCCTCCAATCAAACTTTCACCATTACAGCTCTACTGAAACGGCTCTGGTCAAGGGCAGTACGCTCCATGTTACTGATCTAGTGATCTTTTATCTGTTCTTATTTTGCTGTTGGTCATTTCCTCTATTTTGATGTATTTTCTTCACGTGGCTTTCAGGACACCATGCTCTTCTAGTTCCTCTCCTTCCACCTCATTTTCTTACCTTCTCAGACCCCATTGCTCTTCCTCCTCTTCTCTTGGATCATTAATGGTGGAATGTTCCAGGGCTCAGGCTTCTCATCCCTTTGCTTTTCTGTCTCTACCCCTTTTTTGGTGATCTCATCTAGATCATGGAGTCAAATGTCATCCTTACCTGAAGGTCTCCCACATGTGCATCTCCAGCCCAGAGTTCTCTCCTGAACTCTGCACTCATATATCCAGCTTCTTGGTTGAGTTCTTCATTTAGACCTCTAATAGTTATCTCAAACGCAGCAAGTCCAAAATTAATGCCTTCCCTGCAAACAAACAAACAAGCAAACAAACAAACAAAAGTTATTCCTCTTGCAGTTTTCTTTACCTCAGCTAATAACAACTCCAGTTGCTCAGGATCAACCCTAGGAGTCATCTTTGATTTCTTTTTCTCCCACTTTTCACAAGTTATCCAGAAGCAAACCCTGTTGACTCTAATTTTGATATAGACCCAGACTTGCAGACCAGAATCTGACCACACCTATACTGTCATCCTGGTCCAAACCTTCATCATTCTTGCCTGAGTTTTTTGCAATAGCATTCTAACAGGTCCCTACTTCTGCCCTTGCTCCCTTTGGTCTATTCTCAACATGGCAGCCTGAGTGATTCTGCTAAAAATTGTTGTATCGTGTCACTTGTCTGCTCAAAACCCTTCCATGCCTTTCTGTGTCTCAGAGTAAAATGTTTCTGCAAGGACTTGACCACCCTGTGGGAACTGCTCCCCCACCCCCTCCACACCTCGTCTTTGACCTCTTCAATCCATTGTCCATCCATCACTACCTCATCGCCAGCCCATGGCCTCAGCATGCTCACTCCCTTGGTACTTGTGTTGTTGGTTCTTCCGCCTAGAAAGCTTTTTCCCTGAAAAGCTGTATGGCCCACTCCCAGATAAGACTGTCCCTTCTCTCCACATTCTCATACGCCCTGCCACGCTGCCTTTTATGTTCAAGATACTTACCTACTATTTAATATTTTTATTAATATTTTATTTATGTGCTATTTAATTTAATTTAATTAAAAATTTAAAGTCTGTTCCCTCATCTCTTCTGCCTCCCTTCACCCAAAGTAAAGCTCCATAATATCTGGGATTTTCTCTGGTTGTTGCTGTATTTCTAGCACCAAAGAATAGGCCTGACTACATTTTTTTGAATGAGGGAATGAGTAGCAATAATACAGCCACTGTAAAAGAATATCTAAAATACAGATATGCAAAGAGAAAAAAGTAAAAATTATCTATAACTGCCAAACCGATAGGACTATTGGTAACATCCTCCACATATCCTAGTAGATTTTTAGATGCACAATTTACATACTGTAGCCCATACTGTTTTACAATAGGCTGTTTTCCATTTAACAAAATTGTGCAAGCTCATCCATCCTGTCTAGTTTGCTTGTATCATCTTTGAACTCTTGGCCTCTCCTCATTCAGGTCTTAGCCTATCACCTCCTCAGAGGGGCCTTCTGTGACTGTCCAACCAAGCCCTCCCCACAACCAACTCTCCATCACATCTTGTTCTGTTTTCCTCAGGACACTATCATTGAAGGACATGGTCTTGTCAGTTGATGTGTCCGCTGTTTATTGTCTGTTTCTCTTCCCTGGAGTGAAAGGAGAACTTAGTGGGTCTGGTTTACTACCGAAAGCCCAGCACCTAGAAGTGTTTGGTAAGTCTCAGTAGCTGCGTGTGGAATGAATAAATACCATTTGTATGGCTTTTGGATTACTACTATTACACGTGTTCATGGTGGAAATTCTAGATAACAGAGAAGAGCAAAATAAAGAGAGTAAATATAATCTTGTTGTCCAGGATTAATAACCTTTATATATGTGCTTCTGGATTTTTCATTTCTATTTCTGTATACACAGTTCTTTTTTTTAATTGCATATTGTATATACAATTCTAAAATTAAAATGGAAACATGCTCTGTGATTTTTTTTTAATTTAACAAAACGTGCATATATCTCATGCCACTAATCAATCTTTAATAGAATCATTTTTAATGACTGCATGGTATTCTGGCTAATGGATGGAACAGAGTTTCTGTGAGCAATCCCTTATAGAGGACAGTTATGTTTCTTTCCCCTCTATTTTTCACTAGTATAAACAACAACACATAGTTGTGTGCAATTATATGTGTACCACTTTAAAAATATTTTGGACAGCTTCTTGAATAAGAAGATGATTGGAAAGGGATTGCACATTTATAAATTGTTGACAACTTTGCTCTTCAGGAAGGTTGTTCTGACCGAAGTTTCAACTGGCAGAATATGAATGTTCATGTTTCCCACACTCACACCTATAAGGAGCCTAATTATTTTTAGTGATTTCAAATATGACAAACAAGAAACTGAAGGGCAAAATGGCATACCTGCAGTGATGTCACACCTCCTTGTCATGAGTCTCACTCTAAAGCAAATGCCTCTAACTTGTCACAGTTAAGTCTCCTACAGGCTGCTGGTTTAGCAAAAATACACTATCATGTTCAGTAAATATTCTTCTGACCTATTTTATAAAGAATGTATTCTAATGAGGATGAATCTTAAAACTTCCCCAACCTCGTGATTTGTACTAATAGATTGCCTAACATTAAACCATCTTTGCATTCCTGAAATAAATTCTAATTTATTATGTATTATTCTTTTAATAGCCCACTTGATTTGATTTGCTAACATTTAATATTTGTTTTTAATCCATAGGCATAATTTAGCTTGATCTACAGTTTACATTTTTGTACTTTCTATATCTTAATGTCAGGGTTTTCATAGCTTTGTAAAAGAATTGGCAAGCTTTCTATGTTTCTCTATGCTCTATAGCCTTGAGGTTGGAAAAAACTGATTCATGAAACCATGTGGACCCAACTCCTTTTGAAGAAGTGGCTCTTCGATCTTTTTTTAAGATCAAAGATCTAAGCTCTCACTAGACTATTGTAAGGATTTTTTCTCTGGTTATTTACCTGCTTACCTTTCTACTTAAGTCTGAGTCAGTTTTGGTTGTTTATATTTTCCTAGAAAACTTTTTATTTCATCAAGATTATATTTATCATCATAAGACGTTTGTACATGATATTCTCTTAACTCTTAAAAAACTTCACTTTATCTATCAATATCCCCTTTTCTTCTCATTATTCTATATTTGTATTTTCCATCTTTTTTCCTCAAAATTACATTTTCAACAATAAGCTAATGGATTTGTGTGATGGCTTTATGGTTTATTATTCATTTATATTTTATATCCTATATCTTCTTTAAGAATAAGTTTTGAGAATTAAATTACACTGCCTACCCATATTTTGCAAAGTTTTAAGGCAGAGTTATAGTGGAGCATACACTCCACTACAGGTAGGAGGGCATGCCACGACCGATGGATCCCCCAGGTTCCTCTCATCCATGAGCTACTCCCAGGTCTTCTCTCATGGAACACTGTCTTCACTGTTTCTCTTGCTCCTCAATCTCAGGTTTGGAGAATTTCCCCCATTACGGGCATTGGACATTTCCCCAGCACCAGTGGCTTCCTTCAGAAGCAGTGCCTCTTGAACCGGGAGGCCATCTGAAGAATTAGACCACTAGCAGGGTGACTACGTTGCCCTCATACCTTCCAAAGAAAGGAGAAACTCTGGGACAGATGCCCCCCAAACAGAAGCAGCAGCTGCCCCTGGACAAAAAGGCCATAGTGCCTTGGATGACCCCTGCCCCTTCGCAGAAGGCTACTTTTGTTGTGGCTAAAGTTAGGTCTACTGGGAAAGGTCCAGAGTGTGAGTTTGCCAATGAGTGAGGACCGTCTTCTGGGTTTCAGACTTCTCATTGTATCTTCACATGGTGGAAAGGGCTAGCTAGCTCTCTGGGGTCTCTTTGTAAGAGCACTAATCCCATTCATGTAGGCTCCACCCTCATGACCTAATCACCTCCCTAAGGTCTCACTCCTAATACTCACCTTGGGCTTTAGGTTTTCAACATGGTTTTTGGGGGAGATTAAAAACATTCAGATTGTAGAACCCAGAGAATCTGCTGCTCTGGAGCATCTCAGAAGTTGCCAAGGAAGATGCTGGCAGATGGAAAGATGGTGCAAGGGGCATATCAGTTCCTAGGTGTGATGTAGCCTTGTCAGCTACAGGTGAGATGTAATTTATGAGGACTATATCTGATGACATGAACCACCAGACTAGTTGGTGTGGCATCCAGAAGCAGCCATGATGAATACAAGAGCTCTGAGGTTGCTGGAAAATACTTGCAGGGAAGACTGTAGGAGCAGGACCAAGTGCATCGACTCCAAAGCTACTAAAATATTGCCCCCAAGTCCCTTACTGAGATACCTCTTATATCCTCTGGAATCGTAAGGCTCACTGCCCAGAGTGTCTCACTGAGAAGCTGATGACCCAGGATTCCAGGTTGGGAAAGGCAGACGTTCCTCTGAGGAAGACACCTGGGCCACCGTGGAGCTATCTGAGCTGGCTGAAGTCCAGTGGAAACAGCACCTGCTTCAGAATCTCCAGAACAACTCTTGTCAGAGGGGCCCTGGTGGAAGTGGGGAGGCAGAAGCAGTAAATGTAGAGAAAGCCCAGGGGGACCGAAGCTCTCTCTTCAGGAGAAACAGGCAGTCGACCAGTGGAAATTCTACCAGCCCATACTCTTGGGAGCAGAAGATGCTGGGGAGCTTTCATATCCATTGAGATACCACGTCATGTGCTGTGTTATGGTGTGGTTTATGTGTTTCCTCTGGATGTGAGAGTCCTCTCTCTCATTCTAGCCCTTTGTCGCAGACTCCATATTTCAGACAGTGATTCTTCTTGCAGCCCAGCGCCAGGTATTGTCTGGCTTACCCTGGGACCCCAGAGGGGCCACCCTCCTGAGGACTTGGTCCTCTTTGGGATCCATTTTTCTGGTGCCAAAACAGTTTCTTTTGTAAAGGACGAGTATTTATTTAGGTCCCACTCGGTATGTGGAAAAGAATTTAAAGTGTTTGGATGGTTTCTCGTCTTTCCTTCTTTCACCACGCTGAGTCAAGCCTTTAAAAGGTCAACTTCTTCACTTGTTAAAACACAGAGGAATTTTTATAGTGTGTGTTTGTACAAACTGCTAAGTAGCTTTGCCACAAGGTCCTCTGTTAACGGAGAAATAAATTATTTTACTCCTTTTATTATTCACTGCAATTTCTTTTATATCTATGTTCACATTCACCTGACTCGATTTTGATTCATGTTTCGGTCAGCTAGGGAATATACTTGATTAATTTTCTTCAGACAGGGTACTGCTGTGGTGGTGTAATTTCAGAGATTTTGAATGTTGGAGAAATTCCACTTATTGCTTTTTTTACATAATGATAATTGGGGGTGTATACAATTCATTGGGTAATAATAGTATTTTTGCTTAAATTTTTTTTATGGCATTTAGAGCTCTATAAGAGAAGTCTGATACCAAAGTAATTTTGGTTTAGTTTTAACAATTTTTTTTTTATGCCCAAGTCTTTGTAGATTGTTTTCATTATCCTTGAACTCTTTTAAATTAAAAAAATTTTTATTGAAGTATAGTTGATTTACAATGATTCCAGTATACAGCAAAGCGACTCAGTTATACATACATAGTATATATATGTATGTATGTATATATATGTGTATGCATGAGAAAATATGAATATATATACATATATATTCTTTTTCAGATTCTTTTCCATTATAGGTTATTATAAAATATTGAATATAGTTCCCTGTGCTCTACAATAGGTCCTTTTGTTTATCTATTTTATATATAGTAGTGTGAATATATTAATCTTTGAACTACATTAACATCTCATGGTTAACGCCCAGCTCTAGGGAAATTTCTGAAGGCTCGATACTCTTTCTCTCTTTGTTCCTTGTAGATATCACTCTACTTAACATGTACTGGTTCTCTTACATCTGCCCTACACATTTCCTATCTTTTCATTAGCCTTTTCATCACTTTTTATGTTTTTTTTACTTGTGTTCTGGAATAATATCTTATAATTCACAGCTTCTGTTTGTTTTTGTTTTAGTTTTTTTTTCCCCATAGATAGTCTGCTGCACGGTGCCTTCACTGCATTTTCTATTTTGATAATCATGTTTTTCAAATGGGACCTCATGAAACTTAAAAGCTTTTGCACAGCAAAATAAACCATAAACAAGACTAGAAGGCAACCCTCAGAATGGGAAAAAATAGTTGCTAACGAAACAACGGACAAAGGATTAACCTCCAAAATATACAAGCAGCTCATGCAGCTTAATACCAAAAAAGCAAATAACCCAATCCACAAATGGGTGGAAGACCTAAATAGACATTTCTCCAAAGAAGACATACAGATGGCCAACAAACACATGAAAAGATGCTCAACATCACTTATCATCAGAGAAATGCAAGTCAAAGCCACAATGAGGTATCACCTCACAGCGATCAGAATGGCCATCATCACAAAATCTGGAAACAACAAATGTTGGAGAGGGTGTGGAGAAAAGGGAACTCTCCCTGCACTGTTGGTGGGAATGTAAGTTGGTACAGCCACTATGGAAAATAGTTTCGAGGTTCCTTAAAAAACTAAAAATAGAACTACCATATGATCCAGTAATCCCACTTCTGGGCATATAACCAAAGAAAACCATAATCCCAAAAGAAACGTACCAAAATGTTTATTGCAGCACTATTTACAATAGCCAGGACATGGAATCAACCTAAATGCTCATCAACAAATGAATGGATAAAGAAGATGTGGCATATATATACAATGGAATATTACTCAGCTATAAAAAGAGATGAGATGGAGCTATATGTAATGAGGTGGATAGACCTAGAGTCTGTCATACAGAGTGAAGTAAGTCAGAAAAAGACAAATATTGTATGCTAACTCACATATATGGAATCTAAAAATGGTACTGATGAAATGAACTCAGTGACAAGAACAAGGATGCAGATGCAGAGAATGGACTGAAGAACTTGAGGTTTGGGGGGGTGGGGGTGAAGGGGAAGCTGAGATGAAGCGAGAGAGTAGCACAGACATATATATACTACCAACTGTTAAATAGATAGCCTGTGGGAAGTTGTTGTATAACAAAGGGAGTCCAACTCGAGGATGGAAGATGCCTTAGAGGACTGGGATGGGGAGGGTGGGGGGGACTCGAGGGAGGGTGGGGGGGAGTTGAGGGAGGGAGGGAATATGGGAATATGTGTATAAAAATAGATGATTGAACTTGGTGTACCCCCCCAAAAATAAAAAAAAAATAAAAAAAATAAAAAGAAAAAAAAATCATGTTTTTCATTGGAAAGCTATTCTTGTGGCCACACATTCCTTTTTTCTTAAATGCAGTATCATCCCAAATCCCAGTGAAAGTGAAAAATAAGATTTATATCTTTGTTTTGTTAACTGTTAGCTGGAAGGGTCTGTGTGTGTTTATATTTCAACATGGTGGGAACTGATATTTTTCTGCTGAAAAGCATAGGGCTGACTGTATGAACGTGACTATCCTTGTACCCTCCCAGCCTCCTTAATACCCCTGATACGAAGTTCTAGAAATCACTGTGTACCATGACAACATGGGTATCTCTGTAAAGAGGCTGTTTTTTTTAGTGGTGGTGAAGAAAAAAAAAAAAAAGCCAGCTTGAACTATTGCCTCGTGAGAAGTTTTTTTTTTATTAACTTCCATCAGATGAAAGAATATATGCCTACACCTTGCCAATATTCATCCAGATGCATTTTTGGAAAAAAAAAAAAAACTCTTCAATTTCTTGAGAACTCTTTTCTTCTTTTGAACTAGAATCCAAGCAGTGGAGGCCCATCACCTTACAGCTTCTTAAATTGCACACATAATTATTCTTTGACTTTACTTTTCCTAAGGCTGCATTCTCAAGTAATTTAATTTTCCTTTTGTTATATGTGGTTGGCATCAGCCTGCATGATGAGTTGGTGTCTAACACGACAATTTTGAAATAGTGTTTTTCTTTTATGTCTCATGATTACTGTAGGGTGTAACTCAATCTTGGTATACGCCAGAATGTCAAGTGGCCGCAGCTCAATTCTTCCTGCTGAGAGTCAGAGAGCCGGCATGCATTACTAATCTATTATATTGCATATTAAACAAATCCAAAATTTGTCCAGTTTCTTCCATAAAAGCCAAAGGACTTTTGTAATCACAATATAATATTTGTCCACTCCCTTTTCTGTAATTTAGTATATCTTGGATGGCCAAGTACTTCTATGTGCATGGGAAGAATCATTCCTTTCCCCTGTGGAAGGAGGCAAAGAACGTGGTATTAGTGAATTAGAATGAGTCTGGTTGCAGAGCACGTCTTGGGTCTGATTCTGGCACCATTATTTACTACTAAATTATGCTCTGAGCCTCATATTTTCTTGTCGGTTTTTCAAAAAAAAGTAAAAAAGCTAATAACATGTCAGCCAGCTGAATTTGCCAGTCTGTAACTTCTGCCTTAGACGGTTTTTTTTTCCCCCCTGACTACCCCAGTTGAGGACAGAAAAACAGTTGCCTCTTGGCTGTGAAGGCAGTAGCTATTTGGGTTCATTTATGTCCAGGCTAGGCTCCAGTATTTCAAGTTCTAGGATTAACCAAATCCCTGGGCCGTGCTCTTTCTGGAAGGGAAGGCTTTTATAGACTTGTTAGAGAAATCCAATAGGTAATACCTATAAAGTATTGTTTTTTTACTTATTTCATGTAAGATGCTTTTGGCTGCAGAAAATTTGACTGTCAGAGACTTAAATTATAAGGATAATTGTTTGTTGTTTACCTCAGAATTCTGGTGATACATGTTTGTAGGTTTAACTCAACAGTTTCATCAGGGGCCCTGGTTCTTCTCCATCCACCCACTCTGCCATGTTTAGAATGTTGGCTCATAGTTGCAAGAGGGCAGGCTGACTTGTTGCCTTATGGCTTCAACATGGCTGCCTCCACTCTAAGCATGATGTTCTCGCCTAAGTACATTCAAAGACATAAAATGAAGGAAGCAGAGTGGAACAGAGACTCTCCTCTTCTTTTTTTTTTTTGAGAGAAAATAAATTTCCAGAGGATTCCCTCTCCCCATTGACTTCACTGTAGGTCTCCAAGTCCAGAACCAATAATACTCCTAGCATCAAGGAAGACTAAGAAAATGAGTATATGAGTATACTTTCTCAGTCTCTATATTGAGAGGCAGGTCAGGGAGAATGTGTGGGAATGCCTGCTAGGTCTTCCACAAAGGGGTCCATTATGCCCTCAGGAATGTTCTCTCCTTCATCTCTCCATGTCATCCAAATGAATTAACCTTTTTTTGTTACATAGTAGATCACATCTTAATGTGTACAAGTTAAATGAGTAGTTCACTTGTTAAACATTAACCGATTATAGTAAACACAACTGTAAGCAGAGTTTCCTACAAAGTTATAAATCCATATCTATCATCTCAAATCATCTTCATGATAATGCTGTGAGATTCAAAATCATAGTCTTTCTTTACATATAGGAAATATGGAGATTGAAATTATGGTCACCAGTGGTAGATTGGGAACCTTAATTCTTTGACCTAAACGTCTTTCTTTTTTTTTTTTTTTATAGTAGTAAAAGTAATTCCTTTACTTTTTTTTAAAAGAACTTTTATTGAGATACAGTTAACAGGCAATAAACAGCATATATTTAGAGTGTACAATTTGGTATCCCAATCTCCCAGTTCATCCCCCCCCAACCCTCCCCTCTTTCCCCACTTGGTGTCCATGTGTTTGTTCTCTACATCTGTGTCTCTATTTCTGCCTTGCATTTCCTCTTTCATAGTTGTTAGCATTTGCCTTGTGTATTGAGGTGCTCCTATATTGGGTGCATATATATTTATAATTGTTATCTCCTCTTCTTGGATGGATCCCTTGATCTTTATGTAATGTCCTTTCTTGTCTCTTGTAACATTTTTTATTTTAAAGTCTATTTTATCTGATGTGAGTATTGCTACTCCAGCTTTCTTTTGATTTCCATTTGCATGGAATATCTTTTTCCATCCCCTCACTTTCCGGCTGTATGTGTCCCTAGGTCTGAAGTGGGCCTCTTGTAGACAGCATATATATATATGGGTCTTGTTTTGTATCTATTCAGCCAGTCTGTGTCTTTTGGTTGGGGCATTTAGTCCATTTACATTCAAGGTAATTATTGATATGTATGTTCCTATTACCATTTTCTTAATTGCTTTGTTTTTGTTTTTGTAGGTTCTTTTCTTCTCTTATGTTTCCCACTTAGAGAAGTTCCTTTAGCATTTGTTGTAGGGCTGGTTTGGTGGTGCTGAATTCTCTTAGCTGTTGCTTGTCTGTAAAGCTTTTGATTTCTCCATCAAATCTGAATGAGATCCTTGCTGGGTAGAGTATTCTTGGTTGTAGGTTCTTCCCTTTCATCACTTGAAATATATCATGCCACTCCCTTCTGGCTTTTAGAGTTTCTGCTGAGAAATCAGCTGTTAACCTGATGGGAGTTCCCTTGTATGGTATTTGTCGTTTTTCTCTTGTTGCTTTTAATAACATTTCTCTGTCTTTAATTTTTGTCAACTTGACTAATATATGTCCTGGCATGTTTCTCCTTCGGTTTATCCTGCCTGGGATTCTCTGCGCTTCCTGGACTTGGGTAGCTATTTCCTTTCCCATGTTAGGGAAGTTTTCAACTATAACCTCTTCCAATATTTTCTCGGGTCCTTTCTCTCTCTCTTCTCCTTCTGGGACCCCTATAATGCAAATGTTGGCATGTTTAACATTGTCCCAGAGGTCTCTTAGGCTGTCTTCAGTTCTTTTCATTCTTTTTTCCTTATTCTTTTCTGTATCAGTGATGATCACCATTCTGTCTCCCAGGTCACTTATTCGCCCTTCTGCCTCAGTTAATCTGCTGTTGGTTCCTTCTAGTGCATTTTTCATTTCAGTTATTGTGTTGCATATTTCTGTTTGTTTGCTCTTTAATTTTTCTAGGTCTTTGGTAAACTTTTTGATCTTTGCATCCAGTCTTTTTTCAAAGTCCTGGATCATCTTCACCATCATTATTCTGAATTCTTTTTCTGTAAGGGTGCCTATCTCCTCTTCATTTAGTTGTTTTTCTGGGTTTTTATCCTGTCCCTTCATCTGGTACAAAGTCCTCTGCTTTTTCATTTTCTCTCTCTTTCTGTGGCTGTGGTTTTCAGTTCCACAAGACAAAATACTGACCTAAACTTTTTTACAGTGCTTTTCATGCTGTCTATAAACCTTTTCCTGAGGTAGAGAAATTAGACAGAAAGGTTTTCTCATAGTAGGGTAAACTTTTAGTATCTTTCCTAAAGGGAAGAAATTAATGAAGCGTTACACCCAGTTAAAAATTCCACTGTGCCTTTTTGGGAAACAGTAGTACCTCATAAAATATAAAATGGAATTTCCTTTGATCCAACAATCCCAGGCTATAAATTTTAAAGGAGGATATAAAAACAGAAAGACCAAAGGGCTTATCTCCAATTTGTATTTAGCATTGTGAATACTAACAAGCTGTGGAAATAATCTAAAGTGTCATGAATAGGGAACTACTGAAGCAAATTATGGTGTGTGTGTGTGTACACACACACACACAGAAGAGAAATATGCATCTGTTAAATTATTGTAAAGCAATGTCATTTACAAAAATTGATGCAATCATTGACCAAAAATTCCCAAATACCAGACTGAACCCAATAGCACATTAAAAAAAAAAAAAAAAAAAAAGGAATACATTATGTTCAAGTGAGGTTTATTCCAGGAATGTAAGGGTGATTCAGTTTCAGGAAATCTATAAACATCTATGAAAGGCAAATGATAAAATTCAGAAACATTCTTGATACAAAGCATTCAATAAGAACTGATTGATACTTCCTTAATATGAAGAAATCTGTATAGTTTTTAATCTGCTTTATATTGAAACCGTAAAACCCTTTCCCACTAAACTCAGCAAAAAGGCAAAGATGTCCATTATCTCCATTTTATTTAATATTGTGTTGGATTTATTGGCCAATATAATCAGAGAGGTAAACTATTTAGAGACACGAGAATTAGAAAAGAAGAGGTAAAAACTATCTCTGCCAATGATATGGATGCAATATACCTGGAAAACATAAAAGGCCTAAAAAATAAAAGTAATTCAAACTAATTCAAACTAAGAGAATTAAGTAAAGTAGCTGTATACAAAATTAGCCTGAAAAATCAGTAGCTTTAATATATATAAACAATAATCTGCTAGAAGTAACAATGGAAGGTCTCATTTAAAACAGTAACATTGAAAACAACAAGACAAACTACTTAGGAATAAATTCAAAGGAAATGTGCAAAATCTGTACAGGAGAAATTTCTAACACTCCTGAAATACACAAAAACACAAAATGAGATTTGAAAAAATGTAAAGACATTTTTTTTGGGGGAGGAATAGGATGACAACATCATACAGATATCAATTCTTCCTGCATTAGTATTTAAATTTAACTTAGTCCCTCCAAATGCCAAAAAGGTGGCTTTTGTTGGAGCTAAATAAATTAATTCTAACTTCATATGGAAAAATTAAAAAACCCAAATATCTAGGAGAACCCTGGAAGAGGAGGACACAATAGGAGGTCTAGTAAATTCTACAAGATTATGAAACAACACACTATTGGGTCTCTGTAATTAAAGCAGTGTGACAGAGGTGCATGAATAGGTAGACAACCCAATGGAATAAAGTAGAGTCCTGAAGTAGACCGACATACATCTGGAGTTGGTGTATGATAAGGGTGGCATCTCAGATAACTGGAGAAAAGATCGTCTTTTAAATCAATGGTGTTAGAACAATTGACAAAAAGAAAAAATTGTATCCGTACCGCACACCATACACAAGAATAAATTCCAAAAGAGATAAAGATCTAAATGTTAACAAAATAAAACCATACAGGGATAAGACAAATCATGGGTAAATTCTTTTATAACGTGGAAGTAGGGAAAGGTTTTCTAAATATGACACAATGAAAAAGCAATATAAGGAATCTGATTTTAAAAATGTACAATCCTTTGCATTGTAGAAAAAAATGTAAATAATGTCAGCAGACAAATGGCAGAGAAAAAATATCTGCAACTTATATCAGACACAAAAGGCTAAATCACTAGCTATAGAAAATTGAGACAGTCATATGGTCCTTAAACATATGGAAAGATGTTCAACTAAGTATAATGAGTGAAGGCAAATTAAAACCACACTAATTCCTTATGGAAGGGAAGTGACTGGGAGGGGCCGGGGGAGGCTTCCGTGGGGCCATAACTGGATCTGGGTGGGGGCTTCCCTGTTCTTCACTTTGTAAAATTTCTCAAGCTCTACACTTTAGATTTACGCAGTCTATTGTATGTTCATTATGCTTACCAAAAAAAAAAGGAAAAAGTTCCTTAAAAATAACAAACCAAAAACCCTGACAGATAATGCTTCTTACTTATCAGATGGGCACAAATCCAAGTTTGACAACATGCTCTGTTGGCAAGACTATAAAGGAAACAGGTGCTCTCACATATTGCTGATAGGAGTGCAAAACTGCACAACTCTCTGAAAAGAAATCTGATAATATTAACAAAAACCCTTTGCCCTAGTAGTTTCATATTAGTAATTCACCCTAAATATATACCTCCAAAATAGCACAAGGTTATTCAATGTGGCGTTTTGGGCAATATAATAAGAATGGAAACAAGCCAATGTTCATTAGTAGGAGACTGACTAAATAACCAATGGTATTACACACAATAAACTATTACATGACCATAAAAAAGAATAATGACAACCTCTATGTATTAATAAAGACAAGAAAAAGCAAGGTGCAGAAAAGTGTATGTAGTGTTCTACCCTTTCTGTAAAGAAGAAAGAAATAAGAGTGCATACATGTGTGCTTATTTTTTGTCAAAAGAAGTGAAGGAAAATAACATGGAAGCCAATGAAAGATTCTGTCCATCAGGAGAATGGGGGATGCGGGGCAGGGATTGGGATGGGAGTGAGAATTCTCTGAAGGTATTTTTTTTTTTTATATTGTTCTGAGTTCTGAAACATGAAAATTTTTACATATTTAAATAATAAAATTAAATCAAAGGGGAAAGTGCGAAGTCCCTGAATTGAGAACAAACAAACAAATGATGATTAGGTAATGATTTATCAATATGGAAACATAGCCACTCAGGAAATAGGCTGAATCCAAGAGAATTTTGAATGCACTATTGAGTTGTATTCTAAAGACAAAAAGAACTTCAATGAAATCTTAAACTCACTGAGCAGTTCTATTTTTTGATAACACTTTTGAAAGTATTATTTCAAAGCTATTTTAGGATAAAGCAAATAAATACATTTGCTAATGTTTTTAGGAGGCATGATTTTAAAAAATTAATTAATTAATTTATTGGGTGCATTGTGTCTTTGTTGCTGCGCACAGGCTTTCTCTAGTTACAGTGAGTGGGGGCTACTCTTCGTTGTGGAGTGCAGGCTCCTCATTGTGCTGGCTTCTCTTGTTGCGAAGCATGGGCTCTAGATGCGTGGGCTTCAGTAGTTGTGGCACATGGGTTCAATAGTTGTGGCTCACGGGCTCTAGAGCACAGGCTCAATAGTTGTGGTACACAGGCTTAGTTGCTCTATGGTACGTGGGATCCTCCTGGCCCAGGGCTCAAACCTGTGTCCCCTGCATTGGCAGGCAGATTCTTAACCACTGAGCCACCAGGGAAGCCCAGGAAGCATGATTTTTACTTTAAGAGGAAATATATACAAACATAAAAACAAAAGTGATAGGGGAGAACCTATAATGTTAAATTTAGATTAGAAATACCAGTATGAATTCATGATTTTTTTTAATGTAAAAAGCTCTGACCACTGAAAGTTCCTCAAAACAATGACATCCCAGTGAAAACAAGCACATCTAGGGCCCTGATGTTGGTTTCTAAGTTGTTTCCCAGTAAGTTCTAGGGTTCCTCAGAAAAATGACTGATTTTAGATTTGGTGCAAGGAAAGTCTAAGATGAGCATGGGAAACTTGTGTCACAGAAAGCCAGGAATCACTCAAAGACTGATGGAGTCCTGTTATAAGTCACAAATACCAGGTGTAAGGAGCTCCCATTGACCAAATTTGGGATAATTTGAGCATTAACTGGAATAATGACTTTAATCATTCATCATATGTTAAACAAATAAAAACCCAAGAATGCAGAGTGATACTAGATAGATGGACAGATGCCATTTGCTAAACCATTGGTAGCATTATACCAACCTCCAGTGAAATAACTATTTAGGAAATGGTTTTACCTAAAATGATTAGGTGACAGTTATGGGGTAACAGGATATTCTTAGCTTCACAAAGTATTACCTACCAGTTACTTGGCAATTCCAAAAAGAAATGCCTTTGTGATGGAGACATTTGGAGTAATCACCTGACTTGGTGATCAAGGTTGGTAACATTAATAATGGAATGGGACATCACCTGTCTTCTATGTGATGGGATATGAAGTACAGAGCCTCGTTTGTAAGAGATATTTAGAAAGTAGATAGAGCAAATATGACAAAATGTAATACTTGTTGAATCTAAAAGGTAGATATAAAGGTGATCATTGTACTAGTCCTTCAACTCTTCTGCATTTCATAGTAAATTAGGGGAAAATGACCCCATAGGTATGTATTTTTTGGAAATATTTGGAAGGATACCAAGGATAAATTGTTGAATTTAAAATGTAGTTTAGAAAATATATAAATAATTATTTATTTTTGTAAAATGTGTATAATACACTAAAATTAATATATTTGCACATCTATATTCATAGCAGCACTATTCACAATAGCCAAAATTTGGAAACAACCCAAGTGTCCATCTATGGATGAATGGATAAACAAAATGTGACATACATTCAATGGAACATTAGTTAGCCTTATAAAGGAAGGAAACTCTGACTCATGCTACACCGTGGATGAGTCTTGAGGACATTATGCGAAGTGAAAATCCCAGTCACAAAAAGAGAAATACTGTATGATTCCACTTATGTGAGGTACCCAGAGTAGTCAAGTTCAGAGAGACAGAAAGTAGAATGGTGGTTGCCAGGAGCTGGGGGAGGGAGAAATGTGGAGTTGTTTAATGGGTACAGAGTTTCAGTTTTGCAAGATGAAAAGAGTCGTGGAGATTGGTTGTACAACAGTGTGAATGTACTTAACACCACTGAACTGTACACTTAAAAATGGTTAAGATGGACTTATCTGGTGGCGCAGTGGTTAAGAATCCGCCTGCCAATGTAGGGGACGTGGGTTAGATCCCTGGTCCAGAAAGATCCCACATGCCTTGGAGCAACTAAGCCTGTGTACCACAACTACTGAGCCTGTGCTCTAGAGCCCTCGAGCCACAACTTCTGAGCCCACACACTGCAACTGCTGAAGCCTGTGCACTCTAGGGCCTGTGCGCCACAACAAGAGAAGCCAGGGCACTGAGAAGCCAGTGCACTGCAACGAAGAGTAGACCCCACTTGCCACAACTGGAGAGAAAAGCCCTCAAGCAGCAACGAGACCCACGCAGCCAAAAAAAAAAAAAAAAAACAGAAGAAAAGAAAAAAAAAAGGTTAAGGTGGTAGATTCTATGTTATGTGTATTTTACCACCATTATAAGTTAAATTTAACTATAAAATCGACAGACACACATGCACAGAGTTCTTATTTCTCTAAATTGGAGTTTCAATTTTTAGGAAAATGGATTTTCAGGAAACAATAGAAATTGTCCACGCAGCCTGAGAATTTTGTCAGAAGCCACAAAAATCCTTTGTCCCACAAGGAGAGAGGCATCATGGTGCGCTGGGCACCTCCTCTGCATTCGGGTTGCCATGGAAACCTTGGCCTGCTGACCCCTTGCGTGGGCCGGGAGAGCCTGAGACCCGGCGGCGGGGCCCTCCCGAGAACAGTGCTTTGCTTGGTGTCTGGCCAGCGACGAGGCGACGTTTGCAGGCTGTTGTTGACCCAGGGCTGGCCTGCCTGCCTCGTCCTTCACACCCATTCCAGCCCCTCACCTTGCCTGACGGCACCCTGGGGGTGCGGTCCGTGACTCCTGTCCTCACAGCTTCCTCCACTTCAGAGCCAGGCTTTGATCTCACCTCCCAGGATCCAGTGTCTGTTGAAGTCCATCACTCCTTCAGATCGAGGGCTCATTATCCGCACAGCATCCCAGGCAGATGACTCATTTCAACCCTGGCTGACCTCTGCATTTTGACCTTCTGGCTCTATGGGGCTCCAGGCTCTTTATCCTACTTGTGATGGAGAACCTACATTTTGACTATGAATATGTTCATATAAACATACAAGCTGTGAAAATCTGCTTTTCCAAAACTTCGAGTGGAGTAGTATTAGATTTATATCCACATGGGATTTTGAAAAAATGATTTATACAGTTCTATTTTGTTTCCCATTAAATTAATATTTTCTGTTTTACTTAAGGCACTGTCAACATAACCTCAGTATCAGACTGTGCTCTCTTTTTTTCCAAATTAAATATTTTGAAAACTTAGAAAAGTACAGAGAACATCATAACAAACACCTGTGTTCAGACCACCCAAAATTAGCCAATGTTAACATTTTGTAGTGATTGTTTCAAGCCTAGAATTCTCATTTTGAAATTAAATTTTACTTCTGTGTATGGACAGAGCTGGCCTTGGGCAACAGTGAAGTTGGCAGAGTTCCTTTCCTGCTGCCCCCTTCCCTTCCCCGGCAGGTGACTGACCAGGCATCCGTGACCCTTGGTTCTGCAGTGGCCTGTGCGGTGCCTCTCCCAGAACAGCTGTGCTGGCGGCTGTTCCCGGGGCTCTAGCTGGAACAGTGGAGTCCTCAACTGTATTAGAAGCGAGTCCTGGTTATGAGTCACAGAAAAAGTTCCAGGCAGGAAAATGGAAAGTTATTAGAACAAAGGAAACATTACCATAACTCTGCAGGTGGATCTGTAGGCACAGGGCCTCAGAGAGGAAATGTATCCAGGAAAGGAACAGCTGTTGGAGTCCCAGCTTGCTGCTGCTTTTCTCTGCTTCATTCTTTACTCTTCCTCAGTTCACCTGTTGGAAATTAGCCTCCCATGGCTTCTGTGTTTACATACGCCACGACCAGCCACGGGAAGTGACTGGCTAGAAGACCTGCAGTGGCAATGCCACACATCTGAGCGAGAGAATCTGATTGTCCCGCCCTGGGTCAGATGTCCCCCTCTGAGGAGGATGGCCAGGTCATGTACACAAACTCGGCTGCCAGGCTCCCACTTCTTTGCTCCTGTGGATTCGGGGGCTGAGTTTTGAGAAGGAAACCCCCCGTCCCCTGCACATGGCTGCATATCTTTCAGGCGACAATCACTGCACACAACTGGAGTATCAACCACAGCTGGGAATGACTCCCTAGCCTAAACACCTTGAACTTGGGAAAGCACAAGAAGATGATGCTGATGGTGAGGAGGAGGAAGATGAAGACCAGCACTCCTGAGGGCATATAGTATAAGTGCTTCGTGGGGGGCCGCTCTCCCTGAAAGGATCAGGGAGCAGGATTTGTGTATGGACAAAGAATCCCATGTTATGACTGGACTATGCTCTAACGTTGATGCTAATGTTTCTGTATTCCTTCCATGAGTATCCAGACCCTGATGTGCCAGGGACCTAATGGGGAGTGAGGAAACAGTGACAGTCCAACTCCAAGCTCCTCCAAAGGGCTTATAGTTTGATGTGAACTCTGCACTTATAGTATAAGTTTGGCTCCATTTTTGAGCAATAGCGCATAAAATGAACACTTCCTTTTCTTTCTGCATTCATTCCCACTTCTCATGGTCTGCGCTTGGGTTTTACCCTTGTAAGCCATTTCAAACATCTTCTGGAATAAGCAGGGTCGATATTTCTAAATACGTAAAATGTGGTTATGCTTATGTTTTTATGCTAGATCATAGAAAATGGAAGTATACTAATAATGGTACTATTTTGACCATATGGACAATTATCAATTATAATATTCTTTTTTTAATCCTAAATTTAAAAAAAATTATTTACAGTATTTTTATTTATTGGCTGCATTGGATCTTCGTTGCTGCACATGGGCTTTCTCTAGTTGCGGCAAGCGGGGGCTACTCTTCGTTGTGGTGTGCGGGCTTCTCTTGTTGCGGAGCACGGGCTCTAGGTGCTCGGGCTTCAGTAGTTGTGGAGCATGGGTTCATTAGTTGTGGCTCGCGGGCTCTCGAGGGCAGGCTCAGTAGTTGTGGTGCATGGGCTTAGTTGCTCCGCAGCACGTGGGATCTTCCCGGACCAGGGCTCGAACCTGTGTCCCCTGTATTGGCAGGCGGATTCTTAATCACTGTGCTGCCAGGGAAGCCCATAATATTCTTTTCTGAAGAAAATAAAATTTAAGCTCTGACTTGGGATGGAGAACAGGCATCCTCTGTAGGGGCTGTGGAGTGTGGTGAGCCTCACATTCCGTGGATAATCTGTTGACTATTGTTATTTGCTCACAAGAAGCTACTTCTCGGGGCTCTTGTGCCCTCAGGTGTTGTGAATTTCACTTTTGAAGTCAGGGCTGCGACCTTACTCCACAGGATCTACAGCAGTGCCCTGAGTTTTAGATTGACAGTCGAATGCATGGAAACTCAGCGAGCTTCATCCGACACCAAGATGGCTTAGCTTTAGGAAAGACACAGGGCTGGTGATCACACAGTGTGCAAGGTGATGGCAGGAGATCTGTGGGCTCAGGCACAGACCGGGAATATCTCAGGCTTGCTCCTGACGTAGGGTGTGCACTGGGCATGAGAGACGAGGCTGAGAACATGCAGACAAATTCCGTTCAGCGAAGACATTCGCTTGGGGTCCGCTCAGCTTTTGTCCTTGCCTGTCCCAGCCCATTCCCAGCGCAGCAGCACCTCACCAAAGCCCATTCCTGTGATGACAGCTGAGAGAGTGGGACACAGGTGGCTGGTGCATCCTCAGTGGGCTCTTGTCATCCTGCATTCAGCATATCCCTGTGGTCCCTTGACTCAGTGCTCTAAGGACTCAGTTAAGGCAAGAGTCAAATCCTCCTGTGTCTCTGAGGCTAAAAGGTCACAAACCAGCTGCTACCCCAGGGCCTCACGTTTCTCATGTTTGTATCCTAAGCACAGGGTCTGTCATATAGTAGGTACTTGATAAGGTAATAGGTAATTGATAGACATAATAGGTAATTGTCTCATGAATATTCAGTTTTGACTCCTGAACTTTATTTTATATTCAAGTTGTTCATGCGTCTAGTGTTTATAAGTAAATGATTGCCTAGCAAGCAAAACTATTTTTTTTCTATTTTAAGAGTAATTATATCAAAGGCCTTTGGCTTTTATGCTGATAAAAGACATGGTGATTGTAACATAAAGTCCTGAACTGTTCTCTTTTAATCTGTCTTCCAGATTATTTGAATATATTTTGCTCTATAAGGATGGAGTGATGTTTCAGATTGAGCAAGCCACCAAGCAGTGCTCCAAGATCACCCTGATGGACCCCTGGGACCCCCTAGACATTCCTGAGAACTCCACCTTTGAGGACCAGTACTCCATAGGGGGGCCCCAGGAGCAGATCACTGTCCAGGAGTGGTCGGACAGAAAGGCAGCCAGATCATGTAAGCGTTTCACAAAGTATTCAAGTATTGCATCTGAGAAAGCAGGATGGGAAATAACGTTTAAGTCCATTAAGGAAGGTAGTTGTTAAGGGAATTCAGAAGCCTAGTCAAATTATTTAACTCCATTTGAAGTCCCCACATGTACTCTGCTAGTTGTGTAGCGCTGGGTTCTAAGCATGGCATTTGAAACATCTCAGCCTTCTAATATGCCCTGTAACTTCCTGCCACTTTGACTGTTATGGGCTTCACCTTGGCTCTGATGTTTCATGATTCCCCCGTGGTCTGTGACATGGAAGGGGTTTGTCTAAGGCACATGTTAGAATTGGGTGCCTCCTTTTCCTTCCTCCAAAACACTAAGTTGCAGACACCAGATCTACTCCCATTATTGTGTCTGCTTTTATACATAGAGGTGAGGCTCTTCTCTGCAATGGTGCCAACACACCTCCCGCAAGGCTGTTTCAAAAACTCAGGCCTTTGTTCTGTGGAAAACAACATGAAGGTTCCCTCCAAAATTAAGCATAGAGTTACCATATGACCCAGCGATTACAGTTCTTGACATATACCCCAAAGAAGTGAAAGCAAGGACTCAAACAGATATTTGTACACCCATGTTCATAGCAGCATTATTCATAATAGCCAGAGGTAGAAACAGCCCAAGTGTCCACCAGCAGACAAATGGGTACGCAAAGGTGGTGTATACACACAGTGGAATATTATTGAACCTTAAAAAGGAGGGAAATTCTGACACATGCTACAACATGGATGAAAGTTGAGGACATTATGCTGAGTGAAATAAGCCAGTTACTACGGGGCAAATACTGTATAATTTCACTTATATGAGGTACCTAGAATAGTCAAAATCATAGAGACAGAAAGTAGAATGGTGGTTGCCAGGGTCTGGGTGAAGGGAGGAATGGGGAGTTAGTGTTTTATGGGTATAGAGTTTCAACTGGGGGAGATGGAAAATTTCTGGAGATGGATGGTGGTGATGCTTTCATAACAATGTGAATGTCCTTAGTGCCACCGGACTGTACTTAAAAATGGTTAAAAGGGTCCATTTTATGTATATTTTGCCACAATTAAAAAATACGTGCATTTTTGCCTGTCTTCTTACAGATGAAACCTGGATTGGCATTTATACAGTCAAGGATTGTTATCCTGTCCAGGAAACATTCACCAAAAATTACAGTGTGATATTGTCCACGCGGTTTTTCGACATACAGCTGGGCATTAAAGACCCCTCGGTGTTTATCCCGCCAAGCACGTGCCAGACAGCCCAGCCAGAGAGGATGGGTGAGGACTGTTCCTGGTAAGCCTGTGAACACGGAAGGGACAGCATCAAACCTCAGATGCCAGCTGCCCCAGCTCAAACTGGATTTGAGACTTGAGAGATGAGAATCTTCATTGGAGATAAATGTTATAATTCTAGGAAGATAAACTTTGATGTGGTTTTTTTTGTATATATGGTTGTGACTACTTGGGCTGGGTTTACAAAAAGGAATGGAATGGAGAGTATGTAGTAGTATATGAAGAGATGGCTAACACAGGCACCCCAGATGTTTCCAAAGCTTGTCTGGGCGCTGTGCTTTCTGTGTGCAGGTGTACAGGAAGTGCGGTGGCATACACAGGGCGAGGGGAGGGTCAGCAGGGGCGAATGTGTTGTTACTGACATTACTGAGAATTGCTAGATCGCTGGCTCATGGTGATAAAAAGAGCAGAATGACTTTGGTCAGTTTTAGTGTTAATGTTTACGTTCTCTACAGACAATGACCCCCTTATTGCCTGCGCCAGGGTAGTGTCTCCTCCCACTGTTCTGTGCCTTCAGCACCTCCTTTTCCCCGACCCTGTGTTCCCTTGGCCACTGACACAGTGATCTCTTAAAATCCCTTCCGGCCTTAAGAGCTTTATGGCATGACCCAATGGATGTAAACATTTGGGGAGGAAATGAAAGGCTATAATACAACATAATGATTCCTCTAAGGATATACTTTAAACAGGAGGGTTTGGAAAATCTTAATGTCTGTTTCTGGGTAAGCACGAGCCATGTATGCTTCCTTTTTTCTATGCAAGAGTATTGATATATGTGCTGAATCATCACATAGTTGTCAAGAGACTTAGAGAGACAGGTAGCATTCTAGAAATAGCACCAAAGTGGGAGTCAGGAGACTATTGTTTCTGAAATCCAGGATGAGAATTCTCTTGTATTGGAACTCCTTTGATCCACTAGACATACTCTGCTTCCCCTCACCTCTGCATCGCTGGGGCAGTGTTTCACAGCCTCTTTGTCTAGCTGACTTCTGTTCGTCCTTCCTAGGTCAGCTCATGCATGGCCTTCAGAGGCTGCTCCCAAGCCTGGACTGGGTGCACCTCACAGTGAACATGCTAGTCTGAAAATGCTTACTAGGCTGTGTCTAAATTTCCTGCTTCCTGGACACTCTCACTCACTAGCCTGGCTGTGAGTGCCATGAGTACGGGTACCATGTTCCGTTTACTTTTATATGCCCAGCACCAAGTGCCTGGCACATGGTCAGTGCCCTAAATGTGTAGAGTGGAGAATGCTAGACTCCTGGTCGTTACTTACTCATCTGTAAAATGGGATTGGGTTTGCTGACCTCTAGGGAGACATCTAGTAATAAAATTTATCATTCTAGATTCCTTCTACTATTGTATTTTATTTGGCTATCTATCTATCCATCATCTATTACCAGGAGAAATGTGTGATGCCTATATGACGCTGAAAACAATCTGTATTACTCACAGTTTATCTATATTGTTTCAATAAACAAAATTAATTGCACTTCTAAGTGTTTTTTGATTTTTTTTGTAATAAATATGGGTTATCTTGGCTACAAAGGAGTTAAAATGCTTCTCTAATGAATAAAGTGCTTCCTGTGATCTACACCAAATTCACTATCCTTTCTCAAAAGGCTGCTCTTCCTCTTAAAGTCCAGGTGTCTGGTCAGCAGCCTCAGAGTCATTCCTGACCCGTATTTTTCTCCTTTAGTCCTCATAGGCAGTCATTGTCCTGAGTCCCATCAGAATAGTTCTTAAAGCTACTGCCTCTTGTCCAGCCCTTCAGCCATCACCTGGGTCCAGGCTCTTAGCATTGCTGGCCTTTGCAAAATCTTTATACCGTCTGTCCTTGTCCTTGTCCTAGAAGCCATCCTCTGTTCATTCATTCATTCATAAGCCAGTCCTGAACTTTTTGGCCAACCCAATACTATAAAATACTATAAAATGCAGAACTCTCTTCCAGGAAGAACAAAGTT
Source organism: Hippopotamus amphibius kiboko (assembly GCF_030028045.1). Classification (NCBI taxonomy): domain Eukaryota; kingdom Metazoa; phylum Chordata; class Mammalia; order Artiodactyla; family Hippopotamidae; genus Hippopotamus; species Hippopotamus amphibius. The sequence continues at coordinate 83,739,418 of NC_080189.1, read as the reverse complement.
TTGTAATAGCTAAATTGAAAACTTTTGATGAGAAGAAGACTAAGATAAAAGTTATTTCTGGGGACTTCCCAGGTTAACAATCTGCCTGCTATTGCGGGGGACATGGGTTCGAGCCCTGGTCTGGGAAGATCCCACAAGCCGTGGAGCAACTAAGCCCTGTGTGCCACAACTACTGAGCTTGCCTGCCACAACTACTGAAGCCTGTGCACCTAGAGCCCGTGTTCCGCAACAAGAGAAGCCACCACGATGAGAAGCCCTCGCACTGCAATGAAGAGTAGCCTTGCTCACCACAACTAGAGAAAACCTGAAGTGAAGACCCAACACAGCCAAAAATAAATAAAAATAAATCTAAAAGCTATTTCTGAAACATTCTGTAATCACATTAGTTGATTAGTCGGCATGTGTGATCAGCAGTTGCAATTTAGTATCTTTTTATCAGGGCCCTTTGCTTTTGTAAAACTTTTTGATTCTAAAGTGTTAAATGACCTTTCCTTAGTACTCTGGCCACTCTGAGGGCTTGGGGAAAATAAAGTGAAGACACAGACTGACCTGTCTTGCACGATCTTAGCAAATTTTAATGACCTATGGTGCACATTAGCATCACAGGAATGAGTAAAGTGGTGTTTCAAGCCCAACAAAGTGGTATATGCTTTTATGAAGTATCTTTTTGGTTAAACCTCCTTTACTTAACAACTCTCATAATTGCCTACCAAATCAGCAACCACACATGTTCTTATCATCATAACTCACACACATAAAAAGCAAACAATAGCCCTGCAAAAATTTCAGATGAACCCCAATACTTCTGGTAGCTTGGCATTAAGGATATTGCTTAGATCCTTATGTGTCTAATATCAAAAATATCATGATTATAGCAGTCCTATAAATTTGAGCTCAATCTATCTATATCCCAAACAGCAAAGATAACTGAAGAGTAAGAATAAGGATAAGGATAAAAGTAAGAATAAAAGAATAGGAGGAGGAGGAGGAAGAGGAGGAGGAGGAAGAGGAAGAGGAAGAGGAGGAAGAAGGGGAGGAGAAATCATTTGGTGTATCATCACAAATTCTCAATCCAAACTTATCAATGTGTATTGATAAATAAATGTTGAGAACAGTTAAAGTCCTACTAGAGCAGCACCTTAGAGATTTTCGGTTCAAATATCTCCCTTTGAAGTCACCCTAATACAGAGGATTTCCAAACTGAATGTTCTTCCCTAAGCCACTAACCAGTGCACCCTTCTATCAGAAATTCAGAATTTTCCATGCCTGTGAGTCTGTGCACCACGTAGTAGACGTTGCCATTTAATGAGAAAGGAAAACAGCCTGAATGAGAAAGCCTACTGATTTGGGGAATACTGCCTCAGCTCTTTCAGTTCACTAAATTCAAAATGACTTTTATCTACTCAGAACAGTTAAAGATCAGCATTCTAGTGTGTTCAAGCACGTGGCAATTGAACCTTGGAGGACACTTTTTAGTTTAACTTTGCATGGAAATTATATTATGTAGATAGTCCTTCTTGATAATGGGTTATCATACAATTGTGAAAACTCAAGAGTCTATATTTTACTCTTCCTAAACCCGTTACCTTCCCAATTCAGTCATGAGAACTTTGTATTTCCTGGTTCAAAGGTTAGAAAGAGGGGAAAACAATTTTCCTTCAGATGTTCAGATAGTTCAGATAATGCAACAATGACAGATTTTTTTTAATGGGATTTGAAGTGGGTGCTCCTGGAATGCAGATAAAGATTTCCCCGGACTCTTGCCGTATATAGTTATTCAGTATGACCAGTCTGTTCAAAAATAAACTGTTTAAACATTTTTCTATTTAGATAAATGCATATGTCTCCAGAAGAGTGTTAGTAGCAAATTTACTTAATGAAGTCAGATATATACATGGGCTAAATTTAATTGCTTCCAAAAGTGGAAATAAGGTTAAGCTCTGTGATTGAAAATATAAGACCAGTAAATACATAATGAATGGATAAAGGAGTTTTTTAGAGATTTAAGCCATGGAAAGAGAAGGTCTGCACATTCAGGGCTGAAAAACTGGAGAAATCATGAAGTCCTATTAAAGCAAGATTGCCACTGGAATGCTATCTCATCAAGATGCTCTTGGAATGGGGCTGAAGCGAGAGAACACTAGAATGTTCTCATTTTGTTTGAAGACAAAGTGGTTTAGCAGAAGGAGGTTGGTTTATGTGGAATTTAGTTAGGGAACCTAAGACCAAGGATTTGGCGCTATTTATCTAAGTGTGTGCAGGAGAGGAAATTATGGAATCTGGCAGATATCTGGAGAATGTTGGGGACAATTTTGAGATTAAAGTCATGTGTTGTTACTTTGGGCAAGATCCAGGAATACCCAGATTTTACTTCCCTTTCCCTGTCTGGGATCTATAGAGGAGCACACTCAGAAGAAAGAGCCAAGCAAACCATACCATTATTAGGCTGGGACTTTGGCCCCCAAGTACTTCTGTAGAACTCTGGTGAACTAGGCGAGATCAAGTGGAGGAAGTAGAAGCCAAAGAAGCCACAAACCAGAGCAGGGAAAATTACTAGGTGTGTCCACTCTACTACAAATCCCAGCTCAAGTAGATCTTATCACTCCCGGGTTAGCAAAAGGGCACACAGAGCAGCCCCTCTGGCACCAGAGGAAAGGAGCAAAGGTGCAGCAGATAGGTATTTGCCTCTGTGCTTAACACTGCCTTCCCTAGACCTTGGCTGTTCAGAGCAATGGACAGAAACACCCAAACCCAAGAAAAATATTTAACAAGGCCAGTGGGTCAGACAGAATTCAAGAAACTCTGTGGCTTAGAAGAATTATTCCTCCAGACTAGGTGGATTCCCTTCTGATTAGAAACTTTACTTCTCAAATAATTTGTTATCACAGGTAAATGTCCTAAATGGCATACTGAAGTACTCCATTCGCTGAAATGATTCAAAGCACCATTGCAGAATGATGCATTGTCATTCTGATTTATATGCCTGTCTCTTAACAAAGTTAAGTTGTTAGTATTTGTCAGTTTCTGAGAGAGATTATGGGATATAAAGGAAAGGACAAGGTCTTGAAATCATACATACTTGAATTCAAATGCTGACTTAGGGCACTTATTAACTTGGGCAAGTTATTGGAACTCTCTATGAGCCTAACTTTTCTCTACTTCCTACTAAAGGGTTTTGTTGGGATTAAATGAAACAGCATTTATAAAGTATATAGCCAATGACTTTGCAAGTAATAGGCACTCAAAATGTTAGATACTTCCTACTTTTGATTTCTTTCCCCTGATAGTCTGACCTTCATGGACCAACAAAATCAACCCTTTATGACTATGTAAATCTGTTAAGGATCTTATCTGGGTTATGGTGACCCATGAAGGCAGTGCGTTCTATGTGTTCACAGATCCATTAGCTGGCCTGCCCTCTGGGATACCTCTGTCTGTTCTCCATTGCTTCCCACCTGTAGGCAGAAATGTAACCACCCTTAGCCATACTCTAGTACCATCAGGGATAATATAAGCTTAGTTTTAAAAATAACAGCAACTTTCTCTTAATAAATGTGGCTCTCGTGGTTCTTGCCACTTTGCACAGAATACATTAAAGATAGAGAAGATTAAAACAGTATCAACTTCAATTTTAGAGGATAGAAACCAGTACTTACTTTGTGTCAGGGTCTCTGTTCAAGTTTAATACTGATTATTTCATTTAATCTCTACAACCTTTGAGCTAGAAACTCAAATTATTATTCCCATCTCATAAATGAGAATACTGAGTTTCATTTCTCATGCCCTTGACTTGAGAGGATAACTGCTAACAATTTTTAATTTCTATTTTACCTCTTAGGTATATGCTGTTGGCATATTACTTACAAAAGTCATGTGTATTAAATGAGGAAAAGACTAAATGAATACATTAAAACACAATTATCCACAACCAATTTTGAATATGAGCTGAATGTAAAACAGGGAACATCACCTCTCTTTGATTGACAGCAGTGCCTGTGGACTTCTGGGTTGTGGTGGCACTTTTTTATCTTTCCCCAAACTTCATGGTCAAATGTCTATTTAAACAAGCAAACAAACATATAAAGCCACAGTAATGCTGGAAACAAGAAGTATCCATCAGCATTTACCAACCTGCAAGAATGATCACTAACTAGCTGTCAGAGGGGTTAGCTGAGCAAGGTCTTTGACCATTCTGCTCCTAAGCTTTGAAAAGCAACAGGCAAGCAGGAGTAAGGTATGGAAACATTCCCTCCCACTATTACCGCTCTGCCAAAAACCTGGCCTGATCAGTCTGAAAGCTTGCAGGTATCTCCCCTAGTGGGAGAATATTTCTGGGGCAGCTAAAGCCATCCCTTTATCCTTGATTTTCACGCCACTCCTCAATAGCATTGCTCTCCTGAATTAATTCCAGGTAATACTATTTCTAGCAGCAGCCAAGAGTGAAACAGGACAGGCAGTAGGCCATTGTTAACAGTATGTGAAGTCCCCCAAAGAGAGAAAAGAGGCCTGGGATTGTGGTTTTCAGACTGAAGAAGCATCACCTGTCCAAATTCTCAGGAATCCATTAAATCATTATTTTACTAAGATGCTACTATGTGTAAGACTCTCTTCTAGGCACTGGGATACAGTGAAGGACAAGACATGCCAGGTCCTATCCTCAGGGAGCTTCTATTTTGGTGTTGGTGGGCAACCAGGCAACAGACAGACCATTGAAAAAGCCAGAAGGTGACAAGAACTATACAGAGAAAAAGGAGGGTGATGAAGTAGAGTCGATAAATAGCCACTTTAGATGGAGATGGCCGAAGATGGCTGGGGAAGGCCTCTCTGAGGAGGTGTCCTTTGACTAGAGACTTCAATGTCAAGAAGCAGGTAGCTATGATAAGATCCAGCATCAGTGTGCAGTGAGTTCATCTTGTGTGAGGAAAGATACAGGCAGGGCCTGTGAAGGGCAGGTGGGGCTCACCTTCCCCTGCCCGCAACACCTGTAAACTGAATGTGTCTACTCATTGGGGAGACTGGCCTCTTGCTACTCAGCTGAACATGTGTTTAGACAGAAGACACTTTGAAGGTAAATATTTTAAAAATCAATAGTTTAAAAATACTAGACATAATCAGAAATAAAATGAAAACAAAAATTAAAATCTCACTAGAACCAGGAAAACAAAGACTCCTGAATAACCCTTACAAGAAATTTGTGGAAACTATATTCTAAAAAAGATACATAAACTTCATAAATGTACAGTAGTATATAATGATTTTTAATCACTTCCTGAAATTACCTGTGGTCTATAGAGATAATTTTTTTTCCACTTAAAAATAGGGGTTGAAAATCTAATTCCAATCCCAAAATTGTTTCCTTGAAATCTGACAAAATAATTTTTAATTTTACCTTGGAAAAATAAATACTTGGGACTAGAGAAGAAAAGGAAGCACAGTTGTGGACTCTCCCTACGAGATGCTAGTTATAAAATGAAGTGTTAAATAAAAGTTGGACAGACTTTAGTTCACAGATAAATCATTGGGCACAATAGTCTTGAAAGAGACACACAAATTTAACATTTCAAAATGAAGCATCATGAATGAGCTCACGGGAAGGATGGGTTTTCTTACCCAAAAAGTATTGGGAAAATCATTCTTTTCTTTAAGAAACAAAATATAGTTGTAGTTTTACTCCTACCATGCACTGAAATAAATTGTAGTGCATTAAAAGACACCATAAAGAAGACAGCCCTCAGAATGGGAGAAAATATTTGCCAATGAAGCAACTGACAAAGGATTAATTTCCAAAATATACAAGCAGCTCATGCAGCTTAATACCAAAAAAGCAAATAACCCAATCCACAAATGGGCAGAAGACCTAAATAGATATTTCTCCAAAGAAGACATGCAGATGGCTAAAAAACACATGAGAAGATGCTCAACATCACTAATCATTAGAGAAATGCAAGTCAAAGCCACAATGAGGTATCACCTCACACCAGTTAAAATGGCCATCCTCAAAAAACCTAGAAACAATAAATGCTGGAAAGGGTGCGGAGAAAAGGGAACCCTCCTGCACTGTTGGTGGAAATGTAAGTTGGTGCAGCTACTATGGAAAGCAGTATGGAGGTTCCTTAAAAAGCTAAAAATGGAACTACCATATGACCCAGCAATCCCACTACTGGGCATATACCCTGAGAAAATCGTAATCTAAAAAGAAATAAGTACCACAATGTTCATTGCAGCACTATTTACAATAGTGGTGTAGGACATGGAAGCAACCTAAATGCCCATCGACAGATGAATGGATAAAGAAGATATGGCACATATATACAATGGAATATTACTCAGCCATGAAAAGGAATGAAATTGAGTTATTTGTAGTGAGGTGGATGGACTTAGAGTCTGTCATACAGAGCAAAGTAAGCCAGAAAGAAAAAAACAAATACCGTATGCTAACTCACATATACAGCATCTAAAAAAATGGTACAAATGAACCCAGTGACTGGGCAAGAATAAAGATGCAGATGTAGAGAACAGACTTGAGGACATGGGGTGGGAGGAGAAGGGGAAGCTGGGATGAAGTGAGAGATTAGCATTGACGTATATATGCTACCAAATGTAAAATAGATAGCTAGTGGGAAGCTGCTGCATAACACAGGGAGATCAACTTGATGATGGGTGATGACTTAGAGGGCTGGAATAGGGAGGGTGGGAAGGAGTCGTGGGAGGGAGGGGATATGGGGATATATGTATAAATACAGCTGATTCACTTTGTTGTACAGCAAAAACTGGCACAACAGTGTAAAGCAATTATATTCCAATAAAGAGCTTAAAAATAAATTAATTAAAAAAAAGAAAATAAGCAAAGGATACAAGTAGGTAATTCATAAGGGAAGAATGACAAATGGCTAATAAACATTTTAAAATGTCCAACTTCAGCAGTAATTGAAGACGTGCAAGTTAAGCAACATAATGCCATTTTCACCTTCTTTGATATGTAAATATTAAAAAGTTTATTATTCCCAGTGATGTTTGAGGGTTGATGATAAGATAAGGACTCTCATACATAGCTACTGACCTGTACTTTGGTGAATTTCTAGAAAGTGTTTGTGATATGAAATTGAAAGCCTTACAAAACTCTTATGCCACCCTCCCTCCACTCTCACCCCCAAGTTATTGAGATGAGCATTTAGCATTGCCAACTTTAAACATATTCCAACTAAATTCCTGCAGTCTGGCTGTGGCCATAGAACTCTTAGGTTTTCATGAATAATTTGACTGTTTCTTGGCATAGGCACCACATTATTTTTTAAGGAAAACACTGGTACTCCCTTGATTCACCTTTGAGAGTTGGTGCAATCTTTTTCTACCATCAATTTTCTATCTTTTATCAACGGTGTTAATTCAACTTGATGGGCTATTAAAATCTTGGAATCTTCCCTTTAATGGCAATGGAATCATTGGGTCCTCTTTTCTCCAAAACACAGATATTCAGGCAAAAACTCCCTCTGTCTTTCACAGAACTTTAGCCCAATTTGGGGTGGAGGGTTACAGCAGTGGTTCTCAAATTGTAGCATGAATTGGAATCACTGGAAAGAACTGATAAAACAGACTGCTGTTCCACACTGCAGTTTCAGTTTCAGTAGATCTGAGTCTGGGCATGAGAATATGCATTTCCAACATGTTCCGAGGTGATGCTGATGCTGTCAGAGAACCACTGGCCTAGAGGAAATCATTCCTAAGGTGATCAGGATAAGTAGTCATTTGACTTTTTTTTAGGGGGGGAGAGGTGGCAAAAACATGAGTTAAAAAGGGAAATTATGATGGGATGGTTTCAATCACATATCAGCCAGTGTATGAGAGATATTTTGGTGCCATCCTAATACCCCAGCCAGACTCTCATAGTCACATACTACTTTTAATATGAGACCAGTTCATGGTTTCCCAGCTAGACTATATTTTCCTCAAGAGCATGTCCCCATCTTCAACTTTTCTTGAATTCCCCATAGTTATTTGCACAGGTAAATAGTCAGAATAGATTTGCTAACTGAACTAAATTCACAGAACAACAAACTCTGAGAAGAGCCTATAGAAAGTTCTGGGCCCATAACCACAGCTAGAATTTAGGGTTTAGTGTGTAGGCCCATTAAGGAATGTCACAAAATCTTTATCTTTCCATTGTGCCAGTTGTAGCTGAGGATAAGCTGAATAAACTTTGAGGCTGAAGATTTTAATGACTGTAAAATTCTCTGGATGGGCTCTACTTCAGGATGCCAATAATAATGGCAGATAATCAGTTCATCCAGATCCTTAATGAAGCTGTGGGGAAACGAGAGGGGGTGTGAGAGACGCAAATAAAGGAATTAGCTCTTACTGGAAGACAATTTTTAAAAGCCAACATTTCTCATGTATCTACTTTGGAGGTTTTTTTTTTTTTTAAGGGAAGATTTCTTGGAATGAGCTGTTGAGGTTGCGTATTGCATGTTCTTTGTATTGTTCTTTTTTTTAGTATATTTATTTGGTTATATATATACACTTCTAGCCCAGAGACCTTGGGCAATAGCCTGTTTTGCTCTGATGATGGGACTTTGCGCTCTTTCCAGTTTGTAATAACAGTCATGGCTAACTTGTTTATGGCACCTACTAATCATAAGGCACTGTCCTAAGTATTTAACAAGCACTAATTCATTTAACTTAATGCAGTCCTATTAGATGAGTACTTTTATTACCTATCTTATAGTTAAGGACTTGGAAACACAGCAAGATTAAGTAGCTTGTCCAAGGTCACAGAGCCAGGAAGTGCTAGAGCTGGGCTTTACACACGTCAGGCTCTAACTGCAATGGGCTACAGGGAGCCAGCTGACATATGAAATTCTGGTCCAATCTATAGATCTTTCGGGGCTGCATTTTCCATAGCAGCCAAAAATGAGAATCATAATAATTACTTCACAGGTTTAATAGAGTAAAAGATAATATATGAGCCAAGAACTGCAATAGGTCCCTGATCATGGTGGGTGCCCAGCATATATGAGATTCTGTCATTAATGAGAAGAAATTCTCAGAACAAAGAGAGTATGCTTTCTTTGGTACCCACGTATCTCCCATGTATCTAGAGGTTCTGTCCTCATCCTCAGAGGCCCGGTATCAGGAGCTGAGAACAGCGTGAATGTGACCTTAACTCTCATGTCCCACAGCCTGCACGTTTGGAAGAGCTATCACTCACACCCACACATACCTTGACCAAGCCTCTAAAACTGCACTTGAAGGAGACAAGAGGGAAGCCCTCAAGTGAACTGAATTTCCTGGGATTTTTCCATGGTGATGAAGCAGGGTGATATTTTAAAGTATTACCACCCACAGGCCTCACAAAAGCTTGCAGGCTTTTTCAAAGCTGCAAAACAAAGAAGTATACGGCATAAATATTCAGATGCATGCTTCTGGGCTGAGTCTCTGCCATCTTATAGCAACCCCCAAAGGAGATAAGACTTCATGGGCTCCAAGTTGAGATGGAGGGTGGGCCTGCCAGGGCCATTGGCCAGCAGTCCACTGTTGAGTGCCTGGTGCCCTGGACTCTGCCTGCTACCCCTCCCTGATGTAGGGTAGGGATGTTTTTTGTTTGTTTGTTGTTTGTTTTCTTGTTTATCGCATGTTCATTCGTGGATTTATTAGGTAATGGAATAATAGGTTCACAGAATATTATAGTGTATGGAAGTCAACTGACTTCCCAAAGGAAGCCAAGGACAGCCTTCCTTCCACAGACCTGGAGACCTGCAGATCTTGTCTGAGGAGGGTAGGAGGAAAAAACCTTGCTCTCTGACCAAGGTGGACTGGGACAAATCTGTTGGAAACTTGTGTGTGACCCGGAGGACTCTGGGCTGAGCATCACTACAGGACTTGCCTCTGAGGAGTTCTCCCGAGATGTGGAATGAAAGGCATGGTGTTTGGAACACTGCACCTGACAGTACCAGGGCTCTACCAGTCTGGCCCGTATTACTGTTACGATATAAGAGCTGATGCTTCCTAGGGCATTATTGTAAGTGTATTGCATGAAAAGACTCATTTAGTCTTCATAATGGCCCTTCTTATCTCTCACAATAAGGCAACAGAGACTCAGAGAGATTGACTGGCTGGATTCCCACAGCCAGTAGCCCTCTCTCCCATACCACCTCCTCTGTTGCCAATCGTTATTGAGCTTCTCCTGCTCTCAGGGGGAAACCCAGTCTCCATCACACAGCTGCAGACAAGGCCCTTCATGACCTAGCTCCCGCATAGCCCTCAGGGTCATTAACTTTTCCCCCTTCCTATTCCACATTCAGATTGTGATGACCTGGGCTCAGGTCTTCAAATGTATTATATTTTCTGTTGCCTCATGACTTTTGCACATGTTTCCTCTGCCTGAAATCACCTCTCTCTCACTCCCTAAGCCAGGATAATCACTACTCAGACTTTGAGGTAAATTTACACCCAGTGGTTACCCCTCCTATTTGGTATATAGTTCACTCCTCTTTGCTTATCACACACATTTTACTTTATTGTATTGACTGATATAACTGCTAATTTCCGCCTCTAGATTCAAGGCTCCATGCGGCCAGACTTTGTCCATAGAACATGGAGTTCGCCATCGAGTGGGTCATCAAAAAATGTTTTTTGATGAATGAGAAATTGATTTTCCTTTGTTTTGCTGTCTCAGCCATACTACTGTTCCACCCCTGAACACCCTGTTTTAAAATGTCTGTTGATAATTATCAACACCAGTTTGACTTAATTAATCCTTTGCGGTCTCTATCCTTGCCAAACAAAAGTAAAAATCCTTCTATGCCAAAATCCTTAGTTTGAAAGAAATTATAATGCCAAACAATGAAAGAAAGCAGTTAAAAGAAATGGCCTTTAACTTTTTTTTTTTTTTATAGCTATTCTCCTGTTTCCCTCGAAGCCACTGACACATGCATAACCCTGGTCTCTCTGTAACCTCACAGCCCCGGAAACCACACATCATGTGCTTTGGATCTCACATATCACTCATGCTCAGAGGCAGGGTAAGCATGGAAAAAGCTTTGGTTTTAGGGTAAAGCAAACTCAGGTCATATTCCCAGCACAATCACTCTCTAGATATGTGAATTTGTGCATGAAGTTAAATCTCTCAGGGTCTCAATTTCCTCTTCTCTGAAATGGGGGTGCTAATATCTACCTCATGGAGTGATTATGAGGGTTCAAGGAAATAATAAATGTCAAGTATCTAATGAAGGGCCAAACTTGTAGCAAACAGTAGCTGCTGCCAATTTTCTTCTCTCTCTTCTTTCTTTGCCTTATCCCACGGTATTTTGGCCTGGGAATATTATAGCGTCTATGTAGGAATTATTAACTGGGCTTCAGCAGCTCTGTGAACACCCTGAAATTACATGAAGAGCTGTGTATGTTCATAAGGGTGTTTATTTGTAGAGAAAGTATCTGTATTAGTTTCCCGAGGCTGCCTCAACAAAGGACCACAAACTTGGTAGTTTACACAATAGAAATGTATGACCTCACAGATCTGGAGGCTAGAAGTCTGAAATCAAGGTGTCAGCAGGGTTGGTTCCTTCTGCAGCCTGTGAGGGAGAATCTGTTCCAAGCGTCTCTCCAGCTTCTGGTGGTCTCAGGCACTCCTTAGCTTTAGAATGCATTCTCGTGGTGTTTTCACATTGTCTTCCACTATACATGTCTCTGTGTCCAGTTTTCCCTTTTGTATAAGGATATCAGTTATATTAGCTTAGGGCTCACTCTAATGACCTCACCTTGAACTTGATCATCTGCAAAGACTGTATTTCCAAATCAGATCACATTCCCAGGATCTGGGGGTTAAGATTCCAATATATCTCTTTGGAGGGGACACAATTCATTCATAACAATATCCATAGCTTTCATTCGATTCTTAAAGGAGTCACAGCCCTTCCAAGGATTAAAAACTAGTGGCTGGAAAACCTGCCTCATGGCTTGTCTTATATAAACCTAGTCAGCACGTTTGCAGACTTGAGATGTACCGAGGGTGTATCTTGAGTGCCAAATCATGGAGAAACACCAGGGTGATTTTGATGGGGTTGTTTAGGCATATGTTAATGGACAGAGAGTACAGAAAGTCTCTTTCTACACCAGACTTGATTCTGGTTGGCAACCATTGCTGTTTGGTTAAAATCCTAATGGCTCTGTTAAGAATTCCTTGAGTCCCACTCATAAAGTTTACATTTTAGTGGGTGAGACATTTTCATCAAATAACAAATGAACATATAATTATAATTTGAGATTAGTGCTAGGATAGAAAGAAATATGATTCTATAAAAGCATGTAATTAAGGAATTTGACTTGGCCTGAATTGGTTAGGGAAGGCTTCACTGAGGAAATGAGTCTTCGTCTGAGATTGGAAAGACAAATTCAAGTGCACCTAAGCAGAAGAGTATTCCAAGCAAAGAAACAGCACATACAGATGTCCTGTGGTAGGAGGGAACATGGTACCCTAGAGGAACTAAGAGAAAGCCAGTGAGGCTGGAGCAGTAATTTGGAGGTGGGAGAATGAGAGAATGGTGTGAGGTGAAGCTAAAGGACATTTGGACATTGTGAAGAATTTGGGATCTCATCCTAGGAGAAATGGGAAACCACTGAAAGACTTCTCCATTTTAACATGTATTTCAATGCATGCTCTTAGCCCTACCTCTCTTGACTTTTTGAAATTCTTAGCTCTCATTCTTTATTCTTTATTATTCTGGCTATGCCTTTTCAATTTCATTCTTTTTTCTGCCTGTTTCTTAAATGTTGCTTTCCACGTTCTTCCTGAGTGATCTCATCCTATTGCATCGTTTCAGCTACCACCCTTCTGCAGATAGATACCTCCAAAAATTTTTTTCTGGGCTGCAGTTGCTTTTCCCCATCTGCTTAAGAAATAAACACTGCACAATGTTGATCACATGAATATCAATATGGTCTGCCTGAACTCTGCTTTGGAACTCTATGGGTAGCTTCGTTTTAGAGGATGTTACCAAATTCGTGTCATTTGGACTAGTAACACAGATTTGCCACAAGGCAAAGGAGAATGAATCGCCCTTACGGAGGCCTGAACAGGAACTGCTGGGGTGCTCTCAGCAAGGTGTCCCAGTCAGCAGTGGAAACAGCTGACAGATAGTTTGCCCTTGTGCTTTCTCCTGATACATAAAACACATGCTTTGAGTTTGCTGAGGTTTCTGCTCATCTTCCCTGAGGGACCCTGACTCAGGGTTACAATCACCCTCTGCTTACGTCCATGTGGGCATATAGCCTCACCCTAGCTGAGAGGGTGTGGGAGGAAGCCAGTGGATTAATGCATTTGAAGGTCACTGTGGCAAGGTCTACGTGAGCACTGAAAATCAGACTGAACTGGAGGTCGTGGTAGGTCTGATGCTTAGGGAGTGATGCTCTAAAGTAACTACTGTGGAAGAGAATCAGGAGGAATAGGGGAAGAAGGGGAGAGAGAAAGAAGGGAAGAAAGGAGGGAGGGAGGAAAAAACTCAAACCAGTATTTACTAAACACTGCAAGATTTACTTTCATAGATACACTTTATCCTCACAAGCGGCCTGGCAAGGTGGGTATTTTGGGCTGGGAATCGATCATTTTTCTTTCGTAGTTGATGTTCTTTCAACTGTACTACAAAGCCTAGATCATGGGTTTGGTGAGCTAAACTGAACTTTGCGTCATGTTGGTTTCTCTCACGCCCATGAAGACTCAGCTACCACTGAGTTCTCTGAGCTCTTTCCATGAAATGTCTTGTCCTGAACCTATACATTTAAGTTGAACCCAGTCAGCCAGAAACCCAAACCACATGGCTGACAGCAAGTACTGGCAAGCCAGGCAGCCCATAGTTCAATCACCTCTGTCCTAGTTCCTAAATCTTCCCGATTTTATGGCAGTTTCCTGACTACTAGTCTATGTTTTTCCTCCTGATTCAGTTCATGCTCTCTGACACCTGACCTTTTTTTTTTAACTGGCTTTAATTCAGTACTTATTAAGGATTTGCCTGCTGGGCCCCTTGTTGGTCATACTGAACTTATTTTAGGACCATGGGTACTTCACGATTCTACGCAAATGCAACATTCTCATACTCGTCTACCTAATTGATATGCCACGTGCTCCAGTGCTGAACCCTTCCAGTGCAGGTGAGAACTCAGAGAGAGCTACGTAGGGAAGAACTGACTATGAGAAGGGCCAATGGGCGCATCCTACAACAGCTTCCTGAAATGATTTGTACCCACCCCCACGCCCATGGCAGAAATGTTATAATTAAGAAATTGAAGGAAGTTTGTCCAGCAAGAATTACTGTTCTACTCATCATTAGCGGAATATATCGGGCAAGTGCTCATTCAACCAAACCCCAGTACATTGGGCAAATTCCTTTCTGTTCAATTCAAACTCATCATTCTATCCTTGGGGACTCTAAAAGATTTTGTACAAAATCCATTAGCATATACAGTAATCACTCTCCAATGGTGAGTTCCTGTGTAGGGTAATCTCTATACATGTGTCTCTATTTCTGGGTTTTTTTTTCCCCTCAGTGTTCAGAGTTTTGCTGCTAATACCTGTGCACTGAATTCTTGGAAGGGTTTACATTCTCCCAGTCACCTTCAGCCATGACATCCAGACACTGCTGAATCACTCCTTGCTCCCCACTTGCTGCTATTTCTAAGTATCCACATCTTGGCACTGATTGAGACATTGATCCAACCCTTTTCTATTATTTCCACAAGCAAATAAACAAGAAAATTATTCAAGGTCTTTGCTGCAGTTGTAAACAGATGCAAGGAGTTTACAGACAGCAGGGGATGCATCCTAAGACTGAACCTGAAAACTCTTCAAGATCCTCTTGAAAGTTGCCCTGCGATGCTTGGCCAACTCTTTCAATAATTCTCTCTGCTCTTTTCCCCTCTCTTCAGTTCCCACATCCGTGTCCTTTACTAATTGAGAGCTGTTGAGCTCTTTCTTTTAGTTCCTTTCCCTTCCTAACCAAGGCTCTCAGTGACTCAGCTATTCCAAGTGGTTTGTCCAGGTATTTTGCTAAATTAAGGCAGCTGTTTCCATAAGAGCTAGCAACTAAGATGATAATATTTTTTAACAGAACATAAACACAGAGCATTTCTTATTACTAGAGGAGTCGTACACCCACATGGACATAAACATAAAACTAGCAATGGCAGCTCTCTTTTACCCAACTCTGCAGGTGTTTTTGCCCTTTTTTAAGAAAAGAGATATATTTCAGTCTGGTATTCACAGTCACCTCAGCAGAAGCATATTTAAATCACTCTATATCTATTTCTAGGCAGCACAAGAAGGAGCAGAATGGGGCAAATGAGAAGCCCCAGGACACGCCCCTGATACAGACTTTGGGATGTTGTCTGCATGGGAGTCTCACATCTTTTAGGTTTCAGTGGTGAACTGGAACATGTCCTGATTGTCAAAACTTCAATGTCATCCAGGTCTCTAAAAATCAGGCAGGAAGGTGAATTCCCTTGCCTGACAGACAAAACCAAGTCAACCAGTTATTAAGTTTATCTGTTTTTGTTTTTTTTTTTCACTCTTTACACCAACCAACATTCAAGGCACTCTGTGTCTCTGGAAACACAGTGGAACCTAGTCAGAGAGAGTATGAACTTGGCGTCTGTAAGTTGGAAAAGCAGTGAACATTTTATTTTGGTCATGGTAAATAATAAAAATATACAGGCTTCCCAAGGCAATAGAAATAAAAGCAAAAATAAACACAATGGACCTAATGAAACTTACAGGCTTTTGTACAGCAAAGGAAACCATAAGCAAAATGAAAAACAACCTATAGACTGGGAGAAAATATTTGCAAATGATGCGACCGACAAGAGCTTAATTTCCAAAGTATACAAACAGCTCTCATGTAACTCAATAATAAAAAACCAAACAACCCAATTGAAAAATCGGCAGAAGACCTCAATAGACATTTCTCCAAAGAAGACACACAGATGGCAAATAGGCACAGGAAAATATGCTCAACATCACTAATTATTAGAGAAATGCAAATCAAAACTACAATGAGGTACCACCTCACATCGGTCATTAAAAAGCCCACAACTTACAAACACTGGAGAGGATGTGGAGAAAAGAGAACCTACACTGTTGGTAGGAATGTAGGCTGGTGCAGCCACTATGGAAAACAGCATGGAAGAAGTTCCTCAAAAAACTAAAAATAGAGCTGCCATATGATCCTGCAATCCCACTCCTGGGCATATATTCAGACAAAACTATAATTTGAAAAGATACATGCACCCCAGTTGTTCATAACAGCACTATTCACAATATCCAAGACATGGAAATGACTTAAATATCCACTGACAGATGAATGGATAAAGAAGATGTGGTACATATATACAATGGAACATTATGCAGCCTTAAAAAAGAATGAAATAATGCCATTTGCAGCAACGTGGACCTAGATTATCATGCTAAGTGAAATGTCAGAAAGAGAAAGACAAATATCACGTGATATCACTTATGTGTGGAATCTAAAATGCGACACAAGTGAACTTATCTATGAAACAGAAACAGACTTTTAGATATAGAAAACAGACTTACGGTTGCCAAAGGAGATGGAGGGTTGGGGAGGAAAGGATTGGGAGTATAAGATTAGCAGATGCAAGCTATCATATATGGAATGGATAAACAACAAGGTCTTACTGTATAGCACAGGGAACTATATTCAATATCCCGTGATAAACTATAATGGAAAAGAATATAAAAAAGAATGTATATATGTATATGTGTAACTGAACCATTTTGCTATACAATAGAAATCAACACAACATTGTAAATCAACTATATTTCAATAAAATAAATTAAAAAATATATACATATATGTGTGCCTATGTATGTATACATACATACATATACATATGTATATATATACACATACACACATACATACAAGCTTTAATAGACTTGTGTGTTACTTTAGACATCTACCTGGTTTATGCCTGTCAGAGCTTAAATATCTCAACTTAAAATTTTCTCCCTTGAGTGTTTTGAGATATTTGACCTTTAGGGCTAATGAGGGGCTGCTGCACCTTTCTGAATTGTGATTATCTCCAAGTCTACCCTACTCTCTACTGGGAGTTCCTTTAAGTGCTAATAAATGTAGACTGAATGAATGCTTGAATAAACAAATGAACTTGAGAAAGAGAGAAAGAAAATGGAGGGAAAAGAGATAGAAAGAGATAAGGGATATAGGAAGGAGGAAGAGAGAGAGAGTTATTTGAGAAATTCTTTTACTTAAAACAACACTGTCTAGAATGGTCAGTATCATCCAAAAAAAATGTGTTATTTAAGTGGAATCCTCAACCCATCAGTAATGAAAAACAGTTATTATATTCAGGATGAGACTCCAAATTATAAATTTGCTTGACATATTTTATTGACTGTTAGATTAATAGCAGAAGTAGCTTTTCTGGTTAAGTCTTGAAAAAAAGTCTGAGAAACTCTTTAAAAAACAAATATCAGTATTTATTGTTCATTCAAGACCTGTGCCCATATGTTTTGCTTTTTGTAGAAAAGGTAAAAATGATTCTGGATTATGCCACTTCCTGTTTCCATGACAGCACCACCTCAAAGTTCTCACAGTACAGTAATATTTTAAATATTCATTGATCAAATACTGTTTTATCTAAAACTAAACTAGAAAATATTTAAGAAGAAAAAAGCCGACTGATGGTTTTATCGTCATCATTTTCTTTTCCTTCTTTTCTTCAAAACTACCAATTAGCATAAGTATAAAAGAACCACTACCTAACCACTGGCTTTAATTCAAGGAAGACAGAAATTTCAGCTCATAAACCCCAAAGTGGTGAAGCCAGTGATTCAATAAAGAAAAGGAAAATAATATTCTTATAGAGAAAAATTTACCTTCTTATGTGGAATCAATTTTCAATTTTAAGCTGCTCTGAGCAGCTTGGATAGTGACCAAGAGAACAGATTTCTCAAGTAGCTTCTAGAAGAGCAGTTGCTAGGTGCTTTCTCATTCTTCCCCGCTCTGAAGTTGTACTGGTGTGGTCACAGTGGAAGTGAGGCCTATGGCTGGTTCAGAGTTGTGTGACCTTAGCCCTGTTGGAGCTGAGACAAGGACTGAGAGGCATGGCTGGGGGCCTCTGAGCTCGGGCCACAGAAATGGCTGATCATCATGTGCAGGGCTTTCTCTCTGGCTCTGTTTTATGCACATTTTAGGACAGATAGAAGCAATATTTAGGATGCTGGAGGAGGACTATGGGATACAGGTTGTCAAATCTCATAGAGGCATATCACTAAATTTTCATTTCAGAACAGCTGCAACAGCAACAATTTATGCAGCAAGTACCCGTTTCTGGAGCTTTGACTTTGACTCATGTATGTTTGCCAAGAGTCTTATATGCATCACTATATTCAATGATCCTTCTTGTACCAGGAAAGCACTATTTTCTGTTGTTTTTTCAAAGTTAAAAAACAAAAAATTTCTTGACGTATATTTGACTTGCAATATTATATTAGTTTCAGATGTACAACATAGTGATTCAATATTTTTATAGGTTATGCACTATACAAAGTTATAGTATTATTGACTATATTCCCTGTCTGTACAATATATCCCTGTGACTTATTTATTTTATAACTGGTAGTTTGTACCTCTTAATCTCCTGCACCTATTTTAACCATCCCCCTCCTCTCTGCCAACTACTAGTCTGCTCTCTGTGAGTCTGTTTCTGTTTTGTTATATTTGATCTTTTGTTTTGTTTTGTTTTTGATTCCACATGTAAGTGAAAATGTACAGTATTTGTCTTTCTCAGTCTGACTTATTTAACTTAGCATAATATCCTCCAGGTCCATCCATGTTGTTGCAGATGGCAATAGTTCGTTCCTTTTTAATGGCTAACAGTCCATTGTAAAGATACCACGTCTTCTTTATCCATTCATCTGTTGATGGACACAGGTTGGAAAGCACTCTTATTATCACATTCTATTGTACAGAAGAGGAATCTGAAGCTTACATAGGTAAATTAACATGCACAAGTTCAATAGGGCATGGCCAAAGCAGAGCTGTTATATGAAGTCAGGCTGTCTGATTTAAAAACTTTCATTTTAAACTGCTGTGTAATATGTATTTTTTTAAAGAGAAAAATTTTTAAAATCAGGTGTGAACGTATAAATCTTTTTATCCATAACATTTAAAGTTTTGCCCATTGTGTTTGAGTTGTGCTCTAGCTTAGAATCACCAACACTGGTTGCCAAGGATGGCCCTCCAGCTACCTTTTCAGTCCTATCTGTAGCCACTCTCCACCCTTAGTACAATACAACCACCCTCAACTGTTCCTATTCCAAGAATATACTTTGTGCCTTTGTTTAAACTGTACCATTTGCCTTAAATGTCCTTATTCTTCTTTTTCTAGCAGCCAAAAATCCTGTTCACTCCTCAAGAGTATAGCACAATAGTCACTTTCACTCAGGAACTGGCATGAGATTGAAGTATCATTATTGAATTGCATTGTGAGCATAGCATGTGTTTTGGTGAAATTGATACTGGTTGGAGTGAAGTTGTACTGGTTTAGGGAGTCCTAGTGTTTGCCAAATGACAGCAGACAATTCTGATTTTCTGTATCCACTGTGATTCTCCAGAAACAGGAGAGGATTTCTCTCTAGAACAGGGAGAGGCAGGGCTACAAAAGCTGTAGTGGTGCTATTCCTGTATATTCAAGAGAAAAATTCAACCATGAAGGAGGCTGACATGTTCTTACACATAAATGGGAAAAGTAGTATGTCCAACAGGTCTTTGATCCCTCATGAAATTGTTTATACTCTGCTCCTTGTTTTGTAGTTAAGGTTTATTAGAATGACCTCACTGATGGTATATTGAATTTCTATGCCTTTTGCAAGGAAATGTGATAAGCATATATATGCACTTGTTTTTTAAATTGTTGTTGGTTATCACACTGGACAGCTTCTGTGCAGTAATAAACAATCCCTCAAATCCCACTGACTTAAACAAAAAAACATGTAACTGGCCGCTCGCATTTACACATTAGCAGCTACTCACTATCTAGGTAGTTCTGCTCCACCAGCCCCTCATTCTGGGCATTAGGCTGAAACAGCAGCCCCTACTGTTCTTGTGGCAGTGGGAAAGGAGCACGAGAATGGGAAAACAACTGATGGCCCCTAAAACTTCTGCTTGGGAGTGGGTATGCCACACACACTCACCTACCACTGACCACTGACCAAATCAAGTCACATGGCTGAGCCTGATGCCTGTGGAGCCACCCCCCACCTCGTGGAGGCACTGCCAGTCAAAACTGCAGAGGGTGGGGATGTACGATCTTCTTAAAAGAGTGGTTGTTAGTAGTTATACAGCTGCCAAAGTTACTTAGATATTACTCATAACGTGTGTGATATCATCACTGATTGTTATGCACTGAATTATGTCCCCTCAAAGTTGATATGCTGAAGTTCTAACCCCCCAGTAACTAAGAATGTGATGTGATGTATTTTGAGAGATGGTCTTCAAAGAGACAATTAAGGTTAAGTGAGTTCATTGAGGTGGGATCTAATCCAATATGACTGGTGTTCTTATAAGAATAGGAGATTAGGACACAGACAGACACAGAAGGAAGACCATGTGAAGGAACGGAGAAGATGACCATCTACAAGCCAACGAGGGAGGCCTTGGAATGAAACCAGCCTTTCCAACACCTTGCTCTTGGACATCTAGCCTCCAGAATTGTGAGAAAATAAATTTCTGTTTTTAAGTCACCCACACTGTGATGCTTTGTTATAGCATCCCTAGCAAACTAATGCACTGATAAACAAATCAGCAGAGTTGATGATATTGATATTTCTACCTTTCACTTTATTCAATTAACCCCCATAATAATAATAATCCCTAACAAACATGAAGCATTTGCTATGTATTAAGTACAGAATTAAGCATTCTACACACATTGTCTACCTTATTCTCTCAGGATACTTCTATGATGCAGGTACTAATATGATCCACATTTTGTATATGACAGGGTTTGAGAAACTTGTGCCAGTTTATCAACAACTTGAGAGCTGTGATCTGATCCTAGGTCATCTGGTTACAGAACCAGCTTTCCACTATTGCCATCAAGTGATGTTAGGACATTTCATAGTGTTTATTAATCTCAGGAAAGCTAAAAGAATATAAAATGAGTGAGCCATGATGCCTCTCTTGAGGAGTTTGCAATCCAGTTAACAAAACAAGAGAAGCAATAACTGTAATCCTAAGGAGGAGAAGATAAGTGTCATGTAAAAGTTCTTGTCCAGAATTATTATTTATAACTTGGATGAAGAAACTGATGGCAGGATAATACATGTTGCTGATGATACAATTGGAAGAGGCAGCATATTCCTTGGAAAATAGACTCAAACTTTTACAAGGAAGATAAGAGAAAACCATCCTGTCAGGGGAGAATGATTGGCCAAATCTAAAGAAATGAGGTACAGTGAATAATAAAATGAACTTCTCCTAAGTCCAAAAAATAGCTGGATCAGAACAACAAAAAATGGATGCAGACTGTTATGTGAACAAAGCTTCATTTGTCAGCTGTGTCAATCATTGTCGACAAGTCATTCAGCAAATGTTTACAGAATGTCTCCTCTGCCTCAGGCACTGCACTTGGAGCAGAGATAGAAAGATGACCAAGGCAATGCTCTCAAGACGCCCTCAGCCTGGTAGAGAGATAGCAATGTAAGTACATCATTATAAAAGAATTTGGTAGATGCTTTAAATTAGTCTGAATGAAGCACGTTTGGTATACAGCAGACCTTTACACAGGATCTGGGGAGAAAAGCAGAGAAGACACTTGAAGTTGCCATGGGAAGAAGGGGCTTGAAGAGAAGCGAGTTCATGATGTTCTAAGAGAAAGGACCAGAAAGTAAAAATTGAACAGTATTAAAAAGCTCAGGTCTATTTGGCATGGCAGAGATACACTTTTAATCACACGCAGAGGTGGGCTGGGGCTGGATTTTGAAGGGCAGTGCAGTCAATGCTACAAAGTTTGACCTTTCTCTTGTATGTAACAACAGGGTAATGAAACTTTCTAGAGTAGCCACATGAAAACATTTGATTTTTGGAAGGTGATTATTGTAAACAATCTAGAGAAAAGATTGGAGGGTATAGAAAATAGTTCCAGAGAGATCAGTGAAGTGGTGGTTGTAATTGTCCGAGCAAGAAAAGCTAAAGACTGACCTAAGCACATTCTACTAATATTCATGCTGATGTAACAGGACTGAGTCTCTCCACCATTCTGGCTCAAACTGAAGTTTTGAGCTGTTTTTGTTTTTTCTAACACAAGACAAGTTCAGGTGCTGGTTCCTTCTATACCACCACACTCCCTTCAGATGTCCAGGTCTCTGCCTTCTTTTAAGGAGTCTTAAAAAGTTCTAGCTAATAAAAAGAAATGCAGGGACTCCCCTGGCTGTCCAGTGGTTAGGACTCTGTGCTTCCACTGCAGGGGACACAGGTTTGATCCCTGGTTGGGGAACATACCTCGTGGTGCGCCCCTCCCCAAAAAAAAGAAAAACAAAAAGAAAAAGAAAAAGAAAGAAGATTTTAAATGGGCTGAGTGAAATCTCAGGATATACATGCGATATTCCTACAGGGATGTACTTGGGTCGGGGGTGAGGTGCAAACAACTCTCAGAGGAAGAGCTTCACTAGAAGGCAGCAAGAGACACACAAACAATGCTCCTGGGCAGGATGACATGCGGGCTCTGTTGAATGGAGATGGACAGCTCTCAGCATCGGCTTGGCTCCATCACCTGTCCCTGGATTGGCCATAATTGTCTTTCTTTGGGTAGAGACTAGGTGCTTTCTAAAAATGATCTCTGATCTCCTCCTAGCGAACCCTCCAGGTTGTCCAGAAGGTCACCGTGACCTCCATCCTTGTCAGGTTATCTATCTTCCTATTGATTCCCTGGAAAACTGCAGTCTTTATTATTTGTAGGCTGATTTTATATATTGATCTTTCAAACCTTTCTCTTTTGGTTTTCAAAAATTATTATCACAAAAAAACTTGTTTCTTATAAAACAAGAGCTTTCAAAACTATCATATTTTATATGAACTTCAAAAAAATTGACTTCTTTTCTTTGTGTGCATGCTAAATTATTCTTAAACTCCCCTCTTCTCATTCCCCTTAAACTAAAGGGTATCTCTAAGGTCTGCATCCCTATATGGGGACATACATGATCAGGCAAGTACGGGGGGAAAAGCATATTAATTGATTTTTTCCGAAGTAAATTTTTATTAAAATAAATTTTAAATCTAGCTAAAATGTATGAAATCCTGGGAGAAAAATTTCCTAAAGTTGGCTCAAGAAGAAACAGAAAATAGAATAGGCTAATAACCATAGAAAACAAATTGCAAAAGATGTCAACATAGTAAACTAGCTCACAAGAGGATGCCAAGTTTTATGTGTGATGCATCAAAGGATCATATATAATTCCTAGAATTTAAAAAATGCCCCTAAGCATTGGTTTTCAAAATATCTAGGCACAAAAATCATTTGAGGAGTTAGTAAACACCCTTATCTTCTCTTAATACTTTGATGCAGTAGTTATGGGATGGGATCCAAGAATCTGAATTTTAAGCAAACAGATGTTTGGAAAACTATGCTATTCTTTGAGAAACCTGTTTAAAGCCATGGTCTTTAATATGAAGTTTGCATGAAAAATCCAATAGAGTGAGGAAAAAGATAGAACTTTCATTTATGTTTTTTTTTTTCCTAACAAAAGAAAAACATTTTACTTCAATTTTTTTTTTAAACTGATCGATCTGCTCCCCTCTCTGAGTCTGTATGTCAGGTGGCCAAGCTGAACACATAGCCCAGCAGAGAAAGGTCCTGGGAGAACAGCACAGTGTCACCTGGTCCTCTCATGGTCGCGTTTGACCTTATACACTGCACTGCAATTTTCCTTAGTTATATCTTACAGTTGTCACTAAATGAATCTCTACAAAATGGACAAGTGGCATGATTATATTCTTGAATAGAAGCAACATATTGGAGAGAACACTCCTAATAAGATAATACTTTTCCTATTCATACATAAAGAAAAGACTACATCAATCACATTACAGAGAAAAAACAAAGACGATTTAATCAGATGTGAAAAACATCAGCCCAAATAATGTTAATGTGATCAAAAGTGGCATTGGAGACTTTGAACCTATACACAGTATCAACAACAACAAACTTATTCTAAGTGTACATTGTGCCTGTGTGTTACTTAATAAAAGGATTAGAGCAGGATCAATAGCATTTAAAAGCTAAGCACCCAGAATATTATTAACAATTTTAGTCATATGTATACATCTGGAATACAAATACTGGAAGAAAGTATGGAAGTTTCTCAGAAAAACTAAAAATAGAACTACCATATGGTCCAGCATTTCCACTCCTGGGTATATATCTGAAAAAACAAAAACATTCATTCTAAAAGATACATGCCCCCCAATGTTTGTAGCGGCATTATTTACAATAGTCAAGATATGGAAGCAACCTAAGTGTCCATCAACAGATGAATGGATAAAGGATATGTGAGATGTATATCACACACATACACAGACACACACAATGGAATACTACTCAGCCATAAAAAGAGTGAAATCTTGCCATTTGCAACAACATGGGTGGACTTGAAAGGTATTATGCGAAGTGAAATGTCAGACAAAGACAGATATTGTATGATATCACTTATATGTGGGATCTAAAAAAATAAAACAAACTAGTAAATATAACAACAAAAAAGGCAGCCTCAGATCTAGAGAACAAACTAGTGGTGACCAGTGGGGAGAGGGAAAGGGAAAGGGGCAATACAGGGGGAGGGGATTAAGAGGTACAAACTATTATAAATAAAATAAGCTACAAAGGTATATTGTACCACACGCTGAAATAGCCAGTATTTGATAATAACTATTAATGGAGTATGACCTTTAAAAATTGTGAATCACTATACTGTACTTATATAACATTGTACAGCTTCAATAAAAAAATAAGCTCTTAAATTTTTTTTAAAAAGTACATATACTGTGGTTATATTCTAACACCAATTTTGCTGATATGTGTGTATCATCAAAAATATTAGACCTCTTCTTCAAGCATGGTTCCTGGACAGGCACCGGTCGTGAACCATTTGTCACAGGTCCACGATAAGTGTGGCAATTGAGAGTCAGTATTTTAAAACTTTTATAGTAATTTGACAGAATTATTTTGTCTATTAAATCTAATAATGAAGAAATTTAACTTGTATTTTTATTGTTTTTTTAAATTTCATTTTTCTCTTAATTTCTTTTTATTTTGTTTTAACAAAGTAGCAATAAATGATGAGTTGGAAATGAAGAAAAAAGGTCTCTAACCACAGGTCATTTGAAAATCACTGTTCCAGAGCACAGAAGAACATGTAAACTATTCTAATTTATTCTATAAAATCCTGGTACTAAAATCTCACAAATATCCCACAAAAAGAAGTCTATAAACTAATCCCAATTATGTTATATGTAAAATATTAGGAAATCAAACCAGCTTCAAATTAAAATAATAATATGCCCTAAGTAGAATTTTTATTTTTCCCCTTTAACTTTTAAACTATACAGTTCAATATTACAAAATCTATCAATATGTGTTATTATGGTAATAGTTTTTAAGGATAGTAACATAAATATCTTTTTTTTTGGGGGGGTACACCAAGTTCAATCAACTGTTTTTATACACATATCCCCGTATTCCCTCCTTTCCTTGACTCCCCCGCCTTGAGTCCCCCCCACCCTTCCTGCCCCAGTCCTCTAAGGCATCTTCCATCCTCGAGTTGGACTCCCTTTGTTATACAACAACTTCCCACTGACTATTTATTTTACAGTTGGTAGTATATATATATGTCTGTGCTACTCTGTCGCTTCGTCTCAGCTTCCCCTTCACACCCCGCCCCCTCCCATACCTCGAGTTCTCCAGTCCATTCTCTGTATCTGCGTCCTTGTTCTTGTCACTGAGTTCATCAGTACCATTTTTAGATTCCGTATATGTGAGTTAGCATACAATATTTGTCCTTCTCTTTCTGACTTACTTCACTATGTATGACAGATTGTAGTTCTATCCACCTCATTACATATAGCTCCATCTCATCCCTTTTTATAGCTGAGTAATATTCCATTGTGTATATATGCCACATCTTCTTTATCCATTCATTTGTTGATGGGCATTTAGGTTGCTTCCATGTCCTGGCTATTGTAAAGAGTGCTGCAATAAACATTATGGTACAAGTTTCTTTTGGGATTATGGTTTTCTTTGGGTATATGCCCAGGAGTGGGATTACTGGATCATATGGTAGTTCTATTTGTAGTTTTTTAAGGAACCTCCAAATTGTTTTCCATAGTGGCTGTACCAACTTACAGTCCCACCAACAGTGCAGGAGCATTCCCTTTTCTCCACACTCTCTCCAACATTTGTTGTTTCCAGATTTTGTGATGATGGCCATTCTGATTGGTGTGAGGTGATACCTCATTGTGGCTTTGACTTGCATTTCTCTGATGATGAGTGATGTTGAGCATCTTTTCATGTGTTTGTTGGCCATCTGTATGTCTTCTTTGGAGAAATGTCTATTTAGGTCTTCTGCCCATTTGTGGATTGGGTTATTTACTTTTTTGGTATTAAGCTGCATGAGCTGCTTGTGTATTTTGGAGGTTAATCCTTTGTCCGTTGTTTCATAGGCAATTATTTTTTCCCATTCTGAGGGTTGCCTTTTAGTCTTGTTTATGGTTTCTTTTGCTGTGCAAAAGCTTTTAAGTTTCATGAGGTCCCATTTGTTTATTCTTGATTTTATTTCCATGATTCTAGGAGGTGGGTCAAAAAGGATCTTGCTTTGATGGATGTCATAGAGTGTTCTGCCTATGTTTTCCTCTAGGAGTTTTATAGTGTCTGGCCTTACATGTAGATCTTTAATCCATTTGGAGTTTATTTTTGTGTATGGTGTTAGGAAGTGTTCTAATTTCATTCTTTTACATGTTGCTGTCCAATTTTCCCAGCACCACTTATTGAAGAGGCTGTCTTTTTTCCATTGTATACTCGTGCCTCCTTTGTCAAAGATAAGGTGCCCATATGTGTTTGGGCTTACTTCTGAGTTCTCTATTCTATTCCATTGATCTTCCTTTCTATTTTTGTGCCAGTACCATACTGTCTTGATCACTATGGCCTTGTAGTATAGTTTGAAGTCAGGAAGCCTGATTCCACCAACTCCATTTTTCCTTCTCAAGATTGCTTTGGCTATTCGGGGTCTTTTGCGTTTCCATACAAATCGTAAGATTTCTTGCTCTAGTTCTGTGAAAAATGCCATTGGTAATTTGATCAGGATTGCATTGAATCTGTAAATTGCTTTGGGTAGTATAGTCATTTTCACGATGTTGATTCTTCCAATCCAGGAACATGGTATGTCCCTCCATCTGTTTGTGTTGTCTTTGATTTCTTTCATCAATGTCTTAAAGTTTTCTGCATACAGATCTTTTGCCTCCTTAGGCAGGTTTATTCCTAGGTATTTTATTCTTTTTGTTGCAATGGTGAATGGGAGAGTTTCCTTAATTTCTCTTTCTGCTCTTCCGTTGTTCGTGTATAGGAATGCAAGAGATTTCTGTGCATTAATTTTGTATCCTGCTACTTTACTAAACTCATCAATGAGTGCTAGCAGTTTTCTGGTAGAGTCTTTAGGGTTTTCTATATATAATATCATGTCATCTGCAAAGAGGGACAATTTGACTTCTTCTTTTCCAATTTGGATTCCTTTAATTTCTTTTTCTTCTCTGATTGCTGTGGCTAACACTTCCAAAACTATGTTGAATAATAGTGGTGAGAGTGGACACCCTTGTCTTGTTCCTGTTCTTAGAGGGAATTCTTCCAATTTTTCCCCATTGAGAACGATGTTGGCTTTTGGTTTCTCATATATGGCTTTTATTATGTTGAGGTAATTTCCTTCTATGCCCATTTTCTGGAGAGCTTTTATCATAAATGGATGTTGAACTTTGTCAAAAGCTTTTTCTGCATCTATTGAAATGATCATATGGTTTTTATCCTTCAAGTTGTTGATATGATGTATCACGTTGATTGATTTGCGTATATTGAAGAATCCTTGCATCCCAGGGATAAACCCCACTTGATCGTGGTGTATGATGTTTTTAATGTGTTGTTGGAGTCTGTTAGCTAGTATTTTGTTGAGGATTTTTGCATCTATGTTCATCAGTGATATTGGTCTGTAGTTTTCTTTTTTTGTGACATCTTTGCCTGGTTTTGGTATCAGGGTGATGGTAGCCTCGTAGAATGAGTTTGGGAGTGCTCCGCCTTCTGCAATATTTTGGAAGAGTGTGAGAAGGATAGGTGTTAACTCTTCTTGAAATGTTTGATAGAATTCGCCCGTGAACCTATCTGGTCCTGGGCTTTTGTGTGTTGGGAGATTTTTAATCACTGCCTCAATTTCCGTACTTGTGATTGGTCTGTTCATGGTTTCTATTTCTTCCTGGTTCAGTCTTGGAAGATTGTATTTTTCTAAGAATGTATCCATTTCTTCCAGGTTATCCAATTGATTGGCATATAGTTGCTTGTAGTAGTCTCTCATGATGTTTTGTATTTCTGAGGTGTCTGTTGTGACTTCTCCTTTTTCATTTCCAATTCTTTTGATTTGCATCTTCTCCCTTTTTTTCTTGATGAGTCTGGCTAATGGTTTATCAATTTTGTTAATCTTCTCAAAGAACCAGCTTTTAGTTTTATTTATTTTTGCTATGGTTTCCTTCCTTTCTTTTTCATTTATTTCTGCTCTGATCTTTATGATTTCTTTCCTTCTGCCCACTTTGGGGTTTCTTTGTTCTTCTTTCTCTAGTTGTTTTAGGTGTAAGGTTAGGTTGTTTATTCGATCATTTTCTTGTTTCTTAAGGTAGGACTGTATTGCTATAAACTTCCCTCTTAGAACTGCTTTTGCTGCATCCCATAGGTTTTGGGTTGTTGTGTTTTCATTGTCATTTGTTTCTAGATATTTTTTGATTTCCTCTTTGATTTCTGTAGTGATTCCTTGGTTGTTTAAGAGTGAATTGTTTAGCCTCCATGTGTTTGTATTTTTTGCAGTTTTTTTCCTGTAATTGGTATCTAGTCTCATGGCGTTGTGGTCTGAGAAGATGCTTGATATGATTTCAATTTTCTTGAATTTGCCGAGGTTTGATTTGTGACCCAAGATGTGATCTATCCTGGAAAATGTTCTGTGTGCACTTGAGAAGAAAGTGTAGTCTGTCGTTTTTGGATGGAATGTCCTATAAATATCAATTAAGTTGAGAAGGTCTAATGTGTCATTTAAAGCTTGTGTGTCTTTATTTATTTTCTGTTTGGATGATCTGTCCATTGATGTAAGTGGGGTGTTCAAGTCTCCCACTATTATTGTGTTACTGTCGATGTCCCCTTTTATAGCTGTTAGCATTTGCCTTATGTATTGAGGTGCTCCTATATTGGGGGCATAGATATTTACCATTGTGATATGTTCTTCTTGAATGGATCCCTTGATCATTATGTAGTGTCCTTCCTTGTCTCTTTTAATAGTCTTTACTTTCAAGTCTAATTTGTCTGATATGAGTATTGCTACTCCAGCTTTCTTTTGACTTCCATTTGCATGGAATATCTTTTTCCATCCCTTTACTTTCAGTCTATATGTATCCCTTGGTCTGAAGTGGGTTTCTTGTAGGCAGCATATAGAAGGGTCTTGTTTTTGTATCCATTCAGCCAGTCTGTGTCTTTTGGTTGGAGCATTTAATCCATTGACATTTAAGGTGACTATTGACATGTGTGTTCCAATTACCATTTTCTTAATTGTTTTGGGTTTGTATTTGTAGGTCTTTTCCTTTTCTTGTGTTTCCTACTT
Organism: Hippopotamus amphibius kiboko; assembly: GCF_030028045.1. NCBI lineage: Eukaryota > Metazoa > Chordata > Mammalia > Artiodactyla > Hippopotamidae > Hippopotamus > Hippopotamus amphibius. The sequence goes on along the minus strand of NC_080189.1, from coordinate 83,709,501 downwards.
AGAGAAGTTCCTTTAGCACTTGTTGTAAGGCTGGTTTGGTGGTGCTGAATTCTCTGAACTTTTGCTTGTCTGTAAAGCTTTTGATTTCTCCCTCAAATCTGAATGAGATTCTTGCTGGGTAGAGTATTCTTGGCTGTAGGTTTCTCTCTTTCAGGACTTTCAGTATATCCTGCCATTCCCTTCTGGCCTGCAGAGTTTCTGTAGAAAGGTCAGCTGTTATCCTGATGGGTTTTCCCTTATATGTTGTTTGTTGCTTTTCTCTTGCTGCTTTTAATATTTTTTCTTTGTGTTTAATTGTCATTAGTTTGATTAATATGTGTCTTGGTGTATTTCTCCTTGGGTTTATTCTGTATGGGACTCTCTGTGCTTCTTGGACTTGGTGAATTATTTCCTTTCCCATGTTGGGGAAGTTTTCCACTAGAACCTCTTCAAATATTTTCTCAGACCCTTTCTTGTTTTCTTCTTCTTCTGGGATGCCTATAATTCGAATGTTGGTACACTTAATGTTATCAGTGAGGTCTCTGAGGCTGTCTTCTAGTCTTTTTATTTTTTTTTCTTTTTCCTGCTCTGTGGCGTTTATTTCTCCCATTCTATCTTCCAACTCACTTATTCGTTCTTCTGCCTCAGTCATTCTGCTGGTTATAGCATCTAGAGTATTTTTAATTTCAGTTATTTTGTTATCCATTGCTGTTTGTTTTTCTGAGTTCTTATGAACTGTTTCTTGTTCTTTCTCTATTTTGTTATCGAGATTTTGTATCATTTTTACTATCATTACTCTAAATTCTTTTTCAGGCATTTTTCCTATTTCCTCCTCATTTATTTGGTCTTGTGGGTTTTTTTCCTGCTCCTTTGCCTGCATGGGGTTTCTTTGTTTCCTCATGGTTGTCCAAACTTTTGGAGTTGCCTGTCCTGGCGATAGAGGTGTTTATAGAAGACTGTCCAAGCCTCAGACTAATGTCCAAGTATTGGATTAAACAAATATTAAGTCTAGGAAACACATACATGTATAAGACACACAATTACTGAATCCGTTAGGACATAAGGCTCTAGAAAGACCTGACAGAACCCCAGTGTGCTCTCAGATATTCAAAGAGAAACCCAACAGAAATTGACAACTGAAACAGAACAAATCAGAGACAAAAGCAAAAGCCAACAAACAAACAAATAACACCTTACACATACAAACATTAATCCAGGGAGATTTTGTAAGCTAGGATCAAATATAGAAAAGAGCCAGAGTACCACCAGAGAGAATGGAGATTCTCAGAATGTAATTAGACAACTGTACTAAGAACTAAGATAAAGACAAAAACCTAATATTAAATACCAAGGCAGTGCATCCTCTGGAGAGTAGAGCAAGGAGTCTGAGCAGACCGATAGTGTTGCTTATAAGTATGTTAAGATCAAATAAACTTAAAAAGGCTGGAAGAAAGGGGAACAGAAGAGCGTAATGTGGTTGGAAATATGCAAAGAAAAAGAAAGGAATAGAAATGTATAAAAGATAGGGATGAAAGGAAAGTATGAGAGATATATTGTCTGTACTACCAAAATCTTAGCTAGATATAGAAGTATATAAAAAGGCAAAAAAAAATAAAAAATTAAAAAAAAATCATTAAAAAATTATGTTATAAAACTTGTAGATCCCTTAGGGCTAAGATCGTATTTAATAAAGAAAAAAAAAAAAAGAGAGAGAGAGAGAGAGAGAAAGAAAAAAAAAATCCAGAACTGATCCCAGAATGGACCAGTTCAATAGGTATTGATATTACTATTTCTGTTTCCTTAGCGTCTCAGCTGTAAGTGTCCTTCTCCTTGCCTTGGGTTTTTTTGCATTATTCTGTGACCAGCAAAGGTTCCTTTATTGTTGGTCTGTAAGCATCGGTGTGTGGGGAGGGAGAGGGTACAATAGTGGCTCCTTCCCCTGGGAGTGAGTGAGCAGTGGTGCACTGCTGTTTCAGTCGGGCTCGGAGGTGCTTGTTGCAGAGGGACGCAGGTGGCTCAGGCATAAACAGAAAGTCTTAGAGTTGGGCCTCTCTCAGGGTTTTTTTGCTGTTGCTGTTGTTTTTTTTTCTTTTTTTTTTTTTCTCTTGGCAGCCTCCCTGCTGCTGGCGTTGCAAGGGGTTTTAATCTAGCCCCGCCCGAGCGCCTGAGGGTGCTTGTTATCTCTGAGTGCCTTAGGTGGCCCACTGTCGTCTCTCCACTGCCTGTTGCAGAGGCCCTGAAAGAGAGAGAGAGGCTATGCATGCGGCTCCTCCCCCCGCCCGTGAGCCTGCAGCCTCTAGCCGCCATCATGGCCGGGCAGCTCTCAGGGACGGGCACTCCTCTCCACGGACCTCTTCCCTCCTGTCCTCTTGGTCCGTCACCCTACCAGCAACAATGTTTCTCACCCTGAACCAGCTCTCTGGTTCCCACGCTTCCGCTCCCGGACCCTCCGTTCAGCCGCGGATCCACGTCTCGGTCGGGGAACGCTGAGCTGCGCTGCGGACCCTCCGTATGTTTCTCACTCCCTCCCGTCTGCCACGGCTCCAACGCTTCACCCTCTTTGAGCCCTCATAGACACCTGCCTACCGGCTATGTCGGGCTCCCCGCAGCCCTTTCTGGTGTCCGAGGCCCTCTGCTGGTGTTCAGCTGGTTCTCTGTGGGAATTACTGCGTCCTTCTGTGCGTTCCCAATGCATCTGTGGAGAGGGATGCACTCCACGTCTCTCTACTTCGCCGCCATCTTTTCTCTCAACATAATTATCTTGAGAACTACACATAAAATTATTTCATCAACAAACGTTATTAGAGCTTCTGGGCTGGTGAACACGTGGAAATCTGGGGAGAGTGACACACCTGGAGAGGGCATGGAAGCTCTGAGCCCTTTCCTCATACCTTGCCCTATGCATCCTTCCAGCTGGCTGTTCCTGAGTTATATCCTTTTATTATAAACTGGTTATCAAACCCACCCATTTTGCTATTGTACATTTGGGGTGCGGTATTGCATGACTTTCTGGTTCTCCATGATATGCAGCTGTTACATTTTACCTGCCTAGTGCTCTGAGGGGCCTCTATAATCCTTCCACCTGACCCTGCAATGAACACATTCATATTCAACCCTTTATATACATATGTGAAAATTCCTTTTGAATATATACCCAGAGAAGTCTTGCAGAACAAGACTATTCAAATGCTTAATTTGACCAGGAATAGCTGGAATGTTCTCCAGAATGCCTATACCCATCTATTTTTAAAAAATCTTATTTATTTATTTAGTACTACTTTTTAAATTTTAAATTTTTTGGGGGGGGGGGCTGTGTCAGGTCTTAGTTGCGGCACGTGGGATCTTCGTTGTGGCATGAAGGATCTTTCATTGCAGTGCACCGGCTTCTCTCTAGTTGCAGAGTGCAGGTTTTCTCTCCCTAGTTGTGGTGCGTGGGATCTGTAGTTTGTGGCATGTGGGCTCTCTAGTTGAGGCACATGAGCTCAGTAGTTGTGGCATGCAGGCTTAGTTGCCCCACAGCATGTGGGATCTTAGTTCCTCTACCAGGGATTGAATCTGTGTCCCCTTCCTTGGAAGGTGGATTCTTTTCCACTGGACCACCAGGGGAGTCCCTACCCATCTATTCTATAACTGGCAGTGTGTGACAGCTTTGCGTCCTCATATCCCTGACAACATTTGCCATTATTGAGCTTTTCAAATTATTTCAATGTACTTTTTACTTTTTGGCACATACAGCACATAGTACTTCATGTTATCAGGTCACTCTTTCTGTCATTCTTTTTAGCCTTTTCTTCCTAAGGGTGAAATTACAGTTATTTTTGTATGCTGGTCTAGTCAAGTGCCTACCACAAAATACAAAGTTGATAAAAATGAATTTGAATAAAAAAATAAGCTATGTTTCATCACTCAAAAAAAAAAAAAAAAGAAACCCCCTCAAGGCAGGTTATTAAACATCACTGAGTGCTACTTTTCATAATTATATATAATTATTTGTTTATTTGAATGAATACAAAAGCATCTGGAACATTATAAACCCAAAATGTTCACAGTGGTTGTTTTAGTTTTGATCACATTTTCTTCTTTTTTCCCCTACTTTTGAGATATAATTTACAGGTAATGTTGTATAAGTTTAAAGTGTACAATGTGATGATTTGATACATGTATATATTGTAAAACGACACAAGAAGGTTAGTTAACACATCCATTACTTTGCACAGTTACCGTGTGTGTGTGCGTGTGTGTGTTGAGAACACGTAAGATCTACTCTCTTAGCAACTTTCAAATATACAACACAGTATTAACTACAGTCACCATGCTGCTCATTAGATCCCCAGAACTTATTCATCTATAACTGGAAGTTTGTAACGTTAACCAAAATCTCCCCATTTCTGCCATCCCCCCAGCTCCTGGCAACCACCAATCAACTCTCTGTTCCTATGAGTTTGGATTTTTTATATTCCATATATAAGTGAAATCATACAGTACTTATCTTTCTCTCTCTGACATTTCACTTAACACAATGCTTTCAGGATTCATTGATGTTGTAACAAATGATAGGATTTCCCTCTTTTATATGTCTGAATAATATTATATATAACATATATTATATTGTTTATTGCTGAATCACATTGTCTTTGTCCATTCATATGTTACTGAACACTTAGGTTGTTTCCATGTCTTGACTATTATGAATAATGCTGCAATGAACATGGTAGTGCATCTATCTCTTTGGATATATACCCAGAAATGGGATTGCTCTATGGTAGCTCTATTTTTTATTTTTATTTTTTCATTTTTAAAGGAAACTCCATATTGCTTTCTTTAGTGGCTGAATCAATTTACATTCCCATCAATAGTGCACAAGGGCTGCCTTTTTCCCACATCTTCACCAGCATTTGTTTTCTCTTGTCTTTTTGATAATAGCCATTCTAGCAGGTATGAGGTGATATTTCACTGTGGTTTTGATTTGCATTTCCATGATGATTAGAGATGTTGAGCATCTTTTCATGTACTTGTTGACCATTTGTATTTCTTCCTTGGAAAACTGTTCAGATTCTTTGACCATTTTTTAATCAGGTTATTTTTGCTATCGAGTTGTATGAGTTCTTTATATATTTTGGATATTAACCTCTTACCAGATATATAGTTTGCAAATATTTTCTCCCATTCTGTAAGCTTCCTTTTCATTTTGTTGATTTTTTCTTTCACTGTTTCTTTTTAGTTTGATGTCCTACTTGTTTATTTTTACTTATAATTTTTACTTATAATTTTGTTGCTTGTGCTTTTGTTACCGTATCCAAGAAAATCATTGCCAGGACCAATATCAAGGAAATTTTCCCTTATGTTTTCTTCTAGGAGTTTTACAGTTTCAGGTCTTACATTTAGTTTTTTAATGCATTTTCAGTTAATTTTTGTGAGTGAGATAAGATAGGGATATGATTTCTGTTTTCCTTTTTTTTTGCATCTGAATATCTGGTTTTCCCAATACCATTTATTAAAGAGACTATTCTTTTCCCATTGAGTATTCTTGAGTCCCTCATCAAATATAAATTGACTGCATACACATAGGCTTATTTCTGGGCTATTGGTTGTGTTCCATTGGTCTATGTATTTGTTTTTATGTCTGCACCATACTTATTTGAGTACTATAACTTTGTAATATCATTTGAAATCAGGAAGTGTGATGCCTCCAGTTTTGTTTTTCTCTACCAAGATTGTTTCGGATATTTGGGTCTTTTGTGGTTTTCTATGAATTTTAGGATTTTTTTTCTGTTTCTGTGAAAAATGCCATTGCAATTTTGATAAAGATTGCATTGACTCTACAGAAGACTCTGAGTAATATGGACATTTTAACAATATTAATTCTTCTGATCCATGAATATGAGATATCTTTCCATTGGTTTGTGTCTTCTTTAAATTTTTTCATCAAAATTTTATAGTTTTCAGTGTATAGATCTTTCTAATATTTTTGGTGAAGTCTTTTAGGATTTTCTGTATATTAGGTTATGTTATCTGCAACCAGAGACAATTTTACTTCCTCCTTTCTGATTTGGATGTCTTTTGTTTATTTTTCTTCCCTAATTGCATAGGCTAGACTTCTAGAAATATAATACACCAAAATGTTACAGTGGTTGTTTTTGTTTTGATTCACATTTTCTTTTTTTATAACCATTTTCTAAACTTTCTATAATATAATTGTATATAAGTAAAAAATAATAGTCACTAGAAACAGATCTGTGTGTGAATAAAGTTTGTATAAAACATGTTAAGAATTAATATTACTCAATTAGAGATTTATATATTTATCAGCTTGTTTTAGAAGTTATTTGCTCAATGGCTTATTTGAGTTTCATCTTCAGGAGTGAACAATTTGTAGTTGACAAAGAAAAGGAAATAAAAAACACTTTAGTGTCTAAAACTACTATGTTTTAAATATATTCACGTAATGAGGAGTGACTTTTTTTTCTCTGAAAAGCATCAAGTCTTTTACCTCCCCACTCTGTACCCATATTTATTTCCCAGCTAAAGGGGTCCAGTAGGGCCATTTTTCTCCCTTTGAGATTCCCCTTCCCCTACTACAGCTCATTTCTGCTTTGTATTTTTGAATATGAGATTGCTCTGAATTTTCTGATGCTTCTTTGTAGCCTACCTACCAAATGCCTTTTTTAATAGCTCTAGTTGTCTCTATCACCTTTATATTTTTTTGACCAATTAAACCAGATGAATACTTACTATAAAATCACTGTACTCTCTAAATATCTTGCTTAACCAATTTAGTTCAGTAGTATCTTTACTTTCATGTATATTTATATTAGATTCTCCAAGTAAACCTTCATTTCTTTTGCAAAAAAATACTTCAGTAACATGAAAAGAGAACCAAAAGCTATTGTGTAGAGTGAAAAGAACAAAGTGAGAAACTGTGAGTATAGTATTGGATCTTCATTCATTCTTTCACAAAAATATTTTTCGAGCACCTACCATAGGCTAGTCACTGTTCTAAGAGCTGGTGATATGGCAATTAATATAAAAGATGGGATCTTTGCCATGAAGAGGCATACATCCATGCATATATGTATATCTATAATAAAACACCAGTCTGCAATAAAAAGAAAGAACAGAATAAGAGGACAAAGAGTGTACTGATTATTCTTCATGTATCCTTCTGGATCTACTCTCTCTTCTTTCCTGCTTGAATTTGGAGTTAAACAGAGAGGTTAAGGCTAAAGATAAAATGGGGCTTGTTGCTGTATGTGGCATCTAAAGCCAATTGGATTGGATGAAATCATTTAGGGAGCAAGTGTGAACAGATGAGCACTGAGCCACGGGCACTGAAGCATTGTGAGTATGGGAACAGGGCAGCTTCGTGGGCATACAACTTGTGTGGTCACACAAGACCTTGTGCTTAAAAGGTCCTGTGCTTGGTTTAATGCTCTGTTCTGTCTTGAAATTCCTAATAATTTTTGAATGAGGGCTCCGCATTTTCATTTTGCACTGCACACTCCAAATGTGCTCAGGCCCTGGTTGGGAACATAAGGATTCAGCATAGTCAAGAGCCAATGAATTAAACTGAAAACCAAGAGAGTGTGTTAGTGTTTTCATAAAAGCTAAGTAAAGAAAGCATATGGAGATGAGCAGAGTAATCAACAGGCTCAAAAGCAGCTGCAAGGTCAACTTGTTTTTGGTCCGAACTCTGATTATTGGATTTAGTAATTTGGCTGTGACTGTTGCCCTGGTTGAACTGGGCAGGGTTGTAGAGAGAAGATAAAAGGAGAAGAACAAATACTAAGCATGGACAACACTTGCAAGCACTTTTCCTGTCCATGGAAAAGCTTAAAACTGGGCAGGAGCTGAAAGAGATATGGGGTCAAGACAAGGCTTTTCTTAAAATGGAGATATTATGGCTTGTTTTTCCCTTTGGTAATGACTCCTTAAAGAAGGGAGGGGGATGGTGAAGCAGGGGTGGAAGTAATTACAGAAGCAAAGTTTTTGAGGAGAAGAGGGGAATAGGATCCATTGCAAAGTGGAAGATTTGTCCTAGGAGCAGATGGAAGGCAAAGTGCATGGACAACGCCTGTGCCTGGTGCATTTTGTAGAAAGATCTGTTCTGATTGCTTCTGTATAGGAGTGGGTCAGAGTCTTCAGTTGATGTGGGAAGCAGAGAGGGGATGTTGAGGTTTGAGGAAAGAGAAGAGAGTGTGAAACCTCTAAGAGAATGGGTAAGTGAATGGGATTAGAACTGACAGGCAGCACCAAGGGCCATTAAAGGGCTTAGCTATATGAAAATACATACAGCCAGTAAAGTCTGCTAAAATATTCATGCCAACTATCTCTGGTGATTATTTCCTTTTTGCAACTTTCTGGTTCTCCAAATTTTCCCTAATAGGCATATAACAGGGTTTCATAATTATTAAAACTGTTATGGAAGGGTAAAAGCAGGACATTAACATATGAGGCAGGTGCTTATGACTTGCAGGAGGTGAGTGGGGAATCAAAGAGAACAGAGACATCATTCTGGTTGCCTCTAAAAGCAATGCCATGGACTAGATAAAGAGCAGTCCAATTTTCTGCAGAAATGAGCAACAAGACAAAATATCTTTGACCCTTTTTCAGGCCTTCAGATTTACTCTGTGTCTAGGCTTGAGCCACTGATTGTGTTTCTCAGCCGAGTTTGAAAGGCCTACTGGTGGAAATCTTCCCCAGTTTTGGATGCCATTCTTGCAGTTGGGTAGAGATGTACACCCTCACCCTTGCCTGCATCTTCACGGGTGTTTTAATGGGAAGCTGGGTGAGGCTCTGTCAGGGATGAACCAGCCATCTCTTACACCAGAAACTCACTAATATTTTAAAGTTTTCTTGCTTGTTAAAATGATTAAAAGTAAATCCCTCTCCTCAGAAGTTGAAATCCTTGATGTCTGCTTTCAGACTGTCCTTAAGTCACTAATTATTTGTCTCATTAACAGCTTTGCCTGTTATTTTTGAAAAGTGTAAATCAAGATCATTGTTCCAAAAAGGAATTTCAGAGATAATACATTGTTATGAAGGGATTGTTACTAATTCCAGAACATTTTCACCCTGTTAGACCCTGTAATATTAGCTCATGTGTGCTTTTAGTTTGATCCATGATAGATGGGGTGGTGAATGGGGAATTTCAGGGCAATGTTTTAAACCGAGTTCCTCTGAGCAATTTACCCTCATCTTTCTGTTGAAATCTTTATTGGGATCATAAATCAGCTCTCAGGACAAAATGTGGGAATTAGATCCTATGACTGTTATCATACCCCATGGAGCTCAGCTGTGTGGATGCAGAGGTGGTAACTCTGTGTGGGGTACGAGGTAGGGTGTGTCTGGAACCTGTGTGGGGTACGAGGTAGGGTGTGTGTCTGGAACCCTGAGTGTGGCGAGCTGAAGATTTAAGAGCCAACAGCAGCTGTGGAAGCCAAGTCCAGAGTTTTACACTAGGAGAAAGGTGGTGGTGGTGGTGGGGGAATGGATATTTCTCTTGCGGTGGAAATGATATTTAACTTAACAATATGTATTTGGATTATGTCACATTTCCTTCATAAAATGGAGGAACTCACTGATGAATTTCTTTCATCATTAAACTCTTTGATAATGAATTTCTTACATAATAAACCTCCTCGATAAATTTATCTATTCTTGGTATTCATGCATGAATGTAAATTCTTAAAAGGACAGCACAGTTATTTTTTATATTAGTTTATATATATTGCTATTGAAAATAGAGATTAAAATAGATGAGGAGTACTGTATGAGCACTGGGTCTAATTAATAAAAAAACCCTGAACTTTGGGTGATGTTAATGTTAATCTACAAATCGATTGAAGGGAAATCATTTTCATGAAAGATTATGTATGACTTACATTAGACAGGCTGAAATGGGGAGGTGATCACTGCAGTTGTTGTGGGTGAAAAGCTCAGGATATGGTTAAAGGCAGATTTTTAGGATCTCATGAGGAAGGGCTCAAAAAAGAGCACAATCAGTATCTCAATAGACGATGATCAGAGTTGCTTTGGAAGATGATGAGAAAAAGATAGGGAAATGAATTCTTATTGCCTGGAACACTTAGTAGTCAGGCAAGCTTAAATTGGTATTTTTGAGAAAATTAGTAAGTCTCATTTATTATATTTGTGCAACGAAAATAATACCTACTTTATAGGTGGTGGGATTTAAATACTACACATACACACATCTGGGATATAGTACAAGTGTAAAACATTGTAGTTTATTGTCAGGTCCCTTAGAGATGGCATCTATGGCAAAAGGGTCACCCTTTAGAATTAGAAGACCACTCCAACTTTGGGGACAATGTGTGAGTCCAAGCACCTATATTATCTGTGAGCCTGCCCCCTCTCCTTTCTTCACAGGCAAAACTGGGATTCTCTTATGATGGAAGGACCTCTCTCCATACTTGCAGTCCTAGATGCTTTGGGACACCCGCATGGAAGTTGCACATTTTGTCCAACACTGATAGAATAAAAGACTATACTTAATCTCTCCTTTTTCACAGCCAGAATAGAGGCCTGAACTCAGGCTTTTTTTTGGAGGAAGGGTAGGGAGGTGGTGATCCTCATCTGGGGATGAATCTACATAAGTCATAGAAGACCTTGCCAGTTTGGGTGGAGGACAACCGCAGGCCCTGCATGGCTGGTCAGGGAGTCAGTTGCTGGCCCTGCTTCAGCCATGCAGGAGTCTGGGTAGTTAAGGATGATCACTGGGTGATCTGATAGAGGACTGCAGAAGGGGAGGATAAAATCACCCTCTTCCAGACTCATTACAGTCCCCTAAAGCATTAATGACCTTTTTGCTTAATACTGATAGAGGGAACATTTTAGTTCATTGACCTAACAAATAATTACAGCTCTTTGGCAAGTTTTTGTTCATGGAAACTGACAGCATTTCCAAACCCTTTAATGATGTTTATTGTCTTAACCAGCACCTGTCCTTTACCCTGCCTGCATACTTCAAAAAAAGTTAACTAAAAGAGAGAATGATTCATTTCATACACTGATGTTTTCTTATGACCACAGCTGTGGCCACTTCAGTGTCCAGCAAAGTATTTCTTTGGCGAGTGACCCAGGGAGGGGCGGAAAGTGGAGTGGAAGAGGCCTCTGGAAAGTCTTTAACACTGGGGCGTATTCTCTACTATTTGACTCCAAGAAATTCCCACTCATGGAATCTGGCCTATCATAAATAACTTTTCTTTTTTGTACTTGATTCAACTTAATAAGTCATGTCAACCAACTATGGTGAATGATGACAGTTCTTCACCCAAGAGAACAACAGCCTTCCTAGTTGAAGCTCTGGAAGGATAGAAATCTATCAGTTCCAGTTTCCTCCTGCTGGGCACAGTCTTCTATCTCAGCAGGCTGATTCCTCTTCTTCATAACTCCTCCCCTTGAATGAGTTCTTCCTTTTTCTGACCCCTAGGACACCCTGACACACATTCCTCTTCTAATTGCCTTATCGGTCTCAATCCTGAAATAACATCTCTGTAAGATGCAGAAAGGTGACATTTGTCATCAAAGAGGCAAATTCCAAAAGATAATTTCTTTTTAAAAAACTTTTCTTAAAAATAATCATGCCCAAATCAGCCAGATTTAGAAAATCCAGAAGCTCTTCTACTCTGTTTTTTAAGGTAGACATTAAAAAATAAATTTGTCCCACTAAATAAATGGTAACTGGTATATGAAGTGGTATGGGAATGGGAAGTATTCCTTTTACTTGTACCGACAATAGGTCATATGCCTGTCCTCCCAATTGTACCACAAACTGTCAAATGTTGCTGTACTGTCACATCTGATATTTCACATAACTGAATCTTTTCTATATAATTATGCTGTTTTCAAAGCTCACAGCTCTTTTTCTAAACCAATCCTCTCTTGAAGTCTGTCTCCACACAAAGATTTTCTTCCCAATTTTCTTCTAATAACGTTGTGCTTATTTTTGATCGCTGCTAAACACATCCACCATCATCTCCAGTATCATTGTTCACAACCACTCAATCATGGTCCTTATAGCTTTCCTACATTTCATATCTTCCGTTTTGTTTCCCTTCCCCTGCCACCACCCTAGCTCTGATATACACACAGTCTTTGCTTTACATGGTAGTGAGAGACCCATAAAAATGACTGTGCAAACAGAAACCATGCAAAGCAATCTTATTACCCAAAGGAGGAAAGTTACAATTGTTCTGGGACCTTTAAAATTTTTTTATCAACACATTAAAAACTCTTTTACCATAGGTAATAAACATATAGGGAAACTGAAAAATTACAAAACTCATAGTTATTTAGTATACTGTGATTTTGAAACATTTGAAGCATTGAACATTAAAGAGGTTTTTTCTTTGTAGAAATCTTATCAAGCGCAGTTTGAACAGTGCCTGCCCTCCTCTTATTGCATTACACATAGTGTGGAGTGAGCATCTTTATTATGCTCCTTTTAAAATTTGCATTGGCTTCTGACTATTTAGCCTTCGTGCTTTCAATGTCATGAAATACCTCTGATAGTTTCTTTAACGTGAGCTTTTTTTTTTTTTTTTTTGCCAGTGTGCCTTCTTCTGGGATGTTTTCATCCTCTTCACCACAATCATTTTCCCAATTTGTGTCACTAAGTTTGCCTTCACTGAGTTCCCCTGGCTGCACACTATAGTCTCTCAAACAGTGACAGTGTCAACATTCCCACAGGCAGCTATTTCTTCTATAACTCCATTTATGTTTTTTGGCTTTGTTTTGTTTTGTTTTACTTGTCGTTTTGTTTTTTATTAGCTCTTCATTGGAGTATAATTGCTTTACACTGTTGTGCCAGTTTTTGCTGTACAACAAAGTGAATCAGCTGTATTTATACATATATTCCCATATCCCCTCCCTCCCTTGACTCCTTCCCACCCTCCCTATCCCACCCCTCTAAGTCATCACCCATCATCGAGTTGATCTCCCTGTGTTATGCAGCAGCTTCTCACTAGCTATGTATTTTATTTGGGAGTGTATATATGTCAATGCTACTCTCTCACTTTGTCCCAGCTTCCACTTTGCCCCTCCCCACCCTCTGCCGCATCCTCAAATCTATTCTCTACACCTGCATCTTTATTCTTGCCCTGTCACTGGGTTCATCAGTACCATTTTTTTTAGATTCCTTATGTATGAGTTAGCATACGGTATTTGTTTTTCTCCTTCTGGTTTACTTCACTCTGCATGACAGACTCTAGGTCCATCCACCTCACTACAAATAACTCGATTTCATTCCTTTTCATGGCTGAGTAATATTCCACTGTATATGTGTGCCACATCTTCTTTATCCATTCATCTGTTGATGGGCATTTAGGTTGCTTCCAGGTCCTGGCTATTGTAAATAGTGCTGCAATGAACATTGTGGTACATGTATCCTTTTGGATTATGGTTTTCTCAGGGTATATGCCCACTAGTGGGATTGCTGGGTCATATAGTAGTTCTATTTTTATGTTTAATTTGAATTTAACTTGCAACTTTATTAATTTCTGTTACTTTGTTGCACTTCAACTCTTAGCCAATTTCCTTTTTGGTCATCCATTTTTCAAACGTTATGCAGGTTTATCACTGGAAGACAAGGAGGCAACACAGCTATAGGCTTTGCTGTCTGTGTGTGAACCGAGTAACAGATGTGTGGTGGCCAATCATCAATAGACTTTGAAGAAAGTGACATGATTGGTCAATGATTATGATGCCCATCTGTAATTTATGTAGTGATTTGTGAATTGAAGATCTAGCAGTAAAGTTTCTACTTTATGCAATTATTCACAGCTAATATATTATGGTAACTGAAATCAGAACTGGTGTCATTTAACTAAACTGTGGTAATTGCAATCCGTATATTATTATAACCATGTAAAGCAAGGATAACCTGATTATGACTAGGATAATTTTCTGGATTCCCTTTTTATCTTTAGTGTCTCTAATCCATCTGACATTCATCAGTCCAAATTTTCCTCTAGGATTACATTTGCCTTATTCATCATGTAACCACTCGAGGACCTCACAGAATCTCATGTGTAGTTTTCAACCAATACAGTCGTGATGTAATTATAACCATCTTCCTAGTTGGCCGAAGCACCTGTACTTACATTTTGCAATTTCATCTCTATTAAGCCTCTGGGGTTAACAGGTTTTCCTGAGCCTTGCTGCAGGATTAGGTGCCTGTTCTTATTGCTGCTGATGTTGTTCATAAATTCTATAGGAAGTTAGTTCTATAGGACTCAGGTTCTTTGTTAAAACTGGACACTCTGGGTGTCATGTCTCAGTGATATCCCAGTAGGGTAGATTTGAAGAGCTGTCCCTTTTATTTCCCTGAGCTCTCCACAGACTTCCTTTCCAAATACATCCAGGTCTATGAGAGTAACTGCTGAACTTCTAAGTGGGAAACACATAGTTAGACTTCTCAAACTTGTTGCTCTGTAGATGACAGCAACACAGACACTTCTGCCTGATGTTTTAGCTGTAATCTCCCAAATCAGAGTCTGGAAACAGTCATCTCACCTTGATTATTGACTTAAGGGTACCCTGCTCCTTGGTACTGCTATAGTGAGATGTCAATGTCTCCTTCACACTCTGTCTTTTGGTTTCTAGGAAATAGGACAATATCACTGAGTTTTTATTTGTTTTTACCATAAAACGTCCTCTAAAGAATAAGAGGTGAATATAAAGAGACCTTTTCCATCTTATTATTCTGAGCCCACAAAGGAAAACCCATAGAATCAAGCTGGGCAAACTCCTGTGACTATCTTGATCAACAGAGTATAATAGAAGTGACGTCACAGGCCTTCTGAGGCTAACTACTAAGAACACCTTGCACTTTTGCCTTGCTTTCTTAGGACACTTATTTGTAGAACTCAGCTGCTATGTATGCTGTAAGGATGCCCAAACTAGCCCACATGCAGAGGCCATGAATAAGTAATTTGGCCAGTAGCCCAGCCAATAACTGGTGTCAACTGCCAGACATGAGTGAAGATGCATTCAGATGATTCCTGCCCTCATCCCAGTCTTTGAATCTCCCCAGGCTGTTAAAAGAGACATAAGCAGTCTGCCCTGGGTTCAGACTAAATTCCTGACCCACAAAATCTGTGATTACAATTGCTGTTATTTTTATAAAATAGTATGCCCTGAGTTTGGGGTGGTTTGTTATACAGCAATAGTAACTGGAACAAAAATACTTGACTCTTAAAATTGAGTGGTGAGATAAGTGAATTTATTTTTTCTTGTCTATGCTTTCTAACATTTATACAATGCATACAGTAACTTGTATGGTCAATACGGACAAGCTGGTTGATTAGATGTGGCTGGGAGAGGGAAGGGTCTGGGGTGCCACCCAGATTTCATGTCCTTGGACACTAGTGAGAAGAGGCTGTTATGCATTAATTGTTCTCCTTATCTCAACCATATAAATGACACTGGCAGCACTCTACTTCTGTTAAAGTGTTGCATTAAGCAACCTCTTTAGAAGAAGCCCCCAAACTATAATAAAATGCGATGTGATAATTTCTCACCCTTACTAAATACTGCCAAGATGTAGAAATCTCCTTATCCTTTGTAGCTAAATGAGAGCCCCATCTAAATTCTATACAGCCCACTTGATAGTCCAACTGTGGACCACCTTTCATTTTTCCCCATTTCATCTCCTATCTTTGTGCTTGAACTGATACACTTCAAAATTTATGATCTTTATGACAAAAATGAAATGAGCCAGCCAGATGTTTGTGGCCCTCAGAAGGATAAGAAACAGTCTGAATAAGAAGCAAGGATCATTTTGACCATCAGTTCACCAAACAAAGCCAAAACATTAGCATCAAGGAATAAGCCAATTCTTGGCATAAGTGCAAGTGCCAGGAGTTGCTTATTTCAACTAATTGAATTCAAAAAATCATCGCAACTGGACAGTTCTAAGTACTTTATTTTTCCTTAGCAGGTGAGTCTTTCTCTTCCATATTCTGGAGGAAGGGGGAAAACATTTACTATGTCTGGAATGGATTGAGCTGGTTTAGGAGGGCTTCCCCATAGAAACAGCAGAAAGCATTCTATACACAAGTTGCTCAACCACATTAGAACTTTAAGACTGCATTCTGGTGGTACTCCTTAGAAAAGAGAAAGAAAGAAAGTTTCACCTGCGGGATACATTAGAGGCCAGTTTGTTCCTTCTAATCTTGTAATCTTAAAGGAGTTAGTCTATGAAAATTAAAAAAATTCTATCTTGGCCATTTTGGCATACAATAGCTGGAGATTAAAGAGAGGAACAACAAGTTCTTTGGGGGGATAAAAAAAATGAAAATAACCAAAATTACATCTTTGCTACATACGTGGCCAAAAGCAGAAAGCTTCATATCATACAAGGTTTTTCATCTTGGCAGCAAGTATTGCCCTTACACCATTGAATGTTATTGCAATCATATGGTACCAATAACAAATGAATTATGGTCAGAATGTCTAAGGTCTGTTCTTGCAGACTTTAGATCTGAATTTTCCTTCTCACAAATCTCACAGGCATGTTCATTCTGAACTCTGGCCAGTTTTTTGACCTTTCTGCTGAACTGAAAGGGTTATAAAGCTAGGGTAAGACTCAAACTAGTGCCTGGAACATCCCTCAGAGTGGCCAAATACTTTCTTTATGACTATGAAGCAATTTCCAAGTCACATTGCTTTCTGTGGCAGAGCTTCTAGACTATTGAGTTATACAGTATATCTCAGTATAATCATTTCCGATTTCTGTCTCAGGACTTGGGTTAGGCTCTTTCAAGATGGCCTAAACACTCTACCAATTGAAAGCATTATAATGGGCCTTTTGAATTGGATTTTGGTTCCAATGGCCAGACATGGGAGCTATGTCTATTTTCTACACTATTTTAATAGCTCTTTATGGCCAGCATGGTCGAGACATAAAAGCTTTAATTAAGGTGGTAGTAATGGAGTAAAGAAAACAATAAGAGAACCTGATGACATTCTGAATGTGGGCTGTAGGGGGAAAGGAAACAAAGCTGACTAAGTCTTCTGGGTAACCGGGCTAATAATAAGATGCCTGATATAATGTGAATGATTTAGTTTTGGATGGTCTCATGCTAAGCTAAGAAATAATGTATTGTTAACATGCTTCAGCCAGGTCTTAGGCTTATTTTAAAAATATCCTTCATAGAGTAAAACTGCTGTCAAACAGTATTGTGATTTAAGCATGCTCTCCCAAAACAGAGATGGTAAATTTTACAGAGGTGTACAATCCAGAATTATTTCCTGCTGGATCTCAAAACTAAAGCATCCCGAAATTAGGTCACTCACCAAACATTCTAAAACTCAGAGCCAATGAAAATGTTCTCTCACCTTCAGGTTTTTTAAAGGTTTCTTCTCTTACTTAGCAACCTTAAGTGCAAGAAATTCTCCTTTTACTACTAAAGATAAACCACTTTTTGTTTATATTTAAAAAATAATGTATTAAATTGAGATTAAACATTTAAAAACTTGATCTTAATTTGATTTAAAAAATTGGTTAAAAGCCTACTTTAAACATCATACTTAATGGTGGGCTGTAGGGGGAAAGGAAACAAAGGGATTACTAAAGGAATTCCCATTGGTAAGAGAAAAAGTATGACTGCTTTCACTATTATCCAATATTGTTCTGGTTTTATTCCCAACGCAGTATGACAAGAAAAGCTAAGGTATATTGTGCATCAGAATTGAACATAAATTATTTGCCCCTTGATATGATTTTCAGAAGATGAAAAATTAATAACCTAAGAGGACAGCTAAAAGATAACACAAAACTCAGTTCTTGTCACAAGGAAAAAAAATTTGTAACTGTGTAGTGATGGATGTTAACTAAACTTATTGTAATAATTCTGGAATATATAAATGTAATATTATGTTATATCATATATAAACATATATGTTCATTAATTCTTTACTAAAACAAATACAATGTTATATGTGAATTAAATCTCATTTTAAAAAAACGATTAAATGAAAATTTGCTTAGCTTCCCTTAACAAAGGCATGAAAAAGAAAATTAGGGTTTTGTCTTTTGATTTTTTTGATTCATTTTTTTAACATAAGAGGTTTGGCAAATCAACATCCAATGCATTTAAGGAAATATCACTCATAATATAAATGGTACTGTAATTCACAGAACATTTAGAAGAACATTTGGCAGTATCTGCAGTTTAAAATGTTCTTAATTTTTGACCTAACATTTCCACCTATAGTAATTTTCTTCTGCAAATTAGACACATAAAAATATATAAAGATGTATGGAAAGATGTTCACTGCCACATGGTGTGTAATAACAAAATTTGGAAACTAACTTGTATTAGTCATAATTCATTTCAGTTATGAGTGGAGGAAAAAGAATGTACGTCAAATAAGATTGGATATTCATTGCTTCTTCACATAAAATTCCAAGTAGGCAGTCTAGGGTAGGTATAAAACTTGATCAATCAGGGCCCAGGCTCCTTATGTCTTGTGGTTCCACTGTTTGGGCCTCAACCTCAAGATATAAGCATGTACTTATAGGCAGCAGGATGAAGGAAGGGAGGTAAAAAGGCAGAGGGGATAGTCATCCTGTCTCATGGGAAGAATCTTGGAATCTGCTATGTGATACGCTACCTACATTTTATTGTTCAGAACTTAGTAATATGTTTACACACAGCTGCAAGGGGGACTGGAAAATACAGGTTTTATTCTGGGCAACCATGTGCCTAGCTAAAAATATGGAGGTACTATTATCATAGCAGAAAGGGAGAATGAATTTCAGGGAATATCCATCAGTCTCTGCCACATGACTGACTGACCAACAAGAAAATATGGTATAGAACATTGTACACTTGAATACAATGCAGTTATAATAAAGTAAGGCAGCTCTACTTGGAAAGTTATTACAGAACGTGATCTACATTCAAGTTTCAAAAAAGCACGTGTGAGAAATGCCTGCAAATGTTCACCAAAAGACATGTCAAAATGTTCATTTCTGCATTATTTAAAATAGCCCCACACTGAAAATGCCACAAATGCCCACTCACAGTAGGATGAATAAGTAAAGGTTGGCATATTTACCTAGTGAAATTCTTTAAGTAATGGGAATGAACACTTGCCATATGCAACAATATGGCTGATTCTTAAAACATAATGTTGAGCAAAAGAAGCCAGGCACAGAACACATAACGTATATCCCACTTTATGTAACTTAAAAAAACCGACAAAATTACCTATAGGGTTAGAGAGCAGGAAAAAGTTACCTTTAAGAGATGGTAGTGACAGAAAAGGAGCTTGAGACAGACTTTTGAAGTGCTGGTAATGTTCTGCTTCTTGAACTGAGTGCTGGTTACTTGAGGATATTCACTTTGTGAAAATTCATCAAGATGCACAATTAGATTCGTACATTTTTTGTATGCATGTAACATGTCAGTAAGATTATTAAAAAGTATATGTACATTTGTACATATGTAGAAAATCTGGAAGTGTATATGCCATATTAAATTAGGATTCAGTAAGCTTTTTCCATGAAGGGCAAGATAGTAAATATTTTAGGTTTTGTTGGCTATACAAAAGCAGCCTTAGATGATACATAAATGAATAGGTATGGCTGTGTTCCAATAGAATTTTATTTACAAAGACAGGTGACAGGCTGTAGTTTACCAACCTCTGTACTAAACTGTTCATAGTGGTTACCTCTGGGGATAGCATTGAGGGGAAGGAGGCTTTTTACTCTTTACATGTTTCTATAATGTCTAATATTTTAAAATTAGCATTATATTTAAAGCACCTACTATTATTAAAAGATGAAATGTTTCCCTGAAATGAAAAACTGGATCTAAATGCAATCAGTGGACACCTCAAAGTAGCAACACAAATCTAATGCAAGTTAGGCAGCAAAGTATTCAGCATATTATCTGTCACCTAAAATGCCTACAAAAACAGAGAAAATTTCATTGCCAATTACTAAGAGAGAATTAACATCTGTTAATAATAAAAAATCTATTTACCAAGGCTCTTTATCTATACTTGTAATTTCCCATTTAAAACAGATATTAGCCATGATACTGCCAACCTTCCATGTTGTAACAAGAAAATCATTGCTTTTATTCTGCACATGGAACATGTGTTTTGATTAAGACATAAGCATGCCAGTAGCATAATGTGCATATGCAAAGAAAAACTAAGATTAATGGGCTAGAAAAGTATTCACAAGTAAGCTGAAATTTGCTTTTGAACTTTGTTAAGATAAATTTCAACTGTTTTCCTTTAGTAGTAGGAAAACAAGTGTAAGCCAGAGTCCATGGCTTCTAAGGATGTAAAATCTACTTGTAGACCCAAGATATACACAGACAATAGGTAATTAACCTTAGACAGCCTGTGCCTCTTGTTTTGACAGATATATATGTGCTATAAAAAATGAGAAAGAAAAATTATTGTGACCCAGTGTAGAGGAGACCAACTTTTCAAAGGAGCAGGATGGATAAGATTTGGAGAATGGCAAAAAAAAATCAGATTCTCTCAGCTGGGGGGAACAGCAGGAGAAACAGAGAACAAAGTTCCAAATGAGCAGGACCTCCTCAAAAGACACTGAAACCAGTTTGCTTTGGGGGAAATCCAGTTTAAAGAATGTAGTCTTTCTCTCGAGTTCAATGGGAAGTCAGTGGGATATTGAGCAAGGAATTAATGAGTTTTTAAGACTAATTCTGAGACCATGCGTACAGCTCATGACCTTCTCCCTCATTTCCTTTCAAATATCCAGCCCTACAATTGCAAAAATTCAGGCCAGGATCTTAAGACATGACAGGAGTCTGGCTCTAATCAGGGTAATATTGGTACAAATTGGTATAAGCAGCAGGTAGTTAACTTTCCACATCTAAATGATCAATGCTTTTAGCAAAACTGTTGTTGAATAGTCCATGCTAATGCTGTTTTTGTTGTCGTTGTTGTTGTTAGTTAGTTTTGATGTTAGTTTTTCATTGGTATGATTTCTACCAACATCTCTGACAAAATTTCATTTCAAGCTCAAATCTTAAGAACTCCTAACACGTGGTCAGATCTCTAGCAAAACATTTATATTTTATTTTATTTTTCTTTAATTTACTTAAAAAATACAGCATAACACAAGGAATACACATGAACCTGTGTTGTTACTTAAAGGGGATAAAGCTTTTGATTGTGGGCTCTGGTGGGGCATGCTGTCCAGGGTGAAACAGATAACAAGCAGAAATGTCCAGGTGGCCTTGATCCAGGATCTGCTCTGTCTTTTCTTCAGCTTTGACATCACAGAAAATGATGCTCTCTCTTGCTAAGTCTGTTCTTTTGCAAGGAGGAAATTTTTTAACTTTTTATTTTATATTGGAGTAGAGTTGATTAACAATGCTGTGATAGTTTCAGGTATATAGCAAAGTGATTCAGTTATACATATATATGTATCTCTTCATCTTCAAATTCTTTTCCCATTTAGGCTGTTACATGATGTTGAGCAGCACTCCCTGTGTGCAAAAGCATTTCTTAAGTACCATGGTTTCTTGGTAGTTGCCCATTCTTTTATCCTCATTAAACCTAGACTCTGTATTCCAGGCTTCTGGGTCTTGTGAAGAGTGAACTAGAACTAGAAATATTCTATTCTTGCTGAGGTATCTCTCCTCTTCCCTGGGAGGCTTGTTTTGTGTTTTATTTCTAATGCTTTCAGAGGTAGTTGCCCTGTGAGAGTAGGAGAAGGTTAATGTAGCCATTACCTACATCTTCTATCCTAAACTACTTAGAATGCCTATCATTCCTAACATCTTGAATCAGGCAAGAACTGAGTTAAGACCTTTTGGGGAGGAAGAGAAGAAGGATAGAAGAGAATACCATCCTCTCTCATTAAGTCAAAGTAGCCTCTCTCCTTGAAAGATAGAGGTGTAAATATGAGGAATGAAGTTAAAACATGGCAACAACAAACTTCAGGAAAGAGGCAGCCTCTGCAGAGGGAAGCCATATTAAAATAAAATGCCTTTGGCAAACAGACATAATAGGCTCTAGGGTGGCTAGGATAAAGGGATATGGGTGTAGTAGCATTTTTTTCCATGGATATATGTACTAGTTCTTAAAATGTTAAAAAAAAATGATATTTAATTTTCAAAGAGGAAGTCTTCTGGAAATAAAATATGGTGGGAATAAGTTCAAATTGGCTTACTGTATTGGGACACCATGGCTAAACCATCTATATCAGCCAGCTTCCAGCCTAACACGACCATATATTGGGAGCATAAGGGAATGGTTCACAGTTTTATGGGATCCCAGCTTCCACCGTGGCCCTCACTAACAACTTAACATCTGGAGCTCCTGCCATCTCCATCTTCTTCTCCCCAGGCATTTGGAAGGCTATTGTTCACTAGATACAATATCTTCCATTAAAGATAGAATTGTTTGCATGTTATATATTTTCCCATATTTTTACTTTAACTTACCTATATATTTATATTTGAAGTGAGTTTCTTATAGATAGCATATAGTTGTCATATATTTTTATCCACTTTGACAATCTCTGTCTTTTAATTTGTGTGTTCAGATCATTTACATTTTCTATAATGATGGTATTTTTGGACTTAGGCCTGCCATTTTATTATTTACTTTCTGTTTGTTACCTCTTTTTTTTTTTCCCCTCAAATTATTATTTCCTCTTGTCTACTTTCTTTTGGGTTACGTGAATATTCTTTGGGTATTAACTTTTACCTATTGTGCTTTCTACTATGTCTCTGCATAGAATTTTTTATTGGCTAACCTAGGATTTATAGCATACATATTTAACTTTTTATAGTCTACTTAAAGTCAGTATTTTACTACATTAAATGGAAAATAGAAACAGTATTATGTTTTACTCATGTTGTAGTTGTCTTATGCACTGCATCTACATACTTGAAAACTCTATTAGACAATATTATAATTTTTGCTCTCAACCATAGTTTAATGAATTCAAAGGGAGGGGAATAGCCTATCAGAATCACCCAGATATTCACTATTTCTGTTCCTTGTCCTTCATTCCTGACTTCCAAGTTTCCATCTAGTATTACTTTCCTTCTCTCTGAAGAACTTTATTTAGTAATTCTTTTAGTGTACATCTGCTGGGAAGGAATTTTCTTAGTTTTCTCTCAGCAGAGATGTCTTATTTCATCTCTGTTCCTGAAAGATATTTTTGTTGCATATAGAATTCTGGATTGAGTTTTTTTTTTTTTTTTTTTCTTTCAGTACTTGAAAATTATTGTGCCATTTTCTTTTGTGACTTCTTGGTGGTTTCTGATGAGAAATTCAATTATTCAAATTTTTGTTTCTGTGTATGTGATTAAATATTTGTCTATGGCTATTTTTAAGATATTTTCTTTGCCTTTAATTTACAGAAATTTGATTATGTTGTGCCTGTGTGTGGATATTTGGATTTATCCTGTTTGTAGTTTGCTTAGCTTCTTGAATTTGTATATTTATGTCTTTCACCAAATATGGAAAATTTTCCTCAAATACTTTTTCTTCAGAAACTTTTCCTTTGTAATGAATTTTCTCCCCTCTTTCTGGTTCTTGAGTAACATAAACGTTATACTTTTCAGTATTGTCACTCAGGTCGCTGAGGCTCTGAAAGTTTTTTTTCTTTTCAATTTTTTTTCTCTTTGTTAAACCTGGATAATTCCATGTTTCTATTTTCAGGTTCATTGTTTTGTTCCTCTATCACCTCCATTTGACTGAGTTCACCCAGTAAGTTTTAAAATTTTTATATTTTGAGTTCCAGAATTTCCATTTGGTTTTCTTTTATATCTTCTATTTATTTTCTGAGATTTTCTATCTTTCCATTCATCTAACAGTATTTGCCCTTTCTTTTTGAAGCATTTTTATAATATCTGCATTAAAGTGTTTGTCAGATAGTTCCAACATCTGTGTCATCTCAGCACTGGCATTTGTTAGTTGCCTTTTCCCATGTGAGTTGAGATTTTTTTTGTTTCTTCACATGCTGAATAATTCTGGAGTATATCCTGAACACTTTGAAAGTTACACTATAAAACCCTTAGTTTTAGTTAAGTTCTATGGAGAATGTTGATATTTTGTTTCATTAGGCAATTGATCAGTTAAGCTCATGTTGCAAGGTCCAACTAGACTTCTGTGGGTGGTGATTTCAATGTCAGTTCCATTTTTAAAGCTTTAACAAAGTTATTTAGATCAGTCTTGAATGTGCGCCACCACTGGCCAGTCTGGGACCTGGGCAGTTGTCTATCTCTTCATCTAGTTCTTAACTGAACAACTGTTAGCATGCTTTTTAAGATCAGGTCCATGGATGTGCAACTTGGGAGTGAGCCCAGGAACTCATAAACAAATTTACAGGAGACACTTAACCAAGCACCTCCTTCATAATCCCTTTACTTTTTGGCCCCTGTGGTTCCCCTTTCAGTCCTCTGGATAGAAATTCAGGGTTTTATCTACCCTACTCTGCTGCACAGTTTCCACAGCTATATCCAGGTTTCAGCTAAGAGGTAGGAGAACAGGGAATAAAAATGCAGTGAGAGTTCACCCCACTCTTTTGAAACCACAGGTCCTCTGATTGGAGAGAAACATTCCCTTCCCTCAGAATTTAAGCCTCTTGCAGGCCTCTGGTGCTGCTGTCACAATTGCCATTGCCAGGGAGCTGGGATACAAGAAAACCAAAAAATCAGACAAAAAGAAAGAAAAAAAATGGATTTTCTCTACTCCCTCTAAGCACTCAGAGACCCCTTTCTCAGGTCAAATCAGAACTAGAGGACTTCTGTAATTCTCTTTCTGTGTCAATATCCACTTCTGGGTTTCAGGCTGTCTTGAGCCCAGGCTGGGGGATACTGGAGTCAAAAAATGTTAAACTCACTATTGGTTCTATAGTATTTCAAATTCAGGTCTTCTCCAATTTGTCTGCTACTTTTTAATTTCAGAATATTCAAATAGCTGCTCCAGGCATTCTGTAGCAGTTTTATGGGTACATTAAGCTGGAGAGATAAGTTGGAATGTACTGATTTTGTCTTACTCCAATATTTTTAAAATAAATAAATGACAGTATAAAAACAAATAAAGTGAACAAGACTGCATGACAAATTTAGTTGCAAGTGCTAAAACTATTCAAAGTTCTTGCCTTCTGCATGGTAAGTGGTAGTAAGAGCCAGATCTGGATTCCCTAATTCCACAGAGCAGTAGAATACCCAACAGAAGCTAGCGTTCATTATTCAGGCTAACTTAGCTTATTTGCTTAGCTTTCCTGAGCAATTTGCCCTTGCTTTGGATCTCCTCTCTGCTGGGTACATTTACATATCAGAAATCACTTAATAATTGCAACACCCTGGTTAGATGGTGGGAATTATCTTCAGATTAAGTGACTTGCTTATTAAATGACAAATGCTGCCAGATGGATGGGGGGATATGATTGGCCTATAGAGTAGAAGTCTGCTGGGAACTAATGGAAGCAGGAGGATGACTAAGCATTTTTCCTGTTCACTGAATAAAGTTGGCATTTATTTTCTATAGTCATGAGCTACCCATATACTGCAAGCAATATAAATGGATGGAGAAATAACCACCTCTACTGAGACCAGCATTGACAGACCTTGCTCATTATCTTAACTTTTCCTGAGCTTTCTCAGCTTTAAACTCTAGCTTTCTGCTAGCTTCTCTCTACCTTAGCTCAATCTGTTTTTCTGAATGGTCTACTTCTCTGGCACTAAATGTCACTCAGGACTTAGTATTTTTTCATATTCATTTGTGTTAGAGTTTAATAAGAAAAAACTACTCTAGGTTAGAATTAGGTGCTTACAAAACCTTTGAAAACCTTAAGTAGCAAAAGTCACTCATTTTAGATTTAGTGCTACAGAGAGTTGCTACTGTCTAGAGTGAGCAACCTGCAGAAATCTGTTGTAGATTTCAGAACTCCTTCATGGCATCCAGGAAAGTGATTGGCATTAGAAAGCAGAATCTGCTGCAAGCACTCATGTCTGGGAAATCTACACCTCCACCCACTGTCATAGGAAAATGAACATGGCTTCTGCTTTTTCTGCCTTGTGAGAGTGCATATCACTGGTGGAACTCTGAATAAATTCAAAACCCTGTTGGCAAGGGAGTCTAGTAAGGGTGTCTAGGAAGCTCCCTCCCAGGGCTTCTAGGCCTGGTCATATAAGAAGATTGAAGGGGGTATGAAGAATATTGAATGCCACTATTAATATTAGCAAACTAATAATGTTTAATTCCAATGTGAAAAACTAAACAAAACATGTTTTTCATCTGGCAAGTCAGACCTTGGTTTGTGGGAATTTCATTAGTCATAAAACATTTGGTAGTCATACAGATGTAGTGCTAAGTTTTGATTTTGCACATGGTCTGAGACTAGTGAAAATAACAATATAAAAATGTGATGTAATGATGCTCAATTCTGAGATTTTTCAATTACCAGGAGAGGAGGTCTCATTCTGTTGTTGGTGTTGAATGATCTGTTTGCTACAAATTGTGATGCAGAACACCCCAAAGACACAAAAAGTCTATAATTGGAATGAACATTTTGGAAAACATTAGGAAACATGAGAACTCACTGTAAATTGAGTTAATGTGGATACTTGTGATACACAGTCCTTATTTCAAATTGGTTCATGAATAGAATGTACCAGAATTTACAGTAAAATATGCTGACTGTAGCATTACTATAAAGAAAGCACGATGCATGTTTTTTTTCCAGTGAATAAAGGCAGCTTTTTTTCATTAAAAAAATCTGAGCAAAGTAAAGAAAAAATATTTTAACTTATGTTCATTTTATTCCTACAGATGTGCAAATTCCAACGTGTTGTTTTCATTTCACACTTGAACTTAACAATTTAAAATCTATCATTAAATTTAAAATAAGTCAAGTGGACTCAAAATGAATCTTGGGATACTTTCTTAGTCTTCCAAAGTAGACCTCATTTTCTATTACTTCATCTATCCAGAATGAAAGAATTATAAATTAAAACACATGAGCACACACACACACACACACACACACACACAAAGTGAAGCATCATCAGAACAGTATACAATATTTATAATGAATGGACACCATATTACTAAATTTATATGTACACTGATTTTTGAAATGGATTATAGCAAAATGAAATCCAATTTCTGTCTCTACAGAACACAGTAACTAAGCAATGGACAAATGTGCAAAAATTTTAGATTTGGTGCAGATTTGTCTCTAGACTTTAACAAAACTATACAAAACTTGAAGTTATCTATTATGAATTGACAATTTATCTTGGCAATTTGTTTATTCGACACAATCTTTTCTTAAGCTCTCTATTGGAATATAATTGCTTTACACTGTTGTGCCAGTTTTTGCTGTACAACAAAGTGAATCAGCTGTATTTATACATATATCCCTATATCCCCTCCCTCCCACAACTCCTTCCCATCTTCCCTATTCCAGCCCTCTAAGTCATCATCCCTCATCAAGTTGATCTCCCTGTGTTATGCAGCAGCTTCCCACTAGCTATCTTATTTACATTTGGTAGTGTATATATGTCAATGCTACTCTTTCACTTCGTTCCAGCTTCCCCTTCGCGCTGCACCCACCCCCACCCCTGTGTTCTCAAGTCTGTTCTCTACATCTACATCTTTATTCTTCCCCTATCACTGGGTTCATCAGTATCTTTTTTTTAGGTTCCATATATATGAGCTAGCATACGGTATTTGTTTTTCTCTTTCTGGCTTACTTCACTCTGCATGAAAGACTCTAGGTCTCTCCACCTCACTACAAATAACTCAATTTCATTCCTTTTTATGGCTGAGTAATATTCCATTGTATATATGTGCCACATCTTCTTTATCCATTCATCTGTCAGTGGGCATTTAGGTTGCTTCCATGTCCTACACCACTATTGTAAATAGTACTGCAATGAACATTGTGGTACTTATTTCTTTTTGGATTATGATTTTCTCAGGGTATATGCCCAGTAGTGGAATTGCCGGGTCACATGGTAGTTCCATTTTTAGTTTATTAAGGAACCTTCATACTGTTTTCCATAGTGGCTGAAACAATTTACATTCCCACCAACAGTGCAGGAGGGTTCCCTTTTCTCCACACCCTTTCCAGCATTTATTCTTTCTAGGTTTTTTGATGATGGCCATTCTGACTGGTGTGAGGTTATACTTCATTGTGGCTTTGACTTGCATTTCTCTGATGATTAGTGATGTTGAGCATCTTCTCATGTGTTTGTTAGCCATCTGCATGTCTTCTTTGGAGAAATGTCTATTTAGGTCTTCCCCCCATTTGTGGATTGGGTTATTTGCTTTTTTGGTATTAAGCTGCATGAGCTGCTTGCATATTTTGGAGGTTAATCCTTTGTCAGTTGCTTCACTGGCAAATATTTTCTCCCATTCTGAGGGTTGTCTTCTTGTCTTGTTTAACGGTTTCTTTTGCTGTGCAAAAGCTTTTAAATTTCATGAGGTCCCATTTGTTTATTCTTGATTTTATTTCCATGATTCTAGGAGGTGGGTCAAAAAGGATCTTGCTTTGATGTATGTCATAGAGTGTTCTGCCTATGTTTTCCACTAAGAGTTTTATAGTGTCTGGCCTTACATTTAGGCCTTTAATCCATTTTGAGTTTATTTTGGGGTATGGTGTTAGGAAGTGTTCTAATTTCATTCTTTTACATGTAGCTGTCCAATTTTCCCAGCACCACTTATTGAAGAGGCTGTCTTCTTTCCACTGTATATTCTTGCCTCCTTTCTCAAAGATAAGGTACCCATATGTGCATGGGTTTATCCCTGAACTCTCTATTCTGTTCCATTGATCTATGTTTCTGTTTTTGAGCCAGTACCATACTGTCTTGATCACTGTAGCTTTGTAGTATAGTTTGAAGTCAGGAAGCCTGAATCCATCAACTCTGACTTTCCTTCTCAAGATTGCTTTGGCTATTTGGGGTCTTTTGTGTTTCCACACAAATCATAAAAGTTCTTTTTCTAGTTCTGTGAAAAGTGTCATTGGTAATTTGATAGGGATTGCACTGAATCTGTAAATTGCTTTGGGTAGTATAGTCATTTTCACAATGTTGATTCTTCCAATCCAAGAACATGGTATGTGTCTCTGTTTGTATCATCTTTGATTTCTTTCATCAGTGTCTTAAAGTTTTCTGCATATGGGTCTTTTGCCTCCTTAGGCAGGTTTATTCCTAGGTATTTTATTCTTTCTGTTGCAATGCTAAATGGGAGAGTTTCCTTAATTTCTCTTTCTGCTCTTCCGTTGTTTGTGTATAGGAATGCAAGAGATTTCTGTGCATTAATTTTGTATCCTGCTACTTTACTAAATTCATTGATTAGTGCTAGCAGTTTTCTGGTAGAATCTTTAGGGTTTTCTATGTATAATATCATGTCATCTGCAAAGAGTGACAATTTTACTTCTTCTTTTCGAATTTGGATTCCTTTTATTTCATTTTCTTCTCTGCTTCCTGTGGCTAAAGCTTCCAAAACTATGTTGAATAACAGTGGTGAGAGTGAGCACTCTTATCTTGTTCCTTTTCTTAGAGGGAATGCTTTTAGTTTTTCACCATTGAGAATGATGTTGGCTGTTGGTTTGTCATATATGGCTTTTATTATGTTGAGGTAATTTCCTTCTATGCCCATTTTCTGGAGAGTTTTTATCATAAATGGATGTTGAATTTTGTCAAAAGCTTTTTCTGCATCTATTGAGATAATCATATGGTTTTTATCCTTCAATTTGTTAACATGGTGTATCACATTGATTGATTTGCATATATTGAAGAATCCTTGCATCCCAGGGATAAACCCCACTTGGTCATGGTGTATGATCTTTTTAACGTGCTGTTGGAGTCTGTTAGCTAGTATTTTGTTGAGGATTTGTGCATCTATATTCATCAGTGATGTTGGCCTGTAATTTTCTTTTTTTGTGACATCTTTGCCTGGTTTTTGTATCAGGGTGATGGTGGCCTCATAGAATGAGTTTGGGAGTGTTCCTCCTTCTCCTATATTTTGGAAGAGTTTGAGAGGGACAGGTGTTAGCTCTTCTCTAAATGTTTGATAGAATTCACCTGTGAAGCCACCTGGCCCTGGGCTTTTATTTGTTGGGAGATTTTTAATCACAGTCTCAATTTCTGTACTTATGATTGGTCTGTTCATATTTTCTATTTCTTCCTGATTCAGTCTTGGAAGATTGTTCTTTTCTAAGAATTTATCCATTTCTTCCAGATTATCCAATTTATTGGCATGCAGTTACTTGTAGTAGTCTCTCATGATCTTTTGTATTTCTGTGGTGTCTGTTTTTACTTTTTTCATTTCTAATTCTGTTGATTTGCATCTTCTCCCTCTTTTTCCTGATAAGTTTGGCTAATGGTTTATCAATTTTGTTTATCTTTGCAAGGAACCAGCTTTTATTTTTATCAATTTTTGGTATTGTTTCCTTCCTTTCTTTTTCATTTATTTCTGATCTGATCTTTATGATTTCTTTCCTTCTGCTCACTTTGGAGTTTTTTTATTCTTCTTTCTCTAATTGTTTTAGGTGTATGTTTAGGTTGATTATTCCAGATTTTTCTTGTTTTTTGAGGTAGGATTGTATTGCTGTATACTTCCCTCTTAGAACTGCTTTTGCTGCATCCCATAGGTTTTGTGTTGTTGTGTTTTCACTGTCATTCGTTTCTAGGTATTTTTTGATTTCCTCTTTGATTTATTCAGTAATTTCTTGGTTGTTTAATAATGTATTGTTTAGCCTCCATGTGTTTGTATTTTTTATACTTTTTTCCTGTAATTGAGATCTAGTCTCATGGCTCTGCAGTTGGAGAAGATGCTTGATATGATTTCAATTTTCTGAAATTTACTGAGGCTTGATTTGTGACCCAAGATGTGATCTATCCTGAAGAATATTCCATCTGCACTTGAGAAGAAAGTGTATTCTGTAGTTTTTGGGTGGAATGTTCTATAAATATCAATTAAGTCGAGATGATCTAATGTGTCATTGAAACCTTGTCTGTCCTTATTTATTTTCTGTTTGGATGACCTGTCCATTGGTATAAGTGGGGTGTTAAAGTCTCCTCCTATTATTGTGTTACCGTTGATTTCCCCTTTTATGGCTGTTAGCATTTGCCTTATCCATGCACCCAACACAGGTGCTCCTATGTTGGGTGCATAGATATTTACAATTGTTATATCTTCTTCTTGGATTGATCCCTTGATAATTATGTAGTGTTCTTTCTTGTCTCTTGTAATAGTCTTTACTTTAATGTCTAATTTCTCTAATATGAGTATTGCTACTCTGGCTTTCTTTTGACTTCCATTTGCATGGAATATCTTTTGCCATTCTCTTACTTTCAGTCTGTATGTGTCCCTAGGTCTGAAGTGGCTTTCTTGTAGACAGCATGTATAAGGGTCTTGTTTTTGTATCCAATCAGCCAGTCTGTGTCTTTTGGTTGGAACATTTAATCCATTTACATTTAATGTAATTATTGACAAGTATGTTCCTATTATCATTTTCTTAATTGTTTTGGGTTTGTTTTTGCAGGTTTTTTCCTTCTATTGTGTTTCCTGCTTAGAAAAGTTCCTTTAGCAATTGTTGTAAGGCTGCTTTGGTGGTGCTGAGTTCTCTTAACTTTTGCTTGTGTGTAAAGCTTTTGATTTCTCCATTGAATCTGAATGAGATTCTTGCTGGGTACAGTATTATTGGTGGTAGGTTTTTCTCTTTCAAGACTTTAAGTATATCCTGCCACTCCCTTCTGGCCTGCAGAGTTTCTGCAGATGATCAGCTGTTACCCTTTGGGTTTTCCCTTATATGTTATTTGTTGCTTTCCTCTTGCTGCTTTTAATATTTTTTCTTTGTGTTTAATTGTCGTTAGTTTGATTAATATGTGCCTTGGTGTGTTTCTCCTTGGGTTTATTCTGTATGGGACTCTCTGTGCTTCCTGGACTTGATTAACTCTTTCCTTTCTCACGTTGGGGAAGTTTTCCACTATAACCTCTTCAAATATTTTCTCAGACCCTTTCTTTTTTTCTTCTTTTTCTGGGATGCCTATGATTTGAATGTTGGTGTGCTTAATGTTGTCCCTGAGGTCTCTAAGACTGTCTTCCATTCTTGTTTCTTTTTCCTGCTCTGTGGCAGTTATTTCTGCCATTCTATCTTCCAACTCATTTACGCGTTCTTCTGTCTCAGTTATTCTGCTGTTTATACCATCTAGAGTGTTTTAATTTCAGTTATTGTGTTGTTCATTACTCTTTGTTTGCTCTTTAGTTCTTCTAGGTCCTTATTAAATGTTTCTTGTATTTTCTCTATTTTATTTTCGAGATTTTGGATCATCTTTACTATCATTACTCTGAACTCTTTTTTCAGGCAATTTGCCTATTTCCTTTTCATTTATTTGACCTCATGGGTTTTTATCTTCTCCTTTGCCTGCAAGGTGTTTCTTTGTTTTCTCACTTTGTCTAATTTATAGTATTTACTGTCTCCTTTCTCTATGCTGCCTAGTAGTAATTCCTCTTGTTTCAACCCCCCCGCAGGGGTGTTGGTCCAGTGTCTTGAGTAGGCTTCCTGATGGGAGGGTCTGGTGCCTCCTTTCTGGTGTGTGGATCTAAGTCTTTTACTCTGATAAGCAGGGCCATGTCAGGTGGTGTGTTTTAGGGTATCTGTGAGCTTAATATGGCTTTATGTAGTCTGGGTGCTGATGGGTGGCTTTGTGTTCCTGTCTTGTTTGTAGTTTGGTGTGAGGTATCCAGCACTGGCAGTTGCAAGCAGTTAGGCAAAGCCAGGTCTTAGACCATGATAGAGGCCTCAGTGAGAATTCTCTGCAGTTAATCTTCCCTGTGGTTGAGGACTCTAGTAGCCTCATGGCCTGGACTCAGTGCTCCCTCCCCAGAGCCTCCTACTTGACTTCTAGTTGAGGAATTCAGACTCCAGAAGTCGCTTGTTCTGGCCTGCAGTCCCAAGCATGGTCACGGCTTCAGCCAGTGGCATCCTTCCAGAGCCAACAGCCTCAGTGAGGCCACCCTCCCATGGGGCTCCAGAGTGATGGCAGAGGGAAGAGACTCCAAGCAAGGAATTTGTGACACAATCTTTGCAGTAAAATTATCTTTTATGTTGGAGTCATTTCATACTGCTTGTCCTAGCCACTCTATAGCAATTGTTGAATGATCATTTTCTACTCTGCATTACTCAAAGACTAGATGCATCAAAGCTTGAACAAAGAGCTAATGACCATTAAATAGAAATTGTTACTGAAGCTTTAGAAACCTCCAAGATCCAATACATCAAACAAGACAGTAGTAACTAAATCTGATCTATAAAAAGTTTCTTCTTAGATTAGTATGTCATATACAGTAAAACCTTGGCTTGTGAGCATAACTTGTTCTGGAAACATGTTTGTAATCCAAAGCACTTGTATATCAAAGTGAATATCCCCATGAGAAATAATAGAAACTCAGATGATTCATTCCACAACCCCAAAATAATCATATAAAAATGATTACAATACAGTAATATAATACAAAATAATAAAGAAAATACACAATATAAAGAAAAATAAACAAATTAACCTGCACTTACCTTTTAAAACCTTCGTGGCTAGTGTGAGGAAGACAAGAGAGAGGAGGGTTATTGTGTAGGATGACTTTCACTAACACTAACGGAATCACTGCTACCTATTGTCTCAATGGAATCTTTTTCTTTTCGTGCAACTTTAACAAGGAACCTATCCAATGACACTTCCTTTTGCCTCCTTTTGAGGATTTTGTGGAAATGTGACATTGCATTGTCATTAAACAGATTCATCACTCACGTTGCTACAGCCTTACCTGGGTGGTGCTTTTCTACAAAATTTTGCACTGTTTCCCACATTTTACACATCTCCTTAATCTCATTTGAAGTGAGGGATTCCTCCGCCTTTTTGTCCTCATCCTCTGCAGAAAAGATCTCTGTAAGCTCTTGCTGTTGCTCACGATGCAGATCCATCAGTTCATCAGTGGTCAGCTCCATTGGCTCAGTTGTGATCAGGTGATGTTTGGCGTCACATACCACTCGTATTGCAAGCCCACCTGTTTATCAAGTTAAAATTTATTAGAAACATTTGCTCATCTTGCGGAACACTCACAAAACAAGTTATTCGCAATCCAAGGTTTTACTGTATAGCATTTTGAAGTTCAGCTTATGCATCTTAAATCTTGCTACTGTGGTTATAGTTTGCAAATGAGGTCAATGGAGTTGCTAAGATGGCATAACAAAAACTAACATGTTAATGTATGGAAATAGTCTCATATTCAAAATAGAATCTTTTGGATATACTTAACTGGAACTATTTCTAAGTTTCATGCTTCTTTATTTTTCCCTGTGAAGAAGTCTACTAATGTCATACCCATATATCTTATGCTCTGTCTCTACTCTTCAATGTTAGTGGACAGTAAGGATCTACCATGATTTCAGGGCATGAAACTCAGAATTGAAATGGCTGGATGTTGAAGCTAAAAGTTCTTACATAGTAGTCCAATAAATAGTGGTAGTATTATTCCTATAAAGATTGTTGGACCTCATGGAAAAAATCTAGCATGGGCCCAACCTGTGGGTTGTGTATCCCCCTATGCAAAATAATCATGCCCTGTGATTTATTGCTGAATGCAAAGATCTTCCTCC
Source organism: Hippopotamus amphibius kiboko (assembly GCF_030028045.1). Taxonomy (NCBI): domain Eukaryota; kingdom Metazoa; phylum Chordata; class Mammalia; order Artiodactyla; family Hippopotamidae; genus Hippopotamus; species Hippopotamus amphibius. The sequence goes on along the minus strand of NC_080189.1, from coordinate 83,674,886 downwards.
TTAAATTGTAGATCTTAGTCCACCCAGGTAGGCAGAACCCCTGTGGCCTTACACTATAGACTTTCATAGCCTCAGCAGTCCTAGCCCTGACTCAGGCTGATCAGATACTTGAAAATTTTGTCAGCACTGTCAACAAAGGACAAAACATTTCAGGTCAAAAGTGTCTAGGTTTTTCAGAAATATTAGCATAATGTTTCAGTAGATGCCTTTTCTTCCAATTTGTTACTAACAACCATGAATGGATTAAAGAGACCCCTAAATCTTCTAGTGAGATAAAAGACGTCAAATTCAAAGGATCCAGAATTAGGATGATTTTGAAATTCTTAACAACAATCTTGGATGTAAGAAGACAAGGAACAAATGCTTACAAAGTTGTAACAATGAATAATCCCCAATCTATAATTCAATATCCAGCCACATGACCAATTAAGGGTAAGTGTAACTATTTACAATAGCCAGGACATGGAAGCAACCTAAATGCCCATCAGCAGATGAATGAAAAAAGAAGATGTGGCAGATATATACAATAGAATATTACTCAGCCATAAAAAGGAATGAAATTGAGCTATATGTAATGAGGTGGCTAGACCTAGAGACTGTCATACAGAGTGAAGTAAGCCAGAAAGAGAAAAACAAATACCATATGCTAACTCATATATATGGAATCTAAAAAAATGGTACTGATGAACCCAGTGACAGGGCAAGAATAAGGATGCAGATGCAGAGGATGGACTGCAGGACATGGGGTTGGGGGGTGGGGTGGGCAAAGGGGAAGCTGGGACGAAGTGAGAGAGTAGCATAGACATTTACACACTACCAAATGTAAAATAGATAGCTAGTGGGAAGTTGCTGTATAACAAAGGGAGATCAACTCGATGATGGGTGATGCCTTAGAGGGCTTAGGACAGGGAGGGTGGGAGGGTGTTGCGGGAGGGAGGGGATATGGGGATATGTGTATAAATACAGCTGATTCACTTTGGTGTACCTCAAAAACTGGTACAAGAGTGTAAAGCAATTATATTTCAATAAAGAGCTTAAAAAAAAGGGTAAGTGTAAATTAATGATATTTTGTAATACACACATTTTGAAACATTTACCTTCCATGCACTTTTTATCAGAAAGCTACTGGACAACAAGCTTTGACAAGATGAGGGAATAAATTAAGATAGAGGGGAGGAAAAAGATGGCAGCGAACTAGAGAGACGTGGAGTGCATCCCTCTCCACAGATGCATTGGGAATGCACGGAAGGACAAAGTCATTCCCACAGAGAACAAGCTGAACACCAGCAGACGGCCTCGGACACCAGAAAGGGCTGCGGTGAGCCCGACATAGCCGGTAGGGAGGCATCTACGAGGGCTCAAAGAGGGTGAAGCGGCGGAGCTGTGGCAGACGGGAGGGAGTGAGAAACACACGGAGGGTCCGCAGCGCAGCTCAGCGTTCCCGGACCGAGACATCGATCCGCGGCTGAACGGAGGGTCCAGGAGCGGGAGCGTGGGAACCAGAGAGCTGGTTCAGGGTGAGAAACATTGTTGCCGGTAGGGTGACGGACCGAGAGGACAGGAGGGAGGAGGTCCGCGGAGAGGAGTGCCGGTCCCTGAGAGGTGCCCGGCCATGATGGCAGCTGGAGGCTGCAGGCTCCCGGGCGGGGGGGAGGAGCCACGCGCATAGCCTCTCCCTCTCTTTCGGTGCCTCTGCAACAGGCAGTGGAAAGACGCCCTGCGGGCCACCTAAGGCGCTCAGGGATAACAAGCACCCTCAGGCACTCGGGCCGGGCTAGATTAAAACTCCTTGCAATGCCAGCAGCAGGGAGGCTGCCAAGAGAAAAAAAAAAACCAGCAACAAAAAGAAAAAACCCCGAGAGACGCCCAACTCTAAGACTTTCTGTGTACGCCTGAGCCACCAGCGCCCTCTGCAACAGGCACCTCCAAGCCTGACTGAAACAACAGTGCGCCACTGCTCACTCACTCCCAGGGGAAGGAGCCACTATTGTACCCTCTCCCTCCCCACACACCGAGGCTTACAGACGAACAATAAAGGAACCTCTGCTGGTCACAGAATAATACAAAAAAAAAAAAAAAACCCAAGGCAAGGAGAAGGACACTTACAGCTGAGACGCTAAGGAAACAGAAATAGTAGTATCAATACCTATTGAACTGGTCCATTCTGGAATCAGTTCTGGATTTTTTTTTTTTCTTTCTCTCTCTCTCTCTTTTTTTTTTTTTTTTTTTTGATTTATTAAATACGATCTTAGCCCTAAGGGATCTACAAGTTTTACAACATAATTTTTTAAGGATATTTTTTATTCTTTTTTTTTTTTTTTTTTGCCTTTTTATATACTTCTATATCTAGCTAAGTTTTTGGTAGTACGGACAAAATATCTTTCATATTTTCCTTTCATCCCTTTCTTTCATACACTTCTATTCCTTTCTTTTTCTTTGCATATTTCCAACCACATTACGCTCTTCTGTTCCCCTTTCTTCCAGCCTTTTTAAGTTTATTTGATCTTAACATACTTATAAGCAACACTATCGGTCTGCTCAGACTCCTTGCTCTACTCTCCAGAGGATGCACTGCCTTGGTATTAATATTAGGCTTTTGTCTTTATCTTAGTTCTTAGTACAGTTGTCTAATTACATTCTGAGAATCTCCATTCTCTCTGGTGGTACTCCAGCTCATTTCTATATTTGATCCTAGCTTACAAAATCTCCCTGGATTGATGTTTGTATGTGTAGGGTGTTATTTGTTGTTTGTTTGCTTTTGCTTTTGTCTCTGATTTGTTCTGTTTCAGTTGTCAATTTCTGTTGGGTTTCTCTTTGAATATCTGAGAGCACACTGGGGTTCTGTCAGGTCTTTCTAGAGCCTTATGTCCTAACGGATTCAGTAATTGTGTGTCTTATACATGTATGTGTTTCCTAGACTGAATATTCGTTTAATCCAATACTTGGACATTAGTCTGAGGCTTGGACAGTCTTCTATAAACACCTCTATCGCCAGGACAGGCAACTCCAAAAGTTTGGACAACCATGAGGAAACAAAGAAACCCCATGCAGGCAAAGGAGCAGGAAAAAAACCCACAAGACCAAATAAATGAGGAGGAAATAGGAAAAATGCCTGAAAAAGAATTCAGAGTAATGATAGTAAAAATGATACAAAATCTCGATAACAAAATAGAGAAAGAACAAGAAACAGTTCATAAGAACTCAGAAAAACAAACAGCAATGGATAACAAAATAACTGAAATTAAAAATACTCTAGATGCTATAACCAGCAGAATGACTGAGGCAGAAGAACGAATAAGTGAGTTGGAAGATAGAATGGGAGAAATAAACTCCACAGAGCAGGAAAAAGAAAAAAAAAAATAAAAAGACTAGAAGACAGCCTCAGAGACCTCAGTGATAACCTTAAACGTACCAACATTCGAATTATAGGCATCCCAGAAGAAGAAGAAAACAAGAAAGGGTCTGAGAAAATATTTGAAGAGGTTCTAGTGGAAAACTTCCCCAACATGGGAAAGGAAATAATTCACCAAGTCCAAGAAGCACAGAGAGTCCCATACAGAATAAACCCAAGGAGAAATACACCAAGACACATATTAATCAAACTAACGACAATTAAACACAAAGAAAAAATATTAAAAGCAGCAAGAGAAAAGCAACAAACAACATATAAGGGAAAACCCATCAGGATAACAGCTGACCTTTCTACAGAAACTCTGCAGGCCAGAAGGGAATGGCAGGGTATACTGAAAGTCCTGAAAGAGAGAAACCTACAGCCAAGAATACTCTACCCAGCAAGAATCTCATTCAGATTTGAGGGAGAAATCAAAAGCTTTACAGACAAGCAAAAGTTCAGAGAATTCAGCACCACCAAACCAGCCTTACAACAAGTGCTAAAGGAACTTCTCTAAGTAGGAAACACAAGAAAAGGAAAAGACCTACAAATACAAACCCAAAACAATTAAGAAAATGGTAATTGGAACACACATGTCAATAGTCACCTTAAATGTCAATGGATTAAATGCTCCAACCAAAAGACACAGACTGGCTGAATGGATACAAAAACAAGACCCTTCTATATGCTGCCTACAAGAAACCCACTTCAGACCAAGGGATACATATAGACTGAAAGTAAAGGGATGGAAAAAGATATTCCATGCAAATGGAAGTCAAAAGAAAGCTGGAGTAGCAATACTCTTATCAGACAAATTAGACTTGAAAGTAAAGACTATTAAAAGAGATAAGGAAGGGCACTACATAATGATCAAGGGATCCATCCAAGAAGAACATATCACAATGGTAAATATCTATGCCCCCAATATAGGAGCACCTCAATACATAAGGCAAATGCTAACAGCTATAAAAGGGGACATCGACAGTAACACAATAATAGTGGGAGACTAGAACACCCCACTTACATCAATGGACAGATCATCCAAACAGAATATAAATAAAGACACACAAGCTTTAAATGATACATTAGACCATCTTGACTTAATTGATATTTATAGAACATTCCATCCAAAAACGACAGACTACACTTTCTTCTCAAGTGCACACAGAACATTTTCCAGGATAGATCACATCTTGGGTCACAAATCAAACCTCAGCAAATTCAAGGAAATTGAAATCATATCAAGCATCTTCTCAGACCACAATGCCATGAGACTAGATACCAATTACAGGAAAAAAACTGCAAAAAATACAAACACATGGAGGCTAAACAATTCACTCTTAAACAACCAAGGAATCACTAAAGAAATCAAAGAGGAAATCAAAAAATATCTAGAAACAAATGACAACGAAAACACAACAACCCAAAACCTATGGGACGCAGCAAAAGCAGTTCTAAGAGGGAAGTTTATAGCAATACAGTCCTACCTTAAGAAACAAGAAAATGATCGAATAAACAACCTAACCTTACACCTAAAACAACTAGAGAAAGAAGAACAAAGAAACCCCAAAGTGAGCAGAAGGAAAGAAATCATAAAGATCAGAGCAGAAATAAATGAAAAAGAAAGGAAAGAAACCATAAGAAAAATAAATAAAACTAAAAGCTGGTTCTTTGAGAAGATTAACAAAATTGATAAACCATTAGCCAGACTCATCAAGAAAAAAAGGGAGAAGTTGCAAATCAACAGAATTAGAAATGAAAAAGGAGAAGTCACAACGGACACCTCAGAAATACAAAACATCATGAGAGACTACTACAAGCAACTATATGCCAATCAATTGGATAACCTGGAAGAAATGGATACATTCTTAGAAAAATACAATCTTCCAAGACTGAACCAGGAAGAAATAGAAACCATGAACAGACCAATCACAAGTACGGAAATTGAGGCAGTGATTAAAAATCTCCCAACACACAAAAGCCCAGGACCAGATGGGTTCACAGGCGAATTCTATCAAACATTTCGAGAAGAGTTAACACCTATCCTTCTCAAACTCTTCCAAAATATTGCAGAAGGCGGAGCACTCCCAAACTCATTCTACGAGGCTACCATCACCCTGATACCAAAACCAGGCAAAGATGTCACAAAAAAAGAAAACTACAGACCAATATCACTGATGAACATAGATGCAAAAATCCTCAACAAAATACTAGCTAACAGACTCCAACAGCACATTAAAAAAATCATACACCACGATCAAGTGGGGTTTATTCCTGGGATGCAAGGATTCTTCAATATACGCAAATCATTCAACGTGATACATCATATCAACAAATTGAAGGATAAAAACCATATGATCATTTCAATAGATGCAGAAAAAGCTTTTGACAAAGTTCAACATCCATTTATAATAAAAGCTCTCCAGAAAATGGGCATAGAAGGAAATTACCTCAACATAATAAAAGCCATATATGAAAAACCAAAAGCCAACATTGTTCTCAATGGAGAAAAACTGGAAGAATTCCCTCTAAGAACAGGAACAAGACAAGGGTGTCCACTCTCACCACTGTTATTCAACATAGTTTTGGAAGTGTTAGCCACAGCAATCAGAGAAGAAAAAGAAATTAAAGGAATCCAAATGGAAAAGAAGAAGTAAAATTGTCACTCTTTGCAGATGGCATGATATTATATATAGAAAACCCTAAAGACTCTACCAGAAAACTGCTAGCACTCATTGATGAGTTTAGTAAAGTAGCAGGATACAAAATTAATGCACAGAAATCTCTTGCATTCCTATACACGAACAACGGAAGAGCAGAAAGAGAAATTAAGGAAACTCTCCCATTCACCACTGCAACAAAAAGAATAAAATACCTAGGAATAAACCTGCCTAAGGAGGCAAAAGATCTGTATGCAGAAAACTTTAAGACATTGATGAAAGAAATCAAAGATGACACAAACAGATGGAGGGACATACCATGTTCCTGGATTGGAAGAATCAACATCGTGAAAATGACTGTACTACCCAAAGCAATTTACAGATTCAATGCAATCCTGATCAAATTACCAATGGCATTTTTCACAGAACTAGAGCAAGAAATCTTACGATTTGTATGGAAATGCAAAAGACCCCGAATAGCCAAAGCACTCTTGAGAAGGAAAAATGGAGTTGGTGGAATCAGGCTTCCTGACTTCAAACTATACTACAAGGCCATAGTGATCAAGACAGTATGGTACTGGCACAAAAATAGAAAGGAAGATCAATGGAATAGAATAGAGAACTCAGAAGTAAGCCCAAACACATATGGGCACCTTATCTTTGACAAAGGAGGCACGAGTATACAATGAAAAAAAGACAGCCTCTTCAATAAGTGGTGCTGGGAAAATTGGACCGCAACATGTAAAAGAATGAAATTAAAACACTTCCTAACACCATACACAAAAATAAACTCCAAATGGATGAAAGACCTACATGTAAGGCCAGACACTATAAAACTCCTAGAGGAAAACATAGGCAGAACACTCTTTGACATACATCAAAGCAACATCCTTTTTGACCCACCTCCTAGAATCATGGAAATAAAATCAAGAATAAACAAATGGGACCTCATGAAACTTAAAAGCTTTTGCACAGCAAAAGAAACCATAAACAAGACTAAAAGGCAACCCTCAGAATGGGAAAAAATAATTGCCTATGAAACAATGGACAAAGGATTAACCTCCAAAATATACAAGCAGCTCATGCAGCTTAATACCAAAAAAGCAAATAACCCAATCCACAAATGGGCAGAAGACCTAAATAGACATTTCTCCAAAGAAGACATACAGATGGCCAACAAACACATGAAAAGATGCTCAACATCACTAATCATCAGAGAAATGCAAGTCAAAGCCACAATGAGGTATCACCTCACACCAATCAGAATGGCCATCATCACAAAGTCTGGAAACAACAAGTGTTGGAGAGGATGTGGATAAAAGGGAACTCTCCTGCACTGTTGGTGGGACTGTAAGTTGGTACAGCCACTATGGAAAACAATTTGGAGGTTCCTTAAAAAACTACAAATAGAACTACCATATGATCCAGTAATCCCACTCCTGGGCATATACCCAAAGAAAACCATAATCCCAAAAGAAACTTGTACCATAATGTTTATTGCAGCACTCTTTACAATAGCCAGGACATGGAAGCAACCTAAATGCCCATCAACAAATGAATGGATACAGAAGATGTGGCATATATATACAATGGAATATTACTCAGCTATAAAAAGGGATGAGATGGAGCTATATGTAATGAGGTGGATAGAACTACAATCTGTCATACATAGTGAAGTAAGTCAGAAAGAGAAGGACAAATATTGTATGCTAACTCACATATATGGAATCTAAAAATGGTGCTGATGAACTCAGTGACAAGAACAAGGAAGCAGATACAGAGAATGGACTGGAGAACTCGAGGTATGGGAGGGGGCGGGGTGTGAAGGGGAAGCTGAGACGAAGCGAGAGAGTAGCACAGGCATATATATACTACCAACTGTAAAACAGTCAGTGGGAAGTTGTTGTATAACAAAGGGAGTCCAACTCGAGGATGGAAGATGCCTTAGAGGACTGGGGCAGGGAGGGTGGGGGGGACTCGAGGGGGGGGCGTCAAGGAAGGGAGGGAATATGGGGATATGTGTATAAAAACAGTTGATTGAACCTGGTGTTCCCCCCCCAAAAAAAAAAAAAAAAAAAAAGATAGAGGAAGGACATAGGATCCAGGACACAGGTTTCCAACACTGAAGTAGGCATAGGAATCTCTAAGATGTGAATGAAGGGAAGCCCCAGGACAATAGCTGTCTACTTGGTTTCTGGGTGAATCCCACCAACAACATTTTAAATAGACTTTATTTTCAGAAAAGTTTTAGACTTACAGGAAAACTGAGAAGAGAATACAGAGAGTTTCCATATACTCTGTGCCCAATTTTCCCTATTATTAACATCTTGCATTAGTACAGTGCATTTGTTATAATTAATGAACTAATATTGACACATTACTATTAAATTATGTCCATAGTTTTTTCATATTTCCTTAGTGTATGCCTAATGGCCTTCTTCTGTTCCAGGTTTCCATCTAGCATAGCACATTACATTTAGTTGTAATGTCTCTTTAGGCATCTCTTAGTTACAGCAGTTTTTCAGACTTTTCCTCTTCTGATGATTCTGACAGTTTTAAGGAATGATGGTCAGGTATTCTGTAGGATACACATAGTTGGAATCTTTCTAATGTTTTTCTCATGATAAGACTGAGGTAGTGGGTTATTGGGAGGAAAACATCAGAGGTAAAGTGCTATTTTTATCACATCATATCAAGGGTACTTATTATCAGCATGATTGTTGGCTGGTTGGTGTTGACCTTAATCACCTGGCTGAGGTAGTGTTTGTCAGGTTTCTCCTCTGTAAAGTTACTACCCTCCCCTCTTTGAATACTCTTCTGTTTGGAAGGAAATCACTATGCACAACCCAGACCTAAGGAGTGGAAAGATATACTCTACCTCCTTGAAGGTGGTGTACCTTCATATAATATTTGGAATTCTTCTACCTGCGAGATTTGTCTTTTCTCCTGAACTTACTAGTTTATTCAATCATATACTTGTATCACGATACAATGGATATTTGTTTTATACTTTGAATTATAATACAATACAATACTATTTTATTAATTCTTTTGCTCAAATTGTTCTAGCTTTGGCCATTGGGAGCTCTTTCAGTTGGCTTCTGTGTACCTTTGACATAGTCCCCATCAATGTGTATAAGTTTTAATTTTTTCCCTTTATTTGAGCATTTCCTTACTTTCTGCCTCTACAAAATATTTTAGGCTTATCTTGTTTATTTCCTGTCCTAATCCAAGATTCAGTCATTTCTCTAAGGAGTCCTGGTTCCTTTTGTTGGAGAATGGTATAAAAAAACAAGATCTGGGTACTGTGTGTGCTGTGCTAGTGGATTATCATTTCTTTGGGGGCCTCTCAGCTGACAGAGCACAAAAAGATATGTATATATACCAACCTGTATATATACACATGTATGTAAGTGTTTCTATATGTAAATATCCATATTTATACTTAAACATGAGTTTATTCTGAAATCTCCAGTTTAATCTATTATTACATGGCTCATTTGGGCCTCTTCCAGTTACTCATCTGTAAACTCTCATGCACTGGTGAAAAAGCTGTCTCCCACTGTCTGGTATCCATTTACTCAATTGTTCAATTCCAGTATACATGGATAGCAGCAGAATTTTTAACTCATAATGCAGTGGGAAATAGTCTTATCAACTAGAATACAGTTCTTAATGTGTAAACCTTTTGCCTTTACTCTTACAGACTCCACTTATTACCAAAGTTACTTAGATCAGCCCCTTTCCCCTCAGTCCCTGCAGAGAGGTTGTTTTATGTATTTTAATATAGTTAGATGCTCATGTCACAGTCTGGATTCCTTCCTGGCATTCCCAAACCTCCAAAATGATTATTTTAAATATTGCATATATTAACATTCACTCTTCATGCTATAAAGTTCCATGCATTTTGACAAATGCATAGTCATGTTTCACCATTACAGTATCATACAGAAAAGTTTTACTGCCTTAAAAATCCCATGTGCCTGACCCTATTCCAGAACTCTTGGCAACTGCTGCTCATTTTACTACCTCTACAGTTTTGCCTTTCCAGAATGTTATATAATTGGATCATACAGTCTCCCTATCTTTTTGTGTTACTTGGTAGCTCACTTTGTTTTATTGCTGAATAATATTCAATTGTATAAATGTACTTCAGTTTACTTATCCATTCACCTTTTGAAGGCTTTCTCCCAGTTTTTGGTGATTATGAACAGGCTACTATTAACATAAGCATGCAAGTTTATAAGTTTTCAACTCAACTGGGTGTAACCTAGGTAAATACCTAGGAGTGTGATTGCTGAACTGTATTTTAAGACATTTTTTAGTATCGTATGAAACTGCCAAACTTTCTTCCAAAGCAACTATACCAGTTTCCATTGCCAACAGGAAGGAATGAGAATTCCTTTTGCTCTTCATTCTCACCAGCATTGTCAGTATTTGGTATTGTCTGTTTAAATTTTAGCTTCTAATACGTGTGTAGTGGTATTTCATTGTCGTTTTAACTTGAAGTTCCCTAATCACACATGATGTTGAGTATCTTTTCATAAATACTTGCCATTGTATGCCTTCTTTGGTAAGTTGTTTGTTCAGATCCTTTGCCCATTTCTTAAGTGAGTGGTTTGTTTTCTTATTGTTGAGTTTTAAGAGTTCTTTGTATTTTTTGGAAACAAGTCCTTTATCAGACATGTGTTTTACAAATATTTTCTCCCTGTCTGTGGTTTGCCTTTTGATTCTCTTAAAAGTGTCTTTCACAGAGCAGAAGTTTTAAATTTCAATAAAGACATTTTCTTTCATAGATTGTGGTTTTTATATTGTATCTAAAAACTCATCATTAAACCCAAGGTCTCTGAGATTTCCCCCTATGGTTTCTTCTAAAAATTTTATAGTATTGTTACTTATATTTAGATCTACAAAACATTTTTAGTTATTTTTTTGTTAAAGCCATAAGATCTATGTCTTGATTTACTTATTTGTGCTTATATCCATAAACTGAGGTTTTTTTTTTTAATAAATGTTGATTTTTTCAAGTGCCTTTTCTTCATTTATTAATACAATTATATAATTTTTCTTCTTGTACAAACTTCATCATATGAAGTTTGGGGGGATCCTGGGGTTAAAACTTACGGAAGTGTGAGGGCAGCCACTAAGACTGGACTCCCAAGATTTTTCAACTCTCAAGGTGGTCCATACTCAGCCTCTAGCAATTTAAATTTCAATAAAGACAACATTTTCTTTCATAGATTGTGAAAGAATTTAATTTAAAATTTTAGTCTTCCAACCAGTAATAAGCCTTAGCAGTTTCTGTTCTTAGTGAATTGGTCTTTGTGATTCTTTATATTCACCTGTCTCTTCAGATTTCAGTGTGGCAGTTTGCTCTGTGACCTTATTTCTCCCATGAGTCTAATAAAAAGTCACCAAATCTTAGTTTATTTGCATTTTTTTCTTGTTTTGAAAAGGGGAGTGGTGACTTGCATGCTCTTTACATGTCAGAGCTGAAACTGAAAGTCGACCTGAATTTCCTCTTCATGGCTATAGCCGAGCAACAAGATTCCAAAACTTTTAATCCAATCCCTGCTATCTAGCTAAGGACTTGTATGTCTTCCTATTTCCACTTCCTTGCTCTAACACTCTCTGTGGGTTTGCTCCTGTTGCTATTCTAGCTTTTAGGATATTTAGAATGATGACCGCATTATAGACTTAGGAGGACTCTCCAGAGGTTTGAGTCTGGGAAAATTTATGTTTGTTGGTTCTTCAGTATTTTTCTGTCTGTTCATTAACAACAGTGTAATTTTCATTGCTCTATAGATCAAGAAACATCACAATAACATCCCTAGAACATGATGGTCAGCTATGGTAACTGAGATGGGGAAAGTTATGTTTTATCTTTTAATGTTTCTGCTACTCAGGATTTTCCTGTATATCTCTACCCCAGTTAAGACAGACTTGTATGTATTAGCTTTCTCAGATCACTGAACTAGCACTGGCACACCAAATTACTATTAATATTTTTACTGTTTTAGAGATAGCCTCTAGCTAAACAGGCTTTGACTTGACTGGAATAGGAGAGAGTGGTGGTGCTGTTCTGGTGAGGCAAGTACTTGTGTCTAAAGTCAGTGGGCAACTTGGTATTTCCTTACCTACTTGCTAGAAATTGTGTTCTTTATCTCATAGCATATATTGATTGTACCTTTGTCATCTTATTTGTTCATATAATCTCATTCCATCAGGCTTGAAATTGCTGAAAACATTTCTCATGTTTGGGAAATAGGCAAGATGGACACAGAGAGTCAAGCAAAATGAATAAACAGAAGAATATGTTCCAATCAAAAGAACTAAATAAGACTCCAGAAACAGATCTTAATGAAACAGAGATATGTATTTCAGCTGGTAAATTGTTCAAAATAATGGTCATAAAGATGCTTACCCCTGTCAGAAAAACAATGCATGAAGAAAATGAGAATTTTAACAAAGAGATAAAAAATATAAGAAAGTACCAAAGAGATTCACAAAGCTGAAGAATGCAATAACTAAACTGAAAAATTCAATTGAGGAGCTCTGCAGCAAACTAGATCAAGCAGAAGAAAGAATCAGTGACCCTGACGACAGGGTGGTGGAATTCATCCTATCAGAAGAGCAAAAAGAAAAAAAGAATGAAAAAGAGAGAAGACAGATTAAGGAATTTATGGGATAGCATCAAGCAGCCCAATATATATGTTGTAGGGGTCTCAGAAGGAGGAGACAGAGAGAAAGGAGCAGAAAGCTTATTCAAAGAAATAATGAATGAAAGTTTCCTTAACCTGAGGAAAGAAACAGATATCCAGATCTAGGAAGCTCAGAGGGTTCCAAATAAGAAGAATACAAAGTGAGACATTATAATTAAACTGTCATAAGTTAAACACAAGGAGAGAATCTTAAAAGCATCAAGAGAAAACAACTTGTTAAACATAGGGAAGCTCTATAAGACTTTCACCAGAAACATTTCAGGCCACAAGGGAGAGGCATAATATACTCAAAGTGCTGAAAGAAAAAAAAATTCCAACAAAGAATACTCTACCCAGCAAAGCTGTCCATCAGAATTGAAGGAGAGATAAGAAGTTTTCCAAACAAGCAAAAGCTAAAGGAGTTCATCACCACTAGACCAGCCTTGTAAAAAGGAAAATGTTAAAGAAAGTTCTCCCAACTAAAAAAAAAAGGACAATAATTGGAAACAGGAAAACATATGAAAGTATAAATCTCATTGGTAAAAGTAAATATATAATTAAATTCAGAATAGTGTAATGGTGGGTAAATCACTTATAAGTCTAGTATAAAGGTTAAAAGACAAAAGTATTTTTACTTTAACTTTATTACTTCAATAATTTATTAATAGATACATAGGTAAAAAGACGTAAATTGTGACATCAAAAACATAAAAGGGAGGGATGGAGAGTAAAATGTAGAGCTTTACTATGTGTTCAAACTTATTATTAGCTTAAAACAGACTGCTATAAATATACAATGTTTACGTACACTTAGTGATAACCACAAAGCAAAAACCTATAGTAAACACACAAAAGATAAAGAGAAAAGAACATATGCATGTACTACAGAAAATCATTAACTCACAAAGGAAGAGAGAAAGAGAAGAATAAAAGAATAAAGGAGTTACAAAACAGGCAGAAAAACAAGCAACAAAATGGGAATTGTAAGTCCATAACTATCAGTAATAACTTTCAATGCAAATAAACTAATTTCTCCAATAAAAAGAAAGAATGGTAGAATGGATAAAAAAACAAGAAGCAACTGTATGCTGCAAATGATCCTATTTACAATTGCATCAAAAAGAATAAAATGTCTAAGGATAAATTTGATCAGGAGGTGAGAGATCTGTACACTGCAAACTATAAGACATTGATGAATGAAATTGAAGACAAAATTAAATGTAAAGATATTCAATGCTCATGGATTGGAAGAATTAATATTGTTACATGTCCATACTACCCAAAACAATTTACAAATTCAATGCAATTCCTGTCAAAATTCCAATGGCATTTTTCACAGAAACAGAAACAAAATTCTAAAATTTGTATGAAACCACAAAAGACTCTGAATTGCCAAAGCTATCTTGAGACAGAAGAATGAAGCTGGAGAATCACATTTCCTGATTTTAAATGATATTACAAAGTTATAGTAATCAAAACAGTACTGTGTTGGCATAAAAACAGATACATAGATCAATGAAACAGAATAGGGAGCCCAGAAATAAACCAATACATACATGGTCAATTGATTTGTGAGAAAGGACCCAAGCATATACACTGGGGAGAGGATAATTTCTTCAATAAGTGGTGTTGGGAAAACTGGACAGACACTGCAAAAGAATGAAATGGGACCACTATCTTACACTGAACACAAAAATTAACTCAGAATGGGCTAAAGACTTGAACATAAGACCTGAAACTATAAAACTCCTAGAAGGAAACAGAGAGGGTAAACCCCTTGAAATTAGTTTTGGCAATGATTTTTTGGACTTGACACTAAAAGCAAAGGCACAAAAGCAAAAATAAACAAGCAGGACTACAGGGCAGAGAAAACCATCAACAAAATGGAAAGGCAATCTATGAAATGGGAAAAAATATTTGCAAACCACATATCTGATAAGGGGTTAATAACCTAAATATATAAGAACTCACACAACACAACAGCAAAGCAAATAAACAAACAATCCAATTAAGAAGTGGGCAGATAAACTGATAAGCTCAGTCAATCAAATGTTTTCACTCTAGTATGCATTTCAGGAGGACATTTTTCCAAAGATGACATCAAAATGGCCAACAGATCCACAAAAAAAGGTGATCAATGTCACTAATCATCGTGGAAATGCAAATCAAAATCATACTGAGATATCACCTCACACTCGTTAGAAAGGCTATTATCAAAGAGACAAGAGATAACAAATGCTGATGAAGATGGGGGGAGAAGGGAGTCCTTGTGCACTGTTGATGGGAATGTAAATTGGTTCAGCCACTTACGGAGAGCAGTATGGAGGTTTCTCAAAAAAATTGAAAATAGAACTACCATGTGATCTAGAAATTCCACTTCTGGGTATATAACCAAAGGAAGTAAAAACAAAATATTGAAAAGATATCTGCACCCATGTATTTATTGCAGTATCATTCACAGTAGTCAAGATAGGGAAACAACCTAAGTGTCTGCCAGCAAATGAATGGATGAAGATATGGTTTATATACACAATAGGAGGTTGAAGCCATGAGAAAGAAGGAAATTCTGCCATTTGCAACAACATGGAGGGACCTTGAGATATTATGCCAAGTGAAATAAGTCAGACAGAGAAAGACAGAAGTGGTTTCACTTATATGTAGAATCTAAAAAAAAAAAAAGTCCATCTCATAGAAACAGAGTTTAGAAAAGTGGTTGACAGAGACTGGGCAGTGGAGAAAATAAGGGGAGGCTGGTAAGTGTGTATAAACTTTCAGTTATAAGATGAATACAGTATGAGTATCTAATATTAAACATGGTGACTATAACTATATTAACTAATAATAGTTATTATTAACTAATAATATTGCATTGTACAAATGAAATTTGCTGAGAGTAAAACTTAAATGTTCTCTCATACACACAAAAAAGATAAATATATGAGGCGAAGGATATGTTAATTAACTAGATGGGGGGATCTTTATATGACCACAAGGCACATATTAAATATCTTATAATTTTATGTATCAATTATACCTCAGTGAAGCAGAAATTTTTATAAAAAGAAAAAAAGAAGAAAATCAGAGAATCTGCAATGGTAGTGCTTTTTAGAAATATTAAGGAAGAGGTCCAAAAACTAGTGTGAAGGATTCATTAGATATTCAGAGTTGCAAAGGAATTCTATTAGTAGCCACAACAGGGTGGTGTGTTGATCTTTTGTCTCTGATTCTGGAGCCAACCGTGAGTGAAGAGAGACTGATGGTCTCTCATGGATGGCCATGACTTTCCCCATCTAGAGCCTCCCAGAGCTGATCATTGTGATCCGGGGATATAATTGTGATGTTTCTCAGACTGGAGAACAGTGAAAATTACACTGTTGCTAATGAGCAGTCAGGAAAAGACCAGAGAACCAAGAAACATATGTTTTCTCAGGCTCAAACCTCTGGAGATTCCTCCTGGACCTGCAATGTGGTGATCATTCTAAGCACTCTCATAGGTTGAAACCTCAGCCTAAAGTGGCTAGAGGCACATGGTCTGCATATCTTGATACGGTTCCTAGAAATCTGAAGTCGTGATGATCTTATTTAACCCTTTCCAATGTTATGATCTTTTCCGGCCATATCTCTTCTATCTAAAATGTTGCTGTATTTTCAGCTCATTTCTTCTCTAACTTCATGTTACCCAGAGTCTAATTCATTTTTATCTTAGTGTTAATCATGCAAGAAAACTTAAAGAAGTTAAAGTAAATCCCTGCATATTGATGCTTCTCCAAAATAAAAAACCCATACAGTCCTATGTGCTTTGAATGAAACATTCTATCTGGTGTCACATCCATTCTCACCTAAACCTTCATTTACTTCATATATTAATTCCTGAAGATTTGAGTAGAGGGTCTTTGGTCTGAGGTAGAATTTGCATTTTGTCAACTCATTTTGCAGCCTCTATATCTTAGTCCAAAGAACTAACTCTGGAAGTTTCAAGAGATATATATATATACTTTAAAAAATCCCAAATAATAACCTGTCACATTCTTTTATCATATTTAGCTAAATGCCTACTCTGGCCTATCTATAATAAACAAGGTAGACTATTTTTTCAACAAAGATGACTTGACGTTATTTCCATTTATCTTCTCTGTTTCCTTCCAAAACACCCGTAAGTCACCTATTCACACACATCTTTTCTTTTGGAAAGAAGAGTTACAGTACAGGGCAAGTCTGTACTGATACTAAGACTCAGATGGCCACTGAATTTCTTTCCTTGGTGTTTGATGTTTCATTGGCTGTCTGGCTCCATATTCCTGATGCTTTGTCAGTGTCTCAAGTTATGTTTGGAAAAGAACTTGTGTAAATTCTCCATTTCACCTCTACTTAATGTAACTGGTGATGGCATGGAAATTCTCTTCAAGGTAACCATGAAGAAACCCTAAGGCAATAATACTTGCCCTTCAGTTGAAGTAATTACCTGGACTTTACCAACTGCAGACTTCTGGGTGTTGATAGGAATCATTCAGCAGGTTCTTTTTAAAAATAGGTAATGATCCTTTAGAGGATGAAACCCCACTTCATAACATGCAATTTTGTTAACCACTCTGTTTAGAAAACTGGGCTCCCTCTGGTTTCCCAGCGCCGGTAGCTCTGCTTGACGCATGAGGTTGGAGCTGCGTCCGTCATGCCACTTTAGATTACTGGATCTCACAGGATGCTACAAGGCAGACACACCCCAGGCTGACTCACTGAGTGGGAACTTTAAAAAGATGGTTTTCCTCAGCCATCAATTAGATAAACCACATTTTCCAGGAGAAAAACAGCATCTTGAAAAGTTCTTCACAAACAAAGCTCTCTTGCTCATAATGCTTTCATTCATGTTTCCTTGTGAAGGGAAGTATAACTTTAACCTTAATTGCGCTTACAAATTAGCAAGTAAAATATAATGCCACCCTTTCCCCCTTCCTTCCTTCCTTCCTTTATTTCTTTTTTTTTTTTTTCTTCAAAAGGAGACCCTTTCATGATTTTAGCTCTGGTAAAATTAGAGCTTTCTTTCTCTTTGCCTCTTCCCTCAAAGTTGTGGTTTTGACCAACCACATAGTGAATAAGTTATAGATGCCTGAGCTCTGTTTCCTCTGCTCTGGTTACTCTTCTTTACACATTTTCTTTCTACCTTTTATTGCAACCTCCTTGAAAATATAGTGAGGAAAGGACATTTGCAGATTGTGCCTTTTTGAAAATGGCAATTTGGATTTAAGATATTTGTCAGGAAGAATCAAGCACCAAATAATAATTTAAATCTCACCTCATGTTTTTCCAGTGCTGGCTACATGTTTGGAAAGTACTGGATAAGTGTCTCTCACTGTATTGTAAGATTTTCAAGGACAAAGGACACGTTTGTTGTTTCTATCTCTTGGTGTACAATGTACCTAATGCACATTGAGTTACATGTTCAAAAGCAGACCTTCTTTATCATGTAAAAGAATAAGATAAAAACACACAATCAAATATTTTGCACAAAATATTTTGTACAAAATCTCACCCAAAACTTGAGACCAAGGTGACAATTTGATTGCTTGGGGTTCCATATAGAGAATCTGGGCCTGAAGACCTCTTGTGCATGTTTTTAATACTGACATCTGGATCTGAGACCAGTAATTGATTATCACCGTCTCCTTCCTCTACTCCTCTTGGGTATATGAATACAAGGATCCAGGAATACTAAGGCATTCCCCTGCTTGTTGGTATCTTAGATATGTCTTTACTGGAGTCGATTTACAGCTGCCAAAGGTAATATGTGCTCAATATATTCGGATGAAAGTAGTGCCAACAGATAAAGAATGAGATTTTTTTGTGTGGTCATGTGTGTGGGTGTGTGTCTGTACTAACCCATCTAGGTCTCATAATAATTGAGAAAGGTATTATCTCCACTTCACAAATGAAAAAATAGTGGCTGGCTCAGATGAATAGTTTGCTGAAAGTCAGAAAACTGAAGTTGTTAATTCTGGCTTCAAGATACGTACTCTTAAATGTTAAATAAAGCTGTTCCTACCAAATTATATTTCCTCTCTGGTATTAGATATTCTGCCACTATTTTCCACTTCAATTCTATTAGCTGTTTTCTGAGAGTTAGTTTACAACAGATTGGTAGGAAAACAGACACCAGAAAAATAAAAGAAAGTCTGTGCTTTTTAATAGCGGTGTTATCATTTCTTTGTCACGGCCAAAGGCTTCACCACCAATTCTTTAAGAGACTAGGGGGATGGGGAAGGTGAAGGGGAAATACTGTTCTTAAGATGGAATGAACAATACCATCCAAACCTTTCCATATCACCACTGTCTCCTTGGGTGTCCTGGGCCCCGTCCTCAATTTTGAGGGGCTCAGGGGTGTCCTGGGCCTATGGGTTGGATGCATACATAGGGTAACTAGACAAGCCAACAGTCTTCAGACACAGCAGAGCACTCCTCTCTTGGACAATCAGAGGGCAATACAGGCACCTTCAATGGATGCTTACCTGGAGGGCAAGGGATGGCCCCTGGGCATCATTGGTTCATGAAAGGCTTTGTGGTGCTTCATGGTGCTGACATAAATAAGACAAAATAAGAGCAGACTTTGGATACTGATGTTGCTCCTCTCCTCCAGGTGCAGAAGGTCTCTCCCAATCCTCCATCCTACCTGCCTCCAATCTTCTCTATCTCCCAACCTATGTATCCTACCTACTGTTTATGATCAAATGTTATGTGCTCTTGGGCAGCTTCAGGAGCATGTTTTGTAAGTCAATGCTGAGCACTGTTTTCTATGAATGTCCCATAGGTTCCAACCATCCTAACATTCTCCCAGGTAATGGATGGAATGAGGGAAGTTCACTAACAAGGAAAAGCAAGGGGAAAACTCATATTAATATGTTTCAAAATATAATATTGCACTGTATCATCATATTAGCATCATGTTTTCAAAAACTGTTTTTCAAAAATTGAAGTTGCCAAATGTAGAAATCAATACAGTTTTGTTATGCTTAAAGTTATGCCATTTTTATATTATAATTTGATTACTGTGTACTCTACTGATCCTGTCCCAATATACCTGAATTTCAACAAGCTTTTTTATAAGAGAAAGTCTTTCTGATAGAAAGTCCCTATCATTGACCAAGGGTAACTATGGATGAGTAAGTGAAAGGATCATTAATGAGCTTGGTTCAGCTTGGAGAGGAGTTTCTAGGGCTGCTTAACAGACATCAAAACCTGAATATACTAAGGATGTGTTAACTTCCAATTCAGATGTTGAGAAACTAGAATAGTAGACAGTGACAGATGTCCATGAGATGGACAATGTCAAGGGGGGAGCTGAGAAATCTTTAAACGTGACTGCTGGCCAATAAGCATAAATGTTCATTAAGCAGAGCTAAAGGCAAGATCCTACACCTGGGTTGAAAAAGACCTGTATAAGTTGTAGGATGTGGCTTATAGCACCACACATAAAAAATAAGACAATAACAAAATGTCAAAAACTGCTCTTTGAGTCAACATTAGAGTGATGACAAATTCAGTGTAATGTTAGAATGATAGATTTATCTGACTAATAATTGGGCTGCTTACTCTTTGTTGTAGCTATAGCTGTCAGGGGCTAAATTTTTTCTTTACTGCCTTTGTTTCCTTTAGTGACCCCTGTTGTCTTTAAGTTTCCATAGACTCTTTCTTAAGTAGGGTCTGAGCTTTGCAGTTCTTTTAGCTATAATTCAGTGTTATTATGTAGGAGCCCTATCGATGTGGTGCTAAGATGTGGAGGGAGGGGAGTAGTTCTAGTCCTGTGATTAGGTCTTAGTCTTTCAAGGATCCTGTGCCCTAAACTGACTTTCACAAGTACTTCTAAGCTCCCCACCCCAGTGCTGTCCACTGGTGAGACAGGAAGGCTAAACGGGGCTGGAATAGGGTATTTCCCTTCTCCTAGATCAGTTAGGCTCTGGTTTACCCTGAGGGCAGGCCTATGTTAAGGAGGGCAGAGAGCTCTGGGTGTATTTCAGAATGATTACTTTCCCCACCCTCTGCCAGAAACACTGGGGTAGGGGGTGGTTCCTCTGATCTTCACCCTAAGAACCTGATGTGGCTCCTGGAAGTAAAACTTACAAAATGTGACGTTTATCCACATTGAACCTCCAGCAATTTGTCGATGATAGTTTAAGTGTTCCTACCAGTCATGCCTCCATTTGCAGGCTTCTGTTTCTGGGCTTCTGCTTCTGTAATATGTGGTCCTCAGTATCTGCCTCTCTTCCTAGCTTTTGTGGCAGTGGTTTGCCGTGTGACCTCAATTCTCAGATGGATCTAGAAAGAGCTGTTGATTTTTCAGTTTGTTCAGCATTTTTCTTGTTTTGAAACAAGAGTGATAACTTCCAAGCTCTTTACATTTCAGGCCAGAAACCAGAAATCAAAATGACAGATTTATACCTAATCTAGAGAGAGAAGAGTAGTCCTGATTTAGACTAACCACATGCATGAAATGAAGTTTAGCTTTAGTTTCCTCACTTGAAAGAACATATCTAAAGAATAGCGAAAGGAAAATAAAACAATCAACAAATAAGAATTATTGAAAAATCTGAAAACTGGTCTGACTCGGCATTAGTACCACACTGGTTTTGCCACTCAGGAAATTTATCCATGGTTGGTAAGCTATCTTAATGTCACTACTTTTCAGATCTAGATTTATAAAATATACAGACAACACCAACAATTTATTTTTTGTTACCTAGATATACATTGTGAAGTGATTTCTAATGAGATGCCAGGAATTCTACCACAGAAACAGAAATATTTGGTAATCTCCAGCCACTGTTGGTAGAAATTCAGTAAGTACATTCTTTCTCATAGATAATGATGCTATATAATTTGGTAAAGTAAAAGTATTATGATTCACCTGCCAGTGAATTAGTGTCTCAGAAATACCAAAAAATGCATATTAGATGATTCAAAGTCAATAAAAATTTTCCCACAAGAAAACATCAGACTCAGACAACTTTACAGAGTACTTCTACCACACATTCAAGGAAAAAAAAATAATTTTGGTTTTTCACAAAACTCTTCCAAAAGGACAGAGAAAGAGAATACGTCCTATCTCATTTTATGAGTCCAGCATTTTGATATTTAAACCTGACCAGCAAAATAAATAAAAATTATGCAACAACAGCAGCCTTGAACAAACATCCAAAATATAAGTAATTAAATAAAATATTAGCAATTGGCCTAAAGCAGTATATAAGTTAATACAGCAGAAGTAAGGTAAACTTATCCCAGGATCACAATGCTGGTTTAATAATAGAAAATCAATTAATATACTTTTTCATATTATTAAAGGAAGAAAGGCAGATGATTACCTTACTAGGTGAAGAAAAAACATTTTTAAAAGTTCAATATTCATATATGATTTAAAAGGAATTTTAGCAAATTAGAAAAGCATGAAACTTCATTAATTTTATAAAAGGCAAAGAGAAACACTCAAACAGAAAATGTATAGTAAACATCAAACCTAAATATGTAATGTTGAAGACATTTTCTTTAAGATCAGGAAAAAGATAAGGATGATGCCTGTTACCATCACTTGTATTTAACCATTGACTGTGGGATCTAGTGCAACCGAGTAAGAAAAAAAAGAAATAAAGGCAATAAGGAAGGAAAAGAAGAACCAAAAGACTCATTTTTTTTGCAGATGATATAATTTTCATCTTAATGTAAAAAAATCTAAAAGAAACTGTAGAAAAATAAGACATTTAATAAGAAAGTTTGGCAAGTTTTGATATAAAAATCAATATACAAAAGTCAGTTGTATTTCTACATCAGGAATAGCAGTTATAAAGCAGTTTTAAATAAGGACATTTTCAGTGGAAACTAAAATTATAAAAATGCTTAGGAATAATTCCATCAAAAGGCAGGCAAACCCTTAGTGGAGCAAATTATGAAATTTTAACAACAGTTATCAAGGATGATCTAAACAAGTGGAGAGAAATAACCTGTTATTGTAAAGACTCAATTTTGCCTATATTAAGCTATAATAAAAATTCCCAAATGGTTGTAGAGAGCATTGTGGAGCTGCATGGCCTGGTAGCGTGTATCAACAGGAGGTGGTAGAGGACAGAGGGAACAGGATTCTGAAGGTGCTGGATCAAGTGGGTCAGATCATATTGAATAAAGTTGGATAAGAGAGAGTCTTTTGATTTGGAAGCACATTTCTACATTATATGATTTAATCCCTTAGCAAGGTCACCAGGAGACAATGTTAACACACTGCTAGGATAGATCTTAGATGCCTGGAAAAACCAATAGCACTCACTAAGTGAAGCACAAGTGCCAGAACTGCTACAGCTGGGAGAGGAGGAAGGGATCAAAAGTTCGCAGAAGTGGACCTTCAAAAGTGGATATAGTATATAAGGCAAAAACCCTATCAGCTGACTATATTCTACAGAAGGGCCTGGAAGACCTTCCATTTGTTAGAACAATACAGAATGTGCTGGTGAGACAGGCACCAGCATCACTGAGAAGCTCTTCTCTTTAAGCTTGGAACTGTCATTACAGAACTGGGCTCGCAGACAGCAGTGGGGGTGGTCCCAATGTACTAGAGGCCAGAAGGTATGGCATACCCATTAGAACGGAGGTGGGCACAGTTATCACAAACAATAACAAATTAGAATGGCAGTCAGGAGCAGCCATGGAGATATTTAACAGAATACATTCTTCAGAGGGGCCCAAGAGATGGACATTTTTCTGATCCATACCCATTGAGCTTAAGCAGAGGCTGGGTGACAGGAGATAGGATCCTACAACATCACAACATCACAGCACTCAGTGCTAATTTCTTCTAGTTTTTCCTCAAAGGACGTAAAAGCCATTACCAGCAGGGAAAGGGAAATCCAATTATATTGAGGACTGTTGGGCACAGTGACTGAGTTGACCTGAAGTGGCAAACGGTGCCCCTTATTCAGGATGAGGGCACACAGAAGTAAAGTAATAAAAGGAATTTTGACCCAGGTCCAGCTCACAGAGTGTCCACTGAGTCCATAAATCCAGTCGGTGGTCACTTCTCTCAGCCCTGAATTTAAAATAGAAACAGTATACTTGGTAGTTGGCATAACCTTCACATTTATCTCTTGATCTGTAAAATAACACCTATCCCAGCGCGGAAGGCCAGGTTGAAGTCTCTGAAACTTCTCTCCTTCCCCCAGCTAAAATAGTAAATTACAAACAATATTGCATCTTCGAATGGGTGAGGTGTGGATTGCCAGAGATGAATGCTACTCATAAGGTCTTAAAGTGTGCAGGGGTGGTGGTCTCTACCATATGTCCATTTACGTCACTTGTGTGACCTCTACAGAAACTAGATAGATTCTGGTGGATGACAGTAGTCCACCGCAAACTCAACCAAGGGGTACCGTTGCTGTGTTGGATGAGGCATCTTTGCTACAGCAAATTAACACAGCTTTAGGTACTTTTAATTCACATGATAACATCCATCAGTGAGCATTCATCATACAAGAAATGTTAAACAGTCAGTAGACAGAATGGTGTAAACAACTGACCTCAGCCAGCCTCTGCCACTGGTCGCCTCCAAGCGAGTATAATGGGCTAAAAAATGAAGTAGCTGTGGATGCACCCAACAAGTGTTTCTACTCACCAAAGCTAATCTAGCTACTGCTGCAGCTAGATATTCAGTCTTCCAGCAACAGAAGCTAATCCTGAGCCCCCGGTATAATATATCCCTCAAGGAGAGCAAGCAGTCACTTGGTGGCAAGTTGATTACATTGGATCTCTTGTCGATTGAATTGTGTCCCCCCAAAAGATTTGTTGAAATCTTAATACCTGGTATCTGTGAATGTGACCTTGTTTGGAAATAGGGTCTTTGAAGATGTATTTAAGGTATAAGTTAAGATAAGGTGGCATACAGTGGACTGGCCCTTAATCTAATATGACCAGTATCCCTAGAAGAGGAGAAGAAACACAGAGACAGACACACAGAGAAGAATGACATGTAAAGACATAGACCTGGAGGAAAGACAGTCATGTGACCACAGAGGCAGATATGGGAATTATGTAGCTGTAAACTAAAGAACGTGAAGGACTGCTGACAATCACAAGAAGCCAGGAGAGAGCGCATGGCCCTGCCATCATCTTGATTCTAGACTTCTAGCCTGCAGAATTGTGAGAGAATAATTTTCTGTTGTTTTAAGACATTCAATTTGTGGTCATTTGTTATGTAGCCCTAAAAACTAATACAGAACACTTCATCCTTGGCAAGGGCAGTGATTTATTTCATCTAAAATTGATACGTATTGTGGGTATGGTTTGCCTTTCCTGCCTGCAGGACCTTGGCCAGCACAACTGAAAGCTTACAGTGATTCACCAACACAGAACACAGAATGCTACCTAATACTGCCTTGGACCAAGGGTCCCATTTTACAGCAAAGATGGTTCAACAGTAGTCACATGTCCAAGGGACCCATGGGTCCTATCACAAAATATACTACCCAGAATATACTGACCTAATAGAGCAAGTGAATGGCCTTTTGAAGGTACTGATGAGGCATCAACTTGAAGATGATGCCCTAAAAAGGTGGGATGCCCTCCTTCAGGATATATCTCTGAAACCTGTAGGTCTAGAGCTCCTGGTTCCCAGAGAGTGAGTGTTTTCACTAAGAAGACAGCTAGAGTTTTAGTGAATTTTAAGCTATGGCTACTGCCCAGTCCCTGAAGACCTCTGTGTCAAGAGAACAGCAGAGAAGGAAAAGGTGTAATTGACTCTGCTCATCATTAGGAGAAGGCAGAGCTGCTATTCTACATTGCAGGCAAGGAAGAATAATTTTGGCACATAGGTGATCCACTGTATTATCTCTTGCCACTCCCTGGCCCAACTGTGACAGTAAATAGACAAGCGCAGGAACCATGTCCTGAGAAGGGCATAAACAGAGTGTCAGACCTTTAGGGATGAGGGTCTGGGTCATGCTTGTGTAAGTCACCTGGCCCAGTGGAGGTGCCAGTGAAGGGTTAGGAGAGTCTACAAAGGGCGGTAGAGAAGGGGAATACAAGTTACACCCCTGAGAAACTTGAGGAATTAGTTACTTGTATAATTAGGTGTGATGGGCAGTTAATTCCATTAGTCTTCCTCTTGTAAGTTTCCCCTGGAAAGAGAATAAGCTGAATCCTGAAGGATCTCGACGACAGTGGATGCTGTAGTGTACCACCTGAATCCACCATGGCACACATTCTCCAAGCTGCCCAAACTGTTGACTGCTGACAGTTTACAGCTGACACTCTCTATAAGAAAGAGAGCTGAAGGGAGTTGCCTTACCCCAATGTTATATTCCCCTTGAAAAAGCAGTCCACATGGAACGTTTGGTTGATGTGAGGGTTAAAAGGTCTGGCCTCTTTAACTCAATTTAGGACATCTCTGAAAAGTCCACATAGCTCCAGAGCTCCTCATGATATCTACTGAGGCCTGTAATAAAACTGCATCACATTTAAATATCTCCTTTTGCCCCATCCTGCTTATTACACTCTTTCAAGGTATTGATTGCAAGGGCATAAACTTCTGCACATGAATCCTCATCTGAGTCTGCTTCCCAGCAAACCCAAGCCAAGACAAGGGTTTGCTGTAGCATTTGAGAAGCTGATCTTAAAATTTATATGAAAGAGCAAAATTCAAGAATAGTCAAGGATTTGCTTAAGAAGAAGAACAAAGTTGGGAAATTGGTGGTGTGATGATGGATTCTGTACTATCAGATGTCAAGACTTTATTATAAAGATGTAGGAAATGAGGCAGTATAATTTTGCTACAGAAGCAGATAAATAACTAATGAAGAAGAATAGAAAACTGAACATAGACTGAAACATACATGAAAACTTGAATCATGAGAGTGGGTCTCAGAGATCATTGAAGGAAAGATAAACTGTTTAGTAATTGTGTTGTTAGAACTCACTATTTCATACTATATGTGGAAACAAAATCCAACTGGATTAATGACATACACAGAAGACAAAACTGCAAAACTTCTTCAGTGGCAACATAGGAGAATATCTTTCTGACATCAGGGTACGGAAGGATTTTCTAAACAAGACACAAAAAAGCATAAACTGTAAAGCAAAAGATGACTATATTTGACTATATTAAGAACTTCTTGTCATCAAAAGTCACCATAAACAAAATGAAAAAGTAATTCACTAGAAAAGTGTATTTGAAATTCATACTACAAAGGAGTAGTATCCAGAATATGCAGAAAATCTACAGAGCAATAAGAAAAACTAAAAATTCCTTTTTTTGAAACAAAACACATGAGCAAGTATTTTTATGACATGAACATAAGATAAATAAAATAAAATAAAATTAAAATTGTCTAAAAATTTGTACTCCCCAGATATACACAAGGTTAGCCAGGAAAGGTATTTGTTGATTTTCAGACTCTGAATGTAGACCACTCATGCCTTTTGCTTATCTATGTACATTTCTTTATACTCTTCCAGTGACTTCAATCCTTATGAAAATCTCACCCTAAAAATATTCTTAACATATTATTTAACTAGGAAGCAAAAATTGGTTTCATTTCAACTAGATTTTCAAGCACAGTTCTTGAAGAAAAATTAAAATTCTTCATCATGCTTAAGAAGCACCATATACTCATGTGTGTGTGTGTGTGTATACACACACACATACATAATATGTATACATATACAAATATATGTATATAAGTGCAATAGCTGTCAAGGTGAATTTTATATGTTAAAAATTATAAACATTAAAATCTATTTTTAAAATTAACCCATGGGGAATTTCTGATCCAGAAGAAATTATGGTATAAAATGCCCAGGGAATATCAACTAGAAATGGAGTATTTAACCATATCCCTCTTACTTCCCATTAGTCCAGAAATATCAAATATGTTACACATGTCCTGCCTTTCCTCCCACACTCAATCCTTGATGCGATTACCAATATTTAGCATCTTTTCTGGTGGGTTCCTAATTTTCTATCCCAATTCTCTTCCATAAAGTGCTCCAGGCAGCCACTATCAATTCTTCAGAGTTGGCAAAATAAATGACAGTTATTTTCCATTTCTACTCTAGACCAAGAAGCATGATAGAATAGACATTAAAATTTTTACATTTCTGGAACATTCTTTTCCTACAAATAACACAGACAACGTATTTTCCTTCATCCGTGAGCACCCTTATTTGCAATCTGAAGAACCAAACCCAGAATCAAAAGGACTTTGAATGAACACTGATATACATGCCATCTTCTAATGCTAGAAGAGCTTGTTTTCATAAAAGCCAATCTTATTTTTAGTCCTAGTCACTTTAGTCACTGTAACCAAAATTATGTGAACTTTCTAAATAGACTAAATATTCTAAAAATATAGTAAAACACCAGCCTCCACACCAACCAAGTCACAATATGGGTGTCTGGCCTAAACCCACAAAATGAGAATGATGGGAAGGTCATTTATCAAACTGCAGTGACCATAACACACTACTCCCATCCCTGCGTCAAAACAAGGCAATCAAATGGCTATTACTCAAAGTGATTCCATTATCTTTGGGAAAGCATCCTTGCATAATTGTAAATGCTTATCATGTTAGACTTACGACTCAAATTCCATGCTTATATCAATGCCCCTTTTGAACATTTTTCCAAACTTTGGAAAATGGTGGAACTATTTCCAACTTTGTTACTATGTTTTCAGAATCTCCTGTGAGAAAATATGAATGTGGGCTGTGGAAAAGGAATTTGTCTCAGTCTATTTGTTACCACTTCACAGAGCAGCCTTGAGTACTTAGATTCCCAAATGAATGCTTTGACCATTAGGAAGAATTGTGAAGATAAGTACATCAAACATTATGACTTTCTCATCTCCTCTTGTAGCCTTGGCTAATGGAAGTCCCACTGTCGCCTTTAAATTACTGAGGCATATTTGGTAAAATAGAGAAATGTGTTTTCCCTTTTGTTGTCACTTGCTATTGGAAAAGCAGCAAAGCCATGCTACTGCCTTACACCTGCTACATGACTGTATTTACCTTAAAATATTTTAGTTAGGACAACATGATGTGTGCATATAAGTTATCTTCAATCTACAGTCTACAGAAGTTCATTGACATTTGAGGTTTTCTAACCCTGAACTCACACTCCAGAGTAGGGTTAGTTAGCCTTTGAGAGACGCAATCAGGTTTCCATGCTCTAGAAGCAAACTTAAAAAGTACTCTAAATTGCAAGGTCTGAATCTCCACTATTGCATTTGTTGATTAGAAATGTTTTCATTGGTGAAATGAGTTGTGATCAAGATATGTGATTAGCAAGGAATATTAGTGTGGGCACCTCCACCATTTCACAAATAGGGTATAAGAATTTGGTGAGCCCAACATTCTAACACTTCTGCAGCAAATAAAGCCTTAGGACTAAAACTCTGTATCACACTACAGCCCCACTCCTCCACTGCAACCACTTAATGGAGGATTTTGTCATTTTTACTGATTGAAAAACAAATGACCTTGGTGTTGCCAATTTTTTTCTTGCATTTCCCTTGCAATAAAACTTTAAAGCAAAGTGCTCTTAGAGTATACAAAGGGAAGAGAGTAAAATTATTGCAGCACTGTTTAAAGTGTGAACAAATGAAGTGTAAGCAAGATGAATGCTGATCAAATGGAAAATGGTCAAGTAAATTATTCATGGAATATTATGCAATACCAGAAACTATTATTAAAGAATAATTAAGGTGTGTAGAGTGACTTGGGGCATGGGGGTATTCTAAAATGTATTGAATGAGGAAAATGACCTGTGAGAAAGAGTATTTAATATTCCATTTTTATAAGGTAAACAGTGATAAAAAGTGTATTGTGTGTGTGTGTGTGTGTGTGTGTATCAAATTACGAAAGAATACATAACATGGGGCATGGAATGAGAGAGACGAGTGGGAAGCAGAAAATAAAAGCTAGGAAAAGACTACAATAAAGAATTTATAATATGAAATTTTATTTTGTATGAAATTACATGTGCATATGTATGCTTACAGAAAGTGGAAGAACAACGCGGCTCTCTACCAATGACTTACAGGGATGTTCATGGTATACTAAGTAGAAAAAGATAAGTATCTTGTAATCAGTATCTTACGATCCTATTTCCAGATAAAAGGAATAAACCACACCTCTACGCAGATAAATCTATGGCCATGTAATGTTTGTATGAGCAAAAATATGTTACACGACAAGACCTCCAGGGTCTTATCTCGGGGTGGAGTGGATTAATAGGATGTGGGCTGCTGGGGTGTGTGATTGTCAGCTTTGCCCATTTTTGAATTGCATTGTGTTGATTTACATATTACAACACAAATGGATTACTTCTGAAATTTGAAAACATGCAAATTACAGACTGTGGATATCTGAACAGTTTTCTAACACAGTTGAAATGAAAAAAATTTTCTGAAATATGCCTGTTTCTTTAAAGAATTTATTTTAAACAATTAACTTCACTAAATTCACCAATGTACTGAATCCTTATTGGAAATCCTTAACTTAGCTCCCTATTTTGGCCCAAGAGTGCTTAAAATTAATTTATTCGTAGTCCTAAAATTCTTAAGCAGCTACCTGACTAAAGCCATCAAAGTTAAATCATAATTGTTGCCATTTAATCATGTTTACTGTCATTTCTGCACAGGAGCAACAGTTCCAGTTTTTGAGTGCTGATTCATGAAACTATCAAAAATTAGCATTGATGGAGCTGTTACTATATGCCAGGCATTACACTTTTTTTTTTTTGAGCTATAATTTACGTACAGTAAAATTTCCCCCTTTAAGTGTGCTGTAACCATAAGAGTCCTCCAAGAAACAGATGCTAAGATGGGAATAAACATGCATTATGTTGGCAAGTGTTTGCTTGTTTGTTTGATTGATTTTAGTTATTGGAATAGGAGTTTAGTTGTTTCCCACTGATATCATTTACATAGAACTATATAAACAAACCTATACCACAGGTGGAATCTGAAGAACGGATTTATTTTAAATAGCTTGCCCATGGCAACTCAGAGCTGGTCTGATCTTTAAAATGGTGTCTGTAGCCACCTGTGACCTATTGTTGCCAAGATTCCAAGTCTTCCTTAAGTGACGGTTGGTTGTGCATGTGGTTACTTAAAGCCAGTGGGGCATGGAATATATTTCCTGGTTACTTCCTCAGTTCAAGGAGGTGATCAATATCACAAAAACTTTTGAAACTTTTTTTAGGCTTATCTTTGGATAGTGGGACTATGTGAAGAAAACATGGAAAAGTAGAAAACAGAGATGAAAAGTCAACCAAACTCTCTTTAGTAAGCACATAAGCTTAAGCTGCAGCTGATGGCAGTTGAGGAAAGAAAATTATTGAAGAAAATGTTGATAGTAAGCTGGGTGAGGCTACTATAAAATGAGTTAAGTTTATTTAAGTAAATTTTCCGTGATGTGGTTCATAAGTAGTGATGACACATTAGTAAAAATCAATTTTTGTTTTTTAGAACTACAGCATAAAATGCAGAAGAAATGAGAAATATAGACAATGTTCAATCTTCCATCTTTATGATGCAGATTTTTGTAAAATTAGTGAAGTGATTCTACTGAAAACTAGCATTATTAATCATATGACTTCCAAGGAATTTATTTGATGGTAGGTAGTGTGGAAGGGAAGTTAACACCTTTGTTGGGTTTTCTTTGATGTTGTTTTGTTTTGTTTTTTTGGCAGGGGTTAGAGTGTTATTAGAGAAAGTGAGAAATGGCAGAGAAATGGAATTGTGTGATTTAGGGATAAATAACGGAATAATATGGCCCCGTAAGACCTAGGGGTTGGGGTTGGAGGGTGGGTTTGAGAGAACGTGAACTGAAAGCTAGTTCATTTTTGTTTTTTGTATTTTTTGCTTTTTTAATCTAGGGTTACATTTATTCCCGCAGAAGATTATCAACAGAATACAGAAACAAAGAACACAGAAACTACTCTTTATTCCAGACCCCTTGTGTGTGTGTATGTGTAAACTGGCAAGCTATAAGCCCTAATGAGCTTAGAAAAGGCATACCAGCTCCTATCTAACCAGAGCATCAATGTTTATCTACCTCTCCCATAATTAAAATCACATGTTTGACCAAAAGCAATGGGTGAGGCTTTGCTTACCTTAATAACTGCTTATAACCTACTGGGCCACTTAAGTGCCACTGGCTCTGTGAATCTAATCAGCAGGGAGAAAGAAAAGTGTCAGTGTCAGAATCTACTTTAGGCATTTAAGCTGATTCCACAACTTATAAAACCATTCATATAAACAAATTCTAACCTCAAATATTTTCCTCCTCACCTCAGGTCCATCAAATTGTAAGTTAACTACTAATTCTGGTTGATTGAATAACTCAACAGACCAAAAATATGTAATCATTTGCTTAAAGTGCAAATGATTTGCGAAATTTCACCTCGATTCATGTCATGGAAAATTATGTATATTACTATTATTCAACATTTAATCATCAGCCACTTTCTGATTACTTTGAAATGTCAAGTCAAATCTAAATTTAATTTTAAATTTAATTAAATTTTTTTTCTTCAGGTCTTTATTGTAGTAAATTTAATTAAATTTTAAATTTAATTAAAATTGCACTAAGAATAGCAGAATAGCAAAATAGGATAAAATTATTCAGAGCTAACTTCTTAGACTACTGAAAGGAGAATGTAAATCTCAACCATTTCCAATAGGTTCAAAATAAGAAGTTAATTTTATTTCTTAGGTGAACCAAATTCTTTTTGTTTAAATGTCAATCTGTTGCTCACAGAATTACAAACTTACTGTATTCTAGAAAAGATTTAAAGAATTGATGCAAATAATTAAAAATAAATCATTGGTAAAATACAAAATGTATGCATTCTAGATAAGTGATTCCATTCAATTATATATTTAACTGAGATAATTATATATTTAACTGAGACTTCCAAACATAAGTTTAATTTTTTCTTCCCAAATTTGGTCAACTTTGACTTAACAAGTACTGCCTGCCTGCCTAGTTCTACCTTTTCTCTCTACTGGAATAGGTACTATATTAATGAAATTTTAGTATTTGTTTTAATTCTATAACACACTCTTACAGTATCTTTTGTCTTTAGCATCAAGCAAAGGAACTATTTGCAGACCTTAATTCTCGTCTAAGTAAATGGAAGCATTTCTTTAGAGGCATCTGATGTATGGTAATAAGACTATGGCCAATTTGATAAATGTACACTAAAAGACCGCAAGACATTCACCCATGTAAATCCAAGAAAACACAATGTAATGATAGGAGGAAGAGAAATGTAAATAATAAATAAAGTGAAACTAGCCTACGCAGAAATAATAAGTGGCTTTACTGAAGTGGTTTGTGTCTCAACCTATTTTAAAAAGGAAACTATTTAGAGTGATCATATATTATGCCAGCCTTCTTACAAAAGTTAGTGAACCCAGCTGATGAATTTGTAGAAAAAGCTTTAGCTTTTTTTTTTTTTTTCTCTATTACATGATCTAGACTTGTAAATGGCATAATGATTTTCAATGATTGGGGTCTGTACTGTAAATTCATCAGTTTATATTTAATTACATTTTGTCAATATTAAAAAAAAGCTTAGTATGATACCAAAAGTAAACCATTCATTTTGATATCACTGAGATTTAAAAATAAAACTAGAATAGAAGCTTCTGTTTTATAAATAAAATAATTAATATAAGAACAGTAGTTTTAACAGATACCCTTTCAGAATCAGAATCTGATGAAGTGTCCTGACTTTCCCAGAAAAAAATGCATATTCAAACTAAATTTTTTATACAGTTTCTATGCAAGCTTGTCCTTTGACACCAAAGTTTAAAACTTTTGGAGTAAGTTGGGACCAAGTCAAAGAATACATGCATGCAATAAGGATCTCTGCATAATTATGTTTATTATTGCAAGACTGAGCACAATTTGGCTTAGATTCTTAGGAGCTGAGGAAAATAAAAACCGTAGTTATGACGATTCTCATCAAGTAAATGAAACATAACTTTTAGGGAAAACAAAGCTTTGCCTAGCCATAAATCATAAATAACTTCCCTGGGATTATTCTGTAAACTTTACTTTGGAAACTTCATAATCTCAAATTCAATAGTAAATTTCATATAATTTCATAGTTTGGCCACTTAATAAAATAAAAGGGCACAAGATTACTAGGAAACAGGTAGCCTTTTGCTTGTCTGAATCATAGAGGACAGACATTAAACTCACCCAGTTGTTAATCACTTCTATTCTTGGACTACGTTCCCTAAAATTTTACTTCTCCCTCAGAGTTGGACTTTTTGTAGGTGCAATTCAGATATCAACTCTCTGAAAAAAATCTCTGCTACATCTAGCTTTATGGAAGGTAGGGAAAGAAGAAACAACACGTATAAAAAAAGTCCCTAAAGAAGAAAACCAAAACAATAAAAGGAGATATTTTAAAAATCTATAATTAAAGACAAACTTTCCTAGAATTAAGGAGATATATACATGTACGTGTGTGTGTGTGTGTGTGTGTGTATTCTGAATGTACATGTTGAAAAGGCACTCTATATACTGGGAAAAACAGGCTGAGAACACTAAGAAAAATCTAATAAAATTATTGGTTATTCAAGAAAGTGAGTAAATTCCTTTGACATCTGGACAGAAAGTTTGTCACTTATAAATGAAAGAAAATCAAATTGTTAAGAACTTTCAACAGCAAAATTTTATGCCTTCTGGGGTAAACCAAAAAAGAAAATCTGAGCCAAAAATTTTTTTTTTATATTAAGATAAACTGTTTTCCAATTATAAAGGCAAATTCTTTTCAATATCCCA
Source organism: Hippopotamus amphibius kiboko (assembly GCF_030028045.1). Classification (NCBI taxonomy): domain Eukaryota; kingdom Metazoa; phylum Chordata; class Mammalia; order Artiodactyla; family Hippopotamidae; genus Hippopotamus; species Hippopotamus amphibius. The sequence continues at coordinate 83,640,306 of NC_080189.1, read as the reverse complement.
TGAGTTATTCCTAAGGTATCTACTAGAGAATAACCTTCAGACAACTAAAATGATCGGAGATATATCAATATAATGACTGGTGGTGAGCATTAGCATATAGATAATTGTAGCATTATGAATAAATGATAGCAACAAAGGAAGAAATATAGTACATAATGTACCAATCCTAATGTTGACATCTTCCCCAAGGGTAGAGAGTGAATGGGATGAAAGAACAGGGATGGAAGAGAGACTGCTTTGAATATATTTTGCTTTATAGAATTGACTTTGAAACCATGTAAGCATTTGATATAATAAAAAAGTTTCATCTCCAAAAATTGAAATTAAAATGAGATGAATGAATCTAAATGGGTAACTAGTTGCTGGCATAATCACACAGAAACTAATCAAAGTAACTTTAAAAAATAGTTTTTGGCTATACATCCCTAATAGTATATGCCCTCATGACAAAAATTGCTGGAAAAATTTAAACAATTTTCAATGATCATATTGTAGGTGGTAGTGATGGTATTGCAATTCAAGAAATGCTGTGTGTATAAAGTATAATTCTGTGATATTATAATCCTATCATCCAGTGTCCTTCGCAAGCAAGATTCTTGGCAAGGGAGAAAGGAAAAACAGATATCAGAAAGAAGATACTAAGTAAAGAACTTTTAGTCCTGAATTTGAAGTATCAATATAAATCAACGATATTTTTTTCTGCTTGAGAAAAACTGTTTTCTAATTTTTTCAACTGAAAAGCCCCATAAATACTGAGGCACCTGGTATCAATGAGTACCTCCAGCACCCAGAATTTAGTGTTGAAATCTAATTTCCTTCCGAAAGGATCCAGAGCTCCTTGGAGAAATGGCTAATTCCAGGTCTGGGACAGGAAATATACAGATCATATTGGAAACTCTTGTCATATCACATAATAAGGAAGATATCAATCATTACTAGATCTGCGTCAAAGATCTGGGAATCAACTTACAGAGACTGACAAAGATGAGACAACATGAAGATCAATTAGGGAAAAAACCTTCAAAAGATTGAAATATATCAAAGTTCAAATCCATGAGTTCATAATGATACTTAAGAAAATTGGTCAGCAATTGGAAGACATTAATGAACCAACTCATTATTTTGAAAACTCATAAAGAACCACTTGGTAGTGAAATAGAAGATGAGTAAGATTTTCTTTATTGTGGTATTTCAGCAAATAAGTGAAAAATAAATGATAGAATTGGAATAGCACTCTCTTGTATCCCAAAAGGAATTAATGGATCTAGGCATAAAGTTACTACTAATATCAAAAAGAGAAAGATAACCAGATATCAGGTGTCTCCTAATGGAGGAACAAAGTACCTCCTAAAAAAAAAGTCTTTTCAGAAAATCAAGCCTGAATCTGGTCAATCCTCCAGATTCAATGACTAATTTACACAAAATCCAGAGGAAAGAGGAACATGCTAAACTATACTATGGGGATGTAATCAGCAAAATCCTATAGGACAAACAATCAAGCTTCTCCAGCAAATAAATTACAAAGAGAGGGGGAAAAAAAAAGATGGGTGGGGAAACCAATAGGTGAAAAGAAAGTTAAAAGGAATATATTAACCAATCATTACATGTGGGTCTTGTTTGGATTCTGATTCAAACTAGAAAAATTTGTGACATTAAAGAGATAATTGGAAATTTGTTTTTTTTTTTATTTTTTTTTTAATTTTTGGGGGGGTACACCAAGTTCAATCATCTGTTTTTATACACATATCCCCGTATTCCCTCCCTCCCTTGACGCCCCCCCCACCTCGAGTCCCCCCCACCCTCCCCGTCCCAGTCCTCTAAGGCATCTTCCACACTGAATGAATATTTGATGACATTCAGGATTATGAATTCAAAAAAATACAGTCATGATATTGTGTTATATAAAAAGAAAAAAGTCCTTTTCTTTTAGAGTTACACACTGAAATGTTTGTTCATAAAATAAAATGCTGTCTGGAATTTGCCACAAAATAGTTTGGGAAGGTGGATATGGGTAAGTATGTTTTGTTGAAACTGGATAATGGTACTTGGGGAGTTTATTATATTGTTCCCCATATTTTGGGGAGAAATGTTCAAAAATAAAACATTTAAAACAAAAACATGCCTTTGATCGCTTTGCCTGCATGGCACTATATGCCCTGAAGGCACTTGAAATACTTGTAATTTTCTCCATTAAGGAGTTATTTCTTTTCTGGTGTGTTTGAGAAAAGCAGCTATTACTGCATGTGAGATCAGCGAGGGTTAAAGAGCACAAGCAGCTGATACATCTGGGGAGCATTAACTATATTAAGGACAAGCCAGCATGGAAAGGTAACCGGAAGAAGCAGCTGAGTACTCTCTGGTCAAGCCTTGAGGTCATCTGAATTAAGGGACTGTGGTTTACAGTCTAGCATGGCACATTTATCATTTCAGCACTTTGTTTCAAACCCCAGCACAAGAGTTCCTTTGGTTTGGAATTGGATCAAAACCGAGTAGAAGACTTTTTTTATTCTCAATAAGCAATTTTAAATGTTTTGTATCACAATACCTTTCAGGAAAGAATAGACAGGATTTATAGCATAGTATCAAAATTTATAGTAAAAAAAATGGAATGTCTTTGGATTTTTTTTATATGTTACAAAAACTTCCATTAGCCATACATATGAAAATAACGATAAATATTGATTGTCATATCAGTCGACTATCTACATTATTTATTATCTGATGACACTGAGAAAAGCATGGTAGAGTTATAGGGGTACTACAATTTCATGGAATGGGAGACTTTGCAATAAAACAAAAGTTGTCTAAAATCTTAGCTCTGCCACTTCTGAGCTGGTTGGCTTGGGCAGTCTCCCTACTTTGGTCCCCTCATCTGTAAGTCAGGGTGTTTTGTGGCAAGGTTTAAAGACAATGCTTAAAGCACCTAGCTTCAATGTGTGCAAAGACCGTCATTTTCACATTTGCTTTCTTATAATGAGCAAACTCTGCCACTTGCCTTTGAGTAAAGGCATCTTTGAGTATTTGACACCTTTCTCCTTTGTTGTAAACACCGCTATTTGGTGCTGTCCTAGGCTACCAGCTCAGTCTCTTCTGAAGAAAAACCTGAAATGAGTCAATGCTCACAGATTAATTTTTCTCTTATGGTAAAACCATTTTTATTAAAAGTTAAAGGCTTTTTGGATAACAACATGTCATAAAGACTCGAGTAATGGTTTTAACCTTCTAATACTCTGGTACCTAATACTAAGAGAGATGCAAAAGTAAGTGTAGTAGATTACGCAATTGGAGAAAACACAGCTCTGCCCTAGTCCCAATGGAAACAGAATACTGAATATGCCACACTTCAGCCATTCATAGTTTGAGCTGGGGCATGGCCTCTCTTCCTGGTCTCTTATCTTTTATTGTTAAAAACAGCAGTGAATAATTAAAATGTATAAAACATTTTGATGCAATTTTAATGTGCATAATTTCATGCCATGCATGAAATCAGCCATATCTAGATTGTAAATTTCATTCAAACTAGAGGATAAAATGAGTCCATTTCACTTACAGTAAAAGGTAAGGCCAGCAAGTGTTTTCCATCAATGCATGTGTCATTTAATGTACAGAAGTTTCCAAAGCCAAGAGAGCTGGTAGTTTAAGCAATAGTTAGAAAGGCCATGAAGCCACTCTACGATGCTGTGGACCTACTTTCATTCCTACTAGTTACGTCATTGACTGGAGGCTGGGTCTCTTGTAAGTATTAGACTTTTCATTGTACTCAGCATATTTATTATATAATCAATCCAAGTCAACTGCAGAAAGATTAGAAGTAGTAAAGTTAAAAAAAAAAGCCTGAAACCTCCCCAGTTAATTACTATTATTATATACTTATGTATCTCTATCTAGATTTTGTATAAACATAAGAAAAGTTTAATTTTACAAATATTTGACCACCTAGGTATGTTTCATAACTTATATTTTTCTACAAGAAGTTTGATATTCTTTTGCAAATATTTTCAATGATTTTTAGTATAGCTCTACATTAAGAACTGTGATAATATGGCATTCTGTTATACGGAGGACTTATGTTCTTAACCAATTTGCTGTTGCATATTTGTTTTTTTTTTCTTACAAATATGTGTCTTGGATGTAGATCTTTATACTAAGAAAAGATGATGTGTAAGAATTCCCAGAAGTGGAATCTTAGTATGTTTTAAATCCTCCTTCCTAATCTCCCTGTTTGTGCTCTTTAAAAGGAGTATTTTATTCACTTTCCATGGCAGACTTTTCTATGTTAGTAACAAAGAATTTTAATGGAAAAAGGCCACAGAAGGTGGATGGCAATAGGTATTTTTTGGTCCACAATCCCTCTGGAACAAGTTTTCCGTCAAATGAGAAAATATTTCCTCAGATATGTGATCTGGCCAGTGTACAAGGACACTGAGAGGAGATGTACGTGATCTGGAACTGTGGTCCCACAGGTGCATCTGGAATCATCTCTGTGTTTGAGAATGAATCCATTTGACCAGGTATTTTAGAACGCTTTTGAGCAGCCAAAAGTTTAACTCAGATATAGCTTAGTTCCTTACAAAGCCAACGCTACAATACTCTTTAGCCATTTTTAACTTTATAGATAAAATTTGATTTATCAAACATTGTGATGGGTGCTTTGTGCGTTATGGTTCTTCATAAGCTTCTTTCAATTTCTACTCTGTCAAAGTCGGCTATTTCCCATGAACAAAACCAGAATAAAATGTCCTGTTTCAAATGCAGAATCAGGTTACATTTCTGGTTTCAGTGATTATGCATAAGAAATACATCTTTGGTGACTGAAGCTCTGTAATTTTTAGTGACTAACTATAAAGAAAATATTTACAAAGAAAAGTTTTAGTCAGTGTCTATGTAGCTTATACACACTGATATTCCCCCAGGGCCCATTCTGTGCATGTTCTCATTTTATATTATCCTGCTGGCCCCACCTACCTCAAGCACCTAATTTAGGAGCGTTCTGCACACAAGAGGAGTCAGCTTGTGGCCAAAATTAGAATGAAGCCAACCTTCCCAACCAACCACTCATCTGTGCGTCTCTGCTCATGGCTTGGATTTGTCTGCATTTGATAGAAGATGAATAGTGCCAACCCTGGCAAGTGAGGAAGTTGCTTAAGACATGAATCCAGAGAATAGAAAAATACTATACAGAATACAAGAAGACAAGAACAAAACCAGAAATGAAGAAACACATGTGAACAAGGTCGACGTCCATGGAAGTACAATCAAGACCTGGTAACAGAAGAGCTGCCCAGATAAATAGTAGAAATATAGAAAAAAAATGCTTTCCCCATATCTGCCCTGTCTTATACCACACCAATGCTCGGGGAAAGTTTGGCCAACTACTTGTTGACCATTTGCAAATTATGTTCAAATTGGTTTAAGTATGTCCCATTTGTTAGTTATGTTAAAATTAGTTGCATATGTCCCTCTGACAATTACTGCTGGGTCATAGCAGGAAAGAGGAAAGCATAACTAAAACAAAACAAAACAAACAAAACAAAACAAAACAAAACATGCGGCTCCTTTTCCACCCTGATTTGGCAGTGCACTGGTGAGCAGCTGGGGACATGATCTGCTTGGCTATGGGAACTTCTGGGTCTACAGGGGTACAGCTACTAGGAGTTTCACCAGGAGAATGAGTTTCAACACAATGAGGACTTTCATAAGGTCATGTCAGTTACCTGAGCAGCCTTTGCAACAGGGAGCCACTGGTCACATTGCTGATGACCACAGCCTCACCTTTAGCTTAGTACGTAAGTAGCAACTCATGTCAAAGAAAAGGTAGGAAGAGATTCGATGTATAACATGGGTAAGTGTAGTACTTGGAGGCGGGAAGCCATCTCAATGCAGACAGTGTCATAGGTCCTTGAGCTGAGGGCCGCAGGATCAAGCACATGTTAAATTCATTAGTGGGGGAAATCCCAGTTAGCTATGGGACTGAAAGCTGCAGCCCCTGTAATTTGTTGGGTTAACATTATCATAGAATTTTCTACTAGTCTAGAGAATGCCAGTTTTATTACTGGTACACAACACCACATTGGCCCAAGAAAAGAGGTAGTTAAGGGCTGAAAAAGGCAGAAGTGCAACTAGGTTAAAGCATGGGTGAGGGAATTTGAAATTGACAAGTAATCCAGGCAGTGCTCCTAAAATATGTAGTGAACTGGGGTACCAAACCCAGTCAGGATGTACTGTGTCTTCAATCAGCCCTGATGCCAGTTTTGGATCTCGAAAATCCCCTGGGACCTCTATGGAAAGAGCCTTATGCCTAGGTGAGCACCGCTGGAATTGAGGGCTCGACTATACTGGGAGTCAGTCCATGACAGCCCAAGAGAAGAAGTGGGGTGGAAGTACCCCCACAGGGCTTTAGAAAGACCAAAACCAAGGCTGCCACACAGTTTGGGAACAGATCTTGCACTAGCATCAGTCTAGCTGTGGTGAGTAAACACTATTACATAGTAGGAATAGACTCAATTCAGCCTGGAGGAAGCCTCTGTTAGAGAAGCCCCAGGAAGTCACAACATCTCTGAGCAGGAGAGGCAAAGTGGAGCCTGGTAGTCAATCCTGAATGATGATGGAGATGGAGGAGTTAAAGAAAGAACCATTTTTGACAATGAAAAAGTGAGGGTCATCTGTTGTATGACTTCTCCCCTATTACAGTGGTCATATCTCAAAGGGAATGGCAAAGCCACCTAACCAGGCATCTTGGAAAATTTGGGAGGCTTTTTTCACCCTTTTGTCACAGTAACTGGGAAACCCTACAGACATTCAGTAAGAGGGTTCAGGGATACATGGTGTCCTGCAATCAAACTGCTGTCCTACATCTGCAAAACTTCCAAACTGTTTCATTGGATATTGACATAGAGGGAAAAAAATCTACCTAGCACCTAATTTCTTTCATATATAACACAAAATATTTCTGTACAGTTTTAATATACATTGAATGTTGTAGTAATAGCTGTAAATTGAGAGGAGGTTGTGTTTGGCTTCATTGGAATAATTCCACAAGCCTTTCACCATCTCAGAAAACCACATCCCTGACAGTAATGCTGCTCATGATATCTGGGCCACCTATACAACACACCTGGGTTGTTAGATTCCATAGCCATCACGTTCAGATGCTTGATTATGTCTGATGGTACAGTCATATTTGAGTTATTAAGAATTAAAATTAATTAAAACACTTAATAGAGAAAATAAAGCCAAAAGTTAGTTCTGAGAAAAGATTAAGAAAATTGATAAACTCCAGCAAGACTAATGAAAAACAAAGAGAAAAGGCTCAAATTACCAACATTGGAAATGAAAAAGAAGACATCATTAGAAATCATGAAGGCATTAAGAAGGTAATAATAAGACACTATTTAGAATGCTATACAAATTACCTTGAAAACTTATGTATAAAAAAGGTCAAATTTCTAGAAAACCTCAAATTACCAAAGTGCCATGTGAAGGAAGAGAAGATATGAATAGTCCTATGTCTATTAAAGAAATTGAATTTGAAATTCAAACCCTCCCCACAATATTAAATAACATATATTTTACTCAAGGTCATCCAAAGATTAGAGAAGAGGAAACCTATGCTGACTGCTGTAACGAGCTGAGCATTTCCTTGACCTCCACAACTTAGCTCTCTCTTCAAACTAGGTAAAAATTCTAAACAAAATAATTGGAAAAACTAAGTTCTATATAAAAAGGATCATATATCACAACCAAGAAGGACTTACTCTGAGAATATGATGTTGGGTTAACATTCAGTAATCGAGCAATGCAATTTAGCAATTAATAGAAAAAAGGAAAAAAAATATAGCTATCTCAATAGAGGCAGGAAAAGCATTTGGTAAAATTCAATACTCATTGATGATAATGTCCTACAATACACCAGAAATAGAAAGGATTTTTTACCTGATAATAAGCATCTCAAAAGAATACAAATAATACAAATGCAAACAAAAAAATCATTTCGAATTTAGAGGTAAAATACCAGAAGTTTTTATCACAGGATTGGGAACGAGACTGTACAGGGCTGGCATCACAAACCCAAATGCCTACAAGGGTCATGGCAATGCAGAGGGGTGGGGTCTATGGAATTCAAAAAAGAATCTTCTGCCAAAAGTCATTCAAATTCAATTACAAAACAAGACCAAACAAAACCAAGACAAAACAAAATAAAAATCACTGGCTCAGCCAAACAAAATATCTGCAGGCCAGATTTAGTCTGTAGTCTGCAAATTGGTCAACTTGGTTGGGGTTATTTTGGGCCCAGCCTTTAAAGATACTTTCATAGAACCAGCTGATAGGATAGGATACTAAACTTCACAGCTTAAGTGAAAACAGTAATCAAGTATGTTACTACTTGAAGGAGACCTTGTGTTTTAATAGACGTCAAAGCCTAAGCTAAACTGTGTTATTTGGAAAAGAGAGCTGAAAAGGCAAGCCACATATTAGAAAGAATAACCAATACTAAAGATATAATATGAAAAGGGAAGCTTAGACTGCGAGCCATCAAGAGTAGTGACATAACAGCAAAACCACTTGGTTATGAATTATTCTAAGACATCCCGAGGGTACCTCTGCCTGAATTTGTCATATTATACAAGTGTGAAAGGAAGATGGATAAAAAACGCAGTCTTCAGTTGGCTGTTTTCATTTGACATGGATGCCTGCTATCAGCACTGACTGATAAACCCTTTCCTACACTTTACCATTGGAAGTGCTTTGCATGTAATAGCCACTGGTGAAATCTTTCAATTTAATAGTTTTCCCTCCTAATGCCTTTGATGCCCACAGTGACTAGGAATGGTCCTCTATGCCCCTAGGCTGGTGTCATCAGCTTGCTCCTGGGCTCATCGTTGCAAACAAAGGGAAGGCAGAAGGAAGGCAGGCCATATTGCTCAGGGAGAGTCACCTTTTGGGTGGTCCATTTTGAACATGTGTTAAGAACCAGCTTGACCCAGAACCGCCTCTCTCATTTATGCAAGGAGAAGTTCATGGAACCTTTGGTGCAGTGACTTTCTGAATCTAAACTGACTTTGGCTTTTGTGTTTCCTTGGAAAACCTTCTCGCCACTTTGCAAGGGGATGAGCTTTTTGCCTGCTTCCCAGAATGAGGTGGGGATTGCATGCAGATGGCCAAAAGCCTAAACCTGATCCCTTCTGGTGCCTTTGGCACTTGGTGTGGGTTTCCCAGGTCAGTCAGTTAAGGCAGCTCCAAGAGGTCACCCAGAGTTCTCAAATGAAATCTCATCTTTGAAACAAAATGTGCTTCAGTGCAGCCTGACAGAACTGACCTCCTGCACAGAGGTCAGTCTGGGCTGTCACCCACATGCCCATTGCCTGGCCTGGTGCTTGGATGTAATTGTTTTCAGAAATGCCAGTGTTTGGAGGAGTTCTTGACAGTGTTTGTATTTATGATCACAACTGTGTGTTTTAGATGATGTGACTTGGATTCTTCCATTTGTCTTCAGGCTTTCTTGCCCTTTAGATAATTAACTACACTGGCTGACGCCAAGAGCCTAAGCAGGTGACACCAGGGACAAAGGGGGAGAATTAAAAGCTATTTCCTACAAACTCCAACTTACCTTCACACTCCTTCCTTACAAACCACCTCCAGTTGTCTCCAATTCATTTGCTTCTTCCTGAAAAAGAGGGATAACAGAAGAAAAGAAAATGTTTCTCTTTTATTATAAGTTGTTCTAAGAACAGGGCCTGGCAGCACCACTTTGGTTAGCGTTTCTGATGTAGCTAGTTTTCAGGAGTTTATCACATTCACTATTTTATTTGTTAAGTAGTAGAAAACCTACCAGGGGGTCAGAGTTCATACACATGCTATATTTACAGAAACATAACTCAAACTGCAGCTGTTTGCTATGAATGGTGTCATTTCTATCAGACCACACTTATTGGAATCTGCCTTCAAATATAGCTTTGCTTAACATGAAATAATGAACTTTTGTTGAAAAAATTTTAACTTCTTACATGGGGCCAAAACTAAACTCAGAAAGAGAAGAGATAGGTCTGAATTTGGGTAAATTAGATCCATTATGCTGGACCTTGTGGACAGAGACCCTAATTTACTTGTTAATTGATATACCTTGTGCCTAAACAGAGCATAACTGGCAGGCACGTAATAAATGGCTGTTGAATGACTTGGAGGATGTTTACTATTGGAATTTAGATATTTCATTAAGAATACTTTGGGGGTTAAAAGTGGCTCAAAATATGAGCCAAATAATTATAGACCACAACTTTAAAATTCACATATATTAAGTACTTTATTAAATAGAAAAATGATGACTTGAAAAATACCACTGGTTTTAAATCACTAAAATTTCCATGGGAAAAAAATGGTATACCACAGGTTCCAGTGGTCTCTGCCCATCTGGAAGTGTGAACAGCTAAAACGGAGGCAGACTTCACTAGTGAAGACAACCCAACTGTCTTCTAAGAGTCAGGCATATTGGCAAGACCAGTGATGTTAGAAGCATGGAAAATACTTTCTGAGCAACAGATGCTTATCAAAGCTCCATTTAGTGAATAATTATTTTGCAGTGGAAAAAAGTGTTCATCAGCACAGCACCACTTTGGGGAAACTCCTTTCCACCTTTTTGTCTATGTGATTCAGGTTGAACTGGCTCCGGCCCCAATCATACAGGTCTGGACTAGAGTCAATCCAAAGACTTTTAATAATGCCATCAGAAAAGGGATGCGTTTGTTTTGAGGAGTTGTGAAGGTGATAAGAATGAGGACTTGAGTTATTTCTGTCCATTTTTACCACTAGGCAGGAAGAGTCTTTCAGAGAATGAAGATAATACAATGAAACTCAGAGACGAGAGGTGCAGATAGTTTTCTGGTCATATTGTGAGAGCATCTGGATCCAGCTGTACCTGAAGCTGTTATCTGTACTTTCTGTTTAGTTGGAAACTTTTTAAAGTCCATTTTTCCCCCATTATATTCCTCTCCATTACTTTTCCTCAGTTCTCATCAAACAAGGTAATATTTTCCTTTAAAAAAATCATATCTCAAATATTTTTTAATAATTTACTAATAAATGATCTAAGTCTCTACTAGGTATCTTTAATGCTCTACTTTAAAAGTATCCTTCCAAGTATAAAATTATTTCACATCTTATCATCTCAACATAATTTTTAAGAAAAATCTCAAAGAGCTCAGAACATTTTATACAGTAGTTCAGTGAGAGTCTGGGCTAGCTCTTTTCAGAAGGCAGAAGAGCCATCTGTAAGAATAAAAAAGATTAACATGCATGTAAAAGCAGAGTTTTTCTGAATTAGAAGTAGTAACATAGGCACTAAAAACTTTGCTTGGCTTGTATGTATTTTTACCCCCTCCCACACAGAGGGTTGAGTCAGGGAAGATCCATTCTCTCATCTTCCTGCATCCACACTTTCTGGCATTTATTTAATTTCTAATTAAAAAGTCAATTAGACTTTTCAGTTGGCAGGAACTTGAGAGAGGTTTACACCTTCCTTCTTCCCAATATTATCATGCCAGGTTCCCGGAGGCAGGACTTCCACTTATGACACTTGGACCACTGCCTGTCATCCCTTTGCTATCTCAGCTTCCTTTGAAGACTTTACTCATTCTTACAACTTGGCTGGTTTATACTCCTAACACTTGGCTACCAGGATTGGGAGCTACTGAGAATCTATCTACTGCTTGTATCACATTATTCCTTTTTATCCCAAAGACCTACCATTTGAAATTAGGGGTTTAGTAGACAAATTCAACTGATATGTCTTGCCCATTAAAAACCAACTCCAAAGACCAAATAGTTTTTTCGTCATTGGGCCATTGTATCTAAACACAGCATACTCTGGTCCCCCTTCTCTCTTTGAGAATCTTGGCATTTGTCCCCAATTCTAGTCAGACTGGTCTTCACACAAAAATGTCTGAAACAAGTGTTGGAGGAGCTATAGAATTAAGTTTCTAGACAAAGGCACTAAAACTTAATGGAAGCAAGGTGGCCACACCACACAGAAGTGCAGCATATCACAACACAATTTCCCCTGGCCCCGAGAACCCCTAATCAAGAATCTGCCCGTGCAAACTGGAGTCTAGCCAGATCTGAAAGCTGCATTTTGTAGTGGCAATTGTTCCTATATGCAGCAGATGATTTCTGATTCCTTTGGTCTATTTCAAATCTACATTGATCTATTTGCCTATTCATGCCCAACACTACACCGTCTTAATTACTGTAGCTTTATAATAAGTTCTGGCATTTGAGAATAAGTCCTTCCATCTCACATTTCTTCTTTAAGAAAGTCTTGACTATCTTAAATCCTTTACATTTCCTTATAAACTTTACTATCAGCTTGTCAAATTTTAAAAACTCTGTAAAAGTTTAGATTGCAGCATTTTATAGACAATTGAAATAAGATTGAATTTTCCAATCCATTCATATTTTATAACACAATTTAGATTTAGGCTTTCTTTAATTTCTCTTAGTGTTTGCAGTTTTTTGTATAGAAGTCTAACAGAATTTTATTTAGATTTATTCCAAGGTATATAACATTATGATGCTATGATAAAAGTGTACATTATTTCCTAATACTTTTTGATATATAGAAATGAAATGATTTTTAAATATTGATTTCATGTACAGCAATCTTGCAGAACACTCTTTAAGTCATGATTTAACTATGAATTATTAAAAAATTTTTATATATAATCATAGTATCTGCAAATAGTAGAAGTTTACTTTTACATGCATGTTACTTGGCAGCCAGATACCACTGAGCGCTGGGGATTAAAAATTTTAAAGTTCTGTGAATTTTGTCAAGGAATGTCACATTGTTTATACTAATAGCAGTTATAAATAAGTGCAGGTAAATCAGAGCATAAGTTACAAGGTAATTTTCAAAGACAAAAGACCTGAGAGGAAGAGTTACAAAACCAAGAGCAATGGCATTTTAAAATATGTTATGAGAGCCGTAGCATTATTGCAACTCCTTAAGCACTTACTACATGCAATATCTAATGTATCCTGGAAAAAACCCAATCACTTACACTTAAGAAAGAGGAAACTGAAGTTTATTGGGGTTCAATAATTTGGTCAATATTACACAACTGATAAGTGCTGATGAGGGCATTCCAAAGGACTCCAAACCCAAATCCTTAAATTTCTTTTGGAGAAGGCAACATAATATAGTGGGTGAGAATTGTACAGTGTTACTTTTGATAAAGAATGTTTTAAAGTTATATTCTTAGAGATGAAATAAAATCAAGAAAAATTTTACTATGACCTATTTTGTAGAGATTATTCTTCATGTGAAGAACAATGAAATCTGAAATTCTTTTTATTCTAGATACTCTCACATAAGTTTCCCTAAATGAAAGAACTTAATTTGTGTCTTTGGGTCTGTGGGCTGAGCAAAGGGATGAATGTCTTATGATAAAATAAATTCTTCAGTTCCCTTCATTCCTTCCTGTGTGAAAACCCAATGTACTTGTAATAATTCTCTAAAATAGTGTCTGTCACTTTTGATAGTTAACTACTCCAATACTTTGATGACGCTCTATGATAATATCACATTCTTCCATTTTCCTTCTGTGTCTCTGTTCTTTTTTGCAGGATGTTCCATCCATCTCTTAAATGTTGATGTTCACATTCACTTTTTGGAAATCTATTATCTTGGGATCATATCTTATATCTTATCTACCTAGTAGCTCATGCCAGAAAATAAAAGTGATAAGAGATTCATGCATCATTAATACTTCAGTATAAATATATAATATCAGTATGATTATCAGTATTTTCTTTTTGCTAACCAGGCTTAACTTTTTAAAAGACTTTTTAAAAATTAAGACTTTATATATTTTTAGAGAAGTTTTGGGTTCACAGCAAAATTGAGGGGAAGACACAGAGACTTCCATATAATTCCATATGCCCTCCACATGCATAGCCTCTCCCATTATCAATATTGGTCCATTTGTTACAACTGATGAACTTACACTGAGACATTATAATCACCCAAAGTCCATAGTTTACATTATGGTCCACACTTAGTGTTTCACATTCTATGGATTTGGAAAAATGTATGATGACATGTATCCATCATTATGATATCATACAGAGTATTTTCACTGCCCTAAAAATCTCCTGTGCTCTTCCTGTGCCTCCTCTCACCCTGCAAACCCTGGCAACCACTGATTGTTTTACTCTCTCCATAGTTTTGCCTTTTGCAGCATGTCATATAGTTGGAACCATACTGTAGCCTTTTCATATTGGCCTCTTTCACTTAATAATATACATTTAAGGTTCCTCCATATCTTTTCATGGCTTGAAAGTGCATTTCTTTTTAGTGCTGCATAATATTCCATTGTCTGAATGTACCACATTTACTTATCCACTGACCTACAGAAGGACATCTTGATTGTTTCCAAGTTTTGACAATCATAAAGCTTCTATAAACATCTGTGTGCAGATTTTTGTGTGTACATAAGTTTTCAACTCCTTTGGGTAAATACCAAGAAGTGCAATTATTGGATCCTATGGTAAGAGTATGTTTAGTTTTATAAAAACCACTAAACTGTCTTCCAAAGTGGCTATACTGCTTTGCAATCCCACCAGCAATGAATAAGAGTTCCTGTTGCTCTACATCCTCACCAGCATGTGGTGATGTCAGCATTCTGGATGTTGTCCATGGTGTGCAGCTGTGCAGTGGTATCTTGTTGTTGTTTTAATTTGCATTTCCCTGATGACATATGATGTAAAGCATCTTTTCATGTGCTTATTTGCCATCTGTACATATTCTTTGGTGAGGTGTCTGTAGATGTCTTTGGCCCATTTTCAAATCAAGTTGTTTGTTTTCTTTATTGTTGAGTTTTAAGAGTTCTTTGTGTATTTTGAATAATAGTCTTTCATCAGATGTGTCTTTAGCAAATATTTTCTCCTAGTCTGTGGCTGGCCTTCAACATTATTTTTTACATTCTTTATTATATAGAATTCCAACATTGCAGGAAATATGAAGATAAAGATTACAAACAGAAAAAATTTAAATGTACAAAATGTAATATTATACATATGCTAAAGGATAATTAAATATGATTTTAAAATGTTAAAACATGGAAATGGTGAACAGTAAATGAGGAAGGCAACAGAGAAATAGGATTAGTGAGGACTGTACAGGGTTTTAAAATTCAGATTAAATAGCTATTGACTAAAAATGGTAAAACTTTATATCAAAGAATTTTGAATCATGTTCTTCTCCATTATTTTCTATGTGTTCAAAATATTCCCTAATTTAAAGAGAAAAAAATAAAAATCAGAATGCATTCTATTGTTTGATACCTATGATGTTGGTGAACCTATTACTTTAATCTAACCTCTTTTTAGGGTTCAGTTTCTTTATTTAGAAGATTCCCTTCCATTCAAAGTCTAGGAATGCTTTTATGATGTTATGTTTCACTCCTTTTCTAGGTACATCTTAATTTACAAATAGGAAACTTCAAATGTTTGCTTAAACAATACCTTCAGATTAGTTAGTTTATAAAGGGAATGCAAACACATTGTAATCTTAGTGTTTAATGTGTTGAAACAAGTGCCCTCACTTGAATCTGGACTCTTCTATTAGCTGAATAAATGAACTCGGTAAATGGTCAGTAGCTTGTATAAACATCGCTGGTCTAAATATAGGATGTGCTATACCATGCCCAGATTGGGTCAACATTGAAAGGAGGTATGTGCTAATGAATTTTTCCCACTTCTTTTGGAAAAGCATATATCCATTGAGCTCACAGATCAGGGTTTCCCATATGTAGTGCATTTAATGCCAAGCTAAAATTAAAAAAAAAAATGTTTCCAAAATGATTTGACAAATCACAACCACTTCATTTCTAAATGGTCCTTTGGGGTGGACCAAAAAGAAAACAGGGGCTTTTGGGCTCTTCCTGACTGAGGCCTCTCAGCCATACCCCAGAGCAGTTAGAGCAATGATCTGGGCAGAACTTTCCTCCCTGACATGAATCAAACCATAACCATCTACAGCAATCGAGTCCTTTAAAAATATTCTCCAAAAGTAAATGCGTACATAATAAAGCTAAACTTGAAATATTTGCATAGGCTCTAGATGTGAGAAATTAAAGAACTTTTGACCCTGCTCAGTTTCTCAGTGGATAGGCCAGTGTCAGGGCCTCCAAGTTCTGCTAGTTGTAACTTGCTTTCCACAGAGACATGAAGAAGGAACTGGTAAGACTCTTAATTGCCTACATGAAGGAAGTCATTGAGGACACTTAGGCTGATAAAGGGGAGAATGAGGAATAAGAGAGAGGCTATGGTTTGAAAGCTAGAAGGGTGCCTTTTACTCTGCTACCCACATTTGCACTCACTCCAGCATGGATCCGAGATGGCTGATGCGTGCACTTCTAATTCTGTTCGCTCATCGTCTAAGTAGGTATAAGACCTTCTGAAGTCTCCTTGTTTATTCTTTTATCTCATTCTGTACTTCTTAAAATCTCTAAATCCTCAAATGTTGACTCTATCAAAAGTTTGCTGTGCCATGGCAGTTTGGATATCTGTGGTAGGAGAGTCTGTCTTACCTCTTTTGAATTGGGGTTGGAAATAAGGAAGGGCAAAGACCCAACTTTAGTGATATTGAAATAGAGGTTGAAACACTTGGGCATGTTATATATGCTTTCTGTACATATGGAACCTCACTGACATATGGTCGTTTGTCCCCAGGAGCTATTTTCTAGGGAGGCTGTGCCTGAACTTCTGATGGGAGGTCATTTTTATCAGGTTCCTGCTTGAAGCTCTCTTGATCTCAATGTATGTGTGCAAGGTGAGCGGTGTGAAAAAGACCAAAGGCAGCACATGTTCTGATATATCTGGAGTTCTGTGTGTGTCGGGGGTGGTGGGCATGTGGGAACAGAGTTGGAGAACAGAAATGAAGATCAAGCACAAGTGTCAGTCAGCTGCCTGACAAATCGCAAATTGTTTGGGTTTTTAAGAACATTGTCAACATGAACTCTGAGAGTAAAAAAGAACAAAGCCCGGAAGGGATCAAGGATAAAGTTTGTAACATTAGTTAGAGCTTAGAAGGGGAATAGATGAAAAACCAGACCACTATCTCCCCATGAGGAAAGATGGACTGGAATGGGGGGAAAGCATGACCTGGGAGGATGACAGTGCAGCCCTGCTCAGGGGATGCACCTGAAGGGGACCAGATATGCACGAGTTGGGAGTGGCCTGGCCTCTGCCAAAGAAATTGCTATTTATCTTGAGCTGAACCAATAATTGCAGAGTCCACAACATTTGAGACAGCTCTGCACACCTCTCTAGAGGAGTACCTTGGTTGTTCTCCTGGTTATCATACAGGGAAAGTTCCCATCTGGAGATGCCCACCTATCACCTGTTCATCATTCAGCAGGAAGAACTGTCCATGCCCTAAGACTTTACACAGTCCTATCTGAACTGTCCTCAATAGAAATTCCCTCTTTCCAATGGCCCAAGACAGCCATAAGGTTTCTTTAAAAAGAGGTTGGATCCTTGACATCAAGAACAAAGGAGGTTGGAAGGGAAACACCTCTGCTACTGTACATGGGTGGTACTAAAGAGAACGAGCTCCAGGTGTCCACCTGAGCCAAGGGAAAAATGAAGTTCCATCCTCCATCTATGAGGGTCTTTCATCCTGCCTCTAGACACGCACCCCCTTACCATGCTGCTCGACTCAACCTTGTGGTTCTCTGGGTTTCTCTCATGGACTATCTTTGCCATTTAGGTAAAACAAACAAACAAGCCTGAACACTTCTCTCTCCCTTGAGAATACTAGCATGTTTTAAATTCTTTCTTGGGCGTCTATAACTTTCTTCCCCAAAGTAAGTAGTGTAAAAAAAAATTTCTGTCAAGTCCAGCTAAATGGTATCTTTAAGAAGTCCCACAGGATAACTGTGAATATGGCCTGATTCTATTTTTTTAAAAGATGATTCTATGTCTTAAAATATTACCTAGAAATAATTCAATAATTCTTCCACTGCCACCTTTTGCCTCTGCTGGTTCCTCCCCCTTCCCTCCATCTCTCCCTTCCCTCCTCCTTTCCTCCCTCCCTCCCTCCCTTCCTTCCTTTCTTCCCTCCTCCCTTCCTCCTTCCCTCTCCCCCTCCTCTTTCTTATCTCTGCTTTAAGGTATTTAACCTCAGCCAGCTCTTAGCAATTTCTGTACTGACAGCTGGTCTTGGACTCTGGCTTGCCTACTTATTCTTGCCTTGCCTTTCCAACTGGTCCTAGTGTGTGTTCTTTATCCCAGCAATGACTCCTGGCAGGCTCTCGTTTTTGAGTTGCTGGTGTTTTGTGGCCAGTACATCAGTATAATTTCAGCGAAGGCAGAAATGGGAAAAGTTGTGCAGTTCTTTTATTCTTCCTGATCTCTCCCCTGGGGGAAATAAATCTGGGGAAAAGGATAGGGAGGTGCAATGGAAAAGGTCAGCTCAGATTGCTGTGCTTCTGAGAAGAGGATTATACAGACAGCTGGACTGGGCTGGAGAAGGTGGCCCCTGAGTTAACCATGAATTGCTGACAGCCTGTGCCCTCTCCCCAGCTCACTCCCCTCAAGCTGCTACTTATGCTGACAGATAGAGTCAAAGGGATCCATTTAGTAACTACATGGCCCTAGTCAATCATATTCCACCACAGGACCCGGGTCAGCCCAGACCTAGAAAGCCTCAACAGATTAATAGCTTCCTTACATTTTTTGGGTGGTAATGCATAGCTATTCTTGGCTGATTGATTAATTCTGATGTCAAATGAGGTAGTATACACTTTCTAGTTCATATATAAATTGGCCACTCTTCCTTTGTACCTATACCACAATCAAAATAACACCAGAATACACTGTTATTCTCATCTCTTAATTGTTGCTGTCTTTAAGCAGATACAGTGTCTAATAATAGCCAAATATACAGTGCTTATTATGGGCCAGGAGCTGTTCTACATGCTTTATACCTCATTTAATGTTCATAAGAATCCTATGAGGAAGGTACTTTCATCATTCTCATTCTACAGAGGAGAAAACTCAGCAGAGAAGTTAAATAACCTCCTAATCTCTTGCCAATAATCAGTGGTTGCATGGAGATTCAAACTGAGATAATTTAACTCTGAAGTCTAGATTTCCAATCATTAAATCATTAAATTGTCTTTATACAGTCATCAATGCCTAGCACTGCATTAAAATATGAGTGCTTAATAAAAAAAAAATCCATGTTCATTATTCCAATTGGGGATTTTAAACCAAGTGCTTTAACAAGATAAGTATTTTACTTGATACATTTTCCACCCACATTAGGAAACTAAGAGAGCCCTGACTTGTTGGCTGGGGCCAGGACTCAAAGTCATCTCACTGCACATCCAGGGCTCTGCCTACCCTGTCAAGTGATGTTTCTACTAGGCCTATGGAACTGCAGGATGGCTCAGTCTTCTTGCAGCTGCAAGGGCTATTCTCTGAGGCTCTCACACCAGCGGATCTGCAAGGGACTTCACTGGACTCTTTTTGTCCAACCAGGAATAAATGTGGAGGGACACCTGTGGTACCCATGGATCCAAGGTGTCTGTTGGCCCTCAGATGGCCCTGCCTAAGCCTCATCCAATAGTTTGACTCTCAAATCAAAAGTGGGAAAGTCTGGGTTCTGTTCCTGCCTCACCAATAATCCTGTGCTATTGAATCACTTCCCTTCTGTGTAAGAAAAGAGAGAGAAAAATCAGGGCTGGCTCTTCAGTCTCCAATCCTGTTTTCTAAGAATGGGGAATTGAACTACCTGGGTTCCTCAGGAAGGCTTGAGCACAGAAGGTGAGATGTTCTTTCTCTTCTTAGAATCCTCCTGAACACCATGTAGAATATTCCTTTTGCCTTTTGGCTTTAATGAAAAAATCTCACCAGGCCTAGAATTAAGATATAACTTTAAAAAAGTGTTTTAAATACGACTGTTGAGGGTCCTCAACAGACACAGCAGGGAGAGTTTTGGTTTATGAATAAAGGCACAAAGGTTCTAAGCTACCATTTTCATGAGTTTTGTGAAATCATGTCACTTAACTATTCCAGTGAAACTAAAATTCATTCACTATATTTCATGTGACTTTAAAGATGATATAAGTTGATGCATTTAGTTATTTATCCTTTCACATAAACTCAGGTTTTCCCTCTCTCAGCACTGTTTACTCTCAATCGCCTTTAGTAAAACGTTCCACGTTTTTCTTTACCCTGTTCTCCTTAGGAAACAACAAAAGGTTAATTCACAATACTTTTAAAATAGAGAAAAAATAACTTTGGGGGATTTTACGAGGTGGCTTTCTAATCCAGGCACAGGACTCCAGTCTGAGTCTTTGTTTAGAGAGGAGTTTTTCACAGGCTGTTTCTCCACAGACAGCACTTTGGTTATTTTACAGTAACCAAACCTCTCCTAACCGATCTCTGTGGGGAGAGGATCATATCCCGGCTCTCCCAGCCAAGCAGTTACATTTCTGTTCTTCCCTTTGATTTCAGGGAAGGAGACTCCTGTTAATAGGTTAATGTTTTCTTTTCAATCTCAGCTCCTGTAGTCCCATCACATGCAGTCTAATAATAAAAGGGGGTAAATTTTTAATTCTTGAATGTTGATTATATGAGCCAGAAACGATGCAAGCATAAAAATTAATTACCCAAATTCTACCACAGATGCTATACACTTATAGTGTTGGTGACTATCCCCTGGAGAGCTTTCTATGTAGACAGTATTTAGTGTTCATATTTAGTATTTATATATTTGTGTATGTATACAAAGCACTTTCATATATATAAAGTGTTTATGTATATATAGCAAAAGTGGTTTACATATATATATATGAAACCAATAATATGAATCTCAGAGGTTCAAACTGTATGTCTCTCGGAGACATATATATTTGAGTGTCTATGTTTTTTACAAATATGAAGCCATATGAACTATCTTGTTCTGTGGTCTTTTGTGTTTTGTTTTGTTTGTTTGTTTTTCATTTAAGAGCACATTACATGTTTCCTAGCCAAGGTGATCATAAACATAAGAAGAGATAAACTACGGTACATTTATACAATGGAACAATATTCAGCAATAAAAAGGAAGGAACCATGTATACACATAAAAATATGGATGAATCTCAAAAAATTAATACTGAATGAAAGAAGCTTCACCCCAAAAAGTATATATTGTGTGAGTCCATTCATAAGAAGTTTTAGATCAGGCAAAGCTCATCTATGATGAAAAAAAAATCAGAAAAGTGGTTACCTTGACAAAACTTGAGGTAGGAAGTGAGGAAGGGGCAAGAGTGGGGTGACTGTAAGGTTCTATATCTTTTATTTTTTTTGGCTGTGCTATAAAGCATGCAGAATCTTAGCTCCCCAACCAGGGATAGAACCCATGCCCCCTGCAATGGAAGCATGGAGTCTTAACCACTGGACCTCCAAGGAAGTCCCTATAATGTTCTATTTCTTGATAGGAGTTTGGGTGCACGCATGTGTCAAACTCATCTAATGGTCCACTTAAGATTATGTACGTTTCATTGTAGGTAAATTTTACCTAAGATAAGAACAACAAACAGCAAACTCTAGTTAATAATATGCATGCTAAAGTACTTAAGGGGAATTGAACTAATTTCTGCATCTTACTTCAAAATGTATTAAAAAAAAAGACAGTTGGAAACAGAAATGGATAGCTGGATAGATGAGTTATAAACCAAGCAGAGTAAAATGTTAATTACAGCATCCGGGTAGTAGTTATATGCGTGTTCTCCGTACATTTGTTCAACTTTTCAGTATGTTTGAAAAATTTTCATGTTAAAATATTAGCAAGAAAAAAAGACCATATAACATGTTTCCATCTCAAATATGCTTCCACAACCTTTTAAAGGACTGATTAAATAAATATCTGTAGAATGGAATATAATTCAGTCACTATTGAATATTTACACTATTTAAAACTTTGCAGAATAAGCTGTATTACAATTATCCTTATACTTAGATATTTAGACCCTTGTCTTATTATATCCTTAGGACAAATTCCTATGAGAATAGTTGCTAAGTCAATAAAGAATGAAGGATTTGGGTTCCTATTTTCATCCAGGAGAATTAGGACACTTTTCTCTTATTAAATAGACTTCATATCGCCTTTTAAGATTTCCATAAACATTGAGCTTTGTTCTTTTTTTCATCTTTGCTTATCATTTTGATATACTTAATGGAATATTCTTATAATTTATTTTTTGGCTTTCTCCCTCAACATTTCAGAATCAAGGAAAAAAGGACTTAAAAGATAAGGGAGACTAGTCAACACCCAATGTTGAACTAACAATCTGAATCTTAGAGATCCAAAAGGTAATTTGCCTCAAACCTATTTTCAAGATTTGAAATGGAGTCAGTGTTTAATCAGAGATTGTCTGACTGAAAGTGAAAATCATTTTCTATGTTTTCTATCCAGTCTTTTCTCTGTATGAACACTCAAAGAATGTGCACTGAATATAAGAATACGGGGGGCATTTACCCTTCATGTCACGATATCATTATGCTTTGAAAAATCAAAACTTAGGTTGTATGTGCTAGTGCCTTTGGGTGATCAGCGAGCTGTATAAAAAGCCAGTGAATGCCAAGGCTGGATCACTTCTATTTAAATGATGGTTAAAAGCCCATGCCATCTGTGCAGCAATTCGGTGTGCCAGAAGGGGCAGCACACAAACAAAACACTCACTTGGCTGCTGGTCCTGCGCATTGTGGTGTGGATCACAGTCCTGTTTTATCCCTTTCTCTTGGCTCTTTCAGCAACAGATGAAACCACTGAAGCCACTCAACAGACAAAGACGCCAGCTCAAGGGCCAGAGGACAATTTCCCTTTCCCAGCAGTAGCTCAGGGCCCTTCCCTGGACTTTCCAGATGACTTTTATAGCAGCAGTTGACTTCTTGAGTAGTTTTTATTTTGATGGCCTAGAGCAAAATAACAATGCAACATTGCCTAGTGAAAAGCCTGGGATTCAAACTCTAGATCTACGTCTCTTGGTTTTGACTTAAATACAAGAGACTTTAAAAAGGCAACAGCAGTGAATATGTATGCATGTTTACTCCTCATGGAGGTTTAACCAGTTTCCAAGCAACAGGTGCATTTTACAGCTTCCAAAAATGATATTAAGTGTCAAACAATTTCTCCAGGGAATTCCAATATCAGCTTTCAAATGGGTCAGCCCATTTCATCCATTTGAAAATCAGGTTAATTGCTTCTCTGTGGAGGGTCATACTGTTGATATCCTGTTGGAATTTCAGTTCCTCTCTGATCTTCTTGATATTGCACTTTCTAGTTGCCTATCTACCTCCCTGAAAGTCTCTTTTCTCTCTTGACTGGCTCATGTCATTTATCTCAGACCCTACAAATAGTTGTCACTCAAACTTCACTGTTTTTTTAATTTAATTTTTTTGTTTTTTTGGATGTGCCAGGTCTTAGTTGTGGCACATGGGATCTTCATGCAGAGCGCATGGGCTCTGTAATTTGCAGCATGCGGGCTCTCTAGTTGCGGCCCACAGCATGTGGAATCTTAGTTCCCTGACCAGGCATCGAACCAGTGTCCCCTGCATTGCAGGGCGGATTCTTTACCATTGGACCACCAGGGAAGTCCCTCAAACTTCAGTCTTTAGCTTCATATTCTATCTCTACTTTTTCCTACAACATTAGGAGAAAAAGTCAGTTCCAAAATTTGGATGGGTTCCTAAAAGTGGAATCAAAATTTATAATTTCAGTAATATGTATCTAAATTGGTATGACTGTTTGGTATAACCTGTTGATTCCTACCTCTTGAAGATAGTAGCAGTTTTCTTACATAACTTGTCAAGCAGGTCCCTCCCATGCCCAGTGTCGGGTAGACTGATAACTGAAAAAAATAACACCTTATCCAGCCAGTCCTATGAATGTTCATGTTCCTTGCCTGTTTTTAGATAGCAATATTTATCTTTTTCTTATTTATGTCTGTTTCCTTTATATTACAAATACGCAATTGCCTATTAGGAATATTACAAATTTTTTTCAGTTTCATTTACATTTTGGTTTTCGATGTGTTGCTCTCCCATGTGAAGAACATTTCGTATAGTCAGCTCAACTCAATGTCTATTTCCTATGAAGTAACGGATAAACGTAGAACCATAATGAGTAAAAAACTTGATGGTGAGGGTATAAAATAATTATTGTGAATATTGAGACCAAATGACCATATTGCTCAGATGACCATAGAGACCCTGACGGGCACTAATCTGTATGGATTATTTTTAACCAAGTACAGCCAGTAGTCTAGGTATACAATTACCAATTGTAGACATTTGTTTTGACCTAAGGCACAGTTTTTGGAGGAAAAAGGAATGATTAGTAAGTGAGGTAACTGAAAATGTTAGCAAGATATTTATACAATAGATTATATAGTTCGGTATGTACTGCTGAGTTAGATGCTATTTCAAAATGTAGAGCAATATGGGGTAAGTGACAGAGGACCAGATTGTGACTGAAACAAAGTGAACACTAGATGAACATTTTAAGAGACTGTTTTTCAGAGTTACTGAAATTTTCCATTTCATTGAACTTCTTATCCACGAAACTTTATAAATTAATGATAAATTACAACCAGGAGAATCAATGACAACAATGGAGAGAGTTAGAAAGTGTGCTATAATAAGAGGTCAAAATCTCAGACAATGGATATTTCTTTTAAAAAAAAGGAAGCACAATAGTTTCCAGGTGTGCTTGTGAAACTAGGTCGCCCATATCTTTCGGGATGTGGAATGAAACTGTTTGCTAATACAGAGTTCTGAGGTGAGAGAAAGACTTAGTTAAGGCAAGGAAGGAATTAAGTGGTTGATGGAAGAGGAATATGTAAATGTTGAGGGCATGATATATGGAGAAGTTATACAATGTATCAAAAATTGTTTTAAAATTATTTTTAATCTCTGAAAGTCAGTTTTGCTTTAATATGATTTATCCAGTTGTGATTTGTTTTAACATCACATTTGAGACTCAGCAAGATCTTTTATTCTGAAAATTTATGTCTTTATTCTGGAAGTTTCTCCTTAATTAACCTTTTGTATACAGGGTATAGCATTCTTTCCTCATGAAACTCCTTTTAGACCTGAATTGATGCCTCCTATCCTATTATTTGTATTTATTCATTTCTTTTTAAATATTTCTATTGATCAATCCTCCAGTGTATCAATTCTCCTTAGTTGGTCTCATCTGCTATTTAATCATTCCACTGAATTTTTTATTTCAATTACTGTATTTTTCAGTTTTAGTTTTCAATTATTCATCCTCCTGTTTGTTGCATTTATTGAATCTCCCTCATGGTGATCTGTTTCCAAATGTGATTTCTAATATTTGACTGAGTACCTCTCCAGTAGAGGTTGTTCTTTAGGTTTTGGAGGTTTCTCAAAACCCATTGCTTTTATTGGGAGCCTGTATAGGTCAAGTAGTTTTAATGTATTTCAATGTTAATTTTTTGGTTTGAGTTTATGTGGGTAACATATTTTTTACCCCACACCCTAGCATGGCACTGGCTTGTTGTTTTAACGCCTTAAGGTAAATTTTTACTCCACATAAGTCTTCAGGCAGCTGATAAGAATCTTGCAGTTTCTCAAGTTAATAAGATAAAATTCTTCTAAGCCTTAGAATGTGAAAGAGATATCCAAGCATGAATCCCACGAGAACCGAGTTTAATGTAGGAAACTCAGTGCTGGCTTAAACTCATACTCATCATTCTAACTTTGTGTTTCCATTTTTGGTTCAGGCATCTAAAATTTTTCCTTTCTTGCCTTTAAACTTTGTTATCTATTTTTAAAATATGTGTTATTCCAGGCAACATGAAACTGGAAAATTCTCCAAATGATTTTATGAACCCGGGGTAACTTTAAAAGTAAAACCCGATAAGATATGAATAAAAATGAAAGCACAACATATCAAAACTTATATAATGCAGTGAAAGCAGTGCTAAGGGCAAATTTTATAACTATAAATGTTTACATTTAAAAAAAAGAAGAAAGATCTTAAATCAACAACCTAAATGTACAACCTATGGCACTAAGAAAAAGAAACAAAACCAATCCCAAGTCTACCAGAAGGGTGGGAATAATAAAGATTAGAGCAGAGATAAATAAAATAGAAAATAGGAAAACAACAGAAAAAAATCAATGAAACCAAATCAATTATCTTCAGAAATATCAACAAAATTGACAAACTTTACTTGGATCGACCAAGGGAAAAAAAGAGAAAACTAAAGATACTAAAATCAGAAATAAAAGTGGGATATTATTACTTATTCTACAGAAATAAAAGGCATTATAAGAAATTGAACACCAACAAATTATATAACCTAGATGAAATGGACACTTTCTAAAAAACACAAATCCTATCAAAACCAAATCACTAAGAAATAGAAAATCTGAATAAACCCATAACTAGTGAGGAGATGAATCAGTAATCAAAAACCTTCCAATGAAGAAAAGGTCTGATGGTTTCACTAGTGAATTCTGCTACTGAAAGAACTAATACCAATCCTTCTTATAAATACTTTCCAAGAAATTGAAGAGGAAGGAACACTTCTTAATTCACTCTATGAGGCAAGCATTACTCTGATACCAAAGCCAGTCAGAGTTGCCATAAGAAAACTACATAACAATAAATATTGTGAATATTGATATCAAAATCCTCGACAAAATTACTATTTTCCCTGTGCTATACATTACATCCCCATGATTTCTTTATTTTATAACTTTCAGTTTGTACCTCTTAATCCCCTTCACCTATTTCACACATCCTCCCTCTCCCCTCCTCTCTGGGAACCACTAGTGTATTCTCTGTTTCTGTGAGTCTGTTTCTGTTTCATTATATTTGCTCACTTGTTTTTTAGATTCTGCATGTAGATGAAGGAAAGTGTCTTGTAAACTATTTATACTCAATACAGAGACAAAAATCAACCATGTTACAACTAGTCTGAACAGTTACTACTATACAAATAAGTCCCTTCCTGGTCAACATAATTGAAATAAAATTTTATTGGAAACAAACAAAAACATCTTCAACAAAATACTAGCAAACTTAATTCAGCAGGATATTAAAAGGATTGCACACCATGATCAATTCTATTTTCTAGTACATGAAAAGATGCTCAGTATCACTAATAACTAGGGAAATGTAAATTGTAACCACAATGCAATACCATCTCCCATCTCCCACCCATTAAGATGGCTACTATCAAAAAGCAGAAAGCAACTGATTTTGGCAAGAATGTGGAGAAACTGGAACTCTTGGGTACTATTGGTGGGAATGTAAAATGGTACATCTGCTGTAAAAAAGAATATGGTATTTCTTTAAAAAAATTAAACTTAGAATTACCATATGATCCAACAATTCCATTTCTGGGTATATACCCAAAAGAATTGAAAGTGTGGTCTTGAAGAGATATCCAAACATCCATGTACATAGCACCATTATTCATAATAGCTAAAACATGGAAGCAAAACAAGTATCTGTACAGGGATGAATGTAAAAGCAAAATGTCATATATGCCCAAAATGGAATATTATTCAGCATTAAAAAGGTAGGAAATTCTGGCACATGCTACAACATAGATGAACCTTCAGGACATTATGCTAAGTGAAATAAACCAGTCACAAAAAGACAAATACATATAAGTCTGATTTCACTTATATGAGATACCTAGAATAGTCAAAACCACAGACAGAGAGTTGAATGGTGGTTGCCAAGGGGCAAACACAAAATAATTTCCCATAAATTGCTGTGATTGGCTTAAAATTTTAGGCACAATTTTAGCTGTCATCTTCTGCAGTCCTCAGCAGAGGAACACACTATGTAACCTCTGAAAGAAAAATGTCCCTTTAGGAAACTTCTTTTGGGCTACCTCAAATCTTCAAATTCCTTCAACACAGAGATATGCCAACTTATCTTCGAAACAGTACTGTTGTGAGATGAAAGGGTTAAGAGCTTCCTAGGATATGGTTAATCTGGGTTTGTTATTAATGGCTGGTCACATGGCCTTTGGCAGGCCAAGTGGTAACATTGGCTTCCAGGAGAGAGGATGTTTTGGAAAATGATAATGTATGTGACTATCTGTTCCAGTCCACCCTTTGCTGGCAAAGCCTCCCATTCTACTGTCTGCTTCCTTTGGTTTGGTTTAACCTATTTTTTAGTATCATCAGTTTAAGTTTTTTCCTGGACTCTGGGAAGGGAGTTTCATTCTTGCTTAGGATCATATGAAATTTTATTGCAAAACCTCAAACCATATTAAATTTGATTGTTTTGAAATATGCCATTGACTTTGAGTTCCAGTGATCTGCTTAAATATTGCCTCTTGGTCCAAACTTTTCCTTAAAGGAAGTAGGTAACTTTTCAGCCTCCAAAATACCAAACCCAAGTGGACAGATCTTCATGAAGGGGCTGCTGTTTAGAGTTCCTTCTGTAACCCTAAGATTTCTGTTACTCGGAGACATGGTCTTTGAGTACAACATTCCAGTCACCAGAATATAATCTGGAACTATAGGATAGAAATTGCAGTGTTTATAAGATCTTGCAATAATTTCCATTTCCTTATTATCAAGGCTCACAGAAGATATGGAAGGGAATCCATGAGACCAATATTGGATTGAAAATCTGTCCAGTTTTCACCCACTAACTTAATGGCAACCTGTACTGGTACCATCAGCATAAAGAAATAAGAAGGGCATAATTATACCTCAGTAAAACACTATCACCTGGAGTTAACAACTAGGGTCCAGAAATAACTTATTTCCCCACAACTGCCATCAAGCTTCAATGTTAATGACAAAGCAGCTCCTTAGCCCTCGTGAGGCAATATAAGCATATGTACAATCACCTCTAGTATGACAAGGCCTAAGATCAACTGAGCATGACAGGTCCAGGCAGGGACTGTCATACCCGGACAAGTTTCTTTACCTCTATGGAATCTGATGTTCTTCAATTGTGATGGTACCTGTCACTCAAGCGTGTTGAAAAAATTTGGAATAATAAATATGTGATGTAAGTGTGGGTTTGTGGCATCTCAGCTTGAGTCAGAGACTAACACGTATGTGCGGTTGCTCCTGATGAGTATGTAGGGTAGGACCACAAGAAACTCAGTGGAACAGGACCATAGTGCCTTAGAAAAAGATTCTTAAAGGATGCTTCAAGAATAATGAGCATAATCCAGTAGGGCAGACTCAGAAACACTACAATTTTCAAATCACTTACAATCATTGAGATATAACTCTCACACTGAACTCATATCTAAGAATTTCTCTGCGATGGAGGGAGAAAATTCAAAATAAACTCTAGATGACAATAGGAAATAAGGTTCTGTTGGCTTATATATCTTCTAGAAGGTATGTGTATTCCACTCCTGAAATACAAGTAGAGTATAGGGCAAATATGAAACAGGCTGATTGTGAGTGCATCTGGGACACTCTGAAGAGTCCCCAAATTACCTGCCAGAAAATTGGGATAGTACCAGGTCCTGTATTAGAGAGGGAAGGGCATTAGTCAGTGAAATGTGGATTATCATTGTTGATCTCATTTGTACCCATTAACTAAAAGACTGGAGTAAATTTTATAATATATATAATAGATATAATGTAACTTTGAACATATCTCATGGTATTAAAATGTCATTTCATATTAATTAACATAATATGTGTTTCATACATTAACTGAGAATATTTAATTCTGCTATGGGACACAAGGAAAACAAATGGGATATATAAAACATAAAAGCTGTGATAATATTTAAGCATAGATAATAAAAAAGTAGTTTTAAGACATAGGTGAGACTCATAAAATGTGTTCAATATAGATAATAAGTAATCAAATGGCTTCTGTGACATGGGCAGAAGTCTTTAAATGTGTTAACATAGATAAGAAAGTTATTAACCTGTGAGGCACGTTACACCATAAAAAAAGTAAGTAAGAACTGAAGGACCAAGAGGCACCTAACATTTGTGACATACTAATACTTGAGACATATTAAGTACTCATGAGACCTTATATTGATCACCCACTATTGACACCCATTCTGGCCCCATCAAGCAACCCAAGAAGTACAAATAAAATGTGTAGCTAAGCTGCTCATCAGGCTAATCTGTGAACTACAGCTGTGGCCAATACTTGACCTTGTGTTTCTTTGCTAGACCAACTGTGTGTATGGTTAACTCTGGGCACCTTCCATCTGCTTAGCCTCCTTGCTTAACCTTAATTCTGGTCCTCATAACTCCAAGATCAACAAGGAATGCTAATACATCAGAAGGAGAGGCAAGCCATATAAACATCTCTTTAATGAGGATCTAGGTAGTATGGTCCCTCTGTTCTGCTTGCAATTATACCTAATGTACTAATTTACCACTTCTTTTTCCTCTTTTTGTGTATATTAAATTGATTTAGTAAAATGAATAATTCAAGCATCTTAATTTAGCCTATAAGCCTCTTCAGGGTAGCTTGATGGTAAAGTGTACTTGGACATTAACACAGCACCAAGGCAACTTCTCACATAAAAATTAAGTTTTCTGGTATGCTTATGTATTTATGAAGAGGGATTTAACTAGTAGATTAGAGAATAACTATAAGCAAATAAAAATTATAACCATTTGAGGTGGTATCTTTGGAGCTGAAAAAAGACGTGTGTGGATTGTCAAAATGGGACCAGATGTGCTTGTTTTAGTACATGCTGCAGGTTTGTGCTTGCAGAAGAGTCCTGGGAAAAGCTTGGGCTTCTTGTCTGGTTTTAGAAAAGATAGGTAGCTCCAATTCTCTGATTCTATCTCCTATTCACTCATTCCCCCTAAGTTCAAGGCAAGCGTTATTTATATGTATCTAACAACATATTTTAGCAATCTAATAGCATATTAGAATAGGCAACAAAGATGAAAATCATTACTCTACATTTTCTAAATGAAGTCATTCCATGTACTTGAATTTATTATTTTTGCAGGCCCCTAGTTGATATTATCTCTAATCAATGAAATAATTCATTTGGTTTTTAAAATTGAGGTGAAATTCAGATTTAAAAATTAACCATTTAAAAATGTACAATTCAATGTCATTTAGTATGGGCACAATGTTGTGCGGTCACTACCCCATCTATGTGAATACATTTGTATCACACCGAAAGAAAACTCCATACCCGTCAAACAGTCACTAACTTCTTTTCCCTCCCCTGCCCCCTAGCAACTTTCGATTTGCTTTATGTCTCTATGGATTTACCTATTCTGGATATTTCATATAAATGGAATCACATAATATGTAACTTTTGTATCTGGCTTCTTTCACTTAGCTCCATGTTTTCGAGGTTCATCCGCATTGAAGCATGTATCTATACTTCATGCCTTTTTATGGCTAAATAATATTCTATTGCACATATACACTGCAATTTGTTTACCCATTCATCAATTGCTGGATACTTGGGTTGTTTCTATTTTTTGGCTATTGTGAATAGTGAGGTATAATCCCTTCTTTTTCAATATTGTCTTGGTTATTGAGGGCTCCTTGCAATTACATATGAATTTGTTTGTTTTCCATTTCTGCAAAAAAAGACCATTGGAATTTTGATAATGTTTTCATTGACTTTGTAGATGGCTTTGGGTATTGTTGCCATCTTACCAACATTAAGTCTCTCAATACATAAACAAGGGATGTCTTTCCATTTATTTGTGTTTTCAATTTCCTTCAGCAATGTTGTAGCTTTCAGTGTATAAGACTTTCACCCCCTTGGTTAAATTTATTCCTAGGAATTTATTCTCTTTGATGCCATTGTAAATGGAATTGTTTTCTTAATTTCCTTTTCAGATTTTTCATGCGTAGTTTATAGAAATACAACTGATATCTGTGTTGATCTTTTAGGCTGCAATTTTATTGAACTCTTTAATTAGCTCTAGTATTTTGTGTTTGTGAATTCTTTGGGATTTTCTTTACAGGGTCATGTCATTTGAAAATATAGTTTTACTTCTTCCTTTCAAATTTGGATGACTTTCATTTCTCCAATTTTTCTGACTAGAACTTCCAGTACAATGTTGAATAGCAACGGTGAAAGCAGGCGTTCTTGTCTTGATCTTGGGAGAAAATTTTCATTCTTTTACCATAAAGTATGATGTCAGCTGTGGCTTTTTCCCAAGTGCCCTTTGTCGCAGTGAGGAATTTCTCTTTTATTACTAGCTCTAGTCTTAGTGTTTATTCCTAGTGGTTTTTTGTTTTTTTAATCTTGAAAAGGTGTTGAATTGTGTTAAATACTTTTTCTGTATCCAGATGATCATCTAGTCTTTCCTCTGTTGTATTAACTTAGTATATATTACTCTGATTAATTTCCTTATATTGAAATATCTTTGCATTCCTTATATATATCCCTCTTGGTCATGGTGTATAATCCTTTCAATATGCTGTTGGATTCAGTTAGTTAGTATAGTAGTTTGGAAATGATATTTGATTTTGATATCTATATTCATAAGGATCATTGGTACTTTGTACTTTCTTTTTTGTTATATCTTTGTCTGACTTTGGTTTTAGAATAATGTTGGCCTCGTAGAACAACTTAGGAGGTGTTCCTTTCTCTTCTATTTTTGGAAGAGTTTGAGGAGGGTTGGTGTTAATTCTTAAAATGTTTGGTAGAGTTACCAGTGAAGCCAGCTAGTCCTGGGTTTTTCTTTGTTAGAAAGTTTTGATTACTCATTCAATCTATTTACTTCAATCTATTTTCCTTTTCAGATTTCTATTTCTTTCTTATTGAGTTAGTGTTGATAATTGTACATTTCTGTCCATTATTTCTACCCATTATTGAAAATGGGTTAAGGAGTCTCCAACTAATATTGTAGAGCTGTTTCTCCCTTCAGTAATGTCATTTTTCTTTATATATTTTGAGGGTCTATTATTTGGTTCATATATGACTAATTATTATGTCTTCTTGATGAATTGAACTTTTAATCAATAGATAATATCTTTATCTTGTGTAACAATTTTTGTTTAGCTTTTTATTGGAGTATAATTGCTTTACACTGTTGTGCCAGTTTCTGCTGTGCAACAAAGTGAATCAGCTGTATTTATACATATATCACATATCCGCTCCCTCCCACGACTCCTTCCCATCCTCCCTATCCCACTCCTCTAATTCATCACCAATCATCGAGTTGATCTCCCTGTGTTATGCAGCAGCTTCCCACTAGCTATCTGTTTTACATTTGGTAGTGTATATATGTCAATGCTACAATTTTTTATTTAAAGTGTATTTTTTTTCCTGTTAGCATAGCCACCACAGGTTTCTTTTGGGTACTATTTGTATGGAATATATTTTTACATCCTTTCACTTTCAACTTACTTGTGTCATTGGATCGAGATAGCACATTTTAGATCTCCAACAACAGAAATTATTATTTTTTATCCATTCTTCCAATTGCTGTCTTTTAATTGGTCTGTTTAATCTATTGGCATTTAAGTTGATTATAAAGAAGGACAATTCTGTTATTTTGCTATTTGTATTCTATATGTCTTATATCTTTTTCGTGATTAACCTCCAATGGTGCCTTATTTTATGTTAGATCTTTTTTCTTAGTCTATTCTTTTGATTCTCTCATTTCTCTTTTCGTGTATTTTTTAGTTATTTTCTTCATTGTTACCTTGGGGCACTATGAAGTTTTTTTTAAGACAAGCCCCTAATTTTGGAAATATTGTCTTTTTTTAGCTTTCATTATACATTGCGTTTGAATCTATTTATTTTCTTTCTCTTAAAGCATGTTTCTTAATTGGAAATTTCAACATAATAATAACAGAATATTATCAATTAGGAATTATGTTAGACAATAATGAAGATCTGTCTACAATGGCTTAAACACATAAGGGCTTATATTTATTTATTTGTGTGTGTGTGTGTGTAATGAGAAGTCTAGCAAGGTTTGCAATGTTTTCTGGCATGATTCAGTAACTCGAATATATCAGAATCAAGGCCTCTGCTCTTCTTTTGATCTTTCCCTTATGATCCATGAGGGATCCTGTAGCTCCAGTCATGTTGACTTTATCCTATGAAAGGAGGAAGAGAAAAAAGCAAAAGAAAAAAGCATTCCAACTAGCCTAATTAGCCCTTTTAAAGAAATTTTATAAGTTACATCTAACGACTTACAGTTACAGATCATTTGCCAGCCATATCTACAAGGGAGATTTGGAAATGTAGGTTTTCTTTTAGCTGAGAATATTGCCACCCCTAACAACTGAAGGTTTCTGTTATTAAAAAAGAAGGGCAGAATGAATATCAGCAAGGTAACTGGCACATAATTAGCTGTTAACATTTACATAGCAGGTATTACATGCCAGACACTATTTTAAATTCCCTGTATATATTAGCTAATTTAATCACAACAATATTAGAGAATAGGTGACTTTATTATGTTCATTGTACAGATGAGAAAGCTGATTCAAATACAAGTACTAACTTTCTTAATTTCTCAGACTTACAAAATATTAGAGGCAATTAGAACCTGGTCATCCTCCAGATCTCATTTCCTCCCTCTCTCCCTCTTCCTTCCTTCCTTCTCTCTTTCTCTCTCTCTCTCCCTTCCTTTCTTCCTTCCTTTCCTTCCTTCCTTCCTTCCTTCCTTCCTTCCTTCCTTCCTTCCTTCCTTCCTTCCTTCCTTCCTCCCTTCCTCCTTCTCTCTCTCTCTCTCTCTTTCTTTCTTTCCTGTGTGCGGCTGTGGGATCTTTGTTCCCCGACCAGGGATTGAAACCGCACCCTCAGCAGTGAAAGGGCTGCACTGCCAGGGAATTCCCAGATATCATTTCATAAACCATCCTGATGTATTACACAGAATACAGATCCTAAACCTTTGCATTTTTCCATTCATAATCATCTGCTAACGTTTAGATGCCACCTTAAATTCGATATGATTAAAACGGGCCTTTATAGCTGGTTCCTTAAATGGCTTCCTACATCTGCAGCCTCCATTGCTATTCTCTGTTACCATCAAGGTTTGCTGCTCACAATGCCTGCAAGCAACAGGAAACCCATTTTAATGAAAAAATATGCAGGAAGGTGTGGTTCATTGGTTCTTCGTTGTCGTTGTCTGTCTAGTGTCCATCCTAAGATATGATCGCTGCAACAGCCTCCCACTGGGTACCCTCACCTCCATTCCCTGACACTGATGTTTGAAGCAGTCTTATGTATATAGATTAATTGGTGAGCAGTGGGAAAATACTGAATGCCAGCCTGAAAGTGAAAGACTTCAAATTTTCTAACACATTTTGAAACTCTGTCACATAAAGTGGCTCTTTACTGCTCAGTCAGAATTCCTTGGATTGAAATTCAATGTTCTAAACTAGGTTCAATGTCATTACAACTTTATTTTCATGTACTTCATCTCCAATATATTTACAGTCATCTAGTCATTCCTGGCAAAAGCAAAAATGTAGAACTAAATACTAACATCCTCCCATCTCCCCCTTCCCACCAAGTTATTGCCTGATCCTTTCAACTCTTATCACTTCAGCTCATGGCAAAAATTACTAGAAAATCAGTATTTTCATACTTATGGAAAAGTTATTGACTTTTCTTACAATAGAAGGTATTTTCTTTTTCTCTATATCCTCACTAAGAAATACCAGTTTCATTAAATACTATATGTGTACTGATTAGTTAAATTTAAAACAAGCTGTTTCAATTATCTACTGCTGCATAACAAAGACCCCTCCCCCCCCCAAAAGCTTTGTGGGTTAAAAACAATTATTTATTTGGTCATAATTCTGCAATTTGAGGAGGGATAAGCAGTGATAGCTCCTTTTGGCTCCATGTAATTTTGACAATGGCAGCGCAGCTGGGGCCTAATCACATGATTCCAACCAGAATGGTTAGAAGGACTTGCATTGACCATCCATCTCTTTCTCTGTTTGTAATCTCTCTTCTTCCATTGCCTCTTTCTGTCCATGTGGCTTCTTTCTCTCATAGTGTATTTGACTTTTTTTATGTCATAGCTGATATCCAAGAGGGTAAAAATGGATGCTGCAAGACTTCTTAATACCGATGTCCATGAGTCATACAAAATAATTTCTGCCACATTTGGCTGATCAAAGCAAGTCAAAGAGCCAGCCTAACTCAAGGGGAGGAAAAAGAGACTCCCCTTTTGCTGGGATGGGAGTAATCACTGATAGCCAACTTTGCAAACAATCGACCACATGAGTTTTGCTTTTGTTTTGCCTCAGTAAGACATAACCAAGGTGTTTTCCAACAAAAGTATGGCATGAAAATCATTATAATTGGTCTTTTTTTTTTCTACAGCTACATTGCAGTTTGATTGCAAAACTATATCCCACTCTGTATTTCTCAAAATTCCAAATATGTGAAATTTTAGTGAATATGAAATCAGGTAGAAAGGATTCTTCCATAAGTTATGGCTTGTCATGGGTTAAATGATGGCTCTGAAAATTATGTGTCCAAAACCTAACCCCCAGAACCCATGAATATGACCTTAGTTGGAAAAAAAGGTCTTCGCAAATGTAATTAAGTGAAGGATGAGATCATCTTGGATTAACTCAGTGAGCTCTAAATCTAACGATGAGTGTCCTTATGAGAAGAGAAGACTCAGATATACAGAGAAGAATACCATGTGAAGACAGAAGCAGAGATTGAAGCTGCCACAAGCCAAGGAATGCCTGCAGCCTCCAGAAGCTAAAGAGGCAAGCTACGATTCTCCTCAAGAGTTTTGAGAGGGAGTGTGGCCCTGCTGACACATTCATTTCAAACTCCTTAATAACTGTGAGAGAATACATTTCTGATGTTTTTAAGCCAACCAGTTTGTAGTAACTGGTTATGACAACTCTAGGAAACTAATTTATAGTTCTTTATCAAATTCTTATTTAAAATATTTTATAATACTATTTTTAAAACTTCCATGCCTAGTTGCAGAAGAGAATGAAAGGGCTGAAATAAGTTACATTTATCCCAAATTTAATAAGAGCTCTCTAACAACAAAATTTAAACTTTAATTCCAAAATAGTGCAGATTTCCCTCATTAATCTTCTATCTACAGATATAGTATTGAAGTGATCTCATCATTTATTTTGGCTGGATACTTATACTGATGCATCTATCTACTCTCGCAATATTTTTGTTTCCATATAGCATCTCTGTGGTCTCAGACACTTATGGTAAGAAATCAACACAAAAGTAAAATATTTAATCATTACCATGGCTTAAATTCGTGGCTCTCAAGCAATGGCACCCTTAACAGCAGCAGCATCATCACTTGGAAACTCATTAGACATGCAAATTCTTGAATCCCACCCCTGACCTAATGAATCAGAAACACAGCAATCTGTGTTTGAACAAGCCCCCCAGGCAATTTTGATGCCACTAACATTTGAGAACTGCTGGGGATTCTGCTACTTGCTAAATATGTCTATCATTCCACTTACGCTTTCTGGTTCTGGGGAAATAACCACAGGATGGTTCAGGGACTTACTGGACCTATCGTGAGATGAATTTGAGCTAAAACTGTATTGTTTACCTGACCTCTATGACTTCTGACTGGTGGACCTTGCTGACATCTTGTGTCTCCCTGAATTAGTGTCAGTTCAGAGGCAGTGTCCAGCAATCTTCAAAAAATCTGATTACTTCCTTTCCCCAGTGCATAGTCAACCTAGGGCATGGTGTTACATTGGGGCCTGAGTGTTGGTTTCTGCTGCTGGTTAACTGGGCACTCAGCATTGGCTGTAGCCAGGTTGGCCTTAGTGAATGGGAGTCCATGTTATTTTCAGGGATTACAGACTTCAAATCTTTAAGGTAGTTAACGAGATTTCTTACTTGTGGATGTGCTGAAGATATTTTTTCCCAATTGATTTCTTCTTCAGATTTCCTTCCCTTTTAAACCTGCCTCATCTAGCAAGTGTTCTTACTAAGATGGCTGCTGTCCAACATCTGTGTCTGAAAGGAAACTGCAGAAATCCATCAAAACACATTTGCTTGATTCCTGTGGGTTTCTGGGTGGGGAATAAATTTAAACTCTGTGTGAACCTAATGAGGATAAAATAAGCAAGGACAGAAGAATGAAACATTGGGTTGGGACTGTAGAAAACCAAAACTGTTAGGTTTATGCCCTGATCCTTTCTTCTATAATAGCCATACTGCAGGGTCCAAAGGAACTGGTCTGCTACACAACCTCTCTAGCACTGCAAATACAGGTATTCATTAGGTCATAGATAGCCTGTAGGCATCCCTGAAATATTTCTTTTTGCCACTTTAGGGTGGGAGAGCCACATTATTATGAACATATTTAATACCATTCACAGGGCATAGTCTACAAAATAGACTCTCCCTTCTTCTCAATCCATTCTCACTACTCAAGGAATGAGACATAGGACAGAATGTAACAGAAACTGGACTTTAAAATGTTGCATAGAAGTGTGACAAGTTTACCAGAAAATTCCAGAATAGTCTACCAACTATGTGAATTATAGAATTTTGTTAATCTCTCAACACTATATTCTCAGTCTAGCTGCTTTGCTTATATGAATATTATATGGAAGTCACATACCTGAAGAAATGAGAGGTTGGAAACAGGAATTCATTACTAAGCACTCAGTAAAATACTTACCTGGTACCTTCCAATAATTAAAAGTTAATTGATGTTTAGTAATATATGGTAACAGAACAGTCTCCAAGTCCATAGCAAAGAAGAAGCACTTCATATTTTTTATGTTGCCACTTTATGTGGCAAATTTTGTGAACCAAATTTTATTGAATCTATGATGCTATCAACTGTAAAATGCATCATTGTTTTATATACCATTAGAAGGAAAAAAATTGCCAATTAAATCATCTTTATATGTACTCAAAGAACTCTTTTAGACATTTAGATCGAGATTTTTATCATCTATAACTCTTATGCTCTCGTTAAAAGAAAAACGTTAGTAAAATAAGTGACAATACTCCTAAAACTTCTTCCTATTGAGAGTTCAACTTTTCTGAACCAGAGGTGTTGATATCCATGTTTTCTACTATAATATCACCTTGTGGGCATGAGGAGATGCAGGCACATCAGGTATTATAAAGAGTGCTCCACTCCTATCTCCAAGCTTTTCTTCCAAGCTCCTGACACATGTTCTTCAAGTTTGGGTGCTGATATTAAAAAGCCTAACAGAAGAAGTCAATGGAAGGTTTTCGAACAATTAAATCTCACATTACTTTTTAATGAGACAAAATATTTGTTGACTAAAATGTTCAGAGGTACAGTTGTCCAGTTATGCTATCAGAAATAACCATGAAGTCACTGTACTAATTGATGAGCTTTTCCTTTAACTCTTCCAACGTGTGTCCAAATAATGAAATGAGAAGTACATACTTTGTCAGTAAGGTAGGGCTCCTATCATCAATTTCATATTTGGCAGGTGTCCCACTTCACCTTCTCTCCCACCATGAATCCTGGGAGAGTCTCTTTATGGTCAGATAATTATCTTGCTTATTTCATGTTCACAGAGTAGAGAAACTCTACTCTGCCTGTGACTTTTTCCCCCTCAGTGCCAAGGCTTTTGACAGGTGATGTATTATTGAAGTGACATTGTGAATTGCTATGCTCAAGTTCATGCATGTGCAGGCAATGACAACCCCATCCCCACTGCAGCTTGGCTATCAGTAACTATAAGTGGTAAAATGCTGCTAACTTGGCAGCCCTTGACTGCCAAGATATTAAATGTTAAAATGTGGGGAAAAGTGAATTTTAGAACACATGAAGAAGGCAATTACTTTATCTTAGATATCCTCAAGGGCAGAATCATAGAGGAAGATATTTGCATATATTGCTCTATATCGTGGCACCTAATAAAGACCTGTATATTATTCAGATATCAGCAAATGTTTGTTGAATGAATAAAGGGCTCACCCACAGCCAGCAAAATGCTGTTCACGCATATCAACAAAGCATGAACTCTCACTTTTGTTTTCCTAATAATAGAAAGTAATAAGTATTTAAATCAGATTTTTCTTTAAGTACTTCTTCCCTGCAGCAGTCATGAATTAGTAAAGACAAATTTATATCCTCAAAATGAAGGCTGTGGCATAGTAGAAAATTATACATTATTAACATATAAAAACAATCCAGTTAAATATAATTTGTCAAAATATCTCAAATATCCTGTGAACTTTCAAGCAAACCGGAAAGGGACAATTTTCTGTGGATGCTTTCTGTTAACATGGGAAGAAAATTCATATATAACAATGCACTCTTACAAACTATTTGCCATGATGATGGCTTTCCAAATCTCTTATATAAACATTCAATAGTTCCCTTACTTTCATTCTTAGTGAGCTAGTCATCTTCACACTCAAATGAACCAATCTTTATCACTGAGTGTGGGAAGAAATTAATCATGTTAACCAAACTCTCTGCCCCATCCTACTCTCAAAGAATTTATTTCATCATTTAACCTTCTGTGAATGTAGATTTTAACTTATTCAAATTGCTATTTTCAAAGAAAACATTCTCAATTAGTACAATCAGTAGGGTGCAGTAAAGGAGGTAGAAACCACACCAGTAATGTCAACAGAAAAATTTTAACATGAAGAACTACTAATTAGTAATGGATAAAGCACAAAGAGGAGTAAAGAGGATGCTAAAAAATAATCAGGTGTAAGGGGCACCAGGTTGTGGGAGAACACTCAAGAAAGGAACATACTGGGAAGAGCGTGCCTGCCCAAACACTGACTAGGCTTACCAGGAAGGCACCCATTGGAATAGTCCCCATTTCCCTCCCCAACAAGGAAGCCAGCCTCTGGCAGATGCACCACAGGATCAAGAAGGAAAGCACCACCACAAGGAAAAGAAGCCATTTTCTCTTACAGCGTCCCTCCAGCATTCTCTCCTGACAAGTCCTAATACTGTGCCAACAGGCTAAGAGAAATGTTTACAGGGACCATCCCCAGTATCGCAAAGCAAGGAAAGTAGGGTGGATTTGGAGCTAAGAGACAATAAATTGAAAACTGGCATAATTAGCTTACCCCCCTTTTCTCCTACACCTGTTACAAAAACTCTGACTTTAGAGACATCTAACACCCACTACATAAAGACTGATGGGGGAGAGGGAGGAAAGTCACAGCTTTATAGATCATTGTCACTTCAAATTAATAGTATCTCATTGTACCTGTAATGAAATTATAGCTGCACAGCAATGCTGCCATGTTCATGACCATCTATTTATCCTCCATTCCCTAAAAACATCCATTTAAAAATTATTTCCTCATGTTTCTACTCTTTAGCCTTTCTCCTTATTCTTAGTAAATTATTTTGTTGTTTATTTTAAAGAGAATTATAGAAACCTTCAGAATGAAACTCACTCATTTTTGTGTGCTTACTACAAACATATGTGCATTAGAGCAAACCTTGCTCCTTCCCTCCTATCAGAGTGAGTTAAGTGTATTCTTCCATAATAATGCTTATTATATCTCCTATTCTCTGGACCCCAACCCCTCCCATACCTCTGTGGACCAGGTTTTATCAGTTTTATCCTTGCTTATTTTCCCTTTATTGTAGTATTTCTAAACTGTGGTCTTTGCAATACCTACCTCATGTTCACCTGGGGTACTTGGTTAAACACAGATCTAGTGCTCCACCTCAAACCTATTAAATCAGCAGCTCTGTAAGGCAGTACTCAGGAGTCCTCTTTATCTGAGTGTCCTTGACAACACTTATACATGCTAAATTTTGAGAACCAGTGATATGCTGTCTTTTCTGCATGCTTACTATTTCTCATTTGTTAAAAATAACTTGTGACTCTTCCCTTTTATAATTTTTATTCCA
Organism: Hippopotamus amphibius kiboko; assembly: GCF_030028045.1. Taxonomy (NCBI): domain Eukaryota; kingdom Metazoa; phylum Chordata; class Mammalia; order Artiodactyla; family Hippopotamidae; genus Hippopotamus; species Hippopotamus amphibius. The sequence continues at coordinate 83,598,480 of NC_080189.1, read as the reverse complement.
TCTTTCTTTGTCTTTTCACAACAAAGTTTTTAAAAGCATTGTTCATTGTGGGTTGCAGAAGAGACTAAAAATCACCGTGTGGCTTTCCCTTCTAGGATACTAGAAGTGTCTCCCAGGTCATCACAACTTCTTGGTAATAAATTTAAAAGATTTTTTTAAGCTTTTCAACTCTTCTATAACTTGATTTCTGCAATGTTTGACTCAATTTCCTTTCCCTTGGCTTTTATTTTTCTTTTTAAAATTTTTCTTACTGCTTTATCCTATCCCTTAAGTCTTCTGCTCAGGCTTATCTTCTTATCTCTTAAATATGAATTTATCCACGGTTCTGTATCTAACAGTTTCCTTCTCTTCCTACACATTTCCTAAGTAATCTCTTGAACCTCTATGTCTTTACCTACCACTTACATAATAATGTAAGTCAAGGTCTCTCTCTTAAACCTCATATCCATATTAAATCCAACTATATGCTGGACAGCTTCATACTCACATTAAATTCAGCTCTCTACTGGACAGCTTTACCTAGATTTCCACAAGCATTTTAAACTCAATGAGTTCAGTTTTAGGCTTGGCTTTCTTCATTCAAGCCCCACTTTTTCTTTCTCCACCTTTGTGAATAATACTATAATCCCTCCAGATATCAGTTATCATTACTTCTTTCCTTTCACTCAGCACACATACAAGAGTCACAACAAGCTATGACTATTTTTATCTACTTCTTCTTTTCCATAGCCACAATTTTATTTTAAGCAATATCATGTGCATTATGCAGAAGCCTACTAAATTTTCTTGTTCCCCAAGCTTGATCCTCTTCTAATACACTTCTCTGTTGTCAACAAAATTTTGTTCTAAATAGCAAATATGATTATGTCCCATCCCCTTTAAAAAAAAAAAAAGCTATGTTTTCATATACCAACAACAAATGGATGAAGTTTTTTGAAAACATACAATTTGGAATATAATTTAAAATATCAAATATCTAAAAATAAATACTCTGAATGATGTGCAGTATCTCTACAGAGAAAAATATTATTTACAGAAAATAGATAAGACCTAAATAAATTGAGGGTGTACCACGTTGATGGGTTGGAAAGTTCAATACTTTACAAATTTGTCATTTCTCCCCAAATTGATCCGTATGTTCATATAACCCTAATCAATACTCCCAAAGTTATTTTGTGAAATTTTACAAAGTTTTTCTGAAATTTATTAAAGTGAAAAAATTCAAAAACAATCTAAGAAATCTTGAAGAATACATCAAGATGAATTGTTCAACTTTTATTCAAGACTTATAAAGCTAAGGTAACAACACAATGGAGTGTTAGTCAAAGGACAGACAGGTATACAAAGACTTTTAAGTGGTGGAAACACTTTCATCCTTTCTCATTCTTGATATCTGTTGTAATTGGTAGGGAATTTTTGTAATTTCTTGGGAATTGTTTTGTAGTTCAGCACATGTTCCATAAGCTGCTAAAAAGTGCATACTGTCATTGTTGGGTGCAGTGTTCTACATATGTCAATTAGTCCAAGTGGTTAATCATGGTTCCAGACATTTATATGCTTAGTGTTTTTTTTTAAAGATTGGTCTATCAGCTATTGAGAGAGGTGTGTTTAAGATACAGATACATACAAATTTTGAACTTTTTTTCTGTTAGATTTACATATTTATCAAAATCAAATGTCCCTCTTGACTCTAGTAATATTTATTGCCCTAAAGACCACTTTATCTAATATTAGTAGAGCTACAGATGAAATATCTTTTTTCCATCCTGTTGCAATCTTTTTATGTACTTACATTTAAAATTTCCATCTTGTAAGGAGCATGTAGTTTTGGGTTATTTTCTTATTCAGTCTGAAAAATCTTTGTCTTTTAATTTGAATATTTAGTACATTAATAATGCAATTATTGATATATTGCTTTTATATCTATCATCTTAGCTTTGTTTTCTATTTGTAGAGCTTGCTTTTTGTTCCATTAATCAAATATTTTATTATTATAACTCTCCGTCTATTATGTGAGATATATAGATGTATGTATTTTATATATCTCTATATATCTAAATATATTTACATATAAGTATATATTTATACTTATATGTCTATAGAGAGATAGATATAGTATAACTAAATACTATATATAATATAACTATATATAGTTATAACTATCTATACATATTTTATATTACATTATAATATGTATTATATTACATTACATATATTATAGTATTATATTACAGTAGGGATTACAATACAAACACTTTGCACACTTGACTTATTATCATCTCATATAACAGTAGTTTCTACTTAACAACCCACGATGAAAAGTTATGATTTTTTTCACTTCTTTTAACCCTGACTTTTTATGCTTTTTTTGTCATATATTTTTATTCTACATACATGTAAACATTATAAAATATTTTATTTTTTATTTTTAACATTATTTTACATTTATACATGTATTTACCAATACCATTGATATTTTTCCTTCTTGAATTTTTGTTTTTCTGTTAGGCATTATTTTCTTTCTATCTGAAGCAAATATCTAATATTTGCTGTAATATTTGCTAATGGTGAATCCTCTTGGTTTTTGTTAATCTGGAAACTCTTTATTTCCACTTTCAGTTCTGAAGTATATTCTCACTTGGTAGAGAATTCTAAACTGGCAGTTATTTTCTTTCATCATTAAAGATATCATTACATTGTCTTCTGCCTTTCATTATTTATGTTAAGGAATCAGCTGTCCATCTTATTTTTACTGGTTTAAAAGTAATGTGCCTTTTTACTTTGTGTACTTTTAATATAATTTTCTTTCATTTTCAGCAGTTTGATGTGCCAAAGTGTGGTTCTCATTGTACTCACCCTGCTCGGACATCATACACTTCTTGAATCTACCACTTATTATCTTTGGACAGATTTGGAAAATTCTTGAAAAATTATCTTTTCAAATATTACTTCTTCCTCATCCTTTATCTCCTTCCCTTGTGGAGCCCTAATTTCTTATATAGTAGACCTTCACTGAAACATCTTTTAAAAGATATGCTTTCAGAAAAGGAAATGCAACCTAAAGGAAGAACTGCAAAGCAAGAAACTGGTAGATAAAGGAACTGACAAACATCAGGGTAAATATAAACAAGAATTTATTACATAAAATATTATTATAATTATTACTTACAACTTAATTGAAAAGTATAAGTTAGAACTAAAATAGGGAAACATTAGATCTGAGGAAATGTGGTAAATATTTGAGTGTTCTAAGAATTTGTACTTTTCAGGATAAATATATTGATTAACACTGTACTTTTCATCTACAAATAACAAATGCTGGAGAGGGTGTGGAGAAAAGGAAACCCTCCTACCCTGTTGGTGGGAATGTAAGTTGGTACAGTCACTGTGGAAAACAGTATGGAGGTTCCTCAGAAAACTAAAAAAAGATTTATCATAGGATCCAGCAATTGCACTCCTAGGCATATATCCAGACAAAACTATAATTCAAAAAGTTACATGCAACCCCAATGTTCATAGCAGCACTATTCACAACAGCCAAGACATGGGAACAACCTAAATGTCCATCAACAAATGAATGGATAAAGAAGATGTGGTATATATATACACAATGGAATACTACTCAGTCATGGAAAGAATGAAATAATGGCATTGGCAGCAACATGGATGCAACTAGAGATTATCATACTAAATGAAGTAAGTCACAAACAGAAAGACAAATACCATAAGATATCACTTATATGTGGAATCTAAAATATGACACAAATGAATCTATCAATGAAACAGAAACAGAATCATGGACAAAGAGAACAGACTCGTGGTTGCCAAGGGGGAGGGGGGTTGAGGGAAGGATGGAATGGGAGGTTGGGGTTAGCAACTGTAAGCTTTTATGTACAGAATGGATAAACAACAAGGTTCTACTGTATAACAGAGAACTATAGTCAATATTCTATGATAAACCACAATGGAAAAGAATACTAAAAAAAAGAATGTATCTATATATATATATAACTGAATTACTTTGCTGTACAGCAGAAATTAACACAACATTGCAAATCAACTATACTTCAATAAAAATATTAATAAAGAATAAAAATATTGGGCTTTTCAAAGTAATGTGTGTTTTTTAAAATTTAAGACTATTTAATGAAGAGAATGAGAATACAAAACTTTCAAAATATTATTGAAGTGATATGATTTTTAAGTGAAACAATCTACTAAAAGGTTGAATGGAGGGAAAAAATGGAGTATGGGGAAAAACAGGGTAAACAAAAATCACAAAATGGGATGGCAAAAATGGATGATGAATGTATCAGTTTAACTGAATTTGACAGTTAAATAAAAAATAAGGTTGGATTAAATGAAATGCAGCAATATTCTGTTTTAAAAAGACACACTTAAAACATAAGCATACAGAAAGATTACAAGCAAATGGAGAGCAAAATATATACTACACATGCCGTAATCTAAAATATGTTCTATTGCAGAGGTCAGCAAAATTTTTCTGTAAAGGGCCAGAAAATGTTGGGCTGTATGTCACAACTACTGAATTCTGCCACTGTAGTAAGAAAGCAACCATAGACAATATGTAAACAAATAAGCATACATATATCATAATAAAACTTTATTCACAAAAACAGTTGGCATACTATATTTAATCAACAGACCATAGTTTGCCGACTTTTGAGCTACTGAAAGGTCATAATCATGGGCTTAACAGTTACGCAAAGGAATACTTTAAGATACAACGAGATAAATTAGGAAATCATGATTTTGTAGGAAAAGTCAATCTCAGAAGCTGGAATAGGTATTCAGTAAGAATAGAGAACGAACTGCATAAAGATGGTAATAACTTGATTTTTTATTTCCTTACCCATCATTAATCCATCACTTCTTTCTTTTTCCCTCACTTCCACTATACACCAGTTCTAGATAAGATAAAAATGAAGACATAGGCTTTGAAGAGTGATTTCAGATAGCAGGTGATCCAGAGTTTATAGGAATAGAATCCTCAGAAATTACAGGATGGAATGGAAGTGATCTTATAGTTACATTATTGAAGCAGCTCTTCTGTAGCCACTTCTGATATGAGAGTGAAATACAGTATGGGATCACTGCACATGATAAAAGAATTTCCTGAAACTAAATTATCCCACTAGCATTTATGAATAATTATTTAGGAAATGATTAAAGGACACCAATTGCCTTTTATACCTAGCATTTTAATCATAAACTGTAAAGTAGCAATGTAGGGAAGTTACTTATTATTTCTTAATTGTAATTTTTACCACTAGGTGGCACTCATCTTAAATTGTATCTACCCAGGATGGTGACAGGTTACAAACTGACTGGGTGGGGCATAACTCTGGCCCACATGTGTTTTGATTAGCCCATCATGTTTTCAAAATTTTGTATTACTCGTTAATGTTTAAGATTAGAGAATTCTATTGGGTTGGCCAAAAGGTTCGTTCTTTTTTTCTGTAAGATGGCTCTAGTTGCACTTAGTTTTCTTTAACTTCATTCAAAACAATTTTGTTAGATTATATGTGACAGCTGTCATATCATTTAAAAACAGACTTTTAAAAAAAAGACTTATCAAAACTGGTGACTTTTTGTGTAGCCATTTTAATATTAAAGATGGAAGAAAAAAGCAACATTTTCAGCATATTATGCTTTATTATTTCAAGAAAGGTAAAAATGCAACCTAAATGCAAAAAAAAAAAAAAAAGATTTGCGCAGTGTATGGAGAAGGTGCTGTGACTGATTGAATGTGTCAAAAGTGGTTTGCAGAGTTTTATGCTGGAGATTTCTCACTGGACGATGATCCACGGTCGGGTAGACCAGTTGAAGTTGATAGCGATCAAATTGAGACATTAATTGAGAACAATCAACGTCATACCACACAGGAGATAGCCGACATACTCAAAATATCCAAATCAAGTGCTGAAAATTATTTGCACCAGCTTGGTTATATTCATCACTTTGATGTTTGTGTTCCACATAAGTTAAGTGAGAAAAACCTTATTGACTGTATTTCCGCATGCGATTCTCTACTTAAGCGTAACAAAACCATTCTGTTTTTAAGACAAATTGTGACACGTGATGAAAAGTGGATAATGTACAATAATGTGGAGTGGAAGAGTTCGTGGGGCAAGCGAAATGAACCACCACCAACCACACCAAAGGCTGGTCTTTATCCAAAGAAGGTGATGTTGTGTATATGGTGGGATTGGAAGGGAGTCCTCTATTATGAGCTCCTACCGGAAAACCAAGCAATTAATTCCAACAAGTACTGCTCCCAATTAGACCAACTGAAAGCAGCACTCGATGAAAAGGGTCCAGAATTAGTCAACAGAAAATGCATAATCTTCCATTAGGATAAAACAAGACTGCATGTTTCTTTGATGACCAGGCAAAAACTGTTACAGCTTGGCTGGGAAGTTCTGATTCATCCTCCATATTCGCCAGATATTGCACCTTCAGATTTCCATTTATTTCAGTCTCTACAAAATTCTTTTAATGCAAAAAAATTTCAATTCCCTGGAAGACTGTAAAAGGCACCTGAAACAGTTCTTTGCTCAAAAAGATAAAAAGTTTTGGGAAGATGGAATTATGAAATTGCCTGAAAAATAGCAGAAGGTAGTGGATCAAAAGGGTGAATATACTGTTCAATAAAGCTCTTGGTGAAAATAAAAAATGTGTCTTTTATTTTTAATTAAAAACTGAAGGCACTTTTTGGCCAACCCAACACATTATAAAACTGTATTTCTTGCTTCTCTTGGAAAAATTTAATTTAATATTGAAATGTATTTCAGAAATACAGATGTACAGTTAAAAAGGAAGAAATACAACAGGAATAAAGATCTGGTTTCTACATTATAGAATGAATCTTGAATTAATGAAAGTAAAGAGGACTTAGAGCAAGATAAACAGCAAGACAGTATAAAAAGGTAAAAAATAATAATGTTCAGCAAATGTCAATTGACTGGGTCCAGCGCTGGGTTAAGTACTTTCTGTAGATTCATGCATTAAATTCTCAAAATCATTCTATGAGATGTGTTGTTTACTCCCCATTATACAAAGATAAGAGAAGTGAGGCCCAGAGTTGAATAACTTTCCCAAAGTAAAGTAAGTGGCAGGACTGGATTTAACCCCAGGTAAGGCTGAGGCAAAGTCCAAGCTTTTAACTTCTACTCTAAGGTCCCTGCTGCAAAGAGATTATTTGGTGATTGGCTTGAGATGTAGTTTGGTTTGCTTTGCCAGCTCATACCAAATCTTTCTGAGCCCTCAGGTTGATTAGTCCTGATTTTCCCTGTTGAGTGAGAAGGTAATTCCTGCCTGGGAAGAGTAGATGAGTGCTTCTTTTCCTTCTCCATTGTGATGAGGAGGGAAGTACTGTTTCCTCTCAGATAGTGGCTTGGTCCATACAGATTGCAGTCATCCTTGCCCTTCTCTCCCTAGGATTCTCCTTCCTCTGAGAACCCCTAAACTCCCAGGGATGCTTACTCCATCCAAAGAGAACTGGAAAACCTGCTCTGTCAGTGGCGGAGGTCATCCTTTTTCACCATTGCTGCCACACGGTGTCGCTGTTGAAACGCAGGGAACACAGCCACCCAGGTGGGGTCCCTGCTGCATATTGTGGTTGCTGAGCCCCAGGCCAGTGCTGTGGGAGAGCCTTGGTGACCTACAAGCACTGCTGCTATCCATCACTTATCTGGCAGCAGTTTCTCCACAGGAAGAAGAAATCTCTCCTTAGTGTCACTGTCAACTATGGTAGTTCTATGCAGGCCTGAGCCCCTCACAACTTGTCTTACTTGAAAGACTATTTGAGTCTACATTTAAAGCCGTTTTTACAAGATCCATACTGAATCCCCAGAGTGGCTGAATTTGGAAGGATTTTCAGTCTCAGCCATGTAATTGCTCAGAATTACCTCTCCTCCCTCCCACCTTCCTTAACCTCCTAAGTGAAAGAACTTTCTCTCCATCTCTGACCCAACGACCATACCCATTTTTATTCAAGAAAGAGTAATATTTCTTTATGACGGCACATAACCTTGCTGCAAAAGCAAGCTACAACCTTAATCCCCCAAAGTCTTTCTACACTCAGAGAATTGCTCTGCATGGATTAAATCATTTTGTAGGATTAAAGCAGTACATTTTGGTTTCAGAGACTTGGATGTGGACTGACTGTGTGAAGCATACTCAGCAGCTCATGTCAAGAGAATGACTGCCCAAATCCCTTCTTGTTAAAAAAAGCTGGTGTCATTATTATGATAGGGATGCATGCAATTGAACAACAAATGATCTCTATATAAAGTTTCCAATTCAGTAAAAAAAAAAAAAAAAGTTTGTCTTTTAATTCCACTGTATGTCAATGTTCTTTCTCATGGAAATATTTTCTGTATCTTTAAGTAGAGATTTGAGATGAAGAAAATGCTGAAGATGGATTTGAGGATCATGACATGGTCACACCAGAAACAACATTGATAAATTGTCCATTTTGAGCTGGACATATAATATTAGAGATATATAGTCAACTCTCAACTAATCAGAGAAGAGAGAAGTTCAGAACCCAAAGTCAAAGTTGAAATAAACTATGCGTGATCTTCTGTTGCTTCCCAACTGCCTGCTTTCCACCATCCTATAAGCAGCTTTCGCAGAGACTTGGTTCTGATTATCCTAAACCTGCCATGGCTGCTCTGGCCCTCTGGGGGAGCAGGAAGAGTGTCCTAGTGAACATCAATGGCAACAAGTGATGAACATCAATGGCAACTAATTTCTGAGTCCTGCTAAATTATTACCATAGCTAGTTAGGGATCTGATTTATTCTATCTCAGGGTGATTGAGAAGTGCCTGTACCTTAGTCTTTAAAATCTTCCAGGAAGTAGAATTGCACATCATTTCTTGTCAATAAGTTCTAGAGGAACTTATTTTCTAGCTAGGAAACTTCTTTTTTTTTTTAAAGTTACAGTACTGATTAATTTCCCTATGAATTAAGAAACATGATTTCCTGAGAGGTTATCTTTAAAACAGAGGGTATTAAGTAAGTAATATTTTTTACATCAGCAATGTAATCCCTTCCAAAGCAAAGAGGAAAAGCTTAGAATTATAAAAAGGTCTGTGGATCATGAGATTCAAGCTTTTGACTTTTTCACTTACATATAAGGAAGCTCATTGCATTCAACATTGATTCTCTCTTCTACTAAATGAAGAACTCCAAGTGATTTGACCTCAATTGAGGAGTTAGTTACTTAAGTGGGAAAAAAAGCTAAAATTCCTGTCTAAGGCACTTTCTATTACCCCATACTGCATTAGAACTAATCAGTCACTGTCTTCTAAAACCATTTTCCCTCTCCAGAAACGAATGATATTTCACATTATAATTTCAGGATACAGCTTTTAGAGCACTTGGCTGGAGCTAAGAAGGAAAGTTGTTGGCATTGTGGCTATTCTCTTGTGGTTTAGAGGCAATCCAAACATCAGTTGTGTGTTGTTATATTTCAATTCTCAAAGACTGTGATGGGATCCCATGTTTTGGTATGCTTCAAATAAAAACAGAGAGACCTCCTTTCTGAGGCTGTGGGATGACATGCAGTTTTGTGCCACTTCATCAGAACTCGGTCTTTTGACCAGAGCATTTATTACAAAGTGCAGTAAAGCAGAACAGAACCACAGAGAAACATTAGAGCTCTCCCTCCCTTTCTGAATTAGTCTGAGGAGAGGATGTTCCTTCAGAAACAACATTTCTGCCTCAGTGCTCACTATGCCAATAGCTCTGTCTCACTGGATGAATTTCCCATGGGATTTTACAAAGAAGATACCTGACTGAGTTTGAGAACTGGGGAAAAGCATATTTTATAGCCTCTTTCATTGAATGGCCTCCCTTCTTTGAATGGAAACTGTACTATGAAGTTATCTTTGGTTGTGGGAATTGAGTGGGGAGAGAGGTATTCAGATTTAGTCCCAGTGAGTTCAGGTGTGGGACAGGATATGTAAATGACGGTGTCCTTTGATAATTGGAAAAAATAAATCAAGCAAGACTAAAATTTTGGAGTTAAAAAAACTGAAATAAAGGGATTTACTGTGTGTGGAGTTAACTAACATATGCATACAAGTATTCTAAAAGTCCATCCCCAGTTTTCCAATCAGTTCCTGTTACCACCCTATTGGTTTGGGTTCATCTTGTTACCATCCTATTGGTTTCATCTCCATCCTTCTGTGATCCTGAGATGGTTAAGGTGCTAAGAAGGATTTCAACTTGCTTTTTTTATTTTCAATCTTTATTTTCCCTTATTCTTTAAAAAAAAAAACAAACATAATATTTAGGTTGGCTAGAACTTCTATTACATAGTTGCCTGAGGCCTCGTTGGAGCTGGAAAGTTGCAGAATAAATCAAAGCAAGCTGTGCTCTTGTGTTTCTGAATTATTAAACATTTACATCTGACTGGTCAGACAGTATCTTTTCCCTAAATGTATATACCATTGATTGAACGACAGAGTTTGGTGTCAGTAATTTGGAGGATACCTCATTCTATCAGAAGGCATGTTTTCAGCTCAATTTAGCAAAACTTTGCTGATGGGATAGAAAATTTAAGTACAAGGGTTGACTTTTACAAAAAAGCTTACACCAATAGAGTACATAAATACTCTAAACCAGCAAAGAAAATTACGTGTTTATGATGCTAATTACTGAACTTTACCAGCCCAGTTCAAGATATATTAAAAAGTTGCTTAGACTAGCAACAGATCTTGTTTCAATTGTTAAGCTTTCACCTTATTTGCCTCTAAGATCAAAGTACCAATCCTGAAGGAAGAGCCTAGAAAATCCTAATAATATTATAAAGTGATCCAAGAATAAAAGAATACTATGATAATTTCTACTTTTGGGGGTTGAAAAAGGTTCATGAAGCTTGCAAAGATAACAGATGTAACCAAAACAGAAACAGAGTACTCTAGTTTCTAGGTGAGTTGTAGGTGATAATATTTAAGGTTCCAATGGAAAACCAAGGTAAACTCTAATAATCTGCTCTGGAAGAAAAATCATCTATTTTCTTATTGCCATTTTCCAAAGACCTTTTTGTGAATATTCTACAATTTGCATACTTTACAGATTGGAAAATATGTGGTTATCCACAGTAGCTAATGAGAATAGCCCAAGATTTCCATTTTTTCCATAGTGCTTCAAAACCTCTAAGCTAAGTCATCCTCTCTTTGACGTATCTTTAAACACTGCACCTAGTATCAGATTATTCCATCACATAGCATTTTGTTAAAATATACTGAAGCAAGTATATAATATGATATTTCCTGTGGTATAATATTCCCACCTTGCAAATATCCCCACCAGTGATTGCTCATAATCACATTATGTTTGAGTGGTGATTGAGGGAATGTCTAATAGATTAGCTTTCCCATTCTTCTGCATAGTCAGCTCTCCCCAGGCTCCCATAGATGGAGGCTTTTAACCAGATTTCCCTTAAATAATAAGATAAAAGGGGTAGGAATCAGAAAAATTGTGAGTCAATAACCACTGTGCTGCTTTTTACCTCAGTACTGATCTGGGGCATTGATGCAGAAATGGTTAAATATGACAAAAAATCCTTTGGGTCTTCATCTTCTGTCCTTAAGCCCAGAGACCAGTCTGGTTCAATTTTGGCCTCAAGAGTGTGTTTGGGCCTCAGAAACATAGATTCCAATATCCCATACTCTCACCACAACCTCCTGACCTTCCACTTCTCAGGGCATGTCCTCCTCTTTACTCCCATAGGCCTTCCTCCTTAGTTCTGCATCTCCCCTCATTCAAGCATATGTGCCCTCTTACCAGCAGCTTCACTACCTACCCTGAACCTCAGGCTTGATCTGCTCTCTACCTTCTCATCAGTACCTCAGTTTATTTACACCCTATCTTCCTGCCTCACCCACTTTGCGTATTCCTTGACCCTTGGATAAAAGACAAGGAATAATCCACCTTTTATCCTACTCTGTGCAGGGGACTGAGCCACACAACTCTGTAAATTGATGAAACCACACTTTGAGGCATGGTTCCATAAGCCGTGAGCAGCTCCTCTCTGCAGTCTTGTTAGCTAATGGAAGTTTTCCCTTCCATTCCATTCAATGACTCTGGTAAATCTAAACCATCACTTCTCTGCCATTAAATTCACAATCTAACTTCCAATTTCCCAGCTTCTTGCTCTCACACATCTTCTCAATGTTACCTTCTACTGAAATTATGCATAACATTTTCAGTGGTTTGTTTGCTTGTTTCTTTGTGTGTTTGTTTTCACTTTGAACTTTCTACCCTATCTAGAAATATATTTTCCACCAGTCCATCTTTACCTTCTTTCCTCTGGTCTAAGTTTTCCCTATATTACGTGTCGACCAACCACTCAGTCCTTGAGCCTTTGCACTACCTTCAATCATCTACTGTCTTTCTTATAAGGATAACTCTTCTGTCCTACTTGTTCTTTTACCACCCTTCCCAAAACAAAATAAGAACAAATACCTTCCCTTAAATTGCATTCTTGAAGAGTAACATTTTACTCTCTGAAGTTCAGATTAATACGGGAGAAGAGACCAGTCTAGACTAGTTTATCAAGCATTTGCACTCCATCTGTTGAATTATGGCTCCCACTCTCAGCACTCCACTGAAGTTACCTTTGTTGGGGTCCATAACAACATTTTCACCGATTTTAATAGTCATTTTTAGATGCTTTCTCAGCGGATCTCTCCATTTCATATGGCATTGTTCATCCCATTCTTTTAAACATTTGTTCTGCCCTTGTTATCCAAGACACACCATTTTCTCACTTCTATTCCTGCAAGTAAATAGGAATAGAATCCCTAAAATAGGAATAAAAATGAATAGTTTCTTACTTCTATTCCCATTTCTATAAGTAGACTCTCTTCCACATATTTTAAAATTTTGGATTCTTCTCTTAGTTCTCTGCCTTAATCACAGACAAAAAATATGTAAAATTATGTCATTTTTAACTATCATCAGTATGCATTTGACTTCCAAATTTTTATTTTCAACTCAACTCCCTCCCTTTCTTGAGGCTTGAAGAAGTATTTTCACTAGCTGGCTGGATCTGATTATTAATTTTTGAGAGGAACGTAAATCCAATATTTCTAAGCTAATCTCTTCCCACTACCCTGCATCCCTTCCCTAAACCCATCTATATACTTGTGATATTATGATTTATGAGAATATATGTTTGGTCATTCAGAGGACCAAAATATATTTCTCATACATACTTGGTCTTGGCCACAGTTCCTGGCTCACAGCTCCCAAAACCCTTAAAATTCCATAAGTGTTGAGAGTGGTGAAGGTGTATTTTGTTATGTGAATGAGGTGACTTTTGGAAGCACCTAAGGATGGGGATTGGTGCCAGGAGAACCAACCTGAGACTAGAGGGTTAGAACTTTCAGTTCCACCCCATTTCCCACCTCCAGGGAGAGGGAGAGGGAGAGGGAGAGGGAGAGGGGCTGAAGCTTGAATCAATATCTAATAGTCAATGATTTAATCAATTATGCCTATGTAATGATGCCTCCATAAAAACCCAAAAGGACAGGGTTTGGAAAGCTTCTGGGTCAGTGAACATGTGGAGACTGGGGACAGTGGTGTGCCTGGAGAGGGCATGGAAACTCTGTGCCCTTTCCCCATACCTTGACCTATGCATTTCGTTCACCTGGAGGTTCCTGTGTTATGTCTTTCATAAAACAGTAACCTAATAAGTAAAATGTGTCTCTGAGTTCTGTGAATAGCTGTAGGAAATTATTTGAAGCCAAGGAGGAGGTTTTGGGGAACATAATGCATGCCAGTCTGTCAAAAGTACAGGTAACAACTGGACTTGTGACTGGCATCTAAAGTCCTTGTGACTGGCATCTAAAGTCCAAGAAAGATGTCCAGTCTGCAGTTGGTCCATCAGAAGCACAGGTAACAACCTAGGCTTATGATTGGGGTCTGAAGTGGGGATGTTGGGGCAGAAAAGGACCAGTCTAGAAGGATTGAGCTCTTAACCTATGGCATCTGATGTTGTCTCTGGGTAGACAGTGTCAGAATTCATTTGCATCATAGGACATCCAGTTAGTGTCTGGAGAATTGTTGGATGTGTGGGGAAACCCCCCATCCACACATTGGATGGGAGTTAGAGGTAAATCTCCTCTGATAACATTTTCCCCTTTTGTCCTCCAGGATTCAATTATATACAAGCCCTGTTACTCTATTATTCTTTTCTATAAAATGAAGTTATTCAGCAAAAATTCACCTATAGTTTTTGTCAGAGAATAATTTCCCCTAGTGGAGATATATCTATATCTATATCTATATCTATATCTATATCTATACACACACACACACACACACACACACACACACACACATTTGATCTAATAATGACTGAAAAGTTAAAATCCTGTTCTGAGATGTCTGGTAAAGTCCAGATTCTTCAGCACTTGTGGGAAGATGCTAAAAGTCACAAGGAGTAAAGAGCTAAAGGAAACTATGGGAGATTTCCAAGGACAAAGTCCCTGCTGTAGGTGAAGACAGCACATGCTACTAATGACCCCCACATCACCCCATGATGGCCCACTTTCTCACTGCCATGTTGTGAATTATTACAGTTTTGGGTGGATTCTGAAATTAGGCACCAATGCCAAAAAGTGGCAATGGGAAGAGGGTTTTGGGTGATATTTATATATCTTGGCCTAAAATGTATTCCTTTCAATCAGGTTTGAAGTGTTGTGAGGAGCTGGTGTCACCTGAGGCTCATTTGAATGTCATTGTCCTTGTAAAGCCAGATGACAGGTAACTACAAGCAGAATCTGTCTTTGCTTTTATCATGCTTCTCTTATGTCTCATAGGGACCATGACTCTGGAAGGAGTCTTTCTAACACCTTTTGCCTGAAACTTCATACTTCCTTTCCTGTATCAGATGCCACTAGTGCCTGTCGTATACCTTCTCAGTCTCACCATTGAGTCCATGGTTATGGTAAACAGCTCTCTGAAGACTTTGTATCATGTCATACTAACATAACTAACAAGTGTCCATGCTCTCTGCCTGGGGCTTCTTGCTGCTGCAGCATGGGACACAGAAGATTACTCTGCATGCATGCTTCTGCAGCCCAGAAACTCTGGAGCTTTAGCAAACAGTGGGGGAACCCTGAACCAATGGGGGTCAGGATTTGATGGACAATCGCTTTTCCTACTACTCCTCAAGAGGAGAATCCTGAGAGGCATCTACACTTCCTCAGGGATCCATCCCCAGTAACTCATGGAGATGGACCTACGCCATTTGAGCAGGCAGTAGTAGTATCTGTGCCCAGCAAGAAAGGGTGGTGGGGATTTCTGCTAAGAATCAGGTTGGTGCCATGTCAGCAAAACATAAAGGGAGTGGGAAAAACCCAACATAAAGGAAACTAGCTACAGCCACCCCATCTGTCAGAATATTATATGCTTTCTTCAGAATCAGAAGAGGAGTGTAGTAAAAATATACTATGTACACAGAGGGCTAAAAGGGAAACACAAATAAAGATGAGCACACAACCTGTAATCACCATACATTTGAGGAAAAACTATAAAGTAATAGAGGTAATAAAGCAAAGTAAATGAAACTGTAGAAAATGTATAAATGGAGACACC
Source organism: Hippopotamus amphibius kiboko (assembly GCF_030028045.1). Lineage (NCBI taxonomy): Eukaryota > Metazoa > Chordata > Mammalia > Artiodactyla > Hippopotamidae > Hippopotamus > Hippopotamus amphibius. Next base: position 83,582,840 of record NC_080189.1, on the reverse strand, counting down.
TCCCCTGCAGAGAGGTTCAGGAAGATTTTGTTTACATCAAAAACTCTAAGAGATCTACAAAATTTAAAAACTAATCCAACTCTAGAGGTTGGATTAACAGCAAAATAAACAATGTTGAAAGGCAAATGAGTGAGCTGAAAGATTAAGCTGAGGAATTCTCCCTAAATGTATTCCAAATGAACCAAGTAACAGAAAACATGGAAGAAAGGATAAGAGATATAGCAAGTACATCCAGAGTGTCCAGAGGCAGTTTCAGAGGAAGACAGCATAGAGAACAAAGGGAAGGGATGGTACATAAAATAAATGAAAGAAAATTAAAGAAGAAAATGTCCTAGAACTAAAAAGGGCTTGGTGTAAGATTGAAAGAAGCTGCTTAAGTGCTGAACAGAGTAGATTAAAAAGAAATTACATAGAGAGCTCCAACTTTGGTATACATTAAAGTAAAATATCAAAGCATCAAAGAAAAATTCTAAAATGAAAATATAAAATATTACTTATAAAATAATAAGTATTAAATTTCCTAGATGTAGTGAGAGGCTTGTAGCTAATAGAAGACTACCCTTATTCTTTTGAAAAGTATGGTAATATTAGGGATGAAATCTCATGATGGCTGCAACATATTTTCAAATGGTTAAGCAAAAGAATGTACACCCACATAGAGAGGGGAATATCATGCAAATATGGCTAAATGTTTATCTTGGTAGCAGGTACATGGGTATTCCCTACACCATCCTTTGAACTTTCCTATTTGTTTGAATACTTTCCTACTATAAAGTTGGGAAAACTTCTCAGGATCTTGTTGACTGGCAACTGTTCATCCAACCATCCTCCTAGAAGTAATATTAAAGAGAAAAAGATATAAACTGACAAATAGCAAGAGAACATGAAAAAGGAGACAACTAGAGGAAGAATCTCAATTTCTAGAAAACCGAACATATGTGGATTTAATAATGATGAGAAAGCCATGGTCACAATGAATGAAGAGTGATAGTTCACATGCCAGGGCTACGTGGGGCTCAGGACAGGATGTGTAAAGTACAGAGAAAAGTGATGAGGAGGCACAGGGCAAAATTAATTTGTAGACAGTACAAAAATTGTATACAACGAACTCCGCCCTCCTTCCAGCCCTATGCGTGGAAGAGTGATAGCTAAGCTCCTTCCAACTCTCAACCCTGGACAAGAGACTGGCAGTTTATTTTCTGACAAACTTGGTGGTTCTTGGGATATACCTCTACAAATGGTATTTGCTGAAATAAGTAGAAGAGCCAATAAATGATCAGTCTTCAAGCTAAACCACACAGCTTTCAATTTGCTTTTCAGAGACATACTATGAAATATTAATGGAAACTAAATGTTATGAGACATTTAAGAAAAATCTCTCATACATAAGAAAGATACCAAAATAGGGAAAAAAACAGCCCTGGGTTTTTTTTTAAGGTTTTCTTCAAAACTATTATCTTTAATTAATATCCTCAGGACAATCAGAGAAGAAAGATGTTGCATCTATAAAACAAGAACAGAGTGTTATGGAAAATTAACAATTAAAGAACAAAAATGGACTCAGGAATATAACGTTTTAGGGGTTAATACAAGGATTCAAAGATAAAAATTAAGGAACTCTCTCCAAAAGTATGACTAAAAACCAAAGATGAGTGGGAAAATGTGATAGAAAAGATTCAAGAGGTCCAATATCTTATTAATAACAAGTTCACAAAAAAGAATAGAAAAAAGGAAAAAGATGAAATTGTAACAGAGATAATGCGGTCAAATTTCCTGGAGAGATTTTCCAAATTAAAATGGCCTAGCATGACAGGTGGACTATGATTTACCTTATACTTTATATTCAACTAATATTTTAGTTAACATAAAGAAAAAAATATTAACTACATTCGGTAAGTAAATCTGAATCACTCTTTGTAACAAGTATGCCTGTGTCTCAAATTTGAGGATTATGGCATTTCAGTTTTTGAACACTGAAACATTTCATTAAACAAATCTTTAATAGAGTTGAATAACTACAACCACAGGCCATATCCAACTTGTAGTTTGTTTTCATATAGCCTGGAGCTAGGAAGGATTTTTACATTTTTAAAGACTCACGAAAACCAAAACCAAATAAACATACAATAGGTGACAGGAACCATATGTGGCCTACAAAGCCTAAAATATTTGCTATCTGGGTTTGCTGACTGACTATACGAAGAAAACAATGAAAGTTATATGCTGTCCCTCAATATGCTGCCCCTCTATTATGCTAATCCTCTTTCAGAGCACTAAAGAGTTTCTAAATGACTCCATCATTAAGAAAGTGGGAAATGGCGGGATCTCAAATTCACAGAAGTGTTTTTGACAAGCGGGCACAAAGAGTTCCAGCTCAAAGGATTTGGTGCTAGGCTGGTTACTTATATTAAGGTGAGAAACCAACCAGGGTTATAAGATGCCCAGAAGCAGTGGAAGGGGCCAGTGAGGAACTAGACAGAGCATATCTGAATTAAAGACATTCCCATTCAAAACACACAAAAAAGTGCTCTTTGTACAAATTTGTGTGATCTGTACTAAAATCACTGCAGTATGGATGAATATCATGTCCTAGAATTTCTGCTGCTTCTGCAATTTTATTTTATCATTTTCATAGCTATCTAAGATCCAAAATTTTGCTTATATTGAGGCAAACTCCTCTCTCTTCTGACATGTTTGCAAATTCCTTTGGCTTAATTTATTTCAGTTCAAAGATCTTCTTGAGATGTGGTAGAAAACAGAGAAATCTGCAGGCAAAGGGGACAAATGTTTGTGGGTTGACGCCTCTAAAGACCTCATGCCATAAACCAACTTCCAGATGACCCCCAACAATCCTTATCTCCTAGTATCCACACCCTGTGTAATACTGTCCCCTTGAGTGTGGGCTGGACCTAATGACTTGGATTCTAATGAGTAGGATACTTCCATTGATTAGGTTACAAAAATTGTGACTTCTGTCTTGTTAGCAGACTCTTTTGTGGGGCTAAGAGACATGTCTGAGATGCCCACGTGGCAAGGAACTGGGGCGACCTCTGGCCAACTGCCAGGGGAAACTAAAGCCTTCAGTACAACAGCCAGTGAGGAACTGAATCCTGCTGGCGAGCACCAAATAAGCCTGGAGCAGACAAACCACTGAAGAATATTTAAGTCCCATTATACTATATTTTGACATAAAAAAATAAGAGTTTGTTTTTCAAGAAATTTTCCTACAGTTTGCTTTTGTATCATTTTGTGGGAAATTGTGTTGATTCATTATTTGTTTGCTATAGTTAAACTTACTCATCACCCTTGCAGAATTCAACCCACTGTTTGTGACTTCACTGATGTTACTAAAAACAAAACAACTGCCAAAACAAAAGCAGTGTGAATTCTCTTGGAGTTTAAATAAGCACTTATAAACTTTTTCTTTCTTGTGTAGGTTATGGCAGATTTACTTTTGAAATACAACATGAATTCTCAAACTTTTCATCTCTGCTTAGTTACTGATTTAGCTTTCTTAATAAATTATCTGGGTTGGTATACTAGTCCACCATATACTCTGTGGTCATGGGAAACCCTCTTTGCTTTCTAAATCTGCTCCTCCATAAGTAAAATGGAAACTTGGCTCTGATTTGAGAACAGTTATATAGCAGAGTGGCATAAAATTATTGGTAAATGCTCAAAAAAACACCATTTCCTCCCTTCATATAAGAGGCAAGTTAATTTTCCTTTTATTTCTATAGAACTATTTTTTAAAAACAAATAATAACATAGTGTTTCATAAGCAATTACTTAGAATTCTCATTTAAAAGATGCTGATTGGGCAATTCATTATGATGATGATATTATAGAAGATGAGGCAGAGGGGAAATTTCAGGGTTGCGAATCTGAAAAATCATCATTCTCAAACTCAGAAAAGATTTAAGATCTGACCTGGATATTCCTCACTTAAAAATGTGTTTAGTCAATAGAATAGTTATTTCCAAATGCATCTTATGATATTTGTAAATTGAGTGCTCTATTATTTTCATTCTCAGAAATATTTCCCCATATTTGCTCAGTGTTTCTGAACTTGCCTAATCACGAGACTCTTCTTAACTTAAAAATAGATGTTCAGAGCCCCTCCCTGGAGAGGCTGATGCATTGGGGCTGGGGTAAAAATCTGTACATTTTACTGTTGCCCCAGGTGATTCCTACAATAAAGCAAGTATAGAAAAAAGTGCATCAGCTGATCTATCCATTTTGCTGATTGGGAGAAAGTGTATACATGCAAGTCAACCACTAAAATTACATTTTTCCTAAGTCATAACGTACTTAAATTCAAAATTTTTTTCCTTAGAGTTAGCAGTTGGTTAGTAGCCTGCAGGACTAAAAAGTTAATTACAGCGAAGGTTTAGAAGGTGATTTTGCCACACAACCTCTTTGTGGCAGGGTTACATTTCAGCATTAATCTGTGTGTTTTGCAAATAATTCCCTCCCCATCCCACTTTCTCACTGGTACACTGAGGATCTCTATTCATCCCTCCCACCTTCCTTCCCTCCTTCCTTCTAGCCAGCAAACAACAAAGCAGAAATAAAGACTGATAGAAGCTGTCTTAGTCCATATGGGCTGCTATAAGAAAATACTATAGACTGGATGACTTATAAACAACAGAAATTTCTCAGTTCTGGAGACTGGAAGTCCAAGATGAAGGCACCAACACATTTAATGTGTGGTGAAACCCCCTCCCTCATAGACAGCAATCTTCCCACTGTAACCTCACATGGCAGAAGGCACTAGGGGGATCTTTATAAGGGCACTAATCCCATTCACAAGGGCTCCACCTTCATGATGAAAGTAGCTCCCAAAGGCCGCACTTCCTAACACCATCACATTGGGCATTAGGTTTCAACGTGAATTTTGGGGAGGACACAAATATTTACTCTATAGCAGAGTCTTTGGGTTCAGTGTCAGACAATAAGGTTGAAAGACATGCTTGCTGAGATCAGATCAACACAGAAGGAAGAGAGGAAGACAGAAACCAAAAGGGGATGGGGGAAAGGAGCAGTGGGCTGAGAGACACAGAACATATATCCTCCCTGTCAAGATCAATTCACCTCTTCCCTCCATTCAATAAAACATTTTATGCATCAATTATCAGTCTGATTGCCCCATATCAGTAACATTTGTGTATACAGTTGACCTTTGAACAACATGGGTTTGAATTGTGCAGGTCCACTTACACATGAATTTTTCCAATAAATACTACATGATATTACTACACAATTAATAATTAAACAAATTATTATAATAGTACAATATTGCATAGTATTATAAATATTACACAACACTACAATACTACACAATCCATGGTTGGTTGAATCTGCAGATACAAAACCTTGATATGGAGAGCTGACTGTAGTTATACCTGGATTTCTGACTGCGCTGGGGTCAGTGCCACTAACCCCCACATTACTCAAGGGTTAACTGTAAATGCCATAAGTGTGTCTTGGCAAAATGCTAGGTAGCCCTAAAGGACACACTGCAACTACTATCACTGTGCCTGTCCAGGTACTCAGCAGAGGACTTGGCACATAAAAGATGGTTTAAAAAACTCTAAACAGTTATACAAAGTGATTCACAGCACTAAATGTGAGATACAAATGTTAATGATTATCTATACCTACCTGGCTTCCAATTTCCATAATCCTCTCTCTCCATCTGACCCTAACATTATAGTTCTAGAAGAAATCCTAGCCTTAGCCACAATTCCTTATCTCTTTTGCTAACTGTCTGCTTTGATAAGTTATTCTTGATCTCAGTTTCATTCTGACCCTTTGTTCTGATTCTCATAACTGGAATTTTGTCTTGTTCTTTGTTCTTTATAACATTTCTAGGTAATCTGACCGCCACCACTCCAGTACCTCTACAAATGGGTTTAGTTATTGTTATGGGTTGAACTGTGTGCCCTATAAAGATACACTGAAGTCATAACCCCCCCATACTTCAAATGTGTCACCTCCAAATGTGACCTTATTTGCAGATGTAATTAGATTAGATGAGTAGGATGAGTCCTTAATCTAATATGACCAGTGTCCTCATAAGAAAAGGAAGACAACTAAAGACAGACACAAACAGAACACCACATGATGACAGAGGCCAAGAATGGAGTGATGCAGCTGCAAGCCAAGGAATGCCAGGGACTGTGGCCACCACAAGAAGCTATGTAAAGGCAAAGATGGATATTACCTAAAGTTTTCAGAGGGAGCATGATCCTGCTGACACTATGATTTCAGACTCCAAACCTCCAGAACTGTGAGACAATACATTTCTATTATTTAAAGCCACTTAGTTTGTGGTACATAGTTAGAGGAGCCCTAAAACTAATGGAGTTTTGTTGCCAATGTCTTTCCAGAAATTATAGACAATTTCTTAATATCAACAATCACCATGCCTACTTCCCATACACATATCAGAACACCCATAACTAATGAAATTTCAGTGAAAAAACTCAAATCTGTAGGTATATTAGACATCTACCCATCAAAATATCTTTTCTACAACTTCCACATGATTCTGTCCTCCAAGTATCTGACAAATTCCATGGCAGAGGGGTCAAATTCTAAGTCTTATAAAATATTAAAATAGTGTCTAACCATGTGTCAACATATTATTCTTTTACTTTGCTAATCAAACTAAATGCTCCAACCAAAGACACAGACTGGCTGAATGGATACAAAAATAAGACCTGTACATTTGCTGCCTACAAGATACTCACTTCAGATCTAGAGACACATACAGACTGAAAGTGATGGGATGGAAAAAGGTATCCCATGCAAATGGAAATCAAAAGAAAGCTGGAGTCACAATACTTATATCAGACGAAATAGATTTTAAAATAAAGACTGTTGTAAGAGACAAAGAAGGACACTACATAATCATCAAAGAATCAATCCAAGAATAAGACATAACATTTATAAATATATATGCACCCAACCTAGGAGCATCTCAACATATAGGCAAATGTTAAATTAACAGGTATAAAAGGAGAAATTAACAGTAACACAGTAATAGTGGGGGACTTTAACACCCTGCTTACATCAATAGATGGATTATTCAAAGAGAAAATCAATAAGGACACACAGGGCTTAAATGACACATTAGACTTGATGGACTTAATTGATATTTATAGAGGATTCCATCTGAAAGCTCCAGAATACACATTCTTTTCAAGTGCACATGGAACATTCTCCAGGATAGATCACATGCTGGGCCACAAAGCAAGCCTTGATGAATTTAAGAAAACTAAAATCATATCAAGTATCTTTTCTGACCACAACACTATGAGACTAGAAATCAACTACAAGAAAAAAACTGCAAAAAACACAAACACATGGAGGCTAAACAATATGCTACTAAAAACCCAATGGATTCCTGAAGAAATAAAAGAGGAAATAAAAAAAAAAACCTAGAAATAAATGAAAATGAAAATGAAAATACAGCAGTCCAAAACCTATGGGATGCAGCAAAAGCAGTTCTCAGAGGGAATAGTGATCCAAGCTTACTTCAGGAAATGAGAAAAATCTCAAATAAACAACCTAACCTTATGCCTAAAGCAACTAGAGAAAGAAGAACAAACACAATGCAAAGTTAGTAGAAGGAAAAATGTTATAAAGATCAGAGCAGAAATAAATGAAATAGAGACTAAAAAAAAAATAGAAAAGATAATGAAACTAAAAACTGGTTCTTTGAGAAGATAAACAAAATTGGTAAACATTTAGTCAGACTCATTAAGAAAAAAAAGGGAGAAAGCCCAAACTGATAATATCAGAAATGAAAAAGAAGTTACAATGGACACCGCAGAAATACAAAGAATCATAAGAGACCACTACAAGCAACTCTACACCAATAAAATGGACAACCTAGAAGAAATGGACAAATTATTAGAAAGGTACAATCTCTCAAGACTGAATCAGGAAGAAGCAGAAAATATGAACAGAAAAATTACCAGGACTGAAATTAAATCAGTAACTTAAAAACTCCCAACAAGCAAAAGTCTAGGACCAGATAGCTTCACCAGGTGAAGGAACACTTGTGAACTCATTCTATGAGGCCACCAGCACCCTGATACCAAAACCAGACAAGGATATCACAAAGAAAGAAAATTAGAGGCCAATAGTACTGATGAAAATAGATGCAAAAATCCTCAACAAAATACTAGCAAACTGACTCCAACAATACATTAAAAGGATCATATAACATGATCAGTGGCATTTATCCCAGGGATGCAAGTATTTGTCAATACCTATAAAGCAATCAGTGTGACACACCACAGTAACAGATGGAAGAATAAAAAGCCTATGATCATCTCAATAGATGCAGAAAAAGCTTATGGTAAAATTCAACATCTACTTATGATAAAAACTCTTCAGAAAGTGAGCATAGAGGGAACATACCTCAACATTATAAAGGCTATATATGACAAACCCACAGCTAACATCATAGGTAATGGTGAAAAGCTGAAACCATTTCCTCTAAGATCAGGAGCAAGACAAACATGCCACTCTTGCCACTTTTATTCAATGTAGTTTTGGAAGTCCTATCCACAGCAATTGGAGAAGAAAAAGAAATAAAAAGAATCCAAATTGGAAGAGAAGTAAAACAGATAACATGATGCTATACATAGAAAATTCTAAAGATGATACTAGAAAACTACTAGAGCTCATCAATGAATTCAGTAAATTTGCTGGTTCTATATACTAACAACAAAATATCAGAAAGTGAAGTTAAGGAAATAAGAGATTATCGTACTGAGTGAAGTAAATCAGACAGAAAAAGATAAATATCATATGCTATCACTTATATGCAGATTATTAAAAAATGATACAAATGAACTTATTTACAAAACAGATATAGACTCACAGACATAGAAAACAAACTTATGGTTACAAAGGAGATAGCAGGGGTGGAGGAAGAGATAAATTAGGAGTTTGGGATTAACATATACACACTACTTTATATAAAATAGGTAAACAAGGACCTACTACATAGCACAGGAAACTATACTCGATATCCTGTAATAATCTATAATGGAAAAGAATCTGAAAAAGAATAAATAAATAAACAAATAAATAAATAAAACTGAGTTGCTTTGCTATACACTTGAAACTAACACAACATTGTAAATTAACTATGCTTTAATAAAAAAGACACTAGACAGCAACATGAAAATATACAGCTCTATGGAAAAGGTAAATATATAGACAAATATAGAATCCTCAAGTATTGTAATGTTGGCACATGAATCATTTTTAGTTCTGGAATAGAATTTAAATGGCAAAAGAATTTAAAATAACTATAAATCTAGGTTAATGGATATTTAATGTAAAAGATTAATTTGTGACATGAATAACAGAAAGTTGGGGGATGTAAATGTAAAGAAGTAGAGTTTTCGTATGCAATTTAAGTTTAAAATAGATTGGTACAACTTTAAGATGTCTTATTTAACCTCCATGGAAACCACAAAAAGACCTATAGAAGATGTATAAGAGGAAATGAGAAAGGAGTCAAAGTATATTACTGCACAAAATCAATGAAACACATGGAAGGTAGCAAGAGAGAAAAAGAGACAGAATAGCTGCAAGACGTATCAAAAACTATTAACAAATGGCAACATTAGGGCCTCCCCCATCAGTAACTACTTTAAAAATGTAAATAGATTAAAATCTCCAACTAAAAGACATAGGCAGATTAGATAGATTAGGAAAAAAAAAACCTAAACAGATCCATGCATATGCTGGCTATTGAGAGACTAACTTGAAATCTAAGGGCATACATGGGCTGAAAGTGAAAGAATGGAAAAAAACATACTACACAAATAGTAACTGAAGTAGAACAGGGGTGACCATAATCATAATAGACAAAATAGAATTTAAGTCAAAAACTGTCACAAGAGACAAAAAAGGGTATTTTATAATGACAAAATTGTCAATTAACCACAGAGACAAAACAATTATAAATGCATATGCACCTAACATCAGAATCCCAAATATATAAAGCAAACATTGATAGGTTTACAGAATTGAAGAGAGAAATAGTAACACAATAATAGTTTCAATAGCCCAATTTTAATAATGGATAGAACAACCAGACAGAAGATCAATAAGGAAACAGAAGACTTGAACAACAACAATACTACAGGCCAATTAGACCTAACAGACATACAGAACATTCCACCCAACAGCAGCAGAATACACTTTCTTCTTAGGTGTACATGGAACTTCTCCAGGATAGACCACATGTTAGGCCACAAAATAAGTTTTAACAAATTTAAGAAGACTGAAATCATACCAAGTATCTTTTCTGGCCACAATGGGATGAAACTGGGTATCAACAGCAAAAAGAAAACTGGAAAATTCACAAATATGCAGAAATTAAACAACACATTCTTAAAGAATAAATGAGTCAAAAAAGAAAAAACTGTATCTTGAGACAAATAAAAATGAAAAAACTCCAACATAACAAAATTTATGGGATGCAGTGAGAGGAGTGCTAAGAGGAAAGATTATGGCAGTAAACACTTAAATTAAAAAAGAAGGACTATTCCAATGCAGTAGCCCAACTTTACATCTCAAGGAATCAGAAAAGAGTAGCAAATTAAGTATAAATTTCACAGAATGAAGGAAATAATAAAGATTAAAGCAAAAATAAATGAGAATAGAAAAATAGAAAAAAATCAACAAAACTTAAGAATTAATTTTTTTGAAAAATCAACAAAATTGACAAACCCTTAGCTAGACTAAGAAAAAAAGAGAGAATCCATGCAAATAAAACCAGAAAATAAGATAGTACCCTTATAAATAAAATCAGAAATGAAAGAGGAGTTATTACAACTGATTTTCCAGAAATAAAAAGGATTATAAGAGACCACTATGTAAAAAACAAAAATAAAAAAGAGACTACTGTGAACAATTATACCCAACAAACTAGATAATCTATAAAAAGTGGATAAATTTCTAGAAACACAGAACCAAACAAGACTGAAGCAGAAATTAAAAATCTAAACAGATGTATAACCAGTGAGGAGACTGAATCAGTAAACAAAAACTTCATAATCAAGAAAATCCCAGCACTAGACTGCTTCTCTGAAGAATTCTACCAACATTTAAAGAGGAAATTACCAATACTCCTCAAACTCTTCCAAAAAACTGAAGAAGAATACTTCCAAACCCATTTTATGAAGTCAGAATTACCATGATCCCAAAGCTAGACAAAAATACTGCAATAAAAGAAAGCTACAGACAAATATCCCTGATGAATATTGATATAAAATCTTCATCAAAATAATAAACTGAATTCAACAGCATCTTAAAAGCATCCCACCACGACCAAATGAGATTTATTCCTAGAATGCAAGGATGGTTGAACACATGAAAAGCAATCAATTTGATACACCACATTAATAGAATGAAGAAAAAAAAACCCTAAATGATCATCTCAATTAATGTAGGAAAAGCATTGACAAAGCATTAACAAAATTCAGTAACTTTTCATGACAAAAACATGCAACAAACTAGGAATAGAATAAAACCAGTTCAACATAATTAAGGCCATACATGAAAAGCCTGCAGCTAACATTTTACTCAATATAGAAAAACTGAAGTCTTTTCCTCTTAGATCAGGAACAAGGCAAGGATGCCCACCCTCATCACTTCTATGTAAATAGTACTAGAAGTCCTAGCCAAAGCAATTAGTTAAGAAAAAAGGGCATCCGATTTAGAAAGGAAGAAGTAAGATTATCTCTGTTCACAGATGATATATTCTTATATGTAGAAAACTAATTTTTTTGTAATCACAAAAAGGGTACAGATCAGCTGGTTTGCAGGGCAGAAATAGAGACACAGATGTAGAGAACAAACATATGGACACCAAGGGAGGAAAGCAGGGGGTGGGGGATTGGGGTGGGATGAATTGGGAGATTGGGATTGCCATATATACATTAACATGTATAAAATAGATGAATAATATGAAGAAAATATCAAATTGCACACTTCAAATATATGCAGTTTACTGTATGTTAATTACATCTCAATAAAACTCTTTTTAAAAGGAAAAAAAAGAAAACTAAAGATTACACACCCACACCCACACAAAACTGTTAGAACTAATAAACAAATTCAGCAAGTTGCAGGATACAAAAATAATAGGTAGAAATCAGTTGTGTTTCTATACACTAACAATAAACAACCTGAAAAGGAAATTAAGAAAACAATTCCATTTACATTAACATTAAAAAGAACAAAATACTTAGGAATAAACTCACTTAGGAACAAGACTACACTGAACACTATAAAACATTGCTATAAGAAATTAAAGAAGATATAAATAAATGAAAAGATATCTCATGTTCATGGATTGGAAGACTTTATATTGTTGAAATGTCCATACTACTTAAAGCAATCTACAGATGCAATACAAACCCTATGAAAAGCTCAATGACATTTTTGCAGAAATTGAAAAGCCATCCTAAAATTCACATGGAATCTCAAGGGATCTCAAATAAATCTTGAAAAAGGACAAAGTTGGAGGCCTCATACTTGATTTCAAAACATTACAAAGATATAGCAATCATAACAGTGTGGTACTGTATAAAGACAGACATATAGACCAATGGAACAGAATAGAGAGATCAGAAATAAACACTGACGCATATGGTTATACAATCATTGACAAGGGTACCAAGACCACACAATGGGAAAAGGACAGTATCTTCAACAAATGGTGCTGGCAAGACTGGGTATCCACATGCAAAATAATGCAGTTGGATTGTTACCTTATATCATATACAAAAATTAACACAAAATGGGTTAAAGGCCTACACGTAAGATCTAAATCTGTAAAACTGTAAAAGAAAACATAGGTTTCTTCATGACAATAGCTTCATGACAATGGATTTGGCACTGATTTCTTGGATATTACACCAAACACACAGGCAATAAAGGAAAAAAAGACAAATTTAGAAACTTCTGCACATTAAAGAAGGTAATCAACAAAATGAAAAGCAACCTACAGAATGGGAGAAAATATTTGCAAATCACATACATGATAAAGTGTTAATGTTCAAAATATATAAAGAGCTACAACTCAACAACAGTAAAAAACCCAATTTTAAAATGTACAAAGGACTTGAATAGACATTTCTCCAAAGAAGATATCCAAACAGCCACCAAGCATATGAAAAGATGGTTTATCATCACTAATCATTAGAGAAATGCAATGAGATATCTCCCTCTCTGTCTCTCTTTCTCTCTCTCTTAAACACACACACACAAATATACTCAGAAAATGGCAAGTGTTGGTGAGGATGTGGAGAAATTTGAACACTGTGCACTGTTGGTGAGAATGTAAAATGATGTATCACTATGGAAAACAGTATAGAGGTTTCTCAAAAAATATATATATATATATATGTGTATATATATATAATTACCATATGATCCAGCAATCCCACTTTTGGGTATTCATCCAAAAGGATTGAAAGCAGGATGGAAGACATTTTGCATAACCATATTTTTGTATTAGTAGGCACAATAGCCAAGAGATGGAAGCAACCTAAATGTCCATGGAAGAATGAATGGATAAAGAAAATGTGGTATATCCATACAGCAGAATATTATTTACCCTTAAAAATGAAGGAAATCCTAACATATACCACAGCATGGAAGAACCTTAAGGACATTATGCTAAGTGAAATAAGAAATGTCAGTTACAAAAAGACAAATAGTATATGATTCCACTTATATGGAGTATCTAAAAGAGTCAAATACATAGAAACAAAGTAGAATGGTGGTTGCCATGGGTTAGGGAGAGGAGGAGATGGGGAGCTATTGTTCAATGGGTACAGTTACAGTTTTGCAAGATAAAAAAGCTCTAGAGACCAGCTGCACATGAATATAGTTAATACTACTGATACAGTTAAAAATGGTTAAGATGGTAAATTTTGTCTTATATGTTTTTTTGGTTTTGTTTTTGTTTTGTTTTGAATTGTTTTGTTCTAACGCAGTTAAAATAATACAAAATTCCCAGGCCCAGAGATCACACATATCCTACCTGCCTTCCATCCTATCTTTCTTTCTTCCCCACTCCCCACTCCCATAGCTCCAACTCCAGCAGGGTCAAAATCACCGCTATGAATTTTTAAACAAACTAATTTTTTTTTAGCTCTTTATTGGATATAATTGCTTTACACTCTTGCACCAGTTTTTGAGGTACACCAAAGTGAATCAGCTGTATTTATACATATATCCCCATATCCCCTCCCTCCCACGACTCCCTCACACCCTCCCTGTCCTGGCCCTCTAAGGCATCACCCATCATCTAGTTGATCTCCCTTTGTTATACAGCAACTTCCCACTAGCTATCTATTTCACATTTGGTAGTGTATATATGTCTATGTTACCCTCTCACTTAGTCCCAGCTTCCCCTTCACCCCCCGCCCCCCCAACCCTGTGTCCTCCAGTCCATTCTCTGCATCTGCATCCTTATTCTTCCTCTGTCACTGGGTTCATCAGTATCATTTTTTTTTTCCATATATATGTTAGTATATGGTATTTGTTTTTCTCTTTCTGGCTTACTTCGCTCTGTATGACAGTTTCTAGATCTATCCACCTCATGACATACAGCTCAATTTCATTCCTTTTTATGGCTGAGTAATATTCCATTGTATATATCTGCCACATCTTCTTTATCCATTCATTTGTTGATGGGCATTTAGGTTGCTTCCATGTCCTGGCTATTGTAAATAGTGCTGCAATGAACATTATGGTACATGTTTATTTTTGGATTATGGTTTTCTCTGGGTATATGCCCAGGAGTGGGATTACTGGGTCATATGGTAGCTCCATTTTCAGTTTTTTAAGGAACCTCCGAACTATTTTCCATAGTGACTATACCAGCTTACATTCCCACCAACAGTGCAGGAGAGTTCCCTTTTCTCCACACCCTCTCCAACATGTATTGTTTCTAGATTTTTTGATGATGGCCATTCTGACTGGTGTGAGGTGATACCTCATTGTGGCTTTGACTTGCATTTCTCTAATGATTAGAGATACTAAGCATCTTTTCACGTGTTTGTTAGCCATCTGCATGTCTTCTTTGGAGAAATGTCTATTTAGGTCTTCCACCCATTTGTGGATTGGGTTATTTGCTTTTTTGGTATTAAGCTGCATGAGCTGCTTATATATTTTGGAGATTAATCCTTTGTCCATTGTTTCATTAGAAGTATTTTCTCCCATTCTGAGGGTTGTCGTCTTGTTTATGGTTTCTTCTGCTGTGCAAAAGCTTTTAACTTTCATGAGGTCCCATTTGTTTATTCTTGATTTTATTTCCATGATTCCAGGAGGTGGGTCAAAAAGATCTTGCTTTGATGTATGTCATAGAGTGTTCTGCCTATGTTTTCCTTTAGGAATTTTATAGTGTCTGGCCTTACATTTAGGTCTTTAATCCATTTTGGGCTTAACTTTGTATATGGTGTTAGGAAGCATTCTAACTTCATTCTGTTACGTGTAGCTGTCCAATTTTCCCAGCACCACATATTGAAGAGACTGTCTTTTTCCATTGTATATTCTTGCCTCCTTTGTCAAAGATAAGGTGCCCATATGTGCGTGGGTTTACCTCTGGGTTCTCTATTCTGTTCCACTGATCTTCCTTTCTGTTTTTGTGCCAGTACCATACTCTCTTGATCACTGTAGCCTTGCAGTGTAGTTTGAAGTCAGGGAGCCTACTTCCACCAGCTCTGTCTTTCCTTCTCAAGATTGCTTTGGCTATTCGGGGTCTTTTGCATTTTCATACAAATCGTAAGATTTCTTGTTCTAGTTCTGTGAAAAATGCCATTGGTAATTTGATAGGGATTGCATTGAATCTGTAAATTGCTTTGGGTAAGATAATCATTTTCACAATGTTGATTCTTCCAATCCAAGAACATGGTATGTCTCTCCATCTGTTTGTATCATCTTTGATTTCTTTCATCAGTCTTATAGTTTTCTGCATACAGGTCTTTTGCCTCCTTAGGCAGGTTTATTCCTAGGTATTTTATTCTTTTTGTTGCAATGGTAAATGGGAGAGTTTCCTTAATTTCTCTTCCTGCTCTTTCGTTGCTAGTGTATAGGAATGCAAGAGATTTCTGTGCATTAATTTTGTATCCTGCTACTTTACTAAATTCATCAATTAGTGCTAGCAGTTTTCTAGTAGAATCTTGAGGGTTTTCTATGTTATAATAAGTCATCTGCAAAGAGTGACAATTTTACTTCTTCTTTTCCAATTTGGATTCCTTTTATTTCTTTTTCTTCTCTGATTACTGTGGCTAAAACTTCCAAAACTATGTTGAATAATAATGGTGAGAGTGGACACCCTTGTCTTGCTCCTGTCCTTAGAGGGAATGCTTTCAGTTTTTCACCATTTAGAACAATGTTGGCTTTTGGTTTGTCATATATGGCTTTTATTATGTTGAGGTAATTTCCTTCTATGCCCATTTTCTGGAGAGTTTTTATCATAAATGGATGTTGAATTTTGTCAAAAGCTTTTTCTGTGTCTATTGAGATGATCATATGGTTTTTATTCTTCAATTTGTTAGTATGATGTATCACATTGATTGATTTGCGTATATTGAAGAATCCTTGCATTCCAGGGATAAACCTCACTTGATCATGGTGCATGATGTTTGTAATGTGCTGTTGAATTCTGTTAGCTAGTATTTTGTTGAGGATTTTTGCATCTATATTCATCAGTGACATTGGTCGGTAATTTTCTTTTCTGGTGACATCTTTGCCTGGTTTTGGTATCAGGGTGATGGTGGCCTCGTAGAATGAGTTTGGGAGTGCTCCTCCTTCTGCAATATTTTGGAAGAGTTTGAGAAGGATAGGTGTTAGCTCTTCTCTAAATGTTTGATAGAATTCACCTGTGAATCCATCTGGCCCTGGGCTTTTTGAACAAACTAATTTTTTAAAGAGAAACAAATGCTTCAATAACTCTATTAGTTCCTGGTAATAGTGAATGAGTTCACCAAGAACAAATACTGAGCATTATAGTGTGGTCTGCTTGTATTCTTTCTCTTTTCTTTTAAAAGCACTTTTATGGATAACATAATTTTACGAAGAAATTTTACATCAACATGGTGCTTCCAAAAGTTAAGAATTACCAACAATGCTTTTACTTGAATTCCTTTTCTAACATAAAAAGGACATCAGAGGATTAAAAAAAGACTAAGAAAACCCTAAAAAGTCAAAAAAGCAATGTGGAAAACTTTCTTTGAAAATAATTAATGACAATGGCAAACATTGTTTTCCTGGATATTCTGCCATTATTTTGGCCCTTCCTCACATGCTACTACTAAAATCTTATAGGAGTTGCTTCTTGCCAACATAAGCATTGTGTGAAAACTTTACAAACATGGCTAGGAAGAATAGACCAGTGACCTCTGTATGACTTCTTAGCAACTTTGCAAGACGAAGGCCTAATTTGACATGTGGATTTTGTGGTTTGACCAGCCTTGGCTAACATCAGGTCCACATGTAAGGGGGTGTACAGTGGTTCCCTACTCCAGGGCACCAACTCAGTCTCATGTGCTGTGAGTCACAGTGGCAGAAGAAAGCCTCCTTCCTGGCTGTCTTGACTCACTCGGGAGCAGAAGAGGATGCTCATTGGGGTTGTGGTCCTATGTTACATGAGAGACCACGGTGAGCTAAACAGCTTCACCAAAATGCAACCAGATCCCTCAAATTAGGAGAGAACAGGATGAGAATGACCAAATTCACTGATGTTTTGGGTTGGCAAACATCTATGCAGTTCTAGCATTAACTATGGTCTCATAAGTCAGGTTTTACTTAGTCTTTTAGACTTCTAATACTTAAATTGCTGTAGCTGAGCTTGTCCTTTCAATAAATTCTATAGGAATTTATATTCTGTTTAAGAGTAAAGTAATATTTAAAGTCTATCTTGGGACTTCCTAGGCGGCACAGTGGTTGGGAATCTGCCTGCCAATGCAGGGGACATGGGTTCAATCCCTGGCCCAGGAGGATTCCACATGCTGTGGAGCAACTAAGCCTGTGTGCCACAACTACTGAGCCTGTGCTCTGGAGCCTGTGAGCCACAACTATTGAGCCCACGTACCACAACTACTGAAGCCTGTGCACCTGGGGCCCGTGCTCTGCAACAAGAGAAGCCACCGCACTGAGAAGCCCATGCACCTCAGTAAAGAGTAGCCCCCACTCTCCACAACTGGAGAAAGCCTGTGCACAGTAATGAAGACCCAATGCAGCACCCCGCCCCCATTAATTAATTAATTAACTTTTAAAAAATAAAGTCTATCTTGGATCAGACCCAAACTCCCAATTTGCCTCAGAACCCATGTCTCTTTAGATGGTATAGATACTGCCCTTCCTAACAGGTATCCACTATTTCATTCTTCTCCAGGATTGGTATGTTTTTCCTTTTTTAAGTTGAAATAACCTATCCCAGGTTTTTCACTTTTTTATTTCCTTAGTGGCATTATTTAGTGGGAACTAAATTGCAATGTGCATCAGTGATTTTGAAACCAAGCAGGACTTTGCTGGGCCTTCCCAGGGACAGACCCCCACATGCCCCCCACCTCTTGTTAGTAGAAATGCTTTAGCTTCCTAGGCCTTTCCCAATTTCCAAAGAGAAAACTTAATCAGAGAAGTGAGGAAATGCTGAAACAAACAAACAAACAAAAACAGTCAAGCAAGACAAAATAATAATAGTTTACCCATAAAACAAAATTAAGTCCCTTTAGCTCCTCCTCAAGGCTATAGATAATATCCTGAGCCATATCCTTGAGTTGTTTTACAGATACTAAAACCCCCATTAGCCAGAAGAAGTTAACAGGATGATGACCAGCAACATGAAGACCCCAGACCAGTTGGAATGAGAGGTTGATGACTTAGATTCTCAAAACTTCACTTTGTTACCTCACCATCAACCAATCATAGAATTGTGCATGACTTGATTACACACCCTGTGACCCTCTCCCTTACACTATCTTTAAAAACACTTCCCTGAAAGTCATTGGGGAGTTCCAATCTTTTTGGCACAAGCTGTCCATTCTCCTTGCTCAGCACCCTGTAATAAATCTGTACTTTCCTTCACCACAACCTGGTGTCAGTGGATTGGCTTTGCTGTGCTTTGGGCAAAGAGACCCAAGTTTGGTTTGGTAACAATATGCCTAATTATTAAATTACTAAAATGACTGTCCCTTTTAGACAAAGTTCTAAGATTAGTTTAGTTGCAAACTAGTAATAAAGGGAAAATAAGAAAAATGTTAGGAAAAATATGTTAATCCTTCCTTTCATTATATGACCAACCACAGGCCTTCTCAGAATCTAAAGTGATTTAACTATTTAGATAATTCAGGGACCTATAGTTTCATGTACCATTCAATCATGGCTACCCTCAAGGTGACTCACACATTACTGCTGCCATTTCTTTTCCTATAACACTTGTCCTCATCTTCCACTTATTTTCTTACTGCTTTATATCACTTATAGCCTTAAAAATAAGTATTCTCATGTTTTTAAGACCACTGCAATACCTGAGAGTGGGCTGGTCAAGGACAAGTAAAAACACCCAAAACACTTCTAACATTATACGGTTGCCTTGTCTTCATTCAGCACTTGCTTAGTTGTTTGAAAGCTTTGTTCATTTTCCTGACTTCTGGCAAAGCTGATTCTGACTGTTTCTGCTTAATTTTTCAATATTTCTGTGGAGGAATAGGCCATTGAAGGTGCCTGCTCTGCCATTTTCACCACTGACATTCTGAAACATTTTTCTTGTGGTGCACAGCACTATTCTAGGCTAAGGGACACTAAAATAATATTATTCACACCTGTCAACATGTTCAATTCATTCTGAGCTGTAATTGAGTATATGGTATCAGACCAACTTCCCACCATGAATAATCACAATGTTGGATTAAGTTTGAAAAGGAAACAGTTGCATCTGAGAGTATCCAAAGCAGCTAGGAAAGACAGCTTAGGTAGCTCAGCTTAGATAGCCTGGTAGTGATTTTTGTCACCAGGAGATATGCTCTAAAACTTCATAATTAAGAATGAAATGATTTCAGATTTAACCCCAGAAATGTAAAAAGTAATGAAGAGCAAAGTAAGGCACTAATATATGGATAAATCTAAACTAATATTGTCTGTTTAAAATAAGTAACATTTTGTTGGGTTTTAAAATGATTAAATAGAATTAAAATAAGTGACAACAATTGCACAATAATATCAGGAATTGGGTAAATGAAACTAAAGTCTTCTAAAGTCCTTGCATTGTCTGTAAACCAGAAAAAGTATTAATTTGCAGAAGATTCTAATAAGTTAAAGATTCATTTTGTATGAAAAAGCCACAGAGTAAGAAAAATATCCACAATACAATTATCTGATGAAGAATCATATCTACAATACAGAAAACCTCCTGGAAATCCGTAAGAAAAAGACAGATAACCTAATTGAAAAATGAGAAAAAAACTTGAACAGGCATTTCATAGGATAACAGTCACATGATATATAGACATATGAAAAGGTGCTAAACTCCCTTTGTTATCCGCAAAATGCAAATTAAACCCATAATGCAATACCTTACAGATGCATCAGAATGTATAACATTTCCAAAAATCCTCCATGCTGTTTTCCATAGTGGCTGCACCATTTTATATTCCAATTTCTCCACATCCTTGCAAACATTTGATATTTTGTTAATATCCTTCCTGCTGAGGTGAGGTGATATCTCATGGTGGCTTTATTTGCACTTCTCTGATGATTAATGACATTAAGCAACTTTTCATTTATCTGTTGGCTATTTGTATGTCTTCTTTGGAGAAATGTCTATTCAAATCCTTTGCCCATTTTTTAATTGGGTTATTTGGGGGATTTTTGCTAAAGAGTTGTAGGAGTTCCTTATATTTTTTGGAAAGTAATGCCTTATTAAACATATGGTTTGCAAGCATTTTCTATTTGTAGGTTGCCTTTTCACTCTGTTGATTTTTTCCTTTACTATGAAGAACCTTGTGGTTTGATGTAGTCCCACTTGTCAATTTTTGCTTTTGTTGCCTGTGTTTTTGGTGTCATATCCATGAAATCATTGCCAAGACCACTCTCATGAAGTTTTCCCATTTTCTTCTAGGAGTTTTATAGCTTCGGGTCTTATATTTAAATCTTTAATTCATTCTGAATGGATTTTTGTGTATGTTGTAAGATAGGGGTCTATTTTCATCCTTTTACATATGAATATTCAGTTTTCCAAACACTATTTGCTGAAGAGACTATCCTTTCCCCAGTGTGTATTCTTGGCACCCTTGTTGAAGATCAGTTGCCTATATGCGTGTGGGTTTATTTCTGGGCTCTATTCTGTTCTATGGGTCTATATCTGTGTTTTATCCCAGTATCATACTGCTTTAATTATGGCAGCTTTGTAATATATTTTGAAATCAGGAAGTGTGATGTCCCCAGATTTGTTCTTCTTTCTCAAGATTGCTTTGGGTATTCTGGGTCTTTCGGTGTCCCATATAAATTTTAGAATTGTTTCTATTTCTGTAAAAAAATTGCCAGTGGAATTTTAATGGGAACAGCATTGAATATATAGATTCCTTTGCATAGTCTGAACATTTTAATAGTATTGTCTTCCAATCCATGAACATAAGATGTCTTTCCATTTATTTGTGTTTTCTTTAATATCTTTCACCAGTGTATTGTAGTTTCATATCCTTTGTTAAACTTATTCTTAAATAGTTTGTTTTTATTTTGGTGCTATTGTAAATGAGATTGTCTTCCTACTTCTTTCTTTTTTTTATTTTGGAGTTCATTGTTAGTGTATGGAAATGCAACTGAATTTTGTATATTGATTTTGTATCCTGAAACTTTCCTGGATGTGTTTATTAGTTCTAACAGGTTTTTGTGTGTGTATAATCCTTAGGGTTTTCTAAATGTAAAATCATGTCATCTGCAAATAGGGACAATTTTATTTCTTCTTTTCCAATTTGGATGCCTTTTATTTCTTTTTCTTGACTAGTTGCTCTGTCTAGGACTGCCTATGTTTTATGTTGAATATAAGTGGTGAGAGTGGGTACCTTTGCCTTGTTTCTGATCTTAGAAGAGCTCTCAATTTTTCACCATTGAATTTGATGTTAGCTTGGGCTCCTCATATTTGTTCTTTATTGTGCTGAAGTACATTCTGTATGTAACTAATTTGCTGAGAGTTTTTATCATGAAGAGATGTTGGATATTGTCAAATGCGTTTTCTGCATCTATTGAGATGATCATATGATTTTCATCCTTTATTTGTTAATGTGGTCTATCACACTGATTGATCTGTATATGTTGAGTGATCCTGGTATCCCATAAATAAATTCCATTTGATCATGGCATATGATGTTCTTAATGTACTGTTGAACTCTGTTTGGTAGAATTTTTGTTACAAATTTTTGCATCTACATTCATCAGGGATATGGAGCTGCAATTTTCTTTTCTTGTAATGCCTTTTTCTGGTTTTGGTATCAGGGTAATATAGGCCTTGTAAAATAGATTTGGAAATGTTTCCTCCTCTTCAATTTTTTAGATAAGTTTGAAAAAGACTGGTGCTAGTTCTTCTTTAAATGTATGGTAGAATTCACCAGTGAAGCAATCTGGTTCCGGGCTTTTCTTTGTTGGAAAAATTTTGACTACTAATTCAATTTCCTTACTTGTTATTAGTCTGTTCATATCTTCTATTACTTTTACCATCTGATCTATTACTTTTACAATCTAATTCCACTCCTGGATATATATCCAAAAGAAGTGAAATCAGGATCTTAGACAGATATCTACATTACCATATTTATTGCAGCATGGTTCACAATAGTCAAGATTTGGAAACAACCCAAATTTCCATCAACAGATGAATGGACAAAAAAAATGTGGTATATGCATAAAACAGAATGTTATTCAGCCTTAAAAAAGAAGGAAATCCTATCATTTGGGACATCATGGGTAGACCTAGAAGTAAATATTATCTATACCTCTACATTTTTATCAAAATTCATTTTTCATCTTAAATGTCCTTTTATCTAAGTCACAACTGCTTTGACTGAAGCAAAAGCTAAAGTGCTACTCCATGTATTTCTTGCTTTTAAAATTCAATTGGGTGACAAATAATTGCATTGTCTAGTTCTAATTGCTTAAAAGACGTGATATAGATCAGTTGCACAACCAGAAACATTTTTTTACTCTGACATTGCTTCATTTGGTTCAACCATCACTTTTCCTTTACAGTATCTGTCTCTTCTAGATAATTCCTAGAGATTTCTGGAACACAAAATTCAGGGCTAAAACCTCTCTTGGACTGATCTGTCAGCTGTGGGGTCCCAGAGCCCAAGCCTGGACAGGGAGAGAAGTTTTGGGGCTCAGGCACCTGGTCTGGGGAAGCGCGAGGTGAGAGCTAAGTTGGGCTGTACCTGGGGATGGGGAAAGGCGACCTGCAGTTGTACCAGAACTTCTTACCTGCACGCACATGGCCCTCTTATGGCACCAACCATCCGAAAGGCAGACACCAAAGTCCAGCCTAGCTCGTAGCTCATACAAAGTTCAGAGGGTGGAGCTGGAGACACAGCATCACCATGGAAAACATTATGCCTGGAAATGTCAGTCACAGAATAACAAATATTGCATGATTCCACTAAAATGAAGTATTTAGTACAGTCAAACTCATAGATGCAGTCAATAGAATGGTGGTTGCCAGAAGAGGGGGGAGAAGAAAATGGGGAATTTTTCAATGGCTATAAAGTTACAGTTATATACAAGATTAGTAAGGTCTAGAGATTTGCTGTACAACACAGGGCCATAGTTAACACAGGTTGTTGTTCACTTAAAAACTGAAGACAGTAGATCTCTTGCTATGTGTTCTTACCTTCCCGCCACCACACACACACACACACATACATACATGCAAAGCAAGGGGACACAAGAAATCTTTCAGTGGTGATGGATATATTTTTTGTTCGGTTGTTTTAAAATTTATTTTATTGAAGTATAGTTGATTTACAATGTTGTGTTAGTTTCTGGTGAACAGCAAAGTGATTCAGTTATACATATGTGAGTGTGTGTATGTAAATACATACACACACACACATATATAAATTGTTCTTAATATTCTTTTCTGTTATTGTTTATTACAGGATATTGAATATAGTCCCCTGTGCTATACAGTGGGACCTTGTTGTTTATCCATTCTCTATATAATAGTTTGCATCTGCTAATCCCGAACTCTCAATCCATCCCTCTCCACTCCCCTCTGCTTTGGCAACCACAAGGCTGTTCTCTATTGAGTCTGTTTCTGTTTCATGGATAAGTTTGTGTCATATTTTAGGTTCCACATATAAGTGATATCATATGCTATTTGTCTTTCTCTTTCTGACTTACTTCACTTAGTATGATAATCTCTAGGTGCATCCATGTTGCTGGCATTATAAATGAAATATAATTAAATAATGAAATGGCATTATTTCATTACTTTTTATGGCTGAGTAGTATTCCATTGTAGATACACACCACATCTTTATCCATTCATCTGTCAATGGACATTTAGGTCATTTCCATGTCTTGGCTATAGTAAATAGCGCTGCTATGAACATACGGGTGCACATACCTTTTTGAATTAGAGTTTTGTCAATGGATATGTTTATTACCTTGTTTGTGGTAATGGTATCACAGGTATATGCATATGTCCAAACTCATTAAAATATATTCATTAAATATTTGCAACTTTTTGTATATTGTTTGTCTCAGTAAAGTTGAAAAAAACAAAAACAAAAAAGAAGACGAACACAAAACTGAGACTATCAACTGCTGGCAAAGATGTGGAATAACCGGAATTTTCATTCACTGCTAGAGGACTGTAAATTGACAAAACCAAAAAACTATTTGGCAGTGTCTACTAATACTGAATATATGTACATCTTGTGGCACAGTAATACTACTGCCAAGTATATACCAAAATCAAATGTATAACTATGTGCATCAACAGACAGGTACAAGAATATTCATAGCAGCATCATTTCCAGTTATCTCAAACTTTAAACAATCCAACATTAAGCAATATTAGAATAGATAAAGAAATCTGGGGATTATATACAAACATGAAAATTAATAAACTACTACTATATTCTTTAATATGGATTAATCTTACAAATATATTATTGAGTGAAAAGAGCCACACAAGAGTTCATACTATGTGTGGCCATTTATAACCATTCCAAACTAAAACTAATTTTGGTGATAAAATTCAGAATAGTGTCTATTCTTGTATGGGTTGCAATGACTAAGATGGAGCACGAGAAGAGCTTCTATATCGCTGGTAAACATTTAAAATCTTGATCTGGGGTGGGAACACAAGTTCGTTCACTTTGTTACCAAGATACATGCTCAGGATTATTGCACTTTTGTACATATGGTATCTCTTAATTTTTCACACATCCATTCAGAAAATTTTAAAAATTGTATTTCATCGGTTTCGGCGAGGGTGCGGGGAAAGGGGTGCTCCTATATTTAGGGTAGGAATTCTAGTTGTGACAGCTACTTAGAGGAGTAAATGGAGGGAAATCTACTACTGAGATTGAAAATGTGCACACTCTACCCACTACATCCACATGTTAGTATCTTTACCTAGAGAACACTTGGATATACGTGCAAAAAGGTACAAACACATGTTGAAGGTAGCAATGCCTCTAATAAAAAAACAAAAAAGAGACAAACTATTGATACATGTCCGAGGGTAAGGGAATCATAAATTAAATCTATTGGTTCTGAGAACTACCATTCAGTATTTTAAAAGAATGTGGTAAATTTATATATAGATAGGAAAAGATCTCAGGGATATAATGTTGATTGGGGAAAAAAACGTCACCTACACACATGTAAGTGCAGAGGAACTAGGAGTCACCATATAGGGACTGGTTTTGTAATTACTGCCTGAAAAGGATTAGCCTGTGTGATGTTTAAATTTATGGTTATGTGTAACTTAACATGAATAATAGCACTTATAATGTCTTTGGAAGAATATCCAAAAAACGAGCAACACTAACCCAGGCACTGACTTCAATAGGCGAACCGAGTGCCCGAGGACCTGGAAGCGGAAGGAGAATTTCCACTTTGTAACCTTCTATTCCTTCATATATTTGAACGATGTAACTGTAGCATCTGCTGGAAAAAAGTTTCATTAAAATATAAAGATAATTTGAAGTCAAACAGTAATTAAAGGATGCCAATTTCGTGCGAAAACCTATACAAATAATCAAATGGGACTATTATATTAAGACTGAGGTGTTAGTTACGCACGCACAGGAGCGCAAAGAAAGGGTCTCCTACGTCTGGGGAGCCTGAGGAGAATTCAAAGCTGAGGTGACTCTTGAACAGAGAAGTGGAATGTCCTACTTTTTCTCTCCTGGGGAGGCCAGGGGACCTGAAATCCAGTCCCATGATTATTTTCCAGAGCTGGAGCCTAAATTCCCAGCAGGAGTCTGGAGGAAGGCGGAAGAATCGAAGAGGAGGGGGAAGCGACGCTTCACAAAACGGTGCGGTACCGGCTTCGGGCAAATCCAACCAGCCGGCTTTCCAGCTTCCCACTGTCTCCTCAGGGCAGACCGGCCCGCCCTGTCCCGCCTTCCCGCGACGCTTACTGGGCAGTAGATGATTGACAGAGTCAACCACCAATCGCTGCTCTGCTACAGGGGCACTCAGGCCCCAGCCCGGTCTTTGGTCCCTCGGGCGAGATGCGGCCTTTGTGCGTCGACGTCAGCGTGCTGACGTCACGGGCCGGGTACTCGAAGAGGTCCGGGGGCGGCTGTCCTCGGGCGGTGGGCTGCGAGACCGTCGCAGGGCTCGATTCCCGGTCCCGCCCCGCCGAACCCCGCCCCTCCGCCCGCGAGGAGTGCAGCCACAGAGCCGCTGTCGCCGGGCCAGCCTAGGGCGGCCGGCCCAGAACCACCCGATGAGGTAGGCTGGGTTTCTCGTCCGCCTATTTGACAGATTGGAAAACTGAGTCATCCGGTATCAGATGATTTGCCCGGGGCCCACTAGAGACCCGCTCGGAGGCCAGAGCCGAGGTCCGGTTCTGTTTGTTGAGCCCTCGCCGTCCTCTGGGGAGGAGGAGGGGCTGGGCAGGCTCTGTTTATAAAGGGTGCAAAAGTGAAGTTGCAGATTGCGGAGCCCTTTTTCATCCACGGTTTGGGCTGGGATTCAGGGGGTGGATGCAGGTAGCGAGGTCTCCATTCCTTCATCCTGGGGACCCCTTGGAGCCCTCGGTGGGGTCCAGCCTGGTTCTGGCCCCTTGGGCCCTCCAGAATGACCAAGAGTGGTGACTGGGGTGATGCTTGGATTATACAGACAAGTTCGGTTACTGACTTCTTTTATTCATCAAGAAAAGCTGTGTTCGAAACAAAATTTAAAAATTCAAGCTCAAGGGACGAATGTTCTGGCTCTGGTTTCATTCCACTGCTTTGCCCATTCATGGGTATCTGGCCATATTTTGAAATCTCCGTGGCATGCTTATTTTTGGTTCAGGATTAGAAAGGGATTTCTCTCTCTTTCTTTTAGTTCAAACATGAGTTAACATTGTGCAACTTTTATCATTCTCTTAATGTGCCAATTGTTCACCATGTCGTTTGTCTTCTATTTCACAGATGGAATCACTGAATTCATCACTTAACTCAGTAATAGTTTGGATAAGTTTAGCAAGGTAACAAAGTAACGGGTCGAACCTCTCAATACTAATACTGGAATTAGTTCAGTTTGTTTCTCAGAATTCTTTGTTGAGAAGGGGCCTGAAAGGTAATTCCCCTGTATATGTATACACGGTCTACCCATACACCCTCACAAAACAAAACAACTTAGGATACGTTGCTTTATTTATGGGTTCTAATAAGATGGGGCATAATTCATGCTCATAAAGTGAAAATGTGTACTGCAGGATATATGTATCCGTATATAATATTTTGTATTGTCATGAGGAATTTATTCTCTTTAAATCTTGCTGTCTCAGACATTGACTTTTTAAGATTGCATTATTGCATAAAACTGCATTAAAGACATGAAATTAAAGCCGCTTCAGGGGACTTTTCCTTACTTACGTTCACAGAAGGATGGTTATTATTTCACTTTATTCTTTGGACAGATTTATCTGATGAGTCCCTAGTCTGTGCCATGCTTTGTTTTACATGTTGGGGATTGAATGCAGAAGTATTTACATAAGGGTCTTGCTCTCAACAGCTTCCATTTTGGTGGAGATACTATAAATATATAAACAAAGATGACAATTTTAGATAATGATAAATACTAGAAAAAATATTACAGGAGAAGGGGCTGGAGTGTGATTTCAATGTGGGGGGAAATTTAGATATGGGTGGTCAGGGGAGATTTCCTTGAGGAAGTTTGGAGGAGACCTGAATGTTTAGAATGAGTCAGCCATGGGACTGTCTGCTGGAAGTTTCCAGGCAGACGTAACAGTGCAAAGGAGCTAAAGGAAGAAGGAGCTTGGTATGTTCCAGGGATAGAAGAGAAGCTCTGTGGTTGGAGCGGGGTGAACCTAGGGGAGAGTGAGGTGGGGAAATGGGGTGGAGATGACACTTGAGAGTTAGGCAGGATTGAGATCATGTGAACCCCATGTAAGAATTGCAGGCAGACAAAGACAAAGGAAATAGGATTTATATATTGTCAAAGCTCTCCAATTTTTTTTTCTAGTGACATTCATAGATGCTAACGAGCTCTCTGCTTTATACTGGTTATGAAATCATTGTAGTAAATCATTATATTTTTTTTCACCAGTGGTCCTCTTTCTTAATGGAGAAATGTCTCTTCCCTCAAGCACTCTGTCCCACGCTGTTTCTTTCCTGTTCATTGTTACTACGTGCGGGACTCTGAGCCTCTGCTTATCTTCCACTCCCAGTATTCATGTGCAGGCACCCAGTGCCTGCTCTTCCCCACACTGAGTTCTAGGAAACTGCATTGTCAAGTGGATTACTGTTTTCTATTAGAACTTTTAGTACTGACCAGAGACTTAATGTCTGCCTTTATTTGGTGCCTACAGTGTACCAGGTGCATTATATACATTTTGGTCCTTCTAATCTATTGCAAAGGTAAATGTTATCCCTTCTTGGTGGAAGAGGAAACTTGTGCTTAAGGCCACCCAACTGGTACTGAACGAACCCAGGTTTGAACACTCCAGTTAGCCGCCCACAAACTCTAATCCATGCTGCTCCACTTGACCGCTTCCCTGAGTATATAACAACTACAAATCTCTATTATTGTAAATTAATATTTTATGAAATAGCATTTTAGAGATCATGATTCAATCCTCTTAGTTTAAAGGTAAGACTGTGGAGGCCCATTGATGCTCAATGCTTTTCAAGACAGAACTAGCACCAAATTCTCACCCTGCTATTCTCAGTCTAGTGTTTTTTTTTTTTTTTTTCCTGCTGTAGTTACTGCATGAAAGTTCCATCACAAGGAGTTCTGTATATACAAAAATATGATATTTCAACATCATGAATTTACTGCCCATAAGCTCATACAAGGCAGTTTTTAAAAGATGGAATAGTGTTGCTTCTTGGGCTAAAATAAACCCTTGTTTTATTTTACTTCTCTTTTTCAGCAGTGAGCAGGTATAAACTTTCTGGATGAATCTTGGTTTTCTTAGTAGGAGAAGATTTCAGAATGACTTTAAAATTTCAGTTTTAACTTCACAGATCTTTTAAGGGAGCTTTAAATTTGTTGTTTTCCCACCTTTAGCCGTTTGCTCACAAGTATGGGAATATTGCCGAGCGTTTGCTGCCTCATAGTTTCTGTTGGCAAGTAGAATTTCTTCCGATAATTGAGGAAGCTGTGCGGTCAGCTCAAGAATACAACTTCTCTTTCTTAGCGTAATGTATTATCATTTTTAAAAATGAGTAAAAATTAGTTTATAAATTATATGGTGGAAAAATGCGTTACTTTGTTTCAACAATTTAAAAATACCCATTTTTTATTTCTAAGATTTGCTTATTTTATGAATTATGATTGGCATATGGTTGATGACAAATAGCAAATTAACAGATAGCTAAATTTACTTTCTGGTGGCTTTTTTGCCTCTCCTGTAACTTAATGGAGATTGTCTTTTCTATTAAATCAGAGTAATGTTATTGGAATTAGTAGCACCTTCTTTCTTAAATGTGGAAGATATTTAATTAAAGAGAGAGCTTTTGCTCTTTAGGCCATCTATTGGGTGTTTTGACCAAGTATCTCTGTCCTTTAAGATTGTTCTTGCAACTGACCTCCACCTTCTGAAGGTCCAGGCTGTCATGATTTGGCCTCAGAGTATAGTGCTGTCCTTCCACCATGAACCCAGTGCCCCAAACTGGACTCCTGGCCTTTCCGGCTTTAGTGCCATTGCTTGTGCTCTGCCTACAGCCTGCAATGCCTTCTAGATGGAAAAATCCAGACAGAGTTCTACCTGTGCCTCTCTGTCCATCTGTGCTCCTTTCTCAGTGAGATAGTTCCTGTATCTCTTTAATGGAAGCCTAGTCTTTCACAGTACTTTTGGTGATCTTTCTCTGTGACACAGTTTGCCAATCTTGATATCTTTGGCAATGCACAATATTGTATCTGGGTGTTCAAATATATGTTGGCTTGAGCTTAAAAGAAGCATAACAGTTCGTGTTAGACATGCAAAGATTTTGTAGATTATAGAGCGCTTTAGTTTTGTTTACCCCCTTAGATTTTTAGAGCTTTTATTACCTCATCTTTGCAAGAAGCATTGTTATGCTTTTCTTGGCTTTGATTCAATAGAACCTCTTTCCTGTTTCAGTTAAGGGTCTGACTGCTACAGCTACCAAGGGGTCTCTTGAGAGGGACTCACATCTTTGGGCTGTAAATATTGAAGGCACAGTGTTCTCTGCATTTATAGCTTTGGAAGAAAATAACAATAATTCTGGTTTTTAATAGTGAAGATGAGAAAAAACTGAAGCCCACAGGACTAGCCAGGGGCTCCTGTAGTGCTGGGCTAAGGAGCCTGGTCAGCACTCCTGGTTCACGGCAGCAGGGGCTTGTGCGGGCCGGCGCTTGTTCCGATGTTCTGCAGCAGAACTCCTGGTGGCCTCTTAAGTGTGTTACTATAGCTCAGGCCTTTCTGGATTGTTACACTTGCTTTGCTAGTGAGTTGCCCTGGATCTGAAAGACACCTCTTATTGTGACTCAAGGTGAAATCATGACCTCTCACCAAGTCAACCTGTGTCCCCTGCATTGGCAGGCAGATTCTTAACCACTGAGCTGTTTAAGCCCGTGGGATCTTCCTGGGCAAGCTTTGGCTGGTATCAGGTTTGGTAGGCTCTTTAGTATGAATACTTCCCACTTCTACTTCCCCTCTCATCACAGGTTTCCAAAAAATATCTTGGGACTAGTGGGCATCCTGTGTGTTAAACTTGGAGCTTGGAGAAATTGAGTCTGGTGCCTTCTAAGTTGTGGTAATCACAGGTTTCCATGTCCCCATATTTTACTTTTCAGACACTATGCATTGTTGCTCACTGGAGCATGTTCTTGTTTGCTTTTTGTTTCAGGAAAATTCATTCTCATAATTCTTTCTTTAATGAATTAATCACTTGCTGAATTAATCATGTGGAACCAGGGAATATCCAGTGCATTTTCCTATTTGTATGGTATGTTGAATTCTTCCAAGGTAACACAAGGAACTCTTGAAAAATTAGAATTTTCTCCAGCTGAGGTGGGAGCACCAGCCAGGACTTGCTTCTGTTATTATTGGTAATAACTGGCACTTAGAGAGTGCTTCCTCTGTGTCAGGTGCTTGTTTATTTATTTATTTATTTATTGACTGCGTTGGGTCTTCATTGCTGCAGGCAGGCTTTCTCTAGTTGCGGAGGGCGGAGGCTACTCTTCGTTGAGGTGCATGGGCTTCTCATTGCGGTGGCTTCTCTTGTTGCAATGCAAGGGCTCTAGGTGTGCAGGTTTCAGTAGCTGTAGCACATGGGCCCAGTAGCTGTGGCTCACGGGCTCTAGAGCACAGGCTCAGTAGTTGTGGCGCATGGGCATAGTTGCTTCACGGCATGTGGAATCTTCCCAGACCAGAGATTGAACCTGTGTCCCCTGCATTGGCAGGTGGATTCTTAACCACTGTGCCTCCAGGGAAGTCCCTGTCAGGTGCTGTTTTAAACGCTTTATGCCATGGTTTCTCATCCTCAGCACTGTTGACATTTTAGGTTGGGTAATTTTTTGTGGTGGGAGGTGTCCTGTGTGTCGTAAGGGGTTTAGCAGCATCCCTGGGCTCTACCCTCTGGATACCAGTGGCCCCTCCTCTAGTTGACAACCAGAACTGTCTCCAGACAATGACAACTGTCCTGAGGTGGTTGGTGAGCAGAGTCCTTCCCTCCATAGCCCAGACACCTTGAGAACCACTGCTTTATATAAACTAACTTATTCCTCTCAGCAGCTTTCTGAGGTGGGTCGTAGTGTTGTCCTCATTTTATGGAAGGAGAAGCTGAGGCATAGAGGGGTTAAGTAATGTGTCCAGGGTTGCACAACCAGTCAGCAGTCACACTGGATGTGAAAACCAGGCAGTGCTCTTTGTGAACCCTGGTTCAACACAGCCAACGGGCTGGAAGCCAACTGTTAGGAATCCAAAGACCCGTGTAGCCTGGGGGACAAAACAAATGCCAGCAGGACCAAGCAGGGCTGTAAGTGAGGTGGCTGGAGTGAACTGGGGAGCCTTGCCGGAATGGCCTGTTTTTCTTTATTTTTTTAATTTAAAATTTTTTAATTTGTTTATTTATCTCTATTGGAGAATGGTTGCTTTACAATGTTGTGTTTGCCTCCACTGCACAACAAAATGAATCAGCCATGCACATACAGATGCCTGTTTTTCAAGAGAAGCTAGAAATCTGGATTTTATTTGTGTGAAAAGTTCTTCTCTTTTAACATTGGCAGTTAATTAACGTTTACAAAACATCGTGAAAGCCAGTAGACAAACAGAATCACCCATATATGGACGAGATTTGGTCCCGGGCCATCAGTTTGTGGTCTTTTTTGTGGAGACTTTGCAGCAGTGTAACCTTATAGAGAATTGTATATTCATTTGATAAGGGACAAGAAGGTAGATAGATTCTCTGTGGACAGCAAAAGTTTCGCTTCTTGGAAGGCTCTGGAAATAAGGATGGGTGGGTGGAGCTTCTAGCTAGAAAAGTTGCCTTGCTTTCTTATAAGCTAAAAGAGTGCAAGAAGTAGGCTGGCCATCCATAACACTTTGAAATTTTAATGCTCTGCTGCTCAGACTCAGTTTGAAAGTTCTGTACTTTTATGTCCTTTAGCAGCAGCACTCATAACTATTTCTTTTATGACCTCTGCTTGTCCAGGTGTGAAAATCCATATCTTACATGACACTGAGAGAAACATAAATTCTGGAATTCAATGGCTGAATCCTGGAGAAGTGAACCACACCCATACCTCACTTTTTTGACAGCCGGTAACCAGCTGATTCCGGTTTAACTCTCTAGGTAAAGACCAGGCTCTCTGCCTGCTTTAGCAACAGATGGAATTCTGCTGGCCTTTGCAGCATTTTCCTTGAGCCTGTGTGCCATCAAGCCCCTGCTCTGGTGTGAAAAGCGACCTCCTGTTTTCACGCTGACTTTTCATGGCCTCCGGATCTGTCCCACCCTTCAGTCCCCTGCACCACCTGAGACTCCCTCACATGGGCCCCTCCCTGATTGGGTGGTCCTGCTCCTCCATGTTTTGAATTTAGTCTGCCTTTTCCTTGCTGTATGTCACCTTTTCATTTCTCTCGAAGCCATACATCTTCTCTTAGGCCAACTTTTTCATCAAGCCTTTTCTAACCGCAAGAATCTGAAGTTTGGTCCTTTAGAGTTTTAACTGTCTTAGGCTTTAATTTCTAATTATTTGTGTAACCACTTTACTCCCTTTATAAAACTATTTTACTTGAGGATAGAGAACAGCCTTTCCCATCTCACTTTTTCCCTGTGGCATCTGGCATAGTGTTTTACATAGTGTAGATACTTAATATATTTCAGTTTATTCATTGGGGTCTGGTAGGTTCCCACTCACAGTGATTTCTTCCTTTTTTTTCCATGTATTTGTATCAGTTTATATAGTGTGTTGTTAGAGTGACTTCACTAAATAAAATTCAAAATATGTAGGAAAACGTGATGACAAAATTAATTTGGGGAGGTTGGAGCATTTTTATTAATTATGTTGTCAATGCTAGTAATCAGAGATGAAATATTCTTGGTTTATTTAATATAATATATTAGAGCTCCAGACTTCTGTGTAAACTTGTCTGTTAGGTAGCAAGCACCCAGATTCCATACTTTTATACAGTGATATTTGTAATTCATGAATTTAACAAACAAATCGAATGCCTAAAACATGGCCAGGCATTTCCCTAGGTGCTAAGGGCACAGAAGTGTCTTCCAGGAGCTTTTGGTATAGTGCTGAGAATAAGACATGTAAACAATACGTGAAATATATATGAAAGATTAGAAGTGCTGGTAAAGAAAGGTAATATATCAGTGGGATCAGAGAAGATTTCATTGAGGAAGTGCTACTTAAGCTTCCTTGAACAATGAATAGGCTTTTATTGCTGTTAGTTGTTTGGCCATTGGAGGAAAAGGCACTCCAGGCAGAAAGAGTATTAGGACAAAGACACCAGTAGTGCAACCATTTGTGTATAAGGGAACCAACAGTAAGTTAGTACACCTAGAGCACTGGGCGTGAGGAAATGGAGTTTTGAATCGAGGGAGGAAATGGTTCATTCAGATTTTCATTTTAGAAAAACTGGCATGATTCCAGTATGGAGAATGTTTTAGAGATAAGTTGACTGAATTATTGGAGTAATGTGGATAAATGCTGATTGGGAAAACCATGGAAAAGACTGATGAGAGATATTAGGAGGAGTGACATGGTAACCAGTTAAGAATGTAATGTTTGGAAGATGGAGCCAGCAGCAGAATCAAATTTAACACATTGTCTTTGTAATAAAAGCTGTGAACAAGATCTTACTGATTATTATTGATTAGTTTTTCTTAAACATTTTGAAGTATTTACAGGTAGTGTATATTGTACATCAATGTTGCATTTTTAAGTTGTTCTTGAAATTTTCTTTTTGATTTTGTAATTATCCCTTGTTAAATTATTTGAGAGCACATAATTTGAGAGCAGGTTTTTTGAGACATGCTAGTTTCAACCCTTTATTGAGAACCTTGTGAGCTTAAACAGGTCTTACTTTAGTGATATCCTCTGCCTCTGTAACATGTGCTCCCAGCCCATTCTCATTATTAGGCTGTAGTTCATACTCTGTTTTCTGGATATATTAGCTGATAGTTGTATTGAATCTTATATTCAATAATTAGTGATCTTTGTTTATGTGATCCTGTTTCCTGAAGCACAAGCTAGGTTGATAAAGTTATCTGATGCTGATCTCTTAAGGCTCTGTGTTCCTTTGTGACTGCACAAAACGTCTGATGAAGAAAGAGGAAAGGGTTTTTGTAAAATCCTTTATAAAATCTCACTATCAAGATTTGAGATTGACTTCCCTTATAAATCACATGCACCAAGCTTTGAACCTCAAACCTTGACTTACGGTAGAGATTAGTAATTTTTTGAAGTGTTTTATCCGGGTATCAGAGTATGGGAGATAACATGTGTAACTTCTGCCTGTTGGTAGATACTTCTGGGCAAACATGTAAATGGCCTTCCTCTTTAGTGACTTGCTCTAGCTTGTGAGATAGGAAGTCGGCCTGGGATAACTCCGGGGTAGTTGATGTTGCATCTTCCCCAGTGTCACTTCTATCAGCTGCAGAGCCGCTGCAGGAGCAGTGAGCAGAGGATGGCTCTAACACATAGAGTGACAATTGCAGGAGCCTTATCCTTCCAGAGAAGGAGTCTTGTGTTGTTGAATAAAAAGAAAGGCATCTTACCTCTATTGCTGTCTACTCATCAGCTGCCTACTTGGAATTTAGCTTCTGTCTTCTCTGCATAGAGAAGATAGGTCTGAGGAGGGCTGTGAAGAAAGTGTGATGAACACATTCTCAGTTCTAGTCTTTGAGATGAAGAAAGACAGTTACTAAAACAAGTGTACACCTTTAGCTACCTTCCTATGACTCCTAGGAGAGCAGTGAGCTCAGTGCCTTGAGATATTATTGATTTTCAGATCTAGATCAATAATCATCAGTTCCACCCTGAGAATTGAAAGCATTTGTTTGAAAATTGCTTGTAGTAATTACTGAAGAAGTGGCGTTACATAGTGCAAAGATGTTCTTATATGTACTGGAATATATTTCAAGTTTCTTAATTGAGGGACCTTCATCTGTCTACATAGTAATGTGACTGTTGATTCCATTATTGTCAAAGCTGGCAACACATCTTTAAGACGAAGCTTTAAATATTCGTGAGAATATATGCAACATGGTTCCTCTGAATGACTGTCTGCTGGTGGTTGACTGGTTGTCAGTAATAATGAGGTCAAAGTTAGGGAAAATAGTGGTAACTCCATAATAACCATTAGGTATTTTATAACTGATCTATTGTGATTTTTAAAGAAAGCTAAACAATTTAATTCTTTGGGAACAAGAAAACGTTCTGGAAAATCATAAGCAGTCAGCCACCAAAAAAATCAGCGGTCTTTTCGCTTGTGGAAATGACTGACTCATGAAAGTAAATGAGGTTATGTGTAGCTTCTGTGATTGGGAAGATTAAGACAATGGAGTTTCTAGGTAGGCTGTGGCGAAAATATTTGTGTATAGGAGTTAGAGCTGAAGCTCAGTAGGGGAACAAGCTGCAAAATCAATTTGAGCACCAGAAGAGATCTGTTAGGAGGAGAATCAGAGGTTGGAGAGAGACGGTAGAAGCTGGAGGAAGGTAGCTGTAGTGACTTGTTGTTCCAGTTATTCCAGGCCACTTGATAGTAGCTTCTGAAAAAGATGAGAGACAAATAAAATAATATTCCAGTTTGTCAGGGCCCATCTTGAGAGAGACTTTTGAGAAGTGATGAGACATAGCTATAACATTCCGGCTGTGTGACTCAGCCAGTGCTGCTGACATAACTGGCTACCGAGTTGTTGAGCCCTGCAGGGTGGGGAGCTAACAACATGTACCACCCAACGTGACTTTGGCCACTGTGTAGCATACTGTCATTTTGCCAACCTGTGATCTTTGGAAGAACAAATATATGTTGTCAAAAGGCCTTCCTCTGTCCAGCTGCTCATCCTCCCCTGGACCAAGCAGGATCCCACAGGCGTGGTTATTGTCAAGAGTATACACTTGATTTCTTTCCCTTCTCTTCATTTGCTCCCCTGTAGTATTTATATAGCTACCTCCTTGACTATCTGGAAGTTTTTCTGAGAGCAGGGAAACTCCTGCATTACCTTTTGGATCCTTTAAAATATCTGCTTGGAGTTTTACATTTTGTAGGTGTTAAATGCTTATTTAAGAAAATGAGAACTCCTGGAGGATTTAAATAGGGCCCACGTCATAATTCTTTTCTGTTCTATAAACAGATGCACTCTTTGTTTTTTTGCCCCCTCTTCTTTTATGGAGAGAAAGGAGAACATTCTCAGTTCTGTTATATCTCATGGCTGTTAATAACTTCCATCTAAATGCTGTTGACTCCCAAATTTCTTGTTCTCGCTCAGACCTCTCCCCTGAACTCCTGACTCATATCCAACTGCTTACTTTTATTTCCAATTTGATATTAATAAGCATCTTGTACTCGATGTGTCCCAACTAAACTGATGCTCTCCCACAGAGTCCCCCTCCTCTAGCTTCTCCCTTTCAGGAAGTAGCGAGTCCCTCCCTCCATCTCCGAAGGCTGTGAATCAGGCAGCTCTCTTTTAGTCCTCCCTTTGTCCTGTATCCTGTGCTCAGTCCATGCCCTACTGCTTTTGGCTCTGTGTTTGGTTACTTTTTGTTTACTTCTTTTTTTTTATTGAAGTATAGTTGATTTACAATATTATGCCCATCTCTGTTGTACAGCAGAGTGACTCAGTTACACATACATATATTCTTTTTCATGTTCTTTCCCATTATGGTTTATTACAAGATACTGAATATAGTTCCCTGTGCTATACAGTAAGACCTTGTTGTTTATCCATTCTCTATATAATAATAGTATATATAACAATGTATATATAATGATGCATGTATCTAAAAGTTTGTATCTGCTAATCCCAAAGTCTCAATCCTTCCCTGCCCCACCCCTCCTCTCCCTTGGCAACCACAAGTTTGTTCTCTGTGAGTCTGTTTCTGTTTCATAGATAAGCTTATTTGTGTCATATTTTAGATTACACATATAAATGATATCATATGATATTTGTCCTTCTCTTTCTGACTTACTTCAGTTAGTATGATAATCTCTAGTTGCCTCCACTGGCTCTGTGTTTGGAACCAACCACTACCACCACCCTTGTCTACTAAGGCAATATGTCCTCTGTCTCCTGAATTATTGCCATAGTCTTCTAAATGGGCTCCCTGCTTCTATGTTTTTCTCAGCCAGAGAGCCTCCTAGAGTTTAAGCTGCAGCAGCCTACTCTTCTGCTGAAAAGCTTCCAGTGTCTTCCCATCTCATTCAAAGTCTTTACTGTGGCCTATGAGGTCCCGCAAGGCACACCTCCCCATCTCCCCAAGTTGTTAACTTCTCTGTTATCACCTCCTGCTGCTCTGTGAAGTCACTTAGCTCCTGCAAAGCTGGAAGCTGATGACCTGGCTAAACTCCTACCTGGCCAGCTCCACCCCGTCCTCCCGGCCTTACTTGCCCGTCCTCTTCTCCCAACCTGCCCTGCTCTTCTTCCTGATACCTACCTACCATTTCTCCCTTATCTCCTGCTAGTCTTTGCTCCACCTTGTTCACCTGTAATGAGCTCAGTGAGGTCATCCTGACCAAACAGTTTATGGTTACAGTGCTCTTTTGTTTATCCTAGAGTCCCTGTACTCTAGAAGGTAAGCTCTGTGAGGGAAGAAAGTTCTTTCAACTTTATTCATTGCTGCATCCCCAGTGCTCAGAGGAGGACCTGACATATTTTTGGTAATTCAAAGCATAATTGTGGAGTAAATGAAGTAGGTGCAGTACATTCTTGGCAAACTTTGAATTTTTAAAAATTATCAAGTGTGATTCTTAAATCTTATAGTATACATCCAGATTCAGTTTCTTAATAAATGTTTCAGATTTGCCTCAAATTATGAAAACATCAATATGTATTTACCCTGCTATCTTTAAATCTCAATATTTGCCTCTATGTTATATGTCAAATAAAAGTTCACTAGTATTTTTAATATTAGTATGGAAATGGATCACTTAGAAATTAAGTTGCTGTGAGACAAGTTTGGGCTTGGGAGATAAATTAGTGTCTGTGAAAGAAGTGACTTAAAAACATCGTCACAGGGACTTCCCTGGCAGTCCGGTGGTTAGGACTCCATGCTCCCAGTGCAGGGGGCATGGGTTCAATCCCTGGTCGGGGAACTAAGATCCTGCATGCCACACGGAGCAACCAAAACAAAAAAACAAAAAACAAAAGAACAAACAAAACAAAACAAAAACACCATGACATACTTGTTTTCTGCTTTAATTTTTCCACATCACTGATGTTAATTTCTAAATAAATGAGTCTTGAAACAGATTGTCAAAAAGTTAAATTCTCTTTATGCACACATAATTACTTTTATTTGTTGACATTAACAGAAAGTATTAAATGAGATGAGACTGCAAGAAATGACATAGAGCTTGAATAGAGAGCCTTAATGTCGGGGGTGGGGGATGGGGGAGGGCAGAACACATAACAGCAAAGAGTGAGCAGGTGTATCAGGATGCAATAAAAGCTTTCATTACCTCCCAAATGAATGTGGACAGCACTAGAAAATATGACACCTGGAACATAAGTATTCAGAATAAAACCATGGAATTAATATATAGGCATATTACTATGGAGTTCAAGTTCTGAATTCTGGAAGAAAAGTAAGAGAAGGAAGGAAGTGCAGTTGAAATGTAGGTCCCAGTGGAATAAGTCAGCTGCATAAATAAAACAGCACGTGATGCAACCACGCCTTGGTGGATGATGCTTTGTAACAGATCTGTCTCTCCCCAAGTGTCTGGGAAGAGTATGAGTACTAATATTTGGAATAAATGAAGGATAAATTTGGCTTTTAAAAGCTTACAGTAAAGCAGTACCTTGTGCACATTTTCACTAAAGACTGGAGCAAACTTTAGACGCCGAACAGTTGCTTGATGTGCACTCTGTTATTTCATTTAAGCCTTGTGACAACAACAGCAACGACAGAAACACAATTATTAGGTATTTGGTATTGGCTCAGAATCCAGACAGAATGACTCCTGTCTGCAGTCACAAGCACTTTAGAAGTCTTCAGCCAATCTTCATTTGTGTTTAAGAAATCTGATAGTTTTATTAGGGGCAGAATGATTTGGATGCCCAGAAATCTTATATAGGTTTTTCTTTGAGTCTATCAGTGTGTCTCAAATTGTCATGTACAGAGGAATTATTATACAGAGGTATGTGTACAAAATCCACGTGCATTCTCTTTGATAGAATGATTTTAAGAAGTTTGCTAAGATGATTCCAGTTCCTTATTCTGCTCTTAAAGGTAGCTCATACTTATAGTAAAGTTAATTTAATGATTTTTTGCAGTGAAAATTTGCCTTTAGTCATATATTTATATAAACACAACATATGCATATGTATACTGTATACATATTATGTTTAAATATACTTATCTATATTGTGTGTGTACATATATATATATGTTTATATATAGTGGATGGATTGATACATAGAGCAACTCTATTCCAAAACAACCGTATGTCCTTATGTTTTTCTGAATTGTTCAGAGGTTAAGAATTTGTAAGAGTAAAGGAATTCTCCTATGTAACCAGAATACTAAACTAGAATCAATTTTCCAGTTGTCTTTTGTAGCTTTATCTTTTGGGTTTTTTTGTTTTAATTCAGGATTCAGTCTAAGCTTGTGCATTGATTTGATGGTTGTGGCTCTTTATGCTTTTTTTAAGTTTGAAGAGTATCCACACCACTTTCTTACCTTCTGTTCTTGTTTTATTTTTCACCTCGTTGACCTCGCTGAAGATTCCAGGATAGCTGTCTTGTAGAATGTTCCACCTACTGTGTTTGTTTGATTGTTTCCTTATGGCTGAATTCAGGCTCAACATTTTTGGCAAGGGGACATCATAATGGATATTATATACTGTGACTGTATCACATTAAAAGGCACAGAATGTCGGCTTGTTCTAGTATTGGTAATGCTGTTTGATTACTTGATACAGGTGGAGACTACCAGATCTCTCTACTATAAAGGTATGTTATTCCCAGTGAAATTATTAAATAATCTGAGGGATAATATTTTGAGACTATGAATATCCTATTCCCCGACAATGTGTTAATAATTTTAAGCATGCAGTAAAGATCCTTGCCTGAATGAGTTACTCCAACAGGAGATTACAAACTGTTGGTTTATCTAATTTGATTATTTTTTCTACATTTCTTAATCTAACATTTGTTTCCTGTAGAGGAGAATTTCTACCCTCTCTCTCTTTTTTGCAATATTACTACAGAGTCATGGAACTTCTTAATTTTTCCAACATAAGTTCTGGCATTACAGTCATTATTAAATTTTTATGTTCACCCAGTCTGGCCAATGGGACCCCTCATGACAGCCTACACAATTTTTTTTTTTTATGATATGGTTTTTTGTGCCTTCTCTTAAGAAATCCTTGCCTACAAAAAGTTTTTGAAAATACTCTCCTGCAAATTCGTATAACAGCTTTATATTTTTAGTTTTTTGTTTAGGCCTATGATCCATCTTGAATTATTTTTTGCATGGTGTGAGTTAGGGTTTTAGGTTCATTTTTTTTTTTTTTTTTTCAATTTTGATATCTGGTTGTCCCAGCATCATACTTACTTTTCCTGTTGGATTGCTTTAACATCTTTGTCAAAAGTAAAATCATATAAGTGCGGGTCTATTTCTAGACTCTTCCTTATGTTCCATCGATCTATTTGTTGATCCTTGTGCTAGTGCCACCCTGCCTTCATTACTGAAGTGTTATAGAAAGTCTTTAAGTAGTGTGCCTTCCAGTTTTGTTCTTTTTTCAAGATTGCTTTGGCTATTCTCATTTCTTTGCATTTCTGTATACATTTTAGAATTAGCTTGTCAGTTTCTACCAAAAAAAGCTTGATGAGATTATAATTGGGATCGAGTTGAATCTATAGATCAATTTGGAGAGAATTGTAATCTTAGCAATATGAATTCTTCTAATCCGTAAACATGGTCAGCTCCCTGTTTATTTTCATCTTCTTTGATTTCTCAGCAGTATTTTGTAGTTTTCAGTGTTGGAACCTTGTATATAAACTTATATTGCTTAGTGTTTTATATTTTTGATGTTATTTTAAATGCACTCCACCACCTCCTCACTTCTAACTACTCCCAACTGCTCAGAATGGAGGGATTGGTAAATAGGTGAATCACAACATCCTGAATAAGCTATTTTTTTGTTTTGTTTTGATTGATGTTTTTTGTTTTGTTTTATTTTGTTTTTATCTAAAGTAGATCAAAAATAACCTTGAGGCAGCATGGTAGATGTCTGTGTACACTGTCCTCTGATAGGGGCAGAGAGGTACAGAAGAATGGGAGGAAGCAAAAGCTTCCCTGAAAAAGTGACCTTTGAGTTAAGAGTTATTA
Organism: Hippopotamus amphibius kiboko; assembly: GCF_030028045.1. Classification (NCBI taxonomy): domain Eukaryota; kingdom Metazoa; phylum Chordata; class Mammalia; order Artiodactyla; family Hippopotamidae; genus Hippopotamus; species Hippopotamus amphibius. The sequence continues at coordinate 83,540,081 of NC_080189.1, read as the reverse complement.
GGATGAGTAAGAGTCACAGAGATAAGGAGAGTAGCACTCAGGGAGGGAGAAAAATACAAGCTGAGGTTGGTGAGAATGTCATTCCTTTAGGGAACTGCTTGTGATTTGTGGTATGGTGAAGTGGTTCTGGAGAGGTAGGCAGAAGTAGGCCACGTGTCAGGTTAGGCAAGGTTAAGGAGTTTGAGCTCTATCTGAAGGTTCCAGGAAACTATTTAACAAATGATCTCATAAAAAATTACAGGTGTTGGGTGAGAATTACATTAGTTTATCAATAGGTTTATTTTTCTAGTGAGCCTTGACTTGCTTTACCCATTTTTCTAGTTGAATTTAACGTTTTCATTATCTGTGTTTCAATACTCTTGCTTTGCTTCTAATGTTTTTGAAAAGAGAAACTTGATTTTTATGTGTTCAGTTTGGTGTCCATTGTAGATTGTCTTAGAAAGAATTCCTCATCCTAAAATCATGTTATTTACCACAATTTCTTCTACTACACAAAGTAAGCAAATGATTTTACTTTGTTAGCTTTCTAAGAAAATCTTCAGTATATTTTGATGTGTACATTTCTTTCTCCATGTACTTGAATGATTTGTTAATTGTTTTATTCTTTTGCAACTGAATCTTGATTGTATCTTTTATCATCTGTGGATATTTTTAGGTTTACACAAGTTTTTTCTTGCAGAAAAGCTTAAGGAAGTTGAGGCCACATGGTGGCTTATCAGTGATGTTTTACTTGACCATCAGTGTTTTAATTATTTTTTAAATTGAACTAATGCTTAATATTTGGGAAATTTCCTATTATAGTTCACGTTTCTGGCTTCTACTGAACAATGTGACCTCTGTGTCCACACATTCGGCCCTGGAAGATTGGGCACACATCCCTTACCTGTTTGCCAGTTGTTCCTTGACACTGAGTGTCAGTTGCCCATCTTCCTTCTGCTTACTCTGGTGTTTTTCACAGTATCACCTGTGCTTCCCTATGTCTCTTTCAAAGCCTGGAGGATAAGAGACTTGAAAGAGCCACATTTTTAAGAAAAGTGGAAGATAGTGAATATCTATGTGGAAACGAAGTGTCCCCCTTCCTCCCCCCACTCCCCATTTTGAAACCAGTCAAAACACACATAATTTCAAAGCTTTTCGGTCCAAATAAGTTTTAAGTTGTGTTCATGCATGCTTTTGAAATGCAGTGAAACATTTTAATGGGTAAACAGAAATATTTGCCTTCCGATTAGGTTTAGTTTTTTTTTTAATGAGTTTTGACTTATTTTTGTGATGTTTCAGGAATATATTCTAATATGTGGGTCCTACTTGTGAGAGCTATTGTGAGGCTTAAACGACATAATGCATGTTAAATTCTCAGCACTGAGCCTGACTCAGTCTCAGTGTAAGGAAGTTATTGATTTTGTTATTATGTTAATATAAGGCTTACACTGTTACACAGCATAAGAGTATGTTAGTAGGTGGGGTAGGTTTATACTGGTGTTCTTTTGTTCTCCTGTGTTCTTGGTCAGATAATATTAGGACTATGATAGCTTTATTTAATGATAAGATAGATAGCTTTTCTTTCTTTTTAACGTTCTGGAACAGTTTATAGAATTTTGTTTATCTTTTATTTCAAATTTTGAAATACCTTTCATACTCCCTGACTCTAGTGCCTTTGCTAGGTAACTCTGTCAGCTTTTTCACTTTTCTTTTTGGGATGGTTCATTCTATTCAGGCCATTTGTGTCTTCTTGATGTAATATATATATTTCCAGAGTATTGACTTTCTTTATGATTTTCAAATGTGGTTAGTGTAAAGTATCACTTTCACTTTGAAAACTAAGCTCTCCTATTATGGGATTTGTATTCCTTTCTTAATCTCCCCTCCCCAACCTAGGTTTACCTATATTCCCTTTTAAAAGACTACTTTGGGGGTTATTTATATATTTGAAATTTGTGGAAATGTTCGTTCATGTACCAAAGTAGAGGGTTTAATATAATGAATAACATTGTTTTCACCCCTCAGATTGGAACAATTATCATCATTCTTCTTTTGGATTTATTAATTGTACCCATTGTTTTTCTTTTTTCTTTTTTATATTTTTCTGATAGGATAGAGTTTTTATAACTTTATTATTTAAATGCCTAATTCTTTAATTTTATTCTTTACTGAAAAAGTAATTAGAGCACTTCAAGGAAGTGAATTTAATAATAAGCTTAACTTTGACAGCTTTCCACTGTCATTATTTGCTAAATTGTTTTAATTTTAACATATTTTTATCTCAGTAGTTATTTTAGAAAATACTACTATGTTATGAATTTCTATTTTATACATTATTTGTTCTGTATTTAGCTCCTAATTGCAAGGCTTACTGAATTAGATATTTTTTAGTAGCTAGTTTTATGATCAATTTTGTGAACATGGCATATCATATCCTCAAAACAACATATAGTCTATGGTTGAAAAAATAATTATCTATCTTTAAAAAAACATATGGTACTCAAATAATCTGTATCCATATTTGTATCTTTAAAATACTAAATAGATTAAAAAAAGTAAACTTCAAAACTTCCCATTGTGATTATAATTGATCACTGAGTAGGCTTTTGCATTTTCTTAGTTTTTAAAGATGCGTTTTGTATTTCTGTTCTTTCTGGCAAGGAATACATGGATACTAATTGGTAAATCTTAAACCTGATTTCAAAATGTATTACACTTCTCAATTTTAAAACTATCAAATATTAGCTACGCTTGCTTTGTAAAGAGTATATGTGTAAGAATCATCAGAACTTCATGCATCTTGAGTGCTTGAAGTTTTTGTGTACTTATTAAAAACCTTTAGCTGAACTAAAGGTTCAGCCCTCTTTCTTGTTGACGAAGAAACCTGATTTGTCAGCTTCTGTGTCCGGAGGCCAGTGGAGAATGGCTTTTCCTCACATGGGTAAACTCACGTCTCAGAATCTGCAGTGGATATTATAACTGCCATGTAGACTGAGTGTTTATTTCAAGCTAACCATCTATTGTTTCCCTATCACATTTTAATAGGAAGCACAGGATTGTGAAAGGTCGTGGGAGGAATGTCGGGAATTATTAAATTGTTCAGTGACAGAAGACACTGATGATACCCTGATGCCTTCGTCAGAATCATAGGCATAATCTGGCCAGTGGATTGGAGATAGTTAAAATCCAACAGACAAGGTGTCTTCATTTGAAGAGTGCAAGGCTGGGCACAGGTGCCATTTGCTTGTGACACTCCTTTTCCTGTATTTTCAGGACTGTCCCACCCCCTTTTTGGGCACATTCCCTCTTCACCTTTTTAGATCCAAACATATGTCCTGTCATCTTGTTCTTATATCTAGGCCTACGAGCCGTTTTGCTTCTTTAAGGGCAGAGCACATCTACTCTGATTTGTTATGTGCTGATTTTATGGTTTAACTTTCAGAGGGCAGTATTATTGTAATTGTTTCAAAATTCTGTCCCCATTATAGTCCTGATGATATGGGCAAATCTATAAAAAGCATCGCAGAGTTTCATACATGCACATAGATCTTTTTTTCTTTTTCTTTTTTTAAATATTTCACTCATTTTCAGTTGGAAAATCAATAGGAATCTGCTTGGAAATTTTGATTCCTTGATTCAAGAAAGAGTTTTTTTCTTTAAAGTAATGCCAAACAATTGGTTGGGTGATTTTATTTAGATGCTTTAAAAATGTTTTACTTCTTAATTTCAAATAACTTTATTTTCCTGGTTTCTTTATCCAGTAATTTCCTATTGCTGCAACTAGTAATTTGGACGTGATGTGTAGGTGTTTTAAAGTTCAACCCAATAGTCTAGATTTTAGAAATGCTTTTCTAGACATTGCATTTAACTTGGAGTATACAAAACATGAAGTAAGCCAGGGCTGCTTTGAAATGTGAACAAGATGGTGGCGGACATTTGCCAAAGACAGGTTTGTTTGATCTTGATTTAATTAAACTTCCTGTAGGGCTTCATTATGATAGTCCTCCAGCCCAGGAAGCTGGAATGTTACACAAAGGCGTCAATGCCCTAACCTTGGCCACTGCGAGGCTTGCTAAAGCCACCTTGATCAGAGTTCTACCAGGTGTTTACCTTCCAAGGTAAAATGGACATACCTGCAGCATCAGTACCATGAAGAAGTACAGGACGATGAATCATACTTTTTTTGTTACTTAGAACATCTTTACTATAAACCAACTTTGGGATGTATTAAAAATATAAGCAACTTATTTAGGAAGACACTAAATAGAAGTTTTTAGTTTAGGAAAGTTTGAATAGTTGGTTGAACCTGACATGTAGGATTCCCAGGTCTTCTTAGGCATGCAGAATTTCCTCATCTGCTGCTGGTACCTTTAGAACAGGAAGCTTGTCTTATTATGTTTTTCTGATCCTCTGGATTAGCTTCCTTCCCACGGCTCTCTCTTCTCTCTGCCTGTTTACTTCGAAAGCATCTGTGTTTTTTTGTTATCATGCCTCTTTCTCATACTGGCAAAGTACGTTTATAAATGTTAGGTTACTCCCTTAGGATTCCTGTTCCCCACTTCTAGCTGTTTCATTTTGGAAACTGTGGGCTCTAAACAGGGCTTTTAAAAGCCAGCATAAACCAAGTTTCATAACATGTGGTGGGCCTGCAAGAGGAGAGCCCGCTCGAGGTGCTTCCTGCCCCCAGAGAAACCCAGTCCCGGGGCAGAGTAGGCACAGCTGAGGCAGCTCGTGTCTCTGGGGACAGATCCAATGACTGCGCCCCAGGGGCCGTCTGACCACCTTCTGATGTCCCTCCTGTTTCCTTCCAGGAATCTGATGGAGAGGAAAGATGTGGAAGACCCGAGTCTTAATCCTAAGATTTATCTTGAAATCTCTCTCAGATGGGAGCACCCTTATCCTCCATGTAGGCCTCAGCTACTACTGTTTTGGTTTTTTCATCTGTAAGCAAACACTTACTTTATAGGCAAGAATAATTTCGGTAACAAAGATGAAGAAAGCTTTGAAGCAGTGGGATGCGACGCAATCGTCAGGTTCAGGACCCTCTTTGCCTGTCAGACGAGGGGGACTAGATCACAGTGGCAGACTCAGATGCCTCCGGGTGAGGTTGAGGCTGAGGCCAAGTGGAGAGTGTGGACTCCATCTAAAGAGCTCAGCAGCTTCTTGGCTTTCTTCTCATGCTAAGGGAATGTGGGCCTGGCCATTCTGTGTCTTTTAACTTTTCCAGAGAAGCCAGACATCTGGAATTTTAGATGAAATATCATTATTTAAAATGTTAGCAGTTAGTTCAAAATCTTTAGAAACATTGTACAAGACCAAGAAAAACACGTCTGTAAGCCAAATCTGCTCCCCAGACCTTTGGATAAGATGATGACTAAGGTCTTGCTGAATTAAATACGTTTAGTGTCTGTTATTCTCACATTCTCCCTCTGGGAGAACTCTCAGTGTCTTGCTGTGGCCGGAAGTATTAATGATACAGAGAAGAAGGCTCGGTGCCTGGGTTGGGAGACTGGGTTTGGCTGCCCCCGTAGGTGCCCAGAGGCCCTCTCCGCTTCTCCCAGGAAAGACTGTGGGACCTCTAGAAAATGCTCGCAGGGGTAGCTGCCGCACAGTAGCAGCTGCTGTTTGCCATCTGGGTAGTCTCAATGCTGTGCCGAAGCAGATGGAGCTGCAGTTTTGGCTCAGCTTTGCAACCAGCCTGGGGGCCAATGCCGTAGTAGCATCTCAGAGATGTAAGCTGTTCTGTCTGGAAGCAAAAGGATCTCGGGTTTTTGTTTTTCTTTTTTCCATGTGTGAAGGGTATTATCATTTAGGAAGCTACTGGTATCGATGGGGTAGAATTTTTCTCCACTTCTAGTAGTGTGGGATTAAGGGAAGAGAATAGGGCGGAGAGCCGTGTGTTTGGGCTATGAGTACCTCTGAAGTGGCCCTCAGGTAAGCCAACAAGACCACTTGTGCCTGAGCTGTGCTGGGCCACAAGAGCCCCCTGTGGAAAAACAAAAATGGATTACAAGTTTTTGCTAATTGCAGAATCAGAGCATGCATTAGAAACATTAATATTCATCCATCAGCCTATTTTTTGCTAATTATAGCACAGTAACTAAATCTTACCTGGCTCCCCTTTGAGAAGCTGATGGAAGCAGCAGTCCCCCTTTCTAGAAAAATACAGATAGGAAAGGAGATATTTTAGGCTTTGTGAACCATATAGTCTCTGTTGTGACTTTTCACCTCTGCCCTCTTCATGTGAAAGTGTCCATAGCAATGGATACCAACAGGGATGGGTGTGGTGTATTCTGACACAACTCCATATTCAGAAGTAAGTAGTCTGCAATATTTGGCCTACAGTTTGTTGACTCCTAGTTGAGAACATTGGCAGCTGTGGTAGATTGGAATACTCATCAGCAGATATTCACTTACCTTCTCCTCTTTGGATGGAGCACACATCTCAGCTGCACGCCCTTTGGGTTTGGCCTTGAGATAGACCTTGCCCGACAGGATGAGAGCAGACGTGATGTGTACAGAGGTTACAGTGTGTTCACACGGTCGAGCTTGTCTCCTGTGTTCTTGCCATTTGCCATGAAGAGAACATGCCCCAGGTAGCCCTGGGCCAAGGGGGGAGACAGACAGGGAGCAGACCTAGACCCAGCACAGTTTGAAGCCAGACTCTGCTACCTACCTCCTAAAGCAGCGTTGCCAGCTGGGCCTCGGCTACACCAGATGAATGGCAGGCAACCTGTGAGTTTGAGATTAAATGTAGATTGTTTTAAGCCATTGAGTTTGGGGATAGTTTTTAAACACAGCATGATTGTAGAAATAGCTGGCCAATGCAGAGGGGGATAGTTATCCATCCAGATAAAACAATTAAGATATGAATCTCTTTTTCAAAAACCAAAACAACAAAAGAGGATTCTCCTGTCCTTACATAAATTCCAGTAAAAGTTAAGGGGATGTTTTTCTTTATTTTACAATTCTCCACCCCACTGCTCATCACCTCCCTCCCTCCCTCCCTCCCTATGCGTCTTCCATAGTTGGAATAAACCCTACATTGTAGATTCAGGTCCTGTATGTACAGATAATCAGTACTTAACACTCTCTTTAGAGAGACATAGCTTTCCTCAAGCCAACCCCAGAGAGGACTCAGTATAAGAACTGGATATTTAATACTTTCAGTATTATATCAGGGAAAACATCCAAGCTCTTCTTCAGAAACAAACAGTGTGGTCTCCTCAATTCAGAGATTTTTAAGAGCCTACTCTGCATTAGTGTCAGCTAGATGCTAGACAGGATTCATCCAGTCAATATCTGCTTTGTTCCTGCTGCATGCTGTTTACTGAGGTAGTCCCTGGGGACACAGGAATGTGCAAATCAAATTCAAGACCTTCAAAGAGCACTCCAGCTAGCAGGAGGGCAGGCTAGTAAATGGATAATTAAGGTACAGTGTGGTAAGCAGTGCCATAAGTGGTATATCCACAATCCTAGGGGAGCTTGAAGGAGATGCACTTGGCCTTGCATGGGGATTGGAACATGAAGAGTATTTCAGGCAAGTCTTCCTAAAGGAATTGACCCTTGAACTGAATCTTTCTGAATGACATGGTTAGGATGAAATCCGATTGTTGTAGAGTAGAGACTGTAGAAGTAGCTTCCTCTTTACACATTAAAAGGATGCTCTCCCTCCCTTTTAAAATTTCCCTCTGTCCCAGACAGATCAGTCTGATTAGAGTCAAGCTGCTCAGAGCAACCTGTGCAGTGCGTAACTTTATCATTGAAGCAATTGCAAGTAGTATCTATACATTCTAGCTAATTAGCATTTGTATATACACACGTCTGAAAAATAATGTAATGATTCTCCTTTCCCAAGTCAAGTGTACAGCACTGTATGATGTCAGTTTTTAGTTGGAAATAGCCTGAGATTTCTGGGGTTGGTGCTTTGCTTTGTTGTCCTTTTTTATTCATGAGGGGTGGGCTCAGGAAAGGAGGAACTCCTGAGACTAAGAAAATGATCTAATCACCTTGCAGATGATTTTCTTCCTAAAACGGTCCGCAGTTTGAATTGTGAGTTTGTTGGATTTTCTGTACAGTCTAGTGGATTTAAATCATCGGTACTACAATAAATTCTCAAAAAGCAAGTACAGCCATGTTAGCACTACTCAGGCCAAGAAAGAGGACTTGATCAAGCTTGCTTCTTCTATTCTATTTCTCTTGCTCAAAGGTAATCACTGACCCAGCCGCTAATGACATAGATCAGTTTTTGCCTTGAAGGTCTACAGTTAAGTTCCTATAGATTTCCAGAAGTAGGGTTACTAGATCAAGAAGTATGATTAAAGTATCATAGTTCAGGGGCTTCCTAGGTGGCGCAGTGGTTAAGAATCCACCTGCCAATGCAGGGGACACGGGTTCGAGCCCTGGTCCAGGAAGATTCCTACATGCCGTGGAGCAACTAAGCCTGTGCGCCACAACTATTGAGCCTGCGCTTTAGAGCCCGTGAGCCACAACTGCTGAGCCCATGTGCTGCAACTACTGAAGCCCATGCACCTGGAGCCCATGCTCCGCAACAAGAGAAGCCATGGCAATGAGGAGCCCGCACACCACAACGAAGAGTAGCCCCCACTCACAGCAACTAAGGAAAGCCCGCGCACAGCAAAAAAGACCCAACACAACTAATAAAATAAATAAATAAATTTATTAAAAAAAAAAGTATCATAGTTCAAACTACATAACCCAATTGCTTTCAAAAATGTTATGTCATTAAATCACCACATTGTATGAAAATGTGGAAAGGACTTTTGTTCCTGAGGAGAAACTTTGTGTGTGAGGAGGGAGAGAAATGGTCAGGTGTAAAGACATAGAGTTCTGGACTGTATCACTTTAGGGAGATTCCTTCAATGTTTTGAAATTGTATTTTGCCCACCTGGAAAAGGTTCTTCTTTCTCTGGACATTGCCAGTCGCTGTGGCAGAAAGGAGAGCAATGTGCTAGTTCTTAAGATCTAGACGCAGGTGACACACGTTACATTGGTACGTGAGTTCAGTAGAGCCAGAGGTATATAATCCTCCTACAGGGGGAGGTAGTATAAGAAGGGAAACTAGAATATTTGGTAAATATCATCCATCATCCTCTCTTTTGATGACTTTGCCTCATCCATGAGGAGATCAGATCATTCAGATTATCAGTCTTTTACTTTTATTATAGAAGCACATGCTGGCCTTGCAGGGAAGGGGTCCTGCATCTCCAGATAGGACTATGATTGTTGCAATTATCAGTGGGGTGTTTGCATAGTGCCGAACTTTTTGGGATCTGCATACTTTTTTTCTAAGAAGAGGCCCAGAAACATGCTTATTCATTAAGAGGTAATGGAAATGCTAAATTTGGTTTATTAGATACCTGTGGTGGAAAGCAATTCCTCTTTAGATTTTTTTTTTATAGCTGGTTTACATGTTCTGGTTACATGCTGTCTGGGAAGCTATTCAGTAAATGTTCTCCTGGTCCACGGGTAATGACACTGACATAATTGTGGAGGTTTTCTCCCTGGCACAGCAGGGAGCTGGCGTGGCTGGCTCACCCAGAGGCTTGCTCCAGGTTCTAGGCACACCTTTTTGTTGTGATTAACAGCCTGTCTTTACCCTTTGCTGCTTACTGTAAATTTGCATTCTTCTTTACTGACAGTCTTTTCCATAGCAGTTTTTTTTTTTTTGCTAGTATTGATGAATAACATCAAGCATTGCTTCTCATTTCGCTTTCTCTCTGTGTCTTCATCAAGACAGAAATGTCTTCAGTTAAGACACCGTGATGCTCAGCGAGATGGACAGTTGCACGGGGAAGGGGTAGCATTGTGATATTAGGTGGGCTCTGGTTTAACGTGGTGTCTCTCTTTCGTTCCCAAAAGATCTCTTCCCTCTAGGGATGGTGAAGTTGGAGAGAGGCTCCTTTAACCCTCCTGCAGGATGAATCCCCTGCCTGAAGACATGGAGAACACTCTCACGGGGAGTCAAAGCTCTCACGCTTCCCTGCGCGACGTCCATTCCATCAACCCCACGCAACTCATGGCCAGGATTGAGTCCTATGAAGGAAGAGAAAAGAAAGGCATATCTGATGTCAGGAGGACTTTCTGTTTGTTTGTCACCTTTGACCTCTTATTTGTAACATTACTGTGGATAATAGAGTTAAATGTAAGTGGCTTTTTTTTTCATGATATTATACGAATTGTCTCTAGAGACAAAAACAGTTTTCTTATTTTTCTCATTATTTCTGTCTCATTTTCTTGAATTCCATCTTTTTTTCAAATGAGGCACCGTTGGTCTTCTTCAGCTGATTTGGACCTTTCTTGTTTTTTTACTGTAATTATTTAAAACGAACCTGGTTAGTTTAAGATTCACTTTGTCTGAAATTAAGAAAGTTGAATTCATGAGGTTTTGCTCTATAACAGGAGTTGGCAAATTGCAGTCTGAGAGTCAAATTCAGGTGGCCTGGTTTTATAAATAAAGTTTTATTGGAACACAGCCCTGCCTATCTGTTTACATATTGTCTGTGGCTGGCTTTTGTGCTGAGTGGTTAAATTGCGTAGTTTTGACAGAGTCCATCTGGCCTACAAAGGCAAAGTTTTTTATTTCCTGGCCCTTTTAAGAAAAAAACTGCTATCATTGCTTTAAAGAATACAGCATGCTTCTGGAATGTATTTTAAATGTTGCATTTACTTTCTAGTTCCCACGTTTAAGATTTTGCATGTACTTATTTTTTACTTTTTTTGCAAAGGGATTATTTATTCATATTTTATTAAAAAAAAATCCTAGAGGCACTTGGAGCTTTGTCTCTATTTCGTCATGTTTGTGCGGTTATATTGCCAAGTAATTGTGTAAACCACTAGGATCGAATAGAAACATAATGCAAGCCTCACATGTAAGTTTAAGTTCTCTAGTTGCTTCATTTAACAAAAATAAAAATAAGCAGGTGAAATTCATTTTAATAATACATTTTATGTAACCCAGTACATCTGTTTTCTCCAAAGCCTCGGCTTTGACTGTTTACATTCTTTACCAGCAAATAGGTGAACTCTTCCAGAATGATTCAGAAAATTGTCTCTTTCCTTCACTTCCAGCAGTTCATTTATTTCCAAGAAATATTTGCTAAGGCCTGGGTAGCAGTAGTTATTAGTAGTTTATTATTAAGAGGTTATTCTTTGCTAGGCACAGTGCTAGGTGCTTTATAAGAAGTTTATTAAAATAGAGAAAATATGAAAGGATGCTGAGATTCCTGTTGGAAAATGATTTTAAATTTTGCCCCAAAATAGAAAGAGTCAATGTCTTAATCTAAACTCTGATTAATAGTCTGATTTATAGCAGCAATTTTAGTTCTGGATTCTAGACTTAATAATTAGCATGGATTCTAGACTTAATAATTAGCATGAATCCAATAATAGATTCATTTAACTTCATCATGAATTCTAATAGAGGAATAAAACTCTTCATGAAAGCAGGTATATACTTATATTAGAAAATTTTAAAAATTTTAAAAAAAGATTTGTCCAGAATCAAGGTCACATGCAACATGAATCTACTGTTAAGTTTCTATTCACAGATTTTCCTTCTGTTAATCTAGCACTGTGGGTATGCCTTATTTTTGTTTCAAACAGAAAAGCCAGTGATACAACAATAGTAATGTAAAGTGTCTCTTGTAACCATGTGTTCCATGTGTACACATTAAGGGATATATTGAATTGATATATTTTAAAGGAGTAATATGTTTTCAAAACCAGCAGCTGGGGCATGAGAGATGAAAAAGAAGTACATCTCTTAACGGGAAAGCTTAGCAGCAGTTTTAAGGAAGTGCACTTAAAATTATTGCAGTGACAGCTCAAAATCGAGGCATTCATTGGTTTGCCACTAATATGACCACTGAGTGCGTTTAAGTAAGAAAAGCCATGGGATGGGACCATGGTGGGTCACGGGATTACACTTCTCACTTCCCTCCTTTCTTCCTGCTTCAAAGAAATTGAAATGAAAATGAAGTAAGTGGGATGCACCCTGTTTCGTTCATCATATATGCAAGTTCTTATAAATGAAAAATCACCAGGCCTAGCAATTAAGAAATGTGTTTCTATTCTCACTTTTCCACTGACTACCAGTTTTCCCGTTTGTAAAAAGAGCATATGATCTTTTAGATAGTATGTCATGACCTTCTTAGCTAGGCTATTTAAAAAAAAAAATAATTTTCTAGTTCTGTTTGTTTTGAATTGTCAGTCCTGACCCAGGTTTTTCATTACATACTGTACCATCCCTTTTCTTTTGTTGTCTGTCTCTGTAAATCTCTAATCACTCGGATCCATTGTTATTTTTACATTCTACGCATGTACTGGGTGCCAAGACATAGGCTTCTGATTCCGGCGTTGCAAGCTCCACAAAAAGCTGCACAAGATTTAAAGTTCAGCTGAGAAGGCATAACAGATGTCTTATATTGTCTCCTACTGTTGATCTTTAAAAGAGGAAAGAAACAGCATAAAGGGAGCTTAGACCTTCAAAAGAGTATGGGGACCCAGCTGTTCTAAGCAATCATAACAATAACCAAAATATTTTGCCTTCATATATGACTTCCAACTTAGCCACTTTTCCACCTGGCTCCAGGGAGCTGCCTGGCACCAACCCAGCCTCGAGTGCAGGGCTTGGGTGAGCTGGAGCAGCCTGAGAGCACCTTGGTTCATTTTCCTGCTGGAAGATCTTGGGCCAGCTGATTTCTTTGGAGCCAGTTGAAGGAATGGTTCTGGTTCTCTTTAGGGCCTCCTGTTATACCGTTGAGTAGCCTGATTTCCCAAATTGGATCTGGAATTCACCATCAGTTTGATTTGCCTGTAGACGTGTTTTTTTTTTTTTTTGGCCACGCTGTGTGGCATGCAGGATCTTAGTTCCCCGACCAGGGATCGAATCTGTGCCCCCTGCAGTGGGAGTGTGGAGTCCTAACCACTGGACCTCTGGGGAATTCCCATCTATTTCCTCTCCAAAGTCTTTTCCCCTAGGCTTTTTAGACTGAGAAGGACAGGGGTCAAAGTGGCAGGAGAAGGGAAGTTGTTTTTCTTTTTCAGCTTTTGACATTTTGGTTCAGATTATGGTTCAAGAAAGGCCTTTATCAATGCTTTATTCCCTGCTTTATTTTCTAACTGGTGTAACAGAAAGTGTCAGAATGCTTCTAATTTGCCCCGGAGCTGTCACGACCCGCTCTGTGGCCTTAGGCAAGCCATCTAAGTTCTCTGGGCCTTGATTTCTCAATCAGTTAACTGAGCCAATACCTGTCCTGCCTTCCTTGTGAATTCTTGTTAGGATCAAATGAACAGATATATACCACAGCCCCTTGGCAGTTATGAAGCTCTCTATAACTATAGATTATGTTATTTACTATTAGCTAAAATAAATTTTACCCAGAAAGAGAAAAAACAAGTTGGTTATTAATCTCTCACTATTGTTATACTTATGTTTCAGGTATTTATTATCCTACTGATTCTGAATCTGATTTTATTACCCCACTGTCACTATGTTCTATAAACTGTCATGACCAATGATAACAGAAATTCACTGGGAGAGTTCAGTGGGTTGGAATTATTTGAGGAGTGAGTGGAGGAGGTGGAGTATATTGAGTGTGAAAGGACAGATGGAATCGGGGATTGAAGGGTGATCTAGGATTGGATTGTGAGACCAGTAGGGAGAGGGTTTGGAAATGGAGGTGAACAGAAGCACTGAGGCAAGAGTATGTGCTTGTGTGTGTGTGTGTGTGTGTGTGTGTATATGTGTGTTTTGGAGGGGACAAGGGCAGATGCAGGGAAAATATTAGCCTGGCTAGAAATAAGATGCCTATAGGAAATGAAATTGCCTAGGTAAGCTGGTTCTAAACAATTGAAATTCTTAAAAAGCTACATAGAAGTGTTGGACTTACTGCAGTAGTAAGCTGAGATCAGTTCTAGAGCAGATTGGAAAACACGGTTTTGAGATCTTCCAGAGGTTAATGCCTCACATTCTGCATTGCATCACGACCTACCTGCTATGCCGACTTGGATGCTTAACTTGATGTGCTCCCCGTTGACACATACACACACCCACTTCTGCTTTCCTTCCCTTGATGTCTTTATCAGTAAATAGTACCCAGGTGCTCAGGCCAAAGGGGAAGATTCATCCTCGATTGATTTGCTTGTTTGTTTTGTATTTTCATGCCCCCATCCAGTCTAAAAGTAAGGCCTGTCAAATCTGCCTGCAAAATATATTCACAATGTGATCCCTTCTCTCAATCTCTACTGTTACCACCCTCGACCAAGCCAACGTTATCACTCATCCAAACTGTCTGTGCCTGACCAGTATGCCTGCTTCCACACGTGCCCTCCCACAATCCATTCTCCTGATAGAAGCCAGAGTGACTATTAAAAGTGAAAACATAAATCAGATGTTACTTTGTGTTTAGAACCCTTCATGGACTTACCGGAGCACTTAGCATAAAATTGAAATGCTGAAACTTAGCTTGCAAAGCCCCCTGGAAGCCAGCCCACACTCTGTTCCTGGTCCACTCAGATCAGCCAGACTTCTGTTCTCAGAATGGAATAATCTCTCATCTGTCTTAGACCTTAATACTAGTTCCTTCTACATGAAATTGTCAGTTTCCTTTATCTGATGTAATTTCGACTTACAATGCTGGTATCAGTCAGTTTGAATGTCACCAAGAGAAGACTTCCATGACCACCCAACCCAAAGGAGTCAGCCATTATTCCATCACACAGTCCTGCTTCTGTCCTCTGTGTAGCACTGATTTTCATATGTCATCTGTCTGCACTTGCTAGAATGTAAGCTCCATAAAGACAGAGCTATTGTTTTGTTTACTGGAGTATTTCCTGTGTTTAGAACAATCCTTGGAGCTCACTGGGTGCTCAGCAAATAATTGGTGAATGGATCAAGATCATGGCAGTGGTTTGCAGATTAGATTAAATTCTGGACAGATTGACAGTAAGAATATTAACTCAGAAGCTGTTGAAGGAGCCCCTTAGGTGGTGGGAGTAAAAAAGAAACAGCTAACTTAAGAGACATATTAAAGGAAGAAATATCAGATGATTTGTTGAGAAGCTGATTTTATCACCCCCAGTACCCAAAGATGACTCTAAGATTTCTAAGGATGGAACCCAGAATAACCAATAGCTCTGGCAGAACTGTGATTGGAAAGGAGTTCCATGTGAAACTAAAGAAGAATCTGTTTGGGATATCTTATGCTAGAGACCAAAATTTTGAGATACTTTAGGATACAAGTTAGGGCTAGAGATGTAGATTTTAGATTTCTGTATTTAAAAGCAACACGAAATCAGGGGTCTCTTAAAGTATATGGAACCAAAGAGAACCTTTTTCTACTGGCTTGTTATTGAAGAACTGTATCAGCTGCTTTAATTCCTACTCTCAGCCAGGAGAGCTGATCTCTGTGTGGTAGAGAACGCCTCTTTGCTGTTAGGCTACTTGGAATAATCATTTTAAAAAATATTTTGGATATTGATGTTTCCTTAGTCTGGAGAGACAGAAATGAGAATAGATGGTTGGTTGGCTTTTAATTATTTCTCCTTGCCTCCCAGGTTTTCAGTCTATTCATTTGTAAGGTTTATAGTCAGGTCAGTAGCCAGTCTGCACAAATTACACAGAAATCTAAGTCTCTTTAAGGGATTTAAAGTATAGAATACTGTTTATGGTATACTCCATTTTCATAACAAGTACAGTTGACCCTTGACCCTACAATGCAGGGGTCGGAGACGGTAATCCTTGTGTAATCTATAGCCTGCCCTCTATATCTGAGGTAACTCTGTGCCCACGGATTCAACCAATAAGTGAACCCGTGCAGTTCAAACCCCTGTTGTTTAAGGGTCAACTGTACTTGAAAAGGTATCTAAGCCAAGGGGATCCTTTCCTTGTGGCAATTTTTATTCTAATTTGACCACTTAGCAAACCTTGCAAAGGTATTCCTTGTTGGTTTTTTCCCCCTTTTTTCTCTTACCCAGGTCTTGGGTTAATTGACCTCTAATTTGTCCTTCTCAGACCAGCTGCACTGGTTTGCGAGGACCAACAATGTCTGTGCTTCAGACTGGAACCGTGAATTCAGTGTTGTACATCACGTTCCCTGTTATCAGCTGATCCATGCGCCCTCGCAGTTACAGAGTCTGCTTGGATGCTGCGTTCACTGCTGCACATATGTTCCCTTGCTTGATTTTTTTAAAAAAGTAGTATTCGCTATAGTTCAATATGCAGAATTTTGAACTTGATCATTTAAAATTCATCTTGATAGAAGAACTGGGAGCGGACAGAACAGTTATCATATTAGGTTTAATTTTCATCATCTACTATAACTTTATCACATACATCTAGTCTGGTCCTTATTTTGTTATCCAAGTTAAAAAAAATATATGTGTGTGTATAGATAGATACATAGATATAGATATAGATATAGATATAGATATAGACATATAGATAAGAGTGCAGGATTTTAAAATGCCAGGAGCAAATAGGAGCAGCCAGGAAGATTTTTTACATTTCTGTCCTGTGTCATGATAACTGTTGTCATGGATGTTTGCTAAGAGATCAGGGGACCACTTGGCCTTTCAAGACTTAAAATAGTGGAGAGTGGTCAGAAAGTGAGGGGAGCCCTGGATAAATGTTAATTGTCTTCCTTAAAAATATATGTTTGTGTGATTGAAGACTTTATCTTACAAGAGAAAAAAATTAGTTTTTATATTTAACATTTCAGTTTGCCAAAATATGAACTACAAGAAAGGCATTGTTCATCATTATATATTTATATTTGTTGAACAAATGAATTATTGAAGTGGAAAATGCTCTTCAGCATTTTTCTATTCAAATTATGAGGGTTCTTTCCTTCCATATTTTACCATTTCTGGAGAAATAGAAAATAGAAAAATGTATGCAAAACCTTACTTGTATGTTCTCTTGTATTATTTTCATACATAATTCTCTCATTTTTACTTCTTCCTCTCCTTCCCAGGTGAATGGAGGTATTGAGAACACATTAGAGAAGGAGGTGGTGCAGTATGACTACTACTCTTCTTATTTTGATATATTTGTAAGTATTCTCTGTTGTAGGTTTCATTTCAGACATGAAACTAACCAAAAGGCAAATTTCCTCTCAGTGGACCTCAGATTCTATGCCATTCTTTTTTCCTCTTTTAAACATTATCTTTCCTTTTCCCTTATTCTTGGACCATTCAGTGCTTTCTCTCTCTCTCTTTCTAAGAAATTGTCTGGTCATCTCAAGGAAAAAAAAAAGAAAAGTAAGGGAGCACAGCAGAAGAAGCCATTCCGATTTTCCTTTATTCTTTAAAATAGCTTGAGATAGAAGCCACTGACAGACCCTAATCACTAAAAGGAGAATTCACCTATTTAAATAATAGGTACAGTGAAAACACCATTCCTTTTCTGTCTTGAGATAGATTCTGTGTATAATTTTTAATAATGATTCTGTTTCACTTTCCCATAATAGGAGTTTTTGAGAAAAGTGATACATTGATAATCTTGGGCAACATTAGCTGTAGAATTATATAGCTGCAGTTATCTGTAGATGAGCCAGTATCTTTCCAGGACACACTGTGGCTTTGGTTGGGTTTGATACGTCTCCACGGTATCTCTTTATAGGTGATGGTGTCAGTCAGTCAGATTCTAACATTGTGTTAGATACACCATAGGCAATTAAAATTCATGAAGAACCACCCCAAATTCATTTTAACCACTTTTATTCACCATCCTTAGAAGCTGTATGCATGATGATCCAGACCCTTAAAGTCGGAAAAACCTGGGTTTGATTTCACAACACTATCACTCATTGTATCTCTTTGAATACATTAGGTCTGAACTTCAGTTTCCTCATATGTGAATTGAGATCATCGTAATTCTGAAAAGTAAATGAAATAATACCTGGAAAACACTTAGCCCAATGACAGGCGTATCCTAGAAGCTTAGAGACTCACCTGCAATCCCTGTTATTATCATTGCTAGTTCACTTGAGAGGATTAGTGATTATATTTTCTAGTGGTTTTCAAACTACTCTAACAAGTCTTGTTTTGTTTTGTTTTGTTTTTCCCCCACACACTGCAAAAGTGTGTATGAGGAAAGAGGTGGGATTCCCAGTAAATAGAGATCAGGGTTCCTTGTCATCACCCCCTTGCAATCTGAGTAATTCCCATTTTCCTCTGTACAGTATGTTAAGGTTCCAATAAGATTGTTTTGAAAAAGTCTTTGGCTGCTACAGAATATTTGGAAAATCACCGATACAGTGTAATCTCCTTTTCCAGACGAAGAAATTGAGTCTCAGGGTTCAGTGTCTTCACCAAGGTCACTGAACTTGGTGGCAGAGCATGTGAGATCCCAAATCTCTTGATAGTTTTTTCCTGTAAAACTATTGACATATAATAACAAAATTGACTTCTCTCTTTTCCATTTCCCCTGTTGAATTTATCTTAACATGGTCTGAGCCAGGAATTACCAGGAAGCCAAGTTAATCCAGCGGCCAGATCTCCAGGGGTTGTCTGAACTTTGCTTAGGGAGTTAATGATACTGGACAAATAGGTGGGGCCTATTAGCTCAGTTTGGAAAGACTGGCCTTGGAAATGGACACAGCCTCCAGGAAACCTTGGGATCCGAGAGGCTTCGAGATAGAGGGAGAAAGACTTATACTTGGCCAAGTTCAGAATGCAGAGAAAGAGGTAGGATAGACAGAGAAACTAAGTGATTAGCAGATTATTGGTAAACACATTTGTAATGAAAGCAGCAAATTAAAACAAATATAACGGCAGACTTCATTTAGGTGAAAGGATCTTCAGTGAGGTCATCCAGCCAATGGCAGCAAAGAAGTGGTGGCCCGCCAGCCTTTCAGCAGTTGTGATTAGTGAGGAACTTCTGGCAGGCCCCCTACCCTGAGGCGTTGCTCAAGAGCCGCCTGACTTCTCCCTACTCAGAATAAGTATATTTTACAAGTAAAATTGGTTACATTTTATTCCATGTTTATTCCTTAGTAGAATTACTGAAAGAGCTGAGGCATAGTGGATAAGAGCCTGGTCTTCGGAGTCAAGCTACCTGGGTTCAAATCCTAGCTTCTTCACTAAGAGTTGTGTGGCCTTGGACAGTTTTTCTATCCACCTTAATGATCGTTGACTCATGGGATTGCTGGGGTGGGGGATTACATGGGATAATAATGCAATAAGGGGTTTCACAAAAGTCCCTGAAAAATCAGAGGGCAGCTCCTGGGAGAGCAAAACTCTCCCAACACACCACTAACTCAGAGCTTTACAGTGGACTTCACTAAGAATCTGGTATCTTCTGAAAGTGAGTGGCAAGGTACATGGAGTGGAAAGGCTGACTTTCAAAGCATTTTCTCCAACCTTAAAAGGATATCAGAATATATGTGGACTCAAATCGAAAAGAAAAATAAACATCTAACTAAACATTCTTTTGTTGATAATGGGAAGTTAATGTGAATCCCTGTGGGGGTGGTATCCCATAAATTCCGGAGCAGAGGAGTAGACCAGTACCAGCCTGTGACAGTTTTCAGCTAAATCAGAAAAATGAAGACACTTTGGTGGGTTCCTCCTAAAACTCAACGACTTTACCTTTGTGTATCTTCCTTAAAACCTGCGATTTTTTTTTTTTAACATAGCTTTTGGCCGTGTTTCGATTTAAAGTGTTAATACTTGCATATGCCGTGTGCAGACTGCGCCACTGGTGGGCCATAGCGGTGAGTATGCCTGCGGAGTGGTTCCGCCCCTCCGATTTTGGTGGGCGGGGCCTGCTCGCGACGGGGCGGAGCTAGGGGCAGCTGTGGTTTCTGTCTAGGCCGAATTCCTCCTGCTGCTGCTGAGCCCGCGTCCTCCACACCCCAGTAGATTTCACTCTCCCTGGCTTCTTTCCGGAGGTAATGAGTAACTAGCTTTGTCGCTATGGAGACGGAGACACTGAGGAACCTAGGGGCCCGGCTGTGATTGTGGGCCAAGCACCAGCCCACTCTCCACCTCCTTATGCAAACGAGAGATAAGTTTAGTCCCTCTGTCACAAAGCGATTTGGACAGTTTCCTCTTCAGTTGAAACTGCTTGGTGATTTTTCACTACTTGCTCACTGCTTATTTTAATCGCTGCTTTCCTGACTGTTTTATCCTCCCTCCAGTTTTAAAGGGAAAAGCTCCCTTTTTATTGTTGCCTTCAGGCTTCCTTAAAGGCCGTAGCAGTTTTTACTCACCTCTGTTTCTTGGCCTCCAGCCCAGAGCTTTGGCACAAGCTCTCTACCCTCAATAAATATTGATTGTTTGAAAGAAGAATTATAAGCAATTCTGCCTGAATTATTTTTGCCGTTTCCACGGACCTCTGAGCAGTCACCTTGTTGAGAGCTCTGACGAGGCAGGTGTAAGGGGGGTGTTGAAAGCCTCAGATTGGACAGACATGGGCAGGACGGACCTGCCGTCCTGCTTCTGGAGTGTGAGACCTCGGTCTCTGTGGGGCCGGCACGGGCTTGTCCAGCTGGGTATGGAGTTGTGTGCTGTCCTGAGAGGGAGTCCAGCAGGGGCTCCGTCTGCCTGGGCCATCTCCTCTGAGCACTCACAGAATCCCAGCGCTGCTGTCAGACCATCTGTTAGAGTCCCAGGCTCACGTTTCATGGATGTTGGCTGACAGTTTCAGCCGGACTTGACTCTATTTCCTGAATACACATTGCCAATACCAGATGGCTGTGATAGTTGTCCCTTACCCATTTTCTGCAGCAGTCCCGATTTGGGGCATTCTATTCCAGTCTCCATGATGTGCACTAGTATTTGTCAGACCATCCATCTCAATGTTTGTTTCAGGAAAGTGGTTGATGTGCAATGAGAGTTTTAAGAACGTTTCTTCAATCTCTACTTTGAAATTATCAAAGGGACAGGTCAGATTTAGCATATCCACTTTATTGTTTTTGATTCTTGTTTTTAAAAACATTTACAGAGAGGGGGCCAGGCAGCTGGAAGGAGTCAGCTGGTACCTGAAGAGCACTTAGTGTCAGCCTGTAAAGTTAATTAGTATCAGAATGTAAGATGCCTCCTCTTGTGTGTGTGTGTGTTGTATTTTGCTAACAAAACTCACTCTGCAGCTTTGTTAACACTAAGCATGACGCCTGGTGTTCCCCGACCTCTGCTCTGTCAGTCAAGGCTACTGTTGGCCTTCACTTTGGTCAGGTTTCATGTTGCTACAGGTATTAGTCGGAGGGTAGAGAGAAGGCACAGATGCTGTGGGATTGTCTCTGGGCTTCCCAAGCCCTGGGAGAGCCCTGCCTGTCTTTATCACTGGCCCTTTCTTCTATGCCGATAGGATCTTTGCATGTTGTACCCTCTGGTGGACAAAATTAAGTCTCTCAGTACACCAGCATGTGGGTGAAGGGAAACCTCAAGCTGCCAGTCAGGGCTTGTGTCTGGTTTAGGCGGTAGAGTGACGTGGGAGGAAGCTGGGCAAGATGGACCCATTTCTGGCATTATCTGCTCCTGTCTCAGATGGGTCTCTTGCTTGAGGAAGGCGCCTTCACAGTGTAAAATACCTAATTTGAACGCTGCTGGATTATGTGTCTTTCAGTTGACGACAGCAGTGACCAGTGCCTTTTTACTAGCAAAAGTGATCCTCTCAAAGGTATGGCTTTGCGCTTTCTCTGTACTGACGGAGCCGCGTTCTCCAGGGTGAGCTCATGGTAACGGCGTTTCTCTGGTCATGTCTGTTCTTCCAGCTTTTCTCTCAAGGGGCTTTCGGCTACGTGCTGCCCATCATTTCTTTCATCCTTGCCTGGATCGAGACATGGTTCCTGGATTTCAAGGTGTTACCTCAAGAGGCAGAAGAAGAAAACAGTAAGTTTCTCTCCAAGTTCGCCTCCTGAGACTGACCAAGCTGGGAGGAGGGACTGCAGAGGTCTGGCTTTGTTTGTTTGTTTTTTTAATTTTTATTTTATATTGGAGTCTGGTTGATTTGCTATGTTGTGTTAGTTTCAGGTGTACAGCAAAGTGATTTAGTTATACATATACCTGCATCTGTTCTTTACCAGATTCTTTTCCCATATAGGGTATTACAGAGTATTGAGTAGAATTCCCTGTGCTATACAGTAGTTCCTTGTTGATGATCTATTTTATATATAGTAGTGTGTATATGTTAATCCCAACCATCATATTTATCCCCCCCACCCACCCACCTTTCCCCTTTGGTAACCATGAGTTTGTTCTCTATGAGTCTGTTTCCCTTTTGTAAATAGGTTCATTTGTATCCTTTTTTAGATTCCATGTATAAGTGATGTCATGATATATGTCTTTCTCTGCCTGACTGACTTCACTTAGTGTGATAATCTCTGGTTGCATCCATGTTGCTGCAAATGCCATTATTCCATTCCTTTTTATGGCTGAGTAATATTCCATTGTATCTATGTACCACATCTTTATCCATTCATCTTTTGATGGGCATTTAGGTTGCTTCCATGTCTTGGCTATTGTAAATAGTGCTGCTATGAACCTAGGGGTGCATGTATCTTTTTAATTATGGTTTTCTCAAGATATATGCCCAGGAGTGGGACTGCTGGATCATATGGTAGCTCTGTTTTTAAAGTGTACTCCATACTGGTCTCTATAGTGGCTGTAACAACTTACATTCCCACCAATCGTGTAGGAGGGGTCAGAGGTCTGGCTTTGCATGGAGCTATGGGTGCAATTAGGCAGATCGCATGTCTCCACCCTGCAGGGCTACAGGAGACGTTGAGGGAAGGGTTGGATGAAAGGGCAGGGACCGGATCTGGCTCCTCACTCCAGCTGTTAGGCTAGCCTTCCCTGGAAGGAAGTGTGACCACTGGTGAAGAAGGCATTCCAGCAGCAACAACAACAGCCAACACCTCCTTCTCCTCAGACAGATTGACCTTTTCTCCCTGTAGATAATAGCCGGAGGATACGAAGCATTTTGTGCCAAGATAGCAGTTCCACATAGAGGTCCTCTATTCTCCGGAGTCTCCCATTGCTGTCCATCCTTCAGGTGGTGCCTTTGAATGGGTCACAGTGTGAACAGCTGAGTGCCTTCAGGAGGACCATTGATGGGTTGCTGATGAAGATGAAAATGGAGAGGAGGAAGTTAGCCAGCCAGAGAAATGTTCACCCATCTCAGGCTTCCCCATCCTCCTCTGAGTAGCAGAGTGAGAGCTGGCGTTGAGTAGTCTTGAGTCCTGTCAAAGCTGTTACAGTCTCCCTGTGTGGCCTTGAGCATCACTGGATATTCATTCACTGGGAAATTCAAATGATTGATTGAGCTTTAGGATGAATCACTGGGCTGGAATTCTTCTCTGCATGATGGCGTTAGTGGAAGCCCGCACATCCCACCTGCCCTCTTAGAGGTGGTGTAATCAAAGTTCAATGCCGAGAGCTGGGCAGTTTCAAAACATGTTGTTTTTATACTCTGTCAGTCATCTGGCTGGACTTGCCCTCCTTAATAGGAAAGAAAAATTCTGTATCTTATAGAAAGTTAAGCATGATTATAACCTCAAGATACAGCTGAAGGAAAAATAGCCTTGCAGGTGGTTTTATTTTTTAAAAGCTCATTTACAAAGAAGAAATCTGTAAGAGAAGAATTATGATTCAAGAGTAGATATTAAAATACATTAATCAGACCAAGATTTGTCTTCTATCCTGTGCTCTCTGTTCCTTTATGAACATGTATTGTGGAAAAGGGACAAGTAAAGCTAACAGAAGCTACTTTAAAAAAAATTGTATATAAACATCAAACTGAACTTTATCGAAAGCATATTAACTTTATCAAAAGCCTCACATGACTGAGGCTTGCATGCCTATGGGATTAAAAAAAATTCAAAGTAACTAATAAAGCATAACCCATAATTAATGAAAAAATTGAAAACAGTGTTTATTTTCACTGTAGTGTGTATTACACGCATACCTGGCACCTGGTATTTAGCCCAGTGCTTCCTCCAGTTTTATCTTGGTGTTAACTCAGCTTCAGCCAGAAGGTCTCTCTCATCATGTGCTAGTGTTTTGATACTTTATGTCTGGCATTTCTCTAACCAGATACAAACCTAAAGCATAACCAGGTTTTTTGTATGAGCTGACCAGGTTTTTTTGTTTGGCTTTGTACTGTGGTTTTGATGTTGTTGATTTCTGTACAGAAGTAGGTATTTGCAAAGGGGAAGATGCTATATATACTGAGCCAAAGAATTCCATGAGTAACATGAAGGAATTTTTTTAAATGAATTGAAATCTGTCCTTATCGTACTGGTTCATAGTTTATTAATAACACTTAGTTTTTGGTTGAAAGATTTTCAAGGTACCCCTTCTTGCTGAGTTTTTAAAAATGTAGTAATAAAACCATTTTATTGTGGTTATGGCCATGAAGCTACCAGAACAGTGACATCATTCCCAGCATCTGAATTTCTTCTTTTCCAGGACTCCTGATCGTTCAGGATGCCTCAGAGAGGGCAGCACTGATACCTGGTGGTCTTTCTGATGGTCAGTTTTACTCTCCTCCTGAATCCGAAGCAGGTAAAAAATTTTGATTATTGTTTGTGTTTTTGTCCATCATTCAGAACTTGGCCCCTCCTTGCCCTCCCTCCCCCCTACTCTTCAGTACTTAGCAAACATTTAACATACCAGGCATTTAGGATATGAGTATAACTAAGACATGGTCTTGATGTGCAACCCATGATGAGACACAGAGACATAAAAATAAATGTAAAGAAGGCCTTAGACCCTGATATGTGGCCGGGGGAGCGGCTCGTGAGGCTCTCTGTTATCCATCATGCCCTCACTGACCTTCCTCCAGAATCCCCCATGTCTGAGAATGGCAGCACCCAGTTGCCCACGTCAGAAACCAGAGCCTCACTGGGGACTCCACCCCTTTCCTGTGGCTCCAGCCCATCGTCCGCCACGCCACATTGATCCTCTTTGTTTCTGCCTCCTTGATTTCGTTTAAATTGCACCACTTATCATATCTGTAGCCTCAGTTCAGCATTTCTCATTTATTTTATTTTATTTATTTATTTTTTTGGCCACGCCACAGAGCATGTGGCATCTTAGTTCCCTGATCAGGGATGGAACCCGTGCCCCCTGCATTGGAAGCACGGAGTCTGACCCACTGGACCGCCCGGGAGCCCCCAGCATTTCTCATGTCAGTTCCTGCAGCAGCCGCCTCCTCAGTTGCCCCCTGCCAACCAGCCACTAGAATTCCATGTTAAGCAGAACAATTGCATTGCTCTAAGGGTTCCTCATCACCACTCTAGGAGGTAAAAGTCTCATTATCCCTGTTCTAGAGACGAGCAAGTTGAGACACAGAGACGTGAGGTAGTTTGTCCAGCATCACACAAAGAGTAAGAAGGTGGAGGATTTGAACCCCAGCTCCAGGGCTAGAGTCCGTGATCACAGGTGGTATACAGCCTTTCCGTATTAGTGAAAATGCAAAATCGACCATGGTATCATTCCCGTGCGTGAAAGCCTCTGGCGGCGCAAAGGATTAAGAAAGTCATTGGATCCGTAGCCTGGCAGAAAGCACCTCTGTGCCCACCCTTACCCAGTGGTCCAAGCTGTCTTCTCATTGTGCCCCTTGTGTGCCGTTCTTAACTTTCTGAAAATACACCGGAGCCCTCAAGCTGTGTGCATCTTGCTTGTTCTGTCCTTGACATTCCCCTCTGCGGTCCTAGTCTCCACTCACATGTGCGGAAGGCTTCTTCCCATCCTCACCCACCCCCTGGCTGCCGGCAGTCCTAGGTAGGGGGTCTTTTGCCTCACATTCTGTAGGATCTCTCCCACAGCCCTGTCATCCTGTGTTGACTGCACTGTCTTTGGCAGTGACTTGGCCTGTTTCTATTATTGGGATATAAACTTGGGTTAGAGACTATATTGTTTTATTCCCCACATTACATGTAATAAATATTTTAAACACACACACACACACACACAATAGAGTAAAAACAGGCTCCAGGCAGAAAGAGTCACCTGAAGATCAAAGACACAGCAATGGGACATAGGGTATTAGGGGAACTCGAAGTAACCTCACATTCTGGTGTTAGATTTAAAAGCTATGTAAAACACAGAATCATAGAATCAAATGAAATAAATATATGAATTAGCAGAAAAGCTATTTCTCAGCTAGCAGAAACTAGAATGTGTATTAAGCTTTTCATTATCTCATTATAAGGATGATTTCCTTGAGATTTTTGTCACTCATTCTTTTAAAAAAAAAGTTTGCATTATAGTTCATGCTTTTGTATACCTATTTTTTCTAAGACTAGTAAAATTTCTCAGCACCCATGTATTTTTTTAATTAGAAGTTCAGTACAACAGGATAATAATGTGAGGAATACCTCAGGGATTTTTTCATCAAGCAAGCCATTGGCTTCCTCCTTTGACTTTTACCACCACCTAGTGGCAGTTGGAAGCATTACCATTTCATTGAATTATGAAGCTTAACAAAAACAACACTGTCAGAGTTCCACTGGGTGGCTGCATTGTTTAAGACAAAGCCCAGATTACTAGTAGGCAGAGAAGGAGTGTTCAAAGTGGCTTACTCTGTTGTATTATATTTTCATTGTCTGAATGTTCAGTTTAGGAGATAATTAAGATTAAAAACTATTCTTGGAATTAATGTGCCTAGAAAAAGACTTTAAAATAAAGCTTTCTTATTAGGTCAGCAGACAAATATTAAACAGTCTTACAGCAACAGAAGTTTTAAGCTTTTTGTCCTGATACAGCACTAATTGATCCCTATCAGTAAGAGGGCATCTGGGCCTGCCTTGCCTTTTCTCTTCTATCTTTCTCCAGCTCCTAGTGTAGTCCCTGGTGCTTAGCAAACTTAGAACTGTTGAAGGAATGAATGAGGAGAGAAAGAAAGAAATTGGAGGCACCAGAAATTTAAATGTTAGCGTTTTTTCTTGTAAAGGAATGGCTTGAATTTTAGAATCACAGAGCTTTGGAAAATTAGCACATTTTGGTGAATGTACCTTTTTTTATATACATCTTTATTGGAGTATAACTGCTTTACATTATTGTGTTAGTTTCTGCTGTGCAACAGAGTGAATCAGCTATATGTATGCATACATCCACATATGCCCTCCCTCTTGGCCTCCCCCCCACCCTCCCTATCCCAGCCCTCTAGGTCGTCACAAAGCACCGAGCTGATCTCCCTGTGCTATGCAGCAGCTTCCCACTAGCCATCTATTTTACATTTGGTAGTGTGTATATGTCAATGCTACTCTCTCACTACATGCTAGCTTCCCTTTCCCCCCTCCCCGTGTCCTGAAGTCCGTTCTCTATCTCTGAGTCTTTATTCCTGCCCTGCCACTAGGTTCATCAGTACCATTTTTCTAGATTCCACATATATGCATTAGCATACAGTATTTGTTTTTCTCTTTCTGACTGACTTCACTCTGTATAACAGACTCTAGGTCCATCCACCTCACTACAAATAACTCAATGCCATTCCTTTTTGTGGCTGAGTAATATTCCATTGTATATATGTGCCACATCTTCTTTAAGTGGATGTACTTTCAAAGGATGTAAAGGTGGTTTGTTTGCGCATCTACTTGTTGGTTTAGCCATATCCTGTTTGCCTGTGTATTAAATGGGAAGAATGAGGAAGCCCGATCCTCTCTCAGATGATTGGGTTGAAGTGGTTGTATGCTCAGACATTTTAAATGAACCAGCTGTGATGCTGAATCGTTGAACGATTGACTTGAAATGAAGAACAACTCAATTGCATGCTATCATCTGGGCTGAACAAATCTGCATAAGGCACTGAAATGTGAATTTGACACCATACATGCTGGTGTGGGCTGCGTCTGTGAAATGACACGCACGTTGCCTCTGGTGTATGGCTGCGGATGTGTCTTCTCAGCTGTTGTTGTTGTTTTTCATTCTTTTATTTTTAAGCCTGGCTTTCTAGGGGTCACCCCTGTGTCTGCATAGCTTAGTGGCAGCCAGTGATTGGACACCCTTTGGGGCCAATCCCCTTGACTAAGACTTTCACCCTTGGCCCAATGGATGTTTTTGTGTGTTGGATAGCAGATTCAAATTTCAGGTCTTTTTGAGTCTCCTTCAACTTGTACTTTTTGCTGAACATTTTCACATCTCCTCTGCACATGCACACAGCCTCAGGGCCACCCAGGCTAGCGTGGGTTCTCTTGGGTTTCCGTTGCGTACGCACACAGCTTCAGCCGAGCATATGCCTGCTGCAGCCGTGACCATCACCTCAAACCAGCAGAGGCTCTGGCCCTTGTGCTCGCACACCACTAAGTTTGTCATTTCACCGTCGCATCACTTCTCACCCCAGATTAAATGAGCGCCTTCAGCCATGTAAATCTGCTGCCAGTCCTCGTGGCCTGCCACACTCTGCAAGAACCTTCATGTGGTGGAGCTGGGTGATGGGAGGTGGGGGAAGAATGGGGGCGGCTGCAGGAAAAAGCAACACTGTTGTTCCCGCCATTCTGCAGTTTTTCAAGCCCTTCTCACATAGTTGTAAGCCTTTGGTGGTTTCCCCAGCACCGAATTTGCTGTCTGGTTCATCTTGTCCAGTTTTATAGTCGCTTTTCAAGGAGACGATATGTTAAGCTCTTTATTTGACAATAGCCAGAATGCCTTGCTAGCGTACACTTTTAAATTATGAAAAGCATGTGCGTTATTATGTTTTAATTTAAAATTTGGCTTTATTGAGGACTCCTAAATAGTTCCAAGCCATGTCAGCTTCTTGTGGCTTGAATGCCGTTACCCTGACAGGTGGAAGGTGAGCCCAGAAACAGGAAGACCCAATATGACCATCTTCCTTAGGCTCCTTTCAAAGCGAGATGGCAGTTAAACCACCGCAGTCTCTCTGAGATTTCCAGCAGTTTAATAAGCTGGGAAGTGAGGCCATCCAACCACTGTACCTTCATGTGTTTGTTTTACCACAAACTTAACCTGAACGACATGACATTTATGAGGCTGAGGTGTGGAACACAAACTTTTCATAAGATTCTCGGGCATTTCCTCTTCTGTACCCGATTTACTCTTGGCTATAATCCAGACAGACGTTCTCGAAGAAAAAAGCGCCCTTTGTAAAAAAAGTTTTTATCTGAGTGTAGTTGATTTACAATATTGTGTTTGTGTCAGCTGTATAGCAAAGTGACTCAGTTATACATGTACATATAGCCACTGTTTTTTTAGATTCTTTTCCCATATGTCATGACAGAGTATTGAGAAGAGTTCCCTGTGCTATACAGTAGGTTCTTATTAATTATCTATTTTATATATAGTAGTGTGTATATGTCAATCCCTATCTTCCAATTTATCCTCCCCCCTCTGCTTTCCCTCCTGGTAAAAGTGCCCTTTTTGAAGTGTATTATCTGATTAAGAACAAAGTGACAGTGAGGCTGGCTGCTTTTATAGGCGAGCAGGTAATACCCTAACCTGTCCCCTTGATCTCCTCACCACTCCCTTTAGTTCCCTTCCCTGATTATGAGAGGAATGCATAATTGTTACAAAAATGTGAAAGGAACAAAAATAAAAGATAACACTCGTTCAGCCTACTCAGCAACGTTAGTATTGACGGCTTAGTCTGTTTCCTTCTACTTTTGTGTTTGTAATTTACATAACTGTGGCCGTACTGTCTATATTATTTATACTGTTAATAAAAAATTGTGAAGTCACTTTAAGTTTATCGTAGAAATTTTGGAATATTTAGAAATGTACCTAAGTCACCTGGTCGTTTTTTTCTAATCTTACTGATTTGTACAAGTAGATCAAGTCTTTTTTATTTTTATCAAATATGATCTTACACTATATTTCTCATTACATATTTGCTTTTACTTTATAGCATATGCATTTCCCATGTTGTTGTCTATACACAACTATATAAACTGTATAAACACAGTTTTTAAGTGGATGGGAGACATTTCATGGAAATATAATAATTACTTAACTTTTCTGCTACTCTCAGACATTAGATTTTTCTTCTCATTTTTAAAGGGAAAATCTTCATAATGGGAAAAATTATTATTTCCTCAGGGATATATCCTCAGGATATCATCCCAGAGTGGAATGACTGGGTCAAATTCAAGAATAATATGTGGCTCACGCGACACTGACCCAGAGTAGTTGTGACCGTGGTTGCCAGCCTAGCGCACGACGGTGACCATCACCTTCGCCCGTGCACTAGAATCCCTCACCGCGCGCTCACTCACTGAGTACAGCTGTTTTTCAAAATACTTAGATTAAATTATTTATAGATATTTGCGCTTGAAAAACAGGCAAGCTTTTCAGCAAAGAAGCAGAGGAGGAGGGGTGGTGGTTAATAGTTCTTGGTCTATGTGAATATTTTTAGAACATACATGGAATCCATTTTGACAGTTTAGTGCTCGTGACGGGTCCTATTTTAAAGGTTTTCCTCCTACAAATATAAAGTAAAACTATTTTATAGTTTTGTTAACCTGAATCTCTTGTGACTTAAACATATGTATCCCCCATTTAAAATTTTGTGCCCGTAGATTAGAATTTTAAAGAAATTGTTTGTTACTGTAATCAAACGCGGTACTTTTTCTGCTTTCCCTTCTCTACCATCTAGGATCTGAAAATGAAGCTGAAGAAAAGCAGGACAGTGAAAAACCACTTTTAGAACTATGAGTGAGACTTTTGTTAAAGTAAGTCTTTGAAAATGAAACTGTAATAATGAAGTAAAGATGGAGCCTTTCTTTGAGGAGATTCAAAGTAAAATTCAAAGAACATGAGTGTGATGATACAGTTATAGTTCTCCTGATGACATGAATTTGTCAGGCACATTTTATAATGTAAAATCTCTCAACATTTTCCAGGTATAAATTTGCTAAGGGTGAAAAATACCTCAGAGTCCCAAATTTCTAAATAAAGGTGACTTAGTTCATTTTTGTTTATATAGCCAGAATGTGTCCAGGTCAGACATGGTTCAATTACAAACCCTAACTTCTGGGGGCGGCGAGGGCAGCAGTCCTGGGAGGCTGGTACTGTCATTGTCTCCATTTACACAGAGGTGGGTGAGACTGAGGGTGAGCGACTGATCCAGGGTCGCACAGCTGCAGGGATAGGGCCGGGACTCAGGTGCCCTGTCTGGTACCAGGATCCCCTCTGGTCCTCACTGCATGGATGTCTCTGGAGTGTTTTGGAGCTTCTGAGTTGACAAATAGGGTGCAGTCACAACAGTTGGGCTCAATGTGCCTCCAGGTTGGGGCACGTTGTCCAATCCCTTCAATCATCAAAGGAAACATCTCAACCTCAGAAATACAAGCAAATAAACATAGAGTCAATTGTAGTAATAGCAACTCTGCTTAATTATTTAACTGCAGAAGGGAAAGGAGAGTAGATCTTAAAAGTTCCCATCACAAGAAAAAAATAATCTGTAACTGTGTATGGTTTTGGATGTTAACTAGACTTACCGTGGTGATCATTTCACAATGTATACAAATACAGAATCATTAGGCAGTATAACTTCAACTAATAAAATGTTACATGTCAATTATATCTCAATTTAAAAAAATAATGAAAGAAAATTTAAAAGCAGGGAAAAGTAGCGCACTGATTCAGAGCGAGTGGGCAGCCACCACAGGAGCAGACGGGCCGGCAGAGGCAGGCAGAGTTGTGGCAGATAGAGGCCCTGCCCTGCATCAGTGGTACCCAACACACTTCAGCCCCTTTTTCTACAACAGTGTTCAGACATAAGACAAAAATACGGGCATGTGAGTAGACGCCTTTTTTCTAAAATGCTTTAAAATAAAGTCTTGGGTGGCCTTAACCCGTGGTCTTTCAAGTATCTGACACGGCCTATCTTAAGTACATAGATGTTTGTAAATACATAAGGCAAAGTGTA
Organism: Hippopotamus amphibius kiboko; assembly: GCF_030028045.1. Lineage (NCBI taxonomy): Eukaryota > Metazoa > Chordata > Mammalia > Artiodactyla > Hippopotamidae > Hippopotamus > Hippopotamus amphibius. The sequence continues at coordinate 83,508,250 of NC_080189.1, read as the reverse complement.
GTATTTTGCCTTTTTATACTACATCTCAAATATTTCTGTGTTCTCTCTTTTTCTAAGTGTGAAAAACCTTCATTGAAAGTCACCAGAGGGGAAAAAAGGACTGGAGGTGGGGTCTCCCTATTGAAGGTTGAAATGGTGACATCCACTGCTGACGTTATTGAACGGCTAATAAAGAATTTATTTATTGTAATACTTCACAGACATGGTACCATATCCACATACATGTAGTCACCTGCCTGTGGGCTGGTAGGATAATGTCATGATGCAGCCTGTGTTCGGTAAGACTGAGTCTGATCTGTAAATGAATAGTTGCAGAAAGTCTTGTGTTGTGTTCCTGATCAAAAGACTTCTTAATATATTGGAATAACACTTTTTTTAGTATGCAAAATATCCTTTTATTTTGATTTGCAGAATGGAATTTTTTGTTTCATGTCAGATTCCTTTTGTATTTCTTTTTTAATTCCTGACATTTCCCTTGTGTTTTTCTTAACTCATGCACATGCCCGATTTGTACAGTTTTAAAAGGTAATAAAATCCAACATATCAAAATGATTAGTTTTGTTTTTCCTGTCTTGCGTTATGTATTTGGCCTAAAGGGTTGGAATTACAAAAGGGGAACACGAGGGATTGTGAAGACATATAAAAGGTCACCAGAAATAGACTCTTTCTCTCAGAAGTATGGTCTAAAATAGTCTGAATACTCTTCTTTGAACCCACTCTATGAAATCACTTTCCCTTGTGGTTCGCTAGTTTGAATTAAAATGAACTCAATTATATTGTGAGCTGTTTTTGTTAAGGAGGCATATTCAACGCAGTGCTTCATGGGAAGGCAGCATGTCCATCCGTTTTCTTTTATCATTCATTGTGTCATCCAAGAAAAATTCCACTGTGTATGTGGAAATGGTGCTGGTTTAGATGGCAACTGGCCATTTGTGTGGATCCAATCAACTCCATCCGTGCTCGGTCTAAGAATGGGCCACAGGACAGAAATACAGCTGGAGGCTGCCTGGGAGGCTGGGGCCCAACCAGGGGGAGCTTCTTCCAAGGAGAAAGGGGAGGGAGAGCTCCAGGGTCTGGCCTTGGATGAAAACCTCAAGAATTCAGTGGTGTCATCACAATCAGGACGTCCTGTCTCAGGAGTGGACTCGCATCTACACCATGACCATGAGCCGGACGTCAGTGTGTGATTTTACCCTGAGAAGGAGCTCTCCTCTGACGTGCTGGGCTGGACCAGTAGGACGCGACCAGTCCTCCTAGGAGGGCAAGGCCTCCCAGGTGTTGGCTCTGAGAGCAGAGACCCAGAGGAATGAAGGATGTGACTTGAATGTACCGTGAGGTCAGACTGTGAGAGCTGAAGCCTTGGTCTCCGCCATAGAGCCGTGCGTCCCTCTGGGACTGGACGGATGGGGTCCAGGGCTGGACCCCCGCTCTGGACCTGCTGGGTGGAGGGGGTTGGGACACCTGCTCTTCACGCTGACCTTGCTGAGCAGCCCTCTGTTCACTCACCCGTCACCCTGTCATCTGATGTTAGTGCCTCTAGTAAGCCTTGCTCAGGATGACTCTGAAGTCATTTTGTCCCTTTAGGGGGACTTATGTAACTCAGTATATGACACTCAATTTCATGGGTGAGATCAGGGCCTCCGTATCTGTTCTTTTGAGGGGAAAAGGACATCATGTCTGTCCATGCAGCTGGGTTCAGGGGATCGGGTCTTATGTCACCCCATCAACACTGAGAAAATGAAACCAAGAAGTACCAGCCTCAGTAAATCACAGATCATGGAAGAGCACAGGTGGTTGGTGGAACGTCAAGGGTGATCTTAGGGCTACAAGGAGTCCTGTCTGCTCTTTCCTCCAGAGCAGGGTCAGGAGCGTGGACGGAGGTGCAGCATCTGAACACCCTGGATGTCAGGTTCCCAACTTACATAGGAGCTAATTGGAGCAAATTTGTCTATTAAAAGTGGGGAATCTGGACCCACAGCTTAGAGTATGTTTGATAGCAATTACATGCCTGTGTAGTGGGGTATTTTCTTGCATTAGCTGTGGCCCTTTGAAAGTGAGCAAAGTTGGTTGTGGTTTAACTGTTATTTTCTTTTGACACCCCAGCTACCCCTTGCACAGTCCCAACCAGTAGGGGCCGGTTTGACATTGAGCAGTTTCCACAAGTCAACCACATTTGACAGAGCACTTGAACAAAAGAAGCCTGAGAAAATGGACCACCATCAGCCACACCAGCCCCCTCCTGCTGCCACTCACGCTGTCACCTCCACCCACACTGCCTTCCCTTCTCTGCATCTCCCAGGCCACCGCAGCCCTAGAAGAGAAGGAAGTTGCTAAAACGTTGGGAACCACAGGAAGCACTGCCTAGCAGGGCCCTGGTGGTGAAATCACCTGCACAAAACTTTCAAAGATTTGCAGTTTTTCCATCTTGCCTTTCTGTACTTTCCCAATGCAGAAATAGTTTCCAGTCTCTAAGAGAAGGGCCAGGTATTTGGGCTAAAGAAATCTGCTCAAATTCATGAGAACCAAGAAGACATTTCATTTTTCTTGTATCTGGTTGCTCTTAGTTTGTTTCCAAATGGGAACCTCTATTTGGTTTTCAAAAGATCTGGTTTCACAGAAGCTGAAGCAGGTTGTAAACCAATTAACAAACCAAAAAACACCTTCCCAGTTTTAAAGGAGACAATGTTTTAATTCTAATACATAAAAAGGATTTTTACTTTAAAAGGATTAATTAGAGAAAATGGAAAAATATACAATCACTTATTTTTTTCACCTACGTACCACTCAGTAAACATTTTGTTTTCTGTCTGTGCCTGTAGAAATACACAGAGACACATACAAATGAGCATCATATCTGTTACTAATATTACTCAGTAGAAAAAATGATCAAAGGACATGAGCAGATATTGCACAGGAAAGGAAACACGAATAGACTGTAAATACATAAAGAGATGTTTATCCTCACTCACAGAAAGAGAACCGCAATGAGATAGACAAGGTACTGTTTTTCACCCGTCAAATCAGCCATATCCCGACCTCTGACAACACCCTCCTGGCATATTCAGCTGCACTGTGGTACAAGTGCAGGGTGGTGCTGTGTCTGCCATGGATAAGTTGGTCATAGCTGTTCGAAATGACCAATACACATGGTCAAAATAACATAAAACACTATTATAATCTCAGCATTTTTTGTAATAACAAAAGAGTGGAAATAAGCCAATGGTATATCACAGGGGAACTGATTTTTGTAAAGTATTGTACTTTGCCAGTGAAATACTACATAGCTGTCTGTGTCCCCAGAGACGGAGATAAAAAGAGCTATAGGCTGTAAAAGTGAGAAGTGCAGAATAATGTATATTGTTAACTACTTTTGTGTATAAAGCAGGAAGTTAGAATATGTATACACATATACACGTTTTATTTATTGTTTATTTGTATGTTCATTTGAATTTGCTAAGTAAAAACTGAAAGGATGCAGAGCAAACAGAAGTGTGACCCGTAAAAGGTAAGGAGGTAGAAACAGTGGTTGAAGCAAGGTTGCTTAATGCAATTTCTAGAATGTTTTGATTGGTTTGGAACCATGTGATGGTTTAATCTAAGAATTTTACTGGGGTTTGCTAAGCATATTAGTCTTTCAACAACACTTCCTGATTAATTTTCCATTTCTTTAAATAATAATGTACATTTCATTTTGGAAGATGCATAGTAGTCTGTCATACGGCATCCTTCAGTTTACTTTCATAGTTTCTAATTGGGCATTTGGGATAATTTGGGCTGCTGTAAATGGTGCTACATTCGATGGATATCCAGGCACATAAATCTAAGTACATACGTTTTGTTTCCTCAGGAAATCGATGGGTGGGTGGTGAGATCACTTCTCAGGTGAAGCACGTCGTACTCTTGTGCAGTGAGCTCTGTGCTGGCTCCTCACTGCCTGAGACCTGAGCTGGCAGTGCTGGGTCTGCTTCAGTCACTGGCTGCCGCAAGCAGGCTGCACATCAGAATTACTAAAGGAGGGTTTTTTAAAGTCTGGTGCCTGGGCTGTGATGAAGTCTGGGCCTCAGTGATTCTTCCTTTCCTTCCTTCTTTCCTTCCTTCCTTCCATTTATTTTGAGTTATAATTAACATACCATGGGTTGCCAAGATGACAGCAACTGTTATAATGGATAAAGCAGTAGGGCTTAAGTCAGGTAGACCTGGCACATGTGGGCTCTGGCACTGTTCCTTGTTAACTTGGGGTGTATTTCTTAGCTTCTCTGGGACCTGGTCTTCTCGTCAGTGAAGTGAGTGTCATACCTGCTCTGTGTGTCCGTGAGAGCATCAGACATGAAGCAGACAAACTGCCCAGCAGAATTCCTGATGCTCACTAAGTGGTAGGTATTTGCTATTATTCAAAGAAAACAAAAGAAAGCAAACAAACAAAAAGTAGCCTAAGAGCACATTACAGAGACCATGCGCTTACCCAGACTAGTTTTCATGGCTAACAAAAATATTGAATTTCTAGTTTTTTGGCTGAATAATACCAGCTTGGTGTAGTATCTCTAGTTATCTCTTTTTAATCAGTTTCTAATTGACAATTATATAGGACTTGGAATAAATAAAGTGGGAAATCCTGTATTACTTAATTGTGGCCTGCATGATTGACAGGACACCTTCAAAAAATGAAGTCTATGAGGGAAAGAATTCCACAATAGTAGAGAGAATTCATAATGGGAAAACCTTTGAGAATTGTTGCCTTGAAGTTTCCCTTTTTTTATACTTGAGAAGTGTATGGGACTTCCCTGGTGGTGCAGTGGTTAAGAATCTGCCTGCCAATGCAGGGGACACGGGTTCGAGCCCTGGATTGGGAAGATCCCACATGCTGCGGAGCAGCTAAGCCCGTGCGCCGCAACTACTGAAGCCCATGGGCCTAGAGCCTATGCGCCGCAGCAAGAGAAGTCACTGCAACGAGAAGCCCTTGAACCACGAGAAAGAGTAGTCCCCGCTCTCCACAACTGGAGAAAGCCTGCACGCAGCAATGAAGACCCAACGCAGTCAATAAATAAATAAATAAATTTATTTTTTAAAAAGTGTATGAAGTGGTCTAGTTCTATAGAGACTACTGAGACATGAGGGTTTTAATGTGGAATTTTATCCATCTTTGCCTCACTTTTCCATTGCACACCTGCAGATGCAGCCTGCTGTTTTGGTATTTATTTTACCCAACCAAGTGTCATATGGACTATAGTCACTGAGGTCCTGTTTGGATGGAAAGTCAGAGTATAAAAGTCTTCCCAGCATGAAAAATTTGGAGAGAGGTTGGCCTATGGCCCTCTAGGCACGCACAGCCTAGGAGCAAGGAGAGGAAACATGGACAAGGAAGGAAGTTTTCCTGTTTTAATTGAATGTAAAAGTAACCTGTTTCTATTCTAGCAGCAACTAGTGTAGAAGGTAAGAACAGAGCTCTGGTAGCCAGGCTGCTTGGATTCAAATCCCAGATCTGTTTCTTATTAGCTGTTTCACTCTAGGGACACTCCTTAACCCCTCTCTGCCTCAGTTTCCACATCTATAGAACAGAGATTATTGTACATGTCTTCTGAGAGTTAAATAAGTTAATAGGCCCTTAGACCAGTACCAGAAAGCCTTTGCTATTATTACTTCATTGGGTTATTAATCATTGAATTTGTAAATTGCTATAGAAATCTGAAAGGACCTCATCTGAACACTTTCTTCTAAAGTTGGGTAAACTTAGGCAACGTGACATGGTCAAGGAGAAATGACGCAGCTGTGTGGAACATACCAGCAAGCGGATGCTCTAATTACAGGGTGTGAGGTAGAACCTCTGGTCCAGTGTTCCTCCCCCCACACCACGTGGCAGCCATGCTGTAGTGGAAAAGTACTGGACCAAAATGATATATGCCTTCCTCCCACCTCATAAATGCACCTCGACACATAAGAGGCTTCCACAGGGAGAGTCTGAGGACCTCAGGGCCCGCTGGGTCTAGGGGAGGAGCTGGGGTGTCAGGATGCTCAGAGCACCATCCATGGTCCTGCTTTGCCCGAGACTCTCAATCCAATTTGTTACATGCCCCAAAAGAGCAGTTACAGATCTAGACACATTCGCAGAGTAAGGCAGGGTTTCCACAGTGGTGACAACGAGGGGGCCGCTATGGTGATTCCAGAATATGTACGTGAGGAGAAGACAGAGGCACATACGAGTCCTTTGGAAAACTCTCACTGATGCCTTGGGGAAGGCCTTTAGTAAAGAAGCAGTGCGTGTTTCCTATTGTTGTGGCTTGTTTTGTTTTTGTTTCTCCCAGTAGAAAGTGAGTCAAGGGAAAGGCACAGGATCCTAGGAAACAAAATATGAGCTCTGAGTTTAGAGAGCGTTGACTCTAAATGACTATTACTTACAAAATAGGGACCATGAGCAGAATACTTAATCTCTCCAATCTGTAAACTCTGGACTGTAATTGTACCTTCCTCTGAGGGCCCTTAGATAATGAATGGGATTCCTGGGGAATTGTTAAAACTGAGTCCCTGTTCCATCTACACTCACCCTGTCTGTAGGGAAATGAGATTAGAGATGATCCTTGGTACGTCTGTGTATGTGTGGAATCTACTATTTCTGCAGTAGAGCTACTGACAGTAGATGCTAATGTTGTCAAGGACTTGTATGGACCAAGTGTCATTAACTCATGTACTCCACAGGCTCCAGGAGACAGGGCGCTGTAACTTCCTCATACAGACAAGGAAAGGATGGCACAGAGACTTCAAATAGCTACCTGAGGTCACACAGATACTAACAGAGACCCAGGCTTCAAACCCAGGTCCTCGGGGGTCAGAGTCTGTGTGCTTCACCCTCCACCCGAGGGCCCTCTGGTGTAGGTTCACTTCTCATGGGGTTCATGTGAGGGTCAGGAGTCCTTGCTTGTGAGACACTAGTACAGATCTGAGCACACCCAGGGCGAGTCATGCTGGCTGTTACACTGTCACCATAGGAATGTCCCAAACCAGTAAGTCTGAATCTGGTGGCTTTGAAAGAGAAGGAACCTGGGCACCTTCGTGTGGCTGTGACTCCCCTTGGAGCCAGTGCCCTAAAGAAAGCACCATAACCACCATCTCAGGGAAAGACTTAGAGAGGTGGTGGGACCACTGTTACAGCCAACGCTGAATATGATAGCTCAGCTGTCATGTTATTTCTTACCTTGGTGCGATTCCATGAAATTATAGTACACAGACAAACGTGCACTTTGATTTCTTTTTTAATTTTCTGTGCTTATCATTGAAAACAAAGTACAGAATTCAAGTAGCAAAGCTGGAGTCTCCAGGGTGTGTGGCAGGGAGGTTCGGGGCCGTGGTCTGGGTGGAGGCGCTGAGGGAGGAGATGGGAGCTGCCCGCTGTGTGCGCTCAGAAGGCGGAGGCCTTGGGGGCAGGAGGAGCTGATGAGGCTGTGGGACAGAGGTGGGAGAGGCTCCCCTGGACCAGCCCTGGGCCCTGTCCCTGAGTAATCACAGAATTCCGTGTTACAGAGTAAAACTGTCTGCTTGCACAATGGTTTGAAAAACCCTTACCCAATAATAGAAAAATATACACATTATCTGAAGCAACCCAAACCCAGAAAGGAAGCCCAGCAAGATCATCAACAGAGAATTTTCAGGACAAGAGATGATGAGGGAAAGGTGACCCCTTTGTGGCCCCCTCTGTCACGAGCTCTTCCCAGCACCGCAGAGGGCTGTTCTCCTACACACACAGCAGGCGGTGATGACGAAGTAGATGGCACTCTTGACGAGAAGGAGGAGGTAGGTGTAAAAGGCAGAGGTGCTCAGGAGCTGCAGCTGCAGGGTGTCTAAGAGAAATTGTTTGATTATCACCTGTTCTTCTGAACAGTTAGGACACAGTGCTAGGAGGTGGGGGTCACCATTATTTACTTCTGATCACCTACCTTGGAGTGACACCCCTGTAACACCGAACCCCCAGGTAAACATCCACCACCCCCACCCCCACCACTACCAGGACAGCTCAGAATCCAGTTAAAGTTCAAGTCAATCAACAACCTCAGCTAAATTCACTAGAATCTTCTAAAATATTAAAAAGTAAGTTTGTGTTTTTAATGAATGACTCCCGTAGGGAAAAGTGTTTGTGATCAGTTGCTTTCAGCATTTTCTTCACCCTTACCATATGTCTAAGAAATAATAAATAATATTCATTAATCACTGACCAAATGCCAGACACTTTTCTGAGAGCTTTGCATGCAAAATTTTACTCTTATTTAATTTTTACAATAACCTATGAGATTATTGTTTTCAACCCCATTTCACAAATAAACTGAGGACAGAGAGGAGTAATTTGCCTGATGTCACACATTTAGAAAATAGCAGAAACCGCATTTCAATCCCAGTAACATGACTTTAATGGACACATTCTTAGCTACCCTGTAATCCCGCATCTCCATGTGCAATAAATGCCCTAGACATGGAAAGGGTCAGCATAAATATCAGGTTGCATTGCTGATCTGGAAGCATCTGAGCCATCACATGCACAGTGTGTAGTGGCTCAGGTGTGCATGGGATTCCTAAGATGGTTACAATCATGACATTTGGTGGTGTTCACAGTGCGGGGAGGGGGAGGTTTTAGGGCTGTAAAGAGAACATGGTACAAAATGGAATAAAGTGGTTCGTCCAAATTCTCAGAAACTTTAGCTCATGCCTCACTCACCTGTCTGTCTTGGATGTCTTTCATTGTGTTATAGGATAATGGCACTTAACTGTCCTTTGAAGTTTTGCAAGAAATATATGGTGTTCAGAAATAATTAACAACAATGATGATGGGCCTGACTTGGCTCCGCAATGGACCACAAGGCCGAGTTTCTTGCTGTGGAAATTTCCCTTTTCCACACTTCATCTCATAGAGTCAGAACTCCCCAGTCACTAGCCCTTGGTGTGGAAAGGGATCTCAGGAGGTGATGCGCTCGTAACTCACTGCCCTCGGTCAGGTCAGGTGCAGCTGAGTTCCAGGCCCCCTGATCCTGGGAACGGAGGAGGGATCAGCAGGGTAGAGCCAGTGCTTCTAAATTCACTTAGAACCTTCAGGAGGGAGAGAGGGCCACCAACTAGTGCTGATTCTGTGCCAGCTAAGAGGATACCCTATGAGAGACATTCCACATGTGTGACCTTATCTCTGCAGTAACTGAGTTGGGTGTTCCCTATTGTTCCCCATTGGCAGATGAGGAAACTATTGCTCAGGAAATGTAAATAATTTACTGATATCCATGCAACTAATAATAAAAGGACTTCAGTCTGTGATAGTTGGGAGCTCAGGCACTTACACCCCCACCCAGGTGTCCATCATGTCAGGGCCTTGGTTTTCGGATTTCTTGCTTTACATCAGTGTCCTAGAGGAGGGATTCAGATGGCCTGGATTGAAATCCCAGATCCAGCTGTGTGGCTTGGTACAAGGAACTCAATTAATTTTAGCTCATTGCCCTTGTCTGTAAAATGGGGGAAACTTGATGTACGCCCTCATAGGAGTATTATGAGAATTATACTTAAAATACATGAGAGACACAGCACAAGACTTTCGGTATGTGAAGCTCTCAGCATCAGTGTATATTATTAGTTATTAGCAATGACCAAAGACTTTAACAAATCTAGAAGCAACTTGATATCATGTTTCCCCAGCCATTAGAAACACAAGCCACACAAAGGAAATCCATTGATGGAATAATTCAGAGCCTATCACTGCACCCTCTAATTTAGAGTCATCTCACACCAAAACTGGCATTTACTGTGTTAAGATGATTCCGAGGAAATGATGGATTGACTTAAAATATTATGCAGTCTATTCTGAAATATGCAGACATTCTGGTTTTCTACCTTATATGAGGGAAGTTTAAAAATTAAGTTTATTTATCCAGAGAAAAAAAGTGCTGTAACACAACATCAAGGCAAACATAAACAAAACTTACTGCTTTCATCTTTCAGACAACCATTTGTAGAATTCACAGCAGTGACTTCTAGAAGAGACGAGAGCAAGTATTAGTCAATTATTTATACCTACTATTTGACATGTGATATGTATGTGTATGTATATGTTTGTGTGTATGTATGTGTGTATAGAACACGCACATATATATAAATTCTGCCAACAGAGACAGGAGAGATACTGATTAAATGTGTGAGCCCTACAGTTCCAGAAATAATTGGTCTTTTCTACCATAAACTAGGAAAGTTCAAAAGGTAATTTAATCAGGAGGAAAAAAAATACTATTGGGTGACATGAACACAAACATATACAAAAACTTACCACTTTCATCTCTTGCACAAGCTCCTGTAGAATCAGTATCAAGGACTTCTAGAAGAAATGAGAACAAGGATTAATCAGTTGTCCATGCCCATTTTTGACAGTGTGTGTATATGTATGTATATATACATATATGTGCATATGTGTATATGTATGTGTGTATGTATGTGTGCATGTGTGTATATATATATATATATATAGTGTGTGTGTGTGCTGACAGAGAGACAAGTCAGTCAGTCCTTAAAACTATGACAATGACGTGCCTCACAGTGCCAGATAATTGATCTTTTCTACTTTAAGCCAGGGAAGTTCAAAAGTTAATTAATCAGGGGAGAAAAAATACTAAAGCATGTCACAAAGGCAAACATACAAAAACTTACCACTATCCTCCTTCAAACAATCATTGGGAGACTCAGTAGTAGGGACAGCTGAGGTGACGACTATAAGAAATGTGAACAAGTATTAGTCAATTATTCGTGCCCGATATTTGACAGTGTGCATATGTGTTTAGGTATGGGCGTAACATATATATGTATGTATACACATACATATGTAACATGTATATGTATATGTATAATATCATCTGCTGACAGAGATTAAAATATGAGCCCTACAAATCCAGGAATAGTTCATCTGATACTATGCAGTTCAGTAGCTCTAACTCATATATCGTTTCCCACACATGAAGATGTTGAAGTCCATGAAGCGTATATTTTTGTTCTTTTGTTTATGACAACTGGAGGGTAATATCCAAGGTCATCTTGGTTTCCTTCTGTATTTGCAGCTCCTAGCACAGTGTCTGCCCCAAAATAAGGGTTCAAGAAATACTTGTGGAAAGACAAACAGAAAAAGCAGCTGCTCTACATCTTTAGCAGCCACTGCCAACATGAAGGGATGGTCCCCAAATGGTTGCATCCAATCCCAGAATCCACTAAAGAATCCAAGGTTTGAAGCGATCTGGCTCAGGCAGATTTCCCATTTCACTTGCTTTTCATTGCAGCCCCAGGACAAAGCCAACGCAAATATTCAAACCTGATTTGATCACTGGACAAACAAAGGATCAGAGAGGAAAACGACTTTGGAAATTCAGACTGGTGCGCAGCAAACATCTCTGCACATTTTGTTTTGTACTTGTTTCCCACAGTTTAAAAAGGGCTTCCTAACCACAAGGAAAAGCACAAAATGACTCCTTCTTAGGGGCACTCTGGAGCCTTTGGTCCGTTAGGTGAAGACTCAGGACTTTAAGTCCTGAGTCTAGTGAGTTACAGGACCACTGCCAGGGCCAAGGCGCATCCAGCCCTCTGTTGTGTGGATACGTACAGCATCTGCATCAAAGGGACTCCTCTGGGACATCATGTCTGCATTACGACTGACCCTGAGTGGTTAGGAAACGAGTATATTCCCGTTACTGTTGTGCATCCTCCTGGGACAGTAATTGACCTGAGTGTGTTCATCCACACCCCCCTCCAGGCCTGGCTCGTGCTAGGGCTGCAATAAGTTTGTGAGAGACATTTTCCAATGGCAAGAAATACATTCATTATGTAGAATGGCATTATGTCTGTACACTTTAGCCTCACTCAATCTTTCATTCCAAAATTTTACCTTAAGGTGGTAAACAAAGTCCAGATTTCAAAAAACCTAAGACCATAACGAAAGCTCAATGATCAAATTACTCTACTTTTTGTTGAGCTGCAATCTAGCTCCCTCATGCAAAACACCATTTTTCGTTTAATCACTCATCACTTAGGGTTATACTTTCAGTAAAGCAGGACTGAAGTAAGGGTGGGTTTGCTTGGTGAGTAGAACATTCCTGAAAGATGTGTAATTGTTCTTATTTCCTGATCAACCAAGACGATCAAAAGTGGAATTTCTTTTTGCTCATTTGTTGTGAGCTAAGTTGCTAGCTGCTTTCAAGTATATCGTTTCATTTAATCCACACAAAGACCCTAAAATCATCATTGTGGAAGATGAAACTGAGGCTGAGAAAGGCTAAAAATATATATATATATTTTTAACATTTCCATGACTATCATTTTAACTGTAGGGGAAACAGCAGGACACTGATGTTACCATTAAATGTAACACTGTAGAAAGTTTTGTATTTGTTTGTTTTTCACTAATGTTTGACAGAAAAGGTGAGGTATTGTCTTTGAAAAATTGTGTTCTGAGAGGTTATAGACACATACCTTCATTCATTGAAGGAAAAAGAGTCTCTTGATTTTTTCTTCCCTTGCCTGTCTCGTGTGTGACGACACATACGTGTTCTTTATCCATGGAGTTTTCGGTCACGGTCAGCCAGCTGAACTGCATGTATGTGTCATTAGTCTTCATGGTGTTTCCCTGCTGGGATGGCAGAACTTTCTTGTCATTCTTTTCTTTCCAATAAACTTTAATAACACCAGGAAAAAATTTCTCCAGGAGACAAAGATATGTTCCAGCCCTTTCGAGGTTGATTTCAGCATTTGAAGGAAGAAAAATAGTGGGCGTGGGGGACAGGTCTGCAGCACGGTTTTTATCTATGAAGGGAGATGGAAGAGAATTAAAATAATTATTAAAGAAACATGAACATTGTGCTGTTTGGAACAACCCAGCATGTAATAAAAGGAAAAAAGTTGGCGCTGAGCTAGTGCTCACCATGGCCTTTCATCCACAGTAGGTTGTGAGGTACTTACTATATCGTTCTTATTTTCTTTTTTTTTAAATTAATTAATTAATTTATTTATTGGCTGTGTTGAGTCTTCACTGCTGCACACGGTCAGTCTCTCTAGCTGCGGCGAGCAGGGGCTACTCTTCGTTGCAGTGCACAGACTTCTCATTGTGGTGGCTTCTCTTGTTGTGGAGCACGGGCTCTAGGCGTGGGCTTCAGTAGTTGCAGCATGCTGGCTCAGTATTTGTGGCTCATGGGCTCTAGAGCACAGGCTCAGTAGTTGTGGCACACGGGCTTAGTTGCTCCGTGGCATGTGGGATCTTCCCGGACCAGGGATTGAACCCATGTCCCCTGCATTGACAGGCGGACTCCTAACCACTGAGACACCAGGGAAGTCCTATATCATTTTATTTTCAATAGAAAGAGAGGTTCAAGAGGTTAGGTAACTTGCCCAAAGTCTACTATTAAGTAGTAGAATGTGGATTACAGCTTAGCCTTCGTTCTTGCTCCACATACTGAGATGGGGTATGACTTTTATCTCCTTCCAAAATTCATCAACATTTATTTTTTTAAATCCCTTTTGTTCTATCATAGTGGAGCCTGTTTTAAAGTGGATGGGTGTGAGGTGGGAACCAGAATGGGGGAGAAGACCAGGTAACTTTGACAGTTTCTCTATAGGTGAGAATCTTTGACTTTTGAACTACTTCCCCTTCCTATCCTGTGTTTTGTAATTTATGCTCTTTTTGCCCAAATAACATAGTGTCATGTCCTGTAACTCTGAAAGGTCATTCTTCATTTAACTGACTCTGGAAAGGACCATACTTCTTTTATGCCTCATATAAATAAATGTCCGTTGGAAATTTACTGTATTTTTCAACAATATGCAGTCACTTTTTATAATGGGAATTAGTGTCCCTTTGTGCTTGACAATCTGTGATATTGAACTTTTAGCTTCTAATGTGGGTTCCATGCCCAGTTCTGAAGTGATGGGGTTCTCCTTGTTGACTTCTAGTTTTATACATTTCAACTTCACATCTGAACCACTGCAGATTTTTGAGTAGAGGAGCTAATTATTTATGATGCCTTGAATTTGGAAACAAAATAGCAATGTTTCCAAAACTCCTATTAAAAATGAATAATTTTCTGACGTTTTATATAAACCTTATCAAGTAATGCACTTATCAAGATTTTGTTTCACTTTAGAAAATGTCCACCAAAAGCACATTTTATTTTGGAATTTCATTTGAAGCTGAATGACTAAGAATGCTCCTTATTTTGACTCTCAGTGTTATCCCCAAATTTGACTCTATGCTACAAGGCTGCTGAACTGCTTTAGAGCGTCACTATTTTCCTTGTTTTCACCTGCTGAATAAAGCATATATAATTAGACTAATGGTAAAATTATGGTTCTGGTGTTTCTAGCAGGCATAATGTCAACATATATAACAGAACATCATAGTTTATAAAAGATGTCAATTGAATGCTGGAATGTCACTCGATTATACATTTATGGCTAGCTTAATGGTTGAAATTATAAATGTTAGAACCCTTTCCAATTTGATTTCCAGATGAAACACAAATACTTTACTAATATTCTCTTTGAGCTAGTTTGGAGTTAATCATTCAGCGGGCAGTTTCTTAAGAAAAGAAAAATTGGACTTCTCATTTGAAGAGAAAAAGAAAAAAATTCTTGAGAATTTTTGCCTCTGTAGCAAAGTTCCTGAGTTTTCTACTAAATCAGTAAGCAAACAGTGGTCATTTTTTAACTTATGCTATAAATATAATTAGGTCATGTGTTTGATTTTATACATCTCACTTATGGTGAAAATAGTATTTTATTGATTATAATAGTAAGACACTGTATATTACTTTAGTCATACAATTTGTTTATATTGCTTGAGTTCTCTATTTTATCTTGTCGTTTTCTTTTCAAAATTAAATAGAGCTATTTCACATTTAAGTGAGAAAACCACATTATGACTTTTGTATCTGTATTTAATTGACTTTACATCTTTTAAAAAATTTTATTGGGATATAGTTGATTTACAATGTTGTGTTAGTTTCAGGTGTACAGCAAAGTGAATCAGTTATACATATAGCCACTCTTTTTTAGATTCCTTTCCCATATAAGCCATTATTGAGTAGAGTTCCCTGTACTGTACAGTAGGTCCTTATTAAGACATCTTTTTTTTTTTTTTTTTTGGCCACACTGTGTGCAGCATGTGGGATCTTAGTTCCCTGACCAGGGATTGAACTCTCACCCACTGCACTGGAAGTGTGGAGTCTTAACCACTGGACTACCAGGGAAGTCCCTGACTTTACACCTTGATCATTTAATTTATGAATTAAAACTTTTTTTCTGATAAATATGATCATGAAGCCCAAATTATTGGCTACACATTTTAGGGCCAATAAATGTTAGTGTTAGAGATGATATCATTTAACTTAAAGGATTAGGATTTAAAGCACATAGAGCAACAATAAATATAAAAGCAAACACATTTTAACTTCCTTTTTCTTGCCAAATAGAAGAAAGTATGTTAGGGAGAGACAAATACCTCCCAATTCAATTTGTGTGTATAAGTGGACAGTAAGATAACTTTCCATTTGAAGAGATAGAAGTACAAATGCATCCTCTAAAGAATTTCTCTTCTGTCAATATTTTTGAGTGCAAACAACTCTCCCTCCTGAATGCAATATTCCCTTTAATTTGAATGGATTATAGATGCACCTATCCAGCAACTATGATGTATTAGACAATGTGTCAAGTACACTATTCACACTATTTCATTTAACTCTCAAACAACATGGATACATACTGCTGGATACATACTGTTACCCAATTTTATGGATTCAGAAACTGAGGCCAAAGAATAATCGACCAAGTTCTCATAAGCAGTAAATGGTGGACCCAGAGGCCTTGGTCAGACTGACTCCAAAGCTAGGTTCTTTGAAAACACCACTTCACCATCAGGAAAGGAAATGCGTCAGCTCACAAAACTTACCTGTAATAACCAACTTTGGCCTTGGACCAGATGCTTTCATGATGATTATATATGTTATACAGGAACCATTTATGTAAGTCCACATGTACACAAAGCCAAATCCTACTATGATTTTTGCACACTGTTGTCAATGGTGTCCTTTACTCTAACGATTTGTTTTAACATCTCTCTTAAATGTCTACAGCTAATCCCCATTCACATTCCCATTTTTCCAAATATTTTAAACTATTATTCCAATTTGTTTCTTACCTTCCCTCTATTACCTTGAAAAAAATTGCATTTTTCAGGTACTTACCTATGACAAAAAGTTTTGTTCCATCACTAAAGATTTTCTTGTATAAATTCCACAGTGATTCAACCCATATCAAAAACTTTAGACTGATTTAGCTTCTCTGAGTTCTTCAGATCCTAGTGGAACTATGATGGCCTGGTATTCAAGAAACCAGGGTTTTGGTCCTGGTTCTTTTTGCTCCTAACAAGTTCCACGGCTGAGCTAATGAGGTGAATTAAAGCTTTCAGTGCTTGTTTATTTGAAAACATGATGTTAGTGTAAATCAGTTCAACCTCCCTACCAGTGCTAAAGTGAGACCAATATGAAACAAGATCTGAAAAAGTAATTTTATTAAAAATGCTATGGAAAAGTGAGATTATAATAATAGTTATTACTATTATCACTATTATTAGTGATTTGTTTGAGCTGATTATGTGCTCAAACATGACATTTTAATATCATGGGGCCAAAGCTGGCCCTTACTCATGGGAATTCAGTATTCTGGGGTTGCAGCTGGGTCTGTGGCAATTAACTATGAGGTTCCTTTGTTTGATTTCCACTGTGCTCTGACATGTTGGAAATTCTCAAAGCCATCATCACAGGACGTGTTCTTTTCACACACACAATTTAAAGGCAATTATTTGTCTAGATTTACCTGCTGCATTTCCAGGGTTAAGAAAATCAAAGGGAACTTTGGCTAAAGCCTAATATGTGCAGTCAGTGTTTGGAACTGCTTCACGTATTTTGTCCAAAACAAATGGCTTTTCCCCTCCACATCAACGGCACAATCATTTCTATTCCAAGCTTTTACCAGAAATTTCAGCCTCAGACTGACTTCTCTGTAGCTCATGTGCAGAATTCAGCTCGCAACTCTTGGCCTTTTGACTACAGAAATGGCAAGATACCTAGTCCTCAAATCCTATTATTGTCACACTGGATCATGAAAACCTTACCTGCCTGATCCTATCAGCTGAGGGTCACTATCTGAATGACATTAAATGTTATGGTGCCCATAGCGTCGATGGACTGGTAGCATAAATGGGTTTGATTAAAGACCATTTCTTCCACTTTACAAAATGGATGTTGAACACAATATCCCATCTTCACTTCCCTCCTAAGCCCTATACATTGAAGTCCTTCTCTAGTTTTATGATGTAAAAATATATCATATTTGAAATTTGGTGTGCTTATTTTATCAGTTAATAAAAAGTATGCATTCCACCACAGTTTCAATTTTTTTTCTTTTTTATATTCACTTTTTAAATTGAGATAGAAATGACACCAACCTCTCCTACCTTTGAGCATAAAATCTTACCCTGTGCTTTTTGCTAGATCATCACAGGCCTTTTTCCTTCTGCTTCCCTTAGTGCCTTTGATCCTCTATTCGTATTTCATGCTGTGCCTGTACAGAGCGTGTGTTGTCTATCTTAGGTCTTCTCAAATAGATTTTGGAAACAAACCGTTTAAATAAATGGCAAATGATTAGAAGCAGAAGCACTATTTTCACACATGAGTAATAATACAGATTATGAGCTATTGCTAATTAGGAAGTCAGTTAAAGAATTCGTTTAAAAGATCAGGCTATAGAGGAGTAAATGTTCAGAATATAAAAACTTAAACTTAATGTTTCTCACATGATGTAATGGTCCAGACCATGCACTTTGGGACAGACAAGTCTCTACTGGATCCCAATCTTTGCTACAGTGACCAGTCATATGACTTTAAGCAAGTACCTGAACTTCTCTAAACCTGTTTCCTTATCTATGAAATGGGAAGAAGAGGATTCCCATTTGAGGAAAGAGATATAGCACTGAAACCACTCATCACAGTGTGTGAGTCTCAGTAAGTAACAGCTGATATAATTATTCTCTCTAATGGGATGGTTTGGGGCCATGTCATCAAATTCTTCTGACACACAAAAAATACGGATTTTATAAACAATAATGATTACAATTGTTTCTTTAAAATTAAGAAAGAAACAAACCCATCAGTCCAAGACCCGTTGCCTCTCCAGCAGCCACAGGCCACAGAACATGGGTCCCAGTCAAACCAGAATCTAGAATGCTTTTCCACTAGACTAGAAGCTGTTTGATTTTTGGGACCTGTCCTGTCTTAATTGTTCTCGCTTTTATCTCCAGCATTTAGCACAGAAACTATCCTCAGTAAATATTTGCTGAGAGAAGGAATAAGCAAATAAGGATATAAAATCATGCAGGCTCTTTTCATGGACTTTGGAGCAGAGATGGCTCATTGAGCTCACAAATTCCATTAAACTGGTCCATATCCAGGCAACGTAGCAAGAGATGTGACTGCATGAATTTCAACTGATCTCAGCCTCCCTCTAAGAAACTAGAGTAACAAGAAGTGGGATTTATTGATGTTCTATAGTCATTCGCTATAAGAAATTATTTTGCACTGCTGTTAGGGATGAGGTGAAAACCAATAATATAAGTTTTGCAAGTTATTAGGGAAAAGGAGAATGATGCTTTATCTCAAACTATAGAGAAAAGAAAATTAAGAAAAGTGTTTCTCACTTAATAGCCCATTTACAAGAAAAGGAACTTGAACCAATGACTTATATCAACATAATGACCTAATGTGATAGTGGCGTAAGAATATTGAAACATAAATGAAACAAGGAAACAGATGTTGTCCTCAAAATATTTTAATATCTAGCCTGAGTCTATTTTGTGCGTGAGTGTGTGTGTGTGTGTGTGTGTGTGTGTATTCTAAAGACAAATTTCAGTGGCTGACAAGCAGGGAAGTGAATAGACCACTTACAAAGTAGTTTGTTTCCATACACAGTGACCAGTAGCTACAAAATTGCTGTTTGTGTGCTGAGGCCAAGAACGTGGCTGTCAGATAAGGGGGATCCTAAATTGTTTTTCCCAAAAAGCATCTGTCAGTCTTTCATGACAAAGGTAAAAACAGAAAAATATTACTTACCACAGGCAGTTACTATGAGCTTAATTCCTTCTCCAAATATCTTCTTCCAGCCTGAGCTGTCACATGGGTTAAAGCCCCTATAATAATCTCAGCCTTCTCCTAGATTCACTAAGTGACTAGCAGTGTAAAAACTTTGTACTGGCAATTTGATCTTCTGGGTTCTTTTGGAAGTCCTTGGTAATGGGTTTTATGGCATCTGATATTTTATACGTTTTCCTCTGCTCAGTAGACCAAATATCTGCTTTCCATGAAGGAGTGATCATTGAAACACTGATAAAAAATGAAAAGGATAAAAGCAGAAAAAGAAGAGATCAGTTCCACAGGTGAACTATCTGCTTTTCCAAATTTCTAGGAAGAGTATTCAAAGAATCGAGACTGTTTTTTACTTCCAGGTGTTCAGCTGTGTTGAAACTGCTCCGAGTTCACATCAAAGGAAAAGCTCTTCTATTCTTACAATCACCACAGCTGCTTCGTTAGCGATTTGGGAATGTATTTCTGAAAGGAGGAAACGCTTCAGTAACTGAAAAGGCAAATACACCATCACAAGTGTACTTGAGAGATGCAAACAAAGTTCTCCACTTATTGGGCAACACGATTCTTCCTTCCTTCTTTCCTTCCTTCCTTCCTTCCTTCCTTCCTTCCTTCCTTCCTTCCTTCCTTCCTTCCTTCCTTCCTTCCTTCGTTTTCTTCTTTCTTTCTTTTGGAGGATTGTTGATTTACATGTTGTGTTAGTTTCTGAGGTTAAAAGCAGTAATACAGATTTTGCAGATTATTGGGGAAAAGGATAACAATGGTTTATCTTAAACTGTAGAGAAAATTAAGAAAAATGTTTCTCAATTAATAGACTATTTGCAGCAAAGTGATTTAGTTATACACATATATGCATATTCTTTTTTCATATCCTTTTCCATTATGGTTTATGGCAGGATATTGAATTTAGTTCCATGTGTGATACAATAGGACCTTTTTGTTTATATATTTTATATATAGTAGTTTTTATTTGTTGATCTCGAACTTCTAATTTATCCCTTCCCCACCCCCCTTCCTTGGAACAACAAGTCTGTTCTCTATGTCTGTAAGTCTATTTCTGGTTTGTAAATAAGTTCATTTGTGTCATATTTTAGATTCCACACATAAGTGATATCATATGATGTTTGTCTTTTTCTTTCTTACTTATTTCACTCGGTATGATCATCTCTAGATCCATCCATGTTGCAGCATATGGCATATCATTCTTTTTTATGGCTGAGTAGCATTCTATTGTATATATGTGCCACATCTTCTTTGTCCATTCCTCTGTCGATGGACATTTAGGTGGCTTCCATGTCTTGGCTACTGTAAATATGGCTGCTATGAACATTTGAGTGCATGTATCCTTTTATTTATTTATTTTTTTATTTAATTTGTTTATTTTAACATACAATAAACTGCATATATTTAGAGTGTACAATTTGGTATCCCAATATCCCAATTCATTCCCCACCAACCCTCCCTGCTTTCCCCACTTGGTGTCCATATGTTTGTTCTCTACATCTGTGTCTCTGTTTCTGCCTTGCAAACTGGTTGATTTGTACCTTTTTTCTATATTCCGCATATATGTGTTAATATACGATATTTGTTTTTCTTTTTCTGACTCACTTTACTCTGTATGACAGTTTCTAGGTCCATCCAGGCCTCTACAAATGTCCCAGTTTCATTGCTTTTTACAGCTGAATAATATTCCATTGTATATATGTACCACATCTTTTGTATCCATTCATCTGTTGATGGACATTTAGGTTGCTTCCATGGCCTGGCTATTGTAAATAGTGCTGCAGTGAACATTGGAGTGCACATGTCTTTTGGAATTATGGTGTTCTCTGGGTATATGCCCAGCAGTGGGATTGCTGGGTCATATGGTAACTCTATTTTTAGTTTTACAAGGAACCTCAATACTGTTCTCCATAGTGGCTGTATCAATTTACATTCCCACCAACAGTGTAAGAGCATTCCCTTTTCTCCACACCCTCTCCAGCATTTACTGTTTGTAGATTTTCTGATGGTGCTCACTTTAACCAGTGTGAGGTGATACCTCATTGTAGTTTTGACTTGCCTTTCTCTAATGATTAGTGATGTTGAGCAGCTTTTCATGTGCCTCTTGGCCAGCTGTATGTCGTCTTTGGAGAAATGCCTATTTAGGTCTTCTGCACCTTTTTGGATTGGGTTGTTTGTTTTTTTGATATTGAGCTGGATGAACTGTTTATTTATATTTTGGAGATTAATCCTTTGTCTGTTGAGTCATTTGCAAATATTTTCTCCCATTCTGAGGGTTGTCTTTTCATCTTGCTTATAGTTCCCTTTGCTGTACAGAAGCTTTGAAGTTTCATTAGGTCCCACTTATGTATTTTTGTTTTTACTTCCATTACTCTAGGGGGTGGATCAAAAAAGATCTTGCTGTTATTCACGTCAAAGAGTGTTCTTCCTATGTTCTCCTCTAGGAGTTTTATAGTGTCTGGCCTTACATTGAGGTCTTTAATCCATTTTGAGTTTATTTTTTTTTTTGTATGGTTTTAGGGAGTGTCCTAATTTCATTCTTTTACAAGTAGCTGTCCAGTTTTCCCAGCACCACTTATTGAAGAGGCTGCCTTTTCTGCATTGTATATCCTTGCCTCCTTTGTCATAGATTAGTTGACCATAGTTTATCTCTGGGCTTTCTAGCCTGTTCCACTCATCTATATTTCTGCTTTTGTGCCAGAACCATCCTGTCTTGATCACTGTAGACTTGTAGTATAGCCTGAAGTCAGGAAGCCTGATTCCACCAACTCCATCTTTCCTTCTCAAGATTACTTTGGCTATTCGGGGTCTTTTGCGTTTTCATACAAATCGTAAAATTTCTTGTTCTAGTTCTGTGAAAAATGCCACTGGTAATTTGATAGGGATTGCATTGAATCTGTGAATTGCTTTGGGTAGTTTGGTCATCTTCACAATGTTGATTCTTCCAATCCAAGAACATGGTATGTCCCTCCATCTATTTGTGTAGTCTTTGATTTCTTTCATTAGTGTCTTTCAGTTTTCTGAGTACAGGTCTTTTACCTCCTTGGTTAGGTTTATTCCTAGGTATTTTATTCTTTTTGTTGCAATGGTGAATGGGATTGTTTCCTTAATTTCTCTTTCTGATCTTTCATTGTTAGTGTATGCAAGAGATTTCTGTGTGTTAATTTTGTATCCTGCAACTTTACCAAATTCATTGATTAGCTGAAGTAGTTTTCTGGTGGTATCTTTAGGATTTTCTATGTATGGTATCATGTCATCTGCAAACAGTGATAATTTTACTTCTTTTCCAATTTGGATTCCTTTTATTTCTTTTTCTTCTCTGATTGCTGTGGCAAGGACTTCCAAAACTATGTTGAATAGTAGTGGAGAGAGTGGACATCCTTGTCTTGTTCCTAATCTTAGAGGGAATGCTTTCAGTTTTTCAGCATTGAGAAGGATGTTTGCTCTGGGTTTGTCGTATATGGCCTTTATTATGTTGAGGTAGGTTCTCTCTTTGCCCACTTTCTGGAGAGTTTTTATCATAAATGGATGTTGAATTTTGTCAAAAGCCTTTTCTGCATCTATTGAGATGATCATATGGTTTTTATCCTTCAGATTATTAATATGGTGTATCACATTGATTGATTTGCATATATTGAAGAATCCTTGCATCCCAGGGATAAACCCCACTTGATCATGGTGTATGATCCTTTTAATGTGTTGTTGGATTCTGTTGCCTAGTATTTTGTTGAGGAGTTTTGCATCTATATTCATCAGTGATATTGGTCTGTAATTTTCTTTTTTTGTAGTATCTTTGTCTGGTTTTGGTATGAGGGTGATGGTGGCCTCATAAAATGAGTTTGGGAGTGTTCCTTTCTCTGCAATGTTTTGGAAGAGCTTGAGAAGGATGGGTGTTAGCTCTTCTCTAAATGTTTGATAAAATTCACCTGTGAATCCATCTGGTCTTGGACTTTTGTTTGTTGGGAGATTTTTAATCACAGTTTCAATTTCATTACTTGTGATTGGTCTGTTCATAGTTTCTATGTCTTCCTGATTCAGTCTTGGAAGGTTATACCTTTCTAAGAATCTGTTCATTTCATCCAGGTTGTCCATTTTATTGGCATATAGTTGCTTGTAGTAGTCTCTTATGGTGCTTTTTATTTCTGCGGTGTCTGTTGTAACTTCTGTTTCATTTCTAATTTTATTGATTTGAGTCCTCTCCCTCTTTTTCTTGATGAGTCTTGCTAGAGGTTTACCTATTTTACTTATCTTCTCAAAGAACCAGCTTTTAGTTTTATTGATTTTTGCTATTCTTTGTTTCTATTTCATTTATTTCTGCTCTGATTTTTATGATTTGTCTCTGTCTACTAACTTTGGGTTTTGTTTGCTCTTCTTTCTCTAGTTTTTTTAGGTGTAAGGTTAGATTGTTTATTTGGGATGTTTCTTGTTTCTTGAGGTAGGATTGTATTGCTATAAGCTTCCCTCTTAGAACTGCCTTTGCTGCATCCCATAGGTTTTGGATCATTGTGTTTTCATTGTCATTTGTCTCTAGGTATTTTTTGATTTCCTCTTTGATTTCTTCAGTGATCTGTTGGTTATTTAGTAGCGTATTGTTTAGCCTCCATGTGTTTGTGTTTTTTACAGTTTTTTTCCTGTAACTGATTTCTAATCTCATGGTGTTGTGGTCGGAAAAGATGCTTGATATGATTTCAATTTTCTTGAATTTATCAAGGCTTGATTTATGACCCAAAATGTGATCTATCCTGGAGAATGTTCCATGTGCACTTGAGAGGAATGTGTAATCTGCTGTTTTTGGATGTAACGTCCTATAGATATCTATTAAATCAAGCTGATTTATTGTGTCATTTAAAGCTTGTGTTTCCTTATTAATTTTCTTTGTGGATGATCTGTCTGTTGGTGTAAGTGGGGTGTTAAAGTCCCCCACTATGATTGTGTTACTGTTGATTTCCTCTTTCATGGTTGTTAGCACTTGCCTTATGTATTGAGGTGCTCCTATATTGGGTGCATATATATTTATAATTGTTATCTCCTCTTCTTCGATTGATCCCTCGATCTTTATGTAATGTCCTTTCTTGTCTCTTGTAACATTTTTTTATTTTAAAGTCTATTTTATCTGATATGAGTATTGCTACTCCAGCTTTCTGATTTCCATTTGCATGGAATATCTTTTTCCTTCCTCTCACTTTCAGTCTGTATGTGTCCCTAGGTCTGAAGTGGGTCTCTTGTAGACAGCATATATATGGGTCTTGTTTTTGTATCCATTCAGCCAGTCTGTGTCTTTTCGTTGGTGCATTTAGTCCATTTACATTCAAGGTAATTATCGATATGTATTTTCCTATTACCATTTTCTTAATTGTTTTGTTTGTGTTTTTGTAGGTCCTTTTCTTCTTTTATGTTTCCCACTTAGAGAGGTTCCTTTAGCATTTGTTGTAGGGCTGGTTTGGTGGTGCTGTATTCTCTTAGCTGTTGCTTGTTTGTAAAGCTTTTGATTTCTCCATCGAATCTGAATGAGATCCTTGCTGGGTAGAGTATTCTTGGTTGTAGGTTCTTCCCTTTCATCCCTTGAAATATATCATGCCACTCCCTTCTGGCTTGCAGAGTTTCTGCTGAGAAATCAGCTGTTAACCTTATTGGAGTTCCCTTGTATGGTATTTGTCATTTTTCCCTTGTTGCTTTTGATAACTTTTCTCTGTCTTTAATTTTTGTCAATTTGACTACTATATGTCTTAGTGTGTTTCTCCTTGGGTTTATCCTGTCTGGGACTCTCTGCACTACCTGCACTTGGGTAGCTATTTCCTTTCCCATGTTAGGGAAGTTTTCAACTATAATCTCTTCCAATATTTTCTCGGGTCCTTTCTCTCTCTCTTCTCCTTCTGGGACCCCTATAATGCGAATGTTGTTGCGTTTAATGTTGTCCCAGAGGTCTCTTAGGCTGCCTTCAGTTCTTTTCATTCTTTTTTCTTTATTCTTTTCTGCATGAATGATTATCACCATTCTGTCTTCCAGGTCACTTATTTGCCCTTCTGCCTCACTTAATCTACTATTGGTTCCTCCTAGTGTATTTTTCATTTCAGTTATTGTGTTGCATATCTCTGTTTGTTTGTTCTTTAATTCTTCTCTGTTTGGTAAACTTTTCAATCTTTGAATCCAGTCTTTTTCCAAAGTCCTGGATTATCTTTACTATCATTATTCTGAATTCTTTTTCTGGAAGGGTGCCTATCTCCTCTTCATTTAGTTGTTTTTCTGGGGTTTTATCTTTTCCCTTCATCTGGTACAAAGTCTTCTACCTTTTCATTTTCTCTTTCTGTGGCTGTGGTTTTCAGTTCCACAAGACAAAATGCTGCTTGATATTTCTGTGGAAGCTCTCTAGGAGGCTGGAATGTGCTTCCTGATGGGAGGGACTGATGGAGGGTAGGGCTGGGTGGGCAGAGCTCAGTGAAACTTTAATCTGCTTGTCGGCCAATGGGTGGGGCTGTGTTCACACCTTGTGGGTTGTTTGGCCTTCGGCTACCCAGCACTGGAGCCCACAGGCTCTTTGGTGGGGCTAATGGCAGACTCTGGGATGGCTCATGCCAATGAGCCCTTCCCAGAACCCCTGCAGCCAGTGCCCCTGTCTCCTCGGTGAGCCACAGCTTCCCCGCACCTCTTCAGGCAACTCTCCAACACTAGGAGGTAGGTCTGGTTCAGTTTCCTGTGGGGTCACTGCTCCTTCCCCCTGGGTCCTGGTGAGCACACTATTTTTTGTGTGCCCTCCAAGAGTGGAGTCTCTGTTTCCCCCAGTCCTGTGGAGGTCCTGCAATCAAATCCCACTGGCTTTCAAAGTGTGATTCTCTGGGGATTCCTCCTCCTGTTGTTGGACCCACAGTTGGGAAGCCTGATGTAGGGCTCAAAACACTCACTTTAGTGGGTGGACTTCTGCCATATAACTGTTCTCCAGCTTGTGAGTCACTCACCCAACATTTATGGAATTTGATTTTAACGCAATTGCACCCCTCCTGCCATCTCATTGTGGCTTCTCCTTTGTCTCTGGATGTGGGGTGTCTTCTTTGGTGAGTTCCAGTGTGTTTCTGTCAATGATTGTTTAGCAGTTAGTTGTAATTCTGGTGCTCTTGCAAGAAGGAGTGAGCACACGTCCTCCTACTCCACCATCTTGATTTGTCTCCTGTATCTTTTTGAATTATGGTTTTCTCTGGATATGTGCCCAGGAGTGGGACTAATGGATCATATGGCAGCTCTATTTTTAGTTTTTTAAGGAACCTTCATACTGTTTTCCATAGTGGCTGCACCAGCTTACATTTCCACCAACAGTGTAGGAGTGTTCCATTTTCTCCACACTCCCTCCAGCATTTGTTATTTGTAGACTTTTTAATGCTGGCCATTCTGACTGGTGTGAAGTGGTACCTCACTGTAGTTTTGATTTGCATTTCTCTAATAATTAGGGATGGGCAACATGATTCTTTACCACGGTAATGCGAAATAAGAAAATTCTGTGATGACATTATTTTTCATAGGATAAAAGAAGAAACTTGTAGAATTCTATCTTATTTGAAATTATAGATTCCTTATTTGAACTACAATTTGAGAACAAAGTCCAGTTCTCTGATGATGGAAGAAGAAATGTCTTCCAGGCTGCTCTGTAATCTTAAGCCACTCAATTGGTTAAGGAGAAAAAGAAATTGCCAGAAGCAGCTGAGGGCTTCTCTGAATGCAGATGAGCTCTCCGTCTGCCAGGACCCAGACGGGACCATCCCTGACTCTCCCCATGTCTACTCCAGATCCACCCTGTCATTGTTAAATCCCCCTATTGCATCAGGCATGGTGCCTTCCCAATAGAGATAAATGTATATGACAGATCTCATTGGTACAAATGAAAAATGTTAAAATAAAATTGTAATCCTTAACTTTAATGCAATGTTTACAATTTCCAAAACAGTTACATCCACTAGCTCATTTTATCTAAATGATGATTTTGAGCCAGGAAACAAGTCCCCACAGAGATGAGGTTGTAATATAAGGATGTTTACGTAGTAAATGGTAGAACTGGAACTCGAATTTATTTCTGTACTACAAAGTTCACACAGTGTGCTGCAGAGGGGAACATGAAACCATTCAGTACTGCTTTTAATTCTAATTCTGCCTATTATCTGCTTGATTTATTTGTCATCTTATACCCAGTGTCCTCAACTCTGAAAATATAGTAAGAACATCTATCTCTCAGCATCATTATAAAGAAGATGCATAGCACAGCCGGGCATAACACAGGAGGTCAGTACATCCAAGACCTTCATCTCCTTCCGCTCTGGAAGGATGAGGATCTCAGAGCTACTGTCAGGGGGCCTAATGTGGGACTTGGGGTACACCTTTTATGTGCTCTTAGTTCCTTGACTTGAATGATGTCATTGCCATCTCCCAACAAAAGAACTCCCCGTCATGAGGTGCTAGGGGTCTCAGCCCTGCCCCAAGTACACACTTTGTGTGGTGGAGCTTCATGGTCAAGGCTGTGGGGCAGCCACATCCATCCTTGTCCTTCAGGGACAACCTTACCCACCTCACAGCAAACATGGGCAAGGAGGGAGCTAGGTGCCAATATCCTACTTTTCCTGTATCAAAGAGGTATGGAAAATTAATGTCAGAAAAATGTGATTCAAAAATTAATAACTATATTCCAATATAGTTTCCAATTTTCCAGTTTTTAAAAAATTAATCAAGATCTATTACTCTTATACTCTATCACACTACCCCTAATGAACGTGGACCAGGGCATCAGCAGAATACACAGCCATACCCCTGCCATGTTGAATCCCTTACTTAGAGAGAGACAGACTAGCTGAAATGCTCCCAAAAGCAAGTGACAATCAAAGTGAAACAACTTGGGACCATTTCTTAGAAAAAGAAAAAAGATTGAGCATCCTGGTAGTGATTACACTGAAAATGAGATCACCCAACAAAGATATAGTCTAGGTCTCTAAATGTTTCTCAGTAGGATTTTCATACACAAAAGAGCTAGTCTCTCACCCTAGAGGTTGCAACTGAAATTAAGTGGTGTAATTCCAAGAGAGGGAGATTTTTGACACTGTTATATTCTGCTTTAGAGCTGAGAAAACTGATGCCTAGAGGTGTGAAGATGTTGCTCAAGATCACAGAGCTCATAAGGGCAAAGCAGGAGTCAGTGAGGGGTGAAAATAGGGTTCAGGGCAGTGTCGAGGTTCACAGCAGAGGCACTGGGCTGTCTCTTCTTGGGGACTGTGGACCCTGTGGTTCTGTAAGGACAAGCTGGTTCTTCCTGTTGGCTGCATTGTCAGCAGTTCACAGAATTCACTCCTCTGGAGTCAGGCACTGGCGTGGCTGCAAGAACAGGAAAGCATTTTATTAAGACGATGGGGAAGATGAAGTAAAGGTACAACATGAAAACAGAGCTAAAGTAAGCTTCTGTCCCTTTTACCCTCACCTCTTCTAACACATACTGGGGGGTCTTAGCTTTGAACTAGGCCTTCAGTAAAGGGTTAGGTGTTGGCCTCTTTCAGAAGCAAACCATATCTGAATTACACCTCTCTGACTGCAAAATCAGAGCTCAGGGAGGTAGGCAATGAGTTAAGGAATCTGCGGGACCAATTTTCTTCAGAATTTTTTAGACTTTCCTTTCCTTAATTGTTCTACCACTGCTATCAAGCTGTTCTTAAACTTTGAATTTGCAGTTGAAAAGGGCTTATATTCAGCTTGGACTCCAAAGAGCTTTTGTTTCTCCCTTACGTACAGCATCAAAGGGGTTTCCTGTTTGGGGCTGAAGGATCAGTGACACAGGTTTCCTTTCTTTCTTTTTTTTTCATTTCAAGAAGTTGACTGGTTTCATAAGAAGGTAGTAAATATAGTGATATCTGATTTGTATGATTTTAATGCAGAAATCACATAATTTTAGCTGTTCAACCTCCTCATTTTATAGAAGAGAGAACAGAGGTCCAGAGTAGCTGGAGATCCACCCAAAATCCCATATATGGTGACATTTTAGGAGAGGTGTATCAGAGGATATTGAATATCCTCTGTGCTGTACAGTAGGACCTTGTTGTTTATCTATTTTATATATAGTAGTGTGTATCTGTTAATCCCAAATTCCAAATTTACCTCTCCCCCACCTACCACTATCCCATTTGGTAACCATAAGGTTGTTTTCTATGTCTGTGAGTCCATTTCTCTTTTGTAAATAAGTTTATTTGTATCATTTTTTTTAGATTCCACATATAAGTGATATCATATGGTATTTGTCTTTCTCTTTCTGACTTACTTCGCTTAGTATGATAATCTCTAGTTGCACCCATGTTGCTGCAGACGGCATTATTTCATTCTTTTTATGGCTGACTAATATTCCATTGTATATATGTACCACATCTCCTTTATCCATTCCTCTGTCGATGGACATTTAGGTTGTTTCCATGTTTTGGCTATTGTGAACTATACTTCAATAAAAACAAATAAAATAACAAACAAACAATAAAGGAAAAACAAGAAGAGGTGGAAGGCAGAGGGGCTGACATCTCATCCAGGGTTGAGTGCATCACCATGAGGACTGTTATCAACCAGTGCCAGGTGTGCCAACGGATGAGGACACTGAGACGTCGCCAATAGTGTTTCCTGGGCTTCTCACTGCTGGCTCCTCCCCTGCAAAATGATAAGAAAGGGTGGACAACAGCTTAGAGACTGGATTCAGGCATTCACTTCCAGGCTCAGCTTTCAAACATTTTGTGGCAAATCTCCAGACTGCCCTTCACCTTTGAAATCGTTTGCACGGCATTTTATTTGTGCATCCTTCAAGGGAGATGGTCAGATTCTTATACTGCCAGTCTATACCAGCACTGTCCACTAGAAATAAATGTGAGCCACCAATTTAAGACACAGATTAAAAATGTTTTGGCTTCTGCATTAAAAAAAAAGTACAGAGACAATTAAAATGAATTTAGGACTATTTTTACTTAGTCCAAGATATCCATGATATTTCAACAGGAAGTCAATATAAAAATAGTTAAGGAGATAGTCCACTTTTTTCTTTGCTACTGTCTTCAAAATATAGTTTGTGTGGTGTACATACAGCCCATCTCAGCTTGGACTCTTGGACTAACTACATTTCAAGGGCTCAGTAGCTGCACGTGACTAGTGGCTGGTGGATTGAGCAACCCAAATTCTTCTCCAGATGCTCCAGAAATGCTGAGCTGGATGATCTTTAGAAAGGTCCCTGCCACCTGAGCAGCTCCCTCGCTGAGTCAGCTCCAGCCCCATCTGATTTTATCTGCAGAGGACCCAGAATGGGGCAGTCCCAGAGGGCCAGGATACTGAGGGATGACCCCAAGGCAACCCAAAGGACTCAGAGGTGGTGGCAGTTGCCAGGTCTGGGCGATCAGTGGGTCCCAGTGCTTTTTGTGCAGGGACCTGGGCTGTGTGTGGGGCTGTGCCGAGTCCCAGGTGACACAGTAGTACAGGCCCTCATCGCTCTTCCCCACCTTCATCAATGACAGGTAGCAGCTTCTGCCATCCTTGTTCACATTTGCGTTGACTTTATCTGCTTGCAGGACTGAATCCCGCTGCACACTCCGTGTGGACATGTCCAGATAGAGGATCCTCTCAGGGCCCTGACCCTCCAGCTGGCGGTACCAGTGGACATAGCTGACCGATGTGCTGGCCTGGCAGGGCAGGGCTATAGAGCCACCTGTGTATGCCACCGTCACGGGCCGCTGTGTCAGCCTGATCTCCTGCTGGGCGCCTGCAAGGGATGTGATGAGGGCAGCTTGAGCCCACAGCCTCCCGGTGCATCCCGCCCACCGGGGAAGGAGCTCAGACTTACTGGGAACCAGGAGGACCCACAGGAGGGCCAGGCGGCCCAGCATGGCTATGCATCCTGCCCGGGTGGAGGAGCCCATGGTGATGGGGGCTCAAATTGCGTGGTGGCCCCACCCCTGGGCAGGTGATGGAGGTCAGGTAAGGGCCCGAGCTGCTGCTTCTTTCAGGTGCAAGGAGGCAACTGGTGAGAGCAATGAGGGAGGGATATAGGAAGGGAGGAGCCGAGAGGGAGGAGACAGAAGCCTGACCACAGGGTGAAGGGAGGGATGACAAATGTGAAAGTTCTGAGAAATGCTGAAGGATATTGGTGGAATAATAAGCCAGGAATACAGCGATTCGTGATTGGGCATCGAATACACTTTAACGGCATGCTAATCGATTTACGTTCACTGTTTCCTTAAATCCTGAAACCTTGTAGGATTAAATATTATCCTCAGTTTAGAAATGGAGAAAGCAGGAGCTGTTTTGATTTATTTTGTTTTAATTTTTATTTTATATTAGAGTGCAGTTAATTTACAATATTGTGTTAGTTTCAGGTGTACAGCAAAGTGATTTAGTTATACATATATATA
The DNA here is from genome assembly GCF_030028045.1 of Hippopotamus amphibius kiboko. Lineage (NCBI taxonomy): Eukaryota > Metazoa > Chordata > Mammalia > Artiodactyla > Hippopotamidae > Hippopotamus > Hippopotamus amphibius. Next base: position 83,476,668 of record NC_080189.1, on the reverse strand, counting down.
TATATATATAAATCTATTGTTTTTGAGATTCTTTTCCCATATAGGTTATTATAGAGTACTGAGTAGAGTTCCCTGTGTTACACCATAGGTCCTTGTTGATTATCTATTTTATTTACAGTACTGTGTATATGTTAATACCAAACCCCTAATTTATCCCCCTCCCAGTGGAGCTGGTTTTAAAATCCCTTTTCCAAGGCTGTATGCCCAAGAATTAGGTTGGGATTTGGAGCCAGGTCTGGCATGAGACAAATCTCATGCTTCCTTTGGCCACTTGATACCCATAGAGCAGTGAATGGGTTGCTAGTTTAAGAGGAAGGGACTAGCCCAGAACAGTCATCCCTGCTGAAAAGACCTGGCCACCATCTGAGCCAGCACTGGAGCATTTCCTCCAAAGGTCCCATCAGATAAGTTTTTTAAAGTTCCTAAATAACATGGTAGCTGTGTAGTCTTGGGCAAGTGGTTTCACCTCCTTTATTTCCATCTGTAAAAGGGGAGCTCCTGGGGTCACATGAAGAGGAAACAGGATCATGTGAGCACAGCATGTGGCCCAGTCACAGAAGCAGAGAAAATGCTCAAGAAGTGGTGGGGGATTATTGTTTCACCTTGAAACTGGACAACTTGCTGTAAATGATGCCTGGGGTCCACTTAGCATGGAAACTATAAGGAAGGTTACAGTTTTGGAGAATCGGGGAGTGTGTGTGTCTGTGTGTGTGTGTGTGTGTGTCTGTGTGTGTGTGTGTGAGTATCCAAAGGAAGACTCCTAACGTGAACCAGGGACAGTGGGGTCCTGGGTGCAGGACCCGGTCCCCCTGTTATAGCATCATATTCTCAGAAATGGTAAAGACAGGGCATTGGGAAGGATCAGCTGAGGAATCCGTCTGAAATGAAGCTTCAAGAATAAAGGTAGCATTGGCTTCCAACTGAAATGCAGGTTCCTTTCCTGTTGTGCTAATTGTATCCTGGGCCTCCTGGGGATGTACGTTATGCTAATTTTTCAGGCTAATTTTACCTTGAAGACCAAGAGGAGGGGGCAGAGGGGGCATGGTGAGGAAAGGGGACTTGGCTTGGGCAGGGAAGTTGTGGGTCCTTCAGCATGGACTACCAGACCCAGTTCCTGAGCTCCTCTCCTGTAGTACAACCTGAAAGTCAGACATGCTGAGCTGTAACCAACATTCAAGGCTCAGGTGTCCCCGAATGAAGGCTTTGGGGTTGTGCTGAGTTGGTGAGGTGTGGGCCAAATATAAAGCTAATAGAATACTTGCTGAAAGAATATTCCGGGGCGATCATTTATACCATGTGGAGATGTCTAGCCCAGATGTGGTAAAATGTTAAGTGGAAAAGAAAGTGACCATTGAAGTGACATCTAGATAGAAAAACAACAGTGGGAAGAAAAATGAAAAACAAGCAGTGGTGGTGGGAGGCCCTGCCCGGCATCAGCGGTACCCAACCTGCTTCGGCCCATCTTCTGTCAACAGTGTTGAGACATGAGACAAAAATGTGGGCATGTGCATAGTAGCTCCTTTTCTTACATGCTTAAAAATAAATCCTTCTGTAGCCTTCCATATGGTTCTTTAAATGCCTAAAACACATTCCATGTTCAGGACATGACACATGATTCTTTACGTTTCTAAAACACAGTCCATGTTCAGTACGTAGACGTCTTTATAAAAACATAGCTCAAAATGTAGTATTTTGCCTTTTTACACTATATCTCAAATATTTTTGTGTTCTCTCTTTTTCTAAGCAAGAAAAAACCCTCATTGAAAGTCACCAGAGGGAAAAAAGGCCTGGAGCTGGGGTCTTGCTTTTCAAAATTGTGAAGTGCTGACATCCACTGCTGATGCGATTGAATGGCTAACATAGAACTGGATTGTAACACCTCACGGACATGGTACCATATCCACACACATTTAGTGGCCGTCCTGTGGCTGGTAAGATAATATCATGACCCATGCTGTGTTCAGTGGGACAGAGTGCTCTGCCAACTTTTCTGTTGCAGAAAAGTCTTGTACTGTGTTCCTAATCCAAAGATTTCTTAATGTATTGGAATAACACAGATTTAGTAAGTGACATATATTTTTATTTTGAATTGAAGAATGGAATGTTTTGTTTCACATCTTCGAGTCCTTTTGTGTTTCTTTTTTTAAGACCTTACATCTCTCTTGCGTTTTTGTAACTCATGCACATGCGCTCTTTGTACAATTTTAAAAAGTAAAAAATTCGTACATATCAAAATAATTAGTTTTTTTTTCTTGTGTTGAATTATGTATTTGGCCTGAAGGGTTGGCATTACAAAAGGAGGACATGAGGGATTGTGAAGACATATAAAAAGTCACCAGAAACAGTATATTTCTCTTAGAAGTATGGTCTAAAAGAGTCTGAATATACGTCTTTGAACCTGCACTATGAAACAGGCCCACCATTTTTCCTTGTGCTTAGCTAGTTTGAATTAAAATGAACTCAATTATATGGTGAGCTATTTTTTTCAAACAGGAATATTCAATGCAATGCTTCACAGAAAGGTATCACGTCTGCGGGTTTATTCATTATTCATTGTGTCATTCAAAAAATACTCAACTGCTTTGAGTGGAAATGGTGCTGATTTGTTTGGAAATTGGCCATTTGTGCGGATCCAATCAACTCTATCCGTGCTTGGGCTAAGAATGAGCCACCAGATAGAAATGCAGCTGAAGGCTCCCTGGGAGGCTGGGACCCAACCAGGGGGAGCTTCTTCCGTGGAGAAAGGGGAGGGAGAGCTCCAGGGTCTAGTCTTGGACGAAAAAGTCAAGAATCCAATGGTGTCATCACAATGTGAACGTCCTGTCTCAGGAGTGGACTCGCCTCTACACCATGACCATAGATGAGGTTGAGCCGGACGTCAGTGTGTGGCTTTACCCTGAGAAGGAGCTCTCCTCCTAGAGGGCTGTCGGTGTCCTACTGGTCCAGCCCAGATGTTGGCTCTGAGAGCAGAGACCAAGAGGAATGAAGGATGTGACTTAAAAGTGCCGTGAGGTCAGCTGTGAGAGCTGAAGCCTTGGTCTCAGCCATAGAGCCGTGCTTCCCTCTGGGACTGGACGGATGGGGTCCAGGGCCTGGGTCCCCACTCCGGACCTGCTGGGTGGGGAGGGGGTGGGACACCTGCTCCTCATGCTCGCCTTGCTCACAGCCCCCTGCTATTCACCCGTCACCCTGTCATCTGACTCCCTGGCTCCTAGTAAGCCTTGCTCAGGATGACTCTGAAGCCATTTTGTCCCTTTAAGGGAACTTATGTGACTCAGTGGATGACATTCAATTGCACAGGTCAACTCAGGGCCCCTGTATCTCTGTTCTCATGAGGGAAAAAGCCCAGCACTGTTGCCCATGTCTGCAGCCTGTCCATGTCACTGGTTTCAGGGGATCAGGTCTTGTGTCACCCCGTCTACACTGAGAAAATGAAACTAAGAGATACCAGCCTCGGTAAATCACAGATCATGGAAGAGCACAGGTGGCTGGTGGAATGACAGGGGTGATCTTAGGGCTGCAAGGAGTCCTGTCTGCTCTTCCCTCCAGAGCAGAGTCAGGAGAGTGGACAGAGGTGCAGCCACTGAACATCCTGGATGTAAGGTTCCCAACTCACCTAGGAGCTAATTGGAGGAACTGTACACAGAAGTAATGGGGAAGCCACCCCATAGCCTAGAGTGTGTTTGATAACAATCACATGCGTGTGTGGAAGGATATTTGCTTCCATTAGCTGTGGCCCTTTGAAAGTGAGCAAAGTTGGTTGTGGTTTAACTGTTATTTTCTTTTGACACCCCAGCTACCCCTTGCACAGTCCCAACCAGTAGGGGCCGGTTTGACATTGAGCCGTTTCCACAAGTCAACCACATTTGACAGAGCACTTGAACAAAGCAGCCTGAGGAAATGAACCACTATCAGCCACACCAGCCCCCTCCTGCTGCCACTCACGCTGTCACCCCCACCCCCACTGGCCTCCCCTCTCTGCACCTCCCAGGCCAGGGCAGCCCAGGGCGAGTTGCTGAGAAGTTGGAAACCACAGGAGACACTGCCTAGCAGGGCCCTGGCCGTGAAAGCAGATGCACAAAACTTTCAGAGTTTTGCCAGTTTCCCCTCTTTTTCAAAATTTTATTGCTTCTATTTTTTAATTTAGTTTTTATTTTATATTATAGTTGATTTACAATGTTGTGTTAGTTTTAGGTGTACAGCAAAGTGATTCAGTTATACATATACATATATCCATTCTTTCCAGATTCTTTTTCCCATACAGATTATTACAAATTATTAAGTAGAATTCCCTGTGCAATATGGTAGGTCCTTACTGATTATCTATTTTATATATAGTAGTGTGTATATGTTAATCCTAAACTTCCAATTTATCCCTCCCCCTACCTTTCCCCTTTGGTAACCATAAGTTTGTTTTCCAGGTCTGTGAGTCTGTTTCTGTTTTGAAAATAAGTTCATTTGTATCTATTTTTTTTTTTTTAGGTTCCACATATAAGTGATATCATAGGATATTTGTCTTTCTCTGTCTGATTTACTTCACTTAGTATGATAATCTCTAGGTCCATCCGTGTTGCAATAGAACTACCATATGATCCAGCAATCCAACTCCTGGTCATATGGCCAAAGAAAACCATAATTAGAAAAGATACAAGCATCCCAATGTTCACTGCAGTACTATTTACAACAGCCAAGGCAAGTTTTCCCTCCTGGCCTCTATCCTTATGACATTATTTTTTTCCAATGAAGAAATAGTTCCAAACCTCTAAGATGAGGGCAACATATTTTGTCTAAAGAGCTCTGATCAAATTCATGAGAACCAAGGAGCCAGTCTATATTAGATTTCATCTATCTTGTATCTGGTTGGTCCTTTTCTGTTTTCTAATGGAACCTCTGTTTGGTATCCACAGAGAAGAACTTGTTCCACAGACTTCGAAGCTGATTATAAACAAACAAACAAACAAACAAAAAACCTTCCTAATTTTAAATGAGACAATGTTTTAATTCTAACGTATTAAAAAATGTCCTTTAAAAGGATTCATTAGAGAATATAGAAAAATATACAATCATTTTTTCCTCCCTTCACCATGAAATGAACATTTTCTTTTGTCTGTGCCTATAGACATACACAGAAACACATATAAATGAGTGTCCTTTTTATTAGCGTTATTACTCAAGAGAAAAAAATGGTTAAAAGACATGAACAAATATTTCACCAGAAAAGAAAAAGAAGTCGTAAATCTACACACAGAGAATAAGGCAGGATTTCTGCCGTGTTGGCAACTAAGGGAGTAGCTCTAGTGATACCAGAGCGTACACATGAGGAGAAAAGACAGACACACCTGCAAGTCCTTAAGAAAATTCTCACTGAATCCCTGGAGGAAGCCTTTAGTAAAGAAGCAGTGGGTATTTTGATTTGTTGTGGTTTTGTTTTGTTTTCCCCAGCAGAAAGTGAGTCAAGGGAAAGCCACGTGATACTAGGTAACAAAGTATGGGCTCTGAGTTCAGAAAACCTGAATGACTTTTACTTACAAAATAGTGACCATAAGCAGACAACAACCTCTCCAATTTATAAACTGTGGACTATAGCTGTACTTTCCCCCAAGGGCTCTTAGAGGATTAATGTGATTACCAGGTGAAGAGCAGAAACTGAGTGCCTTTTCCATCCACATCTAACCTGTCTGCAGGGAAACGAGATTACAGATGATTCTCAGTGCATGTATGGAATCTATTGTTTCCGCAGTAGAGCTACTGACAGTAGATGCTAATATTTTCAAGGACATGTATGGACCAAGCATCATTAATTCATGTACTCCACAGCCTCCAGGAGACAGGGCGCTGTAACTTCATTACACGGACAAGGAAAGGATGGCACAGAGACTTCAAATAGCCACCTGAGGTCACACAGATACTAACAGAGACCCAGGCTTCAAACCCAGGTCCTCGGGGGTCAGAGTCTGTGTGCTTCACCTTCCACCCGAGGCCCCTCTGGTGTTGGTGCAGTTCTCATGGGGTTCATGTGAGGGTCATGAGACCGTGCTTGTGAGACACTAGTACAGATCTGAGCACACCCAGGGCGAGTCATGCTGGCTGTTACACTGTCACCACAGGAACGTTCCAAACCAGAGAGTCTGAATCTGATGGCTCTGAAAGAGAAGGAACCCAGGCACCTTCCTTTGGCTATGGCTCTGCTCAGAGCCAGTGCCCCAAAGAAAGCACCATAACCACCAACTCAGGGAAAGACTTAGAGATGTGGCGGGACCATTGTTAGAACCAACGCTGATTTGATAGCTCCGTTGTCATGCTGTGTCTTACCTTGGTTAGATTCCATGAAATTAAAGTACACAGACAAAAGTGGAGGTTTGATATATTTTTAAATTTTTTGTGACTTTTATGAAAATCTACATACAGCATTTAAGTAGCAAGCTGGCGGCTCCAGGGTGTGGGCAGGGAGGGTCGGGGCCGTGGTCTGGATGGAGGCGCTGAGGGAGGAGATGGGAGCTGTCCTCTGTGTGCGCTCAGAAGGCGGAGGGCTCGGGGGCGGGAGGAGCTGATGAGGCTGTGGGGACAGAGGTGGGAGAGGCTCCCCTGGACAAGCCTGCCCTGAGTAATGGCAGAATTCCCTGTTGCAGAGTAAAACTGTCTGCTTGCACAATGGTTTGAAAAACCCTTACCCAATAATAGAAAAATATACACATTATCTGAAGCAACCCAAACCCAGAAAGGAAGCCCAGCAAGATCCTCAGCAGAGAATTTTCAGGACAAGAGATGATGAGGGAAAGGGGACCCCTTTGTGGCCCCCTCTGTCACGAGCTCTTCCCATCTCCACAGAGGGCTGTTCTCCTACACACATAGAAGGCGGTGATGACAAAGTAGATGGCACTCTTGAGGAGAAGGAGGAAGTAGGTGTAAAAGGCAGAGGTGCTCAGGAGCTGCAGCTGCAGGGTGTCTAAGAGAAATTGTTTGATTATTACCTGTTCTTCTGAACAGTTAGGACACAGTGCTGGGAGGTGGGGGTCACCATTATTTACTTCTGATCACCTACCTTGGAGTGACACCCCTGTAACACCGAACCCCCAGGTAAACATCCACCACCCCCACCCCCACCACTACCAGGACAGCTCAGAATCCAGTTAAAGTTCAAGTCAATCAACACCTCAGCTAAATTCACTAGAATCTTCTAAAATATTAAAAAGTAAGTTTGTGTTTTTAATGAATGACTCCCGTGGGGAAAAGTATTTGTGATCAGTTGCTTTCAGCATTTTCTTCACCCTTACCATATGTCTAAGAAATAATAAATAATATTCATTAATCACTGACCAAATGCCAGACACTTTTCTGAGAGCTTTGCATGCAAAATTTTACTCTTATTTAATTTTTACAATAACCTATGAGATTATTGTTTTCAACCCCATTTCACAAATAAACTGAGGACAGAGAGGAGTAATTTGCCTGATGTCACACATTTAGAAAATAGCAGAAACTGCATTTCAATCCCAGTAACATGACTTTAATGGACACATTCTTAGCTACCCTGTAATCCCGCATCTCCATGTGCAATAAATGCCCTAGACATGGAAAGGGTCAGCATAAATATCAGGTTGCATTGCTGATCTGGAAGCATCTGAGCCATCACGTGCACAGTGTGTAGTGGCTCAGGTGTGCATGGGATTCCTAAGATGGTTACAATCATGACATTTGGTGGTGTTCACAGTGCGGGGAGGGGGAGGTTTTAGGGCTGTAAAGAGAACATGGTACAAAATGGAATAAAGTGGTTCGTCCAAATTCTCAGAAACTTTAGCTCATGCCTCACTCACCTGTCTGTCTTGGATGTCTTTCATTGTGTTATAGGATAATGGCACTTAACTGCCCTTTGAAGTTTTGCAAGAAATATATGGTGTTCAGAAATAATTAACAACAACGATGATGGGCCTGACTTGGCTCCGCAATGGACCACAAGGCCGAGTTTCTTGCTGTGGAAATTTCCCTTTTCCACACTTCATCTCATAGAGTCAGAACTCCCCAGTCACTAGCCCTTGGTGTGGAAAGGGATCTCAGGAGGTGATGCGCTCGTAACTCACTGCCCTCGGTCAGGTCAGGTGCAGCTGAGCTCCAGGCCCCCTGATCCTGGGAACGGAGGAGGGATCAGCAGGGTAGAGCCAGTGCTTCTAAATTCACTTAGAACCTTCAGGAGGGAGAGAGGGCCACCAACTAGTGCTGATTCTGTGCCAGCTAAGAGGATACCCTATGAGAGACATTCCACATGTGTGACCTTATCTCTGCAGTAACTGAGTTGGGTGTTCCCTATTGTTCCCCATTGGCAGATGAGGAAACTATTGCTCAGGAAATGTAAATAATTTACTGATATCCATGCAACTAATAATAAAAGGACTTCAGTCTGTGATAGTTGGGAGCTCAGGCACTTACACCCCCACCCAGGTGTCCATCATGTCAGGGCCTTGGTTTTCGGATTTCTTGCTTTACATCAGTGTCCTAGAGGAGGGATTCAGATGGCCTGGATTGAAATCCCAGATCCAGCTGTGTGGCTTGGTACAAGGAACTCAATTAATTTTAGCTCATTGCCCTTGTCTGTAAAATGGGGGAAACTTGATGTACGCCCTCATAGGAGTATTATGAGAATTATACTTAAAATACATGAGAGACACAGCACAAGACTTTCGGTATGTGAAGCTCTCAGCATCAGTGTATATTATTAGTTATTAGCAATGACCAAAGACTTTAACAAATCTAGAAGCAACTTGATATCATGTTTCCCCAGCCATTAGAAACACAAGCCACACAAAGGAAATCCATTGATGGAATAATTCAGAGCCTATCACTGCACCCTCTAATTTAGAGTCATCTCACACCAAAACTGGCATTTACTGTGTTAAGATGATTCCGAGGAAATGATGGATTGACTTAAAATATTATGCAGTCTATTCTGAAATATGCAGACATTCTGGTTTTCTACCTTATATGAGGGAAGTTTAAAAATTAAGTTTATTTATCCAGAGAAAAAAAGTGCTGTAACACAACATCAAGGCAAACATAAACAAAACTTACTGCTTTCATCTTTCAGACAACCATTTGTAGAATTCACAGCAGTGACTTCTAGAAGAGACGAGAGCAAGTATTAGTCAATTATTTATACCTACTATTTGACATGTGATATGTATGTGTATGTATATGTTTGTGTGTATGTATGTGTGTATAGAACACGCACATATATATAAATTCTGCCAACAGAGACAGGAGAGATACTGATTAAATGTGTGAGCCCTACAGTTCCAGAAATAATTGGTCTTTTCTACCATAAACTAGGAAAGTTCAAAAGGTAATTTAATCAGGAGGAAAAAAAATACTATTGGGTGACATGAACACAAACATATACAAAAACTTACCACTTTCATCTCTTGCACAAGCTCCTGTAGAATCAGTATCAAGGACTTCTAGAAGAAATGAGAACAAGGATTAATCAGTTGTCCATGCCCATTTTTGACAGTGTGTGTATATGTATGTATATATACATATATGTGCATATGTGTATATGTATGTGTGTATGTATGTGTGCATGTGTGTATATATATATATATATATAGTGTGTGTGTGTGCTGACAGAGAGACAAGTCAGTCAGTCCTTAAAACTATGACAATGACGTGCCTCACAGTGCCAGATAATTGATCTTTTCTACTTTAAGCCAGGGAAGTTCAAAAGTTAATTAATCAGGGGAGAAAAAATACTAAAGCATGTCACAAAGGCAAACATACAAAAACTTACCACTATCCTCCTTCAAACAATCATTGGGAGACTCAGTAGTAGGGACAGCTGAGGTGACGACTATAAGAAATGTGAACAAGTATTAGTCAATTATTCGTGCCCGATATTTGACAGTGTGCATATGTGTTTAGGTATGGGCGTAACATATATATGTATGTATACACATACATATGTAACATGTATATGTATATGTATAATATCATCTGCTGACAGAGATTAAAATATGAGCCCTACAAATCCAGGAATAGTTCATCTGATACTATGCAGTTCAGTAGCTCTAACTCATATATCGTTTCCCACACATGAAGATGTTGAAGTCCATGAAGCGTATATTTTTGTTCTTTTGTTTATGACAACTGGAGGGTAATATCCAAGGTCATCTTGGTTTCCTTCTGTATTTGCAGCTCCTAGCACAGTGTCTGCCCCAAAATAAGGGTTCAAGAAATACTTGTGGAAAGACAAACAGAAAAAGCAGCTGCTCTACATCTTTAGCAGCCACTGCCAACATGAAGGGATGGTCCCCAAATGGTTGCATCCAATCCCAGAATCCACTAAAGAATCCAAGGTTTGAAGCGATCTGGCTCAGGCAGATTTCCCATTTCACTTGCTTTTCATTGCAGCCCCAGGACAAAGCCAACGCAAATATTCAAACCTGATTTGATCACTGGACAAACAAAGGATCAGAGAGGAAAACGACTTTGGAAATTCAGACTGGTGCGCAGCAAACATCTCTGCACATTTTGTTTTGTACTTGTTTCCCACAGTTTAAAAAGGGCTTCCTAACCACAAGGAAAAGCACAAAATGACTCCTTCTTAGGGGCACTCTGGAGCCTTTGGTCCGTTAGGTGAAGACTCAGGACTTTAAGTCCTGAGTCTAGTGAGTTACAGGACCACTGCCAGGGCCAAGGCGCATCCAGCCCTCTGTTGTGTGGATACGTACAGCATCTGCATCAAAGGGACTCCTCTGGGACATCATGTCTGCATTACGACTGACCCTGAGTGGTTAGGAAACGAGTATATTCCCGTTACTGTTGTGCATCCTCCTGGGACAGTAATTGACCTGAGTGTGTTCATCCACACCCCCCTCCAGGCCTGGCTCGTGCTAGGGCTGCAATAAGTTTGTGAGAGACATTTTCCAATGGCAAGAAATACATTCATTATGTAGAATGGCATTATGTCTGTACACTTTAGCCTCACTCAATCTTTCATTCCAAAATTTTACCTTAAGGTGGTAAACAAAGTCCAGATTTCAAAAAACCTAAGACCATAACGAAAGCTCAATGATCAAATTACTCTACTTTTTGTTGAGCTGCAATCTAGCTCCCTCATGCAAAACACCATTTTTCGTTTAATCACTCATCACTTAGGGTTATACTTTCAGTAAAGCAGGACTGAAGTAAGGGTGGGTTTGCTTGGTGAGTAGAACATTCCTGAAAGATGTGTAATTGTTCTTATTTCCTGATCAACCAAGACGATCAAAAGTGGAATTTCTTTTTGCTCATTTGTTGTGAGCTAAGTTGCTAGCTGCTTTCAAGTATATCGTTTCATTTAATCCACACAAAGACCCTAAAATCATCATTGTGGAAGATGAAACTGAGGCTGAGAAAGGCTAAAAATATATATATATATTTTTAACATTTCCATGACTATCATTTTAACTGTAGGGGAAACAGCAGGACACTGATGTTACCATTAAATGTAACACTGTAGAAAGTTTTGTATTTGTTTGTTTTTCACTAATGTTTGACAGAAAAGGTGAGGTATTGTCTTTGAAAAATTGTGTTCTGAGAGGTTATAGACACATACCTTCATTCATTGAAGGAAAAAGAGTCTCTTGATTTTTTCTTCCCTTGCCTGTCTCGTGTGTGACGACACATACGTGTTCTTTATCCATGGAGTTTTCGGTCACGGTCAGCCAGCTGAACTGCATGTATGTGTCATTAGTCTTCATGGTGTTTCCCTGCTGGGATGGCAGAACTTTCTTGTCATTCTTTTCTTTCCAATAAACTTTAATAACACCAGGAAAAAATTTCTCCAGGAGACAAAGATATGTTCCAGCCCTTTCGAGGTTGATTTCAGCATTTGAAGGAAGAAAAATAGTGGGCGTGGGGGACAGGTCTGCAGCACGGTTTTTATCTATGAAGGGAGATGGAAGAGAATTAAAATAATTATTAAAGAAACATGAACATTGTGCTGTTTGGAACAACCCAGCATGTAATAAAAGGAAAAAAGTTGGCGCTGAGCTAGTGCTCACCATGGCCTTTCATCCACAGTAGGTTGTGAGGTACTTACTATATCGTTCTTATTTTCTTTTTTTTTAAATTAATTAATTAATTTATTTATTGGCTGTGTTGAGTCTTCACTGCTGCACACGGTCAGTCTCTCTAGCTGCGGCGAGCAGGGGCTACTCTTCGTTGCAGTGCACAGACTTCTCATTGTGGTGGCTTCTCTTGTTGTGGAGCACGGGCTCTAGGCGTGGGCTTCAGTAGTTGCAGCATGCTGGCTCAGTATTTGTGGCTCATGGGCTCTAGAGCACAGGCTCAGTAGTTGTGGCACACGGGCTTAGTTGCTCCGTGGCATGTGGGATCTTCCCGGACCAGGGATTGAACCCATGTCCCCTGCATTGACAGGCGGACTCCTAACCACTGAGACACCAGGGAAGTCCTATATCATTTTATTTTCAATAGAAAGAGAGGTTCAAGAGGTTAGGTAACTTGCCCAAAGTCTACTATTAAGTAGTAGAATGTGGATTACAGCTTAGCCTTCGTTCTTGCTCCACATACTGAGATGGGGTATGACTTTTATCTCCTTCCAAAATTCATCAACATTTATTTTTTTAAATCCCTTTTGTTCTATCATAGTGGAGCCTGTTTTAAAGTGGATGGGTGTGAGGTGGGAACCAGAATGGGGGAGAAGACCAGGTAACTTTGACAGTTTCTCTATAGGTGAGAATCTTTGACTTTTGAACTACTTCCCCTTCCTATCCTGTGTTTTGTAATTTATGCTCTTTTTGCCCAAATAACATAGTGTCATGTCCTGTAACTCTGAAAGGTCATTCTTCATTTAACTGACTCTGGAAAGGACCATACTTCTTTTATGCCTCATATAAATAAATGTCCGTTGGAAATTTACTGTATTTTTCAACAATATGCAGTCACTTTTTATAATGGGAATTAGTGTCCCTTTGTGCTTGACAATCTGTGATATTGAACTTTTAGCTTCTAATGTGGGTTCCATGCCCAGTTCTGAAGTGATGGGGTTCTCCTTGTTGACTTCTAGTTTTATACATTTCAACTTCACATCTGAACCACTGCAGATTTTTGAGTAGAGGAGCTAATTATTTACGATGCCTTGAATTTGGAAACAAAATAGCAATGTTTCCAAAACTATTAAAAATGAATAATTTTCTGACGTTTTATATAAACCTTATCAAGTAATGCACTTATCAAGATTTTGTTTCACTTTAGAAAATGTCCACCAAAAGCACATTTTATTTTGGAATTTCATTTGAAGCTGAATGACTAAGAATGCTCCTTATTTTGACTCTCAGTGTTATCCCCAAATTTGACTCTATGCTACAAGGCTGCTGAACTGCTTTAGAGCGTCACTATTTTCCTTGTTTTCACCTGCTGAATAAAGCATATATAATTAGACTAATGGTAAAATTATGGTTCTGGTGTTTCTAGCAGGCATAATGTCAACATATATAACAGAACATCATAGTTTATAAAAGATGTCAATTGAATGCTGGAATGTCACTCGATTATACATTTATGGCTAGCTTAATGGTTGAAATTATAAATGTTAGAACCCTTTCCAATTTGATTTCCAGATGAAACACAAATACTTTACTAATATTCTCTTTGAGCTAGTTTGGAGTTAATCATTCAGCGGGCAGTTTCTTAAGAAAAGAAAAATTGGACTTCTCATTTGAAGAGAAAAAGAAAAAAATTCTTGAGAATTTTTGCCTCTGTAGCAAAGTTCCTGAGTTTTCTACTAAATCAGTAAGCAAACAGTGGTCATTTTTTAACTTATGCTATAAATATAATTAGGTCATGTGTTTGATTTTATACATCTCACTTATGGTGAAAATAGTATTTTATTGATTATAATAGTAAGACACTGTATATTACTTTAGTCATACAATTTGTTTATATTGCTTGAGTTCTCTATTTTATCTTGTCGTTTTCTTTTCAAAATTAAATAGAGCTATTTCACATTTAAGTGAGAAAACCACATTATGACTTTTGTATCTGTATTTAATTGACTTTACATCTTTTAAAAAATTTTATTGGGATATAGTTGATTTACAATGTTGTGTTAGTTTCAGGTGTACAGCAAAGTGAATCAGTTATACATATAGCCACTCTTTTTTAGATTCCTTTCCCATATAAGCCATTATTGAGTAGAGTTCCCTGTACTGTACAGTAGGTCCTTATTAAGACATCTTTTTTTTTTTTTTTTTTGGCCACACTGTGTGCAGCATGTGGGATCTTAGTTCCCTGACCAGGGATTGAACTCTCACCCACTGCACTGGAAGCGTGGAGTCTTAACCACTGGACCACCAGGGAAGTCCCTGACTTTACACCTTGATCATTTAATTTATGAATTAAAACTTTTTTTCTGATAAATATGATCATGAAGCCCAAATTATTGGCTACACATTTTAGGGCCAATAAATGTTAGTGTTAGAGATGATATCATTTAACTTAAAGGATTAGGATTTAAAGCACATAGAGCAACAATAAATATAAAAGCAAACACATTTTAACTTCCTTTTTCTTGCCAAATAGAAGAAAGTATGTTAGAGAGAGACAAATACCTCCCAATTCAATTTGTGTGTATAAGTGGACAGTAAGATAACTTTCCATTTGAAGAGATAGAAGTACAAATGCATCCTCTAAAGAATTTCTCTTCTGTCAATATTTTTGACTGGAAACAACTCTCCCTCCTGAATGCAATATTCCCTTTAATTTGAATGGATTATAGATGCACCTATCCAGCAACTATGATGTATTAGACAATGTGTCAAGTACACTATTCACACTATTTCATTTAACTCTCAAACAACATGGATACATACTGCTGGATACATACTGTTACCCAATTTTATGGATTCAGAAACTGAGGCCAAAGAATAATCGACCAAGTTCTCATAAGCAGTAAATGGTGGACCCAGAGGCCTTGGTCAGACTGACTCCAAAGCTAGGTTCTTTGAAAACACCACTTCACCATCAGGAAAGGAAATGCGTCAGCTCACAAAACTTACCTGTAATAACCAACTTTGGCCTTGGACCAGATGCTTTCATGATGATTATATATGTTATACAGGAACCATTTATATAAGTCCACATGTACACAAAGCCAAATCCTACTATGATATTTGCACACTGTTGTCAATGGTGTCCTTTACTCTAACGATTTGTTTTAATATCTCTCTTAAATGTCTACAGCTAAACCCCATTCACATTCCCATTTTTCCAAATATTTTAAACTATTATTCCAATTTGTTTCTTACCTTCCCTCTATTACCTTGAAAAAAATTGCATTTTTCAGGTACTTACCTATGACAAAAAGTTTTGTTCCATCACTAAAGATTTTCTTGTATAAATTCCACAGTGATTCAACCCATATCAAAAACTTTAGACTGATTTAGCTTCTCTGAGTTCTTCAGATCCTAGTGGAACTATGATGGCCTGGTATTCAAGAAACCAGGGTTTTGGTCCTGGTTCTTTTTGCTCCTAACAAGTTCCACGGCTGAGCTAATGAGGTGAATTAAAGCTTTCAGTGCTTGTTTATTTGAAAACATGATGTTAGTGTAAATCAGTTCAACCTCCCTACCAGTGCTAAAGTGAGACCAATATGAAACAAGATCTGAAAAAGTAATTTTATTAAAAATGCTATGGAAAAGTGAGATTATAATAATAGTTATTACTATTATCACTATTATTAGTGATTTGTTTGAGCTGATTATGTGCTCAAACATGACATTTTAATATCATGGGGCCAAAGCTGGCCCTTACTCATGGGAATTCAGTATTCTGGGGTTGCAGCTGGGTCTGTGGCAATTAACTATGAGGTTCCTTTGTTTGATTTCCACTGTGCTCTGACATGTTGGAAATTCTCAAAGCCATCATCACAGGACGTGTTCTTTTCACACACACAATTTAAAGGCAATTATTTGTCTAGTTTTACCTGCTGCATTTCCAGGGTTAAGAAAATCAAAGGGAACTTTGGCTAAAGCCTAATATGTGCAGTCAGTGTTTGGAACTGCTTCACGTATTTTGTCCAAAACAAATGGCTTTTCCCCTCCACATCAACGGCACAATCATTTCTATTCCAAGCTTTTACCAGAAATTTCAGCCTCAGACTGACTTCTCTGTAGCTCATGTGCAGAATTCAGCTCGCAACTCTTGGCCTTTTGACTACAGAAATGGCAAGATGCCTAGTCCTCAAATCCTATTATTGTCACACTGGATCATGAAAACCTAAGCCTGATCCTATCAGCTGAGGGTCACTATCTGAATGACATTAAATGTTATGGTGCCCATAGCGTCGATGGACTGGTAGCATAAATGGGTTTGATTAAAGACCATTTCTTCCACTTTACAAAATGGATGTTGAACACAATATCCCATCTTCACTTCCCTCCTAAGCCCTGTACATTGAAGTCCTTCTCTAGTTTTATGATGTAAAAACATATCATATTTGAAATTTGGTGTGCTTATTTTATCAGTTAATAAAAAGTATGCATTCCACCACAGTTTCAATTTTTTTTCTTTTTTATATTCACTTTTTAAATTGAGATAGAAATGACACCAACCTCTCCTACCTTTGAGCATAAAATCTTACCCTGTGCTTTTTGCTAGATCATCACAGGCCTTTTTCCTTCTGCTTCCCTTAGTGCCTTTGATCCTCTATTCGTATTTCATGCTGTGCCTGTACAGAGCGTGTGTTGTCTATCTTAGGTCTTCTCAAATAGATTTTGGAAACAAACCGTTTAAATAAATGGCAAATGATTAGAAGCAGAAGCACTATTTTCACACGTGAGTAATAATACAGATTATGAGCTATTGCTAATTAGGAAGTCAGTTAAAGAATTCGTTTAAAAGATCAGGCTATAGAGGAGTAAATGTTCAGAATATAAAAACTTAAACTTAATGTTTCTCACATGATGTAATGGTCCAGACCATGCACTTTGGGACAGACAAGTCTCTACTGGATCCCAATCTTTGCTACAGTGACCAGTCATATGACTTTAAGCAAGTACCTGAACTTCTCTAAACCTGTTTCCTTATCTATGAAATGGGAAGAAGAGGATTCCCATTTGAGGAAAGAGATATAGCACTGAAACCACTCATCACAGTGTGTGATTCTCAGTAAGTAACAGCTGATATAATTATTCTCTCTAATGGGATGGTTTGGGGCCATGTCATCAAATTCTTCTGACACACAAAAAATACGGATTTTATAAACAATAATGATTACAATTGTTTCTTTAAAATTAAGAAAGAAACAAACCCATCAGTCCAAGACCCGTTGCCTCTCCAGCAGCCACAGGCCACAGAACATGGGTCCCAGTCAAACCAGAATCTAGAATGCTTTTCCACTAGACTAGAAGCTGTTTGATTTTTGGGACCTGTCCTATCTTAATTGTTCTCGCTTTTATCTCCAGCATTTAGCACAGAAACTATCCTCAGTAAATATTTGCTGAGAGAAGGAATAAGCAAATGAGAATATAAAACCATGCAGGCTTTTCATGGACTTTGGAGTGAAGATAGCTCATTGAGCTCACAAATTCCATTAAACTGGTCCATATCCAGGCAACGTAGCAAGAGATGTGACTGCATGAATTTCAACTGATCTTAGCCTCCCTGTAAGAAGCTAGAGTAACAAGAAGTGGGATTTATTGATGTTCTGTAGTCATTTACTATAGGAAATTATTTTGCACTGCTGTTAGGGATGAGATGAAAACCAATAATATAGGTTTTGCAAGTTATTAGGGAAAAGGAGAATGATGCTTTATCTCAAACTATAGAGAAAAGAAAATTAAGAAAAGTGTTTCTCACTTAATAGCCCATTTACAAGAAAAGGAACTTGAACCAATGACTTATATCAACATAATGACCTAATGTGATAGTGGCGTAAGAATATTGAAACATAAATGAAACAAGGAAACAGATGTGGTCCTCAAAATATTTTAATATCTAGCCTGAGTCTATTTTGTGCGTGAGTGTGTGTGTGTGTGTGTGTGTGTGTGTGTATTCTAAAGACAAATTTCAGTTGCTGACAAGCAGGGAAGTGAATAGACCACTTACAAAGTACCTTTGTTTCCATACACAGTGACCAGTAGCTACAAAATTGCTGTTTGTGTGCTGAGGCCAAGAACGGTGACTGTCAGATAAGGGGGATCCTAAATTGTTTTTCCCAAAAAGCATCTGTCAGTCTTTCATGACAAAGGTAAAAACAGAAAAATATTACTTACCACAGGCAGTTACTATGAGCTTAATTCCTTCTCCAAATATCTTCTTCCAGCCTGAGCTGTCACATGGGTTAAAGCCCCTATAATAATCTCAGCCTTCTCCTAGATTCACTAAGTGACTAGCAGTGTAAAAACTTTGTACTGGCAATTTGATCTTCTGGGTTCTTTTGGAAGTCCTTGGTAATGGGTTTTATGGCATCTGATATTTTATACGTTTTCCTCTGCTCAGTAGACCAAATATCTGCTTTCCATGAAGGAGTGATCATTGAAACACTGATAAAAAATGAAAAGGATAAAAGCAGAAAAAGAAGAGATCAGTTCCACAGGTTAACTATCTGCTTTTCCAAATTTCTAGGAAGAGTATTCAAAGAATCGAGACTGTTTTTTACTTCCAGGTGTTCAGCTGTGTTGAAACTGCTCCGAGTTCACATCAAAGGAAAAGCTCTTCTATTCTTACAATCACCACAGCTGCTTCGTTAGCGATTTGGGAATGTATTTCTGAAAGGAGAAAAAGCTTCAGTAACTGAAAAGGCAAATACACCATCACAAGTGTACTTGAGAGATGCAAACGAAGTTCTCCACTTATTGGGCAACAGGATTCTTCCTCCGTCCCTCCCTTCCTTCCTTCCTTCCTTCCTTCCTTCCTTCCTTCCTTCCTTCCTTCCTTCCTTCTTTTGGAGTATTGTTGATTTGCAATGTATGTTAGTTTCTAAGGTGAAAAACAGTAATACAGATTTTGCAGATTATTGGGGAAAAGGATAACAATGGTTTATCTTAAACTGTAGAGAAAATTAAGAAAAATGTTTCTCAATTAATAGACTATTTGCAGCAAAGTGATTTAGTTATGCATATATACACATATTCTTTTTCATATTCTTTTCCGTTATGGTTTATGGCAGGATATTGAATTTAGTTCCATGTGCGACACAATAGGACCTTTTTGTTTATATATTTTATATATAGTAGTTTGTATCTGTTGATCCCAAACTTCTAATTTATCCCTTCCCACCCCCCTTCCTTGGAACAACAAGTCTGTTCTCTATGTCTGTAAGTCTATTTCTGGTTTGTAAATAAGTTCATTTGTGTCATATTTTAGATTCCACACATAAGTGATATCATATGATATTTGTCTTTTTCTTTCTTACTTCACACGGTATGATAATCTCTAGAGCCATCCATGTTGCTGCAAATGGCATTATATCATTCTTTTTTTATGGCTGAGTAGCATTCTATTGTATATATGTGCCACATCTTCTTTGTCCATTCCTCTGTCGATGGACATTTAGGTGGCTTCCATGTCTTGGCTACTGTAAATATGGCTGCTATGAACATTTGAGTGCATGTATCCTTTTATTTATTTATTTCTTATTTAATTTGTTTATTTTAACATACAATAAACTGCATATATTTAGAGTGTACAATTTGGTATCCCAATATCCCAATTCATTCCCCACCAACCCTCCCTGCTTTCCCCACTTGGTGTCCATATGTTTGTTCTCTACATCTGTGTCTCTGTTTCTGCCTTGCAAACCAGTTGATTTGTACCTTTTTTTTATATTCCGCATATATGTGTTAATATACGATATTTGTCTTTCTCTTTCTGACTCACTTCACTCTGTATGACAGTCTCTAGGTCCATCCAGGTCTCTACAAATGTCCCAGTTTCATTGCTTTTTACAGCTGAGTAATATTCCATTGTATATATGTACCACATCTTTTGTATCCATTCATCTGTTGATGGACATTTAGGTTGCTTCCATGGCCTGGCTATTGTAAATAGTGCTACAGTGAACATTGGAGTGCACATGTCTTTTGGAATTATGGTGTTCTCTGGGTATATGCCCAGCAGTGGGATTGCTGGGTCATATGGTAACTCTATTTTTAGTTTTACAAGGAACCTCAATACTGTTCTCCATAGTGGCTGTATCAATTTACATTCCCACCAACAGTGTAAGAGCATTCCCTTTTCTCCACACCCTCTCCAGCATTTACTGTTTGTAGATTTTCTGATGGTGCCCACTTTAACCAGTGTGAGGTGATACCTCATTGTAGTTTTGACTTGCCTTTCTCTAATGATTAGTGATGTTGAGCAGCTTTTCATGTGCCTCTTGGCCAGCTGTATGTCGTCTTTGGAGAAATGCCTATTTAGGTCTTCTGCACCTTTTTGGATTGGGTTGTTTGTTTTTTTGATATTGAGCTGGATGAACTGTTTATTTATATTTTGGAGATTAATCCTTTGTCTGTTGAGTCATTTGCAAATATTTTCTCCCATTCTGAGGGTTGTCTTTTCATCTTGCTTATAGTTCCCTTTGCTGTACAGAAGCTTTGAAGTTTCATTAGGTCCCACTTATGTATTTTTGTTTTTACTTCCATTACTCTAGGGGGTGGATCAAAAAAGATCTTGCTGTTATTCACGTCAAAGAGTGTTCTTCCTATGTTCTCCTCTAGGAGTTTTATAGTGTCTGGCCTTACATTGAGGTCTTTAATCCATTTTGAGTTTATTTTTTTTGTATGGTTTTAGGGAGTGTTCTAATTTCATTCTTTTACAAGTAGCTGTCCAGTTTTCCCAGCACCACTTATTGAAGAGGCTGCCTTTTTTCCATTGTATATCCTTGCCTCCTTTGTCATAGATTAGTTGACCATAGTTTATCTCTGGGCTTTCTAGCCTGCTCCACTTATCTATATTTCTGCTTTTGTGCCAGTACCGTACTGTCTTGATCACTGTAGCCTTGTAGTATAGCCTGAAGTCAGGAAGCTTGATTCCACCAACTCCATCTTTCCTTCTCAAGATTACTTTGGCTATTCGGGGTCTTTTGCATTTTCATACAAATCGTAAAATTTCTTGTTCTAGTTCTGTGAAAAATGCCACTGGTAATTTGATAGGGATTGCATTGAATCTGTGAATTGCTTTGGGTAGTTTGGTCATCTTCACAATGTTGATTCTTCCAATCCAAGAACATGGTATGTCCCTCCATCTATTTGTGTAGTCTTTGATTTCTTTCATTAGTGTCTTTCAGTTTTCTGAGTACAGGTCTTTTACCTCCTTGGTTAGGTTTATTCCTAGGTATTTTATTCTTTTTGTTGCAATGGTGAATGGGATTGTTTCCTTAATTTCTCTTTCTGATCTTTCATCGTTGGTGTATAGAAATGCAAGAGATTTCTGTGTGTTAATTTTGTATCCTGCAACTTTACCAAATTCATTGATTAGCTGAAGTAGTTTTCTGGTGGTATCTTTAGGATTTTCTATGTATAGTATCATGTCATCTGCAAACAGTGATAATTTTACTTCTTTTCCAATTTGGATTCCTTTTATTTCTTTTTCTTCTCTGATTGCTGTGGCAAGGACATCCAAAACTATGTCGAATAGTAGTGGAAAGAGAGGACCTCCTTGTCTTGTTCCTAATCTTAGAGGGAATGCTTTCAGTTTTTCAGCATTGAGAAGGATGTTTGCTCTGGGTTTGTCGTATATGGCTTTTATTATGTTGAGGTAGGTTCCCTCTATGCCCACATTCTGGAGAGTTTTTATCATAAATGGGTGTTGAATTTTGTCAAAAGCTTTTTCTGCATCTATTGAGATGATCATGTGGTTTTTATCCTTCAATTTGTTAATATGGTGTATCACATTGATTGATTTGCGTATATTGAAGAATCCTTGCATTCCAGGGATAAACCCCACTTGATCATGGTGTATGATACTTTTAATGTGTTGTTGGATTCTGTTGCCTAGTATTTTGTTGAGGATTTTTGCATCTATATTCATCAGTGATATTGGTCTGTAATTTTCTTTTTTTGTAGTATCTTTGTCTGGTTTTGGTATGAGGGTGATGGTGGCCTCATAAAATGAGTTTGGGAGTGTTCCTTCCTCTGCAATGTTTTGGAAGAGCTTGAGAAGGATGGGTGTTAGCTCTTCTCTAAATGTTTGATAAAATTCACCTGTGAATCCATCTGGTCTTGGACTTTTGTTTGTTGGGAGATTTTTAATCACAGTTTCAATTTCATTACTTGTGATTGGTCTGTTCATAGTTTCTATGTCTTCCTGATTCAGTCTTGGAAGGTTATACCTTTCTAAGAATCTGTCCATTTCATCCAGGTTGTCCATTTCATTGGCATATACTTGCTTGTAGTAATCTCTTATGGTGCTTTTCATTTCTGCGGTGTCTGTTGTAACTTCTGTTTCATTTCTAATTTTATTGATTTGAGTCCTCTCCCTCTTTTTCTTGATGAGTCTTGCTAGAGGTTTACCTATTTTACTTATCTTCTCAAAGAACCAGCTTTTAGTTTTATTGATTTTTGCTATTCTTTGTTTCTATTTCATTTATTTCTGCTCTGATCTTTATGATTTGTCTCTGTCTACTAACTTTGGGTTTTGTTTGCTCTTCTTTCTCTAGTTTCTTTAGGTGTAAGGTTAGATTGTTTATTTGGGATGTTTCTTGTTTCTTGAGGTAGGATTGTATTGCTATAAGCTTCCCTCTTAGAACTGCCTTTGCTGCATCCCATAGGTTTTGGATCATTGTGTTTTCATTGTCATTTGTCTCTAGGTATTTTTTGATTTCCTCTTTGATTTCTTCAGTGATCTGTTGGTTATTTAGTAGCGTATTGTTTAGCCTCCATGTGTTTGTGTTTTTTACAGTTTTTTTCCTGTAACTGATTTCTAATCTCATGGTGTTGTGGTCAGAAAAGATGCTTGATACGATTTCAATTTTCTTGAATTTATCAAGGCTTGATTTATGACCCAAAATGTGATCTATCCTGGAGAATGTTCCATGTGCACTTGAGAGGAATGTGTAATCTGCTGTTTTTGGATGTAATGTCCTATAGATATCTATTAAATCAAGCTGATTTATTGTGTCATTTAAAGCTTGTGTTTCCTTATTAATTTTCTTTGTGGATGATCTGTCTGTTGGTGTAAGTGGGGTGTTAAAGTCCCCCACTATGATTGTGTTACTGTTGATTTCCTCTTTCATGGTTGTTAGCACTTGCCTTATGTATTGAGGTGCTCCTATATTGGGTGCACATATATTTATAATTGTTATCTCCTCTTCTTCGATTGATCCCTCGATCTTTATGTAATGTCCTTTCTTGTCTCTTGTAACATTTTTTATTTTAAAGTCTA
This sequence comes from Hippopotamus amphibius kiboko, assembly GCF_030028045.1. Lineage (NCBI taxonomy): Eukaryota > Metazoa > Chordata > Mammalia > Artiodactyla > Hippopotamidae > Hippopotamus > Hippopotamus amphibius. The sequence goes on along the minus strand of NC_080189.1, from coordinate 83,453,295 downwards.
TTTTATCTGATATGAGTATTGCTACTCCAGCTTTCTGATTTCCATTTGCATGGAATATCTTTTTTCTTCCCCTCACTTACCGTCTGTATGTGTCCCTAGGTCTGAAGTGGGTCTCTTGTAGACAGCATATATATGGGTCTTGTTTTTGTATCCATTCAGCCAGTCTGTGACTTTTCATTGGTGCATTTAGTCCATTTACATTCAAGGTAATTATCGAGATGTATGTTCCTATTACCATTTTCTTAATTGTTTTGTTTGTGTTTTTGTAGGTCCTTTTCTTCTTTTATGTTTCCCACTTAGAGAGGTTCCTTTAGCATTTGTTGTAGGGCTGGTTTGGTGGTGCTGAATTCTCTTAGCTGATGCTTGTCTGTAAAGCTTTTGATTTCTCCATTGAATCTGAATGAGATCCTTGCTGAGTAGAGTATTCTTGGTTGTAGGTTCTTCCCTTTCATCCCTTGAAATATATCATGCCACTCCCTTCTGGCTTGCAGAGTTTCTGCTGAGAAATCAGCTGTTAACCTTATTGGAGTTCCCTTGTATGGTATTTGTCGTTTTTCCCTTGTTGCTTTTGATAACTTTTCTCTGTCTTTAATTTTTGTCAATTTGACTACTATATGTCTTAGTGTGTTTCTCCTTGGGTTTATCCTGTCTGGGACTCTCTGCACTACCTGCACTTGGGTAGCTATTTCCTCTCCCATGTTAGGGAAGTTTTCAACTATAATCTCTTCCAATATTTTCTCGAGTCCTTTCTCTCTCTCTTCTCCTTCTGGGACCCCTACAATGCGAATGATATTGTATTTAATGTTGTCCCAGAGGTCTCTTAGGCTGCCTTCAGTTCTTTTCATTCTTTTTTCTTTATTCTTTTCTGCATGAATGATTATCACCATTCTGTCTTCCAGGTCACTTATTCACCCTTCTGCCTCAGTTAATCTACTATTGGTTCCTTCTAGTGTATTTTTTTTTAATTTCAGTTATTGTGTGGCATATCTCTGTTTGTTTGTTCTTTAATTCTTCTATGTCTTTGGTAAACTTTTCGATCTTTGAATCCAGTCTTTTTTCAAAAGCCTGGGTTATCTTTACTATCATTATTCTGAATTCTTTTTCTGGAAGGGTGCCTATCTCCTCTTCATATATTTCTTTTTCTGGAGTTTTATCTTTTCCCTTCATCTGGTACAAAGTCTTCTGCCTTTTCATTTTCTCTTTCTGGGGCTGTGGTTTTCAGTTCCACAAGACAAAATGCTGCTTGATATTTCTGTGGAAGCTATCTAGGAGCCTGGGATATACTTCCTGATGGGAGGGACTGATGGAGGGTAGGGCTGGGTGGGCAGAGCTCAGTGAAACTTTAATCTGCTTGTCTGCCAATAGGTGGGGCTGTGTTACCATCTTGTTGGTTGTTTGGCCTTCGGCTACCCAGCACTGGAGCTTACAGCCTCTTTGATGGGGCTAATGGCAGACTCTGGGATGGCTCATGCCAATGAGCCCTTCCCAGAACCCCTGCTGCCAGTGCCCCTATCTCCTCGGTGAGCCACAGCTGCCCCCCACCTCTGCAGGCAACTCTCCAACACTAGCAGGTAGGTCTGGTTCAGTTTCCTGTGGGGTCACTGCTCCTTCCCCCTGGGTCCTGGTGAGCACACTATTTTTTGTGTGCCCTCCAAGAGTGGAGTCTCTGTTTCCCCCAGTCCTGTGGAGGTCCTGCAATCAAATTCCACTGGCTTTCAAAGTCTGATTCTCTGGGGATTCCTTCTCCTATTGTTGGACCCCCAGGTTGGGAAGCCTGATGTAGGGCTCAGAACCCTCTCTTTAGTGGGTGGACTTCTGCCATATAACTGTTCTCCAGCTTGTGAGTCACTCACCCAACATTTATGGAATTTGATTTTAACGTTATTGCACCCCTCCTACCATCTCATTGTGGCTTCTCCTTTGTCTCTGGATGTAGGGTGTCTTCTTTGGTGAGTTCCAGTGTGTTTCTGTCAATGATTGTTCAGCAGTTAGTAGTAATTCTGGTGCTCTTGCAAGAGGGAGTGAGTGCACATCCTCCTACTCTACCATCTTGATTCGTCTCCTGTATCTTTTTGAATTATGGTTTTCTCTGGATATGTGCCCAGGAGTGGGACTAATGGATCATATGGCAGCTCTATTTTTAGTTTTTTAAGGAAGCTCCATACTGTTTTCCATAGTGGCTGCACCAGCTTACATTTCCACCAACAGTGTAGGAGTGTTCCATTTTCTCCACACTCCCTCCAGCATTTGTTATTTGTAGACTTTTTAATGCTGGCCATTCTGACTGGTGTGAAGTGGTACCTCACTGTAGTTTTGATTTGCATTTCTCTAATAATTAGGGATGGGCAACATGATTCTTTACCATGGTAATGTGAAATAAGAAAACAAGTTCTCTGATGACATTATTTTTCATAGGATAAAAGAAGAAATTTGTAGAATTCTATCTTACTTGAAATTATAGATTCCTTATTTAAACTACAATTTGAGAACAAAGTCCAGTTCTCTGATGATGGAAGAAGAAATGTCTTCTAGGCTGTTCTGTAATCTTAAGCCACTCAATTGGATAAGGAGAAAAAGAAATTGCCAGAAGCAGCTGAGGGCTTCTCTGAATGCAGATGAGCTCTCCGTCTGCCAGGACCCAGACGGGACCATCCCTGACTCTCCCCATGTCTACTCCAGATCCACCCTGTCATTGTTAAATCCCCCTATTGCATCAGGCATGGTACCTTCCCAATAGAGATAAATGTATATGACAGATCTCATTGGTACAAATGAAAAATGTTAAAATAAAACTGTAATCCTTCACTTTAATACAATGTTTACAATTTCCAAAACAGTTACATCTGCTAGCTCACTTTATCTAAATGATGGTTTTGAGCCAGGAAACAAGTCCCCACAGAGATGAGGTTGTAATATAAGGATGTTTACGTAGTAAATGGTAGAACTGAAACTCGAATTTATTTCTGTAATACAAAGCTCACACAGTGTGCTGCAGAAGGGAACATGAAACCATTCAGTACTGCTTTTAATTCTAATTCTGCCTATTATCTGCTTGATTTATTTGTCATCTTATACCCAGTGTCCTCAACTCTGAAAATATAGTAAGAACATCTATCTCTCAGCATCATTATAAAGAAGATGCATAGCACAGCCGGGCATAACACAGGAGGTCAGTGCATCCATGACTTTCACATCCTTCCTCTCTGCTCTATCTTATTGTGGAAGGACGAGGATCACAGAGCTACTGTCAGGGGGCCTAATGTGGGACTTGGGGTACACCTTTTATGTGCTCTTAGTTCCTTGACTTGAATGACGTCATTGCCATCTCCCAATAGAAGAACTCCCTGTCATGAGGTGCTAGGGGTCTCAGCCCTGCCCCAAGTACACACTTTGTGTGGTGGAGCTTCATGGTCAAGGCTGCGGGGCAGCCACATCCATCCTTGTCCTTCAGGGACATCCCTACCCACCTCACAGCAAACATGGGCAAGGAGGGAGCTAGGTGCCAATGTACTATTTTCCCTGTACCAAAGAGGTATGGAAAATTAATGTCAGAAAACTGTGATTCAAAAATTAATAACTATATTCCAATACAATTTTTAAAAAATTAATCAAGATCTATTACTGTTATACTCTATCACACTGCCCCTAATGAAAGTGGACCAGGGCATCAGGAGAATACACAGCCATACCCCTGCCATGTTGAATCCCTTACTTAGAGAGAGACAGACTAGCTGAAATGCTCCCAAAAGCAAGTGACAATCAAAGTGAAACAACTTGGGACCATTTCTTAGAAAAAGAAAAAAGATTGAGCATCCTGGTAGTGATTACACTGAAAATGAGATCACCCAACAAAGATATAGTCTAGGTCTCTAAATGTTTCTCAGTAGGATTTTCATACACAAAAGAGCTAGTCTCTCACCCTAGAGGTTGCAACTGAAATTAAGTGGTATAATTCCAAGAGAGGGAGATTTTTGACACTGTTATATTCTGCTTTAGAGCTGAAAAAAGTGATGCCTAGAGGTGTGAAGATGTTGCTCAAGGTCACAGAGCTCATAAGGGCAAAGCAGGAGTCAGTGAGGGGTGAAAATAGGGTTCAGGGCAGTGTCGAGGTTCACAGCAGAGGCACTGGGCTGTCTCTTCTTGGGGACTGTGGACCCTGTGGTTCTGTAAGGACAAGCTGGTTCTTCCTGTTGGCTGCATTGTCAGCAGTTCACAGAATTCACTCCTCTGGAGTCAGGCACTGGCGTGGCTGCAAGAACAGGAAAGCATTTTATTAAGACGATGGGGAAGATGAAGTAAAGGTACAACATGAAAACAGAGCTAAAGTAAGCTTCTGTCCCTTTTACCCTCACCTCTTCTAACACATACTGGGGGGTCTTAGCTTTGAACTAGGCCTTCAGTAAAGGGTTAGGTGTTGGCCTCTTTCAGAAGCAAACCATATCTGAATTACACATCTCTGACTGCAAAATCAGAGCTCAGGGAGGTAGGCAATGAGTTAAGGAATCTGCGGGACCAATTTTCTTCAGAATTTTTTAGACTTTCCTTTTCTTAATTGTTCTACCACTGCTATCAAGCTGTTCTTAAACTTTGAATTTGCAGTTGAAAAGGGCTTATATTCAGCTTAGACTCCAAAGAGCTTTTGTTTCTCCCTTACCTACAGCATCAAAGGGGTTTCCTGTTTGGGGCTGAAGGATCAGTGACACAGGTTTCCTTTCTTTCTTTTTTTTTTCATTTCAAGAAGTTGACTGGTTTCATAAGAAGGTAGTAAATATAGTGATATCTGATTTGTATGATTTTAATGCAGAAATCACATAATTTTAGCTGTTCAACCTCCTCATTTTATAGAAGAGAGAACAGAGGTCCAGAGTAGCTGGAGATCCACCCAAAATCCCATATATGGTGACATTTTAGGAGAGGTGTATCAGAGGATATTGAATATCCTCTGTGCTGTACAGTAGGACCTTGTTGTTTATCTATTTTATATATAGTAGTGTGCATCTGTTAATCCCAAATTCCAAATTTACCTCTCCCCCACCTACCACTATCCCATTTGGTAACCATAAGGTTGTTTTCTATGTCTGTGAGTCCATTTCTCTTTTGTAAATAAGTTTATTTGTATCATTTTTTTTAGATTCCACATATAAGTGATATCATATGGTATTTGTCTTTCTCTTTCTGACTTACTTCGCTTAGTATGATAATCTCTAGTTGCATCCATGTTGCTGCAGATGGCATTATTTCATTCTTTTTATGGCTGACTAATAGTCCATTGTATATATGTACCACATCTCCTTTATCCATTCCTCTGTCAATGGACATTTAGGTTGTTTCCATGTTTTGGCTATTGTGAACTATACTTCAATAAAAACAAATAAAATAACAAACAAACAAAAAAGGAAAAACAAGAAGAGGTGGAAGGCAGAGGGGCTGACATCTCATCCAGGGTTGAGTGCATCACCATGAGGACTGTTATCAACCAGTGCCAGGTGTGCCAACGGATGAGGACACTGAGACGTCGCCAATAGTGTTTCCTGGGCTTCTCACTGCTGGCTCCTCCCCTGCAAAATGATAAGAAAGGGTGGACAACAGCTTAGAGACTGGATTCAGGCATTCACTTCCAGGCTCAGCTTTCAAACATTTTGTGGCAAATCTCCAGACTGCCCTTCACCCTTGAAATCGTTTGCACGGCATTTTATTTGTGCATCCTTCAAGGGAGATGGTCAGATTCTTATACTGCCAGTCTATACCAGCACTGTCCACTAGAAATAAATGTGAGCCACCAATTTAAGACACAGATTAAAAATGTTTTGGCTTCTGCATTAAAAAAAAAGTACAGAGACAATTAAAATGAATTTAGGACTATTTTTACTTAGTCCAAGATATCCATGATATTTCAACAGGAAGTCAATATAAAAATAGTTAAGGAGATAGTCCACTTTTTTCTTTGCTACTGTCTTCAAAATATAGTTTGTGTGGTGTACATACAGCCCATCTCAGCTTGGACTCTTGGACTAACTACATTTCAAGGGCTCAGTAGCTGCACGTGACTAGTGGCTGGTGGATTGAGCAACCCAAATTCTTCTCCAGATGCTCCAGAAATGCTGAGCTGGATGATCTTTAGAAAGGTCCCTGCCACCTGAGCAGCTCCCTCGCTGAGTCAGCTCCAGCCCCATCTGATTTTATCTGCAGAGGACCCAGAATGGGGCAGTCCCAGAGGGCCAGGATACTGAGGGATGACCCCAAGGCAACCCAAAGGACTCAGAGGTGGTGGCAGTTGCCAGGTCTGGGCGATCAGTGGGTCCCAGTGCTTTTTGTGCAGGGGCCTGGGCTGTGTGTGGGGCTGTGCCGAGTCCCAGGTGACACAGTAGTACAGGCCCTCATCGCTCTTCCCCACCTTCATCAATGACAGGTAGCAGCTTCTGCCATCCTTGTTCACATTTGCGTTGACTTTATCTCCTTTCAGGACTGAATCCCACTGCACATTCCGCTTGGAGATGTCCAGATAGAGGATCCTCTCAGGGCCCTGGCCCTCCAGCTGGCGGTACCAGTGGACATAGCTGACCGATGTGCTGGCCTGGCAGGGCAGGGCTATAGAGCCACCTGTGTATGCCACCATCACGGGCCGCTGTGTCAGCCTGATCTCCTGCTGGTCGCCTGCAAGGGATGTGATGAGGGCAGCTTGAGCCCACAGCCTCCCGGTGCATCCCGCCCACCCGGGGAAGGAGCTCAGACTTACCGGGAACCAGGAGGGCCCACAGGAGGGCCAGTCGGCCCAGCATGGCTATGCATCCTGCCCGGGTGGAGGAGCCCATGGTGATGGGGGCTCAAATTGAGCGGAGGCCCCACCCCTGGGCAGGTGATGGAGGTCAGATAAGGGCCCGAGCTGCTGCTTCTTTCAGGTGCAAGGAGGCAACTGGTGAGAGCAATGAGGGAGAGATATAGGAAGGGAGGAGCCAAGAGGGAGGAGACAGAAGTCTGACCACAGGGTGAAGGGAGGGATGACAAATGTGAAAGTTCTGAGAAATGCTGAAGGATATTGGTGGAATAATAAGCCAGGAATACAGCGATTCGTGATTGGGCATCGAATACACTTTAACGGCATGCTAATCGATTTACGTTCACTGTTTCCTTAAATCCTGAAACCTTGTAGGATTAAATATTATCCTCAGTTTAGAAATGGAGAAAGCAGGAGCTGTTTTGATTTATTTTGTTTTAATTTTTATTTTATATTAGAATGCAGTTAATTTACAATATTGTGTTAGTTTCAGGTGTACAGCAAAGTGATTTAGTTATATATATAAATCTATTCTATTTGAGATTCTTTTCCCTTATAGGTTATTACAGAGTATGGAGTAGAGTTCCCTGTGTTACACCGTAGGTCCTTGAAGACCAAGAGGAGGGGGCAGAGGGGGCATGGTGAGGAAAGGGGACTTGGCTTGGGCAGGGAAGTTGTGGGTCCTTCAGCATGGACTACCAGACCCAGTTCCTGAGCTCCTCTCCTGTAGTACAACCTGAAAGTCAGACATGCTGAGCTGTAACCAACATTCAAGGCTCAGGTGTCCCCGAATGAAGGCTTTGGGGTTGTGCTGAGTTGGTGAGGTGTGGGCCAAATATAAAGCTAATAGAATACTTGCTGAAAGAATATTCCGGGGCGATCATTTATACCATGTGGAGATGTCTAGCCCAGATGTGGTAAAATGTTAAGTGGAAAAGAAAGTGACCATTGAAGTGACATCTAGATAGAAAAACAACAGTGGGAAGAAAAATGAAAAACAAGCAGTGGTGGTGGGAGGCCCTGCCCTGCATCAGTGGTACCCAACATGCTTCGGCCCATCTTCTGTCAACAGTGTTGAGACATAAGACAAAAATGTGGGCATGTGCATAGTAGCTCCTTTTCTTACATGCTTAAAAATAAATCCTTCTGTAGCCTTCCATATGGTTCTTTAAATGCCTAAAACACATTCCATGTTCAGGACATGACACATGATTCTTTACGTGTCTAAAACACAGTCCATGTTCAGTACGTAGACGTCTTTATAAAAACATAGCTCAAAATGTAGTATTTTGCCTTTTTACACTATATCTCAAATATTTTTGTGTTCTCTCTTTTTCTAAGCAAGAAAAAACCCTCATTGAAAGTCACCAGAGGGAAAAAAGGCCTGGAGCTGGGGTCTTGCTTTTCAAAATTGTGAAGTGCTGACATCCACTGCTGATGCGATTGAATGGCTAACATAGAACTGGATTGTAACACCTCACGGACATGGTACCATATCCACACACATTTAGTGGCCGTCCTGTGGCTGGTAAGATAATATCATGACCCATGCTGTGTTCAGTGGGACAGAGTGCTCTGCCAACTTTTCTGTTGCAGAAAAGTCTTGTACTGTGTTCCTAATCCAAAGATTTCTTAATGTATTGGAATAACACAGATTTAGTAAGTGACATATATTTTTATTTTGAATTGAAGAATGGAATGTTTTGTTTCACATCTTCGAGTCCTTTTGTGTTTCTTTTTTTAAGACCTTACATCTCTCTTGCGTTTTTGTAACTCATGCACATGCGCTCTTTGTACAATTTTAAAAAGTAAAAAATTCGTACATATCAAAATAATTAGTTTTTTTTTCTTGTGTTGAATTATGTATTTGGCCTGAAGGGTTGGCATTACAAAAGGAGGACATGAGGGATTGTGAAGACATATAAAAAGTCACCAGAAACAGTATATTTCTCTTAGAAGTATGGTCTAAAAGAGTCTGAATACACGTCTTTGAACCTGCACTATGAAACAGGCCCACCATTTTTCCTTGTGCTTAGCTAGTTTGAATTAAAATGAACTCAATTATGGTGAGCTATTTTTTTCAAACAGGAATATTCAATGTAATGCTTCACAGAAAGGTACCACATCTGTGGGTTTTTTCATTATGCATTGTGTCATTCAAAAAATACTCAACTGCTTTGAGTGGAAATGGTGCTGATTTGTTTGGAAATTGGCCATTTGTGCGGATCCAATCAACTCTATCCGTGCTTGGGCTAAGAATGAGCCACCAGATAGAAATGCAGCTGAAGGCTCCCTGGGAGGCTGGGACCCAACCAGGGGGAGCTTCTTCCGTGGAGAAAGGGGAGGGAGAGCTCCAGGGTCTAGTCTTGGACGAAAAAGTCAAGAATCCAACGGTGTCATCACAATGAGAACGTCCTGTCTCAGGAGTGGACTCGCCTCTACACCATGACCAGAGATGAGGTTGAGCCGGACGTCAGTGTGTGGCTTTACCCTGAGAAGGATCTCTCCTCCTAGGAGGTCTGTCGGTGGTCCAGCCCAGATGTTGGCTCTGAGAGCAGAGACCAAGAGGAATGAAGGATGTGACTTAAAAGTGCCGTGAGGTCAGCTGTGAGAGCTGAAGCCTTGGTCTCAGCCATAGAGTCGTGCTTCCCTCTGGGACTGGACAGATGGGGTCCAGGGCCTGGGTCCCCGCTCCGGACCTGCTGGGTGGGGAGGGGGTGGGACATCTGCTCCTCATGCTTGCCTTGCTGACAGCCCCCTGCTATTCACCCGTCACCCTGTCATCTGACTCCCTGCCTCCTAGTAAGCCTTGCTCAGGATGACTCTGAAGCCATTTTGTCCCTTTAAGGGAACTTATGTGACTCAGTGGATGACATTCAATTGCACAGGTCAACTCAGGGCCCCTGTATCTCTGTTCTCATGAGGGAAAAAGCCCAGCACTGTTGCCCACGTCTGCAGCCTGTCCATGTCACTGGTTTCAGGGGATCAGGTCTTGTGTCACTCCATCTACACTGAGGAAATGAAACCAAGAAGTACCAGCCTCAGTAAATCACAGATCATGGAAGAGCACAGGTGGCTGGTGGAATGTCAAGGGTGATCTTAGGGCTGCAAGGAGTCCTGTCTGCTCTTCCCTCCAGAGCAGAGTCAGGAGAGTGGACGGAGGTGCAGCCACTGAACATCCTGGATGTAAGGTTCCCAACTCACCTAGGAGCTAATTGGAGGAACTGTACACAGAAGTAATGGGGAAGCCGCCCCACAGCCTAGAGTGTGTTTGATAACAATCACATGCGTGTGTGGAAGGATATTTGCTTCCATTAGCTGTGGCCCTTTGAAAGTGAGCAAAGTTGGTTGTGGTTTAACTGTTATTTTCTTTTGACACCCCAGCTACCCCTTGCACAGTCCCAACCAGTAGGGGCCGGTTTGACATTGAGCAGTTTCCACAAGTCAACCACATTTGACAGAGCACTTGAACAAAGCAGCCTGAGGAAATGAACCACTATCAGCCACACCAGCCCCCTCCTGCTGCCACTCACGCTGTCACCCCCACCCCCACTGGCCTCCCCTCTCTGCACCTCCCAGGCCAGGGCAGCCCAGGGCGAGATGCTGAGAAGTTGGAAACCACAGGAGACACTGCCTAGCAGGGCCCTGGCCGTGAAAGCAGCTGCACAAAACTTTCAGAGTTTTGCCAGTTTCCCCTCTTTTTCAAAATTTTATTGCTTCTATTTTTTAATTTAGTTTTTATTTTATATTATAGTTGATTTACAATGTTGTGTTAGTTTTAGATGTACAGCAAAGTGATTCAGTTATACATATGCATATATCCATTCTTTCCAGATTCTTTTTCCCATACAGATTATTACAAATTATTAAGTAGAATTCCCTGTGCAATATGGTAGGTCCTTACTGATTATCTATTTTATATATAGTAGTGTGTATATGTTAATCCTAAACTTCCAATTTATCCCTCCCCCTACCTTTCCCCTTTGGTAACCATAAGTTTGTTTTCCAGGTCTGTGAGTCTGTTTCTGTTTTGAAAATAAGTTCATTTGTATCATTTTTTTTTTTTTTTTAGGTTCCACATATAAGTGATATCATAGGATATTTGTCTTTCTCTGTCTGATTTACTTCACTTAGTATGATAATCTCTAGGTCCATCCGTGTTGCAATAGAACTACCATATGATCCAGCAATCCAACTCCTGGTCATATGGCCAAAGAAAACCATAATTAGAAAAGATACAAGCATCCCAATGTTCACTGCAGTATTATTTACAACAGCCAAGGCAAGTTTTCCCTCCTGGCCTCTATCCTTATGACATTATTTTTTTCCAATGAAGAAATAGTTCCAAACCTCTAAGATGAGGGCAACATATTTTGTCTAAAGAGCTCTGATCAAATTCATGAGAACCAAGGAGCCAGTCTATATTAGATTTCATCTATCTTGTATCTGGTTGGTCCTTTTCTGTTTTCTAATGGAACCTCTGTTTGGTATCCACAGAGAACTTGTTCCACAGACATCGAAGCTGATTATAAACAAACAAACAAACAAAAAACCTTCCTAATTTTAAATGAGACAATGTTTTAATTCTAACGTATTAAAAAATGTCCTTTAAAAGGATTCATTAGAGAATATAGAAAAATATACAATCATTTTTTCCTCCCTTCACCATGAAATGAACATTTTCTTTTGTCTGTGCCTATAGACACACACAGAAACACATATAAATGAGTGTCCTTTTTATTAGCATTATTACTCAAGAGAAAAAAATGGTTAAAAGACATGAACAAATATTTCACCAGAAAAGAAAAAGAAGTCGTAAATCTACACACAGAGAATAAAGCAGGATTTCTGCCGTGTTGACAACTAAGGGAGCAGCTCTAGTGATACCAGAGCGTACACATGAGGAGAAAAGACAGACACACCTGCAAGTCCTTAAGAAAATTCTCACTGAATCCCTGGAGGAAGCCTTTAGTAAAGAAGCAGTGGGTGTTTTGATTTGTTGTGGTTTTTTTTGTTTTCCCCAGTAGAAAGTGAGTCAAGGGAAAGTCATGTGATACTAGGTAACAAATTATGGGCTCTGAGTTCAGAAAACCTGAATGACTTTTACTTACAAAATAGTGACCATAAGCAGACAACAACCCCTCCAATTTATAAACTGTGGACTATAGCTGTACTTTCCTCCAAGGGCTCTTAGAGGATTAATAGGATTACTGGGTGAAGAGCAGAAACTGAGTCCCTGTTCCATCCACATCTAACCTGTCTGCAGGGAAATGAGATTAGAGATGATTCTCAGTGCATGTGTGGAATCTATTATTTCCGCAGTAGAGCTACCAACAGTAGATGCTAATATTTTCAAGGACATGTATGAACCAAGCATCATTAACTCATGTACTCCACAGCTTCCAGGAGACAGGGCACTGTAACTTCATTGCACGGACAAGGAAAGAATGGCACAGAGACTTCAAATAGCTACCTGAGGTCACACAGATACTACAGAGACCCAGGCTTCAAACCCAGGTCCTCGGGGGTCAGAGTCTGTGTGCTTCACCTTCCACCCGAGGCCCCTCTGGTGTTGGTGCAGTTCTCATGGGGTTCATGTGAGGGTCAGGAGTTCGTGCTTGTGAGACACTAGTACAGATCTGAGCACACCCAGGGCGAGTCATGCTGGCCGTTACACTGTCACCACAGGAACGTCCCAAACCAGAGAGTCTGAATCTGGTGGCTTTGAAAGAGAAGGAACCCGGGCACCTTCCTTTGGCTATGGCTCTGCTCAGAGCCAGTGCCCCAAAGAAAGCACCATAACCACCAACTCAGGGAAAGACTTAGAGATGTGGCGGGACCATTGTTAGAACCAACACTGATTTGATAGCTCCGTTGTCATGCTGTGTCTTACCTTGGTTAGATTCCATGAAATTAAAGTACACAGACAAAAGTAGAGGTTTGATATATTTTTAAATTTTTTGTGACTTTTATGAAAATCTACATACAGCATTTAAGTAGCAAGCTGGCGGCTCCAGGGTGTGGGCAGGGAGGGTCGGGGCCGTGGTCTGGATGGAGGCGCTGAGGGAGGAGATGGGAGCTGCCCGCTGTGTGCGCTCAGAAGGCGGAGGGCTCGGGGGCGGGAGGAGCTGATGAGGCTGTGGGGACAGAGGTGGGAGAGGCTCCCCTGGACCAGCCCTGGGCCCTGCCCCTGAGTAATGGCAGAATTCCCTGTTGCAGAGTAAAGCTGTCTGCTTGCACAATGGTTTGAAAAACCCTTACCCAATAATAGAAAAATATACACAATATCTGAAATAACCCAAACCCAGAAAGGAAGCCCAGCAAGATCCTCAGCAGAGAATTTTCAGGACAAGAGATGATGAGGGAAAGGGGACCCCTTTGTGGCCCCCTCTGTCACGAGCTCTTCCCAGCACCGCAGAGGGCTGCTCTCCTACACACACAGCAGGCGGTGATGACGAAGTAGACGGCACTTATGAGGAGGAGCAGGAGGTAGGTGTAAAAGGCAGAGGTGCTCAGGAGCTGCAGGGTGTCTAGAAGAAGTAATTTTGGTTCGTTTCAACTGTTCTTTGGGGAGGCTGCGCTATATTAGCAGCAGGGACAGCCACAATTATGTATTTCTGGTGACCTACCCTGAAGTGGCACCCCCGCACCACCCAACCCCAAAGAAAACGTGTGCAACCACCATGACCACCACCACCAGGACAACTCAGCATCCAGCTTGCAATTCAAGTCAGGCAACGACCTCAGCTACATTCACTCGACCCTTCCAAAATATTAAAAAGTAAGGTTATGTTTGTAATGAATGAGTCCAATGGGGAACAATATTTGTGAGAAACAGCATTTAGCATTTCTTTTGGCCCTCACCGCATCTCTGAGTAATAATAACTGGTAATAGTCATGAACCGCTAACCAAATGTCAAACACGTATTCTGAGAGTTTTGCATGCAGAATTCTAATCGTATCTAAGTTTTAAAATGGCCTATGAGATTATTAATTTCAAGCCAATTTACAAATAAACTGAGGACAAGGAGAAATAATTTGCCTGATGTCATACATTTAGAAAGTACCAGAAACCACATTTCAATCCCAGCATCATGACTTTGAAGAACACATTCTTAGCTGCTCTTTAATCCTGCATTTCCAGACATCAAGGTTGAAGATAAATATCAATTGAATTGCTGATTGGAAGCATCTGAGCCATTACATATCATGCATGCAAAGAGATTCCTACGAAGGATACAAATCAAGGACATTTGGTTGTGTTCACGGGGGGTGGGGGGCGGGGGATTTTAGTAAAGAGGACATTGTACAAAATGGAAGAAAGTGGGGAATCCCAAATTCCTGAACCTTTAGGAGCTCATGCCTCACTCACCTGCCTTTCTTGAATGTCTAATATTGTGCTTGTGATGCTAAAGGATAATTGCACTTACTCTCCTAAGTGTTGTAAGAAATATATGATGTCAAAAAGCTCTGTGATGACGTAGATGGGTGGGATTGGGGGTTGGTGGGAGGGAGGTCCAACGGGGGGGAATATAGGTATACATATAGCTGACTCACTTCGTAGCACAGCAGAAACTAACACAACATTGTAAAGCAGTTATAATACAGTTAAAAAACAAACAAACAAACAAACAAAAAAGCAATTACAATGACAATGGGCCTGACTTGGCTACTCAATGGACCACAAGGCCGAGTTTATTCCTGTGGAAATTTCCCTTTTCCAGGCTTTATCTCGTAGAGTCAGAACTCCAGAATCACTAGCACTTGGTGTGGAAACAGATCTTAAGAGGTGATGTGCTCATAACTCACTGCCCTCTGTCAGGTCAGGTGTAGCTGAGTTCCAGGCCCCCTGGCCAGTGCTTCCAGTTCACTTAGAACCTCCATGTTGGAGAGGGGGCCACCAGCTAGTACTGATGCTGTGCCAGCTGAATGGACGCCCTATGGGAGACATGCCACATATGTGACCTTATCTCTGCAATAACTGAGTTGGGTGTAATTGTTCCCAACCGGCAGATGAGGGCAGTATTGCTCAGAAATGTAAGTAATTTACCCATATTTGTGTGACTAATAATAAAAGAAGGGGGGCTGAAGTCCAGCCTGTGATACGCAGAAGCCCGTGCACTCACACCCCCATCCGTGGGTCCATCCTATCCCAGGACCTTGGCGTTGGGATTCTTGCTCTATACCTGTGTCTTAGAGGAGGAACAGAGAACTGAGGAAGTGTCTGAACCATTGATTCGGGTGGGCTGGGGTGAACCCCAGATGGAGCTGTGTGGCTTCGTACAAGGGACTGGATTAATTCTGGCTCATTGCCCTCATCCATAAAGTGAGGGGGAAAGAGCGTACCACCTCATAGGAGCATGATGAGGAGTAAACAGCATATGCTCGCAAGACACAGCACCACACATGTGTATACCAAGCTCTCAGTAAGTGTCAGCTCATGTGTTAGCTACTGGCAGGGCTAAAACTTATAAGAGGTGTAGAATCAAGTTGATATCCCATTCCCCCAGTCATTACCAACAAGAGCTACACAAATGAAGGAAGTCCATTGGGGAAATAATTTGGAGCCTATCACTACACCCACTTAATTTACAGTCATCTCACACCAAAATCAGCATTTAGTGTGTTAAGGTGACTCTTCAGGAATGGTGGATTGACTTAAAATGTTATACAGTCTATTCTGCAATATCCAGACAGTCCAGGTTTCTACCTTAAACCAAGGAAGTTCAAAAGTTAAGCTTATCCAAAGGGAAAGGTGCTGTACTATGACATAAAGGCAAACATATACAAAACTTACTGTTGTCATCTTTCAGACACTCTTTTGTAGAATTAGTAGTAACAGGGCCTTCTAGAATAGAGGAGAGCAAGTGTCAGTCAATTGTGCATACCTGTTATTGGACAGTCATACATAAGTGTATATGTATGTGTGTTAGTGTATATGTATATATAATATACAATCTGTTAACAGAGACAGGAGAGAACTGATTAAAAACATGAACCCCACAATTCCAGGAATAATTGGATTTTCCTACCATTAGATGGGGAAGTTCAAAATGTAACTGGATTAGGAAGAAAAAAAGGCCAAAGGATGTTGCAAAGGCAAACAAAGGCAAAAACTTACCAGTTGTATCTTTCAGACAAGCTTTTGTAGAACCAATACCAGTGATTTCTAGAAGAAATGGGAGCAGGTGTTAATCCGTTATCCATGCCCATTGTTCCACTGTGTGTGTATATGTATATATATGTGTGTGTGTGTGTGTGTCTATATATACATATGTAATCTACTGACAGAGAGACAGTAGAGATGTCATTAAAACTATGACAATGATGAGCCCCACAATTCCAGGAAATTGGTCTTTTCTACTTTAAGCCAGAGAAGTTCAAAAGGGAAATTGATCAGGAAGAAACAGACTGAAGCATGACACAAAAGCAAACAGGTGCAAAAACTTACTGCTTTCATCGTTCAAACAATCATTTGGAGACTCCGTGGTAGGGACAAAGGAGGAGATAACTACAAGAAATGAGAACAAGTATTAGTCAATTATTCACACCCGTTATTTGACAGTGTGTGTGTGTTTATATATGTGTGAACTGTAACATTTATATGTGTGTATATATATGTATATATAATCTGTTAACAGAGTCATTAAAAATATGAGCCCTGCAATTCTAAGAAATAGTTGGTCTGATTCTATGTGATTCATAGATTTAATTCATATATGGTTTTCTACACATGAAAATGTTGAAGTTCATGAAGGTACATTTTTCTTTTTATCATAACTGGAGGGTAATACCCAAGGCCATCTTATTTTCCTTCTGTATTCATAGCTCCTAGCACAGTGCCTGTACAAAGTAGGTGTTCAAGAAACACTTGTTGCAAAGACAAATCATCAGAAAAAGTGGCTGCTCTACATCTCCACTCACTGCCAAGATGAAGAGATGCTACCCAATCAAATTCATCCAATCCCAGAATCCACAAGAGAATCCCACATTTGAAAGAGTCTGGCTCAGGCAAATTTCCCATCTAAGCAAAGGGAGCAGCCACACTTTTCCAAATCACGCACATGCCCAGTATCCCCAACTCATGCACGTGATTTTCTGCAGTTGTGGTGTTTATGGGCATAACAAAAGCAATAAGGCTAATAGCCAGTGAGTGACTATAGCTGGGTCAGGCACTTGATGAAATACTTCACATGCATTATCTCTTTGGTCCAACAGGGACATTGGAATGAGCTGTATTTTGGAGGTTTCCGTGTTACAAAAGAGGAAATAAGGATTAGAGGGTAAGCAACTGGCAGAGAGTCGTACTGATACCAGTGATGACAGAGCCAGCATTCAGAGGTTCATCATGGGGGATTAAATGAGACAGAGCATATGGAAAGTACTTTGCAAAAATAATCCATAGAAAGAGAGAGAAATTAATCTATAGCGAAGCAACATAATTTCACCACTGTGCACACTAAAAACATCTTCTCTTCCAGATATATTAATGATTCTTATCAATGATCTTTTTAATGCAAGAGCTCAGTATTTCAGTGCAATCCTTTCCAGGGATAGAAAAATAAGTCAAACCATATTTATAGTTCTCTGAATCTATAAAACCTCAGATGAGAGTTTATTCATGAACAATGTAAAAAAAAAAAAAAAGACAATCATACAAGTACAAATTTTTTTTAGAGATAACAGACTGTTGGATGGAGGAAAACAAAGTTGCAATGGTTGTTTTGGCTTTTCCTCTGTCTCCTGGATGTGTTCTTGTCCATATGGACTTTTTTCTGGTATGCCATCTTGTGCCCTCAATGAGATCTTTTTTCAGTATGCTTTAAAATATTGGTTTAGGTACAAAGGCTTTGGAGTAAATCCCAAGAAGGAAAATATTAGTACAGTCATGTTTAGACATTAAAATTTCCTCCAGAACTGACTGTAATATGTCTTAAAAGTCTCTTTCTTTTCCTTACAGTGACTTTATTCACTAAAAGATAGGCAAATCTCTTATTACCACACATTGAAGTAGAAGCAATTTTTGCCGTAAACTCTATGTGTTTATTATAAGTTCTCTTTCTCGAGAACTAGGACCAGCTTCAGTTTGTTCCTCTTCAAAATCATGTCATTGATTTGTGCTTCCATGTTATGTTCTTAGCGTTTATCAAAACCCAAAATACTTCCAAGAAATGGCATTAGGAATTTGCTGTAGAATGACATGAACAGAAATGCCCTCATTAGGGACATCCTCTCCAGTATGGTAATCGTCACAGTGAAACTTACTATGCTTACTTTTTCCTGATCAGTGGAAAGATTAAAACCTAATAGGACACTCAAAGCCATGGTTACATTAAGCTGCACTTAGGAAATTTCCTTCCTCTCTATTTCTTAGAGTAGAAATAAAAACTTGGGGTTGTTTTTGTAATCTTTTAATTCGTTTTAGGAAAGGATATAAATAGATACAATGAATATGAAAAAAAAAATACTTCCATGTCATGTTTTGGAAAGCAAGCATTTTCTCTGATGTCATTTCATTTGTTCTTCGTTGCAGCCCCAGGATAAGGCCAAGGTAACTGTTCAAATCTAATTCGATCATTGGACACACTAAGGATCAGAAAGGTAAAGACTTGCTTCAGAAATTTGGAGTGCCACACAGCAAAGATCTCCGCACATGTAATGCACTTGTTGCCCACGGCTTAAAAAGGGTTTCCTAACCACAGGGAAAAGCACAAAATGATTCCTTCTTATGGGCACTCTGGGGCCTTTAGTCTGTTAGGTGAATGCCCAGGACTTTACGTCCTGAGTCCAGTGAGTTACGAAGGCACGTGCAGCCCTCTGCTGTGTGGATATGTACAGCATCTGCATCAAAGGGACTCCTTTGGGACATCGAGCCTGAATCACGCGTGACCCTGAGTGATTAGGAAACGAGTATATTCTCGTCACTGTTGTACGTCCTCCTGGACAGTAATTGACCTGAGTGTGTTCATCCACACCCCCCTCCAGGCCTGGCTCGTGCTAGGACTGCAATGAACGTTTGTGAGAGGCATTTTCCAATGGCAAGAAATACATTCATTATGTAAAATAGGAGTAAGTCTGTACACTTTAGCCTCACCCAATCTTTCATTCCAAAATTTTACCTTATGGTGGTATGTACAATACAAATTTCAAAAGCTTAAGGCCATCACAAAAGCACAGTGGTCAAGTTATTCTTCTTTTGGTTGAGCTGCAATCTAGCTCCCTCAAGCAAACACCTTTTTGTCATTTGATGACTCATTGTTTTGGGATTGTAGCTTGAGTAAAGTAGGATTGAAGTGAGAGTGACTTTTGCCTGCTGAGTAGAACATTCCTGAAATGTGTAGAATTGTTCTCATTTCCTGATCAGCCAAGATCATCTACAGTGGAGTCTGCTTTTGCGCATTTGTTGTGTGCTAGGTTGCTAGATACTTTCACATATGTTGTTTCTTTTACTCCATACAACTCTAAGAAACATCAGAATGACCTTAATATGTTGGAAGATGAAACTGAGCCTGAGAAAGGTTAAGTAAAAAATTATTTTCTTTTTTATATCCCGAAGTTTATCTCATAATTCTAAGGGGAGATAGTAAACATTTACGTTACCATTAAATGAAACAGACTTTTATCAAACAACTATATTGTTTTTCATGAATATTTAAAAGAAAAGGTGGGGCATTTTACTTGGGAAACAGTGTTCTGGAGGTTATACTTACATGTATATTCACATACCTTCATTTATTGAAGGAAAAAGAATCTCTTGATCAGTTCCTCCTTTATTTTTCTCATGTGTGACGACACACACGTGTTCTTTATCCACTGAGTTTTCAGTCGCGGTCAGCCAGCTGAACTGCATGTACGTGTCACTAGTCTTCATGGTGTTTCCCTGCTGGGATGGCAGAACTCTGTTGCCGTTCTTTTCTTTCCAATGAACCTTGATAAAATCAGGGAAAAAATTCTCCAGAAGACAAAGATATGTTCCAGTCTTATGATGGTTGATTTCAGCAATTGAAGGAAGAAAAATAGTGGGCTTGGGGGACATGTCTACAGCAAGGTTTCTGTCTGTGGAGGAAAATGGAATAGTAATTAAAAAGGATTATTAGAGAAACATGAACATTGTGTGGTTTGGAAAAACTTAGCGAGTAGTAAAATGAAGAAAGGCTACCATCGAGCTGGTGCTCATCATAGCCTTTCATCCACAGTAGGTTTTTAGGTGCTTATTTTGGTGCTTATTTTCAACAGGAAGAGAAGTTCAAGACTTTATGTAACTTGCCTAAAGTCACAGCTAATAAGCCGCAGAGCTTGGCCTTCATTTTTTCTCCATATGCAAAGATGGAGTATGGCTTTTAAGTGCCCCTTATCAAGGCCTCAGACATTCATGAAGACATTAATTTGTTAAAAGATCTTTTGTTCTATCCCAGTGGAGCCTGTTTGAAAGTGGATGGGTGGGTGGTGGGAATGGAGGTGGAGGAGGAGACCAGGTAACAATGATGGTGTCTCTATCAGTGGGAATCTTTGATGGCTTCTAAACTCTTGGTACTTCCCTTTCCCATCCTGTGTTTTGTCACTGATGCTCTCTTTGACCAAATAACACGTTTTCATGTTCTGCAACTCTGTGGAATCTCACTCTTCATTTAACTAATTCTGGAATGCACCATATTTATTTTATGTCCCACAAAAATAAATACCCAGAGAAAATCTATCATTTTAAAAGAACAACATGCAGCTACTTTGAAAATGGGAATCAGCATCCACGTGTACTTAACAATCTCCATTGAACTTTTGAACGTTTCGCTCCAAATGTGGATCCCACGCCCAATTCGGAAGTGATGGAATTCTCTTTATTTCTAATCGTATATAACCTCTCAGTTGTACATCTGAACCACTCCAGATTTTTGAGTAGAGCAGTACATTATTTACAGTGCCTTGAGTGTAGAAGCAAACTAGCAATATTTCCAAAACTTCTATTAAAAATGTGTTATTAATCCCAAATTCCTGATTTGGTATGAACAGATACACACTACTATATGTAACATAGGTGAACAACAAGGACCTATTGTATAGCACCGGGAACTATATGCAATATCTTGTTATAACTTTCTAATGGAAAAGAACCTGAAAAAGAATGCACCCCCCCCCACAACACACACACAACTGAATGACTTTGCTGTACACCTGAAACTACCACATTGTAAATCAACTATACTTCCATTTAAAAAATGCATTCTTTTCAGAAATGCTCTTACACTAAACTTTTCAAGTAACATACTTATCACAATTTTGTCTCCATTCAGACAATGGTCACCAACAGCACATTTTATTTTGGAATTTCACCTGAAGTCTTAGCTGGAGTAGTAACACACAGTACATTGACTCTCAGTGTCTCCCCCATAATGTGCGTATGCCTTATAAGGCTGCTGAACTGCTTTAGAGCGCCACTATTTTCTCTGTTTTTCCCTGCTGAATAAAGTGTATATGTAATTAGAAGAATGTTAAAAGTTATGGTTCCCAAGTTTCTAATGGACAAAATGTCAAAATATATAACCAAACATCATATGTGTATAAAGGCATATCACTTGAGTGCTGGAATGTAAACTTGATTATACATTTATGGCTAATCTAATGGTTGAAAGGATAAATGTTTGAACCCTTTTCCAATTTGGCTTCCAATTGAAAGGCAAATACTTTTATTAATATTGTCTTTAAGCTAATTTGGAGTTAGTTTCCTTACTCAGTGGGTAATATCTTAAGAAAAGAAAAATTGGACTTCTCATTTGAGAAGAAAAGAAAAAGTTCTTGAGAATTTCTGCCTGTGCAGAAAAATTCCTCATTTGTCTACTAAATCAGTAAGCAAACCATGTTGATTTTTTACTCATGCTGTAAATATAGTTGGGTCGTAATGTGTTTATTTTCATTTTATAAGTTGGCTTTTAGTACAAGTAGTATTTTATTCATTATAATACCAAGACACTGTGTTTTTCTCCAACCACATACTTTGCTGAGAGTGATTTAAGTGTTTTCTCTTTTTTCCTTCTCATTCTTCCTTTATAAATTAAATAATTAGAGCTATTTCATATTTAAGTAAGAATTTCAAATTTATTTCATTTCTACTATATTTAATTGATCTCTTTTTTTAACAACAAAGTATTTTTTCTTTCTTACCATATTGATATTTTTTGTCATATTAAGGATTATTCATTGTGTAATAGTATTTAGTGATTAACAGACAGAGATACTATTGTTTAAAAGCAGTTTTAATTGTGCATGCCAAGCAAATCTTCTTTCTTAATCATTTTAAATGAATTAGGAAACAATACTTAAAGTTATCCTGTGGTAAATATTTCTGTAAAGTGAGTATTTCCAGCAAGGCATAAAGTTGAAATTTCATATATTGAATTTCAGGTTGACTGTGTTCATAACTGACCTGAAAACTTTTTTCTGATGAATATGAGTATGAAGCCCAAGCTTCCGGCCGATACACTTTAGAGCCAATAAACGTTGTTGTTAGGAATGATATCAATTAAGTTAAAGAATTAGCACATAGAATGAGACATATCAATATATTAAAAAAAACACACACTTTAATCTCATTTTTCTTGCCAAGTAGAGGAAAGTCTGCTAAAGAGAGACAAACACCTCCTAATTCAATTTTGTGTGTGTGTGAGTGGACGGTAAGATGAGTTTCCATTTGAGGAGTCAGAAGTACAGCTGCAGCCTCTGAAGAATTGCAGTTGCATCAACAGCTTTGGCTGCAAACAACTGTCCCTCCTGGAGGCAATTTGCCCTTCACACTTGAGAGTAGATATACCTACCCAGCACCTATGATTTGTTAGACAATGTGCTAAGTACCTTATTCATACTGTCTCATTCGAGTCTCTTACAACCCCTGCTGGATATACACTGTTACCCCATTTTATGGCTTAGGAGACTGAGGCCAGAGAAGCACCTCTATGTTCACATAAGTATGTGGGTGAGTCAAAACCTATCTGCACTCTCGCTGTAGGGTTTAGAGAAGTTTTAATATAACCAGAGTGTGAATAATTTTTGACTCACCCTCATAGTTACAGGTGGCTTGGAAGCTCCCGATCAGCCTGACTCCAAAGCCCAGGTTCTTTGAAGACACCCCTTCAGCATCAGAAAAGGAAACCTGTCAACTCACAAAACTTACCTGTAATAACCAGCTTCAGCCTTGGGCTGAACTCTTCCTCATGATGATGTACATTATCCACGAGCCCTTTGTACAGGTCCACATGTACGCAGAGCCAAATCCTAGTCCAATATTGCACAATGTAGTTTCTGCTGTCCTCTACTGTATGGATGTGTTTGAAAATCTCTCCTAAATTTCTACGTTTACTCCGCATCCACATTCCCAATTTTTGTAACTATCATTCCCATTTTATTGTTTCCTGCCTTCCCTCTATTACCTTGAAAACAATTGCATTCTTCTGGTACCTACCTGTGACGACAAGTTTTGTTCCAATGTTGAAGATTTTTATGTAATTGTCACAGTGATTCAACCCACACCAAAAACCTGAGACTAATTTAGCATCCCTGATTTCTTCAAATTCTAGTGGAGGGATGATGGCTTAGAATTGAAGAGACCAGGATTCTCGTCCTGGTTCATTTTGCTCCTAACAAGTTCTGTGGTTGAGCAAATCAAGTAAACTAAAGCCTTAGGTGCTTTATGTATTTGAAAACAATGATGCCAGTGTTGTCAATTGAACATCCTTATCAGTGCTGCAGTGAGAACAAAATGAAACAACATCTGAAAAGCAATTTGAGTAAAAATTATACGGAGGTAAGGGATTATAAATATTACTATATTATCACTCGCATTACTCTTAGCATTTTTTGTGTGTGACAATTGTGTGGTCCAACATGACATTTTAATATCATGGGACCAAACCTTGCCTCCCCTGATAGGAATTCAGTATTTGGGGTTTACAATTAGATCTGTGGCAACTTGTTTGCATTCCGCTGTGCTCTGATATTCTGGAATTCTCTAAGCCATCATCAAAGCTTAGCACACACTCAATTCATAGACACTCATTTGTTTCACCTTATTCATTGCATTTCCAGGGTTAAGAAAATCAAAGGGAACATTGGCTAAAGCCTCACGTATGCACTCAGTATATGGAACTTCTTCACTTGCATTGTCCAAAACAAATGGCTTTTTTCCCCATCAAAAGCAGAAGCTAATGGCATCCCAAGCTTATACCAGAAATTTCAACCTCAGACTGACTTCTACCCAGCTCATGTTCAAACTTCTGCTTGCAACTCCGGGCAGTGGGCTTTAAGACAGAATGACTAGAGAAATGGGCTGTTCCAAATGAGGATGCCTGGTCCTCAAATCCTCCTATTGTCACCTTGAATCAGTGAAACATTGCCTGACTGACCTTATCTGCTGAGCGTCCCCATCTGTGAATGTCATTCAATGGTTGTGACCGTAGCATTGATGCACTGGGAGTATAAATGAATTTGTTTAAAGGCCATTTCTTCTATTTTATAAAATGGATGTTGAAAGCAATGTCCCTTTTCACCTCACTTTCCTCCTCAAGACTCCTGCATTGAAGTCCTTTTCTAATTTTATGGTTGGAAAAACATATCAAATTTGAAAATTTGGTGTGCTATTTTATCAGTTAATAAAAAGTATGTATTCCATTACATTTTTTCCTGCTTTCTTATTTCTTTTTTATATTCACTTCTTTTGTTTTGAGATAGAACTGACACATATTCTGAACAGGTAATAAATGCATATGCAATATGACATCCATGACCTTTTGGGGGGAAAGAGAGGTCATTTCAGTGCCATGATTAAAAGCAAAAGCATTGCTTTCACATAGGAGTAGCAGTACAAAGTATGAGCTATTACCAATAAAGTAGTTAAAGAATCCAGTCAGGCTATAGAAAAGTAAATATTCAGTACATAAAAACGTGACTTAATGTTTCTAATATCACATAGTAGTCCAGACGATGTACTTTGGGATAGATAAGTCTCTACTGGATGCCAAACTTTGCCACAGTAGCTAGTCATGTGACTTTAGGCAAGTAACTGAACTTCTCTAAACCTCAGTTTCCTTATCTATGAGAGGAGAATAAAAGGATTCCTTTGAGGAAAAGATAAGGCACTGAAACTACGTATCATGGTGTCTGGCCTTCAGTAAATATTAGCTAATATTAACTAATATTAAAATTCTCTTTAATGGGATGGTTTGGGGCCATTTTGTCAAATTCTTCCACCACACAAAAGCTATGGATTTTATAAACAATAACTATTACTTTAATTAAGAAAGGAAACAAACTCATCAATCCAAGGCATCCTGCCTCTCTGCAGCCACAGACTATAGAACATGGGTCCCAATCAAGCCAGAATCTAGAATGCTTTTCCACTAGAATAGAAGCTGTTTGAGTGTCGAGACTTGTTCTATCTGTGTCTTGTGCACACTTTTATGTCCCTCATCCAGCACACAAACTGTCCTCAATAAATGTTTGCTGAGAGAATGAAAGAGCAAATGAGGATGTAGAGCCCTGCAGACTCTTTTCATGGACTTTGGAGCTGAAATGGCTCACTGAGCTCACAAACTGGTCCGTACGCAGGCAATTTTACAAGAGATGCAATAGTTTAAGTTTCAAATGATCTCAGCCTACCTCGAAGAGGCTAGAGTAATAAGAAGTGGGATTTACCAATGTTCTATAGTCATTTACTATAAAATTATTTTGCACAGCTGTTAGGGATGAGATGAAAACCAATAATACTGGTTTTGCAGGTTATTGGGAGAAAGGAGCACTGTGTTTTCTCTCAAACTACAGAGAAAATTAAGAAAAGTATTTCTCACTTACTATGCCATCTAGAAGACAAGGAACTTGAACCAATAGCTTATAGTAATGTAATAACATGATAATGGTGTAAGAATATTGAAACACAAATGAAACACAAAACAGGGTCCTCAGAATATTTGGATACCTAGCCTGAGCCTATTTCGTGTGTGTGTGTGTGTGCGTGAGTGTGTGTGTGTGTTTTCTAGAAGACATATTTCAACTGCTTACAAGCAGGGAAGAGAATAAACCATTTACAAAGTAGTTTTGTTTCCATACACAGTGACCAGTAGCTGCAAAATCACTGTTCATATGCTGAGGCCAAGAATGTGGCCGTCAGATAAGGGGGATCCTAAATTGTTTCTTCTAAAAAGCATCTGTCGGCAATTCCCTGATTGTCTGGTGGTTAGGATTGGGCGCTTTCACTGCCATGGCCCTGGGTTCGATCGCTGGTTGGGGAACTAAGAACCCAGAAGCCCTGCGGTGCGGCCAAAAAATAAAATAAAATAAAAGATAAAAAGCATCTGTCAGTCTTTCATAACTAAGTTAACAACAGAAAAAATTTACTTACCACGGGGAGCTACTATGAGCTTAGTTCCTTCTGTAAATATCTTCCTCCAGCCTGAGCTATCACACTGGTTAAAGCCCCTACAAGAATCTCCGCCTTCTCCTAGATTCATGACTGGACCAGCAGTTTTAAAACTTTGTACTGGCAATTTGATCTTCTGGGTTCTTTCAGAAGTCCTTGAATATAGGTTTCATGACAACAGATGTTTTGTAAGTTTGCCTGAGATAAATGGACCCAAATATCTGTTTTCCAAGGAGCAGGAATCATCGAAAACACTGATGAAAGATGAAACGTATGAAAGCAGGAAAAGGACCCGTCATTGACATCAACTGGTTAACCACTTGCTTTTCTAAAATTCCAGGAAGAATCTTCAAAGAATCAAGACATTGTTTTAAAATTTCCAGGTGTTCAGCTCTGCTGAAACCGCTCAGAGTTTGCATCAAAGGAAAGGCCCTTTTGTTCTCACCTACATCAGGGCTGCTCTGTTAGAGATTTGGGAATATATTTCTGAAAGGAGGAAACTCTTCAGTAACTGAAAATGCAAATATGCCATCACAAGTGTACTTGAGAAATGCAAACAAAGTTCTCCGTTCACTGGGCAACACGATTCTTTACCACGGCAATGCGAGATGAGAAAAGAAGTCCTGCAACAACATTATTCTTCAAAGGATAAAGGAAGACATTTGTAGAATTCTATCTCCTTTGAAATAAAATTCCTTATTTAAACTAAACTTGAAGACAAAGCCAATTCTGTGATATGTTGAAAGAAGAAGTCTCTTGGAGGCTGTTCTGTAATCTTTTTTTTTTTTTTTTTTTTACTTTTTTTTTTTTAAAGAACTTTTATTGAGATACAGTTAACATACAATAAATAGCATATATTTTAGAGTGTACAATTTGGTATCCCAATCTTCCAATTCATCCCCCCCCAACCCTCCCCGCTTTCCCCACTTGGTGTCCATGTGTTTGTTCTTTACACCTGTGTCTCTATTTCTGCCTTGCATTTCCTCTTTCATAGTTGTTAGCATTTGCCTTATGTATGGAGGTGCTCCTATATTGGGTGCATCTACATTTATAATTATCTCCTCTTCTTGGATGGATCCCTTGATCTTTATGTAATATCCTTTCTTGTCTCTTGTAACATTTTTTATTTTAAAGTCTATTTTATCTGATACGAGTATTGCTACTCCAGCTTTCTTTTGATTTTCATTTGCATGGAATATCTTTTTCCATCCCCTCACTTTCCATCTGTATGTGTGCCTAGGTCGGAAGTGGGTCTCTTCAAGACAGCATATATATGGGTCTTGTTTTTGTATCCATTCAGTTAGTCTGTGTCTTCTGGTTGGTGCATTTAGTCCATTTACATTTAAGGTAATTATCGATATGTATGTTCCGAGTACCATTTTCTGAATTGTTTTGTTTTTGTTTTTGCAGGTCCTTCTCTTATGTTTCCCGCTTAGAGAAGTTCCTTTATCATTTGTTGTAGGGTTGGTTTGGTGGTGCTGAATTCTCTTAGCTGTTGCTTGTCTGTAAAGCTTTTGATTTCTCCGTCAAATCTGAATGAGATCCTTGCTGGGTAGAGTATTCTTGGTTGTAGGTTCTCCCTTTCATCACTTGAAATATATCATGCCACTCCCTTCTGGCTTGCAGAGTTTCTGCTGAGAAATCAGCAGTAACCCTGATGGGAGTTCCCTTGTATGTTATTTGTCGTTTTTCCCTTGTTGCTTTTAATAACATTTCTCTGTCTTTAATTTTTGTCAGCTTGACTACTATATGTCTTGGCGTGTTTCTCCTTGGATTTATCCTGCCTGGGACTCTCTGTGCTTCCTGGACTGGGGTAGCTATTTTCTTTCCCATGTTAGGGAAGTGTTCAACTATAATCTCTTCCAATATTTTCTCGGGTCCTTTCTCTCTCTCTTCTCCTTCTGGGACCCCTATAATATGAATGTTGGTGCGTTTAGCATTGTCCCAGAGGTCTCTTAGGCTGTCTTCAGTTCTTTTCATTCTTTTTTCTTTATTCTTTTCCGCATCAGTAATTTTCACCATTCTGTCTTCCAGGTCACTTATTCATCCTTCTGCCTCAGTTAATCTGCTATTGGTTCCTTCTAGTGTATTTTTCATTTCAGTTATTGTGTTGCATATCTCTGTTTGTTTGCTCTTTAATTCTTCTAGGTCTTTGGTAAACTTTTCAATCTTTGCATCCAGTCTTTTTTCAAAGTCCTGGATCATCTTCACCATCATTATTCTGAATTCTTTTTCTGTAAGGGTGCCTATCTCCTCTTCATTTAGCTGTTTTTCTGGGGCTTTATCCTGTCCCTTCATCTGGTACAAAGTCCTCTGCTTTTTCATTTTCTCTGTCTTTCTGTGGCTGTGGTTTTCAGTTCTGCAAGATGAAATACTGCTGATACTGCTTGATACTGCTGTCTGCCCTCTTGTGGAGGAAGCTATCTAGGAGCCTCCTGTGTGCTTCCTGATGGGAGGGACTGATGGTGGGTAGGGCTGGGTGGGCGGAGCTCAGTAAAGCTTTAATCTGATTTGGTGGGCAAAGCTCAGTAAAACTTTAATCTACTTGTCTGCTAATGGGTGGGGCTGTGTTCACACCTTGTTGGTTGTTTGGCCTGAGGCCACCTAGCGCTGGAGCCCACAGGCTCTTTGGTGGGGCTAATGGTGGACTCTGGGAGGGCTCACACCAATATGCACTTCCCAAAACCCCTGCTGCCAGTGCCCCTGCCTCCTTGGTGAGCCACAGCTGCCCCCCACCTCTGCAGGGAACCCTCCAACACCAGCAGGTAGTTCTGGTTCAGTCTCCTATGGGGTCACTGCTCCCTCCCCCTGGGTCCTGATGAGCACATTTTTTTGTGCCCTCCAAGAATGGAGTCTCTGTTTCCACCAGTCCTGTGGAGGTCCTGCAATCAAATCCCACTGGCTTTCAGGGTCTGATTCTCTGGGGATTCCTCCTCCCATTGCTGGACTCCCAGGTTGGGAAGCCTGATGTGGGGCTCAGAATCTTCACTTTAGCAGGTGGACTTCTGCAGTATAACTGTTTGCCAGTTTGTGAGTCACCCACTCAGCACTTATGGGATTTGATTTTAATGCAATTGCGCCCCTCCTACCATCTCATCGTGGCTTCTCCTTTGTCTCTGGATGTGGGGTGTCTTTTTTGGTGAGTTCCAGTGTCTTTCTGTTGATGATCGTTCAGCAGTTAGTTGTAATTCCGGTGCTCCTGCAAGAAGCAGTGAGTGCAAGTCCTCCTACTCCACCATCTTAATCCTATCTCTCTGTTCTGTAATCTTAAACCATTCATTAGATCAGGGGAAAAGGAAATTGCAAGAAGCAGCTGAGGGCTCCTCTGAGTACAGATGAGCTGTCCATCTGCCAGGACCCAGACAGCACAGGCCCTGAGTATCCCCACGTCCACTTCAGATCCACCTGGTTCTGGCCTAAGTCCCATGAGCAGTCAGTGTCCCTGCCCTGAAAATGAAAGTAAGAGGAGGTCACAGCTGTCCATTCACAGCAGCTCACAGCCTCCAACACAATGGGAGAGGACAAGAGCTGGATGAAAGGGTGTTTGTGTGTTTCAAATTGAAGATTCTAAGTTATTACTTTGTGGGGCTGTCATATACCCTTTACACCTATTGTACACATGAATGATACCCACTCAGCTCCTGCCTGATATCTTGTCTTCTGTCTTTCCTCATTCGAAGGCCATGAGCAGAATTATCAGAAGCTTTACGGGTGTCTGTGTTTCAAGATGCCTGAAGGATTTAAGCAGTAAAATGGAAAAGAGTAAGTAAACAGTTATAAATTCTGTGATTAAGTTTACAAGATAATACAAGACTATATGAAGAAACCAGTGGAGGACTTTATTAAAGAGCTTAAAAAACCTGCATAAGTGGAGGAACATATCATACTCATGAGGGAAAACCTCAAAATCATAAACATGCTAATCCTTCCTAAAATCATGTGTATAAATTGACTGTAATCCCAACCAGTGTTAAGATAACCTTTTTTGTTGTTGTTGCTGTTGTTGTGTGGTGTAAAGATTAGGACTGAGCTAGTTATGTTGTAAGAATACTGAAGCATAAATGAAAGACAAATCCTCCAGAAAAAGCTCCTGGCGTATGTTAATGTAAAAATATGATAAGGCATTTTAAGTCGTAGGGAAATGATAGATTATTTTAAAAGTAGCTTTGAAGTATGGATTATCTGTTGGGAGAAAAAATAGCTCTTTCTCAAATACCACATAAATTAGGTTTACATTGAAAAGCATCTAGAGATGTGAGCTAGAAAGAACAAGAAGGAGACTAGTTGTGTCCTTGGGTTAAAGAAGCTTAGAATAGAAATAGGCCAGGAGGCATTTTGCTTAATATTTAATTTTTAAGAAGGAGAAATTTGGGTAACTTTTACTTTGTACAACATTTTCAAATAAATAGTTTTTAGAAGAATACATGATGAGAACTTAGTGAAAGTTTGAGGGAGGAAAGGGGCATGATCAGATCTGTGCTTTAGGAAGATAAAGAGCCTAAAGGTGGGTCAGTCAGGTGACCAATCCCAGTGATGCAGACGTGTTTCAGAGAAGGTCACCATGAGCCACTGAGAGGCATCCGAGGACCCAGCTTATTTCAATGACAGTGGGAATGGATGGAAGGGCTGGTGCAATAAATATTACGAGGTTTATAGAGTTTCTAAAGAATCCACATGTAATAAATCCAGTTACCATTAAGGAGGTTGAAAGTGAGACAAAAGGCTTTTTAAAAATTGAAGTATAGTTGATTTAAAATATTATGTTAGTTTCAGGTGTACTGCAAAGTATATATATATACATATATATATATATATATATATATATATATATATATATATATATTCAGATTCTCTTCCATTGTGGGTTATAACAAAATATTGAATATAGTTCCCCATGCTATACAGAAATCCCTGTTGTTTGTTTTATACTTTGTGGTGTGTATCTAATCCCATAGTCCCAATTTATCCCTCCCTCCACTTTCCTCTTTGGTAACCATAAGTTTGTTTTCTATGTCTGTGAGGTGGTTTCTGTTTTGTAAGTAAATTCCTTTGTATGATATTTTAGATTCTGCATATACGTGACATCATATTATAGCTGTTTTCCTTTGAGTGAGTTACTGAGTGACTTTCTTCACTCAGTGTGATAATCTCTAGGGCTAACCATGTTCTGCAAATGACAATATTTCATTGATGTTTATGGCTGAGTAATATTCCGTTGTATATATGTACCACAGCTACTTGATTTATTCATCTGTTGATGGACACTTAGGTTGTTTCTACATCTTGACTGTTGTAAATAATGATGTGATGAACATGAGGGTGCAGATACCTGATCGAATTAGTGTTTTAATTTGCTTCTCATAAACACTCAGAAGTGGGATTGCTGGATCATGTGGTAGCTCTGTTTTTAGTTTTGTAAGGAATCCCCATACTGTCTTCCATAATGGCTGTACCAGTTTACATTCTCACCAACAACAGTGTAGGAGAGTTCCCATTTCTTTTTTTTTAAGAACTTTTATTCAGATATAATTGACATACAATAAACTGCAATGTATTTAAATTGTTCAATTTGATATTTTTTTCTTATTAGTAGTGTATATATGGCAATCCCAATCTCCCAAAAGAGTTCCCTTTTCTCCACATCTTCTCCAGCATTTGTTATTTGTAGGCTTTTTTGATGATGTGGTAGGAAGTGTTCCTTCTTGTTTGATTTTTTGGAATATTTTGAGAAGGATAGATGTTAACTTATAAATATTAGGTTGAGTTCATCTGAGAAGCTGCCTGCTCCTAGGCATTTGATTTGGGGGAGGGTTTTGATTACTGATACAGTTTTACTTCTGATAGTTTATTCATATTTTCTATTTCTTCCTGAATCAGTTGAGAGATTTTACACTCCCAGAAATTTATCCATTTCTTCTAGGTTGTCTATTTTCTCGGCATATACTTGTTTGTAGTAATGTCTTACCATCATTTGTATTTTGATAGAATTGTAACTTCTCCTATTTCATATCTAATTTTATGTATTTGAGCTCTCTCTCTTTTTTTCTTGATGAGTTTGGCTAAACATTTTCCAATTCATTTGTCTTTTCAAGTAACCAGCTTTTAATGTCATTGATCTTTTCTATTGTGTTTTTAGTCTATTTTATTTGTATCTGCTGTGATCTTTATTGTTTCTTTCTTTCTATTTTTTTGAGTTTTTTTCTTCATTTTTCTCTTCCCTTTAGGTGTAAGTTTGGGCTGTTTATTTAAGGTTTTTCTTGTCTCCTGACATACGCTTGTATCACTATAAACCTGCCTCTGAGAACTGCTTTTGCTGAATGCCACAGAGTTTTGATGGTGTTTTATCATTTTCATCGTCTTCAAGTATTTTTGATTTCCTCCGGTTTCTTCATTCACCCATGGGTTGTTTAGTAGCATACTGTTCAGCCTACGTGTGTTTGTGTTTCCTATGCACGTACACAGCGATTCCACCTACAGCTGTATCCTTAGAGAAACTAGCCTGTATAAGCAGACACAGGGAGGGAAAAGGAGGGAGAGAACATCAAGGGCTCTGTGAGCATATGGAAAGGTAGTTATCACCACGTGGCAATGAAGAGCAGTGGTGTAATGATGCTTTAGTCAGGAACTGGGGGAGAAATTGGATCTCCACATTGAGATTGCTACCTTATTCCTATACACAAAAATTCACATCAAATCCGACCAAAGAACCAAATGTGCAGAACAAAGTTTGAGCACCATTGGAAAAATATAAATGAAAGTATATGTATGGTTCAGCTTTCTTAAAGCTGCAAGTAGTTAAAAAGTGGTTGCTGATACAGCATGGCAGGTTAACACTGTTGCCTTTACTGTCCAGTTCCTTCTTCCCTGCAGTCACACGAGGGAGAAGGATCTGAAGCTCTGACTTGTGCTTGTGGGATTCTCATGGAGAAATGTGATGACCTGGTGGAGCAGCAGCACCCAGGGGTCCAACAAAAGAGGAGGGGCTCCTGGGTGGGGAGCAAGCCCACGGGCACCATTGTGGGAGGCATTCCTGTGTCAGGCTGGGAATCGGCCCATTTCAGTGGGAGAGAGGTCACTTTATATGAGAACCGCTAGGGCAGCAGTTCTTATAAATGACTTTGAAGAAGAATCACAGATGGAGCTTATCAAAAATGCACATTTTAGGTTTTGATTGCAAGATTCTGACTCACTGTGTTGGGTGCCACCCAGAACATGCACTTTCAGGCCAGTGCAGGTGCTTCGGATGCAGGTGGTCCATGGACCACAGTTTGAGAGACAGTGTTCCACAAGCTCAGACTCTGGTAGAAAGCTGGAGGATCCAATACACAAGAGACCATACACATATGACTCTGGCATTTCTGTACTTCAGTGTGAACTTTTAATACATCCTTAAACCTAACCCAATAAGAAAACCACAATCCCCTGCTATACGACTTTTCAATAGAAATATACGCTATTCATGGTCTGCTTGTTCACCTAAAGTGTTCTTTAATTTTAATTATTGAGAAAACAGTGCTTTGATAAGTCTCTTTCTAGTTTGTCCCTTGGCCATTTTAGTGGTAGAGGGTGTGGGTGGAAAGAAGCTTTGGCTTTACTTAAGAAAGAACAGTTCTGGCTGTGGGCTGAACTTCAGCAGAATGTGTCAGTAGAATCCAAGGGTCGGCATAGGTACAGAAATCACTGTTTCCCTAGACGTTCACTATGTCAACCATGCCCTGGTTGGGTATATGAAGAAAATCTCAGTTTGTCCAAAAAATAAATCAGATACCAGCTTGCGGTTCAGGAAGGCCAAGTTTTCATTCCATCACTTCTCATCCTTCATAGTCCTGAATAATGAAGATGCTCCTTTTCCAGCCATTTTCTCTGGATAATGATCAGATGAATGATTCAGTATAATAACTAGCCTTTCCATTTTGTTCTCAGATGTTTCCCCGAACAAATCAATCCTAGATGACCTGTCTGTCCTAAAGAGAAGATTATATGGACTCCACCAGCTCCAGGAGATCTGAGGATATGCTGCAGGCCAGACTGCTTGCCTACAGGCTGAAGATGGAGGCCTGTTTTTAGGAAAAACAATGGCTGTTTTGGGGGAGGGAGGAGTTGGCAGTGGGATATAAAGGTTGGGGGATGAACATTGAGCTCAGGATTTCTCTTTGCTCAGAGTACAGAAAATTGAGGGCAGGAAGTGAGGCAGGGGTTGGTACCAGGGCTGTTTTGGAGCCACAAGCACAATTTCCAGTGCAGTGTACAGGAAGTCTGAACCACCGTGCTCATCCCAGACAGCACAGTAGTACATGCCAGAATCTCTGTCTTCCAGATTTAGGATTGCAAATGTATAGCTCCTCCCTGTGCCTTTATACACATGGTATTTTGCTTGATTAATTCCTGATTCGAACACAATCTTTGCCTTGGAGATGTCATAGTAGAAAAGGCGTTGTGGGGCCGTCCCCTCTTGGTGTTTGTACAAGTGGAGATAGCTGGCAGCTTGTGTAAGCTCACAAGTGAATGAAGCAGTCTCCCCAGTCTTACTAGTGACTGACATCTTGTCCACTTTCAAGTCGGAAGATACCTGAGTGACTGCAATGGGAAAAGCAACAAAAAATAATGAGGAAATAGTAATTTCTTGGTATCACTCCCCCTCCACCCATTGCCAAAAAATAGAAGAAAATGCCCCAAACCTCCATGCAGCACACTCACCAGGAGCCAGGAGAACCAGCAGCAGCGCTGGGGCCCGCAGCATGTCTGGGGCAGTGAGCCAGACTGGGTTCCCAGCAGATGTGACAGGCAGGGGACTCAGTGAGGAGCTCTCTTAAAGAGCACCTCGCTGACCCCAGAGGGAGTGGGTGCTGGGGGAGGCCTGGGGAGGAGCCCGCCTCTCTGCACCAACCCCTTTCTTGAGGGCCCCCCTGTGGCAGGCTGGGAACAGGTCTCCCTCCTCCCTTCCCCCTGGAGAAGAGAAGCATGAGCACTGAGAGCTCAGAACTGCAAGCAGATGGAGCAGATGGGTGGGGAAGTGGTGTGTAGAAATATGGATAGAGCTTGCCTGTTTCCTAGTGAGGTGAGCAGTCCTGAATGGGGCTGAGTTCCCTGCAGTTCAGAGTTTCAGTGTTCATGCTGCTGCCATGGTCTTGTCAGGTGATGAACCATCTTTATATTCTTCCCCTAAACTATGTTTCATTTTACACCTATAAGCAAACTTTGAGGCAACAACCAGCACGTCTTATAAGAATTGAACCAGCCCTCTTATAAGAAATTAAGATCAGTTATGTTGGTCTACATTTGACTTTCCTTGTAGGTAAACAGATGTGTGTTTGTGTGCCTGCATTAAAAATCAATTTGATATAGTATTTATGTTCATCCTCAAGTAAAAATCTGCCTCATATATGGTTTCAACATTTTGCGGAAAAAATTAAATTCAAGGAGATTGCAATATTTGCAACATCCATAAACTAAAACAAATATTTTTGTTTATATGAAATTCAGGGAAATGCAAATCAAAACAACAATGAGATATCACCTCACACCTGTCAGAATGGCTACCATCTAAAATAACACAAACAGCAAATGTTGACGAGGATGTGGAGACAAGGGAGGCCGCGTACACTGTTGGTGGGAGTGTAAATTGATGCAGCCACTGTGGAGAACAGGATGGAGGCTCCTCAGAAAGTTAACAATGGAACTCCCACCTGATCCAGCAATCCCACTCTGAGTGTTTGTCAAAAGAAAGAGAAAACGCTAATTCAAGAAGATATCTGCACCCCTATGTTCACTGTTTCTAACAGCCAAGACATAGAAACAACATTAAGCCTGATCAACAGATGAATAGATACAGTAGCTGTGGCATATATATAAATATAAACATAAACATATATTTATAAATATGTATAAAATTAACATTATGTGGCCCTAATTATGTAGTGGGTTCAGACAACTCTCCTGACTGCTTTACAGCTCTGTCTCCTGACCGGCTCTCTTTCTCTCTCCCATTCTGTTTCTCTACCTCCCCACTGTTCCTCTCCTTATATCCCTCTGTCTCTCCATCTCCTTGTCCACAGATCTTCTCTGTTTCCTATTGCTACCCACCCCTAGTCTCTCTCTTTCTCTCACTGTCTTTCTTTCCAGCTCTGACTGCTTCCCTGTCTCTATTTCCCTTTACCTCTTCTCTGGTTTACCATTTCTTTCCTCATCTCTGTTTCTGACTCTTTCTATCTCTCTACCTGCCTGTCTCTCCACCTGTCTTTCCTTTTCTATTTCTCTATTTGTCTCTCTCTTACCTATTTTACTTTCTCTTTCCTCCTCTCTTTCCATTTCTGCCCATGGTCATCATAACTCCTTTAAATTCTCTGTTATTCCAACATCTGTGCTATTTCAGGATTAGTGTCTGTAAACTGTCTTTTCTATATTAAGATGTTGAGATGTTCCTGGTTCTCCATAAGCTAAGCAATTTTGGATTACAGCATGAACATTCTGAATGTACATTATGGGCTCTAAGCAGTGTTTAAATACTATGGAGGGGCCTGAGTTTTTCTGTTAGGAGGGGGTTGACCCAGTTATGGTATGTAAGTTCCCACCTGCCTTTGACGGGTAGGTCCAGATAGTGCAGTGTTCAAAGCCTTTGCAGTACTGTTCCCACTGCACTGTGTGCACCACCAGTGGCCAGTCTATGACCTGGGTTGTTGTTTACACTTAGATCAGTTTGCAAAGTCGGTTTCAGGTCACATTTATGCCTGTGCATCTAGGGGCTAATCCTAGTTGTTAAACACCATTATATGAATTTCTTTCTTAATCTCCCTCCTCTCTGCAATCTCTCCAACACTGTCCGACTCACAGGAATCCTCTCTTTGGTTCTTGGACCAGATAAGTGGGCTTTAGTATACTTGCTCTGCTGTGCATTTCCTGCTACTGTGTCTGCCTTCAATACCAACCAGGGAGAGGATAAAGAAAGAACAAAAGCCACTGGGTTTCTCCACATGCTCTTGGGACCACAGGTTCCCTGGTGGGGGAGAAGGTCCTCTTCCCTCTAGGTTTAGCCTCTGATGAAGGCACTGCTGCCTTCACAGACACTGGGGTGGCCTGGGTGGGATGTGGGTGTGGGGTGGCGAGGAATGGGAGAGAACGGGAAAAGACAAAAGAAGCAGACAGAGAAACAGAGAGCAGGGCTCTCTGACTCCGTTCCCTCTGTCCACACTTGGTGCCCATACGGGCTTCAGGCTGTCTTTGGGTCCAGGCCAGGGGAGACCCGAGGGCAAAAAGGAAACTCCCCATCAGTTCAGTAGTGATCACTTGATGGTTTCTTCTTTCAAACTACCTGTTGCCATTTATTTTTCTGAATCCCCAGATTCATGGGGGTTAGTGGCATTCGGTGAGAGACATTCCAAGCGAGGCCAAATGTGCTCACTGCAAGTTTCCCAGACTTGGTCTCACTCCTTGCAATGCGTGCTCTCAGCTCCTCAGTCAAGAGGTGCAGTGTCTTTCCCCACGAGGGATAGGGTTCCAGGTCTGAGTGTAGACGTCAACAGGCCTAATGAATTTCTGACAGCTCTCTTCCATCCCCACCATTTTCATGACAACAAGGCCTGGAGGATGAAGTGCCACCTGGAGCAGAGCTGATTCCTTCCAGCCCAGGCCAGCCTGATCAGGTCACATGGCAGTCAGCTGATGGGCTGGCTGGGGCCTGGATGCTCAAGACCTAAATCTGACCCAGATCACAGAACAGCCTAGCTGACCCGTGAAGTTGTGAGGATTAATAAACCATTGTTGTTTTAAGTCACTATGCTATGGGGTGTTTGTTATATAGCATGTTATATCAGAAGAGTATAGAGAGATAAATATATAGATAGATAGATGATAGATGATAGATAGATAGATAAATAGATAGATAGATGGCAGATAGATAGATAGATAGACAGGGAAAATATGCAGAAAGTTAATATATATAGAGAAAAAGAAACAGAAATATGCATTAGTTGTCATAACAATATATTCATGTATTAAATAGGTGTATAACGATGTAGTTGGGAAATAACTTCTGAGTGGTTGACAGGGTAAAATCCAACAATAGAATAAGGCTCAGGAGACAGTGACCAAGAATGGGTGTCACTGAGGGGTCTCTGGCAACAGCACACGAGGGTGCCCGTCAGCTTCCTCTACATTAGGAAGCACTCACCGCTCTCTCACTAACTGAATACAACCTTTTGTCAAAATATGTAAGTTAAATTATTTGTACCGAAGTTCAAACTGTTTGCACTTGAAAAGCCTGTGCAAGCTTGTGAGTAAAGAGGTGGAGGAGGAGGAGGATGGTAGTTCTTGGTCCATGCGAATATTTTTAGAAGAACATACGTGAAATTCCTTGTGACAGATGAGTGCACATGCTAGGTCCTATTTTGAAGGTTTTCTTCCCACAGGAATAAATTAAAATTTTACTTTACACTTACAATTTTCTTAACCTACATGTCTAGGGGATTAAACCTACGTAACTCTCATTTATTATTTTATCCCTATATGTTGTAATTTAAAAGAAATCATTTGTTACTATAATGGAATTCAGTTCTTTCTCTCCTTTCCCTTCCCTACCACCTAGGATCTGCAGAAGGAGCCAAAGAAAAGAACAACACTGAAAAGCCACTTTTAGGACAAAGAGAACTACTTTTGTTAAAGTAAGTCTTTGAAAATGAAACTGTATAATAAAGTAGTTAAATACAGAGCCTTTCTTTGAGAAGATTCAAAGTAACATTTCAAGAATATGGTTGTGATTATAAGCCACACATTTTATAATGTGAAATTTTGTTCACATTTTCTTTATAGGTATAAATCTCTGAAGGGTGAAAAATGATTCCGAGTCCCAAATTTCTAAAGAAGGATGACTTAGTTTTTTTTGTTTAGTAGCCAGAATGTGTCCGTGTCAGACATGGTTCAATTACAAACCCTAACTTCTGGGGGCAGCGAGGGCAGCAGTCCTGGGAGGCTGGTACTGTCATTGTCTCCACTTACATGGAGGCAGGTGAGACTGAGGGTGAGTGACTGGTTCAAGGTCGCACAGCTGTAGGGGCAGAGCTGGAACTCAGGCGCCCTTTCTGGTACCAGGATCCGCTCTGGTCCTGCACTGCATAGATGTCTCTGGAGTGCTTTTGAGCTTCTCAGATGACAGATGTGGTCCCGTCACAGCAGTTCGGGCCAGATATGCCTCTGGTCAGGGCACACTGTTCAGTCCCTTCAATCATCAGTGGAAACATTTCAACCTCAGAAATATGAGCAAAGAAACAAAGTCAATTATAGTAGCAGCAACTCTGTGTAATTATTTAACCACAGAAGGAAAAAGAGAGTAGATCTTAAAAGTTCTCATCATAGGAAAAAAATAATTTGTAACTATGCATAGTGAGTGATGTTAACCAGACATTGTGGTGACCATTTCACAATATATAAATGTATTTGATCTTTATGTTGCATAATTGAGACTAATGTAACATTTTATGTCAATTATATCATCACTGAAAACTAACAAAAAATTTTTAAAAGGCAGGGAAAAGTAGCAGACTGATTCAGAGCAGGCAGGGCAGACATGCCGGCAGAGGCAGGCAGGGTCACGGCAGACGGAGGCCCTGCCCTGCATCAGTGGTACCCTACCTGCTGGGGCCTCTCTTTTCCACAGCAGTCTTCACACATAAAGCAAAAAAGTGGGCATGTGAAGAGTAGATTCTTTCCAAAAATACTTCAAAATAAATTATGGAGTAGTCTCAACCATGGTCTCTTCAGTGTCTATTTCACAGCCGATGTTTAGTACATAGAATTTGTTATAAAAAACACAAAGTAACATGTAGCATTTGGCCTTTTCATGCTACATCTCAAATTTTTTTTAGGTTCTTTTTCTAAGTATGAAAAACCTTTGCTGAAAGTCACCGGAGGGAAACACAGACTGGAGATGGGGGTCTCCCTTTTGAAAGTTGAAACGGTGACATCCGCTGCTGACATTATTAAATGGTTAATAAAGAATTTATTGATTATAATATCTCACAGACATGGTACCATATCCATGTGGATTTAGTTGCCTGCTGTGGCTGGTAAGATAATATTATGATCCATCCTGGGTTCAGGGCAACTGAGTCTGAGCTCTTAATGAAGAGCTGCAGTAAAATCTTGTGCCTTATTCCTAACCAAAGGATCTCTTAATACATTAGAGTAGCATTTCCTTGAAGGCAAAAATATCTTTTTATTTTGATTTGCAGAATGGAATTTCTTTGTTCATGTCTCAGATTCCCTTTGCATTTCTTTTTTAACTCCCTACATTTCTCTTGTGTTTTTTCACTCATGTACACGCACTATTTGTACAATTGTAAAAACGAATACAACCAATATATCTGGAGTAGCCTGGCGGCCCAGTGGTTACCATTTGGCACTTTCACTTCGGCCAAAACACAAAACAAAACAAAATAAAAGTGAACATATCAACATGGTTCGTTTTATTTTTGTTGTATTGCAGTTTGTATTTGGCCTAATGTGTT
The DNA here is from genome assembly GCF_030028045.1 of Hippopotamus amphibius kiboko. Lineage (NCBI taxonomy): Eukaryota > Metazoa > Chordata > Mammalia > Artiodactyla > Hippopotamidae > Hippopotamus > Hippopotamus amphibius. The sequence goes on along the minus strand of NC_080189.1, from coordinate 83,412,623 downwards.
GGAATTACAACAGGAAGAAAAGATGGATTGGGAAGACATATAAAAAGTACTAGAGATTTTGTACTATGTGACATATCACTTTCTTCAACATATCCTCTAAAATAGTCTGAGCACTCTTATTTTGAACCCATCCTATGAACTCATAGGCATCAATTTCCCTTGTGTTTAGCTACTTTGAATTGAAATTAACTCAATTATATTGTGAGCTGTTTTGGTGCAACAGGAACATTGAACACAATGCTTCATGGGAAGGCAGCATGTCCATCAGTTTTATGTCATTACTTATTGTGTCATTCAAGAAAAATGACCCTGTGTGTGATGGAAATGGTGCTGGTTTGGGGAGAAACTGGCCATTTGTGCCAATCCAATCAACTCCATCCCTGCTTGATCTAAAACTAGACCACAGGACAGAAATTCAGCTGGAGGATGCCTGGGGGCTGAGGCCTAACCAGGGTGAGCTTCTTGCAAGGAGAACAGGGGAGGGAGAGCTCCAGGGTCTGGCTTTGGACTAAACCTCAGGAAGTCAGTGGTGTCATCACAGTGAGAACGTCCTGTCTCAGGAGTGGACTCGCCTCTACACCACCACATCCGGGGCCTGAGCCAGACACCAGCGTGTGACTTTAACCTGAGAACGTGCTCTCCCCCGACATGCAGGGCTGCACCAGTAGGTCACAGCATGGTCCCCTGCCCCCCGCCCCGCCACCTCCCGCCGCTATGTTGGCTCTCGGAGCAGAGACCAAGAGCAATGACGGATGTGACCTGAACATGCCATGAGGTCAACTGTGAGAGCTGAAGCCTTGGTCTCAGCCATAGAGCCGTGCTTCCCTCTGGCACTGGACGGATGGGGTCCAGGGCCTGGGTCCCTGCTCCGGACCTGCTGGGTGGGGAGGCGGTGGGACACCTGCTCTTCATGCTCACCTTGCTGACAGGCCCCTGCTATTCACCCGTCACCCTGTCATCTCACTCCCTGGCCCCTAGTAAACCTTGCTCAGGATGACTCTGAAGTCATTTTGTCCTCTTAAGGGGACTTATGTGACTCAGTACCTGGCATTCAATTGCACAGATCAACCCAGGGCCTCCGTATCTCTGTTCTCATCAGGGAAAAAGCTCAGCACTGTTGCCCATGTCTGCAGCCTGTCCATGTCACTGGGTTCAGGGAATCGGGTCTTATGTCACCCTGTCTACACTGAGGAAATGAAACCAAGAAGTACCAGCCTCCGTGAATCACAGATCATGGAAGAGCACAGGTGGTTGGTGGAATGTCAGGGGTGATCTTAGGGCTGCAAGGAGTCCTGTCTGCTCTTTCCTCCAGAGCAGGGTCAAGGGTGTGTTCAGAAATGCAGCCACTGAACACCCTGGATATAAGGTTCCCAACTCACCCGGGAGCTAATTGGAGGAACTGCACACAGAAGTAATGGGGAAGCTGCCCCACAGCCTAGAGTGTGTTTGATAGTAATGACATATGTGTGTGGAAGGATATATTCTCCCATTAGCTGTGGCCCTTTGAAAGTGAGCAAAGTTGGTTGTTGTTTAAGTGTTCTTGTTTCTTCCTAAAACCCCAGTCACTGCTTGTACAGCCCTGACCAGTAGGGGTCAGTTTGACATTGAGCATATTCCAGGAATCAACCCCATTTGACAGAGCACTTGAACAAAGCAGCCTGAGAAAATGGACCACACTCAGCCACACCAGCCCCCTCCTGCTGCCACTCACGCTGGCACCTCCACCCCCACGGCCCTCCCCTCTCTGCACCTCCCAGGCCAGGGCAGCCCATGGCTAATTGGAGAGGGTGTGGAGAAAAGGGAACTCTCCTGCACTGTTGGTGGGAATGTAAGCTGGTATAGCCACTATGGAAAACAGTTTGGAGATTCCTTAAAAAACTAAAAATGGACCTACCATATGACCCAGTAATCCCATTACTGGGCATATATCCAGAGAAAACTGTAATCCAAAAAGAAACATGTACCATAATGTTCATTGCATCACTATTTACAATAGCCAGGACATGGAAGCAACCTAAATGCCCATCAACAGATGAATGGATAAGGAAGATGTGGCATATATATACATTGGAATATTACTCAGCCATAAAAAGGAATGAAATTGAACTATATATAATGAGGTGTATAGACCTAGAGACTGTCATACAGAGTGAAGTAAACCAGAAAGAGAAAAACAAATACCATATGCTAACTCATATATATGTGGAATCTAAAAAACTGGTACTGATGAACCCAGTGACAGGGCAAGAATAAAGATACAGCTGTAGAGAATGGACTTGAGGATATGCAGCTGGGGGTGTGGGGGGGGAAGGGGAAGCCGGGACTAAGTGAGAGAGTAGCATAGACATATATACACTACCAACTGTAAAATAGATAGCCAGTGGGAAGTTGCTGTATAACAAAGGGAGATCAACTCAATGATGGGTGATGCCTTAGAAGGTCAGGACAGGGAGGGGGGGAGGGAGTCGCGGCAGGGAGGGCATATGGGGATATATGTATAAATACAGCTGATTCACTTTGGTGTTCCACAAGAACTGCTACAAGAGTGTAAAGCAATTATATTCCAATAAAGAACTTAAAAAAATAAAAGAATAAATGATGAGAACTTACCGAAGGTTTTAGAGAGGAAAGTGACACGACCACATCTGTGCTCTAGGAAGATAAAGAGCAGATAGGTGGGTCGGTCAGGGGACCAATTCCACTGAAGCAAACATGTTTCAGAGACGGTAGCCATGAACCACTGAGAGGCATCCGAGGACCCAGCTTATTTCAGTGACAGTGGGGATGGATGGAATGGCTGATGTAATAAATATTAACAGGTTTATCAGAGTTTCTAAAGAATCCACATGCAGTAAATCAAATTACTATTCAGGAGTTTGAAAGTAAGAAAAAGGCTTTTTAAAAATTGAAGTATAGTTGATTTAAAATATTGTGTTAGCTTCAGGTGTACAGCAAAGTGACTCAGTTTTATATATATATATATACACACACACACATATATAATATATATATTCAAATTATTTCCATTATAGATTATAACAAGATATTGAATATAGCTCTCCGTGCTATACAGGAGTCCCTGTTGTTTGTTTTATACTTTATGGTGTGTATCTGTTAATCCCATACTCCCAATTTATCCCTCCCTCCACTTTCCTTTTTGGTAACTATAAGTTTGTTTTCTATGTCTGTGAGGTGGTTTCTGTTTTGTAAATAAATTCCTTTGTATTATTTTTTAGATTCCACATATGTGACATCACATAATATTTGTTTTCCTTTTTCTGACTTATTTCATTCAGTGTGATAATCTCTAGGGCTAACCATGTTCTGCAAATGACAATATTTCATTGATGTTTATGGCTGAGTAATATTCCGTTGTATATATGTACCACAGCTACTTGATTTATTCATCTGTTGATGGACACTTAGGTTGTTTCTGCATCCTGACTGTTGTAAATAATGATGCGATGAACACGAGGGTGCAGATACCTTAACGAATTAGTGTTTTTATTTGCTTCTCATAAACACTCAGAAGTGGGATTGCTGGATCATATGGTAGCTCTATCTTTAGTTTTGTAAGGAATCCCCATACGGTTTTCCATAATGGCTGTACCAATTTACATTCCCACAGAAAACAGTGTAGGAGAGTTCCCTTTTCTCCACATTCTCTCCAGCATTTATTATTTGTAGACTTTTTGGTGATGTGGTAGGAAGTGGTCCTTCCTCTTTGATTTTTTGGAATATTTCGAGACGGATAAATGTTAACTTATAAATATTAGGCTGAATTCATCTGAGAAGCTGCCTGGTCCTAGACATTTGATTTGGGGGAGGGTTTTGATTACTGATATAGTTTCATTTCTGATAGTCTATTCATGTTTTCTATGTATTCCTGATTCAGTTGAGAGATTTTACACTTTGAGAAATTTATCCATTTCTTCTAGGTTGTCTATTTTCTCGGCATATACTTGTTTGTAGTAATGTCTTATCATCATTTGTATTTTGATGGTGTCAATGGTAAATTCTATTTCACATCTAATTTTATATATTTGAGCTCTCTCTCTTTTTTTCTTGATGAGTTTGCCTAAACGTTTTCCAATTCGTTTGTCTTTTGAAATAACCAGCTCTTAGCGTCATTGATCTTTTCTATTGTGTTTTTAGCCTCTATTTTATTTATAACTACTCTGATCTTTATTATTTCTTTCTTTCTGTTTGTTTGAGTTTGTTCTCTTTTCCATTTCTTTTAGGTGTAAGTTTGGCTGTTTATTTAAGGTTTTTCTTGTCTCCTGACATACGCTTGTATCACTATAAACTTGCCTCTGAGAACTGCTTTTGCTGAATGCCACAGAGTTTTGATGGTGTTTTCCCATTTTCATCGTCTTCAAGTATTTTTGATTTCCTCTGGTTTCTTCATTCACCCATGGGTTGTTTAGTAGCATACTGTTCAGCCTACATGTGTTTGTGTTTCCTATGCGTGTACACAGCGATTCCACCTACAGCTGTGTCCTTAGAGAAACTGGCCTGTATAAGCAGACACAGAGAGTGGAAAAGGAGGGAGAGAACATCTATATCAGGGCTATATCAGAACTATATCAGGGCTCTGTGAGCATATGGAAAGGTAGTTATCGCCACGTGGCAATGAAGAGCAGTGGTGTAATGATGCTTTAGTCAGGAACTAGGGGAGAAATTGGATCTCCACATTGAGATTGCTACCTTATTCCTATACACAAAAATTCACATCAAATCCGACCAAAGAACCAAATGTGCAGAACAAAGTTTGAGCACCATTGGAAAAATATAAATGAAAGTATATGTATGGTTCAGCTTTCTTAAAGCTGCAAGTAGTTAAAACATGTGGTTGCTGATACAGCATGGCAAGCTACAGCTGGTTCATTCACTATCCAGTTCCTTCTTCCCTGCAGTCACACAAGTGAGAAAGACCTGAAGCTCTGACTTGTGCTTGTGGGATTCTCATGGAGAAATGTGATGACCTGGTAGAGCAGCAGCACCCAGGGGTCCAATAAAAGAGGAGGGGCTCCCGGGTGGGGAGCAAGCCCACGGGCACCACTGTGGGAGGCATTCCTGTGTCAGGCTGGGAATCGGCCCATTTCAGTGGGAGAGAGGTCACTTTATATGAGAACCGCTAGGGCAGCAGTTCTTATAAATGACTTTGAAGAAGAATCACAGATGGAGCTTATCAAAAATGCACATTTTAGGTTTTGATTGCAAGATTCTGACTCACTGTGTTGGGTGCCACCCAGAACATGCACTTTCAGGCCAGTGCAGGTGCTTCGGATGCAGGTGGTCCATGGACCACAGTTTGAGAGACAGTGTTCCACAAGCTCAGACTCTGGTGGAAAGTTGGAGGATCCAATACACCAGAGACCATACACACATGACTCTGGCATTTCTGTACTTCAGTGTGAACTTTTAATACATCCTTAAACCTAGCCCAATAAGAAAACCACAATCCTTTGCTATATGACCTTTCAATTGAAATATACGCTATTCATGGTCTGCTTGTTCACCTAAAGTGTTCTTTAATTTTAATTATTGAGAAAATAGTAATCTGATAAGTCTCATTGCAGTTTGGCACTTGAATATGTCAATGTCGGGGGCAGGAGCGGAAAGGAGCTCTGGCTTTATTCATTTAAGAAAAAACAGTTCTGGCTTGGGGCGGATCTTCAGCAGAAGGTGTGAGTAGAATCCAATGATTGGCTTACCTAAAACAATCCCTTTTTTCCTACACTTTCACTAGGTCATCAAAGCCCTGGTTGGTTAGGTAAGGAAAATATCAGTTTGTGCAAAACAGAAATCGGATACCAGTTTGAGGTTCAGGAATACTAAGTTTTCATTTCATCATTTCTCATTCTTCATACTCCTCAATAAGAAGACATTCCATTCCCAGCCATTCTCTCTGGAAAATGATTGAATAAGTGATTCAGTATAACCTTTCCATTTTGTTCCCCTGAATGTTTCCCCTAACAAATCAATTCCAGGTGACCTGTCTGTCCTAAAGAGAAAATTATATGGATTCCACCAGCTCCAGGAGAGCTGGGGATATGCTGCTGGCCAGATTGCTTGCCTATGTCCTGAAGATGGAGGCCTGTTCTTAGGAAAAACTATGGCTGTTTTGGGAGGGAGGAATTGGCTGTGGGATATAAAGGTTGGGGGATAGGCATTGAGTTTGGGATTTCTCTTTGCTCACAGTAAAGAGAATTGGGGGCAGGAAGTGAGGCAGGGGTTGGTACCAGGGCTGTTTTGGAGCCACAAGCACAATTTCCCGTGCAGTGTACAGGAAGTCTGAACCACCGTGCTCATCCCAGACAGCACAGTAGTACACGCCAGAATCCCTAACTTCCAGATTTAGGATTGCAAATGTATAGCTGCTCCCAGTGCCTGGATACACATGGTATTTCTCTTCACTGACTCCTGATTCAAACACTTTCTTTGAGTAGTAGCGGTCATAGTAGAGAAGACGTTGTGGGGCCGTCCCCTCTTGGTGTTTGTACAAGTGGAGATAGCTGGCATGTTGTGTAAGCTCACAAGTGAATGAAGCAGTCTCCCCAGTCTTACTAGTGACTGACGTCTTGTCCACTTTCAAGTTGGAAGATACCTGAGTGACTGCAATGGGAAAAGCAACAAAAAATAATGAGGAAATAGTAATTTCTTGGTATCACACCCCCCTCCCCACAATTGCCAAAAAATACAGAAAGAGCCCATGAGTATCCATGCAGCACACTCACCAGGAGCCAGGAGAACCAGCAGCAGCGCTGGGGCCCGCAGCATGTCTGGGGCAGTGAGCCAGACTGGGTTCCCAGCAGATGTGACAGGCAGGGGACTCAGTGAGGAGCTCTCTTAAAGAGCACCTCGCTGACCCCAGAGCGGGTGGGTGCTGGGGGAGGCCTGGGGAGGAGCCCGCCTCTCTGCACCAACCCCTTTCTTGAGGGCCCCGCTGTGGCAGGCTGGGAGCAGGTCCCCCCTCCTCCCCCAGGAGAAGAGAAGTCTGAGCACTGAGAGCTCAGAACTGGAAGCAGATGCATCAGATGGGGGGTGGGGGCGTGGGGGGGGTACAGAAACATGGATAGAGCTTGCCTGTTGCCTAGTGGGGTGAGCAGTCCTGAATGGGGCTGAGTTCCCTGCAGTTCAGAGTTTCAGTGTTCATGCTGCTGCCATGGTCTTGTGTGGTCATGAACCATCTTTATATTCTTTCCCTGAACTATGTTTCCTTTCACACCTGTGAGCAAACTTTGAGGCAGCAAATCCAGTAAGAATTGAACCAACCCTATTACAAGAAATTAATATCAGTTATGTTGGTCTACATTTGACTTTCTTTATAAGTAAACAGATGACTGTGTGTGTTTGCATGTGTTATGCATCAATTTGATAGAGAATTTACGTTCATCCTCAAGTAAAAACCTGCCTCATACAGGGTTTCCAGAATTCACACACACACACACACAAATGCAAGCAGCTTTGTAATTTTGGGACGTTCATACACTAAAAAAATATTTTTTGTTTATGTAAATTCAAGGAAATGCAAATCAAAAAATGAGATATCACCTCACACCTGTCAGAATGGCCACCATCTAAAATAACACAAACAGCAAATGTTGGCGAGGATGTGGAGACAAGGGAGGCCGCGTACACTGTTGGTGGGGGTGTAAATGGTGCAGCCACTGTGCAGAACAGGACGGAGGCTCCTCAGAAAGTTAACAATGGAACTCCCACCTGATCCAGCAATCCCACTCTGAGTGTTTATCCAAAGCAAAAGGACACACTAATTCAAGAAGATATCTGCAACCCTATGTTCACTGTTTCTAACAGCCAAGACATAGAAACAACCTTAGAGCTCATCAGCAGATGAATAGATACAGTAGCTGTGGTGTATATATATATATATAATTTACCATTTATGCAGCCCCTAATTATGTAGTGCATTTAGACAGCTCTCCTGACTGCTTTACAGCTCTGTCTCCTGACCGGCTCTCTTCCTCTCTCCCATTCTGTTTCTCTACCTCCCCACTGCTCCTCTCCTTATATCCCTCTGTCTCTCCATCTCCTTGTCCACAGATCTCCTCTATTTCTTATTGCTACCCGCCCCTAGTATCTCTCTCTCTCTCGCCTGCCAGCTCTGACTTCTTCCCTTTCTCTATTTCTCTTTACCTCTCCTCTGGTTTACGATTTCTTTCCTTATCTCTGTTTCTGGCTCTTTCTATCTCTCTACCTGACTGTCTCTCCACCTGTCTTTCCTTTTCTATTTCTCTATTAATCTCTCTCTTACCTACTTTACTTTCTGTCTCCTTTTCTCTTTCCATTTCCGCCCATGGTCACCATAACTAAATTAAATTCTCTGTTATTCCAACATCTGTGCTATTTCAGGATTACTGTCTATTAGCTGACTTTTCTATATTAAGATGTTGAGATGTTCCTGGTTCTTTGTTATACGCTGAGTAAATTTGATTGTATCCTACACATTTTTAATGTACATTATGGGCTCTAGGCAATGCTTAAATACTATGGAGAGTCCTGAGTTTTTCTGTTAGCAGGGAGTTGACCCAGTTATGGAACGTAAGTTCCCACCTGCCTTTGATGGGCAGGTCCAGATAGTGCAGTGTTCAAAGCCTTTGCAGTACTGTTCCCACGGCACTGTGCGCACCACCAGTGGCCAGTCTACGACCTGGGTTGTTGTTTATACTTAGATCAGTTTGCAAAGTCTGCTTCCGGTCCCATTTATGCCTGTGCATCTAGGGGCTGATCCTAGTTGTTAAACACCATTATATGAGATTTCTTTCTTAATCTCCCTCCTCTCTGCAATCTCTCCAACACTGTCCAACTCACAGGAATCCTCTCTTTGGTTCTTGGACCAGATAAGTGGGCTTTAGTATACTTGCTCTGCTGTGCATTTCCTGCTACTGTGTCTGCCTTTAATACCAAGCAAGGAGAGGATAAAGAGAGAACAAAAGCAACTGGGTTTCTCCACATGCTCTTGGGACCACAGGTTCCCTGGTGGGGGAGAAGGTCCTCTTCCCTCTAGGTTTAGTCTCTGATGTAGGCACTGCTGCCTTCACAGACACTGGGGTGGCCTGGGTGGGATGTGGGTGTGGGGTGGCGAGGAATGGGAGAGAACGGGAAAAGACAAAAGAAGCAGACAGAGAAACAGAGAGCAGGGCTCTCTGACTCCGTTCCCTCTGTCCACACTTGGTGCCCATACGGGCTTCAGGCTGTCTTTGGGTCTAGGCCAGGGGAGACCCGAGGGCAAAAAGGAAACTCCCCATCAATTCAGTAGTGCTCACTTGATGGTTTCCTCTTTCAAACTACCTGTTGCCATTTATTTTCCTGAGTCCCCAGATTCATGGGGGTTAGTGGCTTTCAGTGAGAGACATTCCAAGTGAGGCCAAATGTGCTCACTGCAAGTTTCCCAGACTGGATCTCACTCCTTGCAATGAGCGCCCTCAGCTCCTCAATCAAGGGGTGCAGTGTCTTTCCCCACGAGGGATGGGGTTCCAGGTCTGAGTCTAGACGTCAACAGGCCTAATGAATTTCTGACAGCTCTCTTCCATCCCCAGCATTGTCATGACAACAAGGCCTGGAGGTTGAAAGTCCCACCTGGAACAGAGCTGATTCCTCCAGGCCCAGGCCACCCTACCAGGTCACATGGCAGTCAGCTGATGGGCTGGCTGGGGCTGGGCTGGTCCTCAGCTAAGTCTGACCCAGATCACAGAACAGCCTGGCTGACCCGTGAACACGTGAGGATTAATAAACCATTGTTGTTTTAAGTCACTATGCTTTGGGGTGTTTGTTATACAGCAAGTTGTACAGCAGTAGTATAGAGAGATAGATAAATATATAGATAGATGATAGATAGATAGATAGATAGATAGATAGATAGATAGATAGATAGACAGACAGGGAAAATATGCAGAAAGTTAATATATATAAAGACAAAAAGAGACTTAGAAATATACATTATTTGTTATATCAGTATATTCATATACTAAATAGATGTATAGCCATGTAGTTTGGAAATAACTGCTGAGTGGTTGCTGGGGTAAAATCCAACAATAGGATAAGGCTCAGGAGACAGTCACCAAGAATGGGTGTCACTGAGGGGTCTCTGGCAACAGCACACGAGGGTGCCCGTCGGCTTCCTCTCCACATTAGGAAGCACTCGCCGCTCTCTCACTAACTGAATACAACCTTTGTCAAAATATGTAAGTTAAATTACTTGTACCAAAGTCCAAGTGATTTGCACTTGAAAAGCCTGTGCAAGCTTGTGAGTAAAGAGGTGGAGGAGGAGGAGGATGGTAGTTCTTGGTCCATGCGAATATTTTTAGAACATATGTGAAACCCCATTTGACAGATTAGTGCACCTGCTGGGTCCCGTTTTAAAGGTTTTCCTCTGACAAGAAATAAAATTTTATTTTACAGTTACACTTTTCTTAACCTGCATGTCTAGAAGATTAAACTGACGTATCTCTCATTTATTATTTTATCCCCGTATGTCGTAATTTAAAAGAAACCATTTGTGACTATAATGGAATTCAGTACTTTCTCTCCTTCCCCTTCCCTACCATCTAGCATCTGCAGGAGAAGCCAAAGAAAAGAATAACAATGAAAAGCCACTGTTAGGACAATGAGAACTACTTTTGTTAAAGTAAGTCTTTGAAAATGAAACTGTCCAAACAAGCATTACAGTTAAATGTGGAGCCTTCCTTTGAGTCGATTCAAAGTAACTTTTAAAGACTATGGTTGTGATTCTATAGCCACACATTGTATGATGTGAAACGTTTTTAACATTTTCCTTATAGGTATAAATTTGTGAATGATGAAAATTACCCTAGAGTTCCAATTTCTAAATAAAGATGACTTAGTTCCTTTTTGTTTATGTAGCCAGAATGTCTCCATGTCAGACATGGTTGAATTACAAACCCTCGCGTCTAGGGCAGCCGTCCTGGGAGGCTGGTACTGTCATTGTCTCCACTTACATGGAGGCGAGTGAGACTGAGGGTGAGTGGCTGGTCAAAGGTCACACAGCTGCAGGGCAGAGTCCGGACTCAGGCGCCCTGTCTGGTACCAGGATCCCCTCTGGTCCTGCACTACATGAATGTCTCTAAAATGTTTTGGAGCTTTGTGGGAAGACATTCTGGAACCTTTTTGAAACGTTGAAAATGTTGAAGTATGTGGGCCAAGCGATGGGATTCAGAATGTCCTGCTTGAGCAGTGGAGGAGCTGAGGGTGCGGGGCATGGAGACTAATATCACCCTGTTTGGTCCTGAGGGATGGCTGGTTAGCCAAAGACGGGTAAGATTCCTCAGAGGAGGAACAACCTAAGACAGGCACAGCCGCAGAGGGGCCAACAGGGGTGATGCATAGAGCCTTCCTTATATCACCGTGTTTGGCCCTGGAGGATGACTGGTTAGCCAGAGACGGGTAAGATTCCTCAAGGGAGGAACAACCTAAGACAGGCACAGTCACAGAGGGGCCAACACGGGTGGGGCACAGACCCTTAATCCTTCTGAGAGAGGTCTCCTTCCCCCAGGGCTGCTTTGCTCTCCACACCCAGCTCAAATCAGGACCCAGGAGGCAAACAAAGATCATTGCCCCCAGTCATGTGAGGCCTTTGATTGTTTATGGGATTAACCTGGGAGTGTCAGACCCTTAGACTGTGCCGAGAACTCAATAAAAGCAACGTGGGATCAATCAGCAAGGCTCTTGATCCTAGAGGTCTTGAGTCCCCCGGTCCCATCTTTCTCTTCAGTCTGTGTCTGTGTGTTCTTCAAGCTTGCGGCACCCGTCACTCACCTCGAGTCGCCGAGCTGGTCTCGGCAGAGCTTCTGAGATGACAGATGTGGTCCAGTCACAGCAGTAGGACCAGATGTGCCTCCAGTCAGGGAACACTTTTTAGTCTCTTCAAATCATCAAAAGAAACACTTCAACCTCAGAAATACGAGCAAATAAAGTTTAATGTAGTAGCAGCAACTCTGCTTAATTATTTAACCACAGAAGGAAAAAGAGAGTAGATCTTAAAAGTTCTCATCATAGGAAAAAATTAATTTGTAACTATGCATAGTGAGTGATGTTATTGTGGTGACCACTTCACAATATATACATATATTGGATCATTATGTTGTATAACTGAGACTAATGTAACATTTTATGTCAATTACCTCATTGCCGGGGTCCAGCCCAGGCAGGATCCAGGGAGTCCCTTGGGAGGGGTAGAGTCGGCGAGAAAAAAAAGAGACAGGAGGCAGTGAAGTTGCAGAGAAGAGGAGAGAGAGAGTGAGAGAGAGTGAGAGAGAGTGAGAGACTTTAATTTTTGTTTGGGTCTTATATATCTTACATCTTGTTATGTGGATTTTTCCATTAGGGGCCCCATATCCCTCCCCCAAATGTCCCAATGACTCCGCCGGGGGCCTGTCCTTAGTCAGGTGATGAGTCTTCTATGTAATCATCAGTTCTCATCCGTTCTTCATGTTCTTGTCCATAAACAATCGAACATTTTTTCCCCATGCACAACATTACCATTCTTGTTTTAACCCTCCAGTGGTTACAAGGGGGAGGGGAACACAGGATAACAATCTCTAAGGGCAGGCCTCTCAGGCGCCCAGGCTTGAGGTGACAGACACATTGTTAGCAGGTTAAGCTTAATCAGTGAGCTACATTCTCTATGCTACGTGACAGCAGACATACAGGACATGGACATAACATAGATACCCGTAATATTCCGTTCTTATAAGGGAAGAGTGCATGGGATATTTTATAGGCAACTTTGGTTTGACGGACCCTCACTTCAGAGGTTTGGGATAGTTGTGATTGGGTGAGGCAGCATTCCTGATCACAATGCATGGCCCATGACGGCCGAATTGCCAGCATGGCCCAAGGGTGGGGATAATAAGTGTAAACATTCCTCCATTACCCGGGCCCCCTAAGGGTCTACATGTGATTTGTTTGCGGCCCATAGAATTTCCACACCAAGAAAGCGGGGGGTAGCCACCATTCTTGAAGGCGGCGTAGGCGCCCCTTCACCCAGAGAGCTCATCATTCCTAGAAAGAAAAGTACACAAAGGAGACTCATAGTGAAACTAAATCTCGGAGAACTCCGGTACTTCCAGGATGACTGCCTTGCAGTTCTCCCGAACCGAAGATGCCTTCATCGGAATTCCCGCCTTGCAGGCCATTCCCGGAGTGCTCGGCCTTGCCTGAGCCTTTAGGCAATCCCCGGACGGCTCCCGGCACCTCATCACTGAAAACTAATAAAATTCTTTTTAAAAAGCAGGGAAAAGTAGTAGCCTGATTCAGAGCAGGCAGGGCAGACAGGCTGGCAGAGGCAGGCAGGGTCACGGCAGACGGAGGCCCTGCCCTGCATCAGTGGTACCCTACCTGCTTGGGCCTCTCTTTTCCACAGCAGTCTTCACACATAAAGCAAAAATGTGGGCATGTGAAGAGTAGATTCTTTCCAAAAATATTTCAGAATACATTATTGGGTGGTCTCAACCATGGTTCCTTCTGTGTCTACCTCACAGCCCATGTTTAGTACATAGACTTTGTATAAAAAACACATAGTATCATGTAGCATTTGGCCTTTTCATGCTGCATCTCAAATATGTTTTGTGTTCTTTTTCTAAGTATGAAAAACCGTCATTGAAAGTCACCAGAGGGAAGAAAAAAGACTGGAGATGGGGTCTCCCTTTTGAAAGTTGAAATAGTGACATCCACTGCTGACAGTATTAGATGGCTAATAAAGAATTTATTGATTGTAATACCTCGCAGACTTGGTATCATATCCATGGGGATTTAGTCGCTGCCTGTGGCTGGTAGGATAATGTTATGATCCACCCTGTGTTCAGGGCGACTGAGTCTGATGTCTTTATCAACAGTTGCAGAAAAGTCTTGCGCTTTATTCTGAATCAAAGGTCCCCTTAATATATTAGAGTAATATTTCTTTGGAAGCAAAAATTTTTTTTTTATTTTGAGTTGCAGAATGGAATTTCTTTGTTTCATGTCTCAGATTCCTTTTGTGTTTCTTCTTTAACTCCCTCCATTTCCCTTGTGGTTTCAACTCGTGCATGCGTACTGTTTGTACAATTGTAAAAAGTAACGCAACTAGTATATTGGGGGTTCCCTGGCGGCCCAGTGGTTACCACTCGGCACTTCCACAACAGCCAAAAACAAAAAACAAAACATATCAACGTGGTTAGTTTCATTTTTCTTGTATTGCACTTTGTATTTGGCCTAAAGTGTTGGAATCACAACATGAAGAAAAGCTAGATTGTGAAGACATGTAAAAAGTACCAGACATTCTGTACTGTGTATCATGAAATAATCTTTTATTACAACATATCCTCTAAAATAGTCAGAGTTCTCTTATTTTGACCCCACTTATGAACTCATTGCCATCATTTTCCCTTGTGTTTAGTTACTTTGGACTGAAATGAACTCAATTATATTGTGAGCTGTTTTAGTGCAACAGGAATATTCAACACAATGCTTCATGGGAAGGCAGCATGTCCACCAGTTTTCTGTCATTACTCATTGTGTCATTCAAGAAAAATGCCCTGTGTGTGATGGAAATGGTGCTGCTTTGGGTGGAAACGGGCCATTTGTCAGATCCAATCAACTCCACACGTGCTTGGTCTAACACTGGGTTACAGGACAGAAATTCAGCTGGAGGATGCCCGGGAGGCTGGGGCCTAACCAGGAGGAGACCCTTTCATACAAAAAGGGAGACAGAGCTCCAGGGTCTGGCCTTGGACTAAAACCTCAGAAATGCAGTGGTGTCATCACAGTGAGAACGTCCTGTCTCAGGAGTGGACTCGCCTCTACACCATCACAGCTGGGCCTGAGCCAGACACCAGCGTGTGATTTTAACCTGAGAAAGTGCTCTCCCCCGACATGCAGGGCGGGACAAGTAGGACGCGGCAACCCACCCCCACCTCCCCGCCCCTCAATGTTGGCTCTGAGAGCAGAGACCAAGAGCAATGAAGGATGTGACTTGAATGTGCCACGAGGTCAACTGTGAGAGCTGAAGCCTTGGTCTCAGCCACAGAGCCGTGCTTCCCTCTGGGACTGGACCTGGGTGGGACCTGCTGGGTGGCAGGGGGTGGAACACCTGCTCTTCATGCTCACCTTGCTGACAGGCCCCTGCTATTCACCCATCACCCTGTCATCTGACTCCGTGGCCCCTAGTAAACCTTGCTCAGGATGACTCTGAAGTCATTCTGTCCTCTTAAGGGGACTTATGTGACTCAGTACCTGACATTCAATTGCACAGGTCAACCCAGGGCCTCCGTATCTTTGTTCTCATGAAGGAAAAAGCCCAGCACTGTTGCCCAAGTCTGTAGCCTGTCCATGTCACTGGGTTCGGGGGATTGGGTCTTATGTCACCCCGTCTGCACTGAGGAAATGAAACCAAGAAGTACCAGCCTCCGTGAATCACAGATCATGGAAGAGCACAGGTGGTTGGTGGAATGTCAGGGGTGATCTTAGGGCTGCAAGGAGTCCTGTCTGCTCTTCCCTCCACAGCAGGGTCAGGAACGTGGACGGAAGTGCAGCCACTGAACATCCTGGATATAAGGTTCCCAACTCACCCAGGAGCTAATTGGAGGAACTGTACACAGAAGTAATGGGGAATCCACCCCACAGCCTGGAGTGTGTTTGATAATAATCACATGCGTGTGTGGCAGCATATTTCCTTCCATTAGCTCTGGCCCTTTGAAAGTGAGCAAAGCTGGTTGTGGTTTAAGTGTTCTTGTTTCTTTCTAAAACCCCAGGCACTGCTTGTACAGCCCCGACCTGTAGGGGTTGGTTTGACATTGAGCATATTCCAGGAATCAACCCCATTTGACAGAGCTCTTGAACAAAGAAGCCTGAGAAAATGGACCACACTCAGCCACACCAGCCCCCTCCTGCTGCCACCCACGCTGTCAACCCCACCCCCACTGGCCTCCCCTCTCTGCACCTCCCAGGCCAGGGCAGCCCAGGGCGAGTTGCTGAGAAGTTGGAAACCACAGGAGACACTGCCTAGCAGGGCCCTGGCCGTGAAAGCAGATGCACAAAATTTTCAGTGATTTGCACATTTCCCCTCTTGGCTTCTATACTTACGACACCATTTCTTCCCAAGGAAGAAATAATTCCAAATTTCTACGACGAGGGCTGCATCTTTTGTCTAAAGAGGACTGATGAAATTCATGAGAACCAAGGAGTTGATCTAAATTAGATTTCATCGATCTTATATCCGGTTGGTATTTTTTTTTCGACTGGGAACCTCTGTTTTGTTTCCCACGAACTTGTTTCTCTGTCCGTGAAGCTGATTATCAACAAAGAAACAAAAACAAAAAGGCTTCCTAATCATAAATGAGACAGGGCTTTAATTTTGGTACATAAAAGAGTTTTTGCAAAAGGTTTCATGAGAGGATATAGAAAAATATACAATCATTTATTTTTTCCCTTCTACCATGAGTCGAGCATCCCCTTTTCCGTCTGTGCCTATAGAAATACACAGACACACAGATAAATGAGCATCTTCCTTGCTAGTATTGTTACTCAATAGAGAAAATGGTTAAAGCCCATGAACTATATTTCAACAGAAAGGGAAAATAAAAAGACTTTGAATATATGAAAAGATGCTTATCCTCACTCACGGTAAGAGAAAAGCAAATTAATAACACAGTGAGATTCTATTTTTCACCTGTCTGCTCAGCAAAATCCTGAATGCAGCCCTCTCCCTACAATCACCTACATTGTGGTACAGGCGCAGGATGGTGCTGTGTCCATCATGGGCAAGTTGGCCATACTATCAAAATGACCAATACATAAGGTCAAGGTGCCAGAAACACTATTCTAATCTCAGCATTTATAAATAATAGCAACAGGGTGTAAATAAGCCAGTGGTGTCTCATGGTGGTAATGAATGTATAAAGTATTGTACATTCACCAGGGAGATATCGTGCAGCTGCCGAAGCATCTCTGGACACTGACAGAGAGAGGACCCTAGGTTGTATAAGTGAAGAGACGTGCAGAACAGTGTATACTGTGTAGGAAATGTGAGTATGAATGGAGGGAATTAGAATATATATATATGCATATCTATTCACCTGTACACTCATATTTGCTCTTAAAACCTGGAAGGATGCAGAGAAAATGGAAGCATGACTCCCAAGAGGTCGGGAGGTAGGGACACTGGTTGAAGCGAGGTTGAAGCATTTTGATTGATTTTGAATGCATGCAAACATATTACCTAACAATTTTTAGAGGGTTCTGTTATGCAGATAATTTTTTGCAGGACACTTCCTGGTTAATGTCCCATGTCTGTAAATAATCTACAGTTTTTGGAAGATGCATAGTAGTCTGTCATATGACATCCTTCAGTTTATTTTTGTGGTATCTTATGGGGCATTTGGGGTAAAGTGGGCTGCCATAAACGGTGCTGCATTTGATCGGCATCCGGGCACATAAATCTCAGTATATACATTTTGTTTCCTTAGTAAATGGATGAGTGGATGGTGAGATGACTTTCCGGGTGAAGCAGGTCGTACTCTTCTGCAGTGAGCTCTGTGCTGGCTCCTCGCTGCCTGAGACCTGAGCTGGCAGTGCTGGGGCTGCTTCAGTCACTGGCTGCCGCAACCGGGCTTCACAACAGAATTACTGAAGGAGGATTTTTTAAAGTCCGATGACTGGGCTGTGTGGACCTCAGTGACTTTTTTCTTCTAAGATTATTTATTTATGTATGTGCGTATGTATGTATGTATTTATGTATTTATTTAGTTATTTGTTTCTTTGTTTGTTTATCTATTTAATCATTTATTCATAGTTATAATAAGAGAGCCCTGGGTATACTGAAAAAAGCAGCAGGTTTTAAGGCAGGCACATCCGGCCCCATGGACTCTGGCGCTGCTCTGTGTTTAACCATTGGCCTATTTCCTATCCTCTCTGGGATCTGGTCTTCTTATCAGTGAACTGGAGATACCAGGTAGCAAAATACAAGATTTGAGATCAGGGAGACCCAGCTCTAAATGACGACTATTTACAAAATAGTTGTGACAAGCAGATAATTTAACCTCTTCCATCTGTAACCTGTGGACTACAACTATACTTTCCTCCAAGGATTCCTGGAGGAATGATAAGATTACCCGGTGAATAGCAGACACTGGGTCCCTGTTCCATCCAGATCTAACCTGTCTGTGAGGAATGCGATTAGAGATGACTCTTGGTGGTTCAGTGTTTGTCTGGAATCCACTATTTCTACAGTAGACCTACCGATAGAAGATGGTAATGTTGTTGAGGAATTGCATCATTAACTTCATTAACAGGCCAGGAAATGCTGGCACAGAGAGTTCCAGTAGCTGCTGAGGTCACACAGAAACTAATAGAGACACAGGATTCAAACCCAGGCCCTTGGGGTCAGAGTCTGCATGCTTCACCCTCCACCCGATGCTCCTCCACCCTCATGGGGTTCATGTGAGGGTCAGGAGTCCGTGCTCATGAGACACTAGTACAGACCTGAGCACACCCAGGGTGAGTCATGCTGGCTGTTACACTGTCACCATAGGAACGTCACAAACCAGAGAGTCTGAATCTGGTGGCTTTGAAAGAGAAGACACCCGGGCACCTTCATGTGGCTGTGGCTCCCCTTGGAGCCAGTGCCCCAAAGAAAGCATCATAACCACTACCTCAGGGAAAGACTTAGAGATGTGGTGGGACCATTGTTACAACCAACGCTGATTTGATAGCTCCGTTGTCATGCTGTGCCTTCCCTTGATTAGCGTCATGAAATTAAAGCACACACACAAAAAAGTGGACTTCTGATATATTTTTAAATTTTTTGTGCCTTTCATGAAAATCAAAGTACAGAATTCAAGTAGTAAAGCTGGGGCTCCAGGGTGTGGGCAGGGAGGGTCGGGGCCGTGGTCTGGGTGGAGGCGCTGAGGGAGGAGACGGGAGCTGCCCGCTGTGTGCCCTCAGGGGCAGGAGGGCTCGGGGGCGGGAGTCGCTGATGAGGCTGTGGGGACAGAGGTGGGAGAGGCTCCCCTGGACCAGCCCTGGGCCCTGCCCCTGAGTAATGGCAGAATTCCCTGTTGCAGAGTAAAGCTGTCTGCTTGCCGAGCAGTTTAACCCTTACACAATAATCGAAAAATGTACATATTATTCGAAATAACCCAAACCCAGAAAGGAAGCACGCATGGCTGGATCCTCAGCAGACACGTTCAGAGACAATAGATGATGCAGGAACGGTGACCCCTCCGTGGCCCCCTCTGTCAGAAGCTCTTCCCATCACCGCAGAGGGCTGTTCTCCTAAACACACAGAAGGCGGTGATGACGAAGTAGACGGCGCTTA
Source organism: Hippopotamus amphibius kiboko (assembly GCF_030028045.1). Lineage (NCBI taxonomy): Eukaryota > Metazoa > Chordata > Mammalia > Artiodactyla > Hippopotamidae > Hippopotamus > Hippopotamus amphibius. The sequence continues at coordinate 83,393,290 of NC_080189.1, read as the reverse complement.
TGAGGAGGAGCAGGAGGTAGGTGTAAAAGGCAGAGGTGCTCGTGAGCTGCAGGGTATCTAAGAGAAGTGCTTTCATTAGTTACCTGTTCTTTTGAAAGGGAAGGACATAGTGATGGGCGGAGGTCACAAGTGTTTATTTCTGATGACCTACTATGATGCGACACCCCCCCAACACCAAACCCCAAAGTAAACAAGGACCACCACCACCACCAGGACAACTCAGACTCCAGCTCAAACGTCAAGTCAGTCTACAACCCCTGCTAAATACTCTTAGAACCGTCCTAAATGCTAAAAAGTAAGTTTGTGTTTTTAATGGATGAGTCCAGTGAGGAAAAAGAATTTCTGAGCGCTTTTAGCATTTTCTTCACCCTCACCATGTGTGTAAGTAGTGATAACAGCTAATCTTCCTTAACCCCTATCCAAATGCCAAGCACCTATTCTGAGAGCTTTGTGAGCAAAGCTCTGATCCTACTTCATTTTATAATAGTCTATGAGATTGTTATTTTCATTTCCATTTTACAAATCCACTGAGGATGGAGAGAACCAATTTGCCTGGTGTCATACATTTAGAAAGTGCCAGAACCCGAATTTCATTCCAGCAATATGACTTTAAAGAACACATTCTCAGCACCCTGTCGTCCTGCATCTCCTTGTGCAATAACTACCCCAGACATGAAAAGGCTCAGCATAAACATCAGGTTGAACTGCTGATCTGGAAGCATCTGAGCCATTTCACGTCGTGCATCAATGAGATTCCTACAACGGTTACATGCATGGAAATCTGCGGGGGTTCACAGTGGGGTGGGGGTGGGGGTTAGTAACGACAAGATGGTACAGAATGGAAGAAAGTGCTCCATCAATGCAAATTCTCAGAAACTTTAGGAGCCCAGGCCTCACCTGGCTGTCCTGAATGTCTCTCAGGGTGGCTCTGATGTTATGGGATAATTGCACTTAGTCTCCTTTGAAATTTTGTAAGAAATATATGTTGTCAAGAAAAAATTAACAACAATGCTGATGGGCCTGACTTGGCTGCTCAATGGACCACAAGGTCCAGTTTCTTCCTGTGGAAATTTCCCTTTTCTGCACATTATTTCATAGAGTGAGAACTCCAGAATCACTAGCACTTGGTGTGGAAAGGGATCTCAGGAGGTGATGCGCTCACAACTCACTGCCCTGGGTCGGGTCAGGTGCAGCTGAGCTCCAGGCCCCCTGATCCTGGGAACCGAGGAGGGATCAGCAGGGCCGGAGCCAGTGCTTCTAACTCACGTAGGACCTTCAGGGAGGGAGAGGGGACCACCAACTAAGGCCGATTCTGGGCCAGCTAAATGGATGCCCTATGGGAGACAGTCCACACATGTGACCTTAACCCTGCAATGACTGAGTTGGGTGTAATTGTTCCCAACTGGCAGATGAGGACACTATTGCTCAAAAAACGTAAGGAATTTACCCATTTTCATATAGGGAATAAATAAAAGACCTAAAAGTCTAAAGTGCCATGTATGATTCTCAGAAGCCCACGCACCTACACCCCCACCCATGGATCCATCCCGTCCCAGGGCCTTGGCGCTGGGATTCTTGCTCTTTGTCTGTATCTTAGAGGAGGAGCAGAGAACCGAGGAAGGGTCTGAACCGTTGATTCATGTGGGCTGGGTGCATCCCCAGATGGAGCTCTGTGGCTTCGTAGAAAGGACTTAAATTCAAGGTCTTGCCCTCATCTGTAAAGTGTGGGTGGTGCGCGGGAGGGGAGGTACTGTACCCCTTCACAGGAGCATAGTGAGTTTTAAACAGAAAATACATGCAAGAAACAGCACAATGCCTTCCGTATAGGAAGCTTTCGTTAATCGTCAGTTCATATATTAGCTACGAGCAGTGACCTCAGATGAAAAATATCTAGAAGCAAAGAGACATCATGTTTCCCTGGTCATTAGAAACAAAGCCAGGCTAATGAATGAAATCCATTGTTTAAATACTTTGGAGCCCAGCACTGTACCCTCTAATTTGGCCATCTCACACCAAAACCAACATTTTCTGTGTTAGGATGACTCCTAGGAAATGACAGTATACTGATTTATAATATTACTCAGTCTATTTCTACAAATCCAGTCTGGCTTTTCCATCTTAAACCATGGAAGTTTAAAAGTTAAGTTTATATAGAGGAAAAAAGTGCTGTAGCATGAGATAAAGGCAAAGATACACAGGAACTTACTGTTTTCATCTTTCAGGCACGTTTTTGTAGAACTAACAACAGTGACTTCTAGAAAAAAGGAGAGCAAGTATTAGTTTATTGTTCATACCTATTTTTGACAGTGTGATATGTATATGTGAATGTGTCTACATATGTACATACACAAGATATATACACTAACTCATAATCTATATATTTTGTATATTTTAATATATGAAGGTTATATATAATTTAATATATACCATATTATATATTTATGTGTGTGTGTATATATATATATGTGCATGTATAATATATATATGTATAAGTTGGCAACAGAGAGACAGGAAATATGCTGATTAAAAATATCAGCCCTGGACTTCCCTAATTGAACAGTGGTTAAGAATCTGCCTGCCAGTGCAGGGGACACGGGGTCAAGCCCTGGTCTGGGAAGATCCCACATGCTGTGGAGCAACAAAGCACATGTGCCACAACTACTGAGCCTTCGCCCTAGAACCTGCAAGTCACAACTATTGAGCCTGCAAGCATGTGCCTAGAGCCCATGCTCCGAGACAAGAGAAGACACCTAGATGAGAAAGCTGCACACCACAACGAAGAGTAGCCCCTGTTCACCACAACTAGAGAAAGCCCGTGTGTAGCAATGAAGACCCAACTTATTTTAATAAATAAGTTTATTTATTTATTTATTTATTAAAAATCAGCCCCACAATTCCAGAAATAATTGGTCTTTTTCAGTATAAACCAAGGAGGTTAAAAAGATAATTTGATTAGGAGGGGAAAATGCTAGAGGATGAAATAAAGGCAAATATATTCAAAAACTTACCATCTTCATGTCTTGGACAAGCTTTTCTAGAATCAGTAGCAGTGCGTTCTGGAAAAATGAGATCAAATATTATCAATCGTCTGTGCCTATTGTTTTACAATTTGTCTATATGTCTGTGTGTATGTACATATATATATATATATATATATATATGTCTATCTGTATGTCCATGTGTGTGTGTGTGTATATATATAATGTCTGTCTGTGTATATATATATATGTGTGTATACATGTATACGTATATAATCTACTGACAGAGAAAGTGAGGAGGAGTCATTAAAAGTATGAAAATGATGAGCCCCACAATTCCAGGTGATTGGTCTGGTAAACTTCCAAAGGGAAATTGATCAGCAGGGAAAAAAAGACGGAAGCATGACATAAAGGCAAACATGTACCAAAACTTACTGCTTTCATCGTCCAAACAATCATTTGGAGGCTCCGTAGTAGTGACAACTGAAGCAACGACTACAAGAAATGAGACCAAGTATTAGTCACATATTCATGCCCATTATCTGATGGTGCACGTGTGTTTATACGTGTGTTATTGTAACACACATGTATCTAAACTGCTGACAAAGAGACACTAGTTAAAAATATGAGCCTAAACTGCTGACAAAGAGATGCTAGTTAAAAATATGAGCCGTGCAACTCCAGGAAGAGTTGGTCTGATTCTATGGAATTCAGTATATTAATTCTTCATCAAAATGAATTCGTCCAATCCCAGAATTCACAGCAGAATCTCATATTTGAAGGCCTCAGGCTTAGGCAAATTTCCCATCTAGGAAAAATTTAAAAACCAGCCACACCTTTCTATATCACCTGTATCCCCACCACCCGCTACTCTTGCACAGGATTTTCTGCACTTGTGGTGTTTGTGGAAGTAAAGATAACAATATTAATAAGGCTAATGTCCATCGAGTGATTGTTCCTGGGCCAGGCACTCGCTTAACTTCTTCACATGCAATATGTCGTTTAATCCCCCAGCGACACTGCAGTGAGATGTGTTTTGGAGGATTCCATGTCACAAAGGAGGAAATAAGAATTAGAGGGTAAGTAACTTGCTGAGACTCATAGCAGTGATGGTAGAGCCAGCACTCTGAGGATCCTTGTGGGGGATTAAATGAGATAAAGCATGTGGAAAGTACTTTGTAAAAAGAATCCTTAGAAATGCAGATAAGTTAATCTATAGAGAGAAAACTGCATTCCACCACTGGGAACACTAAAAACAGCTTCCCTTTTTAAGTATTCTTAGAGGATTCTTCTCTTCTTATGTATTCAATGACGATATTATCATAGGAGCTCAGCATTTCAGTGCAATTCTTTCGAGGACAGAAAAATAGTCACGTTTATAGTCCTCTGACTATATAAAGCCTGAGGTGAGAGTTGTATTTACATACAATTTTTAAAAAGACATACATAGAAGTAAAACATTTTTTTAAAAAAATAATGGTTTGTTGGATGGAGGGAAACAGAGTCAAAATAGTCATTTTGATTCATCCTTAGAAATCTGCTGTAGAATGAAGTTAACAGAAATGCCCTTAGTAGCTTTCTTGCCATGAGTCGCCCGTGGGGAACATTTGTCTGACCAGTTAAGTGCCAAGTGAAACACATTATAAACTCAAACTGGTCTCCTTTATGCTAACAATGAAACTTACTTTCTTCTTTTTCCCTGATCACCTGAAAAATGAAAATCTAAGGACAATTAAGCCCATAGTTATATTGAACTAGCATTTTGTGTATTGCTTCCTCCGTTTTCGTTACAAAGAAATAAAAATTTAGGAGTATTTTGCAACATTACATTTAAAGAGTTTTGTGAAATGATATAAAAACTACAATGACCATATGAATAAATGCATCTATGGCATGTTTTCCAAAGCAAGCGTTTTCACTGACATATTTCATTTGCCCTTCATCGCAGCCCCAGGAAAAGGCCAAGGAACATGTCTGAACCTAATCTGATCATAGGACAAACTAAGGGTCAAAGAAGGTAAAAGACTTCCTTCAGAAATTCAGACTGCTACACAGGACACCTGTGCACATTTTGTTATGGGCTTGTTTCCCACTGCTTAAAAGAGCTTTTTAACCACAGGAAACATCCAGAATGATTCCTTCTTATGGGTGCCCTGGGACCTTGGTGAGTTGTGTTAACATGCAGGGCTTTAAGCGATTCAGGACTTCTGAGTGATTACACAAAGGGCTTATTCTCATTACTGCAGTGCATCCTCCTGGGACAGTAATTCCCCTGAGTGTGTTCACCCACACACCCCTCCAGGCCTCGCACGTCTTAGGGCTGAATCAAAGTGTGTTGAGATGCATTTACCAATGGCAAGAAATACATTCATTATGTAGCATGGGGGTAAGTCTCTACACTTTAGAATCACCCAGTCTTTAATTACAGCGTTTTACCTTACACTGGTGTATAAAACATAAATCTTAAAAACCTAGGACTGTGGACCATAGTAAAAGTGCAGTAGTCAAATTATTCCCCTTTCTCTTGACTGCAATCTGGTCCCGGCACCAACACCAATTTTGACGTTTAATACTGGCTTCTGGACTAAAGTTTGAGTAAAGCAAGATTGAAGTGAGATGACTTTGCTTGATGAGTAGAACAGTCATAAAAGACGTATGATTATTCTTACTTCCTGATCAACTAAGATCATCAACAGTGCAGTCTCTCTCGTGTGTTTACAGTGTGCTAAGCTGTTAGCTGCTTCCATGTAGGTTGTTTCCTTTAAACCATATAACAACCCAAAACACCTCATGGTGACGTTAATATTTTGGAAGATGACAATGCTTAAGTAAGATTTTCTCTTCTTTTTTATGTTTCAGAGCTTACACTTTTTTAATTCTGTGAGGAAATAGCTGGACATTTTAGAAAGATTTCTATTTCTTTGGTTTTCATTACTGCTTGACAGAAGAGGTGGGGTGTTCCCTTTGAAAAAAATGTTCTGGGAGGTTATGCTTATATTTCTATTCACATACCTTCACTCACTGAAGGAAAAAGAATCTCTTGATTAATTCCTTTTTTATTTTTCTCATGTTTGACGACACATACGTGTTCTTTATCCATGGAGTTTTCAGTCACGGTCAGCCAGCTGAGCTTCATGTACGTGTCAGAGGTCTTCATGGTGTTTCCCTGCTGGGATGGCAGAATTTTGTTGCCATTCTTTTCTCTCCAGTAAACCTTGATCACATGAGGGAAAAAATTCTCCAGAAGACAAAGGTATGTTCCAGTATGATCGCGGTTGATTTCAGTAATTGAAGGAAGAAAAGCAGTGGGCTTAGGGGACATGTCTATATCAAAGTCTCTATCTGTTGGGGAAAATAAAATAGTAATTAAAAAGAGTTATTACAGAAAAAACACAATGTTGTGTGTTTTGGAACAACCTAGTAATCAGTAAAAGGCAGAAAAGTTGCCGTTGAACTGCAGTTGGGCCCGTCATACACGGTAGGTTGTGAGGTGGTTACACCTGACATTTCATGAAATAGATGTTGAAGTCCATGTCCCCCTTTTACTTCATCTTCCTTCTAAAGACTCCTGCATTGAGATGCCTTTCTAATTGTATGGTGGGAAAAACATCTCTTATTGGAAAATTTGATGTGCCTCTTTATCAGTGAATTAAAAGTATTATTTCACTACATTTTTTCAACTTTTAAAAAATTTTTGTTCACTTTTTATACAGATAGACTGACACATACCTCTCCTACCGTTGGGCATAAAATCAGACCCTGTGCTTCCTGCTAGATCATCAAAGGCCTTTCTCTTTTTGCTTCCCTTAGTGCCTTTGATCTTCTGTGCTTCTTTCTTACCCTGCCTGGAGGTGTGTTTTTATTTTAGGGCTTCTCAAATGGATTTCAGACACACGCAGTTTAAATCAAATGACAGATAGCTTGTGTATTATAGCTTGTTTCTTTTTCTGTCCTGGGAGTTGGTAATTTAGTGAGTTCTAACTCCAATATGGCATGAGGAATCAGATAATATATCTGCAAGTCCTAGTTCTGCAAATATGCAGAATTAAAGCAGAATTGTGCCTGTTTCAGGATTGTGTCCAGATTTTTTTCAATATTGACATAAATATATAGAGAAATTGGCCCTGCTACCGTGACACAGATGTGACCCTCAGCAAACCACATAAGGCATGAATTGTCAAGAACTGCAGAGCTGTCCCTGCTCTGCCTGGGCTGAGTGGGTTACATCTGTTCCCGTCTACCTCATACACATTGCGAGTATGATTTCATCTTTTCTCACCATTTTGCCTGAATCTTTTAAATCTCCTTTCAAAAAGGGTTTTCATGTATAGAGACAGTTCTTTGCCAAGAGTGTAGTATAAATCTGTCTTTAATCACAAAAGAGGAGCAGAAGCACTGTTTTCACACATGAGCACTAAAACGAATTATAAACTATTAATATCAAGTAGTCAAAGTATCCATTTAAAAGCTCAGGCTTCGGGGGGGGGGAGTCAAGGGAGGGAGGGAATACGGGGATATGTGTATAAAAACAGATGATTGAACTTGGTGTACCTCCCCCCCCCCAAAAAAAAAAAAAAAGCTCAGGCTTCAAAATAGCAAATACTCAGAATATAAAAACATGACGTAAATATTTCTAACATTACATAACAGTGCAGACCATGCACTTTGGAATAGACATATCCCTATTGAATCCTCAAGTCTGCAATATATCCTGTCAGGTGGTTTTAGGCAAGTAACTGAACTTCTTTAAACCTTAGTTTTCTTATCTGTGAAATGGGAAGAAGAGGATTTCTGTTAAGGACTGAGATAGGGCAGGGAAACTACTTATCAAGCTGATATTAAAATTCTCTTTAGTGGGATGGTTTGTTGGCATTTATTAAATCCTTCTAGCAGATAAAATATATGGGTTTTATACGGAACAACTATCACATCAATTAAGAAAGAAGCAAGCCCATCAATCCAAGACCTGCTGTCTCTCTGGCAGCCACAGACCATAGAACATGGGTCCATGCAGATGCTTTTCATGGACTTTGGAGCGGAGATGGCTCATTGAGCTCACAAATTCCATGACACTGGTTCATATCCAGGCAATGTAACAAGAGATGTGACTGCATGAATGTCAACTGATTTCAGCCTCCCTGTAAGAAGCTAGAGTAACAAGAGTAGGGATTTCTTGATGTTCTATACTCATTTCCTATAAGAATTTTTATGCATTGCTTTTAGGGGTGACATAAAAACCAACAATATAGTATTGCGGGCTAGTGGGAGAAAGCAGAACTCTGTTTTCTCTCAAACTATAGAGAAGAGGTTATTAAGAGTAGTATTTCTTATTTAATACACTGTCTACAAGACAAGGAACTTGAACCAACATCTTATACCAATGTAAAGACAAAATATGTTTCGGTGTAAGAATATTGGAACGTAAATGAACAATAAAACAGATATGGTCGTCAAAATATTTTCATATCTTGCCTGAGTCTGTTCTGTGTGTGTGTGTGTGTGTGTGTGTGTGTATTTTCAAAGCAGAACTTCAATCTGCCTCTGAGCAGAGAATACATCAGTTACAAAGTAGTTTACTTTCCATATATACTAACCAGTATCTGCAAAATTGCTCTTCATATGCTAAGGCCAAGAATTGGCAGTCAGAGAAGGGAAATCCTACTTTTTTTTCTCAAAAGCATCTGTCAGTTTGTCATGACTAAGGTAAAAATAGAAAAAAAGTTACTTACCAGCAGGAACTACTATGATCTCAGTCGCTTTTCCAAATATCTTCTTCCAGCCTGAGCTATCACACTGGTTAAAGCTCCTACAAAAATCTTAGCCTTCTCCTAAGCTTCATGACATGACTGGTAGTTTGCACTGACAATTTGACCTTCTGGGTTTTTTTTGGAAGTCCTTGAGTATAGCTTCTTTGGCATCTGTTGTTTTGTAAGTTTTCCTCAGTTAAATGGACTGAAATATCTGCTTTCCGTGGAGGAGTAATCCTGGAAAACACTATTAAACAAAGAAAGGGACAAAAACAGGAAAAGAAGAGATCATTGGCTCCAACTGGCTAACCACCTGCTTTTCGTAATTTCTAGGAAGAGGTTTCAAAGAATCAAGATCTTTTTTTAAATTTCCAGGTGTTCATCTCTGTTGAAACTGCTCAGAGTTTGCATCAAAGAAAGTCCCTTTTGTTCTCACAAGCATCAGGGCTGCTCCATGAGCGATTTGGGAATGTATTTCAAAAGGATGAAAGTCTTCAGTAACTGAAAATGCAAATATGCTGTCACAAGTGTACTTGAGAAATGGGAACAAAGTTCTCCATTCATTGGGAAACATCACAGCAATGCAAGATGAGAAAAGAAGTCCTGTGATGACTTATTATTTTTCCTAGGATAAAGGAGGAAGTTTGTAGAATTCTGTCTCCTTTGAAATAATAGATGCCTCATTTAAACTAAAACTTGAAGACAAAGCCAATTGTGTGATATGTTGAAAGAAAGCTCTTGGAGGCTGTTCTGTAATCTCAAGCCACTCTTCTTGGATTAGGAGAAAAAGAAATTGCCAGAAGCAGCTGGGGCCTCCTCTGAGTATAGATGAGCTGTCCATCTGCCAGGACCCAGACAGCACAGGCCCTGAGTATCCCCACGGCCACTCCAGAGCCACTGGGTCCCACCTAAGTCCCACAGGTAATCAGGGCCTCTGCCCTGAGAATAAAAATATGAGGAGGTCACAGTGGGCAGCTGTCCATGCACAGCAGCTCACAGCCCCCAACACGACAGAAGAGGAAGAGAGACCAGGATAAAAAATACATTGTTGTTGTTTTTTTAATGTGAGAATTGAGTTATTAGTACTCTGAGATGTCAAATACCCCCTGCACCTATTGAGATTTGAGTGATACCCACTCAGTACCTCTCTGACACGCTGTGCTCTGTTTTTTCTTCTCCTAAGACCATGCCTTGAATTCTCAGGAGCTTTAGGAGTTGTCTATTTTTCAAAATGTATGACAGATTTAACCAATAAAATGCCAAAGAGTAAGCAAAGAGTTATAAAATCTTTCATTAAATTTATAAGAAAAGGGGGCTTCCTAGGTGGTGCAGTGGTTGAGAATTTGCCTGCCAATGCAGGGGACACTGGTTCGAGCCCTGCTGCGGGAAGACCCAACATACTGCAGAGCAACTAAGCCCGTGTGCCACGACTATTGGCTTGCGCTTTAGGGCCTGTGAGCCACAACTATGAGCCCATGTGCTGCAACTACTGAAGCCCACAAACCTAGAACCCATGCTTCACAACAAGAGAATCCATGGCAATGAGGAGCCCACGTACCACAACAAAGAGTAGCCCCCACTCACCACAACTAGAGAAAGCCTGCATGCAGCAACAGACCCAACACAGCCAAAAAATAAATATATTAAAAAAAAATAAGAAAATTTAAGAAACGTAAGAAGAAAGGGTATAAGATTTTACTACAGGGCATAAAATTCAACCTGAATAAATGAAAAGACATATCATATTTGTGAAGGAAAAACTCAGTGTCATAAAGATGCTCATATTTCCTAAATTCATGTATGTAAGTTGACTATAATTCTATCAGAACTAAGAAAATAATTTTTTGTTCTATGATATAAGGGTTGGTTGTGAGCTAGTTAAGCTGATAAATGGAAATATGTAGAATAAATATGAAATCATTGAAGATTATTTCTTAAGAATAATAATGAATAGGACTTCCCTAGTGGCACAGTAGTTAAGAATCTGCCTGCCAGTGCAGGGGACACGGGTTCGAGGCCTGCTCCAGGAAGATCCCACATGCCACGGAGCAACTATCCCTGTGGGTCACAACTACTGAGCTTGTGCTCTAGAGCCTGCGAGCCAAAACTGCTGAGCCCATGTGCTGCAACTACTGAAGCCCGAGTGCCTAGAGCCCATGCTCTGCAACAGGAGAAGCCATCACAATGAGAAGCCCATGGATCACAATAAACTGTAACCCACCCTCACCACAACTAGAGAAAGCCGGCATGCAGCAACAAAGACCCAATGCAGCCATAATAATAATAATAAATAAAAATTTTTAAAAAATAAATATTAAAAAAAGAATAAATGAATAGACATTTGGCTCAGCAGATCTTTTCTCTTTAAAATGAATTTATTTATTTATTTTTATTTATTTATTGGCTGTGTTGAGTCTTCGTTGTTGCACAGGGGCTTTCTGTAGTTGTGGCAAGCGGGGACTACTCTCCATTGTGGTGCAGGGGCTTCTCATTATGGTGCTTCTCTTGTGAAGCAGGGGCTTAAGGCGTGGGAGCTTCAGTAGCTGCAGCATACAGGCCCAACTGTTGTGGCTCACAGGCTTAGTTGCTCCGCGGCATGTGGGAATCTTCCTGGAGCAGGGATGGAACCCGTGTCCCATACATTGTCAGGTGGATTCTTAACCACTGTGCCACCTAGGAAGTCCCTGGCTTGGCAGATCTTAACCCTTATTGCAAAGGTCCTGACTTAATATGATAATCGTGTCAGAATATTGAAATATAAATGAAACAGAAATCTTCCAGCAAATGCTCCAAGTGTATGTCAATATAATACTATGATAAGGCATGTTTAAATTGTAGAGCAATGATAAATTATTTTAAAACTAGATATGGACTATTGATTATCTGTTGGGAAAACAAAAATAGCTCTCTACAAAATACCATTTAACTTAGGCTTATATTAAAAAGCCTCTGGAGATATGAGTTAGAAAGAACAAGTCGGAGATTAATTTGGTCGGTGAGTAGAGAAGCTTCGACTGGGAAGAGGACAGGACACATTGTTACTTAATACTTATTTTTTAGCAAGGAGCAGTTTGGAGAATTTTTACCTTTAAAAGCATTTTAAAATAAATACTTTCTGAACGAATTAATGATGAGGACTTACTGAAGGTCGTAGGGAGGAAAATGACATGATCAGATCTGTGCTTTAGGAAGGTAATATAAGAGCAGAAAGGTGGGTGGGTCAGGGGACCAATCCCAGTGAAGCAGACGTGCTTCAGAGACGGTCGCCATGAGCCACTGAGAGGCAGCTGAGGAGCCAGGTTATAGCAGTGAGAGTGGGGATGACCAAGGGTTGGTGCAATAAATATTAACAGGTTTATCAGCGCTCCTAAGGAATTCACAGGTGATAAATGAAATTACCATTAAGGAGGTTGAAAGTGAAGAGAAAGATGTTTTAAAATCCTAGCACACACCCTGTGAGGTGGAGCTTCCTGGTCAAGGCTGTGGGGCAGCCACACCCATCCTTGTCCATCACGGAGACCCCACCCACCTCACAGCAAACATGGGCAAGGGGGGAGCTGGGTGCAAAATTTCTATTTTTTCCTGTGTCAACGAGACTCGGGATGTTTGAATATTTGGGATGCTATTTTCCAGAGATTTGTCCTTTCAGTACAGAAAATTTGATTACGAGAGCTATTTTACTGATCCTACTTACTGGTTCAAACTTCCCTTGTGTGACAAAAGTAGACCCTCTCACTTTCTTATGTGGCCATATGCTTATTTGAATCTTCTGGCTCCACAAAGTCTTCTCAATGGTCCATTAATTTCTGATTACAGGAAATGAACAAATCATTAGTTTAATTCTACAGTATTTCCTTTGAGGTACTTAGAAAGTAGCATAGTGCAATTCCTACCATTATTTGCACAAATATTCTAGCTGTTATATTGCTTGATCATTCTTTATCCAATAGATAGGAATTCTCTCTGTTTCAACCATTTTCATCAGAGGATCAAGTTTCCTACTTGGATACATTTTTTGCAAAAGATTTATTTGATGTTGACCATTTTTAAAGTCTTTATTGAATTTGTTACAATATTGCTTCTGTTTCATATATACATATATATATTATATATACACACACACACACACACACACACACACACACACACACACATATTTGTCTGAGAGGCATGTGGAACCTTCTTTCTCCAACCAGGAATCAAACCTGAACCCCCTGCATTACAAAGTGAAGTCTTAACCACCGGACCACCAGGGAAGTCCCCCTCCTTGGATGTAATCGTTGGAACACATTCTGTATCTTTGTGAATATACAGATCACCCTGACTCCCCCCTTCTCTTCTTTGTCCTTTTGTTACTTCTTGTTCGTTCTGTGTAGTGTCAGGGGAAAAGCATAAGTTTAAACGATGTTCATACTTGGCTTCAAATTCCTTCTCTTCTAACAGCAATGCCTTTGTGATCTTGGAGGCTACAGAGTCTCTCTGAATCCCAAGTTCATTATGTAGAAGGGGGGATGATAATACCTAAGGCAGAAAGATGATGCAAAGTTCAGGGTCTGCCTACTACTTGGTGCTCAGCCGTGGCCAGGTGCTCCCGACAGCCACAGAGGAAGCTGAGGGTCATGGGCCCATCTCAGCCGAGGCTGCGGTTTTGCCTTTCAACTCTGGGCTCCAAGAGGCTCCTGGGAGGAAAACTGATCAGGGAGGCCTCCTGTCTGTCTCATCTGTATCCTCTTTACACAGGGCCCAGGGCAGATAACAATGATCACTACTAACTTTTATTGAATTCTTACCACGTGACAGGCACAGGTCTATGTTCCTTACCTGTATTTACCTAATGAATCTTCCAGCAATCTTCTGAGGTGGGAACACTTATTACATCCCTTTAACTGATGGACAGACTGAATCTGAGAATGTTGAACACAGTAGCTGTGTGTCCTGTGTGGGTATCTATGTATGTATATTAGAGAAAGGGGGGTATCAGAGACAGAATGGGTCACCATCCATCACAATTTCTGAACTGCACACAGCAAGTCAAACATCTGCGCAGATGCCTCCTTAAATCCTTGATTCACTTGTGAACTTTTGCAATATGGTGGTCATCTCCTCCATGAGCCTCTTCTCCCAGCTGGGGCACAGTGACCTCCTATCCACCATAGGTCGTAATGCTCATCACTAAGTGTTCTCCATTTCTGAGCAGCTCTCAGACTGTTGCCAGTGAGGTCGGGAGTGTGTCCAGAAGAATTTCAGTGAAGAAGTCCAGCAAAGAAACTGGTCCCACTAACTTCTCAATTCAGTGCCCAAGACTGAGCTGGAGGTCCTTTACTCTCTTTTCCATCCACCTGAGGAGACTATTTCTGTCCTTCCCAGCTGGGTGAGACGGGCAGTGCAGCACCAAGGGTGATACTCAAGGGGCATGTCTTTGTGTTCCATCTTGATGCTTTCTTTTGCTGTATAGAGTTGTTACGCCTATTTTTCTTGTAAAAAAAAATTCCTAGAATTGAGAAGTCAGGAAAATTCACTGCATAAAAAAATTCTCTGCAGAAATTCTGTGCATTTCCCCAATACACAAAATTTCAATTCAAAGCGGAACATAGATATAAAAATGTAGGACAAAGCCTAAATGACATCGGAAGATATAAACAACAATAAGTTTATGCTTCATTCTTCCGTAAAGCTACAAAATGCTTAAAATACATGGTGCCTGGTACAGAGGGGCAGGTGAAAGTTGGTGCACTTACTGTCCAATTCCTTCTTCCCTGCACTCACAGAAGTGAGAAGGACCTGAAGCTTGGACTTGTGGTTGTGGGAGTCTCATGGGGAAATGTGATGACCTGGGACAACAGCACCCAGGAGGGCAACCAGACAGGAGGGGTTTCTGGGTTGGGAGGAAGCTCATTCTAGAATGCAGTCCTGAGTCAGGCTAGGAACCAGCCCATTGCAGAGGGAGACATGTCACTTTATCTGTTACCTCTAGGGCAGCAGTTCTTAAAAATCATTCTGAGTAAGAATCAGCTATGGAGCTTATTGAAAAATGCACATTTGCAGCTTTCATTCCAAATTTGGGTTCATAATGTTGGGGGCCACCCAGAAGATGCACTTTTATTCCAACCCAGGTGCTTTTGATATAAGGGGTCCAGGGACCACAGTTTAAGATACACTGCTCTGGTAGAAAGTTGGAGGATCCAAGACACAAGAGACCATATACATATGACTCTGGCATTTCTGTACCTCAGTATGAACTTTACATCCTTAAACGTAGCCCAGTAAGGCAGCCATGACCCTCTCCTATATGACTTTTCAATTGAAATGGGTACTATTCATTGCCCCATTGTTCACACAAAGTGTCCTCTAACTTGAAAATGAGAAAAAATAATCTGAGTCATTCCAGTTTGGGAAATGGCCACGTCAACAGAGGGGGTCAGGGTGGAGAGAACAGTTGGCTTTACTTATTTAACACAAAAGGGTTCTGGTTGTGCGGTAAACTTCACAAGTAGGTGTGCATAGAATACAATTGTTGCCATAGGTATAGAAATTTATTTTTCCTGCACTTTCACGATGTCAGCCATGCCCTGGTTGGTCATATGAGGAAAATAGCAGTTTGTTCAAAAGATACGTGAGATACCAGCTTGAGGTTCAGGAAGTCCAAGTTTTCATTCCATCTTTTCTCATCCTTCACATTCCTCAATAATGAAGACACTGCATCCCTGGCCATTTTCTCTGAATAATGATGAGATAAATGATGCAGTATAGCTCACCTTTCCCTTGTGTTCTCCTAAATATCCCCCCTAACAAATCAATCATAGGTGCCCTGTGTGTCCTAAAGAGAAGATTGAATGGACCCTCCCAGCTCCTGGAGGAGTTACAAGAATGTGCTGCCTGCCAGCTGCTGGCGTGAGGCCTGTAGATGGAGGCCTGTTTTCAGGGAAGACCATGGCTGTCAGGGGCAGAGGTGGGTAGTGATGGAATATAAATGTGGGGGGATGGGCACTGAGCTCAGAACTTCTCTTTGCTCAGAGTCAAGAGAACTGGGGGCAGGAAGTGAGGCAGGGGTTGGTACCAGGGCTGTTTTTGGCAGCCACAAGCAAAATTTCCCGTGCAGGGCACAGGAAGTCTGAATCAATGTGCTTCTCCCAGACAGCGCAGTAGTACTTGCCAGAATCACTTTCTTCCAGTTTTGAGATTTCAAAAGTATATCTATTCCCTGTGCCTTTATACACATCATATTTTCTTGAACTGACTCCAGATTCCAACACAACCTTTGAGTAGTAGATGTCGTAGTAGAGAAGGCGTTGGGGTGCTGTCCCCTCCTGCTGTTTGTACCAGTGGATATACTTGGCATCTTGTGTAAGATCACAAGGGATTGAAGGAGTCTTCCCAGTCTCACTAGTGATTGATATTTTCTCCCCTTCCCTGTTGGAAGATACTTGACTGACTGCAATGGGAAAAACAAAAAAAAATAATGAGGAAGAGAAAATAGTAATTTTTTGTGTCACCCCATACCCCTCCAGGAATTGCCTTAAAATACAGAAAGATCCCGTGAGCACCCAGGCAGCACACTCACCAGGAGCCAGGAGAACCAGCAGCAGCGCTGGGGCCCGCAGCATGTCTGGGCAGTGAGCCAGACTGGGTTCCCAGCAGATGTGACAGGCAGCGGACTCAGTGAGGAGCTCTCTTAAAGAGCACCTCGCTGACCCCAGAGGGAGTGGGTGCTGGGGGAGGCCTGGGGAGGAGCCCGCCTCTCTGCACCAACCCCTTTCTTGAGGGCCCCCCTGTGGCAGGCTGGGAGCAGGTCTCCCTCCCCCAACCCCTCCAGGAAAAGAGAAGCCTGAGCACTGAGAGCTCAGAACTGCAAGCAGATGCATCAGATGGGCGGGGGCGGGGGCGTGGTGTAAAAACATGGATAGAGCTTGCCTGTTGCCCAGTGGGGTGAGCAGTCCTGAATGGGGCTGAGTTCCCTGCAGTTCAGAGTTTCAGTGTTCATGCTGCTGCCATGGTCTTGTCTGGTGATGAACTGTCTTTATATTCTTTCCCTGAACTATGTTTCCTCTTACACCTTTGAGGCAACAACATGCAAATCCACCAAGATATGAATCAGCCCTATTATAAGAAATTAAGATCAGTTATGTTGGTCTCCATTTGACTCTCCTTATAAGTAAACAGATGTGTGTGTGTGTGTGTGTGTGTGACAACTCAGTGACAAGACAAGAATAAGGATGCAGATGCAGAGAATGGACTGGAGCACACAAGGTTGGGGGGTCGGGGGGCGAAGGGGAAGCTGGGATCAAGTGAGAGAGTAGCATAGACATATATATACTACCAAATGTAAAATAGATAGCCAGTGGCAAGTTGCTGTATAACAAAGGGAGATCAACTCAATGATGGGTGTTGCCTTAGAAGACCGGGAAGGGTATGGTGGGGGGGAGTCGCGAGAGGGAGGGGATATGGGGATATATGTATAAATACAGCTGATTCACTTTGGTGTACCTCAAAAACTGCTACAAGAGTGTAAAGCAATTACATTCCAATAAAGAGCTAAAAAAAAAGAAAAGAAATTAAGAGCAATTATGTTGGTCTACATTTAACTTTCCTTAAAAGTAAATGGATGTGTGTGTGTGTGTGCCTGTGTTATAAATCAATTTGATAGAGGATTTATGTTCATCCTTAAGTAAAACTGCCTCATATAGGGTTTGCAGAGCTGGCAAAAAACAAAAAAAATGCAAGGAGATTGCAACATTTGCAACATCCATAAACTAAAGAAAATATTTTTGTTTATGGGAAATTCAGGGAAACGCAAATCAAAACAACAATGAGATATCACCTCACACCTGTCAGAATGGCTACCATCTAAAATAACACAAACAGCCAATGTTGGCGAGGATGTGGAGACACGGGAGGCCGCGTACGCTGTTGGTGGGGGTGTAAATGGTGCAGCCACTGCGCAGAACAGGACGGAGCCTCCTCAGAAAGTTAACAATGGAACTCCCACCTGATCCAGCAATCCCACTCTGAGTGTTTATCCAAAGAAAAAGAAAACCCTAATTCAAGAAGATATCTGCACCCCTATGTTCACTGTTTCTAACAGCCAAGACATAGAATCAAACTTAGGGCCCATCAGCAGATGAATAGATACAGTAGCTGTGGTGTATATATATATAGTTTGTGATTTATGCGGCCCCTAATTATGTAGTGGGTTTAGACAGCTCTCCTGACTGCTTTACAGATCTGTCTCCTGACCGGCTCTCTTCCTCTCTCCCATTCTGTTTCTCTACCTTCCCACTGCTCCTCTCTTTATATCCCTCTGTCTCTCCATCTCCTTGTCCACAGATCTCCTCTATTTCTTATTGCTACCCACCCCTAGTCTCTCTCTCTCTCTCTTGCCTGCCAACTCTGACTTTATTTCTCTTTACCTCTCCTCTGGTTTACCATTCCTTTCCTCATCTCTGTTTCTGACTCTTTCTGTCTCTCCACCTGCTTGTCTCTCCACCTGTCTTTCCTTTTCTTTTTCTCTATTTGTCTCTCTCTTACCTCTTTTACTTTCTCTCTCCTCTTCTCTTTCCATTTCCGCCCATGGTCATCATAACTCCTTTAAATTCTCTGTTATTCCAACATGTGTGCTATTTCAGGATTAGTGGCTGTGTAAACTGGCTTTTCTACATTAAGATGTTGAGATGTTCCTGGTTCTCTATTATACGCTGAGTAACTTTGATTGTATCCTGCACATTCTGAATTTACATTCTGGGCTCTAGGCAGTGCTTAAATACTATGGAGAGTCCTGAGTTTTTCTGTTAGCAGGGAGTTGACCTAGTTATGCAACATAAGTTCCCACCTACCTTTGATGGGCAGGTCCAGATAGTGAAGTGTTCAAAGCCTTTGCAGTACGGTTCACATTGCATTGTGTGCACCATCAGTGGCCAGTCTACGACGTGGGTTGTTGTTTACACTTACATCAGTTTGCAAAGTCGGTTTCGGGTCACATTTATGCATGTGCATCTAGGGGCTGATCCTAGTTGTGAAACACCATTATATGAGATTTCTTTCTTAATCTCCCTCCTCTCTGCAATCTCTCCAACACTGTCCAACTCACAGGAACCCTCCCTTTGGTCCTTGGACCAGATAAGTGGGCTTTAGTATATTTGCTCTGCTGTGCATTTCCTGTACCTGTGTCTCCCTTCGATATCAAGCAAGAGGAGGATAAGGAGAGAACAAAAGCCACTGGGTTTCTCCATGCGCTCTTGGGACCACAGGTTCCCTGGTGGGGGAGAAGGTCCTCTTCCCTCTAGGTTTAGCCTCTGATGCAGGCACTGCTGCCTTCACAGACACTGGGGTGGCCTGGGTGGGATGTGGGTGTGGGGTGGTGAGGGATGGGAGAGAATGGGAAAAGACAAAAGAAGCAGACAGAGAAACAGAGAGCAGGGCTCTCTCACCCCCTTCCCTCTGTCCACACTTGGTGCCCATACGGGCTTCAGGCTGTCTTTGGATCCAGGCCAGGGGAGACCCGAGGGCAAAAAGGAAACTCCCCATCAGTTCAGTAGTGCTCACTTGATGGTTTCCTCTTTCAAACTACCTGTTGCCATTTATTTTTCTGAGTCCCCAAATTCATGGGGGTTAGTGGCATTCAGTGAGAGACATTCCAAGTGAGGCCAAATGTGCTCACTGCAAGTTTCCCAGACTGGATCTCACTCCCTGCAATGTGCGCCCTCAGCTCCTCAATCAAGGGGTGCAGTGTCTTTCCCCACGGGGGATGGGGTTCCAGATCTGAGTCTAGATGTCAACAGGCCTAATGAATTTCTGGCAGCTCCCTTCCATCCCCAGCATTGTCATGACAACAAGGCCTGGAGGATGAAATCCCACCTGGAACAGAGCTGATTCCTCCAGGCCCAGGCCACCCTACCAGGTCACATGGCAGTCAGCTGATGGGCTGGCTGGGGCTGGGCTGGTCCTCAGCTAAGTCTGACCCAGATCACAGAACAGCCTGGCTGACCCGTGAACACGTGAGGATTAATAAACCATTGTTGTTTTAAGTCACTATGCTTTGGGGTGTTTGTTATACAGCATGTTGTACAGCAGTAGTATAGAGAGATAGATAAATATATAGATAGATGATAGATAGATGATAGATAGATAGATAGATAGATAGACAGACAGGGAAAATATGCAGAAAGTTAATATATATAAAGACAAAAAGAGACTTAGAAATATACATTATTTGTTATATCAGTATATTCATATACTAAATAGATGTATAGCCATGTAGTTTGGAAATAACTGCTGAGTGGTTGCTGGGGTAAAATCCAACAATAGAATAAGGCTCAGGAGACAGTGACCAAGAATGGGTGTCACTGAGGGGTCTCTGGCAACAGCACAGGAGGGTGCCTGTCAGAGTTGTCTCCACATTAGGAAGCACTCGCCGCTCTCTCACTAACTGAATACAACCCTTTGTCAAAATATGTAGGTTAAATTATTTGTACCAAAGTCCAAACTATTTGCATTTGAAAAGCCTGTGCAAGCTTGTGAGTAAAGAGGTGGAGGAGGAGGAGGATGGTAGTTCTTGGTCTATGTGAATATTTTTAGAAGAACATATGTGATATCCCTTGTGACAGATTAGAGCACCTGCTAGATCCTGTTATAAAGCTTTTCCTCTGACAAGAAATAAATTAAATTTTATTTTACAGTTACACTTTTCTTAACCTACATGTCTAGAGGATTAAACCTACATATCTCTCATTTAACATTTCATGCATGTATGTTGTAATTTAAAAGAAATCGTTTGTTACTATAATGGAATTCAGTTCTTTCTCTCCTTCCCCTTCCCTACCACCTAGAATCTGCAGCAGAAGCCGAAGAAAAGAACAACACTGAAAAGCCACTTTTAGGACAATGAGAACTACTTTTGTTGAAGTAAGTCATTGAAAATGAAACTGGATGACAAAGTAGTTAAGTATGGAGCCTTTCCTTAAGTAGATTCAAAGCAAAATTTCAAGAATATGGATGTGATTATAAGCCGCACATTTTAAATTGTCAAATTTTCTCTTAGCATTTTTTTAAACATTTATAGGCATAAAAATGTGAAGGATGAAAAATGTTTACGAGTCCCCAATTTCTAAAGAAGGATGACTTAGTTCATTTTTGTTTAGTAGCCAGGAAGTGTCTGTGTCAGACATGGTTTAATTACAAACCCTAACTTCTGGGGGCGGCGAGGGCAGCAGTCCTGGGAGGCTGTTACTGTCATTGTCTCCACTTACACGGAGGCAGGTGAGACTGAGTGTGTGTGACTGGTCCAAGGTTGCACAGCTGTGGGGGCAGAGCTGGGACTCATGCGGCCTGTCTGGTATGAGGATCCGCTCTGGTTTTGCACTGCATGGATGTGTCTGGTGTGCTTCTGAGTTTCTGAGATGACAGATGTGGTCCAGTCACAGCAGTTGGGGCCAGAGGTGCCTCTGGTCAGGGCACACTGTTCAGTCCCTTCAATCATCAAAGGAAACATTTCAACCTCAGAAATAGGAGCAAATAAACTGAATTGTAGTAGCAGCAACTCTGATTAATTATTTAACCACAGAAAGAAAAAGAGAGTAGATCTTAAAAATTCTCCTCATAAGAAAAAAAATAATTTGTAACTATGTATATTGAGTGATGTTATTGTGGTGACCACTTCACATTATATAAATGTATTGGATCATTATGTTATATGACTGAGACTAATGTTAAGTTTTGTGTCAATTATATCATCACTGAAAACTAATGAAATTTTTTTAAAAAGCGGGGAAAAGTAGCAGACTGACTCAGAGCAGGTGGGCCAGACAGGCTGTCAGAGGCAGGCAGGGTCGTGGCAGACGGAGGCCCTGCACTGCATCAGTGGTACCCAACCCACTTGGGCCTCTCTTTTCCACAGCAGTCTTCACACATAAAGCAAAAACGTGGGCACGTGAAGAGTAGATCCTTTTCAAAAATATTTCAGAATACATTATTGGGTGGCTTCGACCATGGTCTTGTCAGTGTCTATTTTACAGCCCATGTTCAGTACATAGACTTTGTTATAAAAAATGCATAGTTAACATGTAGCATTTTCCTTTTTCTTGCTACATCTCAAATATTTTTTGTGTTCTTTTTCTAAGTATGAAAAACCTTCAGTGAAAGTCACCAGAGGGAAGAAAAAAGACTGGAGATGGGGATCTCCCTTTTGAAAGTTGAAATAGTGACATCCACTGCTGACGTTATTAAATAGCTAATAAAGAATTTATTGATTGTAATACCTCACAGACTTGGTACCATATCCATGGGGATTTAGTCGCTGCCTGTGGCTGATAGGGTAATGTTATGATCCATCCTGTGTTCAGGGCGACTGAGTCTGATGTCTTAACGAACAGTTGCAGAAAAGTCTTGCGCTTTATTCTGAATCAAAAGTCCCCTTAATATATTAGAGTAACATTTCTTTGGAAGCAAAAATATCCTTTTATTTTGAAATGCAGAATGGATTTTCTTTGTTTCATGTCTCAGATTCCTTTTGTGTTTCTTCTTTAACTCCCTACAGTTCCCTTGTGGTTTTAACTCATGCCCATGCAGTGTTTGTACAATTATAGAAAGTAACGCAACTAATATATCGGAGGTTCCCTGGTGGCCCAGTGGTTACCACTCAGCACTTCTGCTAAAGCCAAAAAATAAAAAAATAAAACTGAAAATATCAACATGGTTAGTTTTATTTTTGTGGTATTGCAGTTTGTATTTGCCCAAAAGTGTTGGAATCACAACAGGAAGACAAGATGGATTGTGAAGACATATGAAAAGTACCAGACATTCTGTACTATGTATCATGAAATAATCTTTTTCTTCAACATATCCTCTAAAATAGTCTGAGTACTCTTATTTTGACCCCATTCTATGAACTCATAGCCATCATTTTCCCTTGTGTTTCTCTACTTTGGATTGAAAAGAACTCAATTATATTGTGAGCTGTTTGGTGCAACAGGAACATTGAACACAATGCTTCATGGGAAGGCAGCATGTCCATCAGTTTTCTGTCATTACTCATTGTGCCATTCAAGAAAAATGACCCTGTGTGTGATGGAAATGGTGCTGGTTTGGGTAGAAACTGGCCATTTGTGTGGATCCAATCAACTCCACATGTGCTTGGTCGAAGAGTGGGTTACAGGACAGAAATTCAGCTGGAGGCTGTCTGGGAGGCTGGGCGTAACCAGGGGGAGATCGTTTCATACAGTAAGGGGGAGGGGGAGCTCCAGGGTCTGGCCTTGGACTAAAACCTCAAGAATGCAGTGGTGTCATCACAATGAGAACGTCCTGTCTCAGGAGTGGACTCGCCTCTACACCACCACAGCTGGGCCTGAGCGGAACACCAGCGTGTGACTTTAATCTGAGAAAGTGCTCTCCCCCGACATGCAGGGCGGGACAAGTAGGACGCGGCAACCCACCCCCACCTCCCCGCCCCTCAATGTTGGCTCTGAGAGCAGAGACCAAGAGCAATGAAGGATGTGACTTGAAAGTGCCACAAGGTCAACTGTGAGAGCTTGAAGGCTTGGTTTCAGCCATGGAGCTGTGCATCCCTCTGGCACTGGACGGATGAGGTCCAGCCCCTGAATCTCTGTTCTGGACCTGCTGGGTGGGAGGGGGTGGGACACCTGCTCCTCATGCTCACCTTGCTGACAGCCCCCTGCTATTCACCCGTCACCCTGTCATCTGACTCCCTGGCCCCTAGTAAACCTTGCTCAGGATGACTCTGAAGCCATTCTGTCCTCTTAAGGGGACTTATGTGACTCAGTACCTGGCATTCAATTGCACAGGTCAACCCAGGGCCTCCGTATCTCTGTTCTCATGAAGGAAAAAGCTGTTGCTCACATCTGCAGCCTGTCCATGTCACTGGGTTCAGGGGATCGGGTCTTGTGTCACCCCGTCTACACTGAGGAAATGGAAACAAGAAGTACCAGCCTCAGTGAATCACAGATCATGGAGGAGCACAGGTGGTTGGTTGAATGTCAGGGGTGATCTTAGGGCTGCAAGGAGTCCTGTCTGCTCTTTCCTCCAGAGCAGGGTCAGGAGCGTGGACGGAGGTGCAGCATCTGAACACCCTGGATATAAGATTCCCAACTCACCCAGGAGCTAATTGGAGGAATAGCACACAGAAGTAATGGGGAAGCCGCCCCACAGCCTAGAGTGTGTTTGATAATAATCACATGCGTGTGTGGAAGCATATTTGCTTCCATTAGCTCTGGCCCTTTGAAAGTGAGCAAAGCTGGTTGTGGTTTAAGTGTTCTTGTTTCTTTCTAAAACCCCAGGCACTGCTTGTACAGCCCCGACCTGTAGGGGTTGGTTTGACATTGAGCATATTCCAGGAATCAACCCCATTTGACAGAGCACTTGAACAAAGCAGCCTGAGAAAATGGACCACCCTCAGCCACACCAGCCCCCTCCTGCTGCCAGTCATGCTGCACCCCCATCCCCACTGGCCTCCCCTCTCTGCACCTCCCAGGCCAGGGCAGCCCAGGGCGAATTGCTGAGAAGTTGGAAACCACAGGAGACACTGCCTAGCAGGGCCCTGGCCGTGAAAGCAGATGCACAAAACTTTCAGTGATTTGCACATTTCTCCTCTTGGCTTCTATACTTACGACACCATTTCTTCCCAAGGAAGAAATAATTCCACATCTGTAAGATGAGGGCTGCATATTTTGTCTAAAGAGGACTGATGAAATTCATGAGAACCAAGGAGTTGATCTAAATTAGATTTCATCGATCTTATATCCGGTTGGTATTTTTTTTTTCGACCGGGAACCTCTGTTTCGTTTCCCACAAACTTGTTTCTCTGTCCGTGAAGCTGATTATCAACAAAGAAACAAAACCAAAAAGGCTTCCTAATCGTAAATGAGACAGGGCTTTAATTTTGGTACAGAAAACAGTTTTCTGCAAAAGGTTTCATGAGAGGATATAGAAAAATATACAATCATTTATTTTTTCCCTTCTACAATGAATCGAACATTCCCTTTCTGTCTGTGCCTATAGACACACATATAAATGAGCATCTTCCTTGCTAGTATTGTTACTCAATAGAAAAAAATGGTTAAAGGACATGAACCATATTTTAACAGAAAAGGAAACTAAAAGACTTTGAATATATGAAAAGATGCTTATCCTCACTCACGGTAAGAGAAAAGCAAATTAATAACACAGTGAGATTCTATTTTTCACCTGTCTGCTCAGCAAAATCCTGAATGCAGCCCTCTCCCTACAATCACCTACATTGTGGTACAGGCGCAGGATGGTGCTGTGTCCATCATGGGCAAATTGGCCATACTATCAAAATGACCAATACACAAGGTCAAGGTGACAGAAACACTATTCTAATTTCAGCATTTATAAATAATAGCAACAGGGTGTAAATAAGCCAGTGGTGTCTCATGGTGGTAAGGAATGTATAAAGTATTGTACACTCACCAGGGAGATATCATGCAGCTGCCGAAGCATCTCTGGACACTGACAGAGAGAGGACCCTAGGTTGTATAAGTGAAGAGACGTGCAGGACAGTGTATACTGTGTAGGAAATGTGAGTATGAATGGAGGGAATTAGAATATATATATGCATATCTATTCATCTGTACACTCATATTTGCTCTTAAAACACAGAAGGATGCAGAGAAAACGGAAGCATGACTCTCAAGAGGTCAGGAGGTAGGGACACTGGTTGAAGCGAGGTTGAAGCATTTTGATTGATTTTGAATGCATGCAAACATATTACCTAACAATTTTTATTTTATTTATTTATTTATTTATTTATTTTTTTTGGCGCACGGGCTTAGTTGCTCCGCGGCATGTGGGATCTTCCTGGAGCAGGGATTGAACTCACGTCTTCTACATTGGCAGGCGGATTCCCAACCACTGCGCCACCTAGGAAGCCCTACCTAACAATTTTTAGAGGGTTCTGTTATGCAGATAATTTTTTGCAGGACACTTCCTGGTTAATGTCCCATGTCTGTAAATAATCTACAGTTTTTGGAAGATGCATAGTAGTCTGTCATATGACATCCTTCAGTTTATTTTTGTGGTATCTTATGGGGCATTTGGGGTAATCTGGGCTGCCATAAACGGTGCTGCATTCGATGGGCATCCGGGCACACAAATCTTAGTATATACATTTTGTTTCCTTAGGAAATGGATAAGTGAATGGTGAGATCTCTTTCTGGGTGAAGCACGTCTTACTCTTGAGCAGTGAGCTCTGTGCTGGCTCCTTGCTGCCTGAGACTTGAGCTGGCAGCTCTGGGGCTGCTTCAGTCACTGGCTGCCTCCACCAGGCTGCACATTAGAATTACTGAAGGAGGATTTTTTAAAATCTGATGCTTGGGCTGTGTGGACCTCAGTGACTTTTTTCTTCTAAGATTATTTATTTATGTATGTATTTAGTTATTTGTTTCTTTGTTTGTTTATCTATTTAATCATTTATTCATAGTTATAATAAGAGAGCTCCGCATATACTGAAAAAAGCAGCAGGTTTTAAGGCAGGCACACCCGGCCCCATGGACTCTGGCACTGCTCTGTGTTTAACCATTGACGTATTTCCTATCCTCTCTGGGATCTGGTCTTCTTATCAGTGAATTGAAGATACCAGGTAGCAGAATACAAGATTTGAGATCAGGGAGACCCAGCTCTAAATGACGACTATTTACAAAATAGTTGTGACAAGCAGATAATTTAACCTCTTCCATCTGTAACCTGTGGACTACAACTATACTTTCCTCCAAGGTCTCCTGAGGAATGATAAGATTACCCAGTGAACAGTAGAGGCTGGGTCCCTGTTCCATCCAGATCTAACCTGTCTGTGAGGAATGCGATTAGAGATGACTCTTGGTGGTTCAGTGTTTGTGTGGAATCCACTATTTCTACAGTAGACCTACCAATAGAAGATGGTAATGTTGTTGAGGAATTGCATGGACCAAGCATCATTAACTGCATTACACAGACCAGGAAATGCTGGCACAGAGAGTTCCAGTAGCTGCTGAGGTCACACAGAAACTAATAGAGACACAGGATTCAAACCCAGGCCCTTGGGATCAGAGTCTGTGTGCTTCACCCTCCACCTGATGCTCCTCCACCCTCAGGGGGTTCATGTGAGGGTCAGGAGTCCGTGCTCGTGAGACACTAGTACAGACCTGAGCACACCCAGGGTGAGTCATGCTGGCTGTTACACTGTCACCATAGGAACGTCCCAAACCAGAGAGTCTGAAGCTGGTGACTTTGAAAGAAAAGAAACCCGGGCACCTTCATGTGGCTGTGGCTCCCCTTGGGGCCAGTGCCCCAAAGAAAGCATCATAACCACCATCTCAGGGAAAGACTTAGAGATGTGGTGGGACCATTGTTACAACCAACGCTGATTTGATAGCTCTGTTGTCATGCTGTGCCTTCTCTTGATTAGCTTCATGAAATTAAAGTACACACACAAAAAAAGTGGACTTTTGTTATATTTTTAAAATTTTGGTGCCTTTCATGAAAATCAAAGTACAGAATTCAAGTAGTAAAGCTGGCAGCTCCAGGGTGTGGGCAGGGAGGGTCGGGGCCGTGGTCTGGGTGGAGGCGCTGAGGGAGGAGACGAGAGCTGCCCACTGTGTGCGCTCAGAAGGCAGAGGGCTCGGGGGCGGGAGGAGCTGATGAGGCTGTGGGGACAGAGGTGGGAGAGGCTCCCCTGGACCAGCCCTGAGCCCTGCCCCTGAGTAATGGCAGAATTCCCTGTTACAGAGTAAAGCTGTCTGCTTGCCCAGCAGTTTAACCCTTACACAATAATCGAAAAATGTACATATATTCAAAATAACCCAAACCCAGCAAGGAAGCACGCATGGCTGGATCCTCAGCAGATACGTTCGGAGACAATAGATGATGCAGGGAAGGTGACCCCTCCGTGGCCCCCTCTGTCAGAAGCTCTTCCCAGCACCGCAGAGGGCTGTTCTCCTAAACACATAGAAGGCGGTGATGACGAAGTAGACGGCGCTTATGAGGAGGAGCAGGAGGTAGGTGTAAAAGGCAGAGGTGCTCGTGAGCTGCAGGGTATCTAAGAGACGTGCTTTCATTAGTTACCTGTTCTTTTGAAAGGGAAGGACATAGTGATGGGCGGAGGTCACAAGTGTTTATTTCTGATGACCTACTATGATGTGACACCCCCCCAACACCAAACCCCAAAGTAAACAAGGACCACCACCACCACCAGGACAACTCAGACTCCAGCTCAAACGTCAAGTCAGTCTACAACCCCTGCTAAATACTCTTAGAACCGTCCTAAATGCTAAAAAGTAAATTTGTGTTTTTAATGGATGAGTCCAATGAGGAAAAAGAATTTCTGAGAGCTTTTAGCATTTTCTTCACCCTCACCATGTGTGTGAGTAGTGATAACAGCTAATCTTCCTTAATCCCTATCCAAATGCCAAGCACCTATTCTGTGAGCTTTGTGAGCAAAGCTCTGATCCTACTTCATTTTATAATAGTCTATGAGATTGTTATTTTCATTTCCATTTTACAAATCCACTGACGATGGAGAGAATCAATTTGCCTGGTGTCATACATTTAGAAAGTGCCAGAATCCGTATTTCATTCCAGAAACATGACTTTAAAGAACACATTCTCAGCACCCTGTCGTCCTGCATCTCTTTGTGCAATAACTACCCGGACATGAAAAGGCTCAGCATAAACATCAGGTTGAACTGCTGATCTGGAAGCACCTGAGCCATTACACGTCGTGCATCAATGAGATTCCTACAACGGTTACATGCATGGAAATCTGCTGGGGTTCACAGTGGGGTGGGGGTGGGGGTTAGTAAAGAGAAGCTGGTACAGAGTGGAAGCAAGTGCTCAATCAACCCAAATTCTCAGAAACTTTAGGAGCCCAGGCCTCACCTGGCTGTCCTGAATGTCTCTCAGGGTGGCTGTGATGTTATGGGATAATTGCACTTACTCTCCTTTGAAATTTTGTAAGAAATATATGATGTTAAGAAAAAATTAACAATAATGCTGATGGGCCTGACTTGGCTACTCAATGGACCACAAGGTCCAGTTTCTTCCTGTGGAAATTTCCCTTTTCTGCACATTATTTCATAGAGTGAGAACTCCAGAATTACTAGCACTTGGTGTGGAAAGGGATCTCAGGAGGTGATGCGCTCACAACTCACTGCCCTGGGTCGGGTCAGGTGTAGCTGAGCTCCAGGCCCCCGATCCTGGGAACCGAGGAGGGATCAGCAGGGCCAGAGCCAGTGCTTCTAACTCATGTAGGACCTTCAGGGAGGGAGAGGGGACCACCAACTAGTGCTGATTCTGGGCCAGCTAAACGGATAGCCTATGGGAGACAGTCCACACATGTGACCTTAACCCTGCAATGACTGAGTTGGGTGTAATTGTTCCCAACTGGCAGATGAGGACAGTATTGCCCCAAAAAAGTAAGGAATTTACCCATTTTCATATAGGGAATAAATAAAAGACCTAAAAGTCTAAAGTGCCATGTATGATTCTCAGAAGCCCATGCACGTACACCCCCACCCATGGGTCCATCCTGTCCCAGGGCCTTGGCGCTGGGGTTCTTGCTCTTTGTCTGTATCTTAGAGGAGGAGCAGAGAACCGAGGAAGGGTCTGAACCGTTGATTCATGTGGGCTGGGTGCATCCCCAGATGGAGCTCTGTGGCTACGTAGAAAGGACTTAAATTCAAGGTCTTGCCCTCATCTGTAAAGTGTGGGTGGTGTGCGGGAGGGGAGGTACTGTACCCCTTCATAGGAGCATAGTGAGTTTTAAACAGAAAATGCATGCAAGAAACAGCACAATGCCTTCCGTATAGGAAGCTTTCGTTAATCGTCAGTTCATATATTAGCTACGAGCAGTGACCTCAGATGAAAAATATCTAGAAGCAAAGAGACATCATGTTTCCCTGGTCATTAGAAACAAAGCCAGGCTAATGAATGAAATCCATTGTTTAAATAATTCAGAGACTATCACTGCACCGTCTAATTTATAGTCATCTCACACCAAAACCAACATTTTCTATGTTAGGATGACTCCTAGGAAATGACAGTATACTGATTTAAAATATCACTCAGTCTATTTCTAGAAATCGGAACGATCTGGTTTTTCTACCTTAAACTACGGAAGTTCAAAAGTTGTTTATCCAGAGGAAAAAGGTGTTGTAGCATGACATAAAGGCAAACATAGACGAAACTTACTGCTTTCATCATTCAAACAATCATTTGGAGACTCCGTGGTAGGGACAAAGGAAGAGATAACTACAAGAAATGAGAACAAGTATTAGTCAATTATTCACGCCTGTTATTTGACAGTGTGTGTGTGTTTATACATGTGTGAACTGTAACATTTATATGTGTGTATATATATGTATATATAATCTGTTAACAGAGTCATTAAAAATATGAGCCCTGCAATTCTAAGAAATAGTTGGTCTGATTCTATGTGATTCATAGATTTAATTCATATATGGTTTTCTACACATGAAAATGTTGAAGTTCATGAAGGTACATTTTTCTTTTTATCATAACTGGAGGGTAATACCCAAGGCCATCTTATTTTCCTTCTGTATTCATAGCACCTAGCACAGTGCCTGTACAAAGTAGGTGTTCAAGAAACACTTGTTGCAAAGACAAATCATCAGAAAAAGTAGCTGCTCTACCTCTCCACCCACTGCCAAGATGAAGAAATGTTACCCAAATTTATCCAATTCCAGAATCCACAAGAGAATCCCACATTTGAAGGAGTCTGGCTCAGGCAAATTTCCCATCTAAGCAAAGGGAGCAGCCACACTCTTCCAAATCACGCACTTGCCCAGTATCCCCAACTCATGCACGTGATTTTCTGCAGTTGTGGTGTTTATGGGCATAACAAAGGCAATAAGGCTAATAGCCAGTGAGTGACTATAGCTGGGTCAGGCACTCGCTAAAATACTTCACATGCATTATCTTCTTTGGTCCAACAGGGACATTGGAGTCAGCTGTATTTTGGAGGTTTCCGTGTTACAAAAGAGGAAGTAAGGATTAGAGGGTAAGCAACTGGCAGAGAGTCGTACCGATACCAGTGATGACAGAGCCAGCATTCAGAGGTTCATCATGGGGGATTAAATGAGATAGAGCATATGGAAAGCACTTTGCAAAAATAACCCACAGAAAGAGAGAGAAATTAATCTATAGAGAAGCAACATAATTTCACCACTGTGCACACTAAAAACATTTTCTCTTCCAGATATATTAATGATTCTTATCAATGACCTTTTTAATGCAAGAGCTCAGTATTTCAGTGCAATCCTTTCCAGGGATAGAGAAATAGGCCAAACCACATTGATAGTTCTCTGAATCTGTAAAACCTCAGATGAGAGTTTATTCATGAATAATGTAAAAAAAATAAAAAGACAATCATACAAGTACAAATTTTTTTTAGAGATAACAGACTGTTGGATGGAGGAAAACAAAGTTGCAATGGTTGTTTTGGCTTTTCCTCTGTCTCCTGGATGTGTTCTTGTCCATATGGACTTTTTTCTGGTATGCCATCTTGTGCCCTCAATGAGATCTTTTTTCAGTATGCTTTAAAAAATTGGTTTAGATACAAAGGCTTTGGAGTAAATCCCAAGAATGAAAATATTAGTACAGTCATGTTTAGACATTAAAATTTCCTCCAGAACTGACTGTAATATGTCTTAAAAGTCTCTTTCTTTTCCTTACGGTGACTTTATTCACTAAAAGATAGGCAAATCTCTTATTACCACACATTGAAGTAGAAACCATTTTTACCGTAAACTCTATGTGTTTATTATAAGTTCTCTTTCTCGAGAACTAGGACCAGCTTCGGTTTGTTCCTCTTCAAACTCATGTCATTGATTTGTGCTTCCATGTTATGTTCTTAGCGTTTATCAAAACCCAAAATACTTCCAAGAAATGGCATTAGGAATTTGCTGTAGAATGACATGAACAGAAATGCCCTCATTAGGGACATCCTCTCCAGTATGGTAATCGTCACAGTGAAACTTACTATGCTTACTTTTTCCTGATCAGTGGAAAGATTAAAACCTAATAGGACACTCAAAGCCATGGTTACATTAAGCTGCACTTCGGAAATTTCCTTCCTCTCTATTTCTTAGAGTAGAAATAAAAACTTGGGGTTGTTTTTGTAATCTTTTAATTCGTTTTAGGAAAGGATATAAATAGATACAATGAATATGAAAAAAAAATACTTCCATGTCATGTTTTGGAAAGCAAGCATTTTCTCTGATGTCATTTCATTTGTTCTTCGTTGCAGCCCCAGGATAAGGCCAAGGTAACTGTTCAAATCTAATTCGATCATTGGACACACTAAGGATCAGAAAGGTAAAGACTTGCTTCAGAAATTTGGAGTGCCACACAGCAAAGATCTCCGCACATGTTATGCACTTGTTGCCCATGGCTTAAAAAGGGTTTCCTAACCACAGGGAAAAGCACAAAATGATTCCTTCTTATGGGCACTCTGGGGCCTTTAGTCTGTTAGGTGAATACCCAGGACTTTACGTCCTGAGTGCAGTGAGTTACGAAGGCACGTGCAGCTCTCTGCTGTGTGGATATGTACAGCATCTGCATCAAAGGGACTCCTTTGGGACATTGAGCCTGAATCACGCGTGACCCTGAGTGATTAGGAAACGAGTATATTCTCGTCACTGTTGTACGTCCTCCTGGACAGTAACTGACCTGAGTGTGTTCATCCACACCCCCCTCCAGGCCTGGCTCGTGCTAGGACTGCAATGAACGTTTGTGAGAGGCATTTTCCAATGGCAAGAAATACATTCATTATGTAAAATAGGAGTAAGTCTGTACACTTTAGCCTCACCCAATCTTTCATTCCAAAATTTTACCTTATGGTGGTATGTACAATACAAATTTCAAAAGCTGAAGGCCATCACAAAAGCACAGTGGTCAAGTTATTCTTCTTTTGGTTGAGCTGCAATCTAGCTCCCTCAAGCAAACACCATTTTGTCATTTGATGACTCATTGTTTTGGGATTGTACCTTGAGTAAAGTAGGATTGAAGTGAGAGTGACTTTTGCCTGCTGAGTAGAACATTCCTGAAATGTGTAGAATTGTTCTCATTTCCTGATCAGCCAAGATCATCTACAGTGGAGTCTGCTTTTGCGCATTTGTTGTGTGCTAGGTTGCTAGATACTTTCACATATGTTGTTTCTTTTACTCCATACAACTCTAAGAAACATCACAATGACCTTAATATTTTGGAAGATGAAACTGAGCCTGAGAAAGGTTAAGTAAAAAATTATTTTCTTTTTTATATCCCGAAGTTTATCTCATAATTCTAAGGGGAGATAGTAAACATTTACGTTACCATTAAATGAAACAGACTTTTATCAAACAACTATATTGTTTTTCATGAATATTTAAAAGAAAAGGTGGGGCATTTTACTTGGGAAACAGTGTTCTGGAGGTTATACTTACATGTATATTCACATACCTTCATGTATTGAAGGAAAAAGAATCTCTTGATCAGTTCCTCCTTTATTTTTCTCATGTGTGACGACACACACGTGTTCTTTATCCACGGAGTTTTCAGTCGCGGTCAGCCAGCTGAACTGCATGTACGTGTCACTAGTCTTCATGGTGTTTCCCTGCTGGGATGGCAGAACTCTGTTGCCGTTCTTTTCTTTCCAATGAACCTTGATAACATCAGGGAAAAAATTCTCCAGAAGACAAAGATATGTTCCAGTCTTATGACGGTTGATTTCAGCAATTGAAGGAAGAAAAATAGTGGGCTTGGGGGACATGTCTACAGCAAGGTTTCTGTCTGTGGAGGAAAATGGAATAGTAATTAAAAAGGATTATTAGAGAAACATGAACATTGTGTGGTTTGGAAAAACTTAGCGAGTAGTAAAATGAAGAAAGGCTATCATCGAGCTGGTGCTCATCATAGCCTTTCATCCACAGTAGGATTTTAGGTGCTTATTTTGGTGCTTATTTTCAACAGGAAGAGAAGTTCAAGACTTTATGTAACTTGCCCAAAGTCACAGCTAATAAGCCGCAGAGCTTGGCCCTCATTTTTTCTCCACATGCAAAGATGGAGTATGACTTTTAAGTGCCCCTTATCAAGGCTTCAGACATTCATGAAGACATTAATTTGTTAAAAGATCTTTTGTTCTATCCCAGTGGAGCCTGTTTGAAAGTGTATGGGCGGGTGGTGGGAATGGAGGTGGAGGAGGAGACCAGGTAACAATGATGGTGTCTCTATCAGTGGGAATCTTTGATGGCTTCTAAACTCCTGGTACTTCCCTTTCCCATCCTGTGTTTTGTCACTGATGCTCTCTTTGACCAAATAACACGTTTTCATGTTCTGCAACTCTGTGGAATCTCACTCTTCATTTAACTGATTCTGGAATGCACCATATATATTTTATGTCCCACAAAAATAAATACCCAGAGAAAATCTGTCATTTTAAAAGAACAACATGCAGCTACTTTGAAAATGGGAATCAGCATCCACGTGTACTTAACAATCTCAGTTGAACTTTTGAACGCTTCGCTCCAAATGTGGATCCCACGCCCAATTCGGAAGTGATGGAATTCTCTTTATTTCTAATCGTATATAACCTCTCAGTTGTACATCTGAACCACTCCAGATTTTTGAGTAGAGCAGTACATTATTTACAGTGCCTTGAGTGTAGAAGCAAACTAGCAATATTTCCAAAACTTCTATTAAAAATGTGTTATTAATCCCAAATTCCTGATTTGGTATGAACAGATACACACTACTATATGTAACATAGGTGAACAACAAGGACCTATTGTATAGCACCGGGAATTATATGCAATATCTTGTTATAACTTTCTAATGGAAAAGAACCTGAAAAGAATGCACCCCCCCCCACAACACACACACAACTGAATGACTTTGCTGTACACCTGAAACTACCACATTGTAAATCAACTATACTTCCATTTAAAAAATGCATTCTTTTCAGAAATGCTCTTACACTAAACTTTTCAAGTAACATACTTATCACAATTTTGTCTCCATTCAGACAATGGTCACCAACAGCACATTTTATTTTGGAATTTCACCTGAAGTCTTAGCTGGAGTAGTAACACACAGTACATTGACTCTCAGTGTCTCCCCCATAATGTGCATATGCCTTATAAGGCTGCTGAACTGCTTTAGAGCACCACTATTTTCTCTGTTTTTCCCCTGCTGAATAAAGTGTATATGTAATTAGAAGAATGTTAAAAGTTATGGTTCCCAAGTTTCTAACGGACAAAATGTCAAAATATATAACCAAACATCATATGTGTATAAAGGCATATCACTTGAGTGCTGGAATGTAAACTTGATTATACATTTATGGCTAATCTAATGGTTGAAAGGATAAATGTTTGAACCCTTTTCCAATTTGGCTTCCAAGTGAAAGGCAAATACTTTTCTTAATATTGTCTTTAAGCTAATTTGGAGTTAGTTTCCTTACTCAGTGGGTAATATCTTAAGAAAAGAAAAATTGGACTTCTCATTTGAGAAGAAAAGAAAAAGTTCTTGAGAATTTCTGCCTGTGCAGAAAAATTCCTCATTTGTCTACTAAATCAGTAAGCAAACCATGTTGATTTTTTACTCATGCTGTAAATATAGTTGGGTCGTAATGTGTTTATTTTCATTTTATAAATCGGCTTTTAGTACAAGTAGTATTTTATTCATTATAATACCAAGACACTGTGTTTTCCTCCAACCACATACTTTGCTGAGAGTGATTTAAGTGTTTTCTCTTTTTTCCTTCTCATTCTTCCTTTATAAATTAAATAATTAGAGCTATTTCATATTTAAGAATTTCAAATTTATTTCATTTCTATTATATTTAATTGATAGCTTTTTTAACAACAAAGTATTTTTTCTTTCTTACCATATTGATATTTTTTGTCATATTAAGGATTATTCATCGTGTAATAGTATTTAGTGATTAACAGACAGAAATACTATTGTTTAAAAACAGTTTTAATTGTGCATTCCAAGTAAATCCTCTTTCTTAATCATTTTAAATGAATTAGGAAACAATACTTAAAGTTATCCGGTGGTAAATATTTCTGTAAAGTGAGTATTTGCAGCAAGGCATAAAGTTGAAATTTCATATATTGAATTTCAGGTTGACTGTGTTCATAACTGACCTTAAAACTTTTTTCTGATGAATATGAGTATGAAGCCCAAGCTTCCGGCCGATACACTTTAGAGCCAATAAACGTTGTTGTTAGGAATGATATCAATTAAGTTAAAGAATTAGCACATAGAATGAGACATATCAATATATTAAAAAAAACACACATTTTAATCTCATTTTTCTTGCCAAGTAGAGGAAAGTCTGCTAAAGAGAGACAAACACCTCCTAATTCAATTTTGTGTGTGTGTGAGTGGACAGTAAGATGAGTTTCCATTTGAGGAGTCAGAAGTACAGCTACAGCCTCTGAAGAATTGCAGTTGCATCAATAGCTTTGGCTGCAAACAACTGTCCCTCCTGGAGGCAATTTGCCCTTCACACTTGAGAGTAGATATACCTACCCAGCACCTATGATTTGTTAGACAATGTGCTAAGTACCTTATTCATACTGTCTCATTCGAGTCTCTTACAACCCCTGCTGGATATATACTGTTATCCCATTTTATGGCTTAGAAGACTGAGGCCAGAGAAGCACCTCTATGTTCACATAAGTATGCGGGTGAGTCAAAACCTATCTGCACTCTCGCTGTAGGGTTTAGAGAAGTTTTAATATAACCAGAGTGTGAATAATTTTTGACTCACCCTCATAGTTACAGGTGGCTTGGAAGCTCCCAGTCAGCCTGACTCCAAAGCTCAGGTTCTTTGAAGACACCCCTTCAGCATCAGAAAAGGAAACCTGTCAACTCACAAAACTTACCTGTAATAACCAGCTTCAGCCTTGGGCTGAACTCTTCCTGATGATGATGTACATTATCCACGAGCCCTTTGTACAGGTCCACATGTACGCAGAGCCAAATCCTAGTCCAATATTGCACAGTGTAGTCTCTGCTGTCCTCTACTGTATGGATGTGTTTGAAAATCTCTCCTAAATTTCTACGTTTACTCCGCATCCACATTCCCAATTTTTGTAACTATCATTCCCATTTTATTGTTTCCTGCCTTCCCTCTATTACCTTGAAAACAATTGCATTCTTCTGGTACCTACCTGTGACAGCAATTTTTGTTCCAATGTTGAAGATTTTTATGTAATTGTCACAGTGATCAACCCGCACCAAAAACCTGAGACTGATTTAGCATCCCTGATTTCTTCAAATTCTAGTGGAGGGACGATGGCTTAGAATTCAAGAGACCAGGGTTCTGGTCCTGGTTCCCTTTGCTCCTAACAAGTTCTGTGGTTGAGCAAATCAAGTAAACTAAAGCCTTAGGTGCTTTATGTATTTGAAAACAATGATGCTAGTGTTGTCAATTGAACATCCTTATCAGTGCTGCAGTGAGAACAAA
This sequence comes from Hippopotamus amphibius kiboko, assembly GCF_030028045.1. Taxonomy (NCBI): domain Eukaryota; kingdom Metazoa; phylum Chordata; class Mammalia; order Artiodactyla; family Hippopotamidae; genus Hippopotamus; species Hippopotamus amphibius. The sequence goes on along the minus strand of NC_080189.1, from coordinate 83,356,091 downwards.
ATGAAACATCTGAAAAGCGATTTGAGTAAAAATTATACGGAGATAAGGGATTATAAATATTACTATATTATGACTAGCATTACTCTTAGCATTTTTTTTTTTGTGATAATTGTGTGGTCCAGCATGACATTTTAATATCATGGGACCAAACCTTGCCTCCCCTGATAGGAATTCAGTATTTGGGGTTTACAATTAGATCTGTGGGAACTTGTTTGCATTCTGCTGTGCGCTGATGTGTCTGGAACACTAGAAGCCATCATCACAGCTTTGCACACACTCAGTTCATAGACAATCATTTGTTTCACCTTATTCATTGCATTTCCAGGGTTAAAAAAATCAAAGGGAACATTGGCTAAAGCCTCATGTGTGCAGTCAGTATATGGGACTTCTCCATTTGCGTTGTCCAAAACAAATGGCTTTTTTCCCCATCAAAAGCAGAAGCTATTGGCATCCCAAGCTTTTACCAGAAATTTTAGTCTCAAACTGACTTCTATCCAGCTCATATTCAAAGTTCTGCTTGCAACTCTGGGCAGCGGGCCTTAAGACAGAATGACTAAAGAAATGGCCCGGTGCAAATGAGGATGCCTGGTCCTCAAATCCTCCTACTGTCACCTTGAAACACTGAAACATTGCCTGCCTGACCTTATCTGCTGAGGGTCATCATCTGTGAATGTCATTCAATGTTTGTGCCCATAGCATTGATGCACTGGGAGTATAAATGAATTTGTTTAATGACCATTTCTTTCATTTTATAAAATGGATGTTGAAAACAATGTTGCTTTTACCTCACTTTCCTCCTCACGGGAAGTCCTTTTCTAATTTTATGGTTGGAGAAACGTATCAAATTTGAAAATTTGATGTGCTATTTTATCAGTTAATGAAAAGTATGTATTCCACTACATTTTTTCCTGCTTTCTTATTTCTTTTTTGTATTCACTTCTTTTGTTTGGAGATAGAACTGACACATATTCTGAATATTTAATAAATGCGTATGCAATATGAATTACATGCTGTTTTTGGGGGAAGGGGGTCATTTCAGTGCCATACTTTCACATATGAGTAGCAATACAAAGTATGAGCTATTACCAGTAAAGTAGTTAATTAAAGCATCCAGTTCAGGCTACAGAAGAGTAAATATTCAGGATATAAAAACATGACAATATTTCTAATATCACACAGTGGTCCAGACCACCATGTATTTTGGAATGGAGAGGTCTCTACTGGATTCCAAACTTTGCCACAGTAGCTAGTCATGTGACTTTAGGCAAGTAACTGAACTTCTCTAAACCTCAGTTTCCTTATCTATGAGAGGAGAATAAAAGGATTCCTTTGAGGAAAAGATAAGGCACTGAAACTACGTATCATGGTGTCTGGCCTTCCATAAATATTAGGTAATATTAACTAATATTAAAATTCTCTTTAATGGGATGGGTTGGGGCCATTTTGTCAAATTCTTCCACCACACAAAAGCTATGGATTTTATAAACAATAACTATCACTTTAATTAAGAAAAGAAACAAGCTCATCAATCCAAGGCATCCTGCCTCTCTGCAGCCACAGACTATAGAACATGGGTCCCAATCAAGCCAGAATCTAGAATGCTTTTCCACTAGAATAGAAGCTGTTTGAGTGTCGAGACTTGTTCTATCTGTGTCTTGTGCACACTTTTATGTCCCGCATCCAGCACACAAACTGTCCTCAATAAATGTTTGCTGAGAGAATGAAAGAGCAAATGAGGATGTACAGCCCTGCAGACTCTTTTCATGGACTTTGGAGCTGAAATGGCTCATTGAGTTCACAAACTGGTCCATATGCAATTTTACAAGAGATGCAATAGCTTAAGTTTCAAATGATCTCAGCCTACCTCGAAGAGGCTAGAGTAATAAGAAGTGGGATTTACCAATGTTCTATAGTCATTTACTATAAAATTATTTTGCACAGCTGTTAGGGATGAGATGAAAACCAATAATACTGGTTTTGCAGGTTACTGGGAGAAAGGAGCACTGTGTTTTCTCTCAAACTACAGAGAAAATTAAGAAAAGTATTTCTCACTTACTATGCCATCTAGAAGACAAGGAACTTGAACCAATAGCTTATAGTAATGTAATAACATGATAATGGTGTAAGAATATTGAAACACAAATGAAACACAAAACAGGGTCCTCAGAATATTTGGATACCTAGCCTGAGTCTATTTTGTGTGTGTGTGTGTGTGTGTGTGTGTGTGTGTGTGTTTTCTAGAAGTCACATTTCAACTGCTTACAAGCAGGGAAGAGAATAAACCATTTACAAAGTAGTTTTGTTTCCATACACAGTGACCAGTAGCTGCAAAATCACTGTTCATATGCTGAGGCCAAGAATGTGGCCGTCAGATAAGGGGGATCCTAAATTGTTTCTTCTAAAAAGCATCTGTCGGCAATTCCCTGATTGTCTGGTGGTTAGGACCGGGCGCTTTCACTGCCATGGGCCTGGATTCGATCCCTGGTTGGGGAGCTAAGAACCCAGAAGCCCTGCGGTGCGGCCAAAAAATAAAATAACATAAAAGATAAAAAGCATCTGTCAGTCTTTCATAACTAAGTTAACAACAGAAAAAATTTACTTACCACGGGGAGCTACTATGAGCTTAGTTCCTTCTGTAAATATCTTCCTCCAGCCTGAGCTATCACACTGGTTAAAGCTCCTACAATAATCTCAGCCTTCTCCTAGATTCACTACGTGACCAGCAGTTTTAAAACTTTGTACTGGCAATTTGATCTTGTGGGTTCTTTCAGAAGTCTTTGAATATAGGTTTCATGACAACAGATGTTTTGTAAGTTTGCCTGAGATAAATGGACCCAAATATCTGCTTTCCAAGGAGCAGGAATCATCGAAAACACTGATGAAAGATGAAACGTATGAAAGCAGGAAAAGGACCCGTCATTGACATCAACTGGTTAACCACCTGCTTTTCTAAAATTCCAGGAAGAATCTTCAAAGAATGAAGACATTGTTTTAAAATTTCCAGGTGTTCAGCTCTGCTGAATCCGCTCAGAGTTTGCATCAAAGGAAAGGCCCTTTTGTTCTCACCAACATCAGGGCTGCTCTGTTAGAGATTTGGGAATATATTTCTGAAAGGAGGAAACTCTTCAGTAACTGAAAATGCAAATATGCCATCACAAGTGTACTTGAGAAATGCAAAGTTCTCCGTTCACTGGGCAACATGATTCTTTACCACAGCAATGCGAGATGAGAAAAGAAGTCCTGCAACAACATTATTCTTCAAAGGATAAAAGAAGACATTTGTAGAATTCTATCTCCTTTGAAATAAAATTCCTTATTTAAACTAAACTTGAAGACAAAGCCAATTCTGTGATATGTTGAAAGAAGAAGTCTCTTGGAGGCTGTTCTGTAATCTTAAACCATTCATTAGATCAGGGGAAAAGGAAATTGCAAGAAGCAGCTGAGGGCTCCTCTGAGTACAGATGAGCTGTCCATCTGCCAGGACCCAGACAGCACAGGCCCTGAGTATCCCCACATCCACTTCAGATCCACCTGGTTCCGGCGTAAATCCTGTGAGCTGTCAGTGTCCCTGCCCTGAGAATGAAAGTAAGAGGAGGTCACAGTGGGCAGCTGTCCATTCACAGCAGCTCACAGCCTCCAACACAATGGGAGAGGACAAGAGCTGGATGAAAGTCCTATTTAGAAAGGGTGTTTGTGTGTTTCAAAATGAAGATTCTAAGTTATTAGTACATGGAGCTGTCATATACCCTTTACACCTATTGTACACATGAATGATACCCACTCAGCTCCTGTCTAATATCTTGTCCTCTGTCTTTCCTTATTCAAAGACCATGAGCAGAATTATCAGAAGCTTTACGGGTGTCTGTGTTTCAAGATCCCTGAAGGATTTAAGTAGTAAAATGGAAAAGAGTAAGTAAACAGTTATAAATTCTTTGATTAAATTTACAAGATAAGACTACATGAAGAAACCAGTGTAGGACTTTATTAAAGAGCTTAAAAAACCTGCATAAGTGGAGGAACACATCATATTCATGAGGGAAAACCTCAAAATCATAAACATGCTAATCCTTCAAAAAATCATGTGTATAAATTGACTGTAATCCCAACCAGTGTTAAGATAACCTTTTTTGTTGTTGTTGCTGTTGTTGTGTGGTGTAAAGATTAGGGCAGAGCTAGTTATGTTGTAAGAATACTGAAGCATAAATGAAAGACAAATCCTCCAGAAAATGCTCCTGGCGTATGTTAATGTAAAAATATGATAAGGCATTTTAAGTCGTAGGGAAATGATAGATTATTTTAAAAGTAGCTTTGAATTATTGATTATCTGTTGGGAGGAAAAGATAGCTCTTTCTCAAATACCACATAAATTAGGTTTACATTAAAAAGCATCTAGAGATGTGAGCTAGAAAGTACAAGAAGGAAACTAATTGTGTTTTTGTGTAGAGAAGCTTAGAATAGAAAGAGGACAGGAGACATCTTTACTTAATATTTAATTTTTAAGAAGGAGAAATTTGGAGAACTTTTACTTTGTACAACATTTTCAAATAAATAGTTTTTTTTAATAAATTTATTTATTTATTGGCTGTGTTGGGTCTTCATTGCTGCACATGGGCTTTCTCTAGTTGCTGAGAGCAGGGGCTACTCTTCATTGTGGTGCGAGGGCTCCTCATTGTAGTGGCTTCTCTTGTTGTGGAGCACAGGCTTGAGGCACATGGGCTTCAATAGTTGCGGCACATGGGCTCAATAGTTGTGGCGCATGGGCTTAGTTGCTCTGTGGCATGTGGAATCTTCCCAGAGCAGGGCTCGAACCCGTGTCCCGTGCATTGGAAGGCGGATTCTTAACCACTGAGCCACCTAGGAAGTCCTCAAATAAATAGTTTTTAAAAGAATACATGATGAGAACTTACTGAAAGTTTGAGGGAGGAAAGGGACACGATCAGATCTGTGCTTCAGGAAGATAAAGAGCAGATTGGTGAGTCAGTCAGTGACCAATCCCAGTGATGCAGAGACATGTTTCAGAGAAGGTGGCCATGAGCCACTGAGAGGCATCTGAGGACCCAGCTTATTTCAGTGACAGTGGGAATGGATGGAAGGGCTGGTGCAATAAATATTAACAGGTTTATAGAGTTTCTAAAGAATCCACATGTAATAAATCCAGTTACCATTAAGGAGGTTGAAAGTGAGACAAAAGGCTTTTTAAAAATTGAAGTATAGTTGATTTAAAATATTATGTTAGTTTCAGGTGTACTGTAAAGTGTATATATATATAAATATATATATATATATATAATATATATTCAGATTCTCTTTCGTTGTAAGTTATAACAAGATATTGAATATAGTTCCCCATGCTATACAGAAATCCCTGTTGTTTGTTTTATACTTTGTGGTGTGTATCTAATCCCATAGTCCCAATTTATCCCTCCCTCCACTTTCCTCTTTGGTAACCATAAGTTTGTTTTCTATGTCTGTGAGGTGGTTTCTGTTTTGTAAGTAAATTCCTTTGTATGATATTTTAGATTCTGCATATACGTGACAGCATATTATAGCTGTTTTCCTTTGAGTGAGTTACTGAGTGACTTTCTTCACTCAGTGTGATAATCTCTAGGGCTAACCATGTTCTGCAAATGACAATATTTCATTGATGTTTATGGCTGAGTAATATTCCGTTGTATATATGTACCACAGCTACTTGATTTATTCATCTGTTGATGGACACTTAGGTTGTTTCTGCATTCTGACTGTTGTAAATAATGATGTGATGAACATGAGGGTGCAGATACCTGATCGAATTAGTGTTTTCATTTGCTTCTCATAAACACTCAGAAGTGGGATTGCTGGATCATGTGGTAGCTCTATTTTTAGTTTTGTAAGGAATCCCCATATGGTTTTCCATAATGGCTGTACCAATTTACATCCCCACCAACAACAGTGTAGGAGAGTTCCCATTTCTTTTTTTTTTAAGAACTTTTATTCAGATATAATTGACATACAATAAGCTGCATGTAGTTAAAGTGTTCAATTTGATATTTTTTTCTTATTAGTAGTGTATATATGGCAATCCCAATCTCCCAAAAGAGTTCCCTTTTCTCCACATCCTCTCCAGCATTTATTATTTGTAGACTTTTTTGATGATGTGGTAGGAGTGTTCCTTCTTGTTTGATTTTTTGGAATATTTTGAGAAGGATAGATGTTAACTTATAAATATTAGGTTGAGTTCGTCTGAGATGCTGCCTGGACCTAGACATTTGATTTGGGGGAGGTTTTTGATTACTGATACAGTTTCATTTCTGATAGTCTATTCATATTTTCTATTTCTTCCTGATTCAGTTGAGAGATTTTACACTTTGAGAAATTTATCCATTTCTTCTAGGTTGTCTATTTTCTCGGCATATGCTTGTTTGTAGTAATGTCTTACCATCATTTGTATTTTGATACAATTATAACTTCTCCAAGTTCATATCTAATTTTATATATTTGAGCTCTTTCTCTTTTTTTCTTGATGAGTTTGCCTAAACGTTTTCCAATTCGTTTGTCTTTTCAAGTAACCAGCTTTTAATGTCATTGATCTTTTCTATTGTGTTTTTAGTCTATTTTATTTATATCTGTTCTGATGTCTATTATTTCCTTCCTTCTATTTATTTGAGTTTGTTCTTCATTTTCTCTTCCCTTTAGGTGTAAGTTTGGGCTGTTTAAGGTTTTTCTTGTCTCCTGTCAATGCTTGTATCACTATAAACTTGGCTCTGAGAACTGCTTTTACTGAATGCCACAGAGTTTTGATGGTGTTTTCCCATTTTCATCGTCTTCAAGTATTTTTGATTTCCTCCGGTTTCTTCATTCACCCATGGGTTGTTTAGTAGCATACTGTTCAGCCTACATGTGTTTGTGTTTCCTATGCACGTACACAGCGATTCCACCTACAGCTGTATCCTTAGAGAAACTAGCCTGTATAAGCAGACACAGGGAGGGAAAAGGAGGGAGAGAACATCAAGGGCTCTGTGAGCATATGGAAAGGTAGTTATCGCCACGTGGCAATGAAGAGCAGTGGTGTAATGATGCTTTAGTCAGGAACTAGGGGAGAAATTGGATCTCCACGTTGAGATTGCTACCTTATTCCTATACACAAAAATTCACATCAAATCCGACCAAAGAACCAAATGTGCAGAACAAAGTTTGAGCACCATTGGAAAAATATAAATGAAAGTATATGTATGGTTCAGCTTTCTTAAAGCTGCAAGTAGTTAAAATATGTGGTTGCTGATACAGCATGGCAAGCTACAGCTGGTTCATTCACTATCCAGTTCCTTCTTCCCTGCAGTCACACAAGTGAGAAGGACCTGAAGCTCTGACTTGTGCTTGTGGGATTCTCATGGAGAAATGTGATGACCTGGTGGAACAGCAACACCCAGGGGTCCAATAAAAGAGGAGGGGCTCCCGGGTGGGGAGCAAGCCCACGGGCACCATTGTGGGAGGCATTCCTGTGTCAGGCTGGGAATCGGCCCATTTCAGTGGGAGAGAGGTCACTTTATATGAGAACCGCTAGGGCAGCAGTTCTTATAAATGACTTTGAAGAAGAATCATAGATGGAGCTTATCAAAAATGCACATATTAGGCTTCATTGCAAGATTCTGATTCACTGTGTTGGGTGCCACCCAGAACATGCACTTTCAGGCCAGTCTAGGTGCTTCTGATGAAGGTGGTCCATGGACCACAGTTTGAGAGACAGTGTTCCACAAACTCAGACTCTGGAGGAAATTTGGAAGATCCAATACACCAGAGACCATACACACATGACTCTGGCATTTCTGTACTTTAGTATAAACCTTTTATACATCCTTAAACCTAGCCTGATAAGAAAACCACAATGCTTTGCTATATGACTTTTCCATCGAAATATATATTATTTATGTTCTGATTGTTCACCTAAAGTGTTCTTTAATTTTAATTAGTGAGAAAATAGTGATTTGATAAGTCTCTTTCTAGTTTGTCCCTTGGCCATTTTAGTGGTAGAGGATGTGGGTGGAAAGAAGCTTTGGCTTTACTTAAGAAAGAACAGTTCTGGCTTTGGGCTGAACTTCAGCAGAATGTGTAAACAGAATCCAAGGGTCAGCATAGGTACAGAAATCACTGTTTCCCTAGACGTTCACTATGTCAACCATGCCCTGGTTGGGTATATGAAGAAACTCTCAGTTTGTCCAAAAGAGAAATCAGATACCAGCTTGCGGTTCAAGAAGGCCAAGTTTTCATTCCATCACTTCTCATCCTTCATAGTCCTGAATAATGAAGACGCTTCTTTTCTAGCCATTTTCTCTGGATAATGATCAGATAAATGATTCAGTATAATAATTAGCCTTTCCATTTTGTTCTCAGATGTTTCCCCTAACAAATCATCCAAGATGATCTGCCTGTCTTAAAGAGAAGATTATAGTGATTCCACCATCTCCAGGAGAGCTGTGGATATGCTGCTGGTCAGAATGCTTACCTATAGCCTGAAGATGGAGGCCTGTTTTTAGGAAAAACTATGGCTGTTTTGGGGGAGAGAGGAGGTGGCAGTGGGATGTAAAGGTTGGGGGATGGACCTTGAGCTCAGGATTTCTCTTTGCTCAGAATATAGAAAATTGGGGGCAGGAAGTGAGGCAGGGTTTGGTACCAGGGCTGTTTTGGAGCCACGAGTACAATTTCCAGTGCAGTGTACAGGAAGTCTGAATCACTGTGCTCATCCCAGATAGCACAGTAGTACATGCCAGAATCTCTGTCTTCCAGATTTAGGATTGCAAATGTATAGCTCCTCCCTGTGCCTGGATACACATGGTATTTTGCTTGATTAATTCCTGATTCGAATACAGTCTTTGCCTTGGAGATGTCATAGTATAGAAGGCGTTGTGGGGCCGTCCCCTCTTGGTGTTTGTACAAGTGGAGATAGCTGGCAGCTTGTGTAAGCTCACAAGTGAATGAAGCAGTCTCCCCAGTCTTACTAGTGACTGACATCTTGTCCACTTTCAAGTCGGAAGATACCTGTGTGACTGCAATGGGAAAAGCAACAAAAAATAATAAGAAAGAGGAAATAGTGATTTCTTACTATCACTCCCCGGTCCCCCAATCAATTGCCAAAAAATACAGAAAAATCCCATGAGAGACCAGGCAGCACACTCACCAGGAGCCAGGAGAACCAGCAGCAGCGCTGGGGCCCGCAGCATGCCTGGGCAGTGAGCCAGACTGGGTTCCCAGCAGATGTGACAGGCAGGGGACTCAGTGAGGAGCTCTCTTAAAGACCACCCTGCTGATCCCAGAGGTGTGGGTGCTGGGGGAGGCCTGGGGAGGAGCCTGCCTCTCTGCACCAACCCCTTTCTTGAGGGCCCCCCTGTGGCAGGCTGGGAGCAGGTCGCCCCTCCTCCCCCAGGAGAAGAGAAGCCTGAGCACTGAGAGCTCAGAGCTGCAAGCAGATGGATCAGATGGTGAGGTGGGGCTTAGAAACATGGATAGAGCTTGCCTGTTGCCTAGTGGGGTGAGCAGTCCTGAATGGGGCTGAGTTCCCTGCAGTTCAGAGTTTCAGTGTTCATGCTGCTGCCATGGTCTTGTCCAGCGATGAACCATCTTTATATTCTTTCCCTGAACTATGTTTCCTTTTACAGCTGTAAGCAAACTTTGAGGCAACGACCAGCAATTTCAGTAAGAACTGAACCAGTTCTATTATAAGAAATTAAGATCAGTTATGTTGGTCTACATTTGACTCTCCTTACATGTAAACAGAGGTGTGTTTGTGTACCTGCGTTATAAATCAATGTAATATAGAACTTACGTTCATCTTCAAGCAAAAATCTGCCTCATATAGGGTTTCCAGATTTTGCAGAAAATATTAAATTCAAGGAGATTGCAATATTTGCAACATCCATAAAACTAAAAAAAATTTTTGTTTATGTGAAATTCAGGGAAACGCAAATCAAAACAATAACGAGATATCACCTCACACTTGTCAGAATGGCCACCATCTAAAATAACACAAACAGCAAATGTTGGCGAGGATGTGGAGACACGGGAGGCCACGTACGCTGTTGGTGGGGGTGTAAATGGTGCAGCCACTGTGCAGAACAGGACGGAGGCTCCTCAGAAAGTTAACAATGGAACTCCCATCTGATCCAGCAATCCCACTCTGAGTGTTTATCCAAAGCAAAAGGACACACTAATTCAAGAAGATATCTGCACCCCTATGTTCACTGTTTCTAACAGCCAAGACATAGAATCAACCTTAGGGCTCATCAGCAGATTGGTGGTGTGTGTGTGTGTATATATATATACACACACACACATATATATATACACACATATATATTTACCGTTTATGTGGCCCTAATTATGTAGTGGGTTTAGACAGCTCTCCTGACTGCTTTACAGCTCTGTCTCCTGACCGGCTCTCTTTCTCTCTCCCATTCTGTTTCTCTACCTCCCCACTGCTCCTCTCCTTATATCCCTCTGTCTCTCCATCTCTTTGTCCACAGATCTTCTCTATTTCCTATTGCTACCCACCCCTAGTCTCTTTCTCTCTTTCTCTCTCTGTCTTTCTTTCCAGCTCTGACTGCTTCCCTGTCTCTATTTCTCTTTACCTCTCCTCTGGTTTACCATTCCTTTCCTCATCTCTGTTTCTTACTCTTTCTATCTCTCTACCTGCCTGCCTCTCCACCTGTCTTTCCTTTTCTATTTGTCTATTTGTCTCTCTCTTACCTATTTTACTTTCTCTCTCCTCCTCTCTTTCCATTTCTGCCCATGGTCATCATAACTCCTTTAAATTCTCTGTTATTCCAGCATCTGTGCTATTTCATGATTAGTGTCTGTTAACTGGCTTTTCTACATTAAGATGTTGAGATGTTCCTGGTTCTCCATTATAAGCTGAGTAACCTTGATTGTATTCTGCACATTCTGAATGTACATTCTGGGCTCTAGGCAGTGCTTAAATACTATGGAGAGTCCGGACTTTTTCTGTTAGCAGCGAGTTGACCCAGTTATGGAATGTAAGTTCCACCTGCCTTTGATGGGCAGGTCCAGATAGTGCAGTGTTCGAAGCCTTTGCAGTACTGTTCCCACTGCACTGTGTGCACCACCAGTGGCCATTCTACGATGTGGGTGGTTGTTTACACTTAGATCAGTTTGCAAAGTCGGTTTCGGGTCCCATTTATGCATGTGCATCTAGGGGCTGATCCTAGTTGTTAAACACCATTATATGAGATTTCTTTCTTAATCTCCCTCCTCTCTGCAATCTCTCCAACACTGTCCAACTCACAGGAATCCTCCCTTTGGTTCTTGGACCAGATAAGTGGGCTTTAGTATACTTGCTCTGCTGTGCATTTCCTGCTACTGTGTCTGCCTTTGACACCAAGCAAGGAGAGGATAAAGAAAGAACAAAAGCCACTGGGTTTCTCCACGTGCTCTTGGGACCACAGGTTCCCTGGTGAGAGACAAGATCCCCTTCCCTCTAGGTTTAGCCTCTGTTGTAGGCACTGCTGCTGCCTTCACAGACACTGGGGTGGCCTGGGTGGGATGTGGGTGTGGGGTGGCGAGGGATGGGAGAGAATGGGAAAAGACAAAAGAAGCAGACAGAGAAACAGAGAGCAGGGCTCTCTGACCCCGTTCCCTCTGTCCACACTTGGTGCCCATACAGGCTTCAGGCTGTCTTTGGGTCCAGGCCAAGGGAGACCTGAGGGGGAAAAGGGAAACTCCCTGTCAGTTTAGTAGTGATCACTTGATGGTTTCTTCTTTCAAACTACCTGTTGCCATTTATTTTTCTGAATCCCCAAATTCATGGGGGTTAGTGGCATTCGGTGAGAGACATTCCAAGCGAGGCCAAATGTGCTCACTGCAAGTTTCCCAGACTGGATCTCACTCCTTGCAATGCGTGCTCTCAGCTCCTCAATCAAGGGGTACAGTGTCTTTCCCCACGAGGGATGGGGTTCCAGGTCTGAGTCTAGACGTCAACAGGCCTAATGAATCTGACAGCTCTCTTACATCCCCAGCATTGTCATGACAACAAGGCCTGGAGGATGAAGTCCCACCTGGAATAGAGCTGATTCCTCCCAGCCCAGGGCAGCCTGATCAGGTCACATCGTGGTCTGCTGATGGGTTGCCTGAGGCTGGGCAGGTCATCAGCTAAGTCTGACCCAGATCAGCAGAACAGCCTGGCTGAGCCGTAAACTTGTGAGGATTAATAAACAATTGTTGTTTTAAGTCACTGTGCTTTGGGGTGTTTGTTATATAGCATGTTGTACAGCAGTAGTATATAGAGAGATATAGATAAATAGATGTTAGATAGATAGATAGATAGATAGATAGACAGACAGACAGGGAAAATACGCAGAAAGTTAATATATATAAAGACAAAAAGAGACTTAGAAATATACGTTATTTATTATATCAATATATTCATATACTAAATAGATGTATAGCCATGTAGTTTGGAAATAACTGCCGAGTGGTTGCTGCGGTAAAATCCAACAATAGGATAAGGCTCAGGAGACAGTCACCAAGAATGGGTGTCACTGAGGGGTCTCTGGCAACAGCACACGAGGGTGCCCGTCAGCTTCCTCTACATTAGGAAGCACTCACCACTCTCTCACTAACTGAATACAAACCTTTGTCAAAATATGTAAGTTAAATCACTTGTACCAAAGTCCAAATGATTTGCACTTGAAAAGCCTGTGCAAGCTTGTGAGTAAAGAGGTGGAGGAGGAGGAGAAGGATAGCTCTTGGTCTATGTGAATAGTTTTAGAAGAACATACGCGAAATCTCTTGTGACAGATTAGTGCACCTGCTGGGTCCTGTTTTAAAGGTTTTCCTCCGACAAGAAATAAATTAAAATTTTATTTTACAGTTACACTTTTCTTAACCTACATGTCTAGAGGATTAAACCTACGTATCTCTCATTTACTATTTTATGCCTGTATGTTGTAATTTAAAACATATCGTTTGTTACTATAATGGAATTCTGTACTTTCTCTCCTTCCCCTTCCCTACCATCTAGCATCTGCAGGAGAAGCCAAAGAAAAAAATAACAATGAAAAGCCACTTTTAGGACAATGAGAACTACTTTTGTTAAAGTAAGTCTTTGAAAATGAAACTGTCCAAACAAGTATTAGACTAAATGTGGAGCCCTTCTTTGAGTTGATTCAAAGTAACATTTAAAGAATATGATTATGATTCTATAGCCACACAGTGTATGATGTGAAACTTTTTTAACATTTTCCTTATAGGTATAAATTTGTGAATGATGATAATTACCCCAGAGTCCTAAATTTCTAAATAAAGATGACTTATATCATTTTTGTTTATGTAGCCAGAATGTGTCCGTGTCAGAGATGGTTTAATTATAAACCCTAACTTCTGGGGGCGGCGAGGGCAGCAGTCCTGGGAGGCTGGTACTGTCATTCTCTGCACTTACACGGAGGTGGGTGAGACTGAGGGAGAGTGACTGGTCCAAGGTTGCACAGTCACAGGGGCAGAGTTCGGACTCAGGCGCCCAATCTGGTACCAGGATCCCCTCTGGTCCTGCACTACATGAATGAATGTCTCTAGAATGTTTTGGAGCTTCTGAGACGACAGATGTGGTCCAGTCACAGCAGTAGGACCAGATGTGCCTCCGGTCAGGGAACACTCTTCAGTCCCTTCAAATCATCAAAGGAAACATTTCAACCTCAGAAACAGGAGCAAATAAACTCAACTGTAGTAGCAGCAACTCTGCTTAATTATTTAACCACAGAAGGAAAAAGAGTAGATCTTAAAAATTCTCATCATAAGAAAAAAATAATTTGTAACTATGTATAGCAAGTGATGTTATTGTGGTGACCACTTCACAATATATAAATATATTGGATCATTATGTTGTATAACTGAGACTAAAATAACATTTTATGTCAATTATATCATCACTGAAAACTAATGAAATTTTTTTAAAGGGCAGGGAAAAGTAGTAGACTAACTCAGAGCAGGCGGGCCAGACAAGCCGGCAGAGGGAGGCAGGGTCACGGCAGACGGAGGCCCTGCACTGCATCAGTGGTACCCAACCCACTTGGGCCTCTCTTTTCCACAGCAGTCTTCACACATAAAGCAAAAATGTGGGCACGTGAAGAGTAGATCCTTTTCAAAAATATTTCAGAATACGTTATTGGGTGGCTTCAACCATGGTCTCATCAGTGTCTATTTTACAGCCCATGTTCAGTACATAGACTTTGTTATAAAAAAAGTATAGTTAAGATGTAGCATTTTGCCTTTTCATGCTACATCTCAAATTTTTTTTTAGGTTCTTTTTCTAAGTATGAAAAACCTTCACTGAAAGTCACCAGAGGGAAGAAAAAAAGACTGCAGATGGGGATCTCCCTTTTGAAAGTTGAAATGCTGACATCCACGGCTGATGTTATTCAATGGCTAATAAAGAATTTATTGATTATAACACCTCACAGACCTGGCACCATATCCATGTGGATTTAGTCGCTGCCTGTGGCTGGTAGGATAATGTTATGATCCATCCTGTGTTCAGGGCGACTGAGTCTGATGTCTTAACGCACAGTTGCAGAGAAGACTTACGCTTTATTCTTAATCAAAAGTCCCCTTAATATATTAGGGTAACATTTCTTTGGAAGCAAAAATATCCTTTTATTTTGATTTGCAGAATGGAATTTCTTTGTTTCACGTCTCAGATTCCTTTTGTGTTTCTTCTTTAACGCCCTACATTTCCCTTGGGGTTTTAATTCGTGCATATGCACTGTTTGTATAGTTGTAAAAAGTAGCACAACTAGTATATCGGGGGTTCCCTGGAGGCCCACTGATTGCCACTGAGCACTTCTACTGCAGCCAAAAAAAAAAAAATATATATATATATATATGAATATATCAACACGATTACTTTTATTTTTCTTGTATTGCAGTTTGTATTTGCCTAAAGTGTTGGAATCACAACAGGAAGACAAGATGGATTGTGAAGACATATGAAAAGTACCAGACATTTTGTACTGTGTATTATGAAATAATCTTTTTCTTCACATATCCTCTAAAAGAGTCTGAGTTCTCTTATTTTGACCCCACTCTATGAACTCATCACCATCATTTTCCCGTGCGTGTTGCTAGTTTGGATTGAAATGAACTCAATTATATTGTGAGCTGTTTTAGTGCAACAGGAATATTCAACACACTGCTTCATGAGAAGGCAGCATGTCCATCAGTTTTCTGTCATTACTCATTGTGTCATCCAAGAAATGCCACTGTGTGTGATTGTAATGGTGCTGCTTTGGGTGGAAACGGGCCAGTTGTCAGATCCAATCAACTCCACATGTGCTTGGTCTAACACTGGGTTACAGGACAGAAATTCAGCTGGAGGCTGCCTGGGAGGCTGGGGCCTAACCAGGAGGAGACCCATTCATACAAAAAGGGGGAGGGAGGGTCTGGCCTTGGACTAAAAGTGATGTCATCACAGTGAGAACGTCCTGTCTCAGGAGTGGACTCACCTCTACACCACCACAGCTGGGCCTGAGCCGGACACCAATGTGTGACTTTAACCTGAGAAAGTGCTCTCCCCAGGTTTGCAGGGCGGGACCAGTAGGACTCGGCAAGAACCGACCTCCCCCCACCCTGTCCCCGAGATGTTGGCTCTGAGAGCAGAGACCAAGAGCAATGAAGGATGTGACTTGAAAGTGCCGCAAGGTCAAGTGTGAGAGCTGAAGCCTTGGTCTCAGCCACAGAGCCGTGCTTCCCTCTGGGACTGGACAGATGGGGTGCAGCACCTGAATCTCTGTTCTGGACCTGCTGGGTGGGGAGGGGGTGGGACACCTGCTCTTCATGCTCACCTTGCTGACAGCCCCCTGCTATTCACCCGTCACCCTGTCATCTGACTCCCCTGGCCCCTAGTAAACCTTGCTCAGGATGACTCTGAAGTCATTTTGTCCTCTTAAGGGGACTTATGTGACTCAGTACCTGGCATTCAATTGCACAGGTCAACCCAGGGCCTCCGTATCTCTGTTCTCATGAAGGAAAAAGCCCAGGACTGTTGCTCACATCTGCAGCCTGTCCATGTCACTGGTTTCAGGGGATCAGGTCTTATGTCACCCTGTCTACACTGAGGAAATGAAATCAAGAAGTACCAGCCTCAGTGAATCACAGATCATGGAAGAGCACAGGTGGTTGGTGGAATGTCAAGGGTGATCTTAGGGCTGCAAGGAGTCCTGTCTGCTCTTTCCTCCAGAGCAGGTTCAGGAACGTGGACGGAGGTGCAGCATGTGCACACCCTGGATGTCAGGTTCTCACCTCACCCAGGAGCTAATAGGAGGAACTGCACACAGAATTAACGGGGAATCCACCCCACAGCCTAGTGTGTGTTTGATAGTAATGACATATGTGTATAGAAGGTATTTTCTTGCATAAGCTGTGGCCCTTTGAAAGTGAGCAAAGCTGGTTGTGGTTTAACTGTTCTTGTTTCCTTGTGACACCGCAGCCACTGCTTGTACAGCCCTCACCAGCAGGGGTCGGTTTGACATTGAGCATATTCCAGGAATCAACCCCGTTTGACAGAGCACTTGAACAAAGCAGCCTGAGAAAATGGACCACACTCAGCCACACAAGCACCTTCCTACTGGTACTCATTATGTCACCCCTACTCCCACTGGCCTCCCCTCTCTGCACCTCCCAGGCCAGGGCAGCCCAGGGCGAGTTGCTGAGAAGTTGGAAACCACAGGAGACACTGCCTAGCAGGGCCCTGGCCGTGAAAGCAGATGCATGAAACTTGGAGTCATCTGCATGTTTCCCCTCTGGGCTTCTATACTTACGATACCATTTCTTCCCAAGGAAGAAATAATTCCAAATCTGTAAGATGAGGGCTGCATATTTTGTCTAAAGAGGACTGATGAAATTCATGAGAACCAAGAAGTTGGTCTAAATTAGATTTCATCGATCTTATATCCGGTTGGTCTTTTTTGTTTTCGACTGGGAACCTCTGTTCCGTTTCCCACAAACTTGTTTCTCTGTCCGTGAAGCTGATTATCAACAAAGAAACAAAAACAGAAAGGCTTCCTAATCGTAAATGAGACAGGGCTTTAATTTTGGTACAGAAAAGAGTTTTTGCAAAAGGTTTCATGAGAGGAAATAGAAAAATATACAATCACTTCTTTTTTTCCTTCTACCATGAATCGAGCATCCCCTTTTCCGTCTGTGCCTATAGACATACACAGACACACAGATAAATGAGCATCTTCCTTGCTAGTATTGTCACTCAATAGAAAAAAATAGTTAAAACACATGAACTATATTTCAACAGAAAGGGAAAATAAAAAGACTTTGAATATATGAAAAGATGCTTATCCTCACTCACGGTAAGAGAAAAGCAAATTAAAAACACAGTGAGATTCTATTTTTCACCTGTCTGCTCAGCAAAATCCTGAATGCAGCCCTCTCCCTACAATCACCTACATTGTGGTACAGGCGCAGGATGGTGCTGTGTCCATCATGGGCAAGTTGGCCATACTATCAAAATGACCAATACACAAGGTCAAGGTGACAGAAACACTATTCTAATCTCAGCATTTATAAATAATAGCAACAGGGTGTAAATAAGCCAGTGGTGTCTTATGGTGGTAATGAATGTATAAAGTATTGTACACTCACCAGGGAGATATCGTGCAGCTGCCGAAGCATCTCTGGACACTGACAGAGAGAGGACCCTAGGTTGTATAAGTGAAGAGACGTGCAGGACAGTGTATACTGTATAGGAAATGTGAGTATGAATGGAGGGAATTAGAATATATATATATGCATATCTATTCATCTGTACACTCATATTTGCTCTTAAAACATAGAAGGATGCAGAGAAAACGGAAGCATGACTCCCAAGAGGTCAGGAGGTAGGGACACTGGTTGAAGCGAGGTTGAAGCATTTTGATTGATTTTGAATGCATGCAAACATATTACCTAACAATTTTTAGAGGGTTCTGTTATGCAGATAATTTTTTGCAGGACAATTCCTGGTTAATGTCCCATGTCTGTAAATAATCTACAGTTTTTGGAAGATGCATACTAGTCTGTCATATGACATCCTTCAGTTTATTTTTGTGGTATTTTATGGGGCATTTGGGGTAATCTGGGCTGCCATAAACGGTGCTGCATTCGATGGGCATCCGGGCACACAAATCTTAGTATATACATTTTGTTTCCTTAGGAAATGGATAAGTGGATGGTGAGATCTCTTTCCGGGTGAAGCAGGTCGTACTCTTGTGCAGTGAGCTCTGTGCTGGCTCCTCGCTGCCTGAGACCTGAGCTGGCAGTGCTGGGGCTGCTTCAGTCACTTGATGCCTCCACCAGGCTGCACATTAGAATTACTGAAGGAGGATTTTTTAAAATCTGATGCTTGGGCTGTGTGGACCTCAGTGACTTTTTTCTTCTAAGATTATTTATTTATGTATTTATGTATGTATTTAGTTATTTGTTTCTATGTTTGTTTATCTATTTAATCATTTATTCATAGTTATAATAAGAGAGCTCCGCGTATACTGAAAAAAGCAGCAGGTTTTAAGGCAGGCACACCTGGCCCCATGGACTCTGGCACTGCTCTGTGTTTAACCATTGGCATATTTCCTATCCTCTCTGGGATCTGGTCTTCTTATCAGTGAACTGGAGGTACCAGGTAGCAGAATACAAGATCTGAGATCAGGGAGACCCAGCTCTAAATGACGACTATTTACAAAATAGTTGTGACAAGCAGATAACTTAACCTCTTCCATCTGTAACCTGTGGACTACAACTATACTTTCCTCCAAGGATTCCTGGAGGAATGATAGGATTACCTGGTGAACAGTAGAGGCTGGGTCCCTGTTCCATCCAGATCTAACCTGTCTGTGAGGAATGCGATTAGAGATGACTCTTGGTGGTTCAGTGTTTGTGTGGAATCCACTATTTCTACAGTAGACCTATCGATAGAAGATGGTAATGTTGTTGAGGAATTGCATGGACCAAGCATCATTAAATTCATTACACAGACCAGGAAATACTGGCACAGAGAGTTCCAGTAGCTGCTGAGGTCACACAGATACTAATAGAGACACAGGATTCAAACCCAGGCCCTTGGGGTCAGAGTCTGCGTGCTTCACCCTCCACCTGATGCTCCTCCACCCTCATGGGGTTCATGTGAGGGTCAGGAGTCCGTGCTTGTGAGACTCTAGTACAGATCTGAGCACACCCAGGGTGAGTCATGCTGGCTGTTACACTGTCACCATAGGAACATCCCAAACCAGAGAGTCTCAATCTGGTGACCCTGACAGAGAAGGAACCAGGGCACCTTCATGTGGCTGTGGCTCCCCTTGGAGCCAGTGCCCCAAAGAAAGCACCAAAATCACCATCTCAGGGAAAGACTTAGAGATGTGGTGTGACCATTGTTAGAATCAACACTGATTTGATAGCTCTGTTTGTCCTGCTGTGTCTTACCTTGATTAGCTTCATGAAATTAAATTACACACAGAGAAAAGTGGACTTTTGATATAGTTTTAAATTTTTTGTGCCTTTTATGAAAATTAAAGTACAGAATTCAAGTAGCAAAGCTGGCAGCTCCAGGGTGTGTGGCAGGGAGGGTCGGGGCCGTGGTCTGGGTGGAGGCGCTGAGGGAGGAGACGAGAGCTGCCCACTGTGTGAGCTCAGGGGCAGGAGGGCTCGGGGGCAGGAGGAGCTGATGAGGCTGTGGGGACAGAGGAGGGAGAGGCTCCCCTGGACCAGCCCTGGGCCCTGCCCCTGAGTAATGGCAGAATTCCCTGTTGCAGAGTAAAGCTGTCTGCTTGCCCAGCAGTTTAACCCTTACACAATAATCGAAAAATGTACATATTATTCGAAATAACCCAAACCCAGAAAGGAAGCACGCATGGCTGGATCCTCAGCAGACACGTTCAGAGACAATAGATGATGCAGGAACGGTGACCCCTCCGTGGCCCCCTCTGTCAGAAGCTCTTCCCATCACCGCAGAGGGCTGTTCTCCTAAACACACAGAAGGTGGTGATGACGAAGTAGACGGCGCTCTTGAGGAGGAGCAGGAGGTAGGTGTAAAAGGCAGAGGTGCTGGTGAGCTGCAGCTGCAGGGTGTCTAAGAGAAGTGCTTTCATTAGTTACCTGTTCTTTTGAAAGGGAAGGACATAGTGATGGGAAGAGGTCACAACTGTTTACTTCTGATGACCTACTATGACATGACACCCCCCCCAACACCAAACCCCAAAGTAAACAAGGACCACCACCACCACCAGGACAACTCAGACTCCAGCTCAAACGTCAAGTCAGTTTACAACCTCTGCTAAATACTTTTAGAAACTTCCTAAATATTAAAAACGTAAGTTTGTGTTTTTAATGGATGAGTCCAATGAGGAAAAAGAATTTCTGAGAGCTTTTAGCATTTTCTTCACCCTCACCATGTGTGTAAGGAGTGATAACAGCTAATCTTCCTTAATCCCTATCCAAATGCCAAGCACTTATTCTGAGAGCTTTGTGAGCAAAGCTCTGATCCTACTTCATTTTATAATAGTCTATGAGATTGTTATTTTCATTTCCACTTCACAAATCCACTGAGGATGGAGAGAACGAATTTGCCTGGTGTCATACATTTAGAAAGTGCCAGAACCCGCATTTCATTCCAGCAACATGACTTTAAAGAATACATTCTCAGCACCCTGTCGTCCAGCATCTCCTTGTGCAATAACTACCCCAGACATGAAAAGGCTCAGCATAAACATCAGGTTGAACTGCTGATCTGGAAGCATCTGAGCCATTACACGTCGTGCATCAATGAGATTCCTACAACGGTTACATGCATGGAAATCTGCTGGGGTTCACAGTGGGGTGGGGGTGGGGGTTAGTAAAGACAAGATGGTACAGAATGGAAGAAAGTGCTCAATCAACCCAAATTCTCAGAAACTTTAGGAGCCCAGGCCTCACCTGGCTGTCCTGAATGTCTCTCAGGGTGGCTCTGATGTTATGGGATAATTGCACTTAGTCTCCTTTGAAATTTTGTAAGAAATATATGATGTCAAGAAAAAATTAACAACAATGATGATGGGCCTGACTTGGCTACTCAATGGACCACAAGGTCCAGTTTCTTCCTGTGGAAATTTCCCTTTTCTGCACATTATTTCATAGAGTGAGAACTCCAGAATCACTAGCACTTGGTGTGGAAAGGGATCTCAGGAGGTGATGCGCTCACAACTCACTGCCCTGGGTCGGGTCAGGTGTAGCTGAGCTCCAGGCCCCCTGATCCTGGGAACCGAGGAGGGATCAGCAGGGCCAGAGCCAGTGCTTTTAATTCACGTAGGACCTTCAGGGAGGGAGAGGGGACAACCAACTAGTGCTGATTCTGTGCCAGCTAAACGGAT
Source organism: Hippopotamus amphibius kiboko (assembly GCF_030028045.1). Taxonomy (NCBI): domain Eukaryota; kingdom Metazoa; phylum Chordata; class Mammalia; order Artiodactyla; family Hippopotamidae; genus Hippopotamus; species Hippopotamus amphibius. The sequence goes on along the minus strand of NC_080189.1, from coordinate 83,334,723 downwards.
AGCCTATGGGAGATATTCCACACATGTGACCTTAACCCTGCAATGACTGAGTTGGGTGTAATTGTTCCCAACTGGCAGATGAGGACAGTATTGCTCAAAAAACGTAAGGAATTTACCCATTTTCATATAGGGAATAAATAAAAGACCTAAAAGTCTAAAGTGCCATGTATGATTCTCAGAAGCCCACGCATGTACACCCCCACCCATGGGTCCATCCCGTCCCAGGGCCTTGGCGCTGGGATTCTTGCTCTTTGTCTGTATCTTAGAGGAGGAGCAGAGAACTGAGGAAGGGTCTGAACCGTTGATTCATGTGGGCTGGGTGCATCCCCAGATGGAGCTCTGTGGCTACGTAGAAAGGACTTAAATTCAAGGTCTTGCCCTCATCTGCAAGTGTGGGTGGTGTGCGGGAGGGGAGGTACTGTACCCCTTCATAGGAGCATAGTGAGTTTTAAACAGAAAATGCATGCAAGAAACAGCACAATGCCTTCCGTATAGGAAGCTTTCGTTAATTGTCAGTTCATATATTAGCTACGAGCAGTGACCTCAGATGAAAAATATCTAGAAGCAAAGAGACATCATGTTTCCCTGGTCATTAGAAACAAAGCCAGGCTAATGAATGAAATCCATTGTTTAAATACTTTGGAGCCCAGCACTGCACCCTCTAATTTAGTTATCTCACACCAAAAACCAACATTTTCTGTGTTAGGATGACTCCTAGGAAATGACAGTATACCGATTTAAAATATCACTCAGTCTGTTTCTACAAATCCAGTCTGGCTTTTCCATCTTAAACCATGGAAGTTTAAAAGTTAAGTTTATACAGAGGAAAAAAGTGCTGTAGCATGAGATAAAGGCAAAGATACACAGGAACTTACTGTTTTCATCTTTCAGACACGTTTTTGTAGAACTAACAACAGTGACTTCTAGAAGAAAGCAGAGCAAGTATTAGTTTATTGTTCATACCTATTTTTGACAGTGTGATATGTATATGTGAATGTGTCTACATATGTACATACACAAGATATATACACTAACTCATAATCTATATATTTTGTATATTTTAATATATATAGGTTATATATAATTTAATATATACCATATTATATATTTACGTGTGTGTGTATATATATATGTGCATGTATATTATATATATCTATAAGTTGGCAACAGAGAGACAGAAAATAAACTGATTAAAAATATCAGCCCTGGACTTCCCCAATTGAACAGTGGTTAAGAATCTGCCTGCCAGTGCAGGGGACACGGGCTCAAGCCTTGTTCGGGAAGATCCCACATGCAGGAGAGCAACTAAGCACATGCGCCACAACTACTGAGCCTTCGCCCTAGAACCTGCAAGTCACAACTATTGAGCCTGCAAGCATGTGCCTAGAGCCCATGCTCCGAGACAAGAGAAGACACCTAGATGAGAAAGCTGCACACCACAACGAAGAGTAGCCCCTGTTCACCACAACTAGAGAAAGCCCGTGTGTAGCAATGAAGACCCAACTTATTTTAATAAATAAATTTATTTATTTATTTATTTATTTATTTATTTATTAAAAATCAGCCCCACAATTCCAGAAATAATTGGTCTTTTCCAGTATAAACCAAGGAGGATAAAAAGATAATTTGATTAGGAGGGGAAAATGCTAGAGGATGAAATAAAGGCAAATATATTCAAAAACTTACCATCTTCATGTCTTGGACAAGCTTTTCTAGAATCAGTAGCAGTGCGTTCTAGAAAAATGATATCAAATATTATCAATCATCCATGCCTATTATTTTATACTCTGTCTATATATCTGTGTGTATATGCATATATATATGTGTCTGTCTGTATGTCCATGTGTGTGTGTGTGTATAATGTATGTGTGTATATATATGTGTGTATACATGTATACGTATATAATCTACTGACAGAGAAAGCGAGGAGGAGTCATTAAAAGTATGAAAATGATGAGCCCCACAGTTCCAGGTGATTGGTTTGGTAAACTTCCAAAGGGAAATTGATCAGCAGGGAAAAAAAGACGGAAGCATGACATAAAGGCAAACATGTGCCAAAACTTACTGCTTTCATCATCCAAACAATCATTTGGAGGCTCCGTAGTAGTGACAACTGAAGCAACAACTACAAGATATGAGAGCAAGTATTAGTCACATATTCATGCCCGTTATCTGATGGCACACATGTGTTTATATGTGTGTTATTGTAACACACACACATGTATCTAAACTGCTGACAAAGAGACACTAGTTAAAAATATGAGCCCTGCAATTCCAGGAAGAGTTGGTCTGATTCTATGGAATTCAGTACATTAATTCTTCATCAAAACAAATTCGTCCAATCCCAGAATCCACAGCAGAATCTCATGTTTGAAGGCGTCGGGCTTAGACAAATTTCCCATCTAGGAAAAATACTTTGAAAAGCCACATCTTTCTATATCAGCCGTATCCCCAGCACCCACTACTCTTGCACAGGATTTTCTGCACTTCTGGTGTTTGTGGGGATAAGGAAAGCAATCTTAATAAGGCTAGTAGCCATCGAGTGATTGTTCCTGGGCCAGGCACTCGCTTAACTTCTTCACATGCAATATGTCCTTTAATCCCCCAGTAACACTGGAGTGACATGTATTTTGGAGGATCCCATTTCACAAAGGAGGAAATAAGAATTAGAGGGTAAGTAACTTGCTGAGACTCATACCAATGATGGTAGAGCCAGCATTCCAAGGATCCTTGTGGGGGATTAAATGAGATAAAGCATGTGGAAAGTACTTTGTAAAAAGAATCCATAGAAATGCAGACAAATTAATCTATGGAGAGAAAACAGAATTCCACCACTGGGAACACTAAAAACAGCTTCCCTTCTTAAGTATTCTTAGATGATTCTTCTCTTCTTAAGTATTCAATGACGATATTATCATAGGAGCTCAGCATTTCAGTGTAATTTTTCGAGGACTGAAAAAGTCACATTTAAAGTCCTCTGACTATATAAAACCTGAGGCGAGAGTTGTATTTATATACAATTTTAAAAAGGCATACATAGAAGTAAAACATTTTTTTTAAAAGATAATGGTTTGTTGGATGGAGGGCAACAGAGTCAAAATAGTCATTTTGGTTCATCCTTAGAAATCTGCTGTAGAATGAAGTTAACAGAAATGCCCTTAGTAGCTTTCTTGCCATGAGTAGCCCGTGGGGAACATTTATCTGACCAGTTAAGTGCCAAGTGAAACACATTATAAACTCAAACTGGTCTCCTTTATGCTAACAATGAAACTTACTTTCTTCTTTTTCCCTGATCACCTGAAAGATGAAAATCTAAGGACAATTAAGCCCGTAGTTATATTGAACTAGCATTTTGTGTATTGCTTCCCCTGTTTTTCTTACTATAGAAATTTAGGAGTATTTTGCAATCTTACTTTTAAAGAGTTTTATGAAAGGATGTAAAAAATACGATGACCATATCAATGAATGCATCTATGGCATGTTTTCCAAAGCAAGCGTTTTCACTGACATTATTTCATTTGCCCTTCATCGCAGCCCCAGGAAAAGGCCAAGGAACATGTCTGAACCTAATCTGATCATAGGACAAACTAAGGGTCAAAGAAGGTAAAAGACTTCCTTCAGAAATTCAGACTGCTACACAGGACATCTATGCACATTTTGTTATGGGCTTGTTTCCCACTGCTTAAAAGAGCTTTTTAACCACAGGAAACATCCAGAATGATTCCTTCTTATGGGTGCCCTGGGACCTTGGTGAGTTGTGTTAACATGCAGGAATTTAAGCAATTCAGGACTTTTGAGTGATTACACAAAGGGCTTATTCTCATTACTGCAGTGCATCCTCCTGGGACCATAATTCCTCAGAGTGTGTTCACCCACACACCCCTCCAGGCCTCGCACGTCTTAGGGCTGAATCAAAGTGTGTTGAGATGCATTTACCAATGGCAACAAATACATTCATTATGCAGCATGGGGGTAAGTCTCTACACTTTAGAATCACCCAGTCTTTAATTACAGCGTTTTACCTTACACTGGTGTATAAAACACAAATCTTAAACACCTAAGACTGTGGACCATAGTAAAAGTGCAGTAGTCAAATTATTCCCCTTTCTCTTGACTGCAATCTGGTCCCGGCACCAACACCAATTTTGACGTTTAATACTGGCTTCTGGACTAAAGTTTGAGTAAAGCAAGATTGAAGTGAGATGACTTTGTTTGATGAATAGAACAGTCATAAAAGATGTATAATTATTCTTACTTCCTGATCAACTAAGATCATCAACAGTGCAGTCTCTCTCGTGTGTTTACAGTGTGCTAAGCTGTTAGCTGCTTCCATGTAGGATATTTCCTTTAAACCATATAACAACCCAAAACACCTCATGGTGACGTTAATATTTTGGAAGATGACAATGCTTAAGCAAGATTTTCTCTTTCTTTTTTATGTTTCAAAGCTTACATTTTTTTAATTCTGCGAGGAAATATTTGCACATTTTAGAAAGATTTATGATTGGTTTTCATTAATGCTTGACAGAAGAGGAGGTATGAAAAAAATGCTCTGGGAGATTATGCTTATATTTCTTTTCACGTACCTTCATTCACTGAAGGAAAAAGAATCTCTTGATTAATTCCTTTTCTATTTTTCTCGTGTTTGACGACACATACGTGTTCTTTATCCATGGAGCTTTCAGTCACGGTCAGCCAGCTGAGCTTCATGTACGTGTCACTGGTCTTCATGGTGTTTCCCTGCTGGGATGGCAGAATTTTGTTGCCAGTCTTTTCTCTCCAGTAAACATTGATCACATGAGGGAAAAAATTCTCCAGAAGACAAAGGTATGTTCCAGCATGATCGCGGTTGACTTCAGTAATTGAAGGAAGAAAAGCAGTGGGTTTGGGGGGCATGTTTATATCAAGGTCTCTACCTGTAGGGAGAAATGAAATGCGAATTAAAAACAGTTATTACAGAAAAAAACACAAATGTTGTGTGGTTTGGAACAACCTAATAAGCAGTAAAAGGCAGAAAAGTTGCCATTGAACTACAGGCCCGTCATACACGGTAGGTTGTGAGGTGGTTACACCTTACATTTTATGAAAGAGATGTTGAAGTCCATGTCCCCCTTTTACTTCATTTTCCTTCTAAAGACTCCTGCATTGAGGTGCCTTTCTAATTGTATGGTGGGAAAAACGTATCTTATTGGAAAATTTGATGTGCCTCTTTATCAGTGAATTAAAAGTATTATTCCACTATATTTTTTCAACTTTTTAAAAATTTTTATTCACTTTTTATACAGATAGACTGATACATACCTCTCCTACCATTGGGCATAAAATCAGACCGTGTGATTCCTGCTAGATCATCAAAGGCCTTTCTCTTTTTGCTTCCCTTAGTGCCTTTGATCTTCTGTGCTTCTTTCTTACCCTGCCTGGAGGTGTGTTTTTATTTTAGGGCTTCTCAAATGGATTTCAGACACACGCAGTTTAAATCAAATGACAAATAGTGTGTATTATAGCTTGTTTCTTTTTCTGTCCTGGGAGTTGGTAATTTAGTGAGTTCTAACTCCAATATGGCATGAGGAATCAGATAATACATCTGCAAGTCCTAGTTCTGCAAATATGCAGAATTAAAGCAGAATTGTGCCTGTTTCAGGAGTGTGTCCAGATTTTTTTCAATATTGACATAAATATATAGAGAAATTGACCCTGCTACTGTGACACAGATGTGACTCTCAGCAAACCACATAAGGCATGAATTGTCAAGAACTGCAGAGCTGTCCCTGCTCTGCCTGGGCTGAGTGGGTTACATCTGTTCCTGTCTACCTCATACACATTGCGAGTATGATTTCATCTTTTCTCACCATTTTGCCTGAATCTTTTAAATCTCCTTTCAAAAAGGGTTTTCATGTATAGAGACAGTTCTTTGCCAAGAGTGCAATATAAATCTGTCTTTAATCACAAAAGAGGAGCAGAAGCACTGTTTTCACACATGAGCACTAAAACAAGTTATAAACTATTAATATTGAGTAGTCAAAGTATCCATTTAAAAGGTCAGGCTTCAGAACAGCAAACACTCAGAATATAAAAACATGACTTAAATATTTCTAACATCACATAACGGTGCAGACCATGCACTTTGGAATAGACATATCGCTATTGAATCCTCAACTTTGCAATGTATCCTGTCAGGTGATTTTAGGCAAGTAACTGAACTACATTAAACCTCAGTTTCCTTATCTGTGAAATGGGAAGAAGAGGATTTCTGTTGAGGACTGTGATAGGGCAGGGAAACTACAAATCAAGCTGTCTGGTTCTCAGTAAATAGGAGCTGATATTAAAATTCTCTTTAGTGGGATGGTTTGTTGGCATTTATTAAATTCTTCTAGCCGATAAAATATATGGATTTTATATGGAACAACTATCACATCAATTAAGAAAGAAGCAAGCCTATCAATCCAAGACCTGCTGTCTCTCTGGAAGCCACAGACCATAGAACGTGGGTCCGTGCAGACCCTTTTCATGAACTTTGGAGCAGAGATGGCTCATTGTGCTCACAAATTCCACAAAACTGGTTCATATCCAGGCAATGTAACAAGAGATGTGACTGCATGGATGTCAACTGATCTCAGCCTCCCTGTAAGAAGCTAGAGTAACAAGAGTAGGGATTTCTCGATGTTCTATATTCATTTCATATAAGAATTTTTATGCATTGCTTTCAGGAATGACATGAAAACCAATAATGTAGTATTGCAGGATAGTGGGAGAAAGGAGCACTGTGTTTTGTCTCAAACCATAGAGAAGAGGTCATTAAGAGAAGTATTTCTTATTTAATACACTGTGTACAAGACAAGGAACTTGTACCACTAACTTATACTAATTTAATGACAAAATATGTTTTGGTGTAAGAATATTTTAACATAAATGAGCAATAAAACAGACATGGCTGTCAAAATATTTTAATATCTTGCCTGAGTCTGTTTTTTGTGTGTATGTGTGTGTGTGTCTGTGTATTTTCAAAGCAGAACGTCAATCTGCCTCCGAGCAGAGAATATATCAGTTACAATGTAGTTTACTTTCTATATACACTGACCAGTAGCTGCAAAATTGCTCTTCATATGCTGAGGCCAAGAATTGGCAGTCAGAGAAGGGAAATCCTACTTTTTTTTCTCAAAAGCATCTGTCAGTTTGTCATGTCTAAGTTACACATTGAAAAAAGTTACTTACCAGCAGGAACTACTATGATCTCAGTCGCTTTCCCAAATGTCTTCCTCCAGCCTGAGCTATCACACTGGTTAAAGCCCCTACAAGAATCTCCGCCTTCTCCTAGATTCACGTCGGGACTGGCAGTTTGCACTGGCAATTTGACCTTCCGGGTTTTTTTTGGAAGTCCTTGAACATAGCTTCTTTGGCATCTGTTGTTTTATAAGTTTTCCTCAGTTAAATGGACTGAAATATCTGCTTTCCGTGGAGGAGTAATCCTGGAAAACACTATTAAACAAAGAAAGGGACAAAAACAGGAAAAGAAGAGATCATTGGTTCCAACTGGCTAACCACTTGCTTTTCGTAATTTCCAGGAAGAGGTTTCTAAGAATCAAGATCTTTTTTTTTTTTTATTTCCAGGTGTTCATCTCTGTGAAACTGCTCAAAGTTTGCATCAAAGAAAGTCCCTATTGTTCTCACAAGCATCAGGGCTGCTCCATGAGCGATTTGGGAATGTATTTCAAAAGGATGAAAGTCTTCAGTAACTGAAAATGCAAATATGCTGTCACAAGTGTGCTTGAGAAATGAGAACAAAGTTCTCCATCATTGGGAAATATCACGGCAATGCAAGATGGGAAAATAAGTCCTGTGATGAGTTATCATTTTTCCTAGGATAAAGAAAGAAATTTGTAGAATTTTATCTCCTTTGAAATAATAGATGCCTCATTTAAACTAAAACTTGAAGACAAAGCCAATTGTGTGATATGTTGAAAGAAAGCTCTTGGAGGCTGTTCTGTAATCTCAAGCCACTCTTCTTGGATTAGGAGAAAAAGAAATTGCCAGAAGCAGCTGGGGCCTCCTCTGAGTACAGATGAGCTGTCCATCTGCCAGGACCCAGACAGCACAGGCCCTGAGTATCCCCACGGCCACTCCAGAGCCACTGGGTGCCACCTAAGTTCCATAGGTAATCAGGGCCTCTGCCCTGAGAATGAAATACGAGGAGGTCACAGTGGGCAGCGGTCCATGCACAGCAGCTCACAGCCCCCAACACGACAGAAGAGGAAGAGAGACCAGGATAAAAATCATTTAGAAAGTTTTTTTTTAATGTGAGAATTGAGATTTGAGTGATACACACTCAGTACCACTCTGATACGCTGTGCTCTGTTTCTCCTTCTTCTAAGACCATGGGTCGAATTCTCAGGAGCTTTAGGAGTGGTCTATTTTTCAAAATCCATGAAAGATTTAACCAGTAAAATGCCAAAGAGTAAGCAAAGAGTTATAAAATCTTTCGTTAAATTTATAAGAAAATACAAGAAATATAAGAAGAAAGAGTATAAGATTTTACTAAAGGGCATAAAATTGAACCTGAATAAATGAAGACACATATCATATTTGTGAAGGAAAAACTCAGTGTCATAAAGATGCTCATCTTTCCTAAATTCATGTATGGAAATTGAGTATAATTCCTATCAGAATTAAGAAAATATTTAATTTTTGTTCAATGATGTAAGGGTTGGTTGTGAGCTAGTTAAGTTGAATTAAATGGAAATATGTAGAATAAATATGAAAATATTGAAGATTATTTCTTAAGAATAGTAATGAATAAGACTTTCCTGGTAGTACAGTGGTTAAGAATGTGCCCGCCAATGCAGGGGACACGGGTTCGATCCCGGGTCCAGGAGGATCCCACATGTCGTGGAGCAACTATCCCTGTGGGTTACAACTACTGAGCTTGTTCTCTAGAGCCTGCGAGCCACAACTACCGAGCCCATGTGCTTCAACTACTGAAGCCCGAGCGCCTACAGCCCATGCCCTGCAACAGGAGAAACCACCACAATGAGAAGACCACTGAGCGCAACAAAGTGTAACTCACCCTTACCAGAACTACAGAAAGCCGGCATGCAGCAACAAAGACCCAATGCAGCCATAATAATAATAATAATAAATAAAAATATTTAAAAAATAAACATTAAAAAAAGAATAAATGAATAGACATTTGGCTCAGCAGATCTTTTTTTAAATAAATTTTATTTATTTATTTATTTATTGGCTGTGTTGGGTCTTCGTTACTGCACAGAGGCTTTCTGTAGTTGTGGGCAGCAGGGGTTACTCTCCATTGTGGTGTTTGGGCTTGTCGTTGCACTGCTTCTCTTGTTGTGGAGCTGGGGCTCTAGGCGCGCAGACTTTAGTAGCTGCGGGATATGGGCTCAGTAGCTGTGGCGCACGGGCTTACTTGCTCCGCAGCATGTGGGATCTTCTTGGAGCAGAGATCGAACCCGTGTCCCATCATTGGCAGGTGGATTCTTAGCCACTGGGCCACCTAGGAAGTCCCTGGTTTAGCAGATCTTAACCTTTATTGCAAAAGTCCTGACTTAATATGATAATCGTGTCAGAATATTGAAACATAAATGAAACAGAAATCTTCCAGCAAATGCTCCAAGTATATGTTGATATAAAACTATAATAAGACATGTTAAATTGTAGGGCAATGAAAAATTATTTTAAAACTAGATATGGACTATTGATTATCTGTTGGGAAAACAAAAATAGCTCTCTACAAAATACCATTTAACTTAGGCTTATATTAAAAAGCCTCTGGAGATATGAGTTAGAAAGAACAAGTCGGAGATTAATTTTGTCGGTGAGTAGAGAAGCTTGGAATGGGAAGAGGACAGGACACATTGTTACTTAATACTTATTTTTTAGCAAGGAGCAGTTTGGAGAATTTTTACCTTTAAAAGCATTTTAAAATAAATACTTTTTGAACGAATTAATGATGAGGACTTACTGAAGGTCGTAGGGAGGAAAATGACATGATCAGATCTGTGCTTTAGGAAGGTAATATAAGAGCAGAAAGGTGGGTGGGTCAGGGGACCAATCCCAGTGAAGCAGACGTGCTTCAGAGACGGTCGCCATGAGCCACTGAGAGGCAGCTGAGGAGCCAGGTTATAGCAGTGAGAGTGGGGATGACCAAGGGTTGGTGCAATAAATATTAACAGGTTTATCAGCGCTCCTAAGGAATTCACAGGTGATAAATGAAATTACCATTAAGGAGGTTGAAAGTGAAGAGAAAGATGTTTTAAAATCCTAGCACAGACTGTGTGATGGAGCTTCCTGGTCAAGGCTGTGGGGCAGCCACACCCATCCTTGTCCATCACGGAGACCCCACCCACCTCACAGCAAACATGGGCAAGGAGCAAGCTGGGTGCAAAATTTCTATTTTTTCCTGTGTCAGCGAGACTCGGGATGTTTGAATATTTGGGATGCTATTTTCCAAAGATTTGTCCTTTCAGTATAGAAAACTTGATTACGAAAGCTATTTTACTGATCCTACTTACTGGTTCAAACTTGCCTTGTGTGACAAAAGTAGACCCTCTCACTTTCTTATGTGGCCGTAAGCTTATTTGAATCTTCTGGCTCCACAAAGTCTTCTCAATGGTCCATTAATTTCTGATTACAGGAGATGAACAAATCATTAGTTTAATTCTACAGTATTTCCTTTGAGGTACTTAGTAAATAGCCTAGTGCAATTCCTACCATTATTTGCACAAAGATTCAGCTGTTATATTGCTTAATCATTCTTTATCCAATAGATAGGAATTCTCTCTGTTTCAACCATTTCCATCAGAGGATCAAGTTTCCTACTTGGATACATTTTTTGTAAAAGATTTTTTTGATGTTGACCATTTTTAAGAGCCTTTATTGAATTTGTTACAATATTGCTTCTGTTTCATATGTATATATATACACATATGTATATTTGTCTGAGAGGCATGTGGAATCTTCTTTGCCCAACCAGGAATGGAACCTGAACCCCCTGCATTACAAGGTGAAGTCTTAACCACCAGACCACCAGGGAAGTCCCCCTCCTTGGATGCATTCGCTGGAACACATTCTGCATCTTTGTGAATATACAGATCACCCTGACTCTCCCCTTCTCTTCTTTGTCCTTTAGTTACTTCTTGTTGGTTCTGTGTAGTGTCGGAGGAAAAGCATAAGTTTAAATGACATTCATACTTGGCTTCACATTCCTTCTCTTCTAACAGCAATGCCTTTGTGATCTTGGAGGCTAGAGGGTGTCTCTGAATCCCAAATTCATCATGTAGAAGGGGGGATGATAATACCTAAGGCAGAAAGATGATGCAAAGTTCAGGGTCTGCCCACTACTTGGTGCTCAGCCATGGCCAGGTGCTCCAGGCAGTCACAGAGGAAGCAGGGCGTCATGGGGCCATCTCAGCCAAGGCTGCGGTTTTGCCTTTCAACTGTCTGGTCTCCAAGAGGGTCCTGGGAGGAAAACTGATCAGGGAGGCCTCCTGTCTGTCTCATCTGTATCCTCTTCATACAGGGCCCAGGCCCTAGACAACAATGTCTAGTAGTAACTTTTAATGAACTCTTACTACGTGACAGGCACGGGTCTATGTTCTTTACCTGTGTTTACCTAATGAATCATCCAGCAATCTTCTGAGGTGGGAACACTTATTACATCCCTTTAACTGATGGACAGACTGAATCTGAGAATGTTGAACACAGTAGCTGTGTGTCCTGTGTGGGCATCTATGTATGTATATTAGAGAAAGGGGTATCGGAGGTGAAATAGGACACCATCCATCACAATTTTTGAATTGCATAGTAGGTCAAACATCTGTGCAGATGCCTCCAAAAATCCTTGATTCACTTGTGAACTTTTGCAATATGGTGGCCATCTCCTCCATGAACCTGTTCTCTCGGCTGGGGCACAGTGACCTCCTATCCCCCATTGGCCCTAATGCTCAGGTTCTCATCACTAAGGGTTTCCCATTTCTGAGCGGCTCTCAGACTGTTGCCAGTGAGGTCGGGGGTGTGTCCAGAAGAATTTCAGTGAAGAAGTCCAGCAAAGAAACTGGTCCCACCAGCTTCTCAATTCAGTGCCCATGACTGAGCTGGAAGTCCTTTACTCTCTTTTCCATCCACCTGTGGAGACTATTTCTGTCCTTCCCAGCAGGGTGAGATGGGGCAGTGCAGCACCAAGGGCGATACTCAAGGGGCATGTCTTTGTCCTCCATCTTGATGCTTTTCTTTGCTCTACACAGTTGTTATGCCTATTTTTCTTGTAAAAAAAAATTCCTAGAACTCAGAAGTCAGGAAAAATTCACTGCATAAAAAAATTCTCTGCAGAAATTCTGTGCATTTCCCCAATACACAAAATTTCAATTCAAAGGGGATCACAGAAATAAAAATTCAGAACAAAGCCTAAATGACATTGGAAAATATAAATAACAATAAGTTTATGCTTCAGTCTTTCTTTTTTTCTTTTTTAGAACCTAACAATGTGCTTTATTTTTTATTTTTTTAATAAAAAGTGTATATTTTATTTATTTATTTTTCACATCACATTGTGTGTTTTTTTTTTCATTTTATTTATTTATTTATTATTTTTTTGGGGGTACACCAAGTTCAATCATCTGTTTTTATGCACATTTCCCCGTATTCCCTCCCTCCCTCAACTACCCCCACCGTCCCTGTCCCAGTCCTCTAAGGCATCATCCATCCTCGAGTTGAACTCCCTTTGTTATACAGCAACTTCCCACTGGCTATCTATTTTACTGTTGGTAGTATATCTATGTCTATGCTACTCTCTCACTTCGTCTCAGCTTCCCCTTCACCCCCCGCCCCCCCAAACCTCGAGTTCTGCAGTCCATTCTCTGCATCTGTGTCCTTGTTCTTGTCTTGTCACTGAGTTCATCAATACCATTTTTAGATTCCGTATATATGAGTTAGCATACAATATTTGTCTTTCTCTTTCTGACTTACTTCACTCTGTATGACAAATCTAGGTCTACCCACCTCATTATATATAGCTCCATCTCATTCCTTTTTATAGCTGAGCAATATTCCATTGTATATATATGCCACATCTTCTGTATCCATTCATTTGTTGATGGGCATTTAGGTTGCTTCCATGTCCTGGCTATTGTAAATAGTGCTGCAATAAACATTATGGTACATGCTTCTTTTGGGATTATGGTTTTCTTTGGGTATATGCCCAGTAGTGGGATTACTGGATCATATGGTAGTTGTATTTGTAGTTTTTTAAGGAACCTCCAAATTGTTTTCCATAGTGGCTGTACCAACTTACATTCCCACCAACAGTATAAGAGAGTTCCCTTTTCTCCATACCCTCTCCAACATTTGTTGCTTCCAGATTTTGTGATGATGGCCATTCTGATCAGTGTGAGGTGATACCTCATTGTGGCTTTGACTTGCATTTCTCTGATGATGAGTGATGTTGAGCATCTTTTCATGTGTTTGTTGGCCATCTGTATGTCTTCTTTGGAGAAAAGTCTATTTAGATCTTCCGCCCATTTGTGGATTGGGTTATTTGCTTTTTTGGTATTAAGCTTCATGAGCTGCTTGTATATTTTGGAGGTTAATCCTTTGTCTGTTGTTTCGTAGGGAACTATTTTTTCCCATTCTGAGTGTTGCCTTCTAGTCTTGTTTATGGTTTCTTTCACTGTGCAAAAGCTTTTGAGTTTCATGAGGTCCCATTTGTTTATTCTTGATTTTATTTCCCTGATTCTAGGAGGTGGGTCAAAAAGGAACTTGCTTTGATGTATGTCATTTCAGTCTTCCTTAAAGCTGCAAAATAGTTAAAATACGTGGTGCCTGGTACAGAGGGGCAGGTGAAAGTTAGTGCAGTTACTGTCCAATTCCTTCTTCCCTGCACTCACAGAAGTGGGAAGGTCCTGAAGCTTCGACATGTGCTTGTGGGAGTCTCATGGGGAAATGTAGACCTGGTAGAGCAGCAGCACTCAAGGGGGCAAAAAGAAAGGAGAGGTTTCTGGGTTGGGAGGAAGCTCATTCTAGAATGCAGTCCTGAGTCAGGCTGGGAACCAGCCCAATGCAGAGGGAAACATGTCACTTTGTCTGTTACCTCCAGGGCAGCAGTTCTTAAAAATCATTCTGAATAAGAATCAGCTATGGAGCTTATTGAAAAATGCACATTTGCAGCTTTCATTCCAAATTTGGGTTCATAATGTTGGGGGCCACCCAGAAGATGCACTTTTATTCCAACCCAGGTGCTTTTGATATAAGGGGTCCAGGGACCACAGTTTAAGATACACTGCTCTGGTAGAAAGTGGAGGATCCGAGACACAAGAGACCATACATATATGACGCTGGCATTTCTGTACTTCAGTATGAACTTTACATCCTTAAATGTAGCCCAGTAAGGCAGCCACGACCCTCTCCTATATGACTTTTCAATTGAAACGGGAACTATTCATTGTTCCATTGTTCACCCAAAGTGTTCCCCAACTTGAAAATGAGAAAAAATAATCTAAGACTCATTCCAGTTTGGGACTTGGCCATGCCAACAGAGGGGGTCAGGGTGGAGAGAACATTTGGCTTTACTTGTTGAAGACAGAAGAGTTCTGGTTGTGGGCTGAACTTTGCAAGAAAGTGTGCATAGATTACAATGGTTGGCATAGGTATAGAAATCACTTTTTTCCTACACTTTCACGATGTCAGCCATGCCCTGGTTGATTATATGAGGAAAATAGCAGTTTGTCCAAAAGATACGTCAGATATCAGCTTGAGGTTCAGGAAGTCCAAGTTTTCATTCCATCTTTTCTCATCCCTCATATTCCTCAGTAATGAAGACACTCCGTCCCCGGCCATTTTCTCTGGATAATGATCAGATAAATGATGCAGTATAGCTCACCTTTCCCTTGTGTTCTCCTAAATATCCCCCCAATAGATCAATCATAGGTGCCCTGTGTGTCCTAAAGTGAAGATTGAATACACCCCAGCAGCTCCTGGGGGAGTTAAAAGAACATGCTGCCTGCCAGCTGCTGGCCTGAGGCCTGAATAGGGTGGCTTGGCTTCAGGAAGACTATGGCTGTCAGGGGCAGGGGTGGGAAGTGAAGGAATATAAGTGTTGGGGGATGGGCACTGAGCTCAGGGTTTCTCTTTGCTCAGAGTCAAGAGAATTGGGGGCAGGAAGTGAGGCCACAAGCACACTTTCCCGTGCAGGGTACAGGAAGTCTGAACCACCGTGCTTCTCCCAGACAGCACAGTAGTACTTGCCAGAATCACTTTCTTGCAGATTTGCGATTAAAAATGTATAGCTCCTCCCTGTGCCTTTATACACATCGTATTTTCCTGAACTGATTCCAGATTCCAACACAACCTTTGAATAGTAGACGTCATAGTAGAGAAGGCGTCGGGGTGCTGTCCCCTCCTGATGTTTGTACCAGTGGATATACTTGGCATCTTGTGTAAGATCACAAGGGATTGAAGTAGTCTCCCCAGTCTCACTAGTGACTGATATCTTCTCCTCTACCCTGTTGGAAGATACCTGAGTGACTGCAATGGGAAAAGCAACAAAAAATAATGAGGAAGAGGAAATAGTGATTTCTTAGTATCACTGCCCACCCCCCCAGTTGCCAAAAAATACAGAAAGATCCCGTGAGCACCCAGGCAGCACACTCACCAGGAGCCAGGAGAACCAGCAGCAGCGCTGGGGCCCGCAGCATGTCTGGGGCAGTGAGCCAGACTGGGTTCCCAGCAGATGTGACAGGCAGGGGACTCAGTGAGGAGCTCTCTTAAAGAGCACTTCGCTGACCCCAGAGGGAGTGGGTGCTGGGGGAGGCCTGGGGAGGAGCCCGCCTCTCTGCACCAACCCCTTTCTTGAGGGCCCCCCTGTGGCAGGCTGGGAGCAGGTCCCCCTCCTCCCTTCCCCCTGGAGAAGAGAAGCATGAGCACTGAGAGCTCAGAACTGCAAGCAGATGCATCAGATGGGTGGGGGCGGGGGCGTGGTGTAAAATTTGGATAGAGCTTGCCTGTTGCCCAGTGGGGTGAGCAGTCCTGAATGGGGCTGAGTGCCCTGAAGTTCAGAGTTTCAGTGTTCATGCTGCTGTCATGGTCTTGTCTGGTGATGAACTGTCTTTATATTCTTTTCCTGAACTATGTTTCCTTTTACAGCTGTAAGCAAACTTTGAGGCAACAACCAGCAAGTCCAGTAAGAAGTGAACCCGCCCTATTATAAGAAATTAAAATCAGTTACGTTGGTCTCCATTTGACTCTCCTTATAAGTAAACAGATGTGTGTTTGTGTGTGTGCATGTGTTATACACCAATTTGATAGAGGATTTATGTTCATCCTTAAGTAAAAATCTGCCTCATAAAGGGTTTCCAGAGTTCGTGAAAAAAAAAAGGAAGCAGATTGCAATATTTGCAACATCCATAAACTAAAGAAAATATTTTTGTTTATGGGAAATTCAGGGAAACGCAAATGAAAACAACAATGAGATATCACCTCACACCTGTCAGAATGGCTGCCATCTAAAATAACACAAACAGCAAATGTTGGCGAGGATGTGGAGACACGGGAGGCCGCGTACGCTGTTGGTGGGGGTGTAAATGGTGCAGCCACTGTGCAGAACAGGACGGAGGCTCCTCAGAAAGTTAACAATGGAAGTCCCACCTGATCCAGCAATCCCACTCTGAGTGTTTGTCAAAAGAAAGAGAAAACGCTAATTCAAGAAGATATCTGCACCCCTATGTTCATTGTTTCTAACAGCCAAGACATAGAATCAACCTTAGGGCCCATCAGCAGATGAATAGATACAGTAGCTGTGGCATATATATAAAAATAAATATAAACATATATTTATAAATATGTATAAAATTAACATTATGTGGCCCTAATTATGTAGTGCGTTTAGACAGCTCTCCTGACTGCTTTACAGCTCTGTCTCCTGACCGGCTTTCTTCCTCTCTCCCATTCTGTTTCTCTACCTCCCCACTGCTCCTCTCCTTATATCCCTCTGTCTCTCCATCTCTTTGTCCACAGATCTTCTCTATTTCCTATGCTATCCACCCCTTTGTTTCTCTGTCACTCTCTTTCTTTCCAGCTCTGACTGCTTCCCTGTCTCTATTTCTCTTTACCTCTTCTCTGGTTTACGATTTCTTTCCTCATCTCTGTTTCTGACTCTTTCTATCTCTCTACCTGCCTGTCTCTCCACCTGTCTTTCCTTTTCTATTTCTCTATTTGTCTCTCTCTTACCTATTTTACCTTCTCTCTCCTCCTCTCTTTCCATTTCTGCCCATGGTCATCGTAACTCCTTTAAATTCTCTGTTATTCCAACATCTGTGCTATTTTAGGATTAGTGTCTGTGTTAGCTGGCTTTTCTACCTTAAGATGTTGAGATGTTCCTGGTTCTCCATAAGCTGAGTAAGTTTGGATTATATCCTGCACATTCTGAATGTACATTCTGGGCTCTAGGCAGTGCTTAAATACTATGGAGAGTCCGGACTTTTTCTGTTAGCAGCGAGTTGACCCAGTTACGGAACGTAAGTTCCCACCTGCCTTTGATGGGCAGGTCCAGATAGTGCAGTGCTCAAAGCCTTTGCAGTACTGTTCCCATGGCACTGTGTGCACCACCAGTGGCCATTCTACGACCCAGGTGGTTGTTTACACTTAGATCAGTTTGCAAACTCTGCTTCTGGTCCCATTTATGCATGTGCATCTAGGGGCTGATCCTAGTTGTTAAATACCATTATATGAGATTTCTTTCTTAATCTCCCTCCTCTCTGCAATCTCTCCAACACTGTCCAACTCACAGGAACCCTCCCTTTGGTTTTTGGACCAGATAAGTGGGCTTTAGTATACTTGCTCTGCTGTGCATGTCCTGCACCTGTGTCTGCCTTCGACACCAAGCAGAGAGAGGATAAAGAGAGAACAAAAGCCACTGGGTTTCTCCACGTGCTCTTGGTACCACAGGTTCCCTTGTGAGGGAGAAGGTCCTCTTCCCTCTAGATTTAGCCTCTGATGCAGGCACTGCTGCTTTCACAGACACTGGGGTGGCCTGGGTGGGATGTGGGTGTGGGGTGGTGAGGGATGGGAGAGAACAGGAAAAGATGAAAGAAGCAGACAGAGAAACAGAGAGCAGGGCTCTCTGACTCCGTTCCCTCTGTCCACACTTGGTGCCCATACGGGCTTCAGGCTGTCTTTGGGTCCAGGCCAGGGGAGACCCGAGGGCAAAAAGGGAAACTCCCCATCAGTTCAGTAGTGCTCACTTGATGGTTTCCTCTTTCAAACTACCTGTTGCCATTTATTTTTCTGAGTCCCCAAATTCATGGGGATTAGTGGCATTCGGTGAGAGACATTCCAAGTGAGGCCAAATGTGCTCACTGCAAGTTTCCCAGACTGGATCTCACTCCTTGTAATGTGCAGCCTCAGCTCCTCAATCAAGGGGTGCAGTGTCTTTCCCCACGAGGGATGGGGTTCCAGGTCTGAGTCTAGACGTCAACAGGCCTAATGAATTTCTGACAGCTCTCTTCCATCCCCAGCATTGTCATGACAACAAGGCCTGGAGGATGAAGTCCCACCTGGAAC
The DNA here is from genome assembly GCF_030028045.1 of Hippopotamus amphibius kiboko. Lineage (NCBI taxonomy): Eukaryota > Metazoa > Chordata > Mammalia > Artiodactyla > Hippopotamidae > Hippopotamus > Hippopotamus amphibius. Next base: position 83,316,159 of record NC_080189.1, on the reverse strand, counting down.
AGAGCTGATTCCTCCAGGCGCAGGCCACCCTACCAGGTCACATGGCGGTCAGCTGATGGGCTGGCTGGGGCTGGGCTGGTCCTCAGCTAAGTCTGACCCAGATCACAGAACAGCCTGGCTGACCCGTGAACACGTGAGGATTAATAAACAGTTGTTGTTTTAAGTCACTGTGCTTTGGGGTGTTTGTTATACAGCATGTTGTACAGCAGTAGTATAGAGAGATAGATAAATATATAGATAGATGATAGATAGATAGATAGATAGATAGACAGGGAAAATACGCAGAAAGTTAATATATATAAAGAGAAAATGACAGAAATATGCATTAGTTGCTATAACAATATATTCATGTATTAAATAGATATGTAACAATGCGATTTGGAAATAACTGCTGAGTGGTTGCTGGGGTAAAATCCAACAATAGGATAAGGCTCAGGAGACAGTGACCAAGAATGGGTGTCACTGAGGGGTCTCTGGCAACAGCACACGAGGGTGCCCGTCGGCCTTGTCTTCATATTAGGAAGCACTCGCCACTCTCTCACTAACTGAATACAACCCTTTGTCAAAATATATCGTTCAAATTACTTGTACCAAAGTCCAAACTATTTGCATTTGAAAAACCTGTGCAAGCTTGTGAGTAAAGAGGTGGAGGAGGAGGAGGATGGTAGTTCTTGGTCTATGTGAATATTTTTAGAAGAACATATGTGATATCCCTTGTGACAGATTAGTGCACTTGCTAGATCCTGTTATAAAGCTTTTCCTCCTACAGGAAATAAATTAAATTTTATTTTACACTTACAGTTATCTTAACCTACATGTCTAGAGAATTAAACCTACGTATCTCTCATTTAACATTTCATGCATGTATGTTGTAATCTAAAAGAAATCGTTTGTTACTATAATGGAATTCAGTTCTTTCTCTCCTTCCCCTTCCCTACCACCTAGGATCTGCAGCAGAAGCCTAAGAAAAGAACAACACTGAAAAGCCACTTTTAGGACAATGAGAACTACTTCTGTTAAAGTAAGTCTTTGAAAACGAAACTGGATGACAAAGTAGTTAAATATGGAGCCTTTCTTTGAGTAGATTCAAAGTAAAATTTCACGAATATGGTTGTGATTATAAGCCACACATTTTATAATGTGAAATTTTCTTTTAGCATTTTTTTAAACATTTATAGGTATAAATCTTCGAAGGATGAAAAATATTTCCGAGTCCCAAATGTCTAAAGAAGGATGACTTAGTTCATTTTTGTTTAGTAGCCAGAACGTGTCCGTGTCAGACATGGTTTAATTACAAACCCTAACTTCTGGGAGTGGCGAGGGCAGCAGTCCTGGGAGGCTGTTACTGTCATTGTCTCCACTTACACGGAGGCAGGTGAGACTGAGTGTGTGTGACTGGTCCAAGGTTGCACAGCTGTGGGGGCAGAGCTGGGACTCATGCGGCCTGTCTGGTATGAGGATCCGCTCTGGTTTTGCACTGCATGGATGTGTCTGGTGTGCTTTTGAGCTTCTGAGATGACAGATGTGGTCCAGTCACAGCAGTTGGGGCCAGATGTGCCTCTGGTCAGGGCACACTGTTCAGTCCCTTCAATCATCAAAGGAAACATTTCAACCTCAGAAATAGGAGCAAATAAACTCAATTGTAGTAGCAGCAACTCTGCTTAATTATTTAACCACAGAAGGAAAAAGAGAGTAGATCTTAAAAATTCTCCTCATAAGAAAAAAATAATTTGTAACTATGTATAGTGAGTGATGTTATTGTGGTGACCACTTCACAATATATAAATATATTGGATCATTATGTTATACGACTGAGATTAATGTAACATTTTATGTCAATTATATCATCACTGAAAACTAATAAAATTTTTTTAAAGGGCAGGGAAAAGTAGTAGACGGACTCAGAGCAGGTGGGGCAGACAGGCCGGCAGAGGCAAGCATGGTCACGGCAGACGGAGGCCCTGCCCTGCATCAGTGGTACCCAACCCACTTGGGCCTCTCTTTTCCACAGCAGTCTTCACACATAAAGCAAAAATGTGGGCACGTGAAGAGTAGATCCTTTTCAAAAATATTTCAGAATACGTTATTGGGTGGCTTCGACCATGGTCTTGTCAGTGTCTATTTTACAGCCCATGTTCAGTACATAGACTTTGTTATAAAAAAAAGCATAGTTAACATGTAGCATTTTGCCTTTTCATGCTACATCTCAAATATTTTTTGTGTTCTTTTTCTAAGTATGAAAAACCTTCAATGAAAGTCACCAGAGGGAAGAAAAAAGACTGGAGATGGGGATCTCCCTTTTGAAAGTTGAAATGGTGACGTCCACTGCTGACGTTATTAAATGGCTAATAAAGAATTTATTGATTGTAATACCTCGCAGACTTGGTATCATATCCATGGGGATTTAGTCGCTGCCTGTGGCTGGTAGGATATTATTATGATCCATCCTGTGTTCAGGGCGACTGAGTCTGATGTCTTAACGAACAGTTGCAGAAAATTCTTGCGCTTTATGCTTAATCAAAAGTCCCCTTAATATATTAGGGTAACATTTCTTTGGAAGCAAAAATATCCTTTTATTTTGATTTGCAGAATGGATTTTCTTTGTTTCATGTCTCAGATTCCTTTTGTGTTTCTTTTTTAACTCCCTACATTTCCCTTGTGGTTTTAACTCATGTGCACGCTCTGTTTGTACAATTGTAAAAAGTAACGCAACTAATATATCGGAGGTTCCCTGTGGCCCAGTGGTTAATACTCAGCACTTCTTCTACAACCAAATATATATATATATATATATATATATATATATATGAACATATCAACATGATTAGTTTTATTTTTGTTGTATTGCAGTTTGCATTTGGCCTAAAGTATTGGAATCACAACAGGAAGACAAGATGGATTGTGAAGACATACGAAAAGTTCCAGACATTTTGTACTATGTATTGTGAAATAATCTTTTTCTTCAACATATCCTCTAATATAGTCTGAGCACTCTTATTTTGGCCCCACTCTATGGACTCATTGCCATCATTTTCCCTTGTGTTTAGCTAGTTTGAATTGAAATGAACTCAATTATACTGTGAGCTGTTTTGGTGAAGCAGGCATATTCAACCCAGTGCTTCATGGGAAGGCAGCATGTCTATCAGTTTTCTTTCATTTTTTATTGCATCATTCAAGAAAAATGACCCTGTGTGTGATGGAAATGGTGCTGCTTTGGGTGGAAATGGGCCATTTGTCAGATCCAATCAACTCCACATGTGCCTGGTCTAAGAATGAGCCACAGCAGAGCAATGCAGCTGGAGGCAGCCTTGGAGGCTGGGGCCTAACCAGGAAGAGATCCTTTCATACAGAAAGGGGGAGGCAGAGCTCCAGGGTCTAGCCTTGGATTAAACCTCAGGAATGCAGTGGTGTCATCACAGTGAGAACGTCCTGTCTCAGGAGTGGACTCGCCTCTACACCACCACAGCTGGGCCTGAGCCGGACACCAGTGTGTGACTTTAACCTGAGAAGGTGCTCTCCCCCGACTTTCAGGGCGGGACCAGTAGGACATAGCAAGACCCCCTCCCCCCAGATGTTGGCTCTGAGAGCAGAGACCAAGAGCAATGAAGGATGTGACCTGAAAGTGCTGTGAGGTCAACGGTGAGAGCTGAAGCCTTGGTCTCAGCCATAGAGCCGTGGCTTCCCTCTGGGACTGGACGGATGGGGTCCAGGGCCTGGGTCCCCGCTCCGGACCTGCTGGGTGGGGAGGGGGTGGGACACCTGCTCTTCATGCTCACCTTGCTGACAGCCCCCTGCTATTCACCCGTCACCCTGTCATCTGACTCACTGTCCCCGAGTAAACCTTGCTCAGGATGACTCTGAAGTCATTCTGTCCTCTTAAGGGGACTTACGTGACTCAGTACCTGACATTCAATTGCACAGGTCAACCCAGGGCCTCCGTATCTCTGTTCTCATGAGGGAAAAAGCCCAGCACTGTTGCTCACATCTGCAGCCTGTCCATGTCACTGGGTTCAGGGGATGGGGTCTTGTGTCACCCCATCTACACTGAGGAAATGGAACCAAGAAGTACCAGCCTCAGTGAATCACAGATCATGGAAGAGCACAGGTGGTTGGTGGAATGTCAGGGGTGATCTTAGGGCTGCAAGGAGTCCTGTCTGCTCTTTCCTCCAGAGCAGAGTCAGGAGCGTGGACGGAGGTGCAGCATCTGAGCACCCTGAATATAAGATTCCCATCTTACCCAAGAGCTAATTGGAGGAACTGCATACGGAAGTAATGGGGAAGCCGCCCCACAGCCTAGAGTGTTTGATGAGAACCACATGCGTGTGTGGAAGGATATTTTCTCCCATTAGCTGTGGCCCTTTGAAAGCGAGCAAAGTTGGTTGTGGTTTAACTGCTCTTGATTCCTTGTGACACCCCAGCTACCCCGTGCACAGTCCCAACCAGCAGGGGCCAGTTTGACATTGAGCATTTTCCACAAATCAACCACATTTGACAGAGCACTTGCACAAAGAAGCCTGAGGAAATGAGCCACCCTCAGCCACACCAGCCCCCTCCTGCTGCCACTCACGCTGCACCCCCACCCCCACGGCCCTCCCCTCTCTGCACCTCCCAGGCCAGAGAAGCCCAGGTCCAGTTGAGAAAGGAAGTTGCAGAGGAGTTGGAAACCTCAGGAGACACTGCCTAGCAGGGCCCCGGCGGTGAAATCAGCTGCACGAAACGTGGAGTCATCTGCATGTTTCCCCTCTGGGCTTCTATACTTCCTACACCACTTCTTGCCAATGAAGAAATAGTTCCAAATCTCTAAGGCGAGGGCTGCATATTTTGTCTAAAGAGGCCTGAGCAAATTCATGAGAACCAAGGAGTTGATCTCAATTAGATTTCATCTCTCTCATATCTGGTTGGTCATTTTTGTTTTCAATGGGAACCTCTATTTGGTTTCCCAGGAATTTGTTTCTCAGACACTGAGGCTGATTGTAAGCAAACAAACAGAAAGTCTTCCCAACTTTAAAGGAGACAGTGTTTTAAATTTAGTACATGAAAGATTTTCCTTTAAAAGGTTTCATTAGAGGAAATAGAAAAATATACAATCACTTATTTTTTTCTGACTTCTACCATGAATTCAACATTGTGTTTTATGTCTGGGCCCATAGAAATACACAGACACATGCATAAATGAGTGTCCTGCTTATCAGTATTGTTTGTTACTCAATCGAAAAAAAGGTTAAAGGATCTGAACCATATTTCACATAAAAGGAAATGTAAGTAGACTTTAAATATATGAAAAGATGCTTATCCTCACTCACAGTAAGAGAGAAGCAAATTAAAAACCGAACACGATGCTATTTTTCACCTGTCCGATCAGCAAAATCCTGACCTCTGACAGCACCCTCCCTGCACTCACCCACATTGTGGTACAGGTGCAGGACGGTGCTGGGTCCACCACGGGCACATTGGCCATACCTGTCAACAGAACCGATACACATTTTATGTCAAAATGGCAGAAAACACTATTATAATTTCAGCACTTTTAATAATAGCCAATGTGTGAATAAGCCAATGGTATATTACGGAGGAAATGATTTGATGAATTGTTATACATTCATCAGTGAAATATCACGCAGCTGCCTAAGCATCTCTGTACACTGAGAAAAAAGAGCTCGAGGTTGTGTAAGTGAAGACAAGTGCAGAGCAATGTTTACTCTATGTGAACTTTGAGTATGAAGGGAGGAAGTGAGAATATATATACATGCACAGATATACTCATCTGTACACTCATATTTGCTATAAAAACGTAGAAGGATGCAGAGAAACTAAAGCATGAGCCACAAGAGGTGGGGAGGTAGAGACACGGGTCGAAGTAAGGTTACTTAAGGCATTTTTTAGAGCGTTTTGATTGATTTTTTTATCCATGCAAAAATTTTATCTAACAACTTTTGAAGGATTCTGTTATGCTGATTATTTTTTCAATGACACTTCCTGATTAATGTTCCATTACTTTAAATAATGTGCATTGTTTTGAAGATTCAGAGTAGTCTGTCTTATGACATTGTTTAGTTTATTTTTTAGTTTTTTATTGGGCTCTTCGGTTCATTGGGGGCTGTTGTACATGGCACACAGTGACTGAACATCCGGACATGTAAATCTTAGTACATACACTTTGTTAACTTAGGAAACTTATGGGTGGGTGGTGAGATCACAGTTCGGGTGAAGCACGTCGTACTCCTGTGTAATGAGCTCTGTGCTGGCTCCTCACTGCCTGAGACCTGAGCTGGCAGCGCTGGGACTGCTTCAGTCACTTGCTTCCTCCACCAGGCAGCACATCAGAATTACTGAAGGAGGATTTTTTTCCTTAATTTTATTGAAGTACAGTTGATTGACAATGTTGTGTTAATTTCTGCTGTACGGCAAAGTATTCAGTTATACATATATTCCTTTTCATACTCTTTTCCACTATGGTTTTCACAGGATATTGAATATAGTTCTCTGTGCTATAGAATAGGACCTTGTTGTTTATCCGTCCCATATATAATAGTTTGCATCCACTAATCCCAAAATCCTCATACTACTTTCCCCAAAACCCTTCCCCTTTGGCAACCCCAAGTCTGTGCTCTGTGTCTGAGTCTGTTCCTCTTTCATAGATATGTTCAATTGTGTCTCTTTTAGAGGGCAGATTTTTAACATCTGATACCTGGCCTGTGATGAAGTCTGGGCCTAAGTGACTTTTCGTCCTATAATTTTATTTATTTTTCATTTATTTATCTATCCATCTAGTTAATTCTTTTTTTATACTCATAGCAAGAGACCCACTGGTACACCGAAAAAAGCAGTAGGTCTTAAGTCAGGCAGACCTGGCCCACGTGGACGCTGGCACTGCTCTGTGTTTACCCTTGGGCATATTTCCTGTCCTCTCTGGGACCTGGTCTTCTTATGGAAATGGAGCAGGACCCTATGGTCCTCCCCCACTTCCTCACAGGGTCTGCCTTTTCTCTGTGGAGAAACTTTAGCCAAAGAAGAAGTTTAATTCAAGAAGTGAGAAAATGCAGAAATAAAGGAAAGCAGTCAAACAGGACAAAATAATAACAGTTTAGTCAATAAGCAAAATCAAGCACCTTTAGTTCCTCCTCAAGGGCTATAGGTAATATCCTGAGCCACATCCTGTGAGCTAGTGAGCTGGCTTATAGGTACTAAAACCTGCACCGGTTGAAAGAAGTTAACTACCCGATGACCAGGCTGTAGCCGTGACAAAAGCTGCCACAGTTCTGAGAACTGGCCTCAAGGAAATGGCAACAAACCGACCCTGGAACTGAAGATTAACCGGACTTGAAAAAATCAAGATAACGCTGGTCAGACCACCCATGACCAATTTCAAGATGACTCTCAGAGCTGACTGTGCTATTTCTATAGTCTCTGTCTATAAAAGCTCTTTCCCCTTGATCGTGGGGGGTGGGAGGAGGCCTTTGGACAAGAGTCCACCCTCCCCACCAACCTCAGTTGTCAGCATCCAAAATAAAGCACACTTTCTTTTCCACAACCCATGCCTCTATATTGGCTTTTTTAGCAGCGAGCAGCCTGACCTCACTTTTGAATTATTATCAGTGAATTGAAGATACTAGGTAACAAAATACAGGCTCTGAGATCAGAGAGACCTGGATCTAAATGACTCTTACTCACAAAATAGTGGCAATGAGCAGATAAGTTCACCTCTTCCATCTGTAAACTGTGGTCCATAACTGTACTTTCCCCCAAGGGATCTTAAGAGGATTAATGGGATTACCTGGTCAATAACAGAAACTGAGTCCATGTTCCATCCACAACTAACATGTCTGTGAGAAAATGAGATTAGAAATGGTTTTCAGGGCTTTTATGTATGTGTGGAATCTACTGATGCTACAATAGAGCTACTGACAGTAGAAGCTAATGTTGTCAAGACTGTGCATGGACCAAGCATCATTCACTCCTCCTCCACAGGCTCCAGGAGACAGGCTGTGACTTCCTTACGCAGAGGAGGACATGATGGCACAGAGACTTCAAATCACTGCCTGAGGTCACACAGATACTAATGGAGACACATGATTCAAGCACTGGTCCTCAGAAGTAAGAGTCTATGTGCCTAGCCCTCCACCCGATGCCCCTCTGGTGTTGGTTCACTTCTCATGGGGTTAATGTGAGGGTCAGGAGTCCATGCTCGTGAGACACTAGTACAGATCTGAGCACACCCAGGGTGAGTCATGCTGGCTGTTACACTGTCACCATAGGAACGTCCCAAACCAGAGAGTCTCAATCTGGTGACCCTGAAAGAGAAGGAACCCGGGCACCTTCGTGCGGCTGTGGCTCTGCTTGGAGCCAGTGCCCCAAAGAAAGCGCCAAAACCACCATCTCGGGGAAAGAATTAGAGATGTGGTGGGACCATTGTTACAACCAATGCTGAATTTGGTAGTTCAACTGTCATGTTATTCCTTACCTTGGTGAGATTTAATGAAAGTAGAGTACACAGACAAAGGTGGACTTTGATTTCTTTTTTAATTTTCTGTGCATATTATGGAAAACAAAGTACAGAATTCAAGTAGCAAAGCTGGAGGCTCCAGGGTGTGGGCAAGGAGGGCCAGGCCCATGGTCTGGGTGGGGGCACTGAGGGAGAAGATGGGAGCTGCCTGCTGTGTGCGCTAGGGAGGCAGAGGGCTCGGGGGCAGGAGGAGCTGATGAGGCTGTGGGGACTGAGGTGGGAGAGGCTCCCCTGGACCAGCCCTGGGCCCTGCCCCTGAGTAATGGCAGAATTCCCTGTTACAGAGTCAAACTGTCTGCTTGCCCAGCGGTTTAACGCTTACACAATAATCGAAAAATGTACATATTATTCGAAACAACCCAAACCCAGAAAGGAAGCACGCATGGCTGGATCCTCAGCAGACACGTTCAGAGACAATAGATGATGCAGGAACGGTGACCCCTCCGTGGCCCCCTCTGTCAGAAGCTCTTCCCATCACCGCAGAGGGCTGTTCTCCTAAACACACAGAAGGCGGTGATGACGAAGTAGACGGCGCTCTTGAGGAGGAGCAGGAGGTAGGTGTAAAAGGCAGAGGTGCTCGTGAGCTGCAGCTGCAGGGTGTCTAAGAGAAGTGCTTTCATTAGTTACCTGTTCTTTTTTTTTTTATTTTATTTTTATTTTTTATTTTTTTGGCACACGGGCTTAGTTCCTCCGCGGCATATGGGATCTTCCTGGAGCTAGGATTGAACTCGTGACCTCTGCATTGGCAGGCGGATTCTTAACCACTGCGCCACCTAGGAAGCCCCAGTTACCTGTTCTTTTGACAGGGCAGGACATAGCGATGGGCGGAGGTCACAAGTGTTTATTTCTCATGCCCTACTATGACGTGACACCCCCCCAACACCAAACCCCAAAGTAAACAAGGACCACCACCACCACCAGAACAACTCAGACGTCAGCTCAAAGTTCAAGTCAAACAATAACCACTACTAAATTCACTTAGAAGCTTCCTAAATGTTAAAAAGTAAGTTTGTGCTTTCAGTCAATAAGCCAATGGGAAAAAAATAATTTCTGAGAGCTTTTAGCATTTTCTTCACCCTCACCATGTCTCTAAGTAATGATAACAGCTAACCTTCCTTAACCCCTATCCAAATGCTAAACGCTTATTCTGAGAGCTTTGCAAGCAAAGCTCTAGTCTTACTTCATCTTACAATAATCTATGAGATTGTTATTTTCATTTCCATTTTACAAATCCACTGAGGATGGAGAGAACGAATTTGCCTGGTGTCATACATTTAGAAAGTACCAGAAACCATATTTTCATTCCCAGCAACATGACTTTAAAGAACGCATTCTTAGCACCCGGTCGTCCTGCATCTCCTTGTGCAATAACTACCCCAGACATGAAAAGGCTCAGCATAAACATCAGGTTGAACTGCTGATCTGGAAGCATCTGAACCGTTACACGTCGTGCATCAATGATTTTTCTACGAAGGTTACATGCATGGACATCTGCGGGGGTTCACAGTGGGGTGGGGGTGGGGGTTAGTAAAGAGAAGCTGGTACAGAGTGGAAGCAAGTGCTCCATCAACCCAAATTCTCAGAAACTTTAGGAGCCCAGGCCTCACCTGGCTGTCCTGAATGTCTCTCAGGGTGGCTCTGATGTTATGGGATAATGGCACTTACTCTCCTTTGCCGTTTTATATGAATAACATCAACAGTTATCTGAGTGACTTGGCTACTGAATGAACTACAAGGCCGAGTCTGTTCCTGAGGAAATTTCTTTCTCCCACGCTTTCTTTCACAGAGTGGGATCCCCAGAATCACCTGCACTTGGTGTGGAAAGGGATCTCAGGAGGTGACGCGCTCACAACTCACTGCCCTGGGTCGGGTCAGGTGCAGCTGAGCTCCAGGCCCCCTGATCCTGGGAACCGAGGAGGGATCAGCAGGGCCAGAGCCAGTGCTTCTAACTCACGTAGGACCTTCGTGCAGGGAGAGGGGACCACCAACTAGGGCTGACTCTGGGCCAGCTAAGAGGATACCCTGTGGGAGACAGTCCACACATGTGACCTTATGTCTGCAGTAACGGAATTGGGTGTAAGTGTTCCTTATTGTCAGAGGAGGATAGTATTGCTCAGAAAACGTAAGGAATTTACCCATTTTCATGTAGCTGATAAATAAAAGAACTGGGGTTTAAAGTTCCATCTATGATACTCAGAAGCCCATGCACGTACACCCCCACCCATGGGTCCTTCCTGTCTCAGGGCCTTGGCTTTGGGATTCTTGCTCTACGTGTATACCTTAAGGAGGAACAGAGAATTGAGAATGTATGTAAACAATTGATTCAGATGCCTGGGTTGAATAACTAGACTGAGCTGTGTGGCTTCATACAAGGGACTTAGTTTTAAGGTCTTGTCCTCATCTGTAAAATGGCAGGGTGGGGGGGGACATGGTACCACGTCATACAGTGTCATGGGGATTAAACAGAAAGTGCACGCAAGACACGGCATACCACCTTGTGTATGAGAAGCTTGCATTAAGTGGCAGTTCATGTATTAGCTCCCACCAGGGACCAAAGACGAAAAACATCTAGAAGCAAAGACATATCATCTTTCCCTGCTCATTAGCAACAAAAGCCACACGAATGAATGAAATCCATTATTTAAATAATTCAGAGTCTCTCACTGCAGCCTTTAATTTGCAGTCATCTCACACCAAAACAAGAATTTTCTATGTGAAGGTGACTCCTAGGAAATGACAATATACTGACTTAAAATATCACTCAGTCTATTTCTGCAAATCTCAACGGTCTGGTTTCTCTACCTGAACCTAGGGAAGTTCAAAAGTTGTTTATCCAGGGGAAAAAGGTGCTGTAGCATGACATAAAGACAAAGATAGACAAAACTTACTGTTTTCATCTTTCAGACATTCTTTTGTAGCATTAGCAACAGTGACTTCTAGAAAAAAGGAAAGCAAGTATTAGTTTATTGTTCATACCTATTTTTTGACAGTGTGATATGTATGGGGGTGTGTATGTATATACAGACATTCATAATCTACATATATTAATATAGGGGTATATATAAGTTATACATAATTTCATACAATCTATATATATGTGTGTGTGTGTATATATATAATTTGCCAACACAGAGAATGGAGAGATGCTGCTTAAAAATATCAGCCTCACAATTCCAGAAATAATTTGTCTTTTCCACTATAGACCAGGGAAGTTCAAAACATAGTTTCATTAGGAGGGGAAAATGCAGTAAGATGAAATGGAGGCAAATATATTCAAAAACTTACCATTTTCAGGTCCTGGACAAGCTTTTCTAGAATCAGTAGCAGTGCCTTCTAGAAGAAATGAGGTCAAATATTATCAATCGTCTGTGTCTATTATTTTACAGTCTGTATGTCCGTGTGTGTGTGTATGTGTGTACATATATATACATGTGTAATGTATAAGTATATAATCTTCTGACAGAGAAAGCGAGGAGGAGTCATTAAAAGTATGAAAATGATGAGCCCCACAGTTCCAGGTGATTGGTCTGGTAAACTTCCAAAGGGAAATTGATCAGGAGGGGAAAAAGACAGAAGCATGACATAAAGGCAAACATGTGCCAAAACTTACTGCTTTCATCGTCCAAACAATCATTTGGAGGCTCCGTAGTAGTGACAACTGAAGCGACGACTACAAGAAATGAGAGCAAGTATTAGTCACATATTCACACCCGTTATCTGATGGCACGCATGTGTTTATATGTGTGTTATTGTAACACACACACGTATCTAAACTGCTGACAAAGAGACAATCATTAAAAATATGAGCCCTGTAATTCCAGGAAGAGTTGGTCTGATTCTATGGAATTCAGTACATTAATTCTTCATCAAAACAAATTTGTCCAATCCCAGAATCCACAGCAGAATCTCATATTTGAAGGCGTCGGGCTTAGGCAAATCTCCCATCTAGGAAAAATTAAAAAACCATCCACACCTTTCTATATCAGCCGTATCCCCAGCACCCGCTACTCTTGCACAGGATTTTCTGCACTTGTGGTGTTTGTGGGAATAAAGATAACAATATTAATAAGGCTAATGGCCATCGAGTGATTGTTCCTGGGCCAGGCACTCGCTTAACTTCTTCACATGCAATATGTCGTTTAATCCCCCAGTGACACTGCAGTGAGGTGTGTTTTGGAGGATTCCATGTCACAAAGGAGGAAATAAGAATCAGAGAGTAAGTAACTTGCTGAGACTCATAGCAGTGATGGTAGAGCCAGCATTCCAAGGATCCTTGTGGGGGATTAAATGAGATAAAGCACTGGGAAAGTACTTTGTAAAAATAATCCATACAAATGCAGACAAATTAATCTATAGAGAGAAAACAGAATTCCACCACTGGGAACACTAAAAACAGCTTCCCTTCTTAAGTATTCTTAGATGATTGTCCCCTTCTTATGTATTCAATGCTGACATAATCATAGGAGCTCAGAATTTCAGTGCAATTTTTTCGAGGACAGAAAAATAGTCACATTTATAGTCCTCTGACTATATAAAGACTGAGGCGAGAGTTGTATTTACATACAATTTTTAAAAAGCCATACATAGAAGTAAAATATTTTTTTAAAAGATAATGATTTGTTGGGTGGAGGGAAACAGAGTCAAAATAGTCATTTTGGTTCATCCTTAGAAATCTGCTGTAGAATGAAGTTAACAGAAATGCCCTCAGTAGCTTTCTTGCCATGAGTAGCCCGTGGGGAGCATTTGTCTGACCAGTTAAGTGCCAAGTGAAACACATTATAAACTCAAACTAGTCTCCTTTATGCTAATCATCACCATGAAACTTACTTTCTTCTTTTTCCCTGATCACCTGAAAAATGAAAATCTAAGGACAATTAAGCCCGTAGTTATATTGAACTAGCATTTTGTGTATTGCTTCCCCTGTTTTTCTTACTATAGAAATTTAGGAGTATTTTGCAATCTTACTTTTAAAGAGTTTTATGAAAGGATATAAAAAATACGATGACCATATCAAAAAATGCATCTATGGCATGTTTTCGAAAGCAAGCGTTTTCACTGACATTATTTCATTTGCCCTTCATCGCAGCCCCAGGAAAAGGCCAAGGAACGTGTCTGAACCTAATCTGATCATAGGACAAACTAAGGGTCAAAGAAGGTAAAAGACTTCCTTCAGAAATTCAGACTGCTACACAGGACATCTATGCACATTTTGTTATGGGCTTGTTCCCCACTGCTTAAAAGAGCTTTTTAACCACAGGAAACATCCAGAATGATTCCTTCTTATGGGTGCCCTGGGACCTTGATGAGTTGTGTTAACATGCAGGGCTTTAAGCGATTCAGGACTTCTGAGTGATTACACAAAGGGCTTATTCTCATTACTGCAGTGCATCCTCCTGGGACAGTAATTCCCCCGAGTGTGTTCACCCACACACCCCTCCAGGCCTCGCGCGTCTTAGGGCTGAATCAAAGTGTGTTGAGATGCATTTACCAATGGCAAGAAATACATTCATTATGTAGCATGGGGGTAAGTCTCTACACTTTAGAATCACCCAGTCTTTAATTACAGCGTTTTACCTTACACTGGTGTATAAAACACAAATCTTAAACACCTAAGACTGTGGACCATAGTAAAAGTGCAGTAGTCAAATTATTCCCCTTTCTCTTGACTGCAATCTGGTCCCGGCACCAACACCAATTTTGACGTTTAATACTGGCTTCTGGACTAAAGTTTGAGTAAAGCAAGATTGAAGTGAGATGACTTTGTTTGATGAATAGAACAGTCATAAAAGATGTATAATTATTCTTACTTCCTGATCAACTAAGATCATCAACAGTGCAGTCTCTCTCGTGTGTTTACAGTGTGCTAAGCTGTTAGCTGCTTCCATGTAGGATGTTTCCTTTAAACCATATAACAACCCAAAACACCTCATGGTGACGTTAATATTTTGGAAGATGACAATGCTTAAGCAAGATTTTCTTTTCTTTTTTATGTTTCAAACGCTACACTTTTTTAATTCTGCGAGGAAATAGTTGGACATTTTAGAAGTTTTATGATTGGTTTTCATTAATGCTTGACAGAAGAGGAGGTAGGAAAAAAATGTTCTGGGAGGTTATGCTTATATTTCTTTTCACGTACCTTCATTCACTGAAGGAAAAAGAATCTCTTGATTAATTCCATTTCTATTTTTCTCGTGTTTGACGACACATACGTGTTCTTTATCCATGGAGCTTTCAGTCACGGTCAGCCAGCTGAGCTTCATGTACGTGTCACTGGTCTTCATGGTGTTTCCCTGCTGGGATGGCAGAATTTTGTTGCCAGTCTTTTCTCTCCAGTAAACCTTGATCACATGAGGGAAAAAATTCTCCAGAAGACAAAGGTATGTTCCAGCATGATCGTGGTTGACTTCAGTAATTGAAGGAAGAAAAACAGTGGGTTTGGGGGGCATGTTTATATCAAGGTCTCTACCTGTAGGGAAAAATGAAATAGTAATTAAAAACAGTTATTACAGAAAAAAAAACACACAAATGTTGTGTGGTTTGGAACAACCTAATAAGCAGTAAAAGGCAGAAAAGTTGCCGTTGAACTGCAGCTGGGCCCCTCATACACGGTAGGTTGTGAGGTGGTTACACCTGACATTTTATAAAATAGATGTTGAAGTCCATGTCCCCCTTTTACTTCATTTTCCTTCTAAAGACTCCTGCATTGAGATGTCTTTCTAATTGTATGGTAGGAAAAACATCTCTTATTGGAAAACTTGATGTGCTTCTTTATCAGTGAATTAAAAGTATTATTCCACTATATTTTTTCAACTTTTTAAAAAATTTTATTCACTTTTTATACAGATAGACTGACACATACCTCTCCTACCTTTGGGCATAAAATCAGACCCTGTGCTTCCTGCTAGATCATCAAAGGCCTTTTCCTTCTTCTTCCCTTAGTGCCTTTGATCTTCTGTGCTTCTTTCTTACCCTGCCTGGAGGTGTGTTTTTATTTTAGGGCTTCTCAAATGGATTTCAGACACACGCAGTTTAAATCAAATGACAAATAGCTTGTGTATTATAGCTTGTTTCTTTTTCTGCCCTGGGAGTTGGTAATTTAGTGAGTTCTAACTCCAATATGGCATGAGGAATCAGATAATACATCTGCAAGTCCTAGTTCTGCAAATATGCAGAATTAAAGCAGAATTGTGCCTGTTTCAGGAGTGTGTCCAGATTTTTTTCAATATTGACATAAATATATAGAGAAATTGGCCCTGCTACCGTGACACAGATGTGACTCTCAGCAAACCACATAAGGCATGAATTGTCAAGAACTGCAGAGCTGTCCCTGCTCTGCCTGGGCTGAGTGGGTTACATCTGTTCCTGTCTACCTCATACGCATTGCGAGTATGATATCATCTTTTCTCACCATTTTGCCTGAATCTTTTAAATCTCCTTTCAAAAAGGGTTTTCACGTATAGAGACAGTTCTTTGCCAAGAGTGCAATATAAATCTGTCTTTAATCACAAAAGAGGAGCAGAAGCACTGTTTTCACACATGAGCACTAAAACAAGTTATAAACTATTAATATTGAGTAGTCAAAGTACCCATTTAAAAGGTCAGGCTTCAGAACAGCAAATACTCAAACATAAAAACATGATGTAAATATTTCTAACATCACATAACAGTGCAGACCATGCACTTTGGAATAGACATATCCCTACTGAATCCTCAACTCTGCAATGTATCCTGTCAGGTGATTTTAGGCAAGTAACTGAACTACATTAAACCTCAGTTTCCTTATCTGTGAAATGGGAAGAAGAGGATTTCTGTTGAGGACTGAGATATGGTAGGGAAACTACAAATCAAGCTGTCTGGTTCTCAGTAAATAGGAGCTGATATTAAAATTCCCTTTAGAGGGATGGTTTGTAGGCATTTATTAAATTCTTCTAGCCGATAAAATATATGGGTTTTATACGGAACAACTATCACATCAATTAAGAAAGAAGCAAGCCCATCAATCCAGGACCTGCTGTCTCTCTGGCAGCCACAGACCATAGAACATGGGTCCATGCAGACCCTTTTCATGGACTTTGGAGCGGAGATGGTTCATTGAGCTCACAAATTCCATGACACTGGTTCATATCCAGGCAATGTAACAAGAGGTGTGACTGCATGGATGTCAACTGATCTCAGCCTCCCTCTAAGAAGCTAGAGTAACAAGAGTAGGGATTTCGTGATGTTCTACACTCATTTTCTATAAGAATTTTTATGCATTGCTTTTAGGGGTGACATGAAAACCAATAATATAGTATTGCGTGCTAGTGGGAGAAAGGAGCACTGTGTTTTGTCTCAAACTATAGAGAAGAGGTCATTAAGAGAAGTATTTCTTATTTAATACATTGTCTACAAGACAAGGAACTTGAACCAATATCTTATACCAATGTAAGGACAAAATATGTTTCAGTGTAAGAATATTGGAAAGTAAATGAACAATAAAACAGATATGGTCATCAAACTATTTTCATATCTTGCCTGAGTCTGTTTTGTGTGTGTCTGTGTGTGTGTGTGTGTGTGTGTGTGTGTGTATTTTCAAAGGAGAATGTCAATCTGCCTCCAAGAAGAGAATAAGTCATTTACAAAATAGTTTCCATATACAGTGACCAGTAGCTGCAAAATTGCTCTTCATATGCTGAGGCCAAGAATTGGCAGTCAGAGAAGGGAAATCCTACTTTTTTTTCTCAAAAGCATCTGTCAGTTTGTCGTGTCTAAGGTACACATTGAAAAAAGTTACTTACCAGCAGGAACTACTATGATCTCAGTTGATTTTCCAAATATCTTCTTCCAGCCTGAGCTATCACACTGGTTAAAGCTCCTACAAAAATCTCAGCCTTCTCCTAAGCTTCATGACATGACTGGTAGTTTGCACTGGCAATTTGACCTTCCGGGTTTTTTTTGGAAGTCCTTGAACATAGCTTCTTTGGCATCTGCTGTTTTATAAGTTTTCCTCAGTTAAATGGATCAAAATATCTGCTTTCCGTGGAGGAGTAATCCTGGAAAACACTATTAAACAAAGAAAGGGAAAAAAAGAAGAGATCATTGGCTCCAACTGGCTAACCACCTGCTTTTTGTAATTTCCAAGAAGAGTATTTGAAGAATCAAGACCTTTTTTTTTTTTTTACTTCCAGGTGTTCATCTCTGTTGAAACTGCTCAGAGTTTGCATCAAAGAAAGTCCCTTCCATTGCCACAAACATCAGGGCTCCTCTGTTAGTGATTTGGGAACATATGTCTGAAAGGAGGAAACTCTTTAGTAACTGAAAATGCAAATATGCTGTCACAAGTGTGCTTGAGAAATGGGAACAAAGTTCTCCATTCATTGGGAAACATCACGGCAATGCAAGATGGGAAAATAAGTCCTGTGATGAGTTATTATTTTTCCTAGGATAAAGAAAGAAATTTGTAGAATTTTATCTCCTTTGAAATAATAGATGCCTCATTTAAACTAAAACTTGAAGACAAAGCCAATTGTGTGATATGTTGAAAGAAAGCTCTTGGAGGCTGTTCTGTAGTCTCAAGCCACTCTTCTTGGATTAGGAGAAAAAGAAATTGCCAGAAGCAGCTGAGGCCTCCTCTGAGTACAGATGAGCTGTCCATCTGCCAGGACCCAGACAGCACAGGCCCTGAGTATCCCCACGGCCACTCCAGAGCCACTGGGTGCCACCTAAGTTCCATAGGTAATCAGGGCCTCTGCCCTGAGAATGAAATACGAGGAGGTCACAGTGGGCAGCGGTCCATGCACAGCAGCTCACAGCCCCCAACACAATAGAAGAGGAAGAGAGACCAGGATAAAAATACATTTAGAAAGTTTTTTTTTTAATGTGAGAATTGAGAATTGAGTGATACACACTCAGTACCACTCTGATACGCTGTGCTCTGTTTTTCCTTCTTCTAAGACCATGGGTTGAATTCTCAGGAGCTTTAGGAGTGGTCTATTTTTCAAAATCCATGAAAGATTTAACCAGTAAAATGCCAAAGAGTAAGCAAAGAGTTATAAAATCTTTCGTTAAATTTATAAGAAAATACAAGAAATATAAGAAGAAAGAGTATAAGATTTTACTAAAGGGCATAAAATTGAACCTGAATAAATGAAGACACATATCATATTTGTGAAGGAAAAACTCAGTGTCATAAAGATGCTCATCTTTCCTAAATTCATGTATGGAAATTGAGTATAATTCCTATCAGAATTAAGAAAATATTTAATTTTTGTTCAATGATGTAAGGGTTGGTTGTGAGCTAGTTAAGTTGAATTAAATGGAAATATGTAGAATAAATATGAAATCATTGAAGATTATTTCTTAAGAATAGTAACGAATAAGACTTTCCTGGTAGTACAGTGGTTAAGAATCTGCCCGCCAATGCAGGGGACACGGGTTCGATCCTGGGTCCAGGAGGATCCCACATGTCGTGGAGCAACTATCCCTGTGGGTTACAACTACTGAGCTTGTTCTTTAGAGCCTGCGAGCCACAACTACTGAGCCTGAGCGCCTAGAGCCCGTGCCCTGCAACAGGAGAAGCCATCATGATGAGAAGCCCACGGATAAGAACAAAGTGTAACCCACCCTCACCAGAACTAGAGAAAGCCGGCATGCAGCGGCAAAGACCCAATGCAGCCATAATAAAAATAATAAATAAAAAATTTTTCAAAGTAAGTATTAAAAAAAGAATAAATGAATAGACATTTGGCTCAGCAGATCTTTTTTTTAAATAAATTTATTTTTATTTATTTATTTATTGGCTGCGTTGGTTGTTCGTTACTGCACGGGGGATTTCTGTAGTTGTGGGCAGCAGGGGTTACTCTCCAGTTTGGTGCTCGGGCTTCTCCTTGCGGTGCTTCTCTTGCTGTGGAGCAGGGGCTCTAGGCGCGCAGACTTTAGTAGTTGCGGGATATGGGCTCAGTAGCTGTGGCACACAGGCTTACTTGCTCTGCAGCATGTGGGATCTTCTTGGAGCAGGGATCGAACCCGTGTCCCATCATTGGCAGGTGGATTCTTAGCCACTGGGCCACCTAGGAAGTCCCTGGTTTAGCAGATCTTAACCTTTATTGCAAAAGTCCTGACTTAATATGATAATCGTGTCAGAATATTGAAACATAAATGAAACAGAAATCTTCCAGCAAATGCTCCAAGTGTATGTTGATATAAAATTATGATAAGGCATGTTTAAATTGTAGGGCAATGAAAAATTATTTTAAAACTACATTTGGACTATTGATTATCTGTTGGGAAAACAAAAATAGCTCTCTACAAAATACCATTTAACTTAGGCTTATATTAAAAAGCCTCTGGAGATATGAGTTAGGAAGAACAAGTCCGAGACTAATTTTGTCGGTGAGTAGAGAAGCTTGGAATGGGAAGAGGACAGGACACATTGTTACTTAATACTTATTTTTTAGCAAGGAGCAGTTTGGAGAATTTTTACCTTTAAAAGCATTTTAAAATAAATACTTTTTGAACGAATTAATGATGAGGACTTACTGAAGGTCGTAGGGAGGAAAATGACATGATCAGATCTGTGCTTTAGGAAGGTAATATAAGAGCAGAAAGGTGGGTGGGTCAGGGGACCAATCCCAGTGAAGCAGACGTGCTTCAGAGACGGTCGCCATGAGCCACTGAGAGGCAGCTGAGGAGCCAGGTTATAGCAGTGAGAGTGGGGATGACCAAGGGTTGGTGCAATAAATATTAACAGGTTTATCAGCGCTCCTAAGGAATTCACAGGTGATAAATGAAATTACCATTAAGGAGGTTGAAAGTGAAGAGAAAGATGTTTTAAAATCCTAGCACAGACTGTGTGGTGGAGCTTCCTGGTCAAGGCTGTGGGGCAGCCACACCCATCCTTGTCCATCACGGAGACCCCACCCACCTCACAGCAAACATGGGCAAGGGGGGAGCTGGGTGCAAAATTTCTATTTTTTCCTGTGTCAGTGAGACTCAGGATATTTGAATATTTGGGATGCTATTTTCCAAAGATTTGTCCTTTCAGTATAGAAAACTTGATTACGAAAGCTATTTTACTGATCCTACTTACTGGTTCAAACTTGCCTTGTGTGACAAAGTAGACCCTCTCACTTTCTTATGTGGCCGTAAGCTTATTTGAATCTTCTGGCTCCACAAAGTCTTCTCAATGGTCCATTAATTTCTGATTACAGGAAATGAACAAATCATTAGTTTAATTCTACAGTATTTCCTTTGAGGTACTTAGTAAATAGCCTAGTGCAATTCCTACCATTATTTGCACAAAGATTCAGCTGTTATATTGCTTAATCATTCTTTATCCAATAGATAGGAATTCTCTCTGTTTCAACCATTTCCATCAGAGGATCAAGTTTCCTACTTGGATACATTTTTTGTAAAAGATTTTTTTGATGTTGACCATTTTTAAAGTCTTTATTTTATTTGTTGTGATATTGCTTCTGTTTCATATATATATTTATCTGAGAGGCATGCGGCATCTTTATTCCCCAACCAGGAATCCAACCCCCACCTCCTGCATTAGAAGGTGAAGTCTTAACCATTGGACCGCCAGGGAAGACCCCTCCTTGGATGCATTCGCTGGAACACATTCTGTATCTTTGTGAATATACAGATCACCCTGACTCCCCCCTTTTCTTCTTTGTCCTTTAGTTACTTCTTATTGGTTCTGTGTAGTGTCGAGGGAAAAGCATAAGTTTAAATGACATTCATACTTGGCTTCACATTCCTTCTCTTCTAACAGCAATGCCTTTGTGATCTTGGAGGCTACAGAGTCTCTCTGAATCCCAAGTTCATCATGTAGAAGGGGTGGGGGATGATAATACCTAAGGCAGAAAGATGATGCAAAGCTCAGGGTCTGCCCACTACTTGGTGCTCAGCTGTGGCCAGGTGCTCCCGGCAGCCACAGAGGAAGCGGAGGGTCATGGGGCCATCTCAGCTGAGGCTGCAGTTTTGCCTTTCGACTCTCTGGGCTCCAAGAGGCTCCTGGGAGGAAAATTCATCCCGGAGGCCTCTGGTCTGTCTCAACTGTATCCTCTTTGCACAGGGCCCAGGCCCCAGACAACAATGACTACTACTAACTTTTATTGAATTCTTACTACATGACAGGCACGGGTGTACGTTCTTTACCTGTATTTACCTAATGAATCGTCCAGCAACCTTCCGAGGTGGGAACCCTTATTATATCCCTTTAACTGGTGGACGGACTGAATCTGAGAATGTTGAACATGGTAGCTATGTGTCCTGTGTGGGTATCTAGGTATGTATATTAGAGAAAGGGGGTATCGGAGGTAGAATGCGACATGCTCCATCACAATTTTTGAACTGCACATGGTAAGTGAAACATCTGTACAGATGTCTCCAAAAATCCTTGGTTCACATGTGAACTTCTGCAATATGGTGGCCATCTCCTCCATGAGCCTCTTCTCCCAGCTGGGGCACAAGGACCTCCTACCCACCATAGGCCCAAATGCTCAGGTTCTCATCACTAAGGGTTTTCCATTTCTGAGCGGCTCTCAGGCTGTTACCAGTGAGGTCAGGACTGTGTCCAGAAGAATTTCAGTGAAGAAGTCCAGCAAAGAAACTGGTCCCACCAACTTCTCAATTCAGAGCCCATGACTGAGCTGGAGGTCCTTTACTCTCTTTTCCATCCACCTGTGGAGACTATTTCTGTCCTTCCCAGCAGGGTGAGATGGGGCAGTGCAGCACCAAGGGCGATACTCAAGGGGCATGTCTTTGTGTTCCATCTTGATGCTTTCTTTTGCTGTATAGAGTTGTTATGCCGATTATTCTTGTAAAGAAAAATTCCTAGAACTGAGAAGTCAGGAAAATTCACTGCATAAAAAAATTCTCTGCAGGAATTCTGTGCATTTCCCCAATGCACAAAATTTCAATTCAAAGTGGATCATAGAAATAAAATGTAGAACAAAGCCTAAATGACATTGGAAAATATAAATAACAATAAGTTTATGCTTCAGTCTTCCTTAAAGCTGCAAAATAGTTAAAATACATGGTGCCTGGTACAGACGGGCAGGTGAA
Organism: Hippopotamus amphibius kiboko; assembly: GCF_030028045.1. Classification (NCBI taxonomy): domain Eukaryota; kingdom Metazoa; phylum Chordata; class Mammalia; order Artiodactyla; family Hippopotamidae; genus Hippopotamus; species Hippopotamus amphibius. The sequence goes on along the minus strand of NC_080189.1, from coordinate 83,293,607 downwards.
AGTTGGTGCACTTACTGTCCAATTCCTTCTTCCCTGCACTCACAGAAGTGGGAAGGTCCTGAAGCTTCGACTTGTGGTTGTGGGAGTCTCATGGGGAAATGTGATGACCTGGGATGGGACAGCAGCACCCGGGGGGGGGGGGCAACCAGACAGGAGGGGTTTCTGGGTTGGGAGGAAGCTCATTCTAGAATGCAGTCCTGAGTCAGGCTGGGAACCAGCCCATTGCAGAGGGAAACATGTCACTTTGTCTGTTACCTCCAGGGCAGCAGTTCTTAAAAATCATTCTGAATAAGAATCAGCTATGGAGCTTATTGAAAAATGTACATTTGCAGCTTCCATTCCAAATTTGGGTTCATAATGTTGGGGGCCATCCAGAAGACGCACTTTTATTCCAACCCAGGTGCTTTTGATATAAGGGGTCCAGGGACCACAGTTTAAGATACACTGCTCTGGTAGAAAGTGGAGGATCCGAGACACAAGAGACCATACATATATGACTCTGGCATTTCTGTACTTCAGTATGAACTTTACATCCTTAAACCTAGCCCAGTAAGGCAGCCACGACCCTCTCCTATATGACTTTTCAATTGAAACGGGAATTATTCATTGTTCCATTGTTCACGCAAAGTGTCCTCTAACTTGAAAATGAGAAAAAATAATCTGAGTCATCCCAGTTTGGGACTTGGCCATGCCAACAGAGGGGGTCAGGGTGGAGAGAATATTTGGCTTTACTTGTTGAAGACAGAAGAGTTCTGGCTGTGGGCTGAACTTCACAAGAAAGTGTGCATAGATTACAATGGTTGGCATAGGTATAGAAATCTATTTTTCCTGCACTTTCACGATGTCAGCCATGCCCTGGTTGATTATATGAGGAAAATAGCAGTTTGCCCAAAAGATACGTCAGATACCAGCTTGAGGTTCAGGAAGTCCAAGTTTTCATTCCATCTTTTCTCATCCTTCATATTCCTCAATAATGAAGACACTCCGTCCCCGGCCATTTTCTCTGGATAATGATCAGATAAATGATGCAGTATAGCTCACCTTTCCCTTGTGTTCTCCTAAATATCCCCCCTAATAGATCAATCATAGGTGCCCTGTGTGTCCTAAAGTGAAGATTGAATACACCCCAGCAGCTCCTGGGGGAGTTAGAAGAACATGCTGCCTGCCAGCTGCTGGCCTGAGGCCTGAATAGGGTGGCTTGGCTTCAGGAAGACTATGGCTGTCAGGGGCAGGGGTGGGAAGTGAAAGAATATAAGTGTTGGGGGATGGGCACTGAGCTCAGGGTTTCTCTTTGCTCAGAGTCAAGAGAATTGGGGGCAGGAAGTGAGGCCACAAGCACACTTTCCCGTGCAGGGTACAGGAAGTCTGAACCACCGTGCTTCTCCCAGACAGCGCAGTAGTACTTGCCAGAATCACTTTCTTGCAGATTTGCGATTAAAAATGTATAGCCCCTCCCTGTGCCTTTATGCACATTGTATTTTCCTGAACTGATTCCAGATTCCAACACAACCTTTGAGTAGGAGACATCATAGTAGAGAAGGCGTCGGGGTGCTGTCCCCTCCTGCTGTTTGTACCAGTGGATATAGTTGGCTATTTGTGTAAGATCACAGGGGATTGAAGCAGTCTCTCCAGTCTCACTAGTGACGGATATCTTCTCCTCTACCCTGTTGGAAGATACCTGAGTGACTGCAATGGGAAAAGCAACAAAAAATAATGAGGAAGAGGAAATAGTGATTTTTTAGTATCACTGCCCACCCCCCAATTGCCAAAAAATACAGAAAGATCCCGTGAGCACCCAGGCAGCACACTCACCAGGAGCCAGGAGAACCAGCAGCAGCGCTGGGGCCCGCAGCATGTCTGGGGCAGTGAGCCAGACTGGGTTCCCAGCAGATGTGACAGGCAGGGGACTCAGTGAGGAGCTCTCTTAAAGAGCACTTCGCTGACCCCAGAGGGAGTGGGTGCTGGGGGAGGCCTGGGGAGGAGCCCGCCTCTCTGCACCAACCCCTTTCTTGAGGGCCCCCCTGTGGCAGGCTGGGAACAGGTCCCCCTCCTCCCTTCCCCCTGGAGAAGAGAAGCCTGAGCACTGAGAGCTCAAAACTGCAAGCAGATGGAGCAGATGGGGGTTGGGGGTGGGGTGGGGAGGAGAAACATGCATAGAGCTTGCCTGTTTCCTAGTGGGGTGAGCAGTCCTGAACAGGGCTGAGTTCCATGTAGTTCAGAGTTTCAGTGTTCATGCTGCTGCCATGGTCTTGTCCGGTGATAAACCATCTTTATATTCTTTTCCTGAACTATGTTTCCTTTTACAGCTGTAAGCAAACTTTGAGGCAACAACCAGCATGTCCAGTAAGAAGTGAACCAGCCCTAATATACGAAATTAAGATCAGTTATGTTGGTCTCCATTTGACTCTCCTTATAAGTAAACAGATGTGTGTGTGTGTGTGTGTGTGCAGGTGTTATACATCAATTTGACAGAGGATTTATGTTCATCCTTAAGTAAAAATCTGCCTCATAAAGGGTTTCCAGAGTTCGTGAAAAAAAAGAAAATGCAAGGAGATTGCAATATTTGCAACATCCATAAACTAAAGAAAATGTTTTTGTTTATGGGAAATTCAGGGAAATGCAAATCAAAACAACAATGAGATATCACCTCACACCTGTCAGAATGGCCACCATCTAAAATAACACAAACAGCAAATGCTGGCGAGGATGTGGAGATAAGGGAGGCCTCGTACACTGTTGGTGGTGGTGTAAATGGTGCAGCCACTGTGGAGAACAGGATGGGGGCTCCTCAGAAAGTTAAAAATGGAACTCCCACCTGATCCAGCAATCCCACTCTGACTGTTTATCCAAAGCAAAAGGACACACTAATTCAAGAAGATATCTGCACCCCTATGTTCACTGTTTCTAACAGCCAAGACATAGAATCAACCTTAGGGCTCATCAGCAGATGAATAGATACAGTAGCTGTGGTGTATATATATATAATTTGCCATTTATGCGGCCCCTAATTATGTAGTGCGTTTAGACAGCTCTCCTGACTGCTTTACAGCTCTGTCTCCTGACTGGCTCTCTTTCTCTCTCCCATTCTGTTTCTCTACCTCCCCACTGCTCCTCTCTTTATATCCCTCTGTCTCTCCATCTCTTTGTCCACAGATCTTCTCTATTTCCTATGCTATCCACCCCTAGTCTCCGTCTCTTTGTCTTGACTTCCATCTCTGACTCCTTCCCTGTCTCTATTTCTCTTTACCTCCCCCTTGTTTTTCTATTTCTTTCCTCATCTTTGTTTCTGGCTCTTTCTATCTCTCTACCTGCCTGTCTCTCCACCTGTCTTTCCTTTTCTATTTCTCTATTTGTCTCTCTCTTACCTCTTTTACTTTCTCTCTCCTCTTCTCTTTCCATTTCCGCCCATGGTCATCATAACTCCTTTAAATTCTCTGTTATTCCAACATCTGTGCTATTTCAGGATTAGTGGCTGTGTAAACTGGCTTTTCTACATTAAGATGTTGAGACGTTCCTGGTTCTCTATTATACACTGAGTAACTTTGATTGTATCCTGCACATTCTGAATTTACATTATGGGCCCTAGGCAGTGCTGAAATACTATGGAGAGTCCTGATTTTTTCTGTTAGCAGGGAGTTGACCTAGTTATGGAACATAAGTTCCCACCTGCCTTTGATGGGCAGGTCCAGATAGTGCAGTGTTCGAAGCCTTTGCAGTACGGTTCACATTGCATTGTGTGCACCATCAGTGGCCAGTCTACGACCTGGGTTGTTGTTTACACTCAAATCAGTTTGCAAAGTCGGTTTCGGGTCGCATTTATGCATGTGCAGCTAGGGGCTGATCCTAGTTGTGAAACACCGTTATATGAGATTTCTTTCTTAATCTCCCTCCTCTCTGCAATCTTTCCAACACTGTCCAACTCACAGGAGCCCTCCCTTTGGTTTTTGGACCAGATAAGTGGGCTTTAGTATACTTGCTCTGCTGTGCATTCCCTGTACCTGTGTCTGCCTTCGACACTAAGCAGGGAGACGATAAAGAAACAACAAAAACCACTGGGTTTCTTGACGTGCTCTTGGGACCACAGGTTCCCTGGTGAGGGAGAAGGTCCTCTTCCCTCTAGGTTTAGCCTCTGATGCAGACCATGCTGCTTTCATAGACACTGGGGTGGCCTGGGTGGGATGTGGGTGTGGGGTGGCGAGGGGTGGGAGAGAACGGGAAAAGACAAAAGAAGCAGACGGAGAAACAGAGAGCAGGGCTCTCTCACCCCCTTCCCTCCGTCCACACTTGGTGCACATACAGGCTTCAGGCTGTCTTTGGGTCCAGGCCAGGGGAGACCCGAGGGCAAAAAGGGAATCTCCCCATCAGTTCAGTAGTGCTCACTTGATGGTTTCTTCTTTCAAACTACCTGTTGCCATTTATTTTTCTGAGTCCCCAGATTCAAGGGGGTTAGTGGCATTCAGTGAGAGACATTCCAAGTGAGGCCAAATGTGCTCACTGCAAGTTTCCCAGACTGGATCTCATTCCTTGCAATGCGTGCCCTCAGCTCCTCAATCAAGGGTGCAGTGTCTTTCCCCACAAGGGATGGGATTCCAGGTCTGAGTCTAGACATCAATGAATGAATTTCTGACAGCTCTCTTCCATCCCCACCATTGTCATGACAACAAGGCCTGGAGGATGAAGTCCCACCTGGAACAGAGCTGATTCCTCCCAGCTCAGGCCATCCTGACCGGGTCACATGGTGGTCAGCTGATGGGTTGGCTGGGGCCTGGCTGCTCAACACCTAAATCTGACCCAGATCAACAGAACAGCCTAGCTGGCCCGTGAAGTTGTGAGGATTAATAAATGATTATTGTTTTACGTCACTATGCTTCGGGGTGTTATACAGCATGTTATATACATCAATAGAATACAGAGAGAGAGAGATGATAGGTAGATAGATGGGTAGATAGACAGACAGAGAAATTATGCAGAAAGTTAATATATATAAAGAGAAAATGACAGAAATATGCATTAGTTGTCATAACAATATATTCATGTATTAAATAGATGTATAACAACATAGTTTGGAAATAACTCCTGAGTAGTTGCTGGGGTAAAATCCAACAATAGGATAAGGCTCAGGAGACAGTGACCAAGAGTGGGTGTCACTGAGGGATCTCTGGCAACAGCACATGAGGGTGCCCGTCAGCCTTGTCTCCGCATTAGGAAACACTCGCCGCTCTCTCACTAACTGAATACAACCTTTGTCAAAATATGTGGTTTAAATTACTTGTACCAAAGTCCAAACTATTTGCATTTGAAAAACCTGTGCAAGCTTGTGAGTAAAGAGGTGGAGGAGGAGGAGGATAGTTCTTGGTCCATGTGAATATTTTTAGAAGAACATATGTGATATCCCTTGCAGCAGATTAGAGCACGTGCTAGGTCCTGTTTTAAAGGTTTTCCTCCGACAAGAAATAAATTAAATTTTATTTTACACTTACAGTTATCTTAACCTACATGTCTAGAGAATTAAACCTACGTATCTCTCATTTAACATTTCATGCATGTATGTTGTAATTTAAAAGAAATCATTTGTTACTATAATGGAATTCAGTTCTTTCTCTCCTTCCCCTTCCCTACCACCTAGGATCTGCAGCAGAAGCCTAAGAAAAGAACAACACTGAAAAGCCACTTTTAGGACAATGAGAACTACTTTTGTTGAAGTAGGTCGTTGAAAACGAAACTGGATGACAAAGTAGTTAAGTATGGAGCCTTTCTTTAAGTAGATTCAAAGCAAAATTTCAAGAATATGGTTGTGATTATAAGCCACACATTTTATAATGTGAAATTTTCTTTTAGCAATTTTTTTAAACATTTATAGGTATAAATCTGTGAAGGATGAAAAATATTTCCGAGTCCCAAATTTCTAAAGAAGGATGACTTAGTTCATTTTTGTTTAGTAGCCAGAACGTGTCCGTGTCAGACATGGTTTAATTACAAACCCTAACTTTTGGGGGCGGCGAGGGCAGCAGTCCTGGGAGGCTGTTACTGTCATTGTCTCCACTTACACGGAGGTGGGTGAGACTGAGTGTGTGTGACTGGTCCAGGGTTGCACAGCTGTGGGGGCAGAGCTGGGACTCATGCGGCCTGTCTGGTATGAGGATCCGCTCTGGTTTTGCACTGCATGGATGTGTCTGGTGTGCTTTTGAGCTTCTGAGATGACAGATGTGGTCCAGTCACAGCAGTTGGGGCCAGATGTACCTCCAGCCAGGGCACACTGTTCAGTCCCTTCGATGATCAAAGGGAACATTTCAACCTCAGAAACAGGAGCAAATAAACTGAATTGTAGTAGCAGCAACTCTGCTTAATTATTTAACCACAGAAAGAAAAAGAGAGTAGATCTTAAAAATTCTCATCACAAGAAAAAAAAATAATTTGTAACTATGTATAGTGAGTGATGTTATTGTGGTGAGCATTTCACAATATATATAAATATATTGGATCATTATGTTGTATGATTGAGACTAATGTAACATTTTATGTCAATTATATCATCACTGAAAACTAATAAAAAATTTTTTAAAGGGCAGGGAAAAGTAGTAGACGGACTCAGAGCAGGCGGGCCAGACAGGCTGGTAGAGGCAAGCAGGGTCACGGCAGACGGAGGCCCTGCACTGCATCAGTGGTACCCAACCCACTTGGGCCTCTCTTTTCCACAGCAGTCTTCACACATAAAGCAAAAAAGTGGGCACGTGAAGAGTAGATCCTTTTCAAAAATATTTCAGAATACGTTATTGGGTGGCTTCAACTATGGTCTCTTCAGTGTCTATTTTACAGCCCATATTCAGTACATAGACTTTGTTATAAAAAAACGTATAGTTAACATGTAGCATTTGGCCTTTTCATGCTACATCTCAAATATGTTTTGTGTTCTTTTTCTAAGTATGAAAAACCTTCAGTGAAAGTCACCAGAGGGGAGAATTAAAGATGGCGGCGAAGTAGAGAGACGTGGAGTGCATCCCTCCCCACAGATGCATTGGGAATGCACGGAAGGACGCAGTAATTCTCACAGAGAAACAGCTGAACACCAGCAGACGGCCTTGGACACCGGATGGGACTGCGGGGAGCCCGACATAGCCGGTAGGGAGGCATCTACGAGGGCTCAAAGAGGGTGAAGCCGCGGAGCTGTGGCAGACGGGAGGGAGTGAGAAACATTCGGAGGGTCCGCAGCGCAGCTCAGCGTTCCCGGACCAAGACATCGATCCGCAGCTGAACGGAGGGTCCAGGAGCGGGAGTGTGGGAGCAGGTGAGCTGGTTCAGTGTGGGAAACATTGTTGCCGGTAGGGTGACGGACCGAGAGGACAGGAGGGAGGAGGCCCGCGGAGAGGAGTGCCCGTTCCTGAGAGCTGCCCGGCCATGATGGCGGCTGGAGGCTGCAGGCTCACTGGCGGCTGGGAGGAGCCACGCGCATAGCCTCTCTCTCTCTTTCCGCGCCTCTGCAACAGGCAGTGGAGAGACACCCTGCGGGCCACCTAAGGCGCTCAGGGATAACAAGTACCCTCAGGCACTCGGGTGGGGCTAGATTAAAACCCCTTGCAACGCCAGCAGCAGGGAGGCTGCCGAGAGAAAAAAAAAAAAAAAAAAGAAAAGAAAAAAAACCCTGAGAGAGGCCCAACTCTAAGACTTTCTGTTTACGCCTGAGCCACCGGCGCCCTCTGCAACAGGCACCTCCAAGCCTGACTGAGACATCAGTGCACCACTGCTCACTGCCTCCCAGGAGAAGGAGCCACTGTTGTACCCTCTCCCTCCCCACACACCAAGGCTTACAGACAAACAATAAAGGAACCTCTGCTGGTCACAGAATAACGCAAAAAAACCCAAGGACAAGCAACCCCAAAAGTTTGGACAACCATGAGGAAACAAAGAAACACCATGCAGGCAAAGGAGCAAGAAAAAAACCCACAAGACCAAATAAATGAGGAGGAAATAGGAAAAATGCCTGAAAAGGAATTTAGAGTAATGATAGTAAAAATGATACAAAATCTCGATAACAAAATAGAGAAAGTACAAGAAACAGTTCATAAGAACTCAGAAAAACAAACAGCAATGGATAACAAAATAACTGAAATTAAAAATACTCTAGATGCTATAACCAGCAGAATGACTGAGGCAGAAGAACGAATAAGTGACTTGGAAGATAAAATGGGGGAAATAACTGCCACAGAGCAGGAAAAAGAAAAAATAATAAAAAGATTAAAAGACAGTCTCAGAGACGTCACTGATAACATTAAGCGTACCAACATTCGAATTATAGGCATCCCAGAAGAAGAAGAAAACAAGAAAGGGTCTGAGAAAATATTTGAAGAGGTTATAGTGGAAAACTTCCCCAACATGGGAAAGGAAATAATTCACCAAGTCCAAGAAGCACAGAGAGTCCCATACAGAATAAACCCAAGGAGAAATACACCAAGACACATATTAATCAAACTAACGACAACTAAACACAAAGAAAAAATATTAAAAGCTGCAAGAGAAAAGCAACAAACAACATATAAGGGAAAACCCATCAGGATAACAGCTGACCTTTCCACAGAAACTCTGCAGGCCAGAAGGGAATGGCAGGATATCCTGAAAGTCCTGAAAGAGAGAAACCTACAGCCAAGAATACTCTACCCAGCAAGAATCTCATTCAGATTTGAGGGAGAAATCAAAAGCTTTCCAGACAAGCAAAAGTTAAGAGAATTCAGCACCACCAAACCAGCCTTACAACAAGTGCTAAAGGAACTTCTCTAAGTAGGAAACACAAGAAAAGGAAAACACCTACAAATACAAACTCAAAACAATTAAGAAAATGGTAATTGGAACACACATGTCAATAATCACTTTAAATGTAAATGGACTAAATGCTCCAACCAAAAGACACAGACTGGCTGAATGGATACAAAAACAAGACCCTTCTATATGCTGCCTACAAGAAACCCACTTCAGACCAAGGGATACATATAGACTGAAAGTAAAGGGATGGAAAAAGATATTCCATGCAAATGGAAGTCAAAAGAAAGCTGGAGTAGCAATACTCATATCAGACAAATTAGACTTGAAAGTAAAGACTATTAAAAGAGACAAGGAAGGACACTACATAATGATCAAGGGATCCATCCAAGAAGAACATATCACAATGGTAAATATCTATGCCCCCAATATAGGAGCACCTCAATACATAAGGCAAATGCTAACAGCTATAAAAGGGGACATCGACAGGAACACAATAATAGTGGGAGACTTGAACACCCCACTTACATCAATGGACAGATCATCCAAACAGAATATAAATAAAGACACACAAGCTTTAAATGACACATTAGACTATCTCGACTTAATTGATATTTATAGGACATTCCATCCAAAAACGACAGACTACACGTTCTTCTCAAGTGCACACGGAACATTTTCCAGGATAGATCACATCTTGGGTCACAAATCAAACCTCAGCAAATTCAAGAAAATTGAAATCATATCAAGCATCTTCTCAGACCACAACGCCATGAGACTAGATATCAATTACAGGAAAAAAACTGCAAAAAAGACAAACACATGGAGGCTAAACAATTCACTCTTAAACAACCAAGGAATCACTACAGAAATCAAAGAGGAAATCAAAAAATATCTAGAAACAAATGACAATGAAAACACAACAACCCAAAACCTATGGGATGCAGCAAAAGCAGTTCTAAGGGGGAAGTTTATAGCAATACAGTCCTACCTTAAGAAACAAGAAAATGATCGAATAAACAACCTAACCTTACACCTAAAACAACTAGAGAAAGAAGAGCAAAGAAACCCCAAAGTGAGCAGAAGGAAAGAAATCATAAAGATCAGAGCAGAAATAAATGAAAAAGAAAGGAAAGAAACCATAAGAAAAATAAATAAAACTAAAAGATGGTTCTTTGAGAAGATTAACAAAATTGATAAACCATTAGCCAGACTCATCAAGAAAAAAAGGGAGAAGATGCAAATCAACAGAATTAGAAATGAAAAAGGAGAAGTAACAACGGACACCTCAGAAATACAAAAGATCATGAGAGACTACTACAAGCAACTATATGCCAATCAATTGGATAACCTGGAAGAAATGGATACATTCTTAGAAAAATACAATCTTCCAAGACTGAACCAGGAAGAAATAGAAACCATGAACAGACCAATCACAAGTACGGAAATTGAGGCAGTGATTAAAAATCTCCCAACACACAAAAGCCCAGGACCAGATGGGTTCACAGGCGAATTCTATCAAACATTTCGAGAAGAGTTAACACCTATCCTTCTCAAACTCTTCCAAAATATTGCAGAAGGCGGAACACTCCCAAACTCATTCTACGAGGCTACCATCACCCTGATACCAAAACCAGGCAAAGATGTCACAAAAAAAGAAAACTACAGACCAATATCACTGATGAATATAGATGCAAAAATCCTCAACAAAATACTAGCTAACAGACTGCAACAGCGCATTAAAAAAATCATACACCATGATCAAGTGGGGTTTATCCCTGGGATGCAAGGATTCTTCAATATACGCAAATCAATCAATGTGATACATCATATCAACAAATTGAAGGATAAAAACCATATGATCATTTCAATAGATGCAGAAAAAGCTTTTGACAAAGTTCAACATCCATTTATGATAAAAGCTCTCCAGAAAATGGGCATAGAAGGAAATTACCTCAACATAATAAAAGCCATATATGCAAAACCAAAAGCCAACATTGTTCTCAATGGAGAAAAACTGGAAGAATTCCCCCTAAAAACAGGAACAAGACAAGGGTGTCCACTCTCACCACTACTATTCAACATAGTTTTGGAAGTTTTAGCCACAGCAATCAGAGAAGAAAAAGAAATCAAAGGAATCCAAATTGGAAAAGAAGAAGTAAAATTGTCACTCTTTGCAGATGACATGATATTATATATAGAAAACCCTAAAGACTCTACCAGAAAACTGCTAGCACTAATTGATGAGTTTAGTAAAGTAGCAGGATACAAAATTAATGCACAGAAATCTCTTGCATTCCTATACACTAACAACGGAAGAGCAGAAAGAGAAATTAAGGAAACTCTCCCATTCACCATTGCAACAAAAAGAATAAAATACCTAGGAATAAACCTGCCTAAGGAGGCAAAAGATCTGTATGCAGAAAACTTTAAGACATTGATGAAAGAAATCAAAGACGACACAAACAGATGGAGGGACATACCATGTTCCTGGATTGGAAGAATCAACATCGTGAAAATGTCTGTACTACCCAAAGCAATTTACAGATTCAATGCAATCCCGATCAAATTACCAATGGCATTTTTCACAGAACTAGAGCAAGAAATCTTACGATTTGTATGGAAACGCAAAAGACCCCGAATAGCCAAAGCAATCTTGAGAAGGAAAAATGGAGTTGGTGGAATCAGGCTTCCTGACTTCAAACTATACTACAAGGCCATAGTGATCAAGACAGTATGGTACTGGCACAAAAATAGAAAGGAAGATCAATGGAATAGAATAGAGAACTCAGAAGTAAGCCCAAACACATATGGGCACCTTATCTTTGACAAAGGAGGCAAGAATATACAATGGAAAAAAGACAGCCTCTTCCATAAGTGGTGCTGGAAGAACTGGGCAGCAACATGCAAAAGAATGAAATTAGAACACTTCCTAACACCATACACAAAAGTAAACTCCAAATGGATTAAAGACCTACATGTAAGGCCAGACACTATCAAACTCCTAGAGGAAAACATAGGCAGAACACTCTATGACATCCATCAAAGCGCCATCCTTTTTGACCCACCTCCTAGAATCATGGAAATAAAATCAAGAATAAATGAATGGGACCTCATGAAACTTAAAAGCTTTTGCACAGCAAAAGAAACCATAAACAAGACTAAAAGGCAACCCTCAGAATGGGAAAAAATAATTGCCTATGAAACAACGGACAAAGGATTAACCTCCAAAATATACAAGCAGCTCATGAAGCTTAATACCAAAAAAGCAAATAACCCAATCCACAAATGGGCAGAAGACCTAAATAGACATTTCTCCAAAGAAGACATACAGATGGCCAACAAACACATGAAAAGATGCTCCACATCACTCATCATCAGAGAAATGCAAGTCAAAGCCACAATGAGGTATCACCTCACACCAGTCAGAATGGCCATCATCACAAAGTCTGGAAACAACAAATGTTGGAGAGGGTGTGGAGAAAAAGGAACTCTCCTGCACTGTTGGTGGGACTGTAAATTGGTACAGCCACTATGGAAAACAATTTGGAGGTTCCTTAAAAAACTACAAATAGAACTACCATATGACCCAGTAATCCCACTCCTGGGCATATACCCAAAGAAAACCATAATCCCAAAAGAAACTTGTACCATAATGTTTATTGCAGCACTATTTACAATAGCCAGAACATGGAAGCAACCTAAATGCCCATCAACAAATGAATGGATACAGAAGATGTGGCATATATATACAATGGAATATTACTCAGCTATAAAAAGGGATGAGATGGAGCTATATGTAATGAGGTGGATAGAACTACAGTCTGTCATACAGAGTGAAGTAAGTCAGAAAGAGAAGGACAAATATTGTATGCTAACTCACATATACGGAATCTAAAAATGGTACTGTTGGACTCAGTGACCAGAACAAGGATGCAGATACAGAGAATGGACTAGAGAACTCGAGGTATGGGAGGGGGCCGGGGGTGAAGGGGAAACTGAGACGAAGCGAGAGAGTAACACAGACATATATAAACTACCAACTGTAAAATAGTCAGTGGGAAGTTGTTGTATAACAAAGGGAGTCCAACTCGAGGATGGAAGATGCCTTTGAGGACTGGGGCGGGGAGGGTGGGGGGGGCTTGGGGGGGGCGTCAAGGAAGGGAGGGAAGATGGGGATATGTGTATAAAAACGGATGATTGAACCTGGTGTACCCCCCAAAAAAATAAATTAATTAAAATTAAAAAAAAAAAAAAAAAAAAAGAAAGTCACCAGAGGGAAGAAAAAAGACTGGAGATGGGGATCTCCCTTTTGAAAGTTGAAATGGTGACGTCCACTGCTGATGTTATTAAATGACTAATAAAGAATTTATTGATTGTAACACCTCACAGACTTGGTATCATATCTATGGGGATTTAGTCGCTGCCTGTGGCTGGTAGGATAATGTTATGATCCATCCTGTGTTCAAGGTGACTGAGTCTGATGTCTTAACGAACAGTTGCAGAAAATTCTTGCGCTTTATGCTTAATCAAAAGTCCCCTTAGTATATTAGAGTAACATTTCTTTGGAAGCAAAAATATCCTTTTATTTTGATTTGCAGAACGGAATTTCTTTGTTTCATGTCTCAGATTCCTTTTGTGTTTCTTCTTTAACTCCCTACATTTCCCTTGTGGTTTTAACTTGTGCATGCGTACTGCTTGTACAGTCGTAAAAAGGAACGCAGCTAGTATATCGGGGGTTCCCTGGTGGCCCACTGCTTGCCACTGAGCACTTCTACTACAGCCAAAAACATATATCTGTATATGAACATATCAACATGATTAGTTTTATTTTTGTTGTATTGCAGTTTGCATTTGGCCTAAAGTGTTGGAATCACAACAGGAAGACAAGATGGATTGTGAAGACATATGAAAAGTACCAGACATTTTGTACTGTGTAATATGAAATAATCTTTTTCTTGAACACATCCTCTAATATAGTCTGAGCACTCTTATTTTGACCTCACTCTATGAATTCATAGCCATCATTTTCCCTTGTGTTTCTCTACTTTGGATTGAAATGAACTCAATTATATTGTGAGCTGTTTTGGTGAAGCAGGCATATTCAACCCAGTGCTTCATGGGAAGGCAGCATGTCTATCAGTTTTCTGTCATTATTCATTGTGTCATTCAAGAAAAATGCCGCTGTGTGTGATGGAAATGGTGCTGCTTTGGGTGGAAACGGGCCATTTGTCGGATCCAATCAACTCCACATGTGCTTGGTCTAAGAGTGGGTTACAGGACAGAAATTCAGCTGGAGGATGCCTGGGAGGCTGGGGCCTAATCAGGGTGAGCTTCTTCGAAGGAGAAAGGGGAGGGAGAGCTCCAGGGTCTGGCCTTGGACTAAAACCTCAAGAATGCTGTGGTATCATCAAAATGAGAACATCCTATCTCAGGAGTGGACTCACCTCTACACCACCACCAGAGCTGGGCCCGAGCCGGACACCAGTGTGTGACTTTAATCTCAGAAAGTGCTCTCCCCTGGCTTGCAGGGTGGGACCAGTAGGACGAGGCAACCCACCCCCACCTCCACACCCCTAAATGTTGGCTCTGAGAGCAGAGACCAAGAGCAATGAAGGATGTGACTGGAATGTGCCCCGAGGTCAACTGTGAGAGCTGAAGCCTTGGTCTCAGCCATAGAGCCGTGCTTCCCTCTGGGACTGGACGGATGGGGTCCAGGGCCTGGGTCCCCTCTCCGGACCTGCTTGGTGGGGAGGGGGTGGGACACCTGCTCCTCATGCTCGCCTTGCTGACAGCCCCCTGCTATTCACCCGTCACCCTGTCATCTGACTCCCTGGCCCCTAGTAAACCTTGCTCAGGATGACTCTGAAGTCATTCCGTCCTCTTAAGAGGACCTATGTGACTCAGTACCTGGCATTCAATTGCACAGGTCAACCCAGGGCCTCCATATCTCTGTTCTCATGAGGGAAAAAGCCCAGCACTGTTGCTGACGTCTGCAGCCTGTCCATGTCACTGGGTTCAGGGGATCGGGTCTTGTGTCACCCCGTCTACACTGAGGAAATGAAACCAAGGAGTACCAGCCTCAGTAAATCACAGATCATGGAAGAGCACAGGTGGTTGGTTGAATGTCAGGGGTGATCTTAGGGCTGCAAGGAGTCCTGTCTGCTCTTTCCTCCAGAGCAGAGTCAAGGGCGTGTTCAGAAATGCACCATCTGAACACCCTGGATATAGGATTCCCAACTCATCCAGGAGCTAATTGGAGGAACTGCACACAGAATTAATGGGGAATCCACCCCACAGCCTAGTGTGTGTTTGATAGTAATGACATATGTGTATAGAAGGTATTTTCTTGCATTAGCTGTGGCCCTTTGAAAGTGAGCAAAGCTGGTTGTGGTTTAACTGTTCTTGTTTCCTTGTGACACCGCGGCCACTGCTTGTACAGCCCTCACCAGCAGGGGTCGGTTTGACATTGAGCATATTCCAGGAATCAACCCCATTTGACAGAGCACTTGAACAAGGAAGCCTAAGAAAATGGACCACACTCAGCCACACAAGCACCTTCCTACTGGTACTCATTATGTCACCCCCACTCCCACTGGCCTCCCCTCTCTGCACCTCCCAGGCCAGGGCAGCCCGGGCGAGTTGCTGAGAAGTTGGAAACCACAGGAGACATTGCCTAGCAGGGCCCTGGTCGTGAAAGCAGATGCATGAAACTTGGAGTCATCTGCATGTTTCCCCTCTGGGCTTCTATACTTAAGACACCATTTCTTCCCAAGGAAGAAATAATTCCAAATCTGTAAGAGGAGGGCTGCATATTTTGTCTAAAGAGGACTGATGAAATTCATGAGAACCAAGAAGTTGGTCTAAATTAGATTTCATCGATCTTACATCCGGTTGGTCTTTTTTGTTTTCGACTGGGAACCTCTGTTCCGTTTCCCACAAACTTGTTTCTCTGTCCGTGAAGCTGATTATCAACAAAGAAACAAAAACAAAAAGTCTTCCTAATCATAAATGAGACAGGGCTTTAATTTTGGTACATAAAAGAGTTTTCTGCCAAAGGTTTCATGAGAGGATATAGAAAAATATACAATCATTTATTTTTCCCCTTATACCATGAATCGAACATTCCCTTTCTGTCTGTGCCTATAGAAATATGCAGACACACAGATAAATGAGCATCTTCCTTGTCAGTGTTGTAACTCAATAGAAAAAATGGTTAAAGGACATGAACTATATTTCAACAGAAAGGGAAAATAAAAAGACTTTGAATATATGAAAAGATGCTTATCCTCACTCATGGTAAGAGAAAAGCAAATTAAAAACACAGTGAGATACCATTTTTCACCTGTCTGGTCAGCAGCACCCTCCCTGCAATCACCTACACTGTGGTACAGGCCCAGGATGGTACTGTACCCATTATGGGCAAGTTGGCCAATAGACATGGTCAAGGTGACAGAAACACTATTCTAATTTCAGCATTTATAAGTAATAACAAAAGTGTGTAAATAAGCCAATGGTGTCTTATGGTGGCAATGAATGTATAAAGTATTGTACATTCACCAGGGAGATATTGTGCAGCTGCCGAAGCATCTCTGGACACTGACAGAAAAAGAGCTCTAGGTTGTATAAGTGAAGAGAAGTGAAGAACAATGTATACTATAGGAAATGTGAGTATGAATGGAGGGAATTAGAATATATATGTGCATATATACTGTACACTCATATTTGCTATAAAAACATAGAAGGATGCAGAGAAAACGGAGGCATGACTCGCAACAGGTAGAGAGGTAGGGACATGGGTTGAAGTAAGGTTACTTAAAGCATTTTTAGAGCGTTTAGATTGATTTTTGATCCATCCAAAGATATTACCTATCAATTTTTAGAGGGTTCTGTTATGCAGATAATTTTTTTCAGGACACTTCCTAGTTAATGTTCCATGTCTTTAAATAATCTACAGTTTTTGGAAGATGCATAGTAGTCTGTCATATGGCATCCTTCAGTTTATTTTTGTGGTTTCTTATTGGGCATTTGGGATGTTTTGGGCTGCCATAAACGGTGCTACATTTGATGGGCATCCAGGCACATAAATCTTAGTATGTACCTTTTGTTTCCTTAGGAAATGGATGAGTGGATGGTGAGATGACTTTCCGGGTGAAGCACGTCGTACTCTTGTGCAGCGAGGTCTGTGCTGGGTCCCTGCTGCCTGAGACCTGAGCTGCAGTGCTGGGACTGCATCAGTCACTTGCTGCCTCAACAGGGCGCTGTAACTTCATTATACAGATGAGGAAATGATGGCACAGAGAGTTCCAGTAGCTGCTGAGGTCACGCAGAAACTAATAGAGACCCAGGGTTCAAACCCAGGTCCTCGGGGTTCAGAGTCTATGTGCTTCACCCTCCACCCGATGCCCCTCTGGTGTAGGTTCACTTCTCATGCGGTTCATGTGAGGGTCAGGAGTCCATGCTTGTGAGACACTAGTACAGATCTGAGCACACCCAGGGCAAGTCATGCTGGCTGTTACACTGTCACCATAGGAATGTCCCAAACCAGAGAGTCTGAAGCTGGTGGCTTTAAAAAAAAAGGAACCAGGGCACCTTCATGTGGCTGTGGCTCCCCTTGGAGCCAGTGCCCCAAAGAAAGCACCAAAACCACCATCTCAGGGAAAGACTTAGAAAGGTGGTGTGACCATTGATCCAACCAACGGTGAATTTGATAGATCAGCTGTCATACTGTGGTAGACCATGAAATTACAGTACACACAGACAAAAGTGAACTTTTGATATATTTTTAAATTTGTTGTGCCTATTATGAAAATCAAAATAAAGAATTCAAGTAGTAAAGCTGGGGCTCCAGGGTGTGGGCAGGGAGGGTCGGGGCCGTGGTCTGGGTGGAGGCGCTGAGGGAGGAGATGGGAGCTGCCCGCTGTGTGCGCTCAGCAGGCGGAGGGCTCGAGGGGCAGGAGGAGCTGATGAGGCTGTGGGGACAGAGGAGGGAGAGGCTCCCCTGGACCAGCCCTGGGCCCTGCCCCTGAGTAATGGCAGAATTCCCTGTTGCAGAGTAAAGCTGTCTGCTTGCCCAGCAGTTTAACCCTTACACAATAATCGAAAAATGTACATATTATTCGAAACAACCCAAACCCAGAAAGGAAGCACGCATGGCTGGATCCTCAGCAGACACGTTCAGAGACAATAGATGATGCAGGAACGGTGACCCCTCCGTGGCCCCCTCTGTCAGAAGCTCTTCCCATCACCGCAGAGGGCTGTTCTCCTAAACACACAGAAGGTGGTGATGACGAAGTAGACGGCGCTCCTGAGGAGGAGCAGGAGGTAGGTGTAAAAGGCAGAGGTGCTCGTGAGCTGCAGCTGCAGGGTGTCTAAGAGAAATGCTTTCATTAGTTACCTGTTCTTTTGAAAGGGCAGGAGATAGTGATGGGCGGAGGTCGCAACTGTTTATTTCTGATGCCCTACTATGACGTGACACCCCCCCAACACCAAACCCTAAAGTAAACAAGAACCACCACCACCACCAGGACAACTCAGACTCCAGCTCAAACATCAAGTCAGTTTACAACCTCTGCTAAATACTCTAAGAACCGCCCTAAATACTAAAAAGTAACTTTGTGCTTTTAATGGATGAGTCCAGTGAGGAAAAAGAATTTCTGAGAGCTTTAAGCATTTTCTTCACCCTCACCATGTCTCTAAGTAATGATAACAGCTAATCTTCCTTAACCCCTATTCAAATGCCAAACGCTTATTCTGAGAGCTTTGGGAGCAAAGCTCTAGTCTTACTTCATCTTACAATAATCTATGAGATTGTTATTTTCATTTCCATTTCACAAATCCACTGAGGATGGAGAGAACTAATTTGCCTGGTGTCATACATTTGGAAAGCACCAGAATCCGTATTTCGTTCCAGCAACATGACTTTAAAGAACACATTCTCAGCACCCTGTCGTCCTGCATCTCCTTGTGCAATAACTACCCCAGACATGAAAAGGCTCAGCATAAACATCAGGTTGAACTGCTGACTTGGAAGCACCTGAGCCATTACACGTTGTGCATCAATGAGATTCCTATGAAGGTTACATGCATGGAAATCTGCGGGGGTTCACAGTGGGGTGGGGGTGGGGGTTAGTAAAGAGAAGCTGGTACAGAGTGGAAGCAAGTGCTCCATCAACCCAAATTCTCAGAAACTTTAGGAGCCCAGGCCTCACCTGGCTGTCCTGAATGTCTCTCAGGGTGGCTCTGATGTTATAGGATAATGGCACTTACTCTCTTTTGCCGTTTTGTAAGAAATACATGATGTCAAGGAATAATTAATAACAATAGTGGTGTGACTGACTTGGCTACTGAATGAACTACAAGGCCGAGTCTGTTCCTGGGGAAATTTCTTTCTCCCACGCTTTCTTTCACAGAGTGGGGACCCCAGGATCACCTGCACTTGCTGTGGAAAGGGATCTCAGGAGGTGACGCGCTCACAACTCACTGCCCTGGGTCGGGTCAGGTGTAGCTGAGCTCCAGGCCCCCTGATCCTGGGAACCGAGGAGGGATCAGCAGGGCCAGAGCCAGTGCTTCTAACTCACGTAGGACCTTCGTGCAGGGAGAGGGGACCACCAACTAGGGCTGACTCTGGGCCAGCTAAGAGGATACCCTGTGGGAGACAGTCCACATATGTGACCTTATGTCTGCAGTAACGGAATTGGGTGTAAGTGTTCCTTATTGTCAGAGGAGGATAGTATTGCTCAGAAAACGTAAGGAATTTACCCATTTTCATGTAGCTGATAAATAAAAGAACTGGGGTTTAAAGTTCCATCTATGATACTCAGAAGCCCATGCACATACACCCCCACCCATGGGTCCTTCCTGTCTCAGGGCCTTGGCTTTGGGATTCTTGCTCTACGTGTATACCTTAAGGAGGAACAGAGAATTGAGAATGTACATGAACAATTGATTCAGATGCCTGGGTTGAATAACTAGACTGAGCTCTGTGGCTTCGTACAAGGGACTTAGTTTTAAGGTCTTGTCCTCATCTGTAAAGTGGCGGGGTGGGTGGGACATGGTACCATGTCATAGAGTGTCATGAGGATTAAACAGAAAGTGCACGCAAGACACAGCATACCACCTTGTGTATAAGAAGCTTGCATTAAGTGGCAGTTCATGTATTACCTCCCACCAGGGACCAAAGACGAAAAACATCTAGAAGCAAAGACATATCATCTTTCCCTGGTCATTAGCAACAAAAGCCACACGAATGAATGAAATCCATTATTTAAATAATTCAGAGTCTCTCACTGCAGCCTTTAATTTGCAGTCATCTCACACCAAAACAAGAATTTTCTGTGTGAAGGTGACTCCTAGGAAATGACAAGATACTGACTTAAAATATCACTCAGTATATTTCTGCAACTCTCAACGGTCTGGTTTCTCTACCTGAACCTAGGGAAGTTCAAAAGTTGTTTATCCACAGGAAAAAGGTGCTTTAGCATGACATAAAGGCAAAGATAGACAAAACTTACTGTTTTCATCTTTCAGACACTCTTTTGTAGCATTAGTAACAGTGACTTCTAGAAAAAAGGAGAGCAAGTATTAGTTTATTGTTCATACCTATTTTTTGACAGTGTGATATGTATGGGGGTGTGTGAGTGTATATACAGACACTCATAATCTACATATTTTAATATATGGGTATATATAAGTTACACATAATTTAATATATATAATCTATATTTGTATCTATATGTCTCTACATATAATTTGGCAACAGAGAGAAAGGAGAGATGCTGATTAAAAATATCAACCTCACAAGTCCAGAAATAATTTGTCTTTTCCACTATAGACCAGGGAAGTTCAAAAGATAATTTGATTAGGAGAGGAAAATGCTGTAAGATGAAATGGAGGCAAATATATTCAAAAACTTACCATTTTCATGTCCTGGACAAGCTTTTCTAGAATCAGTAGCAGTGCCTTCTAGAAGAAATGAGGTCAAATATTATCAGTGGTCCGTGTCTATTATTTTACAGTCTGTCTGTATGTCCAGGTGTGTGTGTATGTGTGTCTGTGTGTATATATATATATATACACGCGTGTAATGTATATGTATGTAATCTACTGACAGAGAGACTGAAGAGCAGTCATTAAAAGTATGAAAATGATGAGCCCCACAATTCCAGGTGATTGGTCTGGTAAACTTCCAAAGGGAAATTGATCAGGAGGGGAAAAAAAGACGGAAGCATGACATAAAGGCAAACGTGTGCCAAAACTTACTGCTTTCATTGTTCAAACAATCATTTGGAGGCTCCGTAGTAGTGACAACTGAAGCAACAACTACAAGAAATGAGAGCAAGTATTAGTCACATATTCACGCCCGTTATCTGATGGCGCATATGTGTTTATACGTGTGTTATTGTAACACACACACATGTATCTAAACTGCTGACAAAGAGACAGTCATTAAAAATTTGAGCCCTGCAACTCCAGGAAGAGTTGGTCTGATTCTATGGAATTCAGTACATTAATTCTTCATCAAAACAAATTCGTCCAATCCCAGAATCCACAGCAGAATCTCATGTTTGAAGGCGTCGGGCTTAGACAAATTTCCCATCTAGGAAAAATACTTTGAAAAGCCACATCTCTCTATATCACCCGTATCCCCAGCACCCACTACTCTTGCACAGGATTTTCTGCACTTGTGGTGTTTGTGGGGATAAGGAAAGCAATCTTAATAAGGCTAGTAGCCATCGAGTGATTGTTCCTGGGCCAGGCACTCGCTTAACTTCTTCACATGCAATATGTCGTTTAATCCCCCAGTAACACTGGAGTGACGTGTATTTTGGAGGATCCCATTTCACAAAGGAGGAAATAAGAATTAGAGGGTAAGTAACTTGCTGAGACTCATACCAATGATGGTAGAGCCAGCATTCCAAGGATCCTTGTGGGGGATTAAATGAGATAAAGCATGTGGAAAGTACTTTGTAAAAAGAATCCATAGAAATGCAGACAAATTAATCTATGGAGAGAAAACAGAATTCCACCACTGGGAACACTAAAAACAGCTTCCCTTCTTAAGTATTCTTAGATGATTCTTCTCTTCTTAAGTATTCAATGACAATATTATTATGCGAGCTCAGCATTTCAGTGCAATTCTTTCCAGGACTGAAAAAGTCACATTTAAAGTCCTCTGACTATATAAAACCTGAGGCGAGAGTTGTATTTATATACAATTTTAAAAAGACATACATAGAAGTAAAACTTTTTTTTAAAAGATAATGGTTTGTGGGATGGAGGGAAACAGAGTCAAAATAGTCATTTTGGTTCATCCTTAGAAATCTGCTGTAGAATGAGTTAACAGAAATGCCCTCATTAGCTTTCTTGCCATGAGTAGCCCGTGGGGAGCATTTGTCTGACTAGCTAAGTGCCAAGTGAAACACATTATAAACTCAAACTGGTCTCCTTTATGATAATCATCACCATGAAACTTACTTTCTTCTTTTTCTCAGATCACCTGAAAAATGAAAATCTAAGGGCAATTAAGCCCATAGTTATATTAAACTAGCATTTTGTGTATTGCTTCCCCTGTTTTCCTTACACAGAAGTAAAAATTTAGGACTATTTTGTAACCTTACTTTTAAGCAGTTTTATGAAAGGATATAAAAATACAATGACTATATGAACAAATACATCTGTGGCATGTTTTTGAAAGCAAGTGTTTTCACTGACATTATTTCATTTGCCCTTCATCGCAGCCCCAGGAAAAGGCCAAGGAAAGTGTCTGAACCTAATGTGATCATAGGACAAACGAAGGGTCAGAGAAGGTAAAGACTTCCTTCAGAAATTCAGACTGCTACACAGGACATCTATGCACATTTTGTTATGGGCTTTTTTCCCACTGCGTAACAGGGCTTTTTAACCACAGGGAAACATCCAGACTGATTCCTTCTTATGGACGCTCTGGGACCTTTCGTCAGTTGTGTTAACATGCAGGACTTTAAGTGATTCAGGACTTTGATTACAGAAAGGATGTATTCTCATTACTATAGCACATCCTCCTGGGACAGTAATTCACCCGAGTGTGTTCATCCACACATCCCTCCAGGTCAGGCACGTGCTAGGGCTGCAGTGAAAGTTTGTGAGAGGCTTTTACCAATGGCAAGAAATACATTCATTATGTAGTATCGGAGTAAGTCTCTACACTTTTGCCTCACCCAGTCTTTAATTACAGCATTTTACCTTACACTGGTGTATAAAACACAAATCTTAAAAACCTAGGACCGTGGACCATAGTAAAAGTGCAGTAGTCAAATTATTCCCCTTTCTCTTGACTGCAATCTGGTCCCGGCACCAACACCAATTTTGACGTTTAATACTGGCTTCTGGACTACAGTTTGAGTAAAGCAAGATTGAAGTGAGATGACTTCGCTTGATGAATAGAACAGTCATTAAAGACCTATAATTATTCTCACTTCCTGATCAACTAAGATCATCAACAGTGGATTTCTTTCGTGTGTTTATAGTGTGCTAAGCTGTTAGGTGCTTCTGTATACGTTGTTTCTTTAAACCCTTTAACAACCCCAAAACACCTCATGGTGATGTTAATATTTTGGAAGATGATAATGTTTAAGTAAGATTTTCTTTCTTTTTTATGTTTCAAACCCTACACTTTTTTAATTTTATAAGGAAATAGACATTTTGGAAAGATTTATATTTGGTTTTCATTACTACTTGACAGAAGAGGTGGGGTGTTCTCTTTGAAAAAATGTTCTAGGAGGTTATGCTTATATTTCTATTCACGTACCTTCATTCACTGAAGGAAAAAGAATCTCTTGATTAATTCCTTTTCTATTTTTCTCGTGTTTGACGACACATACGTGTTCTTTATCCATGGAGCTTTTAGTCACAGTCAGCCAGCTGAACTGCATGTATGTGTCACTGGTCTTCATGGTGTTTCCCTGCTGGGATGGCAGAATTTTGTTGCCATTCTTTTCTCTCCAGTAAACTTTAATCACATGAGGGAAAAAATTCTCCAGAAGACAAAGGTATGTTCCAGCATGATCACAGTTGACTTCAGTAATTGAAGGAAGAAAAACAGTGGGCTTGGGGGACATATCTACATCAAGGTCTCTATCTGTTGGGGGAAATGAAATGGTAATTAAAAACAGTTTTAACAACAACAACAAAAAAACCAACAAATGTTGTGTGGTTTGGAACCACCTGGCAAATAGCAAAAGGCAGAAAAGTTTGCATGGAATTACAGACTTGCCTGTCATCCATGGTAGGTTGTCAGCTGGTTACCATTGTTCTTATTTTCAATGCTACTTGTTTGTGCTGCTTGTGTGCCCCAACGTGACATTTTAACATCATGGGACCAGAGCTCGCCCTTACTGATGGGAATTCAGTATTTTGGGATGCAACTGGATCCCTGGCAATTAACCCTGAAGACTGGTTCCCTTGAGTGCATTCCACTGTGCTCTCATTTGTCTGGAATCCTCAACGCCCTCATCACAGGACACCTGCCTTTCACAAACCCAATTAACAGGCAATTGTTAGTCATGTCTTATCCACTGTATTTCCAGGGTTAAGAAAACCGAAAGGAACATTGGCTGTAGCCTAATATACACCGTTAGTATATGGAACCGCGTCACTTGTTTTGTCCAAAACAAAAGGCTTTTCCCCCAGTCAAGAGTACAATCGATTTCGATTCCAAGCTTTTACTTGAAATTTCAGCCTGGTTCTGATTTCTCTCCAGCTCATGCACAGAGGTCAACTTCCAGTTCCTTGCGGTGATCCTCGAAGGCAGGATAATTAGAGAAATGAAGGAGGCCTGGTCCTCGCATCCTCCTAGAGTCATGTTCCTTTCCTGACCCTATCTGCAAGATCACCATCTCAATGACAGTAGATATTATGATGTTCATAATATTGATGCACTGGCAGCATGGACTGGGTTTGTTTGAAGATCATTTCTCCCATTTTATACAATAGATGTTGAAGGCAATATCCCCCTTTTACTTCATTTTCCTTCTCAAGACTCCTACATTGAGATTCCTTTCTAATTTTATGCTGGGAAAAACATATCTTATTGGAAAATTAGGTGTGCTTACTTATCAGTGAATTAAAAGTATTATTCCACTACATTTTTTCAACTTTTTAAAAAATTTTATTCACTTTTTATAGAGATAGACTGACACATACCTCTCCTACCTTTGGGCATAAAATCTTACCCTGTGCTTCCTGCTAGGTCATCACAGGCCTTTTTCCTTCTACTTCCCTTAGTGCCTTTGATCTTCTATTCTTATTTCTTGCCCTGCCTGTATTTGTGTTTTTATCTTAAGTCTCTTCAAATAGATTTCGGACACCAGCAGGTGGGATAAAATGACAAATAGTTTGTGTGTTATAGCTTGTTTCTTTTTCTGCCCTAGGGGTTGGTAATTTAGTAAGTTCTAACTCCAATATGGCATGAGGAATTAGATAATACGTCTGCAAATCCTAGTTCTCAGATATAGACTCAAAACATGCAGAATTAATACAGAACTGTGCCTGTTTCAAGATTGTGTCCATATTTTTTCAATATTTACATAAATATAGAGAGAAATTGGCCCTGCTATCGTGACACAGATGTGACTCTCAGCAAACCACATAAGGCATGAATGTGTCAAGAACTGAAGAGCTCTCCCTGCTCTGCCTTATATCTGTTCCCATCTCACCTCATGTGCACTGAGACTATGATTTCATCTGTTCTCACCATTTTGCCTGAATCTTTTAAATCTCCTTTCAAAAAGGGTTTTCATGTATAAAGTCAGTTCTTTGCCAAGAGTGTACTATAAAGTAGATATGTCTTTAATTACCAGAGAGGAACGGAAGCATTGTTTTCACACATAAATAGTAACATGAATTATGGCCTACTAATATTAAGTAGTCAAAGTATCCATTTAAAAGGTCAGACTACAGAACAGTAAATACTCAGAATATAAAAACATTACAAATATTTCTAAACATCACATAACTGTACAGACCATGCACTTTGAAATAGACAAATCCATACAGAATCCTAAACTTTCCAATGTATCTTGCCAGGTGACTTTAGGCAAGTAACGGAACTTCTCTAAACCTCAGTTTCCTTATCCATGAAATGGGAAAAGGAGGATTCCTGTTGAGGACTGAGACGAGGCAGGGAAACTACTGATCAAGCTGTCTGATTCTCAGTAAATAGGAGCTGATATTAAAATTCTCTTTAGTGGGATAGTTTGAGGGCAATTATTAAATTCTTCTAGCAGATAAAATATATGGGTTTTATAAGGAATAACTATCACATCAATTAAGAAAGAAACAAGCCCATCAATCCAAGACCTGCTGTCTCTCTGGCAGCCACAGGCAACACAACAGGGGTCCCAATCAAGCCAGAATCTAGAAGCTTAACTGCTAGAATAGAAGCTGTTTGCATGTTGGGACTTGTCCTATCTGTGTCTTATTCACCCTTTTATTTTCAGCATCCTGCACAGAAACTGTCCTCAGCAACTCTTTACTGAGAGAATGAGCATGTAAGGATGTACAACCATGCAGACCCTTCTGGTGGACTTTGGAGCTGAGATGGCTCACTGAGCTCATAAATTCCACGAAACTTGTCCATATTCAGGCGATGCAACAAGACATGTGACTGCATGAATTTCAACTGATCTCAGACTCCCTGGAAGAAGCTAGAGTAACAAAAAGTGGGATTTAGGATGTTCTATACTCACTTACTATGAGAATTTCTACGCATTGCCTTTAGGGATGAGGTGAAAACCAATAATACAGTATCACAGGGGAAAGGAGCACTGTGTTTTCTCTCATACTATAGAGAAGAGTTCATTAAGAAAAGTGTTTCTCAATAGACTGTCTACAAGACAAGGAAGTTGAACCAATAATTTATACCAACATAATGACATAATATGAAAGAATATTGGAACGTACATGAACAAATAAAGAGACATGGTCTTCAAAATATTTTAATATCTAGCCTGAATCTATTGTGTGTGTGTGGGGGGGGGGGGGAGGTGTATTTTAAAAGGAGAATTTCAATCTGCCTCCGAGCAGAGAATAAATCAGTTACAAAGTAGTTTACTTTCCATATACACTGACCAGTAGCTGCAAAATTGCTCTTCATATGCTGAGGCCAGGAATTGGTGTCCAGATGAGGTGGATCCTACTTCTTTTCTCAAAAGCATCTGTCGGTTTGTCATGACTAAGGTAAAAATAGAAAAAAAAAGTTACTTACCAGGAGGAGCTACTATGATTTCAGTCGCTTTTCCAAATGTCTTCTTCCAGCCTGAGCTATCACACTGGTTAAAGCTCCTACAAAAATCTCAGCCTTCTCCTGAGCTTCAGGACATGACTAGCAGTTTGCACTGGCAATTTGATCATCTGGGGTTTTCTGGAAGTCCTTGAACATAGGTTTTATGGCATCTGTTGTTTTATAAGTTTTCCTCAGTTAAGCGGGCCCAAACATCTGTTTTCCATGGAGGAGTAATCATGGAAAACACTGTTAAACAAAGAAAGGGACAAAAACAGGAAAAGAAGAGATCATTGGCTCCAACTGGCTAACCACCTGCTTTTCGTAATTTCCAGGAAGAGGATTCAAAGAATCAAGACCTTTTTTTTTTTAATTTCCAGGTGTTCAGCTCTGTTGAAACTGCTCAGAGTTTGCATCAAAGAAAGTCCCTTCCGTTGCTACAAACATCAGGGCTCCGCTGTTAGCGATTTGGGAATGTATTTCCGAAAGGAGGAAACTCTTTAGTAACTGAAAATGCAAATATGCTGTCACAAGGGTACTTGAGAAATGCGAACAAAGTCCTCCTTTTATTGGGCAACATGATTCTTTACCACAGCAATGCAAGATTAGAAAATAAGTCCTGTGATGACATTATTTTTTCTAGGATAAACAAAGAAATTTGCAGAATTCTATCTCCTTTGAAATAATAGATTCCTCATTTAAACCAAAACTTGAAGACAAAGTCAATTGTGTGCTATGTTGAAAGAAGTCTCTTGGAGGTTGTTCTGTAATCTAAGCGACTCATCTTGGATTAGGGGAAAAAGAAATTGTCAGAAGCAACTGAGGGTTCCTCTGAGCACAAATGAGCTTCCATCTGGCAGCATCCAGACAGGACAAGCCCTGAGTTTCCCCACGTCCACTCCAGATCCCCTCGGTCCCGGCCTACATCCCGTGAGCCATCAGTGCCTCTGCCCTGAGCATGAAAGTAAGAGGGGGTCACGGTGGGCAGCTGTCCATTCACAGCAGCTCACAGCCCCCAACAACAGGGTAGAAGACGAGACATCTGAATGACAATTATATTTAGAAAGGTTTTTTAAACTGAGAATTAGTTTATTGGTACTTTGAGCTGTCAAATACCCCCTGCACCTACTGAGATTTGAATAGTACCCACTCACTACCTCTCTGATACGCTGTGCTCTGTTTTTCCTTGTTCTAAGACCGTGATTCGAATCATCAGGAGCTTTAGGAGTTGTCTATTTTTCAAAATCCATGAAAGATGTAACCAATAAAATGCAAAAGAGTAAGTAAAGAGTTCTAAATCTTTTTTATTAAATTTATGAGAAAATATAAGAACTATAAGGTGAAAGAGTATAAGATTTTACTACAGGGCATAAAATTGAACCTGAATAAATGAAGACACATATCATATTTGTGAAGGAAAATATCAATATCATAAAGATGCTGATCTTTGCTAAATTACTGTATGTGAATTGACTAAAATTCCTATCAGAATTAAGAAAACATTTAATTTTTTGTTCTATGCTGTAAGCGTTGGTTGTGAGCTAGTTAAGTTGATTTAAATTGAAATATGTAGAATAAATATAAACCCATTGAAGACTATGTCTTAAGAATAATAATGGAAAGACATCTGGCTTAGCAAATCTTAACCCTTATTATAAACTTACTGACAATATGATAACAGTGTCAGAATATTGAAATATACATGAAATAGAAATCCTCCAGCAAATTCTCCAAGTATATATTGACATAAAACTACGATGAAAGATTTATCCTTTCAGTATAGAAAACTTCACTACAAAAGCTATTTTACTGGGCTTCCCTGGTGGCACATGGGTTCGATCCCTGGTCCCAGAGGAACCCACATGTTGCAGAGCAACGAAGCCTGTGAGCCACAGCTGTTGAGCCCACGTACCACAACTGCTAATGCCTGTGTGCCAAGAGCCTGTGCCCCACAACAGGAAAAGCCACCGCAATGAGAAGCCTGCACAGCACATGGAAGAGTAGCCCCTGCTCGCCGCAACTAGAGAAAGCCTGCACACAGAAACGAAGACCCAATGCAGCCAATAAATAAATAAATAAATAAGCTATTTTACTAATCCCTCTTACTGGTCAACCACATCTTGTATGACAAAAGTAGACCTTTTCATTTTCTTCTTTGGCGATATATTGATTTCAGTCTTCTGGCTGCATAAAGACATCTTAATGGTCAATTAATATCTGACTATAGGAAATGAACAAATCTTTAGTCAACTCTACAGTATTTCTTTTGAGGTACATAGTAAATAGCATAGTGCAATCTCTATCATTACTTACACAATTATTCCAGCTGTTATATTGCTTAATTAAGCTTTATCCAATAAATAAGGAATACTCTCTGTTTCAACCATTTTCATTAGAGGATCAAGTTTCCTACATGGATACATTTGCAGGAACACATTCTGCATCCGACTCCACGCTTCTCTTCTTTGTCCTTTAGTTATTTCTTGTTGGTTCTGTGCAGTGTCGAGGGAAAAACATAAGTTTAAATGACGTTCATACTTGGCTTCAAATTCCTTCTCTTCTAACAGCAATGCCTTTGTGATCTTGGAGGCTACAGGGTCTCTCTGAATCCCAAGTTCATCATGTAGAAGGGGCGGGGGATGATAATCCCTAAGGCAGAAGGATGATGCAAAGATCAGAGTCTGACCACTACTAGGTGATCAGCCGTGGCCAGGTGCTCCTGGCAGCCACAGAGGAACCGGAGGGTCAGGGGGCCATCACAGCTGAGGCTGCAGTTTTGCCTTTCAACTCTGGGCTCCAAGAGGCTCCTGGGAGGAAAACTGATCAGGGAGGCCTACTGTCTGTCTCATCTGTATCCTCTTTATACAGGGCCCAGGCCCCAGACAACAATGACTAGTACTAACTTTTACTGAATTCTTACTACGTGACAGGCCCGGGTCTCTGTTCTTTACCTGTATTTGCCCAATGAATCATCCAGCAACCCCTGAAGATGGGAACACTTATTGCATCTCTTTAGCTGATAGACAGACTGAATCTGAGAACGTTGAACATGGTAGCTGTGTGTCCTGTGTGGGCATCTATGTATGTATATTAGAGAAAGGGGGTATCGGAGGCAGAACGGGACACGCTCCATCACAATTTTAGGCCTGCACACAGCAAGCCAAACATCTGTACAGATGCTTCCCCAAATCCTTGATTCACTTGTGAACTTTTTCAATATGATGGTCATCTCCTCCATGAGCCTCTTCTCCCAGCTGGGGCACAGTGACCTCCTACCCACCATAGGCCCTAATGCTCAGGTTCTCATCACTAAGGGTTTCCCATTTCTGAGCAGCTCTCAGACTGTTGCCAGTGAGGTCGGGGGTGTCTCCAGAAGAATTTCAGTGAAGAAGTCCAGCAAAGAAACTGGTCCCACCAGCTTCTCAATTCAGTGCCCATGCCTGAGCTGGAGGTCCTTTACTCTCTTTTCCATCCCCCTTGGAGACTATTTCTGTCCTTCCCAGCAGGGTGAGATGGGGCAGGGCAGCACCAAGGGCGATACTCAAGGGGCATGTCTTTGTCTTCCATCTTGATGTTTTCTTTTGCTCAATACAGTTGTTATGCCTATTATTCTTGTAAAAAAAAATTCCTAGAACTGAGAAGTCAGGAAAATTCACTGCATAAAAAATTCTCTGCAGAAATTCTGTGCATTTCCCCAATACACAAAATTTCAATTCAAAGTGGATCACAGACATAAAAATGCAGAACAAAGCCTAAATGACATTGGAAAATATAAATGGCAATAAGTTTATGCTTAAAGCTGTAAAATAGTTAAAATACATGGTGCCTGGTACAGAGGGGCAGGTGAAAGTTGGTGCACTTACTGTCCAATTCCTTCTTCCCTGCACTCACAGAAGTGGGAAGGGCCTGAAGCTTGGACTTGTGGCTGTGGGAGTCTCGTGGGGAAATGTGATGACCTGGGACAGCAGCACCCAGGAGGGCCACCAGACAGGAGGGGTTTCTGGGTTGGGAGGAAGCTCATTCTAGAATGCAGTCCTGAGTCAGGCTGGGAACCAGCCCATTGCAGAGGGAGACATGTCACTTTATCTGTTACCTCTAGGGCAGCAGTTCTTAAAAATCAATTTGAATAAGCATCAGCTTTGGAGCTTATTGAAAAATGCACATCTTCAGCCTTTGTTCCAAGGTTTGGGGTCATAATGTTGGGGGCCACCCAGAACGTGCACTTTTATTCCAACCCAGGTGCTTCTGTTGCAGCTGGTCCATGGACCACAGGTGAAGAAGCACTGTTCTGGTAGAAATGTGGAGGATCCAGTACACAAGAGACCATGCATATATGACTCTGGCATTTCTGTACTGCAGTATGAATTTTACATCCTTAAACCTAGCCCCAAAAGGCAGCCACAACCCTTTCCTATGTGACTTTTCAATTGAAATAGACACTATTCATTGTCTAATTGTTCACCCAAAGTGTTCTTTAAGATGAATTATTAAGAAAAATATAATTTGATAAGTCTCATTTCAGCTTGAGACTTGGCCATGCCAATATAGGAGATGGGGGCAGAAGGAACCTCTGGCTTTACTTGTTTAAGACACGAGTTCTGGCTATGGGCTGAACTTCAAAAGAAGGTGTATGTAGAATAGAGTGGTTGGCATACCTACAGAAACCACTATTTTTTTTCCTACACTTTCACGATGTCAGCCATGCCCTGGTTAGTTATATGAGGAAAATAGCAGTTTTTCCGAAGGATACATCAGATACCAGCTTGAGGTTCAGGAAGTCCAAATTTTCATTCCATCTTTTCTCATCCTTCATATTCCTCAATAATGAAGACACTTCATTCCCATCTGTTTTCTCTGGATAATGATCAGATAAATGATGCAGTAGAGCTCACCTTTCCATTTTGTTCTCCTAAATATCCCCCCTGACAGATCAATCATAGGTGCCCTGTGTGTCCTAAAGAGAAGATTGAATAGAACCTCCCAGCTCCTGGGGGAGTTAGAAGAACATGCTGCCTGCCAGCTGCTTGCCTGAGGCCTGTAGATGGAAGCCTGTTTTCAGGGAAGACTGTGGCTGTCAGGGGCAGAGGTGGGTAGTGATGGAATATAAATGTGGGGGGATGGGCACTGAGCTCAGGACTTCTCTTTGCTCAGAGTCAAGGGAATTGGGGGCAGGAAGTGAGGCAGGGGTTGGTACCAGGGTTGTTTTTGGCAGCCACAAGCATAATTTCCAGCGCAGGGTACAGGAAGTCTGAACCAACGTGCTCATCCCAGGCAGCGCAGTAGTACATGCCAGAATCACTTTCTTCCAGATGTGAGATTACAAATTTATAGCTCTTCTCTGTGCCTACGTAAACATGGTATTTCCCTTCACTGATTCCAGATTCCAACTTAACATTTGAGTAGGAGACGTCATAGTAGAGAAGGCGTTGGGGTGCTGTCCCCTCCTGGTATTTGTACCAGTGGATATATTTGAGGTTTTGTGTAACAAGATCACAAATGATTACAGCAGATGACCCAGTCGCTCTGGTGACTGACATCTTCTCCCCTTCCATGTTGGAAGATACCTGAGTGACTGCAATGGGAAAAGCAATAAAAATAATGAGGAAATAGTACATTTTTAGTATCATCCCTCCTCAGTTGCGCAAAAAATACAGAAAAATCCCATGAGCACCCAGGCAGCATACTTACCAGGAGCCAGGAGAACCAGCAGCAGCGCTGGGGCCCACAGCATGTCTGGGGCAGTGAGCCAGACTGGGTTCCCAGCAGATGTGACAGGCAGCGGACTCAGTGAGGATCTCTCTTAAAGAGCACCTCGCTGACCCCAGAGCGGGTAGGTGCTGGGGGAGGCCTGGGGAGGAGCCCACCTCTCTGCACCAACCCCTTTCTTGAGGGCCCCCCTGTGGCAGGCTGGGAGCAGGTCCCTCCCCCTCACCGCCACCACCCCACCCCCAGGAGAAGAGAAGCCTGAGTGCTGAGAGCTCAGAACTGCAAGCAGAAGGAGCAGATGGGGTGGGGAGGAGAAACATGGATAGAGCTTGCCTGTTGCCTAGTGGGGTGAGCAGTCCCGAATGGGGCTGAGTTCCCTGCAGTTCAGAGTTTCAGTGTTCATGCTGCTGCCATGGTCTTGTCAGGTGATGAACCATCTTTATATTCTTCCCTTAAACTATGTTTCCTTTTACACCTGTGAGCAAACTTTGAGGCAAAACCTAGCAAGTCCACCAAGAATTGAACATGCTTTATTGTAAGAAATTAGGATCATTAGATTGGTCTACAATTGACTCTCCTTGAAGCTAATTGGGTGTGTGTGTGTGGAGCATGTGTTATACATGAATATGAGAGAGAATCTGTGTTTATCCTCAAGTAAAAGGCTGCCTCATACAGGGTTTCTAGAGTTCACACACACACACAAAGCAAGGAGCTTTGTACTATTTGGAACAGACACCCTAAAAAATACTTTCTGTTTGTGTGAAATTCAGGGAAATGCACATCAAAACAATGAGATTTCACCTCTCCCCTCTCAGAATGGCTATTATCAACAAGGCTCAAAATAGCAAGTGTTGGTGAACATGTGGAGAAAAGTGCACCCTTGTGTAATGTTGGTGGGAATGTAAATTGGTGCAGCCACTATGGAAAACAGTATGAAGTTTCCTCAGAAAGTAAAAAATGGAACTCCCACCTGATCCAGCAATCCCACTCTGACTGTTTATCCAGAGAAAAGGAAAACACTAAAAGATATCGGTACCCCTATGTTCAATGTTTCTAACAGCCAAGACATGGAACAACCTAAGGGCCCATCAACAGATGAATAGATACAAAGCTGTGGTGTATATATATATAAATTTACTGTTTATGCAGACCCTAATTATGTAGTGGGTTTAGACAACTCTCCTGACTGCTTTACAGCTCTGTCTCCTGACCGGCTCTCTTCCTCTCTCCCATTCTGTTTCTCTGCCTCCCCACTGCTCCGCTCCTTATATTCCTCTGTCTCTCCATCTCCTTGTCCACCGATCCTCTCTATTTTCCTACTGCTACCCACCTGTAGTTTCTCTCTCTCTGCCTTTCTATATCTCACTCCTTCCCTTTCTCTATTTCTCTTTACCTCTCCTCTGTTTTTCTATTTCTTTCCTTATCTCTATGTCTGACACTTTCCATCTGTCTACATGCCTATCTCTACCACCTGTCTTTCTTTTTCTATTTCTCCATTTACATCTCTTACTTATTATACTTCTTGATCTCTCCTTCTCTTTCCATTTCCTCCCATGGTCATCAACAACTACTTTAAATTCCGTTATTCCAACACTTGTGATATTTCAGGTTTGGCATCTGGTAACTAGCTTTTCTATATTCACATGTTGAGATGTTCCTGGTTCTCTATTATAAGTTGAGTAATTTTGGATTGTATCCTGCACATTGTGAATATTATGTTATGGGCTCTCATTTCTGTTTAAATATATGGAGAACGCTGAGGATTTTTCATAGCAGGGAGTTGACCCAGTTATGGAATGTAAATTCCCACCTGCCTTTGATGGGCAGGTCTGGATAGTGCAGTGTTCAAAGCCTTTGCAGTACCGTTCCCACTGCACCGTGTGCACCACCCACAGTAGATTCAAAGTAAAATTAAAGAATATGGTTGTCATTATATAGCCACACATCTTATAATGTGAATTGTTTTCAAACATTTCCCTATAGGTACAAATTTGTGAATGATGAAAATTACCTCAGAGTCCCAAATTTCAAAAGAAGGATGACTTAGTTCATTTTTGTTTATGTAGCCAGAATGTCTCCGTGTCAGACATGGTTTAATTACAAACCATAACTTCTGGGGGCGGTAAGGGCAGCCGTCCTGGGAGGCTGGTACTGTCATTGTCTCCACTTACACGGAGGCGGGTGAGACTGAGAGTGAGTGACTGGTCCAAGGTTGCACAGCTGTGGGGGCAGAGCTGGGACTCAGGTGCCCTCTCTGGTACCAGGATTCGCTCTGGGTCCTGCACCGCATGGCTGTCTCGGGACTGTTTTGGAGCTTCTGAGATGACAGGTGTGGTCCAGTCACAGCAGTGGGGCCAGCTGTGCCTCCAGCTTGGGGCACATTTTTCAATCCCTTCAGATCATCAAAGGGAACCTTTCAACCTCAGAAATATGAGCAAATAAAGTCAATATAAAGTCAAGTGTAATGGCAGCAAGTCTGCGTGATTATTTAACCACAGGAACGAAAGCAGAGCAGGTTTTAAATGTTCATATTATAAGGAAAAAATAATATGTAACTAAGTACAGTGAGGGATGTTAACTAGACTGACTGTAGTGACTATTTCACAATATATAGAAATATTGAATCTTTATGTTGTATAGCTGAGACTAATGTAATGTTATATGTCAACTATATTTCAAAAAATTTGAAATTTTTTAAAAATGAAGGCAACAGTAGTAGACTGAATTAGATTAGTTGGGCAACCGCCATAGGGGCAGACAGGCCAGCAGAGGCGGTCAGATTTCCAGCAAACGGAGGCCCTGCCCTGCATCAGTGGTACACAGCACACTGTCATACAGAGTGAAGTGAGTCAGAAAGAGAAAAACAAATATAGTGTATTAACACACGTATGCGGAATATAGAAAAATGGTACAAATCAACTGGTTTGCAAGGCAGAAAGAGAGACACAGCTGGAGAGAACAAACATATGGACACCAGTGGGGAACGCTGGGAGGGTTGTGGGGGAATGAATTGGGAGATTAGGATTGCCATATATACATTACTAGTAAGAAAAAAAAAACCAAATTGTACACTCTAAATACATGCAGTTTATTTCTGTTAACTATATCTCAATAAAAGCTCTAAATAAAATGAAAGAAAGAAAGAAAGAAAGAAAAAGAGAGAGAGAAAGAAAGAAAGAAAGAAAGAAAGAAAGAAAGAAAGAAAGGAAGCAGGCAACAGTAGTAGATTGAATCAGACTAGTTGGTCAGCTGCCGCAGGGCAGACAAGCCAGTGGACGCTGTCAGATTTCCAGCAAATGGAGGCCCTGCACTCTATCAGTGGTACCCACCACACTTCAGCCTCTCTTTTCCGCAACAGTCTTCAGAGATCAAGCAAAAATGTGGGCATGTGAATAGTAGATCTTTTTCTAAAACGCTTTAAAATAAATTCTTGAGCGGCCTCAACCATGGCTCCTTCAGTGTCTATTTCACAGCCAGTGTTTGGTATAGAGCCTTTGTTATAAAAAAAAAAAGAAAAAAAGGAACATGTAGCATTTTGCCTTTTGATGCTACATCTCAAGTATGTCTGGGTTCTTTCTTTTTCTCAGTGTGGAAAACCTTCATTGAAAGTCACCAGAGGGAAACAAGGACTGGAGATGGGCTCTCTCTGTTGAAGGTTGAAGTGGTGACATCTACTGCTGACCTTATTGAACAGCTAATCAAGCATGTATTGATTGTAATACCTCACAGACATGGTACCATATCCACACGCACTTGGTGGCCTTCCTGAGGCTGGTGAGATTGTGTCATGGTCCATCCTGTATTAGGTGAGACTGAGTCTGATCTCCTAAGGAACAGCTGCAGAAGGGTCTTGTGCTGCGTTCCTAACCGAAGGGCCTCTGCATATATTGGAGCGGCATGTCTTTGTAAGCAAATTACATGTTTACATTGATTTGCAGAATGGAATTTTTTGTTTCCTGTTTCAGATTTCTTTTGTATTTTTCTTAACACCCTACATTTCTCTTCTGTTTTCTTAGCTCATGCACATGCACTACTGATGTAATTGAAAAAGTAATAAAATTGAACATATCAAAATGATTAGTTTTGTTTTTCTTGTTTTGCATTATGTACTTGGCCTAAAATGTTGGAATTACAAGAGGAAGACAAGACGGTTGAATGCATATAAAGAGTACCAGACATCCTGTATTCAGTATCATGAAAGGCCATCTTTCTCTTGCACATATCTTTTAAAATAGTCTGAGTACTCTCATTTTGAACTCACTGTATGAAATCGTTGCCATCATTTTCCTGTGTGTTTAGCTAGTTTCAATTAAAATGAACTCAATTATATTGTGAGCTATTTTTTTCAAACAGGAATATTCAATGCAGTGCTTCACGGGAATGCTACATGTCAGTCAGTTTTCTTTCATTACTGACCGTGTCATTCGAGAAAACTTCCACTGTGTATGATGGAAATGGTGCTGGCTTGGGTGGAAACTGGCCATTTGTGCAAATCAAATCAACTCCATCTGTGCTCGGTCTAAGAATGGGCCACAGGACAGAAATGCAGCGGGAGGCCTAACCAGGGGAAGCTTCTTACATGCAGAAAGGGGAGGGAGAGCTCCAGGGTCTGGCCTTGGACTAAAGCCTCAAGAAGTCAGTGGTGTCGTCACAATGAGAACATCCTGTCTCAGGAGTGGACTCGCATCTGCAGCATGACCACAGATGGGACCTGAGCCGGACGTCAGTGTGTGACTTTACCCTGAGAAGGAGTTCTCCCCCGACATGCACGGCTGGACCAGTAGGACACAGCCAGTCTTCCTAAGAGGGCAAGGACCCCGCAGATGTAGGCTCTCAGAGCAGAGACCAAGAGCAATGAAGGATGTGACTTGAATGTGCCGCGAGGTCAGCTGTGAGAGCTGAAGCCGTGGTCTCAGTCATAAAGCTGAGATTCCCTCCGGGACTGGACGGATGGGGTCCAGGGCCTGGGTCCCCGCTCTGGACCTGCTGGGTGGGGAGGGGGTGGGACACCTGCTCCTCATGCTCGCCTTGCTGACAGCCCCCTGCTATTCACCCGTCACCCTGTCATCTGATTCACTGTCCCCTAGTAAGCCTTGTTCAAGATGACTCAAGTCATTTTGTCCCTTTAAGGGAACTTATGTGACTCAGTACATGACATTCAATTGCACAGGTCAACCCAGGGCCCCTGTATCTCCGTTCTCATGAGGGAAAAAGCCCAGCTCTGTTGCCCACATCTGCAGCCTGTCCTTGTCACTGGGTTCAGGGGATCGGGTCTCGTGTCACCCAGTCTACACTGAGAAAATGAAACCAAGAGATACCAGCCTCAGTAAATCACAGATCATGGAAGAGCACAGGTGGTTGGTGGAATGTCAGGGGTGATCTTAGGGCTGCAAGGAGTCCTGTCTGCTCTTTCCTCCAGAGCAGGGTCAGGAGGGTGGATGGAGGTGCAGCATCTGAACAACCTGAATGTAAGTTTCCCAACTCACCCAGGAGCTAATTGGAGGAACTGCACACAGAAGTAATGGGGAAGCTGCCCCACAGCCTAGAGTATTTGATAAGAACCACATGCGTGTGTGGAAGGATATTTTCTCCCATTAGCTGTGGCCCTTTGAAAGTGAGCAAAGTTGGTTGTGGTTTAACTGCTCTTGATTCCTTGTGACACCCCAGCTACCCCGTGCACAGTCCCAACCAGTAGGGCCGGTTTGACATTGAGCAGTTTCCACAAATCAACCACATTTGACAGAGCACTTGCACAAAGAAGCCTGAGGAAATGAGCCACCCTCAGCCACACCAGCCCCTCCTGCTGCCACTCACGCTGCACCCCCACCCCCACGGCCCTCCCTTCTCTGCACCTCCCAGGCCAGGGCAGCCCAGGTCCAGTTGAGAAAGGAAGTTGCAGAGGAGTTGGAAACCTCAGGAGACACTGCCTAGCAGGGCCCCGGCGGTGAAATCAGCTGCACGAAACGTGGAGTCATCTGCATGTTTCCCCTCTGGGCTTCTATACTTCCTACACCACTTCTTGTCAATGAAGAAATAGTTCCAGATCTCTAAGGCGAGGGCTGCATATTTTGTCTAAAGAGGCCTGAGCAAATTCATGAGAACCAAGGAGTTGATCTCAATTAGATTTCATCTCTCTCATATCTGGTTGGTCATTTTTGTTTTCAATGGGAACCTCTATTTGGTTTCCCAGGAACTTGTTTCTCAGACACTGAGGCTGATTGTAAGCAAACAAACAGAAAGTCTTCCCAACTTTAAAGGAGACACTGTTTTAACTTTAGTACATGAATGACTTTCCTTTAAAAGGTTTCATTAGAGGAAATAGAAAAATATACAATCACTTATTTTTCTTCTCCCTTCTACCACAAATCTAATATTCTGTTTTATGTCTGGGCCCATAGAAATACACAAACACACATATAAATGAGTGTCCTGCTTATCAGTATTGTTTGTTACTCAATCAAAAAAAAGGTTAAAGGACATGAACCATATTTCACATAAAAGGAAATATAAGTAGACTTTAAATATATGAAAAGATGCTTATCCTCACTCACAGTAAGAGAAAAGCAAATTAAAAACACAATATGATACTATTTTTCACCTGCCTGATTACCAAAATCCTGACCTCCGACAGCACCCTCCCTGCACTCACCCACATTGTGGTACAGGTGCAGGACAGTGCTGGGTCCACCAAGGGCACGTTGGCCATACCTGTCAACAGGACTGATACACAGTGTGAAAATGACAAAAAAATTTATAACATCAGCACTTTTAATAATAGCAAAAGTGTGTGAATAAGCCAATGGTATATTATGGAGGAAATGATTTGATGAATTGTTATACATTCATCAGTGAAATATCATGCAGCTGCCTAAGCATTTCTGTACACTGAGAAAAAAGAGCTCGAGGTTGTGTAAGTGAAGGCAAGTGCAGAGCAATGTTTACTCTATGTGAACTTTGAGTATGAAGGGAGGAAATTACAATATATATACATGCACAGATA
This sequence comes from Hippopotamus amphibius kiboko, assembly GCF_030028045.1. Taxonomy (NCBI): domain Eukaryota; kingdom Metazoa; phylum Chordata; class Mammalia; order Artiodactyla; family Hippopotamidae; genus Hippopotamus; species Hippopotamus amphibius. The sequence goes on along the minus strand of NC_080189.1, from coordinate 83,253,891 downwards.
TATTCATCTGTACACTCATATTTGCTATGAGTGTACAGATGAATAAAAACATACAAGGATGCAGAGAAAACAGAAGTATGACCCACAAGAGGTGGGGAGGTACAGACATTGCTTGAAGCAAGGTTTCTTAAGGCATTTTTTAGAGCATTTTGATTGACTTTTTATCCATGCAAAAATATTACCTAATAATTTTTGAAGGATTCTGTTATGTTGATTATTTTTTCAATGACATTTCCTGATTAGTGTTCCATTACTTTAAATAATGTACATTTTTGTTTTGAAGATTCAGAGTAGTCTGTCTTATGACATTGTATAGTTTAATTTCTAGTTTCTTATTGGGCACTAGGGTTCATTGGGGACTGCTGTACATGGCACACAGTGACTGAACATCCGGACACATAAATCTTAGTACATACACTTTGTTAACTTAGGAAATTGATAGGTGGATGGTGAAGTCACTTTCCGGGTGAAGCGTGTGGTCCTCTTGTGCAGTGAGCTCTATGCTGGCTCCTCACTGCCTGAGACCTGAGCTGGCAGTGCTGGGACTGCTTCAGTCACTTGCTGCCTCCACCAGGCAGCACATCAGAATTACTGAAGGAGCATTTTTTTCCTTAATTTTATTGAAGTACAGTTGAATGACAATGTTGTGCTAATTTCTGCTGTACAGCAAAGTGATTCAGTTATACATATATATATATATATATATATTCCTTTTCATACTCTTTTCCACTATGGTTTTTCACAGGATATTGAATATAGTTCCCTGTGCTATAGAGTAGGACCTTGTTGTTTATCCGCCTCATATATAATACTTTGCATCCACTAATCCCAAAATCCTAATACTTCTTTCCCCAAAACCCTTCCCCTTTGGAAACCCCAAGTCTGTTCTCTGTGTCTGTCTGTTCCTCTTTCATAGATATATTGAATTGTGTCTCTTTTAGAAGGCAGATTTTTAATGTCTGATACCTGGCCTGTGATGAGGTCTGGGCCTAAGTGACTTTTCTTCTTATAATTTTATTTATTTTTCACTTATTTACCTATCCATCTATTTAATTCTTTTTTTATACTCATAGCAAGAGACCCACTGGTACACCGAAAAAAGCAGTAGGTCTTAAGTCAGGCAGACCTGGCCCACGTGGACGCTGGCACTGCTCTGTGTTTGCCCTTGGGCATATTTCCTGTCCTCTCTGGGACCTGGTCTTCTTATGGAAATGGAGCAGGACCCTATGGTCCTCCCCCACTTCCTCACAGGGTCTGCCTTTTCTCTGTGGAGAAACTTTAGCCAAAGAAGAAGTTTTATCCGAGAAGTGAGAAAATGCAGAAATAAAGGAAAGCAGTGAAACAAGACAAAATAATAACAGTTTAGTCAATAAGCAAAATCAAGCACCTTTAGTTCCTCCTCAAGGGCTATAGGTAATATCCTGAGCCACATCCTGTGAGCTAGCGAGCTGGCTTATAGATACTGAAACCCGCACCGGATAAAAGAAGTTAACTACCTGATGACCAGGCTGTAGTCATGACATAAGCTGCCGCAATTCCGAGAATTGGCCTCAAGGAAATGGCAACAAACCGACCCTGGAATTGAAGATTAACTGGACTTGAAACGATCAAGGTGACGCTGGTCAGACCACCCATGACCAATTTCAAGATGACTCTCAGAGCTGACTGTGCTATTTCTATAGGCTCTTTCCCCTTGATCGTGGGGGGTGGGAGGAGGCCTTTGGACAAGAGTCCACCCTCCCCACCAACCTCGGTTGTCAGCATCCAAAATAAAGCACACTTTCCTTTCCACAAACCTTGCCTCTTTACTGGCTTTTTCAGCAGCGAACAGCCTGACCTCACTTTCAGTAATATTGTAAGTGAATTGAAGATACTAGGTAACAAAATACAGGCTCTGAGATCAGAGAGACCTGGATCTAAATGACTCTTACTCACAAAATACTGGTGATGAGCAGATAACTTCACCTCTTCCATCTGTAAACTGTGGGCTATACCTCTACTTTCCTTGAAGGGATCTTAGAGGATTCATGGGATTACCTGGTGAACAATAGAAACTGAGTCCCTGTTCCATCCACATCTAACATGTCTGTGGGAAAATGAGATTAGAAATGGTTTTCAGGGCTTTCATGTATGTGTGGAATCTACTGATGCTACAGTAGAGCAACTGACAGTAGAAGCTAATGTTGTTGAGGATGTGCATGGACCAAGCATCATTAACTCATCTACTCCACAGGCTCCAGGAGACAGGCTGTGACTTCCTTATGCAGAGGAGGACATGATGGCACAGAGACTTCAAATCACTGCTTGAGGTCACACAGATACTAATGGAGACACAGGATTCAAGCCCTGGTCCTTGGGGGATCAGACTCTTTATGCTTCACCCTCCACCCAATGCCCCTCTGGTGTTGGTTTACTTCTCATGGGGTTTATGTGAGGGTCAGGAGTCCATGCTTGTGAGACACTAGTACAGATCTAAGCACACCCAGGGCGAGTCATGCTGGCTGTTACACTGTCACCACAGGAATGTCCCAAACCAGAAAGTCTGAATCTGGTGACCCTGAAAGGGAAGGAACCCGGGCACCTTCGTGTGGCTGTGGCTCCCCTGGGAGCCAGTGCCCCAAAGAAAGCACCAAAATCACCATCTCAGGGAGAGACTTAGAGATGTGGTGTGACCATTGTTGCAACCAAGGCTGAATTTGTTAGCTCAGCTGTCATGTTATTTCTTACCTTGGTTAGAATTAATGAAATTACAGTATACAGACAAAGGCGGACTTTGATTTCTTTTTTAATTTTCTGTGCTTATTATGGAAAACAAAGTACAGAATTCAAGTAGCAAAGCTGGCGGCTCCAGGGTGTGTGGCAGGGAGGGTCGGGGCCGTGGTCTGGGTGGAGGCGCTGAGGGAGGAGACGAGAGCTGCCCACTGTGTGAGCTCAGGGGCAGGAGGGCTCGGGGGCAGGAGGAGCTGATGAGGCTGTGGGGACAGAGGTGAGAGAGGCTCCCCTGGACCAGCCCTGGGCTCTGCCCCTGAGTAATGGCAGAATTCCCTGTTGCAGAGTAAAGCTGTCTGCTTGCCCAGCAGTTTAACCCTTACACAACAATCGAAAAATGTACATATTATTCGAAATAACGCAAACCCAGAAAGGAAGCACGCATGGCTGGATCCTCAGCAGACACGTTCAGAGACAATAGATGATGCAGGAACGGTGACCCCTCCATGGCCCCCTCTGTCAGAAGCTCTTCCCATCACTGGAGAGGGCTGTTCTCCTAAACACACAGAAGGCGATGATGACGAAGTAGACAGCGCTCTTGAGGAGGAGCAGGAGGTAGGTGTAAAAGGCAGAGCTGCTTGTGACCTGCAGCTGCAGGGTGTCTAAGAGAAATGCTTTCATTAGTTACCTGTTCGTTTGAAAGGGCAGGGCATAGCGATGGGCGGAGGTCACAAGTGTTTATTTCTCATGCCCTACTATGACGTGGCACCCACCCAACACCAAACCCCAAAGTAAACAAGGACCACCACCACCACCAGGACAACTCAGACATCAGCTCAAAGGTCAAGTCAATCAATAACCTCTACTAAATTCACTTAGAAGCTTCCTAAATATTAATAAGTAAGTTTGTGCTTTCAGTCAATAAGCCAATGGGAAAAAAAGAATTTCTGAGAGCTTTTAGCATTTTCTTCACCCTCACCATGTGTGTAAGTAGTGATAACAGCTAATCTTCCTTAACCCCTATCCAAATGCCAAGCACCTATTCTGAGAGCTTTGTGAGCAAAGCTCTGATCCTACTTCATTTTATAATAGTCTATGAGATTGTTATTTTCATTTCCATTTTACAAATCCACTGACGATGGGGAAAACAAATTTGCCTGGTGTCATACATTTAGAAAGTGCCAGAACCCGTATTTCATTCCAGCAATATGACTTTAAAGAACACATTCTTAGCACCCTGTTGTCCTGCATCTCCTTGTGCAATAACTACCCCAGACATGAAAAGGCTCAGCATAAACATCAGGTTGAACTGCTGATCTGGAAGCATCTGAGCCATTACACGTCATGCATCAATGATTCTTCTATGAAGGTTACATGCATGGAAATCTGCTGGGGTTCACAGTGGGGTGGGGGTGGGGGTTAGTAAAGAGAAAGTTGTACAGAGTGGAAGAAAGTGCTCAATCAACCCAAATTCTCAGAAACTTTAGGAGCCCAGGCCTCACCTGGCTGTCCTGAATGTCTCTCAGGGTGGCTCTGATGTTATGGGATATTTGCACTTACTCTCCTTTGCCGTTTTATATGAATAACACCAACAGTTATGTGAGTGACTTGGCTACTGAATGAACTACAAGGCCGAGTCTGTTCCTGAGGAAATTTCTTTCTTCCACACTTTCTTTCACAGAGTGGGATCCCCAGGATCACCAGCACTTGGTGTGGAAAGGGATCTCAGGAGGTGATGCGCTCACAACTCACTGCCCTGGGTCGGGTCAGGCGCAGCTGAGCTCCAGGCCCCTGATCCTGGGAACCGAGGAGGGATCAGCAGGGCCAGAGCCAGTGCTTCTAACTCACGTAGGACCTTCAGGGAGGGAGAGGGGACCACCAACTAGGGCTGACTCTGGGCCAGCTAAGAGGATACCCTGTGGCAGACAGTCCACATATGTGACCTTATGTCTGCAGTAACGGAATTGGGTGTAAGTGTTCCTTATTGTCAGAGGAGGATAGTATTGCTCAGAAAACGTAAGGAATTTACCCATTTTCATGTAGCTGATAAATAAAAGAACTGGGGTTTAAAGTTCCATCTATGATACTCAGAAGCCCATGCACGTACACCCCCACCCATGGGTCCTTCCTGTCTCAGGGCCTTGGCTTTGGGATTCTTGCTCTACATGTACACCTTAGAGGAGAAACAGAGAATTGAGTATGTACATGAACAATTGATTCAGATGGCCTGGGTTGAATAACTAGACTGAGCTGTGTGGCTTCGTACAAGGGGCTTAGTTTCAAGGTCTTGTCCTCATCTGTAAAGTGGCGGGGTGGGGGGGGACATGGTACCACTTCATAGTGTGTCATGAGGATTAAACAGAAAGTGCACGCAAGACACAGCATACCACCTTGTGTATAAGAAGCTTGCATTAAGTGGCAGTTCATGTATTACCTCCCACCAGGGACCAAAGACGAAAAACATCTAGAAGCAAAGGCATATCATATTTCCCTGGTCATTAGCAACAAAAGCCACACGAATGAAAACCATTGCTTAAATAATTCAGAGCCTGTCACTGCACCCTTTAATTTGCAGTCATCTCACACCAAAACAAGAATTTTCTATGTGAAGGTGACTCCTAGGAAATGACAAGATACTGACTTAAAATATCACTCAGTATATTTCTGCAAATCTCAACGGTCTGGTTTTTCTACCTGAACCTAGGGAAGTTCAAGAGTCAAGAGTTAAGTTTATCCACAGGGAAAAGGTGCTGTAGCATGACATAAAGACAAAGATAGACAAAACTTACTGTTTTCATCTTTCAGACACTCTTTTGTAGCATTAGTAACAGTGACTTCTAGAAAAAAGGAGAGCAAGTATTAGTTTATTGTTCATACCTATTTTTTGACAGTGTGATATGTATGGGGGTGTGTGTGTGTATATACAGACACATAATCTACATATTTTAATATATGAGTATGCATAAGTTACACATAATTTAATATATATAATCTATATTTGTATCTATATGTCTCTACATATAATTTGGCAACAGAGAGAAAGGAGAGATGCTGATTAAAAATATCAACCTCACAAGTCCAGAAATAATTTCTTTTCCACTATAGACCAGGGAAGTTCAAAAGATAATTTGATTAGGAGGGAAAAATGCTGTAGGATGAAATGGAGGCAAATATATTCAAAACCTTACCATTTTCATGTCCTGGACAAGCTTTTCTAGAATCAGTAGCAGTGCCTTCTAGAAGAAATGAGGTCAAATATTATCAATCATCTGTGTCTATTATTTTACAGTCTGTCTGTATGTCTGTGTGTGTGTGTGTGTGTGTGTATAATGTCTGTGTGTATATATATGTGTGTATACACGTATACATATATAATCTACTGACAGAGAGACTGAAGAGCAGTCATTAAAAGTATGAAAATGATGAGCCCCACAATTCCAGGTGATTGGTCTGGTAAACTTCCAAAGGGAAATTGATCAGGAGGGAAAAAAAAGACGGAAGCATGACATAAAGGCAAACGTGTGCCAAAACTTACTGCTTTCATCATCCAAACAATCATTTGGAGGCTCCGTAGTAGTGACAACTGAAGTGACAACTACAAGAAATGAGACCAAGTATTAGTCACATATTCACGCCCGTTATTTGATGGTGCACGTGTGTTTATACGTGTGTTATTGTAACACACACACATGTATCTAAACTGCTGACAAAGAGACAGTCATTAAAAATTTGAGCCCTGCAACTCCAGGAAGAGTTGGTCTGATTCTATGGAATTCAGTACATTAATTCTTCATCAAAACAAATTCGTCCAATCCCAGAATCCACAGCAGAATCTCATGTTTGAAGGCGTCAGGCTTAGGCAAATTTCCCATCTAGGAAAAATACTTTGAAAAGCCACATCTTTCTATATCACCCGTATCCCCAGCACCCACTACTCTTGCACAGGATTTTCTGCACTTGTGGTGTTTGTGGGGATAAGGAAAGCAATCTTAATAAGGCTAGTAGCCATCGAGTGATTGTTCCTGGGCCAGGCACTCGCTTAACTTCTTCACATGCAATATGTTGTTTAATCCTCCACTGACACTGGAGTGCAGTGTATTTTGGAGGATCCCATGTTACAAAGGAGGAAATAAGAATTGGAGGGTAAGTAACTTGCAAAGAGTCATAGCAGTGATGGTAGAGCCAGCATTCTGAGAATCTTTTGTGGAATTAAATGAGATAAAGCATGTGGAAAGTACTTTATAAAAATAATCCGTAGAAATACAGAAAAAAACTAATCTATAGAGAGAAAATGTCTTTCTACTATTATGGATAATGTAAACATCTCTTCTAGATACCTCAATATTCTTAGCAATGATGATTTTATTACAGGAGCTCAGATTTCAGTGCAATTCTTTCGAGGACAGAAAAATAGTCACGTTTATAGTCATCTGACTATATAAAGCCTGAGGTGAGAGTTGTATTTACTTACAAGTTTTAAAAGGACGTACATAGAAGTAAAACATTTTTTAAAAAGATAATGGTTTGTTGGATGGAGGGAAACAGAGTCAAAATAGTCATTTTGGTTCATCCTTAGAAATCTGCTGTAGAATGAAGTTAACAGAAATGCCCTCATTAGCTTTCTTGCCATGAGTAGCCCGTGGAGAACATTTATCTGACCAGTTAAGTGCCAAGTGAAACACATTATAAACTGAAACTTGTCTCCTTTATGATAATCATCACCATGAAACTTACTTTCTTCTTTTTCCCTGATCACCTGAAAAATGAAAATTTAAGGGCAATTAAGACCGTAGTTATATTGAACTAGCACTTTGCACATTTGCTTCCCTTCATTTTCTTAGCTGTATAAATAAAAATTTAGGGCTTTTTTGTAACCTTACTTTAATGAGTTTTATGAAAGAATATAAAAATACGATGAGTATATGAATAAATGCATCTATGTCATCTTTTCGAAAGCAAGCGTTTTCACTGACATTATTTCATTTGCCCTTCATCACAGCCCCAGGAAACAGCCAAGGAAAGTGTGTGAACCTAATTTGATGGTACAAACTGAGAGTCACGGAATAAGACAATTCAGAAATCCAAACTGCTACACAGGACATCTATGTACATTTTGTATGGGCTTGTTTCCCACTGCTTAACAGGGCTTTTTAACCACAGGGAAACGTCCAAGCTGATTCCTTCTTATGGGTGCTCTGGGACCTTGGTCAGTTGTGTTAATATGCAAGACTTGAGTGATTCAGGACTTTGATTACAGAAAGGACATATTCTCATTACTGTAGCGCATCCTCCTAGGACAGTAACTCACCCGAGTGTGTTCATCCACACACCCCTCCAGGTCGGGCATGTGCTAGGGCTGAATGAAAGTGTGTTGAGATACATTTACCAATGGCAAGAAATACATTCATTATGTGGAATGGGAGTAAGTCTGTGCACTTTAGCCTCACCCAATCTTTAATTTCAACATTTTACCTTACGGTGATGTATAAAAATCAAATCTTAAAACCTGAGACCCTGGACCATAATAAAAGCGCAGTAGTCAAATTATTCTGCTTTCTAACTGCAATCTGGTCCCTCCTACCAACACCAATTTTGTCATCTAATACTCTTCTCTGGACTACAGTTTGAGTAAAGCAAGACTGAAGTGAGATGACTTTGAATGATGAGTAGAACAGTCATAAAAGATGTATAAATAATCTTACTTCCTGATCAACTAAGATTATCAACAGTGCAGTCTCTCTTGTGTGTTTACAGTGTGCTAAGCTGTTAGGTGCTTCCGTGTATGTTGATCCTTTAAACCATATAACAACCCCAAAATACCTCATTGTGACATTAATATTTTGGATGATGAAATTTAAGTAAATTTTTCTTCTTTTTTATGTTTCAAACCCTACACTTTTCTAATTCTGTGGGGAAATAGCTGGTCATTTAAGAAGGATTTATATTTGTTTGTTTTTCATTAATGCTCGACAGAAGAGGTGGCGTATTCCCTTTAAAAAAAACGTCCTGGGAGGTTATGTTTATATTTCTATTCATACCTTCATTCACTGAAGGAAAAAGAACCTCTTGATTAATTCCTTTTTTATTTTTCTCGTGTTTGATGACGCATACGTGTTCTTTATCCATGGAGTTTTTGGTCACGGTCAGCCAGCTGAGCTTCATGTATGTGTCAGAGGTCTTCATGGTGTTTCCCTGCTGGGATGGTAGAATTCCTTTGTCATTCTTTTCTCTCCAGTAAACCTTGATAACATGAGGGAAAAAATTCTCCAGAAGACAAAGGTATGTTCCAGCATGATCGTGGTTGATTTCAGTCATTGAAGGAAGAAAAATAGTGGGCTTGGGAGACATGTCTACATCAAGGTCTCTATCTGTAGGGGAAAATGAAATAGTAATTAAAAAGAGTTATTGCAGAAAAAAAACACAAATGATGTGTGGTTTGGAACAACCTAGTAAGCAGTAAAAGGCAGAAAAGTTTGCATAGAATTACAGCCTGGCCTTTCATTCACAGTAGGTTGTGAGGTGGTTACTATTGTTCTTATTTTCAACAGGAAGGGAAGTTTAACACATTATATAAGTTGAAAAAAAGTCCCAGCTATTAAGTAACAGAGGATGGATTACACCTTGGCCTCCACGGGGTAAGATGGGTTTGACTTTTAACTGCCCCATATCAAGGCTTCTAGGATTCATGGACACATTTATTTTTTTAAATCTCTTTTATTGTATCATAGTGGAGCCTGCTTTAGGGGAGATGGGTGTGTGGCGGGAATGGGTAAAGGGAGGAGACCAGGTAATTATGATGCTCTCTCTATAGGATATACTAAAAAAGCACACATTTAGATCTCATTTTTCTTGCCAAGTGGGAAAAGGTCTGCTAAAGAGAGACAAATCCCTCCAAATTCAATTTTTTGTGTGTGAGTGGACAGTGAGATCATTTTCCATTTGAGGAATTAGAAGTGCAGCTGGATTCTCTGAAGAATTTTTGTTCAGTCAACATTCTTGACTGCAAACAACTCTCCCTCCATACTGGATACAATTCTCCCCTGACCTTTGCAATAAGTTTAGATACACGCATCCATCACCTATCATGTGCCCACACAATGTGCCAAGTACAAGATGTCTACACTATCTCATTCAATCTCATACACCCCCTGCTGGATACATACTGTTATCCCACCTTACGGATTAGGAGACTGAGGCCAGAGAATAATCACCCAAGTTCACATAAGCAGTGAAGCTCCCAATCAGCCTGACTCAAAAGCCCAGGTTCTTTGAAGACACCCCTTTAGCATCAGAAAAGGAAACCTGTCAATTCACAAAACTTACCTGTAATAACAAACTTTGGCCTTGGGCCAAACACTTTCAAGATGCTTATATACATTGTACACGAACCCATATAGAAGCCCACGTGAACACAAGACAAGTCCTATTAGGTTACTTGCACAATGTTTTTCTCTGCTGTCCTTTACCATAGGCATTTGCTACAAATTCCTTCCTAAGATTTCCACATCTGATCCCCATTTACATCCCAATTTTTTTCTAAACGTTCTTAACTGTATATTTTTCCAATTGAATTGTTTTTTGCCTCCCTCTATTGCCTTGAAAAAAAATTCGTTCTCCTGATATCTACCTATGAAGAAAATTTTGTTCCATTACCAAAGGTTTTTCTATAATAATTCCAAAGTGATTCAAACCATATAGAAATCTTTAGATTAACTGAGCTTCTCTGAGTTATTCAAATCCTAGTGGAACTATGACGGCCTTCAGTTCAAGAGACCAGGCTTCTGGTCCTGGTTCGTTTTGCTCATAAGTTCTGTGGCTGAGCTAATCAGGTGAATTAAAGCCTTTAATGCTTTATTTATTTGAAAACAAAGATGTTCATATAAATCAATTCAACATCCCTACCAGTGCTGAAGAGAGACCAAAATGAAACAAGATCTGAAAAGCAAGTTCATTAAAAATGCAATGGAAATAAGCATAATAAATAATGTCATGGATAACAGCTTTATTATTAGCATTAGTGTTATTATTAGCAATTTGTTTGTGCTGCTTGTGTACCCCAATGTGACATTTTAACATCATGGGACCAGAGCTCGCCCTTACTGATGGGAATTCAGTATTTTGGGATGCAACTGGATCCCCGCCAATTAACCCTGAAGACTGGTTCCCTTGAGTGCATTCCACTGTGCTCTCATTTGTCTGGAATCCTCAACTCCCTCATCACAGGACACGTGCCTTTCACAAACCCAATTAATAGGCAATTATCAGTCTTGTCTTATCCACTGTGTTTCCAGGGTTAAGAAAAGCAAAAGGATCCCTGGCTATAGCCTAATATATGCAGTTAGTACACAGAGCTGTTTTGTTTTGTCCAAAACAAATGACTTTTCCCCAGTCAAGAGCACAATTGATTTTGATTCCAAGCTTTTACTTGAAATTTCAGCCTCGAACTGACTTCTACCCCGCTCACGCACAGAGTCAGCTTGTAACTTCTTGCAGGGGTCTTCAAGGCAGGGTGACTAGAGAAATGGCAGGATGCCCAGTCCTCAAATCCTCCTAGAGTCATGTGCATCAGGAAAACCTTCCCTGCCTGACCCTATCTGCAAGGTCACCAACTGAATGACATTAAATATTATGATGTCTGTAATATTGGTGCACTGGAAGCATGAACTGGGTTTGTTTAAAGACCATTTCTTCCATTTTATAAAATAGAGGAAGTCAATGTCCCCTTTTAATTCATTTTCCTCCTAAAGACTCGCACATTGAGATCTCTATCTAATTTTATGGTGGGAAAAATGTATCTTGTTGGAAAATGTGGTGTGCTTGTTTATCAGTTTATTAAAAGTATGATTCCACTACATTTTTTCAACTTTTTAATTTTTATTCACTATGTTATAAAAATTAACTGACACATAACTCTCCTACCTTTGAGCGTAAAATCTTACCCTGTGCTTCCTGCTAGATCATCACAGGCCTTTTTCCTTCTACTTCCTTCAGTGCCTTTGATCTTCTGTCCTTATTTCTTGCCCTGCTTATACGTGTGTTTTTATTTTAGGTCTTCTCAAATAGATTTCGGACACGAGCAGTTTAAATCAAATGACAAATAGCTTGTGTGTTATGGCTTGTTTCTTTTTCTGCCCCGAGGGTTGATAATTTAGTGAGTTCTAACTCCAATATGGCATGAGGAATCAGATAATACATCTGCAAGCCCTAGTTCTGCAAATATGCAGAATTAAAACAGAATTGTGCCTGTTTCAGGATTGTGTCCATATTTTTTCAATATTTACATAAATACATAGGGAAATTGGCCCTGCTACCGTGACACAGAGGTGACTCTCAGCAAACCTCGTAAGGTATGAATGTGTCAAGAGTTGAAGAGCTGTCCCTTCTCTGCCTGGGCTGTGTGGGTTATGACTGTTTCCATCTCATCTCATATACACTGCAGGTATGATTACATTTTTCTCATCATTTTGCCTGAATCTTATAAATCTCCTTTCAAAAAAGGTTTTCACGTGTAAGTCAGCTCTTTGTCAAGAGTGTAATTTTGAATTAATGTGTCTCTAATCATCAATGAGGAACATTGATAGGAATAATATACTTGAGCATTTAATAAATGTGTACTCAATACATTTTACAGGTATTTTGTGATTTGTATGTGTTGAGGGGTGGGTGTCTGGGATGATTCTAAAGTAGCTTCTTTCCAGAATCCAATTCTCATTTAGGAGACCAGATGAGCTGTTATAGACTTTGAATTCTCAATGATGAGCTCTTAAGCTATTCATTGCTGAAAGGCTGCTCCTTTTGACTTGAAAATTTACTTACGTTTTCTAGGGCATTAAATGAATCTCCTGTCTTGCTCAACAGAAGATTTTATTTGGTTTGGTATTTTCTGCAATATTTGGTTTGGTGTTTTCCACCTCCATCATGATTGGAGAGCAGCTGTGGGATGTGCAATTCAATCATGAATTTTAGTACAAATGCTCTCATTCTTTTAAAGCTTCAATATTTCTGGCAAATATGATGCCAAAACAGAAAGAAAATTGAGCACAGTGGCGTCATTCTGTAGAGATGCCCTAAGAAACATATTCTGAGTGTTTAATAAGTATATATTCAATATGACTTCTATGAACTTTTTAGGGGGAAGAGAAGTCATTTCAGTGCCATGATTAGAAGCAGAAGCATCGGTTTCACACATGAGCAGTAAAACAAGTTATGAGTTATTACTTTTTAAGTAGTCAATTAAAGAATATTTAAAATAGCCTATAGAACAGTAAATACTCGGAATGTAAAAATATGACTTAAATATTTCTCACATCACGTAATGGTCCAGACCATGCACTTTGGAATAGACAAGTTTCTATTGGATGCTAAACTTTGCAATGTAACCTGTCATATGACTTTAACTGAACTTCTCTAAATCTCAGTTTCCTTATCTATGAAATGGGCACTGATAAGACACTGAACCTACTTATCATGGTGTCTGATCCTCAGAAAATAGTAGCTAATATTAAAGTTATATTTAATAAGATGGTTTAGGGCCATTTTGTCAAATTCTTCCATCAAACAAAAGGTATGGATTTTGTAAGCAGTAACTATTACATCAATTAAGAAGAGAAACAAGCTCATCGATCCAAGACCTCCTGCCTTTCGGTAGCCATGGACCCTAGAACACAGGTCCCAACCAAGCCAGAATCTCGAATGTTTCTCCGCTAGACTAGAAGCTGTTTAAGTGTTGGGACTTGTCCTATCTATGGCTTTTTCACCCTTTTATCACCAGCATCCAGCACAGAAATAGTCCTCAATAAATGTTTGCTGAGAGAATCAACATGCAAGGATGTACAGCCATGCAGACCCTTTTCATGAACTTTGGAGCAGAGATGGCTCACTGAGCTAACAAATTCCACGAAACTGGTCCATATCCAGGCAATGTAACACGAGATGTAACTGCATGAATTTCAACTGATCTCAGCCTCCCTGGAAGAAGCTAGAGTAACAAAAAGTAGGATTTATCGATGTTCTACTGTCCTTTACTATAAGAATTTTTATGCACTGCTTTTTAGGGATGAGATGAAAACCAATAATACAGGTATTACAAGTTATTGGGAGAAAGGAGCACTGTGTTTTATCTCAAACTCTAGAGAAGAGATAATTAACAAAAGTGGTTCTCATGGAATAGACCGTCTACAAGAAAAGGAACTTGAATCAATAACTTATACAAACATAATGACATAATCTGTTAATGACATAAGTATATTGAAACATAAATGAAACAATAAAACAGACACAGTCCTCAAAATATTTTAATATCTAGCCTGAGTCTATTGTGTGTGTGTGTGTGTGTGTGTGTTTATTTTAAAAGGAGAATTTCAATCTGCTTCTGAGCAGAGAATAAATCATTTACAAAGTAGTTTCCATATACAGTGACCAGCAGCTGCAAAATTGCTCTTCATATGCTGAGGCCAAGAATTGGCCGTCAGATAAGGTGGATCTTAATTTTTTTTTTCTTAAAAGCATCTGCCACCTTTTCATTACTAAGATAAAAATAGGAAAAGTTACTTACCAGGGGGAGCTACTATGAGCTCAGTTGCTTTCCCAAATATCTTCTTCGCATTTGGGCTATCACACTGGTTAAAGCTCCTACAAAAATCTCCACCTTCTCCTAAGCTTCATAACATGACTAGCAGTTTATACTGGCAATTTGATCATCTGAGCTCTTTTGGCAGTCCTTGAACCTAGGTTTTATGGCATCAGATGCTTTACAAGTTTTCCTCAGGTAAATGGACCCAAATATCTGCTTTCCACAGAGGCGTAATCATGGAAAACACTGTTAAAAGATGAAAGGAATAAAAACAGGAAAAGAAGAGTTCATCACCAACTGGTTAACCATCTGGTTTTCTAAATTTCCAGGAAGAGTATTCAAAAATTGACTTTTTTTATTTCCAGGTGTTCAGCTCTGTTGAAATTGCTCAGAGTTCGCATCAAAGAAAGGCCCTTCTGTTCTCACCAACATCAGGGCTGCTCCATTAGCGATTTGGGGATATATTTCTGAAAGCAGAAAACTCTTCGGTAACTGAAAATGCAAATATGCCATCACAAGTGTACTTGAGAAATGCAAACAAAGTTCTCTGTTCATTGGGCAACATGATTCTTTACCACTGCAATGCGAGATGAGAAAATAAATCCTGTGATGACATTATTTTTCCTAGGATAAAAGAAGGCATTTGTAGAGTTCTATCTTCTTTGAAATAATAGATTCCTTATTTAAATTAAAACTTGAAGACAAAGCCAATTCTGTGATATGCTGAAAGAAGACGTCTCTTGGAGGCTGTTCTGTAATCTCAAGCCACTCTTCTTGGATTAGGAGAAAAAGAAATTGCCAGAAGCAGCTGGGGGCTCCTCTGAGTAGAGGAGTTGTCCATCTGACAGGACCCAGACAGCACAGGCCCTGAGTATCTCCACGTCCACGCCAGAGCCACTTGGTCCCGGCCTAAGTGCCGTGAGCAGTCAGTGCCTCTGCCCTGAGAATGAAAGTAAGAGGAGGTCACAGTGGGCAGCTGTCCATGCACAGCGGCTCACAGCCCCCAACACAGCAGAAGAGGAAGAGAGACCAGGATAAAAACACATTTAGAAAGTTTTTTTTTAATCTGAGAATTAAGTTATTAGTACTCTGAACTGTCAGATACCCCCTGCACCTATTGAGATTTGAGTGATTACCCACTTAGTACCTCTCTGATACGCTGTGCTCTGTTTTTCCTTCTTCTAACACCATGAGTCGAATTATCAGGAGATTTAGGAGTTGTCTGTATCTCAAAATCCATGAAAGATTTAACCAATAAAATGCCAAAGAGTAAGTAAAGAGCTATAAAAACTTTTATTAAATTTATTTAAAAATACAAGAACTATAAGAAGAGAGAATAAAAGGTTTTACTATTGGACATAAAATTAAACCTGAATAAATGAAGAGATATTCCATATCATGAAGGAAAATTTCAATATCATAAAGATGCTGATCTTTCCTAAATTTATAAATGTAAATTGCCTATAATTCCTATCAAAATTAAGAAAATAGTTTATTTATTTGTTTATTTTGTTCTATGGTGTAAATGTTGGGGGTAAGCTGATTATGTTATATAAATACAAAATAATTAAAAATTGCTTCTTAAGAATAATAATGAATAGACATTTACATAGCAGATCTTAACCCTAACTGCAAAGTTACTGACATAATATGGTAATGGTATCAGAATATTAAGACATAAATGAAACAAAAATCCTCCAGGATATGCTCCAAGTATATGTTGATATAAAAATATAAGGTATTTTTAAATTGTAGGGAAATGATAGATTATTTTGAAACTAGATTTGGACTATTGATTATCTGTTGGGAAAACAAAAATAGCTCTCCACCAAATACCACATAAGTTAGGTGCATGTTAAAAATCATCTAGATGTATGAGTTAGAAAGAACAAGTAGGAGACTAATTGGGTCCTTGGGTAGAGAAGCTGGAATAGAAAGAGGACAGGAGACATCTTTACTTAATACTTAATTTTTAAGAAGGAAGAATTTGGAGAATTTTTCCTTCTTACAACATTTTCAAATAAACACTTTTTAAAAAAAGAATTAACGATGAAGACATACTGAAGGTGGTAGGGAAGAAAGTGACATGATCAGATCTGTGCTCTAGGAAGATAAAGAGCAGAAAGGTGGGTCGGTCAGGGGACCAATCCCAGTGAGGCAGACGTGTTTCAGAGACGGTCACCATGAGCCACTGAGAGGCATCTGAGGAGCCAGGTTATTGCAGTGATGGTGGGGATGGACTGAAGGGCTGGTGCAATAAATATTAACAGGTTTATGAGCTCTTCTAAGGAATTCACGTGGAAGAAATCAAATTACCATTAAGGAGGTTGAAAGTGAAGAAAAAGATGTTTTAAAATCCTAGCACAGACTGTGTGATGGAGCTTCCTGGTCAAGGTTGTGGGGCAGCCACACCCATCCTTGACCATCCGGGGCAACCCCTCCCACCTCACAGCAAACATGAGCAAGGAAGGAGCTGGGTGCAAATGCTCTAGTTTTCCTGTGCTGAGACACGGGATGTTTGAATATTTGGGATGCTATTTTCCACAGATTTGTCCTTTCAGTATAGAAAACTTGATTACAAAAGCTATTTTACTAATCCTTCTTACTGGGTCAACCACGCCTTGTGTGACAAAGTAGACCCTCTCATTTTCTTATTTGGCTGCATATTGGTCGAAATCTTCTGGCTCCAAAAAGTCTTCTCAGTGGCTCATTAATTTCAGACTATAGGAAATGAACAAATCATTAGTTTAATTCTATATTTCCTTTGACATACATAGTGAATAGCGCAGGCAATTCCTATCATTATTTACACAGATATACAAGCTGTTTCATTGCTTAATCACGTTTTATCCAACAAATAGGAATTTTCCCTGTTTCAACCATTTTGTTCTACACTATAGAAAAAGAAATAGTTTTCTTTTTTTTCCAGATACTTATTGGAGTATAATTGCTCTACACTGTTGTGTTAGCTTCTGCTGTACAACATAGTGAATCAGCTGTGTGCATACATACATCCCCATATCCCCTCCCTCCCGTGACTCCCTCCCACTCTCCCTATCCCAGCCCTCTAGGTCGTCACAAAGCACCAAGCTGAGCTCCCTGTGCTCTGCAGCAGCTTCCCACTAGCCTTCTATTTTACATTCGGTAGTGTATATATGTCAATGCTACTCTCTCACTTCATCTCAGCTTCCCCTCCCCCCACCCCCCACCGGTGTCCTCAAGTCTCTTCCCTACATCTGCACCTTTATTCTTGCCCTGCCACGGGGTTCATGAGTACCTTTTTTTTAGATTCCATATATATGCGTTAGCATATGGTGTTTGTTTTTCTCTTTCTGGCTTACTTCACTCTGTGGTGGTGTAGACTCTAGGTCCATCCACCTCATTACAAATGACTCAATTTCATTCCTTTTCATGGCTGAGTAATATTCCATTGTATATATATGCCACATCTTCTTTATCCATTCATCTGTCGATGGATATTTATGTAGCTTCCATGTCCTGGCTATTGTAAATAGTGCTGCAATGAACATTGTGGTATACGTATCTTTAAAATGTTTTCTTAATTCTGGCAGGAAGTATAGTCAATTTATGTACCTGAATTTAGGAAAGATCAGGATCTTTATATTGAGTTTTTCCTTCATGAATATGATACGTCTCTCCAGTTTTGCAGGTGCAATTTTATGCCCTTTGGTAATACATTTGCAGGAACACTTTTGGCATCTTTGTGATTATACAGAACACCCTGACTCCCTCCTTCTCTTCTTTGTCCTTTAATTGGTTCTTGTTGGTTCCATGTAGTGTGGAGGGAAAAGTTCAAGGTTAAATGACATGCATATTTAACTTCAAATTCCTTTCCTGCCACTAGCAATACTTGAGTGATCTTGGATGGTAGAGTCTCTCTGAATTTCAAGTTCAGAGAGGATAATATCTAAGTTATATCTGGAGAAAACCATAATTCCAAAAGACACATGCATTCCTATGTTCATTGCAGCATTATTTACAATAGCCAGGATATGGAAGCAACCTAAATTTCCATGAACAGATGAATGGATAAAGGAGATATGGTATACACACACACACACACACACACACACACACACACACACAAAATGGAATATTACTCAGCCATAAAAAGGAATGCAATTGGGTCATTTGTAGGGATGTGAATGGAACTAGAGGCTGTCATACAGGGTGAAATAAGTCAGAAAGAGAAAAACAAATATCGTATATTAACACAGGTATGTGGAATCTAGAAAAATGGTACAGATGAACCTATTTGCAGGGCATGAACAGAGATGTAGACGTAGAGAACGGACATGTGGACATGGTGGTGGGGGGAATGGGGGTGGGATGAATTGGAAGATTGGGATTGACATATGTGCACTGCAACGTGTAAAACAGGTAGCTAGTGGGAATCTGCTGTATAGCGCAGGGAGCTCAGCTCAGCGCTCTTTGATGACCTAGATGGGCGGGATGGGGGTGGGGTGAGAGGGAAGCCCAAGAGGGAGGAGGTATATGTATACATATAGCTGATTCACTTCGTTGTGCAACAGAAACTAACACAACATTGTAAAGCAACTATGCCCCAATTTAAAAAAACACACAATGTAAATTTCAGGGTTTGGAACCTACTTGGTGCTCAGCCGTGGCCAGGTGCTCCCGGCAGCCACAGAGGAAGCAGGGGGTCATGGGGCCACCTCAGCCAAGGCTCTAGTTTTGCCTTTCTCAACTCTGGGCTCCAAGAGGCTCCTGAGAGGAAAACTCATCCTGGAGGCCCCCTGTCTGTCTCATCTGTATCCTCTTTACACAGGGCCCAGGCCCCACATAACAATGACTAGTACTAACTTTTATTGAACTCTTACTACGTGACAGGCACGGGTGTATGTTCTTTACATGTATTTACCCAATGAATCGTCCAGCAACCCCTGGAGATAGGAGCACTTATTACATCCTTTTAACTGATGGACAGA
This sequence comes from Hippopotamus amphibius kiboko, assembly GCF_030028045.1. NCBI lineage: Eukaryota > Metazoa > Chordata > Mammalia > Artiodactyla > Hippopotamidae > Hippopotamus > Hippopotamus amphibius. The sequence goes on along the minus strand of NC_080189.1, from coordinate 83,234,640 downwards.
CGGAATCTGAGAATGTTGAACATGGTAGCTGTGTGTCTTGTGTGGGCATCTATGTATGTATATTAGAGAAAGGGGGTATCCGAGGCGGCATGGGACAAGCTCCATCACAATTTCTGAACTGCACAGAGCGAGTCAAACATCTGTACAGATGCCTCCAAAAGTCCTTGATTCACTTGTGAACTTTTGCAATATGATGGTCATCTCCTCCATGAGCCTCTTCTCCCAGCTGGGGCACAATGACCTCTTACCCACCATAGGCCCTAATGCTCAGGTTCTCATCACTAAGGGTTTCCCATTTCTGAGCAGCTCTCAGACTGTTGCCAGTGAGGTCGGGGGTGTCTCCAGAAGAATTTCAGTGAAGAAGTCCAGCAAAGAAACTGGTCCCACCAGCTTCTCAATTCAGTGCCCATGACTGAGCTGGAAGTCCTTTACTCTCTTTTCCATCCCCCTTGGAGACTATTTCTGTCCTTCCCAGCAGGTTGAGACGGGGCAGTGCAGCACCAAGGGTGATACTCAAGGGGCATGTCTTTGTCTTCCATCTTGATGCTTTTGTTTTGCTCAATACAGTTGTTATGGCTATCTTTCTTGTAAAAAAATTCCTAGAACTCAGAAATCAGGAAAAATTCACTGCATAAAAAAATTCTCTGCAGAAATTCTCTACATTTCCCCAATACACAAAATTTCAATTCAAAGTGGATCACAGAAATAAAAATGCAGAACAAAGCCTAAATGACATTGGAAAATATAAATAACAATAAGTTTATGCTTCAGTCTTTCTTAAAGCTGCAAAATAGTTAAAATACATGGTGCCTGGTACAGACGGGCAGGTGAAAGTTGGTGCATTTACTATGCAATTCGTTCTTCGCTGCACTCACAGAAGTGGAAAGGACCTGAAGCTTTGACTTGTGGTTGTGGGAGTCTCATGGGGAAATGTGATGACCTGGGACAACAGCACCCAGGAGGGCAACAAGACAGGAGGGGTTTCTGGGTTGGGAGGAAGCTCATTCTAGAATGCTTTCCTGAGTCAGGCTGGGAACCAGCCCATTGCAGAGGGAGACATGTCACTTTATCTGTTACCTCTAGGGCAGCAGTTCTTAAAAATCAGTTTAAGCATCAGCTTTGGAGCTTATTGAAAAATGCACATCTTCAGCCTTTGTTCCAAGGTTTAGGTTCATAATGTTGGGGGCCACCCAGAACGTGCACTTTTATTCCAACCCAGGTGCTTCTGATGCAGCTGGTCCATGGACCACAGGTGAAGAAGCACTGTTCTGGTAGAAATGTGGAGGATCCAGTACACAAGAGACCATGCATATATGACTCTGGCATTTCTGTACTGCAGTATGAATTTTACATCCTTAAACCTAGCCCCAAAAGGCAGCCACAACCCTTTCCTATGTGACTTTTCAATTGAAATAGATACTATTCATTGTCTAATTGTTCACCCAAAGTGTTCTTTAAGATGAATTATTAAGAAAAATATAATTTGATAAGTCTCATTTCAGCTTGAGACTTGGCCATGCCAATATAGGAGATGGGGGCAGAAGGAACCTCTGGCTTTACTTGTTTAAGACACGAGTTCTGGCTGTGGGCTGAACTTCAAAAGAAGGTGTATGTAGAATAGAGTGGTTGGCATACCTACAGAAACCACTTTTTTTTTCCTACACTTTCACGATGTCAGCCATGCCCTGGTTAGTTATATGAGGAAAATAGCAGTTTGTTCAAAAGATAGATTGGATACCAGCTTGAGGTTCAGGAAATCCAAGTTTTCATTCCATCTTTTCTCAGCCTTCATATTTCTCAGTAATGAAGACACTTCATTCCCATCTGTTTTCTCTGGATAATGATCAGATAAATGATGCAGTAGAGCTCACCTTTCCATTTTGTTCTCCTAAATATCCCCCCTGACAGATGAATCACAGGTGCCCTGTGTGTCCTAAAGAGAAGATTGAATAGAACCTCCCAGCTCCTGGGGGAGTTAGAAGAACATGCTGCCTGCCAGCTGCTTGCCTGAGGCCTGTAGATGGAGGCCTGTTTTCAGGAAAGACTGTGGCTGTCAGGGGCAGAGGTGGGTAGTGATGGAATATAAATGTAGGGGGATGGGCACTGAGCTCAGGACTTCTCTTTGCTCAGAGTCAAGGGAATTGGGGGCAGGAAGTGAGGCAGGGGTTGGTACCAGGGCTGTTTTTGGCAGCCACAAGCAAAATTTCCCATGCAGGGTACAGGAAGTCTGAACCAACGTGCTTCTCCCAGACAGCGCAGTAGTACATGCCAGAATCACTTTCTTGCAGATTTGATACTACAAATGTGTAGCTCTTTCCTGCACCTTCATAAGCATGGTATTTTCCTGGATTGATTCCTGATTCCAACACAACCTTTGAGTAGTAGACGTCATAGTAGAGAAGGCGTTGGGGTGCTGTCCCTTCCTGGTATTTGTACCAGTGGATATAGTTGGCTTTTTGTGTGAGATCACAAGTGATTACAACAGATGACCCGGTCGCCCTAGTGACTGATATCTTCTCCCCTTCCATGTTGGAAGATACCTGAGTGACTGCCATGGGAAAAGCAACAAAAAATAATGAGGAAGAGGAAATAGTGATTTCTTAGTATCACTGCCCACCCCCCCAATTGCCAAAAAATACAGAAAGAGCCCATGAGCATCCAGGCAGCACACTCACCAGGAGCCAGGAGAACCAGCAGCAGCACTGGGGCCCGCAGCATGTCTGGGCAGTGAGCCAGACTGGGTTCCCAGCAGATGTGACAGGCAGGGGACTCAGTGAGGAGCTCTCTTAAAGACCGCCTCACTGATCCCAGAGGGGGTGGGTGCTGGGGGAGGCCTGGGGAGGAGCCTGCCTCTCTGCACCAACCCCTTTCTTGAGGGCCCCCCATGGCAGGCTGGGAGCAGGTCCCCTCTCCCTACCCCCACCAGGAGGAGAGAAGCCTGAGTGCTGAGAGCTCAGAAAATGGGTCAGATGTGGCAGGGAGGGGTGGGGGGGAAACGTGGATGAAGCTTGCTTGTTTCCTAAGGCAGTGAGCAGTCCTGAATGGGGCTAGGTTCCCTGCAGTTCAGCGTCAGTGTTAATGCTGCTGCCTTGGTCTTATCCCTCAGTGAAACATTTTTATATCATTTCCCTGCACTACCTTCCTTTTTACACCCGTAGTTAAACTCTGAGGCAACCAACAGCAAATCCAATAAGCGTTCACCCTGCTTTACCCCAAGAAATTAAGATCAGGTGTGTTGGTCTATGTTCAGCTCTCCTCAAAGTTGTGTGTGTGTGTGGGCTTACAAATCAATTAGGTAGAGCAATTTTTTCATCAAGTAACAGTCCTTCACACAGGGTTGCCAGATTTAGTGGGCAAAGACAAAAACAAAAACAAAACAAAACAAAAAACAACCCCTCCTCCCAAAAAACCCCTGTGTAGTGCTGTGCAATACTTGGGACATACACTCAAAAAATATGATGTTTATCTGAAATTCAGGGAAATGCAAATCAAAACAACAATGAGGTATCCTCTCACTCCTGGCAGAACGGCTATTACCAACAAGACTTGAAATAACAAGTGTTTGTGAGCAGGAGGAGGAAAGGGAACCCACCTGCACTGTTGGGGGGAATGTAAATTGGCGCAGCCACTGTGGAAAACAGTATGAAAGGGCCTCAAAAAATTAACAATGGAGCTCCCATGTGATCCAGCAATTCCATTTCTGGGTATTGATCTGAAAAAAAATGAAAATGCTAACTCGAAAAGGAATCTGCCCTGCCACGTTCATTGTTGCATTATTCACAGCAGTCAAAACTTTGAAACCACCTAAGTGTCCATCAGCAAACAGATGCATGGTTAGAGTAGCTGTGGTATAAATATGCAACGCAATACTACTCAGACATAAAAGAAGAATGGAATCCCGCCATTTGCAACAACATGGGTAGAACTTAAGAGCATTATGCTAAGTGAAAAAAGCAAGACAGACAAAGACAAACACCACATGACCTCTCATATGTGGAATCTAATTTTTTTTAATTTAAAAATTAAAACAAAATAAAAGCTCTTAGAAACAGAGAGCAGGTTGATGGTCACCAGAGGCAAGTGGTGGGAGATAGGAGAAACACTTGAATGGTTTGTTTGCTTAAAGAAATTGAGTATTAAAAAAGAAAGAAATCATTAAAAAACAGACAAAGTGAAAAATCAGTAAAGAACAGGAACAGTTCCTGCATAAAAAAGGAGCAATAAACCTACTGAAAAGTATTCAAATACACTCTGTGTTTCCACGACGAGGCTTAACAGAAATGTGTACGCATGTCACCAGGACACAAAGACAAGCATGTTTGCGGGAATGTTATTAAAATTTCCCCCAAACTGTAAAGATCCATATCATTTAGTAATCAAATGAGGCAAAAAGGGTGGTGCATGCATGTAGTGCAGTGCTTTATAGAATCGAGAATTAATAAATTACGAGAATATGATAAATCTTACAAAATGTTGAAGAATAAATTAAAAGAGAATACACACACTGTGATTCTGTTTGTATGACGAAAAGAATGAAATCGAATTGATGTGAGCATCCTATGTTCTATTTAGCAGTTTTCTCCTCAGAAAGTGGCCTGATATCTTTGATTTACTTGGATTCATGATGGATGGTTAGGTGATCACACAAGGAGAGTGAAACCATGGTGGAAGTTGAAGTGGTGTCTATACAGTTTCTCACCCACCACTTTTGTATACGTGCTTGCATATCTGTTTAAAATATAGTATATAGAATGGAAAAGAAGTCTCCCCTGGGTCCCTGTTTTGGCCTCTCTCTCTGAGGTGATTCATTTTCTGGGGTCACGACAGACATCTGGGGAGGGAGGGAAGGACAGGACCCCAGCTGGTCTTCCCTGTGCTGATGGGACCACCAGGGCAGGGGACACGAGGCTGCCGCAGGAGCAGCTCTGAGAGCAGAGTGTTCCAGGCTGTTGTACGCGAGGCAAGTGCAGTTGCTTTGCGGTCCTAGAAAATCCTTGTGGGGACAAGCTTTGTGGTTTAAAAATAAGAGAGGAGATGAACGTCCCTGGTGGTCCAGTGGTTAGGACTCCATGCTTCCACTGCAGGGGGCCAGTCTGTCCCTGGTCAGGGAACTAAGATCCCTCATACCTGCACTGCATGGCCAAAAGTAAATACATAAAATAAAATACATTTAAAAAAATAAGAAGAGAGAAAATTGCCATCATTCTAGAGCAGAAAGAAAATTCTTAAAACAAAAAAGTAATATGAGAAAAAAAGTCTCCACCACAATGTGAAAAGAACTATCAACTATGATGTTGAAAAGATTACAACACGTTGGCACTGGAATATATCCATTTGACACCCTGTACCCAAAGAAAGAGAGAGATGGGGGCACAGGGAGAGAAATGAGAAGAAGAAAGAAAGAAAAAGAGAAATAAGGAAAAACATCTTAATTTGCATTCCTTGGGCTCAGTGTTATTAGCAATTATAATGTTTGTGTTTACATTTTTATAAACTTCTATTGATGCCATTAGATATCAAGATTTCAGCATAAGGGAAATGTAAATATAATATTTTTTAAATTTAGTTAAAACCCTGTGGTCTATCATTTGAATTGGTTTTCTCTAAAAAATAGTTCTTTTTTAGCTATCCAATGAAGAAAAAGTAGAAAGCAATAATTATACAGAAGTAATAAGCATTCCTAGCATAAGAATTCCATGTCCTATTAAAAGCTCAAGTGCTCAGTCGAGAAATGGCTGAATCCAGGATTCAGCAGGAGATGTGCAAAGATAAACCTGTGATGTCTTGCCTGGCTGAGAGCAAAGAAGCTGTCAGAGACCACTGAGGTCTTTTCAAACAACACAGATGCCAACTTGTAGTGGCTCTTACTGACCATAAAGAGGACAATGGCAACAAAAGAATAACACCTACCCCCCAATTTAAAAACATATAAAAACACACCAGTTTGCTGGTAATACTGAAAAAAAAAAAAAGAAAGAAAGAAAAAGAAAAAGAAAAGAAAAGCAGCTGTGGAGGTTGCTAAAGCAGGCACTATCTTGTTACTGTGATAAGAGAAATAAAATAAGAATCAAACATTTACCTCGCCATCTCTGTACAAACTGTATCTCAAGATACCACAGAGTCTATGAATCAAATTTCTTTTTTCTGGGAGTATTACAACCAATAAATGCAGAAGAAATATTAAAATTAGCACATTAGCATTATGCAGCCCCTAGTGATGTACTGAATTTAAACAATTCTCATAAGTGTGTCCCAGCTCTGTGTCTTGCATGGGCTCCCTTTCTCTCTCTATTATTCTGTTTCTCTATCTCCCCATGGCTTTCTCCACCACTCTGTGTGGACTGGTCTCTGTCTCTCCATCTCTGTGTCCACGATCTTCTTTCTCTATTTCCTGTTGCTACTCACCCCTCTATACCTCTCTGTCTTTCTTTCCAGCTCTGTCTCCTTCCCTTTCTCTGTTTCTCTTTGTTTCTCTTCTCCTTATTTCCAGTTCTCTCTTTATATCTCTCTACCTGCCTGTCTCTATCACCTCTTTCCTTTTCTAAGTCTCCATTTATAGCTGTCGTATGTATGTTACTTTCTATGTCTACATCTCTCTTTCCATTTTCTTCCACGGGCATAAAAACGGCGTTAAATTCTCTGTGATTCTGACATCTGTGACATTTCAGGATTGACCTCTGTTTACTGGCTTTTCCATATTGAGATGTTGAGATTCTCCCTGTTTTCCACATGTTGGGTAATTTTGAATTGTATCCTGCACATTTTGAATATTACGTTACGGGCTCTAGGTAGTGTTTCAATACTGTGGAGAATGCTGAGTTTTTTGTTGTGGTTTTTGTTGTTGTTGTTGTTCTTAGTGGGGAATTGACCCAGTTAGGTACTGTAAGTTCCTAGCTGCCTTAGGTGGGCAGTTTGAGTCAGTGCAGTTTTCAGAGCCCTTGCAGTACCGTTCACACTGCACTGTGTGCACCACCAGTGGCCAGTCTATGACCTCGGTGGTTGTCTACACTTAGATCAGTTTACAAAGTCTGCTTCAGGTCACGTTTATGCATGTGCAGCTAGGGGCTGATCCTAGTTGTCAAACACCATTATCTGAGATTCCTTTCGTAATCTCTTTCCTCTCTGCAATCTCTCCAACACTGTACGACTCACAGGAATCCTCCCTTTGGTTCTTGGACCAGATACGTGGGCTTTAGTATACTTGCTCTACTGTGCATTTCCTGCACCTGTGTCTGCCTTCAACACCAACCAGGGAGAGGATAAAGAGAGAACAAAACTGGGTTTCTCCACATGCTCTTGGGACCACAGGTTCCCTGCTGAGGGAGAAGGTCCCCCTCCCTCAGGATTTCGCCTCTGATGTAGCCACTGCTACTGTCACAGACACTGGGATGTGGGTGTGGGGTGGTGAGGGGTGGGAACGAATGGGAAAAAGACAAAGAAGCCAAATAAAAACAGAAAAGCAGGGCTCCTGGCCCATCGAGCACCCCCTTCCCTCTGTCTGCACCTGGTGTATCTACTGGGCTTCAGGCTGTTTTTGAGTCCAGGCCAGGGGAGACCTAATGAAAAAAAAAATAAGAAAAGGAAACTCATTGTCAGTTCTGCAGTGCTCACTTTATGGTTTCCTTTTCCAATCTGCTTTCTCCCCTCTATTTGACAGAGCCCTCAGATTTAGGGGTTATAACTGCATTCAGTGAGAGACAGGGGCCCAAGTGTGGTCACTGCAATACTTCCAGAATTGGAACTTGCTCCTTGCGATGTGAATTCCAGCCCATCACACTAGAGGGGCCGTTGCTTCCCCATTGGCTGTGGCGTTCTCATGCCCCGTCTTGAGCTTGCCGGCGGGAACGTGTTGCCTCCTGCGCGGCTCTGCTAGGCCTGAGTCATCAGCCACTGCAGCTGCTGATGGGTAACACACCCTGACAGGAAGCCAGGGTGGGCCTCAGGAACGCGGCCCTCTGTGCTCTGCAAAAGCGGGCAGATCAGGCCTTTTCAGACGTAGATACCATCAGGAAAAAATGTATGAATCCGAATTTTTGCAGCTTCCCATACTTAGAAAGGCACTGAAGTTATTAACTAAGCCCTGATTCTCGTGACTAGCAGCAGCAGCCCTCCACCCGGATGTGGTCTTGGTTGCATGAACCCCTTCACCAAAATCACCTGCGCACTGACCTCCCCCCGTCTCTTTTTGTCGATTCATTTTTATTGGCGTAGAGTTGATTTACAATGTTGTGTTAGTTTTTGCTGTACAGCAAAGTGAATCAGTTATACATATACATACACCCACTCTTTTAAGGACGCTTTTCCCATTTAGGTCATTACAGAGTGTTCAGTAGCGTTCCCTGTGCTGTACAGTAGGTCCTTATTAGTTACCTATTTTATATACAGTAGTGTGTATATGTCACTCCCAATCTCCCAATTTATCTCTCCCCATCTCCCAATTTATCTCTCCCCTCACATTCCCCCTTGGTAACCATGTCTGTTTTCTACATCTGTGACTCTATTTCTGTTTCATAAATAGCTTCATTTGTACTATTTTTTTAGATATACGGTATTTTCTTTCTCTGACTTACTGCGTTCAGTATGACAATCTCTAGGTCCATCCATGTTGCTGCAAATGGCATTTTTCATTCTTTTCTCTGGCTGAGAATATTCCCTTGTATATGTGTGCCCCATCTTCTTTATCCATTCCTCCATTGATGGACATTTAGGTTGCTTCCCTGTCCTGGCTATTGTAAATAGTGCTTCAGTGAACATTGGGGTGCATGTATCTTTTCAAATACTGGTTTTCTCCAGATATATGCCCAGGAGTGGGATTGCTGGGTCATATGGTAGCTCTATTTTTGGTTTTTTAAGGAGCCTCCATACTGTTCTCCATGGTGGCTGCACCAATTTACACCCCCACCAACAGTGTAGGAGGCTTCCCCACACCGTTACCTTTGGAAAAGTTTCTCGGAGTTACCTAAGAGTCTGTCTCCTGGGCTATAGTCCTCAGTAAGACACCAAACGAACTCAACTCACAGTTATTTCTTTGCTTGTTTTCCAGTTGGCAACTCCAAGAGGCCTAATGCACTTCTGGTGGCTCTCTTGGATGCCCACCACTGTCCAGAGAACAAGTCTCAGCTAGTCACCTGGAGGATGAGGTACCACCTGGAACAGAGCTGATTCATTGCGGCCCAGGCCACTTTGACTAGGTCACATGGTGGTCAGCTGATTGGCTGGCTGGGACCTGGCTGGCCATCAGCTAAATCTGACCCAGTTCAGCAGAACAGCCTAGCTGACCCGTGAACTTGTGAGGATTAATGATTACTGTTTTAAGCCACTATTCTTTTGGGATGTTTGTTCTACAGCTTTATTATGCAATAAGATAAATAGATCGGAGAGAAAAGATGGAGGCGAAGTAGAGAGACGTGGAGTGCATCCCTCTCCACAGATGCATTGGGAATGCACGGAAGGACACAGTCATTCCCACAGAGAACCAGCTGAACACCAGCAGACGGCCTCGGACACCAGAAAGGGCTGCGGGGAGCCCGACATAGCCGGTAGGGAGGCATCTACGACGGCTCAAAGAGGGTGAAGCGGCGGAGCCGTGGCAGACCGGAGGGAGTGAGAAACATACGGAGGGTCCGAAGCGCAGCTCAGCGTTCCCGGACCAAGACATCGATCCGCGGCTGAACAGAGGGTCCAGGAGCGGGAGCGTGCGAACCGGAGAGCTGGTTCAGGGTGAGAAACATTGTTGCTGGTAGGGTGACGGACCTAGAGGACAGGAGGGAGGAGGTCCACGGAGAGGAGTGCCCGTCCCTGAGAGCTGCCCGGCCATGATGGCGGCTGGAGGCTGCAGGCTCAAGGGCGGGGGAAGGAGCCGCTTGAGTAGCCTCTCTCTCTCTTTCGGCACCTCTGCAGCAGGCAGTGGAGAGACGCCCGTGGGCCACCTAAGGCACTCAGGGATAACAAGCACCCTCAGGCAGTTGGGTGGGGCTAGATTAAAACCCCTTGCAACGCCAGCAGCAGGGAGGCTGATGAGAGAAAACAACAACAACAACAACAGCATCAAAAAGAAAAAAACCCAGAGAGAAGCCCAACTCTAAGACTTTCTGTTTACGCCTGAGCCACCAGCGCCCTCTGCAACAGGCACCTCCAAGCCTGACTGAAACAACAGTGCGCCACTGCTCACTCACTCCCAGGAGAAGGAGCCACTATTGTACCTTCTCCCTCACCACACACCTATGCTTACAGACGAACAATAAAGGAACCTCTGCTGGTCACAGAATAATGCAAAAAAACCCAAGGCAAGGAGAAGGACACTTACAGCTGAGACGCTAAGGAAACAGAAATAGTAGTATCAATACCTATTGAACTGGTCCATTCTGGGATCAGTTCTGGATTTTTTTTTTTCTTTCTCTCTCTCTCTTTTTTTTTTCTTTATTAAATACGATCTTAGCCCTAAGGGATCTACAAGTTTTACAACATAATTTTTTAAGGATATTTTTTATTCTTTTTTTTTTTTTTTGCCTTTTTATATACTTCTATATCTAGCTAAGTTTTTGGTAGTATGGACAAAATATCTCTCATACTTTCCTTTCATCCCTATCTTTTATACATTTCTATTCCTTTCTTTTTATCTGCATATTTCCAACCACATTACGCTCTTCTGTTCCCCTTTCTTCCAGCCTTTTTAAGTTTATTTTCTCTTAACATACTTATAAGCAACACTATCGGTCTGCTCAGACTCCTTGCTCTATTCTCCAGATGACGCACTGCCTTGGTATTTAATATTAGGCTTTTGTCTTTATCTTAGTTCTTAGTACAGTTGTCTAATTACATTCTGAGAATCTCCATTCTCTCTGGTGGTACTCCAGCTCTTTTCTATGTTTGATCCTAGCTTACAAAATCTCCCTGGATTGATGTTTGTATGTGTAGGGTGTTATTTGTAGTTTGTTTGCTTTTGCTTTTCTCTCTGATTTGTTCTGTTTCAGTTGTCAATTTCTGCTGGGTTTCTCTTTGAATATCTGATAGCACACTGGGGTTCTGTCAGGTCTTTCTAGAGCCTTATGTCCTAACAGATTCAGTAATTGTGTGTCTTATACATGTATGTGTTTCCTAGACTTAATATTTGTTTAATCCAATACTTGGACATTAGTCTGAGGCTTGGACAGTCTTCTATAAATACCTCTATCACCAGGACAAGCAACCCCAAAAGTTTGGACAACCATGAGGCAACAAAGAAACACCATGCAGGCAAAGGAGCAGGAAAAAAACCCACAAGACCAAATAAATGAAGAGGAAATAGGAAAAATGCCTGAAAAAGAATTTAGAGTAATGATAGTAAAAATGATACAAAATCTCGATAACCAAATAGAGAAAGTACAAGAAACAGTTCATAAGAACTCAGAAAAACAAACAGCAATGGATAACAAAATAACTGAAATTAAAAATACTCTAGATGCTATAACCAGCAGAATGACTGAGGCAGAAGAACGAATAAGTGAGTTGGAAGATAGAATGGGGGAAATAGCTGCCACAGAGCAGGAAAAAGAAAAAAGAATAAAAAGATTAGAAGACAGTCTCAGAGACCTCAGTGATAACCTTAAACATACCAACATTCGAATTATAGGCATCCCAGAAGAAGAAGAAAACAAGAAAGGGTCTGAGAAAATATTTGAAGAGGTTCTAGTGGAAAACTTCCCCAACATGGGAAAGGAAACAATGAACCAAGTCCAAGAAGTGCAGAGAGTCCCATACAGAATAAACCCAAGGAGAAATACACCAAGACACATATTAATCAAACTAATGACAATTAAACACAAAGAAAAAATATGAAAAGCAGCAAGAGAAAAGCAACAAACAACATATAAGGGAAAACCCATCAGGATAACAGCTGACCTTTCTACAGAAACTCTGCAGGCCAGAAGGGACTGGCAGGATATATTGAAAGTCCTGAAAGAGAGAAACCTACAGCCAAGAATACTCTACCCAGCAAGAATCTCATTCAGATTTGAGGGAGAAATCAAAAGCTTTCCAGACAAGCAAAAGTTAAGAGAATTCAGCACCACCAAACCAGCCTTACAACAAGTGCTAAAGGAACTTCTCTAAGTAGGAAACACAAGAAAAGGAAAACACCTACAAATACAAACCCAAAACAATTAAGAAAATGGTAATTGGCACACACATGTCAATAATCACTTTAAATGTAAATGGATTAAATGCTCCAACCAAAAGACACAGACTGGCTGAATGGATACAAAAACAAGACCCTTCTATATGCTGCCTACAAGAAACCCACTTCAGACCAAGGGATACATATAGACTGAAAGTGAAGGGATGGAAAAAGATATTCCATGCAAATGGAAGTCAAAAGAAAGCTGGAGTAGCAATACTCATATCAGACAAATTAGACTTGAAAGTAAAGACTATTAAAAGAGACAAGGAAGGGCACTACATAATGATCAAGGGATCCATCCAAGAAGAACATATCACAATGGTAAATATCTATGCCCCCAATATAGGAGCACCTCAGTACATAAGGCAAATGCTAACAGCTATAAAAGGGGACATCGACAGGAACACAATAATAGTGGGAGACTTGAACACCCCACTTACATCAATGGACAGATCATCCAAACAGAAAATAAATAAAGACACACAAGCTTTAAATGACACATTAGACCATCTCGCCTTAATTGATATTTATAGGACATTCCATCCAAAAACGACAGACTACATTTTCTTCTCAAGTGCACACGGAACATTTTCCAGGATAGATCACATCTTAGGTCACAAATCAAACCTCAGCAAATTCAAGAAAATTGAAATCATATCAAGCATCTTCTCAGACCACAACGCCATGAGACTAGATATCAATTACAGGAAAAAAACTGCAAAAAAGACAAACACATGGAGGCTAAACAATTCACTCTTAAACAACCAAGGAATCACTACAGAAATCAAAGAGGAAATCAAAAAATATCTAGAAACAAATGACAACGAAAACACAACAACCCAAAACCTATGGGACGCAGCAAAAGCAGTTCTAAGAGGGAAGTTTATAGCAATACAGTCCTACCTTAAGAAACAAGAAAATGATCGAATAAACAACCTAACCTTACACCTCAAACAACTAGAGAAAGAAGAACAAAGAGACCCCAAAGGGAGCAGAAGGAAAGAAATCATAAAGATCAGAGCAGAAATAAATGAAAAAGAAAGGAAAGAAACCATAGCAAAAATAAATAAAACTAAAAGCTGGTTCTTTGAGAAGATTAACAAAATTGATAAACCATTAGCCAGACTCATCAAGAAAAAAAGGGAGAAGATGCAAATCAACAGAATTAGAAATGAAAAAGGAGAAGTCACAACGGACACCTCAGAAATACAAAACATCATGAGAGACTACTACAAGCAACTATATGCCAATCAATTGGATAACCTGGAAGAAATGGATACATTCTTAGAAAAATACAATCTTCCAACACTCAACCAGGAAGAAATAGAAACCATGAACAGACCAATCACAAGTACGGAAATTGAGGCAGTGATTAAAAATCTCCCAACACACAAAAGCCCAGGACCAGATGGGTTCACAGGCGAATTCTATCAAACATTTCGAGAAGAGTTAACACCTATCCTTCTCAAACTCTTCCAAAATATTGCAGAAGGCGGAGCACTCCCAAACTCATTCTACGAGGCCACCATCACCCTGATACCAAAACCAGGCAAAGATGTCACAAAAAAAGAAAACTACAGACCAATATCACTGATGAATATAGATGCAAAAATCCTCAACAAAATACTAGCTAACAGACTCCAACAGCACATTAAAAACATCATACACCACGATCAAGTGGGGTTTATCCCTGGGATGCAAGGATTCTTCAATATACGCAAATCAATCAACATGATACATCATATCAACAACTTGAAGGATAAAAACCATATGATCATTTCAATAGATGCAGAAAAAGCTTTTGACAAAGTTCAACATCCATTTATGATAAAAGCTCTCCAGAAAATGGGCATAGAAGGAAATTACCTCAACATAATAAAAGCCATATATGAAAAACCAAAAGCCAACATCATTCTCAATGGGGAAAAATTGGAAGAATTCCCTCTAAGAACAGGAACAAGACAAGGGTGTCCACTCTCACCACTATTATTCAACATAGTTTTGGAAGTTTTAGCCACAGCAATCAGAGAAGAAAAAGAAATCAAAGGAATCCAAATTGGAAAAGAAGAAGTAAAATTGTCACTCTTTGCAGATGGCATGATATTATATATAGAAAACCCTAAAGACTCTACCAGAAAACTGCTAGCACTAATTGATGAGTTTAGTAAAGTAGCAGGATACAAAATTAATGCACAGAAATCTCTTGCATTCCTATACATTAACAATGGAAGAGCAGAAAGAGAAATTAAGGAAACTCTCCCATTCACCATTGCAACAAAAAGAATAAAATACCTAGGAATAAACCTGCCTACGGCGGCAAAAGATCTGTATGCAGAAAACTTTAAGATATTGATGAAAGAAATCAAAGACAACACAAACAGATGGAGGGACATACAATGTTCCTGGATTGGAAGAATCAACATCGTGAAAATGTCTGTAATACCCAAAGCAATTTACAGATTCAATGCAATCCCGATCAAATTACCAATGGCATTTTTCACAGTACTAGAGCAAGAAATCTTACGATTTGTATGGAAACGCAAAGGACCCCGAATAGCCAAAGCAATCTTGAGAAGGAAAAATGGAGTTGGTGGAATCAGGCTCCCTGACTTCAAACTATACTACAAGGCCATAGTGATCAAGACAGTATGGTACTGGCACAAAAATAGAAAGGACGATCAATGGAATAGAATAGAGAACTCAGAAGTAAGCCCAAACACATATGGGCACCTTATCTTTGACAAAGGAGGCAAGAATATACAATGGAAAAAAGACAGCCTCTTCAAGAAGTGGTGCTGGGAAAATTGGACAGCAACATGTAAAAGAATGAAATTAGAACACTTCCTAACACCATACACAAAAATAAACTCCAAATGGATTAAAGACCTACATGTAAGGCCAGACACTATCAAACTCCTAGAGGAAAACATAGGCAGAACACTCTTTGACATACATCAAAGCAACATCCTTTTTGACCCACCTCCTAGAATCATGGAAATAAAATCAAGAATAAACGAATGGGACCTCATGAAACTTAAAAGCTTATGCACAGCAAAAGAAACCATAAACAAGACTAAAAGGAAACCCTCAGAATGGGAAAAAATAATTGCCTATGAAACAACGGACAAAGGATTAACCTCCAAAATTTACAAGCAGCTCATACAGCTTAATACCAAAAAAGCAAATAACCCAATCCACAAATGGGCAGAAGACCTAAATAGACATTTCTCCAAAGAAGACATACAGATGGCCAACAAACACATGAAAAGATGCTCAACATCACTCATCATCAGAGAAATGCAAGTCAAAGCCACAATGAGGTATCACCTCACACCAATCAGAATGGCCATCATCACAAAGTCTGGAAACAACAAATGTTGGAGAGGGTGTGGAGAAAAGGGAACCCTCCTGCACTGTTGGTGGGACTGTAAGCTGGTAAAGCCACTATGGAAAACAATTTGGAGGTTCCTTAAAAAACTACAAATAGAACTACCATATGATACAGTCATCCCACTCCTGGGCATATACCCAAAGAAAACCATAATCCCAAAAGAAACTTGTACCATCATGTTTATTGCAGCACTCTTTACAATAGCCAGGACATGGAAGCAACCGAAATGCCCATCAACAAATGAATGGATACAGAAGATGTGGCATATATATACAATGGAATATTACTCAGCTATAAAAAGGGATGAGATGGAGCTATATGTAATGAGGTGGATAGAACTACAATCTGTCATACATACTGAAGTAAGTCAGAAAGAGAAGGACAAATATTGTATGCTAACTCACATATACGGAATCTAAAAATGGTACTGATGAACTCAGTGACAAGAACAAGGACGCAGATACAGAGAATGGACTGGAGAACTTGAGGTATGGGAGGGGGCGGGGGGTGAAGGGGAAACTGAGAAGAAGCGAGAGAGTAGCACAGACATATATATACTACCAACTGTAAAAGAGTCAGTGGGAAGTTGTTGTATAACAAAGGGAGTCCAACTCGAGGATGGAAGATGCCTTAGAGGACTGGGGCAGGGAGGGTGGGGGGGACTCGAGGGGGGGAGTCAAGGAAGGGAGGGAATACGGGGATATGTGTATAAAAACAGTTGATTGAACCTGGTGTACCCCCCAAAAAATAAAATAAATAAATTAAAAAAAAAAATAAACGAATGGGACCTCATGAAACTTAAAAGCTTTTGCACAGCAAAAGAAACCATAAACAAGACTAAAAGGAAACCCTCAGAATGGGAAAAAATAATTGCCTATGAAACAACGGACCAAGGATTAACCTTCAAAATATACAAGCAGCTCATGAAGCTTAATACCAAAAAAGCAAATAACCCAATTCACAAATGGGCAGAAGACCTAAATAGACATTTCTCCAAAGAAGACATACAGATGGCCAACAAACACATGAAAAGATGCTCAACATCACTCATCATCAGAGAAATGCAAGTCAAAGCCACAATGAGGTATCACCTCACACCGATCAGAATGGCCAACATCACAAAGTCTGGAAACCACAAATGTTGGAGAGGGTGTGGGGAAAAGGGAACTCTCCTGCACTGTTGGTGGGACTGTAAGTTGGTACAGCCACTATGGAAAACAATTTGGAGGTTCCTTAAAAAACTACAAATAGAACTACCATATGATCCAGTCATCCCACTCCTGGGCATATACCCAAAGAAAACCATAATCCCAAAAGAAACTTGTGCCATAATGTTTATTGCAGCACTATGTACAATAGCCAGGACATAGAAGCAACCTAAATGCCCATCAACAAATGAATGGATACAGAAGATGTGGCATATATATACAATGGAATATTACTCAGCTATAAAAAGGGATGAGATGGAGCTATATGTAATGAGGTGGATAGAACTACAATCTGTCATACATAGTGAAGTAAGTCAGAAAGAGAAGGACAAATATTGTATGCTAACTCACATATACGGAATCTAAAAATGGTACTGATGAACTCAGTGACAAGAATAAGGATGCAGATACAGAGTATGGACTGGAGAACTTGAGGTATGGGAGGGGGCGGGGGGTGAAGGGGAAACTGAGAAGAAGCGAGAGAGTAGCACAGACATATATATACTACCAACTGTAAAAGAGTCAGTGGGAAGTTGTTGTATAACAAAGGGAGTCCAACTCGAGGATGGAAGATGCCTTAGAGGACTGGGGCAGGGAGGGTGGGGGGGACTCGAGGGGGGGAGTCAAGGAAGGGAGGGAAATAAAAAAAAGAAAAAAAAGATAAATAGATAGATGGATAGATAGATACATAGATGCATAGATACACAGATAGATACATAGATAATAGATAGATGATAATACACAGTAGATAGATAGAGATATATGTAGAGAGATAGATAGATGATAGATAGATGATAGGTGGTAGATAGAGAGAATGCTAGGTAGACAGATGATAAATGATAGACAGATGATAGATGATAGATCGATGATAGATAGATAGATAGAATATATAAAGAGAAAAGAAATACATATTATTCATTTATTATATAAAATATATTAATATACTAAACGTGTTATAATTTATAAATATACAGTTTGAAACAATATGTATATAAATATGCATATGTTTAATTTTCTTTCTCCCTCTTCTTTCTCTCTCTCCCTTTCTCTCTCACAATATTTACCTCTATTTCTGTATTTCTGTCTCTATGTGTATATCACACTCTATGTGACCACATATATTCCTCTATCTCTATAGCTCTGTTATTCTTTCTTTCCTTCTGTGTCCACTTCTCTCCTACGATGTATTTCCCTAACTCTCCATCCCTGTCTCTGGTGTCTACCTCTCTCTCTCTCCCTCTCACTATATTTATATGAAAATCTCTCTACTCTTTTTTTTCTCTGCGTTAATCTTCCCTCCTCCTCTCCATCTCTTTATTTCCATCAGCTTATCCCTCTGTTTCTATCCTTCTCTCTTTATGTCTTTTTATTTATCACTTATTTATCTCTGTCCTTCTCATTACAGAGATTAATACTTCTCTGTGTATATTTCTCTCCTCACCAACTCTTTTTCTCTCTCTCTCACCGTCTCAGTCATTTTCTATTTGCCTCTCATTCCCACTCTGTCCTTCATCCCTCTTTCCCTGACTTCTTAATACTAATTTCTATTGCTATCAGCGTCTTAAAACAGCTTCCTCTCCCTTTTCCATTTCTCCTCCATCTCTCCCTATCTCAGCATCTTTGCTGGGCTCCATGGGCCTGTGGGCTGTAGGCCTGGGGGTCTGCTCAGCTCCGTATGATGGGAGAGTGAGTCCAAGCTCATAAATGTAAAGTCACTTCTTTGGCGTCTCCTGACAATCGTACCTGTCACATATGAAGAGATCAGAATTATTATGATAATGGTAGGAGAGCTGTCAAAACATCGCTGCCTTGGGGAGAAGGTTACAACATCCAGGCTATTGCTTAGGTTTCTTTTTTTTTTTTCAAACTTATTAATAAACTTTATTATGAAAGGTTATGAAAAAAATTTAGGTGCTTAAATTTTTATCACTCATACTATTTTTTCCACAGTAAAAACTCACTTTTTATCATAGCTGGGACAATAACTCACAGATACCACTAGCTTTTTTGTACTTATCTAAGAAAATTTTTTCTTCCTTCCTTTCTCCAGCCTAATTTCTTTAAAAATATTAGTGTCAACAGAGACATTATCAAGCACACCTTAGTAAATGTAAACATTCTAAATTATATTAACAGCAATCTTTGAAGTTTCAGATTTTGGACTTAAAGTGCTTATGAAATTCTCAAGTGGTTTTATGATAGCTCAATTGATTGAAGATATTATAATTGCTCCTGCTTTTTAATACAGCCATGAATCAACAGCGTATCTGATTAGTGCTATTAAATATTTCGTACCTCCAAGTTTATAATTAATTTAAAGTAATGCTATTGTAAAAGGATGCGATGCTTTAACATGATTCAGAATAGAAATTCTAGCATTAAATTAACTTTTCTAATATTCATTGTCCATAGATAGATCCATAGAATCTATTATCCGTAGAATCTGTAGAATCATTTATCCATAGAATGTTCATAAAAATGGAAGAGAACGACTGTGTGTAAGTGTACACATACACACTTTTAGTGTGTTTTTGCATGTTTAAATTTATATTATGATATCTTAGTTGCGTATTTTGTGCATTCTTCTGAAGACAGAATATTCCTTTATTCCTGTAATGAATGAGATACACAAGATTCTAGTGCCTGATGATTATTAGTCTGTGCAAGATTAAAAATATTAGATATTAATTGGCAGCTAATTAGTTTGCACAGGTATTAGATTATTACATGTTTGACCAGAAACTACATTAATGATAACTAAGGTCAAAATTCAGAATTACCTTTAAGCACATAATGGCAAAACTTAAACCGATACAGTTAATTTGAGAATCATTACAATAACATGTTCAAAATAACACAATCCATGTCAGGTGCATTAACCTCACAGAGGACTGAATAAAATGTATTCAGTAATGGAAATGAAAATGTTATTCTAAATTCCCTGGCTTTACTTCATTTCTTCTAGTTATCATTTCCCACTCCTCAAGTTCTGTTTTTCTGTATTAATAAAGTTTGTTTTGTGGTATTCTGTTTTCATTCATAATTGCAGCAGGAAGAAAGGCTTTTCAAGAAAATATCAGGAAAAAAAAAATGTATTAGCTCAGTTCCCTGAAGAAGTCTGCAAAATGACAGGTTAAAAAACAAATCAAGTGGGGGAACTATATAAAGGAGGTGGAGGAGCTGGACGAGCGGGAGTTAAGTTTCCCTGAGATGATGTTTTCGGTTGTGGTGGAGGTGGCCTTGATGGGAACTGCTGAGGCTGCTTGGCTGCATAAGTTGGTACTGGAAATCTGTTTGCATATATAGGAACTTCTTTGGGAGGAGTCACTGAAGAAGCATGTCCAGGAATACTCACTGGCTGTCTAGAAACTTTTGCTTGATTTTTGCCATCTGATTCATATGTTTGTGATCTCTTCCTTCTACAGTAGCTTTTCCGTAACTGATCTCTCTTAATGAAGACAAAAGCAGCCAATGCAATAAGAGGAATAATTACGAAGAAGAATACCAGAAGTCCATCCCTCAAGGCAATATTCTTTTCGTTGTATGTAGGCCCACTGTCCACACTTCCTCCATATCCTGTAGTCTCACAATAGGGGGGAGCCCAGCCGTTGTCACAGTGACAATTCTTATTGCTATTACATACCCCATGTCCGTGACACTTTTTCTGAATATCACAGTCATAATTCAAAACAGAAGCATTTACACATTGGAAATTTCTACAGATCTTTCCAACGTCACATCTGGTGCCTTTGTTCACCATGCCAGGGTCTGGAACATCTGATCCAAGCTGGAAATCCACACCCCAACATTTGGTGCCTCTCCCAGGAGTCTGAATAATAGCAGGCACAATTCCAAACACAGGCATTTCTTGTACATTCTCACACTGAAGCTTTCCACACGAAGCATTCCCAGTGGTACACTTCTTGTATTCGTTGCCAGAGAAACCACAGTTGCCAAATCTGTCACCTTTGGAATTCACATCAATGAAGCAATCCCTTGGGGCAGCCTTGGCTTTTGAGCCAAAGACGACTTGACACTGAGCGTCATAATATTGGCACATGCCATTGTAGCAATAGGCTCTGTTATTCTGGCAAGGATATCCATTCTGAATGAAAACATCCGGCTGACAGAACTGAGAAGAACCGTTGCAGTATTCTGGAACATCACATTCATTGGTTTTTCCTCGGCACAGAGTACCACCTGGAAGGAACCAACAGTCCTGGCAACAGTCACCATATGCACACTCGGCAAATGATTTAAGTTTACAAGTACTTCCTTCACAACAAGGGTCCAATTCACATTCCTTTGGAGTACCGCAGTCACACTCTTCCCCAGGGTCCACCAATTTATTACCACAGAAAGGAGCACTGTAGGCTTCATCAGGCTTCGGAATATTAAGAAGGCAGTTTCCACCTTTATTTAAAGTTAACTGCTCAAAGTCTTCCGCACTGCATGTGCTGAAGTTTCTGGAACCTGATGCTCCTGAATTCATGATGCAGCTCTTTGCTCCACAGTGACAGTCTCTCCCATCATCATGATTCATTCCAAGGTTATGACCCAACTCATGAGCAACAATGGAGGCAAATGTCTCCACCGTGATTTGCCCAAACACGTTAATTCCGCCTGCGTGGCTCCTTGAGCACACGGTTCCCACAAACGTCATCCCCGCGGTCCCATCTAAAACCTTTATTCAGAACTAGCTGTGCACTGTCATGTCTGCGACGTGTTATAAGAAACTTTTCCCGCCACTGTACAAAGTTCCCCAACACGTCACCAGCACCTCCAACTATGTTGATCTGATTTCCATTTGTCCAAATCTCCAGTCCAACTAGCACAATTCAAATATTTAACATAATGTACATGCTATCCAAGTAGTTTGCTAAACGAATCATCTCTTCCCGTACCGCAGTCTGGTTTCTTCCCATCATGTCATACCTTTCCTTGTCTACGACAATGAACAGCTCCACATAGCGGGTCTGTGGCAGGACAGCTCTTCTTCTTCGAAGTAGCTGAGTGACACTAGCAGGCTCTTCCTCTTCATCCTTTGCGGTTTCTTCCTCTATGTCCTTGTTGGAAACCCCACATTTCAGAGGCTCTTTGTGGACATCATCCATTCGATAAAAGATGTGTTCAAAATGAGAGCTATTTTGCAGGGGTTCAATCCCATAACTCACATTCTCTATATGCAGCAAGCCTCTGAGTCCAAAACAGTCGCTAAGAGCAATGGATGAATCATAAGCGCCCTCCACGTATCCCCAATAATGACAGTGATTCTGTATATCAGGGTAGTCAGAGATCAGAGCCCCTTCCTTGTTGTAGGTATAAACTACAAAATCTTTGGGTAAAAAGTCTTTATTCCTTTCCAAGTGAATAATATGCTCTTTTCCTTCAGCTTGAATGACATAAGATACCTGCTCTGAGTAGGGCCTAGGGGCTTCTCTTCGTTCTCTAGTTAATCTCCAAGGAGTTATAATTTCATAAGAAGAGAGGTGGGAGGTCTGTTGAAAGCCTGACCGAGCCCCACTGAGGGCTGGGCTCACCAAGCCGAACAACAGCAGCCACTGGCAGCGGAGGGTCCCAGACGGCGAGTCCGCGCCCGATCCCATCTCGGCCGAGTCCTTAGGTTCGCCTCCGCACTCGGCCGCCCCTGCCTCCGCGCGCTCCACCATTCCCCAGCCCTGCCGGGGCCCCAGAGCGGGCAGCGATGCGCGCGCTCGCACAGACGCAGCTCGGCTCCGGTCCGAGCTCGCTCCCGACGCGGCGCCCGCCACACCGACGTAGGGAGCGGTCCGTCCCCGGCGCGGGGAGCTTAGCTTTCTATTTCAGCTGCAGGTGTTACCTGGCAGCAGTATGGGAAGTAGTCTATCATGAAGTAATAGTATTTGCTTATGACCTCTAAACAAGTGTCTGTCTCTCTCCATCATGTGGTAGGCATCTTACAGGTGAAACAGAGGCATAGTAACTTACTTGAGGTTGCCTAGGGAATAAAGACACAGCAGGAATTCGAACCAAGTCAGCCGGTCTCCAGAGCCTATGCCCTAAGTAACCTGCTGGGCTGTTTCTGATTCAGCAATTAATTTCTGTCCTCTTTGGGTTTTTGCATTGGATGCATAATGTGATATTGGTATACTTCCTACTTGTCTTCCATTTTGTGCTTCCTGCTTTAAAAGTACATTATTTTGATTCCATTTAGTTACTTTCACTAACTTCTAGCACCCCCTCCTGGCCATTGGGAATTAATTTTTGTGTTTGGAGGGAAGGAAATAAATTCGCTCTTGCTTTGAATATCCAGTTGTCACAGAAACATTTGTTGAAAAGACCACACTTTACCCATTGAATTGACTTAGCACGTTTGTAAAAAAATAGTTGACCATCAATATAAAAGTTTCTGGACCCTTAGTTCTCTTGCAGTGACCTGTGTGCAAGGAAAGCACAGTGAAAGACTCACTTAAGCCTAGATGGAAAGGCCCCTAACATGCACTTTAGCTCGTGTGCAGCAAAACAAAAGGGAACTGACTCTTGGACTCATATCTCCCGCATGCAAATGGCCCCTGCACCAGACTAGTTTATAGAGAGGACTTCTTAACTCAAAATCACCTTAAAATGATGCTCAAATGGAGGATAAAGTACACCTGGACCAGGATGAGAAGATGACAACAGAACGAGACAGTTGTCTCCAGATGCAAACCTGATCCATATTTTATTAATTTCTTGGACTTTTGCATAGAATCCTATGCCTTCTGCCTTTTTTACGAGATCGTTGCATTACCAAATGTGTGACTGAGCCACCAATAAAAATAATGATGACTAGGAGACTTGAAACGATTGAACAAATATATAGTTCTTTATGAGATCAACGATTGTGATAGTGTAACTCTAGGTATGGGAAGAAGCAACAAGAGGGAATCTTTTCCTGGGCCATAACTGACTGGTAAGACAGGCGATCTAGATATTTTTGGCTGCCATTAATAGGGTCTATTCCAGTAGTAACGCACTGAGTGACCTATCAATGAAATCCTGGCTTGACCTAGGAATGAGCATTCCTAGCACCATTGGACAAAAAAAAATCACAAAATGCCTCCCATACCTTGTGCAACTTATGACCATGAGGGGGCACTGCCAACTAGAGAATGCCACTCACCTTCTGGCTCTACTAGGATTGCATCATTAGCAACGGCAGTCCCTGACTTTGAACACACCCCAAAAAGAGCCCAGGGAAGAGATCAGGAATGAGGTACTGTATGCTCTGGGAAAGCTGGCAGAACAGACCTTTAGATAGTTCAATATTTTCAGGAAAAAAAAACTTGAACCCAAATTCTTGCATCATCACCTACTTAGTAAAGCACTAAAGCTGGTAACTAAGAGCTGACTCGTGTGACCAGCAGCAGCCTTCTACCCGGACGTGTGCTCGCTTGCATGTAGCACTTCACCAAAGTCACATATATACTGACCTCCCACCTCACCATTTCAGAACAGTTTCTCAGAGCTACTGAGAGTCAGTCTCCCAGGCCATGGTCCTCAGTAAGACACTGAATAAACTCAACTCACAGTTCATACTTTGTGCATATTTTCTCCCAGCTGACAACCTCAAGAGGCCCGGTGCGCTCCTGCTGGGTTTCTTGGATGCCCACCGTTGTCATGAGAACACGTTCCAGCTGGTCAGTGTGTGACTTGAATGTGCTGTGAGGTCAGACTGTGAGACCTAAGCCTTGGCCTCGGCCACAGAGCTGTGCTTCCTTCTGGGACTGGATGGATGGAGACCAGAGACTGGACCCCGCTCTGGACCTGCTGGCTGGGGTGGGGGAGGGACACCTGCTCTTCACACTGACCTTGCTGAGCAGCCCCCTGCTGTTCACCCGTCACCCTGTCATCTGATGTTAGTGCCTCCAGTAAGCTTTGCTCAGGTTGACTCTGAAGTCATCTTGTCCCTTAGCAGGACCTACGTGACTCAGTATATGACATTCAATTGCACAAGTCAACCCAGGGCCTCCGTATTTTATCTCTGTTCTCATGAGGGAAAAAGCCCAGCACTGTTGCCCACGTCTGCAGTCTGTCTACATCACTGAGTTCAGGGGATCGGATCTTGTGTCACTCCATCTACACTGAGGAAATGAAACCAAGAAGTACCAGCCTCAGTGAATCAGAGATCATGGAAGAGCACAGGTGGTTGGTGGAATGTCAGGGGTGATCTTAGGGCTGCAAGGAGTCCTGTCTGCTCTTTCCTCCAGAGCAGGGTCAGGAGCGTGGACAGAGGTGCAGCATCTGAACACCCTGGATGTCAGGTTCCCAACTCACCCAGGAGCTGATTGGAGGAACTGCACACAGAAGTAATGGGGAAGCCGCCCCACAGCCTAGAGTGTGTTTGATAACAATCACATGCGTGTGTGGAAGGATATTTGCTTCCATTAGCTGTGGCCCTTTGAAAGTGAGCAAAGCTGGTTGTGGTTTAACTGTTCTTGTTTCCTTGTGACACCCCAGCCACTGCTTGTACAGCCCCAACCAGTAGGGGCCAGTTTGAGCCTTTTCCAGGAATCAACCACATTTGACGGAGCACTTGAACAAAAGAAGTCTGAGAAAATTAACCACCATCAGCCACACCAGCGCCCTCCTGCTGCCACTCATGCTGGCACCCCCACCCCCACGGCCCTCCCCTCTCTGCACCTCCCAGGCCAGGGCAGCCCAGGGCGAGTTGCTAAGGAGTTGGAAGCCTCAGGAGACACTGCCGAGCAGGGCCCGGGCTGTGAAATTAGCTGCACAAAACTTTCAGAGATTTGCAAAATTTCCCTTCTTGCCTTCTATGCTTTCCCAATGCAGAAATAGTTCCAAATCTGTAAGAGGAGGGCCACGTATCTGGGGTAAAGAGCTTTGATCAAATTCATGAGAATCGAGGAGCTGATCTAAATCAGATTTCCCCTTTGTTGTATCTCGTTGCTCTTTTCTTTCCAAAAGGGAACTTGTACTTACTTTCTCAAAGAATCTGTTTAGCAGATACTAAAAGTGATGGTAAACAAAGAAAGAGCTTTCCAATTTTAAATGATACATTGATTTATTTTTGATATATAAAAGGTCTTACTTTAAAAGGAGTCGTTAGAGAAAATAGAAAAATATACTTTTTTTCACCCACGTATCATGCATCACACATTTTGTTTTATGCCTGTGCCTGTAGAAATACACAGACTTATGTATAAATGAGCATCTTGCTAGTTACTATTATTACTCAATAGAAAAAAATGATCAACGGACATGAGCAGATATTGCACAGAAAAAGAAATATAGACTTTGCCTATATGAAAAGATGTGTATCCTCACTCGTCAGAGAAAAGCAGATTCAAACCATGATGAGATACTATTTTTCACCTGTCAGATCAGCAAAAGCCCGACCTTTGACAGTAGTCTCCTGACATTCACCTACATTGTGGTACAAGTGCACATCTGGCCCATGTGAATCCTGGCACTACTCCTTGTCTGATCTTGGGCATCTTTCCCAGTCTCTCTGGGACCCACTCTTTCCATCAGTGAACTAAACATCATACTTGAAACAAGCAAATTGCCCACAGAAGTCCTGGTGCTTCCGAAGTGGTCGTACATGCTGTTATTCAAACAAACAAAGATGAGAAAGCAAACAAAGAAAATTAGCCTAACAGAACATGACAGAGATCATGCACTTACCTAGACACGTTTGCATGGCTAACGAAATGTGGAGTTTCTAGACTTTGGGCTGAATTTGATCATCTGGGTGTGGTCCCTCTAGTTATTTCTTATTACTCAGAATTCCCAATTGACAGTTATATAGGGCATTGATTTTTTAAAAAGGGGGAAATCAAATATTGCTTAACTGTAGCCTGCTTGATTGACAGAAAAAAATGTCATTCAAAGAATGGAGTCCAAGAGGGAAAGAATTCCAAAACAGAATGGGGAAAACTGCAAATTATTTTCTGAAGTTTCCCCTTTTTTATAGTGGAGAAGTGTATGGAGTACTCTACTTCTATAAAGTCTACTGAGCCTTGAATGCTTTAATGTGGAACTATACAAATCTTTGCCTAACTTTTGCATTACACACCTGCGGATGCAGCCTGTTGCTTTGATGTTTATTTTATCCAACCAGGTCTCCTGGACTTTAGTCACAGAAATCCTATTAGTACGTGGGAGAGTGGTATTTTAACCTCTTCCCAGCCTCGGAGCAAAGAAAGGAAATGTGGACAGGGAAAGAGCCAAGTGTCTTCATCACCTCTTAGCCTGACAATGAAATTTTCCTGCTTTAACTGAAAGTAAAAGTAACCTATTTCTATTCTAGCAGCAACGAACATAGAAGTTAAGAGCAGAGCTCAGTGTCTAGACTGCTAGTGTTCAAATCCCAGTTCTGTTTCTTATTAGTTGTTTCACTCTGGGGACCCTCTTTAACCCTCTCTGCCTCAGTTTCCCCATCTATAGAAAAGATTGAATTGCACGTCTCATAGGGTTCTTGTGAGAATTAAGTAAGTTAACAGGTACCTAGACCAGCACCAAAAAGCAATATTCCAGCATTTGCTATTATTACTTCATTAGGATGTTAGCCACTTAATTTGTAAATATCTGGAAATCGGCAAATATTTCCCTTAACACTTCCTTCTAAAGATGGATAAACTAGGCAACATGAAATGGTCAAGGAGAAATGACACAGCTGGTTAGAACAGAACAAGTAGTCGAGTCTCTAACCGGGGGTGTGAGGTGGACCCTCTAGTCTGGTGTTACTCCCCCCACACCATGCGGTAGCCCTGTTGTGGAAGAAAAGCACTGGATGAAAATGGCATATGCCTTCCTCCCACCTCAGAAACACACCTGGTCATGCCAGAGGCTTCCACAGGGAGAGTCTGGGGACCTCAGGGCCCGTTGGGTCTAGGGGAGGAACTGAGGTGTCAGGATGCTCAGAGCACCATCCACGGTCCTGCTCTGCCCGAGACTCTCAATCCAATCTGTTACATCCCCCAAAAGAGCAGTTACAGATCTAGACACACTCACAGAGTAAGGCAGGGTTTCCACGGTGGTGACAACGAAGGGAGCCACTATGGTGATTCCAGAGTATGTACGTGAGGAGAAGACAGAGGCACGTACAAGTCCTTAGGAAAACTCTCACTGATGCCTTGGGGAAGCCCTTTAGTAAAGAAGCAGTGCATGGTTTGCTTTATTTTCTTTTCGTTTGCTTTGTTTTGTTTTCCCAATTGAAAGTGCGTGTTGGAAGCTACAAGATACTAGGTAACAAAATACAGCATCTGAAATCAGAGAGCCCTGGCTCTAAATGACTCTTACTCACTAAATAGTGGCAATGAGCAGATAACTTCACCTCTTCCATCTGTAAACTGTGGGCTAGAACTGCACCTTCCTCCAAGGGCTCTCGGAGGGTAAATGGGATTACCTGGTGAATAATAGAAACTGAGTCCCTGTTCCATCCACATCTCATCTGTCTGCAGGAAAATGAGATTAGAGACCATCCTCGGTGCCTATGTGTATGTGCAGAATCTACTGTTTACAGTAGAGCTGCCAACAGTAGATGCTAATATTTTCAAGGACGTGCATGGATCAAGCATCATTAACTCATCTACTCCACAGGCTCCAGGAGACAGGGCGCTGTAACTTCATGACACAGATGAGGAAATGATGGCACAGAGACTTCAAATCGTTGCCTGGGGTTACACAAGTACTAATATACACCCAGGCTTCAAACCCTGGTCCTTGGGGGTCAGAGTCTGTGTGCCTAACCCTCCACCCGATGCCCCTTTGGTGTTGGTTCACTTCTCATGGGGTTCATGTGAGGGTCAGGAGTCCGTGCTTGTGAGACACTAGTACAGATCTGAGCACACCCAGGGCGAGTCATGCTGGCTGTTACACTGTCACCATAGGAATGTCCCAAACCAGAGAGTCTGAATCTGGTGGCTTTGAAAGAGAAGGAACCCAGGCACCTTCGTGTGGCTGTGACTCCCCTTGGAGCCAGTGCCCCAAAGAAAGCACCAAAACCACCATCTCAGGAAGAGACTTAGAAGTGTGGTGTGACCACTGTTACAACCAACACTGAATTTGATAGCTCAGCTGTCATGTTATTTCTTACCTTGGTGAGATTCCATGAAATTATACTACACAGACAAACATGCACTTTGAATTCTTTTTTAATTTTCTGTGCTTATCACTGAAAACAAAGTACAGAATTCAAGTAGCAAAGCTGGCAGCTCCAGGGTGTGTGACAGGGAGGGTCAGGGCTGTGGTCTGGGTGGAGGCGCTGAGGGAGGAGATGGGAGCTGCCTGCTGTGTGCGCTCAGCAGGTGGAGGGCTCGAGGGGCAGGAGGAGCTGATGAGGCTGTGGGGACAGAGGTGGGAGAGGCTCCCCTGGACCAGCCCTGGGCCCTGACCCTGAGTAATGGCAGAATTCCCTGTTACAGAGTAAAGCTGTCTGCTTGCCCAGCGGTTTAACCCTTACACAACAATTGAAAAATGTACATATTATTCGAAATAACCCAAACCCAGAAAGGAAGCATGCATGGCTGGATCCTCAGCAGACACGTTCAGAGACAATAGATGATGCAGGAAAGGTGACCCCTCCGTGGCCCCCTCTGTCAGAAGCTCTTCCCCTTGCCGCAGAGGGCTGTTCTCCTAAACACACAGAAGGCGATGATGGAGAAGTACATCATGCTCTTGAGGAGGAGGAGGACGTAGGTGTAGTAGGCAGACGTGTTCGTGAACTGCAGCTGCAGGGTATCTAAGAGAAGTCCTTTGATTAGTTTCACCTGTTCTTTTGAGAGGCTTAAAAAATAGTGAACGGTGAATGCGTCACAGTTAGAAGCATCTGAGCCATTAAACGTTGTGCATCAGTGAGATTCCTCTGAGGGCTACAACCCATGCAAATCTGCGGGTGTTCACAGTGGGGTGGGGGGGGGCATTTAGTAAAGAGAGCATTACACATAATGGACTACACCGTTTAATCCAGATTCTCTGAAACTTTAGGACCTCATGCCCCAGTCAGCTGTATTTTCTTTAATGTCTCACTGTGGCTAGGTTGTTATAGCTGCATTTACTCTACTCTGAAATTTTGCAAGAACTATAAGATATTTAGAAAAATTAAGGACAATGATGATGGGCCTGACTTGGCTCCTCAGCAGACCATCAGGCCAAGTCTGTTCCTGAGGAAATGTCCCTTTTCCCCACTTTATCTCACAGAGTGAGAACTCCAGAATCACCTGCACTTGGTGTGGAAAGGGATCTCAGGAGGTGATGTGCTCATAACTCACTGCCCTGGGTCGGGTCAGGTGCAGCTGAGCTCCAGGCCCCCTGATCCTGGGAACCGAGGAGGGATCAGCAGGGCCAAAGCCAGTGCTTCTAACTCACGTAGAACCTTCGTGTAGGGAGAGGGGACCACCAACTAGTGCTGATTCTGTGCCAGCTAAATGGATGCCCTATGCGAGACATTCCACACATATGACCTTATCTCTGCAATGACTGAGTTGGGTGTAACTGTTCCCAACTGGCAGATGAGGAAACTATTGCTCAGAAAATGTAATTTACCCATATTTGTGCAACTAATAATAAAAGAACTAGGGTTAAAGTCCAGTCTATGATAGTCGGAAGCCCATGCACTTACACAGCCCTGCCCATGGGTCCATCCTATCCCATGGCCTTGGCTTTGGGATTCTTGCTC
Organism: Hippopotamus amphibius kiboko; assembly: GCF_030028045.1. NCBI lineage: Eukaryota > Metazoa > Chordata > Mammalia > Artiodactyla > Hippopotamidae > Hippopotamus > Hippopotamus amphibius. The sequence goes on along the minus strand of NC_080189.1, from coordinate 83,204,221 downwards.
TATACCTACGTCACAGAGGAGGAACAGAGAACCAAGTGTATGACCCATTGATTCAGATGGGCTGGGGTGAATCCCCAGATGGAGCTGTGTGACTTCGTACAAGGGACTGGATTAATTTTCGCTCGTTGCCCTCATCTGTAAAGTGAGGGGGAAAGATTGTACCACCTCATAGGAGCACGATGACGAGTAAACAGAATATGAAAGCAAGATACAGCACCACACCTGTGTGTATCAAGCTCTCAGTAAGTGTCAGTTCATGTCTTAGCTAGTAGCAATCACCAAAGACAAAAAAATCTACAAGCAATTTGATATCATGTTTCCGTGGTCATTAGAAACACAAGCCACACAAGTGAAGGAAATCCACTGTTGAAATACTCAGCCTATCACTGCACCCTCCAATTGACAGTCATCTCACAGCAAAACCAGCATTTACTGTGTTAAGATGACTCCTAGGAAATGATAGATTTACTTCAAATATCACTCACTCTATTTCTGCAGCATCTAGACATTCTGGTTTTTCTACCTTAAACCAAGGACGGTAAAAAGTTAAATTTATCCAGAGGAAAAAAGTGCTGTAGCATGACATAAAGGCAAGCATAGACAAAAACTTACCAGTTTCTTTTTTCACGCAAGCAGGTGTAGTGACCTCTGCAAGAAATAAGAGCAAGTATTAGTGAATTGTTTATATCCATTATTTGACAGTGTGTGTTTCTGTGTGTTTCTCTGGATAGACAGACAGACAGACTGAATCTGCCAAGAGGGGGAGAATCATTAAAAATAAGAGCCCTACAATCCAGGAATAGATGGTTGATTCGATGTCATTCAGTAGATGTAATTCATAAACTGTTTTCTGTATCCAAGGATGTTCAAGTTCATGAAGGGTACGTTTCTGTTCTTTCTTACAACTGGAGGGTAATATACAAGACCATCTTGGTTTCCTTCCATAGTCACATCTCCTGGCACCACGTCCACCCCAAAGTAAGGGTTCAAGAAATACTGTCAAGAAGACAAATCGTCAGAAAAATCGGCTGCTCTGCGGCTTTCAGCACCCACTGCTGACATGAAGGGATGCTTCCAAAAAGGATGCATCCAATCCCAGAATCCACAACAGAATCTCATGTGTGAAGGAGTCTGGCTTAGGGAAATTTCCCATCTAGTCAAAAAAAAAAAGCAGCCAAACCTTTCCAAATAACCCACATCCCCACTATCCCCAACTCATGTATGTAATTTTCTGCAGTTGTGGAGTTTTCAGACGTCAGGATAACAGTACAAACAAGGCTATAGCTAGTGAGTGATTATTACTGGGCCAGGTACTTGCTTACTTAGCTCCTTTGACTCCCCAGGGACACTGGAGTGTTGTGTTTGGGGGAGATTCCATGTTACAAAAGAGAAATGAAGATTTGAGGATAAGTCATGTCAGTGATGACAGTGCCTTCAAAGGATGGTCGTGGGGGTTTAAATGAGATAGAGCAGGTGGGAAGCACTTTGTAAAAATAATCCATAGAAATACAGAGAAATTAATCAATAGAGAAACAACAGAATTCCATCACGGTGGACATTAAAAACATCTTCTTTTCCAGAGATCTCAATTATCCCTAACAAATGAAATATGTATTACAGGAGCTCAGCATTTCAGTGCCATTCTTTCCAGGATAGAGACATAGACCAAATCACACTTCTGCTTAATATAAAACCTGAGGTGAAAGTTGTATTCAGCTGCAATGAAAGAAAAGGCAAACATTCATACAAAAACAAAAACTTGTTTTTAAAAAATAATAGACTTCAATTATATCTCAATAAAAGTTCTTGAAGAAAAAAAATAATAGACTTTTAATGGAGGAAAGCAGATACACAGGGGTTTTGGGTTTTTCCCTTTTCTCCTCGATGTGTTTTTGTCCACATGGTATGGTTCTGGTATGCCGTTTCATGCCCGCGGGGACATCTTTTTTCGGTTTGCTCTAATAAATGGATTCGAGGTACACGGATCCCCTATTTTCCAAAAGTTTACTTTACGCCAGTTTGCTTTTACAAAAGACCTACATTAGTATCTGTTTTTGCTAATGGAAAGGAATCTGAAGAGGATTTCCACTTTTACGAAAAAAGGCTAAAAGCAAAAAGAGCATTTAGTGTTTGTTTTTCAGCCAGCCATGACAGAGGCAGCCGGCACCCCAGCAGCGAGAACAGCATCACCAAGGAACCACACTCAACACCTCAGCATCAAGCTGCCAGAGCTCTAAAATGTGTCTGTGAGCATCTGTGCTTTATCGCCATTTACTTTGTGCATCTGTTAGCAAGAGGTGTCTTGACTCTTCTTCACTTTATGCCTTTCAGTTTCGGAAAGGTCTCATAGGAACAATGTACTTTCAGGTAGAGGATAAACCTGTATAGACTTTGGGGTAAGTCCCAAGAATCAAAATATTAGTACACTCATCTAACATATTAGATGTTAAAAAATACTTAAGAACGGACTTTAATATGTCTTAAAAACTTCTTTCTTTTCCTTACAGCAAATTTCTTCATTATAAGATTTAAAAATCACTTATCACCATGCATTGATTGAGGTAAAAACAATAGTGTAAAAATTTTTCACCATAAAATCTGTGCTGAGTATCCTAAGTTCTCTTTCTCAATCAAGGTTGGTCAAAAACTTGGACCAGGTTAGTTTTACGAGCCTTCAAATTCACTTCATTGATTTGTGCTTCCATGTTATATTTTTATCTTTCATTAAAACAACAAAAGCAACAACAAACCGAAATGTCTAAGAAACAGCATTAGGAATTTAGTGTAGAATGACATTTTCAGAAATGCCCTCATTTGCTATGTTGCCCTGAGAAGCCCATGGGAGACATTTATTTCAGAAAATTAAGTGCCAAGTAAAACACATGATGAACTGAAACTTCTCTCTTTTATGATCATCATATCCATGAACTTTTTATTCTTATTTTCCCTGATCACTAGCAAAATCAAAATGTAATAGGACATTTAAGCCCAAGGTTGTATTAAACTTATACTTTGCATATTTGCTTCCCCTCTGTTTCTTTTAATTTTGTGGGGAAAGAGCAGGATATTTATGCTACCATTAAATGTAACAACATTTAAGAATGATTTATATTTGTTTTTCATTAATGCTTGATCGTAAAGGTGGGGTATTTTCTTTGAAAAAAAGAATTCTGGGAGATTATGTGTCTTTATAATCACATACCTTTGTTAATTGAAGGAAAAAGAATCTCTTGATCAGCTCCTTCTCTGTTATTCTCATGTTTGACGATACATACGTGTTCTTTATCCATTGACTCTTCAGACACGGTCAGCCAGCTGAATTTCATATATGTGTCATTCGTCTTGATGATATTTCCCTGCTGGGATTCCAGAACTGTTTTGCCATTCTTTTCTTTCCAATAAACCTTAATAACATCAGGGAAAAAATTCTCAAGAAGGCAAAGATGTGTTCCAGTCTTATTGGAGTTTATTTCATCCGTTGAAGGAAGAAATATAGTGGGCTTGGGAGACATGTCTACATCAGTTCTTCTATCTGTGGGGGAAGATGGAATAGAATTGAGAAGAATTACTAAAGAAACATAAACGTTGTGTGGTTTGGAACAACCTAGCTTTTAGTAAAAGGAAGAAAAGATGCCATTGAATTAGTTCTCATCATGGCTTTTCATCCACAGCACATGGTGTGGGACTTATTATTGTTCTTATTTTCAATGGGAAGAGATGTCCAAGAGGTTACATAACTTGCCCAGAGTCCCTGCTGTTCAGGAGCAGGGGTTGGCTCGCACCTTGGCTTTGGTTTCTTCTCCACTTGCTAAGTTGGAATATGACTTGAAACTGCCCCGTATCAATGCTTGCAACTTTCCTGAACAACTTTATTTTCTTAAGTGACTTTTGTTCTATCACAGTGGAGCCCGTTTTAACGGGGGTGAGTGTGGGTGACGGGATTGCAGGAGAAGACCAAGTAACTGTGATGGTTTCTCTACAGGTAAGAATCTTTAGTCACTACTAAACTACTTCCCTTTCCTAGCCCATGTTTTTTAACTTAGGCTGTCTTTGGCCAATTAATACATTTTCACGTTCTGCAGCTCTGTGGAACCTTATTCTTCATTTAAATGATTCTGGAATGCATCATATCTTAATTCCTGAATAAATAAATGTCAGGAGAGGGTTATCATTTTTAAAACAAAACACAGTTACTTGTGTTAATGGGACTCTACCTCCACCTGTATTTGAAAATCTATCAAGTTGAATTATGAGTTTCATATGTGGGTCCCATGCTCAGTTCTGAAGTGAAGAAGTTCTCCTCATTGATTTTCAATTTTATACAACTTCGCAATGTCACAACTGAACCCCTCTAGATTTGTAGATATTAAAGCTGCACCTCCAAAATAGTGTCTTAAGTTTAGAAGTAAAACAGCAATACTTCCAAAATTTCTATTAAAATATATTATTTTCGGAAATGCTCTAATATTTACTTTACCAAGTAATACACTTGCAGAATTTTGTTCCTCTTTAGAAAATGTTCCTCAAGAACACATTTTATTTTGGAATTTCATTTGAAGTTGAAGCATGACTAAGAAGACACCATATTTTGACTCTCATTGTCACACACCGCCAAATTTGAGTCTATCCTGTTGGGCTGCCCAACTGTTTTGGAGCTCAACTACGTCTTTGTTTACACCTGCTGAATAAAGTGTATTCATAATTAGTGTGATGTTAAAAGTCATGGTTCCTGAGTTTTCTTGCAGTCATAAGGTCAAGATATGTAAGAAAACATCACAGTTTGCAAAGGATGTCACTTGAATGCTGGAATGTTCTTGATTATACATTTATTGTTAATATAATAACTGAAATTATAAATTTTAGAGCCCTTTCCAATTTGATCTTCAGTTGAAACACTAATGCTGTGCTGATATTGTCTTTCGGCTAGTTTGGATTTAGTTTAATAATTCAATGGGCAATTTCTTAAGGAAAGAACTGGATTTCTCCTTTGAGAAAAAAAGGAAAAATATTTTTCAGAATTTCTGCCTCTGTAGTAAAGTTCCTGATTTTCTACCAAATCAGTCAGCAAACAATGTTGATTTTTTAATCATGCTGTAAATATAATTAGTTCACAATGTGCTTATTTTAATTTTATACATCTCAATTTTAGCACAAACAATATTTGATTGATTATAAGACACAAAAATCTCTCCAACTGTATATATAACTGTACTTTGTTGACCTTGATTTACATGTTCTATTTTGTCTCATCACATTTGCAATCAAATAAATAATTTTAGCTGATTTATATTTAAATAAGAATTTCAAATTTATGACATTTAATTTTACATCTCAACCATTTTCTGTATGAATTTAATTTTTTTCCTAATAAACATGGGTTACGAAGCTCAAACTTCTTGGCTATAAATTTTATAGCCAATAAATGTTGGTGGAGAGATGACATCAATTGAGATAAAGGATTAAGATTTACTTTCTTGTTCTAAGTGCATAAAGTGGTCATAATCTATGTTTACAAACACAGAACGACAGCAGAAATCAAAATCAAACACATTTTAATCTTGTTTTTCTTGCTAAGTGAGGAAAAAGTCTACTAAAGAGCAGAAAGTATGTCTAAATTCAATTTTTTTCTGTGAGAAGACAGCACAGTAAAATAACTTTTCATCTGAGCAGTTAGAAGTTCAGCTGTATTTGCTGAAGAATATCAGTCCTCTAAATATTATAGGCTGCAATTAACTCCATACTGGATACAATTCTCTTAGAATAAGTTGTAGATACACCTATCCAGCACCTATGATGAGTAAGTCAATGTGCAAGGTACTTTGTTCACACTATCTCGTTCAATTCCAATACAACCCCTGCTCGATACACACTGTTATCCCATTTTATGGATTAGGAAACTGAGGCCAGAGAATCATCTCCAAGTTCACATAAGCAGTAAGTGATGGACTTGGAGCTCTGGCTCAGCCTGATGCCAACCCTTGACAACACACTTTCCCCATCAGAAAAGTAATGTGTCAATTCACAAAACTTGACTGTAATAACAATCTTCAGCCTTGGGCCACTTTCATAATAATTACAGACATATGTAATTTGTGCAAGTCCACATGGACACAAAGCTAATTCCTATCATGATATGTGCATGGTGTTGTGTGTGCTGTCCTTTACTATACAGATATCGTTAAAAATCCTTCTAAGTTTTCTACATCTAAACACCATCACAGCCCTGTTTTTCTAAACATTCTTAACTATTACTCCAATTTTTTCTTCCCTCCCTCTAAAAACTTGAAAACAAAATTGCATTCCTCTGATACCTACCGGTGATTGCAAGTTTTGTCCCATCGCCGAAAATTTTTATTTCATCATTCCACAGTGATTCAACCCATATCAAAAACTTTAGACTCATTTAGCTCCTGTGCTTTCTCCAGATCCTAGCGGAACTACAACAGCCTGCTATTCAAGATACCAGGATTCTGTTCCTGGCTCATTTTGCTCTTAATGAGTTCTGTGGCTGAGCTAATCAAACAAACTAAAGCCTTTATTTATTTGAAAACCATGATGTTGATGTAAATCAGTTCAACGCCCCTACCCATGCTGAAGTGAGACCAAAATAAAACAAATCTGAAAAGAGATTTGATTAAAAATGCTACAGCAATAAGAGATTATAATAATTATTATCATTATTATTAGCAATGTGTGACGACTGTGTGGTCCAACATGACATTTTCATCTCTTGGGACCAAATCATGCCCTTATTGCTAGGAAGGCAGTGTTTAGGGGTTCAGCTGGATGTGTGGCAATCAAGTGGGAAGACTGATTCCCTGGTTTGCTGTGCTCTGATATCTCTGGAATTTTCAAAGCCTTCATCTTAGGAAATGTGCCTGTTACACACCCAATTAATGGGCAATAATCTATCTTGGCTTATCCCCTGCATATCTATGGTTAAGAAAATCAAAGGGAACCTTGGTTAAATATATGCAATCAGTATATGGGACTACTTCACTTGTGTTGTCCAAAACACATGGCTTTTTCCCAATCAACAACACAATCTATTGGCATTCAAAGTTTTACCAGAAATTTCAGCCTCAATCTGACTTCTCTCCAGCTCATGTGCAGAGTTCAACTTGCAACTCCTGGCAGTAGACTTTCAAGGCAGGATAGCTAGAGAAATGGCAGGATGCCTGGTCCTCAAATCCTATTATTGTGACTTTGGCTCACGAAAATCTTACCTGCCTGACGTTACCTGCTGAGGGTCACCAACTGAATGACATTCAATGTTATGGTGCTGTATCATCGATGCACCGGGAGGATAAACTGGGTTGGTTTCAAGACCCTTTCTTTCCTTGTATGGAGTGCATACTGAAGCCAAGATCCATGCTTTATATCACCTTCCTCCTTAAGAACTCCTGCATTAGAGTATTTTTCTAATTTCATGGTGGGAAAAACATATCATATTTGAAAATTACATGTGCTTCAACTTATCAGTTCATAAAGGGTGTGTATTCCCCTACATTTTCCCCTCCTTTCTTTTGTCTTTTTTTAATTCACCTCTTTTTACTGAGATATAACTGACACATACCTCTCCTACCCTTGAGCATGAAATCTGACCCTGTGCTTCTTGCTAGATCATCACCGGCCTTTTCCCTTCTGCTTCCCTTACTGCCTTTGATCTTCTAGTCTTATTTCATGCTCTGCCTCTATATATGTTTACTCTGTTAGGTCTTCACAAATAGATTTTGCAAACAAGCAGTTTAAACAAGTGACAAAGAGTTTGTGCATTATAGGTGGCTTCTTTTTCTGCCCTGGGAGTTGGTAATTCATAAGACCTAAGTCCAGTATGACATGAGGAATGGGAGAATATGTTTGCAAATCCTAGTTCTGTGATATAGAAGCAAAACATGCAGGACTCAAACAAACCGAAGGTGCCAGAACATGAGGTGAGGCTTTCTTTCCCAAAATTATCCCTCACAAAACAAGGGGCTGCCTATGTCTCAGTCCCTGTGCAACCTTTCATATTAAAAGATACTCTTCTAGTAACTCTGCTCTGATCAAAAAGTACTGCCTGGACAAGATATCAACCTGACATGAACTCAGTTAAAGCTGTTTTGGGAGCAGTAATATTATTTGGTAAAAGTTACTGAGGATAGACGTCTCTACAGTTTGTGCTCAGCTTGCACATGTATAGAATAACAGAATAGAGTTTACAAATGCTTCCCTCCTATGTTATAAGTCGGTAATTGTTCTTTGAATGAAATATCCAGTGGCAGCATCATGTGGATATCACAAAACAGACAGACCCTGAGCAGACTTAGAAAGTTGCTCTAAGGTCGCTGTTTTAGGTACCTATTCAAGGTCTGAACAAAAATTCTAATGAAATGTGTGGGCAAAAAACAGTATTTATCAACTGCTTTTTGTATTGACATAATTTTTAACTTCTAGGTGTAATCCAAATAAGAAATTAAATATTGCAGTTGAATATTTGACTACTGTCTAGAGCCCTGTAAGCTTATATGTTCAAGTTGGAAAAAAAATCTTTTAAAAAAACTTTTTTTACTTCCAGGTATTTCTACTGCAAGGTGAGAGAGCACCTTATATTCAGGCTAATAATATTTGAGATTATGTTTATTACAGTTTACCACTTTTAGAAGCAGGTAACAATTAGTCATAGAAACGGAGAGAAGTTTTAAGTACCAACCATCTGTTCTAAAATGACCTAAGACTAGATGGTAATTAACACATTTATCTGTACTCCTGATTCCATAAAGAATTCCAATGAGTAATAATTTGAATTCTGGAGAATGAATTGACCTTTTTATCACAGACCTTGTCCCAACACTGGTGGTAGGAAATTTTCATTTTTAATTTCGGTTAATCCGCACATCTACTTGAGATGGTTGGTGCACAGATGGAATAAATGAGCGGAAATCTATCAAACTGTTAACAGTGATGTGTCTATATAAAAATTTAAATTTTTCTTTGTTTTTGTGGTTTTCCATTTTTTTCTGCAATGGGCATGTATTATTTGTGTAATTTTTTAAAGCACTAACCAGTCAATCAAAATTTATTTGCTAAATGATCATCATACAGAAAGTGACAGACCCAGAATCAAAGTCCATATTTTTCCCTGTACCACATGCTACTAAAAATCATTTTTCAGGACCCTCATGAGTTATATCTGGGTCACCTTTATTTAATGTGATTGCTCTAATTTACATTGAATACACTCAGTTGAAAAAAGAGGACTGGTATGTTGCTTTTCCATTTTCATAAATTTGTTTCATTTGTTCATATGGTCACAACCACTAAAGAGATTAAAATATATAATTCTTTCATTTTTTCAATGCTTTACCAACCTTGTGAAAATTTTAAAAACTTTCATTTCTGCGGATCTCATAGGCTAGGAACATCCTTCAGAGATGTTCCCCCCCTCATCCAGGCAAAATTTCATCTTTAAGGCCAATGAGGAGGAAACAAATTTACTGGATTGAATTTAGAAAAACAAAATCCACCTTAAGACATTCTTGAATATGGCTGCAAATTTAAATATCTTGCTACTTGATACTAATCATTCTAGAAGTGACAAGTTGAACAACATTTGTTCAGTTTTCCTATTGGTTATTTTTAGAATCAAATTAAAACACCATCTAAGAGTCTTTGAAATTTTCCAAGACCAAATGAACCTACTGTATCCACCCCTGAGGGACTGACACTTGGTCTAACTGGCTAAACTCTTGTCCATGTCCTCTGTACAAGGTCAGGCAGAGAAGGAAACAGGCAGACTCCCAAGACCTGGATGGAGTTACTGACCTCTCCAGAGACCCCACCTTGATTCAGGACCAAACAGGGATCAAATCCAAGAATTCTGAGCCAGCAGCAGTACTGCAGCCTACAGGGCCTGCATTGCCTACCTCCCACCCCTACCTTACTATAGAATTTAAAGAATATTTACCTGTAACAATGAGCTGTGTTCCAGAACCAAATATTTTGATGCTCTTGCCATCCGTTAGCCCACTATCTGAAAAGCCTTTACAGAAATCTCACTCTGTGCCTGCTCTAAAATTGTGCCCATAGTTTTCAATATTTGTATAAATACATAAAAATTGGCCCTGCTAACACTGAACAAAGATGAAATCAAGCAAAAGCACATTCAGTACGAATGTGGTCAAGAATTGAAAAATTGAACCCACTCTTACCAGGCAGTCTGTTCCCATCTCACTGCACATACATTGGAGAGTATGAGTCCATCTTTTCTCACCATTTTGCCTAAATCTTCGAGATATCCTCCCCTTAAGGGTTTTCATGCTGTATAAAATCAGTTCATTCTTAGAGTATAGAGTTAATGTTTCTTTAATTTCTTAAGCTGAACAATAATAGGCATAATATATGAGTATTTAATAAATGTATATTCATTACCTTTTGTAGGTATTTTGTGATATATATGTATTGAGAGGTAGATATCTGGGTTAATTCTAAAGTAACTTCTTTCTAGAACCCAACGCTCATTTAGTAGACCAGATGAGTTGTTGCACAGTATGAATTTTTAATGATGACCTCTTAAGCTATTCATTACTGAAAGACTGCTCCTTTCTACCTGAAAATAATCTTATGGTTTCAAGGGCACTGAAATAAAATCCTCCACTGCACATCAGAGAATCCTATTCAGTTTTGGTATTTCTCAAGTATTTGGTATCACCTTTTCTGCACTATTTTTTAAATTTTTATTTTATATTGGAGTATAGTCGATTAACAATGTTGTGTGAGTTTCAGGTATTCGGCAAAGTGATTGAGTTATACATATATATGTATCTGTTTTTTTCAAATTATTTTCCCATTTAGGTTATTACAGAGTATTGAGCAGAGTTCCCTGTGCTACACAGTAGATCCTTGTTGGCTGTCTATTTAAATCTCGTGTGTATTTGGTATTTTTCACTCCCATCATGACTGGAAAGGCAGCTCTAAGTTATGCAATTTAGCGTAAGTGCTATGATTCTTTTACCAGATTCAATATTTTTAACAAATTTGATGCCAATGCAGAAAGAAAATCAAGTGAAATGGTGTCAGAATGAATTGTCATTCTATAAGGATGCTCTACAAGTCATATTTGGAGTATTTAATAAGTGGATATTCTGTAGGACTTACATGATCTTTTCTGGGAGGAGAGAGGTCATTTCAGTGCCATGACTAGAAGCAGGAGCATTACTTTCACACATGAGTATTAATACAAATTATGAACTATTACTAATTAGGTGATCAATTATAAAATCCTTTTAAAAGGTCAGAATACAAAAGATTAAATATCCAGAATATAAAAACACGACATTTCTAAAATCACATAATGGTCCAGACCATGCACTTTGGAACAGACAAGTCTCTATTGGATCCCAAATTTTGCCTTAATAACTAGTCATGTGACTTTCGGCAAGGAACTGAACTTCTCTAAGCCTCAGTTTCCTTATCTATGAAATGGGAAGAAGAGAATTCCTGTGGAGGAAGGAGATACGGCACTGAAACTCCTTATCATGGTGTCTGGTCCTCAGTAAATAGTAGTTGATATTATTATTCCCTTTAATGGGATGGTTGTGGCCATTTCACCAAAATCTTCCACCAAAGTATATGGATTTTACAGCTATTACATCAATTAAGAAAGGAAACAAGCTCATCAATGCAAGACCTCCTACCTCTCTGACAGCCACGGGCCAAAGAATATGGGTCCCAGTCAAGCCAGAATCTAGAATCTTATCTGCCAGAATAGAAGCTGTTTGAGTGTTGGGACTTGTTCTATCTGTGTCTTGTTCACACTTCTGTCTCTGGTACCCAGCACAGAAACTGTCCTCAATAAATGTTTGCTGAGAGAATCAACATGTGAGGATACGCTACCTTGCAGACTCTTTTCATGGACTTTGGAGCGGAGATGGCTCGTTGCGCTCACAAATTCCATGAAACAGGTCCATATCCAGGCAATGTAACAAGGGATGTGACTGCATGAATGTCAACTGATCTCAGCCTCCCTCTAAGAAGCTAGAGTAACAAGAAATGGGATTTATTGATGTTCTAGAAGTCATTTACTATAAGAATTTTTTTGGCACTGCTGTTAAGGATGACCTGAAAACCAATAACATAGGTTTTTTAAGGTATTGGAAGAAAGGAACACTGTGTTTGCTATAGAGAAGTAAACAATAAAAGTGTTTCTCACTTCAAAGCCCATCTACAAGAAAAGCATTTTGAACCACGAACTTATACCAACGGATTACAGACATGATCCTCAAAACACTTTAATTTATACCCCTGAGGCTATTCTTTTTTGGATAAAAAGTTGAATTTGTAAAAGTAGAATTTCAACTACTTACAAGCAGGGAAGTGAATAAGCCATTTACAAGATAGTTTTGTTTCCATATACAGTGACCAGTAGCTGCAAAATTGCTGTTCATATGCTGAGGCCAAGAATGTGGCCGTCGGATAAACGGTTTCCTATATTGTTTTTTCTTAAAAGCAGCTATCAATTTTTCACTATCAAGTTAAAATCGAAAACACTTACTTACCAGGCGGAGTTACTATGAGCTTAGTTCCTTCTCCAAATATCTTGATCCAGCCTGAGCTATCACAGTGGTTAGAGCACTTACAAAAATCTCAGCCGTCTCCTAACTTCATGATGTCACTAGCAGTTCAAAAACTTTGTACTGGCAATTTCATCTTCCAGTTCTTTTGAAAGTCCTTGAACACAGGTTTCATGGCATCCAATAGCTTGTAGATTTTCCTCAAATCAATTGATCCAAATGTCTGTTTTCCTCCGAGTCATAAACATTAAAAAGCACGGATAGAAAATGGAAAGGATAAAAGCAGGAAAAGAAGAGTTCTGCACCAGGTGGTCAACAAGCTGCTTTTCTAAATTACCAGGAAAAATATTCAGAGAATTAAGGTTTTTTTTTTTTTCGTGTTCAGGTGTTCAGTTGTGTTGAAACTGCTCAGAGATTGCATCAAAGAAAGTCCCTTCTGTTCTCAGAAACACCAGGGCTGCTCCTTTAGTGATTAGGGAATGTAGTTTTGAAGGGAGGAAACTCTTTGGTAACTGAAAATGCAAATATGCCAACACAAGGATATTAGCAATGTGAACAATGCTCTTCTTTCTTCATGAAGCCACTTCTACCATTGGGACATGTGATTTTTACAAAGGCAACATCAAATGAGAAAATCACACCTGTGATGACATTATTTTTCGTGGGATAATAGAATAAATCTGTAGAATTCTGTCTCTTTGAAATAATAGATTCCTTATTTCAACTAAACCTTAAAAACTAAGTCTAGTTCTTTGATAAGTTGAAAGAAGTCTTGGAAGGCCATTCAGTAATGTTACGTCACTCATCGTGGATCAGGGGGACAAGAAATTGCCAGAAGCAGCTGAGGGCTCCTCTAAGTACAGATGAGCTGTCCATCTGCCAAGACCAAGACAGCACAGACATTGAGTATCCCCAGGTCCACGCCAGATCCACCAGGTCCCAGCCTAAGTCCTGTGAGCAAACAGTGCCTCTGCCCTGAGGATGAAAGTAAGAGGAGGGCAACTGTCCATTCACAGCAGCTCACAGCCCCCAACACTACAGGAGAGGAAGAGAGACCTGGATGAAAATCATGTTTAGAAAAGGTTTTTTAACTGAAATTTCCAAGGTATTTATTACTAGGAGCTGTCAAATACCCTTTGCACCTATTATAGACATATACGATGCCCACACAATTCCTTTCTGATATCTTTTCCTCTGTTTTTCCTTATTCTAAGAAAATGAGCAGAATTATAAGGTATTTTAGAAGTTGTCTATATTTCAAGATCCATGAAGTTAGCAAAAATACAAGAAGGTACATAAAGAGTTATAAAATCCTTTATTAAATTATAAGAACTATATACATAGTATAATATTTTTCTAAAGGGCATAAAATAAAACCTGAATAAACAGAGAAACATACCATATTTATAAAGAAAAACTCAAGATCATAAAGATGCTACTCTTTTCTAAAAGCATGTGTATAAATTGACTGCAATTCCAACCAGAATTACAATAACATTTTAGTTTTTGTTCTTTGTTATAAAATGTGGGAGTGGACTAGATAAGTGGATTTTAAATTCTAATGGGAAGAATAAATATGAGATAATTGAAAAATATTTTTAAAAACAATGGTGAAGAGACATTTGGCACAGTAGATTTTTATCACTTATTACAAAGCTACTGACATAGTATGATAATGGTGTAAGAATAATGAAACTTATATAATACAGAAATCCTCCAGAAGATGCTCCAAGTGTATGCTGACATTAAAATGTGACATGGGATTTTTTAATAATAGGGAAATAAAAGATTATTTTAAAACCAGCTTTGGACTATTGATTACCCTGTTGGGAAAAAAAAATATCTCTCTACCTCATACCACATAAATTGGGTTCCAAGTAGATAAATATTTAAATGAAAAAGAATCCAGGGATGTGAACTGCCAAGGAGTGGGAGACTAATTGGGTCTGCTGTACACGGGAGCTTGGAAAGGGAAGAGGATTAAGACACCTTAACTCAATGTTTCAGAAAGAGAAACTTGGGAAATGTTTACGTTTTAACAGTATTTTCAAATAAACATTTTTTTTAAAAGGATAAATGGTGGTGACTTTCTGAAGGTTTTAGTGACAGGATCAGATCTGTGCTTTAGGAAGATAAAGAGCAGAAAGGTGGGTCGGTCAGGGGACCAATCCCGGTGAAGCAGCCATGTTACAGCACTGGTCGCCATGAGCCACCGAGAGGCATCTGAGGAGCCAGGTTATTGCAGTGATGGTGGGGATGGACGGAAGGGCTGGTGCATAAATATTAACAGGTTTTTCAGCACTTCTAAAGAATTCAAATGGGAGAAATCAAATTACCATTAAGGAGGCTGAAAGTGAATAAAGACTTTTTAAAACCAGAAAGATCAGATTTCAATTCTAGCTCCTCTGCTCCTGGTGATGTGTCCTTGGGCACATCTCAGAGTGTCAGCTTCTTTATCTTTAAAAGGGAGGTGATAATATCTGTCTTTCAGGACTTTTGTAAATTTCATATGAGATAACACATCTAGAATAGATGAGGTAAAAGTTCAGAAACAGAGAATTCGCTTTCTTGGAAAGAATGGAAAGGTCTCAGTGTTGTGTACGAAAAATCAATCATTTTGCTTGTAATCCTGCTTTATGTAACACATGCAAACACACACATTAGTGGTAGGGCAGGAATAAAGACGCAGACATAGAGAACAGACTTGAGGACACAAGGTGGGAAGCGGAAGCTGGAACATAGTGAGAGAGTAGCATTAACATATATACACTACCAAATGTAAAATAGAAGGCTAGTTGAAAGCTGCTGCATAGCACAGGGAGATCAACTTGTTTGCTTTGATAGGAAGGGTGGGAGGGAGGCTCAAGAGGGTGGGGATATGGGGATATATGTATAAATACAGCTGATTCACCTTTTTGTATGGCAGAAACTAACACAATATTGTAAAGCAATTATACTCCAATAAAGCTGTATAAAAAATACATCATTTAACTTTTTATTGTGATGAGAAAGTTTTTAAAAAATCAATCATTTTGCTTGTAACCCTGCTTTATGTAATACATACACACACACACACATACACACAACTCACCACATTCTGAGGTGACCAACTGAGGCAACTGAAATTCTATTTCAGTATAAGGAATGAATACAGAAATATAGCAATAACAAGCAAGTCAAGTGAAGTAAAGCACAAGTTTCAAAAGGATTCCTTAAAGTTTTGCATTGCTTTTTCAGGTGTGATGATTTCATAGTTGATCAAATTCAACCGAATTTGGTAGATCATCAAAAGTTATGAATCTCATAATTATTGTTAGGATTAAGAGGTTATTTCTGTCCTGGGCTTGCTGATTTGATTACCTTGCATGTGTCAGCTGGAAAGTAAGAGTTTCTATACTTGCACTAAGTCAGAGAGAGAGAGAGGAATGGGAGCTCTCTGCCTTGGATCTAAGAGTTTTGGTTTTGGCCTTTGTCTTGACAGCCAGTTCTCTTCTCTGACAGCACACCATAGGGTCTGACCTGGTTTGTGCTGGTCTGACTGGACCTTTCTACTAATCTAATCCACAGTTCCCAGGGTCTCCTGTCTCCTCCTTTCAGATCTCATACCATTGAAAATACAAAAAGAACTGTCAGGTTTCCTCATTTCTTTTTTCTCAGTACCAAAGAAAGCCAAAGAGGTGAAAGGTTGAGAAAACACTGTCTGTTTTTACAAAATATTGTTGCATGGTGTTAAATGACACATAGACCTTTGCTCTTTATTGAGATAGGAAAGTTTGGGGGAAAATAAAGCAAATTGTGCAGATTGGGGTGAAGGAATGGAATTGGAATCGATAATTTTATCCTGGCTACTTGTCAGAAATCCAAGAAGAGAGGTATATAGCTGCATTGTAAGGGTGCATAGATTTTGTTGTCATTGCTGTTCTTCATGTTATTTTCAAGTCTGGCTGGTAAGAACTGCAAAAAGCAGATCAGGGCTACCAAACTTGGAACCAAGTGCACAATCATCCAGTTAAGATTGGTCCCAGGTTTCAGACTGAAGAGCAGGAAATTTAGGGCTTGGTTGGGCAGGTCCTTCAGTAAGTGGCAAAGAATTTACTAACGTGTTCATGAAGAAAGCAATCCCTATGTTTGATGTGTATGCCAGGAAAATTATTCCAATCATTGAGGATCTCAGAACAGATAGGAAGCTGCAGAAATGAAGGAGAGTCATAGGATATTAGGGCAGCCGGAGGAAAACAACAGGGAGGTAGACAGAGCTGGGAGTCCCTCTCCTGCTCACCTTTATCCCTTCTCGACAGTGTGGCAGCCACACAATTTACCTACAAAGCAGACCTGGTTGGGTTCTGGGGACATCACTTATGAAGACAAGCCATCCTTGTCATAGCTCCCTTTGAGAGAAATACAATTGTGCTAAAAGGAGTTCAATGCTAACCACAAGAGAGGCAGGAAAAGGCACTGGACTGAGAATCTGAAACGCAGGTGTGCCCTACCTCTGCGGTTAACTGGCTTTGCAAAAGCCACTTGCCGATTCTGGGTCCCAGCTTCCTCACCTGAAGTATGGGCATTGGACTAAATTTGTCCTAAAGGCCCTTCCTGTTCCAATAACTATGAACCCATGCTTAAGAGAATTGAAGGGTCTGTTGTGGTTGGCCAAGTGGTGGGGGGCGGGGTTGAGGGTTAGTAATAGAGAAGGTTTTCTTCCAGGTCCCTTCTGACTCTGTGACGCTGTGAGATCCCAGCAGGCACAGTAGTAGGTGGCTTCATGGGACTTGACGACATTATTGATTATCAGGTAAAAGATTCCATTCTCTTTCTTATGTGTTTCCAAACGGGAATTAGGCTAATCCAGGCTGTGTTGATAACCATTAGCTGAGCCGTAGAGGAGGAGCTTCAGGGGCTCCCCTTCTTTCTCTTGATACCAGTGCACAACGGCATTCTCCAGGGGAACCCCAGACAGCTTACAACCTATGTGCACTGTTCTGGTTAGGCTTCGAGTTGAGGAAAGTGGATCCTGAGAAACCCTCATACTGGTGTCTCCATCTGAAAAGCAAGGGAGGCAAGCAGAGGCACTTAAAAAAGCCTGACGCTGGCCACAAAAACAATGGAAAGACAAGAGAGGAGAAAAGTCAACCTACAAACCCAAGCCAAAGACACGAGGAAAATCCACGTGGTTGGCATGGCCAGCGATTAGGAAGAACGGGGTGTGAATCAGGACAGGACAGGAGACGCAGTGGCAGCCCTTGTGCCGTGGAAGCAAGGATGTGGGAGGAAGGTTTGCTTTAGAACCAATGACAGTTTCTCAGTGAGCTTTGTTGCCCCGTGGTTTTGATCATCTTCCTGATATAAAGGCACTTTCAGACTCCCAACAAGCTCATCAAAGAACATTTATGTTATAACAATGTAACGTTAATATCACCTTGGGAGCAATGCTCTCTTACTTTTCCTTAATGTGTTGCTTCAAACACACTTATCCTTGGACTCATTTTCACTCTCTGAGTTATAGATTTTTCACCATATTTTGGGAGAGTGTGGATAATTATGTATGGCTATGGTGAGAATTAGGATATTGTCATTACTATAGATAGTAATACATGAATAATGAGCCCACAACCTTATGCAGAAGGTTGTGTATTATATAGACCATTTGTTTGTGGAGAGTTCACAAAGTTGGGTAAATACTAACAATTACTATAGTTATTGCTTAGGGTACTACGACGTTGCTATAGGACATTTCTTCATTTTGTTGTGAATGAAGAAACATGTTGAAGGAAACAACATCCCCTTGGTTCATTACACTGCCCTCTTTTCCTATTTACCATTCTCAGTTTGTCAACATTAAAGCTATGCTTCACTGTGGTTTGGAGGACAGTGTAAGATGTGATTTTTAAAGGATCCTGAGTTCCTATTTTAGCTGCGATGGCTCCGTGAAGTGGTTGAGTCATCGTAGGAAAGGACACTGTGATTTGTTGAACACCATGTTGAAATTTTCCTGTGAGAACCTCATTCAGCCTTCAGCAACCTATGCAGTTGTTAGCACTGTACAGGCTTAAAATTTGGAAAACATGGACCTAGAGATGTCATACTGAGTGAAGTAAGTCAGACACAGAAAGACAAATATGTGATATCGCTTATATGTGAAATCTAAACAAAGGGTACAAATGAACTTTGTCACCAAACTGGAAATGTGTCACAGATGTAGAAAACAAACTTATGGTTACCAGGGGATAAGGGGGGGTGGATAAATTGGGAGACTGACACTGACATATACACACTACTATATATAAAATAGATGACTAATAAGGACCTAGTGTATAGCATAGGGAACTCTACTCAATACTCTGTAATGACCTATATGGGAAAAGAATCTAAAAAAGAGTATATGTATGTATGTGTATAACTGATTCACTTTGCTGTACACTTGAAACTAACACAATATTGTAAATCAACTATACCCCAATAAAAATTTTTTAAATAAATAAAATAAAATTGGGAAAACAGAAATAAACAATTCAGTAACCCTCCTAGATCACCCAGTCTGTGAGTGGCTAAGCAGGATTTAGAAACCCCGTCCTACATCATAAAAAGGCCTTGTATCTTCCATCACCCATTCATTCATTCATTCTCTCTTTCCAAGCCAACACATCACATTGAGCACTGGATTATGGCTTCATTCCTGGGAGGCCCCCATAGACGGTGAAGCAGAGACAACTTGGTGCACTTAAAATCTGTACCAAAGCCCCGGAGGTAAGGATGGAAGATAAAGTGACCTCACTGAAAGAAGCCTCACAGATCGGGTCCTTGGGCTACTTGCTCAGACACTGCTCAGGACACCTTGCAGGAGAAAAGCCCTCTCTGAGAGGCAGAAAGGAGGAGGGTGGTGTGTGCTTGCACAGGTGTGATGGCGTGGGAGGGTTTTTGTTCAGTGACAGCGGTGCCCTTGCCCACAGTGTATCCCAGCAGGCACAGTAGTACAGCCCTGCATCCTCCTCGGTAGCTTGGTGTATCCTGAGGCTCACCAGTGAATTTCTCGGCCATTTCCTTGCTTCATATCTTTCCTCACTAATCCCTTGCTCGTGAACAACATTTTCATTGGAGGAAATATACAGAATTCGTTTGAGAGGCTGCCATGGCTTCTTTCGGTACCAGTGTATGTATACATTCTTCTTTAACATATCTGTTTTTATCTGGCATTCAAGAAATGCAGTATTTCCCTTTTTCTTGGTAATGGATGTTATGCGTTGTGTTAGTTGAATATCTCCACTTGTGTCTGAAAGGAAAACAAGAGGGAAAATTAGTGAAATTTTGATGTTCATTAACATAGTCTACATGTGTTCTCCACTCATGAAAAGCTGGGGGGCTGATGTTTGCATTTTCTTCCGGAAGCATTCAAGGTGGTGGTGGAATTTGTCAGCTTAGCTTGAGTGACCATGTGATGAGTGTCCACCTGAAAGGGGTGATGTGACTGTCTGTGATCTCTCTCCTCCCTTGGGTAACCTACTCACATGTCCAGAGGGAGGCTGCCACTAAGACCTGGGACAGGAGCAGCATGCTGCCAGCTCTTGTCAGGAGAGATGATTGAATAATGGGAGGATGGCAGAGCAAACCAGAGGGCTGATTTAGTAAGAGGAAGTGGTGCTCTGAACACACAGCTAAGACCCGTAGACTGCAGGGAAAGGGCCTCATGGTAATGCTCAAAACAAAGACATCAGCAGATTTCTCTCATTACTGTGTAATTTTCACCAACCAGTGATGTTAGTGTAAAGAATCCATTTCTTGTTAAAGGACTAAAGTCCTTTATTGGTCTAACAGAGGGAGGGAGAGGGAGAAGGAGGGAGAGAGAGGCCTAAAGTCCACACTTGACAGCCTTCATGGGAATCTTCTAACATCGTTGACGGTCACTATACTGCATCAGGTGATCGCAGACACAGGCTAAAGGGTCAGCTTACTTGTGTGTGACCCCACTCTACGCTTTAGATAACCCAGCCAAAGAAGACTTATTTCAGACTCTCTTATTTTTTAATGTGACCATCAAATGGGATCCTAAGAGATGCTGTGTCCTTGCAGTGCCTTAATATACTTTAAAAACAAAAGCCATTGGTATTTCCTATTATAAAATGAGTGCATCCTCAGTATGGATCATAAAGAAATACAAACAGGAGAGAAGACAACTGCTTTTTGTCCCATTGCTCAGAGACAGCTACTTGGTAATGGTGCATTCGCTTACAGATTAATTTCTGTTCATTTAAAAAATTTATTTCACATAGATGTGATGACATCTTATATTCAGTGTTATGCTCTGTCTTTATTACTTAATATGATACCATGAACATTTTTCTACTCTGTAAGTACTTCCTTGCAGGGTACTGACTCTAGCAAGATTTCCTGGTTCACCACCATGTTGACTATCAGATAACTGAGGATCCCACAGTTCTATTCTTTGTACACGACCAGTCCGCGACCCAGGGGAGCAGAACAGGAAATTCATTACTTCATTCATCACTCAATTATGAACCCCTGGTATGCTCCCTTTGGTCACTTAGTAACTGGTTACCAAAATATACTTTTATCGTCTGCCCTGCCTTTCTAATTTCATTTCCTCACTGCCCTGCATGTCTGCCTGCATCTCTCAAATTAACTACTGGTATACAAATCCCAAGTCGTATATTTGGGGGAACCCAAACTAAAATAAGTACATTTTGATGGAAGACATGTTCACATATTAAGGTACAGGGAAGTCATTCTTGCTTATACCTCATTTGGCTTGAACTTTATGCTAACAAGAACAGCCTGTCATATGGCCTGTCAAACACATATTGCACATTTGCTTTAACCATTTAAGAAAAAAAAAAAAAAAAAGAATGCATTTACCAGATTGTTTAGAAAGTCCACTTTGAAGATAAACATGAATGCCCTTCCCTTCCTATGAAATCAATGCTAGTACTCCTTCTAAGATGAGATTTCCTTTCCAGGCACCAAGGTCAAGCTGAGTCGCCATGTACATGCTAATCTGTCTCTTTGAAATCTCGAAAGGGTGTGCCCTTGTCGTGTTCGATGTCTCTCCTTTGTTCTAATAGAAACAAATCTGTCACTGGGGCATCGCAAATGAAGCTGGGTGCCATTGTGGATGTGGTTTCTGACATGTTCCTGCATTATGGAGAACTCGAATTTTCTGAAGTGTATCAAACTCAAGGACACCACCAGCCCCTTTAAAACCAGTACCTGCTAGCAGCTGCCGGCTGTAACCTCACGGTCTCAGAGTCACCCTTTTCATCTTGCCGGCTCCAATCCCAGCCACTGATAGCCAAACTATGGTTCTTGAATCTGTGTCTCCTGAGCTGTTATCTTCAGTTTAGCTCAAGTAAAAAAAATTCTATTCCTGTTAAAGGTTGTTTATGGATTATTGCATCGACAGACAGTTGTGTCCCTTTACTAAAGGCCACAGCTCCTTTCAGGTGACCTCTCTCTCTTTTTTTTTTTGGCTGTGCCTCATGGCTTATGGAACCTTAGTTCCCTGGGGATTGAACCTGGGCCCCTAGCGGTGAGAGTGTGGAGTCCTGACCACCAGGGAATCCCCAAGGTGACCTCTCAATACAGATGCCCTCCCTGTTGTCATAGCAGTTCCATGTCCCTAAAGGTCTAGAAGGAGAGTGACTTCATGCTGCCCTGGTAAAGCTGACGAGTGGAGACAGAGACTACATGGCCCACCAAACTGAAAATATTTGCTCTCTGGTCCTTGACAGAAAACGTCAGCCAACTCCTATTTTAGAGCAATTAAAAATAAGATTTAAAGGATTATTCTTTACATTCATTTATTACATGTGCATCATTTCTTTATGTAAATTCAAATTTTTGACCTATACCATGTTTTTTTTTATGCCTGAATAACTTCTTTTAACATCCTTCATAGACTACTAGGTTGACTGGCAAAGATACTCTCCATTTTTTCTATCTGAGAATTCTTCCGTTCCCTTTTACTTTTGAAGGATATGTTTGCCAAGATGTCAGTTTTCCCTTCCCATATTTTAAAGATTTTAGCTCATTGTCTTCTTGTTTGCATGCTTTCTGAAGAAACTCTGCTATTTTTTTCCCATCTGGCTGCAGACCTCCAACCCCATTCAGAACTGTGACCACACAGGAAATCACATTTCCCTGCCTCTGTTTCATCCTCTATAAAATGTGAATCATGATAGCACCAATGTCAGTGGATTATCTCAAGCATGAGAAAAATTTTACCTAGAGGATTTAGAACAGTGTCTGAGAAAGAGTAGCAGCCTGAATTAATGGCCAGTGTGATGCCCTGCAGACTCACAGCAGAATTCTGGGGAAAAGGATCCTGACAGGAGTGTCCACCTTGCTGTGCAAACATCTAATGCCCCCAGCGGGCCAGAGTCCTGTGCAAAAGGAAGTGTGCTGGTCAGGCTGTCACACAAACCCTGAGCTAGGAGTCAACAGTAACTCCCTTCCTGCAAAAGAGGGCAAGAGCCCCATCCCATTCACCCCAATATATAGGGAGTAACCAAACTCTAAACTTCTTCAGGATGGCCTGAGAGAGTTGAAGAAGCGTGGGATTTGGGAGTTTAGTAAGTCATTTTACCTCGCTAAGCCTTAAATTACTAGCATTGAAGTGAAAATGTGAACATGACATTGCAACAGTGTTGTGATGTTGATATAAGATGTAATATCACCAGTGTGTTTTCTGCCACTGGATGATTTCCATTTTGAAGCGGAGCCATGAAACTTACAAGTGATCTCTGGATAGTAAAAGAAAAAAAAAAATCTTGCAGGACTTGCTTTCTGTAGTGGGAGGCTTCGGCGGGGCTGCCAGCTGTGCAGCCTCTGTGGCTGCCTGTGTTGAGGATGTGGGTGGGCATAGACGTGGAGACGGTTCTTGTGTGTGTTATCCAAGAAACTCTAACGCTGTGGACCTCAATCCAGCAGGCACAATAGTACGTGCCCTCATCTCCTTTCTCTAAGAACCTTATTGTCAAGGTTGAAGTGGAATCGGCATCATTTTTTCTTGCCTCAAGCTTGTTTTTCCTTCCTCCTAAGCGCTTGAAAGCAACGTCTGTTGAGACGTGTAGTAGTTGTTCTATACTCTGATCTGGTTTTTGCCGGTACCAGTGGATGTATTCTTTGCCAAAGTTTTTAGAGGACACTTTGCAAGATATGATTACACTCTTATCTCTTGCTCCAGTGACTGATATTTGAGGTTGCTCCAACTTTAATTGCCCAAGGCCAACTGCAAGCAAAGAAGAGAGATTCCCATAAGCAAATGACGTGTAAAGAGGCAACAGTAAAGACCTTCTTCAGTCTCTCCTGTAGACTGAAATGATTGGGTGGCAACTCACAAGCCCAGAGGGAGGAGAAGAAGACCGCTTCCAGGAGGGCCATCCCGTCATCAGACTGGCTCCCCGGGAGCAGGTAAGAAAGTGAGGGCTCTGTTGCCAGGAAGTCTCAGGCCAGTGGCAGGAGAACGGGGCTGGATCTCGTGACTCAGAAGAAGCGGTGCGTCGCGCAGGGTGGTTCTCTGGGGTTCTTCATGACCTGCTACAGATATGAGCAGTTCTGGTTTCACAGGGGTTTCCTGCTCCTGAGTGCCGGGCAAATGGGCTAAGAGTGCTTATGACCTGGAAAGAACACCCTGAGATGAGTCCGTATACCTGGGGGCGGGGCTGTTCTCATAGCCACTCAACTCATCCCCCTGAAATTCCATTCTGTAGTAACATTGCTGCAGAAATATGAAGACATCCCTGCTGTGTTCTTTCCCTGTGTCTATCTTTCTGTGAACAGCTGGTGACCCAGGACTCGGGTATGAAACCTGACCTTTATTTTTCTGTAACGCTACAAAAAAAAAAAAAAAAAAATCAGACACTAGACTATCTCCTCCACATCATTTAATATGCCATGTGCACAAACACTGGGGTATTTTTGTGTGTTTTCAAATTAATTGAGATGTCACCATGAAAATTACCAGTCACAGAAATCCCACTTTGTTTACAATCTGGGTGCCTTCCAAAAGGGACTAAATTGCCATCGCTAGTGGATCTATGAGACCGAGTGATCTGTGGACATCAGCTTCTACTCAACCTGGACCTGAGAACAGTCTCATGTACATGATGTCACATGCAGGAGTAGTTTAAAAGCAATGCTCTGTTTAATATGCAGTGATAACCTTTAAAATTAATATGGCATCTAATATCCATTGAGGGCTTGCAATTTGTCAGGCATTGTTCTAAACATTCTCTTATTTTATTTCATCCTCTTAATCGTCCTGGGAGGTAGCTGTTATGAACATCTTTATGTGACCAATGAGGATAGTGGCAAACAAACTCATTCCAAGATGTGGAGTTAGTAAATGTGATAACTCAAATAAGTAACCATTGTTTATTAAACAAAATGGGTAAAATAAGGTATAAAACAGGACAAAAAAGGCACCCATCATTTACTTTTATTTTGAATTTTTCTCTACGTTTTTAAGGCTAGAGATGGATTGCTGGATGTTATTTATATAAAGATACATTTAAGTGGGGTTTGCATTTTGGCATTATATTCTCTTTTGGCTGTCTTACGATTGTAAGCAACATTGCTTTAAATAATCTATGTGAATATTAATGACTGAAGATACCTCATCTGACGTGAGCTGAATTCTTTAAGCTTCTTTTGCCTCGCTTTCCGCAGGTATACCTTGACTGCATACATATCTTTTACAGGTGTTAGGTTTACAGAATCACATTATCACTTGGGAGAGGAGGAAGGGGAGGTCAGATATTTCTACTACAAATCTACTGAGGATTTGCTAGCACTGTTCTAAATAGTTTTTTTTTTTGTATTCTTTCATTTATACTTCTCAATCTTGAGAGTTAGTTGGTATTATTATCTCTCTTTGACAGATGAGAACAGTGTGGCAAAGGTGAATTATCCCAAGTTACAAAGCTGGGCAATGTGGGAGGCTGGATAAGTAACAGATGCTCATTGAAGAAAATGAGAGTAAACATGTTACAAAATGATGAAAATGCGTAATAGCCATCATCATCCACTTTTAAGTGTTTTCTCTACACATTTATTCATAGTAATATGTTTGCTTGGATCATTACACACATTTTTAAAACTTAAATGGGCTTTACACATGCAGTTTCATATTCTGATCTTTTAAAATAACTTTATATTTTGAAAATATATTAGGTCCTTAAAAAGTTTACGTGAATATCATTATTAATGACCTATGAGAATAAGCACCCTTGTACACAACTTACTTACCCCCTCTGATGTCTGCTGAGTTATTTATCTCTTGCTGTCTCGGTTTATACATCTATAATTGCTTCAAAAAATATCTTTCAGAGACTTAAGAAAGTTACATTATGACACTAAAGATGATAATGATATAAAGTATAAATAATAGTGCCTGACAGTTAATAGGCCTTTTATGATGTTTTCAAGTTGTGTGTATTTTTTTTTTGACGTTTATAACAGTTTTACTCATAATTGCCAAAACTTGAAAGTAATAGTTGAATATCACGTAGAATCATCAGATATGTGTTTGGAAATTATCACATCATTGTTTTGTATTTTTAATATTATTGAAAGACAAAAGAAAACTACCTTGTGAAACAGGATCTTAATTATAAAAATTCTTGCAGTCCATTTTTTGGATATGTAGAAAGTCATTAAAAATATAAAGAAGAAAATAACCTATCCACCCTATCAGGAAAAACCCCTACTGTACATCTCCAATGTTCCTTTCATTTTGCTTCTTCCACCAATATAGATGTGTATAAAATTGATATTGAATGTATATTCATTTGTACTATATGTGATTTGTTGATATTTTAATTTGAACATTTTCACCTTTATTAAGAAACCTTCAAAAATGACATTTTTAATGCTTCATAATATTCTATCATTTGAATGTAGCATAAATTTTTTGCCTCTTTCCCTTGGTTCGTCACTGAGTTGGTCACTAATTTTCCCCAAGGGATAATGTCAAAAAGCTGATATAACTTTTATCTCCTAAGATCTGTTTCTCTGAAGTCATCATATAGCTAACGTACACTGCTCTTCTGTACATTACACGAAAAAATACATGCAGAGAACTTAGCAAAAATATTTTGAGACCCTCAATCCACATTTTCCATGCATTCCTTTTGGAAAGGGCACCTCTTCTCACATTTGGTGTTTTCCATTTAGGTTCTGGTCTCTAATTTGCTCGCATAAAAAATACAGGGGCCTGACATATACACACTACTATATATATAAAAATAGGTAACTAATAAGGACCTACTGTATAGCACAGGGAACTCTAATTAGTACTCTGCAATGACCTATATGGGAAAAGAATCTAAAAAACAGTGGATATATGCATATGTATACCTGATTCATTTTGCCATACAGCAGAAACTAACACAGCACTGCAAATCAACTATACTAAAATAAAAATTTTTAAAATTACATAGGGGCCTGGGAAGGTTATTTTTTGACTCAAAAAGGCAATGATCCTTCCATGAAGAAACTGTGACATAAGCAGTGTAGGTCAGGATGTAAATTAAAGAAATACGAGCCCACCAGAAACGGGAGAAAAAAGGCTGAAGGATCATACCCTTATTCTCACCAGAAGCCCACTGCAGACAGTACTCTTAGAAACAGAAAATAAGAATTTTTTTAATTGTTTTACATTGAAAGGCCAATAGCTAATTACTTGGCATTTTGCTTCTTCTGTGAAGACACCTATTCACTCAAATCCAGGGCACGTGCTTCAGCACGTAATGTATGTCAGTAATTTATGTAACGTGTGTCAGTTAGTGTTCTGTAATGCTCTGCACTGTCTCCTCTGCGGGGTTGGGAACCACGCATTGATTCTTTTATTGTCCTTCAGTTAAGAAGTAGTTTAATGTAATGGTTGAGAAGAGCTAGATGATTTGGGTCCCTTCCCTGATCTGCCAGCTAGCCACGTTCTGGCTCTGTGATTTGGACAAGTGACTATACCACCTGCTACTTGATTTGGCTGATGAGTCAAATATGCCTCATGATATAGATGGCGCAGTTTAAAGGAGCTGAAGTATGCAAAGCACTGAGAACACTGATAAAGAATCCCCACCCCCACCCCCCACTCCACACACATTGTTAGCTCTTCTTATCCTGGCAGGTAGGCTGTCTTCTTTCACAGGCAGAATCCGGGTTACCCAGCACGGTGGGCTCATCTAACGGCGCCAGTCACCCAGAGCTCTCTTCTGATGACATCAAGCTGGCAGAATCCTTTTCCCCACACCTTTCAAAAGGGGCACGCTTGTTTCAGCCCTAATTGACCCCTGGTATCCTAGTGTCCACCTAAAGAATAGCAGTCCTTAAACTTTTCAGTTTGATCTCACAGCCCAGTTCAAAAACATGGATTTCTTGTCTTAGGCTGATCATTAAGTTTAAATCCTCTCAGCTCTAGTATCTTTAGTTGTGGAACGGACTGATAATAGTTATACGGCAGCGCTGCTGTCTTGAGTATATGTTATAATATATAAGGGCACGTGGTAATGCCCTCTCTCCACCTGAAGCTTGCCCACATACAGAAGTCTCTGGATGGAGAGATGGTGAACGGTGGCACAGTCTGTATGCCCTCAGTCCCTAGATGAGATTTCGATGCATCAGGATATAGTGCCAAATGATGCTTCGGAAGCACAACTCCTGGGGTCTGCTGGAAGGTCATGTGCAAGCATGATCCAAGATGACTTCCTGGAAAGCTCAGGAAGTAGCGCAGATGAGGTGGGGCCCAGGCTGGGAGCTGGTTGTGGTTGTCGCTGTTGGGGAGGATGTGGATGGGCACAGACCCAGGGAGGGGATCTTGTGTGGGTTGTCTCCACAGTTCTAGTACTGTGAGTCCCAGCCAGCACAGTAGTAAATTCCCACATCTTCTTTTTCTATGAAATTTACGGTAAGGGTTGACGTGAACATTTGAGAATCTTTTCTTGCCTTGACTTTGTTGCTCTTCCCACCTACCTGACTTTGAGCTGGGGCTGTTGTCGAGCTTACAGAAATCAGATGCTCCAAAGCCTTATTCTGTTTCTGCCGGTACCAGTGAATGACATCTGATTCAAAAGCTGTGCTCTTTATCTGGCAATGTATGTCAATACTTTTCTTTACTTCTGTGGAAAGGGATATCTGGGGCTGCTCCACTTTTGATAACCCGAGTCCAACTGTAAGCAAAAGAAGAGACTTTCTAATGAATTTCTGATCATGTAAGAAACATCTAAGAACTTGTTTGTTCACTCATCTAGACTGAAATGATCAGGGAGTGACTCACGAGCCCAGAAGGAGAAGAAGGTGAATGCCTCCAGCGGGGACATGGTATCTGCCAGGCTGTGTGCTCAGGGAGAAGGCAGGAAGGTGGGCAGCTGGTGGCTGGATGTCCCACGTCAGTGGTAGGAGGGCGTGGCCTGAATTGGGGAGGGGAAGGAAGGGGCGGGTCTGGCGGGTCCAGCGGGTCCTTGGGCTGTTAGTGCTGGCTACAGCCTCCTCATGCTTGAGTTTCCTGTTTCCTCTGGTCCTCCCACTGGCCCTGCTGATCTCAAGATAAAGCTAGTGGTCGCCAGCGGGTTATCTGACATGAATGTGGGGGAGCCACGGAAGGGTCTTGATTTCTGCAGAAATGGAAATGGTTTCTAATTGCCTAGGAGCTATTTTATGAATACTTTTTCTCAGTATAGTATTTTCAAATATTGCATGTTTAATAAACATTGACTTTTATGGTAGCAAATATGTAATGGACATTTTCTATTTGTTAGGCTTTTTTTCTAAATGTTTTTCCTCTCACAGCGATTGCATGATATTGATGTTGGTAGTTCTTTTTTATAGATCGGAAAATGAAGTTCAGAGGAGTGATGTGACTCAACAAAAGTCAACCAGCTTTTAAGTGGGACGTGCTGGTAAAGATGTTCATTGAAGAAATTCAGAGAAACAGGGAGAAATGAAAATAAAAATGCCTGTGATCATGTTAGCAAGACAAACAATTCTTATCATTACATTGTCTTAACTTCTGGATTTCTTCTTTGCAGATATACAGATATTAACTTGATATTGTGGATTATAAATATATTTATAAGCCACTCTATATCTTTTGATTGGAGCATGTCTTCTATTTACATTTAAAGTAATTACTGATACGTGTGTACTTATTGCCATTTCATTAATTGTTTTGTGGCGTTTTTTGATGGTTTTTTTTCATTCTTTGCTTCTTCTTTTGCTCTCTTACCTTTGATTTAATTACTGGCTTTAGTGTTATGTTTGGATTCCTTTTTCTTTCGTGTGTGTATCTATAATAGATTTTTGGTTTGTGGCTACCATGAGGTTTATATGTAGCAATCTATACGGAGAATATTTTAAGTTGTTTATCTCTTAAGTTCAAAGACATTTTAAGAACCTTGCATTTTTACTCCACACCCCCATGCTTACTCTTTTTTACCTGTTTTGTGTCTTTTTGTTTTGCATTTCCTTAACAGCTTCTCGTGGATATAGATGGTTTTACTACTTTTGTCTTTTAACCTTCCTACTAGCTTTATATGTGCTTGATTTACCACTTTCCTGTATATTTGCCTTTACCAACGAGATTTTTCCTTTCTTAATTTTCATATTTCTAGTTGTGGCCTTTTCTTTTCTTCTTAGGGAAGTTCCCGTATCATTTCTTGTGAAGCTGGTTTGGCGGGGCTGAGCTCTTTTACCTTTTTCTCATCTGTAAAACTTTTAACATCTCCATCAAGTCAGAATGAAATCCTTTCTGGGTAGAGTATTCCTGGTTGTTAGGTTTCCCCCTTCCATTGTTTTAAATATATCATGGCGCTCTCTTCTTGCCTGCAAATTTTCTCCTGCAAAGTCAGCTTATAGGTCCAGGCACTGCTAAGCGAGAGGGAGGATTCCAAAATGACACGTGTCCACATACAAGGTGCAGCACGAGTGTCCTTGTGGTAGAATGATCTCCTCCAAATGGCTGCAGCCAGAGTCTGCAAGCTCTGCTTGCCTCCTACCTCTCGGGGAGGCTCTCCAGGATCAGCAGGTGAATCTGATCCAGTCTGCCACTGCCCTGTGAGATTTTGTGTGCACCCTCTATTTCCCTCAGTTCTTTGGCTCTCCTGAAAGTAAGCCCTGCCAGCCTTCAAAGCCAAACGTTTATTATGGGGGCTTGTCATTACAGAGCAGGACCCCCGGGCTGGGGAGCCCAAAGTGGGACTTGGTACCCTTGCTTCTTGGGGAGAACCTCTGCCATTGTAGTTATCCGCCCGTTTGTGGGTCACCCACCCTGGTTATGGGTCTCATCTATACTGCACCTTCATCCCTTCTACCCATCTTGTTGTGGTTCCTTCTGTGTATCTGTAGTTGTAGATCTTTTCTGTTTGTCTTTGGGTCTTTCTCATCAATAATTGCTCTGCAAACAGTTGCAATTTGGTGTGCCCATGGGAGGAGGTAAGCTCAGGGTCTTCCTACTTTGCCATCTTCTTTGATAATTCTTTTTACCTAGACTTGTTTTGTCTTTCGTTTGGGCCAGGAAGCTTCATAGAGTTAATTTATTTAAAACCCTGTTTCTAAGAGAACCAAAATGCAAAAAACATGACTGAACTTAAAATAACCAGCATTTATAACATAATTTGCATTACACATTCATGTAAAATTATTCCCCTATATAAAAAATAAAAAATTTTTAAATAGAAAAGAAAACCTTTTTTAAAAAACCTATTTCTTGTCTACGTGATTCTGTGAACTTATTATCTCCTAAACAGGGTCATCCCAGAGTGCATAGCCCTCCTTTTTACTCACTACAAAAAGACACACCCCAACACAGAATTAGAGAAAGGAACTCTCTTGAGACAAACATAGCCCTGATCCTGGGGGTAAAGGGGAGTGGGCATGGGATGGGATACCCAATCCCTAGGCACCTTTGAGCAGGGCACGGTGGTAGAACATGCACATGCTACCGCTCTCTGCATGTGTGTTTGTGGGGGGGGGGTGTGTGGGAGCATCATTATTGTCTATAACTGATGTATCTCTTCCTCATTCTGACATTGGGTGAAGGCACTAAACTTACCATTTAAAATAGTCTCCTCCATCTCAGAACAGTCTATTTCAGGCTAGCTTAGTCCCTTCGGGTACATTCTTTATCTTTTTTGCTTCTCTCTCTTCCTTTCTCTCATCCCCTCAGTACTTTTGGCCTGAGCTTTTCACAATTACTGAAAATCTCTGGGAAAGGAAATAATAAACCTTGCCTTCTCTTCTCTCTGAGATAATCAGGCCATTTCAACATACATATTCTCTAAATAGGAACCCACATCTACAGGAAATGATGTCAAACCAGACATTTGGGGGCACAGTTACTAACATCTGTAGGGGTACAATTGATAGCCATCAGACTCCCTTTCCTCTTTCCTTTGATATGAGGTATTGGCCCGAGAAGCACAGGAAGTGCTGCAGGCTGAGGCTGAGGTCTAGCCAGGGCTGAGGTCTACCAAGGGCTGAGGTCTGGACTCAGGACTGAGGTTGCTCCATGTTGGAAAGGATGTGGTCACAAGTCATGATAAGGGGTTTTTTTGCTCATTTTCATGATACTGTAGGTTCCCAGGGGCCATTATACTAGGTCTTCATTTCATCTTCTTCTTCTGTGAATTTTATGTACTCCAGGGTTGCAGTTCTTTGATTATAACTGACCTTGAGCAAGGCTTTTGTTTGAAGTAAATATTCGATCTTCAAAATCCTGATTTGCTGTCAGTACCTGTGTGGTATGGAAAGTTATATCTAGATACCCTACAGTGAAAACATATGTCTCCTTTCTGCTATTAAATAAAATATTTTCATTTGCTTCCATTGGAATGGCATTTCCAACAAAAAGAAAAATAATCAAGAAATAAGACATTACTTTTTGCCAAACGGGTAATTCTATTTTTTATTGAGGTATAGTTGATTTACAATACTATGTTATCTTCAGGTGTACAACATAGTGATTCAGTATTTTTATAGATTATACTCCATTTAAAGTTATTACAAAACAATAGCTCTGCTTCTCTATGCTTCTGCTTATTTATTTTATACATAGTAGTTTGTATCTCTTAGACCTATACCCCTATCTTGCCCCTCCCCACCTCCCTCTGCACACTGGTAACCACTAATTTGTTCTCTATACCTGTGAGTCTGTTGCTATTTTGTAACTTACGTTCTTTTGTTTTATTTTTCAGATTCCACACATAAGTGATAACATGGAGTATTTGTCTTTACCTGTCTTATTTCACTAGGAGTTACTTAAAAAAAAATTCTCTCACCAAATCTGAGAAATGGAGAAACAAATTTACATTCCCAGAGTGAAGAACAAAGGAATATTTGTAGCCATATGTCCTATCTGCTCAGGCTGAGTGCCCAAAAAGGATGAGGAGCAGGTAGAAAAGAGGAACAGAAAGAGGAGGAAAGAGCCTCCCTAGGTGTTAATAGAGGAAACACATTCCTCCGTTGGGTTAATTGGTATAAAAAGGAATGTCCATGTGCACCTTCATCTTTTAGTTCCTGGGCATAAACCTTCTGGCTATGAGTTAAGATGTCACTATATTTGGCCCTGGAGGAGAACGCAGCCAATCCAAGGCCACCTGTCAGGGAGGGAGCCCTGACCTCACTCTCCTTCCACTTTCCAGTCTCCCAAACAGCAACCAGAGATAAGACCATTAATCTAGTCCGTGAAGGTCTGGTGCATAAGGCATAAGGGATGGTTAAGGGAAGTGGAGAGTCCATCTAGAAGAGCAAAAGGAAGAAATTAAGCAGGTGTTCAAATAAGTGGGTTATGTTCCCCCCCCCAAAGAAGTAATACAAGTTGAAGAGTAGGTTGAAGGTTTCATCAGGTTTGTTTCATTTCACTTTTCACAAAGCCACTAAGATCCCGTCCCTAACAGAACAGGATGTGCCCCTGCTCCTTCGGTAAGAAAACAGGAAACCGGACAGGTGTTGAGAGACTATCATTGAATTGTATACTTTCTAGTTGATAAACTTAATAGAGAGAAGCATGTGTTTCTTTTTTTCTCCCCCCTTGGGGCTTGGAAATCCTTATGCCCAAGTAAGGAATGCTTTTGTCAGGTGACACAATCATGATTTCTTTGAACTTCAAATTCCATCGGCCAAAATCAAATGGAAATCAACAAGTAAAGGTGCCCATTAGTGGAACCCCTAGGGGTTAGCCTCCTGCATCAAGAGCAGGCTAGAGAAACACGGAGAGTGGATCTTGAGGAGAACACAAACAGCCTTCAGTGGAGCCCACCCTTTTTGCCCCTCAGCATCCCCTCGTGTCCTTTGACTGATTGAGAAATTCGTGCCCCAAAGGAGGGCACTCACAGAGTCCAAGTTGAAAGTCTATCTTCTCCTTTCACTCCAGGTGAAGATCACGTGAGGCTGATTTTCTAGCAACCTCCCATGAGAGGTAGAGGCTCATGTTCTCAGGCAAAAAGAGTGACAAACAGCCTCGCAGACAGAAACCCCTCCTGTGCAATGAAGTGTGCC
This sequence comes from Hippopotamus amphibius kiboko, assembly GCF_030028045.1. Lineage (NCBI taxonomy): Eukaryota > Metazoa > Chordata > Mammalia > Artiodactyla > Hippopotamidae > Hippopotamus > Hippopotamus amphibius. The sequence goes on along the minus strand of NC_080189.1, from coordinate 83,170,169 downwards.
GTTCTCGCTCATCACGGCATCTGCATCTGGACAAAACAGGAGAAAGCAAGAACATCAAAGCACGGTGTAAATAAGAAGACTGTGTATTTTGGGCACTATTTTGGGTACTACTTAGTGTCTATAATAAGGTACAAAAAGACATTTAAGCCCAATAAGCTACCCTGAGCATTAACATTGTCTCTCACTTGCCAGACAAGGTCACTGGGAATCAGGAGAGAAAACAAGATTTCATTTTGTAAAGAAGCAAAAGTTGTTAGAGAAGAGGGGAGAAAAAGCGGTCAAGACTGAGCCCTGTTACAGGTCTTTCTAACCATCAAATTTCACATGTTGTCCCCAAGTGCTCAATGATATCCGAGGTATTTTTAATATTATGAAACATGTGACTGCTTTTAAAAAATAAATTTTGAAATAAAATTCAGAAGTGATAAAAGTTTTCTATTAGACAATATAGGGGCCACAGAAGTGACATAGGAAAAAACTATCCATGATCCCAACCTCCAGAGGGGACCACTGCAAAGTTGTGGCCTTTCCTCTACCTTGGGCTGATTCTCTAACCCGCTCTCAGGGCTGAAAGTAAAGATCACCCAAGACAAAGAGTCAACATGGATTTCCAGGTGGGCCTAGCAACTTTCAGAACTGTGATTTTTCCAAGTTGACCCTTAAGGAACAGACATCACTGTTCCCACAGTATTAGTATGTGTGGGCAGTTGGTAATAGATGATATGTCACAGAAAATAGTAATTTTTAAGGTTTGCCTAGACTTTATCCAGCATCAATTAGATAATATCACACTGGTTCTATTACTCAAAGTCATCGTGAATCAGGTATGAGAGAGAGTTAAGTTGAGTCAAAGTCATCAGGAGATTTCAGGCGTCCATCGGTATGAAGTCCCTCATCCACCCGTTAGGTAATACAAACACCTCAATAATAATGGAAAGATAGACCTCATTTCAACAGACATTAATGGAGCCCCATCTGCATTCTGCACCGTACATGCTAATAAAAGGCTTTCCGTGTTCCATGAATCAGCACTTTAAACAACTATTTAAGTGCCAATCTTTACTTAGGACAGAGCTGGTTTGCCCCTGGCTGGTTTGCCTTTGGTGTGTGTGGCCAAAGAGTACTTGGTGAAGTTCACTTTATCCTAAAGAAGAGGGGCAGGAGGAGTATGTGACTCCAATATAGACTTATTTCCCCCCTCATAGGGGTCACTGCTCCACGTGCGAGACCACAGTCATTTTCACCTGCGTGTGCCCTAAGGGACTCACGATTGAAAACTGAGATTGAAATTGATTTGGAATGGCAGTTCATGAGACTTCCTTCACAGCTAGCTAATCTCTCTCTTACTAAACTGTAAGTCAGCCACTCTATGACAGGATGTGGTGCTAAGCCCTGGATACAAAAAGGTGGGGGGGGGGGGGTGTGTGTGTTCCTGTATGTATAGATGCCCTTGTTGTTATTTTGTTTGTTTTGTTTTTTACTACCTAATGTTTACTGAGTTCTCACAATGTGCTGAGCACTGGACCAAATCCTTAATATGTATCATCTCAGGAACACTCTCAGCAACCAGGAGGGAACTACTAGGACTGGGCTATAGCAGGGCATGACCTTGTCAGACAGCTAGTAAATATCAGAACCAGAGTCAGACCTGGGTCTCTCTGCTACAAGAGGCCAAGGTCTTCACCACCCAGCTATACCCTATGTGTAGCAGACAGTTGTTGATTATTGAAGAATCAGAAAACTTAAGAGCTATTTGAGAAGACAAACCTAAGAATGATTTATCCCTCAATTCTTTTAACCAGAGAAAATCTACTTTCATCTGTTTTATAAAAGTAAGATCACATTTGAAGAAAACCGAGATCATGTTTGTTTTGTCACGGCAAAACAACAAAAATTATAAACCGTGAGGTGAGCTAGAAGTAACCAGAATTCCTGAGCGATTTATAACCCTGGATGTATTTAAGCTGGGGACTGGCTCTGAGGAATGGCAGCCCAGCAGCAGAAAGGGGCTCCACGGAAGCGACCTGCGGCTTTACCAGAGCATATGAGATTTGCCGTGTCTGCTGTGCACAATGTCTGGCTTGAAGCGTTGGTCAAACATTTATTGTGGGATACATGGACTCTTAAGCCAGAAAATGGAATACTCTCCAAACCCCAATCCAAGATAGACTTTGACTTGGACTTGGACTCAATAAGTAGCAGCATTTATAAGTTTTGTGCAAAATCAACACCACCATTCCAGAGCATGCCCTTGATATATTTATCATGCAGTCAGCTCTGCTTGTGGTTAGATCATGGTGTGTTCATTACATTTTAGCCTTTAGGAAAATGAGTAGCATGTAGGGACATCCCTGGCGGTCCAGTGGTTAAGACTCTGCGCTTCCACTGCAAGGGGCAGGGATTCGATCCCTGGTCAGGGAACTAAGATCCCGCAGCCTTGGTGTGGCCAAAAAAAAGAAAATAAATAGCATTCAATCTAATATCCACTACTTTAACACAAGGAGATAAGTGGATCAGAAAAAAAACTAATGAAATGCAAATTGACTCATACAAAAAGAAAAGTCACAGATAGTGTGGTGTATATATCTTGGCAGAAAATAAAAGAGTGAGTAGCGGAGGTTGACTCAGATGAAAAAACACGGGTGCCCTGGGAAAGCCCGCTGGAGTGCGAGATGACCCATGAAAACATGAGCCTGGTTATTTGCACGTTCTTCTGTAAAGCTTCCTTTTTGAGAAAATATAGGATTTGGCAACTTCACATAGAATCACCCACATAAAAGTTCATCTAGAAAACTGCAGAAAAGCCTACAGGTGGTAACTGTGGTTTCCTAACTCACAATAGCGAAGGAAAACCCAATGATCACTTATTGAATGACGTGACTCTGATGTCTGCCACTGTGCACTTCCCAGAGGGCACAATAGTAGGTGGCGGAGTCTTGTTCCTGCACATTGTGAATGGTGAGGGTCGACGTAGACGTTTTGGGTATCTTGTCTGCCTCAAACTTGTCCGACGTGACATCTGATTCCCTTCTGACGGTGTTGTTGGATAAAATGCGGAGTAGGTGCCGCATGGCTTGACCGGGTCTTTCTTGATACCAATATACAGACGTTTCAGAAATTGTTACACCAGATATCATGCATTCCAGGCGGGCTGTTTTTGCAAGCATTTTGGTACTGGAGAGTTGAGGTTGTTCTAGATGACCTGCACCATACACACACACTGGGGAAAAAGAGGAGGAGAGTAAGTAATCCGAAAGTTGGGATTCTTTTTAATGACAAAATTGGAGAAAGAAGGAAACTGGGGGAAGAAAACAACTTACAAGCCCCAAGGACTCTCAGAGTGAATACTTGGAAGAGTGATGGCATGTCTGCACGCACTGTGCTCTCCTCCAGAACAGCCTGGAAGCACTGCTGAGAATAGTTTCAGGCCACTGAGGTCTGGCTGAGCCAATTGAGTCCAACTTCCCATTGGTGTGGGTGACCATGGCTCTTGCCTCATCGTGAAGGAGTGTCCTCACCACCTGTTAGCACAGCCTCTTCATGTGAAAACAGTATTTCAAGGTCCTCCAGCTTAGTATAGACCACACAGATGGCCACCTTAGATCTCTGACAGGACTCATTTTCCCAAACAGTATTCGTGAATCTGCTGTCACGTGCCAGGCATTATGCTACGTTCTTTGGGTGGAATAGAAGCAGTGCATACAATGGGATACTACTCAGCCATAAGGAGGAGCGAAACTGAGTGATTTGTAGTGAGGCAGATGGTCCTAGAGTCTGTCATACAGAGTGAAGTAAGTCAGAAAGAGAAAAAGAAATACCGTATGCTAACGCATATACATGGAATCTGAAAAAATGGTACTGATGAACCCAGTGACGGCAGGAATAAAGATGCACACATAAAGAACGGACTTGAGGACACAGCGGGGGATGGGGAGGCTGGTACATAGTGAGAGAGTAGGACTGACATATACACACTGCCAAATGTAAAGTAGATAGCTAGGGGGAAGCTGCTGCAGAGCACAGGGAGATCAGCTTGGTGCTTTGTGACGAACTACAGGGGTGGGATGGGGAGGGTGGGAGGGAGGTTCAAGAGGGAGAGGGTATGGGGATATATGTAAAATATAGCTGATTCACTTTGTTGTACAATAGAAACTAACAAAGCATTGTAAAGCAATTATACTCAAATAAAGATGTAAAAAAAAAGATGTAATGATAGGGCATCTAACCATGGAGAGCTGTCTCATGGGGAGAAGGGGCGACTTAATGCTCTGATCTTGGTATTTATTCTCTTTTCTCCCACTGCCTTTCACAGAAGAAATCCTCCATAACCCCAGAGAATTGTCAGGCAGAGTTGCTGGGGAAAAAAGAGGGTCTTCTGGGCTGGGTTATGCGTCACTGGGCCCACAGAGAACTTCCGTAACCAGCTGGAGAGACTTCAGTTCATCAGTCTACTTACATCTGCTCAGTATTCACACACCTACAGGATAGGATGCTACTGACCACTTTGGGGGTCTAGAGACCCAATTTCAGTTTGTTTGCTTCCACTTAAACTTCAGGTTTATGTCTCCCCTCTTGGCTACCTGAACGATATCCCTCGATCAAATCCAGTTTCTCTTCTAGGAAACAGGATTTCCCCTTTCTGGATTCCTCAGTTTCCTTCCAGTCTGTTTTTCTTTCTCTAATCCCAAGGCGTTTCATCTGTTTAGGATATTTTTAAGAAATTAAGGGTTTAGTCTCTGGATCCTTGGAAGGTTTCATTTTAAAGTGACAGGTTCTGATAGGTTCAGAGGAAGTGGGGCTGGGGGTGTGGGGAGGCTGAAACCGCTGGTTCAGATGGACTCCATGTGGCTGCCAGCCTTCCAGACTTCCTTGTCATGTGAACGGTCCAGTCATGGGGCTCTGCCTGGGAGCCCAACTCTCTGGACAGACAGCAATGTAATCCCTTCAACAGTGGGCTGAGGGGAGATGGCCCTTCTCAGGATGGAGTAACCAGAAAGGAACATTTGGAGAGTCTGACATGAGACCCTGTAATTCTGAGCTATATTGCTTTGGAAAAGATAGAAGGACAGCTGGAGTCCAAGAACTGCCACTTGAAGGGTGTATGTCCTTGGGCAAGTCGCTATAAACAGGAATAATGATGCTTACTCTGGACACATTGTTTTCCCTGTGCCAGGGATTGTGCCAAGTTGTTTTTTAAATAAATACGACCTGTTGGTCTTAAGTACTATTTGATTCTTACAATATTTTAATCTTTGTAATAATACTTCAAAGTTGTTATATTCAACCACATTTGACAGATGAGAGAATTAGAATCTTAAAAAGTTTCACCTGCTCAGGAACATTTAAGAAGTAGGTAATGGAGCCTGGATTCAAACCCAAGTCTAACAAATTACAAAACCTGTGCTACCATCTAGTCAATATATAAAGGTGAGAGACATATATATATATGATTTCTTTTAAAATTGTAATATGCAAGAGACCATGAAGAAAATTTCAGAAAGATTACAGAAACTCAAGGATCTCTCTCACAGACCAGTAATTCTTGAAGAAACTATATTCATTATAGTGGTGGACCTCAAAAAGTAAAAGAAATTTCTCCTAACACTTTTGAGTTAATAGTTGATGGCCTTTTCAAAAGACTTTCTTTTCTTCTTTTAATTTTATTTATTTATTTATTTTATTGGCTACATTAGGGCTACATTAGGTCTTCATTGCTGCCTGTGAGATTTCTCTAGTTGTGGAGAGCAGGGGCTGCTCTTCATTGCAGTGCACGGGCTTCTCATTGCGGTGGCTTCTCGTTGCAGAGCACGGGCTCTAGGCTCACAGGCTTCAGTAGTTGCAGCACACGGGCTCAATAGCTGTGGCTTGTGGGCTCTAGAGCGCAGGCTTAGTAGTTGTGACGCACAGGCTCTAGAGTGCAGGCTCAGTAGTTGTGGCGCACGAGCTTGGTTGCTCCGCAGCATGTGGGATCTTCCTGACCCAGGGCTCGAACGTGTGTCCCCTGCATTGGCAGGCTTGTCCTTAACCACTGCACCACCAGGGAAGCTCTTAAAAGACTAATTTTCTTAAGGTTATAACAGAAATCATTGATCCATTAAATAACAAATACCCTTACTGAATGTGAAACATTGTACATATCCATCGCTCCTTTGCAAGCATAAAGTTGGTGTTACTTATGCCCGTTTTGCAGATGAAACAGAGGCTTAGGGAGGTTAAGTAACTTATCTGAGGTTGCCTAGGAAATAAAGACACAGCAAGAATTTGAGCCAAGTCAGCCAGTCTCCAGAGCCTGTGCCCCAAGTAACCTGCTTGGCTGTTTGTGATTCAGGAATTAATTTCTCTCCTCACTGGACAGTTTTATGTTAATGCAAATTGCGACGTTGCTGTGCTTCTGGTTTGTTTTCAATTCGTGCTTCCTGCTTACAAAGCGCAGTATTTGGATGCATTCACTTACACTAGCTTCTAGCGCCCCCTCCTGGCCATGAGAGGTATGTGATACATGTATTCTGCGTCTGAGCCCCTGTAAGTGATTAACAGCAAAGACTCAGCATACGAATGAAAAGGGCCCTGGAATGTATGTATTCCTAATGTGCTTGGTATTTTTAGGGAAGCGACTTCTCCTTGCGAGGCTCTCATTTGCCCAGCTTCAAAATGAGAGGAGAGAGTGATGTTTTTGGTCTCTTCCGGTTCCAATAATTTGTGATTCTGATCTGAATTGACACTCCAGATACTGAAATAACAGGTGTGGCAAGATGAAAAGAAATGAAAGCTTATCATTTTGGTTTTGATGCAATAATAATGCATGTCATTTGCTTCCTCTTGACTTAATACTGTTGCCAACAAAAATAGAAATGAGGTTTTTTTCCTCTCCTGATAACCAGGAAAAATAAGGAAACAATGAACAGTCTGGGGAAACAATATAAACAGTCCTGAAAAAGTTAAACAATCTTAGTTATTCTTTAGCTGTTACCACCAACAAACACTTGTAGCTAGACTTGTCCTTCACAAAGCTGATTACTCTCCGACTCCACACGAATTACCCTTTGCACATGGCACTCCTTCTCCCCCTACGCTCCCTTGCAGCACTCTTATTTTCAGAAAGGTCACGTATGGATAACTTCAGGGACACCAAACCCAGCCGTCTGATGCCAGCTTTGGCCATGAACTTGCAGAAGGAAAGAAATCCAAGGCCTTCACCACTTTCCACCCTCGTCACCTACCCCGGACTGCGAGCCCCACATATAAAATCTTCTCTGATACCCCAAGGAGGGGGCACAGTTCTATGGCCTACTGTGTCTTCCCTTTGCCTGGCAAAGCAAATAAAACATCTGTCTATTTCTTATCTTCCAATTCTCTGATCTATTTCTTATCTTCCAATTCTCTGTCTCCATATTTTTATTTGGCATTGGTGCACAGGGAGCCAGATTTGGCAACAGTACTTCTCTAGAAAACTTTTATTCTGATTAGGTTCCTTGGCAAAAACCCATTACTTTCTAAGTGTGTTGTGAGGTTATATGTGGCCACCGGCTTTGTTACCCAGCCTGACTTCTACATGAGGCACTTCCTCCAGCAAACTCGTTCCAGGCCAGTGCAAAGGAAATGCTCAAATATGGCACCTAGAAAAGATGCAAACATTGAGGCTCAGAGAGAGCCCATGTGCACGCACACACACACGCACACGCACACACAGGTATGTGCACACGACTACAGTATATACCCAAAGCTGAACTGGGCTGACTCTCACACGTAATTGGTTGTGGCTCTATCTAGAAACTAAAAGAGAAGACCTTTAGTAAATGTAAACATGGATACAAAATAGAATTCTCTTGGAGATATTCAGAATTTGCCATCTGTCTGTACCACTCCCATGCTTCAACTTTATTTATAATTTTAAAGTGTTTTAATGTTTCATGGTTTTTAAAAATCAAGAGGATTATCAACACATACTTAGTATGCCTGTCTCTGAGGGACATGGTAGTTGACTATGGTTTGGAAAATATCTTGGCTAAAAACTAGATTCTCATGCCTCCTCTCATTTTCCTTTGGCTGAGCTCCCCAAGAGCTTGCATCAGTGCCTGACTCCAGTGTTCTTAAATGCAGGAGCATCCTCATTCTGGGTTTGCTTTAATCATCTTGGAAAAGAACGTTGCCTTGAAGGTGAAGTCAACTCCATGACTAGTGCTGCATGGCCAGGGCCAACTAGATGTCCGTTGGCAGCCAGTGTACGCAAATTTTCCCAGAAGAAGGAAAAAGTTGCATTTTTCACAACTGCTAAAGAAAATAAATTCCCTTTGGGTTACCCTGATCTTAATTTACCTGTTGAAATCACTCTTGATATTGAGGGGAGATGGGTTGTTGAAAATTAACTCTCAGAGCTCAAATATGAGGTTCTGCTGGCTTGTCCTGGAATTAGCATTCTCTGAGTGTCTCCATGGTATATATTTTCTGATTGCTTTTTTGGTGTTTGTTTATTTTTTTATTTTTTTAAAGGGTCTGTGTATTTTATTTTATTTTTTAATTTTTTAATTATTTATTTCTTTATTTATGTTTTTGGGCTGCATTTTGGGTCTTCACTGCTGTGCACCGGCTTTCTCTAGTTGTGGCGAGCAGGGGCTACTCTTCACTGCGGAAAACGGGCTTTAGGCTTGTGGGCTTCAGTAGTTGCAGCACACAGGCTGAGTAGTTGTGACACATGGGCTTAGTTGCTCCACTGCATGTGGGATCTTCCCGGACCAGGGATCGAACTCGTGTCCCCTGCATTTGCAGGCGGATTCTTAACCACTGTGCCACCAGGGAAGTTACCTGTTTATTTTTTAACTTTCGTTCTCATTTTTGTGTGTATCAGTTTTATCAGTGTATCACACACTATCACCATGACTCTGTACCAGTCATGTTATATAGTTTTATGCATTTGTTGTTTATTTTATTCTTTTTTCCCCTTCTTTCCCTATTTCAGTTCTTCCGTAGATGCTCGATCTGTTTGATTATGTCCTTGGAGCTTATGTATCTGTGAAAACTGGAGTATCATTTGTGAAGAATCCGTTTTTGCATTGATATAAATGGCGTAGCAACCTTACCTGCCTGTGTCTGTCCGTCTGTCTGCTCACCTGGTTTACTGCCCCTCACTGCTCACAGCCACTGAGCTGTCTGCATCCACCCCTCAGTGCTGGGCACTTCGCCTGCTGCCCCCTTCTGGCCATCCGCAGCGATGCAGCGACTGACACCACAGAGGCTATCAGGCCTGGTATAAGCAATTCCCTGGGAACGTAACCCCAGGGTTGCTCATCACGGGGAATATACACTTGTTCACTAAATAGCACCAGTGCTATGTTAGCTGACACTTTAATTTTTACCAACCTGCTGGCTACCAAGCCGTATCTCATTAGTCTATGAGATTATTAGCACTAGTCTGATTACAGTTAAGTTCCCTACATACAGACCTTCAAGTTGCGAACTTTCAAAGATGTGAACGTGTATTTGCATGTCCAGTCACATAAGTTAGTTCATGTGTCTGGAGTACATTGTCACGTGCATGCATTCTCTACAGGTGGTTGTGCTTTTGTGTACTTTACCGTACAGTAGTGTATAGAGTACAGTAGTACAGTATCTTTATTTCAAGCCCAGGATAGCCGGAAGCAAGCACAACAGCGGTGATGTAGCTGATACAGTGTAGCCAACTGTGTTAGCTGGTACCTCGGCTAATTTTGTTGGACTTACGAACATGCTCTTGGAACAGATTTCGTTGGTATATAGGGGACTTATTGTATCAGGAAGCTGAAGGTCTCCTTTTATGCCTGGTGTCTATTCAAGTGTCTCCTTCAGAGCCTTGCCTATTTAAGTCCTCTGAATGGAGCAAAAAAGAGGGTAGATAGCAGAGGGGCAGAGCCTACATTACAGCCAGGCTGCCGAGACTGCTGCCTGGCCCTGCCGTTTATCGGCCGTGTGACCTTGAGGAAGTTACTTCATTTCACTCACTGTACCTGAGCCTTGTCATTTACAAAAAGGAAAAACAGCAACTACTTCAGAGATTAGTGAAAATTAAATGAGTTAATAAGTGCAGAATACTTAGGAAAGTGTCTGGCAAATAGACCTGCAATAAATGTTAGTTATTATTATACTGCATATTATATTATTATACTATATTTATTATTAAATAATAAGGATATTATTATACTTAATATTACTATTAATGGTAATTTACTAATACTATAAAGATAAATAAAATAACAAACATAATTATTAAAATTATATTAGGATTATACTATTATTAGTTTATTGTTGAATGTTTATGTGTTCTAGATATTCCTTTGTGAATTTCAGCTATCACAAATATTCTCAGCAAATCTATCATCTGTCTACTAATTTTGTCTCAAGCATCATTCATTAGATAGAAATTCTCAATTTTATAGTCAGACATTTTTTTGGCCATACTTTGGGTACTTTGGAGTCTTGTTTAAGGAAACCTTTCCCTTTCCAATATCCCAAAGAATTCTATAGTTTCTTCTTATATGGAATTTCAGATTGGGGAATGGAGTTTCTGGGCTTCCCTGAATTAACCCATCACTGAGTCTCTCATTCTTTTTCTTGGTACACTTGTGTATAAGGTCCTGGAATGGACTCAGAATACAGAGGTTGGTAGACAGTTTATCAGTTAGTGGGAGAAACAAAGGGCTAAATGATATCCTTTTTACACTAAATTCAATGAGCACAACAGGTGCAGGCAGAGGAGTGAACTGGTGAGAGAGCTTTGTGGAGGAGGTGGGACTCAAACTGTGCCTTGGGGGAAGGGGGCTTTGCAGAGGCAGACAGGAAGTGGGGTGGCATTTAAGGAGGAGTTTGCAACAGGATGAGCAAGGTGTAGAGGTGCAGTGGGAGGGCAGGATGAACTAGTGAGGAGACTTCTCTGATGGAAGCAGAAGACAAGCATTAGTGAAGATGTGGAGGGCTTTGAAAGCCAAGCAGAGGCATGGGGGTTCGATGTGTCATACGAGTATTCCTAATCTGTGTGTGTGTGTGTGTGTGTGTGTGTGTGTGTGTGTGTGTGTGTCTTGTGTGTATGTGAGAGAGAGAGAGAGAGAGACCAAGAGGGGAGTGCTAACCCTTTGACGCTGGTGTAAGTAAATAGTCTGGGCAGTGGGGGATAAACTAGGAAGAGGGGAAGTAGGGAGACAGTGGGACCACAAGCATCAAACGTCTTCCTTGGCAGGGATGAGGACCACTCCCAGATCCAGTAGCTAGGATTAAAGCACAAGGTCACATGGCATTTTGAGAACAGAAACAAAGGCAGGTGCTTGGAATCTGGGAAATGAATGGCAGAGGTGAGCCCCCACGGGTGCAGGCCCGGGGCTCTGAAGAGGGGGAGCTTGCAGTGGTGGGCTGCAGCAGGGATTTGAAGGCAGTTCCTTGAGTGCAAGGTCTCAGTACGTGGTCTGGTGCACAGTAACTGACACTTAGCAAGAGCTTCACAAAAGTTTAATGAATAGATGAACACGCGGTCTTGGAAGCTGTAATCAGACCCTCCAAGGAAACACTGTCTGGATAGTGGGCGTAGAGACCGAGAGAGGGAGACGGGTGCTGTCCTGCCCCCTCACCCCCACCCTACTCCAGCACCTACTGGAAGAAGCAAGAAAGCAAGGAAAATGAGGATCTTGGAATCTTACAGAGAGTTTGGAGTAGTCTGGCAGCATCAACAGATGTCACAGACATCACTTGGTGGTCACTGGTGGGTTTTGGAGAGCAGAGCACAAGGGCACTGAGTCTGACACTCTTTATTGATAGGGGGAGGGTGTAAGGGCATCAGCCGTGTGGCAAGGTGCTATGGACCAGACGCTCCTGCACTGGTTTTCGTGGCATTAAAAGGCATCAGAATGTGTTTCCCGAGAGCAAAGGGCAGATGCATCCTGGTGGATACAGGGGAGAAGGAATAAGCACATGACCTTGACCCAACCTATAAGAATGAGGCAACCAGAGTGTTGGACCTGAGACCCCAGGGGACTGGGAAATACAAAGTTTAGAAAGTCTTTGAAAGAGTTTCAAGGTACCTGGCCTGCCTCTCAATTTGCATAGAATTAAGGGTTGTGTCCCAATTACCTTTTCAATGGAAAAAGTCAGTATGTGTTGCCATTAAGCAAGCTTAACAAAGGAAACAAGTGAGCCACTTACTATTGGTATGGAGTATTAAGCTCATTCTAGCACATTGTATTCAGGTATTATCATCAAACCGGTGCGATATACCTTGAGTAAGAATGCCCTGAACAGCCAGGGTTCCTCTCATCCTGGCCCTGCACGATGAGATAATTATAAAGTGGAGACAAGGATGAATAGATCTGTGTAGCTCTCAGATTTATAAGCTTGCTAAGAGAAAACCGGGTCACCATCTTCTCCATGCAGCTACCAATGTCCGATGCCATTTATCCAAGTCCTAGGATGAGGATACACCATGCTGGGAAGACAGTAGTTACACCACCATCCAAGGAAACTGTGTGACCAGTTCATGTCCAAGGTCTAGCCCATGACACTCATAAGGGTCTTCAGTTAGGTTCCAAGTAAAAACCAGAAGGCAGCTTGGGCTCCTTCTAAAAGAGTAGGAGAGTCCTAGCAAGGCAAATCAGCCTATTTCTTAGGCTTTGAGGTGTTCATGCAGCTTGTGTGAAATAAAGCACCATGTCTCAGTCACCTTTAAACTCATTTTTTAAAATTTCTGCAGTTTCCCAAAGGTCTTTTCTTGAATGGGCCATCAGAATGGGCCATGGGGCCATGCTAGGTTTTTCTAATAGCCTGAGTTTGGGCTTTTTTAGGTAGTAAAAGAGGGTTCAGAATTCTGAATCTGCACATTCTTTCCCAGGCAGCCCAAGACGTGGATGTGGGGTCCGGCTCACTCAGAAGCTGGCCTGGCTTTGTCAGAAAGAGCTGGCCCAGGGGGAAGCAGTGTGACTGCATGGTACACAGAGTTTTCCATCCCAGGGGCCCTCGTGGCACTGAGATATTGTTAAAAATCTATATCGCCAGAGGGCTTTGCCTTGCAACTATATACATCACTCAGTCTACATGTGGTTTTGGGAGGAATGCCAGGTAGATGTATGTTTAATAAGAACCAGAGGCTTCCTTATCTGACTTTTGAAGGTCCTCTAAACTATCTGAAGGTTTGAGTCCTACTGGATTTGTAAGAGAAATCTTAAAAGATGAAGAAAAGGCTAGGACAGGGCTTCCCGGGTCAAGGCCGTTTGTGATGATCCAGTTTCCCTGGAAATGAGCCCCTGGAAAAATCTTGGGTCAATAATAGCTATTTCTCTATTAACACTTAAACATCCACTAAACATCCAAGTCAGTAATCCACTAGAAGAAATGAAACCATGAATCACTAATACACACCAAATTTAAAAGCCTAATAACACTTATTCCTGATCAGCTTATACTGTATACAATCATACTGGCAGAAAAGAGTCTAAATCAATTGAAAGGGTTTTGTTTTTAGAATTCTCTCCTTTACAATGGTCCATTGAACTGACTCTTCTATGTCATCAACTCTTCTATTTTTGTATGTACCTACAAACATAAACATGTCAGAAAGAAAAGTAATCAAAAAAATGAGGCTGGCATGAGTAGAAATTGCTGCTTATGGAGGTCGTCAGATTTCTGTGATACCCGGACTAGGGCAGCCACAGCTGGCACCTCGGAGGGTCCTCCGTGGACAGCTGTTATTTGTGCTGTAGTGATTGCTGGGCAGCAGGGACCACCGAGTGACCAGCAATGACTGGGATGAGGGGGTCTGTGGAAGGGAGGCGGGCCGTGGAGCACAACCTGGAGGAATAAGCATATTTCTGCACAAATAACAACTCCATCATAGACTGTTTCATGTAGTGCATCCGAATGAAACGAGCTTTCCAAAACAAAAGACTCATCGGAAGGAATTAACGTCATTGCTGGAGATTACCCAGGATTTATTTGGAATGACACAGCACTGAAAACAGAATCGTTACAGATGACTTGTGGATACAGCATACATCACCTATATCTTATTTTCCGACAATCTGTGAAGATGAGTTGCATCGATAGAAACAGGTGGAAATAGGAGCTTTTTGAAATAGTGTCCTTTGGGGGTGGATTTAAATGCCCCATCAGCTAGCCAATCTCAGAAAGGCAGAAATTAAGACAATTTAGCTGCTGGTCCCGACTCGCTTACCTCCAGCCACAGCGGCCGGACACCCAGATTGTCAGACTCTGCTTTCTCCAAAGGGTCAGCAGCTCTGACGTGCTATCCGTCATGACATCCTGAAAAACGCACATTCCGAGCACAGATACTGTCGACTGTTTTGGCAATGGGATGGCTGGTTTTGCCCGGGGGCAAACCTGCAACTGTAATGCCAGACAGAGTAAGAGCAATGCATGTATCAATGACACTTAAGAGGCTAAAAGCTACAATGGAAAGGAGCGAGCGCAACTATGTATATGTAACCTTGTGCATACACATAGATCCAGGAGTGATGGGAACTAGCTCGTGTGACTGGGTGTCCATATATTTATATATAGAGAGAGGTGTGTTGGAAAAGAACAGTGAAAACTTTTGCAGCGGTTTCGGTTTAAACACAGTAAACGTGAAAGGGAGAGAGAGAGCACGTGCTCACACCTGCGAGGGGGATTAAGATAATCTCATATTACAGGATAATTCATCACGTCTTCTGCAGGGCAGCCACTCAATACCATACACTTGGTGCAGAGAAATTAAGGTTCTGGTCTGGAGAAAGCTACTTTAGAACTGGAGGGAGGGGGTCGAGTACACGAGTCTCCACAGCTTGGACAAAGCACAAACAAACCTGTTAGCAAGAACATGGGAACCAGTGAAGACTTTTTCCTTAATTTACCTGTTTTTTTTTTTTTTCTCTAAACATTTATTTGCACACATGCTCCATTGACATAGCCTTCCAAGTTTTGCTGGCATCAGTCTGTAAATCATTGAGAGTGTCACAGCAAAAGTGAGCTCTTCAGGTTTTCACAAAGGTTTAAAAACCCAGTCATCAGGCTCTTTCTGCAATTCTTTTGGCCCTAATCCAGGCGTCGAGTGAAGTTCTCTGGAAAGAGGCCTTTGTAGGTGGCGAGGTCTCCGTACTGAAGCCAGTCTGATTCCTTCACTCCTACCAGCCAGCCCGCATCCTGCAAGACAAAGATAGGGCTTTCAGAGTCCAACGAACTACTGGAAAAATCTGCATTGCCAACAATTAATAAAATAATGGGTTTAATGAGCACTGTGTTCCTGCACAAGGATGATGTAGTACATGTAAACTGGTGCGCTGAGCTCAGGGGGAAGGCTTGTCCCAAGTAAACTGCTAGTTAAAAAAAAAAAAGGAGTAAACATTTGAAATTTGAAATTATTTATTTTATGTATTTTAGTGTATGTATGTAGTTAATTGAAGGTTAATATTAATATTATAATTTTGTATAAAGTATAGTTAATTGACGCTAACTGGATTATGACACATCCTTAAGGGAGAGGAAAGAATTAGGATAGCCAGCACAGGGAATTCCCTGGTGGTCCAGTGGTTAGGACTCCACACTCTCACTATTGAGGGCCTGGGCTGAATCCCTAGTTGGGGAACTAAGATCCTACAAGCCAGACAGTGTGGAGAGAGGGAGGGAGGGAGCGAGGAAGGACAGAAGGGAGAAAGGGAGAGAGGGAGGAAGACAGGGAGGGAGTGAGGAAGGAACGGTTACAGCCAGTGCAAAGAGAGGAACACCATGTCAAAACATACACAGGACCATTTCCTGTCCTGCGGATCACAATGAAAAAAAGGCTTGAGGACCCATGGGTTGGAATAAGGTACTGACAAGGCCATAGAAGGTCTTCCTTTTCATCCTCAACCACTTGCTTATAAGAAAGAACTGTGTGCCAGCTCACATCACATAACCGAAATAAACCACCATATGCAAGGCTGATCAAATACTAATAGCTTTATATGTGTTGCCTGGTATCACTATTGTGTTTGTTGGTGCTGCTGTCTAATTTTTCAAGTTTATATAAACTACAAAGCAGTTGGATGTCATGACATTCTTGCTGGAAACATATGTAAAGTCTTTGTACATTATTCCTCATAAACATTTGTCTGTCTTACAGGCGTGCCCTCACAAAAATGAAGACAGCCTAGGAAACTTTAAAGAACCCATCCATGCATGGTCATACCGCATGGGAGACCAAACATAAAACTGAGAAACGGAGGTTGTCATCTGCCCTTGGTCTTCTGGAGAGAAGCAGAGTCTAGTTGGGAAAAGCTGAGTTGAAGGAACAATTTTAAACACACAGACCATATGAAGCGAAACTAGCGGGAAATGACTATCTTTATTATGTTAACCAGTACAAGAAAGAGATCTCACTTAAAATGAGAAATAGCCAGATTTAATCTGAACCAATCCCCAATATAGTTCAAGTACATCAGATAAAACGAGGTCTCAAAAATTAAATAAAGAAGCTGAATACATTCCCTTTGATAGCATCTGAGACCATAAATTGATGCCGCTACATAGACAAGAAATATAAGCATTTAGACAGGCCAATTTTTGAAGGCAGAAAAAAAATAACACTGACAAAAAAATGATTCAATAAAATAACTGATCATATCCTAGCTGATGAGGAAGTGTCCTCTATAAAATTATGATGTTACGTATGTGAAGGACAAAGTTATACTTAGAGTAAAAGATGATAACTAAATACTTTCTAAACCTCTAGTAAACATAAAAAAGGTCATATTTTCCCCTCAAGTGTATATATTTGACTTTATTTACAGCAGGTGAAAAATCTAATGGAGCCAAGTGGAGTCATGTGTTTCAAAATAGTTTCAATAAAGACAAAAATAAAGGACTGACGCACACTCATAATCAAGATCTATTCCAACATATACATTGTGAAATGCAACTTATAAAGTGAAGCATCACAGTTAATATCAATCTTTAGCTGAGGAAAATACAGAAAATTAAATATTAACTGCCTAAAATATGTGGTAGGCTAAAGATTTCCAGTTTTGGTAGCGGCAAAATAGCTGGTATCAGACAAATGCTTTTGCATAGAACAATTATAAACACTGGAACACCTATATATTTATATATAGTTATATATGCATATGCATACAGAAATTCAACTATTTATAAATGGAAACGACTGTTATCAAATATAAGTGTATACTTTAGAGTTGTTACAAATAACAGAGTCCTGCATATATAACAACTATGTAAAAGCACTGAGAATGACCAAAAGCAGGCAGAAATTGGGGGATATTTAACCCTTGAAACTACATTGGGTGAGATTTGTTAACAGAGCCTTTCCCCCAGGGATTAGCCTCAGTCTGTGCGATGCAGGGCAGTCAGAGGATAGAGTTCAGGTCTGCCAGAGGAGCTGCACGTTCATGGAGAATATCTCGAAAGACACAACTACAGAAGGGGATCCCCAAGCATTCAGAAAAGCGTCCCTGGAATTCTAAGCTGTACCCCAAGCTGTGAATGCATAAGCGGTTCTCCAGGAGGCTGGGGGAAGGCAGCGGCAGGAAGGTAGTGAAGGCTAAGTGGAAATTTTAGCACTGCCCATGGAGAGGAGGCAGAATTTTGAGTTCAAATCCCACAAAGCTAGCGGGCTTGAGAAATCCTTCAGGAGTTCCACTGAAATCCCCAAGGGGAATATCTCCACGGTAGAGCCAAATCCCAGGACTAAGAATTTAGCCTAAGAGTGAAGACAAAACTAAAATAGACCCATCCTAATAAAGTATAAAACAAACATTCATGAATTCAAGGTATTTATCTAGTCATTTAAATGCCTGTTATCTGGGGATACCTAGAAGAAAAAGAAACAATTTTCAGAGGTAGAAAACAGAATTGAGACGCTACAATGTATCATCCACTGTGTCCAGTATCAATAAAAAAAATTACTAGAGGTGAGAAGGAACAAGCAAATATGGCCCAAAGATAAAAAGCAATAGAAATGTGTCCTGAGATGGCTCAGCTTTTGGAATTAGAAGTAAGAAATTTAAAGCAGCTATTATTACTAGCTTCAAGCACTTAAACTGAAAGATGGTAATAATGAGAACAGATGGAAAACTCTCAGCAAAAAAAATAGACACTATATAAAAGAAAACATAGAAATTATAGACCTGTGTAAGTAATATCGGAAATTAAAAAGTCCGAAGATCAGCTTAACAAATTCAAAGTAGCACTGTACTTGAAAACAGAGCAATGGAAATTATCCAAAACCTGAGTACAGAGAGAAGTAAATGCTGAATGAAAAAAAAGAACAGTCTCAGACATCAAGATGTCCAACATATATATATATATATCTATCTATATATATATATATATATATATATATATATCTAACATACATAATTGGAGACAGAGAAAAAAAGGAGAAAGGGGGGAAAAATTAAGAAATAATAGACAAAAATCTTCCAAATGTAGTAAAGAAAAACAAAAAAAGATACAAATTTAAGGAGTTTATGAACCCCAAGCATGAAATCTACAAAAAGAAAATAATAATAACACCACCTAAGCACATTATAGTTGAACTGGTGAAAATCAAAGATACAGAGAAATTCTAAAAAGTAGTCAGGGAAAAAGCCATAGGTTAAACAAATTACAGCTGATTTCTAATATAAATAGTAGTGCGCAGAAGACAATGGAGCAACATCTTTAAAGAGCTGAAAGAAAAAAAAAAATCCAACTCAGAATTCTTCCTCCAGTGAAAAATCTTTTAAAATGAAGTTGAATAAAGGCATCAAATAAACATCAAGTAAACAAAAGCTGAGCGGATTTACTGCTAGAAGACTGGTTCTCTAGGACTCAGCTTTTCAAGAGGAAAGGAATTGAGACCTATCAGAATAAGAGCACGGGAAATGGCAAACATGTTGGTAAGTATAAAAGACTAGCTTTTTTCCTCTTAATTTCTCTAAAAGATAACTTACAGTTAATGCAAAAAAAGTTTATATTTTATAGTATATTCTATAAGCATAAAATATATTTTATATATTTTCATAATTTTATAATTGAGGTTTTTAATATTTGGGGATACCTAGACACTTTTGCCTGATATTGGTAATTTATGCTTTGTCATTTATATTTGTATACAAAAAAAATATAATAGCATCCCAATAGCATCCCCAAATAAGTGTCTAAAAACCTACTTAGTGATGCTGTGATCTTAGCCCTTTTCAGAGCTGCCACGCAGCATCTCAGAAGGTAGAAATGTCTTAAGGAAGTCACTGTGCCCAACTGGCTCTCAGGAAAAATTAATAGAGCCTGCAGGATCTTCTACTCTCATCCTTTACCTGGTCAGCTTCCGAATCTGAGGGCACCACCAACACCACGTCACCCCTTTGTAAGGTAAGTTCATCAGAATTTGCTGCTTCGAAGTCGTGCAGTGTTTCCACCTGCAAAAAATTATAAAAGAATTTATTCATTTTAGAAAGAAAAGGAGATGTAAAATCAAAGTTTCTCAGCCAGATTATCAGCAGGCACTCTTAGAAGCATCTCCAAGATGAATAAAAAAGATGAAGATGAGTCACTCCTCAAGGAAGAAAGCCTCTGAAGACAGAAAGGAAATCCTAATCTGTTTTCCTAAAACATCAGAGTCTTACAGACTGATACTGAGGCCATTTGAATGTATATTTAGCAAAGCAATGCCTTCTGCAAGAACTAAAATGCAGTGCATTAATTTAAATTGCAATTCACCCATTTTGTTACAGATTTGCATTTTATTATCACTGATGCTTTATTACTGTTTGTGTTTTAACCTGAACTAAAGAGGCCTAGTGAAAAGTTCTTCTGTAAAATAATTAATAATTGGGAAAACCATCACTTGCAGGTTATATGGTAATTACTATGTAATTAAACCCTGTGATCAATTTCTTTGTAAATTCCCTATCTTACCCTTTAAACCACAACAATCTGTTTCTTTTCTTTCTCTTTTTCCTGGTTTTTAATTGAAATATATTTGACATATAATATTGTATAATTTAAGGTACACATCATGTTAATTTGATACAGTTATACCGTAATATGATTGCCATTGTAGCGACAGCTGGCACCTGATCGTGTTACATAATTATTTCTTTTCAGTTGTTGGGTTAATTAAGTTCTAGTCTCTTCCCAGGCTTGATGATTATAATACAACAGTGTTGTCTATATTTGCCATGGATTAGATCTCTAGGGCTACTTTACTACTTGCTGCAAGTTCATATCTTTAAATAACATCTGTCTTATCCTACCACCCTTCTTTCCCTTTTTTGGGAAAGGTTTCTTTAAAATTTGATTCTAGAAATTTTTTAAAAAGCAAAAGGAGAAAGAGTACTCTAAAGAACCCCCATGTCCTCTTCACCCAGCCTGGATAACTATTTACTCATGGCCAGTTTTATTTCTCCCTTGTCCCTTGCCTCAATCTCACTGCCAAGATTATACAACTAGCTTTTAAATTGTGTATTTTGCATACAGAAGCATACGGAGTCAGAGCTGGAAATGACTATTAAATTCATTTTTCTGATGAGAAAGCTGAAACCCAAAGAGAGAATCCCCCAGCTCACACTGCAGCTAGTGAGCAAAGCCAAGGAAGAACCCAGTCAGGCCTGGCCTTGCTTGGCACCTGCCCCCTTGATTTCATGTCCTCTTCTTAAAACAGAACACAGTGGGGCACATCTCCTCACTGGCCACATGTCTAGTTTCTTTTCTCCTCATTAATTCATTCATCAGTCCATTAATCCCCCCTGGCCTCACTGGAGGTGACAAGGGAGCAGTCACTTTCTAATGAGCAGACAGAGAGAAGAAAAAGACTCTATTCAATCCCACCCCCACAAACACACATACAGTTAACACTTTTTAAAAGATAAAGAGCTGAATTTGGAAATGCAAAATCAAATATGCACATTAACACTCCCACTATATTCTGTTAGGTAGGATTATCTGCCTCTCTGAGCAAAAAACCTTCTCGCCATTATTTCTTATCCTTATTGTAGAAGCCCACTAACATATTTATCCACTTTCAAATTATTACTGACTCCCGACGCTGTGCCCTGCCCTGCAGCAAGGTGCCAGGGTGCCGGAAGGATCTGAGTTTCCTGCCCTCCAGCGGGGAGCAGATGAGCACATGGATGATTTCAAGCCCTGGGCTCTAGGGGGCGCTCAGGAGGGCGCTCGGGGTGGAAGCAATCCACCCACCCCACTACCAAGGGGTTTATCATTCACCCTGCAGGGAACTTTCTTGAATTCTCGGTTGTTAAAATATGGAAAGACATGACTGTGGTTCTTGCAGCCCAGCAGCATGGAAACCCTGCCATGTTATAATGGGATGTAGGGGTGAAGGCTAAAGCAGCACAGAGAACAAACACATGGAGCAAAAAGAATAAAAATCAGACAACCGCGTCTGCACAAAAGGGTCTGGAAACAAAGGAAGGACAAATGGCCACCATGTTAAAAAAGAAGAAATGTTAGGAGATCTGAAACACATTTCTCCCTTTTTAAAAGAAAATCAGCTTTAATTTCAGTAAAACTGTCATGCAAAGCATAGAGAACTGAACACATATTCAAAAATCAGGTGTGGCACCTCCAACGCATCCCTCTGTGCAGACAAGACAACCAATCGCACAAGCTTTTAAACTAAACAACGAACTCTGGTTAATGCAAACCAAATTGGAACACAGTTCTCAAGTCAGGCTAAATTTAATTACACTCTGTTCTCCATCAAAAGGGATAGATTTTTCTATTATATTTTCCTGAAATGAATAAAATAAGAAAAAAAATGGCAAAGAAGAAAGAAAGAAAGAAAAAGAAAGAAAGAAAGAAAGAAAGAAAGAAAGAAAGAAAGAAAGAAAGAAAGACAGAAAGAAAAAGAAAGAAACGCTAAGACCTTGTAGAGGAAGCCAGGAGGCACCTCCTGGAAGGCCTGGCTTGCAGAGGCTGTTAGCTGGGAGGTCTCGCCTGCCTCCTGCTCCTCCGAGGCCAGCTCTGGCGTCTCGCTCGTGGGGCCCGGAAGAGCCACGTCATCAGGCGCC
The DNA here is from genome assembly GCF_030028045.1 of Hippopotamus amphibius kiboko. Taxonomy (NCBI): domain Eukaryota; kingdom Metazoa; phylum Chordata; class Mammalia; order Artiodactyla; family Hippopotamidae; genus Hippopotamus; species Hippopotamus amphibius. The sequence goes on along the minus strand of NC_080189.1, from coordinate 83,148,156 downwards.
TCCTTGGACTCTGTAGCCACAGTTTCTTCGTGTTCTCCCTCCCCTTCATTGTTGGAGGCAGGCTCTATGACGACAGAAGGTATGACCTTCTCCTGGAGGAAGAAAAATCTGGTGGCAATGACGGGGAAAGAGGACTTCTGTGCCCTCCAGGAGCTGCCACGACCCCATCCCACCCTCACTGGTTCCACTTTCCCCACCTCCCCCACTTGGCTAAATGCCTGCTGTTCCCCAAACTTTCTGGCCTTTGGCCCTTTCACCTTGCAGGACTTTCCTCCTGACATGGCCTCCTTTCTATTTCTCCTGAATCAGAAGCCCTTAGTGGGACTAATTTCTGGATCCTTGAACAACCAGGCAGTTTGGTTAAGAGTGAGGTTTCTAGGGAAATTGGGAAGTGGGATAGGAGACTTTGGGGAGAGAGAGTGAGTCATGACAGGGTGGGGGGACAATCCTGAAAGGGAATGTTAGGACTCCAAGGATGCTCTCATTTTCGCAGTGGTCCATTCTTGTCCCACTGAATAATAACCCTCACTTGAAGCTGACATTTAAGCTCCTGTAATTGCTTTTCTCCTTGAAACTGTATTGTTGGTAAGGCTCTGGCCCGTGTTTGGAGATAACCTGCCTGTCCCTTGCTCGTTGATTATCATCAGAGCTCACACTGCAGAGACAACTTGAGGGATGACAAGTCCCACTAACCACTCTAAGTACTGTACTGTCTGGGGGAAAAGCAAAACCAAAGGATCAAGATCACTTTTTTACTTGTTTAACAAAGGTGAGCACGGAGGGGAATTTCACGAGCATGATGGAAGCCTAGAGATCAAATTCTAGATCTCCTCGGATATCAGTGGACACAGGCACCTCCACTCTTCAGTTTGGAGAAAATAATACACTCTTTCAACAAAGCATAACAATACATACAGAAATACCCCTGGCATTGTAACAAGAAAATCTACTGAAAAAACTGCACATACATTTGAGTTATTTCTCTAAGTAGTACTGCTACCTGCTGTCTGAAAGGGACCATTCAGTTTCAAGCTTTAAGAAACTGGAAAGATTTCTGGAAATTTATTATGAGTTAAATAATTAGGAAAAAGCAAAGCCTCACATTAAATCAACTCCTTACTGTTTCTGCTTAGATTACAGAGGAGCAAGAACGTGGTATTTAGAAGGGCTGTCCTTGCTTTGGCACCTGGATTTGAGACCCCACATTAGGAATGTCTGCATTTGTTGCCTTTGACTGTTTCTCTGAGGAAATGAAGAACTTGGTAACTCCAACTTCATGTATATATCAATGACCCATTTCCTTTTGAAAGCACAACACAAGGATAGGCTTTGGGTGAAAAGAGCCTAATGGTGAGTTTGGGACACTCTAATAATGATAACAACCAGAAAATAATGATAATAGTAAAATGACTCACTGCTAATATTGGCTTCTGACCATGTGCCTGGCTGAGGACTCTGTGGCTATTTTCTCACCTAATCCAGCCAACACCCCTATTGTCGTACCATATTCTCTTTCTCCTCCCCCCATTCTCATCCTTTTCATTGTGCTTCACTCCTTTCTCCATCACTTTATTCCACAGTTTCCTTTGTCCCTACCTTAAGCCCAGTCTGCCAGAGCAATTGAGGGCCCAGGTGAAGCCTCACAATACTGATACTGAGAGAACGCGGAGACCACTCTTTTGGAGAATTGAGTATTTCGATTCGGTGGAGTGAGGTGTCACAACATGGCTACAAGCCGTCCACTACTCCTCATCCAAAAGCGGTATCACCATTAAGCAGTAGACAGAAGGTTCCAATGGGTGTCATCTCCCTAGACCCTCCATTTACTAGGACACGTACCTGAGTTGCCGCTGCTTCTGTTTCGTCCAGTTGAGATCTGTCACCGTCTACAGCCTCTTGTGTGTCAATCTTGGCTTCAGTGTCAATCTTGGCCTCCTCTAAACTGGCTCCTTCTCCAGCAGGAAGAGCCACCTTCTCTGTCTCTGCTTCCTCCACTAGGGCCCCCTCGGCTGCCGGCACCAAGGTCCCAGCCGTCACATCAGCATCCGTTCCAGGAATGATCTGTAAACCAGAAGCCAAACAGGCTGTGTCTGTCTCTCCACGGGCCTCAGTAAGAGTCAGACTCAGCCCTTTCACGTCTCTCCCCTCCGCTGAGGCCATCAGACTTCCAGGCTTCCAGCCCAGGATTCAGGTACAGCAGAGTCTGCCATCTGCTCATCAAAACCCTGACTCCTCTTCCTCCTGGGCCCCCAACAGCTTTCCTTGCAGGCGGGTGTAGCAAGTGGAATTTGCATGGAAGTGACACATGCCACTCCTGAGACATGGTGCTTGAGGTGTGTGTGCCCCCCTCCCCCACAAGCTCTTTCTATCTTTGTTGGCTGAAAGCAGAGGACCGCAAGGCTGTAGAGGACATCTGAATGACAAAATGGAAGGGGCCCAGGCCCGATACTACCTGGGTCATGGAAGAAAGCCACTGAAAAGCATCCTCAGTAAATCCTTCTAAAGGAAGGATTTAGAAAAACCGTATTTCAGTATAAGCTTTCAAATCTTCATAGGGAAAGTCCCAGAAGCTAAATGACAGCCATGAAAAAAAAATTAAGAAGCTTCTCAATGAGATCTCTTAAGAATGAAGGGAAAATCATTTTTGACATCAAATATGCATTATAATCCAAATCAAATCCGATTCTGGGTCCTTTTACTGGGAAAAGCAAAATAGAACAAAAAAGAGAACTTCGTTTCTAAGGTTGGAAAGTAGTCAGAAGAGCTTTAAGTAGTATTTAAAACCTACAATAATGAAATAAAGTGCAAGCAACCTAAATGCCCATCAACAAATGAATGGATAAAGAAGATGTGGCATATATATACAATGGAATATTACTCAGCTATAAAAAGGGATGAGATGGAGCTATATGTAATGAGGTGGATAGAACTACAGTCTGTCATACAGAGTGAAGTAAGTCAGAAAGAGAAGGACAAATATTGTATGCTAACTCACATATACGGAATCTAAAAATGGTACTGTTGGACTCAGTGACCAGAACAAGGATGCAGATACAGAGAATGGACTGGAGAACTCGAGGTATGGGAGGGGGCGGGGGGTGAAGGGGAAACTGAGATGAAGCGACAGAGTAACACAGACATATATATACTACCAACTGTAAAATAGTCAGTGGGAAGTTGTTGTATAACAAAGGGAGTCCAACTCGAGGATGGAAGATGCCTTAGAGGACTGGGGCAGGGAGGGTGGGGGGGGCTTGGGGGGGGCGTCAAGGAAGGGAGGGAAGATGGGGATATGTGTATAAAAACGGATGATTGAACCTGGTGTACCCCCCCAAAAAATAAATAAATAAATAAATAAATAAATAAATAAAAAAAAGAAGTTTTAGTTTTGAACCGAGTGGCTATGGAATCCAAGTCTTTAACAAAACTCTCACATCAGCTTGGCCGGCTTGATTTGAGAGGTTCAAACCAGAAAGACTGAAAGAGAAGGAGAATCGTAGATTGATCTTATATAATACACCGAGGAGGCATCTTTCAAAAACTGATCTTGCTAGCTGATGTGATTAGCATTATCCATTCCTGTTCCTTATTGAATAAATTCTATCCAGTTTGTCCTATTAAGTTAGGAAAGCTCTGATGTTGCAGATAGTAACTGTCAGACTCAGAATACTGAAAAGGGCTGATGAAGACTCTGAGTCACACACCTACAGTCACAGCAGTGCGTTTAAAAAAAAAACTTTCTTCTGACTCAAATTTATTTATAAAAATAACCCGTTGCAATATACGCACTACTAAATAGAAATTAGATAACCAACAAGGACCTACTGTATAGCACAGGGAACTATACTCAATATCTTGTAACAATCTATAAGGCAAAAGAGTGAAAAATATATATACACACACATATATATGTATAACTGAATCACTTTGCTGTACACCTGAAACTAATACAACATTGTAAACCAACTATATTTCAATTAAAAATAAATAAATAACCTGTTGCAGAATACATTTTTCTGCTTAATTTTACTTTAGAAATTAAAAATAACACTAACAGTGCAGTATTTGTTGTATTACTCATATTTTTAGAAACTTACTTCCCTCTCTTAGGAGAATCTCCTATTATATGAATTTGGCTCTCCACACAGTGTGCAGTGATTCAAAATGCAGTCACTAGCCATGACATAGCATTTCTTTCTTTTTTTTCTACTCTCATTAAAGTACATGAGTTCAGAGAAGTAATCCTTTTACATGAACTGTAATACACTTATTCGAGGTGAAGTATAAACATTGATAATTACTGGAGTGGGATAATAGGTACAGGGGGATTTATATTTAGGTGAATGACTGAGAATTCCCATAATAAAGTTAATTTAAAAATTTAAGAGAATTGTATCTCTTGTTTTATATAAACACAGGTCTTTTTATGTATGTTATTGCTGCCATTGTTAAAAAAGTAATACTCAGAATATAAATTAGGAGGGCATCTCAATTCCAAGAAAAGTAATGAACAATTGCTCTTAGCTTTACTGTTGGAGAAATCAACAAGCTCTCCCCAGGATCCTAAGGACCTAGTGAAGTTTCCTCCTAATCAGAAACTATACACAAAGACAATGTGTATACAATGAACTTATGAGCTCAAATGCAGAAAGCAAGTTGTGGCATCATCATTCTAAGTTTTGTACGCTTTCCCTCTGTCTGGAAAAAAATCACACCTATGGAGTGAACATCCCCCTAGTTTCAACAGCTTCGAACCAGATGGGCTCTATATTCTGCAGACAGCACGGGCAGGCAGAGCAGTGAAGACCACTACATGGGCACAGACACACAGACACAAAGTTACAGATCAAAAAGCAGCCATTATGGTATTGACAGGCTACTCCTTCGAGTTATTATACATAAACCCTTCCTTACATACATGTTCCAAGCATATACTATTAGTAATTGGATTTTACGCTCAACAGGATTGACATATCTTCTGAAGAGAACACATTTTTGTGAAGTATTGATGGTGTTGCCAAAAGTAATTTTTTAACTCTATACGAAAGAATGTCAATAATGAGTCCCTGATTTATCTCTATGGCTCTATATAACTATCAGTCTGCTTGTATCCGATTTTACTAGCGCAAGATATACATGTTATCACCTTTCCTTTGCTAAATAATTTTAACAGGCGTGATCACTGGCTGGAAGCGATCTACACCTGCCAGGGTGGCTGCAGTGACGCCGGCCACCAGCAGGTGGAGACCAAGGGCTCTGCCTGTCTGCTCTGAGGTTCGCTGACCTCAAAGGAGCAGACAGCCCAGCTTCAGCATGTCAGCAATTTACCTGATCTGTGTCACATAAAAAAAGGGACGGAGCAAGTGGAAAATTGTTGATAAGAATGATGGCAGAGAGAAATCACCAAAATACAGAAAGTAACAATGTTAATAGGGACTTCCCTGGTGGCGCAGTGATTAAGAAGCCGCCTGCCAATGCAGGGGACAAGGTTTGGTCCCTGGTTCCGGAAGATCCCGCATGCCGCGGAGCAACAAAGCCCGTGCACCACAACTACTGAGCCTGTGCTCTAGAGCCCGTGAGCCACTATTGATCCCACACCACAACAAAGAGTAGCTCCCACTCACCCCAGCTAGAGAAAGCCCGTGTGCAGCAACAAAGACCCAATGCGGCCAATTAACTAATAAATTTATTAATTTATATTAAAAAATGCTAATAAAGACAAGGTGCCAAGGAAATGGCACTTTGACTACAGAGAGGAAAAGCTAAACATTTTGAATGACCTACTTGGAAAAGGGGATAAATGATCACTCCTCCACTCTTCTCTGACTCCATTAGAAATAAATTCCTATTTCTCTAGCTGAAATTAAAGCTCTGATTTTAGAGACCTTAAGAGCATTACAGAAACAGAGAAGGACTGTCACTACCTGTATTCTCTTGTATCTTTTTGCCTCCATTGACATTGCTCTGAAAATCAAGGATGCCCTGATCCTCCCTTTATGTCCCACATTTTCTGCTCTTACCAAAATATTTCCAATGCCTATTTACTGACTGCAATAATAGAACAACATAAAAATACAATGGAAAATAGAATCCATTTGCTCGGATTAGGTGTTAGCTCTAGATAAATTAAGGTCAGATTTAAAAGGTTTTCAGTGATAGAGTGATTACCGCTCTTTTATGATTATTTTTATGCACTCTGATTTGTTAGCTAATCTAGCTTTAGACTCCAAATTTAGTCTTTTCTAGATTCTGCTTGCTACTGTAGATGTTACATCTGCAATCACAATGACTAATGACTGCTATTGGGTATTTTCGTGTGCTTTTTTTGTTTTTTTTTTTTAAAGGGGGACCAGAGGACTGAAAGCATTTCAAGGCTTTGATAGTCAATGTCATTAAATTTTTCTCTTCACTACACATTTTAAGAGAAACACCATTATCTTCTGCCAAAACTGTACTATCTGTTGGCCAAATAGACTTATGGTGGAAAACAACTGGTGCAAAAAAGAGACTAAAAACAGTTCTCCCTGCCCTTGGGTTGTTTATTGTATCCACAAGGTCCGTGAATCACAAGCACCCTGTGGCCAAACTGCACATTAATCACATAGAAATCACAGGGGTCTGTGTGGGACCTTTGAGAAGGTGAGCGGTTCTCACTTTATCACACCATATAGATCTTACTGCCTTTTAATCTTCTGCCTCAATAATCACCCTGGTGGAAAGTATATGGTCATAGCATTCATGGCAGAGCCCTTTCAAATACCTACCTGCCCTTGCAAGACTTTCTGGAAGTAAAATGAAGTGAACGCAATGCAACAATGGGCCCCATATCCTGCAAAGCAGGGAACACAGTGGGTGACAGAAACTAGCCGGTCCCTCTGGGTGACAGTGCCCTAGAAGCAGGTCAGCAAGGGCTGAGACTCCAGGCAAGTAAGAGCCATGATTGGCTGCAGGAGAATTTGTAATCCATGGGCTTTGTGTAATTTTTTGATTTATTTTATTTATTCATTGTTTGTTTTCCTGGCGATATTAGCTCTGAACAATGCCCGAAAAGCAGCTTGCCAACTGTGTAACTGATCTGGATGAGGACAAGTGAAGAGGTGCCCTAGTATGGAATTCCTATGGGGAGGCTATCCGAAAATAGTTTTTTTGAATAAAAAATAATAGATACCATGGGTTTCAAAACAATAAAATAACATGGTACCATTTTGATATACTTATTTTTATTCATTTTCTGTGCATACAGTGATTTTACTTGTCTATTTTATAACACGGATTGTGTTTCTTGGAAAAATTATATTAGTGAATATATAATACTTTGTTTTTCCATTTAACAATTTATTTAATGGTTCTACTATAATTGGACACTGGTTGGTTTCTAGATTTCCTTTTGTGTTAATAAAATGTATTATTTTTTATTTTAATATTTTTATTAAATAATGGTCATTAGAGAAAACTTGAAAAATATGGTAGCATAAAGAAGAAAACAAAGTACCCATCATTTCATGATCAATGTTAACATTTTGGTGTGTTTTCTCCCACACATCTTTCTGCTGTGCACACACACATGGTTGAACTTAACTGGGATTATCTATCTGCTGTTTCAACCCTTGGTCCCAGCTAGTAGCAGAGGCATCACCTGGGAGCTTGTTAGAAATGTAGGATTTCAGCCCCCACCGCAAACCTACTGAATCAGAATCTGCATCTTAATAAAGTGCAGGGAACTCATGTGTGTAGTAAAGGTAGCACTGCCTCTTGTACTCTGCACTACATCGTAAGCTTTTCACAACCATCTGTCTTAAAACCACCAAGTGCATGTGTCAAAGGATGTGCTGGTGTGAGAGCAGCAGCAGGTCCCAGACGACCTGGATGCTTCAGAAAGATGCGCCCACACTCATAGCAGGCTGGATACCAGGGTCTTCTCTCTGGGGTGGGATGGATGACACATATCTTTCTATGCCAGGCTCAGTTACTGGGCTTTTAGGACTTGTTCGTGCCTTGGTTTGTGGAATATTCTGAGCTTGGCTAATACTTATAGAATAGAGTACTATTCATGCTTTGACTCTCTTTGCATATTTAAGGGTAAAGAGCATTAAAATGAAAAAAATACACCAATAACAGTGAATCTGATACATTTTTGTGATTTTTTTTTTCTGTTTTCAGTCTTATAATAATCTTTAGTTACGTGCTCACTGGATGCACTTGATTTTCATTAAAATATTCCTGGGGTAAACGACACGTACGACAAGTAAAGAATGTAAGAAATACACCTAGTTTTAATTTGGTTATATTAGAGTCCAACAGTAGCCATCCTCCTGACATTTGCTCTTGGCAGAGGTGCTTGGCTAAAAGATCACTGAATTCTAGGCTTCCCAATTTATCCCAAACATGGAGAGTAATAATTCTGATCTACAGAGAGGCTTCTGCTTGACCATTTCAAAATAGGCACACTCTGTAGCCTGTGGGGGAAACTGACACTTACTGTGACTCCACAACTGTCCAGGCACCATCCCAGGTGTTTTACATTCATTGCATGTTATTCATCAAACAGCCCTATTAGATATATCCCCACTCTCCACACAAGTCAACTCACACTTAGTGACTCACGCAGTCAGTAAACCAGGATTGGAACAGCCTAACTCTAAATTCTGTGTGTTTTCACACCAACTGGCATCCAAAAAAACAACACACCTCTAGATCAGAGCTCCACAGTGACGCTGAGACCCAGCACCTCCAAGACGCGCCGCATCCTACTGACAACTCCTAAGCGAGCAATGTTTGCTGAAGAATTCAAGTATATTCTTACAGCCAATGCACTTTACACTCTTGGAATGCTATTTTTAAGTTAAGATGCATAGATTATAAATAAAATTTTTATTCATAGACATGATCTATCTACCCAAGCAAACATGTCATAAAATCCCTCTTAATTGATAGAAATTATATAACCAAAAGCCATCAGGAAGAGATTAGTTGGATAGAATTTCTCCCCATTATTTCTGTCAACAGTCCTGTAGAGTCTGTTGTTTAGAAAGATATGAACAGAATGGGAAAGTGGTAAAGAAGATGAACCCGTCTCCAGGTTGTATCCAGTGCACTGCAGAGTTACAACTGAGAACACTTAGAAACTGGGCAGTCCTAGCTTTGTTCACAAGTGAGAGATTGATAGGATTCCAAAGCTGGAAGGACCAGAGGGCTCACCTAACCCCGAGTTCTCATTTTACAAGTGAGGAAATACAATGGAGAGGGAGTAGCCCTGGAGCTGGAGCTGGAGCCCTGGGTTTTAGTTCCGACTCTGCCACTAACAAGCACTGGAGCTGGAGCGATGCCGGAGTCCCTGTGGGGAGTAACAAAGGGAGATGAATCTAACAGTGCGAATCCTGGCTCCAGGCCACCCTTGTCTTTTCCTGCCCTGCCCTTATTCTGGATCCAACTTGAGCTCTTGACTTGTCTGAAGATCCAAGCATTTCTATGAAAATACAGGATTATCTTCAGGATCCAGTTGAAAGAAAAGCTTAAGAGGCAACTGGAGAAGGGAAGGTTCCTGTCCTAAGACACAGCCTGGTGCGGGGTAGTCCCCTTCACATAAACTATACTTAAAACACGGCAGGTCATAATTTCCCTTTGGCCTGACTGTAGCGTGAGTTCTCCCATGGAACTCGGGGCCTCCAATGGTGTTCCCTTCAAAGGTGGCCCCCGGCGTTACAAACTTCATCTGATACTCTATACGTTTCCTTTCTAATAAAGAATCTAGTGGGTTTTTCTCCCCACAACCTTCGTTTCAATCATCTTTTTCAATCTACTCTCCTAGTATTGCCTGCAGTCCCATCATAAACCTTTCGCGGCCTGGTCCCAGTGCAACTCAGCTGCTGGCAGCCGTGTTGTCATGGCAACAACTGTCCAAATTTGCTCCAGACTTTCTTTAAAAATTAAGATGCCCTGCTGAAATGCCAAAGCTAATGAATTTTTGGTAAATTTGGCCTTTAAGGTCATGGCAGAATATCCAATAATGATACATAATAAAACATTAAAACGTTTTAATTAGAGACTAATTTGCAAAGTGCACGGGAGAAATAGATGCAAGCAAAGGTAAACATTGTGCCCTGTGTACTTTCAGAGACTGGGATGTGAACAAGAACCGTGTTCGCTTCAGAAGCAGCCACAAAACACAGCCTCAATGCGGGTTGCAAAGAGCTTGCTAAAGAGGTCGTTTAAGGAAAATGCCTTGACTGCACGATCAACATTTCACCCCGCCTGGCGACGGTACCTCTGAGCATTTGCCACCACTGCTCACACGGCCTTCTTGTGACAAGCCTCAGGCTCAGGCTGGCAGAAGGCGCAGGCCGGGCTGCCAGACACACCCGGAGACCAGACCAAAAAACAGAGATCTGCAAATCACCTAAATGTCACCAGGCTCTGTCGCCAAAACTCCCAACCCTGACCCTGCCAAAAACCACGGGCACCTCTTTGGGCAGCCTGGGACCCAGCCGGATGGCAGTCAAGGCCTGAATCTTGAGGAAGGGTAGGCAGCTGACAGGCACACGTGCAAGACCCAACTGCCAACCCTCTGATTTCACAGCCTTTGACTAGTCCCTGGCCTGGGTAAGTAAAACCTACACCATGTTGATCTGTTACCCCATTTGCCTAGCAAAGAGAAGCTGGAAAATAAGACATGCATAAAGGGTGCTCTCATTACCATAAGGAAGTTGGAAATCCTTAACTGTTTAGTGTAGTAAGTTGTAGATTTTTGAGAGCAGGAAGAGAACATCTTGTATATCAAACACAACTCATAAAGGAGAGATGAGAAGACCGGCAGAGAAGGGGAGGATGATTTCCCCGAGGCCACCTCACTGGTTAGCCATGGAGTTGAGAGTCTCCAGACTCTCGATTCAGGGGTCTTTCCAATACATCCCCTTAGATCCTTACTTTGCAGCCAAAGTAGAGGATTAGGATACCTGTTGCCTCTGAGAAGCTCAAGGCTGGGGCTGTACGAGCATTTCTGTTTCTTTTTTACCTTTCAGCTCCACACCAGGAATATGCACCAAGTCTAAGCATTGGCTGCAGAAAGTCCCGGTGTCAGCGTGGAGGGATTTCAGCCCAGTTGAGACTGTGCTGGCTTTAGACTGGTCTGTAAATGTACTTTTATAAAATCTGCTTTTTTGAGAAACATTCGCATCTGGAGCAGTGAAGAGGTGAATACCCATGGATTGTCAGGATTTGCATTTCATGTCATTGCTTACTGGGTGTGTGATCTTGCTTTATACCACTTAAACTCTCTGTGTCTCAGTTTCCTTAATGTGCAAAATGGGGGTAATGATACCTAAATAACACCTCTTTCTCGGGATTGTTGTGCTATCATGCATGTCAAATATTAGCATTCAATATGGCCCTGTTGACTACGCCCTACCTCTCTTGGTGTTTCAGTCATATTACCTTTCACTGCAGACCACACACAGTAATTCTCAAAGGCAGCACTTGGGTTGCTTGAGACTCAACAGTGGCAACATTGAGACTCAATCTGACAGAGAAAAGGAAGGGATCTCTGATTGCAAATCAAGCACTTTTTCCTGATCACACTTAGGATTCCGGCTCATGTCCACTAATGAGGAGAGGCCCATGGAAAGGACCTTCTACCCTGGAGGCACTGAGAGGATGAACAGAACAAGAAAAGGCAAAAACAGGTGCAGAACTACAAGACACACTGGTCTGGATGTTCAGTTCCATATGATCCACGGACCAAAGAAACCTTGGCACTAGGATCCACAGAGTGAGAGACCCGAGCCAGCAGGACACGTCTCCAAAGCCCTGCCAGGGAGAAATCCTGATTTACGGGGCAGGTCTGGGACTGATGAGGGGGAGCATTCCTGTCTAAGGAGAGTTGTCTTTTTAGCAGCTCAGTGGGTCTGGTCTTACCCGATTGGGCTGATGGCCAGACATGGCAGGAATGGTATCAACGTGGGCTTGTGAACTGAGCTCAGTGTGCACTAAAAAGAGAGAATAAGGGATTTTTATCCTGAAGTTAATTACAACCAAAGCCAGGCTAAAAACAGTTAGTTCAAGTGCTAGATTTAGTATGTGCCAAAAAGTATGCACCAAGCCAGACACAAAAGTTCACATGTTGTATGATTCTATTTATATGAAATACCCAGAATAGATAAATCCATAGAGACAGAAAGCAGATTGGCAGTTCCCAGAGTCTGGGGGAGGGGACCATGGGCACGGGGTTTTAACCTGCAGAGATGAAAATGTTTTGGAACTAGATAGAGGTGCTGGTTGTATAACATTGGGAAAGCAGGAAAATCACCAAATTTTCCACTTTAAATCAATTAATTTTATGTTATGTGAATTGCACCTCAAAAAAAAATGAGTACATGCCAAAAGTAACACAAAAAATCACGACACCCCTCATGGACAGATGGCTTCTCGAAAGTGGAAAAACAATCTGAACCTCATGATCACGTTCATGTGTAATTATAACACTGAAGAAATAATAACACTGCATAATCCTCATATGCATCTGTGCAAGAAGGGGCTTTGGAATATGAGATGCCAGGAAGCAGGATAGATGGCTTGTGGGTGCCGTTTAGCAGCTGCCTGTGCTTAATGAATACTTAATATCAGCCACAGATGCACACAACCACAGCCCCATTTTCCAGAGACGGAAACCGACAACCCCACGTCAACCTGCTCCGTGAGACGTGAGGCATGGGAAGTTGTCCACCATCTGGTCACCTTCATTTTAGCCCTGGCTAACTCCACCACTTCCCTGTGACTTGGCACAATGGTAGAGAGAAAGAAAAGTCTCGGCCCAGCCACTCGGGTCAACTTTGAATACATCTCTGGAGCTCATCTGCCTCTGCGCTCCTTCTACCGGCCCCTGAAGGAGGCCGCACGCCTCTGAACGCCCACATCTTCCGGGCAGTGAAGGTTGGAACATTTCCTATCACTGGACCCAATAGGAGGGTCCCTAGACGAAAGAAAGGCTTCTTAGAAAGGGCAAAGAATTTTGATGGGAGGCAGCTTCTTCAGGAACCAAGAGGAAATTTGCGCTGATGGGAACCTAAGCAAGATCAAGTCCCTTAATATGGGCAACATGAAAAGGGGTGGGAGGCTATTACCTTCCACATCTGTGGCCTTCCCCTTCCCGGAGTACAGCTTTCACCTACTCCTGCTTATCTTGGGGGGAAAACACTCATCATGAAGTTGACGACAATAACGATATTATCCCCCTCTCACCGTGTGAGGAACCTCTCCGTGCCAGATGCTAGGCTAGGGACACGGCTTATTTCCAGGCCCTCGCAGGAAACTTGGAAGGTGATGATCGCTCTCTCTTTTACATTTATGGCAACTGGGGAGCAGATGTCACAGGGCCACTGTGCAGCATAATGAGAAAGCTGGCCCTGCTTTTGATCACAATAAGCAGCTTCCTTTTCCTAAATATAAAAAATTCAATTATCTGAATGGAAACAGAGAGAAAGAAAATGACCGTGTAATAGCTGTGTTTTAACAGCATTGGCTGTAGTCTCTTTCAGGATCAGTGGATTATGGTGTCAACCCATCAACAAATCAATGACTCAGAATTTACCGGGCGTGTGTTACTCACCCGGTTCTGTGCTGAGTGCCAGGGGACACAAAAGAAACAGCCATTTATTTGGCCTGCGGGGCACTGAGAATGTAATTAGCTGCTAATAGGAATGCAGTCAAACTCAGAGAAAATAACCATTCCTGTAATTTTTTTTTTCTGAGAAAGGTAAAAAAGGTACATCTATCTATCTATCTATCATCCCTCTATATCTATCATCTATCTCCACATATATTCATATGCATATATAACTATATATTTATTGTAATTTAAAGCATGCTTCAGAGTGAGCACTTTGCTTTTGGACATAATTCTATGAAAATGAAGGGCAGACAAGAAATTTCTGGCTTCCTCTGGTCCTCAGTGTCTTCCTTTGACAGATCCGACCTCACATCTAGAGGCACAGTGGAAGCCCGAGCTCCCCACAAGGAGAAAACTCAATACTGTTTCCCACGCACACGCCCATCACAGAAGGATGCCCTGACCACTGTATAATGTCAGCCTCCCCCAGCACCAGTCTGTGTGAACCAGGATGGCAGGAGCCATATATCTACTGCCTGCATCACCGTATCCCCCAGAACCAGAAGAGAGCCTGACATCTAGCAAGGACTCAGATATATCTACCAGCTGAATGAAGGAGAAAGTAGCACATGCATTCTACACACACACAGAGAAATATTCCTGGAAAGATGAAATTCATAGACTACAGTCTGTGTCTCTATCTATGTATCTATATCTATCTATCTATCATGTATCTATCTATCATGTATCTGTTTACCTATTATCTATCATCTATCTATCTATCATCTATCATCTATCTATCATGTATCTATCATGTATCTGTTTACCTATTACTTATATCTATCTATCTATCTATCTATCTATCATCTATCTATCTATCTATTATCTATCTATCTATCTATCTATCTATCTATCTATCTATCTATCTATCTATCATCTATCTATCTATCTCTCTTTGTTGGTTTAAGTTGGTTCTGACAAGTCAACTTAAGTTTGGCGAAATGTTTAAAAAGCAAAACACAACAAAACCAAAACTAGTCCTTCAAATAATGGGTCAGTTTTTCATTTTCCAGGATTCTAAAATTATTCTAAAAATTCTAAAATTCTAAAAATATCTACCTTGATCTTTTCCCCATTTGTTTTGCAAACAATGCTAACCCTAATTTTAATTACACTGCATTATTTCTTTAAAAATAATAGGGAAAAAGAGGTATTGGTCCACTTCACATCATTTGAACAAAATATAGGAGCAGACAGAAATTTAGAGAAAGGAATTCTCTTTAAGAAAATAAAGTAACTGTAGGTAAAAATCATTTTTATCTGTTTTTCAACCTAATTCTCTGATACATCTCTAAACAAATATTGATTTTTTTCCTGAAGAAAATTTTCAGTACTTATATAACATGGAAACATCTAGAGAAGAGAGAGCAAGTGTTGGTTTTTAAAATGCATCCTGCAGATAGACTGGTAAAATTTGGTGCTGTAGGGAAAAACTAAAGACAATATGAGCTAGGTGGGGAATAAAACAACAAACAAAAATGTAATAATTAAGCTTTTCTTGAGAGCCCCAGGTTTCTTTGTGAACTGCTGCTCAAATTTCCTGTTTTCAAAATTACATTTGCCTCTTTTTTTTTTTTTAAACAAAACCACCACGAATTTCACCTCATATGAAATGCATTCTGTCAAGACTGGAAATAATAACCGTGTGGTGACATTTCAGCAGCAAAAATGATGACCTCAAAAGGTCATGTCAACCCCATCCTGACTGATGACAGCCACAGCCAGCCTGCTAATTAATGCTCGGGACACGGAGTGGCTTTTCATGTCTTTACAACTAAATATCACCTATCTAGCAACGGAAGAGACCTTTCTTTAGAAAAAAATAATACTAATATTACCTTAATTATGACCAGAAGAAAGAAGCTATAAACCTACATTAGAGAATAAAAATATGTTCTATCTGAGGTTCTTAAGTAGAAGGGCGAACTTGGGCAAGGTTTGACTTCATGCAAGTGTGCCAATTTTACAAACATGAAAGGCAGTCATTTTTGATGAGCACTGGGCAAGGTGAACTGCTGTAAGCGGCCCTCTCTATTATTTTTCAGTCCATCTGAGGGTGGAGAAATCAACTGCTTGAATTTTTTCTTCTTAGAGAGGATGACTCACATGGTGAGCTGAGGACCGGCTGTTCTTACATCACCTCTGCATCTCAGCAGTTGCCTGAATCCTTCACAAGAGTCTCCGAACTGCCTTGAATTTGACAAAGAATCTAAATTCTCTATTCTCCAAAATTCACATAAGCTTTAGGAGACTAGTATTTTCAAAATGAAGAATTCTTCCAGGGACTTCCCTGGTGGTCCAGTGGTTAAGAATCCGCCTTCCAACGCAGGCGACGCGGGTTCCAGCCCTGGTCGGGGAACTAAGATCCCACATGCCGTGGGGCAACTAAGCCCATGTGCCGCAACTACAGAGCCCAAGCGCTCTGGAGCCCAGAAGCCACAACTAGAGAGAAGACCACAAGTCACAACAAAGATCTCACATGCCACAACTAAGACACAATGCAGCCAAATAA
The DNA here is from genome assembly GCF_030028045.1 of Hippopotamus amphibius kiboko. Classification (NCBI taxonomy): domain Eukaryota; kingdom Metazoa; phylum Chordata; class Mammalia; order Artiodactyla; family Hippopotamidae; genus Hippopotamus; species Hippopotamus amphibius. The sequence continues at coordinate 83,131,984 of NC_080189.1, read as the reverse complement.
ATAATTTTTTTAAAATTATTCTTCCAAACACCTCCTTACCCAACATGAGAGAAGCCGGATTTAGTAATGGTTGATGCTTGTACCATACAGTTTGCTAAATATTTTTAACACCCCCCCCCCTTGATTGCAAAGATTATAAGTCCTTTATAAATCTTGATATATGTCATAGGTACAACACAGTAGGTACACTTGATAATGGGTAGTTACTCAGATTGTTCATTGGAAAACCAATGAACTTAGATTTTGAGAAAACAAAAACCTGCTTATATAAGTTTGTTAAAGTAAGAATGGGTGTGAGAGGTATGTGGTCATGGTCACAGAGAATCACTATTTGAGCCTGTATTTAACATGTGAGCTTGTCTATTTCACATCTCCATCCACCCTATTGTGAAACCCAGAATGCCCTTGCTCAAAACCATGGGTGTTACAGCATTAAGCCCTACACTGAATAGTCTGGGGCACTGAATCAATTGGGTTTAAAAGCACTGGTACACACTACTATATATAAAATAGATAACTAATAAAGACCTACTGTATAGCACAGGTAACTCTACTCAATACTCTGTAATGACCTAGATGGGAAAAGAATCTAAAAAACTGTGGATATATGCATATGTATAACTGATGCACTTTGCTGTATAGCAGAAAGTAACACAACATTGTAAACCAACTATACTCCAAAAAAAATTAATTTTTACAAAAAAGCACTGGTAAAGAAGCCATCTGTGCTTCTATTCAAAATAGAAATTTGATGAGAACTTTTCAGAACTGAAGCCATTTCTTAAACCAATATCTGAACCTAATCAGTATCTTTCTAACTCCCTGGCATGGTCAATTTTCTTTCTAAAATCAATTTTTCTTCTTAATTATAACATTATTCAAGGTTCAATTGTCTCTCTCCCTCCCTTTGTTATTTAAATCATCCTAAGTTGGATGGAGAGATCTGACACCAAATGAAAATGCTTCATCTGCGCTGAGTTGCTGAGGTCACCTGTGAATCTGGGAATGAGCGTTAAGAAGAAAACCCCGGACACTGGAGCAAAGAGCCTCAGCACTTCTCCGTCCACAGTCTGTGCAAGCAGCCCTTCTAGGAGGGACTCCATCTAGCAGAACACATTTCTTGTTTTGCTTACAAAACTTGGTCCAACGCTGTATCTTTACATGGAAAATACGATTATTTTTCTTGAGTTATTCTTAATTTGTGTTCTGCATCACTATCTTTGCCTATTATTTATTTTTTCTACTCTATTAATACATGATAAATATGACACATGACCTACCCTTTTCCCAGCAAAATAACCTAGGGCACCAACAGCAAAAAATATAACTTTTATTTCTCTAGTTAGCTCATCTAGGCAATATTATTTTGGGAATAGGGAGATTGATCTCCTTCTTTGTACAGATTCTGTGACGGCTGTAGTAAAGGGTACCCTAATTGAAATCCTTGAGAGACATTTTAACTGCATTTCATAAATAAACTATTTTTCACTCGCCATGGGGTATTTTGGATTAAATTTTCCTTGGTATCATTCTATACTTCCATGTGTGTTACACTATCCAATTCCATATGGTGCATAGAGAGCCCATCCCAGTTTGCAATGTGATGTGGTACATGGCTGCATGGAGTAAGGTTAAGAGTTTCCAGACAGACAAATGAGTCTCCACTTTTGCACAAAATACATCCTTCAAGCTCCCTTGTAATATAACAGCCAGCACCAGACTTGATTTTGAGCAAGTGGTTGTACACTTAGGAATCCTTATAGATTCAAGAAGTTTTAGTATGGGATTTCAATCCCTCATGGGGCCTTAACCAACCTACAAAACTAATATTGCAAGAAATCAACATGTAGACACAACCAACAAAGTCATCACCGTTCTGTTTATCATCTGTAGGTTGGTCCCTAATGGAAGGCCCACCTCCAGCCATCACAGGTGGGGTGCAGCATTAACAAGTCTGGTTATTTGTGAGTTCTTACAACCTATTTATCATGAATGGAGAGTATCAGAAAGAATCAAGACACCCTTTCTGGAGAACCAAGCCTATGGCTACATGATAGCGTAAGACCAGGTCTCTGGATATCCTCCTTTTTAAAAAATAAGAGAATGACCTTCCCCTGTTAAAGGAATAAAGGCCATTGTATTTGGGAAGCCATGACAGTTACGGAGGTGATTTGGCCCAAGTGAAGCATGAGTGAGAAGGGAGAAATGGGATGATGAGATGAGCACGGCTATGGCAAGAGAAGCGGGTAGAGGGTGGGACGGAGGTGGTGCTCACCGCTGCCCCCTCCACTGGCTCCTCAGCCCGGGTGTCAAGTCCAAGGTCCAGCCCAGCAGCAGGTGGCACAGCGGTGGGGGGCTCCTCTGCTTTCAGCTCTGTGGGCGGAGGCTGTTCAGATTCAGCCTTTGATGATTTGTTTCGAGAGTTAAAGGAAAAAAATTCAACGTGTGAATACTGGACACAACGATTTTCTTAGTCATCCTACAAGCAATTAGCTTCATTAAATCTGTGCTGGAAAAAAAAGCCTACATTAGACATGATGGGTCTTTACAGAACTGCAAAGTCTAAGAATAAACTCTTATTAAGCTTCACATGATCATCAACGAGCACTGTTATATCCCTTGAAGTTGAGCAAAGACTTACCATTTTGCCTACTCATTTTACTTACTTCCAACATTCTGAGTATTCACTTCCTTAGGACATCTATAAGAGATACTGAAATGGTACTTTGCAGTACTGAGCAGACAGAGGAGAGATCCTAGGAGCTCCCACCTTTGGAATTTGGAAGGAGTAGGGAAGAGCTCACAGAAACACAATTCTGGGGCCTCCCCTCTCTGTTGACATGCATTGCAACCAAAAAATTGAAAAGCCATCCCAATATTCAGATCAAAATGCATTCATGTGCACTGACAGGTCACTATGAAGTTACTGTGCCACTGTTCTGATTACTGAGACCCAACCACCTGGCCACGAGCCACCACAATCATAGATACCCTGCTGCCGCGTGCATTTCTGCTCAGTCCCTTATTCCACTTTTCCAACAAAATCCTTAGCCATCAGTTTTTTTTTCCCTATAATAAGCTAATTCTTTAGGGAACCACAAGGCAGTATTCTCTGTGGTACCAATTAGACTCTTCCACCTGTCTGGACAAGAGTGAGGGCTTTTCTTCCCTCTGTGACCGCCACACACAGACACCCTCCTGATTCCAATTATATGCTGAATCAAGACTCTGGAATCTCTTAGCTCCAGACTTTCCTGGTTTTAAAATTAGCAAGATTAAATAACAACTGGCTACGGAAAGCAGCACAGCCAATGCATGTTACCATGGCTACTGAAACCGTTCCTTCCCTTTCGATTTATAGATAAATGTCAGCAAGCGCACTTATTGAGCATGACTATTTCACTAAATGGATGGCCACTGCAGGGCACGTTAAGATCCTTTTCCATCAGGGCATTTAACCATAAGAAAGTTTAAAAGTGTCTTCCTAGAGGAGTAAGAAGTCTCCAATAAATAGTTCCTTTGGAGGAACCAGTAACTTCTGTCGGGACATTCACCAAAAGCAATCAGAAGCCACTTCTGGTTCTCCCATATGTCCCCTGAACCTGGTGCACACGACACATTCCACAGGGAAATGATGGAGAAGTTATGCTGAGGTTACAGAAACTAAATAATGAGTAGCCTGCTGTTGGATAAATACACAAAATATTTTTCTTGTGCCCTCCACCAAATCCTCTGTTGTGACACATGCCAAGGTCACACCACCCTTCTCTTCAAAGGGTATAATAAAATGAAAGGACTCTCAGGGAGATAAATGTACAGAGGTTTGATATTTTTATGGGCTTTTATAACCTTTAAAGGGTGATCTGACACAATTTTTAAGAAAGAATGAGATAAAATTCACTCTAGTCTACTGTCAGGAGTTCTTTATGGAAAAAGATTTCACTTGTATTGTTCGAAAGGAATTACCTTCATAAGTGACCGAGTTTTCATAGCAGCAAAGAGCTACTGTAAGCTCTCAGAGTACGATCTAATCATTTTGGAAGTCAAAGTGATTTGCTCTGAGAGTATGGTATCAAATGACCTACACAACAAGGATAGGAAGGGTAATTTGAAAAAGACCAAGAAACCCACAGGCAGACGGCTGTCCCCCTGTGAGCTGAGCCTACAATGCAGGATGAGGGGCCAAGAGACATTTCAAAACATGCATCAAATACATATATCTGTGCACATTAAGAAAAAAAACCCCAAAAACCAAACACAAAGATAACTTAAAATGAAAAAATATTTGCATCAGAGTCTGGGTTTCTTGGAAGTCTGAAGAAATTTTGAAGTTTTATATATGGCAAGAATAAGGAGGGTGATTTCATGAGTAAGTCCAATGGCATTTCCTTGCTGAAGTCACACAGTGACTCAATGGAAGCAAAGTATGGAGAGGAGGAGGGACTGATCACGTCCTAGGAATCCCAACATTTTTAGCATTACAAACTTAACCACTTAAATTCTAGGCGGAATCTATTACTATTTATTATTTACGATTATTCTCTGAGTAAGGATGAAACACGATAGCATGATTGGACATAAAATCAGCTACTGCAATTTGGAAACAGAAGTCACTTTTCTAATCCTTCTGAGATAATGTAAAATTGAAAATATTTTGTCAAGGTAGGACAAAAAACAAAGGTAAATTGTGAACAACATCTCCTGGAAAGATCTTAAAGTAGTCCTGTAGGCATTGTGCCCTGTTTCAACCACTTTTTTTTTTCTGTAAGAAGCTTCCCTGGACAAACACTGCCAATGGGTTGATACCATGCCATCCCATCTGGGAGCACTGGTAATGACTTCCCATTGTTTGCTGGCGTAGCAATCATTATACAGTCAGAGGAGAGGTGTACTCTATATTTATTACTGACAGTAGGATGCCACAACAGTGTAACTCTGAGACTCAGAATTGGAATTCTTGCTTTAGAACAAAACAAGTAGCTTTGGGGCACATTTTCCAGAATCCTCTGTGATAAGCTGGAAAGCAGGTCAATGCAGAGGAAGGAGAGATGGGCTGGAAGAGTGGATCTAATGTGATTAAGGATCTAATCACATTTCAATACAGCGACTGACTTTTGGTCCTGCTTCTCCAAACTTGGGAGAGCTAATTTACTGAGAATTTCAAAGGGCCATGGAGGCAACCCTGAACCCAGAGCAGGGTTTGCAGATTCAAAAGGGTTTAAACTTGTACTCAACAGATGTCCTGTGGCACCATAAGATGCACACTGGGGAGATGTGCAGTTGACTACCAACTGCAGTCTTTGCCTTGCTCAGACCAGTCAGTGAACTCATGCTGGGATATTGCCCTGCTCCTGGGAAGAGCCTATATAATCACAACTCAGTGGGAGAGGGTCACTGTGATTTCCCACTTCCTCACAGGGCAGAGCCCACACTAGCAGCATCTGCAATGCTGGGCATGACACAGCTAAGTTCCCAATGGAAAGAAGATGCAGGAAGTCTGCTCCAGAGAACACATATAAAGGAAAGGGAAGGGCAGGTATGGAAGCTCCTAGAACCAGCTGGGGTGGGGTGGGGAGGGGAGTAGAAAGATGTTCAGAGAAACTTAAAAACTACTGGATTCTATGCCAGGAGTGTGCAACAGTAAATAAGTGTGAATTTAATGATGACCCATTACTTCTTTTTTATACCGGTATTTCTCCATTTTTCTTAACCCATTCACAATTGATAATTAAAAATCTCATCCTCCAGCATCAGTATAACTCTTACTCCATCACTCAGACTGAAAACCACCAGTGACCGTGAAACGTAAGTCTCTCTGGCTCCATCTTTAACACCTATATAATTTGAATTTTAAACATTTAAATATTTATTTGCAGGCCTCACAGACTCCACCTTTTACCTGGTTACCCAAAAGGCAAAAATACAACAATCTATGGACAAGCTGTTAGAGAAACACTTGTCTTTGAAAAATATCAAGTTAACCTTGAAGAAAAGTTTCCCAGAGCAGAACTCATTACTTAGAGGTGAAATCACTTGAAAGGAAAAATTCATTCTACTTAAACTCAATTCTAAGTTTCCAAAGTGAAAGCCAGAAACTGGGATAATTCTATGCCATTACTATGGGAAAACCAGTGCACTGCAAATAACCTTCATGAACTAATGCTCAAAGAGCCCAACTCCTCTGCAGTGTATCACTGAGAAGTTCTCAGTGACATTCTCAAGGCCTCTTCGTTCAACTTTACAATAAGCTGCTGCTAAAAACTTTCCCCATGATAACTGAGCTTCTAAGAATCTCCTCTAACACCCAGAGTAATCTTTCTGCTTTCTACTCATTCCCCAGCTAAGCTTTTCTCTCATCTCATTTGGCAGCAAAGTAGGAATTACATCTCTACTGTGCATTACTTCTTTCTACAACTCACAAAGCGAAGGGAGGAAATGAGAAACAAGGTAGCTTCAGGTTCAAGGAAAAGCAAGGATCTACTCTGAAGCATGAATTCTTGAGGCAATTTCATTGTCAGCCCTGTAGCATAAGTTACAGTCACGCAGAAACATCCAATGTCCCTGATGGATACACTGTGTTCCACTGAAACCCGTAATTAAGAGACTTTGATTTTTGCTGGGATCACTGTGCCTTCATAAATAGGAGCAACCACATTCAAAGTCACACTGAGTTTTTTGAGAAGTTTTCCTTCCTATTTTCTAGAAAAGAGGGGCTACAGAAACAACACTGGATATTCAAGTTCTAAAAAACCTACAACCATCAACCCTGGAACATTCAGTGGTAACTAACAACTTCCCCACAACACAAATCAAAACCAGCTTACCAAGTTACAGATCATACTCTGGTCTGTCTGCATTGTGAATAATGAAGGGTCCTGGGGCTGAAAATTGGGGATACAGTAAAAGATTCAAGATTGTTAGGGTTTCCGTTAATTTGCAAAAAAAGCAACTACAAAGGTATCATTTGCATTAGCTCCCATGAATTGTGTCAATAAACACATTATAAAGTTTTTTAATATCTCTTTTTATTTTAAATCAGAAAAGCAAAAAATGAAGAGATAATTTTTGACAGTAGTTATTCTAAACATAAATCTGAGGGAGCAGAATTTGATGATATGATGAGAGACATTAAATACAGGGCAGTGTCTTCAGAGGCATCTTTGGTCCCCAGCTTCTCTTCTAGACATCAGCACTGAGTTAGAATTTAGTACATCTAAGCTACAAATTTAAACGTTTTAAATGTTGGACCCTTAATCTTACTGTATCACTGAAGTGTGACTTCGATGAGTTAATTATGAGCTATAAGTTAGAGAGTACACAATATATTCATTCAGGATATGAATCCTAGACATGAAGGGTTCCCCAACAGAAAAGATGAGTCAGAGACATTCGGTTAAAGATGGTGAATTGAACACAGGCAATTCCCTCTGTTACTTCCAGAATCCAAACTAAACATTAACAAGAAAATTAATTTAAAGGCATAAACCCACAAGAATAAAAAGAATGAGAAGAGAGACAACAGTAACACAATTTTGAAATTGAAAAGCAAATGAATGAACAATAAGCAACCTGGTAGATCTAAAACCATCTACACCCTAAGTTGATGTAAGAAATGCCAAAACGCAACCCTATTTATTACTCATAAATCCCAATGGATCAAAAATTAGAAACATGGGTACCACTGGAAATGGAAGTTAGGGTGCTGCTGAAAACAGGGGAACTGGCTGAAAGTCTATTAAAAAGTTCTTAGACCTGGAGATACTCTCATCTATGTACCCTGGCATTAAGACTTGAGATTATTTTCAGAGGCTAAAACAGAGTTTCTGGACTGGGGGACACACAAGCATGTTAGGAAGATAGCAGAATTAAGTGAACATTTACATAATAAATATTGACACATGGGCTCCTTCTCCCCCAACTTCTTCCCCGTTCAACTCCCATAGCACTGGCAGCCAGGCTTGTACCCCTGTACCCCACCCCACATACCCAGACAGGAGACCAGAAGAGTCTTCCCAGGGAAATATGACCAGCTCAAGAAAAAAAGAATGCCTAAAGAATCTGACATGAGGAGCTCCTCAACAGGAAATATGAGTGAGAAAATCCTAGAATAATACCCACAGTCAATGAGCTCTACCTACTTGTACAAGTCTCTCAGCTTTTTAGTGTTCTCCTCTTAAATACAAGGAGACAGCCAAGACCACCAGACATCTAAGTCTCAAAACATTAAAGGAAGATGAAATAGTTTTTTTAAAAGTAGAAGAAACAAAGAGTTTATGGGGGGGGGCCTTTGAAAATTATGATTATTAATACCCTTGGAGATACAATGGAAGATGCTGTATTCATGACATAAGAAGAGGATGCTATTAAAAAACAAATATTCAGTAAACAAAAAGAGCTCTTGGAAATTAAAAAATATATACAGAAGTGAGAAATCAGTTGAAAGAGTTGGAAAGCAGAGAAAGAAAAAAGGAAAAAGCAAAGAAAAAAATAATTAGAAGACCAGCTCAAGAAGCAAGCATTTGAAAAAGAGAAGTGTTACAGAATGAGAAAATAAAAGAAAGCAAAAGAAATTATCAGGAAAAAGAATTCCCCCAAGCTGAAAGACATATTTTTTAGATGAAAAGGGCCTAGTAAAATATATGAAAATAGACTCAGCCCATAGTGCATCACTGTAAAATTTTAGAAACACTAGGGTATAAAGAAGATCACACAGACTTCCAGAGAGAAAGAGAAAAAGAAGGTGGGAGGGGTACATCAGGGGGCAGAGAAAGAGAGAGAGAGGGTTTCTAACAAAAGATTAAGAATCAAAATGACAATTTCTCAGCAGCAATGCTAGGAGGTAGAATTGAGTGAAGCAATGGCTCCAGAATTCTAAAGGAAAATGGTTTACAACTTGCAATATAATATCCAAACTAACAGTCCATTATGTACATGGGAATAAAGTTATTTTCAAACAGAAAAGGCTTCTTGTGCATGCTTTTCTCCACAAGCTACTGGAGGATGTGCTCTACCCAGATGAGGGATTTAACCCCAAATGAGGACGATGTGTGTCCCCAAAAGAGTGGATGGACAGAAGAGAGGTGAGGCAACCCCCACAGCAGATGTGATGGGAGACCTGTGATAATAGCAAGTCGTGGCCACAGAATCCCCAGGTCAGACTGGAGCCACCCAGAAGGACAGACAGTTTCAACCTTCAGGAGGATGAAACTTAAAGAATGCTTAAGGTTTTAAACAAAACAAGAGGAGATTTCTATAACCACAGAATATGGGGTTGAATTAGTAATAAGTACCTAGAAAACTAAGCAAACAAGCCAACAAGCTCACAAACAAGACTCTACCATTATTTCCTCAAAGGAAAACAAAAAGTTGGCATAAAAGGAAATGTAAACTTCGTGACTTGAGCATTAATAATACCACCACCGATTGGCCAGATGGCTATGACATCACTGGAAGGGCAGGCAGCAGAGAGAGATGTGAATTGTTGAAAGCGCTTTAAGTCCTCACATTCCAGAAAGATGAGTCCATAGCTAATGCTCTAGAAACCAAGAAGGAGCATTAGAAGAAAGTCATGAACACATATTGGGGGGTGAAATCAGAGAATCTGCTATAAGGTGTGAAAGTATTTTCCTCTAAGAAGCAGGAAATGGAGGGGGGTGTAAGATGGTTTGAAGTTTTTAAACTAAAAAAAAAAAAAAACCCATAAAATTTTGTTACTCTATTTTTTTTTGCAGATCTAATAAGTATTGTGATTTTTTTCTTTAATTTTTAAGGACTTTTATCGAGATATAACTGACATACAATAAACTGCATATATTTAAAGTGTACAATTTGATATCTTTTTTCGTATTAGTAATATATACATGGCAATCTCAATCTCCCAGTTCATTCCACCCCAATGTTACTCCTTAAACTAAGTGCATTTATAACCAATAAATACGAAGTTAAAAAATAAGAAATGAATTCTCATCACCCGATCTTTCAAAGGAGTTCTCTCCTATGGAAGAGATATACTATCACCTCTCTGTGTTTGTATCTGTATTCAGGTGTAGGGGTGTGAGTGGGTTTTCTCTTTTTATAGGTAACATGGAGGAAAGAAGTCAACCTTTTAAATGGAGAAATCCTGAATGTTAAATTTCAAAACTGTTCATGTCTAATACTCTGAGACAAAGCACTCATCACAGACAAGCAGATATCTGAAGTCTCCCTTGAAGAGGTTTTCAGAACTTATTCCATGAACTTGACAGCCATGTGGCCTGTCTTTCACATGGGTTACATGGTCCATCTGTTGGGATGAATACCATAAATGGGACAGTCTATTGTGTGGCTTCTCTTCTTGGCCAGAGCCAACCTGTGGTTTCTGATCTGCCAATGGTTCCTTTCTGAAGAATCACTGAAGAAATAAGTCTCTGTGTAGTACAGCTCTTAGATGGGAATCTTTAGAAGGAGGCTCCTAAAAACCTCTCATATTTTCTAAAGACCTATCTCATTAGTTCAAAACAATCCTATCTCCTCTTTTCCGACAGCTGAACCTAGCAGCTCTCTCCAGTATTTCTCTAAATACATCATTTTGAGGAACAGCTATTAGGAGATTCTACAGTTTCAATAGGCCTGGCTAGGAACATTTCATGTGTTTTTACTGGGGTGGAACTACCTTAGGAACAGTAAATTAGTCTGTTTTATATACATATTAGTGCTTATAAGGACAACCTCTAATTTCTAGCAGAGGAATCATCAGAATTCCATGGTACAGTTAATAATATTAACAATAGCTGCCTAGAATCCTGGGCACTTAGTATGTGCTAGGCTGCTGGGCTAAGTCTCTGTATTCACACCTCATTCCATTACTGAATTCATAAGACGTGGGGTCGAGTTTTATGTTGATATACTTAAACATTATGCTATTCCAATGACCAGAGGTCCATATTTTTCAAATGTGCATCATTTTCAACAGATGGATTTTTCCAGCAAATTGATTTCTTACCTGAGTGAATCCATTACAGGAACCTCCAGAAGCCTAAACAGAAATGGAAACCAGAATATGTTATTTTTTTCGTTACTTTTATAAGATCGGTAAATGTCTATTAGACAAGTGGGAAAGTGAAGACCACCACAAATTTCAAAATAATACAAAAGGTTGCTGTGCATGAAAATGCTTAGGAAATGGAAAAGGCCATAGTGTATTATTTTAAATAGGCTGACAAAAAAAAATTATTTTTACAATTATTGCTGGTATATGGCTTAGGGCTAACCAAAGCCCACTTTCTCAATAATGAGAACATGATTCCAGACAAGAGTCATGAGGGGTTAAATAGCTGTTGTTGTTTTTTTTAAGCCATTGATAGAATCTAGAAGCATTTCCAGTATTTCTCTAAACACATCATTTTGATGAACAGCTATTAGGAGATTTTATAGTTTCAATGGGCCTGGGTAGAAACATTTCATATGTTTTTACTGGAGTGAAACCACCTTAGGAACAGTAAATCAATCTGTTTTATATATATTTTTAGTGCTTGAACAATAAAAATGGAAGTAGAAAGAATAAATACAGTAAATAGGATGATGAAATAGACACTCATTAGTTTCCAACACCATCATTCTGCTTTTTGCATTGTTGTTTTGGGGGTTGTGTATATGTGAGTGGTTTTTGTTTGTTTGGTTTTGGTTTGGGGTTTTTTTTTTTTTGTCAACCTATTTGTGTTTGGTTTGCAGATTTCAAGAGGTACATGACAATCTGTCAAGGAGATGAAGCAGACCTCAGGGAAGATGGTGATGGATGATGAAGTAGGTGAGAAACATTAGGAAAAACAGAGCCTACGGAAGTCTTTGGCTAGTCTATACTATATACTGGGGTAAGTACCTCTTCTTTATCAGCCTCTATTTCTTGGTACAACAATCCATATCTCTGGTTAGCAATTTCATCTTCAGATAAATCTGAGTTGTTGGTGTCATTTTCTTGGGGACTAGCAGAACTCTCGGTGCTAGCATTCTGAGAGGTTCCCACAACCAACAGTCTAGCTATCTCTTGGCTTTGTTCCCTGTAGCTACCAATGGCTTGTTCCCCACATACATCTGCTAGTAGGTCCACCTCCAGCCCTTTCTTGCTTTCAACTGTGCCTAAATGTTCCCCCCAATTATCTAAGTTTCCCATATCTCTAATAGGCCAGTGGTTAATAGAATCAAGACAACTGGCAAATCCACTTGCTCGGCCATCTGGTATACCAGCGAATTCCAATATATCCATATCATTCAATGCTGAATCCAAGCTTGGCTGCCAGATTTGACCTGGATCTGTTCCCCAAGAGTCTGTTTTTGAAATTCCTGGCAAGTTAACGGTATGGCTACAATTCCCAGTCACTGTACTCTTAGGTCCCTCTATTAATGAATCTTCAGCCTTACACAAACACCCGTCTCTTCTGTTTGCAGTAGTTCCCAGAGCGTAATGAAGCTCTGTCCTAGACTGAGCTGCTGCTTCATGTTTTATTGACAAAACAATAGCCTGGTTCCCATTCCTGTCACCTCCAGGAGCATGTAACATAGTCTCACACTGCATCTCCTCAACATCTGCACTGCCCTGTGCTGAGTGATACATTACATCACAGTTAGGAGGGTCTATTAAATTTTTCTTTATGTCTTTTCCAGCTAAGTCCCATCCCTCTGGGCTGGCATCTTCAGGATTAGATACAGAGTCAGTCTGGAGAGGCAGATTCAAAATATCTGTGTGACTGGCAGGATTAGCTCCAGAGCCCTCTATAATTTCACGGTTATTTATTACTGCTTGAATCCCTTCATCTAGCCCTTGGTCTCTGTCACTAAACTCATCTGCTCTGTCTACACTTTCCATGTCTTTTTCTAATATGTCAGCTTTCTCAAGATACTTTTCATCAGTCTTTACGCTTTCCTTACACCCAGCACTTAGATCTTTCCTAGTTTCCTCTTCACTGCTTTTTAAGGTCTCCTGGTCTTGCTTTCCTACTATCTTAGAAAGATCTACTACTCTGTTTCCTGTACTTTCACATGCTCTCTCTTCAAATTCCTCTGTCCCTTCTAGGGCCTTGACACCAATAGCTCCAGCCTCTACCTTTTCATATGTCTCCACACCTGCCCAGATAGAATCTTCTATCTTCTGTTTTCCTTCCTCTTCTTCTGACTTTTTAACATCTTCTTGATTTTCTTTGACCAGGCCACCAGTTTCCATGGCTGGCATCTGTGAGTCAGGTAAACCGCAGGGATGCTCCATCTCTGAACAAGCAGCCCCAGGCACGGGCTCTGGGGGCAGCTGTTCATCTCCGTGTGGCGGGGCTGGCCCCAGGACACGCTCACCCTGTCCAGCTACAGTGTGCCAGTCAGCAAAAGGAAGCATTCCGGTAGATAATCCCAGGTCCTGCTCTGCTTCAGAGAGACATGCAGAGTCTTCCTGCGACCCACCTTGGGTAATTTCCTGGCTGACACTGTCTGTACTAGCATCAGGGCCCCAAATAATTGCATCTAAATCAATTTGAGATCTTTGAATTTCTTCAGTCAACCCACTGTCTGGAGTTTCCTCCATGATCAGGTTACACAGGGAAAGACTTTTTGAAGAATCAGTCTTTAGAGCGTGCAGAAGAGCAAAGGAAAAAAAAAAAACAAACATAAGATGAAATAGATCATGGTAAGATTTGATGAGAAACACAAAACTCTTCAATAGGGTAGCAGCAGTTAAACAAAGCTAGAGCATATTTAAATTAAATGGCTTAAGGCTAAGTCTGTGACTAGCAATGCCATGAGAAAAAGAGCTCATTCTAGGTAATATACCATATACACAATGCATATTAAATACAAAAAAGAAATCCAGAATTTTCTGGATATTTACCTACCGGCTGTACCAAATCAGTGCTTGTCTATATGAGTAAAAAAATAATAACAATAAATAAGCATAAACATAATCTTAAGGCAAGAGAAGAAAATTCCCTAGCACATTAAAATCCCAGGCTGTCCAGAGTCAACATACTGCTGAAGACTTTGGCTTTTATTGGTCTGAGATTAAATTTTGCAACTTCTTTTATAATAGGAATGAGTTTTGGTCCACTATTGTTGACTACACAATTGAAACATGAAGAAAGCTCTAGTCATTTTCTAATATCAAAAAGGACATTTTATGGCTATTACATGACTTTTGCTTTAGAAGACTCTGAAATGCAAAGTTTCAAATAAAGAAGCAAGCCTGAGGACACCAGAATAAGACCAAGCATTAGCAGTCACAAAATTACACAGCATCATATGCTCTGATACAGTAACAGAATCAAACCTTTCCCCAAATTCATCCTGCCCTTGGTTCTGCCTTTGGAGGATGATCTGATGTACTAACCACTCTGCCTGCCTAGAGGATTTTCCTCTTGTTTCCCCCTCAACCTAGAAGACTTGTCTGCACACAAAGAAATAACCCCAGGGAGCTGAGAAGATTAAGAAACGTGAACCATTATGTCTTACAATCTTGTCACTGTTAACATTTCTAGCAGGTCTGTCTTCTGAATTAGCCAATGCTCCTTCTAGATGGTGTAATACTTTCACCCTCTCCATACCCTTCCCAGCTAGGGAAGGTAAGGTGTGTTATAACGCCAACTAAAGATATGAAATATTGGAATAACAAAAATTAGTATTGTCCTCTTCATCTTAAAAAAATTAACACAAAGTTGAGGCTAGGATTCCAATGTTCTGAATGTCAACCCATGTATCCCTTTTTGTGAATATCCAAGTAAAACTATGTCGCTAGAAAAGATGTTTTCGTTCAACAATTTTTTAGCTCTTCTCTTGAGGGCTTTCCATGATGCTTTAAGCTCCTGTGGAAGGGAAGGGGACAGTCATTTTTCTGTTTTAAGGGAAGAAAGTAACAACTTCACTTCAGAAGACCAGGCTCCTGAATAGCTAGTTCTGGACAACTTTCCCGTTGCTGTCTCACTGAAAGAGAAGAAAACGTGAAACTCAAGTTGAGTTTCCAGGTGAGCAAGGGCTCTTCTAAGATAGGGTAGATAACGGCCCTACCCCAAGAGAAGTGAGGCTCTATATGGGTGCAGTCATTTTCTTCATTTTATTTATTTATTTGAAACTTTGCATTTTCTTAATTTCACAGATGCTGCCACCACCAAACTCTGTGTTTTATTCTCAATTCTAAATTCTGGAAGTATTCACCCTTGCACATCAGATTAGCTGAATAAGTACCATCAGCAGTAATATCTACTTTGTACTGATACAGGACAGACATTGGGCTAAGTACTCTACAACTATTATCTCATTTCATCCCCACGCGACGCTTTGAGGTAGGTATCATTACTTTTATTTTACAGATGAGAGAAACTGAGGTTTAAAGAGTTTTGGAAATTGTTCAAAGTCATATTGTTATAAGAACTAGAGTCTGGACTCAAATCCAGGGCTGTCTGGCTCTAAAGCTCAAATCCTCACTGACTATAAACTTCACTGAAAATAATATGAAAAAATGGTTCCCCGTGTAGAGCAGCTCATCATTTACATTTTCTCATCCATACTTTTCATGCATTCTACAAGCAATAACAAATATGCATGCCCTTCACTACAACATTTCCTCTGGCCACTTATAATCACAGGAAGATGCACGAAGGAGCACAACACTGAATTCTTGCTAGCCCAGGAGTCCGGCACTGACACTCTTTTCCTCACCATTGTCTCCATGTGCAGGTATATGCTTAGAAACCATCAGGGAGCTGCTGATTGTTCTAGAGGACTACATCGTCATCAGAAATGTCTGGGCCTTCTTTCCATCACAGGTGAAATAAAATAGAACAAGGTTCCCAAATATCTAGCAATCCAGACACACCAAAATACAGAGTTCTTTGTTCTCTTACCGTCCATAGGTCCCAGGGCAATGTCTGAAAGCAAACAGAGAAACACCAATATCATTAGCGGACAAATCCCAAGCATGTAAAAAATGCTTAGAGGTGATACAAGTTCTTGAAGTAAAATCATAAACATTTTAGAAACACATAGGACAGCACTGTGCAATAGAACTTTCTATGGTGATGAGAATGTTACATATCTGTGCTGTCCAATATGGTGGCCACTAGTCACATGTGCTATTGAGCACTTGAAATGTGCACGTGTAGCAGAACCAAACTTTAAATTTTACATTCTTATATTTAACTTAGATTTAAAATATCCACATGTGGCTAGTGGCTACCATATTGGATGGCATAGGTCTAGTCAATCTGCTTCTCGCTCTATGAGTGAAAACTATATTTGAAACATGATGAAAGGGTTTACCTAAACACACACACAATTAAAATGAAGTAAACCTGATGCTCAGATGTTAGAATTTATCATGGCTTTGAAGAAATGCAGTTCCTAATCACTGCTAATGCGCTCTCCTCTCCCCAACACTCCTTACCAAACTCAAGAGGATGACCTGTTTGATGGTAAATGACCTCCAGAAAAGTTCTTCAATATGTTGAATTAGGTGATAACACACAGCTCAATTCATTAGCAATCGTGCACATTAGCAGGGTGCCTCCTAACACGTGGGTGAATTACACTTACTGCTGGTATTTTCATTATGAAGCTTATTGATCCCGGGGGATGAATCCAGATGGTTCAAATGACTTTCACTGTGGGTGGGGAAGGTGGGGGAGACCTCTCTTTCTTATTTGCTTTGTGACTGAGAAGGACTGTCAAAGCCACCTCCTTTTCTGCTCATGTCTTTGGACTAGAAGAGATCCACGTTTGTGCACTTGTTTAGCATCTCTAAAAGTGCACAGAAAATTAAGAGAGCCTGGCACTCGCACCTGAAGAATGTGACAGTTTCCAGAGGGGATTATGGATGTCTGGTTTGGGTTCTGTGCTACAGAAGGTGGGCCCTGTGGTTCCAACTGAACCGCCCCCCACTACCCCCACCCCCAGCTGGTCTGAGCCTCCTCTAACGGCCCCACCCTGCGGCTCTGGGCAGCCTGGTTGGCCTCTGGGTTTGCACCCACTTGTAGAATGACTTAAGTGTAGAACAGCTCCATGGAAAGTCCGTTAGTGGCACGTGGACGCCTGCACCTTATGTGCGTTTTCTGATTCTCCAGATGGTTTATGTTTTCTTGTTTCACAGCCCCTTAAGAATCACAGCTCCTTAAATGTCCTACACATCCCTGCATCATGCAAACAGAACAGGTATTTTCTCCAAAGGAAGGAAGCAACGTGAAAAACGTGTTCATCACTCCTTACAGTCATGAAAGGATGTGTTGGCTCATGTGGACACGGCAGAGATCACAAGGTGAGGTGCTCTGTGAGCAGTAAGAACATCAGTTTAAAACGGGGTCAGGTGATGGGGAAGGGAGATCATTTTGAGTGAAGGGGAGAGAAGGTAGCAGATCCTAACAGCTCTGTGCTTTTTTGTTATCTCAGCCTAGACTTTTCTCCTTAGCCACAAAGGAGAGACGTGATTAAAGCTGGACCACGGGACAACTCTGCAGTGCAGTGACTTAATTATGGCCACTGAGAAGCCAGAGCAGTTTATCACCTGGCCCGAGGGGAGAACAGAGGGTCGTACACAGCTTGCCCTGATGGCAGTAATGCATTTCCTCCAGAAACTAAGACCTTTGAAGATTTCACCAAGGTCATTTTTTTTGTTTGTTTAATTCTGAAGGAATCTCTTAGTCTTAAGTTCCATGATTCATGGATTCATTTAATCATAAATTGATAGAAAAGTGATTTCTCTCTTGAGTCAAACTTGCGGACAGAAATGCTGTGGCATCTCACCCCCTGATCATCACAGCATCCACTGTGGAAACTTTCCTCCTGCCACTAAAGTAATGAATGTTGGAGGGGAAGGCAGAGGAAGTCCCTTGAATTCTGCCGCTGTCTACACAGCGAGAAAGCTCTGCAAAGCTGATATTCTGAATGATATGCACATTCACTTTCTGCTTTGCTTGGTCACCAGGAGAGAATCCTCAAACTGGCTGACAATGACTACATTAGCATTTCCCAAAGTGAGTTTTAGGGACCATTCCAATGAATGTTAAGAACGTTTCATAAAACAGATTTCTGGGGTCAAATTTGGGAAAATAGGTTAACCGAGTTTAAAGCTTTTTTTTAAATTGTGGGACTATCTTGGAGACTTTAATATTCTAAGGCACATCACGAATATCCTAAAAGGAAATTAACAGAGACCCATTTTTTTTGCAAAGTACCTTTCAGACTAGTGTCTAATCAACTTAACTGCCTGATTTATTGATGTCTCAGATTTTGATTTTGATTGTATTCTAATATCACAGCCTGGAGGCCTGTAGGTTGTGACTATCACATTCTGGAATAAAGTATGGATTAAAGAGAAGCTTTATTTATTGAAGGTCACAATGAGCTGTCTGTGCCCCAGTGGTCTACTGTAAGGTATCAAGAAGGCCTCAAGACCGGGACGTTGAGCTGGGTCTCAGTTTCTAAGTTGAGTTTTGTAATACACCTTGATTAATTAATTTGAAGTATATTCTAGCATCCTTGGATTTTCTCAAACTTAAATGTGAGGCCCCAACCACGTCAAAAATACTGACATAAACAATTTTCGGGTAGCAGAATTGTGAGTTAACTTCCTTCTATGAGCATAGACAACTGTAAAGTAACTATATTCCAGAAGAATCACCCACAGGTCATGATAGCATCTACCGCCAGTACCCCTCTGATAGACACAGCGATCACAATAACTACTGAAATGGGAAAAATGTTGAGAGTGAGAAAGTCGTGAGCAGGGGAAAAGCTTGGATAAGCAAGGCCAACTCTGCATCAAACCGTCATCAAGATCACATAAGCCATCAGCATCAGCATCAAGTTCAGAACCATCAAGACTGAAAAAGATTTCTGTTGAGGCAAAGTCTCATGGTGATTTCAAAGATGCCTTAAATGCAAAGTATGAAGAAGGAAAGTAGAGCAAACAGTAAGAAGATTAAACCCCAAGCCCGAAAGTCTTGTTTAGGGAAGCCATAAACTGTATCATCCAAACCTGGACACCTCTGAGTACAAATGTGGTACTCTGGATAAACACTCTGAGATGGACGACTGCCGGCACGCTAGAATGGATGTCATCCCAGTGCTGTGGGTAGAGAAAGCTAATGGTAGGGCAGGTTGAGAATAACTGACATTAATAAAGTCCTCTTTCTACCCTTCCTTCCCGTTGGGAAGTATCTATCAACCAAGAAGAAAGGTCAATAGCCATGTGAAAGGGAGAGAGGTCAGGGGAATGCCTTCCTGAGCTTATTGAAGTTTAGGAACTCTCAGCCACAAACATCAAAAAACCCACTTGGTACCTGCGACATAGGTGAGTGAGTTATCCCAACAGAACCCGCAGAGGGCACGTCGGGCTTGAAAGGATCAAAGTCCAGATCCAACAAGGTCTCCTCTTTCTTCACTTCAGGGACTTCATTCTGTTGAAACAAATCAAAATATGCACGAGCTTGACTCTGATCGGACTTTGTGATGTAATCCATGTATAACCCTTCAATTTCAGTTGATATCTCCAAAGCTCGCTTTGATAATTTACCATTTAGGTGGCTTATCCATGGGCTCCCAGCGTCCCTAGTTAGGTATGATGAGAGAGGAAATAACCAGCTCCAGCCAAGTATAACCTAAGATGCTCAGGAACACGGCCCAGGCTCCAGGTCTCATTGTCTGTTCAGCTCCACGTCCAGGCAACAAAGAGGATGTCTCAGAAATGTATCCTAAAGCCACCAAGAGCCAAGCAATCTCCTTCTCTGCCAGCTCAGAAAACTCGGGTCAGGGTTTACAGAGGACCAGATCAACAACACGGGCTGAGGCTTGGACCCGTCACAGTCACCCACTGCTGTGACGCCCCTGGGAAGCTAAGCTTTTAAAAGGAAGGGATCATTGTCTTCTATGACCTCTTCCACCTGCCTCCTCCCCTCAGAGGTACCCCGTCCCTGGATTCAGTTATATGATCCATTCTTTATCCATAATACTGTTTGTCCCAACTGTATCTAAGAGGGAGCAAAAGAGAGAAAAACACGTCCCCCCATATTCAACACAAAACAAGCTCCTACCCCGAGAACATTTTTAGATTAGAAAGAAAGTCAAATAGAGAATGAAAGTCCTGCTATAACAATAGCAAAACAATTATGATCCTGAACCCTAACATTAGCTGACTTATTCTGGACGGCAGCTATGCTCACCGCCAGCTCTGTGTACCACCAGCGCACGTTTATTGTGCGCTCGTGACATAGCATGGGCTGGACGCTGGTCTAACCCAGGCTCAGGTCCCACAGTAAAGGTCAGAGCTGAGATAAAACCCTCACAAACTCTCCCACACTGGAGAGAACTGGGGTCAGTTTTCACACAATTCGAGTTACATGTATTTGGTATTTGATATAAGCTTCAATTTCGACCATCTGCTGCCTAGAAATTGAAGGGTCCTAACAGATAAAGTATTATATAAGAATAGAGACATTTACAGAAAAAATTTAAAGAGCAGGAGTTATTTTAATTAATGTTGATCATAGACACAAAACTTAAAAAATTTAGAAATGCAAAAAAAGCTTGGGGGCAGAAGAGATAATACCTTTTTTTTTTAGTTTATCCACACTCATTGTAGGAGGAAATCTGCTTATATCCTGCTGTTAGTCTTGAGTTATCTATTTTGCAGCAAGATTATTTCTCATACATACTTTTAAAATTTGACAAGAATAACGCTCTTCTGAGATCCCTCTTTCTTTAATAATTACAGTCACAAAACTATCAACTGATTCCCTCAGCCCCTATTCAAGATCTGCATGAGTGTTGTTTTTCATCGACTTGTATATTGGTACAAATTACACTTTTAAAATTCTACAAACACTTAGAAGCTAGGCACTGCTCTAAGAACTTGATACATACAAACATTAACTCACGTTAATGGACTTTGTTACCTTTTAAAGAATTACTTTATTATATTCCCCCAAATTGCATTTTGCCTGCACTGTTAATCCTTTAAAAAAAAATCAAGGGGCAGATGGCATCATTTTCCCATTTGGGGATGAGGAGAATGGGCTGAACCAGGTTGTCTACTGTTCTTTGACTCCAATGCTATTCCAGGCTGCTGCAGGGACCTGGTCCCACATCTTAGGAACCCCTGAGATGTACAAAGGGATTCTTGACGTTCTGCAAGTCCTCCATAAAAATTTAGCCCACACAAACATGTCCATTAGTCCCTTGTGAGCAAAACAGATCCCCTTAAGGAAGCTCAAATGGGAATTTAAAGATCAAGAATAAAAAACATTAGACTATACTGAGCTATGCTTTGACCTTGATTGAAATAAATCTGGGTTTGCACCCCAATTTTGCCACTTGCTAGCTGTTTCTCTCTGGGCAGTTAATTCAGCTTCTTTGAGCCTCCATTTCTTCATGCATAAAATGAGAGTAATAATAATACCTGGTAAGACAACCATGAGTAATAAAGACAAGAAACGCACTGAAGATATTATATTGGAGATACCCAAAATGGAAAGAAGCCATATTGTTACTAATTACTACTGGTAATGATGTCTATCTGTGTAAAATTACTGTCATCAAATATCCATCATACCAGTGTGGCTGCCTTCAAAATGTGTAACTGCCTTCTTCAGGCTCAATTTCTATTTGGTTTTGCTCCCTTAATCTTAAGGGTTATCCCTTAAGGCACTCATACCAAAGAGTAATTTAATACAGCTACAAAAAGAGCAAAAAAGGGGTTGCCTGTTTCTGCAGCATTCCTTTATAAAAGGGCACAGAAGTACTCACAACGCTGTCATTACATGTCGAAACACAGTGACATGTAATTTCCCTTAACATAACAAAAGAAAACTAATCTTTTCTCATTCCTCACACCTGCATCACCACTGGAGTAGATCTGACACAGTCCCAATATTCTTAAGCTTTTTGGGAGCTCGATCCCAACTACTGTTTCACCATCAACAGTCTGGAAGAGGTGATCTGGGGTGTGCACCTAGGAAAAGAGACTACATGTGGAAGTCACAGTGACGGAAAATATCCAAAGGGAAATACTACCAATTATAATAACCTTCTGTGCTGTATTTCATGAAGTGTCTTCTGCTAGAGACATCCTAAGTTTACAATTAAGGTACTGGACTTCCTCCAGTGTAGTGTACAACTGAGCATAATCCTTATGCCTAGCCTTGCCCTGGCCTCATGACAGATGGAGTTCACTTCATTAGATGGAGTTCCCTTCCTTATCCCTTGACTTGGGGGTGACCACGTGTCATGCGTTGGCCAAGCGATATTAGTGAACATAATGGAAGCAAAGGCTTGAAATGTGCTTGCGTGGCTGACCTGCTTTTTTTGGATTCCTGCCATTCACTTCGATAAGTACAAGCTTTGTGCAGCCACTGGCCAAAGAGGATGGTAGACACATGGAACACACCTGGGCCCGTCATAACTAATTTTTCAACACTAGTGTTAAAGAGAAATTCTTGAAAGTGGCCACACAAAAAAAGACATGTCACTTAGGAGGAATGATGTAAAAATAATAGCGGATTTATCACCAGAAATAATGTAAGCAAAAAGATGGTGAATCAATATCTTTGAGGTACCAAAAGGAGGAAACTGCCAACCTGGAATTCTGTGCATCTTAAACATATTTTTAAAACACAAAAAGGAGATGGAGAGTTTTTTCGGACATACAAAAGCAGACAGAACTTATCACATCAGATCTGCACTAGAACTAATGTGAACGAATATTTTTCATGCACAAGAAATGCTATCAGATGGAAATAATGGATCCACATAGAGGAATGAAGAGTAACTACCTAGTAAGTAAGTATATATGACTTTAGTTATTATTTAAATCTCCTTAAACGATAATTGATTGCTTAAATAAAAATAATAACAAAGTAATGTGAAGTTACCTCACATGAAAAAATAAACTCCATGACAAAACAGAACAAAAACCAGAAGGAAAGAAATGTAAGTATACTACTGTGAGGTTTTTACACTATACCTGAAATGGTGTACTACTGTTTGAAGGTAGATTGTGATAAGTAATTTAAGCCTTAAAGCAAGCTCTAAAACAACAAAATAATGTTATAGCTAATGAGCAAAAGAAATAAAAGAGGATAATACAAATGATGGATTAATCCAAAAGAAGGCAGATAAATGAGGTAGAAGGAATAAAACAGAAGGAACAATAGAAAAAAAAATCAAGCTGCTAGATTTAAACTTCACCATGTGAATAATCCCCTTGAATAAAAATGGTCTATATGATATACATGAAAGGCAGAGATTGTCAGGTTGAATTTAAAAGATCAAGACTCAACCAGACACTGCCTACAAGAAACTAACTTCAAATACAGAAACACAAATAGGTTAAAAGTAAAAAGATGGAAAAAGATATAGGTGCCAACCTACAAAAGAAAGCTAAAATAGCTCTATTAACATCCACCAAAGTATATCTCAAATCAAAAAGTATATCAGGGATAAAGAAGGTTATTTCCTGAAAGGAGTCAATTCCTAAACATCTGTACATTCAATTACAGAGCTTCAAAATACATGAAGCAAGAACCAAGAAAGCAGCAAAATGTAACAGAGAAATGCATAATTTCGTAGAGGAAATTTCAATAGTTCACTGTGAATAGTAGAACAAGTAGAGAGAAAATAAACAAGGTTACAGAAGACATAGACATCACTCTGACCCAATCTGACCTAACTCACACTTATAAAGCATTGAACGCAACAGCAGAACACATTTTCTTTCTGAGTATACATGAAATGTGGAACATGGCAGACAATATTCTGGGCGCATACAACAGGTCTCAACATATTCAAAAATATTCAAGTCATACAAGTATTTTCTCTGACTTCACTGGAATTAAGTTAGGAATCAGTAACAATTATCTCTGGAAAATCCTCCAATATTTGGACAAAAATGACACTTTATTAACAACCTGATGAGACAAAGAAGTCATAGTGGAAATTAGAAAACACTCTGAATTGAATGAAAATGCAAACAACACAACAAAATTTGTGAGATGCTGTTAAAGCAGTACTTGGGGGAAATTTTATAGCACTAAACCTCTGTTTAAGAAAAGAAGAAAGGTCTCAAGTCAGTAAATCTCAGGCTCTACTCGGGACAAAAATACACACAGCAAGTAAAACCCTAAATAGAAATGGGGAAAGTTATACAGATAAAAGTGGAAACTAATGAAACAGAAAACAAGAAAGAGAGAAAATATGAATATCAATAAAACCAAAGGTAGTTTTAATCTTTGAGAAGATTCATAAAATTGATGTCTCCAGTCAGACTGATCGGGGTAAAAAGAAGATAGAGAGAGGGCACAAATTATCAATATCAGAAATGAGAGAGGGGGCAGAGCCACAGACATTAGAAAGAATATTAAGGAACTACTATGAACCACTTTATTTCAATACATTTATTTGACAACTTAGATGAAACAGACAAATTTCTTAAGAAGCATAAACTCCCAAGGCTTACTTAAAAAGAAATGATCTGAACTGCTCTATATCTATTAAAGGAATTGCATTTATAGATTTGTCCATTAATAATAATAATAATAATAATAATAATAGTGATAACAACCCTTGAGTCCCAAATGGCTTTTCTGGTGAATTCTACCAAACATTTAAGGAAGAAAAAATACCAATACCATACAATCTTTTCCTGGAAAATTGAAGATGAGCAGGTACTTCCCAATTCATTCTATGAGTCAAGTATTATCCCAGTATTAAAATGAGAAAAAGACATTGTTTAAAAAAAATACCATGTGGACTAATAAACCTCATGATTATAGACAGAAAAATTCTAGAAAAAGCTTTGGCAAATTGAATAAAAATATGTATACAAGTATAATGCAACATGACCAAATGGAATTAATCTCAGGAATGCATGACTGATTTACCACGTGAAAACCAATGAATATACTTCATCATATTAACAAATTAAAAAAGAAAACTCACATGATCATCTTAATAGTGTAGAAAAAGAATCTGAAAAAATCCACCTCCAGTCCTGTCCAAAACTCTGAACAAGGTAAGTAAAAAAGTCAACTTCCTCAATCTAGAACAGGATATTACAAAAACCTACAACTATCATTATGCTTATTAATAACAAAAGACTGGACGCTTTTCCCCTTAGATCAAGAAGGCAAGGATGACTGCTTCACCACTTCTATTCAACACTTTACTGGTAGTACCAGATAGTGAAATAAGGCAGGAAAAGGAAATAAATGGCATCTAGATTAGAAAGGAAGAAGTAATACTGTCCTTATTCACAGAAGATATGATCACTTGTATAGAAAATCCAATGAAATCTGCAAAAAAGCTAAGGAACTAATATTGAGTTTAACAAAGCTGCAAGATACAGCATCAATACACAAAAATCAGTTATATTTATATGTAAATAGTATAAAAACCCAGGAACTGAAATTTTAAAAATATGATTTACAGTAGCACTAAAAATATGAAATGCTTCGGGATAAATCCAACCAAAGATATGAAAGTGCCTGTACACTGAATACTACAAACTTGTGTTTATGGGTCAGACAATTCAATATTATTAAGATGTCAATGCTCCCCAAATTGATCTATAGAATCAATGCAATACCAATCATCCATAATGGGTTGAATACTGTGCCCTCCCAATCCCCCGTAAAATTCACAGTCATCAGGAACGTGTGGATGTGACCTTATTTGGCAATTGGCTCTCTGCAGAGGTAATGAAATTAAAATGAGGTCATACTGGATTAGGATGGGCCTTAATGCAATAACATGTGTCCTTATAAGAAGAGAGAATTTTGGATACACAGACACAAAGACAATGCCATGGGAAGATACAGAGCACACAGACATATGAGGAAAATGCAGTGCGATGACAGAGGCAGGGAGTGGAATGATGGGTCTACACTCCAAAGAACACCACTCATTGCCAGTAACCACCAGAAATGAGACAGGCATGAAAGAATCCTCCCCCAGAGCCTTCAGAGGGAACACGGCCCTGCTGACACTTTGATCTTGGACTTCTAACCTCAGAACTGTGAGAGAATAAATGTCTGCTGTTTTAAGCCAGCCGATTTATGGTGCTTTATTGCAACAGCCCTAGAAATCTAATACAACGTCCCAGAAGTTTTTAGAAACTCACAAATTGATTCTAAAATTCATATGGAAACTCAAAATAACCTAGAATAGCTGAAACAACTTGGAAAAAGAAAAACAAAGTTGAAGGACTAACCCTATCTGGTTTCAAGACAGTATCAAGGGACAGTCATCAAGATAGTGTGGTACTGGCAGAAACGCAGACAAAAGGATCAATAGAAAACCAGAGTCTAGAAGTAGAACCATACACACATGGACAACTAATTTTCCACAAAGGTATAAAGGTAATTAAGCAGAATAAGGCTAAACTTTTCAACTATTATATATCCATATATAAAGAAATAAATTTCAACCCATACTGACTGACTCCAGGCTTGAAAAGCACTATTTTTTCCTCCATCCAATTTTCATCTTATTAACAATTCCTTCTGTCTTCAAAGAATGTTAACATGTTTACTTTGAAAAAAATATCAACTGAAAGAAGAAGCAGCTGGTCCAGAAATATGCTACATTGAAAAGAAAAGCCAGGGTGGTATTTAAAATCAGGTTACAGACACCTAGGAAGCAAGTGGTGCACATGTAAACAATTGCAGGCTGGCCCCATCAGGATTGAGAGATGAAAAAGGGGCCATCTCGTGAACTGATTTTGCAAGTTGAAAAATCTATTCCAGTTTGATTGGCTAGGGAAAAGAGGATGATTTCATGAACTTAAAATGGAAGATGCAGTCTTAGCCTGGAGAACAGAGATCTAAGGGTAGCAAAATAAATAGTGCTGCCTTGATCCTGACGGTCACACGATTTAAAGGCTGTGCTGATGTCTTGCCTTCCCGCACCGCAGGGTGACAGGAGGGCTTGGAGGAATAAGCTGGGGTGTTCAAAATATAATCCCTCTGGGTTTGTAAACAGGAAAGCTCTAGCAAAGAGAGAAGATATGCGACATCATTGTTGAGAAAAGCTTTAGGCCACATAGTTGGGATATCTGCTAGGAAAAAATCCCCAAACAAGCCATCTTTTCTTCCTCACTGCCACGTCACAGGAAAATGGGCAAACAGGGACCTTGTCCCTAGCCCTGCCTCTCAAGGGGTCCTTGGGCTTTTGAGTACCTGTTTTGAAATTTTGGGGGTCACCCTTTGGTTGTGGGGACCAGCTACAGCTGGCAGTGCCATCTAAGCAGGACACCTCTGGACGAGGACGTCCATGAGTCTGGGCCCCATCTTTCCACTTGGGAGCACCCTCCCACCCTAACTCCACAGGGAGGGTCCATCACATGCCTGGGGCTCCCTAACCACCAGGCTGTCCCGGAACTTGGTGGCCAGGCCTGTTTCCAAGACGGCGGCTGGTAAGCAGACCGTTCCCACCGGCCAGCATGGCACTGCACTCGTGGGAGCCCATGGGACTGGCCGCTAGGATGCCGCTGGTATGCTTACGTCAGGTGACTCAGGTTGTTTATATGGAGTCTCCCCCGTGCCCCGAAACAAGTATTTGCTCAGGACCAGAATCCCTAAGGAAAGGTCTGGTAGGAGAGAAGGGTGAACATCTGAATTAAAGTTCAGTCATCAAGTCAGCATACAAAGGAGGTCAAAACATTTTTTTAAGAAAAAAGGAGACAGCCTTGCATGTACATATATATCTATGTATATATCGTGTGTGTGTGTGTGTGTGTGTGTGTGTGTGTGTATATGATTGTTTTTGTTTTGTCTTGATTTCCTGTTAAAATCTTATTCACTTGCCACACATTTGGTTTCTGAGGCTATAATACCTTTTAAACCTTCCTTTTTAAAATGTTTACCAAAAATCCACTTCCTAAGAATAGAGTATGTGCCGGGTGGTGGGGGGGTAGATTTAAAGAGAAACTGATTTAAAGAAAGTAAACAGGGATTTTGTTGCAGAACTTCTCAGAGCGTTGAATACGCTGACAGGAACTATGAAAAAGAAAAGGAGATGCAGCCCCTCCCAGCCTCCTATGACCAAAGACTCCCCCACCTTTCACAGCATCTCATGGGACAAGATGGAAAATGCTGTTTTAAAGGAATAATGCAGGTGTCTGTGTGCATGCATGCTCTCTCGCGCACACACACACAGAGGATTTCTTCCTATTTAAATTCCTGGGAGTTAAAAATGGGGCGGGATGGGTTTGACCTTTGGTGGGTCCACTTTTACAAACACAGAACCAGAAGAGCAAAATCAGCCCTGTGGTCTTGATAAGCAGGCATCTCCCTGTAAGCAGATAAGGATATTTCCAGAGAAGATTCTAGGAAATATATATTTCCAGAATACACATGCTACATTTAAGGTTTGGGCCATTAGAGGGCTCTGTAGACCTGATGGATTTGTGTTTCCAACCCCAGGGCATGCTCAAAAGAGAATTATCGCTGTGCCGAAGCTTGGTATACAAAACACAAACCCATCAAACATGAGGAATGTTTCATTCATCACGTCTTGAGCTTCTGGGTGGAATTAATACAACTGCTTTTCTTCCCCATTAAGCAAATGATAAAAACAGCAAACTGGGAATATAAACCTATTTGTTAAATGTAAAATGATTCATTAAACATTTTTAAAATATTAAAACAGATTTATATGTGTGTGTGTGTATATATGTATATGTGTGTATATATATGTGTGTGTGTGAATCACTTTGCTGTACACCAGAAACTAACACACCATCATAAATCAACTACAGTTCAATAAAGAAAAAATAAATAAAATTAAATAAAGCTGGATTATAGCACTCAATGAGGGAGAAAGCAGACTGAAATATAAATCCATGCTTTCCTCCCGCCCTTAACATTGTGACGTGAGACTCACCGCCATCGAGTCGATGGAAATGCTTCAGGTTACATACTGGGGTCCACCTCCCAGAGCCATGTGGCCACTTAGATTCAGAAAAAGATGATAGAAACCCCTCTCTGCCTCCTCCCCAGATTAAAAGAAAACAATCTATAAGAAGCTGAACCCCCCAAAACGCACCCCCATGGTGTCTCTGGGTGTTACTTCTTTCAAAATCACTTGGCACACTGATGGACGTGAGCCAACCAGTAAGTTATAAGAGGTACTACCGGGGAGAAGTTTTTCCTTCCCTTTCCAACAGCCTGGAGTCGTGCACACAGACCAGCCAAGCTGGGGCAAGGGGGGTTCCACCAGCTGCCTGTGTCACTGCGGTGGCCACGGCTGCTCCAGCCACAGCTGGAGACGTTTCTGCTTGGAAAACTGCTTCCTCTCCCTCTCCCCTCTTTTTTTTAAAATAATTTT
Organism: Hippopotamus amphibius kiboko; assembly: GCF_030028045.1. NCBI lineage: Eukaryota > Metazoa > Chordata > Mammalia > Artiodactyla > Hippopotamidae > Hippopotamus > Hippopotamus amphibius. Next base: position 83,102,665 of record NC_080189.1, on the reverse strand, counting down.
CTTTCTCTCTTTCTTTCTTTCTCTCTTTCTTTCTCTCTTTCTTTCTTTCTCTCTTTCTTTCTCTCTTTCTTTCTATTTATTGGCTGCGTTGGGTCTTTGTTGCTGCACGTGGGCTTTCTGTAGGTGCAGACAGCGAGGGCTACTCTTCATTGTGACACGTGGGCTTCTTATTGCAGTGGCTTCTCTTGTTGCAGAGCATGGGCTCTAGGCACCCGGGCTTCAGTATTTACAGCATGTGGGCTCAGTAGTTGTGGCACACGGGCTTAGTTGCTCCACGGCATGTGGGATCTACCTGGACCAGGGCTCAAACCCGTGTCCCCTGCATTGGCAGGTGGATTCTTAACCACTGTGCCACCAGAGAAGCACCCCTCCCCTAACTAGACTTTGCCCATCATGCTAACTTAACAACACCAGCAGAAGTTGACACTCTTGGAAGGACTTAGGTGCCTCTTCTGGCAACTGTAATTTTCAGAAGTGCTTTGATTCTTTTTTTATCCCCCACTGTGAAGGACCCTTAAGTGAGCCATCAAACTGCAAATAAAACACATTTTCAAAGAAAGAACTCTTCTGAACCCCATCTTTACTTCAGAACTAGTCTATGTGTCACGTTTCCGCTACTTCAGCGGCCTCAGCTGCTACACGTCCTCAGCTAAATACACACGGCTTCTAGGTGGCCATATTCTCTATTGGTGATAGAACTGAGAGGATAATCATGGGAGATCCAGGTGAAAGCAACTTGAGTAAGGGTCTTATCACCCTAAAACACTCTCACTTGCAAACTGATGTAGCTAAAAACAGAACGAGCTGTTAGAAATACAAAGGGACAGCACAACGTGGAAATGAGAACCGCTCAAGTTTGGTGCCCAGGTCACAGCGGATGCTGGGTAAGATCATTTGGCTCTAAGACCGCTATCCCTGGCGGCAACTGAGAATCATAGATATAATTGGTCCATGCACTGATAAATGTGCAACTCCCCCTCCCCAGAGGAGCTGCTAAATCACACTGCAAGCTCTAATTAGCTTACCCAAATTCAGCATCTTATACAAACAACAGGAGAAGGAAAACAATGGTTAAAAGCACCCATCCATAAATGCTCTTGAAAGAGATGAGAAAGTGTGAGGTGCCACTGCACTGCTTCTGCGTTTTTCTCTTCTGAGATGCTTGTTTTGAGTACATTACCTCTGTTATTATCGACAGGATGCGATTATAATCGGGATGTTGGACATAGTGTTGTTACGGATGTACTCCGTAATTACAATGTTGGGTTTGCACCCTTTGCAAAATGTTAAAGTTAATTCTGACCCTGAGAACACCAGGAGAAAATGCTATTGGCATGACTTCTCTGAGGATGCTCATTCTTAAAGAGATGGCTTTGATGGCATTAGGGGCAGCTCTGGAAGTCAAAGCTATTCTTGAGGCAATGGGACAACCAAGCTGGGACACATGTGCAGTCCCTCGAGGGTAGCTGTAGGCAGAACACACACACCCATGTGTCTGAGAGCACAGGGAACAATGACCGTTCCCTTTGCCAAGTCATGTAAATGGATACTTACTCCTGCTAAAGGTGAAAAGACTTAATACTCACCTCTTTAAACTGCATTTTCCTATTTTCTACTAGGGAGCAATATGAAAGAAATAATAAAAGGTGCAAACGTGAATTAATATATATTGATATTCACTAAGGTGCTGGTGAAGGAACAGAAAAAGTGGAAGCAACCTGTGGCCACCACCAGGGGTTGGTTATACCCATCTCATAGACTACTCTGGTCAAATCTTTTTTTTTTTTCTTGGAAAAGACAATATTATGACATGAAAAAATGCTCTATAAGATTAAGCAGATAAGTCAGGAATACACAACAATACAATCTGAATTCTGTGCTGCAAAACTGATATACAACTAGAAAAAAAAAAAAAAAACTAAAAGAAAATAAACCAAAATGCAACAGGGGCTATGTCAGAGTGGAATGATTTAAGAGCTTATGAAAATTCTTTACTTTACACTTTTCAGTATTTTCCCAACTTTCTATAGCAAGGATGTACACTTCTTGCTAGTGGGAAAAATCAGTCTTTTCAAATACTGCACATCTCCCATTTGAGAACGCTTTAGACATACCAAGTATTGATAATTAAAGCAAACCTGAATGACAACTAAAATTACATTGTTGGCTCTCTCATCTGCCACCTTCTTTAGAGTTGAGCCCTGACAATTCCTCTGCCGTGGTGCTTTCGAGGACATCCCAGCTGTGTAGCAGGCACTCACCTGGGAAGGTGTCGTCACACTGATTTCTGGAACAAAGTTGTCCTCGAAGAAATTGATGATGTTCTCCTGCTGCAGTTCTTTTGTCGGGGTGACTTTAGGGAGAGGTGGGACAGGAGGCCCTTTCCTTGTCTAAGAAGCATCACACACAAACAAACAGGGGTTAATTCAGGCAAAGATGGCATGGGAGACATGCAGAAATGTCAGGCGAACAGAACTAGGGGAACAGACTGATCGCCGACTGAAATTTGGGTCTGCATAGAGAAATAACCCCACCTGATTCAGGCAAAGAACGCCTGCTTGGGTGGCCCTTGGAGCTCTGACAACCAGTGGTCCAATGAGGAAAATTCAGGCTATGAGGTTTCATCCATCTCAACAACACAAGTGCTTAGGCAGGACTGTGGGGCCATGTACCTGTGCCTCCCAAGTTAAGCTAAGGCAATACCTTCTCTGAAGTCAACTGAAAATGATTTCTTACTTCAACAGTATGCTACACTTCTAGAACTAAAATCCAGCAAGCTTTGCCCTGGAGTCAGTGAGACCGCCATCAGCAGCACACATCTCACTCTGCACGCCAGGATTTTGGAAAGTAAGCATTTTAGAGATCTATTCACTATTCACATCTTCTTACAACGTTCCTTAGTTTCAACCATACACAAGAAAGCTTAAACTGGATTGGAGACGTCACATTTCCCCATAGGAATTTCATTTTCTCCAAAAGCAGGGATGATAAGGGTGGCCATTTTTCTCTGTATTTATCTTTGCTTGGGCCTTTCTGTTTCTTTCAATCACTTGTCCCATCACTTTTGTTGAGTGCACACCCAATATACCGTGGGTGACACAAAAAAGGTGAAATGACATAAACGGCATGACCTTTCTTGCCCCTGGTGTTACCTAAAGCACTACGGGAGGGAGGCTTCATGGCGAAGGTAGGATTCAACAGAGCCTTGAAGGACAGGATTCTGAGAAAAGGAGAGCATGTGAGCCTGAGGAAGCTGAGATTGTGGAAAGATGTCTCAACACACTCAAGCAGAGGGTATGTGAGGAAACATAAAAATCCGAGTAAGAAAAGGATGTAGGTTCCTTAGTGACGACCACAACGCCCAAGGCTCCCACCTCGAAGTGTCCCCGACTGGAAACTCTTGTCAATGTCCCCACCCCATAGGATTATCCCAAGTGGGGTCAACTCAGCACGAGTTCTTCCAGTTCCCCTAATGTTGGGTTGGCCAAAAAGTTCATTCAACTAGAAAATCGATGGACACAACTTTGCCTTGAAGAGTACGAGACTGGAACTTGTCATATTAGGTTTAAGGAAGACTTAGAGTGTTCACTGATGTTTTTAATATTTCTGAAGGCTGTTGTGGCCTGGATTTGTGCTAAAAGCCAAACTTTTAAATTTTTTGGTTTTTTAAACAAAGAACTATTTTAAATAAACCCTATTTCAACACGGGAAAAAAAAAGTTCCTTTGGGTTTTTCCATAACATCTTACCAAAAAAAAAACCCGAACGAACTTTTTGGCCAACCCAATACACGTGACTCTTCCTACCTGCGAGGGTGACCGAGGCCGGGACGGTGCAGGAGACGCAGGTGCCAGCGTGTGATTGGGACTGGCTGTGGGGCTCGGGATGGGTGAGGGCTCCTCGGGCGGCGACGGCGTCTTTGCGATGCGGAGAGGACCTGAGTCGCTGGACGAACACAGGGAGTGAGCAAGGAGCCTTCTAAGGAACAGCACTCATTTCTCAGGGGCCCTCATCCCACAGGAAACCCTGAGGGATCACAGGCACTGTTGGTTATCTACTCCCTCTCCCTGTTAATTCTGGTTATGAGTAGCGGTGATGCGCTGACTGGTACTTTTTACTGTCCACTGTGTGCAGGACCCCATTCATACATTATCTCTAGTCATCACAAGACCCGTGTGTGATTGCCCCCACTTCACAGGTAAGTAAAGTAGGGCATGGAGAGGATAAAAATCCCTGAAGTCACTGGGCAATTTTGCGGATCTGAATTCAGGCCTTGGTAACGTGAACCCCTGTTCTTTCCACTGGGCCAGACAAGGATCCACTGGGCCACTGCAAGGATCTTCCAAACATAAGCTGAATTAATTGAACTAATTTCACTTTCGATTCATCAGAGAAATCTTGCTGTGGCATAATCTATCGCAAAACCTACCCCCCAAATGAAAAACGGGTTATGAAAAGGCACCTCTAGGATAGCATTCATTAAGATTTTGTAGGAGTGCTCTCTGATAACATTTAGAAATTAATTCGTTATTTCTCTTTCTACACCTTATAGCACAGTGACAACTCAGACAGCTTGAAATGTGCATGCATTTTATGTGATGGAGGGGAGCCCGTGCTGTTTACTGAGAGCCCACCACGTTCCAGGCACCAGGCCAGATGCTAGTCATCAGCCCAAATGCAACGGCTATGACACCACGCGGGATACACTCCACTCTCTAGGAATTTCCAAACTCTACAGATTGCGGGAACAAGGTCTGCACCCCAAATAAATGAGCACGTACACAGCAGCAAGGTCTAGGTATTTAAGGGGCTGATGGAATGGGTCCCGTGGATAGGATACAGACACACGCATGATTGGGACCGTGCCAGCAATCATGGCCTCTTTTGGGAAGCACAGCCTCCAGTCTATGCCTAAGGGAAACCCCACTGAGCTCACTCACCACCTCGCTCTGCAGAGGAACGTTGAAAAAAATGAAAGGAACATTTGTTAAGTGGTCGTGGCCCCACTCTCTTTTCACTGTATCTGATTCAGCAACATCAGACTTTCCAGATGCCTTTGTTCCTTTCATCTCTGTATAAGGGAACAACCTTTTCCCATGCACTTCATTTCTAAATCACCCAAATGTCACTGCCATATTCTTATTATGATTCTTTCTTGGTTTCTAGCCTCATATGGAAATAACTGTATTGGAAACAGTAGCTCTATCCCTTTCCTGTATTCTTTTTGGAAACAGTAGCTCTATCCCTTTCCTGTATTCTTTTAGGCAACTGTTCTTTCCCTTCGACAAAGAAAATATACTTAATGCTCACTTAGAATAGCAGCCAGAGTAGTGACTACAAGTACAGCTAGACCAAGGAACATCAAATAAGAAAATTAGCTATTTCCAGAGAGTTCCAAACACTAAGATATGGAGGTGGTGGTGCCTGTGTGCATTTTTTAAAATGCGTATGTATCATATTGATTGCTGCTAAAATCTTAAGTACAGAATGTCAGGACTGTGTATTACCATAGAATCTGTTTAGTTCAACAACACATTTTTATTTCTATTGATTAAAAAAATGAGTTCTTTAACCTGAGAGGTTATTGAACTTACTCAAGGAAGGCAGAGCAAATTAACTGCAGAGTCAGAAACCTGAAAGCTGAGTTTTCTGGCTTCCAACCCAAGCCTCGCTAGCCTGCCTTACTTGAGAACATAATGTCTGAGAAGGATGGATAAAAGGGATTCCCAAATCACAGAAGAAAGATGCTGCAAATCCAGACCCTGGCCATGTAGCCCATTCACCTAGGGACCACTGGGCCTTTGGTGTATCTGACTGGCATACTCAAAATAAAACCAAACCAATGTTCAACAAAACCAAAACAGCACAGTGCTTGCAAGGTCAAGTTAGGAGGTAAGATGATGGTAAGGTCTCACCTGACTTCCTCTTTCCTTCCCCAAAATGGATTCATTAAAGGTTTCAACACCAATCATAAGTATCAGGACTAGCTGTTGTGAGTTGGGGAATTCCCTTCTTCTCCAAATAAAGTAACAAGCGCACAACTAGAAATTATATGTAAAAAATTGGCACAATTTCTGGAAAGCAAAAAGAGGTAGATAGCAACTCTACTGTGACAATGACAAAAGCCCATGGGGATACATCTGAAGGCTAAAAGTCAATGGAAAAGCTCAGAACTCAGGCTGGTGTCAGCCTCTGGATGGAAGGGCTCCTTGGTTTTAGATCTCTGTAGGGTGAGTAAACAAGGCTGGTACACACTGCAGAATTTGCAACAATCCCTGCCTTAAAGGTACACGGACGTGAACTTGGCTCTGATGAACGTGGCCTACCTGGGAGCTCCTTGAATGGTGAAGGCCTTGTCAGCGTGCTGGTCGCCCAGTTTCGTCATCACTTCATAGAGTTTGTGGCAAAGCTAAGGGGACAGACGCCATTTGTCTATTAGCTGGAAGTCATTCTGATGCACATTCAGGCTATTGCCCCCAGAAAGGAATTGTTTACTGAAAAGCTAAGGATCTTAAAATAGTATGATAGAATCTGACGATAGTCCCAGGAAAATTTAACTTCTGAATAGGGTTCAATTTAAAATTCATGTCAAAACTGTAAGGTTGCAAACACGAATAAACCAATATATATTTAGTTTATCTCTAACAGAATCAAAGTAAACAATAAGTGTTTTTCTGCTCTATAAACTTGTTTACAGATATAACTTATTATTTACATATATAAATCAGAGCAGAAAAACGCTTATTGTTTACATTGATTCTGTTAGAGACAAAGTCATACAACCACCCTGCTGAACTAAGAAAATAGTAGTCAATGACAGAGCTGCTGACTATCTGGATGTCTGGAGACCAATTTTTCCTAAGCTTAAAGAGTTGAAAATCCAACTTTAAAAACTGACTGGAAAAAAAGACTGTAAAACTGTAACACGCAGGCAGGGATTCATAAGAGCACAAACTAAAATCTTTACCAGATACACAGAACCGTGCGGTCACTACAAAACAATGTAGAAACATTACTGAGAGTCATAACACGCTATTAAAAGAAACATGAAAGACGGTGGATTCTTTCCATAATGCTGTGCCATTTCATTTGCTTCCAGAACAAATGTTCGTTTACTTTATATTCCATAAGGAAAAATAATCATTATTACTCACCACTGCGATTTCCTTATGAAACTTGGCCTCTAGGCTGGAGACATTTTTGAAAGTATTGACATAAAATCCAACTCGTCTACCATGTGGAGATACAAAGAGGAAAGAAGAGAAAGGAAAGACTGGTGAGCAAAACTGTATTTTCAGTGGCTGTGACATATATTAAAAGCAGATTTTCTTTACATATTTTTGAATAACATTGGATTAAATTCGATTAAAAAAAAAATACTTAACCTAAAATACTTAACCCAACTTTTCCCAATCTGTTAATGAACAAAAATAGCATCTTCTGGTGTAGAGCACAGCCTTTCCAAAAATGTGGTTAATACCTCAAGAAATGGTTCTCACACTTTAACAAGGATCACCGGGAGGTTTGTTTCTGATCCAGTAGGTCTGAGGTGGGGACTGAGAATCTGAATCTCTAACAAGCTCTAGGTGATACTGATGCTGCTGGTTTAGAGATAACACTTTTGGAACCACTGCCCTAAGCATTTGTATTTTAGCTTTGTATCTTGTGAAGGTTTTGAGATAGAGAAGTTTATTATTAATTTTTACAGAATATAAATGGCCTAGTTTTGGTATCATATATTTGGATTCCGAAATTTGTTTGATAGAGGGAAATAAAAAAACCTACAAATTAATTACAATTTTTCAGCTCAAGTAAGAGTGTAATTTCATTGAACAAATAAAAACACAAGCTATTCATTCACAATACCTCAAACATGTTTGTGAAGCCGAGTCATGTGGGGGGTTTTCTAAATGAGCAAAGTCCCCTCAGTCTTCATTTTTAGGTCCCTAATAGTAAGCACACCAGTCAGCCCAATGGATTCAGCCCAGTATCCCCAGTATAAGCTCCCCCTGCTCTAAATGAGGGCTCTTTGGACTTTATTAATTCAATCCTTCTGACTCCATCTGAGTAAATTACTACTTTGATTTAATTCAGGTTTTTTTCAATGATAGTCTCAAAAATTAGCCCAGAAACCTGATTGGTTAGATTCCAAATCCCAATCAAGAGCAAGAAAGGACCAGAAATACTAAATAGGCCTAATATATGGGATAAACATATATTCAGGGAATTTATAATAAGAATACTTATTATTGGGGAAAAAGAATGGGCCCGTACACAGTAGGCACCACTCTTACTTAAACAAAGAGATGAAAAGGTAGAGAAAAGGGGCTTAGCTGTGCCTTGTGGTGAGACAAATTCCAAAAGGTAGAGGTGGTTAAATGTTTCACCATCATTAAGTCCAATAAAAAGAACCATCTAAGCACGTTCATATATTTTGTCACAACCCTCATAACTACCCCCAAGGTAGTCATTCTCATTTTATGTCCAGAAAAACTGAGGCACAAAGTTTTATTGTCCTGGGCCATGCGATTAGTAAGTGGAGAACCAGTATTTGGTTGCAAAAGGAGGAAAACGCAATAGAAAAGCATGGAATGTTTGCCAAGAAATTATTCTTAAGAGTGACTACTGTGATTTCAGTGCTTTCTCATGAATTAGGTGGTTTAGAATTTTAGTAAAATAAAAGCTAGAAGCTCAGTTTAGAGATTCAGAGATGAAACAATAGTTGAGTGCTAAAATCCATCCTACCAGTAAGACTTACTTTTCCTCTGGCTTAACCTGTACTGTGATTCCTGTCATGTTTCACTTAATCTTTTTTTTTCTTTATAAGATTAGTTTATTTTGGCTTTCCTCATCTTTTTTTTTTTCAGCCTCACCCAGGTCTAATTAACAAATTAAACTGTAAGATATTTAAAGTGACATGATGGTGACTTGATACATACATACCTTGTGAAAGGATCCCCCCATCTAGTTAATTCACACCCAACACCTCACATATTTATCTCCTTTTTTTGGTAAGAACATTTAAATTCTACTAGCCAATTTCAATTATATAACACAGTGCTATCAACTACAGTCACCATGTTTTACATTAAGGTCCTCAGTCCTTATTCATTAGAGCTGAAAATTTAAACCTTTTACCAACCTCTCCCTACTTCCAGCACCGGGCAACACTTTTCTACACTGTTTCTATAAGTTGGTCATTTTTTAAAAATATACCACATAAAAGTGATACCATGCAGTATAACCTCACACCTCTTAGAATGGCTATCCTCAGAATGACAAGAGGTAACAACTGCTGGCAAGGACGTGGAGAAAAAGGGACCCTGTGCTCTGTTGGTGAAAATGTAAATTGGTGCAGCCAATATGGAAAAACAGAATGGAAGTTCCTCAAAAAACTAAAATTAAAACTATGATATGATCCCATTTCTGGATATATAGCCGAAGGGAATGGAAACAGGATCTCAAAGAGATATCTGCACTCCCATGTTCACTGCAGCATTACTCACGATAGCCAAGGTACAGAAACAACCCAAGTGTCCATCAACTGATGAATGAATACAGAAGATGCTGTACACAGATACAATGGAATATTATTCAGCCATGAGAAAAAAGGAAATCCTGCCATTTCTGACAAGACTATGGACCTGGAGGGCATTGTGCTACGTGAAATAATCCAGACAGAGAAAGACAAATGTCTCACTCAGGCTTAATGTTCTTTATCTACAGTGAGCATGTTGACTCTGAACAGCACAGGTTTGAACTGTGCAGGTCCACTTTCACACGGATTTTTTTCAATAAATATAGTCCCTCTATTTTCACTTGACAGAGCTTTAAATTAAACTAAATTAAGTGTGGGGGAAATTTTGTGTTCAATCAGAAATCATCATATGTGGAATCGAAAGAACTAGGGGTTGAGTCCTGATTCTATCTGAAGTGTTTCAGCTTCCTGCCCTTGGACGAGTCATTGATCAATCCTTTTGTTTTTGAGGCAGAGCTAGCGGTACTCAGAGCTTAGATTATACGGGGGTCAATACCCCAGCCCCCTGCATTATCCAAGAGTCAACTGTAATATACATAATCATGTATATGTTTGTATACACACACACACACACACACACAATTAATAAAGAAAATCCTGGCACAGTGTGTTCGGGAAATATTCAATACTAATTACTTGCAGGGTCAGATCAGAAGCCTGGCCGGTAAGAGCCTTGGGGAGACAGAGGACCTTCCAGACCAGGAAGTATGCATTTCTTTGTAGGCAAGGGGTACTTACAGCCTGTGGCCGTGTTTGACCTGGGGAAGGAGAGGCTTGGACCTGTATCTGAGGAAGCTGAGACAGAGGCTGGATGGGAGAGGCGAGACTGCATGTGTCCTGACAACACCATGCAGAGGGACCCAGTTCTTGTATGGTTTGCAGAGACGTCTTCCTGGGGTGCTTTAAGTGGCAGCCTAGGACCCCAATCATTCAATTACTCGACAGGGGGCCTTTCCAGCTCTGGGTACACACCTGGTGCTGGGCCAAGGTAGCTCCAGGACCAAACCATCCAGCTGGAGGAGCACCCGAGGGCTGACTGATGCACATATATGCTCCAATCATACCGGTGAGAGAAATAAGCAGATTTCAAAACAGCATGTGAACGTTAAAGTTAACACAAAAGGCCGTACACAGCTAAATACCAAAAGTCAGCAGCTAGGTCAGAAACAGCTGAAGGAACCAAGAGGCGAGGGGAGCGGTGGGCCCTGTGCAAGCTGCTAACATCTGCCTGAGAGGACAAACAGGCTGCAGATGCGGGAGGGGGGTGTAGCTGAAGTTGATTGGTGGGTATTGTTTTATTTGCATCGATTTGTCGTTGTAATAAACAAAACCCCAACGAAGATCTACGAATTGAACTCTGTGCCCGGCGTTTCTATGTCCTCAGAATACGCTTCTTGACTGTACATGCTGGGTGACAGGGACAGCGACAGAAGCTCCGAGGGGCACTGCCGACCTGCTCCCCCTTCTATTCCCCTCACTTTGAATGTGACTTCACACAAAACCACTGCGAATATGATGGGAAGCAGTCAGCATCTCACCCGCTTTTAAATTATTTTCCTACAGGGAGATCACCTCGATGATGGGCGATGCCGTAGAGGGCTGGGACAGGGAGGGTGGCGGGGAGTCGCGGGAGGGAGGGGATGTGGGGATATCTGTATACATGCAGCTGATTCACTCTGGTGTACAGCAAACACTGGCACAACAGTGTAAAGCAATTCTATTCCAATGGAGATAAAAAAAAATTATCTTCCTTTAATGAAAGGTGAGTTAATACTTTTTTGTTCCTTTATTTATTGCCCACTTGAATTTCTCCTTTTGTGAGTCATCTATTCATATTGTTTGGTTATTTCTTGGTGCTTGCTTTATTCTTACTTATTTATAAGGAATTTTCTATTAAACACACTGAACCTTGAATACATTTAGCAAAAACAAGAATCCCCATTCTTCTATCTTTAAATTCTTTCCTGATACACAGCATATTTTAACTTGTTTATATCAATGATTATTTACAGAAAAAATTGGCGCAGTAATTTAAATAAGAAATGCCTTATTTAGAATGACCAGACAAACATCTACAATTTTCTAATATTTTAATTTTTTCCTTTGAGAACTCAGAAATTAAACACCTAGGATGTATTTAATTTAGAAAAAAAAGTTCAATATTTTTGATGCAACTTATCCTATAGTGATTCCCTCCAATTTATGAAACCAGAGATTCTTTCAAAGGAGGGACTGCCTATGTCTAGCTCACGAGTATAGGCCCAGTACCTAATATAGTAGTTGGTAGAGAACAGGCACGCAGTAAATAGTCCATGAATAAATGAGTGAATGTATGAATGAGAAAATAAACAAACCAATGAACAAAGCTGGCCCTCACTCCACTGTCAGGGCACAGTCTGACTACAACCTTGGCCTGTAAAAAACTAGCGTCACCAGCAGTAAGATATACACCCACAAAGAGTACCAGACTCTGAATTCCGATATTATCTGCTTGGGAGGTTTCATTTCACAAATTCTTCATAAACAAGGGACTCTGAGACATTACCATTTCCCCAAATGATTTGTCTGAGGCATCCGCAGGTGCCTTCTGGTTAGCTGTCAAGAACAACTTAATTTCTTTATTAAGACGTTTCTTTGTTCTTGGAAACCATGGAAAGGATTAAGAGCTGAGCTTACCACAGCCGCAGCGTGCCAGCCAGGGCGCTCTCCCCTCTGCATTGCCCTGAGGGAAGCCTGCCCCCTCCCCAGGGAGTTGGTCACTGCTTCCCCCTGAGCCCCCTGCAATGGAAGAAGAGTACTCTGCCTATGAGTCTGTTTCTGTTTCCTTGATAGGTTCACTTATGCCATATTTTAGATCCCACATATGTGATATCACATGGTATTTCTCTTTCTCTTTCTGACTTAGTTCACTTAGTATGATCATCTCTAGTTACATCCACGTTGCCGCAAATGGTATTGTTCCGTTCTTCTTTATGGCTGAGTAATATTCCATTGTATATATGTACCACATCTTCTTTAACCATTCGACGGACATTTAGGTTGTTTCCATGTTTTAGCTATTGTGAAGAGTGCTGCTATGAACACAAGGGTGCATGTATCTTTTTGAAGTGTAGTTTTGTCCAGGTATATGCCCATTAGTGGGACTGCCGGATCATATGGTAACTCTATTTTTAGTTTTCTGAGGCACCTCCATACTGTTCCCCATAGTGGCTGCACCTGAGTCACTCTGCTGTATGGCAGAGATGGGCGCAACATTATAAGTCAACTATACTTCAATAAAAAAAACTGGACAAAGAAAACATAAAAAGAAAGAACATTTGTTCTAAGACTCTTAAAACCAATTTGAAAACAAGATAAATGCCATTATATTATGAAAATAACACATAAATAAAAAAGCTTTATGTACACACACACACACACACAAAATACTCTGCCCTCTCTCACTTTCCATGGGGAGGGGGGTAGTGGGAGAAAGAAGAATTTTCTTCGAGCTCCCCTCGACCCTCTGACCTCATTTATGCTCCGTCCTCTGAGATTCACCCCACGCCTCTTTACAGCTCATCCTTCAACCTCCCCGCTCCCCCACCAACAACCCAACCCACAGTCCACAATGGCACGTCTCATGGTTTCCCTCTTTCCTTTACCAAATCCTAACACTAACACAGCAGATCTCGACACCTGCACGAGTATGCAACCAAAAAACAAACTCCTAGCTCACTGACCGCCATGACCCCAGTAATCTCATTTTTTTACGGAAATATAACTGATTTACAATACTATATTATTTTCTGGTGTACCGCATGATGATTCAGGATTTTTGCAGATTATATTCCATTATACGCTATTACAAGATAATGGCTATAATTCCATGTGTTATAAAATATATCCTTCTTGCTTATCTACTTTATACATAGCAATTTGTATCTGTTAATCCCATACCCCTATTTTGTCCCTCCCCCATCTTCTCTCTCCCCTTTGGTAACCTCAAGTTTATTTTCTATATCTCTGAGTCTGTTTCTATTTTACATATACACTCATTTATAGTATTTTTTAGATTCCGCATACACACATATAAGTGATATCATACAGTGTTTGTCTTTCTCTGTCTGACTTATTTCACTTAATTTGCTTTTCTGAATTTACTCATTCTTTCAACATCTGCATTTGTCTTTTTAGTAGCATCATTCCTGGCCTCCAGCCTCAAAGTCTTAGAGTCATTAAATATGGGGAAACCAAAGGACTCCTGATTATCAAAGAAAACAATCCACTCCTGGGTATACATCTGGAAAAATATCGGACAAATATCAGAAACTCTCCAGACCCTCAAAATGCTTCTAATTTTGCAGGATACGTAGAAGCTCTAGAACTCCTACATAAGATCGTTTTAGGGGCAACAAGCTGGTTCAAAGTTGAGCAAGAGAATTTGTTTTTCCTCTGAAGATACACTATTTTGTATTATTTATTAAAGTATATTTGATTTACATTTGTTTCAAGCATACAACACTGATTCAATTTTTTATAGATTATAATCTATTGTTACAAAATGATGACTATATTTCCTTGTCCTGCACAATATATCCTTGTTGCTTATTCATTTTGTTCATAGTAGTTTGTATTTCTTACTCCCCTGCCCCATCCTGCCCCTCCCCCTTCCCTCTCCCCACTGGAAGTGCTGGTTTGTTCTCCGTATCTGTGAGTCTGTTTCTGTTTTGTTATATACATTTGTTTCACTTTTCAGATTGCACATATAAGGGCTAAAACAGAATATTTGTCTTTCTCTGTCTGATTTATTTCACTAAGCATAGTACCCTCTAGGTCCATCCCTGTTGTTGCAAATGGCAGAATTCCATTCTTTTTTATAGCCGAGTAATATACCATTGTATATAAATATACCACATCCTTATCCATTCATCTCTGACGGGCACTTAGGTTGCGTCCATGTCCCGGTTATTGGAAATAATGCTGCTTTGAACACTGCAGTGTGTGATCTTTTCAAATCAGTGTTTTTGTTTTCTTCAGACATATACCCAGCAGTGGGATTGCTGGATCACATGGTGGTTCTATTTTTAGTTTTTTGAGGAACCTCCATACTGTTTTCCATAGTGGCTGTACCAATTTACAACCTCCCAACAGTGTACTAGGGTTCCCTTTTCTCCGCATCCTCGCCAAGATTTAGGGTTTGACTTAAAGCAGTGTTGCATGACAAGCACAATTCTGTTTATTCAGGGTTGTAGCATGGGGGTGCTGATGGAAACTGAGAGGCGTAAGGCCCCACTTCACCCAAGAACTTCTTGTTCTACCACTGAGTGGGAAAACTGCACTTAATGGCATGAAAAATGCAGAGGACCTGTAAATAAGAAGAATATTTAGTGTCTAAAATAGGAAATGAAGTTCAGGTTAACAGGTAAAGGCTGAAAGTACAGGCTTGGCATCAAAGACAGAAGACTAGACGAACTCTTGGAATAAAGGAAGTTCTTCCAAGAGCTAAAAGGGTATCCTTGTAAATTTCAAGGTTAAGGACAGTTCTCCTAATGCCTCTAATTGATATTTGGGTCTCCACCTGAGAAATATACCAAGGTTTAAAACTGTGCCATCCAATGTGGTAGCTACTAGCCACATTAGGTTATTTAAATTTAAAAGCATTAAAACAAAATAATTTAAATTTAAAATTCAGTTCCCCTGTCACACTAGCCATATTCTAAGTGCTCAACAGCTAGCCACATGTGGCAAGTAGCTACCATATTGGAAATTATAGATTAATGAACACTTCTATTGAACAGTGCTGAAGCATCACAAGCAATAAGACAAGATAAGGAATATTCACTGTTCATGAACTTCTATACCCTGTACAGAAACATCTTTACCTTGACCATAATGATGGTAACTCTTCCTGTAAGTCAACATTAAACTCTTCAAACACTTTCTGTGCTTTCTGAAATTCCTCTTCTGCCTAGAAGAACATAACATGTTTACACAAAAATATCAAATACACACAAGCCATTTCTAGACACAACAACATCACTTAATATAAAATAGGAATAGCTTTATGGCATCCTGGAAACATTTTGGGAAAGAGAAAGCCGGCTAAAATCAACAAGATTTTTTTTCAATAAAAGTGAGATATTAAATCTTATTTAAAAAGGAAAACATGATTGATTACAATGGTTGCTCTTGCATCTCTGGCAGATTCATTCATTCTACAAAAATGCATTAACTGCCTGTCACATACACTGCTCTGCTTGGGATACTAGATGTGGATGCTTCTCCAAGAAAATCCTCATGTACTGGGAAGTCTAAGCAATTACACTACAAGAGAGGGCTTATAAGCTGTTATGGAGAATGCTGTTAAGTAACATGGTGCAAGGAATAGAGAAGATTCCACAGGGAGGGTGATATTTCAACTTGATATCAAACCTTGAAGAGTTAGCAAATGTCTGCTAACAAAGGGGATGGAGAATGGATTGCAATACATAAAAGGTGGAGTTGCCCGGCTGGGATGTTCGATCACCAACAACATGGACTTGTCAGATTGCTCCATCTTTCTGCACCTCAGATCCACAAAAGGGACATAGCAATGCCCACCTAACACGTGCTGTAAGTATTCAGGAAAGAGGATGTAAATGAAGTGCTGAACATGGTGCCTTGCATCTCCGGGGCCTCGAGTGAAGGGCAGCTCTTATTGCGGCTGCTTGGGAACTGGTGTGTAAGTCATGGAGTCTCTAGCTTGGGATGTGCGTTGAGGAAGGAAAGGAGGGGAAAGAAGACTTCATAGTCGACAAGGATGGAGAGGTGAGTCACAACCAAATTGTGAAGTTCACTTGGGCCATGCTAAGGAATTTAGAATTTTTTCTACAGGCAATGGGAGCCATTAAAAGAGTTAAGCAGTGGAGAAACTCTATCTAGGTACGTGTTGTAGAAAGGCCATCCAGGAAGCTGTGTGTGGGCATACACCGGGAGGCAAGACTGGATGTAAAGAGAGAAGTGAGCAGGTGTCGCCAGTGAGTTGTCAGTCAATGACTGTCAGTCAATGACTGACATACATGGTAAAAGCTCCAGAAGTGGGTTTTCTAAAAGAAAATGAATGTCATACAATTGTAGCACACATCTGTACTCTCAAGCACAAGCTACGTCTGCGAATTTCACACTTGATTTCCTAGCTGAATCCACATTCTGGAATCAAGTATAGACCACGACCACAGAAAAAATGTAAGGACACATTACCTTCTTTGATCAGTCAGTACTGTTGGGGGAGAACGTTTATCATGTTTAAAATGTGAGTCAGTGTCACCCATGTGAACTCTACAATGACCTGAAAATCTTTATTGTTACTTAAAAATTATGAACAGCAGCCCACAAGCACCATATTTCAGTTTAAATTCTGTCCTGATTCCAATCTCCACAAGAAAGGAAAGATCCCATTTTCAAAAGCAAAGCTGCTATGGGACACAGGATACGGAGAGTGTTGACAACAGTGGGATCGGTCCCTACCTTAGAGATGCGACTCTCGTCCTTCCTCTTGGAGCTCTGCAAAGCTTCCAGATGGTGGCGGGCACTGTCATAGTCCACTAGCTTCCGGCTGCGCTTTGCGATGCGATTCTGCCAACAGGGAAACATGTGCACTAAGAAAGAGACACGGTCATAGAGTCTCTTCTTGCCTGCCAAAATGATGTTCTTGTCTGGAGTAGCTGAGGACCTTGACCAGAGATCGAGGTGAACCAAAATTTCAGTAGACAAATACATCCCTTCTGATAATAATTAGGCCAATGACGAGGAGGTGAAGGCAGAATTTGCAGTCAAAGACCAGAGAAATTCCAGAATTGGCTGAGGGAAGCACATAAACCTATACTTTTTATCAGTCTCTATTCTAAATCTTTAAATGTTCCATTTTGAAGACAGTAAAAGACTATATTAGGATTTGCTTTTATAATTCTAATACACTCACACAAACAGCAGTTCTGTAAATCAGATTTACTTCCTAAGAAACCCTTTTTCCTAGAAGTGTTCATCAACCCTTTTGTTCATTCAAATTATCTGAGGAGACAAAAAATATATTCATTTCTAGAGACTTCTGTTTCCAGTTAGGATATAGAGAGCTGCAAAGAATGTTACTCCCAAACTAACAAAGAAAAAAATCTGGATAATCCATAAAAGCATAAATTGTCTTGATTGTATCAGAGATATGGAGTCACAAGGTACCTGAATTCCAAAGAAGGAAGAGTCCCTTCAAGGAGAGGCAAGACACACAAACCATTTCACCTTTGGCAGGTAATAGCTGTGGCCACCATCCAAGTGGACAAGACGAGTTCAGCTAAAATTTTAACAAACTGTTAAAGGTCTAGTGTGGACTAACATAACAATTTGGAACGGTTGGGTGTCCAAGACACAAGGGAAGTTGCATTGATGGGCAAGCTCTTCCTTGGGCCTTCACTGGATGCTATGAGAAAGTCTGGGGACAAGACACTCTCTTGCAGTGCAGGTAAGAATGAGGTGATCTCTGACTGCTATGGGGGTACAGATACAAAGCACTGCCCATTTCCTGGGACATTTTTCTCTTCACAAAGCAAAAGCTTTAAGCCACTTGAGATGGAAACAACAGATCCTCTGGTCTACAGAGACCAGGCAGAGATCCACTGATTCTGGGGAAAAAGTAGAAAGCAAAACCAATCTGGCGCTGGGGAGGGACAGGAATTCCCCTGGCCCCTAGGATATATTCAAAAATAATTGTAACACACAGAAGAGGGAGAAAAAAAAACTCAACCTATAGGGGAGGGGCATAAAACCTTCTTGGGCCCAAGATCTGACTCCTACAACAACAAGAGGCCTGATCCCACTTGAGCAGGGGCAGGAAACTCCTCTTCAAGATTAGCCACAGATATGAGGCTAACTTTGCCTAAGACAGGCCAGGAAAGTATAACATAAAACAGCCTTGCCCCCACTTCCAGTCCAGCACTGAATAACAAGAAATAGCTGCCTACCACTGGAGGAAAGACAAGTGTACAGAGAGAGACCTCCTCTGTAATATAGGCAGATGAGAACACCTGATATCTGATGGGGAGCAGGAACACTGAGAAAAACTCTCTGGCATCCAAGGGCCCAACCAATATGGGTCAAAGAAGAGGCAAAAACTAGACTTCAACCCAAGAGTCTGAAGATATTACAGATGTTAGACTATACATGCAAGGTATCAGCAGCCCAAGTCTAGAGGAATTTGAAAGCAATAGTGCACTGAAAGTAATAATAGCAACAACAAAACCTAAATCCAGCTCAAGCTGCAATCAGATTAATTTGAACTCTCACACTACTGGTTTGACAAAAAGGCATGCCTATTTCCAGGCATAAATATTACTCCAGTCTTCACTATTTTATACATGATGTGTGGCATTCAGTCAAAAATTTTGAAACACACACATTAAAAAAAAGAAAAATGGCCCATAAGAAAAGACAAAGCAAGCAACAGAACCAGACTCAGACATGACCCAAATGTTGGAATTATCATTCAGTAATATTTTTTCTGGCTGTACCCACAGGGCATGCAGGATCTTAATTCCCTGACCAAGGATTGAACCTATGCCCCCTGCAGTGGAATTGCAGAGCCTTAACAACTGGACTGTCAGGGAAGTCCCTAGTCAGTAATTTTAAAATAACTATGACTAATATGTTAATGTATCTAGCTGGAAAATGTAGACAAAAAAAAACAGAGAATTTCAACAGATACATGGAAACTTAGCTAAATGGAAATCAAATGGAAATGACAGAAATCTAAAAAATTATATATTGGAGAATTTTTTTCATTAGACTTAAAACATCTAAGAAACAATCAGTTCAAGGTAAATCAACAGAAAATTTTCTCATTAAAGCACAAAGAGAACAAAAAATAACAATCACGCATACAAGACCTCTAATACAATATCAAATATCAAATAGTCTAACATTGTGTAATTGGAGTCTCAAAGAGATGAGAGAGTCAGAAGAAATATTTGAAGAGATAATGGCTGAGAATTTTATAAAATAAGGAAAACATCAAAGTATACATCCAAGAAATTCATAGAATCCCAAGAGGGATAAATACCAAACCAGACACAGACAGCTTCACCATAGCCAAACTGCTTAAAATCAAGAATAAAGAAAAACAGTAACTACAAAGGTAAGAATCACAGAAGACTAATCTTCAGAAACTATGCAAGCCAGAATACAATGGAGTAGCATCCCTTCAGCACTGAAAAATAAAAAACCAAGAGAGATCATAGAATTCTATTCCCAGTGAAAATACCTTCCAAAAGCAAAGGTGAAATAAAAGTTTTTTTAAAAGACAAACAAAAGCTGGGGGAACTCATTGCCATGTAAGAATTTTAATACCAAGTGGAGCTGTACAAAGAAATGAGTACTGGAAATGGAAAAAATCAAGGTAAATAAACAACATTTTGGTTTTTCACTTTTAAATGCCTGAAAAGGTCATTGAACTAGAGAAAAAAAGACACAATAGATGGCCGGTGGAGACAGGTGGGTTGGCACAGTTACTCTCATTTAGCTGCTTCCAATCCCTTTCACATTACCCTCTGCACTGACCACTTTTGACTGGTGTTAGTGGAAAGTATAGCCGACATACCACATTCACTCAAAATATGTGGTGAATTAGCCCAGGCAGAGTAGAGAGAAGTGCACTGATAAGGTGACAAAGCTCATTACTTTTAGTAGATGTCTGTTACCTTCCAAGGAGCACTGTCTCTTGAGGCAGTGTCCTTGTGCAACTCTATGGAAACTCTTACAAAGCTCTGCTTTGTGGTCTTGGGCGGGGTGGGGGGAGTCTCCTTTAATATCTTCCAAAAAGCAAATCTTGATGCTTTGGAAGATAAATTTGATTTTTCAAAAGAGCCAAAATTCAATTACTTCCAAGACTGGGAAGAGTCCACTGGATCATCTTATTTTTTGTTCAAAAACAAGAAATGAAGTAAATAATGTGAGTCATTTTCTTGTGTAACTGAAAAGTCAATTACAGATTACAGTTTACCATGATAGAAGTAACTATTTTGAGGGCCATCACTCATTTTGATGCATACACTTTTGTGTTGGAAAAACAAATCAATCTTATTTCCTTACCTATCTGATATTTGGGAAACCTGAAAAAAGAACCACATCTCCTATGTAAGGGTAGAGTTTTTACACTATAGCTTTTACATAGAAAATGACACAGTTCTTATTTAACCATGCAATAGTAAATCATATTAAATAAATTTACTAGCTTAATAGTAAATCATTTAATTAAATGGTCTAATTAAAAGTTCTGGGACTTCTCTGGTGGCTCAGTGGTTGGGAACTCGCGCTCCCAATGCAGGGGGCTCAGGTTCAGTCCCTGGTTGGGGAACCAGATCCCACATGCATGCTGCAACTAAGAGTTCTCATGCCACAACTAAGGAGCCTGCCTGCTGCAACTAAGACCCAGCACAACCAAAAAAAAAAAAAAATTCTTCAGATTCCCCACTATGCATTGACCTTACACAGTAAAGAAAATAGTTTACTTATGTTTTAAAAAATTTCAGCAATAACCCCAATTTGGAATTCATTTTGGCCCACTGCTCATGCACAGCCACCAAGATAGAATCTAAACTGCATTTTAAAGAAGACTGTCCAAGCCCCAGACTAATGGCAGAGTGTTGAGTCAAACAAATACTAAGTCAAGGAAACACATACATGTATAAAACACACAAATACTGAATCCAATAGAACATAAGACACTAGAAAGACCTGACAGAAGAACCCCAGTATGCTATCAGACGTTCAAAGAGAAAACCAACAGAAATCCAAAACCCAAAGAGAACAAAACAGAAACAAAAGCAAAAACAAACAAACAAACAAACAAATAACACCACACATACACAAACACAAATCCAGGGAGATACTGAAAGCTAGGATCAAATATAAAAAAGAGCTAGAGTACCACCAGACAGACTGAAGATTCTCAGAATGAAATCAGACAATTATACTAAGAACTAAGATAAAGACAAAAACCTAATAATAAATACCAAAGCAGTGTGTCATCTGGAGAATAAAGCAAGGACACAGAGAGGACCGATAATATTGCTTACAAGTATATTAAGATAAACTAAAAGAAGTATAGACGACAGGGCAGGGGAAGAGTGTAGTGTGACTGGAAATATGAAAATAAAAAGAAAGAAATAGAAATGTATAACAGAGATGATAAGAAGGTAGGAGAGATACAGTCAGCCCTACAAAAAACTTAACTAGAAATAGAAATATATAAAAAGGCCGGTTATGTCGGGATCTTTGCAGTCCTTTCTGGTGTCCAAGGTCATTTGCTGGTGTTCAGCTGGTTCTCTGTGGGAATTATTGCGTCTTTTGGTGTATTCCTAATGCATCTGTGGAGAGGGATGCATTCCACGTCCTTCTACTTCGCTGCCATCTTTCTTCCTAAACTGCATTTCACAATAACTGCTCACAGCTGTAAGCCCGCCTGGGTTGGTGACAAGCTGGCTCTTATTATAACATTGATTTTAGATGTCAGTGCTGCACAATAAAAACTATAACACCAGGTGCCCTGCCAATCACAGCTGGAAAAGTCAAACATCATCCCCTCATGAATGGTACCACACAGCCCTTGCTGATGGGCTGCTGTAAATATTTGGAAATTTGCCTGAGGTTTTAACTATGCATGGCCTGTTGATTTTAATGAGTCAAGGAAGTCAACTGTGTTCCAGGCTTTAAAAATTCACCACTGTGTTTTCAATCACGATCCTTCTTTGCGTCAATAACCCATTCATTCATTACATAATCACTCAGCACTCACTTTATGAAGTGACGGAGTCCGTATCTTCTTCTAACTTCCATTCCCTGAGTAAAGGCACACTTCTGTATATTTTCACAGAAGAAAAGTCTTTCAACTGTTAGAAACAGCTATCCCAACTACTCTCCAACTCCAAATTGTTTCCTTTCCAAGTTCAACACTGTTATTTCCTTCACTGCTCATTACTTGAAATGGTTTCACAATTGTCTATCTTGGCCGAAACCCTATGTGTGTGCTCTAATATTCCAAATGTGACTTGAGAGAAATAGATATTATGTAAGCTCTTTCCATGATGCAGGTAAAACCATGATATATATTTCATTTATCTTCAGGACATCCAGCAAGATAACAGGATTCCAAATCTCTCGTGTAAAGATGTTTCGGTAACATGAGGATCATCTTGGTGGGTGACCTCGACCACGGACCACAGGAAAAGAACTGCTTAAGTGGAAGTTCTGCTGAGTGTTTCAATAAACTGAAAAGACTAACCAACATAATCCACCATGAGTTTATTTTTTAATCTCTCTATGTTTCAATGCAGGTACTTCTGCGTGCATTTGTCTTCTGAAATTCTACGCTCCTAGAAAAGAATGACCAATTTCCAAATAACTGTTGCTGGCAGTACCATAACAAACAGATCCTTCACACTTTTTGATGATACTGTTTTTATTCCTGAAACTCAACAACTTTTCAAATGTGTTCTTTATTCAATCACAGCCTTATCTGCTTAAGTCACACTATCAAATATTATACGAATAATTTAGACAAGTTGAGAGGTTCTTTAAAATTTTCAAGTAGGAAGACAAAGTTTTCTTTTACTGTCTTCTGATTTATTAGGAATTGATTTTTATGGAGACTGAATTACCATGCAATAAACAATATTCTAAGGTGTGGGGAGTTCCCTGGTGGTCCAGTGGCTGACTCCATGCTCCCAGTGCAGGGGCCCCAGGTTCAATCCCTGGTCAGGGAACTAGATCCCACATGATGCAAATAAGAGTCTGCATGCTGCAACTAAAGATCCCTCATGCCACAATGAAGATCCCATGTGCTGCAACTAAAGCCCAGAGCAGCCAAATAAATAAATAAATATTTTTTTAAAGTGTGATAATAATTCTGAGACTGTTTGCTCCACAAATGGTGCAAATTCCAAGACATAATGTCAATGCCTATCAAATTCTCTGAAGATATCTCAAAACACACTGCCTGTAAAGAGAAGTTTAATTTTTTAAAAAGTTGTTTAATTTCTCAGAAAATTTTAAAAACTGACTTAATACCTTTCCAAATTAGGATGTAGCTATACAATGACTCAGTAAGGCATTCTGCTGCCTCTTATGATAGCATCACTGAGAACCCACCACTTGGATTTATTCTCTGGGACATTTTGCCAACAAAGCTAATGTGTCTAGTCTGATCCACTTGGGTTCTTGTCTGGTGCCTCTGGTGTCCCACAACACACTTCAGGTGTTGGCCAACTAGCGTTAGGCATTCTGTGTGGGACCAAGGAAACTCCTGTCATTCACAGGAATGCAGTTTTGGCCAAGAAGCTTCAGTATGTTTCACGGCCAAGGGCGGTGCACATTACTGCAGATAGTTTCCCTGTGTTTGGCAACGGCTATAAAGAAGGCCAGGTAAAAACAGAACCTCACATCAAAGGTCACTTAGTAAGATACTGCAAATGCCCGTGGATGCTGGTTCATGGCCTCCTCACTGTATAGGAAGGGCAGCACGTGGCTGTCTTACCTGACAGTCCTCTTTGAGCTGGGAAAATAACTGCAGAGCAGATCTATGAATGTTACCATTTGCTATATGCAACCCTGATGGTTTAAAAACCATCTTTCCCTCAAGGGTCAATTCTAAATCTGTGATATTCTGTCCTTCGTTTGTGTATTTCCCTTTCAATAAATCCAAGTGTCAAATAAGACAAATATTTTAAGCCAAGATATTTTTAGATCCAGATGCAAATGTATTTGAAACAGATTACATCTTAAGAATTCATTATGAACCTGAAAATTTCAAGGAGAGAAAAAACATGCAGGTATGCTATGAACATACACAAAATAAACAGTAAAGATCAGATCTTGCTCTCACATGTGCAATGAAGTTTCTCCTTTCCTCATTACCTTTTTTGTTTTAATGGAAATTCTTGTCAATTGCCATATAATAAGTGCAAACATAAAGAAGACTGGAATTCTTTGGGATCTCTGATTTACGACTTAGATAGATAGATGATAGATAGATAGATAGATAGATAGACAGATAGATGATAGATAGATAGATAGATAGATAGATAGATAGATAGATAGATAGATGATAGACAGATAGATAGATAGATGATAGATAGACACACAGAGGATTAAAAAGACTTCTGTAGAGAAATAAAGTCTGAAGCTGTTAATTAAAGGGGAAAATATGATTTCTGTTAACTGTATTTCATTTCAAACTGATTAGAACAGAATAAAAATCTCACGCTTAAATAAATGAAAAGTTACCAACTATCTCTGATGTCAGTTTGAGAACTTTTAATTTCACTTATCTCTTGCCCACGTTTCAGTAAGTACATGGGACCATTCAATTCTTCCCTTTATAGACAAAGTACCTTTATGTCAGGAAATTGGCCCAGATAGGTGTCCAGCGTCAGCAAGGACCCGTCCACTAGTTTTTGATGGAAGTCCTCCCACAGCACATCACATTTCTGAAAGAAAAAGAGAAATAGATAACTGCAGAATTATTTTAATTTGATATCTTTCACCAACTTCTAAAGAACCTGAAACTATAAAGTTAGATAAGTAATACATCCCTAGATAGCAAACGCTAGAACAAAATGTGGATTATTTAAAAATACAGTAATTTGGCTACCGGTTCTAATTTACAATATAGGTTACCTAAGGACTCAGCTCATTAAAAAATGTATCTCTGATTCTAAATTAATAAAGCATGTGGAAGCTTCAAAAGGCCCCTGGATCCCTATACATGGACTTTGGGGCTAAGAGTCTGTGAAGAAATCCACAGAGACAGCTTGCTTCTGAAGCAATCCATGAAATTAGGAACCATTCCAGACAAACAACAAACCATTGCCGAAGCCTCCACAGGGAGAGCAGAAAATGTAGTCATACTGCGGAGTCACACTCCTACCATTTGTGGAGTATCAATTATGATAAACAAGATGACTATTGGATATTATTAATTTTACCGCTATTACTAGCAAGGCATTGGGTTAAAAGCTGTATGTGTTTCTGTGTGTGTGCGTGTGTATGTGTGTGTGTATGATCTAATTCTCACAATATCCTTATGAGCAAAGGCTTATTGCTGTCACCATGCAGAAGAGGATGCTGAAGCCCAGAGATGTTACATAACTTGGCTAAGGTCGTGCAGCTGGTAAATGACAGACTCTGGTTTCAACCCTTGAATTTGAAGCCCATGATCTGTCTATGACACCAGGCTGCCTCACCAGAACAGAGTTCACGTCCCAGCTGTGTGACTTTGGAAAACTGAACGTCCCTGAGTTTTAATTTCCCCGATTGCGTGAGTTGACAGCATAAAGTGCTTCACAGAATCCCAGGCACATGGCAGGTGTGCAAGAACATCAGTCTACATTCCTCCCGTTACATTCAGGGTGTCCTAACAATGTCTACCCTTTCTTTCTTCTTAGCAACAGAACCTCCAGTTTTAGCCAGGCATGCGGCCACCTAGGATACAGACCATACTTCCCAGCCTCTGTCTCCACTGCAGCCAAGTGTAGCCACGAGACTAAGTTCTGTCAGTGGGATGGACTTTCAGGAAGTGTCCCTAAAAGGAGGCTTGTCCTCCAGGCTTCCTCCTTCTTGCTGACTGGACAACAGAAATTAAAGCGGATACCCAGAGCTCAGAGAGTCATCGTGAACGTGGAGGTGGCAGCAGAGGTGCAAAGACAGGCTCCTGATGCTCGTGGGTCCCCCATACTACACCTGGGCTGCCAACCTCCAAAGTCCCTTATGGGAGAGAAGTTTCTATCTTGTTGAAAATCACTTTTTGATGGTTGATTTACTTCTGTTTCTTTTTCACACGTTAAAATTGGATTCTAATTGTTATAGATCCTTGTTCAAGAATTTTATGTAAACAAAAAAATTTAAATCCACTGTACAAAAAGGCTTATCCCCTGATCTGAGCAGACCCTCAGAACATGCAGTATTGAGTGCTTCACCCTCAAAAGAGCCCATATGTGCATCGACAACTGAAGATTCCAAAAATCTTGGCAGCTGCAAGGACCAAGGTAGGATAGCAGCTGTTCCTTAGGAATCAAGGTCAACAGTGGCATTTGTCATACACAGAACTGTAACGCGATGTTCTGAAAAGCCATTCACACAAATTTCTATCATTCCCTTAAAAATTCTTTTCACGATGAATTGTTAATTACACACCTCTAACCAGAAATTTACAAAATGAGTTAAGCCTTTAACAACAGGCTGTTGAAAGACAGGATCTTTATATTTAAGAAATGTGAGAAGATGTAATTACTCAAAACTGCATTGGAAAACGGTGTGTGGAGGCTGGTTTTGCCCAATTCACATCCCGAAAGTTTTCAAAAGAGGTAACAGAGGTAACAAGAGCTTTCTGCATAAATCGATCTGTTGCTATTACAGCCATAACAAAATTATGATTTGTGATCAATGTGGGGATGTCGGAATTTTCAAGCTGCAGCCCAGGGCTGCACTGTTAACCCGTCTTTCCGAAGGCTGCATAGACAATCAGCGTGTCATGTACCAGACCTTCCCCCGAGCTGTGGCGGTCACATCTCTTAAGTCTTCTGTGTCTCATGAGAAGCAACAAGCTCTCGTGAAGTGGGCATGATGAACAACCGCTCCTTGTTTTAAGAAAGAACTTGGAATGAGAAAACCCCTGACTGCGGGCTCCTAAGGTCGGTATAATAATCACATGCACTGTGCACTAGGTCGAGGATGTGAACACACACACACTTTAAGTGTGTTATTGGGAGGTACAATCATTATTCTCACTTTGCCAATGAGGAAACTAAAGCCTAAGAAGATTAAGGAACTCATCCAATGTCACACCCCATTCTGCCTTCTTCAAAGCCACAATAACCACTTTCTCACTTCCCAGAGCCAGACGGCCCTGGGCTACATGGTGCATTTCAGGTGATAAGACCTGTCTAGAGCCAAAGCCTTTCATTAGTTAAATTCCTATTAGCAGACTGACTGCACCTGTCCTTGGCCCTGCAGACCAGTAAATGGACCATCTGGTGGTAAAATGAAAGAGATGCTCTTCCCAGCTCCTGTGCCTGCTTTCAAGAAGGGATGGGGAAGGAGGGGCAGTACTTAAAATCAGGCCATGGGCCAGTTCTCCTCCTGAAATGGGCTAAGAAGTATAGCAAGGGACAGAAAAGTGCTATTCTTATGTTGAAGAAAGCAATCTTTAACCCAGAGCCTTCTACCCAAGTGGCTTTATCATCATGTTCACTCCTCACTACGAGTTTGGGTTGATCTGGATGGTGGAATTTGCACAGTGCCTTCTGGGTACATGATGCCCCATCACGATTGGGCCATGAAGTGGTGAGAGGGGTTCAGGGGATTGGTTGAGAGAGCAGGACACGGTGGGAGCCTCATGGAAGCCACCCCAGGCCTTCCGTGCGCTGTGACCGGCTCTTACCTCGCCAACCATTTTCACGTCTTCGCGCCCATACCAGTCAGGCTCATAGACTTCATGCAGCGACTCGGTGAGCTTCATGGAAGCCTCTTGCATGCCTAGAAGTGGAGAAAAACAATTCCTGTTAGAGAGAAGTGGGTGAGGAGTCTCTTCCTCCTTTCCCTACTTTTCTAAGGGAGAGGAAAAATCTTGAATACTTGCTAATTGTTTAAGGAAAACCTAGGCAGGCATGATTGCTATTTACATCTGTAGTCTTGATTCTGATTACAGTGTGCATATTCTAGTATTTTTATGATAATGATACCTACTGGGTGTTGAAAAAATCAACAAGGTGTTCTAGTCTAAAAACAATAATAATGTGTCCTATTATGTGTATTGTCACTTGTTAAATGGCATGAAACCATAAGTGTATGGGACATCTAGAATACTCGTCTATAAAATGACAGTGATAAAAAAATTAATACCAAATGTCTTTAAATATTGCAAATAAAGCATTTTGGGAGGAAGCAGATGCCAAATCTATAGGATTTTAGGGCATCAGTGGAAAGGGCTTTAAGTGGTCTAAAATTTTTCAAAAGAGAAAGGAAATTGTTCTTTTTCCAATATTACTAAAAGCTATACATGTAGTTTTAAGCCAGAACTCTCAGGAAGCTTAGAGTTCTTAAGTCTACGGGTCATAATTTTCATTACAGGTACAATTTGGTATGTTGCAAAAATACGGTTATTCACAATGGGAAAGATATCAAGTTTCCCAGTGCAACATGGTGATATAAAATATCACAAAGTCTTTTCCAGACTCCCTCTGCCCCTCCTTCAAATCCAAGGATAAAGCTTAGATGGCCCTGGAGACAGCTAAGGGCTGGGGCCAGAACAAGGCGGAGTCTTTGGCTGGTGACTTGGAGAAGTGCCTCTTTGGCACCAGACTCTCCCTCACAGCTGGAAGGCGAGACCTGACCGAGTTGGTGTCTTGGTCTTTGTCACTAGGGGATGTGAAAGGGGGCTGGATAGAAGGAGAGGAGAGAAAAACCAGAGTGCCGTCATCAAAAATAAAAGACACATCTTATAAACTTAATGCCAGTGAATCAAAGAGGGAAAGTTTCTTGTTAAACTGAAAGCTGCAAAACTCTAGACTCACCCACACACTTGTTGAATTTAAGAGAGTTCTGGGTTTAACAATGAGAAGAGGACAAAATAAAAGAAGATGGCTGAGGAGTTTGAGGTTTTTGAGCACAAGCTGCCCATTCTCTTTGCTTGGTCCTTGAGATAAACCTTTCCCTGCTCCAGAAAATAAAATTAAAAATAAAAAGATGTCTGAAATGATCAAAGTATATCCTCAAAGAGTCACACAATGGAACATTACTCAGCCACAAAAAAGAATGAAATAATGCCACTTGCAGCAACACAGATGGACTTAGAGATGATCACACTATGTGAAGTAAGACAGAGAAAGACAAATATCATATGGTATTGCTTATACACAAAATTATACAAATGAATTTATTTACAAAACAGAAATAGACTTATAGACATAGAAAAAAAATATATGGTTACCAAAGGGGAAAAGCAGTAGGAGAGGGATAAATTAGGAGTTTGGGATTAAAATATACACACTACTATATATAAAAGAAATAACCAACAAGGACCTACTGTATAGCACAGAGAACTATACTCAATGTCTTGTATATCTATAGTGGAAAAGAATCTTTATATATATGTATACATATATATATATATATATATATATGGCTGAATCACTTTGCTGTACACCTGAAACTAACACATCATTGTAAATCAACTATATTTCAATAAAAAAAATTTAAATAAAATAAAATACTAGTCCCACCCCCAAAAAAAGAGCCAACATCTAATTTGGTATTTCTTAATACAATACTTCACTCTCTAGGCATAGACCATCCCCCTTTCCTTCCCTGGATAAGATGCAGATACGTATTTGGTCTTTGCACACAAAAGGTATGGCATGTGTTTTGGGGCCACATGAAGTGTGAAAGCCTGTGACCCTCTCTCCATGAAGAGTGCATCCCTGAACATGTCAAAGGATGCCCTTTACATTGAGGGGTACAACCCACACCCACTGAAATGACTTGGCAACCACAAGACGAAGCCCGGCAGGCTAAGGTAGGAAAGAGCAGTGATCACTCAATTCTCTGGGAACTCTGATGAAACAGAATCTTGTAGGTGTAGACAGGCAAAAACCAATACAAAAGCCTGCATCTGTCCCCTAGCATTTTGAATCCAAACAAGAAAGAATCTCTCTCATGATGGTACGTGTGGTCACTGCTGACACGGCAGGAACATTTATCTCAGGTATCCATGTTTATCCCTCCCTAAGCACGTCAATACTAAGAAATGTACGCCTCAAATTCACACCAAAAGTGAATCACTAGTTAGAATTCTATAATTCAGATGCCAAAAGGCTTTTGAAGTTTTCTTTTAAATCTTTAAGTCAGATGGAAATTAAAAACAGCTGTGTAGGTAGGTTCTTAATATCTTAAGGGGAAGAAAGAAGCATGATGGCATTGTAGGATAAAAACATTTGTGGTACAAAATGAAACTGTGAATTTAAGTTTAAAATAAAATTATGTAAGCCCTTACTCATTGAGGCAAAAAGCTCAATGCTGCAGTAAATATTTCTATTAGCAGCCAAAAATAACTACTAATTGCTGGGTGGATAAGTAGTGATGTGGATAATTTGGAAAGAGTCTATTTTGACAAAAAAAAAGTTGTTTCTAGAACACCCTATAGGAAGTACTCTGATGGATACACAGGTGAACAAGACACAAGCCTGCTCTTAAAGGCATAAAGATGGGCAGAGATTTTAAGGATTTAGAATTCACTCTGCTGGCAGAGAATACGAGAAAAAAAAAAGCCAAAAGCCAAGTTCCCTTCAAAGTAATTTGGCACCATTAAAGAAGAATAAATGCTACGTGGCTTTTAATAACATCTAATATCCAACATTTTCTTACAAGATTAGTGGTTTCCAGAAGTGTAAATAAGACTCAAACATCACATATAGAAGAGTGATTATTTTACTACTGGATAGGAACCACTTTCCTCTCATCAAAATTTGGACCACCCTAGACCTCAGTTTTCCAAAGTGTACATTATTAATAAATTATAATACATGCCATATGTTGTAGTGACAATTACATGAAATGAGGCCATAAAAAGCTTATGTCCATGCCTGGCACACACGTGCTCAATAAATGTTGGCAATAATCATTATGAAACTATTAGCCTAGACTTCTAAGAAATCTCCTAGCAGTTTTCTTTCCTCTAGCCTGGATTCCACACAATCACAACCATTATTTCTAAAATGCTAATCTGATCATGTGACTCATTCCCTCACCCACAATAATGTAAGGACGCCCTTCTCCACTGACAGAATAAAACCCAATGCGGCTTCTTCCTGGAAAGCCCTTCCAACATCAACCCCTTTCTCTGGCATATCTTATCACCTGCTGACCACGTATGCCCCCTTCTTGGGTCCATTCAAATGTAAGTTCCTTGGAAGGACCATTCCTGACCTGGTCTCCTCAGCTAAGGTTGGGGGCGAGGGGAGGGAGTCTCTCTGTTGCGATAGCCCAGAATGCACACTTCTCTTAAACCACATATTACTATGCATATCTGGCCTTCTTGTTTATTCAGCTTTCTCTACTGCAAGTTTTAGGAGAGCAGACACTACGTCTTGTTCATCTCTGCATCTCCAACTCCTAAAACAGTGTCAGGCCCATAAATGAGGCTCAATGCAATGTTTGCTGCTAAAATGAATGAGAGTGTAAGATCTCCTGCAAAGCCCAAGCAATCAGCAGAAATGATAAAGACCTACAGGGGTGAATGCCACCCAGAGATTTAGTGATAATAAGATGAAGAGTAGAGCTCACTGAATCCAATTTCATAGAAACCAGTGGGAGAGATCTGGGGGACTTCAGAGAGCAACTGGAGTGCTTTACAGACGAGGAACATCTGGAGCACTCTACAGATGAGGCAGTTGACAGGCTTGGTGATTTTCCCACAGTTGCCTCTGGGATCAGACCCAGGGCCTATCACTCTCTTGGGTGAGATCTCATTCCTCTGTAATGCTGCCTGTATTAGACTGTACCATTAGCTAGCTAGAGTTCTTTTTGTGAAAACCAGAAAAATGGGCCACGAAAGCACTCTGAAAATGCAAATTACAATCTACTTAATGCATAATCTTTACCTTTAAGTGTGCTCCCAAAACTCAGAATTTGCCCCAAGAAATTCTTTGTTAAGACTTTGAGAAGAGGGGCTTCCCTGGTGGCGCAGTGGTTAAGAATCCGCCTGCCAATTCAGGGGACACGGGTTCCATCCCTGGGCCGGGAAGATCCCACATGCTGCGGAGCAACTAAGCCCGTGTGCCACAGCTACTGAAGCCCACAAGCTGCAACTACTGAAGCCCTCGTGCCTAGAGCCTGTGTTCTGCAGCAAGAGAAGCCCATCCACTGCAACAAAGAGCAGCCCCCGCGTGCCACAACTAGAGAAAAAACCTGTGTGCAGCAACGAAGATCCAATGCAGCCAAAAATAAAATAAATAAATAAATAATAAAATTAAAAAAAAAAAAAAGACTTTGAGAAGAGAAAAGCATTCCACAGTCCAACAGTGTGAAATGCTGCCTACTCCACAGGCCTACAGGAGATTAGATTATACTAGCATATCAAGGGCCCTGATAAACTCTGTAGTAACCTGTTTAAAAATTCATTCCAACCAGCCTCGGCCGAAGTCATTCAAACAGTGATCTCTCTCATGGAGTATCATCTGCTAACCTCACTCCACCTGCAAAGTGCGTGGGGGAAAGCTGATAGAAGGTCCTCTCTCCTTCCTATGGAGATGTGGCCACAAGAAGTGGGATGCAGGGCACAGTCTGATGGAAGAGTTGCTTTGATGCTCCACCCAACGTTTCTCTGGAGCTAACTATTCACTCAGTGGATTCTCCTTCTAGACCACATTAAGGAAAAGAATTAAGCCAGTCTTTTTAAACAGCATTCTCCATACCAGGGCAATAAAATAGACCGAAATATACAAACTTGGAAAAGAGATCTAATTCACGTGTTCATTCAATAGACATATCCACTTTTTTAAAATCAGCTAACAAAGAGAAAATCCTGTGCTTAAAATATTACTTCTTGTGTTCAAATCCTAAATCAATAAAGAAAGAAATACCTCGAGTGCTTTCCATTTTCTGACCAAACTGTTATAAATACTTGAGGTTAATTTTTTGTGGAGCAGTTAATTACATGCTCTCTGAATTGTGGAAGTTAAATTCTCTGAAGCTTACTTCTTTGCAAAGGCAAAATAAGGCTAATGTCATTTAGTCTGTGTTGGATGGTAACAAAGAGGTAACATGCCTAAAATGCTTAGTACACAGCCTAGCACATAGTTAGTGCTCATTAAAAAGCAACAGAGGGCTTCCCAGGTGGCGCAGTGGTTAAGAATCCACCTCCCAATGCAGGGGACACGGGTTCCATCCCTGGGCTGGGAAGATCTCATATGCCGCAGAGCAAACGAAGCCTGTGCGGCACAACTACTGAGCCTGCAAGCCACTATTGAGCCCATGTGCCACAACTACTGAAGCCTGCACGCCTAGAGCCTGTACTCTGCAACAAGAGAAGCCACCACAAAGAGAAACCCGCGCACCACAACGAAGAGTAGCCCCCACTCGCCACAACTGGAGAAAGCCTGTGCAGCAATGAAGACACAACGCAGCAAATAAATAAATAAATAAATAAATAAAAATTTTTAAAAAAAGCAATAGAGGTAAGTTGTCATTACTCCATTGTGTAGATGAATTCTAATTTATAAAACTAATGCAATACTGATGGCCACGGCCATAAAGTTCAAAGGCAATACAAGGAAACAGCAAGGCCTCAGGAAACACACATACCAGACTATGTATCATAGCCCTGTTGTGTAATAAGCCCATAACCCTAGACAAGCTATTAAACCCCTCTGTGCCTGGCTTTTCTTACCTATAAACTGAAGATAATAAAAGTACCTGCCTCACAGGATTGTCATGAGAACTGAAATTATATTGCTCGTATAAAAGTTTAAATACATTAAAAATAGTACTTTCACTAATTTTTATTATTATGACTAATTTTTCATTAAGATTTTCATTATTTCATTATGTAGCCATACCTTTGTAATCAATTTCATACATCCACATTGAAACTGTTAAGAATAAATTCTTGGAAATGAACCTGCTGTATCAAAAGGCATGCCAAAAAAAAAATACACATTTAAAGGCCTTTGCCAAATCACTCCCCAGGAAAGCTGTCTTAGCAGTATATAAAAGGGGTCCATTTCCCACAGCTCTGCCAATGCTAGGTATCATGGTTTAGTTTGGTTTTTTATTATTTACTTATTTATTTACTCATTTATTTATTGGCTGTGTTGGGTCTTCATTGCTGTGTGTGGGCTTTCTCTAGTTGTAGAGAGTGGGGGCTACTCTTCATTTTGGTGCACTGGCTTCTCATTGCAGTGACTTCTCTTGTGGAGCATGGGCTCTAGGCACGCGGGCTTCAGTAGTTGTGGCACTCGGGCTCAGTAGTTGTGACTCTTGGGCCCTAGAGGGCAGACTCAGTAGTTGTGGCACATGGGCTTAGGTGCTCCATGGCCTGTGGGATCTTCCCAGACCAGGGATCAAACCTGTGTCCCCTGCACTGGTGGGCATATATTTAACCACAGCACCACCAGAGAAGTCCCTGCTTTGTTTTTTAATTTTAATGTCTTTGAATATTTGGAAGAAAAATGACAGCTTCTCCACTTTGATTTTATTTAATATTCTTTGATTACTCAGGATAAGCATTTTTCACATTTATTACCCATCTACAGATCTTCTTCAGTTAATTTTCTCTTCATATGTTCTACTCATTTTTTCTTTTGATCAACTGATCTTCATTTAGTTTACTTACTGAGCTCTTACTGAGAGCATCTCTTTGTATATGTATTTAAATCTTCACTATATTTGGAATTGAGAAGGAGGGAATAAAGAGTGAGGCTGGGAATCTCACTTTTATCTGAGTGTTTGCCCAGTTTATCCAAGACTCATTGTCAGATGATCCATTCTCTCTCCCACTAATCTCAAAATCTGCCTTATCATCCATCTCATCTGTGGGTGCACTTGGATCTGACTCAGTGCAGGGGCTGGACAGCGGACAGCATGCAGAGATGGAGCACACACCCCGATCGCTCTCTCCGCCCTCCGCCACCAGCCTCATTTCTTTGCCTTGAATATGCGAGACTAGAAACCAATGCCAGAACCTCTCTGCCCCCCTACAGTGGCAGGGCTGCAGATGCAGCCATTCCCAAGTCACAGGCAGTCCAGGGCCATGCTGCCTGCTAACCCTGCTGTCATTTCTCGCCCCCTCCAGCTAGAGAGCTTATGTGTAAGTTTGTGTGCATCCAACTCTTGGGACATACTCTCCCCTGGGATGAAACCAGCTGTAGCTTTTCTTAAACAAGGTCTCAAGCTCACTCTATCTAACAACTCTTCCTAGAAAGCTGTAGGATGTGGGAGGCACTTATTCCTAGTTTCCAGCATAAGGGCAGACATATTTTTTTCCTTGTATATTCTGATTATCATTTCAATGGGAATTGGGGAGTGGGTGGAATGGAACACCTGTGCTCGAGTACCCATCCTGCCAGAATGCCAAATGGCTTTATAATTAACACTCGATCCTGTCACTCTTGAATTCCAAGAACAACCCGTGCTTGGTAACATGCAGTAAACAACTCTTACATATTACCTTTGATAGCTGCTAAATATCCTCGGAGTTCTCGCTGAAGTCTGGTACCCTCTGCCTGAAAATACACAAACACAGAAATGCTAAGCATCTTGTCTATATTTTGCCTGCAAACATGTACAAAGCAATAAGCCTATAGAGTTATTTTTGCCAGAAGCTCATTCTTGAAAAAGCATAAATACGTGGACACAGACTAAACAAGATGCCAATCACTGTATATATTTACAGAAATTTTATTCAGCTTAAGAGAAAAGGAGAAAGCAAATAAGACTTCATTAAGAATAGAAACTGCGATCCACCATACAGCCTTCTATATATTCAAGAGCTAGTAAGTCTCTAAACTTTGACACATAGGTTACAAAGGTAGGAAACTGATCACCACTGTTTACTGTTTAATATGGTAGCTACTAGCCCCATGTGGTTGTTGAGTGCTTGCAATGTGGCTATGTATGGAAATGTGGCAGGAATGGAAATGTACTGTAAGTATAAAATACCCACTGGATTACAGAGATTTACTACCAAAAAACATTATATATATATATTTAATATATTCTACACTGATTGCATATTAATGTGTTATTTTGGATATATGGAGCTAAACTATGTTAAGACATTTCATTTCTTTTCATTTTTTTCAAATTGAAGTATAGTTGATTTATAATATTGTGTTAGTTTCAGGTGTACAGCATCTTTTCACTTTTTAAAACGGCCACTAGAAAATTTTTAAGTATGAATGTGGTTTGCATTGTATTTCTATTGGACGTCACCAAAATAGAGAAATCGTTAAAAGGTAAACATAGGCCTATGAATACTTGTTTTGGTTTGGATTGTACTTCAAAACTCTAAGACTCTGAGACTAGGATTAGACTTTAGTCTTGAGTTACTCTTGGAAATGTTGATGGTAGTGTGGAGAAGTGAGGCAGGAAAGGAAAGAGAGCCAACCCAGGGTGCTGGGTTGGCTAGCAGGCAAGTTTCTGCAGCGGGCATCCCTGCCTTAATCCCACTGGGGAATCTGAGAGACAGAGCCAAACACCCTATAGACATCCTAACTGAGGGGCAGGGGAGCTCGGGCATTTACTCATCAACTCCTGCCAGTCATTGGCTGAGGGCTGCTCCTGGGGGACATTACTTCCCCATCATGTCCACACTGGAACAACAGACAGGTCTCCAGGAACTACAGAAAGCCCTCAGGCAAAGAGCTCTGACGCTGGCAACTGCAAGTCAGTCTAGTGGGCTCAGAAAAGGTCGGTGTTAGAGGCACACAGCTGAGCACCTATACTGTTGCCTATGATACTGCAACCAAACACATTAAAAATATATGCATTTTAATTGCATAATCATTTAACAACAGTGCAGAGAGCTAGCATACAGAATGACTCCACCTTGAAAATTAATACTATAGCAACTATTTTATAACTCTAACTTGATAGTTAAGAATATACCCACTAATATGGCACCTATAATAGTCATATTCAATTCAACAAGCATTTGTCAGTATTTACCAAAAAGGGAGAGGGGATGAAGGGAAAAAAACTACTTTCTTCAGTAAATTATAATCTAGTAGAGGAACTAAAATACCTATATGAAAAACTGCATCGCAGAGCAGATTACACTTAACTCTGCAACCACCATCCAAAGTGTCTGGGGGTACAAAGCAAAGACAAAATGTCCAGCACATTTAAAAATAGGTAGTGATTAATACAAACAAACTCTGGGGACTTCCCTGGTGGTCCAGTGGCTAAGGCTCTGCACTCCCAATGCAGAGGGCATGGGTTCCATCCCTGGTCAGGGAACAAGATCCCACATGCTGCAACTAAAGAATTCACATGCCACAACTAAGAGTCACATGCCACAACTACAGAGCCTACGTGCCACAATTAAGATCCCATATGCTGCCACTAAGACCCAGCATGGCCAAATTAAATAAATAAATAAATATTTTTTAAAAATACAAATAAACTTTGAAAAGAAGTGTTGGACTCCAAAATGAATTCTGGAAGAGACTATTTTCCTATACGTTATAGTGCAGGTATAGGGACATTACTTCTATAAAATCTATGTAAAGCTCAGGTGAGGTTTTCTTTACCTGTCTTAGCTCAAGCTATTTTTGCAACTGTGTAAAACCAGGTCTTACCAGATGAAAGCTTAGGGTTAATTCATTTGTTGGCACATGTGAACTTCAACCGGAATGGTTCTATTCAGAATGGCAAAACAGAACTCGTCAAAGTTCTAAACAATTGACTCCCTCTCTCGTGGCTCAGCATGCATAAAATCAAAACTCTAGGTCTCCTTTGTCTTGCTGAGCCATTCAAAAATAGAGTGTGAAAGCAAACGGCTACAAGCTAGGTTAAAGAAAACTAACCATAGTGGATTTCCAAAACATCAAAGTATAGTATAAAACTGTCGACAAAGGACGAGGAGGATGAAGAAGAACGCTAATGATGAACACTTGAGTAAAGGTGGAAAGTCAGAAGGATCAAAGAAGCAGGCAGAATCAGGCCAAGGTTCCCAACACAAACAGGAAAAGAACGTGGGGAAGAAAGAAGCCATTCTTTCTCCTACTGATTATCTATTTTGTGACAGGTACTGTGTAAGATTCTGAGTATATAAAAAGCTGAAAAGATACTGTTTTGGGAGATTTTATTATTGTCACGTCTACATTGCATCTCCCTACCAGATCTGTTTAGGGGCAAGATTATAATTCCTGTCCCATCAACATGAAGCTTGGTTGTGCGACTTGGCTAGTGAAATGTGAGTGGAAGAGCCATGTGCTACTTCTGAGCAGAAGATGTAAGAGCCATTACACACTCCTACCATTTCTGATCCCTCTACCATGAGCCCCATAATGTTCCAGAAAGGGGTTGCTTCTCCAGCTTGGACCTCAGAGTGAAGGGAAGATGAAGCATAGCTACCAGGCACATTTTCATGAGCGAGAAACAAACGTTCTTAAAACCCACCAAGGTACTGCTACCACAGCATGACCTACCCTAAACAGCCTGACCCAGTGGTTCACCATCGAGAGTGGAAATGCAAAAACATGGCGTAGCCTGAAATCTAACAACAACTACAAAAAAGCCAGTGGAGTTAGTGAGCAGAAGAGCATTAAAGAGCATTTACAGAAACATTTCAGAAAAGAAGTCAAATTGAAAAGATGAAGGACAAAGTAGACGATTTAGCAAATAGGAGCCTGGATGGTGGTCAGGTAACTGAAAGAGGTAGAATGGTACTGAGGGGGGACAGTGAGGCTGCAATCATTTGTCCCAACAGATGGCAGACGTGAAATCAGACATGTGATGTACCCAGACGGATCTAGACCCAGACTGATCTAAAGCCTACACCCTAAAAGGGGCAATCAGAAGGGTTTGAACTCCTTACGGCCACATTTTTCAAAACAGGTAAGTGTAGACCTTAGGGGTACTTAATGATTTGTCTAGCACTGACAGCCACAAAATAAGCCTAAAAGACCTCTTTGGAACATCGATTTACTGAGGTTGGAGGGGAACAAATGGAGAAACCATTATTTTACCACCACTAAGCCACCTGTTATGATGTAGAATAGAAAACTGCACAGAGATGAAACAGAACTTCACAGATGTCTCCTGCTTTCAGATATCTGCTTTAGGGTTCTGCTCTACTGCTGTTCCTGTTCCTTCCCTGGAAAAGAACAAGAAGCACATAGCTAAGGCAGGGCTCACATCTCACCCAGAAGGATGCTTTCCCCTCAGGAAGTAATACAAAGCCAACCACAGTAAACCGATGGTTTTGAATCACCACAATCTCTCAGAGTACCTGGAAACAGCAAAAGAGTAGTGCAGAAGGGCATTCTTTCCCCAAATATGTATGGAATAAAGCATGTCAAATTAAGCCCACAATTAAGTCATTGCCTTTTCTTTCAGTTCAAGAAAGAGAATGAAATATTCAACTTCCAATCTATACACTGCATTCATCTAGCCCAAGGGTAACAGTAAATATTTTTTAAAATAAAATAAGAGTCCCAGAAGAAATTTTTAGATATTATAGGTGTGGAACAAAGTTCAAATTATATAATAATGGCTTAAATTCATGAGTTCAATTTAACCAGATAAACTAGAGGCTAACGTAAATAACTTTATTCTTTTCCAATTATTAAAATTCTTAATTTTCCCCATGAGTATTGAGGTTCATAAAGCATTTGGTAATAACCATATTGAATTTCATACAAAATTCTGCCTGAATCAAAAAGGTAAAGACTCTGGAGAGAAAATTTTCATCTATAATATGCCACAAAGTAGTTCTCCTGCACAAAACCTATTGCATAATAAAATTTACTTAATATCATTATTCTATGTAAATCACAAGTTTTAAATGAGAATCTAAAGTTTGTTTCAAATTCCTCTGAAAATTACCATTTCAGTAATTCAGCCTTGAATTGTGTACTGTGCACATGTATATATAGAAAAGAGATTCAAAATTCCACAACCTTGAGAATTTTCCCTTCTATTTCTTAATGTCATTCCCTACAGGAGAAGATAAAGTTATTATTCTAACTCGTGGTCACACTCTCCTCAGGGCTTATGGGCAAGTGAGTCTATTATAATCAAGTTGTCTGCAATGCCTACTAGTACTCCTCTTTGGAAAAGATCCAAGAAGGCGTCGCCACCCACAATATTCCTTGCCCTGGCAGATAGTATAATAACATGGCTCTGGGGTTAGTCAGAGGCTCTTTATTTTTTCAGTTGAATCATTTATCAGTGTCAGGAGCAGCTGCCTCGCAAGCCCAGAAGGTCCCCCAGGCCTCACTTTCTCCCCACATAGCCCGAGCAAGTGGCTTGCTTCTTCTTCCTCATTAAAGCAACTCCCACACACTCCCTCCCTTGGGTGTGACGCCCTCACATGGCTGGGGAGAAGGAAGACGTCTCCCCAGTCCCCTGTTTCCTGGCTGTCCTGGAAAATAAGCCAGGGTCATTTTGAGTTTCAGCATAAAGACATCAAAAATTAATAGGCAAGCAAAAAGTCTTCATGGTTTTAAAACCTTACAAAGGTCTGAGACTCACTGTCTCTAGTCAAAAAATCCTTGATTCCCTTGCTGCGTGGTCTCCTGAAGCTGTTGGTTTCTTCCCCTAGTCCTGTGGGCACCTCTCGTGATGTCTGCCCCTAAGGACTGACTGAAGTTTAAAATCGAATTAAATAGCTGGAGAAAGTGAAGCAGGCACACCACCGTGGAAGGTTTCAGATATCTTGGTTAACCAATATGAAGAAATCATATTCCATACCTAATTAAAAGTTGCCAAATTGTTTGACATCATATTGGTCCTCAGTAAAACCAACTCCTTAATTATTTATTTCTGTGTCTTGGGGAAGGATGGGGCAGAGAAGTGGGTCGGTTCCCCAGATGGGCCAGGCTCCTGGGAAATTCTCACGGCTTAAGTCTCTCCTCAGCACCCTGGACAGCTCCCAGACACATCATTTAAAGATTTAATCTATATGGTGTCAAAGGACTAGCTAAAGTATACATGCTACCACATCAAAGTTTCCTACTGCACTCTGGTAAGTGCGAAGAAGAGTTACAGACAGATTTCCTGCAAGGTGAGCCAGGTTTCTGGTAAGAAGAGCTACCACAGACTCTGACACACAAGAAGAGTGTCTCAGACTTCTAGAGCTATGGCAAACTGTCTCTGGGCATTGGGCTTGAAAACAGAGCTGCATCAAGCTATGATGAATAACATTTGAAGACTGAGTCATTTATTGGTTAGGTATATTAAATTCTGAAGCACTGAAAAGTACTAATATTAGTAAATACTTACGCCTAGCACTTCAGGAGCCAATACAGAGGTAAACTTTTGTTAGCTCACCTTTGACCCAGTTACTTCTGCCCAAAAGAAAGAAACCATACTTGAGGCATTAATTTGAACTTTAGATACAAGGCACAGAATGAATTAATAATTTCTAAGAAACTAAACTCAAGGCAGCAACCACTGCAAATTCAGGGGCACCATGCCCCATACTACCACTGCATAACGTGGCCACAGTGGTCAGGGGCATATACCACTGTGGCCATGACTGCACTTGCAGAACCACACCCAGTGCATTTTATCTGCAAGGTTATGCAGGTCTGGCCAAACACCTTAAGACAATAAGTATTTCATATCTATTAAACAAGCAGTGGCTTGTTGGATTGACTTGTTAAAATATGGTAAATGTAATACTGATTTCTATTTATAGGTAACTTTTGTTTTCAAAAAATATATTAAAAAAAAGCAATAATACCCACAAGACAGAACATTTTTTATTAAGTATCCTCTTTAACTAAGAAACTGTGAGTTGACGTCTTAAAAGGAGTGGAGATAGAAGGCCAACAGTACTAACAGATATATGGAAGTTGGATCTGAAGAGATATAACTTCAAAAATTGTGATTTTACAAAGGTAAGTCCTGTCAGTTTGCCTGTGATCATGAATCTATAGAAGTTTCCAGAGTTACATTATTATTTTTGGCCTTTACTGACATTCTTCTCTTGAAAAGGCTAAGTAACACATCAAAATTAAAATTGGCTCAATTTCTCAGAGTTCAGACAGGTTAACTCAATCTTGAAAGCCATGTGACTACATTTTGTGATCATTTTTGAAGCTGAGAAGAAAATTAGATTATCAAGGAGATGAGATTTAATGGAGTCATAATCAGTAACTTGATGAACAGATGACTAATAAGGCACAACGTCTGAATCCACTTATGATCAAAGACAATGTTAGGCTGCTCAATGCTCCAGACACTCTTGGTTTACTAAGAAACAGAGCTCTTCCTCTGACAAGCTCAGGTACTGTTCAGTTGGAAGATGAGAGGCTTGAAAGCAGTAGGGTCTCGGGAACGTGCATTTTTTGCTTCCTTACTTTGAGCTCTTTGTAGTAACAGGAGCTCTCATTAAGAACTTAGCACTGATTTCATGAAACAATTTCTTTATTTTTAAAAATTTCTTTTGGCATATCTTCACGCAAAAGATATACAATAGAGAGGAGACTGGAGTGTATTTTGAAATCACATTTCTGGGCTGATGGTGGTAGGGGGTGGTACCCGGAAGAGAGACAGACATCAAAGAAAACATCTCAGC
The DNA here is from genome assembly GCF_030028045.1 of Hippopotamus amphibius kiboko. Taxonomy (NCBI): domain Eukaryota; kingdom Metazoa; phylum Chordata; class Mammalia; order Artiodactyla; family Hippopotamidae; genus Hippopotamus; species Hippopotamus amphibius. The sequence goes on along the minus strand of NC_080189.1, from coordinate 83,059,824 downwards.
TTCCACAGTTTTATCCAGGATTCATGGCCCAATTTCCAACTATCCTTGTCAGCAACTCCAAGCATACCTATGATCTGCAAACCAAATCAAATACCTTCTGCCTTTCAACAAAACAAAATTAGAAAGCTAGCTAATAATTATATGTACTGTTGTCCCATATATTTCCCTTAAGCCAACTAATTAAAGTTTATACAGATATTTATTCTGATCTTTTGGAAAAGCTAACCCATTCTGTGTGCAAGGGGACAGAACTGCCTCAGATCAAACTCATCGCAGCCGGCAAGCTGGATGTGACATGAAGACACACCTATGGCCTTTAGGCAATTGAGTTTGTGACCCTTGAAAAGCCATCCCATTGTTTTTCATTTTGTGTGTGTGTGTGTGTGCATGCGTGCGCATGTGTGTGTTTTTGAAGAGGCTTGACTTATAAGGTGCATCAGGGACATTATATAAATATCTTTCCAACTTTTGCCTTAATTCCTAGAGCACAGTAATGAATATCATGGGGGTGGGGATGACCCAGAAATTAAGGGAAATGCCACAGGAGCCCCACTTCAACAAAGATTCTTCCTGTGGCTTATTGTTAAGCGTCCCTTTCCATGGGGATGGATGTCACTCCATCTACAATGTTGTTTCATGACCAGATTGGACAGGACTTAAAAGTATTAGAAAAACAGCTGCTATATCAAGTTACAGAGATGCATTGATAAGTAGAAATGACGTACCTAGTCTATCATTATCCCAGACATAAAATAACATCCAGAGTGCTTCCAAAACTGTCACTTATGATGTCTTTGTTGGTTTGTTAGGGCTGCCATAACAAAATACCAAAGACTGGGTGTCTTAAACAACAGAAATGTATTTCCTCACAGTGGTGGAGGCTACAAGTCCAAGATCAAGGCGTTGGCAGGTTTGGTATCCCCTGAGGCCTCTCTCCTTGCCTTGCAAATGAACAGCTGCTTTCTCACTGTGTCCTCACGTGGCCTTTCTTCTGTATGTGTGCATCCCAGTGTCTTCCTCTTTTCTTAGAAAGACAATAGTCCTATTGGATGAGGACCCACCAATACATCAATTGACCTTCATTACCTCTTTAACGGCCCTTTCTTCAAATACAGTCACATTCTAAAGTGTACTAGGGGTAAGGACTTAACGTATAAACTTAGGAGGTACATAATTCAGACCATAACAAGGTCCTCAAAGCAAGCCTTTAACATAGCAACAAGTGACAAAGTCAAACACTTACTGAGTGCTCCCTTTGTTCCAGATACAGTCTTAAGTGTCAGAGCTCTATTAACTCACAGTCCTCACAATAACTCTATGAGGTCAGAGCATTTTTACAAATGAGAAGACTGAGGCACAGAGGCTGAGAAACTTGGCCAAAGGTCACACACCTAACAGACAGCAAGCCAGTCCTGGAGCCCAGGCAGTCTGAACTATTTAGGCTCCACCATCTACCCCAAGGGTCCACATGTCTCACTGCCCTCTACCACCTCTTTGCCCTCAGGTTGTAAAGGCACAGACACCAGCTAATGATGGATGTGGCTGTCTAAGAAAAATCAACTGTTGACCAATGAGAATGACTTAACTAAAGGTATCATTTTTTTTTTGCGCTCTCATAGTTCTAATCTGTAAATAAAGACACTGGTTGTTTACTTGTTCTTCTCAAAAGCTCACGATTCCAGAGTATACGCCACATGCTTCACACAGCAGAGGGGTTACGTCGGTGGGCTCTGGGACCCACGGCCTGCCTTTAAAATCTGAGCTCTGCCACTTCTAACTGTGCAGTCTTGGGCAAACCACTTAACCTCTCTAGGCCTCGGACTCATCATTGGTAAAAGGAAGTGATAATGGTACTCACTTGCTAGGGCTCTCACGAAGGTCGCGAGGGAGACAGTCCATGTGAAGCATCAGCAGAGAACCAAGCACACAGTATGCATTCAGTAAATGTTGGATGCACAGTTATTTTTCTACCTGATACTTCTTCAGTGATAAACTGTGCAAAGAGCAGATGTTTCATAAATGCTTGACTGAATCAAGTTCTGTTACGTGTCATGTTACAAAGGAATGCCTTCATGAGGAATATACAAAACCTCCCCCAAATAAGCCACTTGGAAGCTGAGGCTGCTTCTTTGTTTTTTATTTGTATTTCTAAGTCTCAAACACACAATTATGTTTTTCAGAAAGTTTGTTTGCACCTTTAAGTGTTTCAGCAATAGAAGATCCTAGAGCCCATGGCAGTAATTTATGCAGATGCATAAGAACCACTCAATAATGGGTATGAGAAAAAAATCAAACTGACATGATAAATTACTGTAAGGAAACAAGAAAGCATGAATATCAATGACCAACAGAATAATCAAGCCCATTCCACAAATGAAAGCTTTTGTGACATATATTCAGTTTTCTCGTACATAAAGCAGAATAACAATGATGAGTTGCTATGAAAATCAAGTGAGACAATACACAGAACACTTTATAAACGTTAAAGCCCTACTTACGGAAAGTCTCAATGATAAAAATACTTTATCAGTGCTTTTGCCTAAGCCAGTCAGGTGTGGCTTGGAAATTTGTAAATTTTTTAAGCTTCATGGAAGAGTCTTATAATTATCCAGGTTTAGGAACACAGTCGAAAGAAGATACAATTAAGCAATAATGTGTATTATTATTCCACGTATAAGGGAATATGTGCGTTATCTTCACCATATCAGTGAAGTCTCAGGCTTGCATCCAAGCTGTTACTACCTTAGGATGGTTCTTTAGAGACACAAGTCAAATGAGTGATCTGATTCAGAAATCTGGAATGGGACCCAGGAATCAAAATTTTAAAAGGCCTCCAGGTGATTCTAATGGTTATTTGGGAACCCCTGCTATAACTTTTCACTGTGTCTATCATCCAATTGACACAGCATGTCGATGGACATTCTCATACGTGGCTCTAGTATGAGATGGCCAAAAAGGCCCTTAAAAATATGTCCGGCTCCAGTCAGTCACCATCAGGCATGCCTTCTAACGCGTCTCCATCACTTAGATTGTACCTCCAGTGCAAAGTTAGCAAGGGGCTTACAGGGTGACTTATGAGAGAGAATTGCAGGCAACTGCAGGGAATCGATAATACTGATGCAAACCTGAAAATCAACTGCAGCTCATCTGTGCTGATGTTCACAACCATTTTAGACAGCCTCCCCAGGCTTGGATGCGAGAGATGCCTAATCCTCTGCATCACATTCCCAGAACAGTGCAGTCAACCTGGGGATCATTTACAGAGGAGCATTCAGACTAGATAATAAGCTGACTTCACAAGAAGTGGAAGATAATATGGAATTGGTCTCTAAATGAATGCTGAGAAATGAAATACTAAACCTTCTCCAGTTGGCATGGTTAATTAATGTAGGAAGGCAAAATACAATTAAAGATAGGTAACAGAATAGGATAGATGAAAGGAAACCTTCCCAGCAATAATATGAAGAGCTTTCTCTAGAAGTGATTTCTTAAATGGGGAACAGGCTCCGCAGGAAGTGGCACAAACAGTGGTGCTGGAACATCTGTAGTTTGACTGGGTCAAATTTTAGTTAAGCTTTTGATTTATATAAGCCATAAATGAAAGGATATTCTTATAGATGGAATGAAAGAAATAAGAATAAAGAGGATAAAAGATAGACAGGTTCTCCAATGAACACTTTTGTTTTCTTTCTCCCATCTGACACCATGGACAACAACACTTGAATGCTCACAAGAAGTAGGTAGATTCATTTCTCTCCTTGAAAGGCAGTGAGCAAAAGAGAGGTTTAATGAGTGTGCCAGAAATGAGTAAACAGAAGACTATAGAGAAGTGTAGGAAAACTGGAAAGCAAGGGCCAATACATTCTTCTGACGCCTAAAGGTTTCCTCTATCTGCTCCTTCCCACAGAATTCAATTGTATTGACAATCATTGGGTGGTACTTATCAAAAAAAGGACTCTAAGTCAAGACTATATATGCAAAACACATCTTTTTCCATAAGAATAATGCTTCAAAGGAGACTGACAGTCTTAACTAGGGGTTTTTTGTAAGAATACCAATTGGAGTGAGAGTATACTTATATGCTAAAATTAAGGGTGAAACTAGGATACCAAAATGCATCCTAATGATGGAAATACAGTAACATTATCTCAAGATTCTGTCTTTTTTTCTACTACTTTATTTTTTTCAAAAGAAAGAAGACTTTTGTACACTAGACCACAAGACCACTAGACCACTATTCTGTCTGAACTGTTTATCATTCTGTTTCCAGTGCCCTATGCTTAGTAGACAATTATGCTTTTAATAGACACAATATTTGGCTTGTTATATATATTGACCTGTTACCTTTAATGAAGTATTCAGCCCCTAGCTCAAACCAATGTCTCCAGTTGTGTACCAGACCCCAACTCCTCTTCTTACTCAAGGACACAAGTCAGCTGTTCTCCCCTTTCTCTGGTGATTGATCACATTTTCCTTCTACACTAAATGAGTCCCATTAGTATACACATATTTTTGTCATCTTAGGAAAATGTTCTTTTGACCCCTGCTACAGTCCTCTTTATTTGCTCCCCTTTGAAGCAAAACTTGAAACTTACTGTCTCCAAGCCTCCTGATATACTTTACCTCACTCTATGTATTCTCTATCTATTTGGTTTTCTCCCCCATAGCTCTCATCATTTCTGGAAAACAGTATAATCTGTTTATTTATTAAAGTGTTTTGTTTATTGTCTGTCCCCTCGTTTTGGAATGTAAAATCCATAATGGAAGTAACATTTGTCTGCTTGTTCCCGGAAGTTTCCCAAAGACCTAGATCCATTCCTGGAACCTGGGAGATATTCAATAAATATAAGGAAAATGAATATTGAAACAGCTACATATTATTGTCCTAAACAGGCACCCACATGCTATCATCAATCAAATAACCGTGAAACTTCCTTAACAGTTGATACTAAGAAGAAATATTTTAAATATTGGAAAATACTGGAGCACTAAGATGGTTTTCAGTGTTACGGAATTCTCCCAGAAACACAACTAGCCAGAAACAGAAGTAAACTTTATTTCCAGAGATGCAGACATATATGAATTCTCTTATGGTATATTGTGCAATTTTTGAGTTCAAACTTTAATGGAAACCAAATATAAATGCAAGCAACAACACTCAACAATTCTCTCAGAAGTTGCTCAGAAGAAATTAACTGGTATCAATTAAATATATTAGTGCTCCATGGTCAAAATATTATCCCACCAGAGAAGAGTGAGCTTGCTCTAAAACACAATACTTGAAAAAAATAACTGCAAATTGGAGAACGTAACTTGGATTCAAGGACTTAAAACCATTCTTCTGCGTAATTAAAATTACTTATTACATTGTGAGTAGAAGTATGTAAAGCTCTTAGAAGATGGAAAATACTGTACATGCCCGCTGATGCATATGGAGTAGCATGGAACTAGGGCAGTTTCAAAACCCAGGGAGGGGACCAGAGCCTTGCTCTAGTCTTGATAACACAGCTTAGAATCAAGTCCTGGCCATGTCAGACCCTCTCCAAGGGCTATTTTGTGGCCAAAAATTAGGACAAAAGAGATAAAGTAAATGACAAGGAAGAGGGGCTTTGACATTGAATGAGTGAGGAGGCATGGAAAATCCAAGGCAAAGGATGAATACAGAGATATGTGTGACAAGGAGGGATATACTGACTAAGCACCTAGCAGGTACTAGAGGGCAGAGAAGATTTTGTTAATGACTAAGACAAGATGCCTTCCTTTTAATATTTTATAATCTAATGAGGACACAGACGCACATCTAAAACAACTGTCATATAAGAAAACTGGAACAAGAGCTATTGGATGACTTACAAAAGATGTACACTGGAGGATACAGAGAAAGAAAGAGCTTGGCTGAGGGGACTGGAAAGACATCAGGTAAGAAATACTTGTAAGTTGACCTTAAACAAAGGTGGTACTTGAATAGGTAGAGATGGCAGGGCAAGCAAGGATAGTTCAATCATAAGGAAGCACCTGCAGTGGAGAAAGTGTAAGAAGAGCTTGGAAGCAAGCAGTCCAGTCCCTAAATAACACCATCAGACATAGGAAAAACCAACTATTCCTTTTTATGTCACGGTTATTTGTGTTAAAAAGAAATAATTCTAGGATATCTGTTAGGACTATCTGCCCAAGGAAATTACAAAATTTTTCATAATGTAAATGTGGTTTGCCATAAATAAAAATTTTATCCACAGATTAACACACTGTGGGAGTATATTCTGTATTTACATTCTTTTTTCAAAATTCTATTCTGTGATTTTTAATTATTTATATACATATGTCCTAAAAAGTGTCACGAAACTGCTTACAAAAATTCACACACTAGTCAACACCTCTTTCATGCCAGAAATAAAAACATGCTCTAGGAACATGCTCCAAATGATCATTCCTGTCACTAGTTCAGCTTCAATTTTAACAAATGTTTTAAAGCCTATGTGCAAAGCACTAGGTTCTATGCAGATAAAAAGATGAAAGCGGCCACACAGGACCCCTGTGCAGAGGAGAGATCAGTATGAAGACATGACTCCAGCTTTCAGACACTGGATTATCCTAATAATGGGAATCACTGGCTCCGATACCCTCCCTGCTGGAGAGTACTTCAAGGTCCCGATATTTCGTTCCTTCTTCATCTGTGTTATACCAATTATGCCATTAGCAGGTGGGGGGCATGGAAAGAAGCAGCAGAGCTACACTGTATGGTATTTCAAGGGGGCACTGAAAAGCCATGGAGATGTGAGCAGAAGTGAGACTCCCTTCCTCTTTATATGAGAAATGCTAATCTCACTGTGCCTCCATTAGGGCACCCACATCTGTACTCGCTGACCTGTGATCAAATCTGGTTATCTAGCCTCCACCTGGGTTATTCTGTTGTAATCTGAACACTGGCCACAAGCATGGCATCTTAGTGGGCAAATTTATGAGCAGGAAGGAGCGAGAGAATCCAAGGACCTTCCTTTTACTTTGGGACCTTTTCTGGGCTCATTAACAGACCCGTCAGCAGGCACCCATGTGAACTGAAATGAAAGCAGCCGATGTTCACACCAGTTACTTCTGCTACTTGTTAGCAGCTTTGGTAAGAGAGAAAATATAGAAAGGAAAAAACAAACCCTCTGGGGAAGAAATAGTAAAGTCAGATCTCATTCTTCCAGCTGGATATCTCTAATTCTTGCTTTCCTTACCTCTCATCACCTTGGAAAACCCCAAGCTCTCAGGGGAGGGGTCACTCTAATGCCTTTTGCTGGACCCTCCTCTCCCCTGCTTCCCTGTCCTGACTGAAGTGTTCACGAAATCCAGACCACAAAATCCATGGCAATGGGGAGTGCAGTGGACAATGAGACCATATGCATAGACCCTGCATCTCCGCTCTCTGGCATACACAAACCAAATAACTTTTAGGAAAAGAAGTCTGGGATCAAAAAGAGAATTGGGGGTTGGAGTAAGATAAAAGCTAAGTCTCAAGCTCAATTTCAAACATAGACCCATCTGCCACCTCTGTTTCCTCCATGAACAAGCAGGGAATATATCAACTACTATAAGGACTCTTATGATTTTCTTAAACAAAGTTTAAAAGCAAGATCATCAGAACCTCAAATGTTTGAATACTTTCTAGAACATTCTAGGAGTCTATTTTTGATTAAGTACTAATTGAGTATGGCCAGATGACTATAATATAATGCATAAATCCAAATAAAGTTCATTTTATACTATAAATAGTATTTTAGTTGCATTTGAAATATATATACCCAGAAAAAATATAAAATCTGGATTTCCTAGGTCAATGTCTGTAGCATATGTTGCCTTAAGATAACACCTCCGCCTTTAGCGTAATGATTCACATTAATACCAAAAATAATAGGCCTTGTAGAGGTCACCACAATCTTGGTAGATCCTTCATCCTTGGTTAATGCTTCTACATAAGCACAAAAACATATGTAACAGATGGGAAGGGGTCACCAATACATACTGGGGGTTAAAGGACCACATTTTTCCTTCTACAGAGTATCAATAAATTCAGTCTTCAGCTATTGTTCCCAACCTTTAATATGTTTTTATAGAAGATTAATAAACCTCTCTCACCTTCCTCCCACCTCCTCCTTTTTTCCTTCTCTCCCTCTAATATACAGACAAGGTTAAGTTTCCCTCCCTCCTCATGACACTAAAATGACACTAAATTTACTCTTTCTGATTAAAACCAAAAAATATCAAAATGAGCATGTGCAAATAAATGCAAGATGATTTTCAGGCAAGAATATTTTCAAAGGGAACCAAAGAGGGTCAGGAGGCTCCCCAACAAATACTATTTCTACATTTCCATTCTATTTGTTTTACTCTTATAAAGTAGAATTGCTTGTTCAAGTTTCCCCAGGTGTTGAAGTTTTACCTATATCTTGAAATCTGTTAATGGTCTTGACAAAACTAAGGTGTTGGTCTTCAAATACGACAGTATACCACTGTCTCCGTAACAGCTGACAATGTGTATAGTGACAGGAATAGACAACACAGCAGCACTTAAGTGATGATAATTTAGCCAACTGCCCTTTTCTCTAATACCTTAGACAAAAAACAGTCCTCACTTGTTCAGTCAACAAAGTCCAAGAAATAACAATAAAAACTCCCCATATTTGGAAAATGCAAATACTACCTTATCATGAATGCATTCCTAAACTTGATGCTTCCCAAGGTTAGCTTTCTGGGGTGCTAAAATATCATAATGCCTAAAAGTGATAGAGAAAAAAAATCTAACAGCAAAGAACTAATTAGCTCCGTAGGGACACACCAGACAGTAAGACTAGGTTTCAAAGGATAGAGGATATATTCTCAGGTAGGACTCTGTAAACATAAGTCACTTCTATCCAAGTCCAATCCCTACAAGCAGACACTGGGGATTGCCCTGTAAAGTTATAAGGCACTGATTGACAAGTTTCTCTGTGGGAAGTTGAGGCCCTTCAAGTCAATGATCTGTCTGAGTGCTATCCTAGTGCATGAAAAGTGTTTAGGAGAACTCACCAAATGAGAACATCAGGAGACGCAGAGAATCTGTTCTCCTAAAGGAGACTAGAGGCAACTTATTCTATGGGCCGACCTCCAACATTTCTCTAGGAATTCCCTTCTCTACCTTCATAAATCAAAGCTCTCTATAATACTCATTTGGACATGATCTATTTTTCTCTCTATTTCTGTTTTCTTCTCCAACTTCTCTCTCTCAGCTCATTTTCAGATAGAATGAGGTCACTGTCATTCATAATAAATTGAGCTTCTATCTGTCCAACGCTTAGTCTTGGGATGACATTGGAGACATTCAGGAATCTGTTTTGGTGGAGACTAATCTACACGGCTAAACCTGCTGGATTTTATATACCCTGTTAGTGAGGAAAAGAAACAGCATGTCTCCAGTTAGAAAACAGCCAGAACGCTGATAAACGAATAGGAAAATGAAACCTCCAGGATCAGGGATCTGCAAACAGAAGCAAAGGGAGTGAAATAAAACATGTGTCGATCTGCCACTGCTGGTTATCCTCCCTAAGGCCACAATTTCCTCTGTGGAGCACCTGTGGCTCCATTGAAAACAGGAAAAGACATGTCCTTACACTGTCCCCATGTCCAAACCCTATTTTCCACAGTTTGCTGGCCCAGCCCACCTCTAGAAGGATCTCCAGATTTGAAGCTTCTAACCTGAGAGAGCCTCGCTTTTATCTTCCCTCTTCCTGACCCTCATGCATGCTCTCTAAAGGTGATATGCTGGCCATTTACCAAGTCTTTGCGATTTAAACAAATGATTTTAAAAACAGTTCATTTCTTTATTCATATGCCTATTAAACACATAGCACCCTATTAAAGGAGCAAGTATCACAAACTGTTTTTCAACCTTTTTTTCGTTATTGCATCCCAGGAGGAACCTTTTTAGATACTTTTTTCTAATCATACCCCCATTAAATTTTAATACTAGAGATATACTATGTCTTTTTATGTGATGTATTCACATAAAAAGAGTATGATATTTTCATCCACCAAAGGCCAATTTTCTCCCTCTTAGGGTGATACAATCTCTATCGAGAATGTGTGATCTTAAAGCATGCAGCAATTGAAGTAATTTTCCCAGAAGTATTTAACTACTGCTAATACTTAGCGGAGGATAAATCACCAAAAAATCATCTTTCCTTTAGATCAGTAATCTGTATTGAAGAGCTCCAGAGAAGCAAAATCTGAATCTCCTGAGATTCTAAAAACACAAATCTTCCTTCCTGCAGTGCCCACTGCCTCTTTACCTTACACAGAAAAAGTCTACAAAATTAACCAATGTTCCCCTCAAGTTAATGCCAAGCCCAATGAAGTTCTTTCTTCAACCTGAAAGCATTTTAGTTATGCACTAAAACACAAAGTCAACCCACTTTCCACTCCAGAAATGTGTAAGTGTACTTGCCTCTTGCCGTTTGAAGTTCTGGACGTACTCTTCAAACTGTTCATCTTTTGTCTCATCAGCTTTCCCAAGCTTCTGAAGGACCTAGTTTGTGAATAAAACAAAATGGTTCGATTTAATAATTTCTTCAAATAGTAAGCAGAGCCAGTCTGTTGTTTTTCTATTCTGAGGAGACCTCTCTCCTAGGACAGCTAGTTTTCTGTTCTGGAAGCATCTTGGCTTAGTGGTTTTGGAATTGAACAGACCTGGATTTTAATCACAGTTCGACTACTCACAGGCAGCATGACCTTGAGGAAGCGTCACGCTGCACTGCGTTTACTTGTTCGCATAGCTGCTTCCTCCAGTAGGCTGTACACAACTTAAAGACAAAAGCTAGGCCTTGTCTTTGTGTCCAAAGCATCTGGCGCAATGCTTGATGCACAATAGTTGCTCCATTTTTTGTTAAATGGTGAACCAAACTTATTTTTTTTAGAGCTTTTATTGAGATATAACTGGCATACTATAAACTGCATATATTTAAAGTGTACAATTTGATTTTTTTTCTTATTAATAATGTATATATGGCAATCCCAATCTCCCAATTCACTCCACCCCAACCTCCCCACTTTCCCCCCTGGCGTCCATGTGTTTTGAACCAAAGTTATTTGAGGAAAGTATTAGCCTACTTCACAGGGATGGATTTATAATTACTGGAGCCAGGCACATGATAAGTTCTCCCCCACCATCTCCTGACAGTCCCTTCAATTCAATAAATGTTCAAAGAAGCCCTGGGATACACGAGGCCCATGCTAAGAACTGGTTATCCAGAAATAGATATACAAATAAAGTCAGGCCCCAGGACTTAATCTTGGGCTTATAATCTAATGGGGTAGACAAGGCAAGTTCACAAATAACAAATCAAAGACAATCTGTAATAAGCAATATGAGTGGATTGCAAGGTGTTAGAAGCAATATTCCCTTAGAGCTGAGGTCTTCAGGGAATCCTAGTGGGGATTTACTCAAAACATGCTGGAATCCAACAATCCCACTCCTGGGCATATACTCAGAGAAAATTATAATTTGAAAAGATACATGCACTCCAATGTTCATAGCATCACTCTTTCCAATAGCCAAGACAAGGAAGCAACCTAAATGTCCACCGACAGATGAATGGATAAAGAAGACGTAATACATATATACAATGGAATATTACTCAGCCATAGAAAAGAATGAAATAATGCCATTTGCAGCAACATGGATGGACCGAGAGATTATCATACTAAGTGAAGTCAGTTAGAGAGAGAGACAAACACCATGTGATATCACTTACAGGGGAACCTAAAATACGACACAAATGAACTTATTTACAAAACAGACTCACAGACATAGAAAACAAACCTATGGTTACTAAAGGGGGAAAGGGGTGAGGGAGGGATAAATTAGGAGTTTGGGATCAGTAGATACAAACTACTATATAAAACAGATAAACAACAAGGTCCTACTGTTTAGCACAGGGAACTATATTCAATTGCCTATGATAAACCAAAATGGAAAAAAAACATGAAAAAGAATACACACACACATATATATAATCACTTTGCTGTACACCAGAAACTAACACAACATTGTAAATCAATTATACTCCAATTTAAAAAAAATGTGCTGGAAATTCCAGCAGACAAGAAGGTGGCAGGGTACATTCCAGGCAAGGAAGTAGCCTAAGCAAAGACCACTGGAAAAATCAAGGTGGACCGTGAACTGGGCATAAGTGGTTCTGTTTTCCTAGAGCAGAGGACTGGGTATTGGAAGTAGTTCTTAGCGACACAGCAGACAGTTACTTTGGAACAGAGCAGAAAGATCCTAAGAGCCACTATCAGGTTCACTATTCAAGATTATCATATCTAGTATCTAAAACACCAACTTATTTAAGAATTTATAAACGAACTCCACATATGTTGCCTTCTCAGAATACATACACCATATGGCATTACCAAATATATTTTTCCAAAACATAAACATTTGGGCATTAAAACATAAACTCATATAAAGCACTTTCTATGCCTAGGTTTTACATCAGTTTATGCTAATTTGTTTCCTTAAATCAAAGATATAATCTTGTACAAATTGATACTTCCTTAGACTCAGTTTAGAATGTTTTAAATAAGCCCAAGTATAAAAGTATTTACCCAACAAGTCAAGAGTCCATGCAGGTTCCTTCAAGAGAAAAATAATAATTATCCTAAGTATATAAGTAAAAAATGATTATTTTATTCTATTCTAAAAGTGATTGTTTAAAATACACATGCAACGCCAAAAAACAAAACAAAAACAAAACAAACAAAAAACCACAATGAGATATTACCTCACACCTGTTAGAATGGCCATTATCAGAAAGACTAGAAATAACAAGTATCGGGAGTTTGTGGAGAAAAGGAAACCTTTCCACACCATTGGTGGGAATGTAAATTGGTGCAGCCACTATGGAAAACAGTATGGAGTTTCCTCACAAAAAAAAAAACTAAAAATAGAACTACCATATGATCCGGGAATTCCACTCCTGGGTACACATAGAAAGGAAGGAAGGAAGGAAGGAAGGAAGGAAGGAAGGAAGGAAGGAAGGAAGGGAGGAAGAAAGAAAGATACAAATCTGAAAAGATACATGCAGCCTTTTCCTGAGTGTCTTGGAGGATATAAACCCAGTTGGCAGAGGCATTTGTAAAATACTTATGTTTTTCCAATAAAATATGTATGTTAGAAAAGCAAAATAAAATAAAATAAAATAAAATACACATGCTAGTAGTCCTTCCCTTGGCATTAATAAACAAAAATTTTTTAAAAACTAAAATTGTATACAGACTCACATATATTAGCAATTATTCAACTTCATTCAATTTCACATTGCAAACCAACATTACATATGAATAATATGAAAGATATTATTCCTCACTGCAAATTTATTATTTCAACAAAGTTGGAGGAAATCCAGTAACATAATTATTAAGAGGACAAATATCACTCTACTAACCAATAATCTCTCCTTACCTAAGAGTCTTTGAAAATCTGAAAGAGCAGGAAACACTGAATTTTTGAAAGAACTGGGCACTGTAACTAGGGAATAAGTTGATAAGCATAAGAAACATGATCAAACATATATATATGAAATATTTTAAAGTTAACAGTAGTTATTCCTGGGTGGTAAGATTCAGAGTGATTATTATTTTCTTCTGTATACTTTGCTACATTTTCCGTATTTCCTTAATGGTTTTATATTACTAAAGTAATCAGGAAAAATCATAAAGATAAACATCAAGAGTTTATCACACTGATATCCTGTATATAAGAGATTTATGTATTAGATTCTAGTACAGGCGAGTAGATTGTAGGTGGCTGAAAGACTCTCCTCCAAAGATACTGATGACGGAATTAATATCAACTGGAAGAAAGGGTTTCAGAGGCAGCCCTCGGGGACGTATACCTGATTCAGTGGTTCATGTGTAAGGAGAGGGTATCAATGGTACTTACTTCACAGTATTGTGTGAAACTACTGAGGATATACATGGAAAGGCTGAGCTTCTATGCCTAGCATATGATTAATGCTCAATAAATACCTACGATTATTATAGATATTATTATCTCACACTATTGAATAATTTATCAATGGCCTAAACTTACACTGATAAAAAGCTGGGAAGGATATTGGATATGTTACATGCTGAGAATCAGAATTCACAAAAAAGACCCTCTCTAACAAGCTGAAATTCAACGGGGGTAAAATGTAAGTCAAAATATAGATGACCTGGGACTTCACTGGTGGCTCAGTGGTTAACAATCTGCCTGCCAACACAGGGGACACGGGTTCGATCTCTGGTCCAGGAAGATCCCATATGCCTTGGAGCAACTAAGCCCGTGCGCCACAACTCCTGAGCCTGGACTCTAGAGCCCGCGAGCCACAACTATTGAGCCTGTGTGCCAAAACTACTGAAGCCTGCGTGCCTAGAGCCCATGCTCCTCAACAAGGGAAGCCACTGCAATAAGAAACCCACGCACCGCAACAGAGTCACCTCTGCTCACCACAACTAGAGAAAGCCTGCACATAGCAACAAAGACCCAACGCAGCCAATAAATAAAATAAAAACAAATAAATTAAAAAAATATATAGTGAACAATTCAGGGGCATCTAATACATTCACAACCTGTGTAATCACACCTCTATATAGTTCCAAAACATTCTGAAAAAAAAACAAACCAAAAAGATATAATTGTCCAAGTACCAGATTTATGTATTCACTTTGCAACTATAATGCAACAGGACGGATGTTAAGAATACATGACTTCTGGTCGTAAGCAGAAATAGGGACGATCTTAGCCGATAGTCAGTATAAGCTGACAAAGTGATATTGCTGCCAAAGCATGTACTGTAATCTCAGGTTGCACTAATAAACATGAGAGGTATCAGGAGAGCAGTCCTGGATGCTTCTCTGCGGTGGGCAAGTTAGCAAACACGAAAGTACACAGACAACCTGGAGCAGCTGAAGGGGCCCGCAAAAAGGCAGAGTGTTGACACCACGAGGTAAGAGGCATCTGTGATATAACTGGTATATTACCAGTGAGAAAAGGACACCAAGGGGAAAAGAGTACAGTTGTCCTCAAACACCTGAAAGACCAACATAAGAAGAAGGACTGGACGTTTCCCATCAGAAACCAAGATCAAGAACCAGCAAGGGCAAGTAGAAGCTATAACAAGAAAATGTCTGCACCTGAAATTTCTATCATGGTTTTCTGGAAATTAAATCGTTTGTTGGTAGAGGTAATGAGCTCACTGAGTTGTGTGAGCTTAACCCAGAGTTAGAGGTGCCAGAGAGAGATTTATTCCTCAAACAGGTGAATGGAATGAGTCATATTTCGAAGATCTTCTAAGTCTTGAATCCATAATCAATGCAACACGCTAGACATCTTCCCTAGAGCAGAATACAGATCTCAGTGAACAGAAGGCAGAGAAGAACGTCCATTTGTTCCTATCTCCAGCGGACACAGACTTGCTGAAGACGGCTTCCCAAACCTTGGGGCAGGGGCTGCGGAAGAGCAAGCTGCGTTCCAGGGACTGTGGTCACGTGACAGGTTTGAGCATGGGTGCGAGATGTGGAACTAGGGTAGATGAGGCTAGCATGTTGGCAGAGGGCAGCTTACAGAAAGGCTGCGACTGCAAGACTAAAGACTTCAATCTGCTTGTATAGACCACGGGAAGCCAATGAAAAGTTTCCTTTGCCTGGAGGCAGCTACATGATTACATTTGTGCTCCTTGGTGACAGTGTTCAGGACAGATTAGAAGAGAGAATGACTGGAAAAGTGAGACCGGTTAAGGGGTTATTTAAATAGTGCAGGCAATAAATGACAGCTGGAGCTAAGGAATAGATAGAACCAATCTTCAAGAAGTAAACATACAGAACTTCATGACTTATGAGATGAGAAGGATGAGGACAGAGGTGAGTCAAGGGTGACCTCGTTTCTGCAGAGGTGGCTGAATGGGTCATCTGGTGACAATCAGGGTGCTAGGCTGTGGCAAAGTCTCAGGCAGACGGGGATGGTTTAGATGTGGGATTGGAAAAGGTCAGAACCAGAAACACTCAGCAGGAATTCTGGATGGAACCGAAGGCCCAGCTGAGGCAGAAACCACTCTTGTGCAGGTGTCCACATTTAAGCAGTTTCGTGATTTTTCTCCCGCAGCCTTGATACAGGTAATAAGATTGATCTGCTACATAGAAAGAAAGTCCTTAAGGCACCAAGGACACTGAAACCTAGAATTGAGATGACCAAAAAATGTATCTTTTACCTTGTTTTAATATCACAGTATTTAACAGTGAATTTATAATTTAGGTGGGCTCTTCCATTCACCTCTCCACTGGCTATGCTGAAAACACCAATTAAGCCTGAACAGTTTGGCACCACTGATACTACAAGAGGATTACTATATACTCTTGCATCTGATACTCAGATTTTGACATAACACATCTTCCTCCTACAGGCAAAAGGAAGAAAATTTTGTGACTGGTGAATTTTGGTTTAGGATTTAGGTCTTTTACTTCAAAGATAATTTCATCTACATTGACACTCTCCTATTCTGACACATTAGGATTTCTGTTACTTTTGTTGCTGTCAGTTTTCAAATGCAAAATCATATTCTAATTTGAAGAAGCTTTTTCAAACAGCCTTTCCTTTCAGTGTGATTCTGAATTATTCCTCTAGGGCTGGCTAGGTGATCATATTCTCTCTCAGCCCTGAATTCAGAAATTCTGATCTGATCCTGAAAGACATCACGACTTCGGCAAAAAAAAAAAAAAAAAATTTAAAGCAGGAATATGGTAACCTGGAATAGTTAAGCTGATAAATCTTTTTTCAGTATCTCCTAAAGCAATGAGTTTCTCAGCTTGGATGACAAAAGCTGCTCCAATGATGGGATTCTAGAGCAATGGTTCATGTATAAAGTGCCCAAGTAAAGTCCCTAAAAATTTAGAACTCTTTTTAATTTGGGCAGTTTCCCCATACTGTAAAGCTGAAAGTCTGATCAAATTTCAAATCCTCAGAGTCCAGTACAAATTAAATACTGAGTATTGTAGGAGTAAGAAAATAACTGCCTTTTCTCCGTATGTTAAAATTAGTAATGGAACACCATGTTTACGGTGTTCAAAAAAGTAGTTGGCATTTGAAATTAAAAAGTTCACAAGCTTCCATTCCACATGGAAACGACTTCTTTTAATTAGGGGGAAGATCAAGGCAAGGTCAAGAAATAGCGAGATGAGACCCCAAGCAAGAAAACGAGTCCTATGGTCTGAAATGGTGAACTGATCAGAGCAGGGGATGCAGACAACAAGGTAATTCAGGATGAAGGCCATGGGGGTGTCAGAGGCACGAGTTTATATACAGCTTGACACCAGGACAAGGGTGATGATGGTTAAAAGAATTCTGCAGGACTGGCCACTGGGATGCCCTCAGAGAGATTCACACATTCGATGAGGGCTCAGACCAGACAAACATCCAACCCTGGGTGATTCATGCTTCATTAAACCAGACTCTAAAAGTCAAAGAAAGACTCCTACAATCTAATTAGTCTCCTCTAAACAAGGAGGCGCCCCTCTCTTCACACTTTCTGTCTTTATAAAGAAAGAAGAGCACATCAAATTATGTAAACATTATTCACTGAATCCGAGAATCAAGCACATGAGATGACCAGGGCCTTTCTGGACAGAGAGCTGGTCTTCCACCACTGCCCATGCCCAGATGATTCATTCGTCTGTCTGTATACGTACCTATCCATTTATCAAGTGCTCACTCTAATGCTGTGCAAAGATCCATAACCCCGGACTGGAGGGAGACCATCAGGTGCCCAAGAGTGCAGGGCAGCTGCTTGTTCTGCTGTGTCCTATGGGCACGCACTGCACCGTTTCCCAAACTTCAGGGTACTAGTCCCTTGACCTCTTTCTGGATGTGTTTCAAAACTTAAGAAGTGGCTTTAATGTGTTCTGATTTGAGAAGAACAAGATGAGTCATTGTTTGGTGTGGTTCAGGTGCCCGTCAAAGTCCTGCACGCACTTTGCCCTCCATCTGGTCCTCCGTGGGATTTATTTCTGCACCGCTAGGACGTCCACGTCTTGCCCCGGCAGATTTCAACAGTACATTAGCCATCATGTCATCAAAGCCTCTCAGAGGCTGGCAGGAGCCTTCTTGCTAATTCTGGGAAACGCTTTTAGGGAGGTAAACAAGAACCGATGAGAGAGAGAAGGTTCACAGCCTTCTATCCCATTTGGGTGGCCTTCAGTCTCTAAAAGTTTGAGAATAACGTATGGTAGAGAGAAAGTACAAGTCTCAGACATGAGCAGGTTTATCCTAAGTGGGACAGAGGCAACTGGGAATTAGAAAGCAGTAGAGGAAAGAAAGTTCGGAAGCCTGGAAGGGAAACAGAAATGAGGTGGGCCTCCAAAATGTAGATACAGTAAACAGCAGCCAAAGGTGCTTTCATTCATGCTTGCACCTGGTGAGGCAGCATGCTCCAGAATTCTGCTCTCTTCTCCCCTCCCCAGTTCTTTAAAGCTGAGGACATATAGTCCTCTGACTTACAAGAAAAAAATAAATCTTGGTGGGAAAAGATAGCCTGAAGAATATTGATGTAGCAAAGATGAATGTATTGTGACACCTGGCATTGACCCCTTCTTCTCCAGGAAGCCGGGTGCTCCCTCTCTCCCTCTGGGTTGGGTCACCTCGTCTCAGGACTGACTACTTTTCTGTGAAATATGATACCTCCGGTATCCAACCCAGAATACAACTTCTACACCAAAATTCAGTGTCGTAAAAGTCGGCTAAGGCCTTGGACTCATCCTGAGGCTCCGAGAGGAACCAGATTTTCCTTCTCCAGTGGCGCCCCCTGCAAGGACAGAGCACTATCTCGTTGCAATTTCGCACAGTGATACTCCAACCTCATTAAATCATTCAAATTAATCCTCACGCTGCTTAGCCAGGGGGAAGGTATTCCTCCACTTACCACGAGAGAAAACACATCTGCCAAACTGGTGGCAGTCTACCTACAGAAGAGCTGCCATGTGGCCATGGCAACCAGGGAGGGCGCTACACCCAGGCAACTCACCAGGGAGCAGTCCCATTCCTGGTTCCTGCTACAGATGCCCCAAGCCGTCTTGGTGACCTCAGTTACCCACAGTACCAACAACAGATGAATTAGCAATTTGAAAGCACTCATCTGCAGCACAAATATAAAGGAAGAGGTTGACTTAGGTGGATCCAAAGTCCACGAAACCTTACCCGGGATTTCATGGGAGCTGTAAATGGCCTAAGACAAGAGGGAGCTGATGGGTAGGAATCAGATTAAAAGGAGAGTCCAGAGAAGAGAGAAAGGACATGTTCTTGCTATTCTTCCTCTTGTGAAAATGCCCCATCTTAGTAACTCCATATTCCCTAATTAATTAGCTATCTTCTATGGAAGTTTAAACTATATCAAGCACAGTTCCAAATGCATTACATCTAAAAATGAATTTAATTCTTCCAACAATCTTGTGAGTTAGGTTATAGTGACTATCCTCATTTTACTGATGAGAAGGCTGAAAATTAGTGAGATTAAGTAATTGACCACAGTCATAAACTAGTATATAACTAAGCTGGCATTCAAAGCAGAGAGTTTGACTCCAAAGTCAGTTTCTAACCCTAAAGACAGCAGCAGGGAGAGAAACACAGCTTAGTAGCCACGCTCTTCCCTAGACAACGAAGTCACTTTCCTCCATTCTGTATTCACGCCCACTGACTGTATCACATTGCCAGGGTTGCCAATATAAGAACTGCTGGGTCCATACTTTTGTTCAATGAAACCATCTTTGATACCATCTCCATCCAAAATAGGTCATTATATTCATTCAAATACCCTGGGTGAGAGGACATGGGTTATACAAAATATGCATTCTCCTCACTCTGCTCTTACTTAGAGAGAGAACTTGCAGCTGGCCTCAGACTGGCAAAAGGCCTAAGAGGACATCACCTCCCTGGAAGAACATTAGAGATCAGGCTGCAAAGAGTGGCTCAGCAACAAGCAGTGCAGAAAATCAAAACAAAACAAAAAACCCTCAGGTGCACGTGAGTGGAGTGTAGCTGCTTGCTCTGAACTGTCCTATGGGCAAGCACTGCACTGTTTCCAAAACTTTGGGTGGAAAGAATGGTGTGAACAAATCCTCACACCAAAGTCCCCACTGCAGTCCTGGCTGGGGCCAGAAAGGACACTGACGCTCTTCAAACTCCTCCTTTTTTTATTAATGATGCCTGGGGTAACTTGACCCTCCTTGCCTCACAAACACATTGGGAATAAATACAAAGAGAAAGATACAGGGTGCTTAAAGAACTTTCGAAATCACGTTCTGGGTAATTTCATAGTGGAGCACAACCCCCCTAAATGGTCCCCCAAAAGCCTTGCAACATACTCCAAACGCCAGGGCTCACCCTTCCCAAGGATTTTATACGAACCTAACAGGACGTGACTCAAAGGTAATTTCACTGGTGGTTTCTATCTTTAATGTGTATTGATCCCACTAACAATAATCTGATTTTAAAATTTTTATACGAATTGCAGGTTTGAATGGAAGTCTAAAAATAAAAAATAAAAAAGGAGATTGCTAATAAGCTGAAAACCAAATGGTACTTCTTCTGGAAATGAGTCCTAATAAAGGACTGGACACGGTATTTTCCACTCAGTTTGTTCCTGTGGTTGTTTTCTAAAGATCTGTGCTCAAGAAGGAACTCTGAGTGCCTTCATGACCTTTATTTAAAGAGCGCTGGAACACAGGGGCAACATGAGGTGCTGGGCGACTTGGGTGAGATAGAGGATGCTTATGGCTGTGAGGGCTGCCTGTCAGAGCACACGGCCTCCTGCTTCTGAGCACTCAGGACTGAAAATACTTCTCACCCACGAACATACAAGTGTCAAAACAAACAAACAAACAAACAAGGAAATCATGCAGCACTCATTATTTCTGCACAAATTTCTGTATCTTGTTTTTACGCCCTGATTTTCAGTTTTCTGCAGCTATTTTTAAAGTCTGATCTACATGAAGTGAATTACTAAAGAAGAGAAACTATTAAACACAGTCTGGAGGAGGCCCGCTCTTCAGATTTAATCGGAGCTTCTGGAGCTGGATTCCCCGCGTGCATATGGTTAACATGGAATATTTTATAAAGTTCAATGCAAACTTTGCACGAATTTTTAAAATACCGAGACTAATAGTATGCTGCTTTGGACTACATCACCACACTCTTGTCTGGACGGGGGAATACTTTAAGGGGATATTTTAAGAAGCACAGTTTGGCGTGTAAGAATTACCACGTGATAGAATGGGTAGGAAGAACACAATTGTTTTCTTAGACCCTGAGTGACACTCATACGATACTTGCGTTAAGTGAAAGGGGCTTCTGGAACAGCCTTTTACTGGCTGTTCAGACCATCTGCAAACACATGCAGACACTTCTGTGGGGCACACTCTGCACTGACGCTTCCAGATCCACATTCCCCCCTCCCCACCCGGTTCAGCACCTCTAGGGACTGCACCGGGCCCTGGCCCACTGGCTTCTGTCTGGAGTCGACCATGGGAAGTCAAGCCTGCAGAAGATGGAAGCGCAGGAGCAGAGAGGTGGGGGCACTGGTTCCCCTGGTCCCCTCCCTGCAGCCACCATCACAGTAGCCTCAACCTTTTGGTGGTCCCTCCAACAAATGCATCTCCTCTCGCTAAGTTCTGATAACAGCTCTCTCCCTTTCCCCATCAGCCAGGAGGTCAAAGATCCCCAGCACCCACCTCTGCTGCTAGACCCAGCAGCCCTCCCCATCCCTTGCTGGTTTCCCAGAACCCTTTCCACAGGCCATCCTGGAATAGAATTGGGGTCTCAAAATTCTCAGCTCAAAATCTCCCACGATCCTTTTTACCTTCCAACCATCAATAACGATGAACTAGAGCAACCCAACACACTTCTAAAAAAGTACCACTGTTGTGTCACAGTGTAGGAATGGTCTAAAAACAAACCAGCACAATCCATCCTACCGGAAACAATTTGCACAATAAGCAAATCTAAAGATACTGATCCCACAACAATGGGGTTTTGCCCACGAGGACACTTTTCAGGAACATAAGCCCTGCAGTTGGCAAAGGATAATTCTCATTAAAAAGTGTTTAGTGGGATGTTTTCAGCCTTATTTTGAAGGCATCTCAAAGGCAGCTTGTTTTTCCTTTTAAAAGCTCGTAGGACTTTTATCCCTGGCATTTGCACAACATCTTTTCATCAATGTTGTTTAGTTGATTTTCCTCCGTTGAGAATTCAAGATAATCACAACCAAAATCCTAGTAGGCTCATTGAGGACATTGATGAGATAATTATACAATTTATATGGAAATGTAAAAGACACAGAATAGTCAAAACAATTTTGAAAAAAGGAGAATAAAAAAGGATGTTACATCCCACACCAAAACTCTTTAGAGTCATGAAGTCAAAACTTTCAAAACAGAAAACTAAAAATGGGATGACTTACTTCTGTCCTACTAAAAGGTCAGAATCTTTGACCTTGACCCCTAGTAAATCCTGAGCAAAGTAAAAAGTAAACAACACCTACAAACAACTAGCTTCTATATGTCTTTCTCCATGTTTATGGGGAAATCAAATCCCATGCAGGGTCTCTGGTGTAAAAGTCAAAATTTTTAAAAAGCTAGCACTATGTTTTTAGAAAAATAACTGACCATGATTCTAAGGCAAACATCTCTCCCCAGCCTGTATTCTCATGATTATTTTTAATTTCACTGGCTACACCAGTCCCATGCCTTATCAGATGCAATACTGTAGAAGTATTTCGCTGCCTTCTGTTTAAGAAGATCCAGACAAGAGATAACTTTTTATTTATTTATTTACTTATTTATTTTTACAGTGGGTCCTTGTTGGTTACCTATTTTAAACACAGCAGTGTGTACACATCAATCCCAAACTCCCAATCTATCCCTCCCTGCTGAGATCACTTTTTATTTTATTTATTTATTTACTTATTTATTGGCTGCATTGGATCTTCATTGCTATGCATGGGCTTTCCCTAGCTGCAGCAAGCGGGGCTACTCTTCATTGCGGTGCACTGGCTTCTCACTGTGATGGCTTCTCTTGTTGCGGAGCACGGGCTCTAGGCACGAGGGCTTCAGTAGTTGTGGCGCACGGGCTCAGTAATTGCGGCTCGAGGGCTTAGTTGCTCCACAGCATGCAGGATCTTCCTGGACCAGGGATCAAATCTGTGTCCCCTGCATTGGCAGGTGGATTCTTAACCACTGCGCCACCAGGGAAGTCCCTCAGATCGCTTTTTAAAATGTTGGTTCTTTTCCTTCTGCTCCAATGTTCCTGTTAAAGCCATAATTTATAATATCTAATATTTGGCTAGTCAGCAAATGGAAAGAATACTGCAGTCCAATCAACGTAATGTCCAGAGTAACAGAAAGGAGTAACCTATGAACACTTTCAAATCTTCTCACTGTACAGCTTCCAAGAATTATCTAGTCATTCTAATGAATTTATTAAGCAATAAATATAACTGATTATTTATCCAATGGCGTCTTTTCATCCTATTGACATTTCTGTTTCAAATCCTCGCCACTCACAGTGGGTCCTCACACCAGCAGCATCCGATTCATCTGGCAACTTGCCAGAAATGCAAAACTTCGGTCCTATCCCAGACCCACTGAATTGGAATCTGCAGGTCAACAGCATCTCCAGGTAATTCATCTGTACATTCAAGTTTGGGAAACCTGCTCTAAAAATTACAAACTCAATGTCACACCCTACAGGTAAATTTAAAAAAATAAACTCATTTTTCTGGGCATTTGCTGTCGATGTAGGAAAAAAAAATCAAGATTATCAGATTGAAGCTCCAATGATCACAGGATACACCTTGAACACTGGTTATTAAAAAGGATGAATGGGGACTTCCCTGGTGGTCCAGTGGTTAAGACTCCGAGATCCCGATGCAGGGCGCCTGGGTTCAATCCCTTGTCAGAGCCCGCAGGCCACAGCTAAGAGTTTGCATGTTGCAACTAAAAATCCCGTGTTCCTCAACTAAGATCCAGAGCAGCCAAATAACTATCAAAAGTTTTAAAAATTTAAAACATAAAATGAATGCATGATCTCTCTATTCAGGGCTTTTCTCCATTCTCTTAAGGCAAATGACTGAAAATTTTCCAAATGGTTAAACTCTGGACGGGTGACTGGGTTCTGGTTGTTTGCAGTTTAATTTGCATTTTAATGAAGTCATCACAATCAGGTTTTTATAAAAAAGATGATTCTGCGAACCACTCCATAGGAAGTGGAATAATTCCAATTCGTCACGTTTTTGTCCACAATCTGTAAATTAAACACGAGTTTCTGGCTCAGCGACAGTCAACAACTTCAGATAAATGGAACAGGAACATCTGTGAAGGTTTTCCCAGCCATCCTCCCAAATGGTGAGTAAGTGCTGGCTGGCTCAAAATCCCTGATGGGCACTCCTGCCCTTTCGTGTGGAAACAACAACTGAAATCACACGGACCTCAGCATCAATGTTCCAAGCAACTCGGACTGTAAGCAGGGGATTTTAAACTCAGAAAATCATGGCTTCAAATAAGAGCAAATCTATTTCTCTGTCAAATGTCCTATGATGCTTTTGTACATAAAATAAGAAATAGGCTTTAACCCAGAAGTTCAAAAGCCATAATCATTTACACTGAACCAATCTTTGCTTCCTCCTCCAAAACTTAATGAACATCAGTGACCAAATGCCCAGCCAGCAGCAGGCTGTGAACAAGACACCACGCTTAGCCCTGTGCAGTATCTGTAAACACAGACAACAGTCACCACCACCTCCTCTGAACATAACTGTGGCAAATGGGGTCTTCTCCTGTCATCGCTTCTTTTTCTTTTCCTTTTCCCTCTTCACCTCTTATTGGAAGCTTCCTGGCAGACTCTATCGGCATAAAATGTACTTAAATTAGCTGTGAAAAGCAGCCGATATGAGCAAGAGGAGGTTTCATTTTGTAGAACTGTCTCTCCAAAGAATGTGAAAAACCTTCCACAAATGCCCAGGCCTCAAACACTCGAATTCCCCCTTCTCCCCAGTGAGTCCAGGACCCTAGGGGAAGAGCCAAAGGCATCCCGAGATAGAGATGCGTAGCTGTACACCCCACGTATGTCAAGCTGCGAACTTAGGAAATGAGAAAAGTAAAGAAACATCTATACTGTACTTGGGTCTCAAAGTATGAGCAGAAGCATCTAACTGAGCTATCCTTCTGAATACAGACTGTGCAGTTTCACTCTCCTGGGTGTTTAAGAGCCAAACTAAAGGGTTACATAACCAGCTGGAAAGACAAAAGACAAAAACTTAAATAAATGTAAATTTAAATAATAACTCACTCAAATAAAATTAGCCCGGAAACTAGATGACTTCATATGGCCTAATATGCCAAGTGCATTTTGAATTGCCAAGAAGATGATGCAGAATGCAGTGTTGTCCAAAATATTTTTGACCAGAGAACATTTTGGTCTAAGGAATATCTCGTAAGACTGATGTGCTACCAAATGCACGTGGGGAAACCCTGAGCCACACCATAGGGGTCTAGACCTGGGGAGCCCTGCACCTCTAAAACAGAGCTCCTCGACCTCTAAAACAGAGCTCCTCGACCCAGCTGGCATCGGGATCATCTGTCAGGCATCAGCTGAAGCAGGTCTGCAAAG
Organism: Hippopotamus amphibius kiboko; assembly: GCF_030028045.1. NCBI lineage: Eukaryota > Metazoa > Chordata > Mammalia > Artiodactyla > Hippopotamidae > Hippopotamus > Hippopotamus amphibius. Next base: position 83,034,116 of record NC_080189.1, on the reverse strand, counting down.
ATCATTCTGATGACCACAGATTTGCTCTGATCTGTCAGTTGTGGGCAAAGCCTTAAGCTTATTCCTCAGACGTAATTATTTTAATTTAATACCAAATTTACATAACACTCAGAAGCGAGCCATCTCTTAGCAACAAAAACAAATAATGAGATGCCCTGGTTCAGCCAGGCGTACACTCGATCACCCTGGATAAGCCGCCAAGGCTCCAGGAGACCCCTTCCTCCCTTCTACCACCCCGAGGCCCCACACAGGGTCCTGAAATCACTTGTTCCCAAACAGAATCCCTGTACTGTAACTCCCGCCAGGTGCAGCTCAGGTCACTGGGATACATACATCAGCATCATTACCTGCCCTGCATAAATTATTCAATACAAACCAGGCTCAAATAACTGGGAGGAGGGGGTCTGGTTCACGACCCAGCCCCGCCAAGTGTCAGCAAAAGCTCTCTCACCTTTTCCTCTTCTTCTCCACCATTCTTTCGCCGCTTAGGTGGCAATTAATGAAATAAAACCACCTGTGTAACACACTCACATTGAGACCTAACCATCCGCCGGCCCCAAATCCATTTCCTACAGTTCTCTGCGCCCTGTGAGACTGACCCAGTGGACGGACTCGCCCAATCTCCCTTGGCTCTAGCTTCCTGGGCCAATGGACACACCAGCAGGAGATGAAAAGATGGGGAAAGCAAAGTCAGGCCCTGCTCTGTCTTGGCTTTGAGCTGTTTCTGGCCGTGTTCATGACCTTCCACCCCTACGGCTCCCATCCATGGAAACCCCCACTTTATGACTCCAGGGCTCACTGGGTCTGGTCACACCATTTTCTCCTCTTGCCCCTTCAGTCCTAGCAGTGGTTACAGTTTCTTTCTGTTGTTACCAGTCTTTGGTGATTCCTTTAACACTTCCACCCTTCTATGTTCTATTTACTAAAGCCTCTCGAACCTTCTGAGCTGAATTCTGCCTCCTGCCAGGCCGTGGCTGATAGTCCAAGACCATCTCTGGCCCTGGTGATCACTGTTCTGGCGTGCAAATCCTGAATCCACCGAGCTGGGGGTTGGGGGCCATATTTGCAGTTTTAAAGCACACATGCACATACACATGGTCACAAACACACAAACAAACCTGGTCTCTCAGAATAGATTGCTGAGGGTCCAAATACACGATTTTAATACACACCAAGCAGCGTGTATTTAAATATATATTACATGAGTCAAAGTTCTAAAGCTCTGATTGTAAAACAAGCCTGTGCCCTAGGAAAGGTAATAAGAAATTTACTCAGATGAAAGCCCTTAAAAATTGGTCTTGAGTGCCGCCAGTGTTTGACTTCTGTAAAATAAAATTTCAAAACTCAAACTGATATAAAAGCAGCCTGGTGGTTTGCAAAGGCAAGGCCCTCTGGGAGGGCCAGAAACACATGCTCGGATTCTCATGCTCCAATTCTGCAGGCTGGGAAGGGGTTTGCTCTCACTACAGAAGATGCGGCAGGTCAGAAGCCAGCTGATGCTAAGGATTCTTACCAGAGTCAGCTCTCCCAGATCTCTGTAATATCCAGTTGAAAGAGGAAAATAAAATTATCTTTTGGATCCTTTGAGGGCAAAGGGGGTATCTCTTGAGTCAAAAGGGTTGTTCACTACTGCCAAAAATATTTACCGTCTGTCCCTGCTGAAAACTACAAAGTATCTCTGTGGTCAGAAATCGGCCAAATTGCAGAGCCTGACAGAAAAAAATTTTTAGGCTTTTTTCCCTAAGCTAAAATAAAATGATGTAACCAGAGGAAAAGAAAAACCTCTAAAGCCCTTCTTAAAGGATTTAGTGGGTGGATCAACCTATGATGTCACTTAGGCTGCAACCCAATTCTGTGAGGAATTAAGAGCAATGGTCCTTATCTTACAAATCTTTGCAAAACTAGAAATGTGACTAGAAGCAATTCAAAGTTCACCTATTCTTTTTGATCAACCCCCAAACCTCCCCTATTTTAGTTCATAAGGCTTGTAAAATACGGATGTTGGGCACCCAAAGCCCTTCTTGGAAAAACTTACACTCTTTCCCTGTTCCTCTGAGATGTAAATGTGAAAACTCAAATTTCAGGGAGGTAATTTTTATCAAAAGAAAAACAAAATGGAGAAAGGTCATTTGGAACCTGGACAACTGAGACATCTTAAGTGTATGGAAGCCACTCTCTGTTTGCGTCTGGCTGTTCACGTGTGTCTATGTGTATGTGTTGTAGATGTCTGGTATTTTCTATGTCTAGATGATATTGCCAGAATTAATTTGTAAAAGAGCTCTGAAGAAAATTAAGCTCTTATACAAATTATGTATTCTAAAATTCTTAAAAATATAATAAAAACTAACTCAAATGCTTCTCAGGATCACATGATGTGAGATAACCTTGAGTAAATAAAAGCTAGCCTAAATGTGTTAGTTTAATTAAAATAGGCATGTCTTTAGGGTTATCAACATTAAAAATAAATGCAGACATACAACTTTTAATCTACCTAGGCTTACTAAAGGTCAAATAAATTCATGTAATCTCTTACAAAATTTGCCAGCAAGAAAAACAGCTTGGGTTGATGGCTGACTTTGTCTAATGTCTCACAAAGTTTTTATGGGTAATATAAACATAATTGTTAAGAACAAGTAAATTAAATTGATGTAAGTGGGAGAAAAAGTTTTTAGGTGAACTTTTCAAATCTTTTCAGCTACCTAAAACAAAGTTTGCTCAGTTAAATTAAATGATGGATAATATTTCCAAGTAAGATGAAATACTGAAAAATCAATTACTAAACACAGGTTTATCCACTTTTGGCTTCCTTTTACAGGGAAACTAAAAGATATTTCGGTTTATTAGCAATCATATTTTGTGCCACCCTAAAAAAATTTACTATGAGAAAGCATAGTAAATGCTTTCTCTATATGTTTCTAGAACTTATAAAAAATACTTGTAAATTTGTCAAGCCGTGGAATACTAATATAAAGAACAGTTCACAATTGTTTACCTCTTTATTTTCACTAAAAATTTGGGTTTTGGGTTTTTAGAGTTAAAATTTATAATATATGTAATTAAAGCTACTACAAATAAAGAAAACATCTCTATAAACAAGGGAAGTAGAATATGTGTTTTCAGTAAGAGATGTTATGAGGAATGGAGATTTTTTTTTAAAGGGAAAAAAAAGTTATTTTGTCCTAAACTGGGTATTTCATAATGGAAAAAAAGAGACTTTAAATAAAAAGTTGGGAAAAGATAGATTCTTACCTTTTGTGGTCAAGTTGGCGAAAATCAAATAAATTTATTATAAGGGTTATAAAATTAAGCTTTAAAATCAGTAATGTACTCATGTAAAACTAAACCTTACTTTTCTTTCATCTTATGAAAAGACAAGTCTTCTTGGATTGTTGATCTGCTCTTAATGAGAAATTGTAAATAGAGGTTTTTCTCTACCTTTTAAGTGATCTGCCTAGAAAACAAAGACTGAGTTTTTATCAAAATAATTTCCTGTGTTTGCTGTCTTTATAACGTCTTTGATTACTTAAGTAAAACTAGTCTTCTCCATTGAGTTTTTTCTTTTCTTTTTTTTTTAACAGTAATTTAACTTTGTGGTTTTGTCTTCAAAGTCTCTAACTGCCACTATGGTTAAATAGATAACTATTGTTTCACAGTGACCTATGTTCCTATTTGACCAAGTGTTTTGAAACCTTTTGATATTTTTGACAAAATTCCCCAAAGTCAAATTCTAAATGAAGTCTTTTTGATCTTGAACTAACTTTGGGATTTCACAGAGGGTCCCTGGAACATCTCAAAAGATTTTTTTCTCTCTCCTTATAAAAGAGAGATATTAAAATAATTAAGCTTATTTGATATGTTAAATTACACAGGAAGTGTTGTCAAATAAGTGATGAAAACCTTCTTAGGTTATATTGTATGGGTGAATGTTATTAATATAAGTGTTCTAGAAATTATATAAGATTCCTAAAATTCTGATATATCCTGGTATAATGCTATCAATCACAATTCTGGTTATTATCTTAAAATGCTGTATGTCACAGAAATAACCAAATTTCCTTGTCAACTGCATTATAATAAATGCTAATCACATCTTTAACCATGCCATTTTTAAATCTTTTATCATTTACAGACAGTTATTGTTTTACTCTAATGGTTTTGCAAAACTGTTCCTGCAAAAGTGCTTCACTGAGAGATTCATGGAAAGAACTCTGACAAGAACTCTGGAATACAGTTGTCTGATAACTTTAAGATCATAAAATTAAACTGCATAAAAACTTCCAGAACTACCAGAAAAACTGGGTTCAAGTAGAACAAGTATTTATTACATAGCACTGAATGAAGTGAGGAGAATGATTATGATTCTTATAAAACATTCCGAAATTCTGAGTCCTCTTTTCATAGCAATACAGTTAGCTATTTGCATAAGTTTAATAAGACTCTGTTCTTGTAACAGGCCTTAAGAAAATTGACCTGGTACATTGCTTAAAACCATTCCAATCTTAAAAAGGGCTTATAAGGTTAATTACTATTCCTGCTACATTTATGCAAATAATCAGGCCAAGTATAATGAAAACAAATTAGTTTTACTGTGATTATTCTTTAAAAAAATGGGGATAATTGTAGACAGAAAAATTATGTTTGCACCTTTGTCTACATTAGAGTCTAATTCTGTTAATTGTCTTTGACGTTTTGTTATATACCTGTAAACTGGACTAAATCCTGAGTTCTTCTAGTTTCCTCAAGTATCTGGCTACAACTTTCCAAACTAACATTTCCAATTTTCTCCCACACTTCTGATTTGGAATCACTAAGAACAAAGACTGCCCTTGAGTCTCCCTGAAAGGGAATATGCCAGGTCCTCCTCACTACCCAGATAAACTTCAAGGACTTTAACTTCGGATACACATCTCCCAGCTGAAGAAGGCTCCACCTGACATCTGGTCCTGTGCAGATGCTGGAGACTTCCAAATCAAATGGACTAGGAAGGAATACACCCACATCAAGGTAGACTATTTCCTCCCAAGACGTTGGATACAGACTTCACACTTTGAACATGAAACCTTTTTATCTTCTTTCTTTCCTTTACCCTGGCATGGCCTGGAAAAATAATACTATCATCCATATCCCTCAGGCCATTGTTAACCTTTCGGACCACTGGATTTATCATCAAAAAGCTGATCTGTTCATGATCCTAGAGACCCCCCCATTCCTCCCTGTGACCAACTGCTCTTCTATTTCCAATGTCGCGCAAACTATAATTGGCTCCTCCCCCTTAGGAGTCCCTTACCGAGTTCAACTTTTACAGCCAGAACATCCTGTGCATCACTCTTACATGTCTCCAGTTATAGCTGCATGTGATACATACAAATATCTATGTATCTCCTGGTACACTTGCACCCTCACATTCTCATGACTATCTACATAAGTTCTGTCCATTTTCACTAAAAGATCTCACCAACAGCACCCTATTTCTGCAATGTAATCAGGACCAGCTCTTTATTTCAGGCTGGGAGAAAACAAACTGACTACTGGCTTGAACAAGCATCTTAAAGGAAATGGTGTGTGCCCCAACAAGGTTTGTCTTTGTGGTGGTTATTCTTCTCCTTGGGCTTATGAATGCTTAAATGGCTGGCACAGAGCCGAGCCATGCCTCTTACATTATCAAACTGTGCCCCTAACTTTCCACAAACAAACTAAGACACCTCATTGGTTGACTCTCCTGGATTTACAACATCAGGTTAAAAAAGAACTACGGGAGGCATTCCTGACTCGGGATTCATTTCCTTTGGCAAGGCCATACTTCCCCGGTGAGGAGTAAATGTAAATGCGAACACAATCAGGAACCTCTCCTCAACGCTTGAAACTACTGCAGCGTCCACTGTTCAAGCAATAGCTGCCTGGCAAAAATCCTTAGACTCTCCGGCCAAAGCTGTTCTTGATAACAGGATAGCCCTTGATTCTCTTTCAGCTGAGAAAAGAGGTGTCTGTGCTCTGGCCAACACCACCTTCTGCACCTGGATGAACACTGCTGGGGAAACTGAAACTCAGTTACATAAAATCACTAGCAGGCATTCCACTTGCCTTGAAAAGGTGACTCCTTCCACAGGGTCTTCTTTGACTGATTTGATTTGGATCGATTTGGGTCTTAGGGACCATGGCTCTGAAGTGCACTCCAGACACTGAGAATTAGTCTGTTTGTGACAGTCATTATAATCGTCTTCCTGGTGCACTACATTCTCTTCAAAGCTTTAAATGCCGGTTTGCAGCCACTGAGCACCAAATAAATGATCTCCCTAAGATGGGAACATCAGCAAAGGAACAAAGAGAACAGCCAACTTAAAAATTGTGAATCTAAAGTCATGGCCCATGAGTATCACAGAGGTCAAGGAACAAAGTCATGACCTGTGAATACTACACAAAGGATCAACAGCAGCTGCAAGAACTATGGAGCAGGAGCTGAGAGTGGTGCTAATGTCTTAAATTTGGACCACATCCCTCAGGCTCAGAGTCGGATCAAAAGGAGGAATTGAGACAACAGACCCAACATGGAGTCACTTGTGCTAAGCCCCACAACAGCAAACCAAGACCTAATACCTAATCTAAATGTAGCTTCAACCACTCACAAAAATGTAAGCTTAACTGGTCAGCTCTAGGGAAGTAGCCTGCCCCACAGAACACGTCTGTCCTCCTTAGGAAAGTAAACTTCCTTGAAACAATGCATTGTTTGCTAATAATTTACGTTTTCTGCCCCCTTTCCATCTTTAAAAACCTTTCCTTTTCTTTTTTTTTTTTTTAATTAATTAATTTATCTTATTGGCTGTGTTCGGTCTTTTTTTTTTTTTTTTTTTGCTGTGCACGGGCTTTCTTTTTCAGTTGCGGTGAGTGGGGGCTACTCTTCGTTGTGGTGCGCGGGCTCCTCATTTCCGTGGCTTCTCTTGTTGCGGAACACAGGCTCTAGGCACGTGGGCTTCAGTAGTTGCGGCACATGGGCTCAATAATTGTGGCTCATGGGCTCTAAAGCGCAGGCTCAATAGTTGTGGTGCATGGGCTTAGTTGCTCTGCGGCATGTGGGATCTTCCTGGAGCAGGGATTGAACCCGTGTCCCCTGCATTGGCAGGCGGATTCTCAACCACTGCACCACCTAGGAATCCCCCAAAACCTTTCCTTTTCTATAGCTTAGGAGAGCCCCTTTCTATTTGCTAGATGGGATGCCACATGATTCATGAATCATTCAATAAAGCCAACTTGATCTTTAAACTTACTCAGTTAAATTTCTGTTATTTAATAGGAGAACAGAGAAAGATTCATGAAACATTTAAGAGGTCAAAACCACAAAGCAAGGTAACCACTAGATTGCATGGGGTGTTCAGAATGCTCATTATTGACAATTGCTGAAGCAAATAATGTATTTCTTAAAATCTTTCTAAGCATAGATCATAAAGAAAGTCCATCCAAATGAACACACATGACATATGGCCCAAAGACTTCCACAACACACAGGTCAAGGCCAGTGAGCAGACAGGTATAGGCACTGATGGTTTGGGCTGTCATATGCTACCAGGGGCTTTGCACCACCCAAACGTGATAAATGCAGGTGGAGTACATCTGACCAAAAAAAACTCATTGGGACTCAAAAGACAGATGCCAGCATTCGACAATGTAGTCCTGCAGTTAGGGCCTTGTTTTAAATTTGCATCTTGGCTTATTTAGAGAAATAAACCTTTTCTGGACATAAAAGAGTGGTCTCCATCACCAACTTTCCTTAGATTAAATCCGAGAAACCATTTTAAACACTTTGGTTAATGCTCTTTTTAGTCCTCAGGGTGGAAAGAAAAGCACAATGCCACGGAGGAGGTGGCAGGCTGGTTAGTAAGTATCTGGGTGAGAAAGAGATAAAGCATTTTCTTTTAAAGGAATGTTTGTAGGTTAAGAGATGCTGAACAACACATTATATAAGAATTTTCGCATCTCAAGAAAGTTGCCTTAAAAAGCTATTGGTGAGTGATGGGTGTTAGTCCTGTGACACTCCACAGCCACGTTGGGCTCCAGTGACCCTGGCAGTTCAATCTGGGAGGGAAAAGATGAAAGAAAATAACAACGTTCGTTGTTTCTGTAATTGGCACCTATGTGATGAACAGACCTCTGCGTTAAGAAGCTTATTTTGCATTCTTCCTTTTGTAGTTATTCCTCTTAATTTATCCCAGCAGCTACACACCAACCAGGAAACAGTGAGATGTAAGGAAAGTATATAGATTTTGGAGTCCAAGAACAGTTTGTTTAATGAAAAACTAAAGTCACAAGAGGACATGCCCTTTGCATGTTCACACTGTCAAAATGTGTAATTCATGTGTTTTCCAGCCTCCTCAAGATCCTAGTGGACACAGCATATGCAGCTCACCAGCTGCCAGCATTCTGTAATCCAGCCCATGGGCAAACCCAGCAGGCATATGACTGAAATCGTGATCAGGTACCTAACCAGATTTCCTCAGCTCCACTCTTGATTATGACAACAGAAAATGACAGAGCAGTCAAAGGCCTGCCGAATGCACAGCTCACCCATGCAAGGTGAATATAAATGAAGGACAAAGGGATGCAAATCTAATTTTCAGGCTAGGGAACAAGAGACAGTGGTTTCTATAGAATATCCTGGAAGAAAGCCAGACCTGTGGTTTCAGCTGCACTGGGTTTCCCGACGGGATGAGGATGGAGGGATCCCAGTGAGAGGCTCAGCGGACCGTCACTGACAACAGGCTCGGATGCCCAGCTGGAGCCCTGAGTCACATTAAATAGGAACTAAAGCGAATTCCATCTTGTCCCTCTGACAAGTGGGGATGTCTAATTATAACAACTTCATGGACCGAATGCTTCTGCTGTGCCAAGAACTGTGCTACATGCTTTATTTCATTAAACACTCATGGATACCCTGTAAGGTAGGTACCATCATTAGCCCCAATTTACAGATGAGAAAACGGAGGCTTACAGTATGGAATAAACAGCCCAATGTCATATATCTAGAAAGTGATAGAGCTAGTACCAGAAACCCGGGTCTGTGTTTTGTTTTGTTTTTTTAATTTATTTTTAGGCTTTGTTGCTGCTCTCGGGCTTTCTCTAGTTGCAGCAAGTGGGGGCTACCCTTCGTGGTGCATGGACTTATTGCAGTGGCTTCTCTTGTTGCAGAGCACAGGCTCTAGGCACGTGGGCTTCAGTAGTTGCGGCACACAGGCTCAGCAGTTGTGGCTTGTGGGCTCCAGAGCACAGGCTCAGTGTTGTCGTGCACAGGCTTAGTTGCTCTGAGGCATGGGGGATCTTCCTGGACCAGGGATCAAACCCATGTCCCCTGCATTGGCAGGTGGATTCTTAACCACTGCACCATCAGGGAAGTCCCAGGTCTGTGCTTTTAATAACCTATTATTTCATGATGTTGAGCTTGTGGATTATTTCAAGTCAAGAGACCATGTGTTCCTCACGCTGCTTACATCTGTGGTATCTGTGCATATGCAGAGGTGCCCAAACTCTCTTAACAAGGCCTTGCCACTCGTTAGGCTCACAGGGCAGGTGCATGGTTACTTCTATGTAAGATCACAGGCAAGTCATTTAAGCTCTCCTGCAGCCATCGTTCCCATACAGAAATCGGTGTTGTCTAAAAAATAAATGCACAACCTAAAAGTTGAGAGTTATGCTTTATTCAGTGGAAATTTTTAGGACTTTAAGCCTGGGCAGCAGCATCTCAAGTAACCCTGAGAGAACTGCTTCGAGGAGGTAAGGGAGGAGCCAGGACATATAGGAGTTTTGCAACAAAGGGTAGGTAGTAGGAAAAGATTACTGTTAATTAAAGAAAACTAGAAATCTCAGGTTAAGGAATTTAGCGCTTTTCTACGTATGGGAAGATGCAAGTGTCTGGGCTCACTGAAATCTTTCCTTTGCTATGCCCCTCAGCTATCTGGGGCCAGTATCCTGTGTTTTCATATCCTGAGTTTCCTCAGGGCTCACCGTGGAGAGTGGCCGCAGTCTGCACTAGATGGCAGGTATTCTTTTCAGCCTGAGTTCCCTCGGGGCTCACCAGGTCACTGTAGGCTGATGGCTGTTGTCGCTGATGACTGTGACATCCTTTGTTTACTGAAATGGCAGGCAACACTCCATTTCTCCTAGGTGCTGAATGATGAACACTAAGTTCCCTTCCAGCTTTGAACGTGTGATTGTACAGCAGTTACCAACATTCAAGCTAAACGACCAACACTTGGTTCCTCTCATGAAGCTGGACAGCAGGGTCTGTCTCACCCTCTGGAAGGTGTCGCGCTTCCAGCCCAGGGAGGGGCCAGCACACGGGTCGTGATCCATCACTGACTCGGTGGAGAAATGCCGGGCATCCAGCCTGAGCCAGGCATTGTGCTGGGCCCTGTGCAACAGGGTTCCTGAGCTAACCCTGTTTCCAGGGAAGTAGAGGAGATACGAGAAACGTCCAGAGCCACGTGGCTGGAACACGAGTAACCGTAAAGGAAGGAAGGAGGCAGAATTCCTCTGGCTCAAGGGGCCATTCACTTGTGAATGAAAAATGTTGCTGCCGTATCAGTAAACAAAGGATGTTGCAGCCTTCAAGGCACTACAGCCACCCCAGACGGTGAGCCCTGAGGCAACTTGGGATAAAGAGAGATGGGCTGCCCATTGCCAAGCCCTCAGCCACTGGAGCCATGCCCAACAATGCACCCTGAGGGGACTGAGGATGGGAAAGCACAGGATACTGGCCCCAGATAGCTAAGGTGCATATCAAAGGAATGATTTCAGTGAGCCCAGACTCTTGCATCTTCTCATACACCGAAAAGTGCTAAGTTCACCTGAGAGTTGTGGTTTTATTTATTTAACAATTATCTTTTTTTTTCTGTCATGAAAGAATGTTTATTTAAAGACCTAAGCTCCCACTTTTTTTCAAGCTCTTTATTGGAGTATAATTGTTTTACATGGTTGTGCCAGTTTCTGCTGTACAACAAAGTGAATCAGCTCTATTTATACATATACCCCCCATATCCCCTCCCTCCTGCGACTTCTTCCCACCCTCTATCCTCCCCTCCTCTAAGTCATCACTAATCATCCAGTTGATCTATATACACTAGAAAATGTAAAATCTTTTGATGTTTTGATTACCTTGTCTTTGTTGCAAAAACCCCTATATATCCTGGCTCCTCCCTCACCTCTTGGGAACAATCCCTCAGAGCTACCTGAGAGGTAGCACCCCAGGCTTAACTTCTCAGTTTTGTCTGCCAAATAAAACAGAATTCTCAACTTTTAGGTTGTGCATTTTTTTTGTTGTCAACAGACTGAATGTCCATGTTCCCTAAAATGAATATTTTGAAGCCCTAACCCTCAGAATAAAGGTATTTGGAGGTGAAGCCTTTGGGAGGTGATTAGCTTTAGGCTGTTGCAGAAAAAAAAACCAGTCCCATGAGAAACCAAGCACAACACTCGGAGAGTTGGAGAACTCAGGTTTATTGAGCCAGCGGACCCAGATGAGCTAATGCTCCAAAATTCTGGGGCCCCATTTCAGGGGAGTCTTCTCCTTATATAGGTTAAAACATACAGCTGAAATTGGTACAAACTGATTGGCTACAAATTACTACAGGTCACGGGCAGTTACAGAGCACGGGAGTTGCCATGGGTTACACACATGGTAGGGGGTCCTAACAGGAACTTGTAGGAGCCAGACATTCCATTCCTATCAGGACTAAGGTCACAATTTGCATTCTCATATTGGTTGCAGGTTGAAGTTAATGGTCACTTAACAAGTCTATGTGCAAAGGGTCTCAAACAAAGGCTTGGGGTGGGTGCCTGAGAGCGAGACATTCTTCCCTTATCTGATCACTCTTAGTAATTCATTTTACTGTTTACCTGAGAGTATCGAGCAGACCTTTGCAAGATAGAGGAGAGTAAGCAATTAGAAGTATGGAGTTTCAATTTCCTCATCAAGGTGAAGTTATGAGAGTAGAGCCTCCCTGATGGGATTACTGCCCTCATACGGAAAGGAAAAGACCGTAACCCTCTCTTTCTCTCCATACACTCACAGGAGGCAAGGCCACGTGAGCACGTGGAGAGAAAGCTGCTGCCTACAAGCCAGGAAGAGCCCTCACCAGACAGCACAGCTGTCAGCACCCTGACCCTGCACTTCTAGCCTCTAGAACTGAGAGGAATAAACATCTGTTATTTAAGCCCCCTAGTTCATGGTATTTTGTTATAGCAGCCTGAGACAACTCAGACAGAAGGCTTTCCAGAAGGGATGGGACTTCAGCTGAAGGGCCAAGCAGAAAATAACATAAGGAAGTTAGATGAATGGAAACCAAGGTAGGGAGAAAAATGAAAAAGTCAACAAGGTAAGCAAGGGGCAACCTCACCATTCAGAAAGAAAAAACCATCCTGTTCAATCTTAAGCAAAACACATAGACAATTTCAATTCTTTCCACCAAACCCTGATATATGCAAAAGAGAAAGCCATCATTCTCCAGCAGCACCAGGCAGCTGTCTGACAGGGTGAGGATGTGCTAACTGTTCTGTGGTTTCCTTTTCTCATTAAATCAATTAATTGTAAAACACGCCTCAAATTGAGGTGATGTCATTTACAGTACTGTGACAGCATTGAGATGGAATCGCTAGTTCATAAATATTTATTATCACCTACTGGCAAAGCAGAAGAGGAAAGGGGGAAACTGAAGAAACACTTCAAAGCCTCCCACATCATGAAAGTGACAGAAGGGAGGCAAAGGTACGGATTCTCAAATACATGAAGGGGTGTTAAAACGCACAGCCTCTACTTCTGCAGCCACGTTGGCTTGTAAGAAAATATTCAAAGGAACCATGATGTGATTACAGAAAGTGGGGGAAAAGGAAGGAAAGAACGGAAGAGGGGTACGCAGATAAAGGGGAGCAGGAGGGTAAGAGAAAGGGGTGAGCAACACAGAAGCATCTCCTCTTTGTAATCTGCTATTATAAGAATACAGCAGCAAAAAGAATAATCAAAGAATAGACAACAATGCAAGGGGTGTGTCGTCACACCTACTCCTCGCCTTCTTTTAAGGGAAAAAGCTTCCCTTGAAACAGAATTTAAAGCCATCCTTAGTCTCAGAGGCATCTTCCTTGAACATTTCTGTAAGTTCTTCCTACTTAGCATCACCACCAATATCTGAATTCCGCAGCAATAACCTGAGGTCAACTACATTTGCACCCAGTTGGGAAACCAATTGTTAAGCATTGTATGTTTTCCTATTTGAATTAAAACGTATTTTCTGAGGAGAAGGCATTAGAAAGAGATTTTTTTCAGGCTTATCATTTTACATATTAGATGCTCACTAAGTCCCGAATGAGTGATTATCTGAATGGATTGATTATATGAAGGCTGAATGAATGAATGAATGAGTAGTAAGTGAATGAATGGATGAATGGGTTCCATGGTTCATCCTGGGGCAGCCTGTTAATTGCACACATAAATGCCCCAGAAGAACCAAAAGATCTTTACTCTAGGGGAAAGGACTTTCTAAGTCAATCCTTTTTCATTCGTTTATTTCAATTATTCATTCTCAACTCCTGTCTGAGAAATCAGTAGGCCAAACACCAATACTAAGCACATGGTGATCAAATTATTTCATTTCATGTCATTTGCTAAGTATCCACACCACACCTTTCCCAGGAGGCTATGAGCTCTGCCAAAGAGAAGACCTGACTTAAGTAACTTTCCCACAATCATACAACCAAATGGTAACACAGGGGAGATTTGAATCCAGGAATCTGATTCCCAGGGCCTGAGCTTATTATGCAGCGAGCACACAGCCTCTCTCTTAGAGGTGCTCAGTAAATATGTATTCAACAGAAGATTTACATGAATATATGACCTGAGACTTTCAAACACCTTGAGGAGAGAAATAATACACGTATTTTCTAATGAATCATTATTTGAACACAATAAAAATAATCCCAAAATAATTAGGAATAATTCTGATTTAACTATACATGCTCTGCTACAGAAAACACGAAAAGTCTAAAGAAAACGAAAATCTCAAAATCTCAACGACCAACAAAAAACACTATTAGCATTTGGCATACTCCTTTCTTCTTTTTCCACTGCAATTACCGCCCCCCAGGGTGAAATGGAAAAGAGACAAGTACCCTGGTCTCTCCCTTCCACCTACCCTCCAACCTCCTGACAGTGCCTCCCAATGGCCAGCCCCAGCTGGAAGCCAGCTGACAGGGCCTGGGAAATGGAGCCTGCAGGGTCCGATCCCTCCAATGCAGAGGGCAGAGAAGGGATCGTATCTGCCCCAGAGTGGGCATCTGAGGGCAAGCAGGCCCGGGACCCTTGCACTGCATCACAGTATCATCATCCTCAACCCCAAGAAGTCGCTTTCTTGTCTGCGTTGGTGTGGTACCGTCGGCCAATACCAAGAGGAGGAAATGCACCATCATCATTAGTAACAGCAGCAGTATTAACAAAATGGTCTTAAGATGGCTGTTCGTTACATAAGCAGTAAGTAGCCTCTCCTGAAGACTCTAAAGAGAATTTTTTCCACTGTTCTCACTTATCAAAATGACCTGTAGGTCCCTTAAGTAATTAGGCAGGTACAGGCTTACAGACGCTGGATGGTGAAACTGCTCAGCTTCCTACGTTGCCTGTCAATCACAGCTGCCCTGTGACTCCACCTCAGTTCTCTTCCACTGTTTCTACTTTTTCTTCTTTCCTCTTATTTTTAATATTCGCTAGTTTGCACTTTTTACATTACTGTAAGCTGACTTAATTCACTTATGGAACAAGCAGGAAAGAAATACACACATGTATACACACCATACATACACTCATAGAAGTGTAGGTGCATATTTTTGAGCACGGGCTAATGACCACCACATATAACATAAATCCAAGACATGAACTTTGGTCTCCTACCAACGACCAGCAAAAAACACTATTAGCATTTGGCATATTCCTTTCTTCTTCTTCCACTGCAATGTTAGTTTTTTTAATGTTTATACATGTACAGAATGGAGAGTAAATGTGATGCGTCACAGCCAGGATTCTAGGAGAAGTCATCAAAGGGCAGGCTTGATGCTCTTTCCACCTTGCCTGGCCTTCCCTTTTCCACTGCCCACCTCTGCTACCCACCTTCCCTCTGTTCTTATTCACCTGGGATCAGAGCCAAAGCGGGGAGGCAGCTGCCCTGCCTGTCCTCTCTGAGGCTGATAAGGCCACAGTAACAAAGGGACCACCAGTAACCTCCTCCAGTCACCACTGCAGCTTTTATTCACCTTCCCTAAATAACTCTCACAAGGAAACTTCTCCACTGGTAAACATTTTATAAGCCTCTGGTCCTGACTGCCACTAGAATTTTTTGAGATGTGGCACTGTGTAAGATCACAGTTCTAAACCAATAATTAAAACACCTTCACAAAAAGCCTTCAAAGTGGCCATCCAATGCTGGAAAACTCAAAACCTTCCAAAGGAGCCCATACCACTTTGGAAAAGTCTAATGGAAGGAAAGAAGGGAGGGAGGGCGGGAGGTTAGGAAGGCAGGGAGGGTGAGTAGAAGGAAGGAAACAAAATAAAAAGCTTCCTAACACTGAGCTCCACGACTCATGCTTGTAATTTCTCTTTATTGGCTCTCCCAGTTCACTGCTTTAGGGAAGAACTAATCCCTTCTCCACATGACAGCCCTTCAAATGTTTGATTTAATATCCTCAGATATTAAATTATGGCAATTTTCCTCATAATGTGTTGCTGTTCTATCTTCATTATTTTTTCTTGTTTTCATGCTTAACCACCTGAGGATACGAAGAATGAACCATCTGGGGTCTTCCAGGAAATCATCCGGTTATGAGAATCAGATGCCCAGACAATGCTGATCTTGTCTTATTTATCAACTCAGAGCACGTAAGAGAAAAGATAAAAGAATGGGGCATAGAGGGTCGCTCATTGTTCTTTTCCATGTCTATTTCTAAAGAAAAGGTTTACGGATTGGACAGACGCCCCAGCCTCATGCCTGAGAGATCGTCACTTAAGTCCTTCTGTGTCTAAAACAAGGAAAGTGAGGAGCACGGCACAGTGTGTGGATACGAACATGGACTTGGAGATAGAATCTGGATTCTGCCACGTAACAGGGGCAAGACACTTACCCTTTCTGGAATCCGTTTCTCATCTATAAAATGGAAATGATAAACTCTACCTGATAGGACTGCTTTGAAGAACCAAATGAAATAACACATAGGGCTTCCTAGGTGGCGCAGTGGTTGAGAATCCACCTGCCAATGCAGGGGACACGGGTTTGAGCCCTGCTCCAAGAAGATCCCACATGCCGCGGAGCAACTAAGCCCGTGCACCACAACTACTGAGCCTGTGCTTTAGAGCCCATGAGACACAACTATTGAGCCCATGTGCTGCAACTACTGAAGCCCACGTGCCTAGAGCCTGAGCTCCGCAACAAGAGAAGCCACGGCAGTGAGAAGCCCGCGCACCACAACGAAGAGTAGCCCCCACTCACCGCAACTAAAAAGAAAGCCTATGCACAGCAAAAACAAAGACCCAGCACAGCCAATAAAATAAATAAATAAATTTATAAAAAAAAAAGAAATAACACATAGAAGGTTCACAAAACACTCTCAGTAGCCAGTAGTTATTATTTCTTAAAGAAGATCTGCATGGGGTCCTGGCTGACCATCTTATTGTCTTCTTTTTTTTTTTTTTTTTTTTTACTTTTTATTTCTTATTCTCTTCTATTCTACTTACAAATCGTCTTTACCAAGGTGTGAGGAAATTTGGAAATAGATTTTTTTATGTAGCAGAAATAGGCAGAAGACATGCTGCTTCCAACACAAAACTTTATTACAGCAAAAAAAAAAAAAAAAAAAAACCAATGCTACTAAACAAATAACATCCAAAGACTCATTTTACAAAATCGAAAGGAAGGTGAGGAAGGCGCCATGTGGTAGATGTATGTCCAAATTACCAGGTTTCCAAACTGCGTGGAGATGAACCACCTCACTCCCAGGCTGCCCTTTTCCTCCCTGGACCACAGTCCCAGCCCTGTCGGTTACAGATTTGCCTACCAGTCCCCTCTCTTTCGTATGCAGATGCTAAGCATGGAATCCACGGGAAAGGATAGTCCTCCACTATAAACCAACCCATTGATATTCTGGCTTACATGCTTCATGCTCTTGTGAGATTGATTAGCACAAGTCAGCTGCAAAGAATTCTGGGATACTGTCCCTGAAGGCAGGAGCATCACTTTTTTGGTTTTCTCCTGAAAACCAGAATTTAGCACAGTGCCTCATCCACTGCAGAATGCAATGGACAGCTGCTGAACAAAAGAGACGATAAAAGAAAGGGAGAGATACAGAGAGAGAGAGATAAAGGAGAAGGGAGAGATGAAGGGAAGGAAGAAGAGAGGGAGGGAAGAATGAGAAATAATGAAAGAGTCAGTCGAATAATGGCAGTGAGGCCTCTTGGGAACCGGCCCTATAGCCCCCTCTTAACAGATTCCAATGGCTTAACATTGGAAACAGGCACAGTAACTGTGCCAGCTATGCAGGCTCTGCTATGAGTGACAAGAGACAAAACTACACTATAGCCAGTGATAAATGGCAGAGATTGAGCTGAGATCAGTTGCTGACACTGCCATGTGCAACCAGGAAAGCCTTGCATTTTTATAGGTGATGCCCTTCAAGTAACCCTCAGCTCCTTCCCAGAGAAAATCACACCCACCACTGCAAAGTCAAAAAGACATCCAGAATAACCCAGTGCGAATTATTAGGGAAATGCAAATCAAAACCACAGTGAGGTATCACCCCTCACACTCATTAGAATGGCTATTATCAAAAAGGCAAGAAATCGCAAGTGTTGGAGAAGATGTGGAGAAAAGGGAACCCTCATACACTGTTGGTGGGAATGTAATTGGTGCTGCCACTATGGAGAACAGTATGAAGATTCCTCAAAAAATTGAACAGAACTATCAAATGATCCATCTATTCCACTTCTGGATATTTAGCCAAAGAATAAGAAAACACTATTTCAAAAAGATATATGCACCCCTATGTTCATCACCACATTATTTACAACAGCCAAGATGTAAAAGCAGTAAGTGCCCATTGATAGATGAATGGATAAAGAAGATGTGATGTATAGAGAAAATGGAATATTACTCAACCATAAAAAAGATGAAATCTTGCTATTTGAGACAATATGGATGGACCTCGAGGGCATTATGCTAACTGAAATAAGTCAGAATGGAGAAAGACAAATATTGTATGATTTCACTGATACGAGAAATCATATCAAATACCTGCAATATTTGCAGCATACTTATACTAAAAATGTTTACAAACACCTTATGGAAGTTATATCTTACCAACGATTTACCCAATTTGAATTTTAACTGAAAAATATTTTAAATATTTATAAGGTTATTTAACATAATAAGCCCATTATGCATCAATATAAATAATATATTTTATGACATTGTATGGATTTTTTAAAAATATACTTACAAATTTCTTTATTGTCTGGTTTAATAGAAGACAGCGGATTTTCACATCTACTTCAGCATTCAATCTGTTGAGATACTAGCCTCTGGAAAACTCAACTGTACACTTGTAAAAGAATGAGAGTGATAAAAGCAAAATAAAAGCAAAAATAAGAGCTTAGCATTATTTTGAAAATAACATTCGTCTCATAAAGCCCCTGAGATTCTGCCAGCCCCTTTGGGTTCTGCCAAAGGCCCTGGACCATGCACATTGAGAACTGTGACTCCAAGCCACCCAGGGACAAATGGAAAGACTATGAAACACTCAGCAGAGGTGTGCTGTGAGTGTGGGGTGTCTGATGCTTTGTCTAGCTTGTGTGCAGTGACTCATGAGTCACTGTCTACGACAGGAGAGACAGAAATGCCCATTCTCGGCCCCAGTCCAGGGCTGTCTCCAGTGGTCACTCTCCCCTAGAACACTGGTTCCCACAGAAACACAGCCAGATCCTCTTCACCACCTGTGGGCTCTGCTTTCCCCTCCAGCAGCATTTTTCAGAGAACCATGTTCTTAACCCTCAAAGTAGGAATGGGGGACAGCTTCACTCCCAAGTCAACAATCCCTAAGTTGTTTCTTAATATAATATACATAAAGTATAGGCTGTCTTCTCCTACTTACAGCCGTGGCTACCATTGTGGGGGTGTACTGTCCTGACTTTGTCCAGTGATCGGTTGGTAGGTGCTGAGATCTTAGAAGATAACTTAACAGCCTATGATTTAAGAAATGCCTGGTCCAGAACTCTTCTTACAGAAGGACCAAACACTGTGTGATGAGTGCATTAACATCTGTCAATGGTTATACTTCCAGAATAATTCTTTAAGAGATAAAGGAATAATCAAAATCAATAGGGGAAGACACGTTTTCTATTTACAGCCAAATCTGAAGTAATGAGGTTAATAACGACACCTAAATTTACCTTTGGACTCTTCGGTCTCCAAACCACCCACCGAAATTACCCATAAGGAAAGAGAAGCACAAGAGACCAAAAACACGTACACAATGCAAGACCAGCCCCTGAATGACAAAAAAAGTTTCTGCAAAACGTTAGCCTAAGGTGAACCTCCAAAAGGGTCAGCTGACTTTTGCTACCCATAGACTTTTACAGATTCTCATCAGAGCACTGCTCCAAATCCACCTAAATAAAATACCCTCCTAAACTTGTTCTCATTTTGGAAGAAACATTTCATGTCAAGACCTTTCTGCTGAATGTTTATGTCTTTCTTTCCGTAGTGCTGGAGGCGGAAGGAAAGAGGAAAAGAATATAACATATGTAAATAGTAAAGGCTCGCTACTAAGTTCATCAATTCCCCTCAGGGAGATGCTGCAGGAACAAAAGGGTTTGTATTCAACTAAATGTGTGAAACACTGCATCCTATAACACTCCTTCTTTCAAAATCAGTTTTTATTGGAGCATAGTTGCCCTACAATGTTGTGTTAGTTTCTTGCTGCACAGCAAAGTGCATCAGTCATATGTATACATATATCCCCTCTTTTTTAGATATCCTTCCCATTTAGGTCACCACAGAGCACTGAGTAGAGTTCCCTGTGCTATACAGTAGGTTCTCATTAGTTATCTATTTTAAACATAGTAGCCTGTATATGTCAACCCCAATCTCCCAGTTCATCCCGCCCCCTTCCCCTCTTGATAATCATAAAAGAACTCCTTCTTAGAGACTTACTATATACACTTAGGAAATAAAGGCCCTGGGAAAAGCAGAAACTTTAACTGGTATTTCCCAGACTATTTTATCTTGAACCTCCCCCATTTTTGCCAAACCCTCATAGCTGTCTGGGCTAAATATATCCTTCAGTATCAAATCTGGGGTTGCCAAATCCCAGGGGTGTCCTGTGTGAGGCCATGTCCCGGTGGATGGCCCAGACCCGAACCTGGGTTTTCCTTCAGCCAGTGGCCTAAGGAGCCTGAGACAGTCACCCTCCCAATATTATCTATTATTACTTATTGTTATCACCTATGCTATTATCTGAGGATGAGAAGATGCAAAATAAATGGAATAACGGCGACGATGATGCTGAGAACTCTGGAATAGTTGCACTTGTTCTCAAAGGGAAGTCCCACACCCAAGTTCCTCTGCCGCAGAATCAGTTTATGCCAAGGCACCTCACCATGCAGGTATGCGTCTACACTTGAACCTCAGCATAAAATGTGGGCCTTCCTGTTCCTCAAAAAACTAAAAATAGAACTCCCATGTGACTCGGAACTCTCACTCCCGGGCATATAGCCAGAGAAAACTATAATGCAAAATGAATTGAATCATGCACCCCAATATTCACTGCAGCACTATTTACAATAGCCAGGACATGGAAACAACCTAAATGTCCATCAACAGAAGAATGGATAAAGAAGATGCAGTATATATATTTCACACACAATGCAATATTATTACTCAGCCATATAAAGAACAAAATAGTGCCATTTGCAGAGATGCGGATAAACCTAGAGACTGTCATACGGAGTGAAGTAAGTCAGAAAGAGAAAAACAAATACCACATAATATCACTTACACATGGAATCTAGAAAAATGGTACAGATGAACTTATTTGCAAAGCAGAAACAGAGACACAGATGTAGAGAACAAACGTATGGACACAAAGGGGGTAAAGGAAGGTGGGATGAACTGGGAGACTGGGGTTGACATATATACACTACTATGTATAAAACAGATTAACTAATGAGAACCTACTGTATAGCACAGGGAACTCTACTCAGTGCTCTGTGGTGACCTATATGGAAATCCACAGAATATATATAATTAAATGGTGGGACATGCCATGGGGAAAATAAAGCAAGAAGGGATGTTGACAAAGCCCTCACTTGAGAATGATATGTGAAAAATGTCCAGCGTTGTTTTGCAACAGCTTTATTGAGGTATAGTTGATATACAAAGAACTGGGTACAACTTGATGAGTTTGGACATATGCAAACACTCTTGGTACCATTACCACAATCAAAAGGACAGACATTCCCAACTTCTCCCAAAGTTCTCTTGCATCTCTTTGTTTTTTATTTTGTTTCTTTTTGATAACAGAGTGAACCCTGCAGAAATGGGAAGGGCGTGCTAGAAGGATGATGCTGTAGGGCAAAAGCCTGGAGATGCCACAAGGATACAGAGTGGGGGGACGGGAGTGAGCTGGGGAAGAGGAAAGAGACAGTGGACCCAAGGAACAAGTCCCAAGGGGTTTTGGGGGCCTTTTTTAAGGACTCTCACTTTCTTTCTGAATGACATGAAGAGACACTGGATCGTCTGGAACACAGGAGAGCCGTGATCTGATTCACCTTTTAACAGGAACAACCAGATCGCTGTGTGAAGAAGAGGTTTTAGTGAAGCACGGGAGGGACCCGGGAGAGCCTCTGCAGTAAGTCAGGCAAGACATCAGGATGGAGGTAGCAGAGAAAGTGGTAGACAGTATCAGGATTCTAGATCTATTTTATTTTACTTTGGGGGGGTATAGTTGTTTTACAGTGTTGTATTAGTTTCTACTGTACAGCAAAGTGAAGTAGAGTTCCCTATGCGATACAGCAGGTTCTCACTAGTTATCTATTTTATACATAGTAGTGTGAGTATATCAATCTCAATTTCCCAATTCATCCCACCCACCCCCACTTTTCCCCTTGGTGTCCATACGTTTGTTCTCTACATCTGTGTCTTTATTTCTGCCTTGCAAGCCGGTTCATCTCTACCATTCTTCTAGATTCCACATATATGCATTAATATACAATATTTGTTTTTCTCTTTCTGACTTATTTCACTCTGCATGACAGACTCTAGGTCCATCCATGTCTCTACAAATGTCCCAATTTCGTTCCTCTTATGTCTGAGTAATGTTCCATTGTAAATATGTACCACATCTTCTTTATCCATTCATCTGTCAATGGACATTTAGGTTGCTTCCATGTCCTGGCTATTGTAAACAGTGTTGCTATGAACATTGGGGTGCATGTGTCTTTTTGGGGTTTTTTTGGTTTTTGGTTGGTTTGTTTTTTTCTTTAGTTGAACACATTGGATTTAGATTTATTACTTTTTAAAAAAATCTTTATTGGAGTATAATTGCTTTACATTATTGTGTCAGTTTCTGCTGTACAACAAAGTGAAAGAGCCACATGTATACATATATCCCCATATCCCCTCCCTCTTGGGCCTCCCTCCCAACCTCCCTATCGCACCCCTTTAAGTCTTCACAAAGCATCAAGCTGGTCTCCCTGTGCTCTGTATTAGCTTCCCACTAGCCATCTATTTTACATTTGGTAGTGTATATATGTCAATGCTACTCTCTCACTACGTCCCAGCTTCCCCCCCCACCCCATGTCCTCAAGTCTGTTCTCTACGTCTGCATCTCTATTCCTATCCTCCCACTAGGTTCATCAGTACCATTTTTCTAGATTCCGTAAATATGTGTTAGCATACGGTATTTGTTTTTCTCTTTGTGGCTTACTTCACTCTGTATGACAGACTCTAGGACCATCCACCTCACTATGAATAGCTCAATTTCATCCCTTTTTATGGCTGAGTAATATTCCATTGTATATATGTGTCACATCTTCTTTATCCATTCATCTGTTGATGGACATTTTGGTTGCTTCCATGTCCTGGCTATTGAAAATAGTGCTGCTCTGAAAAATGGGGTGCATGTGTCTTTTTGAGTTATGGTTTTCTCAGGGTATGTGCCCAGTAGTGGGACTGCTGGGTCATATGGCAATTCTATTTTTAGTTTTTTAAGCAATCTTTATACTGTTCTCCATAGTGGCTGCACCAATTTATATTCCCACCAACAGTGCAAGAGGCTTCCCTTTAGAACTTGAGCCAGATTAGACTAGCTGAGGGACTGGGTGAGGAGTGTGAAGGAGAAGAGTAGAGAATGACTCCAAGTTTTTGGAAGGAGCAACTCAAAAGATGGGCATTTGCTGTGATGAGGAAGACTATGGGAGAAGAAGGCTTAGGGAAGGAGCTGGGGAGCCCTGTTTTGCACACGTTGAGTTTGAGATGCGATCAGACACCAGAGGAGACAGGTCAAGGAGGCAGCTGGATATACACATCTGGAGTTCAGGAGAGCAGTCAAGGCCAGAAATAATACTTGGGAGTATCTTCAAATAAATGGTATTGAAAAATATGAGACTGGATGATGTCCGCACCAAGTGAGTAATGCAGATTTTAAAAAAGAAATTCAAGGACTGAATCATGGGGAAAGCCGAATGAAGAAAATACCTCAAGGATAAGGGAATGATAAACTGTGTCAAATGGTTCTGAGAGGTTGAGTAAGGCGATGACTGAGAACTTACCATGGAATTAAACATGTGGAGGCAACTGATGACCTTGACAAGAGCAGTGTAGGTGGCATGGTCAGGTAGAAAGCCTGACTAGAGTGGGTCCAAGAAAGAAGAAGAGAAATGAAAAACACATAGATCAGGAATTACCAATGTGTGGTCCGGGCACTGGTGTGTGTGTGTTGTGGGGGTGGGGGGTGGGGGGTTCCTCAGGACCTTTCAATGGGTCCGAAGGATCAAAAATAACTTCACCCTTATTCTCACATGAGGGTATAGTCAAGTTTTCCAGAGACTCCATGACATGTGATGACATCTTTTCTCTGACAGCTAACAGAATGTGTACCTGTGCATTCTTATGCTTTGAATTTTTCTGCTTCAATTTCTAATATGGGAAATATCAATGAAGATAATCCAAATAAACCACCACTCTTTGGGATTATCAATTGTTTTTAAGAGCACAAAATGGGACTGAGACCAAACAGTTTGAGAACCACAGATATAAATAAGTATACAGACAGATAGATAGATATATAGACAGACAGACAGACAGATGGTAGACAACACAGGTAGATATACACTAAAAGTGTGAATGTATGAGTATCCCATACTGTATCTTCTCCCAGTCCCACTGTCTGATGTTATGTCACCCACATGCATTTCTTAAACTAATAATCAGCGTCAGCTTGCGAGGACGTGGTGGCCCCAGGAGTTGGCATATGGCAAAGCTTTAGCCCAAAGGGACACGTTGGAGGAGACACAGGGCATAGTCCAAAGCAGACTAGGTGCAATCTGTGACTGTCGGAAAGGCTCTATTCTGAAAAAAATCTTATTTATTGAGGACCTGATTTTAAAATGCTTATGATCACCCCAAACTCAAGCACAATTTGGCACATGGATTCAAATTCTCTTTATTGTCATTATATTTTTGTCTAAGGGGAAATTTAGCTTGGAATGGTTCTCCATACATAACAGTAAACAATGTACTGGCAATCTTGTGGTTTATTACTAATGGGAATATTACTAATTCGACTTCATAAAATGTCAAAGTTAAAAGAATCACCACTGTCTTATTTCTCCATTCTCAAAGATGATATTCATGGGAGCTCGCCTTCACTCAAAGTATCCAAGAATCCAAGATGACATTTCTGTATCCCAGTGTAGTAAAAAGAATATAGACTTGAGAGCTCCACAGACCTGGCCTCCACTATTTCCTAGTTGAGTGACTTTGGCAAGTTACTTAACTTCTCTGAGATTTAATTCCCCATCTATAAAATAGAGACTTCAGAAGTTCATGAAGGTCAAAAGAAGCAAGCTTTACAAAGTACCTAATATAGAGCTTAGCAAATGGTAGATATTAAGTAAATGGTAGATTTTTGTTTTAGTATCTCAGTAATAGAGAACAAGAAGTATGTTTAAAATTGTGAAATTATATCAGGACACACATAATAAGCAAAAAACTATACAAGAAAGGATTTATGGGGAAAACACATATGTGAATATTCATAGTGAAGCTTCCTGTATTCTTTGAGGATGAGGATATATTCTGTCAGGGTCTTACTCATTCAATACACAATTATTGAGTCCTGCAATATGCCAGGCACTGGGGTAGACACTGGAAGTACTGAAGAGGATAAATCAGAGCCCCTGCCTCTGGGAAGCTCATGGTCTAATGGGGATACAACCTTCAACACACCTGCAGTACAAGAGGGATGTGGCTTTGAGGGTCACGCACCAGGTGCTGTGGAGGCGGAGCCGGAGGAGCCACGCATCCCTGCACAGCTTGCTGCCCACCAAATCCTGGGGTCTTCTTTCAATGAGTAATCGTAATAGGGAAAAACAAACCTGACTCCATATTGGATCTGTTTCTTTTACTTTAACTTTCGTATTCTATTACTTTGGCTTCAAGTTAAGAATATTGCCTACAACCTGAAAGGTACAGCATAGCCCATTCTCCAGCCTCTGACTTTTAAAGGGTATAATGTTTTTCCATTCATATAGAGATAAAAAGTTGCAGAACAGAGAATAACATCTGTCTTGTTGGAGGTTTATAGGGACATGGTGACCTGACCTCCATGGACAGCTGCAAGAACAAAGGGTTCTGACACCAAGAAGTTGGCAACAACCTACAACACCCCTTCCCCTTTAAACATGAAAGAAGCCTTAATTCTAACTCTGGTAAGATGGTTCTTTGGGATGCTAGTCCACCATCCTCTCAGTCTGCTGACCTTCCAAATAAAGTCTCTATTCCTTGCCCCAACAACACATCTCTTGATTTATTGGCCTGTTGTGCAGCGAGCAGTACGAGCTCGGACTCGGTAATACCTACCGCCCACTACATCCTGGAGCCTTCTTTAAACAAGGAACAACCTTTGAAGGTTGTCCCTAAAGAACGCCCCCTCCCACCCTCACCACTGCCCTACCTCTCAGGTCACTGAGTTCTGCTCTGTCGTCAAAGTTAGAGATGGGATTGTCATTGTGTTTTGAGGGTTTAGGGTTTGAGCTTCATTGGCCTGGAATACATGAAAAATGAAAGATCTGGTTACGACCAATTTAGTTTCATATGTGCATTTCTTTTTAAACATTTTTAGGATCATTAAAAGCTCATTCGTTTTTATTAATTGGTGTGTTTCAATCAATTGTGGTCATTACCCTTTCAAAGTTCTTCTTGTGATGTCTCAGGTCACTCTTTTGACCTGAGGGCGCTCTTTTGAGTTGGCATCTGTTTCCTCTGAAAGTGACCCAAAGTCTTGGATTGCTTCCTTGCTTTAGAGAAGGACAAGATATCCCAGACGCATCTTGTAGATTTCCTGCCCACACGTGGAATCAGCTATTTCTCCAAGGAGCCCAGGCAGTAAGAAATTTCAGTAGGAAATGGTTCCTTTTAGTAAGACATGGATCACTATTGCACGAATGTCACTGCTTCTAAGCCTCTTTGTTAGACGGCAGTATATCCCTTCAGATGTGGTCATACTCATGAGATGTCTCTGCTGGTAGGTGAATCATTTACTAATACCTAGTACCTTCCTTTTCAGACAATATTATTTATGAGGGACTCTCCCCTGGAGGCAGTTATCCTGCCAAAAATTAAAGTTTCACTTAGTCTCTCCTTCTCTGATGGGTAATTATTGGCATTCAACCATGAACCACGCTCCGGGGTAGAAGAGGGAAAGGACCTCCTAGGGATTTGTAAGGCCAGGTTTGTGATGAGAGAACTGGGAAACTGACATTCACGGGCAGCAAGCTTCCTGGAAATTTTCTCTCTGAACTCTCCTGGGAGCACAGTCTGATTTCACTGCTGCTTCAGCTGAGACCTGAGCAGATGGAGCTGCGTCCTCACGACTTCTACCTAAATAAAGTGGTCGTTACGTAAAGATCTGGGCTGGAATCCAGTGTGCAAGGGCATATGTGTATTTTTTTGCCAAATAGCCCCCAGGTCTACATTTTCCCCCATGTGCCTCAGGTTTGAGATTGACATTTCCTCTCCCTTCCAAGTAAGAATCACAAGATACTCATGTTGGGAATCTCCATGACAACCAGGAAAGGTGGGAATTTCCAACTCTGGGAAGCAGCAAGCTACATGATGAAACACTCAGACTTCTAAGTCAACAATTCATAATCACAATAATAACAACAGCAATTCACACAATTACTTATTGGGTGCCAGTTTAAGGGAGGAGATATATTTTATTTCCTTTCACAATAGAGCTGTGAGTTAGAGACCACTGTTATTCCCATTTTATCATGAGGAATCTGAGAATTTCTAAGGCCATGTGTCACAAAGCTATTAAAAGGCAGTCCAGAGATTTAAACCCAGGGCTGTCTGACTCCAGCCTCCAGGCCCTAACCATTACTCTCTGGGAAAGAGTGAACAAACATCTTCCCTCCAGGAGGCATGACAGGAGGGTAGAGGATATAAGCTGACTGCTGGCTTTCAGCTGGAAGGGAGGAGAGATGAATAAACCCTGCTTACTATGGCAGGGCGCTCACGGAGCTCTTGCAAAGATGAGGATGCAGCTTGTGGCGAAAGCAAGCCCTGAGGGCATCTGTGATACCCAGTCCTGCAGACACACACCTGGCTTAAGAAAAATACATTCTTTTGACATGGAAGCAACCTAAATGCCCATCAGCAAATGAATGGATAAAGAAGATGTGGCATATATATACAATGGAATATTACTCAGCTATAAAAAGGGATGAGATGGAGCTATATGTAATGAGGTGGATAGACCTAGAGTCTGTCATACAGAGTGAAGTAAGTCAGAAAGAGAAAGACAAATATTGTATGCTAACTCACATATACAGAATCTAAAAATGGTACTGATGAACTCAGTGACAAGAACAAGGATGCAGATACAGAGAATGGACTGGAGAATTCGAGGTTTGGGAGGGGGCGGGGGGTGAAGGGGAAGCTGAGACGAAGCGAGAGAGTAGCACAGACATATATATACTACCAACTGTAAAATAGATAGTCAGTGGGAAGTTGTTGTATAGCAAAGGGAGTCCAACTCAAGGATGGAAGATGCCTTAGAGGACTGGGGCGGGGAGGGTGGGGGGGACTCGAGGCAGGGGGAGTCAAGGAAGGGAGGGAATATGGGGATATGTGTATAAAAATAGATGATTGAACTTGGTGTACCCCAAAAAAAATAATAAATAAAAAAAAATAGACCCATGGAAAAAAAAAGAAAAAAAAAGAATACTTGAAGAAACAGTGTGACAAATCCACTTTATACTAGGTTTTGATGTTGCTTCACACATCACAGACCCAAATTTAGCCCAAGCCTTCAATACAAGGATCTATTGAGTAGCCCAACCATCCATTGTGTCAGTGGAATTTTCCTGTCTGCTCTAATAGGCTATTTAAATACAGTGAGGGCTATTTCTGAACATCCTTCATCATTTAAGTGCCATATATGGCAGAATTTCTGAATCTTAATAATGCTTCAGAACTGATTATTTCTCCTGATGGGAAAATTAAATATAAATGTATGCTTAACTATGGAATCTGGCCACAGAGAGGGTTTAACTTACATAATCCTTAAACCAGAAAACAGTGAGATGGCAGTCATCCTGAGAGATTTTTTTCTAAGCTTCCTCTATTTGCACTGAGATAACATTCTCACATTGCTTTTTTTTTCTCCTTTTTTCTTGGGGGGGGGGTGCAGTTTAAATTTAAGTATAGTTAATTTACAATACTGTGTTAGTTTCAAGAGTACAACAGTGATTCAGTTACACACACACATATAGACTATAACTATATATAGATATCTATATATAAATAGATAGATACCCTTTTTCAGATTCTTTTCCATTACAGATTATCTGTGCTACAGATTAGGTCCTCATTGTTTACCTGCTTTATATATAGTAGTGTGTATATCTCAATCCCAAACTCCCAATTTATCCCTCCCCCCCCTTTCCCTTTGGTAACCCTAAGTTTGTTTTCTAAGTCTGTGAGTCTGTTTAGTAAATGAGTTCATTTGTACCATTTATTTTTAGATTCCACATATAAGTGATACCATATGATATTTGTCTTCCTCTGTCTAACTTATTTCACTTAATATGGTAATCTCTAGGTCCATCCACATTTCTTTTGAAATTAGCTCTCATCTTTTTTTGCCCTTTTAAATCATCTCATCCTACAAATAATGATACAATTCATTAAACAACACCTAAAAGATAACTGTAGGAAGTCCAGACATGGGACTAAAACATGCCTATTACATACAGGAAGACAACCATCCCAGAATTTTCAAAATATGGAAATTTTTTATTATGGAAAATTTCCAATATACACATAAGTAGACATAACAGTATAATACCCATCACCCAGCTCTGCCATTCTTGTGTCATGTGTCCATCCCATTCTCACCAGAATTTTTTAAAAGGGCATTCTTTGAGCAAAACAAACCTTACATTAGAATACCAGTGGGGAGAATTCCTTGGCGGTCCAGAGATTAGGACTCAGTGCTTTCACTGTCAAGGGCCTGGGTTCAATGCCTGGTTGGGAATTAGGATTCCACAAGCCATCCGGCGAGGCCAAAAAAAAAAGAAAAAAAAATACCAGTGGAGTCTGAAATTTGGTGTTTTGTAACAGCATAACCTGAAGTGACAGTATCAGCCTTCAGTCTTGTGGTACTAGTCACAGGGTATCTCAAATCAAGAGCATCTGCTCAATTTCAAAACTACTCTAGATAGTAACTCACGCTTGCAACAAATCAAGACATGAAAGTGCTAATTGTTAGTGAGTCAGCTCTAAGGAACACAGACTAATCTTTTCTTGTACATTTACCACATTTATGTGAAAATACAAAGCCCAAGATGGAAGGAGTGGTCTACAGCCAATGCAGCATACAAGACGAAAGCACATGACCCAAACCAGGAAGTAAACAGTCCACATCCTACCACACCAGAGTTAATGCCACAGGTCCCAAATTTGCTTCCCATCATCATTATCCCTGCCATCGCCATTTACTGCTCACCTACTCTACCCTACATCCAATGCTAAGCACTCCACACATCTCTTTAATCTCCAACAAAATAAGCACTTTAATCATCAGTCTGCAGATGGAGAAATGGAAGCTTAGAGAGATTAGGTTACTTGTTCAGCAGAGTCTCGATTATAAACCAGGGCCTCCTGACTTCAAAGTCTGCATTCTTTTCCTATAACACACTTTGGTCCCAAATACTAACCCAAATGTCATTAATTAATATAAACACACGCACGCGCGTGTGCACACACACACACAAATAAAATCCCATCTGTTCTGAATCTCTAGCGTGTTAATGGATGGAATGATCGGTACCCGTGTGATATCTGGTTAAAATATGAGTCTATGAGGCCCTTTACTAAGTTTATAACTCTTCAATGATTCCTTAAGGGACTGAATAAATCAAGGCGCTGAAGCCACAGTCTGTTCACCAGGTTCCACCCCCTGCATCACACTTCAGACAACCTTACCTATGGGAAACAACTCTGGGTACCCATGTTTCCTAGAGCAGGTGGGCCACCAGGTTTGGCAGTTGTGACTATTTAGTGCCATCAAAGAACAATGTTGACATCAACCTGGAAGTGCTTACGAGGAAGTGCTTAAGTGTTTCCAGGGGCAATTGTCAGCTTAAACTTCCTGAGTTATCAGTGGTGTTTAAGTCCAGGTAGTAAAAGACCCTCTGATACTTAAATAACATTTTGTCCTGAAACCAAGTGAAAAGGGATTTGGGGAGACTCTGACAGTTAACTAATGAAAGCTTGCAAAAGAGAAAGCACTATGTTATAACCCGAGATAGTCACTGGGGGCTGGCAAACGCAAAGTCCTCTGAGCTTAATTCTTTGAACAAGATATTTAATTAACAATTTTCTTGAACAATGAATGAAACCTTCAAATGGCACAAAAAAGTGGCACAGGGATGACCCTGCTTTGATGTATTAAAACATCAAATCATATATATGTGCTAATGCCTTTGGTCCATTCCAAAAGAAAATCTTCATAATTATTCTGACTGCCAACTGTGCTCATTCTCTAAGCCCTAAATTATATAATATTTACTCTAATATTAAGCACCTATATAGTCCTGAGTAATCAGCTAGGCTTCTCAGCTTCAAACTTCTAGACTTCAAAATGGCATATTAAATACTATCAATTATCATGTTCTATACTTCTTTCCATCTTATTTCAAATAGTCTTTTCCTCCCAACTTTAGGTCTGCACCCCTCTCTCAATCACCTACACATAATGGAGTTCCTTATTATCTTGAATCTTTTCTACTGAATTTAATTTCCCTAAATATAAAAAAAGCAAAACAACTCCAGTATATGCTGTACCTCCCTTGATGAACTGAATGAGTAAGCAAAGAGCAGTATGAATTATGATTTTCTAAATACCTACTGTATGTACAGATATGTTAACGCCACCACATCAAAATGGACCCGTCAAAATGTAAAACTCATTTTCTTTGCCAATCAGTATGCCCTACTCACATTCCTGACTTTATTCTATGCCTAAACAACTCTCCAAGTATGGGGGGGGGTTATATTGCATTAATTGTTATCGGTATTTATTATTTCTATGATCAGGAAAAAACAGATACATATTTTCAAAAAACCTGTTGGAAGTGGCTTTAATTCTAAAGACCATTAATTCTTTACCACCAACCATCAGGATAAAGAACCCTTGTGATACTATATCTGAGATATATTTCACTGAGATTATGGCTATCGTTGTTAAAATTTAATTGAAGATTTCATGGGCACCTGGAGTTCAAATACCAGTTGCAAACAACTTTGACAGAGTGTTGAAATGCTCTGGGAAACTGACTCAGAGAACTCAAAGGTGACTCCACTGGGAACAAAGGCCCTGAGGTGAAAGATGCATGTGAGAGGCTAAAAAATTGTTTCATAAAATGTAAGAGTAGAAAAAGTTTTTTTTCACATCTTTATTGGTGTATAACTGCTTTACAATGTTGTGTTGGTTTCTGCTGTACAACAAAGTGAATCAGCTATATTTATACATACATCTCCATATCCCCTCCCTCCCATCCTCCCTGTCCCACCCCTCCAGGTCATCACCAAGCATCGAGTTGAAGCTGCTTTGCAGCAGCTTCCCACTAGCCAGTAAGGTATGATTTTACATGAGATTTTTAAATATGTGCTACTAAATTAATACATTAATTTTATAAATTGGCATTCAGCTATTTCAACTACAGCCTTATAAGTTCGTACAGAGTGAAAAAAATTTTCGAGAGTGAATCTTCTCACAGGTTGCCTTATTTTCAGGAGAACATAAGTATCATTATTATCATTTTAGAGAGGGCAAAACATACCACACGGCTACTTACTGATAGAAGGAGGGTGAACACTCAGTTTGATCTGTGTCCAAGGCCCACGGTGGTCTTTCCACCAACCACAAGAGCTCTTCCAAAAAGAAGTCTCATGATTTTTTTCTCTTGAGCATAGGGCTAAGTTAACAAGTCTCCTCTGACTCCAACCAAATCCTCGAGTTCCCTAAAGCTAAGGCAATTTCCAAATAAAAGTTATCTCAACCAAGGGAGAGAATAAAGTACAAATCTTGAAAGCCCAAAGTCTCCTTTCTGTCAACTCTGGTCTCCTAAGTTTGAGAGGGTCCCCAAAGTAAGAACATACTGCAGAGTTCCCTGAATCCTCCTCATCCCTCCCCTTCTCTGCCCACAATAAGCTCATAACCAAACTGCTGGCAACCCCACTGTGTACTCAGTGTACCTCCTCTACCGCCTCCTGTTCACTGCTCTGACACTGATGTCCTTCTGAAGCCCATCCCTCCATTCAACTTCCTCTGAGGTTTCTCCCTGCAGACGTGATCCTTCCCCTCTCACGAACCACAGCATCTTCTCAGCTGTGTTTGAGTAAAAAGAGAAATGACCTTCAGACCTAGTGACCTTGGGATCTAATGACCTTGATTCATATTAAGTTTCTCCCACTGCAGGATCCCCAGTTACTTAAGCTCTCTGCATCTCACTGCACTCATCCATGCAGTGGGACCAGCAATATCCACCTCACAGCTGAATAAATAAGGGCATATGCTTTGACCTACCCTGAGGTTGGTGTCTGGCAGATTCTAAGTCCCCGATGACTGTTAAAGCAGCATTTCTTTTCTTGTACTTACCTTCTCTCATAGCTACTTATGAATCTGCATTCTCTCTAACTGAACTGCAAGTTATTGAAGTGTAGACATCATCTTAATACTTCTCTTTATGTCTTATAAAACACCTGGCACACATAATAAATATGCCGGCTAAATGATATAAAGGAAAGGCTTTTGAGAGGAAAGAAACCATAAAACAGCTTAACAATTCGGTCAAACACTTAATTATTTTTATATTTAAGGATCTGTTTTATTCTAGTGAAACAGAATCTAGTAAGACATATTCACTAAATTGCTTTGACATTGCAAAAAAAAAAAAAAAAAGCACTCCAGGAGCTGCCAGGACACTCTAGAAATGTTAGAAATGTGTATTCTGAGGGAACAAACCCTGTCGAATTAACCAAGGCTACATTTATTTACAGCACCAAAGGATACACACAGTGCTCCTGGGTGGCTCCTACCTTTAATCAAATAAAAATATTAAAGGACCTATAATTTTCCCTCTATTGCTTTCCGTTCTGTCACAGGAGCTAACTGCCTCTATGAAAATAGCAGGTGTTAATTTGCTTGCATTATTTCATAGCTTCGCTTTGGAAAGAAGAGGGTGACAGGAGCTCCTATTTGGTAACACGTTTTCACTAGCTTTTGTCCCTTCATCAACAAACATGTATGGGGCACCCGCTAAGTGCCAGGTACTGATTTTGACACTGGGGATACACACAGTCCAAAATTCCTGCCCAAATCTTACATGCAACTGGGGAAAGAAATAATAATAAGATGAATAAGTAAAGTAGGGAGTGAGTGAGGTGGCTGGAATGCTCAAGATGCAATAAGATTAAAAAATAAATACATGAAAAAAATAAAACATATATGCATCAAATAAATAAATAAATAAATAAATAAATCACACACATATGCATTAAAAAAAAGAGGCAATAAGGAGCCCAGAGAGGAGAGAAATGGAGTGGAGAGAGCTAGGAGGCAGGGGCGGTAAAAAATGAGGTCAGAGAGATAAGAAGAAGTCAGATTATGAGGGTTTGTGGGACACGAGCAAGTGGTGGCTTGGACCCCAGTGATATGAGTGCCACTGGAGGGCTCTGAGAAGAGGTCTGCCTTGCTCTGACCTTAGCACCCTGGTGGTCTTGAGGAGAACAGGTTGCAGGAGTCCAGGTCAGAAGCAGGAAGCCAAGTTGGGAGGCTAGTCCCATCACCAGGTGAAAGATGATGGCGGCCAGGAGCAGAGGGAGAAGTGAGGAGCGCCCCAATTCCAGGTTCATTCTGAAAGCAGAGCTGACATGACTTATTGATGGACTGGATGTGGGGCAAGAAAGAGCGGAGTCTAAGATGACAAGGTTTCTGCCAGGTCTGCACGCAAGATACATGTGTGAGCCCAGTGAATGCCAAGCTCCTTCCAATACCTCTTCCCGTGTCCCCAAAACACATTCCCAACACACCGTCTCCTCTTAAGCCAGTGAACTAGCTCTTTGGGGGACAGTGACCCACAGTAATCCTGCTTGTCTACTTCACATCAGACATTGTGCTCTGGGTGCACTAATCCACACTAAAAACTTGTGTGGTGGTAATTATTATCCAATTGTATGTTTTTCTTTTTATTATTTTTATTGAAATATAATTGATTTACAATGTTGTGTTAATTACTGCTGTACAGCAAAGTGATTCAGTTATACATATATATATATATTCTTTTCCATTATGGTTTATCACAGGATACGGAATATAGTTCCCTGTGCTGTACAGTAGGACCTTGCTGTTTATTCATTCTGTATATAAAAGCTTACATGTGCTAACCCCAACCTCCCACTCCATCCCTCTCCAAACCCCTCCCCCTTGGCAACCACCAGTCTGTTTTCAATGTCTGTGAGTCTGTTTCTGTTTCACACATAGGTTCATTCGTGTCATATTTTAGATTCCACATATAAGTGATATCATATGGTATTTGTCCTTCTCTTTATGACTGACTTCACTCAGTATGACAATCTCTAGGTCCATCCATGTTGCTGCAAATGGCATTACTTCATTCCTTTTTATGGCTGAGTAGTATTGCATTGTATACATGTACCACATCTTCTTTATCCATTCCTTTGTCATATCCCATCTTATGTTAGAGACCTGAGGCTCAGCAGAGGTAGGTGATCTGCCTAAAGCTGGACCCAGAGAAGAGAGCACACATCTTGGGGGGGGGGGGGGGCATCTATTCCACTCCAGGAGTTGGCTGCCTGGAGGGAAAGCCACCCCAGTATGGCTACATCTTCACATTTCTCTAGATAATCTGAAATCCAGATGATTATGTGGATTCTCCTGATATTTAAACGTGTAGTTTTAAAAAAACCAACCCTGTAAAACTGTATTTTGTGGCCTCCAAAAACTTACATTGCTCCCATTCAACCTACCCAACTCAAACTTTAATAACAGACAGAAGAAATAATTACCAAACATATGTCTAAGACTTTGTGTCTACAGCATTCTAAAAAACAAACAAAAACAAACAAACAAACAAAAACCCACAACACTTACATAGGCTAAATAAACACACCTTTGTACCAAATTTCACCTAAGTCCATCCTAGCAAGATGCAGAAGGCAATGTTGCTAATTCTAAATCATTCCTAGATTTTTTTAAATCAGCAATATTTTTTGTAATGATCATCCTAGGTGATGTACAGAAAATTAAAGAACCTAAGAAACCCTTCAAAGAAATATAAGGCAGGGATGAGACATAAGTTAAAAAAAAAAAAGAATTTTAAGACTGACTACAGGGCCACTATATTGGAGTATGTTACACACCAAACGTACGAGAGAAAAGACACAGATGGCCTTTGCTCTCCAGGAGAGACACTTGCCAAGTGAAACTGGGGCAAGGCGTCTGCTAGCAGCCAGTGCTCTGTGACCACAGAGGGGCGGGGGAGCAGCTCTCCAGTTACACCTTTGACCTATTAATTCCGACCCCAGCTTTCTAGCAGAAGCAGAGTGCTCCCCAGGGCTCCCTAATATGTGTCTTCCTTCCCTCCCCCCATCCATTGCCTCTGCTTCCTGCTTTCCCCTCCACAGTAGGTAGAGAGGTGGGTACAGGCATGTGGTCTGTGCTGCGGTCCAGGGTGGGAAGCGCTAGAAAAGATGAAGGTCACGTTAAAAGTGGGTTATACGCCAGTGACAGGGCAAGAATAAAGATGCAGTTGTAGAGAATGGACTTGAGGACACGGGGTGGGGGAGGAAGGGGAAGCTGGGACAAAGCGAGAGAACAGTATTGACATATATACACCACCAAATGTAAAACAAATAGCTAGTAGGAAACTGCTGCATAAAACAGGGAGATCAACTAGATGATGGGTGATGACTTAGAGAGATGGGATAGGGAGGGTGGGAGGGAGTTGCGGGAGGGAGGGGATATGGGGATATCTGTATAAATACAGATGATTCACTTTGTTGTACAGCAAATAGTGGCACAACAATGTAAAGCAATTATATTCCAATAAAGAACTTTAAAATGAAAAAAAAAGGGCTGTATGACATATATACAATGGAATACCGCTCAGCCATAAAAAAAAAAATGAAATAATGCCATTTGCAGCAACACAGATGGACCTAGAGATTATCATACTAAGTGAACAAAATCAGAAAGACAAATAAACACCATATATCACTTATATGTGGGAGCCAAAATATGACACAAATGAACTTATCTACAAAACAGAAACAGACTCACAGCCATAGAGAACAGACTAGTGGTTACCAACGGGGAGGGAGTGCGGTAGAGATGAACTGGGCGTTTGGGATTAGCAGATGCAAACTATTACATATAGAATGGATAAACAACAAGGTCCTACTGTACAGCACAGGGAACTATATTCAATATCCTGTAATAAGCCATAATGGAAAAGAATATGAAAAAGAATGTGTATATGTGTATAATGGAGTCACTTTGCTGTACAGCAGAAATTAATACAACATTGTAAATCAACCATACTTCAACAAAATAAAATTTTTTAAAAAAATGGGTTGTACGAAAAGAGAGTGAGCAGGGTCAGGGCCGGGGACTCAGCAGCCAATAGGACAGTCCCTGACACAGTTCTCCTGCAGATGGAAAGGACATGAGAATGGCCAGTGAAGCCCAAATATGGAGTGGAAGCTAAGGAGAAAAGCAAGAATCCTCCCACACATAAATCAGAGCGTCCAGAAAAGCCCAACGTGAACTCGGACTTGAGTAGGTACAAGAGAGATGTGCAAGGTTCGAAAACTGCTGGGAAGGAGGAGGGCCCACTTGCCTGTGGGAGAGAAGGGAAGAGTGTACAGAGCGCAGAGCTTGTCACAAGCCCCCGCCTTCCAGGAGCCATCAGTGGGGGTCTCGTGGAGCCTCTTGCCATCGTTCCAGCTCCAGGTGGGAGCACCCAGGACTGGCCCTTTAGACACAAGGAAAGAGCCCAGGGAATTCTTAGACCATCGGAAAGAGAGGCTCCAGGCCAGAAGTGTGGGCAGCAGGAGGGAACGTGTCAAGACACTAGCAAGAGGGGGGACACACCAGCAAGCGTGAAGGGGGCACCACTCACACCAGATCTGAAGTTGGGACACGATGTTATAAACACTCTCCGAAGTGTGCCTTCCCTGGCAGTCCAGTGGTTAAGACTCTTCGCTTCCAATGCAAGGGGTGCGGGTTCGATCCCTGGTTGGGGAACTAAAATCCCACATGCTGCAAGCCGCGGCCAAGAAAATATATATGTAAAAAAAAAAAAAGAAGTGTGCCTTCTGTTGTGACTTTCGACTTTCACACTGCAGTCGAGCGTGATCAAATGAAACTGCTGATGGGAAGGGAAAAATGAGAATGGAGCGGAGTCCAATCTTCCTCCTTCTGTATTTATTTTCTCAAGTCAGAAACCTAAAATGCCCTTGATCATCCCTCTTGCCCACTCCCACATACCAAATCCCATCCATCCTCCCTCCCAAAGACCCTTCAGGCCTGTGCAGTTCTCTCCAGCCCCCTGCCATTCCCCCTGGGCGGGTGGCCTCCATCCCCGTACCCTCACCTGTGCATCAACTCTGCTTCACGTCCTTCTTACCCCTCCAAGCCATTCTCTATACCACAGTCAAACGACCCTCTAAACACTCAGATCCAATCTCATCTCTCTGCTGTTTCAACAGCTTCCCACTGTCTCTAGGACAAAGTCCAACACCGCCTGACCCAGGGCAAGAATGCAACATATGGTCATTGAATAAGTGAAAAAATCGATTTTATTTTATTTTATTTTAATTTTTTTTAATTTATTTATTATGTTTTGGGGGGTACACCAAGTTCAATCATCTATCATCTCTATGCATGCTACTCCTTTTTCAGTCTTAGTATAAACCTCTGAGCTGAATATTAAAAGGCATACATAGTTCTTTGCCGACATTACAATAAAATGAAAAGGCAGAATAATTAATATCCATTTCATCCTATGGTTTTGATACCATAAACACTTAATAAAAGCTTCAGATTCATAGTCAATCCTTTTGCTTACTTGTGAAACTGCAGGACATATGCAATCAGAGGAATTCATAGATTTGTGTATATTATTGCATTTCCATTTAACAGAAGTTCATCACCATGAAAGTTATATTAAGAGGGCTATTACCTTTGAGTATCTGCCACATAAAAGGAATAGGAGAAAAGCTATAATGAAACACAAAGTTCAGCAGATCACGCATGTGACCTAGATGGGTTTGAATGGGTTTGAAATGGGTTTGAATCAGCTCTACAGCTAGGAGTTCAAGGTAAAAAATATGTACAAATATATAGTCATTTATGAATATTCTAATTAGAGAGAGACGCTTTGGAGTAATTCGTTGTCAAGGATTTCTTAAACAGAATAAAATATACATTTCTCATGCTGAGGTTAATTATTTTTGAAATTGTTCTTCCACAATTAAAATAGATTTTTTTAACCTCTCACAGTAGAGGCAGAAATTACTCCTATCAAACACTCAAAATACAAACAAAAGGCAACATTAATGCCTGATAAGCTAAACTCATCTTAATAACATCCACCTACAAAAATTCAACAGAATACAAACATGCTGTGAGCTGTCATATGTTTCGAAAATATCTTTATCTCTTTATCTTATTTAAGGTAAATTTTATTCTTGGTTTGTTTTCAACAGAGTGAAATCTGACAATCTTTTCTGGTATGGTATCTGCCTTGGTACCTGGCTCAGAAAGACTCCCCTAGCCTCAGTATCCCTATGTATTTATGTGTGGTCTCTTAAATCACCTGTATCATTTTTCTCTTCTGCACATTAATCCTCATTCTAAGTGTGAACTTATTTTTGTACATAGTGCATAAAATAAATATCATGTTATTTTTTTCTAAAATGATGAGTTGTTGACCCAGATAAACTTGTTGAACGATTCTTAACAAATCTTTGGCTTTGTAGCTCAACTTTCTATAATTTTCCACTGATTTGTCTAGTTATGTTTGTAATATTTTACTATCTGATAAGACAAGGTCCATTTCCTTCGCTAAAATTTCGTCAGTCTTCAAGTCACTATTTATGTTTGCAATATTTTAATATCTCATAGACAAGGTCCAGTTCCTTTCACCAAAATTTTCTGACCTATAGATTAGTATTTTATATATATTTTTTGGGGGGGGTACACTAAGTTCAATCAACTGTTTTTATACATATATCCCCGTATTCCCTCCCTTCCTTGACTACCCCCGCCTCGAGTCCCCCCCACCCTCCCCGCCCCAGTCCTCTAAGGCATCTTCCATCCTCGAGTTGGACTCCCTTTGTTATACAACAACTTCCCACCGGCTAACTGTTCTACAGTTGGTAGTCTATATATGTCTGTGCTACTCTCTTGCTTCGTCTCAGTTTCCCCTTCACCCCCCGCCCCCTTCCCAAACCTCGAGTTCTCCAGTCCATTCTCTGTATCTGCGTCCTTGTTCTTGTCACTGAGTTCATCAGTACCATTTTTAGATTCCGTATATGTGAGTTAGCATACAATATTTGTCCTTCTCTTTCTGACTTACTTCACTCTGTATGACAGACTCTAGGTCTATCCACCTCATTACATATAGCTCCATCTCATTCCTTTTTATAGCTGAGTAATATTCCATTGTATATATATGCCACATCTTCTTCATCCATTCATTTGTCGATGGGCATTTAGGTTGCTTCCATGTCCTGGCTATTGTAAATAGTGCTGCAATAAACATTATGGTACACGTTTCTTTTGGGATTATGGTTTTCTTTGGGTATATGCCCAGGAGTGGGATTATTGGATCATATGGTAGTTCTATTTGTAGTTTTATAAGGAACCTCCAAATTGTTTTCCATAGTGGCTGTACCAACTTACATTCCCACCAACAGTGCAGGAGAGTTCCCTTTTCTCCACACCCTCTCCAACATTTGTTGTTTCCAGATTTTGTGATGATGGCCATTCTGATTGGTGTGAGGTGATACCTCATTGTGGTTTTGACTTGCATTTCTCTGATGATGAGTGATGTTGAGCATCTTTTCATGTGTTTGTTGGCCATCTGTATGTCTTCTTTGGAGAAATGTCTATTTAGGTCTTCTGCCCATTTGTGGATTGGGTTATTTGCTTTTTTGGTATTAAGCTGCATGAGCTGCTTGTATATTTTGGAGGTTAATCCTTTGTCCGTTGTTTCATCGGCAATTATTTTTTCCCATTCTGAGGGTTGCCTTTTAGTCTTGTTTATGGTTTCTTTTGCTGTGCAAAAGCTTTTAAGTTTCATGAGGTCCCATTTGTTTATTCTTGATTTTATTTCCATGATTCTAGGAGGTGGGTCAAAAAGGATCTTGCTTTGATGGATGTCAGAGAGTGTTCTGCCTATGTTTTCCTCTGCCTATGTTTTATAGTGTCTGGCCTTACATGTAGGTCTTTCATCCATTTGGAGTTTATTTTTGTGTATGGTGTTAGGAAGTGTTCTAATTTCATTCTTTTACATGTGGCTGTCCAATTTTCCCAGCACCACTTATTGAAGAGGCTGTCTTTTTTCCATTGTATACTCGTGCCTCCTTTGTCAAAGATAAGGTGCCCATATGTGTTTGGGCTTACTTCTGAGTTCTCTATTCTATTCTATTGATCTTCCTTTCTATTTGTGTGCCAGTACCATACTGTCTTGATCACTATGGCCTTGTAGTATAGTTTGAAGTCAGGGAGCCTGATTCCACCAACTCCATTTTTCCTTCTCAAGATGGCTTTGGCTATTCGGGGTCTTTTGCATTTCCATACAAATCATAAGATTTCTTGCTCTAGTTCTGTGAAAAATGCCATTGGTAATTTGATCGGGATTGCATTGAATCTGTAAATTGCTTTGGGTAGTACAGTCATTTTCACGATGTTGATTCTTCTAATCCAGGAACATGGTATGTCCCTCCATCTGTTTGTGTCGTCTTTGATTTCTTTCATCAATGTCTTAAAGTTTTCTGCATACAGATCTTTTGCCTCCTTAGGCAGGTTTATTCCTAGGTATTTTATTCTTTTTGTTGCAATGTTGAATGGGAGAGTTTCCTTCATTTCTCTTTCTGCTCTTCCGTTGTTCGTGTATAGGAATGCAAGAGATTTCTGTGCATTCATTTTGTATCCTGCTACTTTACTAAACTCATCAATTAGTGCTAGCAGTTTTCTGGTAGAGTCTTTAGGGTTTTCTATATATAATATCATGTCATCTGCAAAGAGGGACAATTTTACTTCTTCTTTTCCAATTTGGATTCCTTTGATTTCTTTTTCTT
This sequence comes from Hippopotamus amphibius kiboko, assembly GCF_030028045.1. Classification (NCBI taxonomy): domain Eukaryota; kingdom Metazoa; phylum Chordata; class Mammalia; order Artiodactyla; family Hippopotamidae; genus Hippopotamus; species Hippopotamus amphibius. The sequence continues at coordinate 82,991,931 of NC_080189.1, read as the reverse complement.
CTCTGATTGCTGTGGCTAAAACTTCTAAAACTATGTTGAATAATAATGGTGAGAATGGACACCCTTGTCTTGTTCCTGTTCTTAGAGGGAATTCTTCCAGTTTTTCCCCATTGAGAACGATGTTGGCTTTTGGTTTTTCATATATGGCTTTTATTATGTTGAGGTAATTTCCTTCTATGCACATTTTCTGGAGAGCTTTTATCAAAAATGGATGTTGAACTTTGTCAAAAGCTTTTTCTGCATCTACTGAGATGATCATATGGTTTTTATCCTTCAAGTTGTTGATATGATGTATCACGTTGATTGATTTGCATATATTGAAGAATCCTTGCATCCCAGGGATAAACCCCACTTGATCATGGTGTATGATGTTTTTAATGTGCTGTTGGAGTCTGTTAGCTAGTATTTTGTTGAGGATTTTTGCATCTATATTCATCAGTGATATTGGTCTGTAGTTTTCTTTTTTTGTGACATCTTTGCCTGGTTTTGGTATTAGGGTGATGGTAGCCTCATAGAATGAGTTTGGGAGTGTTCCGCCTTCTGCAACATTTTGGAAGAGTTTGAGAAGGATAGGTGATAGCTCTTCTCGAAATGTTTGATAGAATTCACCCATGAACCCATCTGGTCCTGGGCTTTTGTGTGTTGGGAGATTTTTAATCACTGCCTCAATTTCCATACTTGTGATTGGTCTGTTCATGGTTTCTATTTCTTCCTGGTTCAGTCTTGGAAGATTGTATTTTTCTAAGAATGTATCCATTTCTTCCAGGTTATCCAATTTATTGGCATATAGTTGCTTGTAGTAGTCTCTCATGATCTTTTGTATTTCTGAGGTGTCCATTGTGACTTCTCCTTTTTCATTTCTAATTCTGTTGATTTGCATCTTCTCCCTTTTTTCCTTGATGAGTCTGGCTAGTGGTTTATCAATTTTGTTAATCTTCTCAAAGAACCAGCTTTTAGTTTTATTTATTTTTCTTATGGTTTCTTTCCTTTCTTTTTCATTTATTTCTGCTCTGATCTTTATGATTTCTTTCCTTCTGCTCACTTTGGGGTTTCTTTGTTCTTCTTTCTCTAGTTGTTTTAGGTGTAAGGTTAGGTTGTTTATTCGATCATTTTCTTGTTTCTTAAGGTAGGACTGTATTGCTATAAACTTCCCCCTTAGAACTGCTTTTGCTGCGTCCCATAGGTTTTGGGTTGTGTTTTCGTTGTCGTTTGTTTCTAGATATTTTTTGATTTCCTCTTTGATTTCTTTAGTGATTTCTTGGTTGTTTAAGAGTGAATTGTTTAGCCTCCGTGTGTTTGTATTTTTTGCATTTTTCTTTCCTGTAATTGATATCTAGTCTCATGGCGTTGTGGTCTGAGAAGATGCTTGATATGATTTCAATTTTCTTGAATTTGCTGAGGTTTGATTTGTGACCCAAGATGTGATCTATTCTGGAAAATGTTCCGTGTGCACTTGAGAAGAAAGTGTAGTCTGTCCTTTTTGGATGGAATGTCCTATAAATCTCAATGAAGTCGAGATGGTCTAATGTGTCATTTAAAGCTTGTGTGTCTTTATTTATTTTCTGTTTGGATGATCTGTCCTTTGATGTAAGTGGGGTGTTCAAGTCTCCCACTATTATTGTGTTCCTGTCGATGTCCCCTTTTATAGCTGTTAGCATTTGCCTTATGTACTGAGGTGCTCCTATATTGAGGGCATAGATATTTACCATTGTGATATGTTCTTCTTGAATGGATCCCTTGATCATTATGTAGTGTCCTTCCTTGTGTCTTGTAATAGTCTTTACTTTAAAGTCTAATGTGTCTGATATGAGTATTGCTACTCCAGCTTTCTTTTGACTTCCATTTGCATGGAATATCTTTTTCCATCCTTTTACTTTCAGTCTATATGTATCCCTTGGTCTGAAGTGGGTTTCTTGTAGGCAGCATATAGAAGGGTCTTGTTTTTGGATCCATTCAGCCAGTCTGTGTCTTTTGGTTGGAGCATTTAATCCATTTACATTTAGAGTGATTATTGACATGTGTGTTCCAATTCCCATTTTCTTAATTGTTTTGGGTTTGTATTTGTAGGTGTTTTCCTTTTCTTGTGTTTCCTACTTAGAGAAGTTCCTTTAGCAGTTGTTGTAAGGCTGGTTTGGTGGTGCTGAATTCTCTTAACTTTTGCTTGTCTGGAAAGCTTTGGATTTCTCCCTCAAATCTGAATGAGATTCTTGCTGGGTAGAGTATTCTTGGCTGTAGGTTTCTCTCTTTCAGGAATTTCAGTATATCCTGCCATTCCCTTCTGGCCTGCAGAGTTTCTGTAGAAAGGTCAGCTGTTATCCTTATGGGTTTTCCCTTATATGTTGTTTGTTGCTTTTCTCTTGCTTCTTTTCATATTTTTTCTTTGTGTTTAATTGTCGTTAGTTTGATTAATATGTGTCTCGGTGTATTTCTCCTTGGGTTTATTCTGTATGGGACTCTCTGTGCTTCTTGGACTTGGTGAATTATTTCCTTTCCCATGTTGGGGAAGTTTTCCACTATAACCTCTTCAAATAATTTCTCAGACCCTTTCTTGTTTTCTTCTTCTTCTGGGATGCCTATAATTCGAATGTTGGTACGCTTAATGTTATCACTGAGGTCTCTGAGGCTGTCTTCTATTCTTTTTATTCTTTTTTCTTTTTCCTGCTCTGTGGCGTTTATTTCCCCCATTCTATCTTCCAACTCACTTATTCGTTCTTCTGCCTCAGTCATTCTGCTGGTTATAGCATCTAGAGTATTTTTAATTTCAGTTATTTTGTTATCCATTGCTGTTTGTTTTTCTGAGTTCTTATGAACTGTTTCTTGTACTTTCTCTATTTTGTTATTGAGATTTTGTATCATTTTTACTATCATTACTCTAAATTCCTTTTCAGGCATTTTTCCTATTTCCTCCTCATTTATTTGGTCTTGTGGGTTTTTTTCCTGCTCCTTTGGCTGCATGGTGTTTCTTTGTTTCCTCATGGTTGTCCAAACTTTTGGGGTTGCTTGTCCTGGCGATAGAGGTATTTATAGAAGACTGTCCAAGCCTCAGACTAATGTTAATATTTCTGTTTCCTTAGAGTCTCAGCTGTAAGTGTCCTTCTCCTCGCCTTGGGTTTTTTTGCATTATTCTATGACCAGCAGAGGTTCCTTTATTGTTCATCTGTAAGCGTCGGTGTGTGGGGAGGGAGAGGGTACAATAGTGGCTCCTTCCCCTGGGAGTGAGTGAGCAGTGGCACACTGTTGTTTCAGTCGGGCTTGGAGGTGCCTGTTGCAGAGGGATGCCGGTGGCTCAGGCATAAACAGAAAGTCTTAGAGTTGGGCCTCTCTCGGGTTTTTGTTGTTGTTGTTGCTGTTGTTTTCTCGGCAGCCTCCCTGCTGCTAGCGTTCCAAGGGGTTTTAATCTAGCCCCACCCGAGTGCCTGAGGGTGCTTGTTATCCCTGAGCGCCTTAGGTGGCCCATGGGTGTCTCTCCACTGCCTGTTGCAGAGGTGCCAAAAGAGAGAGAGAGAGGCTATGTGCGCGGCTCCTCCCCCCGGCCCGTGAGCCTGCAGCCTCCAGCCGCCATCATGGCCGGGCAGCTCTCAGGGGCAGGCACTCCTCGCCGTGGACCTCTTCCCTCCTGTCCTCTCGGTCAGTCACCTTACTGGCAACAATGTTTCTCACCCTGAACGGCTCTCCAGTTCCCACGGTCCTGCTCCTGGACCCTCCATTCAGCTGTGGATCGACGTCCCGGTCCAGGAATGTTAAGCTGTGGTGCGGACCCTCTGTATGTTTCTCACTCCCTCCCGTCTGCCACAGCTCCACTGCTTCACCCTCTTTGAGCCCTCGTAGATGCCTCCCTACCGGTTATGTCGGGCTCCTTGCGGTCCTTTCTGGTGTCCGAGGCCGTCTGCTGGTGTTCAGCTGGTTCTCTGTGGGAATTATTGTGTCCTTCGGTGCATTCCCAATGCATCTGTGGAGAGGGATGCATTCCATGTCCCTCTACTTCACCGCCATCAGTATTTTACATTTTAACAGCCCAATATCTGTGGTTCCACCCCCTTTCTCTTTATTTTCTTGATGTGTATTCCAGCATTTTTTCTTGATTGGTCATCCCAGAGTTACATTTATTTTATTATAAGTCTTTTCCAAGAATTAAGTCTTATTTTAATATATCAATTTTATTGTATATTTTATTGCCTTATTCCTTGATTTCTGTTTTTAACCTTATTATTCCTTTCTCTTCCTGTCCTTAAATTATACTTTCTTGGCTGCTTGAGTAGAAGCTCATTTTATTTAATTTTATCATTTCCTGCTTAATTCAAAAGCATTTAAAGCAATTGCTTTTTCTCTGAGTATAATTTCATATGTATCTCATGACTTTTAGAGTACAATGTGTCACGGCCATTGATTTCTACATAGTGATTTCTACATTTCTACGTGTAGTTTTGATTTCCTCTATTTGCTTTAAGTTGCTTAACTGAATCTTTGTAATTCTTTAAGTAGCTGAATTGTGATAAAACTTTTGAGTTATTTTCTCATTCTTTGAGTTGTAGAAAGAATGTGGTCTGTGTGATTTCTGCTTTTAGCAATGCAGCAAGATGATATTTATAGCTTAATATAGTATTATCTGTAAATATTCTTGAAGTACTGGAAAAGGACATATATTCTTAACTTATTGGACACAATAAATCACCCATTCCTCCCATTTATATATGAATATTTATCTACACAAATTGATACGTTCATACATATAAAATTATATATTTAATCTTAGCATGTAATTTTTCTTAAGATTTTATCATTAACATTAAATAGATTTGAAATATTTTAAATATTTATTTAAATAAGTTTTACAAATATTATTTTAACGGTACCTTAATAATAAATGGATCTCACATAAATTAGTTACTAAATTCCTATTCTCTGATACTATTTATTCCCACATTTTACTATTATAAAACATTTCCCATCCAAAGCATTATTATAAAAAATATCCTGTGCTTTTAATTTTCTTGTTGTATATTCCTGCAAATAGAATTACTGAGTCAAAGATTGTAGATATTTTTAAGGACTGCACTCCCAACCAGCAAGTCAGAAGAGTGACTGCGCCCTCATTAAGAGGTATTGAGTTGCTTTCATTTATTTTTTCTTTGAGAGTCTAATAACATAGGAGATAAAACTGCAATTTAAATGCATTTCTTTTATTACCAACTAATCTGACCATTCTCATATCTTTCTAAATCATTTTTATTGCTTCTTTTAAGAACTATCTAAACCAGCCATTGGTCCATTCCCCTGCTAGACTATAAATGCTTTAATCGACTTATGAGACCTTTCGATATAGTAGGAAAATAACTCACATATGTTCCAAATGATGCATTTTACGTCTTTGCTTTTTTTTTTAGTTCTTTGCTTTTTAATATCGCTTAATACATTTCAAACAAACTTACACTTTAAACCTGCAGGCAATCAAAACTATGTTCGTGTTCTGTTGCTTTTATGCTTAGAAGACTCATTGTCATTACAGATTCAGTTATGGATTCATCTTTAACGTCTATAGTCTTATCTGATATCATTTTTATAATTAATCCATCTGAAAAATGTTCTTGGTTATGGTGTAAGGTGAAAACTCACACAATGCATGATTTCCCCAATTAGCTGCTTTTTCTATGACCGATTATTGATGAATATTCCTTTCACACATTTTGGAGCGCTTCCCTTCGTCAAACTGATGCTTCCTTGTCGGATCCGCCTTCTTCTGAGGGTTGTGTTCTAATCTAATCTATGTATAGATTCTTGAACAAGAGCCCCCACTGTTTTAATTATTTTACCTTTATAGTACATTAAATATGAAGAGGGTAAATCCTCTGGTGGCACAAAATAATCAAAAATATTCACATGTACTTTCATTTGATTAGCTGCTGCTAGAATATTTTTAACTGGAGATTGTTGGGAAGCGTTGCCAATCCTTAAAATAGTCAGTCTTTCTAAAAGAACATAGTACATCTCTCCATGCATTCAGACATTTTTACACCATGACTTAACTTACAGCTACAGCTCTCAGTGTATCATTTCCTTTTGAATAACTGCCACTCCTTGCTTAGGAGGGTTGTCCAGAGTTTATATTGTGTTGTTGTTATGGAATAATTTTTTCTTATCATATCTTCTAAATATTGATGATATATAAGAAAATAATCATTTTTCTTTGTCTCATATGTACTAATAGACTAAATTTATTACTAAATGATTTAAATAATTGCATGAGTTTTAGTTGACTATTTAAATTTTTCTTTGTATCTATTAATCATGTCACACTCATGTTATAATATTACTTTCATTTCATGACTCTTTAAATTAGCCAGACATTCCAAATCAACATCAAATAATGTTGTTAATTGGAGATCTTTTTCATATTCCTGATTTTAAATAGAACCAATATAGTGTTCCCCATAAGACTATTACTAATATTTTTTCTCATGAGAGAAAAGGAGATTTTAATCAGGAATGGGTGATAAATTTTATCATCTACTTTTACAAGTCTATTAAAATTATTACCTATTGATTAGCTACATTTTTAGGTTGAACCATAGGAAAATGCCAATCTTTCAACATTTTTTGACTAGAAAGCTTGGTAGTTTCCTATGGTTCAACCTAACATACTAAAAGATATGCTTAATATTAAACCATTCCTGCACTTAGGAGACAAATCCTATCCGGTTGGACGATAATTCCTTTCATGCACTTTGAAATTCAGTTTCGCAATATTTTTATATAAGGCTTTTGTAACTACATTCATTAGTGAGCCTGGGTTAAGTGTTCTTGATTCAATCCTGTTAGAAGACAATTCGAATAAAACGTTAAGACACTATTATAAAGTGACAAGTACCACCACAGACAAACATCACCCACGCTGGCACTGAGCCAAAGGTACAGCACCCACCCTGCTTCCTTCATCACGTCTCCTTCTCTGATTCCCTTGGCTCTCTCCTTTCCTAATAAGAACCCTTGATTACATTGGACGCACCCAGATATTACAAGATAATCTCCCCATCTCAAGATCCTTCACTTAATCACATCTGCGAAGTCCCTTTTGCCAGGCAAGGTAAGATATTTACAGGTTCCAGAAATTAGGATGCAAACATCTTGAGGCCGTATAACTCCGCTTACTACAATCTCCAAGACGTTGATGTGATGTACTATGACACACTGAGAACACTGCACCACTTCTACAGTATTCCTGCCAAAATCACTGAATAGCAAGGAAAGAAGCATGTCAAAACTGAGGGGCGTTCTACAAAATAAATGGCCTAGATTCTTCAAAACTGTCAATATCCTGATACAAAGAAAGGCTGAGGATTGCTTGAGATCAAAGGAGACTAAAAAGATGTGATGCTATAAGAGACAAGTGGTGAAACCTGAATCAGGCCTATAGATTAAATAATAGCATTGTATCAATTTCCTGATTTTGAATATTGCCTCACTTTACAACTTTTCTATAAATCTGATATAATTTCAAAATAAAAAGTTAAAACAAGGGAGAAAAATATGACATTTAATTAAAAAAAAAATCACAGGACTTCCCTGGCAGTCCTGTGATTAAGACTTGGCCTTTCAATGCAAGGGGTGCAGGTTCCATCCCTGGTTGGGAAGCTAAGATCCCACATGCCTCTGGCCAAGGAAGCCAAAACATAAAACAGAAGCAATGTTGTAGCAAATTCAATAAAAACTTTAAAAATGGTCCACATCAAAAAATCTTTTTAAAAAAATCACATTAAGAAACATAATTCTCATTTCTCAGAATTCCGAAGCTAAAGAAAAGCTACTCAAACTAGTTTTTAAGTTTTTTTCTATTCTCTCACCCTCCTTTGGACTTCACCATGGGAGTCAGATTCTTTCTAGTGCCTAAACTATTTTGGTAATAACCTAGGCACAATTACATTTGTACATATCTACAAATGTACATATCTCCATGGTGGCCTAAAACAAGTATAGTGGTTGGTTTCTGAAGCCCTTTGACTTAAAACCACCAGGAGAAGAGGACTTCCCTGGTGGTCCAGTGGTTAAGACTCTAAGCTTCCACTGCAAGGGGCACGAGTTCGATCCCTGTTCCCATTGGTCAGGGGAGTTCCATATGCTGTGTAGTGTGGCAAAAAAAAAAAAAAAAAAGCTACCAGGAGAAGAACCAGGCCTCCGGATCCATCCACCAGACAGGCACTGAAAGCTGATGTGCCAAGAGACTCAACAAACACACGATGACAGCTCACTGCTGGTAGAACCTGGCACAGCCCCAGCTTTCCCTGCTCATACAACCCTGTCACTTATGTGACACTAGCCTGAGGCCCCCAGACTATTTCTAGGCTCCAGAGTGGAGAGTACTACCAAATACAAATCTAGCTGCGTTGCACTCAGGCCCTGCTCTCATCCTGGAAACAAAAACAAGAAAAAAGACACAGGTTTTAACAAATCTCACAACATATGTGAGTGTGCAATGCATGAAAAGTAACATCTTTTCAGTAGACAAAGGACAGAGCATAAGGGACTTAGGTTATATCGCAGAAAAAAATTAGCTCAGTGTGAGAATTACATCCCATGTTGATTAAAAGGATCAGAGGAATTAAGGTGAGCTGAGGGAATTTCCAGAAAACTTCAAAACTAGGCAAATAAGGACAATTGCGCCTGTCTGGAATGAGCCGATGTGGTCATTTATGAAGACCATGGCTGGTAGATGAAACTTCAAGTGTTGGACCTCATTTGCCTGTGCACTAAAATCTTTCTTTATTTAGAAGAGATATTTGCACTGTCCCCAACACACTGAAATAACCTACAGTAAACAGATCTACAAAACAAAGAATAATCACACATCGGGTAGCAGCCGAATTTGAACTCCCAAGGCCTGAGAGACAAAGGTGGGGGGCAATGGACAGATCACACACAGAAGCACCAGGATGTATGTGTCCCATGAAGTCGTAGAGCAGCAGGGTCTTCTGTTGGTACAGCTGGGTACCCTGCCAGGTGGTCTGTAGCAAATGTCCCTGGGACTCAGCCCTCCACCTTGAGGCTCCAAGCAGAGCCTCAGAAGACAGTAGAATCTGAGACAAAGGATGGCAAGACAGAAATTGCAACAAGAGCAAAGGATGAGGTAATGAACTATCCAACTCCACTGACCCAAAGCCTCTGCTCCTTCTGCACGCCCACTGTGTCTATGTTCCGGTTATGCCTGCGTGCAGGGGAACATTTAGGGTGTGGGATGGAGAAAGTCACCTCATTTTCCCATCAACAGATGAATGGATAAAGAAGATGTGGCATATATATACAATGGAATATTACTCAGCTATAAAAAGGAATGAAATGGAGCTATATGTAATGAGGTGGATAGACCTAGAGTCTGTCATACAGAGTGAAGTAAGCCAGAAAGAGAAAAACAAACATTGTATGCTAACTCATATATATGGACTCTAAAAAAAAAAATGGTACTGATGAACCCAGTGACAAGACAAGAATAAGGATGCAGATGCAGAGAATGGACTGGAGGATGCGGGGTTGGGGGGGGCGGGGGGCGAAGGGGAAGCTTGGACGAAGTGAGAGAGTAGCATAGACATATATATACTACCAACTGTAAAGTAGATAGCCAGTGGGAAGTTGCTGTATAACAAAGGGAGATCAATGCGATGGTGGGTGATACTTTAGACAGCCGGGACAGGGAGGGTGGGGGGGAGTGGCGGGAGGGAGGGGATATGGGGGTATGTGTATAAATACAGCTGATTCACTTTGGTGTACCTCATAAGCTGGTACAAGAGTGTAAAGCAATTATATTCCAATAAAGAGCTTAAAAAGAAAAAAAAAAAAACTCCCCTATAGGGGCTTCCCTGGTGGTGCAGTGGTTAAGATTCTGCCTGCTAATGCAGGGGACACAGGTTTGAGCCCTGGTCTGGGAAGATCCCACATGCCGCGAAGCAACTAAGCCCGTGTGCCACAACTACTGAGCCTGCGTTCTAGAGCCTGCGAGCCACAACTATTGAGCCCACGTGCCACAACCACTGAAGCCCATGCGCCCAGAGCCTAGGCTCCGCAACAAGAGAAGCCACCTCAATGAGAAGCCCAAGCACCACAATGAAGAGTCGCCCCTGTTCTCCGCAACTACAGAAAGCCCACGTGCAGCAAGAAAGACAGCCAATTAAAAAAAAAAAAAAAAAAAAAAAAGGCTCCTCTGTAACTAAATATCCAAAGCAGAGCATCCAAAACACTGAAACACTACAATAGTTCAATGTACTTTGGGTTCTATGCTAATGATGCAGACCCAGTTTTTGAAAGCAGAGTGTTTTTATGCAATGTTTCAAGCTCACATCAAAGAGGCTATTGTGGTCCAAAGCAGGAGTGCGAGAAAGTCCTTCCAGAAGACATCTGGGCCTCCAGGGAAACAAGAGCTACAGACAGATGGAGGAAGGGAGGCAATAGAGAGAAACCGGGAGGGGTTGTTTCCATTACTGGGGAATGGTCTAACATCTGCGAAGTCATCCATTCCCATGACTGCATAATCAAATGAAAGCGTAGGGGGTCTGGATGCTCCAAGGAGGAACACCAGGAACTCACGCAATTTTCCTGGTAATGGATTTTATTTTAATTGCATAGGCCACTGGAGGTACTGAAAGTAGGATCTAAGACGTCCAATATCCAGTCCTTGTGGGACTAATTCCTGATGTTACAAACACCGACTTTATTAAAATTTCCATTTATAAAGCATTCTGAAAATGACTTAAAGGATAGAACTTTCTTTCTTTCCCCCTTGGTCAAAAGTCTGCTATAAGTCAGGGATTTTTTTCTGTCTATTTGTCAAAATCCCTGTGGTCAGAGCTTCTGCAGGGATTCACTTGCATAAGATGCGCTCTGATGGAGTTCAGGACTGCGGGGGCGTTTGAACGTGAATCTGTGGGCCAGCTCTCCTCTATGCTGCCTCACAGTCACTGCCAGCTGCTCTAATCACCCTCCACTTTCTCTCTTCTGCATCCTTGGTGTCCTCATCTGTAAGAATAAGGGTAAGGCCGTCTATCTCCCAATCCTGCAGTGAAAATTAGATAAATTTCCATTCTTGCCCCCTTCTTCAACCTGTTCTTCACTGAGCAGCTCCCCACCTTCCTACTATATCACTTTGATTGTGAGGCATCTAAATAGTCAGATTCATAGCATCAAAGAGTGGAATGGCGGTTGCCAGGGGCTGGTGAGGAGGGGGACATAGGCAGTTGCTAATCAACAGGGATGAAATTTCACTTAAACAAGACGAATAAATTCTAGAGATCCACCTGTATAACATGGCCCCTAGAGTCAACAATACTGCGCTGTATACCTAAAAATTTGTTAACAGGGTAGATCTCATATTATGTTCTTAAATAAAATATTTTTTCATGTTTAAATGAGGTGAACGTCTCCTCTTATCTGAACCCCGGGATCATGTGTTCTACAAAATTAGGATTATCTAAGTCCTGTACGGGGCTCTGATTCCTAAACCTCCAGTCTCCACTACGGAAGACACAGAAACAATAGGAAACAGCCTTTCTGCTTCTGTACCCTGCCGGTTACAACTCCGCAACTGTTATTTGCAGCAGCTCGGAGAAATGAAACCAGCAGCTGAATTCCACCTACTGGCCACAGTTAGTTATTAAAATTTTAATTATACTGATGAGAGAGCCAAATCACAGGAACAGATGAGCCTGGGTTATTGTAAATGGAATAAAAGTCCCAAACAAGGTCCATCTACACAACTTTGGCAGTAAGCTAGGCAAGCCAATGACGCAGGTCTGACGACACACTTCTGATTCCTCACTTCCCTTCTAGCTCTAAAGTTCTAGTCTAAGTTCGGTGAAGACCCTAGGAAGACTCTTGTTGTTTTCTACCACTGTCACTGTGAAAATATCACTGAGAGTTTCAAAGGGGGCTTCAGAGCTTGAACAGAGGGAAAGGTGGATTTAATCTTACCCACAGGATCAAGTTCCTCCCTACCATCTGAGCAGTGTTCTCAAAGGCCCCCATAAGTTTTGAGATGTAGAGTGCTTTGAAAGAAAAGAAAGAGAGAACATGTCTTTCAGTCTTGGTCTTACCAAAAGTTGGTTCTCTACATGGACAAGAATCAGGATTTTCAAAAGTTTTCCTGGGTCCATTTCACCATGGTGGAAGGATACGGGCCACACACTCTGTCTGTGAGGTACCCAAAGGCAGACAGATGATGACAAATGGTCTGTCTCCCTCCACCTGTGGTTCTGGCCCACATCTTTAGCACACGTGCGTGTGACCAAAGGAAATATGTATTATGTATCAGGTTTTCTCAGTTTAAACAAGGCACTTCCCAATTTGGCCCAAATAGATGTGTGGAGTATATACTTAGATCCTCTTTTTGCCATCTCCTCTAAAGGAGGATTAGAAGCCATATAAATAGAGCACCAATTTGCCACCTTGAGAAAGACATTAAAATCCAAAGAAAATAGAAATAGTGATCATTCCTATTCTATGGAACTACTACATACTGTGCCAATGTTAACAACATTAGCTCAGATTCTAACTGCTATCTGAAAAATCAGCATCTTTATCTGCATTTTACTGAAGTGGAAACATAGGTTCAGAGAGACTGGCCCCAAGACCACACAGCTGGGAAGTGAGAAAGCCAAGATTCAAACCCATACCTGACTAACTCTCAAATCTCTTCCCATCATCCTGAACTGTTTCCAAATCCTAGCAAAATCTTCCACTAGTTCTAGCAGCCCATCTTACCTTTTATCAAAGACGTGCTTTCTGAAGTATCATGGCCAGCTCCAGCAGTCCCCTGAGAGCATCAGCACCTGCCCTTGGCAAACGACCCAATACAGGTAGACCATCTGCATCACAGTTCAAGGGAAAGTACCACTCAAGGGGTCAAACCTTAAAGCCATCCACTGATACACTCAGCTGCTGAAGTGGCTGTCTTTCAACTAACTGAATAAAAATACTTTATGACACTTCCAGGGAGGTCTTAACTAAAGAGAACAATCTTTTCAGCGGATCGAATCTGGATAATTTCTAAGTCACCAAACACTACTCATTATCTCCTGTTCTTAACCAAGAGTCTTTCTCCACCGTGTCTGAGTCACCTTCCATAAAACACTGTCTACCTTCACAGGATGCATCCTCAGAAAGTAGGTGCAAAACTCAATGAAAAAAAAAAATGATTAAATGAATTTGTGTTCTTAAGTTGAACTGTATGAAATGGATGATATTAGACAATTTTTGTTTCACAAAACTTGGCAATTTCAAACAGTTCAAACTAAACCTTAGGACAGAGGTTTAGCTGTAGGAACGAAAGCCAGAAAACACAGTAGCTTCTGCAGAGGCAGAATTCTCTTCCCCTGTCCAGCAACTGTCCTACTGTAGCCCTGAGGCTATGGTGACTCCACAGTGTGGTGGACCCAGGCTCCAGCCCATCTCATTTTCCTGCCACACTTAACAACTGAGATGCTATGACGTCCACAGTCTAGGATCTCAACTCCCACTGTTACATCCACATTCCAGACAGTGGGGATTACGAGGCAGCAATGGAACCCAAACCCCTACGGTTACAATCAAGACCTAGAAGTTTTACACGCAAGCGTTCTGCTCATCTCCCTCTGGTCAGAGCTTACTCCTGTGGCCACATCTAGCTGCAAATGAGGTTGGGAAATGCTATCTTTAGCTGGATAGCCATGAAAAAGGGAGAACTGATACTAGGGACCATGTGAAATTGTCTACCACGTGACAAAAGAAAGAATAGGAATCGTCAGCCAATGCTAGAGTGTTTCTATGATGAATTATAAAAAATGTGCTGACTTGAGAGGCTCTGGAAAAGCATCTGGAGATATGAAAATGGAGTTACTCGAGCGAGCTTAAATTAAGAGGAAATTAGCATTCTTAGCATATGCAAGTTTCTAAGACGCAGATATAGAACATGCACCGGTGTGCTGGCGGCTTAGGAAAACTCTGCCCTTTGTATTTAGAAAGCTGCCTTTGTCAATCGGGTAGAGCACACACATCCACACACTGCTCTCTTCCCCATCTGTGAGGTCATATCTAGTAGCACCTCTTTCTCTTACTTCTCCTGGTGCTCGACTTTAGGATGAGCGGTAAAGATTTTACAGGATGTTCATCTCGTAAGAAGTGAAATGAACTTGGATATTCAGCAATTCTCTAGGGTTTTTCTAAACCCCTCTTTTGAGCCACTAAGGCCCCAAGTTACTAGTAACTCCTTCCCTTATCCCATAAGTCTATAAGCACCATGGTTATTAAAGTAGTTTAAGCTGCTGAGAGAAAACTACCATGTAACCTAAAACACGTGATTGTCACGTGGGTTTGCCCCTTTAAGACAAGCCAGTATATAAAATCCAAACGCTAAGAAGAAGATAATTAAGAAGCCCCAGGGATACAAATATGACAACACACAAAGCAATGAACGACTCACAAAGGAATGAAACCATTTCAGGGACCAGACTACATGGACTTTCCCCACGACCTGGGGTCACGACCTCAGACCTGACATTTTCTCAACTCAGTACTACAGAAGAACATCATCAGAACTGATGAAAAGAACATTACACTGCCAAGTTCTCAGTCATTCCAGAGAACGCAGGCTCTCTGGAACCAGGCTTCCGAGATCAAATCCCAGTGTCATCCTTAACTGGCTAAATAACCTCAAGCAAACTGCCCAACTTGTCCATCCTGTGCTTCAGTCTCCTCATCTGTAAACTAGGGATAATAAGAACACCTACTTCATAGGTTTACTCTGAGGGTTACATGAGCCAATACAGGTAAATTGCTTGTTCATAATAGTGACCAATGGGGAGAAAACACCAAATTCTTCTTTTTTTAATGGCAAATTTCTTTTTAATTTTTTTATTTTTATACAATTTTTAAAGGCTACTTCCCATTTACAGTTATGACCAAATATTTGCTCTATTTCCCAGAAAACACCCAATTCTTCGTGCAAACTAGATGAGGTGCAAGAATGAAGATGCCTCAAGTGCAAATTGTCCATAATCTTTCCTTTCTCTCCTTAGTATATCAAATGCTAAAAAGAGGGAAATGAAGCCCACGGCCGAGTCCTCGCTCCCACAGGGGGATGGAGAGGCCCCCTCCATCTGTGACAGCCTGGCAAGTGCTGTGGCAGGAAGATAACAACAAAATGAAAAGGAAAGCCTTCCCCTCCACGGAGAAGAGGAAAAAAGGTGGAAGAAATGTGCATCCCAATTTTTCTCTCTCCTCCCTTTGAAGGAAGGATAATGTCAACGGTAAAAGAGAGCTATGACCCTTACACTCCATGGAGCACTCAAGAAAGAGCCCTTCTCAGCCTGCCCTACTCGCCAACCTTGGGTACAGCTTCATAACTGGCTGCACAAGGCAACCAGGTGAAGGAGGAGCCTGAAGGTTAGATTCCTCAGTGCCTTGATACTCATGGGGTAAACACATAGTCACTTGGAAGTCTGGCCGGGAAACTCGCCAGTTGCTGGGGCAGTAGCCACGTGACTCTGTAGCAAGGGCCAGGAACCAGAGCCCAATGCCAGTCCAGCCAGATGGCAGAAGAACATACAATACCAGAAGAAACCACGGTGAGGCTGAGACAGCTGCAGCACGCCATGCTACTGGCCTTGCTTGAGCCCAGAGATGCTCAGATCCTCAGTTACTGAACCACATACACCTGCAGGGAAAGCTACTTATGTGGACCAGAGACACTGATTCCAGAAGAAAGGAGGCAGAATACAGCACACCAGAGAACTCTGGCCACCCTGAGACTGTTTGCACCACAGTCCTCCTGCCCCTTGCCCCATCTACACAGGCACCATCTGTACACTGCCTGTGCACATGTGAGCTGTACTGCGAGTTAAAAATTTTCACCACTCCCCCACCACCTAGTTTAAACACAATATATTGATGGGTTCTTGAGAGAGGAATGTTTTTACGATTATGTGTAAAATATATAAAGACAGTCATTTGTTCATTAAACAAGGAGTCCTATGCGGATATAGCAGTGGACAAATACAACTCAGTTTGCAACATCAAACTTACCATTTGAAGATACAGGTTTTCTAAGCTCTCACAATTGCTTATGGGAGTGTAAATTTGATATACCACTTAGGAAAACTCTTTAGCTCCATCTCCTAAAGCTAAATAATGCCCACCCTAAAGAATCAGAAATTCTACTCCTAGGTATTAACCCAAGAGAAATCAGTGGTTTTGTCCACCAGAAGACATGTATAAGGTATGTGCACAGCAGCTGTATTCATAATAGCCAAATACTAGAAACAAGCCAAATGCCTACTAATTTAGGATGGATAAGTAAATCGTGGGAGATTGTACCGGGTAATACCATTCATGAATAAAAATGAACTCCTACACACAAGAGCCTGGATCGCTCTCATATATATTGTAAGTAAGACTCAAAAGAGTACACACTGTATGATTCCATTCATACAAATTTAAAGAACAGGTGAAACTAACCCACGGGAGTAGAATCAAAATAGCAGCTACCTGGTAGGAAGATGTGAACAGAAGAGAGGAAGTAATTAACTTGGAAGAAGCCTGAGGGAGCCTTCTGGGTTGTAGAAATGTTCTTCACTTCATCTGAATGGCAGTAACACAAGTTATGAGTTATACATATAAACTTGTAAATTTTTATCAAGCTGCACACTTAAGATCTTTGCAACTTAATTCATGCATCTCATACCTCATTCTAAAAGTTCCCAAAAAACACACATGTGCACGTGTGCACACACACACATACTGCACATACGTAAGTGCATTTTTCTATTTCAGTGTGAGGAAGCAGGGTCTTTAGTGATGAGAGGAGGGTCAGCAATGTTACTATGCTATCACAAAGAGGTTGCTCTATACCCAGACTCTACTGAATGTGATGCACTGTGGAGATAAATGTAGACTTCTCCCTGGTCACCTCTAATACAGACTCCCTCTTCATTTACCTGAGCCACCTCTACATACAGATCTCTAGTTCCTACGGGATGGACAACTGGGAAAAGGTAGGCCACAGTCACTATAATAATGTAAGAAATTGTATTATCCCTTAAATAGCAGATAGAAAAAATTCTTTTTTATAAGACTTTGTTTATATAAATTAGGAGGTTGGGATTAACATATACACACTGCTATATATAAAATAGATAACCAACAAGGACCTACTGTATAGCACAGGGAACTCTACTCAATATTTTGTAATAACCTATAAGGGGAAAGAAGTTGAAAAAGAATAGATACATACGGATAACTGAATCGCTGTGCTGTAAATCTGAAACTAACACAACATTATGAATCAACTATACTTCAATCAAAAATAATAATAGTAATTGTTTTAAATGTGTGATGAAGAACCTGAAGTCATGGAGGGCATGTGTCACACATTCATGTCGAAACAATCACGGTAACAGGGCTAACCTGGAGGGTAATCTGAGTCTTCAAGGCACAAAGACCATGACCAAAACCAGAACAGGACTGGGGACCTGGATGCCAGCAGCTCCGGCCTCCACCAAAGACTTCATTCTCCCTCCTGCTCTTCAAGCGGGTTTGTGGAAATGTTTAAGCCAAAAGAGTCCCTTAATACTTTGGACTCATTGGTGTTTAAGCTTTTTAAGGTCACGGATCTTTTTGAGAATTTGATAAAAACTACAGGCAGCCCAGGGGAAAAAAGTATAAAATGTTGCATATATTTTAAGTCTTAAGTAATACTTAGTAGCTCCTAACCACAGAACTGTAAAACTATTAAGAGGAGTCTGAAACCTTTTCTCAGTAATCCAAACAGTCTAACAGACTGTAGGTGTACATTTGTTTACAATAAAGCCAAAGACTAATAATTCCTTAAATTACTTTGCTTTTACTGGAGCTATATTTAATAAATGTGCTAACACTAGCTATCTCCTACTATGATCTTGTTTTAGTCTTAAAAATGGAGAAATGAGCTAATTATTACCTAACAAATACAACCCATTTCAAATATATATTTTTAAGCATGCAGTAACTACACAGGTAAATGTAAAATACAGTATAAATGTATTTTTCCTCATAAATCATTTTTTTATCCTAACCAATTTAAAAGACAACTGAATAAAGCAGTAATTATAAATCTTGCTGATGGACATACAGTATATAAAGATGTAATTTGTTTGACAACTACAGCACAAAAGAGAGAAGAGGAAATGGAATTGTGTGGGAGCAAAGTTTTGTATACTATTAAAATTAAGTTAGCATTAATCTGAATTAGATTGTTACAAATTAAGATGTTAATTGTAATTCCAGGGAAACCACTAAGAAAGTAATTTAAAAATATAGTAAAAGAAACAACAAGGGAATTAAAATGGCACGCTGTAAAATATCTATTTAACACAAGAAGACAGTGATGAGAAATCAAGGAACAAAAACAAATAAAATATAAATGGTAGACATAAATCCTACTTTGTCACTAATTACAATAAATGTAAATAAATTAAACACTCTAAAAGGCAAAGCTTGGCAGAATGGATAAAAAAATTCAACTATATACTGTCTACAAGAGACACAGATTACATTCAAAGACACAAATAGGTTAAGAGCACAAGAATGGAAAAGATATACCATGCAAACAGTAACCAAAAGAGAGCTGGAGTGGCTCTACTAATATCAGACAAAATAGACTTTAAGACAAAAATTGCTGGTAGACACAAAGAGGGACATTTTATAATGATAAAAGGTCAATCATTAAGACGATGTAAGAAATAGAAACATTTATACTCCTAACAAAAGTGCACCAAAATGCATAAAGCAAAAATTAACAGAACTGAAGAGAAGAATGAGCAATTCAAAAATAATTGTTGAAAACTCCACTACCTTACTTTCAGTAATGAACAGAACAACTAAATAGAAAACAGAGGACTTGAACAACACTGTAAACCAAGTGGTCCTAAAACACATCTATCCACAGAACACTACCCAACAGCAGACTACAATTTTTCTCAAATGCACAGGGTACATTCTCCAGGACAGACTATATGTTACACTATAAAATAAGACTCAATAAATTTTTTACAGTTTTATTGAGATATAATTAACATATAACATTGTGTAAGTTTAAAGTATGCAGCATAATGACTTGATGTATTTATGTATACATGGTCCCTGTCTTAGGCTGGTTCGACTTACAATTTTTTCAACTTACCATAGTGCAAAAGTGATACTCCTTCAGTAGAAAGCATCCTTTGAATTTTGATATTCTCCTGGGCTAGCAACATCCGGTACAATACACGCATACTTCAGAGATATTGTGGGTTTAGTTCCCGACCACCACAATAAAAGCACACATCACAATGAAGCAAATATTGCAAAAAAGCTAGTCACACAAAATTTTTGGTTTCCCAGTGCCTATAAAAGTTACATTTACACTATCCTGTAGCCTGTTAAGTGATCAACAGCATATGTCTAAAAAAACTATGTACATACCTTAATTAAAAACTACTTTATTGCCAAAAAATGCTAACCATCATCTGAGCAAGTGGTGAGCATGTTTAGAGTCATGATCTTTTTGCTGATAGAGGGTCTGAACTAATGCAAATAGCAACATGTGACACAGAGACATGAAGAGCAAATGCTGTTGGGAAAATGGTGCCAATAGACTTGCTTGACACAAGGTGGCCACAAAACTTCAGTGTGCAGAAAACATAATATCTGGGACGTGCACTAAAGCGAAGCACAATAAAATACAGTATGCCTGTACTCTCTCATGATGCTGTGCAGGGGCAGTGAGTGCGGCTCCCAGTCAGCCATGTGACCACCAGGGTGAACAACCGATACACTTACAGCCACTCTGTACCCAGACAACCCTCCCATTTTTCACTTTCAGTACAGTACTCAACAAATTACATGAGATATTCAACACTTGATTATAAAATAGGTTTTACATTAGGTGATGTTGTCCAACTGTGGGCTAATGTAAGTGTTCTAAGCGTGTTTAAGGTAGGCTAAGCTATGATTTTTAGTAGGTTAGGTGTATCAAAAGCATTTTTCAACTTAGGATATTTTTAACTCATGATAGGTTTATCAGGGCATAACCCCATCAAATGTCAAGGAGGATCTGTATTTCAAAATGAGTACCACAATAAGTTTAGTTAACATCCACCATGTCACATAGTTAAAAATTTTTTTCTTGTTTTGAGAACTTTTAAGATCTACTCTCTCAGCAACTTTCAAATACAGAGTATTGTTAACTATAGTCAGCACACTGTACATTACATCCCCATAACTCACCTTATAATGGGAAGTTTCTACCTTCTGACCACCTTCACCCGATTTCCCTAATAAAAGTGCACCTCCATCCCCAATGAATTTAAAGGACTGAAATCACATAAAGTATGTCATCCAACTACAATTGAATGAAATTAGAAATCAATAACAAGGGAAATTCTGAAAATTAACAAATATGTGGAAATAAAACAACACACTCCTAGATACTCAATGAATAAAGAAAAAGAAATCAAAGGGAAATTAGAATATACTTTGAGATAAATTAAAATGGAAATCAACATATCGACACTTATGGAATGCAACTGACGCAATGCTTAATGAGAAATTTTGAGCTGTAAGTACCTATATTTAGAAAGATGTCAAATCAATAACCTAATCTTCCATGTTAAACTAAACACAAACTAAACCCAAAGCAAATAGAAGGAAATAAAAAATAAAGGTAAGAGTGGAAATAAATGGAATTAAGGATAGAAAAACAATAGAGAAAGTCAATGAAATAAAAAATTGCTTCTTCAAAGAGATTAACAAAAGTGGTAAGACTTTAGCTAGACTAACCAAGAAATAAAGAGAGAAGACTGAAATTATTAAAATCAATAATGGGATGGCGGCGAAGTAGAGAGACGTGGAGTGCATCCCTCCCCACAGATGCATTGGGAATGCACGGAAGGATGCAGTAATTCTCACAGAGAACCAGCTGAACACCAGCAGACGGCCTCGGACACCGGATGGGACTGCGGGGAGCCCGACACAGCCGGTAGGGAGGCATCTACGAGGGCTCAAAGAGGGTGAAGTGGCGGAGCTGTGGCAGACGGGAGGGAGTGAGAAACATTCGGAGGGTCCGCAGCGCAGCTCAGCGTTCCCGGACCAAGACATCGATCCGCGGCTGAACGGAGGGTCCAAGAGCGGGAGTGTGGGAGCAGGAGAGCTGGTTCAGTGTGGGAAACATTGTTGCCGGTAGGGTGACGGACCGAGAGGACAGGAGGGAGGAGGCCCGCGGAGAGGAGTGCCCGTTCCTGAGAGCTGCCCGGCCATGATGGCGGCTGGAGGCTGCAGGCTCACTGGCGGCTGGGAGGAGCCACGCGCATAGCCTCTCTCTCTCTTTCCGCGCCTCTGCAACAGGCAGTGGAGAGACGCCCTGCGGGCCACCTAAGGCGCTCAGGGATAACAAGTACTCTCAGGCACTCGGGTGGGGCTAGATTAAAACCCCTTACAACGCCAGCAGCAGGGAGGCTGCCGAGAGAAAAAAAAAAAAAGAAAAAGAAAAGAAAAAAACCCCCGAGAGAGGCCCAACTCTAAGACTTTCTGTTTACGCCTGAGCCACCGGCGCCCTCTGCAACAGGCACCTCCAAGCCTGACTGAGACATCAGTGCGCCACTGCTCACTCCCTCCCAGGAGAAGGAGCCACTATTGTACCCTCTCCCTCCCCACACACTGACGTTTACAGACGAACAATAAAGGAACCTCTGCTGGTCACAGAATAACGCAAAAAAACCCAAGGACAAGCAACCCCAAAAGTTTGGACAACCATGAGGAAACAAAGAAACACCATGCAGCCAAAGGAGCAGGAAAAAAACCCACAAGACCAAATAAATGAGGAGGAAATAGGAAAAATGCCTGAAAAGGAATTTAGAGTAATGATAGTAAAAATGATACAAAATCTCGATAACAAAATAGAGAAAGTACAAGAAACAGTTCATAAGAACTCAGAAAAACAAACAGCAATGGATAACAAAATAACTGAAATTAAAAATACTCTAGATGCTATAACCAGCAGAATGACTGAGGCAGAAGAACGAATAAGTGAGTTGGAAGATAGAATGGGGGAAATAACTGCCACAGAGCAGGAAAAAGAAAAAATAATAAAAAGATTAGAAGACAGTCTCAGAGACCTCAATGATAACATTAAGCGTACCAACATTCGAATTATAGGCATCCCAGAAGAAGAAGAAAACAAGAAAGGGTCTGAGAAATTATTTGAAGAGGTTATAGTGGAAAACTTCCCCAACATGGGAAAGGAAATAATTCACCAAGTCCAAGAAGCACAGAGAGTCCCATACAGAATAAACCCAAGGAGAAATACACCGAGACACATATTAATCAAACTAACAACAACTAAACACAAAGAAAAAATATTAAAAGAAGCAAGAGAAAAGCAACAAACAACATATAAGGGAAAACCCATCAGGATAACAGCTGACCTTTCCACAGAAACTCTGCAGGCCAGAAGGGAATGGCAGGATATCCTGAAAGTCCTGAAAGAGAGAAACCTACAGCCAAGAATACTCTACCCAGCAAGAATCTCATTCAGATTTGAGGGAGAAATCAAAAGCTTTCCAGACAAGCAAAAGTTAAGAGAATTCAGCACCACCAAACCAGCCTTACAGCAAGTGCTAAAGGAACTTCTCTAAGTAGGAAACACAAGAAAAGGAAAACACCTACAAATACAAGCTCAAAACAATTAAGAAAATGGTAATTGGAACACACATGTCAATAATCACCTTAAATGTAAATGGATTAAATGCTCCAACCAAAAGACACAGACTGGCTGAATGGATACAAAAACAAGACCCTTCTATATGCTGCCTACAAGAAACCCACTTCAGACCAAGGGATACATATAGACTGAAAGTAAAAGGATGGAAAAAGATATTCCATGCAAATGGAAGTCAAAAGAAAGCTGGAGTAGCAATACTCATATCAGACAAATTAGACTTGAAAGTAAAGACTATTACAAGACACAAGGAAGGACACTACATAATGATCAAGGGATCCATCCAAGAAGAACATATCACAATGGTAAATATCTATGCCCCCAATATAGGAGCACCTCAATACATAAGGCAAATGCTAACAGCTATAAAAGGGGACATCGACAGGAACACAATAATAGTGGGAGACTTGAACACCCCACTTACATCAATGGACAGATCATCCAAACAGAAAATAAATAAAGACACACAAGCTTTAAATGACACATTAGACCATCTCGACTTAATTGATATTTATAGGACATTCCATCCAAAAACGACAGAATACACGTTCTTCTCAAGTGCACACGGAACATTTTCCAGGATAGATCACATCTTGGGTCACAAATCAAACCTCAGCAAATTCAAGAAAATTGAAATCATATCAAGCATCTTCTCAGACCACAACGCCATGAGACTAGATATCAATTACAGGAAAAAAACTGCAAAAAATACAAACACATGGAGGCTAAACAATTCACTCTTAAACAACCAAGGAATCACTAAAGAAATCAAAGAGGAAATCAAAAAATATCTAGAAACAAATGACAACGAAAACACAACAACCCAAAACCTATGGGATGCAGCAAAAGCAGTTCTAAGGGGGAAGTTTATAGCAATACAGTCCTACCTTAAGAAACAAGAAAATGATCGAATAAACAACCTAACCTTACACCTAAAACAACTAGAGAAAGAAGAACAAAGAAACCCTAAAGTGAGCAGAAGGAAAGAAATCATAAAGATCAGAGCAGAAATAAATGAAAAAGAAAGGAAAGAAACCATAAGAAAAATAAATAAAACTAAAAGCTGGTTCTTTGAGAAGATTAACAAAATTGATAAACCATTAGCCAGACTCATCAAGGAAAAAAGGGAGAAGATGCAAATCAACAGAATTAGAAATGAAAAAGGAGAAGTCACAACGGACACCTCAGAAATACAAAAGATCATGAGAGACTACTACAAGCAACTATATGCCAATCAATTGGATAACCTGGAAGAAATGGATACATTCTTCGAAAAATACAATCTTCCAAGACTGAACCAGGAAGAAATAGAAACCATGAACAGACCAATCACAAGTACGGAAATTGAGGCAGTGATTAAAAATCTCCCAACACACAAAAGCCCAGGACCAGATGGGTTCACAGGCGAATTCTATCAAACATTTCGAGAAGAGTTAACACCTATCCTTCTCAAACTCTTCCAAAATATTGCAGAAGGCGGAACACTCCCAAACTCATTCTACGAGGCTACCATCACCCTGATACCAAAACCAGGCAAAGATGTCACAAAAAAAGAAAACTATAGACCAATATCACTGATGAATATAGATGCAAAAATCCTCAACAAAATACTAGCTAACAGACTGCAACAGCACATTAAAAAAATCATACACCATGATCAAGTGGGGTTTATCCCTGGGATGCAAGGATTCTTCAATATACGCAAATCAATCAATGTGATACATCATATCAACAAATTGAAGGATAAAAACCATATGATCATCTCAATAGATGCAGAAAAAGCTTTTGACAAAGTTCAACATCCATTTATGATAAAAGCTCTCCAGAAAATGGGCATAGAAGGAAATTACCTCAACATAATAAAAGCCATATATGCAAAACCAAAAGCCAACATTGTTCTCAATGGAGAAAAACTGGAAGAATTCCCCCTAAAAACAGGAACAAGACAAGGGTGTCCACTCTCACCACTATTATTCAACATTGTTTTGGAAGTTTTAGCCACAGCAATCAGAGAAGAAAAAGAAATTAAAGGAATCCAAATTGGAAAAGAAGAAGTAAAATTGTCACTCTTTGCAGATGACATGATATTATATATAGAAAACCCTAAAGACTCTACCAGAAAACTGCTAGCACTAATTGATGAGTTTAGTAAAGTAGCAGGATACAAAATGAATGCACAGAAATCTCTTGCATTCCTATACACGAACAACGGAAGAGCAGAAAGAGAAATTAAGGAAACTCTCCCATTCACCATTGCAACCAAAAGAATAAAATACCTAGGAATAAACCTGCCTAAGGAGGCCGAAGATCTGTATGCAGAAAACTTTAAGACATTGATGAAAGAAATCAAAGACGACACAAACAGATGGAGGGACATACCATGTTCCTGGATTGGAAGAATCAACATCGTGAAAATGACTGTACTACCCAAAGCAATTTACAGATTCAATGCAATCCCGATCAAATTACCAATGGCATTTTTCACAGAACTAGAGCAAGAAATCTTACGATTTGTATGGAAACGCAAAAGACCCCGAATAGCCAAAGCAATCTTGAGAAGGAAAAATGGAGTTGGTGGAATCAGGCTTCCTGACTTCAAACTATACTACAAGGCCATAGTGATCAAGACAGTATGGTACTGGCACAAAAACAGAAAGGAAGATCAATGGAATAGAATAGAGAACTCAGAAGTAAGCCCAAACACATATGGGCACCTCATCTTTGACAAAGGAGGCAAGAATATACAATGGAAAAAAGACAGCCTCTTCCATAAGTGGTGCTGGGAGAATTGGGCAGCAACATGCAAAAGAATGAAATTAGAACACTTCCTAACACCATACACAAAAGTAAACTCCAAATGGATTAAAGACCTACATGTAAGGCCAGACACTATCAAACTCCTAGAGGAAAACATAGGCAGAACACTCTCTGACATCCATCAAAGCGCCATCCTTTTTGACCCACCTCCTAGAATCATGGAAATAAAATCAAGAATAAATGAATGGGACCTCATGAAACTTAAAAGCTTTTGCACAGCAAAAGAAACCATAAACAAGACTAAAAGGCAACCCTCAGAATGGGAAAAAATAATTGCCTATGAAACAACGGACAAAGGATTAACCTCCAAAATATACAAGCAGCTCATGAAGCTTAATACCAAAAAAGCAAATAACCCAATCCACAAATGGGCAGAAGACCTAAATAGACATTTCTCCAAAGAAGACATACAGATGGCCAACAAACACATGAAAAGATGCTCCACATCACTAATCATCAGAGAAATGCAAGTCAAAGCCACAATGAGGTATCACCTCACACCAGTCAGAATGGCCATCATCACAAAGTCTGGAAACAACAAATGTTGGAGAGGGTGTGGAGAAAAAGGAACTCTCCTGCACTGTTGGTGGGACTGTAAATTGGTACAGCCACTATGGAAAACAATTTGGAGGTTCCTTAAAAAACTACAAATAGAACTACCATATGATCCAGTAATCCCACTACTGGGCATATACCCAAAGAAAACCATAATCCCAAAAGAAACATGTACCATAATGTTTATTGCAGCACTATTTACAATAGCCAGGACATGGAAGCAACCTAAATGCCCATCAACAAATGAATGGATACAGAAGATGTGGCATATATATACAATGGAATATTACTCAGCTATAAAAAGGGATGAGATGGAGCTATATGTAATCAGGTGGATAGAACTACAGTCTGTCATACAGAGTGAAGTAAGTCAGAAAGAGAAGGACAAATATTGTATGCTAACTCACATATACGGAATCTAAAAATGGTACTGTTGGACTCAGTGACCAGAACAAGGATGCAGATACAGAGAATGGACTGGAGAACTCGAGGTATGGGAGGGGACGGGGGGTGAAGGGGAAACTGAGACGCAGCGAGAGAGTAACACAGACATATATATACTACCAACTGTAAAATAGTCAGTGGGAAGTTGTTGTATAACAAAGGGAGTCCAACTCGAGGATGGAAGATGCCTTTGAGGACTGGGGCGGGGAGGGTGGGGGGGGCTTGGGAGGGGGGAGTCAAGGAAGGGAGGGAAGATGGGGATATGTGTATAAAAACGGATGACTGAACCTGGTGTACCCCCCTAAAAAATAAATAAATAAATAAATTTAAAAAAAAAATCAATAATGAATTAAAATCAGGTAAGATGTGGCACATATATACAATGGAATATTAGCCATAAAAAGAAACAAAATAGTTATTTGTAGTGAGGTGGATGGACCTAGAGTCTGTCATGCAGGGTTAAGCAAATCAGAAAGAGAAAAACAAATACCATATGCTAATGCATATATATGGAATCCAGAAAAATGGTACTGATGAACCTAGTGGCAGGGCAGGAATAGAGACACAGATATAGAGAACAGACTTGAGGACACAAGTCAGGAAAGGGAAGCTGGGACAAAGTGAGAGAGTAGCATTGACATATATACACTACCAAATGTAAAATAGATAGCTAGTGGGAAGCTGCTGCAGAGCACAGGGAGATCAGCTCAATGTTTTGTGAGGACCTAGAGGGGTGGGATAGGGAGAGTGGGAGGGAGGCTTAAAAGGGAGGGGATATGGGGATACATGTATACATATAGCTGATTCACTTTGTTGTACAGCACAAACTAACACAACATTGTAAAGCAATTGTACTCCAATAAAGATGAAAAAAATAAGCAAATACATAAATAAAAGTATAATAGAAAAAAAAACAGGTGACATTACTACCAACCTTACAGAAATTAAAAGGAATACTACTACACAAAGGAATACTATGAACAACTGTATGCCAACAAATTAAATAAACAAACTAGATGAAATGGAAAATTTCTAGAAAGACACAAACCACAAAAACTGACTCAAAAAGAAATAGGAAATCTGTGTGGACCTAAACAAGTTAAGAGATTTTATTAGCAATCAAAAACTTCTCACAAATAAAAAAGCCAAGCCTAGATAGCTTCACTGGTGAATTCTACCAATATTAGAAGAAGGATTAACACTAATTCTTCACAAACTCTTCCAAAAAAATAGGAGAGAAGTCACTTTCCAATTCATTATTTGAGGCCATTATTACTGAGATATAAAAAATAGACAAAAACATCACAAGAAAAGAAAACTATAAAACAATATCCATTAAGAATATAAATACAAGTTCTCAACAGAATACTTTTTAAAAAATTAAACTTCGAATCTAACAATTCAGGTCCTATCGAATGGGGCTTCTTCAACAAGAGACCAAAACCATCCTCTGAGTTTTGATCACATTCCCTAATAGGCACATTAAACAATCTCATTACTAGTCACTACATAATAAAACATACAAAATTAATTATAAATCACAAATCTCCTAAACTCACCCATCTCCTCCTGTCACGCATCAAAAATGTGCAGCAGTTATTTGAGACAAATATTTCTACTTTTTGTGACTGATGCATTAGCCAGCACTCGTCTAAAATTATAGTGATTTTTATAGAACCAGATTACACAGATTCCAATCTTCCATGCTACACAGCACTCCTCATAAGGAATACATTTGGCCCTTGACGAAACATCTCCAATTTGACCTCCGCAAAACTGATTCCTTTGAAATTTAAGTAGGCTATTTTAAGCATAAGGATATTTTTAAGCATTTCACAGGGCACTGCTTTTCACCTTTCTCTACTACACTGGAGATAAATTTATAGTCACCAGATGGAAGAAAGCCTTACTCTCCAAATTATAACCCTGAAGTGGACCTAGGAGCTCATAACCATCACAAAATCTCAACCACAGCATCTTCTCTAAAGCAGGGTCCTTTTGTGACTTTATTAAGCCTCAGAATTACCCGAGGAACTTATTAAAAATGTGTATTCCCAAATCTTGATAAAAGACTCTGGTAAGTTTGAAAATAGGCCCAGGAATCTGTGTTCTTAACTCGCCCACTCCCTAAATATTCCTGACTATTGAGAAAATACTACTCTGGAGGCACTTGATTTCTAGATTCACTCCCTGTGCCTAACAGGAGCAACCACAGGCCAATATAGGTCCCCAGGAGAGCCCTCTCACGTACCAGGTTTCATAACGCTAGTGGTCCCCATGGTTACATGCATTTCCTAGAGGGACAGGAAGAAAAGTCTAGACATCATTTTCCTAGAGACTCAGAGAAGAACCCACTGAACAGAGAGCAGGTGGGAAGCAAATTTTTTGCTATAGAAATATGTAGGTTAAAGAGGCAGGATTTCTCATACAGATGTCTCAAATATTGAGGAATTCTAGGGCATGTGAAAGGTATCACCCAGTTCAGGCTGTGCTACCACAAAATGGGAGCTCCTTCCAAGGCTTGGGTCATCTATGCTACTCAACCGTTAGCAGTCATTACTAGGTAGAGGAAGAGACTGCCTGCTACAAAAGATTCTCTTCCAAATTTAAGATTCTTCCCAAGCTGCAAATCATCTCACATTATTCCTAAATTCAAGACCACAGCCTGCAAAATAATCAAGTCAATGCCTACAACATAATTGAGGCAAGTTGGTGCCAGCCTTAACCACGCGTGTTCTCTCTTTTCTCTCTCTCTCTCTCATTAAAAGTTGGGAATCTAAGTGCATTCAAACCTTTTAAAGATAAACTAATCTTTCCAGATGTATGACATTTTAAGAATTTTAGAAGGCACGCACCGCAATGAAGAGTAGGCCCTGCTCACCACAACTAAAGAAAGCCCATGTGCAGCAACAAAGACCCAAAGCAACTAATAAATTAATTACTTTAATTAAATAAAAATTTTTAAAAAACAATTTTATAAGGGTTTTCATTTTTATTTTGAATTTATGATGGCTTGTTATAAGAGACCCTACAAATCCACGAAAGTAGATTAGGCTGCAGTTTACTGCCGTTATACAAAGGGATCTTTGTATGACTGATCATTCAGAGGGCAAGTCAGCTCTGAGCCAGTATCCTGCCTCTGTACCAAGGGGGAACTCTGCCCCAGAAGGACCCTTCAACATGTGAGAGTAAAAATCTGATCACACAAAAAAGAGGATTGCAACTATGAAAGGACCATCCCAAATTAGGGTCCACTTTGCCATTTTGATAAATTTACAAGTGGTAGAAGAGATCATTTATAAAGCCAATGCGAGGGACTCCCCTGGTGGTGCAGTGGATTAAACTCTGCACTCCCAATGCAGGGAGTCCGAGTTTGATCCCTGGTCAGGGAACTAGATCCCACATGCGTGCTGCAACTAAGAGTTTGCGTGCCACTACTAAGGAGCCCACATGCCACAACTAACGAGCCCACGTGCTGCAACTAATGAGCCCACGTGCTGCAACTAAGACTTGGCGCAACCAGATAAGTAAATATTAAAAAAAAAAGCCAATGCTAACTGATATCTATATTCTGCAGCTCTTATTTTTATCTTATTTTTAATAAGGGCAAAGAGTCTGGTGTTTGTAATGCTTACTGACTCCTATACGCCCCAATCCCTTACCCTACTCCCCTTGCCTGGATAGCTGTAATTCATCCTTAGGATCTTAGCTTAAAATCTACCTGCTTCAGGTAGGTGTGTTGAATCCTCTCACTCTAGGTGAGTTCCCTAGTTACATTTTTAAATGTTTTTTTTCTCCTCACAGAATTTTTAATTATGATTTTTCATTAATAACTATGCAATTCTTAGTATGTTCAGAGGTTTGTCTCTCTACCACCTCCTGCTGGTCTTTATCGAATGCTGTATTACAAGTATCTAGCAAATGCCTTTCGGGCATTAGATTCTTTTTTTTTTTTTATTGAAGTATAGTTGATTCACAATGTTGTGTTAGTTTCAGGTGTATACCAAAGTGAATCAATTATACATATACATATATCCACTCTTTTTTTAGATTCTTTTCCCATACAGGTCATTACAGAGTACTGAGTAGAGCTCCCTGGGCTATACAGTAAGTCTTTATTAGTCCTCTATTTATATACAGTAGTGTGTATGTGTCAATCCTAATCTCCCAATTTATCCTCCCCCCCATTATCCTTAGTAACCATAAGTTTGTTTTCTATATCTGTGACTTTATTTCTATTTTGTAAATAAGTTCATTTGTACCATTTTTTTAGATTCCACATATAAGTGATATCATATGATATTTTTCTCTGACTTACTTCACTCAGTATGACAACCTCTAAGTCCATCCATATTGCTGCAAATGGCATTATTTCATTCTTTTTTATGTTTGAGTAATATTCCATTGAATACACATACCACATCTTCTTTATCCATTCCTCTGTTGATGGACATTTAGGTTGGGTCCATGGCTTGGCTACTGTAGATAGTGCTGCAATGAGCAATGGGTGCATGCATCTTCTAGATTCTTGGTAAGTGATTCTAAGTGAATAACTGAATTTTACCAGGTTGATTTCATAATAGAATATGTAACTATTAGAATATGTAAATTTAGCATCCTTTTACTCAATAAGTGTTAGGTACCATAACAAAAGTGCATTTATTCATGGGCCCGTGTGTATTTTATTAAATCATTACAGGCACTTTAAGATAGAAAAAATGTGCATGTGTGTGTATATATGTGTGTGTGTGTGTACATATATATATGTACAAGTACATGTATGTTTTTTTCAGCTTCTTCCCACTTATGAACTAAACTTTCAACTGAATAACTAAACAAGAACAAGAGGAAAAGGACCAAAATCATGGTTTTCTGATTTTCGTACATCTGTTCTAAGCAGCTTCAGGGTAATCAAAATTGATTTATAACTGTATTATGCACAGCAAATATTTCAAAACTAGGGTCTTATTCATGGCTTTATCCAACATTATTCCTAATAAGAGATTTGTTCAATATGTATTCAGGAACTATATCTACTTAAGTACTAAACTTAAATTTAGATTTCGAATCAGTAAGAATGAAGTTCCAGCTTCACTATATGAAAAGTTGGCCTGTGGATGTGTTCTCAGGAAGTCGTGATTACTTTCATGTTAATTTTGCACAATACTGTGTTTACAGTCTTATTATACATACTTTCATGGGTGAACCCCTTGAACTCTGTGATGATGGCAGTTCCATTATGTACACATTAGCCATTTACCTGGGAAACTATATCTGCAACACAAGAAATCTTTACATCTGTTAGCCCTTCACACAAGCCCACAGGCTCACTTATTTCCTCGGGAGTTCTATGCAGATGGCCCCTAATTTACATGGCTAGAAAAATTAAAAATTGTGTTTGAAGTCAATTGGAAATTCCTAGACCTTAAAAAGTCAGAACATTTTTTTTAAACACTCTTTGCCTTCTCAACTCATCCCCTCACAAAGTGCTTCACAATATTTTTTTTCGAAACTTGACCTCTCTCTCCCTCTCTCTCACACACACACACACACACACACACACACACACACAACATGCTACGTTGTAAAGGATAATGATAAGTTTTACTAATGTTAAAATCTCAGTCTCTACAGTTCTGATTCCCTGTTGTACTCACTCCTGGAGAAAGAAGGATGCATGGGTACATGCGTGTTTATGTGCAAAAGAAAAAAATGAAGAAGGAAACCTTACTGTCAAGAATGTCCTCAAAATTATTTTTGATTTTGTCAGTTCCTAATACAGCCAGAGAAAATTATCTTAGTAGAAGAGGAGAAGGTATAAGCTTGTACAATGCACAACAAAGTCTTCTGATGATCTTAAAAGGGGCAACCCTGGATGTGCTTCAGAGACTCAGTCTCCAAAGAGTCCTCAAATGTTAACATGGTCATATGAGCTACTCTTCCACAGACAAGGTGCTGGGCTCCATGGAAAGAGTCTCCTGGTCACAGCAGGGTATTCCTTCTCCCATTCAATTTGCATAAGTAAATAAACACAGGCACATGCACACACAAACACCACCCACGTCTCCCTTTGAGAACAAACCTAAATGTGGGCAACAGCAAGGCAACAATTTAAAAAACCCAACAAATGTCACATAATTAGGCATGGAAGGAGACTACATTGTTTTTCTTGCCATATCACACAGTCAACACCAGGTTTAAACACAGGACTCTACCAATATTTGACTGTTTGACTTACAAAAGTAACAGTTTAGCATGGTTCAACCTAATATTGATGGAGTTCCTACCATCCTCAGAATCCATAAAGTT
This sequence comes from Hippopotamus amphibius kiboko, assembly GCF_030028045.1. Lineage (NCBI taxonomy): Eukaryota > Metazoa > Chordata > Mammalia > Artiodactyla > Hippopotamidae > Hippopotamus > Hippopotamus amphibius. The sequence goes on along the minus strand of NC_080189.1, from coordinate 82,959,065 downwards.
TATTTTATTTGATATACTACCTCCACAAAATGACAATTCAAATGCCACTGACACACAGTGAAACCTTTATGATAGTTTCATAAAAGTCAGAGAAAGAATAATGTGGAAGGATGTTTTCAGACAATGCGTTTGCAGGGATAGGAAGTAAACTAGCAAGAGCATACAAAGTCAAATAATACATCATCACTGAATACATACAATTCACAAGACACTTGGTCCTTGTCCTCAAGCACCTACAATTTACTTGGGAAGATACAACGCATGAAAAAAATCGCACCTATTGTTATATAATAATCACTTGGGGCAGATAAACTGGCACAAAGAATATCAGACAGTATGTCTTTGGAGTTTAAATAGCATAACTCTCTTACTAAAACAAAAAACAAAAATCTAATACTGAAAAAGGCTAGTATTATACTAAAGGCTTCCCTCCTCACTAGAGTCACATTGAAAAAAATTTAAATTTTAAAAGATGTTTAAAGTGCTCCACTGATTTAAATATTGCATAGAGGTCAAGGAGGGTTAAGACCAAATAAATGTCACTGGATTCCACAAATAAAGATGGACCAAAAAATCGCAGAGGGATTAAATATTTAAGTAAAAAACAGACAGACTGTATGTGTTTATACCTGTCTCCTCCCAAAACTCAACAAAAGTGACAATAAAGGAATAAAAAAAGGTATGAACATATGTGGATATGGATAAAAACAGGAGAGGCATGACTAGTGGATGAGAGAGTTCAATATATTTTATAGAAGCAGAAAAGCAAACAGAAGAATGGAAACAACTCAGCAAAACAGAGAAAACTACTTTTTTAAAAGTGCCTGTACAGGGCAACCAATGAAAAAGCCCCCAATTCTCAATGCACAGTCACACACACAAACACACTCTGGCTTAGAATGTGGTTCTACCAAGTACTGCTAAAAGTGACAAGGACAATGGGGGAGAGTTTGAAAGCCTGGAATTACAGAGTAGATGAGCCTTCAAGTCCCTTCCTCAACCCCAGCATTGGCAAGTAAAGACCCTGGATGACAGCTGTGTAGCAGACCTAGAAAAAAAATCAGCCCAGGTAACAGCAAAAGGGCAGAGGCTCCAAACTGAGGGGGTTGAGGGGGATGTCCTTCAGCTGGAAAAAATAATTGCATTACCCAATATATTACACCTCTGATGATAATATTGATAGGCATTTGACAGATCTGATGAAGCAGGAACAAACAATTCTAAATAGTTCATAGAAAAATAAGCAATCATGAAAAAAAAGGCTATTATTAACTCTAGGGGAACACAAAGCTGTATGGAAAACCTAATCTTCACATAAGACAATACAAATTTTAAACTTCAGTTCATCAAAGGGCACCATTAAGAAAGTAAAAAGGCAAGCCACTTTCTGGGAGAAAATATTTGCAAAACATCTATCTGACAAAGGACTCATATCCTGAATATATAAAGAACATCTACAAGTCAATAAGAAAACAACAAGCAACCCAAATAAAACACGTAGGCAAAAGACTTTAACAGACACTTTGCGAAAAAGGATATCAAAATAACCAATAAGTATTGTACAAGAAAAGATGCTCATCAGGGAAATGATGGTAAAGGAATGAAAAAGGTATGAACCTAAAAAAGACAAAGAACAGGACAGACATGAGAAATGATAGGTATCTGATACATAATAGAAATGTTCCGGGACTCCCCTGGCGGTACAGTGGTTAAGAATCCACCTACCAATGCAGAGGACATGGGTTCGATCCCTCGCCCCAGAAGATCCCACCTGTTGCAGAGCAACTAAGCCGGTGCACCACAACTACTGAGCCACATGCTGCAACTACTGAAGCCTATGCACCTAGAGCCCATGCTCCACAACAAGAGAAGCCACTGCAATGAGAAGTCCTCCCGTGCACCGCAACAAAGAGTAGCCTCTGCTTGTTGCAACTAGAGAAAGACTGCACACAACCACAAAGACCCAACGCAGCCATAAATAAAATAAATAAGGTTTTTTTTAAATGTTCTATAACTTGATCTGAGTGGTAGCTATACAGAAATCCATATACATAAAAATCCACCAAGCTGACTATTTAAGATTTGTATAATTTAGTCAACAAACATTATACTTTTTTGATATTATCAAGTAAGCTTTTTAATTTTTACTTTATATTGGAGTACCATTGATTAACTATGTTAGTTTCAGGTGTACACCAAAGTGATTCAGTTATACACATACATGTATCTATTCTTTTTCATACTTTAATTTTTTCAAAAATATAATACTCAGCAATCAACGATTTTTGCTATATTAAGGGATACAGAAGTAGAAGGATGAATGTAAGAGAGCTAAATCTTTACCTGTCTTCACCAAATATGAAAGGAGAGATCCAAAGTAGTTTTAAGCTTATTTGTGATTAATAATAGCTGCCTCTGGGGAAACAAGACTGGCGGTTGAGGAAAGAAGAGACAGGGGACTGCTATTTTTCATAATAAGCCTTTCACTAATATTTGATTTTTTTAAACTGTGCATATATTAACTCGATAGGAAATTAGTAAATGAGTACTAAATTGTAAATTATTAAATATGTGATTATTTATACAAACATGGGACAGAGAAGGCCTTTTAAGTATATGCCTCAGTGGACGCTTTTCATTCTGCCAGTGCAGCACCCATTCCCTTTCCTGTGCTCTGATTCTCCTGCCTCCTCCACCAGCAGTGCATATGGTCGAGGGGAAATTTCTCCACCCCAGCTTCAGCAGCCTGTGAGTCAGGCCTAATCCAACCCATGGCCCTGGCCCTCGGTCGAGAGAGATTTTTTTCTCTTCCAGGATAGGCAGAAGCTCCAATTTGGGCCAATGAGGGCTATACTGAGGAGTTCTCTGTATATGTTGACATACTATTGCCTAGAGCTGCTGGCAGCCTTTTTTCCACCAAAAGAGAATGGGGCTGACAGGATGGACAGCAGAGACGAGAGATAGGAAAAAGACACCTGAGCCCTGATGTCTGTGGTTGAGCCCCTGGTTCCACGCAAGTCTGAAGGCTGTCCTCCCCTGCCCTTTTCATAATGATAAGAGGCAGCACCGTGTAATGAGGAAGCACTGGATTGCTTGGGTTCATACTTCAGCTTTACTGCATACTGTGTGACCTTGGGCATGTCACTTAACCTCTTCCTCATCTATAAAATGAGAATAATACTACCAATCTCATAGAATCAAATGAGTTAACATAACACACACACATATATTTGTAAGTATACATATGTAAGAAAATATATGCTCATAGCTTAACACAAACATATTTATATATTAAAATCTTATTTAAATTTATATATGCAAGAACCATATTTTTATTTTTAGTAATTAAATCCCCTTTTTCCCTTAAATCTGTTTGAATTGAGTTTTCTGATACTTGCAAGTGGCAAGATCCTGACTAATTCAACAGCCAAAAGAAAAATCATGCAAAATTGAATCAATAGACTTAAGCAAATATAATATATAAAACATACATAATATAAACATAAATATGCTCTACAGCAGAAAAAAAATCCTCAAAAAATTAAGAAGTAAATAGAAAAGGAAGAAATAATGTTTGGATTGATAAAGTTTCTGCCTTTACAAATAACAAGGTGGAGATGCTACACAAAATGGGCAAAAATACAAACACGCAATTCACAAATGAAAAAAATAAAAATGCAAGAAACAAATATTCAGTTTTTAAAAATCAAACCAATGAAATAAACAGGAATTGGAACTTCCTAGGTGGCGCAGTAGTTAAGAATATGCCTGCCAATGCAGGGGACATGGGTTCAATCCCTGCTCCAGGAAGATCCCACATGCCACAGAGCAAATAAGCCTGTGCGCCACAACTATTGAGCCTGCGCTCTAGAGCCTGTGAGCCACAACTATTGAGACTGTGTGCTGCAACTACTGAAGCCCACATGCCAAGAGCCTGTGCTCCACAACAAGAGAAGCCACTGCAATGAGGAGTCCGCACACCACAATGAAGAGTAGCCCCTGCTCGCGCAACTAGAGAAAGCCTGAGTGCAGCAACGAAGACCCAATGCAGCCAATAAATAAATACATTTATTTATTTATTTATTTTTTAAAAAGCAATAAACTGGAACTAATTTTTTCCAATGGTACATCTAAAGAGTGCTTTAAATTTTATTATCTGGTGTTGGCAAACGTCTCATGGACTGCTGTTGAGAATGTAAATTGATACAACCTTTCTGAAAGGCAATCTAGCAATAATAAAAATAAGCATAGCTTTGACATGGTAATTCTTCTTCTAGGAATTTATCTAAGGAGATATTTAAGAGTGTGTGGGCACATGTTCCCTATAAGTTTTCTCACTGATTCATATTTATATTCAGAAACATTGGGAACTGAATGTCCAAAAATAGGGGATTCATTAAAATCCACACATTCCGATACTGTTCAGTTACTTAAAATACTGATGGAAAATATGTACATCTATTGAAGAATGTTCATGATTATAAAGTGAAATAAACAGGTTACAATACCATAAAGGATAAGCCTGTTTATGTTGTATAAATATGTACATGTACACAAAGAAAAAAGATGTACTAGGATACACATCAAATGACTGTGAAATCTCTGGCTGGCGGAACTTATGAGTGTCCTAATTTGTTGGTGGGGTCTTTTTCCCCTTATATGTGTATTTCATTCTTTCTTCAATGAACCTTCAAAGACTTCCAAAAAGAAAAAAAATGTATTTTAAATTCATAGAAAGCCATAAGTTACCTCTCAGAGTAGTTTCAGTCATGCATTTGGAGCCAAAATGCGTGCATCCTGTTAGGTGGAGTACAGATGATGAGACAAGTCGAGGGGATGGACACTCTTTTGAGAAAATTTGGTGGTAGAAACAAAGAGCAAAGGGTCTCAAGAACATACGTGGCATACCGTTATGATATTGGAGGTCTAGAAAAGAGGAGACCGAAGATGCAAAAAGGAATCACTGGGGGAGATGTCTAATGAAGTCCGCAAGAGCAACACACTGCTTTCCATTGTCCAGTGGCTTCTGTTTGGGCTCCACTAGGCTGCTTTACCTGGATTCCCACATTCCCTTTTCCCATGCGCTGCACAGGCTCAGTGGGGTGGGGGTAGTGGGTGGGGGCGTGCAGAACTTACCCAGGGGCAGAATCCATACTCTCAGCCTCTTGGTGTCTTAACCCCCTGCACTAGGTACACAGGCACTTTTCATCCACAGCTTTCCCCGGGGAAGAAAACAGAACACTTAAAGCTCTGTGCAAGGCTCCCCTAGACCACCTTGATTAACCACCATCCACAACGTGCAATCATAATACACACTTGACCTTAATAATGAAAAAGTGAGCTTTCAACAATTCATAAGGGCTTGAATGTTCTCTGAGTCAGGTTACATTTTCTTTTCCGTTATTTGTGGCATATTAACAGCTGGTGACCTAGATTAAGAAATAATTTAATATGTCAAAAGGCAGACTGTATCACTAAATTCCTTCACAGATGGAAAGTGGATTCAATGAAAAGCTTCAGACCCAAAATTCAAATAATTACTTGGAAAGAGGGGGAGGGTGGGGAGGAATACCTACAAGAGGATAAAGTGAAGCATGGAAAAATGATGACAAAACCTGGCCAGGATCCCAGGATATCCTGCCTCCTTTCTGAACAAGTAGCCAGGGACTGAAAGGGAGCAGAAAGCCTTGCTAATTCAGCTGCTGTAGGAGTAGCAGTGGGGAGGCTCACTGTTAGTTCAGGATGAGCTTGGGTAGATATTAAAAGAAATACAATCCTCTTACTGCATTGAGAGCATGCATGTGTGAAGGGAGGAACCAGAGGCAGCCACCCAGCCTGTGCGCGTGGCAGCAGGCAAAGGGATCAGTGTCCCCTTCAGCTCAGTTCCTGGGGGTCAGTGGGAACTGCGGGACTGCCTGAGCCTAGGTCTGAAAAGGGAAATTCACCACCATAGTGGGCAACGCGGCAAATCTGACTTCCAGTAAAACAGGATGCCGCTAAACATCCTGAATCCCAGGGACAGAAAATACTTCCACGTGAAAGAGGACACAGTTGAACTGACACAAACCACGGGGCTCCTGAGCCGGTGTCCATTTTCAAGTACAATGCTTAAGCTACAATATAAATGTCCTTTGCCCAGGACACAAATGAAGACCTCATTGCTGGCTAGGACTTGATGACAAGCAGTCGGCAGGGAAGCCAGGCCAGGCCAGTGCCTGGTACCGTATCTCTCCAACTGCTCCGGACTGGGCTTGGTTTGGACCTGGCACTCACTTGTGCCCACCTCTCAGGGAGAAAAATAAATTACTGTGGCCAATCTTGAGGGGCGGGTAAAACACCAGGTAACCTAACCCGTGCAACATGGATTTTTTTTTTTTTTTCATGCAATAAAACGCCCTCCTCTATGCAGAAATATGCAGAGAACTGTTAGGTTCAGGTCATACTTATCTTTGACCTTCCAGAGAAGGACACTGGCGTCTCAAGGGATACACATACAGAGGGACCCCTCAAAAAAAGTAAAGAAAAAAAAAAAGGAAGAAGGAAGTGTGTGTTCAGATCTCGGTTTTGAACTTCAGGATTCACTCCACAGTACTGTACTAAAGCCCTTGGCTTTTCGCGATCAGCCCTCTTAATCCCAACAGATTTGAGGGGGAGTAGCTTCTGTGCTAAATCGCTCGTTTCTGCTGCATCCAGGCAGCCAGGAAATCCCGCCGGAGCAAGGACAGCGCCGCAATCTCCCGCCCGGAGCTGCGGGCGCGCGGCGAGCGGGCGACGCGAGGGACACGCGCTCCGCTCTGCTCCGCTCCGGGAGCCGCGGGCGACCCGCCGCACCTGCCACAGCTCGTGCCCGGCGCCCGCCCAGGAGAGCGGGGAGGGCGGCCAGCCGCGCGGGGGGCGAGGGAGCTGGGCGACCCGCACCGACCTCGCGCCTCCGGGGCCAGGGTCTGCGCGCCCCCGGCGCTCCCGCCTCCCGGCCGGGTCCCCGCTGCGCCGGGTGCCGCCTTGCTGCAGTGGCTGCGGCGGAGGGCAGGGCGTCCCCGCGACCCCGGCCCCGGCCCCGGCCTCCTGCGCTCCCGCCGGCCGGCTCGGCCCTGCCCGCCGCGTCCCCGCCACCTGCCCCGCCGCCCGCTTCTGACCTTTTCCTGCGCGCGGTTGAGTCGCTTCTGGACGTTCTTGGCGAAGATGCCCGTCTTGATGTCGGCCATGGCTGCAGGTCCGCGGAGGCTGCGAGGAGCGGAGCGGGCGGCGAGGAGGCGCTGGAGACGAGGAGGAGGAGCGGGAGGAGCGGGAGGAGCGGGAGAGGAGGAGCGGGAGAGGCGCGAGGAGCCGCCAAGCGCCAGGAGGGGCGAGCGAGCGGCGCGGCGGCGGGGACCCGCTTAAAGCGACAGAGCGGAGGCGGGGCGCGCCGGGCCCGCCGGTGACACGGGGCGGGGTGGCGAGCAAAAGAGAGAGAAGAAGCCAGAAGTCGAAACGGCCCAGAGAGGGCCCCCAGTGACGGAAGACGAAGTCGAGTGGAGAAAGGGAAGGAAGAGGAACGGCAGCCCCAGGGCCTTCAGCAGCTCCCGGTTCTTTGAAGGCGGAGTTTGTGATGGGGGAGGGTGAGAGGGGCCCCGAATCTCTCCAAAAAAAAACCCAAAAACCAAAAAACCAAGAGGGGGGAGTTGGAGAAGAGGGAAGGAGAAGCCCTGGGAAGGTGGAATTGAAGCAGCTCTGAAGTGGAGGGGGTTGGGCTGAGCTCCCAGGAGGACCAGCTCGACGACCCCAGGCCGAGAACGCACCCCTTGATTACCTGTGTGTTCAAGAACACACCCTCAGGAGGCTCACAGCCCAACGAGGGAAGCCGGCTGGGAAACCGAGTCAAGGCAGAGGTTGGAGCTGCGGCAGAGAGACAGGTAGAAAGGAAAGGAGGGAGGCACCAATGGTGACCCTTGTGTAAACTTCCAGACAAGCCTGGGGGCGCGTGCGGGAGGGGAGGTTCCTTGTTGAGAAAGGTCTGCTCCTGTAAGGCAGGTGCTGCGCTTTGGTGATCTCTGTAATCCCTGCCCTAAACATAAGCGCTCACTTCCCAAGAACCAGTGCATGGAAGAGGCAGGCAGGTCCTTCATTGCCTCACACCAACATTGTAAGACCCAGACCTCCTAACCTGTTGCTTCTTACCCACCTTCTGGTAACTGTAACGGGAATTCACCACCCTCAGTATACTTAGCAGAAGTAGGAACAGTAGGAATCAATTTGTCCAATACCTACCCAGAGCTCTTGAAGTGTCTGAGCGAGGGGCAAACTATTCATGTTCAGTTCTCTCTGAGAGTGTGAGGAGAGTAAGGCAGGTGGCCCAGCAAACAGGTCAGAAGTGAGTCAGGCACCTGGGAATCCTGTGAGTGCCAGAGAGCATCTCACTGCACTCTGGAGTAGACTGTTATGTGGGCAGCTCCCATGCACCGCCCCTTGGCATCCACTCCTAGTGTAGTCCCCTCACCTTGCATCTAGAAGGCCCTGTGATTGGCTTTTACCAATAAGATATGGCAGAAGTACACTGTGCCAATTCCAGACCTACGACTTGAGAAGCCAGGCAGGTTTTGCACTCTGAGGAGCAAAGGAGCAAACCACCCTGCAGAGGTTCAGCTACCCTGCTGTAAAAAGCCCCTTGGAGAGGCCACATGGTAAGGGAGAAGCCCTGAGGTTACTTGGACAGAGAGAGTGAAGTCCATATGTCCCTGCATCCCAGCTGACTAAGAGACCAGCCTCAGGAAACACACTGCCCAAACACAGCCACACAAGAAACCATCAGCAAGACCAGCATAAGAACCGCCCAGCCGACGCTAGCCAGGAATGTGGAATGGTGAGCAAAAAAAAGATAATGGTTTTGTTACCCAACGCACAGTGAGGCCAAACAAACCCAAACATCAGAGTTTGGAGCAGAGAAAGCTTTCTTGCAGGGCCATGCAAGGAGATGTGGTGGGAACTCTGGGAGCTTTAGGACCCAGGGCTATGGCTCAGCCAGAGAGAAATGTAGCTGGGCCCAGTTGTTAACTGTATATGTCTGCTTACTCCGCAACTCCTCTTGCATGTTTCCTGCATATCTCTGGTACCGTGTAGCCCTTGTAACTCTAAAGCAGCCCAGAGGCCATGAAAAGAAGAGTATCCAATCAAATCACATTCTGCCTTCCTTCTCACCTTATTTGGGAGACAAAGAAAGCCTAATGTATAGAAAATTAATGAAAAGTATAAAAGAAACTGCCACACTGTGTTGAGGGCTTAGCCTTTGGATACGAATCTGCTGAGCCAGTGCTGGCACAAATAAATGCTGCTTCCTGCATATAGCCTCAGTGTCTTGTTTCAGTCTGTAAAATCCCACAACAGAGACGGATCATTTATGCCCCCAAAATCCTGAACGCTTTGAAGGAGTTTCAGCAAAGCATTTTAAAGGCACAATGAGGGAGGGCCTGGTTGGTTTTTGTAAACTTCTTGGTGTCAGAATCCTCTTGAAGCTGTTCATGTAGGTCATGTCAGGATGTTCCTGTAAACCTCAAACAAGATGAATGTTCTTCTCTGTTCTGTAACTTTTTATCTCTATATGAATGGAAAAGTGTTATACCCTTGATGGTGGTCTAACCTGTACATTTCAGGCTATAGGCAACATTCTTAACTCTACGCAAAGGCAATAGAATACAAAAATTAAAAGAAACATCCAATATGGAGTCAGATTCCCTATTACAGTTTTTTAAGCCACTTTTCTGACAGTTTGTTACTGAAATACCCAGTCTATTCACTTGGCTCTTATTTTCTTAGGTTGACTATTCATCCCGGTTTGCCTGGGAATGAAGGAGTTTCTAGGACACAGGACTCTCAGTGCTAAAACCAGGAAAGTCCTGTGTCAACTGCATGAGTTGGTCACCTTCCTTCCAACGTCTCGACTAAACAGGAGTTTACTTCAGAGCAAAGTAAGAGAAACTTGTTTCTTCTCTTGCTCAGCATTCAGTAGCAAATACTACTCAGAAGCCACGAATTTTGAGTCAGGGGCTTCTGAACCTTAGTTCTGCCTTGAGATCTTGGCCATGAGGAGATCCAAGCCTCAGAACATTGGAATATACCAGAATGTTCTGGAGCATATCAGTCCATGGTTACTCTTATACTCTGAGCCCCAGAGCCCCTTCTGCTCCCTTGCTGGGCCCTGCTACAGCCACCATTGCGGACGCCACTGCCCTATCTCTGACAAGCAAGGGACAGAGTTCCAAGCAGTGGCTTTACTTTTTCTCTGCTTCCTTAGGACCCAAGCCATCAGCTCCCCGGGTCCCAGTCTTTGTCTCTCCTGGCAATTACTCCCTCACCCATTTTTGGAACACAATGAATATCTTTTGAAATAAAATTGCAAATGGTTAACTTTTCTTATCATACAGATGCCCAAATCTAGATCTGCAGCGTGGGTGGGAAGGGAAACTTGTCATTTCTTGATAATTCTATTTGGAATACATGCTGAGCATAAAAAATTGTGGTGTGCAAACTTATCAAATAAACCAGCATCCATTTTCAGATTGCCATGTGGCTCATTCTAGCCACTCTGGAACACTGATGAAGCACTTTAGCTGATACATAGTAGGTGCCTTGTAAATATTTGTGGAAAAAAATGCAGGCATGCAGGAGACTAGCTCATGAGGATGTATTCTTAGCAATTTCTTCTTGTAATTCTGCAGTAAAGCTACTGAAACACGGGTGGGGGGAAGGGGACCCCAACTACTACAATGAATTTTTTTAATTGGACCAGGGATCAAACCCTTGTCTCCTGCATTGGCAGATGGATTCTCAATCCCTGTGCCACTAGGGAAGTCCCTGGTGTCTTTTTTTTATACAAAACCTTATGCAGGACTCAATAGATAGTAATCAGATGGACCCTCTCTGACTGCAGAGAATGCTGGGTGCCCAAAGCTCCACCCATTAGGCAGCCTCTTCATTCCCGGTGACTGTTTTAAAGGAAGATCCTAGAGCCATAGAACTCCCTGTGCACAGCCGAAGTCCAAAGGACTAGCAATCTCAGCGGCAGCTTCCGTCTTTAAAGTTGTAGGACCTACGCTTTCCTGTGTGTTTCCTTCATTCCCAACACCGCTGGGCCCTCCCACCAGTTGCACGTGCCTGTTCCTCACAGTGCCATACATTTTTCTCCTCAGTCAGTCAAGGAAAAATGTGGCCCTTGCAGTTCCACATAGATTTCACTAGTAATGAAAAGTAACCCCAATTCTCGCTAGTTTCAGGGGCACGCTCAGGTTGTCACCGAACTCAGCTCAGGCCGTTCACTGCTGAAAAATCAATACTCAAGAGAGAGACAAATGTTGGTAGAAGGGAAAATTACTTTTAATCAGAATGCTGGCAATCTGGGGAGATGGTGGACTCAGTGTCCCCCCAAAACCATCTCCAAAGATACCGCTCAGCCATGAAAGCTTTTACAAGGAAACAGGGAAGTAATCTCAGTTAATCATTGAGATAGGGAGTCCCACAATGTGTGCAGGCTTGTGTGTAGACTTGTCAGCTTCTTGTAATCTTTCTCTAAAGGCTATCTTGTTCACACAGTTTGTTCGCAAGCTTACTTAAGGTAAAGCTAGGGAAGAAATCTGGTCATCTGTTAATTACTTCTTCTTCGCTTCTACTTCTTTGATCTGTGGAAGGAACCAACGCATTAGGCAAGTTATTGTGTGATCAAAAGATTTGAAAGGTGTGCTTGGGCTGGAGATGAGTAGAGCACGGAGGTGCCTAGTTTAAGGTTAGTGTCAAGACAAAAGCGGCCTCCTGCAGAGAGCTCTTTCCTATGAAGAGCCCTTTCCTGCCAAAAGTTGCTTACAAAATGTCAAATTATATTTAATGATTATTCAGGTAAGGTTCATAAAAAGCATCACAACTTCAACTCCAGATATTCATCTGAACAAGGCAGAATTCCTAAATTAATTGTAATTTCCAGTTCACCTTTCTTCCTGCTAAATTGTACTTCAAACTGGTTGATAAGTCAGGAATATAATTATGACAGATTTTCATAATTTGGAATATGCCCAAAATTGCTACTGTATTATCACAAAACTCATTTTCCAGATGTTTTGATGATGCAGAAGTTTATCCTTGCCTATATTTATGTCTTGAAAGTCCAGTTTAGACCCTTAGGGAAGTAGATTTCTAGATCCATTGTTTAATGTGTCTAGCTCTTTGCGAACACAAGAGTTAAAATAGATGCTATATATTCTAATTAGCTACAACTTCTTTGTGTCATTGTACAGATAATTAAGGAGCCATTGCATTTAAACATTTGGTTGAACGCAACTGGACTTTTGGTCCCAGCCAAGTTATGACCAGTGCTTATACTTACCTCTTTGTTTAAAGACTCAGACGAAATGTTATTTTATCCCCCAAATGTTAAAATAGCAGGGAAAGGAGGATGTGCTGTAGAATATATATATATATTTTTTTGACATACATTTCAAGTGAAAACTTTCAACTCTTCAAATTATGCCATCTATTTACATTTTGGTTCCACATATATTTTTTTACTAAATTTGGCCTGCATGACTACCCTTTTCCTTTCCTAATTTAACCAAGTCTAAAAATAAAAACTTCCTAACTCTATTAATAATGCATCACTAATGTATCCCAAAATACTGCATAAGAGGCAAGAGCTTTGTTTTAATAGATCAGCCATTGACCACTAAGGAAAACAATAACATTGCATTAAATTGCCTAATAACATCAAAGTATTTCAACACCATGTTTGATGCTTTTTATGCAAAATAGATGCAAAACCACTTCTATACCCCAAAACAAATTGCCTGAACATCACTTAATAGCTTACAAGCCAACTGAGAGGTCAGGGAGCAAAACAAAATAGAAATTCTAATTAGCCACAACTCTTTCTAAAAACGGGGACAAGTCCCTGCAAATATTTTAAGCTACTTTCTATCCACAAATAAGCTATAAAAATCCCATGAACAATGTGGGAGACAGTGTATTTGTCTGGGCTACCGAGAGCACCCTCTTAATTGCTTACATAGCTGGACTATTGTATTGGGAACTTTTCCAGCTTGGACAAACCCCAGCTTTGTAACAGTGATCTACTTTAAACCCTCTTAACAAATGCATAATTTTGTCATATATTGGCCTGAGAGTTTTTTGGTTCAAGGCAGTTCTTTTTGATTAAATGTGTCCATATTTATATTTTACATGAGTATAGCTATTCACATGTGCCTGCCTTGGGCTGCATGGCTGCTCCCCCACCTTCACCCCATCTTTTGCCAGCCCCCACACACCTCTCTCCAAACTGCTCCTGGAGCTGTGGCTGCTGCCGTCATAGTAGAGGTATTACCTTGGACCATAAGATTCCCCACCACAAGGTCCCTCCACTCCAAGCCCGCACTTCAACCAAAGCCCCTGACTGATGAGGCCAACCCAGGGTTCTGGTGTGATTTTATGTGCAAGAAGCCCAGACTAAGCATTGTGTCTTCCCAAACATCTGCCAGCTCCCCTGCTGTACAGCCTCTTTCCTCTCCTGAGACCACACAGCCTTCTACCTGTTCTTATTACCTCGTCTAAGCTCGTACTGCTCGCCACACGACAGGCCCATAAGTCGAGAGACGAGTGGTTGGGGAAAGGAATAACAACTTTATTTGGAAAGCCAGTGGACTGAGAAAATGATGGACTAGCGACCCAGAGCACGGATGCTAGTTTCTTTTATAGAACAAAGGGAGGGAGGTAAGGAGGCAAAGTAAAAAGGGTAATAAGTTGTTGCAGGTATTTCCTGCTTCCGGTAACTCAGAGGGGATGTGTTCATTTCTTCTTTCCTGCAGCCATTCACAGGTGGGCCTGGTCAGGATATTTTCTGTGAGCTAAACAAAGGTATTTTAGCTTAACACTCAGATATAGGAAGCAGGGTTCCCAAAGATAGGCCATTATGTATACTTTAAGCTATACATCCCTTTAATGATTAACTTGTAGCAAAAACAATAAACACGAAGATTAAAGTAAAAGAAGTGGGCCCAATGTGGAGTCGGATTTGTTCCTCCCTATTAGATTCTCACATCTAAAATTCCCTCACTATCGTCACCTCTCTTCTCTAAGACCCCCAACAGGATGCTGCCTAGAAGCCACCTCCAAGGAATCAAGCGAGTTGGATGGTGATGGTGGGAATACTTCCTGTTAGTATTGCTTACCCTGTTATGCTAGAGTTAAGCATCATTGGACTTAGGCTTCGTTAAGCTAGTCTAGGACAGACTCTGTCATGGATTGAATTGTGTCCCTGTGATGTTGTAATTTATAATAAGAAATATTATGTTTGGTGTTTGTCCCGGTTCTCGTGCAGAGCTCCCTAAACCCTTGAAATTTCCCAAGTGATTAGAGCAATAAAGGTATTTTTTGCTATTCTTAAGAAAGTCCCTTTCAATCACAGCTGAGTGTATGTTAATGAGCTGCCTTTTGGAAAAGTCCTAAGGATGGGGGCTTGTTGCCAGGGGAGTCAACCTGGTGATTAGAGGGTTGGAACTTTCAGCCCCACCCTCATTTCACCCCACTACCCACCAAGCTCTCCCACCCCGACCTCTGGGGAGAGAAGACAGGCTGGAGATTGAGTTCAAACACAGATGGCCAATGACTGAGTCAACCGTGCCAGTGTATCGCCTCCGTAGAAACCAAAAGGACGAGATTCAGAGAGCTTCCAGGTTGGTAAACACATGGTGTTGCAGGGAGAGTGGGGCCTGGAGGGGACACAGAAGCTCCACCACCCCTTCTCACATATCTTGCCCTACGCATCTCTGGTAGCTGACAGTTCCTGAGTTATACTCTTATAATAAACCAGTAATCTAGTAGGTAAAGTGTTTCTCTGAGTTCTCTGAGCTGCTGTAGCAAATTAATTAAATCCTAGGAGGGGGTCATGGGAACCTCCAACTTATAGCCAGTTGGTAAGAAGCATAGATGACAATCTGGACTTAGCATTGGCATCTGAAGTGGGGGCTCAGAGGGCAGTCTTGTGGGAAAGAGCCCTTAAACTATGGCATCTGACTCTAACTCCAGGTAGACAGTGTCAGGACTGAACTGAATTGTAGGACACCCAGCTGGTGCTGCAGAATTGCTTGGCACGGGGAAACCTGAGCCCTCCCCTCAGCATTTGGTGGCCAGAAGTACTGAGAGTAGAAAAGAAACACACAGGAGGAATTTTTTCTTCACAGTCCCTACAAGAGATAACTGAAGTCCTAATCCCTGGTACCTGTGAATTTAGCCTTATTTGGAAATAGGGTCTTTACAGGTGTAATTAAGATGCAAATTAAGATGAGGTCACCCTGATGAGGATGCTGCCTTTTAAAAAAATGCGGAGACACAGGATCAGACACACACACAGGAGAATGCTGGGTGAAGACAGATGCAGAGGGAAGAGGGCCATGTGATGGTAGAGACAGGGATGGGAGTTACTCAGCTGCACCCCCAGAAGCACCAAGGTTTTCCAGCAACTGCAGAAGCCCAGAGGCTGAGCACAGCCCTGTTGACACCTGGATTACAGACCTCCAGCCTCCAGAACTGAGGTTACAAATCTCTGGGTTTTTTTTAAAAACACCCAGTTTTTTGATACTTTCTTATAGCAAGCCTAGGAAACTCATACAGAATCCCACCCCTTTCTTCAAAACAGCATGCATTTTGGAAAAATTTATCTCCCCGTGTAAATAACTGACAAACAGATTTCCAAAAAACAAGATTTTCATTAGTTGGAACAGCCGGTGTTCATCTGTTGCTTTCTTTTGAAACAATGTATTTTTGTAAGTGCATGATTTGTCCTTATTTTCCTTCTTAATTTAGTGAAAAAAGCCATAGCTTTTGAGCAAGCCTGTTGCAGGTTGGGTTCTAAGGAAGCAGAGGCAGAGTTTGGGATGCAAATTGGTTAGAGATGGCTGAACCTGTGAAAGGCAGGGGGAGGAAGTAGAACTGGCAGAGAAAGAAGTCAGACTCCCAGGCAGACCTGGCAAAGCCTAGGCCACTGTGTTGAGGGCTCCATAGCAAGCACTGCCCATAGAGCATCCCCATCCATCCTGCTCACAGGGGCCAGGCCATTACATCCCTGCCTATCAGCCACTAGAGTCTGGTGGCCCTAGGACAGGTGCGAACTGCATCCAGACAAGCTGTCTATTGGCGGAGCCCATGCTACAGGCCCCAGCAGGAGGCTACTTGGGGACTGCACTCCCTCAGAGGCAAGCAGCAAGGTGTGCAGCACAGCATATGGAATCTTAGTTCCCTGACCAGACATCAAACCTGCAACCCCTGCATTAGAAGCGCAGAGTTTTAACCACTGGACCACTAGGGAAGTCCCAGCAAGCCCTTCTTGGAGGGCCATCTGGGCAGTGGGCCAGGCCATCCCCTACTCTGTGGTTCAGATAAGAGCTCCTAGAACATGGTAGACACGTGTTCTTTGGTCGCCTCCAAACATCATCTTCTGTTTCTTCACCCTCCCATGATCTCCTGCCTCCCACCTATACTGAGATGTTTCTGAAAGTGTCTTTATACTAACTTGATCATCCTCCAGGAGACACAGACTTTTACATTTAATCGTACTCCATTTGCTCCTAACTGATGAGGTTAGTTGTAGTCAATAGTGTTGTCAAGGGATTTCCATGGTGGTCCTATGGTGGGAACTCCAGGAGCTCTAGGACCCAGAGACCATAACTAAACTGGAGAGAAACCTATCTGGGTCCAGCTGTTACCTATATGTGCATGTTTACTCTGTAACTCCTCTTGCATGTTTCCTGCATACCTTTGTTATTATGTAACCCTTGTAACTCTAAAACGGCCCAGAGGCCATGAAAGAAAAGTATCCAGTCAAATCACATGCTACCTTCCTTGTTACCTTATTTGGGGGACAAAAAAGCCTAATATATAGGAGCTTAACAAAAGGTATAAAAGACAATGCCCTGCTGTGTTCAGGGCTCAGCCTTTGGATACGAATCTGCTGAGCCTGTGCCAGCACAAATAAGCACTGCTTCCTGCATATAGCCTCAGTGTCTTGCTTCACTCTGTAAAATCCCGCAACATTTCTTGATGTGTAGGCTGGGAAAGGGGGGAAACAAAGTTGGTGTTTTCACCTCCCTTGTCACTGGGGTATGACCCCCGGGATGCTGGGAATGGTGACATCACCTGGTGCCAGCAGACCGGTTGATCTGTAGGGGACTAGCCCTCCTGGCATGTAGGGGTGAGACTTCCAGAAGCACAACAGAACCCAGAGAGGAGCAGGAACCAGTGCAGGGAGCACTGCCCAGCTGACTGGTAAGAACCCGGGTTCATTTTGGTTAATAGGCCCATCCTGAAGTAATGGTAGGGGAGCCTGATCACCTCCCAAGAGTTGCCTGAGTAGACTCTAAGGCCCTCTCAAGAGGAGGAGGCAAAACCACAACTCAGGTTAAGGTCTGGGCGGTAGAAGACAAGGGAAATGGGTAGAAGTTCCTCACGTAATGCTTTTTTTTTTGCCCTGAGGGATGAACTGGAGATATATGCAAAAAGAAATATTATGGTAATGACCCCCCTTCCCCAATTACCCCCAGCCTGCTGGGGCGACATTTTATCAGCCAGTCTGCCTCTGTTATTAGGCCCAATTTGAACACTATTTGGTCTATATTTTAGATATAAAACTAGGACTACAAAAAGGAAAGATGATTTTTGACACTGATGGCCACAATATTCTTTAGACTCTGGAGATAATTGGTTAAAATCAAACTTTTTTGAAATTGCAAGACCAGTTCTTTTTACACATGCAATTAGACAAAGCTAGCTGTTAAAATACTTTTTCCAAAATTCTGACCCTGCGAGAACAAGATTATGACTAGGAGAAACCTTGAAGTTAACTCTTATCATGTCCTTGGGATACGAACACAGCCCATTTTACCAGAGACTTTGGCCTTGGGTTGCTTAGTAAAACTTCAAGTCAAAATAAATAAACAAATAAATAAATAAATAGATAGATAGATAGATAGATAGATAGATAGATTTTAAATCTCAAGCAGAAACTATGAGATCTCTGTCTGTCTAGATATATGTGTATGTCTCAGTACGTGTCTTTGTCTATAGATAACATTAGTGAGGTTAATTTGTAAATGAGCTCTACTTAATTGGCCTAAAAGAAAAGTAAGCGCTTACAAATCAAACAATTCGAAGTACAAGAGAAATTAAGCTAGATAAATTTCAGGTTCACATGAACTGGGAAATATGCAATATTAAATTAATACCTGGTATTAATGTTTGTTGATCTAATAAATACAGACAGGTCTTTAAAGCCATCAGCATTAAGTATAACAATTTTATTATGCCTAGGTTTAACATAAGCAATCTGTTACAAATTTGTCAGCAATAATAACTCAACGTGAAGAAACTTTAAAGAAAGAAAATACAAATGAGATAAGAACATTGGGTAAACTTCTTAGGAATAAAACAAGACACTAAAACATTAATTACTAAACATTGGCTTCCTTTTACAGATAAACAAAGGTTTAGAACTATTAATGAATGTGTTTGGTGCCACACTAAGATATTTTATATATGAAAGAACATTTTTCAAGAAATTATCACTGGTATTTATGTTCTCCAATCAACAGAATGCTAATATAAAGGACAGTTCATAATTGCTTACTTGTTAGTTTTCACAAGAAATTAAGGTTTTAAGAGATGAAGGTTCTAATTTGAATATGTAACTAAAGCTAACAAAAATAACAAAGGAAACATTTCAGTATACAGTAAGAAAGTAGAATGTATGTTTTTAGTAAAGAAGGTATGCGGAATGGAATTACATGTTATCAAGAAGAAACGAAGTAACTCGGACTTACAGGTGGCTATTTCTTAATGAAAGTAAATAAATTTCTGAATAAAGTGGTTGTAGAAAGTGAGGAAAGTTTTGTGGAAAGTGGACCCCAAAAAGGGTCTTATGCATGGTCAAGACTGACTAGGGTTAAAATAAATTTAATTGAGTAAATGAATTTTAAAAGTAAGTGGGTACCAAAACCAAAAACCAAAAAACAAAACAAAACACCTTGAATTTGGCTTTTCACTTTCTTAAGAGGACAGACTTTCTTAAAATGTTTGAATTGCCTTTGATAACAGATTTTAAGTTTCTTTACCTTTTAAGTGATCTGTTCTGCATTTGCCTTTAAAATCTTTTATTGTTACTTTGGTTAAGTGAATAAGTAGTATTTCACAATGTTCTGTGAAGACTATGACATGTGTAGATAAAATTCATTCTGCTTCTACAAAAATTAACCCCTCGTTGTCAGACTTTTGCCATCCTGATGTTCTTAAAGCATGGCAACCGTCCACTCCTAAATCAGGGGATTCAAAATGGGTAAACGATAGCTGTAAAGTAAACAGTCAGGGCTATGGGAAATCCAAGACGGCCACTTGGATCTTTCCTGCTCACTGACAAACCTCATTTTTTTTTATCTGAAGGGTTAAAGTCTTTCCTGGCTGCAGGGCTGATGCCCTCACAATGAAAACTCCCTTCCCAGATAGTTCCTTGCCATTATGTTATACTGTTACAAGACAAGGATTTATACAGAACAGACTAAGCCAGATAACCTGGGTATATACTAGGCTACATCTAATGAAAGATCTTAACTTAAATTCTCACTTGTGGCTTCACTAACACTGCTAGCTATATTGTTTTCTATATTGCCTATTTCAAGAAATCATTATTTCTTACATTACCAAATGTGTTACTTCTGGTAAAATGATGGTATACAGTCCCATATGAGATCAAGGATCATAATGGTGTAACTCTAGATATGAGAAAAAGCAACAAGAGGGAATACTTTCCTGGACCATAAGAGGCTATAGGAAGACAGTTGTCCAGAGACTTTTGCTGCAAGAAAGGCCTAGTCCAGTAAATAGCACATTAAGTGGCCTGTCAACAAAATCTTCATCAGACCTGGGAATGAGCATTCCTAGCACAGTGGGACAAATGGTTATGAAATGCCCCCACAAACCATGGTCAAATCTATGGCCATGAAGGGGTCCTGCTGGCTGGAAACTGACACCTGCTGTCTGCCTCTGCAAAGATTTCATTCAGGAGCTGCTGCAGCTGCTGACCTTCAACACCCCCGAAAGGAATTCTGGATAGAAATCAAAAATAAGGCAACTGTGTTCTGGAAAAAACAAAACTGGCAGAATAGGACTTCAGATAGTTAGATATTTTCAGGTATAAGATTTTTATGAGCCCAATTCTTACATCTTCCCATATCTAGAAAAACACTAAAATCATTAACAATAACAACTGCTTTGGTTTACGTGTTAATACCACATCAAAAGTTAGAACCTACTTGGACAACTGGCTACCTGGCTACAGGTCTCCTCAAAAGGCCATGTGTAGACTGGGAGTCAGGACTATTGTTTTGAGGAAAAAAATTAAGATCTATTTTGTCTATTAAAGTTCAGGTTGTCACTCCTCCAACTACTTTTAACTGGGCAGTATAACCTTAAGACAGCAAATGCAGGCTCTCGTCTTGACCCTAGCCGATATACATCACTGGGTTAGGGAACCACTACCCATGAGTCTAACCACCAACGCTCATTCCTTTAAACCAAGAGATGCTATATGGGTAAAAGAACGGAATGTCCAGCCCCTAAAGCCCCTCTGGAGGGGACCATGCACTGTCATTCTGTCCACTCCTACTGCAGTTAAGATGGCCAACATGACTCCTTGGATTCACCCATAGCAGAGTGAAGCTGGCTTCTCAAGACTGGGAGTGCATCCCTGATCCCTCGACACTATGCAAGCTGACCATCCAGAAGAAACAAGCCACAGCACCCGGGGACCTAGTGGACGACAGCCCTGCTTCAGTGACTCCGGAAGCTGAATGAGCTACACACGGGGGAAGCGTGAGGAATCAACCGCCAGGCAAAACAAACTGACAGACTGTTCTTATTCTCTACCAATTGTCGCCCTTTATCCCTAGCTGTTGCTGTAATCCTTACCCTGGTTTTCTCTTTAGGGCTGACAGCGACCACTCCAGCCGACTGGAAATAGGGTGAAAGAATTTTGCTAGCACTCTTCCTTTCCTTGTGGGCAGGATGTTTTATTGCTATTGGTTGCTTTTAATCTGGGCCAGAAATTCTATAATATAACTGCCCAGAAAACCCAATGGTGGGGATCCCCAAATCACACTGAGCCAGTTCCCCGCCCTTTATCCAACTTCCCTTATCTCCGAGAGGCCTGGAATGATGTCAGCGCAGACATCCAATGGCAGGCCCCAGGTAGACTGTACTGGATATGTGGGAAAAAGTGCCTGTACTAAGCTTCCCTCAAACTGGTCAGGGGCATATGTGTTGGAATCCATTCATCCATCCTTTTCCCTGCTCCCACTCACCAAGGGAGAACAATTGGGGGTTCAGGTATATGAAGGCTGGGGTGCCCAAAGAAAGCAGCACGCCCTACAAATAGGCAACTGGAAAGATGATGAATGGCCCCCAAATGTATAATCCAGTACTATGGGCCCGCCACCTGGGCAGAGGATGGGTCCTGAGGGTACCGCACCCCCATCTATGTTAAACCAAATCATCAGGTTATAGGCTGTCATTGAGATCATAACCAATGAAACTGCAAAAGCTCTCAGCATACTGGCCAGGCAGCAGACCCACGTGCGTAATGCCATTTATCAAAACCTCTTGGCCTTGGATTACTTACTGGCCTCCGAGGGAGGGGTTTGTGAAAAATTTAACTTGAGCAACTGTTGCTTGCAAATAGATGATAATGGAAAGGTCATGGAAGAAAACACAAACCAAATGAGAAAGATCACTCATGTCCCAGTCCAGGCCTGGAAAGGCTGGAATGCAGAAGACTTACTTGGAGGATGGTTTTCAACTTTTAGGGGCTTCAAAACCCTCATAATTGGCATGCTCTTAATCTTGGGAGCTTGCCTAATCTTGCCCTGCCTGGCTCCCCTGGTTATAAGGTTTGTCTCAGGCTTCATCGAGGCCCTGGTTGAAAGAGAGACAGCCACACATACAATGATGTTGTGGAAACATTAGCCCCTAAGCCAAAATGATGCTCTTGGACCCTAAAAAGGGGGGTCCAAGCATCAAAGGTGGGAATGTAGTGTGAATTCTAGGAGCTCTAGGAGCTCTAGAACCCAGAAGCCATAACTCAACCAGAGAGAAATGTAGCTGGGTCCAGCTGTTATCTATATGTGCCTGTTTACTCTGTAGCTCCTCTTGCATGTTTCCTGCATACCTCTGTTACTATGTAGCCCTTGTAACTCTAAAATGGCCCAGAGGCCATGAAGGAAAAGTATCCAATCAAATCACATGCTACCTTCCTTGTTACCTTATTTGAGGGACAAAGAAAGCTTATAGGAGCTTAACAAAAGGTATAAAAGATAATGCCCCACTGTGTTTGGGGCTCAGTCTTTGGATACAAATCCGCTGAGCCTGTGCCAGTGCAAATAAACACTGCTTCCTGCATATAGCCTCAGTGTCTTGCTTCACTCTGTAAAATCCCACAACAGTCCAGTGGTTAAGAATCTACCTTTCAATACAGGGGACATGTGTTTGATCCCTGGTCAGGGTACTAAGATCCCACATGCCATGGGGCAACTAAGCCAGCATGATCTGGAGCCCCCACACCACAACAAAAGACCCCACGTGCCATAACGAAGATCCCCAGTGCCGCAACTACACTGAAGCAGCCAAATAAATAAATAAATAAAATACAAATAAAAAGAAAATAGTGTTGTCAGGGCTCTCCACTCTATAGCTACTGTTTTTCCAATTAAAATAAATAAGAAAGTTGTAGGTAGACCTTCTAAGACTCTGTGAATACCCTGTTTCTTGTCAAAATCTCTCTCTTTCAATTTGGTATGCATAATGGTTCTTGCCTAAATCTATTTTTACTATGATGGTTTTTAAATGGTGATTTTCTACTTTCATCAGTGCTACTGTGTTTATTAATCAGCACTCCACTGTATGGAAGAGCTTTCCCTTTCTCCCCATATCTTTACTAATGTGTTATCTATTGTCAATATGGACTTGTGGATTCTTATTTTATTCATTCTGTTATTGTTCTCTTGTACCTTGCTGCTCAAATTATCCCAGAGTTAGCCTGTGAAGGCCCATTCATGTTTTTATATAGCTTCATAATTTTTTGAGCACTTCCTTATTTTCTTATTTTTGAGCACAATAAGATGCTCCAGGCTCATCTTCTACCTTTGCTGCCTTGGTCTTAGAATAACCCATTTCTCCTTGAACTCCTGGTTCATTTTTGTGGAGAATTGTATTTAGAAACCAAGGTCTGGATTCAGGCTTTGCTCATTGAAAACAAGTGACTGCGTGTCACTGAAATAATGAATTTATACTGATACCTCTAATTTGGAATCCAACCTAGCTTCTTGCTTGCGTTTCCCCAGTCCATACTTGTATCTCCCATCTTCCACATTGCCCCAAATCCTAAGAAATTTACTATAGTCACTTATTTGCTCAAGTCTGCAATACCCACAAAATAGTTTCACAATATCATACCACTACAACAAACATATTGATGCCTTCCCAGGACAGACCCCTCCCCCATATCCTCTGCTATAGCTTTTCTCTGAAGTACCCAGATAATAGTATTTCATGCATGTTTTCTGAGTTTTTCACATGTTAAAAACCACCACCAAATGGAAGAAATTAACTGCTTGGTGATCATCAGCCCCCAGACTCACGGCACCTAAGGTTCGATAATGTTAACCACCCTGTTACTTCAACATCAACCAATCAGAAAATTGTGCATGAGCTGATCACATACTCTGGGTTGTCCCTCTCTCACCTTGACTTTAAAAATGGTTTTCTGAAACCCTTCGAGGAGTTTGGGGTTTGGGCAGCACAAGCCACCCATCTCCTTGCATGACCCTGCAATAAACCTTCCTCTGCTCCAAACTCTGACATTCAGGTATTGTTTGGCCTCACTGTATGTCAGGCACATGGACTTGTGTTTGGTAACCTTGAGAAGAGTTCAGGATTTGTTTACCTTTTTTTTTCTCCTGTCGACTGAAGTTCAAAGTACTATCTTCAACATTTACTTGGGATACTGGCATAAAAACAGACCAATGGAATAGAATAGAGAGTCCAGAAATAAACTTTCACATGTATGATTGAATGATTTTCAACAAAAGTACCAAGGCTGGTCAGAGAAAGGACCGTCTTTTCAACAAATGGTGCTGGGAAAACTGGATATTGATATGCAGATAAATGATAGTTGGACTCTTACTTATACCATGTACAAAAACTAACTCAAGATGGATCAAAGACCAAAATGTGAGACCTAAAACTATAACACTCATAAGAAATTATAAAAGGAAAGCTTCATGATACTGGATTTGGCAAATGATTTCTTGGCTATCTCATCAAAAGCATGGACAACAGAAGAAAAATAGATAAACTGGACTATATCAAAATTAAATGCTTTTTTATATCAAAGGAAACAATCAGCAGAGTGAAAAGACAAACCATGGAATCAGAAAAAATATTTGCTTACCATTTATCTAATAAGGGATTAATATCCAGGACATATAAAGTACTCCTATAACTCCTGTAACAACAAAAACTGAACAACCCAATTTAAAAATGGACAATGGGCTTGAATAGACATTTCTCCAAAGAAGATATACAAATGGCCAGGAAGCATGTGAAAATATGCTCAATATCACTCATCATGAGGAAAATCAAAATCAAAATCACAATGAGATACCACCTCATACCCATTAGATAACTACTATCAAACTTAGAAAATAACACGTGTTGAAAAGTCCTGTGAACTGCTGGTGAGAATGTAAAATGGTACAGCCACTATGGAAAACAATGTTGCGATTCCTCAAAAAATTAAAAATAGAACTAGCAAATGATCCAGCAGTGCCATGTCTAGATATACTCCCCTCCAAAAATTAAAGCAAAGTCTCAAAGAGATATTTCTACACCCACATTCATAGCAGCATTATTCATAATGCCAAAGGTAGAAACAACTCTAGTGTCCATTGACTGATGAATGCATAAACTAAATGTGATATATCCATACAAACCATATTGTGTTTATCCATTCATCTGTCAATGGACATTTGGCCTTTTTTTCTGAAAAGGCTCCAGAATTATACAGAAAGAAATTCTGACACATATTACAACATGGATGAACCTTGAGAACATGATACCAAATGAAGCAAGCCAGTCATAAAAGGTCAAGTATTACATGATTCCATTTATATGTTGTACCTGGAGTAGTCAAATTCATAGAGACTGAAAGTAGAATGGTAGTTACCTAAAACTGGGGGGCCATGGGGAGTTGTTTAATGGGTATTGAATTTCAGTTTTACCAGATGAAGTGAGATCTGGAAATGGTTGGTGGTGATGATTGCCCAACAATGCAAATGTACTTAATACCACAGCACTACACACTAAAAAATGGTTAAAATGGTCAATTGTATGCTATATATATATTACCATAATAAAAATGAGAAACTTTCTGAGGCAGATCACTGTATTCACTGGAAACAGTTAGGTTTGTACTGTTTTTATTTAGTTTAAGATTTTCCCCATTCTTGTTAATTTTATTTTATTGGATATGTAGAACATTAATGTGAATCCAAAGTTGAAACTGTATAAAGATGTACAGTCATGGAAGTGTCACTCCTTCCCCTATCCCTTCAATCCCATTCCTTCATCTCCATTCCTTGTGGGTAACCAGTTTTACAAGTTTTTGTATGTCAGTCTTGTATTACTTTTTGCAAAGTTATACAAATATATGTGTTTTCTTATTTTCTCTTCTTTCCTACAAAAAAGCTAGCACACTACATATATGCTTTTGCATTTTTCACTGAAAATATACGTTCTGGAAATTACTCCCTTTCAGTTCATAAATATTTCCTCATTTCTTTCCCAGATTACAGTACTTCAGAGTGTATGTGTATCATAGTGTAGTCAACCAATGATTGTTGTTTTTATTTATCTTGATGCTCAAATTATCCCATACACAGCCAGTGAAAGCAGTCACCTATATTTGTACATTTAAGTAGTTTACAATATATTACAATTATAAATAATACTACAGTAAATAATTTTTGCATATGTATTTTCATGTTGTTAAAAGTATATCTTTAGGATATGTTCCTGATAAATCTGTAGGTCAAATAATACATGCATAATTAGATTTGTTTAGTATTGTCAAATTCAACTCCAGGGGATAGTACTATTTTTCATTTTTATCAGCAATGTATGAAAATGCCTATTTCTCCACAATCTGGCTAATTTTGGCAAGCCTTTGGATTTTTGTCAATCTGATGACTGAAAAAAAAAAAACTGAAGGAATTGTAAATTTGAAATAAATGAGAGATTTTTTCCCAAATGTCTCTCTAAGGTAAAGAAAAGAAATTATAAAATTCATGTCTCTAATTCCAGTATCTGGGTCATTTGCATCTGTAGGTCTGCTTCTATCAATTCTTTTTAACCCAGACTATAGATCACGTTTTCCTGCTTCTTCATGTGTCTTATACATTTTCAGTTTTATGACAGACAATATGTTTAAAACAGTACACACTGAAGCAAATCATCTTTTCCCCCTAAGTGGCACAACCTTATTCTGTCAGGCAGCTAAGGTGAAGGGATGGTTTCTTTGATCTCACCAGGACTTAACCTCAGTGAGGGAATCAATAGCAGTTTTAATTCATTTCAGTTTACCTCTGGGCTACAGATCATTTAGGGTGGTATGGACATTTTAATAACATTAAGCCTTTCAATCCATGAGCATAAGATGTCTTTCCATTTGCTTATGTCTTCTTTAATTTCTTTAATCAATGTCTTATAGTTTTTAGTGTACAAGTCTTTCGCTTTCTTGGTTGAGTTTATTCTTAAGTATTTTATTCATTATGGTGCTATTGTAATTTGGATTATTTTACTTATTCCCTTTTCAGATAGTTCATTGTTAGTGCATAAAAACGCAACTGATTTTCGTATGTTGAGCTTATATCATACAACTTTACTGAATTCATTTATTAGTTCTAACAGTCTTTTTGCCAGTACCATACCATTTTTCATGGAGTCTTTTGGATTTTACATACAAAAGATCATGTCATTTGCAAACAGAGACAATTTTACTTCTTCCTTTTCAATGTGGATGTCTTTTATTTCTTTTCTGGTCTAATTACTCTGCCTCAGACTTCCAGTACTATGTTGTATAGAAGTGGTGAGAGTGCACATTCCTGACTTGTTCCTGATTTTAGAGTAAAAACTTTCAGCTTTTCACCATTGAGTATGATACCAGCTATGGGATCGTCATATTTGGCCTTTAATATGTTTAGGTACTTTCTTCCCCCATACTTTTAAAACATTGGCTGATACATTTCACCAGCCAGTGCACTGTCTTTACATGCTAGTGCATTCATCACTGCTGAAATTTTTAGCACCTGCCTGTGCTCCACTTATCACCAGTGATGAGATGTTCAGTGGCAGTTGGACAGAGAGTAATCTAGCTCCAAAACCTCTCTTTAATGTTCACTTTTTTGGTCATTCCTGGAAGTAACTGTCTACAGATGAAGTTCTCCAGGCAGCAGTCTCTGAGACAGAGTCTAATGGATAGTATGTTTATTAGGAATCAACATCTATGCAAGAGAGAGGAAAGAAGCAAAGAGGTAAGTCAGACTGCAACGCAGACCCAGTAATCTCAGGCAGCACCACAAGGAGTCTGATAAAATAGCCAGTCACAGTTTTCCTGTGTTAAGCCAAAATGCTTCAATCAGTCATTAGGCATAAGCCACACCGAGAAGGACGTGACTTTGGGTGGGTTGGCTTTCTGTAGTTGAGGCAATCACTGAAGAGTTTAACAACCAAAGGCTGTCTTCTGGCACATTCTCAACAGCTGAGCTGACAAGTTTTCTCTTGACATTTTTGAGGGGCACATCCATGCTACCAGGGAGGATAATTACTGCTACATGCAAAAATGGATCCCAGTCATTCCTCACTTGCAAACGGCTTGCCATGTTCTGCAGTGTATATCCTTTGGACTTTATGGTTTCCATAGCTCTTCATTTTAATATTTTAAAATTAAGATTTTTTTAGTTTAGCTGCTATATTGTTGTTTGGGCAGGAGCAATGATGTTTTATAACTTCAACAGCCTAATCAATAGTGAAACTTCTCCAATCTTGAATTCTTAATTTCAGTTATATATCTTTCAGTTCTGGAATTCCTATTTGATTCTTCTCTATAACATCCAATATGTGGTGAAATTCACCATCTTGTCATTTAAATTCTTGAGCATATTAGTCACAACTATTTTATTGTTCTTATCTGATAACTTGAATACTTGAATTTTTTATCTAAATGTTTATTGCCTTTTTCTCTTTATTTTCAATCAAATTTTTTCTTTACCTCATCTTTTCTTTTCCTCTCCCTCTCTCCTTCCTTCCTTCCTTTTTGCATACCAAGTTATTTTTGATTGAATGTCAGACATTGTATGCTATACATTATCAAGATAAGTTGAGGCTTTTGATGATATCTTTCTCCAAGTGAAATATACTTTTGCTTTTGGTGAGCAGATAGAGGAATGAAGATCACCTTAATCCCAATAAAGATTAAGCTCATTCAAACCTTTTTTGTGTATGTGAAGGCTGGGCAATTTATGATTCATTTAATTTGGAGTAACTATCCTTTCATGATCCCAGCTGAATGCTTAGGTTGTTTACCACACCTCTTCCTCCTTTGTGGGCTTATATGCCAGTTTTTATATCCAACCCCATGAGACTTCCAGAAGTTCTATTCAGCCTTTCTCTCTGCAAACCATGGTTTTCTCCTCAACTTCTTGGCCTTGAAGCTGCCTTTGTTTTGTTTTTAGTGTTTTTACTTTCTGGCCACACTGCATGGCATGTGGGATCCTAGTTCCCCACCCGACCAGGCATCGAACCCGTGCCCCCTGCATTGGAAAGGCAGAGTCTTTAACCACTGGACAACCAGGGAAGTCCTACAGCTGCCTTTTAATCAGTAAAAGCTCTCAGCAGGCAGCTGGGAGTGAAAAATGGTGCCAAATGTTTTAACTACCTCGCTTCCCTAATGTATGGACTCTTGCCTTCCCCAAGTCCTCACTGGCTTGCTAGCTTTCTGATGGAGTGTGTGGGTGTGCATGTTTAATTCTATTGAACTTTTCTACACACTTTCAGCAGGCTGGTCTGTTACATGTCAGCAGCATAATTCCAAACTCTGGTTTTATTGAGTTTATGTTTTTAGTAACTTGTTTTACAATAAAAAGCATCATGTAGGGAATTTCCTGGTGGTTCAGTGGTTAGGACTCTGTCCTTTCACTGCCATGGGCCCAGGTTCAATGCTTGGTCAGGGAACTAAGATCCCTCAAGCTGCACAGCCAGGCCAGGAAAAAAAAAAAAAAAAAGCAGCGTGTAGTATTTTTCCTCTGTCTAGTTAATTTCACCTGGCATAATATCATCAGGGTTCATCCATATTGTCACAAACTGCAGGATTTCCTTCTTTTCTCTGGCAGAATAATATTCCAGTGTGTGTGTGTGTCACATTTTCTTTATTTATTCATCAATGGACCTTTAGGTTATTTCCCTATCTTGGCTATTGTGAATGATGCTGCAGTAAACATGGGAGTGCAGATATCTCTAAGATCCTGATTTTGTTTCTTTTGGATATAACCCCAAAGTGGGATTGCTGTTACAGTATGATCATTCTATTTTTAACTTTTTTGAGGCATTTTCGTACCATTTTCCATAATGGCTGTACCAATTTACATTGCCACACAACATTTCACATCTTTGCCAACACTTGCTATCTTTTAATTTCTTGATAATAGCCCTCCTAATAGGGATGAGGTGATATCTCTTGGTGGTTTTGATTTGCATTTCCCTGGTGATTAGTGATGTTGAGTATCCTTTTATATACCTGTTGGTCATTTGTATCTTTTTGGACAAAAGTTTATTTGGATCCTTAGTCCATTTTTTATTTGGGTTATTTGTTTTCTGTTTATGTATTATTTTTCTGATTTCATTGAATGATCTGTGTTCTCTTGTAGCCCTCTGAACTTCCTGAAAACAATTTTTTAATTCTTTGTCAAAGATCTCATAGATTTCCATCTCTGGTGTCAGTTGCTGGAAAGGTATTGTGTTCCTTTCATGGTATCATGTTTACCTGATTTTTTGTTTTCCTTGTAGTCTTGCATTGGTGTCTTCACATTGGAAGTAGTCACTTCTTCCAGACTCTATTGACTGGCTCCTGCAGGGAAAGATCTTCACTTGCCAGTGGATGTCAGGGCACTAGTGTTACCAAACCAGGTCCGTTTACCCAACACACAGCAAGCGAGACGCTGATACGCTGAGGTATATAGCCAAGAAAATATTTATTCACAAAGCAACAAAATGAAGAAACAAGAGAACAAGTCTCAGATCCATCCCCACAAGGCGAGGGGGATGGGGGAAGTAGGACGGTCTTGGGCGTAGGGAAAGGTGATTGGAGGTAGGGAAAAGGTGAGGGAATTGGTGTTCTGCGCAGGTGCATCCAGGTTACATGCGTCTGCATATTCAAAGCGGAGGCACTTAGCCTGATCTGAGGGTGGAGCTTTCTGGCCCTCTGACATCAAAGTGTCTTCCCTCAGACATGCGCAGGTCCAGTTTTAGGGTCAGTGGTCCTAACCAGCCCCCAGCCAGCTTGCATTGGGCAGGAGCCGATTCCACATTCCTGTAAAACACCTGGGCTGTGTGAAGCTGAGAAGGTATGTGATGAAATATATTTTTCCTATCTTTAAAAGACAACTAAAGCGAACTTAATCAGTAAAGGCAGTTTACAAGCAAAAGGGTTTTAACAAGCTGTTCTCTCATCTGTTGTTCTGTAAAACAAATTCAAGCATTTCTATTCATTATCAGCTTCTGTTTCACTCGTTCAATGGGGTGCACGTTTGTGGCAAGTCTGGTGCTGGGTGCAAGGTCACGTGGGGATGCCAGTTCCAGGTGCACCAAATACAGGGTGGGCATGCGCAGTGGCACCTATACGGGCTTGGGGGTGGGGGTTGGGGGGTGGTTGTTTCATGGTAATACTGGCGCCAGAGCGGCTCGGTGGTGTGGACTCTGAGAACTCTGTAGCTGTGGTCTACATTGGTGAAGACTTTGGGGACTCACAATGGCAGAGGTTGTGGGCGTCCACAGCTGCAGTGAGGACTTTTGGGGTCCACCATGGTGAAAGCTCCCGGGATTCTCCTGCTCCCCTTTTCTTCCATGGAGCGAACTCACCATCCACGGGGATTTGCTGATCTGGGGGATGGAGTGATGCAGGTAAAATTCTTCCTACCCTTTTTTACGTGGCCATCCTCTGTTTGGGGCTCCACTTTGTTGCTGCAGCTTCTTAATTGTATTTCATAGCTTTCCCAGAGCTGTTTTAGTCTGTGCATAGTTGCTACATCATTGTTTTTGTGGGAATGTTAGCGAATGCAAGTTTGTATGGGGCCAAGCAATACCGAAACGTCGGAGTTTCGAGCAGAGAAAGGTTTATTGCAGGACCAAGTAAGGAGACAAGTGGTTTGTGCCCCCCCCCCCCAAAACCCCAAATTCCCTGAAGTGTTTCAGCAAAGCATTTTTAAAGGCAAGGTGAGGGAGGGGCCAGATTGGTTGTTGCAGACTTCTTGGTGCAGGAATCCTTCCTCCTCATAGGTGAGGTCACAATGTTCCTGTAAGCCTCCAACAAAAATGTTATTCTCTGTTCTGCAGTTTTTCTCTCTCTATATGAATGGAAAAGTGTTATACCCTTAAAGGTCAGAACCGTGAGAATAGGCTGTATATTTCAGGCTATAGATAACATTCTTAACACTCAGAATACAAAGGTTAACTTAAAAAAAAAAATCTAATATGGAGTCAGACTTCTTGGATTCTTTAATCAATAGAAATTGAGGCCAGATGAGACATTCAAGCAAGACTTTAATGGGACTCAGGCTGCAGCACAAAGGAGCGAAAACAAGTAACAGGTGCACTTGCCTGCTCCCTGCATGGCATGGGTGGGAGGGCAGGAGAGGGAGGGGGCGAGCTGGTGCCTCAAATGGGGGGAGGGTAAGGGTGGATGGGTGGGTCAGGCCAGAGGGGTGGCTTAGATGGTCTGCCCACCCCCTTGGTGGTGCTGTGTACAGGGATCATGCCCAGTACCCTGCTTTTGAGCTCAGCACCGCAGAAGTGGCAGTTGGTTTGTGGCCTTTTTGTATCTTATTGTTCATAATTGCCCCCAACTGAGCTTGCATGCAGTTATTTTTAGTCCTTTGTAGTTTTTTTGTATTCTGTTGCTTGAGGAGATGTTTGTCCAGGTGCAAGGACTGCAGAAAAGGGTCCCAGGTCCCAGCCTGTCTCAGCATCACTGTCTGTGTATCTTAATTTTGACTTACGGGAATGACCACCGTATACCCTGCACTGGGCACTCTCCACTATACTGCAGAGACTCTTCCATAGAGGTACATATACATCTTTCTCTTTTCCTTCTTTCCCTCCTTGCCTCTCTCCTACCCTCTCTTCCAGGCTTTCTTACTTCCCACCCAGAAAGAGAAGTTCTGGTGTTTCTTTTTTCACTCACACTTTTACAGAAAGTGAAGGGAAGAAGTTGGAAAACCATCTATTTTTTTTTTTTTAGTCAGAAAATTCTACTATAACAATACATGGGGTTTTCCTTTAATGTCATTCAAAATTTTTTCTGGTTCATAAATAATACCTTCTCATTGCCACGAAATAAAGCAATGTGTGAATGTTTCGTTAGCAAGGACTTATACACTGCGTACTGTGTGCCAAACTCTGTTCTAGGTGCTTTAAATATTTTAATTTCTCATTTTATTAAATTATCTGAACAGGTCTGTGATGTAGATATTATAAACCTGTTTTACCAATAAGGAAACTGAGGAACAAGGAGATTACATAAATTTCATAGTTA
Organism: Hippopotamus amphibius kiboko; assembly: GCF_030028045.1. NCBI lineage: Eukaryota > Metazoa > Chordata > Mammalia > Artiodactyla > Hippopotamidae > Hippopotamus > Hippopotamus amphibius. The sequence continues at coordinate 82,926,157 of NC_080189.1, read as the reverse complement.
AAAGGCAGTGGAGGTGGACTTCAGATCCGGCCCATCCCTGGAGCCCATCCTCTTAGCCACGGTGTTCTGAGACCCATCCTCAGATTCAAATGACACGAGGGTTGTTACTGACTAGGGTCCTTGGACTCTTTTAATCAGTAGAAACTGGCAAGAGGCCAGACAAGGAATTCAGGCAAGACTTTACTGGGACTCGTGCTGCAGCCAGTGTGAGGGAGACAGAACAAGTAACAGGTGCCCTTGCTCACGCCCCAGGGTGGGGGTGGTGAGCTGGTTCCTTAATTGGGGTGAGAGTAGGGGTGAATAGGTAGGTGGGGCTGGAAGGGTGGCTCAGGTGGTCTGCCCACCCCCTTGGTGGCGCCATGTGCGGTACTCTGCTTTTGCTCTTGGCATCTCAGTTGGGTTTTGGCCTTTTTGTATCTTGTTGTTCATAATTTGCCCCATCTGTGCATACATGTAGTTATTTCTAGTCTCTTATAGTTTCTTCATATTCTTTTGCTCGAGGAGATGTTTGTCCTGGTGCAAGGACTGCAGAAAGGGATCTCAGGTCCCAGCCTGTCTCAGGGTCACTTAGAAACCTCATATCCTGCAGTGACCGCAGTGACCTTTCAGTGACCATTCTTTCATATTTCTGTGCATATATTTATGAACATACACATTTTTATATAAATAAACCACACAAATACAGAATACACACGTATGTATAAAATCAAGTGGCTTTTTTTTGTCATTAACTTTCACAAAAATGGGACTGTATTTTATATATATATATTATGTATATATGTATACATTTTATGTATATATGTACATTTGATAGATATCTCCTCTGCATTTTACATTTCTAGATAACAGCTTCAAGAATTCCTCCAAATCAATTAGTGTAGCTTTACTTTATTCTTTCATAACTGCAAGCTATGCCTTGGTCAGCTATGCCTCCATGTGTATAACCATTTCCTTCTTGATATGTATTTACTTTTTTTCCAGGAGTTTTAGTACTACAAAGAATGCTGAAACAAACATCTGAGTACATGTTTCTTTTTGCATTGCTACTTTCTATACCTAAAGATTAGATTTCCAGATGTTAGAATGCTCTTTTTTTTTTTTTAAACAGATTTTGCTAGATTGTTTTCACAAAAATCTGAACAATTCGCATGTGGATCAGCGGTGCATGAGGACCCTCTTTTCCTGATGGTAAAACTCCAACAGTAAGTGAAATTCCTTTTTTAATTTTTTCCAATATCACTGGTATACAGTAATACTTCATAGTTACTTTTATCGGTTTTCCTCTGACTACTAGCAAGCTTAAAGGCCTTTTGTTATTGAAAGCTAGAGTTTTGGAGATGCTCTTCTGTGACCTGCCTATTTCTAACCTCTGTCCATTTCTATTCCTGTGTCTCTTTTGGAGTGATTATAATCTGTTACATTTGTTTGTGTGCAACCTACTCTTTAGCTGTTACAATGCAGATGTTTTTCTCCATCTATTGTTTGTATGCTACAAATAATATAAATGTTTTATATTTGTTATATTTTACCTTTTAAAATGTCTTAACATTTGTACAATCAAATATGACTAATTTTTGACAGCCTATGATTTTCTTGCCTTACCAACCTCTACCTTGTATATATGGTCTCTTATGCTTTCTTTTAAAATGTATTGTTTTACTCTTTACCTTTAAGATTTTACTCCCCCTGGAATTTATTCTTATATGAGAGACAAGAATCAAATTTATTATTTCCCAATGCATAGCCAATTTTGCCAGTATTTATTAAATTAAAACACGGTTCCCTGCTGAATTATAAAATATTTTTCTATATTAAATTCCCAAAGGCAGTGGCATCTATTTTAGGGGATCCTATTCTCCAGAGTTCCACTTATCTTTTTGCCTCTTCCTATGCTAACATCATACTGCTTTTATTACAGAGGTTTCATCTAATTTAATATCTGATAAAGCCTTTTCAAAATTTTCTTGACTATTCAACATTTATTCTTCCATATGAATTTTAAATTCATTTAATCCGAAAGGAAAAAAAAACCCCACACACCAGTGTTCTAATTTGGATTGCTCTTATTTCTGTATTCATGGGTCAATTCACATTTTCATGATATTAAATTTTCTCATTAGGAATGTGGTACAACTTTCTGTTTATTCATGTTTTATTTTATGCTCTTATATGGACTAACCTCCACATACTCTCATATGAAACCATGAAGACTTGTGAGAACTTTCACCTGGGTTAACGGTGAAATAGCAGGAATTCATGTAATTTTTTGCACTTGCCACATGATGTCCCTAATGCTGACTTTAGCTGATCTCATCCCACACTCTCTTGCCTCTTCTATGACACTTTTATCCTCTCATCTTGCCTGCTTTCTTTGAGTATGTCTCCCTTTCTGGCACCTTCTAATCCTTAGAACTCATTCAGATCTCACCTAGTCCTTGGCATAGTCACCACCCTCCACTCTTTCACAGCTCCCTCTAGTGTGTGTTGCAAGACTTGCAGGTGCTCAGACATCCAACATTCCAGGGAAGTGAATCAGCAGCCCCAGCGTTGTCCTAGTGAGCTGCTCCCAGTGGCCCCTGACCCATGACCACAGGAAGCTTGGAGAGTGGAATGGCTCTGACCCTGCAGACCTCCCCAGGGTCCCCTCACCTGCACATTATTCCTGCTTTTGTCCCCCAGTGTTCTCATGGGAAGTTCTTATCTGGATCTCTTGGATCCTGTTTGCTGAGCCACCATAGGACCTGTATAGCCATCATTTACTGATTCTAGGGGCTGGAGCATTTGTCCCCCAACTTTTCAGACCCTAATGCATTATTTTCTGAGTATATATCTGCTTTCAGTAACACACAGAACTTTGGCCGCTTGTCAAGCAACTTCAATTTTGGGTCCCTCCATCACTTGGTAAGTGACTCACATTAAACTAAGAATCTCCCTGCTTTGCACACACTTTCTTTACAAAGAGGAGAATGGTCTTCTGTAGTAAGTTTTCTAAGACATGCATAGCTGATGACCCAGATGGTCCTTGAATTCAAGCAACATGGTCAGGATCTACGTGCAAATGCATCAGGGACCAAAGATCGCAATCGCTCCATGCTCCCAGATTCACCCTACCCTAATTTTTGAAGATAAAAAGTTCAGTCCCACAAGGGTCCATCAGTCTCATTCTGAAGACTAGCACGGATTTGGTTTATGTATTCAGTATATTCAGAAGAATCTGCAGATTGTTGAGACATAGACGGATGAATATACTCACCTAAGAAGGAAGCAACCGTCAAAGGAGGCAGATTTACAAAAAAAAAATGTGGTTCTAAGTCAGCAACCCATTGAGTCGATCTTAATTCTGGACCCGTTGGCCTGTTTTCTCACACCAGTATCATTTGTTCATTGTATGGAGTACAGGATGCCTTTTTTCACGTCTAAATGTATTTTCTGTTGAAAAAGTTTATAACCGTGACATGACATTGGTAATCTTGGGCAAGTCACTCAGCCCATTCTGTCCTAGTTTCCTCATCTCTAAAATTAGGATAAAAATAGTACCTCTTTCATAAAATTGTGTTGAGGGTTAAAACAGTTAACATATATTAAACCCTTGGAAAAGTGCCAGGATCATGGCTGTGCCATGTAAAGGTTGGTTATCCTCATCTGGATTGCTCAGAGTAGAATACTTTAGCAGCCTCCTAACCTTTAATACCCCTTTGTTACCATTGCCAGGCTGTCTCTTTTGTGGTCTTTCTGGGATCCTCCGGGAATAGATAGGAAAGAAAAATCACAAATATTCTTGGGTTCCTCATGAAGTCCTCCATACTCAGAATAGCAGACATTACAACATTTAAAGCCTATCTCAAAGGAAGGGGCTTTCACCCAAAGTTTATATAGACTAAGCCCCTACCTGCATTGTAATGTCTTCTTCTCAAATAACCCATATACAATAATTTTAGCTTTTAGCAAAAGAGGCTTTTATGCAAGATGAAAGAGATGCAAGAGAAAGGCAATGGAGGCTTTTGATGTTCCTTTTCAGGAACAATTGAATATTCTTCCTGTTGTCCAGTGCCTGCAGTGCTGTGACAATTCCAGGTGCATCGGAGTGTCCAGTGTGCGGCTGAAATCCACAGCTCTCTGGACACTGGCCACACGACAAAATGAAAGAGGCAAAAAATAAAACAATCCAGACCTCAAAATAAAACAAGTATCCAAATTACTTAACTCTCATATAGAGAGTAAATTATATCACACTACATGCTAATCATTCATTTATTTATGATTATACACACATACTTTAAACAAGTATTACTTTTTAATTAAATTTATTGAAGTATATGTTGTGTTAATTACTGCTCTACAGCAACGTGATTCAGTTATACATATACATTCATTTTCATATTCTTTTCCATTATGATTTATCACAGGATATTGAATATAGTTCCCTGTGCTGTACAGTAGGACCTTATTATTTATCCATTCTCTAAATAATAGTTTTCATCTGCTAATCCCAAACTCCCAATCCATCCCTCCCTGGCCTCCTCCCACCACCGTTGGCAGTCATAAGTCTGTTCTCTATATCTGTGAGTCTGCTTCATAGATAAGTTCATTTGTGTCATTTTAGTAGGATGCCTTTAATGGGAGGAAAATCTACTTTCCTTTTTATGAACTGGTAGCTTTTTTCACTTTATGAGTAAACATAGAAGGAATTCATTTCTAAGATGATTAGGTGTGCACAGAGTTCTTCTAGGGAAAAAGGAATGAGATCCTTCTTGAGTTAAAGTCAAGAACTGCTTTAAGATGGCTTGGGGTACCTGAGGAACTATAGTGGTATATATATATTTCTTTTTATTTGCAAATACACATTCCCCACAATGGATTCTGATTCAAAGATAATCTCTTATAAAGATGCTTCCCCTCCTCCTTGGCAACCACAAGTCTGTTCTCTATGAGTCTAAACAAATATTAGTGAGTGCCTGCTGCATGGGTGTCTGCTCACTATACTGAACACCAGTGACACACTGGAGCAATAACAGGCGTAGTTCTAGGAGACAGGAGTTCAGTGGGAGCCCTAGAGCTTGACCAAATAATCATGCTGATTAATAAATGCAAAAATTCTCATTTAGACAAGTGCTCCAAGGAAAAGTAATGTAACAATAGAAAACTAACCTACACTTGTGGGACATGGAAGATTCTCTGAGAAAGAGACATTAGATATATAAAAAATGTATGAAGTTATCTAAGGAAAGATTAAAAGGAAGAGAACATTCCAGGCAGCTAGATGGAGACATGCAAAGGTCCTGTGGTGGAACAGAAGATGGCCAGTAAAAGGTGCATGAGGCATCCATGAGACAGGGGTCACTGGAAGAAGACCAGATATGTGGGGAAAGAGCCTGGGTTTGGTCTTGGACAGAAGTGTCTGGAGTGCCTTTGAGACATGCCAATGGATGATATAAATAGGTTGTTACATATATGCATCTAGACCTCAAGGAAGTATCTGAACCTAAGATATAAATGGATATAAATAGCTTAGATATATAGCAGTTAAAACCAATGATCTTGCATAGAGTTGCCTAGAAAGAGAGCATACATTGAAGAAAAAAAAAAAACACCTAGGCCTTGGCAAGCTTTAAATCTAATGGCTGAGTAGAATATGAGTCCACAAAGTAGGCTAAGAAGGAGCAGGAGGGAAATCAGGAGGATGTGGTAGCATTGCAGGCAAGGGGAGGAAGAGTCGCAAGAACTCAGAAGTGGTTAATAGCATTCAAGAAGATGGCTGAATTGTGTCATAAGATACAGTCTGAGCAGTGTCCACTGTTTGAGGACAAGAAGTCATTGTTGACCTCATCAGAGCTGGTTCAGAGGAGTGACTGGGGGAGGAGAAAGTGTGGGACCAGAACATCCAACCTGGAATAGGTCAAGGGAAGACTGGGAATTTAAAAAGTGGAGTCAGAAAATACAGGTATCTCCTTCAAGAATTCTGGTTGTGAAAGAAAAGAGTGATATATGGCACAACAATATGGTGATGGGATACAACATGATTTGAGATTGAGAGAAGGTTTGGTTTGGTTTTTCCTTTTTAATTGTGAAAAATTCGTATCTGCAAAAGAGCCTGTGTAATATGTGTCTATGTATGTACACACACACGCAGTATAAAGAATAAATACCCCCGGACTCACAACCAACTTCAGGAAGAGAACATTACCAGAATTTTAGAAGTTGCCGAGACCAGCTCGGCGACTCGAGGTGAGTGACGGGTGCCGCAAGCTTGAAGAAGACACAGACACAGACTGAAGAGAAAGATAGGACCGGGGGACTCAAGACCTCTAGGATCAAGAGCCCTGCTGACTCATCCCAGGTTGCTTTTATTGAGTTCGTGGGCTAACATTCTCAGGTTACACCCATAAACAATCAAAGGCCTCACATGACTGAGGCAATTATCTTTGTTTACTTCCTGGGTCTGAGTTGAGCAGGTGTGGATTTGAGCTGGGGGTGGAGAGCAAAACAGCCCTGGGGGCAGGAGACCTCTCTCAAAAGGATTAAGGGTCTGTGCCCCACCCGTGTTGGCCCCTCTGCGACTGTGCCTGTCTTAGGTTGTTCCTCCCTTGAGGAATCTTACCCGTCTGTGGCTAACCAGTCATCCTCCAGGGCCAAACACGGTGATATAAGGAAGGTTCTATGCACCACCCCTATTGGCCCCTCTGCGGCTGTGCCTGTCTTAGGTTGTTCCTCCTCTGAGGAATCTTACCCGTCTTTGGCTAACCAGCCATCCCTCAGGACCAAACAGGGTGATATTAGTCTCCACGCCCCGCACCCTCAGCTCCTCCACTGCTCAAGCAGGACATTCTGAATCCCATCGCTTGGCCCACATACTTCAACATTTTCAATGTTTCAAAAAGGTTCCAGAATGTCTTCCCACAAGAAGTCCCTGTGGTTCCTCCCCCATCACATCCTGCTGAAGGGAAATTATTTTTCAGAGAGAAGAGACTTAAGCACCTTTAAATGGTGTTGGGAAGGGTCCAGTTTGTAAGGACTGGTTGATATGCAGAGGGAAAAGCGATATTTGATAGTAGGGAGTGGTCATGATAGCAGGAACAAACAGGGTCAAAGGCACAGGAGAAGATGTGTGCTGTATACAGGCGGAGGGACAGCTCTGATGGTGAGTGCAGATGTGGGCAGGTTGTGTAGATTTGGTATCAGGAACTCGAAGGAGGACCTGTCTGATGGCTTCACAGTTCTCACTAAAATAGGAAATAGTCTCATCTGCTGAAAACCAAAAGGCTTCAAAGACAGTTGGGGCATGATTTTAAATAGTCATTGCTGAGTGAAGGAAAATGAATTGATCAGAGAAATGTAATAGTACTGCTGGTCAGTGTTGAGGATGTATTTCAGGCTGATGATCATGTATTTTAAATGATTATCAACATGCTCTGTTGTTTCTCCCTGGGAGTATTTGGCCATTTGACTGTAGGTGCAAAACAACCTAGTATCTTATAGGGTTACAGTTTAACTAGACATATGAAGAAAATTCAGAGGAGCAGGTATTTGAGAATATTAGTAAGCACTTAGAAAGAAAATCTACGCTGTAATAGAAGGAAAATGAACAAGAAAGAGTCATGGACCAGAAGTTCCATGAGTGTACATGGTAGCTGGCCAGGGAGTAGGATGCTCAAATTAGTGATTTGGGGGGAAATCTATTTTGGATGATGATATGGTCCAAACTGTAGCTGGGAAGGGTGCTTACCCTCCACGCTTGTCATTTCCTTTCATATAAAGTGGCTCTATCTCGGGCTTTAATCAACTCTGGAGGGGCTGGGAAGGAGACGTTAAACATAAGTACCCAGCTCTTTCTCCCTTATCTCCTTCACTGCCCAGAAAGTACACATTTTGAGCTACTCCTCTGACTTCCTCGTGAAGAACCTGTGCCTATTCACACTAGGTGGATGCACCTGATTCTAGGGCCCACTATCAAGAAGCTTAATCGTGACTGCACAGCTAAGTAACAGTCTCTAATCTAGCTATTATCATCTGCAATAGAGGTAAATTCATTTCTGTCTGTCTTGCTTCCCTCTATACTATGACTGGTATAGAACTTAGAGAGGAGTGGGCCTATCGATTGCCCTCTTCAATCCATACCATGACTTTGGGAGTCAGTAGCTAGAGAGGAGTGGAGAAGTCGGTCATTTGAGATGAAGGGATTGAAGAAATGAGAAATTTGTTAGATGGGTTGTTCGAATAGACGTTGAAGTCACCCAGGATGCAGAACTTGGAGCAGAGCTGAAGATTATCAACCACGTTTCAAAATCTTTAATAAAAGGGGGGATTGAAATATGAGGAGCTAGGTGAGTGCCTGACCTGTCGAGTTGATAAGTCCAGTGGTGTGAGCCTCCAAGGAGCCAAGTTTGGTTTTGTTTATTTTGAGAGAGGGTGGCGTCTGATATTGGAAATGGCCATGGAAGCCAAGAGGAAACCATCTCCATGGCTCATCCGATGGATTAACAGTAAAATCACATGCAGCCACAGAGAGATGGTGGCGTAGAGAAAGATAGACATCCAGAAGAGCTCATGTTTGTCACTGAAGGCCAAAAGCAGAGATTCCAGGCAGGGTGGATTTGGACTAAACAGTTCCTCTGAGCGGTCATGAGTTTAACTCCCTCAGCCTAGAATAAGAAGATGAAAGGATTCATTTCCAGCATCTGCACGCCCTGCCCGTATGGACCAGGAGGTGAACAGCCCAGGACGTGACAGTCTTTGCATTCATTCAGAGCAGGCCCCAAAGGTTTTAGGCCCAATATTTGTGATCTAGGGAAGGGGTCCCATAGCCTAGTGGGGGTGAGCCCTGTGACTGAAAGCTCACGAAGCAGGCTGTATCCATCCCCTTGTGGCCTCTCTGTAGTAAACCCCTCCCCTGCTCCCGTAGCCATTCTCACCCCTGCACCCCCCCCACACCAGCTGAAAGGGAATGCCTCCAGATGGCTCTATCTTTTATAAAGAGATTGAAAGAGATCTAAGAAGACTATTATCCATCATAAGTGTTTTGAATGGGTCTTAGGTAAGGCTGTCCTGACCAATAGGATGGGTTTTCTATTGTAAGAGCTTCTCCCATGATTATAAAAAGAGCTGAGGAAGGCAAGCCAATTGCAAGTTTAGTATCTTCTACCTTTAAACGGGGAGTGAGAATGGTGTCAGGTGTGCAACAAAGGGATGTATGCGAAGAAATAAAATTATTTTCCTAACAGATCTTATTTCCATTTATGGGGTCCCATATGGGCTGCTCAGCAGTACATAACTAGATATTGATCTTGTGTCTTCCAGCTATTTTAGTCACTCCTGGTTTACTTTAAAAAAAAATTTCTTATTGAAGTATAGTTACTTTACAACATTATATTAGTTATAGGTGTACAATATAGTGATTCATGATTTTAAAGGTTATACTCCATTTAAGGTTATTATATAATATTGGCTATATCCTGCATGTTGTGACCTTGTAGCTTATAAAATATTGGCTATATTATAAAAATATTGGCTATATTCCCCATGGTGTATTCCTGTGTTGTATCCTTGTAGCTAATTTTATACCTAATAGTTTGTATATCTTACTCCCTTCTTCCTGTACTGCCCCTCCCCCCTTTCCTCTCCCTACTGGTAACCACTAGTTTGTTCTCTGTATCACCAAGTCTGCTTATTTTTTGTTATATTCACTAGTTTGTATTTTTTAGATTCCACATATAAGTGATATCATACAGTAATTTTCTTTCTCTGATTTATTTTACTTACCAAAATGCCCTCCAAATCTATCCATGTTTCTGCAAATGACAAAATTTCATTCTTTTTTATGGCCGAGTAGTATTCCTGTGTGTGTGTGTATCTCACATCTTCTTTATCCATTAATCTGATGGACACTTAGGTTGCTCATATATTTTGACAGTTGTAAACAAAGTTGCTATGAACATTGGGGTGCATGTATCTTTTCAAATTAGTGTTTTTGTTTTTTTCAGATATATACCCAGGAGTGGAATTGCTGGGTCATATGGTAGTTCTATTTTTAGTTTTTTGAGAAACTTCCGTACAGTTTTGCACAGTGGCTGCAGCAGTTACAACCCACCAGCACTATACCAGGGTTCCCTTTTTTCCACATCCTCAACAACGTTTATTTGTGTTCTTTTGGGGATAGCCGTTCTGACAGGTGTGAGGTGATATCTCATTGTGGTTTTGATTTGCAATTCCCTAATGATTAGCAATTTTGGGCATCTTTTCATGTACCTTTTGGCCATCTACATTTCCTCTTTAGAAAAATATCTATTCTGCCCATTTTTTAATTGAGTTTTTTTTTTTTGATGAGTTGTAAGAGCTGTTTATGTATGTTGGATATTAACCCCTTATTGGTCATATCATTTGCAAATATTTTCTCCCACTCCATAGGTTGTCTTTTTTGTCAGTGGGTTCCTTTGCTGTGAGAAAGACTTTAAGTTTAATTATGTCCCACTTGTTTATTTTTACTTTTAATTCCTTTACTTTAGGAGACAGATCCAAAAAAAATTGATGCAATTTATGTCAGAGTGTTCTGCCTATGTTTTCCTTTAGGGGTATTATAGTATTCCATCTTAAATGTAAGTCTTTAATCCATTTTGAGTTTCTTTTTGTGTATGGTGTTGGAGAATGTTCTAATTTCATTCTTTAACATATAGCTGTCCAGTTTTCTGAGCACCACTGATTGAAGAGACTCTTTTCTCCATTGTATATTCTTGCCTCCTTAACCATAGATTAATTGATCATAAATGCATGGGTTTATTTCTGGGCTTTCTATCCTGTTCCATTGATCTATGTGTCTGTTTTTGTGCCAGTACCATACCGTTTGATTGCTGTATCTCTATAGTATAGTCTGAAGTCAGGGAGCATAATTCCTGCAACTCTGTTCTTCTTTCTCAAGATTGCTTTGGCTATTCAGGGTCTTTTGTGTTTTCATATACATTTAAAAATTATTTGTTCTAGTTCTGTGAAAAAATGCCATTGGTATGTTGATAGGGATTGTATTGAATCTGTAGATTGCCTTGGGTAGTATAGTCATTTTAACAATAGTGATTCTTCCAATCCAAGAACACAGTATATCTTTCTATCTGTTTGTGTTGCCTTCAGTTTCTTTCATCAGTGTCTCATAGTTTTTCCAGTACAGGTCTTTTGCCTCCTTTGGTAGGTTTATTCCTAGGTATTTTATTCTTTTTGATGCAATTGTGTGTGGGATTGTTCCTTAATTTCTCTTTCTGTTAGTTCATTGTTAGTGTATAGAAATGCAACAGATTTCTGTATATTAATTTTGTATCCTGCAACCTTACTAAATTCATTGATGAGCTCTAGTAGTTTTCTGGTGGTGTCTTTAGGATTTTCTGTATATAATATTATGTCATGTGCAAACAGTGACAGTTTTACTTCTTCCTTTTGAATTTGGATTTCTTTTATTTTTCTTCTCTGATTGCTGTGGCTGGGACTTCCAAAAACTGTGTTGAATAAAAGTCACAAGAGTGGACATCCTTGTCTTGTTTCTGGTCTTAGAAGGAATGCTTTCAGCTTTTCACCATTGAGAATGATGTTAGCTGTGAGTTTGTCATATATGACCCCTATTATGTAGAGGTGTATTCCCTTTAATGCCTTCTTTCTGGAGTTTTTTTTTCCATAAATGGATGTTGAATTTTATCAAAAGCTTTTTCTGTATCCATTGAGATGATCATATGGTTTTTATTCTTCAGTTTGTTAATGTGGTGTATCACATTGATTAATTCACGGATATTGAAAAGGTCTTGCATCCCTGGAATAAATTGATCATGGTGTATGATCTTTTAGTGTATTGTTGGAGTCAGTGTGCTAGTATTTTGTTGACAATTTTTGCATCTATGTTCATCAGTGATATTGGCCTATAATTAAAAAAAATTTTTTATTGGGATATAGTTGATTTACAATGTTGTGTTAGTTTCAGGTGTAAAGCAAAGTGTGTCTGTTATACATATACATATATCCACTCTTTTTTAGATTCTTTTCCCACATAGGCCATTACATTATTGAGTAGAGTTCCCTGTGCTATATAGAGGTCCTTATTATGGCCTGTAATGTTTTTATGATATCTTACCTGGCTTTGGTGTCAGGATAGTGCTGGCCGCACAGAACGGGTTTGGAAATGTTTCTTCCTCTTCAGTTTTTGAAATAGTTTGAGAAGAATATTTAGCCCTTCTCTAAATGTTTGGTAAAATTCACTCTGGTCTTGGACTTTTGTTTGTTGGAAGTTTTTAAATTATTAATTTGACTTCATTCCTGGTAATTTTCTATTTCTTTCCAGTTCATTCTAGGGAGATTGTACCTTTCTAAGAATGTGTTCATTTCTTCTAGGTTGTCTATTTTTATTGACATATAGTTGTTCATAGTAGTATCTTATGATTCTTTGTATTTCTGTGGTGTCTATTGTAACTTCTCCTTTTTCATTTCTGATTTATTGATTTGGGCCCTCTTCTTCATGAGTCTGGACAAAAGTTTATCAATTTTATCTTTTCAGAGAATCAGCTTTTAATTTCATTGATCTTTTCTACTTTTTTAGTATCTATTTCATTTATTTCTGCTCTGATCTTTATGATTTCTTTCCTTCTACCAATTTTGGGCTTTGTTCTTCTTTCTCTAGTTCCTTTAGGTATAAGATTAGGTTGTTTATCTGAGATTTTTCTTGTTACCTGAGGTAAGCTTGTGTTGCTGAAACTTCCCCTTTAGAACTGCTTTTGCTGCATCCTAAAGGTTTTGTATCATTGTGTTTTAGTTTTCATTTGTCTCTAGATATTTTTTATTTCCTCTTGGTTTCTTCAGTAATCCATTGGTTGTTTAGTAGCGTATTGTTTAGCCTCCATGTGTTTGTGTTTTTTGTAGATTTTTTTCTTGTAGTTGATTTCTAGTCTCATAGCATTGTGGTTGGAAAAGATGCTTGATGTGATCTCACTTTTCGTAAATTTATTGAGGCTTATTTTGTGGCCTAGCATGTGATCTACCATGCAGAATGTCCCAGGTGCACTTAAAGAGAATATGTATTCTGCTGCTTTTGAATGGAGTGCTTGCTCACATGTGCGCGTGCTCTCTCTTATTTATTTATTTATATCAATTAAGTCCGTTTAGTCTAATGTGTCATTTAAGACTAGTGTTTCCTTATTGATTTTCTGTCTGGATGATGTCTGTTGAGGTAAGTGGAGTGGTTTGTCCCCTAATACTATTGTGTTACTGTCAATTTCTTCTTTTATGTCTGTTAATATTTGTGTTATATGTTTAGGTACTCATGTCAGGCACTTATATATATTTACAATTGTTATATCTTCTTTTGGATTGATCCCTTGATAATTATTTAGTGTCCTTCTTTACCTCTCGTAACAGTCTATTTAATTTAATTTTAATTTAATTTTATTTTATTTTATTAAAAAATTTTTTTGGGCTGCATGGCTTGTGGGATGTGGTATCTTAGCTCCCTGACCAGGGATTGAACCCAGGCCCTCAGCAGTGAGAGCACATATTTCTAACCACTGGACCACTAGGGAATTCCCTATCAGTATTTTAAAGTCTCTTTTGTCTGATATAAGTAATGATGCTCCAGTTGTCTTTTGGTTTTCATTTGCATGGAATATCTTTTTCCATCCCCTCACTCACTCTGTGTGTGTGGTAGATCTGAAGAGAGACTCTTGTAGGCAGCATATATATGGGTCTTTTTTTTTTTTTTTTTTTGTATCCATTCACCTACTCTTGTCTTTTGGTTGGAGATTTTAGTCCATTTACATTTAAGGTAATTATCAATATGTATGTTCTTACTGCTATTTTGTTAATTGTTTTCAATTTGTTTTTGTAGGACTTTTTTTTCTTTTTTTTGTTCTCTTATGATTTGATGACTATCTTTAGTGTTATGTTTGGATTTCTTTTTCTTTTTGGGTGTATATCTATTGTAGATATTTGCTTTGGGGTTACCATGAGGTTTTTCTATAGTAGTCCATATGTATATATATACACACACACACATATATGATTGTATTAAGTTTTGCAGATCTCTTAATTTCAGATGCACTTTAAAACCCTGCATTTGTACTCTCCTCCCCTCATGATTGCTGTTTTTTGACATCATATTTTACATCTAATTGTTTTGTGTATCCCTTAACTGCTTATTATGGACCAAGTTGATCTTACTACTTCTGTCTTTTGACCTCGGTACTAGCTTTGTGTGTGGATGATTTCCTACCTTTTACTGTATATTTGGCTTTACTGCTGAGCTTTTTCGTTTCATAATTTTCTTGTTTCTAGTTGTGGCATTTGCTTTTCAACCTAGAAGAGTTCCTTTAACATTTAAAGCTGGTTTGGTGGTGCTGAACTGTTTTAGCTTCTGCTGGTCTGTAAAGAATTTGATTTTTCCATCAAATCTGAAGGAGAACCTTACTGGGTAGAATATTCTTGGTTGTAGGTTTTTTCCCTTTTATTGCTTTAAATATATCATGCTATTCCCTTCTGTCCTGCAGAGTTTCTGCTTAAAAAAATCAACTGATAGCTGTAAGGGAGTTCTGTTGTATGTTATTTGTTGCTTTTAATATTCTGTCTTTATCTTTAATTTTTGTCATTTTAATTACTGTGTGTCTTGGTGTGTTCCTCTTTGTGTTAATCCTGTATGGGATTCTCTGCACTTCCTGGACTTGGGTGACTATTTCCTTTCCCAGGTTAGAATCATTTTCAGCTATTATCTCTTCAAATATTTTCTCAATCCCTTTCTCTCTTTCTTCTGAGACCCCTATAATGAAAATGTTAATACACTGGATCTTGTCCCAAAAGTCTCTTAAACTGTCCTCATTTCATTCTTTTTTCTGTTCAGCAGCAGTTATTTCCACTACTTTGTCTTCCAGCTCACTGATCTATTTCTTTGTATCATTTAGTCTACTGTTGATTACTTCTGGTTTTTCATTTCATTTATTGTACTCTTCACCTGTTTGGTTGTTCTGTATGTTTACTCTTTGTTAAAAAAAAGTCTGACTTCTAGCTCTGTGCATCCATTCTTCTCCCAAGTTCATTGATCATCTTTATGATCATTACTCTGAACTCTTTTTCAAGTAGATTGCCTGTCTGCACTTCACTTAGCTGTTCATCTGGAGTTTTATCTTGTTCCTTTGTCTCGAACATGTTTCTCTGCCGCCTCATTTTGGCAAAGTTGTTATTTGAATTTGTATGTATGTGGAAGGTTAGTTACATTTCTCAACCTTGGAGAAGTGGCCCTTCATAAGAGATGCATCCCAGCAGCACACTCCCTTACTGTCACCCAAGTTATATTCTCTAGGGGTTCTCCCTAAGAGGGCTTTGTGGGTCCTTCTGTTGTAGCAGACTGACTCTGTAGGTGGTCTGGTAGGCTTGGTTGACCCCCAGTCCTGTTGGTTACCAGGCCCTGCCTTGTTTGGATGCTGCTGGCTGCTGTTTAGTGGGGTCTGGTCATGAGGCAGCTGGCTGCATAACCTTAGGGGGCCCCAGTTAGTGCTGGCTCGCTGGTGGGCAGAGTCAGGGTTCAGAAGACTCCAGGGTTATTGCTCACCCACTGGTGGGTGAAGCCAGGTCCTGGGGTTAGTGCCAGACTCCTGGTAGGCAGAGCCAGGTCCTGGAATCTAGCTGCAGGATGAAGGAATCCCAGAGCTGGTGTCAGATCACTGGTGGGAGGTACCAGTTTCTGACACATTTGGTATGTGATCTGGGGTATCCTGAAGCTTGTGTTGGCCTTCTAGCAGGAAGGGCCAGGGCCCAGCTGGTCCCAGGGTGAGTTCTGGCTTGCTGTGGGCAGGCTGGATCCACAGGCTATGGGCTTGTGGTTTTCTTGAATCTGGTGTCTGTCCCCTAGTGGATGAGGCTGGTCAAGAAGCTAATGCAGGCTTTCTGGAGGGCAGGGCTGG
Organism: Hippopotamus amphibius kiboko; assembly: GCF_030028045.1. NCBI lineage: Eukaryota > Metazoa > Chordata > Mammalia > Artiodactyla > Hippopotamidae > Hippopotamus > Hippopotamus amphibius. Next base: position 82,910,249 of record NC_080189.1, on the reverse strand, counting down.
TTACCCTGCCCACTGGTGGGTTGAGCTGGATTTTGGCCCACTGGTGAGCAGGGCATTGTCTAGAAGCATGTCTAGAGGTGGCTTTGGGTCAGGGAGTCTGTAGGCAGCCTCTCTGCTGATGGGTGGGACTGTGTCCCCAGCCAGTTAGCTTTTTGGCCTGAGGCATCCCAGCACCAGTGGTATAGGCTGTTGAGTGGGGCCAGGTCTTGGCACTAGTGAGCCAGAGGGAAGGTCCCAAGGTGGTGGCCACCAGCAGCAGTGATCATGCAGTAGAAAGCTCCCAAGTGTGGCTGCTGCCAGTGTCTATACAGGGTGGGCCACAGCTGCCCCCTGCCTCTCCAGGAAACTCTCCAAGGCTAGCAGGTAGGTCTGGCCCAGGCTCCTATCACATTACTGCTTTGGCCCTGGGTCCCAGTGCATGTGAGATTTTGTAAGCACCCTTTAAGAGTGAAGTCTGTTTCCCCCAGTCCTGTGGGGCTCCTGAAATTAAGCCCCACTGGCCTTCAAAGCCAAATACCCTGGGGGCTTATTTTCCCAGTGCAGGACCCCTGGGCTGGGGAGCCCAACATGGGGCTCAGAACTCACTCCTGTAGGAGAACCTCTGCAATATAATTATTCTCCAGTTTATGGGTTAGACCCAGGGGTATGGGACTTGATTATATTGTGAGTCCATCCCTCCTACCTCTCATTGTGGTTCCTTCTTCGTCTTTAGTTGTAGAATATTTTTTCTGGTAGGTTCATTAATGGTTCTGCAGTTAGTTGTGATTTTGGTGTGCTTATGAGAGGAGGTGAGCGCAGGGTCTTTCTATTCCTTCATCTTGGCATATCTCCACCAAGATAGATAAATTTTAAATGTAATCCTCAAACAAGATGTGGTTCATGTGAGGTTTTAACCCTTTCCTGCCGCCAAACTTGAGATATTGTAGGGAAAGATTTTGAAGATCTTTACCACCAGGCTGACATCTTTGGGCCACCTCTGGTCACTCCTGTTTTAATACTTCATGTCATTCAGGTAAGTACTCAGCTGAAGTGAACTATTCAATCAAAGCTCATAGCTCCCTCTCCCAAACTCTCTACCATCCTAAGTGCTTTCTCTCCTATTGAGTCTACTTCTCATTCCACAGGCTCTTGTGTTCACATCTCTGGGCAGCATCAGGGAGAAGAAAGAAGTGTCTGTTTCCATGGGCAACACATTTGGGTAGAAATGTGAGGGAGCCACGTATGTCTTTATTTTCATCATGTTTGCTTGGCTCTGGTGCCCAAGTGCAGCTGATGGCTACTGTCAGCTTCATCATCCTGGATGTGCCCAGTGTTGGCTCTTTCTTGTGGCAGTCAGGTGATCTTCCGGTACCTAGGTGGGTCCTCCTGCAGCTTTGCCACTGGGTGATCCTATGGAGACATGACTGCTTCCTCCCCCACTCTGGTGCCTGATTCACCCAACAGCTTTGAGGTCCCTTTTCCTTAGCAGCAAGGGTGATCTGAAGATTCTGCCTCTCAGCAAATCTCAGCAAGAAGCCAACACTGGTCCTCTGCTGTCTTGAGTCAAATTCCCCAGAAACTAGACTGATTGTGATGATCATTTCACAATATATAGAAATATTAAATCATTATGTTATACACCTGATACTAATGTAATGTTGTATGTCAATTATACCTCAAAAAAATCATTCCCTGGGGAAGGACTCTGAGGTAAGGATTTGGGTGAAAGTGATTCATTAAGGAAATGCTTTCAGAAAAAGACCAGTAAGGGAGTAGGAGTACTGGCAGGGGGAAAAGGGGAGAAGGCAAGTGAGGGTGAGCTTTCAAGGGATTCTTAGGGGAAGGTGGCTGCAGCCTGATTCCTCAGCACTCTGGAATGTAAATGAGCCTCAGAGATGTCTGGACCTGAGCAGGGGGGCCAGGCAGCCATCTCCCATGCCAAAGACACACACACACACACACACACACACACACTCTCTCTCTCTCTCTCTCTCTGTCTGTCTCTCTCTCTCTCACACGTCAGTCATTTGTTAAGAGCCATGGGGCTCGGAACACCTGGGGCTCTGTGCTCCTGCAGACAAAGTCGGCTCCAGGAGGCTGAGGAAGTCTTCTGGAAAAAGCACAGGTGCAGAGGTCTGGAGGCAAAACCAAAGGGAAGCAGGGGAGAATGATGCAGAGAAAATAGTCCCAGGGGGCTGCACAGAGCTCAGACGATGATTGCTACATCCATGTTTAGAATCACTTTCAAATTTCAGGGGAGACTTTCTTTAGTTCCTCCTGGATTCTCTAGAGAGGGCAGGGAGCGACACACGGTACGCCTCCCTGCCTCACAACTCTTGTTCCCCAAACGTTCCCTCTTCTTCCAGCCTTGTATCTTTACTCCAGCAGAGCTAGGTGAGCAATTCTTTGAGTCCATATACCCGCCCCCCACGCTTTCATCTCACAACTGGCCATTTGGCTATTGCCATGCCTGTCATTTTTGTCGTGTCAAATTTTGGTTTTGTGGATCTCTGTGTGTGTCCATGTGTATCTGTGTACACACATGTATATGTATGAAAGCATGAATCGTGGAGAAAAGGGAAGCAGAACTCATCATTTTTGTCTCAAAGTATCAATTATTCACATCTTACCTCAAAGTAGGAGTGTTGCCTTTTCAAAGTCCATCCAGTGCTCCCCTTTCTTCATCCGATGTCAGCTCGTGGTAGCCCAGATTCCTGGGCAGGACCTCAGGTGGAGCTGGCATCTTCCCCTTAGGCTACTGGACCTTTTCTCCTGCTGTCCACACATCCTATTCTGCTTGTCACAGGCTGCCCCTGCCAGCTCCCTGTTCTTTCTGGCTGCATGCTGGGTCTCTCTAGCTCTGTGCTTATTTCTTGGAAAAGTGCCTGTAGAAATACCAGTCACTCCTGCTCACCCCTCTACTTGGTTGAGGGATATTCAATTATATGCATGTTGTGAGTTAAACCACCAGGCATAGGATTCCCCAAATCTGCCCTACTGGTCACACCCCACCCCCATGTGCTAAAACAATACCCACGACGTAGAGTAGCAGGAGGATGACAGAAGTGCCACTGTACTAATAGATGTGGGGAGGGGATGTATTATAAAGCATTAGCCAAGGTGTTTCCTGTCTTCCTGTACTCTCATCCCTGATCCTTACCAGGGTACCAGATTGGGCCCCCATTGCTCCAGGAGGAGTTATCACTGCAGAAACAGCAAAGAAAGGCATCAACTTTTTTTTATCGAAATTGAGTTGATTTACAATATTGTGTTACAAAGGAACCTATCTATGAAACAGAATCAGAAACATAGAGAACAGATTGGTGGTTGCCAAGGGGGAGGGAGTTGGAGGAGAGTTGGAGTGGAGGTTGGGGTTAGCAGATGTAAGCTTTTATGTAGAGAATGGATAAACAACAAGGTCCTATTGTATAGCACAGAGAATTATATTCAATATCCTGTGATAAACCATAACTGAAAAGAATATTAAAATGTATATATATGTATGACTGAATCACTTTGTTGTACAGCAGTAATTAACACATTATAAATCAACTATATTTCAATGAAAACAAAAGAATATTGTATTAGTTTTGGGTATACAGCAAAGTGAATCAGTTTTATATATATATATTTTCAGATTATCTTCCATTATAGCTTATTACAAGACATTGAACATAGTTCCCTGTACTATACAGTAAATCCTTGTTGTTTATTTTATACATAGTGATGTGTATCTGTTAATCTCATACCCCTAATTTATCCCTCCCTCACCTTCCTTTCTCCTTTGGTAACCATAAGATTGTTTTCTATGTCTGTGAGTCTGTTTCTGTTTTGTAAGTAAATTCATTTGTATTATTTTTCAGATTCCACATATATTTGTCTGTCTCTGACTTACTTCACTCAGTATGATAATGTCTAGGTCCATCCACATTGCTGGCATTATTTTATTCTTTTTATGGCTAATTAGTATTGCATTGTGTGTGTGTATACATACACACACATATATATACACCACATCTTTATACATGCATCTGTTGATGGACACTTAGGTTGCTTCCATGTCTTGGCTGTTGTGAATAGTGCTGCTATGAACAGTGGGGTTCGTGTATCTTTTAGAATTAGAGTTTTCATCTATTTTTAGTTTTTTAAGGAAACTTTATAGTGTTTACCACAGTGGCTGCACCAATTTACATTCCCATCAGCAGTGTAGGAGGGTTCCCTTTTGTCCACACCCTCTCCCGCATTTATTGTTTGTGTTCTTTTTGATGATGGCCTTTCTGACTGGTGTGAGGTGAAACCTCATCGTGGTTTTGATTTGTATTTCCCTAATAGTTAGTGATATTTTCTTGTGCCTATTGGCCATTTGTATGTCTTCTTTGGAGAAGTGTGTATTTAGTTCTCCTGCCCAATTTTTGATTGGGTTATTTGTTTTGTTTTTGTTTTTTGATATTGAGTTGTACAAGCTGTTTGTATTAAATTCTTAAATTCTAGTCTTAGATTACCTTGTGTGTGTTCTGTTGCAGTAGAAAGCTGTCTTTTTGATGCCTCTTTTCTTACAACATTGGAATAAATCTCTAGAGCCAAGATTCCTTCTATTGTTTCCTACTCTCTTCAAGCAAAGCCAGCTGAGTTTCAAATCTAAACCAGCTTGTACAGTGGTCCTGTTTCCTCTCTAGCACATGTAGGGCGAAAACTGTGCACTAGACCAGAGTGCTTTTTATTCCTTTTCTCTTTGCTTTGGAGCTTAAACATTTGTTTTCCTAACACAATCATCTATGATCTATCTTGTGGCATTCTCCACAATAAGAAATATAAATGTACCAAGTTCTGAGTCTATTGCAACATCTATTTTTCAAAGAAATCATGTCCACCTTTACTCTTCTGTCTATCGAAATGAGGCAATTTTAGCCAGGAAACATCCTCTCATTACCCAGATGTCTAATCCAGGCTGGGACTGCATTATTGAGGTCCTGCCTGACTTGCATTTACTGTGTTTTTCATGCTGCTCTTCGCTGAGATTCCTATAAACAAAATGTCCAGGCACACCTAGATTTTATTTCTAGCCTTTGAGTTTACGATAACCTATCCTGACTAATGGATAATTAAGTTATGCTGTAGTAACAAAGAACTCCAAATCTTAGTAACTTACAATGATAAAGGTTTAATTTTCATTCATATTATCTATTTATTGTGACACACTGTTATGGTTTTGCTCCATGTCATCTTTTTTTCTGGGACCAGGCTAGCAGAGTAGCCTCTACCTGAAACATAGTCAGCTGCTGTGACAGAGAGAAAAGTGACACGAGAAGCCACTTACTGGCTCTTAACGCTTCTGCTTAGAAGTAATACACATGACTTCTGCCCTTATTTCATTGCTTAATGCAAATCACGTGGCCAGTCCTGGATTCAATTGTGTGAGAATGTATAATGCTCTTGCAGAAGCATCTCAGGAAGGATAGCTAGAATATTTGGCCAACAATAATACAATCTATCAGAATCCTCCTTAACTCAGGGTAACGTAGTCGTCTATAATAAGGTCCTCAGGCATCTTTATTTACTGGTAGAATAAATTCCATTACCCACTGTGATTAAAACCACAATTTGGGTCAAGAAAGGCTGAACTGAATTAAAGGCATATAATTAGCAACCTAAAGTTAAGTTGATACCTGGTGAGGAGGAGGTGGTGAATCCAAGGAGCGTCACAAACTGCGTGAATCCAGGATGTTAGTGACGCCATGGTTCTCTTCTTGGCTCTGGATATGTAGTCTGGGAATATGGATTCGGAGCCACCTGCCTGTGCCTGGACCTTGTGAACCAGAGGCCCCTGAGGCATATGTGGAATGTAGATGCCTTCTGCAGTTTACCATCCCTGTGTGCTGTCCTTGCTGAGAAACAGATTAAAGGGGAAAACAAGCTGTGAGAGCAAAACAGCATTCTCCCCACAGCTGCCTAAAAGCCTGTTGGAAGCACTGGCTGTTCTGAAGTCAGTCGTAAGTGGAACTTAAAGAATCTCATTTCCCAATAATCTCGTCCCAGCCTGAGCCACACCATCGGCTCGCACAGAGGTACAACGAGACCTGGCCTTTCCCTGAAGTATGCTGGTCTCCGAATGCAGCTTTTGAGGCTGTCGTCACGTGACTGGGCACCTGTGCATTGTGGTTCCTGACCCACTGCTTCTTCCTTCCTTCCTCCAGTGCCCTCTGTGGAGGGACTGAGGATCAGCAACCAGATGGGGAACGTACCAACTTTATAAGCAGTTAAGCATACCATTTATCATCTAAACCTGAATATTTTTGAGACTGAGAAAGTCTGCTAAGAATGAATCATAATTTGAAACATTTCTTTATTAGCCCTCAACTGACTTTATGATGCCAATAGGCTTATAAAAATAGTCCTATAAGACTATTTTTTAAAATAGAATACTTTCTACAAAAAATAAGTAATATTTCCATGTACATTAAAGCAAATTTTTTGAAACCTTCTTCATATTGATTAAGCATTTGAAATAAGGTGAGCAAAATAATTATTCTTAGTACCTGTGTACTTACTTTCATCTGCTTCTCAGCCATATCTCTCTGTCACTGATGTTTTTCTGAAAAACTTATGTTTTATTTTTTATTTTTTAATTGAAGTATGCTATACTTTCAGGTGTAGAGCAGAGTGATTCAGTTATACATATGTGTGTATATATTCTTTTTAAGATTCTTTTCCATTGTAGGTTATTACAAGATATTGAATGTAGTTCCCTGTACTATACAGTAGATCCTTGTTTATCTATTTTATGTATACTAGTGTGTATCTGTTAATCCCAAATTCCTAATTTACCCCTCCCTCCCCCAGTTTCCCTCTTGGTAATCATAAATTTGTTTTCTATGTTTATGAGTCTGTTTCTGTTTTGTAAATAATTTCATTTGTATTATTTTTTCAGCACCCACATATAAGTGATATCATATGATACCTGTCTTTCTCTGACTGACTTCACTTAGTATGATAATCTCCAGGTCCATCCACGTTGTTGAAAATGGCACTATTTCATTCTTTTTCATGGCTGAGTAATATTCTATTATATACACACACACACACACACACACACACACACACACACACACACCTCCTTTATACATTCATCTGTTGATGGACATTTAGGTTGCTTTCATGTCTTGGCTGTTGTAAATAGTGCTGCTATGAACATTGAGGTGCATGTGTCTTTTTGAATTAGAGTTCTCATCTTTTCCATACATATGCCCAGGAGTGGGATTGCTGGATCATATGGCAACTCTATTTTTAGAGAAAAATTTACATTAAAAAAAACATTTATTTTATTAAAGTATAGTTGATTTACAGTGTTGTGTTAATTTTTGCTGTACAGCAAAGTGACTCAGTTATGTATGCATTCTTTTTCATATTCTTTTCCATTATGGTTTATCAGAGGATACCTATATATAGTTCCCTGTGCTCTACAGTAGGACCTTGTTGTTTATCCATTCTATATATAATAGTTTGCATCTGCTAACCCCAGACTCTGAATCCTTCCCTCCCCCACCCCCTTCCTTGGCAACCACAAGTCTGTTCTCTATGTCTGTGAGTCTGTTTCTGTTTTGTAGATAAGTTCATTTGTGTCATATTTTAGATTCTACAAATAAGTGATATCATATGATCTTTGTCTTTCTCTTTCTGACTTACTTCACTTAGTATTGTTATTGGAAGTTCGGTCCTTGTCCCCAGTGCTGAATGAGAATAATGAGGATAAGGTTTTGAAGATAAAGGAAAGAGAAATTTTTTGACTTGCCAGCAAATGAGAAGGGTAGCAGACTAGTCTTGAAAACTACCATCCTGCCGTCTGGGGAGAAAGCAGGAGTATTTACAGGAAAGTCTTGGGACTGGGGTTAAAATAAGAGGAGCAGGGGACTTCCCTGGTGATTCAGTGGTTAAGAATCTGCCTGCCAAGGCAAGGGACACGGGTTGGATCCCTGGTCCTGGAAGATCCCACATGCTGCAGAGCAACTAAGCCTGTGTGCCACACTACTGAGCCTGCACTCTAGAGCCCATGGGCCACAACTACTGAGCCTGCATGCCACAACTCCTGAAGCCCACTGCCTAGAGCTCGTGCCCCACAAGAGAAGCACGCCGCAACGAAGAGTAGCCCCCACTCACTGCAACTAGAGAAAGCATGCACACAGTAATGAAGACCCAACGCAGCCTAAATAAATAAATAAAAAAATAAAAAAGATTAGAGAAGCAGACTTCTCTGGCGGTCCAGTGGTTAAGACTCCACGCTCCCAGTATAGGGGACGTGGGTTTGATCCCTGCTCAGCTGTGTGGCACAGCCAAAACTAAAAAAAAAAAGGATAAAAGGAACAAGCAAAAACAGCAAGAATGCCCACTCACGTTAATCAGTAACAGAGAATGCATGGTAACAAAGAATGTAAGATTTAGTTCCCAGCAATAGAGGGAGAAGACAGGAAAAACAGTTTTGCTAGAAATCATGCATCAAACAGTTTTAGCCTTGTGGTTCTGCTACAGTATGATAATCACTAGGTCCAGCCATGTAGCTGCAAATTACATTATTTCAATCTTTTTTATGGCTGATGGTATTCCATTGTACCTATGTACCACATCTTTATCCATTTATCCGTCGTTGGGTATTTAGGTTGTTTCCATGTCTTTGCTGTTGCGAATAGTGCTGCTATGAATGTAGAGGTGCATGTATCTTTTTGAATTATAGTTTTTTTCCAGATATATGCCCAGGAGTGGGATTGCTGGATCATATGGCAACTCTATTTTCAGTTTTTTTTGGAACCTCCATACTGTTCTCCATAGTGGCTGTACCAGTTTACGTTCCCACCAACAGTTTGGAGAGTTCGCTTTACTTCACACTCTCACTAGCATTTATTGTTTGTGGACTTTTGGATGATGGCCATTCTGACAGGTGTGAAGTGATCACTCCTGGTTTTAATTTGCATTTCTCTAATAATTAGTGATGTTGAGCATCTTTTCATGTGCCTCTTGGCCATCTGTATGTCTTCTTTGGAGAAATGTCTATTTAGATCTTCCGCTTATTTTTTGATTGGGTTGTTTGTTTTTTTGATATTGAGCTGCATGAGCTGTTTGTATATTTTGGAGATTAATCCCTTGTCGATCACATCATTCGCACATATTTTCTCCCCGTCCATAGGTTGTCTTTTCATTTTGTTTAGGGTTTCCTTTGCTGTACAAAAGCTTGTAAGTTTGACTAGGTCCCATTTGTTTATTTTTGTTTATTTTTGCTTTTATTTCTATTGCCTTGGGACACTGACCTAAGAAAACATGGGTACAGTTTATGTCAGAGAACGTTTTGCCTCTCTCCGCTTCTAGGAGTTTTATGGTGTCATGTCTTACATTTAAGACTTTAAGCCATTTTGAGTTTATTTTTGTGTATGGAGGGAGGGTGTGTTCTAACTTCATTGATTTACATGCAGCTGTCCAGCTTTCCCAACACCACTTACTGAAGAGACTGAGAAAAACTTACTTTTTAAAATGATTTAAATTTTTTTCAAAAAATTGCCAGTAATCATCTTCAAATGTGCATTTTATGGTTAGGAAATTTCAAATTGCTCACACCTTCACTTGGCTCTTCTCTGCATACTATAGTCTACATTTTTATTAAGAAAATACTATCTTTACCGGTACGAACATGCAAGTAAATGCAGAACAAATTCTGCTAAATGGAGAATATGTTAAATTCTAATTTCTTTTATATTGAACTTTGTGAATATTTCAGCCCAGATATTCTCACAAGTCTTATCTTTTGCTTCCATTCAAAGTTTCTTCCAGGATTTTTTGGGCATTTTTAAATTGTGGTAAAACATAGATAAAATTTACCATCTTAACCAGTTTAAGTATAAAATTCAGTAGCATTAAGTACATTCATGTTATTATGGAATCATCACCACCAGCCACTGCAGAACTCACTGCATCTTGCAAAACTGAAATTCTGTACCATGAAATGACGGCTCCCCATTCTCCCATCCCTTCAGATTTTGGTAACCCCATCTGACTTTCTGGCTCTGTAAATTTGACTACTCTAGATAAGTCATACAAGTGGGATTATATAGTATTTATCATTTTATGAATGGCTTATTTCACTTAGCACAACGCCTTCAAGTTTCATCTATGTTGTAGCATATATCAGAATTTCCTACTTTTTAAAGACAGAATAATATTCCATTGTATGTATACACCATATTTTGTTTATCCATTCATCCACCATTGTGAATGAATGGTGGATGAATGGATAAACATTATTCACTATTGTGAATAATGGTGCTATAAACAGAAGTGCACATGTGTCTTGGAGTTCCTACTTTAAATTCTTTTGATAAAACACTACCATGTGTAAAATAGATAGCCAGTGGGAAGCTGCTATATAGCACAGGGAGATCAGCTCAGTGCTTTGTGACCACCTAGAGGGGTGGGATGGGAGGGTGGGAGGAAGGCTCAAGAGGGAGGGGATATATGTATACATATCCTGATTCACTTTGTTGCACAGCAGAAACTAACACAACATTGTAAAGCAAATATAATCCAATAAAGATGTAAAAAAAAAACTTTTGCGTATATACCCAGAATTGGAATTGCTGGATCATAGAGTAGTTCCATTTTTGATTTTTTGAGGAACTGCCACTTTGTTTTCCATAGAGGCTATACCATTTTATACTCTGACAAAGAGTACATAAGTGTCCCAATCTTACTATATATAGCCTCACAAACACCTGTTATTTTGTTTTTGATAGTAGCTTCCTATTAGGTATGAGGTGGTATATTATTGTAGTTTGAGTTTGCATTTCCCTATTAATTAATTATGTTGAGCATCTTTTCATGTGCTTTTTGGCCATTTGTATATATATTCTTTTAAGAAATGTCTATTTGAGTCCTTTGCCCATTTTAAAATTGGGTTGTTTGTTTTTGTTGTTGTTGAGTTGTAGGAGTGCTTTATACAGTCTGGATATTAACCTCTTATCAGATATATGATTTGCAAATATTTCCTCCCATTCCTTGAGTTGCCTTTTTACTTTGTTGATTGTGTCCTTTGATGCGTTGAAGTTTTTAATTTTGACGTGGTTCAGTTTATCTGTTTTTTCTATTACCTATAAAAATTAATTTTCATCATAAAAACTCATTACCTCGTATCTGATACTTTCAAATGATAGCCAAATTTAGATGCTGCAAAATTAATAGATTCTACTACAAAATAAAGTATTCCAAAGTATATTTACAGAACCTCAAAATTAAATCTTACACCCCCTTTCTCCTATCATTGTTAATTTGCTCAGTTCCCCTGTAGCTTTAGTAGGGATACGTGTCAACAGCTTCCAGTGTGCAAGTGTTGCTTTCAAACTGCAGTTAGAAAAAAGAAAGTTGAATGTTGAGATTTCGAGGACTACAGTTGTTTAACATTTTGGATACAATGCAAACAAGCTTCAGATTACTCAGTTACACAGAAGTTTAATACCATTCACAGGACACTGAATGTGATTCACAAAGTAATTTTTCAAAGGCTCAAACATCTCTAAACTCCAGTTGATGGTAGGCAGTAGAGACAAAAACTTGTATTGCCTTTCATCAGTGTTTTTGGTTTCCACTCTTGGCTTCCACCAAAAACATGCATTTCAGTTGTACTGATATATATATATAAAATTTGACAAGTACAGCTGCTATTTTGATTGCAAAGTATTTGAATGCAATTGTGAATTATATGCTGCACAAGTTTCTTAGTTTAGTAAGAACATTGTTTTTCATCATGACTCTGTGCTGCATTGAGTTGTATTTACATTAGTCCAGAAAAGAAATTCTCTTTCCTAGCTGGATTCCCCAGAAGCAGACACTGAGGCTAGCGCTGAGTGCACATCATTTATTTGGAGGTTCAGGAAACCATCAGAAGAGTGGGAAGGTAATACAGGAAGAGGCAGGGATGCACTAATAGGTTTGTTCCTAAGCCAGCTAACTTGGTGGCTTGGTCTTGTGGGGAGCTCTAAGGATGACTGTAACATACATGCCTTGGAATTATCCCAGCCAAGGGGCCAGGAGCTGAGGTATTTTTACTCCTATTCCCTTTAATTACTGGTCATTTGCTACCCCTGAGGGTAGTGCCCCAGGAATGTCTGGCCTTGTGTACGTGAGCAGAGTGAGTTAGAGCAGCCTGAAAGCAGTCTACTGACAAATAAGCACCTACTGGCAAGCACATTAACTGGGAAGATGCGAGCAGAGCACTGACAGCTTCTGCCTCCATTTTCAAAGTTGAATTTGGGCCACTCAGAAGACAGAAACTACACAGTAATTTAAAGAAGTTTAATACAGGGGTCAGCAAACTGCATCCTGTGGGTCAAATCAGCCCTTCTTTTTTTCCTGCCAGCTTTATTGAGATATAATTGACAGAAAATGTTGTGTAAGTTTAAGGTGTGCAATGTGATGATTTGTGAAACGATGACCACAGTAAGGTTAGCTTTATAAATAAAGTGCTGTTGCAACATAGCCACTCCAATTCATTTGTATATTTTCTGTGGCTGCTTTTGTGGTATAACTGTAGGGATGAGTAGTTGTCACAGAGATTGTATGGTCTACAGAGTGTAAAATATTTACTATTTGGCTCTTTACAAAAAAAACTTTCCTACTCATGATTTAACGTAAAGAATTATTAAGCTACGACAGGAGAGTTACTTTGAAGACATGAAAGACATCTCACGGGCTGAGGGAACATAGGTAAAGAACAAACTTGGAAGAGGCCCCATTCCCAAGACTAGGCTCAGAATTCGTTGAAGATGGTGTGGATGGTGGAGAAATTGCTGGGTTGCCTGGGACACAATAGGTCCCAGTTGCTGGGCAGTCAGGAACTACCCTCTGTGTGTACATGAGTCAAGGCAGGTGGACAGGTGGGCAGAGTCTGGATACTGCTGCAGGAGGAAGGCCTGGCCCACGTGGTATTTGAATCAGGAGGGCCACAGAAACAACTCTCCAGGGCAAAGCTGAGCCAAGGCTGGTGGGCAAATACCCAGAGGGAGTCAGGGCACTGCTGTAGTTGCTGCCACACTGGGAGCTGAAGCAGCCACCCTCTGCAGGGGGTTGTGTACCTATGTGCATGGCTTGGGCTGGGAGTTCATGGCTGCACTGGTGGGATAAAGATCAGGCAGCCAGCTCACTAGATGACCAGCTCCTTGGGACCACACGTATGCACGTGGGGCTGAGAGGAGGGTGCACGGAGCAGCAGCCTCGGCTAGGACACAGGTTTACAACATCTATGGCTACACTGCCACTGCCTGAGTTGAGAGATTCAGAAAGCATGTGGCAAACAAACGCTGGAGAAAGTATCATGGTGTAGGCACCTGGCATGAAGAAAATGAGGAACAAAAGTCCACTCTGCAGGAGTGAGTGAGCCACACTGGAACCAGGAAGGAAACCCCCTTCCTCCTGCAGTGTCTCTCCAAGGCAGTTGTTACCGAGTCCAAACTTGTGCTGCTCACTGCACAACAGGCCAATAAATCGAGAGACGAGTTGTTGGGGCAAGGAATGGTGATTTTATTCAGAAAGCCAGCAGACTGCGAAGATGATGGACTATCGTCCCAAAGAACCATCTTGCCCAGGTTTGGATGCTAATTTCTTTTATAGAGCAAAGAGGGGATGGTGAGGAGGCAAAGTAAAGAGGACAATAAGTTGTTGCAGATATTTCCCGGTTCCAGCCAGACTCTGGAGGGGATGTGTTCATTTCTTCTCTCCTGCAGCCATTTACAGGTGGGTATGCTCAGGTTGTTTCCTGTGAACTAAACAAAGGTATTTTTGGTTAACACTCAGGCATGGGAGGCAGGGTTCCCAGAGATGGGCCATTATGTATACTTTAAGCTATAGGCGACATCCCTTTAGTGATTAACTTGCAGAAAAAGCAACTGAATACAAAGTTAAAGTAAAACAAATAGATGCAATATGGAGTCAGATTTGTTTTTCCCTGTTACATTAATATGAAAACCGTGCTCACTGCTGCCACAAATCAGTCATTCCTAGATGACACCATGGCAGCAGATAGAAGTACAAAGTGTGAGTCTACCAAATTCATGCCAGCTTGTTTTAATGTAACTACTAATACTACTACTTTAAAACAGAAACATTTAGGGCAAAGGCTAAACTGGACAGGATACAACATGACTTAGGTCTTTCCAAAATGAACTGGGGTCAGTTACCCTGATTCCCCACTTCAAATCCTTAAAACTGAATTGGATACTATGGCTTAGACCAGGAAATTAAGCAAGACCTCTTCCATCTGTTTTTCTCTCCTGAATCTAAAGGGCTCTCTTCTCTAAACAGCCCCTAGAGAAATGGACAGGTCTGCTTTACTCCCCAGGCACAGTGGAACAGAGATAACCGGAGGGACATGCAGCACTGTTCAATGCACTGACCTAACCTAGTAGAGAAGCAGGGTCCAAAGAGCATCAGACTCTGACCAATGAGATCAGCCACTCTTCCTTTCATATGGATGGGTGAGTAGAAGGCTGGAGAGAGACATAAGAATTATAGACAAATACTCCCTGCAGGCACCTCTCCACCTCTCCTGAGCCAAATTAGTACCCTCCAGTCACTTCTACCTCTTCCTCCTGCTCTAGCAAGTGCATCATTTACCCTCATATCCAGTCACGTAGCCCTGTCTCCCCTTCCTCCAATGCCTAGCATCTACCCTATCTTTTCTCTTTCCAACCACTGTGGTTTCAGCTTCTCTCATTTATTTTGCCTCCACACTGCTCGCCAGAGTTATCTTTCTACAGATGTTTGAAGTCAGCATCCTCTAATGGCTTCTTATTACTAATACAATGAAGTTCAAACTCCTTAGCCTGGAAGGCAGTGCTTCCTGAAGCTGATGGTGCATCCAAAGTCTCTGCAGTAGTTCTTAAAACAGCAAATAGGGGGTTCCTTGGTGGCTTAGTGGTTAGGATTCTGGGCTTTCGCTGCCGCGGCCCAAGTTCAATCCCTGGTTTGGGAACTGAGGTCGTGCATCCTGGCCACCGAGAAAAACTGGAAAACCAAAACAAAACAAAAAACAAACCCCCCACCAAACTCAGCAAATAGTGGTCTCTGTCTCAGAGGCTCTGAATCCCTGGGGGTGGGCTGCAGAAATCTGTAGAGAGCTCTCCATCTGTACAGTGTGACCTCAACCTCACCTTCACTTTCCCCACCACCCATCATACCCTGAGGCTATGTAGACTATTTTGCATTTTCCTACCATGACACACACTTTCATGCACAGTAATTTCTGTATTATCTCCTCTAGCACGTTCTTTCCTGCCTTCCTTGTCTTAATAAGTCCAGATACTTCAACACCTGGGCCCCGTGATTGCACTGTGAGGTCTTTAGATATCCATGGGAAGAGATGGTGTCTCCTCAGTGTCCTACCGCACTTATTATACTTACTATACACTTATTATACACACATCCTATTTTTCTTGGAGTTTGAAGGGTTATAGTGAGTAACATCTCTCTTCCTTGCCTAGTTCTAAGAGAGACACATAGGAGACACGAGAGGAAGATCAAAATATCAGCTCCACGATGGAAATATGATGTTACATGACTCATTACATGATTGTATGCAGTAATAAAATTTCATGAAACTGTAAAAATATATTATATATATATATAAAAGATATAATGTATTATATATATATAACCTCAGCCCCATTTACTGACAGTTTGTATCTTGGAAGATGATGCTTAAGTGTGTGGTCATATTGGCTTATGATTACACTTTCCTGTCTGAGTGAAGCTACTTCTATAAGGGCAGAACCTGCCTTACCATGTTTCCTTTAAGTAGAGTGTCAGCTTGAGAGTAGTAGTGGGATGAGGGGAGAGAGAGAGAAGCAGAGAAGCAAGTCCATTTTCCTCTTCCAAACTCTCCATCAGATAATTCAGCCTTAGCCTGGTACCAGCGAAGGGGAAAGGAGAGAGGTGGAGAAAAGTCTAGTGTTGTCTAATGAAAGTTCCATGTGAAAATGTACAAACTGGGGAATAAATGCCCCCTTAGCAGTACTGTACTTATTTTTATATGAACATTGTTCATTCTGCCTCTCCTAGAATCCCCAAATTGCTTTGTTCATCTTTGCGTTTTTTTATGTGTGCCTGGTACTAAGGTGAATAAATATTTGTTTGATGAGTGCTTAATCCTGAAGGGGTATTTAACACTTCAGATTTTATAGATAGCTGTAGCTCAAATTTCTAAATCAGAGAGCTTCCAGTACTTTCTAATTCTCAACAGTCTCTCTTAACATAATTACATGTTTTATTTGTCATATTGGAGATTGTCTGCAAGTGTTATTTGTTGTGTAATTTTCTTAAAGAGCCGAGACATATCTATTTTTAGTTGTTTTCTTAATTTAAATTCAAATAGGACAAAAACCAGCCTCCAGTGTCCTGCTGCAGTGTACACAGCTTGAGAATGATTACTAAATATTTGCTGGCTTCTGTAAGAAAAAAAGACCTTCTGAGGCATCACTGATCTAGGTTGACTGGAACCAGACAGGAATCATATGTTCCTATTTCCAGAATCCTTATTCACATAGGAGAGGGGTTGGCAGGTGACAGCTGATCGGTGTCCTTCTGATAGAGGGTAACTATCCCAAAGGCAGCCTGTAGCTGGGTCTACTTAGTTAAGGTGTGGAATAGTGCGGGCATCAGTAAAGGTGGGGAAAGGCTAGAACAGATCTCAGGCATTGAATGAAGTGGGACGATCAAAGGCACTGAAACCAAAGACCCTTGGGTTGGAACCTGGGCAAGTCACTTACATTGCAGAGCCACATTTTCTTCATCTCTGAGGGGGGTTAATAACATTGCTTTTGCTGGGCTGGCCATGAGTTCTGAGTGAGGCCAGAGGTGGTTCCAGGGAGGAGCAGACACAGTTGCTGTTATTTGTGTGTTAGGTTAACCTGTATCATGGGAGCATCACCCCTCTTCTCTGTCAGCTCTGTGAACACAGAGCTGGAGGCATTTTCTGAGCAAATTTATTTTTCAAAAACTTCTTCTGAGGCATAGCCCATATGCTCTATACTTGATTTTTTTTCTTCATTTGTGAAAATGTAAACACACGTTCGGGCACTTTTACCACGCTAGCGTCGCCATACTGTTTATCTTTTTTGCTTGAACACAAGCTGTGAGTTTCAATGCTCATCTGGTCTCCTTGGCTAAGAGGATGACTTTTATGCCACTGAGGAATGGTTGACATTTAAATCTTAGCAGTAACTGTTGGAACACTTCCAGGTTAATTTTGGAAAATTGATTGAAATCCAATTGTTTCTTCCCCCTGAAAGGAAACATAAGAAACTGTTAATAGTGGTTACTTTGGGGTGAGAGAATCATGGGCGGGGGGCAAATGAGTTGATAGGCATCCTCTAAGATGAGCTACCTTCTGGGACTCACACCGTTGTGTTATCCCCTCCTCTTGCGTGTAGACTGGACGTATTGACTTACCTCTGGTGAGTACAATTCAGCAGAAGTGGTGGATGTCACTTCCATAATGAAGTTTTAGAAAGATGGTGGCTTCCATCCTGGCTGTTTTCTCTTGCCTTCTCTCTCATCTGCTCACCAGGAGGGATGCTGACGGTTATGATGTGGGGTCCCCTATGCATAGCTCACACGGCAAGGAACTGAGAGCTGCCTGCAGTCAACAGTCTGTGAGGAACTGAGGTCCTCAGTCCATTGCCTGTGAGGGGCTAAATGCTGCCAACAACCACGTGAGTGAGTTGGAAGATCTTCCCTTAGCTGAGTGTTTAGATGAGACGAAGTCCCCATCAACAGCTTGACTGCAACCCAAGAGACCTAGAGCCAGAGACAGGCAGCTAAGCAGTGCCTAGATTTCTAACCTGCAGAAACTGAGATGATAAATGTTTTGTTAAGTTGCTTTGTGTTGGGGGTAATTTGTTACTTGGCAATAGATAACTCAACCAGGAAGTGGGAATGGGAAGGAGTTATAATAAGCAGCTTTTTAAATGCCTTCTATGCTATGAATTTTCTATTTGTATGTATGCATTATTTGTACTTTTGGGGTTTTTTGTTTGTTTTGATGATGGGATTTTATTAGAAGGCTCTGTGGTGAAATGTCAGGGTATAGAAAACTTTTAAAAGTACTGTCAACAGGTGTTATTTAAGCAGGTATATTGTGACAAACTGTGCAAATTTGCTCATTCAACACGAACGCCAACACCCTGTATTGCCTTCCTGTGTTACAGAAGCTCGAAATCTGTAAAAGAAAAGCAAAACTACATTTTCCAGACTCTTTTGCAGTGGGGGACTCATATGTGACCTAGTTTTCACCAAGCAGACATACTGCTTGTGAAAAACATAGAAGAAAGAAATTCGCAATTTGAGATGGTGGTAATTTCTGGCAAACCTGTGGGAGGAGATGCCAATTATTCTGCAGTAACTGTGACAGAGGTTCTGTGGTCTAGTTGCAGATTAGACAGTAATCCCAACATGCCAGTGAGAGGGGGTGGTGACAATGGAACTTTGGCAAGGACAGTTTTACAGAATAGCTGGGCATTATTCATCTGGTGGCATTGTTCCCTGTGGGATAACATCCAAGATAGATTTAACTCACCTACCACTTCTCTCTTCTCTTCCTTTACTCCTTCCAAAATTTTATAGTTAAGTTGCATTTCACTTTTCTTTCAGCATCTTCAAACCTTAAATAATGTACATAAAGCTTTACTTTTATTTGTTCAATTAAATTTATTTTGACTTCCTTTAACCTTCCCAGGCCGCCCCCAGCTAACTTCTACTCTTTCCTCCAGCTTTATTCCCCTGTACGCCCAGTAAGACATTTTCAAGTGTTAAAAAATTTAAAAAGGTGCTATTAGTAATCACACTGGAACAACAGGTGTAATCAAATAAACTTTTGTTCATGCCATGTAAATAGTTATATTCCTGCCAGATCGCTCCACTTGACTTGGAAAATATAAATTTTCTATGTAAAAATGTAAGATCAAAATTGAACTATGTAGTTTCTCTCTCAATAAGTTAAGATACATAGAAAAATATTGAAAGGAAGTGGACAAAAATGTTAGGATTGGTTACTTCCAGATAGTGAGTAATGGGCAATTTCTTTTTAATTAATTAATTTATTTTCAGGACAAACAGGGTAATTTTATTGTCATTTTTCTTTAAGGATACAGTAGAAGTTTTACAATTTACTGTGATTAGACATGATTTATAATTTTAACATTTTTATAAACAAATGACAACAGAAACAAAATTTCATGAAGTATACTTGATTTACAGTGTGTTAATTTCTGCTGTATAGAAAATGACTCAGTTAAAATATATGTGTGTGTATATATATATATAATATGTGTGTGTGTATATATATATTCTTTTCCATTATGGTTTATCACAGGACATTGAATATAATTCCCTGTGCTATACAGTAGGACCTTGTTTATCCATCCTATTAATACTAGTTTGCATCTCCTAATCCCAAGCTCCCAACCCTTCCCTCCCCCACACCCCCTCCTCCTTGGCAACCACAAGCCTGTTCTCTATGTCTGTGAGTCTGTTTCATAGATATGTTCATTTATGTTGTATTTTAGATTCCATATGTAAGTGATATCATATGGTATTTGTCTTTCTCTTTATGACATACTTCACTTAGTATGATAATCTGTAGGTCCATCCATGTTGCTGCAAATGGCATTATTTCATTCTTTTTTATGGTTGAGCGATATTCCATTGTATCTCTCTCCTCTCTCTCCCCCCCGCCCCCATGTGTGTATGTGTATACACACACACCACATCTACTTTATCCATTCATCTGTCGATGGACATTTAGGTTGTTTCCATGTCTTGACTATTGTAAATAGTGCTGTCATGAACACAGGGGTGCATATATTCTGGGTATACACTCAGGAGTGGGATTGCTGGATCATATGGCAACTCTGCTTTTTTGAGTAACCTCCATACTGTTTTCTATAATGGCTGTACCAATTTATATTTCCACCAACAGTGTAAGAGGGTTCCGTTTTTTCCATACCCTCTCCAACATTCATTACATGTAGATGTTTTTTAAAAACTTTTTATTTTATATTGGAGTATAGTTGATTAACAATGTTGTGATGGTTTCAGGTGTACAGCAAAGTGATTCAGTTATATACATACACATATCTATTCTTCCTAAAATTCTTATCCCATTTAGGTTGTTACATAATATTGAGCAGAGTTCCCTGTGCTATACAGTAGGACCTTGTTGGTTATCCATTTTAAATACAGCAGTGTGTACATGTCAATCCCAAACTCCCTAACTATCCCTTCCCCCCTGGTAACCATAAGTTCATTCTTTAAGTCTGTGAGTCTGTTTCTGTTTCATAAATAAGTTCATTTGCATCATTTCTTTTTAGAATCTGCATTTAAGCGATATCATAAGATATTTCTCTTTGACTGACTTCACTCAGTATGACAATCTCTAGGTCCATCCATGTTGCTGCAGATGACATTATTTCATTCCTTTTTATGGCTGAGTAATATTCCATTGTATACATGTACCACATCTTTATCCATTCTTCTGTCTATGGACATTTAGATTGCTTTCCTGTCTTGGCTATTTGTAAACAGTGCTGCAATGAACATTGGGATGCATGTATCCTTTTGGACCATGTTTTTCTTTGGATATATGCCCAGAAGTGACAGGATCATATGGTAGCTCTATTTTTACTTTTCTAAGGAACCTCCATGCTGTTCTCCATAGGGGTTGGACCAATTTACATTCCCATCAGCAGTGTAGGAGGGTTCCATTCTCTACACAACCTCTCCAACATTTATTGTTTGTAGACTTTTTGATGATGACGGCCATTCTGACTGGTGTGAGGTGATACCTCATCATAGTTTTGATTTGCATTTCTCTAATAATAATGATGTCGAGCATCTTTCCGTGTGCCTGTTGGCCATCTGTATGTCTTCTTTGGAGAAATATCTATTTCTTCCCACTTTTTGAATGGATTGTTTGGTTTTTTTTTATATCAAACTGTATGAGCTGCTTGTATATTAACAATTCATACTTTTTAAATTGTTCTGAGTAGCAAGATGAAATTTCAGCCCATTTTGCTCAGTCCCATCCAGGACCTGAAACATCCGTTTGTGCAGGATATCCCGCCCTAGAGTCACTTAGTAGCCACCTGGTTTATCAGATCAACTCCCACAGTATGATAGTGTTTGTGTTCAAGTGACCCTTGTTTTATTTAATAATGACCCTAAAGCGCAAGAGTTGTGATGCTGACAATTGGGAAATGCCAAAGAGAAGCCCTGAAATGCTTCCTTTAAGTGAAAAGTTGAAAGTTCTCTACTTAATAAGGGAAGAAAAGAAATTGTATGCTGAGGCTGCTAAGATCTATGTTAAGAATGTATCTTCTATTCATGAAATTGTGAAGAAGGAAAAAGAAATTCATGCTTTTTTGCTGCCCCACTGCAAAAGTTATGACCACAGTGAATGATAAATGCTTAGTTAAAATGGGAAAGGCATTAAGTTTGTACAATAAGATATTTTGAGAGAGAGAAACCACATTCATATAACTTTTATTACAGTATATTGTTATAATTGTTTTATCTTATTATTAGTTATTGTTGTTAGTCTCTTACTGTGCCTAATTTACAAATTAAACTTTATCACACATATGTATGTATAGGAAAAAACATAGTATATATAGGGTTTAGTACTAACCACAGTTTCAGGCATCCACTGGAGGTCTTGGAACATAACCCCCAAGGTTGCATAGATAAGGGGGGACTGCTGTACTTCTTGAGACTCATGGGGAAGTTGGTGTCTGGGATGCTGAATGAGATGAACAGGGAAAGGGAACTATACTCTACTCTTCCCTTCCTCCATGCTTCCAATTTCTTCCTCTATCTCCCATTAGCCAAACTTTGCTGAAAACCGGCTGACTCAAGAACCTGGGAAGATGTTTGGCAGAGGAAAATCCCTCTATGGCTCAGAGCAAGTAGGAGAAGAGTGAGGAAGGAATCCGAGGGCCAGCAGGACTTTGCCCAGGACTGATGCAAAGTCTTACTTCAATCCACCAAATGATAAATCAAAAGAACTGTAACAACTTTTGAGTTTAATTTGGTCCTATTTGTTTATTTTTGTTTTTATTTCCATTACTCTGAGAGACAGATTTATGTCAGAGAGTGTTCTACCTATGTTTTCCTCTAGGAGTTTTATAGTGTCCGTTCTCATGATATCGCCTATATGCAGGATCTAAAAAGAAATGGTATAAATGAACTTATTTAAAAAACAGAAACAGGTTCACAGACTTAGAGAAGGAACTTATGGTTACCAGTTGGGAAGGGAGAGGGGAAGCGATAGAGAGTTTGGGATTGACATGTACACATTGCTGTATTTAAAATGAATAACCAACAGGTAGCTACTGTATAGCACAGGGAACTCTGCTTAATGTTATGTGGCAGCCGGGATGGGAGGGGAGTTTGGGGGACAATGGATGCATGTATATTTATGGCTGAGTTGCTTTGTTGTGCACCTGAAACTATCACATTATTAATCAGCTATACTCCAATATAAAATAAAAAGTTAAAAAAAAAAGAACTAACAAACAGGGAAGTGGCGTAAAAAGAGGGCAGCAGGCCTGTCTTCGTGGACTTGAAGATCTGTGCAGTCACACCGAGCCTCGTGTTTTAAAGAGCCCCATGTGCTTTACATTCTGCTGTTGCCATCTTAAAATTCTTGGTAATTGTGAACAAAGCTCCCCCATTTTCATTTTGTACTGGGCCCTGCAAATTATAGAGCTGGCTGACTGATAGTAAACACTAAATTATTTAAACATAGAACAGTTGTATTTTGTATTCATAATGCAGTGTGGAGATGCTACATCTAGAAGAAATGCCTTATGATGTTAAAAATAATAACTTAAAAATGATGGACAAAAATTCTAGTATATCCCAACAAAAACTTAGAGCTGATGTCAAAAGGAAGTTTAAGTGGGTGAATTCCCTTTTCTTCCATGGGGGAAGTAAATGGATTTTGTTTTACTTATGAAGTTGGGTGACGTTGACTTGAAATATCCACATTTAAATATGTTACTTAACACTAAAATAAGCTCATTCTTAATAACTTTCAATTACCAAAGGGAGAAAAGTGGGATGAACTCAAAACAGGGGCCACGTAGCAAACATAGGGAATAGGAAAGCACAGTCACACAGAAGTGACAGTGAAACTGTCTGTAATAATAACACAAGTACTATTTACTCAAGTATTGCATGACAAATTTAAACCAATGAATTAATGTCTATAAAAGATATAATTAAAACAGGGGGTCTATGGTTATTAATGTCTACAGGAGAGACTCTTAAGAGGAATCAAAATTTTAAATAAAGAGATGGGCAAAATATGGCAGGCAAATGCAAACAAAATAAAACACAGGTCATGAGCTTACTATCAAGTTAGTCAAGCAAAGAGCATTAGAGACATGCCTAAGAATGTCACTTTATATAAATGATGGGTAAGGTAGTTCATAAGTTCATAAGTACCATGAACCCATAGCATCAAAATATCATGCAAACAACTCTCTCTTAAAAATATATTCATGGAAAAGTTCATGAAAATGTAACATGTTGAAGCTACACAATCCATTGTTACAAAGGGAATTCCAAGAGAGCTAAAACGTGGTGAGATTCCTAGTTATACCTTACCTTTTAGATGTGCATCATCCATTACAGTAGCCACTGGTCTGAAGTGCAACACTGCAAGTGTAAAATATATACCAGGTTTCCAAGTCCTAACATGAAAAAATATATAAATCACCATATTAATAATTTTTATATGTTGAAATCATAACATTTTGGATATGTTTGGTAAAGTAAATTATATTGTTAATTTCATTTGTGGGTTTTTTTTTTTTTTTTGCCTTTTCAGTGTAGCTACTGGAAACTTTTAAATTACATATGTGTCTTGTATTATATTCCATTGGACACTGCTCTTCTATACAATCATCTTTATTACTACAGTTTTGATATAATTCATCTAATTCCTTTTTTAAACCATTATTAATAGAAGTATAGTTAATTACAATGTGTTAATTTCAGGTGTACAGCGAAGTCATTCAGTTATAAATATGTATGTATCTATTTTTCAGATTCTTTTCCATTATAGGTTATTATAAGATATTGAATATAGTTCCCTGTGCTATACAGTAGGTCCTTGCAGTTTATTTTATATATAGTAATGTGTATGTATTAATCCCAAACTCCTAATTTATCTACCCTCCCACTATCCCCTTTGGTGACCATAAGTTTGTTTTCTACAATTTCTCTAATTTTGCTTTATTTTTCGTAGTAAATACCTAGTTGAAGCTGAGGACTTGCCACTTTAGGTTTATCTGATGCATTCCATCTTTATTGCAGTAGAATTATTCTTATCACTAGCACCAACCCATTTATCTTTCCATGCTTCAATTATTTTTATGAAACAATAAGGGCAAAATACAATTAATATTCAGATAATTTCATAAGACAAATAGTAACAGTAGCAAAAGTGGACTGTTGGCTGGCCGACAGACCCCACTACCATGAAAAAATAAGTCAGAAAGCTTTTAGGTCAACTCAAGTAGGCAAGTCTGAATTCAATACCTCAGAGCTGACGGAGAGGAATCAACAGTCATTTAAAAATGTACAGCAGAAACTGGCCCAACAGTGTAAAGCAATTATACTCCAATAAAGAGCTTTAAAAAAAATAAAAATGTGTAAAAGTTCAACTTTTATGAAAATCAGATGTAAAATGTCAAAGAATACCTTTAAGGCAAGAACTGTTGAAGATGTAAAGAGAATATGACAGAAATATAATCATAGAAAGGGACTTAAATCTCTTCTAGTCATTGACAGGTTATACAGACAACAATTATATTATAGCTGAATAATATAGTTAATAAATATATATAGTCTCTCCCTAAATTTGAAAATATATCTCCTTTAAGAAAAGTATAAACATGTCTTCTGATTGGATTCAAAGATTCAAGATTGTAGCGATATCACATCTTCCCAAATCTATCAATGAATTAAATGCAGCTGCAAACAAAAAAACTTATGTTTGTGATTTGATCAAATAATTTAAAAGGTCACATAAAAGAATATCTAGCAGAATAGCTGGGAGAAATTCTAAAAATAAAAAATAGTGAGGTCAGTTTGCCCCTTGCATGTGAAAATGTGTGAAGCTATAGCAATTAAAATAGTGCAGGTAAAGGACCAGACAACGAATGATCACAGGAAATTGGTATGTGATAAGGATCATTAGAAATTAGTGTGGATATTAAGTCAATGGATAACTACGTGGGAAAAATAAAGATTAATTTCTACCTCACTCCTTAAAGCAAACAAAAATCCAAAATGGATCAAAATTTGTATTACAAGAAATCATAATACATATAAATATTGATCTATTATAATGTTGCATTACTTTTATGGTTTATGTTTTATGGCTTGTTTACAGTTTTATCTTTAATTCTTTTCAGATCTAGTCTGTTCCAGTGATACAAGTACCTATTCTTGTTATTATATTTTTACTGTGCATTTTTAATATCTGCTAGGGACAGTTTACCTTCATTACTTTCTCTCTTAAACATTTTCTGAATATTCTCACAGACTTATTGTTCTATATTAATTTTAGAATTAGTTTTTATCACATTTTACAAGTAATCTTTTGGGATTTCAACTGAAATTGTGCTAAATATTCAGATTACTGTGGGAAGAATTGGTATCTTTTTTATTTAATTTTTATTTTATATTGGACTATTTACAATTTTGTGACATTTTCAGGTGTGCAGCAAAGTGATTCAGTTATACATACACATGTATCTATTCTTTTTCAGATTCTTTTCCCATATAGGTTATTGCAGAATATTGAGTAGAATTCCCTGTGCTATACAGTAGGTCCTCGTTGATTATCTATTTTATATATAATAGCATATATATGTTAACATCAAACTCCTAATTTATTATGCCCCCCTTCATCTTTGATAAGTTTGTTTTCTAAGTCTGTGAGTCTGTTTCTGTTCTGTAAATAAGTTCATTTGTATCATATTTTTTAGATGCCATATATAAGTGATATCACATAGTATTTATCTTTCTCTGACTTATTTCATTTAGTATGATAATCTCTAGGTCAATCCATGTTGCTGCAATGGCATTATTTCATTCTATTTTATGGCTAATATTCCATTGTATATATGTATGACATCTTCTGTATCCATTCCTCTGTCAGTGGACATTTAGGTTGCTTCCATTGGCTTGGCTATTGTAAATAGTGCTGCTATGAACATTGGGGTGTGTATATCTTTTCAAATTATGGTTTTGTCTGGATATATGGCCAGGAATAGGATTGCTGGATCATATGTAGCTCTATTTTTAGTTTCTTAAGGAACCACCATACTGTTCTCCATAGTGGCTGTACCAATTTACATTCCCACCAACAGTGTAGTAGGGTTCCCCTCTCCACACCCTCCTCAGCATTTATTATTTGTAGACTTTTTGATGATGGCCATTCTGACTCATGTGAAGTGGTACCCCACTGCAGTTTTGATTTGCATTTCTCCAATAAATAGTGATGCTGAGCATCTTTTCATGTGCTTTTTGGCTGTGTGTCTTCTTTGGAGAAATGTCTATTTAGAACTTCTCATTTTTTGATTGTGTTGTTTGGTTTTTTGATATAGAGCTGAGTAAGCTGTTTGTATATTCTGGAGATTAATCCCTTGTTGGTCACTTCATTTGCAAGTATTTTCTCCCATTATGTGAGTTGTCTTTCTGTTTTATTTATGATTTCCTTTGTTGTGCAAAAGCTTTTGAGTTTAATTAGGTCCCATTTGTTTACTTTTGTTTTTATTTTCATTGTTCTATGAGCTGGCTGCAAAAAGATATTGCTGTGATTTTTATCAAAGAGTGTTCTGCCAGTGTTTTCCTCTAGGGATTTTATAGTATCTCATCTTACATGTATGTCTTTAATCCATTTTGAGTTTGTTTTTGTATATGGTGTTAGAGAATGTTGTAATTTTATTCTTTTATGTGTAGCTGTCCAGTTTTCCCAGCACCACTTATTGAAGAGACTGTCTTTTCTCCATTGTATAATCTTGCACCCTTTGTCATAGATTAATTGACCATAGGTGCATGGATTTATCTCTGGGCTTTCTGTCCTGTTCCATTGATCTGTATTTCTGTTTTTGTGCCAGTGCCATACTGTTTTGATTACTGTAGCTTTGTAGTATAGTCTGAAGTCAAGGTGTCTGATTCCTCCAGCTCCATTTTTCTTTCTCAGGATTGCTTTGACCAACTGGGGTCTTCTGTTTCCATACAAATTAAGTTTTTTTTTTTTTGTTCTAGTTCTATGAAAAATGCCATTGTTATTTTGATAGAGATTGCATTGAATCTGTAGATTGCCTTGGATAGTATAGTCATTTTGACAATATTGCTTCTTCCAATCCAAGACCATGGTATATCATTCCATCTAATTGTGTCATCTTCAATTTCTTTCAACATCTTATAGTTTGCAGAAAACAGATCTTTTGCCTCCTTAGGTAGGCTTGTTCATAGGTATTTTATTCTTTTTGATGAGGTGGTAGATGACATTGTTTCCTTAATTTCTCTTTCTGATCTTTCGTTGTTAGTACATAGGAATGCAAGAGATTTCTATGTATTAATTTTGTATCCTGTATTCATTGATGAGCTCTAGTAGTTCTCTGGTAGCATCTTTAGGATTTTCTATGTATAGTATCATGTCCTCTGCAAACAGTGACAATTTTACATCTTCCTTTCAAATTTGGATTTCTTTTATTTCTTTTTCTTCTCTCATTGCCATGGCTAGGACTTCCGAAACTATATTGAATAAAATTGGCGAAAGTGGACATCCATATCGTGTTCCTGATCTTACAGGAAATGCTTTCAGTTTTTCACCACTGAGAATGATGTTATCTGTGAGTTTGTCATATATGGCCTTTACTATGTTGAGGTAGTTTCCCTCTATGCCCACTTTCTGGAGAGTTTTTATCATAAATGGGTGTTGAATTTTGTCAAAAGCCTTTTCTGCGTCTACTGAGATATTCACATGGCTTTTATTCTCCAGTTTGTTAATGCGGTGTATCACACTGATTAATTTGCAGATATGGAAAAATCCTTGCATCCCTGCGATAAATCCCACTTGATGATGTTGTATGATCCCTTTAATGCATTGTTGGATTTGGTTTGCTAGTAGTTTGTTGAGGATTTTTGCATCTATATTAATCAATGATATTGGCCTATAATTTTCTCCTCTTCTTTTTTTTTTTTTTTTTTTTTTTTTGTATTTTTGTCTGATTTTGGTATCAGGGTGATGGTGGCCTTGTAGAATGAGTTTGGGAGTATTCTTTCCTCTCCAATTTTTTGGAAGAGTTTCAGAAGGATATATGTTAACTCTTCTGTAAATCTTTGGTAGAATTTTCCTGTGAAGCTATCTGATCCTGGACTTTTGTTTGTTGGAAGTTTTTTAACCACAGTTTCAGTTTCAGTACTTGTGATTGGTTGGTTCATATTTTCTTTTTTTTTCCTGGTTCAGTTTCAAAAGGTAGTACCTTTCTGAGAATTTGTCCATTTCTTCTAGGTTTTCCATTTTATTGGCCTATAGTTGCTTGTAGTGGTCTTTTATGATCCTTTGTGTTTCTGTGGTGTCAGTTGTAACTTCTCCTTTTTCATATCTAATTTTATTGATTTGGGTTCTCTCCCTTTTTTTTTCTTGATGGCTAAAGATTTATTAATTTTGTTTATCTTTTCAAAGAATCAGCTTTTACTTTCACTGATCTTTTCTAATGTTTTCTTCACCTCTACTTCATTTATTTCTGCTCTGATTTTTATGATTTCTTTCCTTCTTCTAACTGGGTTTCGTTTGTTCTTCCTTCTCTAGTTGCTTTACATGTAAAGTTAGGTTGCTTAATTGAGATGTTTCTTGACGTAAGATTTTATTACTGTAAACGTCCCTCTTAGAACTGCTTTTGCTGTGTCCCATAGGTTTTGGATTGTTGTGTTTAGTTTTCATTTGTCTCTAGTTATTTTTTTTTATTTCTTCAGTGATCCATTGGTTGTTTAGTATCATATTGTTTAGTGTCCATGTGTTTGTGTTTTTTAGGTTTTTTTTTCTTGTGATTGATTTCTAATCTCATAGTGATGTGGTTGGAAATGATGCTTGATATGATTTCAGTTATCTTAAATTTACCAAGGCTTGCTTTGTGGACCAGCATGTGATCTATCCTGGAGAATGTTCCATGTGCACTTGAGAAGAATGTCTATTCTGCTTTTGGATGGAATGGTCTATAAATATCAATTAAGTCTTCTGGTCTAATGTGTCATTTAAGGTCTGTGTTTCTTTTTCTTTATTGATTTTCTGTCTGGATAATTAGTCCCTCACTATTATTGTGTTACCATTGATTTCTCATTTTATAGCTGTTAGCATTTGCCTTATATATTGAGGTGCTCCTATGCTGGGTGCATATATATTTACAATTATTATATCTTCTTCTTGGATCAATCCATTGATCATTATGTAGTGTTCTTCTTTGTCTCTTGTAACCGTCCTTATTTTACAGTCTATTTTGTCTGATATGAGTATTACTACTTCAGCATTCTTTTGATTTCTATTTCCATGGAATAACTTTTTCCATCCCCTCACTTTCAATCTGTATGTGTCCCTAGATCTGAAGTGGGTCTCTTGTAGACAGCATGTGTACAGATCTTGTTTTTATATCTATTCTGCCAGTGTATGAGCATTTTTATCCATTGGTTGGAGCATTTTTATCCATTTACATTTAAGGTTATTATCAATATGTATGTTCTTAATGCCATTTTGTTAATTGTTTTGGATTTGTTTTTGTAGATATTTTTCCTTCATTTTTTTTCTCTTATGATTTGATGACTTTAACATTCTGTTTGGATTGCTTTTTCTTTTTGTGTGTATCTGTTATAGATTTTTGGTTTGTGGTTCTTATGAGGTTTTGATATAGTAGTCTGTATATACACAAGATTGTTTTAAGTCTCTTGATTTCTTAGATTTAAACACATTTCCAATATTCTGCATTTGTGCTGTCCTCTTCTGATGATTGCTGGTTTTGATATCATATTTGTGTGTGGAAGATTTCCTTCCTTTGCTGTATGTTTGCCTTTACCAGTGAGCTCCCCATTCATAATTTTCTTGTTTCTATTTATGGCCCTTTCTTTTCAGCTTAGAGAATTTCCTTTAGCATTTGTTGTAAAGCTGATTTGGTGGTGCTGAATCCTCTTAGTTTTTGCTTGTCTGTAAATATTTTGATTTCTCCATCAAATCTGAATGAGAACCTTGCTGGGTAGAGTATTCTTGGTTGTAGATTTTTCCCTTTTATCACTTTAAATATATTGTGCCACTCCCTTCTGGTCTGTAGATTTTCTGAAAAAATCAGCTGATAACCTTATGGGAGTTCCTTTGTATGTTATTTTTTGATTTTCCCTTTTTGCTTTTAATATTTTCACTTTGTCTTTAATTTTTGTCAATTTTATTAATATGTAGTCAGCTTGTTCTCCTTGTGTTTATCCTGCCTGGAACTCTAATTCCTGGACTTGAGTGTTTCCATTCCCATGTTAGGGAAGTTTTCAGCTATCATCTCTTCAAATATTTTCTTGGGCCCTTTCTCTTTTTCTTCTCTTTCTAGGACCCCTATTATGTGAATTTTGCTGCATTTAATATTGTCCCAGAGGTCTGTAAGACTACCCTCATTTCATTCTTTTTTCTTCTATTCCACAGCAGTGATTTCCACCATTCTGTCTTCCAGCTCACGTATTCATTCTTCCGCCTCATTTATTCTGCTATTAATTCTTTCTAGTGTATTTTTCATTTCAATTATTTTATTAGTCATCTATTTTTCTTTAAATCTTCTGTCTCTTTATTAAACATTTCTTCTGTCTTCACAGTCTGGGCCTACATTCTTTTTCCGAGACCTTGGATCATCTTTACTATCATTGTTCTGAATTCTTGTTCAGGTAGATTGCCTATCTCCACTTCACTTAGTTGTTCTTCTGGGGTTTTCCCTTGTTCCTTCATCTGCCACCACATTTTTTCTAACTTTCTGTATTTGTGGTCCCCTTTTTGCAGGCTGCAGGATTGTAGATCCTCTTGCTTCTGGTGTCTTCCCTCTAGTGGATGAGGCTGGTCTAAGAGGCTTCTGTAGGCTTCCTGGTGGGAGGGACGGGTGCCTGCCCAGTGGTGGGTAGAGCTGGGGCTTGTCCCTCTGGTGAGCAGGGCCGTGTAAAAGGGTGTGTTTAGTGGTGGTTGTGAGCTCAGTGCAACTTTTGGCACTCTGTCCACTGGTGGATGGAACTGCATTCCTCCTCTGCTCATTGTTTGGCCTGAGGTGTCCCAGCATTGGAGCCTATACACTCTTAGGTGGGGCCAGGTCTTGGTGCCAAAATGGTGACCTCTAGGAGAGCTCATGCTGGTCAATATTCCCTAGGGCCACTGCCACCAGTGTCCTTGTCCCCACAGGGAGCCACAGCCAACCCCTACCTTGCCAGAAGACCCTCTAATACCCATAGGTAGGCATGGTCCAGACTTCTGTGGAGTCAGTGCTTTGTGCTGGGTCCCAGTGTGTGTGAAATCTTGTGTGCATCCTCTAAAGTGGAGTCTCTTTATCCCCCATTTCTGTGGCGCACCTGTACTCAAGCCCTGCTGGCCTTCAAAGCCAAATACTCTGGAGGCTCCTCTTCCCAATAGACCTTCAGGCTGGGGAGCCTGATATGGGGCTCAGAACTCTAACTCCTGTGGGAAAACCTTTACCATATAATTATTTTCCAGTCTGTGGGTTGCCCACCCGGTGGGTATGGGATTTGTTTATATTGTGTAAGCACCCATCCTACCATCTTGTTGCAGATTCTTTGTTTTTGGATAGTATAAAATATCTTTTTTGGTAGTTTCCAGTCTTTCTGTTGATGGTTGTTCAGGAGTTAGTTGTGATTTTGGTATTTTTGTGAAAGGAGGTAAGCTCAAGTCTTTCTACTCCACCATCTTGTCCTGAATCAAGGGGCTGCTTTTAGTTTGGATGCTTGCTGCCTTTTTCCTCAGCATGTGCTGGCTGTTATTCCCTTTATATGGGATATGTAGGTGCAGTGGTCCATGTATGCTCCTGGTGCAGTGGAAGCAGCAATTGGTGCCCACCTGTGGGTGTCTCCCAGTGCAGGCAGTGGCCTGGCACTCCTGGGACAGCAGGGACAGCACTTGGTGCCTGCTCCCATGTCTCCCAGCAGTTGCAGTGGCCTGCAAACTTCTGGGACAGCAGGGAAAGTGATTGGTACCAGCTTGCTGTTCATGAGCACTCCCTGGACCATGGGAGCAGCACTTGATACTTGCTCATGGTCCCCTAGCTGCAGTGGTGGCCTGCTTACCCCTGGGACATGGAGGGTGGTGTTTGGCACTTGCTTGCTGGTCCTGCAGTGGCAGCAGCAACCCACACACTCCCAGAACAGCAGGAATATTGTGTGGCACCCGCTCGCAGGTCCTGCAGTGGCAGTGGTGGCCTCCCAGACAGTAAGGGCAGTGATTGGTGCCTGCTCCTATGTCTCCCAGTTGCAGTGACATCCTGCACACTCCTGAGGCAGCAGGGGCAGCAATTGGCACCCTCTCCTGTGTCTCCCAGTGGTGGTGGCAGTCCACACACTCTCAGGACAGCGTGGGCAGTGACTAGAGCCTGCTCACGGGTCTCTTAGCGTGGGCAGTGACCCATGCCTGCACAGGGAGAGAAGCTCCTATGGCAGTCCCATCCCTCTCCTTGTGCACCCCCCAACAATGGCACCTTGCCTCTCTGGCGGGCCCGGCTTCTTCCGAGTGCACCCTCAATTGCCACATTCCAGTCTCTTCAGCTGTCTCCCCACAGCCAACCCCCATCCTCTCCCTGGGTCTGACCTCTGAAGCCTGAGCTTTGGCACCAAGCCCCCACCAGCATTGGTGGACAGCGCTTCAGGCTGGGGAGTGCTGGGTGGTGGTACCAACCATCTGTGCATGTCACTGTTCATTTTGCCTTCTGCAAACCACTCGCTGCACTCTCCTCTGAGGCTCCAAAGCTCCCCCTCTATCCAGGCTGATCTCCCCGCTGCTGAGGGGACTTCCTAGGATGCAGGAACCTTTCCTCCTTCACAGCTCCCTCACTGGGGCACAGGTCTCATCCTGATTCCTTTCTCTTTTTTTTTTCTTTTTTTCTTTTGTCCTACCCAGTTATGTGGAGGTTTTCTTGCTCTTACAGAAGTCTGAGGTCTGCCAGCATTCAGTAGATGTTCTGTGTGAATCGTTCCACCTGTAGATGTGTTTTTGATGTATTTGTGGGAGGAGGTGCAGTTCACATTCTGCTCCTCTGCCATCTTGATTCCTTCCCCACACCAAGAACTTCTATCTTTATAAATTTGAACCTTACAATACAGAAATCAGAGTTGTCTCTCCATTTGTTCAGTTATATGTCTCCATACATTTAGTTGTTTTCTTAATATTAATCTTTTATATTTCTTTTTTACATTTGCTTCTAAGTATCTTATAATTTAAGTTCCTATTATAGTTTCTTTCTTCTTTGCAACTTAGTTGCAGAGGTTTGAGTTAATCGGCACAAGCTTCATGCTCACATGTAGTTTTTGTTCATTTGGTTATTCACTAGTTATCAGTTACCCTGCCTTTGGGTGTGTGTATATTTAATTAGACTAAGCTGGGCTCTCTAGAATGGCTGTGTGTCAGTATTGGTCTTCCCGGTGTCACACTTTGCTATGTGCACCTATAGGGGTCATGAGATGCCTCAATAGTGAATTTCATGCAGTTGTGGAAATCCTTTCTCTGCAGTACCCTTTTCTCCAGGATCTTGGCTCCTGTATTCCTAGCTGCCTTGGTAGACCTGAGCTCCAGTTTAGGTCTCCCCATTCGAGCAAGACTTTGTCAACCCCTGGTTCACTGTTGGATTCTGTTGGACCTCTTTGCCCTATGCTGTGAATTAGTAAATGCTCTGCAGATTAAAGCTCTGGGAGAGTTCTGGTTCACCTCTGGGAGTTTCCTTTCTCTCTCCAAGGTCCTGACTACCTTGGTTGCTCTCTGATAGCTTCAGACAGGTTTGTTTTGTTTTGATGGAGGTGATGTTGTTTTCCAGCTTTTATTGTCGGGCAAGCCAGGTACTAGCTACTCTGCCATAGCCAAGCACAAGGCACTCCAATCTTTAGCTTTTAATTAGTTAAACTACACGGTGTCATTTCACTTGAAGTCATGGTTGTGATTCCATTTTTATCAATTGGGCAGTTGAAGTCAAGGAAATAAATTGTCCTAAAGTATGAAACCCAGATTATGTGTTTAAGATTGCATGACTAGGCAGACATATGTTTAAGAATTTGGGATTTTGGAGAATATTTCTTAATTGAAAACTTAATATGGAGGGATTCCTCTCCATTCTGACTGAACCTAGTGGAGGTGAATCACAGACAGCTTCTGTCAGAAGCTGTGCTCAAGCACCCAGGGTGTGGGTGGTAGGGAACCTATTAAAGTTAGCCCCTCTGGGGCCTGGATAGAGAGAGGTTGGAGGGGGTTTTCCTGCTGAGTGGGATAGGTGGCCATGTGTGACCCTGGAGGAATTAGCATTGGCAAGTTTGCTGGAAATTGAGCTATTGTAACCTGATTGTAGGAACTAGGAAGACAAATTGAAGTAGAGAAGCATATCCTCATATCAGCACAGCAGACTCTTCATGGTTGGAATGAGCCTACTGAATTCTAAGTCAAGAATGCATCTTCCCTATTCCCTACATGCCTAATTGGCTTTAGTGATCATGGACTTCAGACAGAACCATCCTGGGTCCTAACCAGGCCATCTCATGGATGCATCTGATTGGCAGACTATAGCATTTTTCAAGGTCTATCTTGGGAAGGCAGGCTTTCCTTTTCCGTGGTAGGGAACTATGCAAACATGGAGAGGGTATTCAGGAGACCTGGAGCACTTGTGAATGACAGATTCCCCTACAGATGGAGATCTCAAGGACAGAAAGCAGCAAAAACTGATTGCCTCTGATCTTAAAAGAAAAAGGAAAGCAAAGAAAATAAATCTTAAAAACATCCAGAAACACACAGGCTGTGGTACTTATCACCTGTTGAAGGGTTATTCCGTGCCAAGCCCCTTAAAGCCTTACCACCACCCTTTGAGGTAGGTGTTACCATCCTCATTTCATGGAGGAAGAAGCTAAGGCATTAAGGGGTGAAGTAGACTGTCCCAGGTCCCATGGGTTGTGTGTGGCAGAACCAGGATGACATGCAGGTGTCCCCCTCTGAAATCTGGGCTCCTCACCAGCACTCCAGACTGTCTCTCCTTTTTTGGTGTGGAGTTTAGTGGCCAGAGCCTTTCACTCTTCAATGCTGGTGTTTATAATTATGACAAAGTTAAATGCTGACTCTGACAAAAAAGGCCAGCAGATGTACCATGAAGAGAAAGATTTTCACCAAACATGGAAATCTTTGTTTTATTTTTTTGCACTTTCTAGAGAAAATTTAAATTTATTTAAAAAATTCATGTATGTGGATAACTTTTGTGACAAATGATGGGATGTTTCACAATTGTTCTATGAATGTACATGAGTTGTTGGCATTTTATATAAATTTGTTTATTTTTTTAAAGGGTATAAGTTTTCCTTTTTTTAATATTTATTTATTTATTTGGCTGCATTGGGTGTCAGTTGCAGCACACAGGATCTTTCATTGTGGTGTGGGCTATTCGTTGTGGCACATGGGCTTCTTTCTAGTTGTAGCGTTCGGGCTCAGTAGTTGCTGAGCTGTTGCCTGGCTTAGTTGCTAAGCAACCAGCTTAGTTGCACTGTGGGATCTTAGTTCCCTGACCAGGGATCAAACCCGCATTCCCTGCATTGGAAGGCAGATTCTTAACCATTGGAGCACCAGGGAAATTCCAGAAAGACCTTTATTTTTGACCTCAAGCACTGTTCCCTGTATAGAATTTCATTCTATGTAGATCATCGTTAAGCAACAACCAGCACAGGAACCAGGTGGCAACAAGCCTGGCATCTAAGATGGCACATGAACTACGTGACCTTTCCCAGGCTCTGTGGAAAATCTGCCCATAGAAGCTAAAATGTCCCATTGGTCCAGTTTTAGAACTTTCCCTCCGAGTCTTTATATAGTGCCAGAAACCTGGCTGGGGGTGGGGGTGGGAGTGTGAATAGGGGGTTTTAGGGAGCTCTGTCTGATCCACAGGTGGAAAGGCTCATTAGCCTCATGGCTTTTCTAGCCTCAGTTTTGTGGCCATTGGTCACTTTTCTGGCCTCAATTTTCCTCCACTATTAAATAAAAGTTAATGTGACACAGATGTCTATTGCTGGGCTGTTGGGACTTTTAACACAGTAATATGCTTTTAGAAATACCCAAGGAGTGGGGGAGAGTTTGTAATAGTTCTCAAACTTATCTCACCACAAAGGCCCTTGTTCTCTGAGCTTGATGAGAGGTTGGTGTTCCGCGGAACACTTTTGGGAAAGAGTGGGGTGCGGAGAGTTCTAAAGACTGAATTCTAATGTCCTACATTTGTTGTGAAGGCGATAATGTCTCTCTTTTTTTGTATTCAGAAACAGTCATCCTGTTCTATAACACGCTGGGTCAACTTGTATAATAAAAGCAGAACAGGAAGCAAAGGAAAATGTCCACTCATTTACTCAGCAAACATAGAATGTCCCCTAAGAGCTGCGTATTTTGCCTGTTCTTGGTGTTAGATTATAGAAATGTGAGTCACGCATTTGGAGGTCTGCTACAGTAGTTGTTTGCCATCCGCGATGTCCAAGGAGTCCTGAGTGCCCAGTCTTTGGTGCCCCTTACACTGTGTTGAGTAGGAAAGAGCACTGTGACAATAACTCAGCAGTGTCACAATAAGACAGAACAGCCAGAATCATTCAGTAAAGCCGGGAAAACCATTTACCTATTCAGGGAAAACTGGAAAAATTTATTCCGAGGTGTTAATAGTGGTTACCAGTAAGTGTTATAATTATGGGCACCTTTGGGATTTTATTTTTTTAATTCTTTTTTTTAATGAACATGTATACCTCTTGTTAATAAGAGAAAAATAAAACAGCTATATTTAGTGTTTTTAAAAGTATGGTTAGGACATTGATCTAAGTGACAAATCCATTTCAGAATCATGAAGTTTCCAGGGAAAGTGGTATTAGGAGATAGGTAAGTGATTTGACATTTCATTTTTAAGCAGTGAGAAAAGAGCAAGGAGATAAAAAGTTTGGTGTTCTCACCTGAAATGCTATAGGAGTGTTTAGCAGTGGTGATTCCAAAGGGTAGGTTGCCATGATGGAAACTTAATAAGGGCTTTCTCCTCAACACTGAGTGAATCCCCTAAAGGGACATATATGCTTACAAATATACATGTTGGTGTTTACAAGCTAGATAATTTTTTTGCTACTTTTTTTCACTTTTTGCTCTTTCTGTGTGGTTTACTTCAGTTGATAACTGAAACCATATTAAGTGGGTAAGCTGTCTCCCGTGCACCCACTTATGAGCTACACTGCTCACTAGTATGGGTTTTTCTTCCTTTTCTGGTCTCTTTCCTTCACTTGGAAAAAATAATGGATTTTTTTGTTTTTGTTTGTTTTTGGTCAAAAATGTTCCTGTTTTTCGACTCTCTGTAGCCCTAGGAAATGAAACGTTCTCCTACTGACTTTCACCAATAGAACCATCTCTCTATGACTCTGCTCTCATTTAGAGCATGTACACCCAAGCACACCTACCCAGATATTCCATAGGGAGGATGGGGAAGCCTCTAGTCTGCTTCTCACAGCCGTCAACGTCATGGAAACCCAAACCTGCCTTGTTCTCCCTTCTCCTTAACCCTTCTCTGCTTCTCTCCCTCTTGATTCTTCCCTTCGGGCACTCTTGAACCTGATTTTGTGACAAATACACTCCTCTACATCCAAGAACCAGTTCTTCCATGTTCCCTCCACATCCTGGTGCATCCTCGCCCCATCTACATTCCCATCAGTCCTCCCTGGTGCAGGCAGCTGCTCTCAGCCAGCCCACCATACTCGGAGGAAGATTCCATGAGTCCTGTCCCTGCCCACCTTCCCCCCAGTGATGCCTGCTCTTTATCTTTCTTCAATATCTGAACATCCAGGTTAATGGCCAAACAACGCACATACCCATCTTCAATGGCCATCCCTTCAGCTACTCACTGCCAAGGCCACACTGTAAACCTTGCAGTTACCTGGAATTACTTATCTCAGAAAACTGTAACTCAGGTACCCCATTCTCCAATCACAGTCTCCTATCCTCACAGCGCAACACTCCTTCGTTCTCTTCTCTTTGGCTTCATCACAGCCTCCATGTGTTTGGTCTTCCCATCATCAACTGTGCTCCAATCAAAACCATCTCATCCCTCGCATTAGCTCTAAGAGCCTGTACCTCTCTGTTAATGGCCCATCTCTCTATTTCACTGTTTCAGTCTCCAGCCCGACTACAGAGAAAGTCACACCGCCTCACAGAGCAATGGGTAGAGAATCTCTGACCTCAGTGGGACCCCCACACAGCCTCGCATGGAATCTCAGCTTCCATTCTTTGGCATCGATGTGAATTTGAATATAGTCCCAAGCTCACCTTTTCCCTACCCTGTTTATAGCAAAGAGTATCCTCTTCTATTTTCCAAAGAAACTAGTGGTCATTGGGCATAACTCCCTCAGCTTCCTGCATCTCCCTCTACTGATTGATCTGTATCCCCTGTCCTCCAGACCAGCTTGCTCATGCCTCCTCCTCCACCTCATTGCATTTCTTTGTCTCTTATGTCTCCAGCCAGTCCTTCAATCTGACTCTTCTGAGAGCATTAAAGATGCTCTAGCCTTTCCCATCTGAAACAAGTTCTCTTTTTTTATTGCAGTATGGTTGATTTTCAATGTTGTGTTAATTACTGTTATAAGCAAAGTGACTCAGTTATATATATGTGTGTGTATATATATATATATATATATATATATATATACACACATTCTTTTGAAACAAGTTCTCTTTCAAATCCATGTCCTCTTCTGGTTATCACCTGTCTCTGTCCTTGTCCAATTCTTTGTGTTTTAGACGTGTTGACTTTGAAGTGAATGGGCAAAGTAGATCTATCTAGTAGGCATTTGGATATGTGAGTCTGACGTTTCAGAGAGTTATCTGGGGTAAAAGCATGAATTAAGGCATGGAATTTAGAGCAACTGGCAAACAAAAGATGATCACAGAAGCTACAAGAGTGATTGCCCAGAGACAGGGTTTAGAGAGAGACCAGGGGTCAAAGGTAGAGGAACCCCTCAGATGCCATGACCTCTATGCAGCTTGGGAGCCATTCATGCCAGGAGTAGTTTCTAAAAATGATAAGAACTAACATATTGAGTGATAACTATGTGCCAGTCATCACTCTAAATGCTTCATAACCCTCATGACAACTCTAAGAGGCAGATATTATCAACATCCCTGTCTTACAGAGAAGGAATCTGTGGTTCATAGAGGTTGTGTAACTTTGGAAAAGTTGCAGCTAAGCAAATAATGGGACCATGGCAGAACATTCTAAAATCTGATTGTGTAACCATATCCTATATTAGAATTTTTTCTCAACAGTGAGCAGAGAGATGATATGAGAGGTTGGGAGAGATTTTATTTTGTGTCACAAGAGTTTTGTGTATATATAGACAGAGCTAAGGAGAAAAAACATAATATCCCTTATAAGGACTTATTTGCCAGCAACCCTGTCAATAGACAAACTAAAAATGGCCACAGAATTATTTTTTAAATTGCTTACAAATTAATTCAGTAACTGTTGAGTTTTTTCTTGCATCAGATCTGATGCCTGGTATCAGGAATGCAAAGATGGTTGAAAGGCCCAGATTTCCAGGGGCTCACTGCTTTGTTAAGGGATACAGCTGGAAAAGCCTACAGCAATGGGGAAAGGATCATAAAAAAGCTGCTAGAAGTCAATCAGTCCTGTATTTGGGATTCAGAGCCAGGCAGATTGAACCTTTGTTGCTTCATCCAAAAAGGGGGGATACTAAGAGTCTCACTGGGATGTTGCAGTGATTACATGAGGTGATGCACGTGGACTCCCCAGGCACTGCCTGGTACAGAACTGGCAGTCCATGAGTGGTAGCTGCTGCTTTATGAAGATGATTAAAATGATTACTATCATTCACCAACTCTTCTTAGAGAGGGTAAAGTAGCTTTCTTGGAAGGGGTGATGTTTAGGATGATGCTAAAAAGTGGGAGGAATTTCACAAAGCAAAATCAGAAGCTAGATCATTCTAAGCAGCAAGGACAAAATTTACAGAAATGCAAAAAATGAGAAAGAATATTCTATGTACAGGGATGTGCTTGGAACACAGAGTTGCAGAGAGGTGGGAGGATGGCCCAATCATGAAAAAAATTGCTAAGGACTTTGGATTTGTATTCTTCAAAGCAGTGGACCCCAAATTAAGCTGCATGACTTCTTGGAAGATGACCAAAATGATTCACTGGTTTGCTGGAAAATAAATTTAGAATTTCTGCCAGCATCTTAAAAACTTCATCCTTTAAAATTTTTACTTTTTGCATGTTTTGAGATGAACATACTGGCTTTGTATAGTAGTGTATTTATGTATAGTAGTACATTTATAAATAAATAGACACATATTGGGGTGAGTTCTAAAACATTTTATGCAGATAGGGATATATGAACAAAAATGTGGGAAACTACTGAGGGTTCTAAGCAGGATACAGATGTGGACAACTGGATTTCTGATGGATCTTTCTGATTACAGGAGCACAGGTAAAATGTGAAAAAAAAATGAAGGCAAGGCCAGTAAGAGGGGGTGCAATTGCCCAAGTAGTATTTCCAAATGCCAAGGTTGATCTTTGGCATTTGTGAACAAGAAGATGGAATTCCTGGGAATTTTTGTGAATTCCCCAAATCATAAACTCTGCAGTAGTTTTCAAAAAATTCTATTTATATGCTTTTAAATAATAATGAGTGACCATGATAATAAACGATAAATCATTTTTCTGTGTTGTGGTTGTATATTTGAAATTTCACTTTTATGCTAAAAAAGATATAGTAGTAAATAAATATTTTTTCTATTGCTGACTAATCTATTATAACAAGATGATATATTTCAGTAATGTGAGAAAATGATCCCCACCTGCTATAGACATCTGATAGTAAAAACATGGTAAGATGGGATTATTAATATAAAATAAATGCCAGCTGAGAATCACTTAACTTGAAACATCATATTTAATATCTAACAGTTATCCATTCTTAAAATGGAAATTTTAAACATACAAAATACCATTGCCCTATCCTATAGCTTTGATCTTTGTTTCATGACAAATATCCCGGACGTAGGAAAATTTCTTTCTTTTCACATTGATACTGGGCTGAATTGTTAAGAGTGCGTCCAAAAGCATCTTCAAGTTGGGCATTAGGGTATTTGCTGCTTTACATGAGCTTATTCCTTTTAACCAATGAAACTATTTTGTCTACTTGTCCTGATTTGGGCTTTGTTGTCAAAATTTATAATCTATGTTGCTTTGCTAATTCAGATATCTGTTTCTAATTTCCCATTGGGAACATTCATATCTTCTTCTCCTTGCATTTCTTCTGTTAACATATTTACAAAGAACTGCAGCCTATATGTTTACTGGAAAACTGTGAACATTACTGGGTAGTATTCAAACAACAAATATTTGAATCACCTAGCAAGGTTAACACATTAACAGAATCATGTGTTGAAATTGCCAATTTAAGAATTTATTTTGCTTCTAAAATGTGTTATTTCTTAGAATCCCACTCATAGGATTTATATGAAGTATACCAGGTATATAAGTTTATAATTTATTTACTTTGTTTAAAAGAATGACTCGTTATCAGTAGACAGGACCACAAACACATGCTTGTAACGTGGCAACACCTACAAGCAAGGCTGTCTCATTGGATGGTGAATTCCCCTCCCCCAGGCTCTGGTTCTGGTTCCTGAAGATGCTGACCTTAGTTTTTGATTCTCATATTGGGGCTTCCAGCCCTTGATGCCAGTGGAGTCCTTTGAAACAGTAACATCTCTGTGTTGACTGTTAAACTTTAATCATCGTAGAATTACAATACTTTTTCCATTTGCCCAATTTCTGACTGATTTTTCTCAGGATTTACAAAAACATAAAGAAATTTTGCAATCAGTACTAAGAAGGAACTCCTGCATGGGAACACTGACTCCAATAGCCATAGCAGGTAGGAGAGTAGGATTGGATTTGAGCATTCTTTGAGGGATAGAGACAAGAACATTTAGCATCTGCTAAGAGATGTGAAGAGTAAGTGAGAGACTGTTCTATCATGACTAGAATAATAATTTATTTCTGTACAGGCAGGGCTGTCTGTCCTAGGCAATGCTCAAGAGAAATGTGATTAATTAATCTGATTATCTATTTCTGTATAACTAATCATCCTAAAAGTTGGTAGCTTCCATTAGGGAAATGCAAATCACAACCACAATCAGATACTACTTCACATCCATTAGGGTGGTTATCATAAAAACAAATAAATAAAAACAGAAAATAACAAGTGTTGGCAAGGATACGGAGAAATTGGAACACTTGCTCATTGTTGGTGGAAATGTAAAATGGTACAGCCACTGAGGATAACAGTATGGCAGTTTCTCAAAAAACTAAACACTGGATTAGCCTATGATCCAGAAATTCTACTTCTAGGTATATACCTAAAAGATTTAAAGCAGGGACTTACCAGCCTTTGTACACCAATGTTCATTGCAACATTATGCCTAATAGCCAAAAGGTGGAAACAACACGCATGTCCACTGACAGATGAATGGGTAAACAAAACGCAGTATATACACACAATGGAAAATTATTTACTCTTCAAAAGGAGTAAGATTCTGACAACATAGATGAAATTTGAGGACATTATGCTAAGTGAAACAAGCTAGTGACAAAAGCTGTATGATTCTATTTACATGAGGTACCTAGAATAGTCAAATTCATAAAGACAAAGTAACATGCTGGTTGCAGGGGCTGGAGGGAGTGAGGAATGGGGAGTTAGGTTTAATGGGTATAAAGTTTCAAATGGGAAGATGAAAAAGTTCTGGAGAGGGGTGGTGGGTGATGGTTGCAGAACAGTGGAAATGTATTTAATGCCACAGAATTGTGCACTTAAAAAGGGTTAAACCGTACTCTCGCCAGTAGTGTTTTAGAGCATGAACATGACCTTCAATTATGTGTGGGCCTGGAATAGAAAATCAATTGGTTTGGAAAGGCCAGGGAAGCCTTTTGCAGTCTAGAGATGGTAGGTTTATTTGACCACCCTCACACAGAAAAGAATTAGAGCAAGCTGCTGTTCTCGACCAGAGTTAGGACCCAGCAATGAGCTGTACTTTGTGGCCTCCATCAGTGCCCAGTGATGAAGAGGGGTTTAGAGCTGTGGCTTCTGTTCTCGGTGTGGCTTTCCCCTAGAGAGGGGAAAGTCTGCCTGGAGGTTGGCTGTGCAGGTTGGGCAAGCCACTTCCCACTCTGGAACAAGGGGAGGGGACCAGACAGCCTTGCAAGTCCCTCCCAGCTCATCTTGTACCTTTCCAAGGGACAGGTCACTGTGAGGTGGTGGAGAGGGCAGGCTCTAGAATCACCTGGATTCAAACCACCTGGGTGTCCTTGGCAGCATTCCTTAACCATTCTGTCTCCCTGGTCTTACCTTTAATAATAGAGTGGTTGTGAAGTTTAAGTGACAAATGTACATATAATGCTTAACAGTGTCTATGACATAATAATTGCTTAAGAAGTGTAATTATTACTACTTTAAGAAAAACCCTAGTGGCTCAAAACAATAGCAATCACTTTATTATTTCTCACAATAAAGTACTAGGGGTTGACAGGGCTCAGCAAGGTGGTTCTTGTTTGGGGTTTGCACTCACTTGGTAGCTGGGGCTGGAGTCACCTGGAAGCCTTCCTCACTCACGTGTTTAGTGGTTGATGCTGGCTGTCTGCTGGGACCTTACTGGAGCTGCTGCCTGAACCACCTTAAGCAGAGGCTTTTTGGGTGTGTGGCCAGGGCTTGAGCCCTGGGTGAGTTTTAGAAGAACAACATGAAAGTGCCTGGTATTTTTATGACCTAGTCTTAGTCACCTCTGCCACACCCTAGAGGTCCAGGCAGTCATAGTGTCAGAAAAGTATGTGGAGATACACTGTGCTGGCTATTTAATAATATTTGCTAGAAATTCTTTTCCTTGATTTTCTTTAAGTCCCCTTACCCATGAAGTGCTTGAAGAAGGCAGAGAATAAAGAATTTACCCAGATCATAAATTGTCCCAAGTGTAATGCTGGTGGCCATTCCTATTTCGTATGTATTTCAGTGCACCTATAATTTATTTAAATAGTCGTCAGTGGAAGTGATTTGTACCTAAGAGTGAAACACAGCAAATGGACAAAGTAACTTCAAATTTGTTTGGAGCAAACAAAAGACCTAGATACATCCACGTGCTAACACCAAAGGAGCTGCCATGAATATTTTCCCCAAAACCATTGCAAAATGCTCTTTCATGCAACACTCATATCTGTGATTCAAAATTGGGAGGGAGGGACTTCCCTGGTGGTCCAGTGGTTAAGAATCAGTCTTGCAATGCAGGGGATACCTGTTCGATCCCTGGTTGGGGGACTAGGATCCCACATGCCGCGGGGCAACTAAGCCCGCGTGCCACAACTAGAGAGAAACCCGCATACTGCAACGAAGATCCTGTGTGCCACAACTAAAGAGAA
This sequence comes from Hippopotamus amphibius kiboko, assembly GCF_030028045.1. Taxonomy (NCBI): domain Eukaryota; kingdom Metazoa; phylum Chordata; class Mammalia; order Artiodactyla; family Hippopotamidae; genus Hippopotamus; species Hippopotamus amphibius. Next base: position 82,865,467 of record NC_080189.1, on the reverse strand, counting down.
GCCTGCCCACTGCAACGAAGATCCCATGTGCCACAACTAAGACCCGACACAACCAATCAATCAAATATTTAAAAACAAGAAACAAAATTGGGATGGACATTCTCTCCTCCCCCTTCATCTTTATAGGTCTTCTGTAGATTTCTTTCAGGAAAATAAGATCACTGTTTATTTTGATATCTTGCGTGGTTGATGACATTTTCTAGATTATCTTCTTTAAAAGACTGCAGAAACATGATTTTACTTTCTCTTTTAATTTAGCTTCAAATTAAACTATTTTTTTATATCATTGATCCTAGCAATTTTCCCAGCTACTGGTCACAAGATGCACAGGCTGTGAAAATAAAATCACGCCTTTCAAAACAAGGCAAGCCAAGTTTTGCCGCCTTCTTAAAAAAAGTACATCACCCACAAGCCTGATGATACAGCAAATCCACAGCTTGAGTTGGCTCTGAGAAAAATGCCTTAGAAGATTCATTCTAAAAGTATATCTTGACCTTATTAAGCGAGACTACAAAGTCACAGAGGTACCTAAACACATCAAGATGGTAGCTAATGTGAATATTTTCCCTTGGTATCAGTGGCACTCAGTAGACTCTTTCCAGGTCAGGATGAACTTGGAGTTGAAATGTTGTTGGAAGAACTGGCAAGCGTGTTTTATTTCTTAGTCAAGTAAGACACTGAGGGACCTACTAAAAATTAGAAGATGCAGAACCATAGGAATATTTACTTTCAAGGAGACTTTCAAAGAAATAGACCCTCCTTACTGATAGAAGGAAACTCATTACTATAAGAATCATATCCTGTTGCTGATCCTTTTAAAATTTGGTATAAATTATTTTTTAGTCACCCAAGTAAGGAATACATTCATTCTTATGAAAACAATACAGACAGCCAAAAAATCCCTCTTCTAGTTCTTTTCCCAAGGCCTCTTCCCACCCCAGAGGTAACTAATTGCTGTTACTTCTAAGCATTTACCTGCTAATATACATACCTGAAGAACATGATTGTTTTGTTTTGTTTTACATAAGTGGAACCATTTTGTTTGTACTGTTCTGCAACTTTCCCACTTATAGTTTACAATGTGTCATAGAGATTGGTCCATTGCAACCCTTAGGCTGTGCTCTGGAATTCTATAGCATGAACCATGGCTTCTGTAGGCCTTTACTGATTGACATTTACCATAAGCATCATTGGTCATGCTTTTTGTGCACAGGTGTGAGGATTTCTCTAGGATGGATATCTACAAGCTGAATTACTGCCATGAGACTGGATGTATTTTTAATTTTAATTAATATTGCCAAATTACCTTCCAAAAAACTGTGACCAATTTACACCTCCAACCTACAGTTTGTAAAATGTATCTGTTCCTGTACCCTTGGCAACAGCCTTGGCATATTTCATTGCGTTTCCCTAAGCATCAGTGAGGTTGGGCTTTTTCTCTCTTTCTTTTCACCATTTGTCTTTGCTTTTCAGTGAATCACTTCTTCCTACTTTTTGTCTGTTTCTTACTTGGATTGTTTAACTCTTCTTTTTTTCTTAAAATCGATCTTAGTTGATTATATGCTCTAGATATTTACAGGAATTTCTAAACTTCTGGAAGGCAGGAATTGTGTGTTAATCCTTTTTTGTATTCCTTGGACCTACTGCTGTGCTCAGTGATTTTTGCAGCATTTATGAAATTAAAGACTGTTTTGGGTTAAGCCTCAGCTACTTGTGACATGACAAAGCTGTACCAAAAAGTAGACGAAAGATAGTAACTATGCACTGTGAAGAAAAATCTGATGGGGAAATGAAAAAGATTTGAACACATTTTTTATGAGAAATTGGCACATCCCTTTTATTAGAAATTCAAGCAGGAACAAGGGAAAAAACCCAAAGAAACCTGTGTCCAAGAACAGACTCGCAGTCTCTTTTGCCCCATCAGGAAGGCTCCTGGGATGAATGGATGGGAGCTGCCTGGAACGGCTTTAATTCTCAGTTGTCAAGACAACTCTGTTCCAACAGACTGTGTCAGAGGATTTCTTCAATAATCCTCACCTTCCTGTTGCTCACAAAGGTCTCTGACAGTTCAAGTCTCCTTACTCAATTAAAGCGCGTTGTCACGTGGCTGTTCAGTTAAGAGACAGGGGACATGACTCCATCCCCGAGGACAGCCTACCCCCTTCCCTGACTCACCCTCCTGCCTCTCTCTCCCACAGCCCCATTCCTGCCACTCTGACATCTCTAGATTCCAAAAGGCTTCCGTGACCTTTCCAAAACGATCAGTTTTCTATTCCAGCTCCACTAATCACTGAAGATTACATTTCATGGTCTTAAACACTGCTGGGGAGGATATTAATTGGTTGAGTCTTTGTGGAGGGCAATGTGGCAATATGTTTCAAAAATCTTAAAAATGGGCATATCATGGGTTTTAAAAGCGATTTCTCTATCTTGGCCAAGAGTCCATTGACCTGCTAACACTGAAAAATATTTGCCTTGGCAGGACCTTGGGACTTCCATCCTCATCTCCTTCTCTAACCTCAAAAACAACTGTGACTGGGCAGAGACCATGCCCACAGGATTTACACCTTCGGCCCTGAAAGGGTGAAATCAGAATGCCTTGTCCAGGAATCCTAGCAGTAGAGTTGTTTGCACTGGTCACCTTCTCCATTCTCTTGCAGTGTTGGTGTTATGGTTAATGCATGTTTGTGTTACCATCCAAAGGAGAATGCCAGCCTTTTAAAGGTGAGCATTACTTCTTTGAAGACCAATATTGTGGGTACATGTTGTTCCATCATCCCTCCTAAATGATCTCAGTATTCTCTCTCAGCCCCACATCTGCTCGTCTGTACTTTGTTTGGGTTGGAAGTCTGCAAACTACGTTGCCTAGGCTCTCTTGTTAGCTAGATTCTTATATGTCCTGCCAGTAGAAAACATGCAGAGATCAGAAGGCAGGAGGAAGAGAAAAATCTTCCAGCTTCTGGCTCCAACAGTGTGGGAGTTGCTGGCAGCAGCTGGCATTTGCTTGTGGTTGCAAGTGCTGCTATAGTGATGTAGTGCAGTGCAATAGAGACAGAGATATAGACATACAGATAGTGATATATAGTGCAGTGCTATAGCGACCTAGATACAGACATATAGATAGCGATATATAGTATCGATACAGTGCTATAGTGATATATAGTGCAGTGCTATGATATACATATAGTGATATATCAATATAATGCACTGCTGTGGTGATCTAGATATAGATATGTAGTGCAGTGCTCTAGTGACATAGGTGTAGACATATAGATAGTGATATATATAGTGCAGTGCTCTAGTGATATAGGTAAAGACATAGAGTGATATACAGTGCAGTGCTCTAGTGATATAGATAGAGACATGTAGTGATATACAGTGAGTGCTCTAGTGATGCAGTGCAGGGCCGGGGTGATTTCTGACTCTAGCAGGACCCGTCAGCAGTCCCACCAGTGCATCACTGCTTCAGCATACCCAGAACTGACTGTAAGTGTCTCACCTGCCTCGGGGACTGCAGCTCAGTGCCCTTAGCAGCTTCTCATCTGTGGGTATCGCCCCTGCTTCCTGTTCTCCTCTCCAGTCTCCCTCATTCTTCCTTTTGTTTTAGTCTTTAAAGCATCTTTGTCACTACTTGCCTGTGTTAAATTTCCTCTGTTTGAAATACTTTATGGGGTTTCTCTTTACCTGATCAGTTTCTGTCTGAGAGACACTGATTAGTCATAGTTTCCTGAGGTCAGGGACTGTCTTATTCATCTTTTCTTTTAACTGTACTGCCTAGCACAAGTGTGAGGATGTAGATTGTGGAAGATTCTTGGGGAGTGTTTTTGTTTTTTGGTAAGTGGGTTCATGCAGGTTATTTAAATGTGTTAAAAAATATATTCACTTTAATGCCTTCTCCTAAGCCAGACTCCTCCCCCCTCTTAAGCTGTGTGGTTTGAATGGGACTGACTCCCATGAAGTGTCTCCGAGTGGGTGCCTATGAGCCAATTTGGCCCAATGACACTCAAAGAATTTTCTGGAACTATTGGAAGAGAGTCTCTCTTTCGTCAGAGCTGTGCCTCAGATGGACTGTAACTGCCTTTCTGGGAAAAACCTTAGCTCAGTTCTCTTGAGGCCAATGTCTTTTACATTCAGAAACTTTACCATTTGCTACTGAAAAAAAAATGAAGTTTCCATTATTTTTGTGGCCACACAGGAAAATTATATTCATAAAATATGAGCTGTGGCTGCTGTCAGTGACCAGCTGCTGAGGTTATTAAAGTCATTTTTCTATATTAAATGAATGTAAGAAACTGTAGGCACTTTGGGAAGAAAACTGCAATCCAATATGTTTCCAGTGATCTTGAAGGAGTATCCTAACTATGTATTAAGGGCGCAGCCTTGAAAACAGGGTCATCTAAAGGTTACATGGCAGGAAATCAAAGATATTTCAGCCAGGACTGAGGAGTAGAGAAGAAAGCAAGCTAAAACCAAGCAACTTGGTTCCTTTGTGGGTCTTCCATACTGTGCATCAGACAAAATGCTGCCCCTTGGGAAACTGCCAGTTCCATGAGTACTTTTTGGATGACCATGAGGTCGACTCCTTCTTCTGTCTGGTTCTACTTCTCGATCTGGTTAGCCCTTAGCAAAGTTGTATCAGCTCCCTTTGGGATTATTTGAATAAAAAAGCAACAACAACATGTATATTGAGAACCTACTGTATTTAAAATCCTTTGTTAGGCGCCAAAGCACAGAATACTCTTCATTTTTCATTCTGCATTTTATTCCTATGACAGGGTGGCATGTTAATGGAGATTAAAAGGAAAAAAAAGTATACTATGAAAATGGGGAGCTTGCTTATGACTTTTTTTTTAATTTATTTATTTTTATTGGCTGCGTTGGGTCTTCATTGCTGCACACAGGCTTTCTCTAGTTGTGGCGAGTGGGGGCTACTCTTGGTTGTGGTGCACGGGCTTCTTGTTGTGGTAGCTTCTCTTATTGCAGAGCATGGGCTCTGGAGTTCAGGCTCAGTAGTTGGGGCACACGGGCTTAGTTGCTCCGTGACAGGTGGGATCTTCTCGGACCAGGGCTCGAATCTGTGTCCCCTGCATTGGCAGGAAGGTTTTTAACGACTGTGCCACCAGGGAAGTCCTGCTTATGACTTCTGACCCTGACGCTTTCTGACTTGGGCAAGTCATTCTGACCCCTTTGGGTCTCAGCCACCATCTTTGTAAATGAGTGTAAAAGCACTTATCTCATGGCATTATTATAATGATTACATGAGATACTATATATGCCTGTAAGACAGAAGTGAATGTGGAGGAACATCCTAATTATGCATTGAGGGGCCAACTTTGAATAAAGGATCATCTAATGTCTGACAGAACACACACAGCTGTCTTTGATACTGTTGTCTGCAGGGCACTTCTCCATTCTTGGTGGACAGTCATGTGTACATCACATAGTTTTTGGCTTCCAGACTTCCCATCCCACTGGGGCAGATGGAACAATGATGATAGGCTATGCCAAAGAAATGTACAAGATGCTACCTGAGCACAGAAAGAGGAGAAGAAAATTCTGACTTATTTAGGACCTAAAAAAGCCAGAGTCTTTGGAAAGTGGCAGTCTGAAAGAAAGTGAACCCTTTAATATAACTGCTCTATCATCAAGGTGTTGTAGCTCAGAAGATGCTGTTCTTTCCTTTATACTCTGTAGACGTCCTGGACTTCCCAGTTGTAAGGCCAATATTATTTTCCTGTTTGTCTTCCTTCTCCACTTTTTCCATCTTCCTCTCCTTTTCTGCCTCCCCCACCTCCTGTTCCTTCTTGAACTTCCCCACAGCACAGATAGGTTCATGCCTGATTCTTTGGACGCGCTCAGAACCACCAGGGGGATGGCACTACACTTGACCACTTGAACAGAGAGGGAGAGATTGAATGATGATCGTCCCAGGATCAGGTTCTGCAGGGCCCACCATGTCTGCCTTCAGCTGCTGGGTATGGGCTGAGCAGCCTGTAGTAGTGCAGGGTTAAGTCCCCTGTTAACCCACTAGTCAATGGATTTGAATGTCTTTTATATAAATCCCAGGCACTCAGTTAGGCACTGGGGATAGACACAGAGTTAATGACACTCCTTGCTAGCTAGGAATTAATAGTCTGATGGGAATCAAATGAATAATTAAACAACTTTAAGAGTTCAGAGTCATTGGAGAGGTGCAGGTTGCTTTAGAGGCACTTAACAGGGAAGCCAGCCTTACCTGGAAAGACAGAGAAGGCAACTCTGGGGAAGTGATGTTTAAGCTGAAAGATGTGTAGGAAATAACTAGGAGGCATCCGGGGGGGTATCCCCCTTTTTCTACTTGCCATTATATCCTTCTTCAGTATTACTCATGGAGGAGAGCAGCCCCCTGTCTTTAGCTGACACTATTGACAACTGGGAAGCAGTATGTGAAAATGCAGCTAAAAGCACTGGCTCGATTCCTGGTGACTTGACCATGTTCATGGGAGAAGTCCTTCAGGCACCTGTGGGTTCTCTTAGGCTCCCCGGTCTGTTTCTCTGGATTGCATCGGGGAAGTGGATTGTGCGTGCCACCACCTCCAGGAAGTCAGCTGTGTCTCTTCACGCTACGCGAGGGTTTCCTTTTCTGATAGAGCACTGGCCTCACCAGAGTCCCCAGCGGCCCAGGCACACTTCTCCCACTTGCAACCCAGAGTCTTGACTAAGGCAGTCACTCATGTTACTGAATGTTCGAATAGGTGAAATTTTCTATTTTGAACCTAAATCTTTGCATTACCATTGATTGAATGGAAGCCAAAAAGAATCTTTAAAAAGCTACCTATGATAAAATGAACTTCCAGTTAGAGTAACATTATCCACAGATATTTCTGAATTATGCCAGCTTTTTACAATTTTCCAGAACCCCAAAATCAGCTTTAATGTCTCTCCACAGCCTTGCTTTTTCTGGACTTAAGAATCAGAAAGGAACTAATGAACTTAAAATATTGATTTATATATGTATATCTTTTAATCATCAAAGAAAGCTTTTAAAAAAAGAACCCTACTGTCATCAGTGATTAATCTGATAATTAACATTGTTTAACTCTTAGAAATCTATATGGCAACATGCACATTTTGCCCACTGGGTGGCTGGACATCACCAGCCTTACCAGGTTTCCCTATGATAACTCACACTCCATTGTACTAGGAAAGGGGAGACAACAGGACACAGAACAGCAGAAACAGAGTCAGTGACTGAAAGACAGAGAGAGTGCCACTTCTCGATTTTGGGAATTAGAAAGTTATGTTCCTGAGTTCTTTCACATTATTTCAATAGACAATTCCTGCTTTACTCTCATGAATACCTTTTGGTGGGGAAGACTGGCACCAAAGAATCAGAGAGAAAAGGTGATGACTAATGCCTGGAGAAATGATAAAGACACGCGGCATTTTGGAAAGCGATCTGGCATAGGCGTGGGCTCCGGCGGCAGGCCTGCTGCTCGTCAGAAGTGCAGTCAGTGTTTCCTGGGGTGGGGAGGGACAGAATCCATTTACAGAGCAAGGAATTACCCTGCTGTATTTGTTTGCTAGGGCTGCCATAACAGAATCCCACAGACCCAATGGCTTAAACCATAGAAATATATTTTCTCACAGTTCTGGAGGCTGGAAGTCCAAGATCAAGGTGTCAGCAGGTTTGGTTCTTCAGAGGCCGCTCTCCTTGGCTTGCAGGTGGCCAGCTTCTCACTGTGTCCTCACATAGTCTTTCCTCTGTCTGTGCACATCTGTGTCCAAGTTTCCTCTTCTTATCTAGTCGTACTGGATTACGGCCCTCCTATATGACTTATTTTACCTTAGTTACCTCTTTAAGGGCCCTATCTCCAATACAGTCACATTCTGGGGTACTGGGGGTTAGGACTTCAATGTGTAAACTTTAGGGGGAATCATTTTGGCCAATAACACGTATGGAAATATTCTTATTTTCTCTTTTAAAAAATAAAATATTGGCTGTGCTGTAAGAACTAGCATTATTATAAACTGAAGAATATACGTTAAACTGGCAAAAAGTAAAAGGAAACTGCAGAATGGTCGGAAGGGAGAGACAAGTGGATCTTGGTGGGGGGGGGGGGATGGGAGTAAGGACCCTATAGTGACACTGAATTAATAAGCCAGCCAAAGACGTGGATATTTAGACATACGACAGATGGGCATGGGATCTGAGTATAAAAAATAAGAGTGTGACAGAAACTGATTAAATTTGCTGTTTCTAGAGGGATTTAGATATGCTTAGAGTGGAAAGGGGCTTTACAAACCAGCTTCTCTAACAGGCAACCTGCAGGTCAGCCAGCAGCAGCCCTGACTGGAACCAGCCCCTCTCCACCAGGGTGGGACCCCACAGGGGCACAGGCGTCTGTTCTTACATCGCGGTTGTTGGAATGTTCTCTTCAGTTGAGTTTACACCACTCTGGCTGTAACTTTCATGGACTAGCCTTAGCAGTTGGACTTCTGAAGCAACAAAAATGTATCTTTTCTTTCCCTTTGCATGTGACATCCTTGTAAATCTTGCAAATCAGTACGCCCTTCAATTTTCATGTCCTTGGGTTAATGTACTATCCAATTCCTTCACTTGTTCCTTAAATGATGTGATTTCAAATTCTGTCACTCTTCCAGCTACTCCCCCCTACTTTGTCAAAATCTCTGTTAAAAAAAAAATGTCCTAAACAGAATGCTCTTACATGGAGAACAGAGAATGCTGCTTTCTGTGAATAGGATAAATAGTCCGTGAAAATGTCACATAAGGTTTTTTTTTTTTTTTTTTTTTTTAGCAGTCACTGATGGTCTGTATCTGTGGGCAAGCAACAAGCAGGTTAATGATTACTAAGCACTTGCTGCATTAGTTAGCTGCAGATGCATAGCAAATTATCCCCAAGTTTAGCAACTTAAAACAACGAACAGTTATTATCTCACACAGTTTCTGAGAATCAGGAATCCAGGAGTGGCTCAGGTGGCTGGTTCTAGCTCAAGGTCTTTCAAGAGTTTGCAGTCAAGTTGTTGGCTGTGGCAGCAGACTCTGAATATTTCAGTGGTGCTGGAGAATCACTTCCAGGCTCCCTCACATGCTGCTGTCAGGGGGCTTTGGTTCCTCATCAGGTGTGCCTCTCCATTCACAACGTGGCTTCCCCGGGTCAAGTAATGTCAAACCAGTATCTTTTATGACCTAATCTTGAAAGTGAGGTAACATCAATTCTGCCATGCTCTGTTGAGCATGGACCAATCCTGGCAGAGGTGGGGATCATGGGGGCTGTCCTGGAGGCTGACATTTCTGAAGCATTTGCTCTATACTAGTTATTCTTCCTGTGCTTGTACTAGCTGACACTTTCCATGCATCACCCAATTAATGCTCTCAACATCCTCCAAAATAGATGCTGTTATCATCACCCCATTTTACATCTGAGGCAACTGAGGCTTAGAAATGTTAATTTACCCATGTTGTTTCTAAGCAACACACCATGGAATAAAATCTATGTCTAACTTCGTAGCAAAACACTCCTGTTTTTTAACTTGAGGTCTCTTTTATTTGGATGACTAACCAGATCCCCCCTAACCCATCCTGGCACAAATAACTTTGCTGCATGTAACTGAAGAATTTTTTATTTCACCTCTATTAAATTTGGCACACTTCTTTTTTGTTTGTTTTAAATTTTTACAGTCTACATCATTTTGGCATACTTCTTAAATATGACAAGACAACTTTCATTCTTGCTTCTCTCATATGTGAATTCTTTTCACCATACTTGCACCATCTACAGATCCTCCTCCTTGCACACAGAGCATGATGGAAAACAATCTTGAAGAACCCAGAATGCACAGATGTGTCTATAAAACAGGATACATTTCAGGATTAGAACAAAATCCTGGTGACAAAATGTACATAGTTTTTGAAGTAAAATTAGCAAAGAGATTAAAGGTTAAATCTGTACACCATAGCCAATTAAAAAAAATTTTGTTGGAGTATAGTTGATTTACAATGTTGTGTTAGTTTCAGGTATACAGCAAAGTGAATCAGTTATACATACGTTCATTCTCTTTCAAATTCGTTTCCCATATAGGTTGTTATAGAATACTGAGTAGAGTTTCCTGTGCTATAAAGTAGGTCCTTGTTGATTATCTGTTTTCTATACAGTAGTGTGTATCTGTTAATCCCAAACTACTAATTTTATCCCCCACCCCCCACCATACATTTGTTTTAGAAATCTCTGAGTCTGTTTCTGTTTTGTAAGTTCATTTGTATCATTTTTTAAAAAAATTAGATTTCACGTATGAGTGATATCGTATTTGTCTTTGTCTGACTTACTTCACTCAGTACGATACTCTCTAGGTCCATCTATGTTGCTGTAAATGGCATTATTTTATTCTTTTTAATGCTCAATAATATTCCACTGTCTATATGTACCACATCTTCTTTATCCATTCATCTGTCGATGGACATTTAAGTTGTCCATATCCTGGCTGTTATAAATAGTGCTGCAATGAGCAGTGGGGGTGCATGTGTCTTTTCAAATTATGGTTTTCTCCGGATATATGCCCAGGAGTGGGATTGCTGAATCACATGGTAGTTCTATTATTAGGTTTTAAAGGAACCTCCATACACTTCTCCATAGCGGCTGTACCAATTTACATTCCCGCCAACAGTGTAGGAGGGTTCCCTTTTCTCCTTAACCGAATTTTGTCCATGTGGATGTGAATATGGAACTCAACGTAGCTGAGGTCACCCAGCCTGTCCTGTGACATTTGTGTAAATTGTCTCAAGACCTTTCCCACTTCCTTTGGGAAGACTAGTCTTTTGCAACATTTCTGCACATTGCAGGGTTTTTATATTCTTGTTGTCTCTTGTGGGCCTGAGCTCCTGTTCCCAGTCAAGTCCGGCTCTTGCCTCTAGCCACTGTTCACTGCTGCTCTTCGTGATCCTGGATGTAGAACCCAGCTCCTCTGTGTTCTCTAAAAACTACCCACAGCTGACATTGTTTAGGTACCAGACTTTACTGAACATTTCTGGGAGATGGAAGGATTTGGCATCGATGCCTCCTAACATTGAATGTTAAACTTTCCTTTGCTTAAAAGTGCTTTGATCATCCAGGCTGCTTTGTTGCCTTGTTCCCTAAAACCCTCCCCTCTCAACCACCCTCACTTCAGAAAGCAGAGCCACTTGGCTCTTCATCCCTGATAGGACTCTGGGCTAATTTCATTATCTAACGAGTCAGTAATTTGCTCTGCTTTTGCAGCGAGGAATCAGAAGAGGTTTCCTCTCTCCCTCATGAACCTCCATCTCTATCGCCCCCCCGCCACCAAGTCTTTGTATGTGGAAGTGAGCAGAATATTTATTTATTGTATATGACTTATACAGTTTCCCTCAGAAGGCAGAATCTAGTGTCAGTTTTGGCTTTCAGTAACATTGTTTTCATTCTCTGTTACATGTAGGATTGACCCAGTAATGCTGTGAATTATAGAAAAAGTGACATAATTCTTAGGTCACCAGGCACAGTCCTGCTGGCCGGGAGTAGCTTCTAATAGTGCCCCTTGCATTCTCAGAATGCCCTGGTTGGGAATGGTAAATTATCTGACTATAGTCTAGTTCAAGAGAAGTTGACGGAATTTTGAAAATATATCATTGATGGGCTAACACCAAAACAAAAGGGGGGATTGAGGCTATTTGGAGTAATTGGGACAAAAAGTGGATTCATTTTAGAAAAAAAAATTTTAGTTTTAGTTCATTTGAGATCAGTGACCTGTGATCTAATCTATTCAGGCATTTATAGTGCCTGGAGCTAAGGATCTTACCAATGTCTGGATTTTTTTGTTTGTTTCTTTTTAAATTTTATGAAGTATAGTTGATTTACAATGCTGTGTTAATTTCTGCTCTACAGCAAAGTGATTCAGTTATACACATGTATTCTTTTTCATATTCCTTTCCATGTGGTTTATCATAGGATATTGAATATAGTTTCCTATGCTATATATACAGTAGGACTTTGTTGTTTATTCTCTATATAATAGTTTGCATCTGCTAATCCCAAACTCCCGATCCTTCCTTCCCCCACGTCCTCTCCCCCTTGCTCCCCCTTGGCAATCACAAATCTTTTCTCTGTGACTGTCTGTTTCGGTTTCGTAGACAAGTTAATTTGTGTCGTATTTTAGATTCCACATAGAAGTGATATCATGTGGTATTTGTCTTTCTGTGTCTGACTTACTTCACTTAGTAAGATAATCTCTAGGTACATCCGTGTTGCTGCAGGTGACATTATTTCATTCTCTTTTATGGTTGAGTAATATTGTGGTATATATTATACACACACACACACACACACACACACATCTTTATTCATTCGTTGATGGACATTTAGGTTGTCCATGACCTGGCTGTTGTAAATAGTGCTTGCAATGAATACTGGGGGTTCATGTTTCTATTCAAATTACAGTTTTTCTCTGGATATATGCACAGGAGTGGGATTGCTGAATTGTATGGTAGCTCTATGTTTAGTTTTTTAAGGAATCTCCACACTGTTCTCTATAGTGGCCATACCAAATTACATTCCCACCTACAGTGTAGGAGAGTGCCCTTTTCTCCACACCCTTTCTAGCATATGTTATTTGTAGACTTCTTGATGATGGCCATTCTGAATGGTGTGAAGTGGTACCTTATTGTAGTTTTGATTTGCATTTCTCTATTAAATAGTGATGTTGAGCATCTTCTCATGCCTCTTGGCCATCCATATGTCTTCCTTGGAGAAATGTCTATTTAGGTCTTCTGCCCAGTTTTCGATTGGGATATTTTCCAAGCAAGACCCTACTTCCATTCTATCTCGGTAGACAGTGCTCTTTAATTCACAATTCTGCAACTTAAAAAAAGCTACATTTAATATAATAAAAATGTCAGAGGCATAATATTTAAAATATGTTTTACAGATGTTTATAACAAAGGAATAAGAGGTGCGCTTTAATACTAGAAGCTAAAGAAATTAAAGAACAATTCCCTAAAAAAAAGTTATCTTAAATTCCATTTTGGGGGCTTCCCTGGTGGTGCAGTGGTTAAGAATCTGCCTGCTAATGCAGGGGACATGGGTTCAAGCCCTGGTCCGGGAAGATCCCACATGCCACGGAGCAGCTAAGCCCGTGTCCTGCAGCTACTGAAGCCCGCGAGCCTAGAGCCCATGCTCCGCAGCAAGAGAAAACACCGCAATAAGTGTCTTCATTGCAGTGCCTGCACTGCAATGAATAACCCCCACGCTCCACAACTACAGAAAGCTCGTGAGCAGCAACAAAGACCCAACACAGCCAATAAATAAAAAAATAATGAATAAATAAACAGTTCTTTAAAAAAAATTCCATTTTGCTGACCACAGGTTTTAAAACTCACTCTAAAGAATAATAATACACACAATAATAATAATGATTATGTCATATATTTAAACACACACACCAAAAAACCCCACAAAAATAGATTAGTGATCTAGGAACATGAAAAAGCAATATCAATATAAGACAGATACAAAGGGACAATAAAGAAATTAAAAAGAAAACAGTATATAATGTTACTTCCAAGAATTTCAAGTAGTAGTTCTCAAACGTTATAGTATCTAAAATTCACCTGGAGAGCCAGTTCAAAATGCTGATTCCCACACTCAACCCCAGCCCTACAGATTCAGAATCTCTATATTTGAGAAGAGACTCTAGGAGAATAGTTCAGCCAATGTAGAGATAAACTTAACTACTGGGGAGGGATCCGGAAAGCTCATGTTGCCTGGCTGCAGACTGATGGGAACTGGGGACATGCCTTCCCCAACCAAAAGAGCTTCATCTGAACTCAGTGTTCTTATTGTCCATGACTTTTTTTTAAATAAGTGTATTTATTTATTTATTGGCTGCCTTCGGTCTTCATTGCTGCATGCAGGCTTCCTCTAGTTGTGGTATGTCGGGGCTACTCTTTGTTGTGGTGCATGGGCTTCTCATTGTGGTGGCTTCTCTTGTGGAGCACTGGCTCTAGGTGTGCGGGCTTCAGTAGTTGTGGCATGTGGGCTCCATAGTTGTGGCTCACAGACTCTAGGGTGCAGGGTCGGTAGTTGTGGCATATGGGCTTAGTTGCTCTGCGGCATGTGGGATCTTTCCGGACCAAGAATCGAACCGGTGTCCCCTGCATTGGCAGGTGGATTCTTAACTGTACCACCAGGGAAGTCCTTGTTCATGACTCTTAGTCTAACGTCTCAGAAGCCTGCCAGATAACTTGCCAATTAGTTTTCAGACAACATTCAGCACAATTAGTAACTATTCAGGATAATATGATCATGAAACAGAGTTTAGAGCTTGCACTTGTTTGTTTCCCTTTTAGAAGGTAAAATGGCAGGGTTGCTGGGATATTCCAGTGGAAGGCAAATCTAGTTCATGTCTAGCATCTTGACAAATGGTCCTGGCCTACATCTCCATGGGAAGATAAGAGGACAGGATATCCTCTGTCTCTTTTGGTTGGGACCTAGTTTCTAAATTTCTGCCAAAACAACTGGTTCCTGGACCCAAATCACGTGATGTCATGGGCTAAGCCTCCACTCGACAACCATGGCTCCACAGCAACTAACTCCGAGAAACATAGTCAAGAATAAACGTGGATTAATAATATCTGGTACTGTGATACTCGTATATATCTCTCTATGTACCTTGAACAGGGGAGGGTGACTGGGCTTACTTTCGTTCACCCAACAGGCATTTCCAAGTGCCTCTTTTTGTGTCACTCTACCATGGGAAAGATGAACATGATACGTTCCTCCTTCTTTAATGAGTTCATAGCCCACAGCACAGGACAGACACATAAGTGGAATTGGCAGGATGATATGTTGATGTAGTGACCACGGTGGGTTGTTTTCCCCCTTGGCCTTTCCAATATTGTTCCCTTGTTTGTAGAAGGGCAGGGTTGATACAGCAGAGAAGCAAAAGTTCCAAAATAGATTCTTTAAAAATTGACAGAGTCAGTACTTTGCAGAAGCCTCAGCCTTTTGTGTACCGAAACTCAAACTTTACAGCAAAAACAAGACTTGACAATATGAGAGCCAGTTTCACTGCCCCAGTAAGGAAGCATTCCTAGGGACTGAGGTAAAGCAGGAGGAGGAGACAGGTTCAGGGAGATGAGAGCTGAGAAGGAAGCGGTGCTTTGCTCCGTGCTCTGAGAAGGAGTTCTCGGGTGGGGAAGGAGCAGAGATAGACCCTGCAGAGAGGTCTGAAGCTCTGACAACAGAAAGACCTCACTTTCTATTTCCTTTGAGAGGTAGTGAGTCTTGTAAACCAAATGTCCGCCTTCTCCCACCCTTCTCCTCTTCCCTCCCCCTACACACCCTCTTGGGCATGATGAGGAAGCAGCTGAGAAAGACCACCTCTGTGGCAAGTCTGAATTTCCCAGAGCCCCAGAGTCACAAGGCAGACAAGAGGTGTGGGGTGCTGGGAGAGGCTTGGTGGTCAGGAGCAGCAGGGTCAGGATGAGGACCGAGGACCAGAGACTAGCTGGGACCGTAGACATCTAAGAGAGGCCGACAGCAGATGCAGGTGATGGAATGCTGTGGGGATGATGGCATTTGAACCAATGGTAGTGTGGACAGAGGCCAACTGATGCCCAGATGCCTCCTCACTGGTGATGAACACAATAAGACCATCCTCAATACCAGCCCCAAACTCAGAGACAACCCAGGAGAGAAGAGTTCCCTGAATGAATCCAGGAAAGCCTGATTCATCTGAGTTTACAATGAACTAAGATGAAATGTATGCCACTAGGTAGAATATGGACGCAAGAGAAGATTTAAGTGTTATTTTTTTGCAGACCTGAGTTTGTGGACTGAGATGATGCTTGCTACATAGGCAAGTGTAGTGTGATGAAGGCAGATGGAACACTAGATGCCACGTGAGCACGAGTGAGAGGTTTCCTACCCACAGTCTGGGGAGGTCAGAGTGAGCGAGGAGATGCATTGAGCAGAGTATTGTAGGATGAAGGCCAGAGGCAGTAGGTAAAGGGCTCCTTAAATCAATTTCATAATGGCCAGGGAGGACGCATAGTGAAATGCAATGTGTCGTGTAAGTCAAGCCAAAAAAAGCCCTTTCATGTAAAAGCCATGATGTTTCCTGAGTGTTTAGAGAAATGACCTGATTGCATTTTCATTTCAGAGCCGCTGTTCTGGGTAAACGTAAAGAAAGGCTTGGGGATTGGTCACTCTGGGATTCCTGCTTCTGGAGGCTGTCTCATTCTCTCCCCTGGCTTATCTTTACTACTACATCACACTAATTCTCATCGCCCCAAACCT
The DNA here is from genome assembly GCF_030028045.1 of Hippopotamus amphibius kiboko. NCBI lineage: Eukaryota > Metazoa > Chordata > Mammalia > Artiodactyla > Hippopotamidae > Hippopotamus > Hippopotamus amphibius. The sequence continues at coordinate 82,849,160 of NC_080189.1, read as the reverse complement.
GCACTGCAGGGGAAAGGAGGCATTTCTTTCCTGATTTTATAAAGTGACAGCCTGCTTCCTGTCCAGGAATAAGTGTTTGGGAAGGGAAAGTTACTGTTTAGTGTTAAACTTGGTGCAGTTTTAATAGCCTAAGCTTTGATAAGGAAACTAGGATAAACGGGTGTGATATTTAGCGCATAGAAATGTCTCCTTACACAAATGTGTACATACATAATGTTCCTTATTAGTGTTACTGAGAATGAAGTTGAAAAGAAACTGAAAAATGTGTTTACTTTTATTTATACAAAGTTTACTTGAAAATAATGATTCATACTGCTCTGTGCAGCCTGTCCCCTGATGGAGGTAGGCTGGTGGGGGCAGCGGGGGGGGGAGGGGGGAGCCCTGGCAGCCCAGTTCTGGGGGGCTGCATGAGGCGTTCCTGGAAGCCCTCTCACCTGTCTGTATCTTCCACCTTCTCAGTGATTCTGTAAGCTCTTTGATACTTTATGAGAAATCTCTTTCTGCTGCTAGAGTGGATTTTGTTTTCCACACACTGACCAAAACAGATCAAGTAAATACCTTAAAAAAAAATCAAATGTGCAGTGGTTAAGATCATGGAGCTCTGAAGTCTGATTGCATGGATTTGAATTCCAACTGTATCCCCTGCCTGCTCCTTGATTTTTTAAACATTTATTTATTCTTTATATTGGAGTATATGACTCACAATGTTGTGTTAGTTTCAGGTATAGTGCAAAGTGACTCAGTTATACATACACACATATCTATTCTTTTTCAGATTCTTTTCCCATATAGATTATTACAGAGTATTGAGTTCACTGTGCTGGACTGTAGGTCCTTGTTGCTCACCTATTTTTACTTTTTAAATTTTTTTTAAATAAATTTATTTATTTATTTATTGGGTGTGTTGGGTTTTTGTTGCTGCATATGGGCTTTTTCTAGTTGCAGTGAGCGGGGGCTACTCTTTGTTGTGGTGTGCGGGCTACTCTTTGTTGTGGTGTGCAGGCTTCTCATTGTGGAGGCTTCTCTTGTTGCAGAGCATGGGCTCTAGGGACACAGGCTTCAGTAGTTGCGGCACATGGGCTCAATAGTTGTGGCTCACAGGCTCTAGAATGCAGGCTGAATAGTTGTGGCACACGGGCTTAGTTGCTCTGCAGCATGTGGTATCTTCTTGGGGCAGGGATCGAACCCATGTCCCCTGCATTGGCAGGCAGATTCTTAATCACTGCACCGCCTAGGAAGTCCCGCTCATCTATTTCATATATAGTAGTAGTTCTGTTCCGAGAACTTGTTCATAAATCCAATTCGTTTGTAAGTCCAACAAAGTTAGTCTAGGTACCCAACTAACACAATTGGCTATATAGTACCGTAATGCAATAGGTTTATAATACTTTTCACAGAATCATCCAAAAAAGCAAACACAAAAAATATATAAAGAAATCATTTTTAAGTACAAAAAGCACAGTAGTACAGTACAACAGCTGGCATACAGGAGCTGGAATCAAGTGAACAGGCAAGAAGAGTTACTGACTGGAGGAGGCAGAGGTGGTGGGAGATGGTAGAGCTGAAGGATCATCAGCAATAGGAGATGGAGGGCAGGCTGCAGTTTCACTCATGCCTGATGCAGATGGCACCGGTTCTGGTTCCTTGCTGGATTCAGTTCTATCTACCTTCTTGAAAAAACAATCCAGTGATGTCTGAATAGTAGCTCTTTTTTTCCTCATCATAGATGACATGGCAGCCCTGGATTGCATTTTTTTTTTCAGATCTTTATTGGAGTTTAACTGCTTTACACTGTTGTGCCAGTTTCTGCTGTACATCAAAGTGAATCATCTGTATTTATACATATATCCCCGTATTCCCTCCCTCTTGAGCCTCCGTCCCACCCTCCCTATCTCACCCCTCTAGGTCATCACCCATCATCAAGTTGATCTCCTTGTATTATGCAGCAGCTTCCCACTAGCTATTTATTTTGCATTTGGGAGTGTATATATGTCAATGCTACTCTCTCACTTTGTCCCAGCTTCCCCTCCCCCCTCACATCGTGTCCTCAAGTCCATTCTCTACATCTGCTTCTTTATTCTTGCCCTGTCACTGGGTTCATGCTAACGCATATATATGGAATCTAAAAAAATGGCACTGATGAACCCACTGGATTGCATTCTGAACAGCTGCTGCAACTTTCGTGTACCATTCTACAGTTGAGTCCTGTGCCTGAAAATCTATAGTGTCTCCTCAAATAAAGTCCCCTTGCCCTTTCCTGCATCATGAATCTCTTTGGTTCTTCAGTTACTTCTTCCTCTTGTCTCTCTTCGTCCTTTCTCTGGGCCTCCAATTCCATCAGGTCTTCATTAGTAAACTCCTCCTGTTGCACAGCAAGGAGTTCCATGAAGTCGTCCTCTTGCAGATCTAGCTTGAACTAAAGATATTGTACTACTGTACTCTACACAGTACTGTACAGTAAAGTACACAAGAGCATAACAGCTTGTAGAGGATGCATGCACGTGACAATGTACACCAGACACCTGAACTTAACTTACGTTATTAGACATGTGAACACATGCATCTTTGAAATTTCACAACTTGAAGGTTCGAATGTAGGGGACTTGTATATGTTAATCCCAAATTTCTAATTTATGCCTCCCCACCACCTTTCCCTTTTGGTCACCATAAGCTTGTTTGCTAAGTCTGTGAATCTGTTTCTGTTTTGTAAATAAGTTTATTTGAATCATTTTTTAAGATTCCATAGAAAAGTGATATCATATGATAGTTGTCTTTGTATGACTTTCTTCACTTAGTATGATAATCTCTAGATCCATCCATGTTTCTGCAAATGGCCTTATTTCATTCTTTTTTTACGGCTTAGTAGTATTCCATTGTATATATGTACCACATCTTCTTTACCCTTTCATGTGTCGATGGACATTTCAGTTCCTTCTGTGTCTTGGCTATTGTAAACAGTGCTGTAATGAACACAGGGGTGCATGTATCTTTTGAAATTATAGTTTTGTCTGGATATATGCCCAGGAGTGAGATTGCTGGATCATATAGCAACTCTACTTTTAGTTTTTTTTTTTTAAAGCTCTTTATTGGAATATAATTGCTTACACTCTTGTACCAGCTTATGAGGTACACCAGAGTGAATCAGCTGTATTTATACATATATCCCCATATCCCCTCCCTCCTGTGACTCCCCCCCACGCTCCCTGTCCTGGCCCTCCAAGGCATCACCCATCATCAAGTTGACCTCCCTTTGTTATACAGCGACTTCCCACTAGCTATCTATTTTACAGTTGTAGTATATATATGTCTATGCTACTCTCTCACTTCATCCCAGATCCCCCTTCGCCCCCCACCCCCCAAACCGCATGTCCTCCAGTCCATTCTCTACATCTGTATCCATATTCTTGCCCTGTCACTGGGTTCATCAGTGCCCTTTTTTTTTTTTTAAAGATTCCATATATATGAGTTAGCATACAACATTTGTTTTCCTCTTTCTGCTTATGTCACCCTGTATGACAGACTCTAGGTCTATCCACCTCATTACATATAGCTCCATTTCATTCCTTTTTATGGCTGAGTAATATTCCATTGTATATATGTGCCGCATCTTCTTTATCCATTCATCTGTTGATGGGCATTTAGGTTGCTTCCATGTCCTGGCTATTGTAAATAGTGCTGCAATGAACATTATGGTACATGTTTCTTTTTGGATTATGGTTTTCTCTGGGTATATGCCCAGGAGTGGGATTACTGGATCATATGGTAGTTCTATTTTTAGATTTCTAAGGAACCTCCAAACTGTTTTCCATAGTGGCTGTACCAATTTACAGTCCCACCAACAGTGCAGGAGAGTTCCCTTTTCTCCACACCCTCTCCAACATTTGTTGTTCCTAGATTTTTTGATGATGGCCATTCTGACCGGTGTGAGGTGATACCTCATTGTGGCTTTGACTTGCATTTCTCTGATGATTAGTGATGTTGAGCATCTTTTCACGTGTTTGTTGGCCATCTGTATGTCTTCTTTGGAGAAATGTCTATTGAGGTCTTCCACCCATTTGTGGATTGGGTTATTTGCTTTTTTGGTATTAAGCTGCCTGAGCTGCTTGTATATTTTGGAGATTAATCCTCTGTCCATTGCTTCATTGTCAACTATTTTCTCCCATTCTGAGGGTTGCCTTCTTGTCTGTTTATGGTTTCTTCTGCTGTGCAAAAGCTTTTAAGTTTCATGAGGTCCCATTCATTTATTCTTGATTTTATTTCCATGATTCTAGGAGGTGGGTCAAAAAGGATCTTGCTTTGATGGATGTCAGAGAGTGTTCTGCCTATGTTTTCCTCTGCCTATGTTTTATAGTGTCTGGCCTTACATGTAGGTCTTTCATCCATTTGGAGTTTATTTTTGTGTATGGTGTTAGGAAGTGTTCTAATTTCATTCTTTTACATGTTGCTGTTCAATTTTCCCAGCACCACTTATTGAAGAGGCTGTCTTTTTTCCATTGTATATTCATGCCTCCTTTGTCAAAGATAAGGTGCTTGGGTTTACCTCTGAGTTCTCTATTCTGTTCCATTGATCTTCCTTTCTATTTTTGTGCCAGGACCATACTGTCTTGATCACTGTGGCTTTGTAGTATAGTTTGAAGTCAGGAAGCCTGATTCCACCAACTCCATTTTTCCTTCTCAAGATTGCCTTGGCTATTCAGGGTCTTTTGTGTTTCCATACAAATCATGAGATTTCTTGTTCTAGTTTTGTGAAAAATGCCATTGGTAATTTGATAGGGATTGCATTGAATCTGTAAGTTGTTTTGGGTAGTACAGTCATTTTCACAATGTTGATTTTTCCAGTCGAAGAACATGGTATGTCTCTCCATCTGTTTGTGTCGTCTTTGATTTCTTTCATCAGTGTCTTATAGTTTTCTGCATACAGGTCTTTTGCCTCCTTAGGGAGGTTTATTCCTAGGTATTTTATTCTTTTTGTTGCAATGGTGAATGGGAGAGTTTCCTTCATTTCTCTTTCTGCTTTTTTGTTGTTGGTGTATAGGAATGCAAGAGATTTCTATGCATTAATTTTGTATCCTGGTACTTTACTAAATTCATTGATTAGTGCTAGCAGTTTTCTGGTAGAGTCTTTAGGGTTTTCTGTGTATACTATCATGTCATCTGCAAAGAGTGACAGTTTTACTTCTTCTTTTCCAATTTGGATTCATTTTATTTCATTTTCTTCTCTGATTGCTGTGGCTAAAACTTCCATAGCTATGTTGAATAATAATGGTGAGAGTGCACACCCTTGTCTTGTTCCTGTTCTCGTAGGGAATGCTTTCAGTTTTTTACCATTTAGAACAATGTTGGCTTTTGGTTTCTCATATATGGCTTTTATTATGTTGAGGTAATTTCCTTCTATGCCCATTTTCTGGAGAGTTTTTATCATAAATGGATGTTGAACTTTGTCAAAAGTTTTTCCCACATCTATTGAGATTATCACATGGTTTTTATCCTTCAATTTGTTGATATGATGTATCACATTGATTGATTTGCATATATTGAAGAATCCTTGCATCCCAGGGATAAACCCCACTTGATCATGGTATATGATTTTTTAAATATGCTGTTGGATTCTGTTTGCTAGTATTTTGTTGAGGATTTTTGCATCTATATTCCTCAGGGATATTGGCCTGTAATTTTGTTTTTTTGTGACATCTTTGCCTGGTTTTGGTATCAGGGTGATGGTGGCCTCATAAAATGAGTTTGGGAGTGTTCCTCCTTCTGCTATATTTTGGAAGAGTTTGAGAAGGATAGGTGTTAGCTCTTCTCTAAATGTTTGATAGAATTCGCCTGTGAATCTATCTGGCCCTGGGCTTTTGTTCGTTGGGAGATTTTTAATCACAGTCTCAATTTCCGTGCTTGTGATTGGTCTGTTCATACTTTCTATTTCTTCCTGGTTCAGTCTTGGAAGATTGTATTTTTCTAAGAATGTATCCCTCTCTTCCAGGTTATCCAATTTATTGGGATATAGTTGCTTGTAGTATTCTCTCATGATCTTTTGTATTTCTGTGGTGTCCGTTGTTACTTCTCCTTTTTCATTTCTAATTCTGTTGATTTGCGTCTTCTCCCTTTTTTTCCTGATGAGTCTGGCTAATGGTTTATCACTTTTGTTTATCTTCTCAAAGAACCAGCTTCTAGTTTCATTGATCTTTGCTATTGTTTCCTTCCTTTCATTTTCATTTATTTCTGATCTGATCTTTATGATTTCTTTTCTTCTGCTCACTTTGGGGTTTCTTTGTTCTTTCTGTAATTGTTGTAGGTGTAAGGTTAGGTTGTTTATTTGATATTTTTCTTGTTTCTTAAGATAGGACTGTATTGCTATAAACTTCCCGCTTAGAACTGCTTTTGCTGCATCCCATAGGTTTGGGGTTGTTGTGTTTTCATTGTCATTTGTTTCTAGATATTTTTGATTTCCTCTTTGATTTCTTTAGTGATTTCTTGGTTGTTTAATAGTGTATTGTTTAGCCTCCATGTGTTTGTATTTTTTACAGTTTTTTTTTTTTCCTGTAATTGATATCTGGTCTCATGGTGTTGTGGTCAGAGAAGATGCTTGATACGATTTCAATTTTCTTGAATTTGCCGAGGCTTGATTTGTGTCCCAAGATGTGATCTATTCTGGAAACAGTTCCGTGTGCACTTGAGAAGAAGGTGTATTCTGTCGTTTTTGGATGGAATGTCCTATAAATCTCAATTATCGAGATGGTCTAATGTGTCCAATTTAAAGCTTGTACGTCCTTATTTAGTTTCTGTTTGGATGATCTGTCCATTGATGTAAGTGGGTTGTTAAAGTCTCCTACTATTATTGTGTTACTGTTGATTTCCCCTTTTATGGCTGTTAGCATTTGCCTTATGTACTGAGGTGCTCCTATGTTGGGGGCATAGATATTTACCATTGTGATATGTTCTTCTTGGATGGATCCCTTGATCATTATGTAGTGTCCTTCCTTGTCTCTTGTAATAGTCTTTAAAGTCTAATGTGTCTGATATGAGTATTGCTACTCCAGCTTTCTTTTGACTTCCATTTGCATGGAATATCTTTTTCCATCTCTTTACTTTCAGTCTATATGTGTCCCTTGGTCTGAAGTGGGTTTCTTGTGGGCAGCATATAGAAGGGTCTTGTTTTTGGATCCATTCAGCCAGTCTGTGTCTTTTGGTTGGAGCATTTAATCCATTTACATTTAAGGTGATTATTGACATGTGTGTTCCTAGTACCATGTTTCTTAATTGTTTTGGGTTTGTATTTGTAGGTGTTTTCCTTTTCTTGGGTTTCCTACTTAGAGAAGTTCCTTTAGCACTTGTTGTAAGGCTGGTTTGGTGGTGCTGAATTCTCTTAACTTTTGCTTGTCTGGAAAGCTTTTGATTTCTCCCTCAAATCTGAATGAGATTCCTGCTGGGTAGAGTATTCTTGGCTGTAGGTTTCTCTCTTTCAGGACTTTCAGTGTATCCTGCCATTCCCTTCTGGCCTGCAGAGTTTCTGTAGAGAGGTCAGCTGTTATCCTTATGGGTTTTCCCTTATATGTTATTTTTTGCTTTTCTCTTGCTGCTTTTAATATTTTTCTTTGTGTTTCATTTTCATTAGTTGATTAATATGTGTCTTGGTGTATTTCTCCTTGGGTTTATTCTGTATGGGACTCTGTGCTTCTTGGACTTGGTTAATTATTTCCTTTCCCATGTTGGGGAAGTTTTCCACTATAACCTCTTCAGATATTTTCTCAGACCCTTTCTTTTTTTCTTCTTCTTCTGGGATGCCCATGATTTGAAGTTTGGTGCACTTAATATTGTCACCAAGGTCTCTGAGACTATCTTCCATTCTTTTTTTATTCTTTTTTCTCTTTCCTGCTCTGTGACAGTTATTTCCCCCATTCTATCTTCCAACTCACTTATTCATTCTTCTGCCTCAGTTATTCTGCTGTTTATACCATCTAGAGTATTTTTAATTTCAGTTATTTTGTTGTCCATTCCTTTTTGTTCTTTAGTTCTTTTGAGTCCTTATTAACTGTTTCTTGTATTTTCTGTATTTTGTTATCGAAATTTTGGATCATCTTTACTATCACTACTTTGAATTCTTTTTCAGGCAATTCCCCTATTTCCTCTTCTTTTATTTGGTCTTGTAGGTTTTTTTTTCCTGCTTCTTTGCCTGTGTGGTGTTTCTTTGTTTTCTCATTTTGTCTAACTTATAGGATTTGCTGTCTCCTTTCCCTGTGCTGCCTGGTAGTAATTCCTCTTGTTTCTGCCCTCTGCCCCCTGTGGTGGGGTTTGTCCAATGTCTTGAGTAGGCTTCCTGGTGGGGGGGGGGGTCTGGTGTGTGCTTTCCGGTTTGTGGCTTTGTGTCTTTTCTCTCTGATGAGTAAGGCCATGTCAGGAGATGTGTTTTAGGGTATCTGTGAGGTTAATATGGCTTTAGGTAGTCTGTGCGCTGATGGGTGGATTTGTGTTCCTGTCTTGTTTGTAGTTTGTTGTGAGGTGTCCAGCACTGGCAGTTGCAGACAGTCAGATGAAGCCTAGTCTTAGACTCTGATATGAGGCTCTGTGAGAGTTCTCTGCAGTTAAACTTCCCTGTATCTGAGGACTCCCTAGTAGTTGAGCATCCTGGATTCAGTGCTACCTCCCCAGAGCCTCCTACTTGACTTCTGATGGAGTAGTCCAAACTTCATAGGTTGCTTGTGCTGGCAATAAAGGTGTTTAAAGAAGACTGTCCAAGCCCCAGACTAATGGTAGAGTGTTGAGTCAAACAAATATTAAGTCAAGGAAATACATACATTTATAAGGCACACAAATACTGAATCCAGTAGAACATAAGGCACTAGAAAGACCTGACAGAAGAACCCCAGTATGCTGTCAGACAATCAAAGAGAAAACCAACAGAAATTCAAAACCACAACAGGACAAAAGAAAAACAAAACCCACACCACACACACACAAACACAAATCCAGGGAGATTTTGAAAGCTAAGATGAAATATAATAAAGAGCAAGAGTACCACCAGACAGACTGAAGATTCTCAGAATGAAATCAGACAGTTATACTTAGAACTAAGATAAAGACAGAACTTAATAATAAATACCAAAGCAGTGTGTCATCTGGAGAATAAAGCAAGGAAACAGAGCAGACTGATAATATTGCTTATAAGTATATTAAGATAAACTAAAAAAGGATAGAAGACAGAGCAACAGAAGAGCATAGTGTGACTGGAAATATGAAAAGAAAAAGAAAAATAGAAATGTATAAAAGATAGAGATGAAAAGAAGGTAGGAGAGATACAGTCAGCACTACAAAAACTTAGCTAGAAATAGAAATATATAAAAATGCTAAAAATAAAAATAGAATAAAAAATATGTTATAAAATGTGTAGATCCCTTAGGACTAAGATCATAATTAATAAAACAACAACAACAACAATAACCAAAAAAAGCTAGAACTGACCCCAGAATGGACCAGATCAATAGAATTAATATTTCTGTTTCCTTGGGGTCTCAGCTGTAAGTGTCTTTCTACCCACCTTGGGCTTTTTGTATTATTCTGCAACCAGCAGAGCTTCCTTTATTGTTTGTCTGTAAGCGCTGGTGTGTGGGGAGAGAGAGGTTACAATAGTGGCTCCTTCCCCTGGGAGTGAGTGAGCAGTGGCACCCTGCCTGGGTCATGGTGGCTTGGGAAGCTCAGGCCGAGAGAGACTCCAACCACAGCTCCTCCCCACTGCTATGACTCTGCCAGTGTGCTCTGCCTGGGTCACACCGGCTCAGTTGGCTGGGGCAGTGCCTGTTGCAGAGGGACGCCGGGTACTCAGGTGTAAACAGAATGTCTCCAGAGCTAGGCCACTCTGCGTGCTTTTGGCTCTCGGCTGCGGGCCCCCTAGACCAGCCCTGCCTGGGGGCCTTTGTTATCCCTGAGTGCATTATCTAGGCCCACAGGGGTCCTTCCTTTGTCCATCGCAGGCACTGAGAGAGAGGCTACACCCGCGGCTCCTCCCCACTGCTTGTGAGTCAGCAATATTGAGCCACTGCCATGGCTGTCCAGCTCTCCGCAGTAGACACTCTCCGCTGTGGATTTCTTCCCTCCTGTCCTCTCAGTCTGTCTTCCCACTGCCAACAATGTTTCTCACTCTGAACCAGTTCTCCGGTTCCCATGTTGCAGCTCCCAGACCCCCTGTTCAGCTCTGAATCCACGTCTCAGTCTGGACACGCTGAGCCGTGGTGCAGACACTCTGTGTGTTTCTCACTCTTTCCCGTCTGCCACAGCTCAGCTGCTTCACCTTCTTTAAACAGTCCCAAATGCCTCCCTTCTGACCCAGGGAAATTCCCCATTTACTTCTAGTTTTTTGAGAAACCTCCATCCTATTCTCCACAGTGACAGCACCAATTTACATTCCCACCAACAGTGTAGGAGGCCTCCCTTTTCTGCACACCCTCTCCAGCATGTGTTATTGTCATTGCCCTCCTTCTACCATCTTCCTTGTCTTTGGATGTAAGGTGTGTTTTTTTGGTAGATTCCAGCATTTTTTGTTTTTTGTTCATGGTTGTTCAGCAGTTAGTTGTAATCTTGGTGTTTTCATAAGAAGGGGGTGATCTCACGTTCTTTTATTCTGCCATCTCGAGCTAATAATCTCCCAACATTTGTTATTTGTAAACTACTTAATGATGGCCATTCTGACCAGTGTGAGGTGGTACCTCATTGTAGTTCTGATTTGCATTTCTCTGTTAATTAGCGATGTTGAGCATCTATTCATGTGTGTATTGGCCATCCGTACGTCTTCCTTGGAGAAATGTCTGTTTAGGTCTTCAGCCATTTTTCAATTGCGTTGTTTTTTTGTTATTGAGTTGTATGAGCTGTTTGTCAAATACCAGACACACTGGATATACAGTGAATAGAAAGGTTCATTATGAGAAAGCCACAGCATGAAAGGAAATATAGAAAGATGTGCGAATGGAACCATCAAGTTTCAGGAAAGATAAATCACAGGATCTACTCAAGCTAGGAAGGCTTTCTCCTCTCTCCCTGCCATAATTTTCCCAATACTACTTTCTGAGGAAAGAACCCCAGACCCAGAGGGAGGATGAGGTCTTGCTCTGTCTCTCAAGGGACATTTAATGAATGTCCCTTCTGGAGCATGCCTTTAGAGAATAAGAGATTTATCTTCTATGAGGAGCAATTCATTTGAGGGGATAAGACATATATACAGGATAATGTATCACATAAATAGCTTTGTTCTGTTTGGGCCACAGTAATGGGAGGTTGGAGTGAAATTGCATTAGGTTGGGGACAGAGTATGTTGGGGAAGAAGACATGATAAAACATTAAACTGGACATTGAAGGCTGGATGGGCTAGAAATTGATGAGGAGGTGGAAGAGGGGAAGTGAAGACCTGGGAAAGATGTATCAGGAGAGATTTCAAGCATTGTGAATAGGAGAATATCGGGAACTTGATTGGCTCAGTCTGGAAGGATATTTAATGTAGAAGCTGGGTGCAAAATAAATCAGAGAAACATGGATATTGGAGGCAGGGAAACTGGGAAGAAATTGCTGACCACCTATCCAGATGCTGGAAAAATAAAAATTTGGGATCAAGACAGTGGCAATGAGAATGCAAAAGATAGCGTGATGGTGAGAAAAGATGGCAGACTGGATGGGGACATGGGGGAAGGATACTCAATGATGAGGTTTCAGCTGGGATGAACTTGAGAAGGAAGAAAGGAGGCAAAGGAGACTTTTTTTGATGGTGGTGGGAAAGTTCCAGAGGGAGGAACATAAGGAGGTGAAATAATAGCAGGTCTAAGATGAGAACATCCACCAGGAGAGGTTTACACAAGTCATGTCACTCATATCACAGAATGCTGTATAGATAAAGTATGTATCTCTCTATCCATATATCTTTAACAGGGGAAGAAAACTGGGCTTACTTTCATTCACCCAACAGACATTTCCAAGTGCCTCTTTTGTGTCACTCTGTCATGGGAAAGATGAACATGATACATTTCCTCTTCTTTAATGAGTTCATAGTCCACAGTACAGGACAGACACATAAGTGGAATTGGCAGAATATTTTGATGTAGTAACCACGGTAGAGTTTTTTCCCCCTTGGCCTTTCTAATATTGTTCCCTTATTCATAGAAGGGCATGGTTGATACAGCAGAGATGCAAAAGTTCCAAAATAGATTCTTTAAAAATTGACAGAGTCAGTACTTTGCAGGAGCCTCAGCCTTTTGCGTACCAAAACCCAAACTTTACAGCAAAAACAAGACTTGACAATGTGAGAGCCAGTTTCACTGCTCCGATAAGGAAGGATTCCACGGGACTGAGCTAAAGCAGGAGGAGGAGACAGGTTCAGGGAGATGAGAGCTGAGAAGGAAGCGGTGCCTTGCTCTGTGCTCTGAGATGGTGTTCTTGGGTGGGGATGGAGCAGAGATAGACCCTGCAGAGAGGTCTGAAGCTCTGAGAACAGAAAGACCTCACTTTCTATTTCCTTTGAGAGGTAGTGAGTCTTGTAAACCAAATGTCCGCCTTCTCCAACCCTTCTCCCCTTCCCTCCCCCTACACACCCTCTTGGGCATGATGAGGAAGCAGCTGAGAAAGACCACCTCTGTGGCAAGTCTGAATTTCCCAGAGCCCCAGAGTCACAAGGCAGACAAGAGGTGTGGGGTGCTGGGAGAGGCTTGGTGGTCAGGAGCAGCAGGGTCAGGATGAGGACCGAGGACCAGAGACTAGCTGGAACCGTAGACATCTAAGAGAAGCCGACAGCAGATGCAGGTGATGGAATGCTGTGGGGATGATGGCATTTGAACCAATGGTAGTGTGGACAGAGGCCAACTGATGCCCAGACGCCTCCTCACTGGTGATGAACACAATAAGACCATCCTCAATACCAGCCCCAAACTCAGAGACAACCCAGGAGAAAAGAGTTCACTGAACAAATCCAGAAAAGCCTGATTCATCCGAGTTTACAATGAACTAAGATGAAATATATGCCACTAGGTAGAATATGGACGCAAGAGAAGATTTAAGTGTTATTTTTTTGCAGACCTGAGTTTGTGGACTGAGATGATGCTTGCTACATAGGCAAGTGTAGTGTGATGAAGGCAGATGAACACTGGATGCCACATGAGCACGAGTGAGAGGTTTCCTACCCACAGTCTGGGGAGGTCAGAGTGAGCGAGGAGACGCATTGAGCAGAGTATTGTAGGATGAAGGCCAGAGGCAGTAGGTAAAGGGCGCCTTAAATCAATTTCATAATGGCCAAAGAGGCTGCAAAGTGAAAGGCAATGGTTCACACAGGTCAAGCGAAAAGCGAAACACCCTTTCACGTACAAAGCATGCTGATTCCCAAGGGTTTAGAGAAATGCCATGACCATGTCTTCGTTTCAGAACCACTGTTCTGGGTGAACATAAAGAAAGGACTGGGGATCGGTCACTTTGGGATTCCTGCTTCTGGAGGCTGAGTGTTTCATTCTCTCCCCGGGGTTACCTCTACTACTGCATCACACTAATTCTCATCACCCCAACCCTCACTGCAGGAGAACAGAGGGCATTTCTTTCCTGATTTTATAAAGTGATAATCAGCTCCCTGTCCAGGAATAAGTGGGAAGGGAAAGTTACTGTTTCGTATCAAACTAGGTGCAGTTTTAATAGCCTAAGTCTTCATAAGGAAACTAGGATAAACTGGTGTGATATTTAACACATAGAAATGTCTCCTTACACAAATGTGTACATACATAATGTTCCTTATTTAGTGTTACTGAGAATGAACTTGAAAAGAAACCAAGAAATGTGTTTACTTTTATTTATTCAAAGTTTACTTGAAAATGATTCACACTGCTCTGTGCAGCCCATCTTCTGATGGAGGTGGGCCAGCAGTTGAGGGGTGGAGCGTGGCAGCCCAGTTCTGTGGTGCTGCATGAGGTGTTCCTGGAAGCCCTCCCACCTCACCTGTCTGTTTCTTCCACCTTCTCAGTGATTCTGTAAGCTCTTCAATACTCTATAAGAAATTTTCTGCTGCTAGAGTGGATTTTGTTTTCCATACACTGACCAAAACAGGTCAAAGAATTAGTTTTTTAAAAAAGGATCAAATGTGCAGTGGTTAAGATTATGGGGCTCTGAAATCGGACTGCTAAGGTTTAAATTCCAACTGTGCCCCCTGCCTGCTCCTTGACTTTATTTTTTTCTAATTTATTGTTTTTATATTGTAGTATATTTGATTTACAGTGTTAGTTTCAGGTGTACAGCAAAGTGCTTTACGTATAAATAGATCTCTTTTTCAGTTTCTTTTCTCATCTAGGTTATTACAGAATATTGGGTAGAGTTCCTTGTGTTATATAGTAGGTCCTTGTTGATTATCTATTTTATATATGTACAGTAGTGTGTATATGTTAATCCCAAACTTAATTTATTCCTCCCACAACCTTTCACATTTGGTAACCATAAGTTTGTTTTCTAAGTCTGTGTGTCTCTTTCTGTTGTGTAAATAAGTTCATTTGTGTTGTATTTTAGATTCCCCTTGTAAGTGATATCATATGGTGTTTGTCTCTCGCTCTGACTTACTTCACTTAGTATGATAATCTCTAGGTCCATCCATATTGCTGCAAATGGCATTATTTCATTCTTTTTTATTAATATTTGTTAATATTATTTATTTATTAATATTCCATTGTATATATGTATGTGCCACATCTTCTTTGTCCATTCATCTGTTGATGGACATTTAGGTTGCTTCCATGTCTTGGCTATTGTAAATAGTGCTGAACTTTGAGGTGCATATATCTTTTCAAATTATGTTTTTTTTTCTGGATATACAACAAGGAGTGGGATTGCTGGGTCATATGGTTGCTCTATTTTTTCTTTTTCATTTTTAAAAATGTTTTAATGAATAGGTCCCATTTGTTTTTGTTCTTATTTTCATTACTCTAAGAGGTGGATCCCAAAAGATCTTGCTGTGATATATGCCAAAGAGTGTCTGCCTTTGTTTTCCTCTAAGAGTTTTCTTGTATCCAGTCTTACATCTAGGTCTTTAATCCATCTTGAGTTTATTTTTATGTATGGTGTTTGAGAATGTTCTAATTTCATTCTTTTACATGTGGCTGTCCAGTTTCCCCAGCACCACTTATTGAAGAAACTTATTTCTCCATTATATATTTTTGCCTCCTTTGTTGTAGATTAATTGACCATAGGTGCATGGGTTTATTTTGGGGCTTTCTATCCTGTTCCATTGATCTATAAGTTTGTCTTTGGGCCAGTACTCTACTGTTTTGATTATGGTTGCTTTATAGTATAGTCTGAAGTGAGGGAGCCTGATTCCTCCAGCTCCATTTTTCTTTCTCAGGATTGCTTTGGCTATTCAGGGTCTTTTGTGTTTCCTTACAAATTTTAAAACTTTTTGTTCTATCTGCAAAAAATGCCATTGGTAATTTGATAGGGATTTTGCATTGAATATGTAGATTACCTTGGGTAGTATAGTCATTTTGACAGACATTCAAGAACATGGTATATCTTTCCATCTGTTTATGTCATCTTCAATTTCTTTTATCAGTGTCTCATAGTTTTCATAGTACAAGTCTTTTATCTCCTTAGGTATGTTCACTCCTAAGTATTTTATTCTTTTTGATGTGATGGTACATGACTTTGTTCACTTAATTTCTTTTTGATTTTTCATTGTCAGTGCATAAGAATGCAAGAGATTTCTGTGTACCAGTTTTGTATGCTGCAACTTTACCAAATTAATTGATGAGCTCCAGTAGTTTTCTGGTAGCATCTTTAGGATTTTCTATGTATAATATCATGTCATCTGCAAACAGTGACAGTTTTACTTCTTTTCCAATTTGGATTTCTTTTCTTTCTTCTCTGATTGCCTTGGCTAGGACTTCCAAAACTATGTTGAATAAAAGTAGTGAGAGTGGACATTTTTGTCTTGTTCCTGACCGTAGAGGAAATGCTTTCAGCTGTTCACGATTGAGTATGATGTTGGCTGTGGGTTTGTCATAACATATATGGCCTTTACTCTGTTGAGATAGGTTCCCTCTATGCCCACTTTCTGGAGAGATTTTATCATAAATAGGTGTTGAATTTTGTCAAAGGCCTTTTCTGTGTCTAGTGAGATGATCATATGGTTTTTATTATTTAATTTGTTAATGTGGCATATCACAGTTTGATTTCCAGATATTGAAAATTCCTTGCATCCCTGGTATAAATCGCACTTGATCATGGTGTATGATCCTTTTAACGGATTGTTAAATTTGGTTTGCTAGTATTTTGTTGAGGATTTTTGTGTCTATGTTCATCAGTGACATTGACCTATATTTTTTTTTTGTGGTATCTTTGTCTGGTTTTGGTATCAGGGTGATGGTGGCCTTGTAGGATGAATTTGGGAGTGTTCCTTCCTCTGCATTTTTGGAAATAGTTTCATAAGGATAGGTGTTAACTCTTCTCTACATGTTTAATAGAATTTGCCCATGAAGCCATCTGGTCCTGGACTTTTTTGATTGTTGGGAGTTTTTTAATCACAGTTTCAATTTTGTGCATGTGATTGGTCTGTTCATATTCTTTATTTCTTCCTGGTTAAATCTTGGGAGAATGTACCTTTCTAAGAATTTGCCCATTTCTTCTAGGTTGTCCATTTTTTATTGGCATATAGTTGCTTGTAGTAATCTCTTATGATCCTTTGTATTTCTGTGGTGTCTGTTGTAAATTCTCCTTTTTCATTTCTAATTTTATTGATTTGAGCCCTCAGACTTTTTTTCATGAGTCTGGCTAAAGTTTTGCCAATTTTTTTTAATCTTTTTAAGGAACCAGCTTTTAGTTTCTTTGATCTTATCTATTGTTTTGTCTCTATTTCACTTATATCTGCTCTGATCTTTACTATTTCTTTCCTTACGCTAACTTTTTTGTCTGGTCTTCTTTCTCTAGTTGCTTTACATGTAAGTTTAGGTTGTTTGAGATTTTTCTTGTTTCTGGAAGTAAGATAGTATTGCTACAAACTTCCCTCTTAAAACTGTTTTTGCTGCATCACATGGATTTTGCATTGTCATGTTTTCATTTTCACTTGTCTTTAGGAATTTTTTGATCTGCTCTTTGATTTCTTCAGTGATCCATTGGTTGTTTAATGACATTTTTTAATCACCACTGGTTTGTGTGTGTTAGTTTTTTTCTTTTGACTGAATTCCAGTCTCGTAGCATTGTGGTTGGAAAAGATGCTTGATATGATTTCAGTTTTCTTAAATTTATCCAGCCTTGCTTTATGGCCCAGCATGTGACCAATCTTGGAGAATGTTCCATGTGCACTTGAGAGGAATGTGTATTTTGTTGCTTTTGGATGGAATGCTCTATAAATATCAATTAAGTCTTTTTGGTCTAATGTGTCATTTAAGGTATGTGTTTCCTTGTTGATTATCTGTCTGGATGATCTGTCCATTGATGTAAGAGGGGTGTTAAACTCCTCCACTATTATTGTGTTACTATCTATTTCTCCTTTTTTGGCTATTAGTATGAGGGTGACTCAGAAAGTATCCGCACTCTGGCTGTAGAATTTATTTTCATTAACTTTTAGAAAAGACAAATACATCATTTTTCAACATAATCTCCTTGCTTTTCAATACACTTTGTCTATCTGTAAACAAGCTTCCATGTTCCCTCATTAAAAAATGTTTTAGGCTGAGCTGTGAGCCATGAATGCACCGCTGTCTTCACTTCTTCATCAGAAGTGAATCTTCATCCTTGTAGGGCTGCTTTAAGGGAACCGAACAGGTGAAAGTCTAATGGAGTGAGGTCAGGACCATGGGGAGGATGCTTTAACACCTCAAAACGAAGTGTTTGCAGAGTGTGGGCAGAAGTGTGCAGATGTGTACATCCTCAGACCACAAAAAACAAATCACTGCATGCTGCTCTTTCATGTAAATCACAAGTGGGGCATCCATTTTTGCTCACACTGCAGTTACAAATGAACTGATGTAACATGTTCACACCTACACAGAGGTGACTGGGGAGACAGTAGCCTTGAACGGAAGGTGCTAAGACAGTGCAGCCAACAGAAGTTTTAATATAACCGGAGTATGGATAATTTTTGACTCACCCTTGTATTTGCCTTATATATTGAGGTGCTCCTATGCTGGGTGCATATATATTTACAATTATATCTTCTTTATGGATCAATCCCTTGATCATTATGTAATGTCTTTGTCTCTCATAACAGTCTTTATTTTAAAGTCTATTTTTTTCTGATATGAGTATTTCTACTCCAGCTTTCTTTTGATTTCCATTTGTTTGAAATACCTTTTTCCATCCCCGCACTTTTGGTCTGTATATGTCCCTAGATCTGATGTGGGTCTCTTGTAGACAGTATATATATATGGGTCTTGTTTTTGTATCCATTCAGCCAGTCTGTGTCTTTTGATTAGAACATTTAATCCATTTACATTTAAGGTAATTACCAAAATGTATGTTCTTATTGCCATTTTGTTAATTGTTTTGGGATTGTTTCTGTAGGTCTTTTTTCTTCCTCTTTTGTTCTCTTGTGATTTGATGGCTATCTTTAGTATTGTGTTTGGATTCCTTTTTCTTTTTTGTGTGTATATCATAGATTTTTGGTTTGCTGTTACCATGAGGTTTTGATATAGTCTCTATATATACAAGATTGTTTTAAGTTGCTGGTGTCTTAATTTCAAATGTGCTTCCAATATCCTGCATTGTACTCTGCTCACGATTTCTGGTTTTGATATCATAATGTGAATGATTTCCTACCATTACTGTATGTTTGTCTTCACCAGTGAGCTTTCCCATTCATAATTTTCTTGTTTCTTATTGTGGGCTTTTCTTTTCTGCCTAGAGAAATTCCTTTAGCATGTGTTGTTAAGCTGGCATGGTGGCACTGAATTCTCTTAGCTTTTGCTCTTCTGTAAAGCTTTTCATTTCTCCACTGAATATGAACAAGAGCCTTGCTAGGTTTTTCCCTTTTATCACTTTAAATATATCATGCCACTCCCTTCTGGCCTGCAGAGTTTCTGCTGAAAAATCTGCTGATAACCTTATAGGGATTCCCTTGTATGTTATTTGTTGCTTTTCCCTGTTTGCTTTTAATATTTTCTATGTCTTTCATTTTTGTTAGTTTGATTAATAAGTGTCTTGACACATTCCTCTTTGCATTTATCCTGCCTGGGGCTCTCTGTGCTTCCTGGATTTGGGTGACTGTTTCCTTTCCCATGTTAGGGAATTTTTCAGCTATTATCTCTTCAAATAACTTTGCAGACTGTTTCTCTCTCTCTTCTTCTTCTGGGACCTCTATAATGTGAATATTGGTGCATTTAATGTTGTCCCAGAGGTCTCTTAAACTGTCCTCATTTCTTTTCATTCTTTATTCCACAGCAGTGATTTCCACCACTCTGTCTTCCAGCTCATTTATTTGTTCTTCTGCCTCATTTATTCTGCTATTGATTCCTTCTAGAGTATTTTTCATTTCAGTTATTTTATTGTTCAGCTCTGTTCTTTAAATCTGCTAGCTCTTTGTTAAATATTTCTTGTGTCTTCTTAGTCTGTGCCTCCATTCTCTTTTTGAGATCTTGGATCATGTTCACTATCATTACTCTGAACTCTTGTTCAGGTAGATTGCCTATCTCCACTTCACTTAGTAGTTCTTCTGGGCTTTTATCTTGTATCTTCTTCTAGAACATATTTCTGTGCCATCTCATTTTGTCTAACTTTCTGTTTGTGGTCTTCTTTCTGCAGGCTGCAGAATTGTAGTTCCTGTTGCTTCTGGTGTCTCCCGGCCACACACACACACACCCATGGATAAGGCTGGTCTAAGAGGCTTGTGCAGGCTTCCTGGTGGGAGAGACTGGTGCCTGCCCACTGGTGGGCAGGGCAGTATCAAGGGGTGTGTTTAGAGGTGGCTGTTGCCTCAAAAAGGCTATACAGCCTGCCTGGTGATGGGTGGAGCAATGTTCCCACCCTGTTGGTTGTTTGTCCTCAGGCATCGGGCTGTTGGGTGAGACTAGGTCTAGGCATCAAAATGGCAGCCTCCAGGATAGCTCATGCCAATGAGTATCCAGTACTTCCTTCACCAGTGTCTTTGTCTCCACAATTAGCCATCCCCCTCCCCACCCCACCTCCCCAGGGGACCCTTCAAGACCAGCAGTAAGTCTGGCCCAGGCTCCTATGAAGTCACTGCTCTTAACCCTGGGTCCTGGTGCTCACAAGACCGTGTTTGTGCCCTCCAAGGGTGGCCTTTATGTTTACCCCAATTCTGTGGCATTCCTGTGATCAAGCCCCTTTAGACTTCAAACCCAAATGCTCTTGGGGCACCTCCTCCCAATGCCAGACTGGGGAGGCTGACGTGGAGCTCAGAACTCTCACTCCTGTGGCAGAACTCCTGTGATATAATTATTGTCCAGTTTGTGGGTCACCCACCTGGTGGGTATGGGATTTGACTGTATTGTGAATGAGCCCCACCTACCACCTTGTGTCACCTTCTTTGTCTTTAGAAGTAGAATATCGTTTTTGGTACATTACAGTCCTTTTTTGTCAATGGTTGTTCAGCAGCTAGTTGTGATCTTGGTGTTTTCATGAGAGGAGGTGAGCTCAGGTCCCTCTACTCCACCATCTTGTGCAGATCTTGTGCCATGAGTTGCTGCTTGACTTTAGATAAACTGCTTAACCTTTAAATGCCCCAGGTTCCCCATCTGTAAAACGATGATGATGATGCCTGTCTCATATGGTTGATATGTTGATAATACAGGCAAAGTGCTTGTAACAGTGCCTGACACAGTGATTGCTCAATAAATGTTCATTTTCATAACATTAAATATACATAGTCTAGCGCTAGAACAATCAAATTAATTAAAAGTTTGAGAACATCTCAAATTCTCAAAGATGGACATACTTAAACTAATATAAAATCCTTTTGGCTAAAAACAAGAACAAAATAAAACATCATAAAATAACTTTGAACTTGGCACTTTTACACTCAGAGAATGGTTTTTTTAAAGGAGAGCATACAAAATATGAAGTCTGTAACTACTTCCTTCTTTTCCAGTACAAGTTGAATAGCTTTGCTTTTTAGCTATGTCTCAAATCGGGCTCATTTGTAAGGTATTTTTGTGAAGGAATAGTTTCTCTGGTTAAAACAAAAAAACTAAAAACTAGCAGTGTAGCAGAAAGACCCCTGGTCTTGGAATATGGAAATTTTGAAGGCTGTAACAACAAAGACTTTCCAGTTCTAAATATTTAAGAGTAACCAGAAAAGTCTGTTGTCTTCTATTGAATATTCTTTTTAACTCCAATGCGTAGAGAGGTACTGTGCATTTCCTCTGAACTTGGCCATGTGATTTCTTAAAGTAGAGCCCTGTTCTGAAGTGAGGCAGTCACCTTGAAAACTGGTAACATCTCTGCATTTTGGTTTCTTTGTCAGGGGATATAATATCTTCTTCTAGGGGTGGGGCGCATCCTATGAGAATGAAATGAGATGCTGCTCATGGGAATGACTAGGCCAAGTTCAATGGTTGATACATGCTTGTAGTCATTAGCATCCTTCCCTCTCTGCAAAAAGATAGATGCAAAAAGCTGCACTTACTCCTTTTTATGGGAGTAAAAGAGAGGGGTCAGCAAGTATGTGTTTTTCACTGGTTAGAGGATGGCAAGGTGTCCCAAGGAGATGAAACCACTAACTATGAGATGTAGGCACAAATCTGAGCTCTCTCCCTCTATGTTCTACACGGGCAAAGGAGGCTCCAGGAAACATGGTTATGCCCATCCTCTGGCATCAGACAGTCCCCTTTCTCCTGAGTATCCCTCCCAGATCCTACAATGTCACTCATTTCCTCCTGGCTAGCAAAACCTACCCACACTCCCTCACACTCTAGGTGCTGAAACTCTCTGCCATTCCTTATGAGGGTGTCAGAATGCTTGATTAAAGTTGTGCAACCCAGTAAAAGTGAGTCTTTCACAATGGGAAGAGCTAACATTTATTCAATCAACAAACACTGAGTGCCTGCCAGAGCCAGACATTGCTGGTCATCAGGACAAAGAGAACATATCATTAGCCAACATAAAACTGCATAGTGTCAGGCAGCTCTTGTTATTCCCAGATATCACTGAGTCAGTGACAATGTGCACAATGTAATATTCAATGCCTATTAAGAAGATAATGGCAGCTGATGACATATTAAAAAAAAGCCAAACCCAGAATTTCAGAACTGTTGCCAGAGAGCATATGGAAACAAGGTCCAAGGAGCTGGCTGGATGGCCACAGTGGCAGTGCACTCATCCAGTTGTTGACAACTCTCAGCAGTCCACATTATGGGAGGAGTTTTACTGGGACCTAAAAGGTCATTTCCAACTCCCAGACTTAGGTTTCCATTCCTAAATAAAGAATGAGTCAAACAAACAAATGAGGAAATACTGACCATGAATCCACAGCTTTCAAGGCATGGATGGGGAAAACTGTAACTTCTTTACCAACTGCAAAGAGAAACACCTAGGAGACAGCAGGACATGAAGATGCTTTTCTTGAGCATAACATAAACAAGTACAAATCTCTTAACAGCACTGGGGTCAACAAAAGCTCTTCTTGCTGCAAAAACAGTCTTCAAAGTGCGGCGAGGAAGAGGCTGAGAAACAGAACTGGGCTATTTTTTCATCTCCAGAATGGCACTTCCTGGTCCCCGGTGCTTAGCACTGCAGATGTTACAGAACTGTGCAGGAGAGTTCTAAAAATGCAATTAAAAACACAGCTTTTAAAAGAAGATCATCTCTTTCTACTGTCATATTCACAAATATTATAGGAACTCTGGTTAGGGATGGGGAGGAGGTGATGAAACGTAGCTCCTTTTCCTGGAGGTTACTACTGGTTCACACGGGATCCTGTCTAGACCAGGGACTCAAAGGGACCCCCCCCCCCCAACAGCAAGACAAGTCTAATATGACCTGGGGGCACCTGACTTGACACTGAAAGATAGCAGCATCACGATACAGAAATTCAGGGTGAGAAACAGAAACAGATAATGGTATACAAGATAGAAAATGGTTCTCACTGTAGCTCACATCTCCTAGAGCTCAAGAGCCATCAATTTTATCCAAAAAAATTCATTTACATGAATGTGCTTTTATAATGTTTAGTATCATATTTTTACAATTGAAAAGTAGGTACATTACTTCTGAAACAAACATTTGGCCAACCCAATATATTATAACTGTGAGACACAGACGAAGGTTACCATTCTGAGCCACAGGATGAAGGTTATTTTAAGCACATCCCTCTGGCTGTACCGATTTCTCTCGAGTTGGTGGTGGCCAAGCCACCAACTTACCATGCTGGGCACAGGCAGGCACTCCTTGTGGAACATATGCCGGCAGTGGAAGACCACCATGCTGAAGGGCTTAGCTGCATCTGGGGCAGATGGCAGGAAGGAGAGAAGAGCTCAGCACAACAGCAGAAGTTTCATTTTCCAGTGAGACGCTGCCCTGGGGGTAGTGCTAATTTACAGACTGGTTGAATGCAGGGTGGGTATGACAGTCCTGTTGCTGTGGGGGTCCCAGGTTACCTGCTTGGCCTCCACGTCAGTTACTACAGCTACATACTGGGGACGACTTCGTGGCAAGGCAGCAACATTTGTTGTAAAAATCAGCCTCGGTATGTGTATGTGCAAGGCTCTCCCTCCCCCAGCCCCGTACACACAATCATGACACACCATGCCCTAAAGTGGATTCTGTGGCTTTGTAAGAATGCTTCTGGCCAGTTCACCTTCTGCCTTTGCCAAGGCCATTCACTGACTTTAGGGCAGAGCTGGGCTAACACCCTAGGCTGTGACCTTGCCCTGTACTATGCTCCCACTTGGGCACCGCACCTCATCTCCTGCTCTGTGTGGCCAGCTTAGTTCCAGTAAGATTGAATCCTTAACAGATTAAATTAGGAATTTAATCTAACTATACAGTGCAGGTGCATGTGGTCTCTTTCTATTAAAACATTGCCTAAAACACTATGAAAGCTCACTGCTTTTCCTACGTCCACTGCAGGGTTTTTTTTTTTTTTTTTTTTTTTTGAGATATAGTTGATTTAAAATTTGTGCTGATTTCTGCTATACAGCAAACAACAAGGTCCTACTGTATAGCTCAGGGAACTATATTCAATATCCTGGAATAAACCGTAATGGATAAGAATACAAAATAGAATGGATGTATGTGTATAACCCACTGCAGTTTTTAACATAAGCACTTAAAATCCAAACCTCTAGAAAAGACTCCAAGTGAAACAACTTCTTGTGCTCCTGCCCTGTTCAGTAATCCCTTAAAGCTAAGTAAATGCTACACAAACTAGGTCGTTTAGTACTTCTTTATGCTGAATTTATATATAAGAAGCACTTTTTAGCATCAGCAACGATGCTTTAATTTATACTTTCAAATTATGGAAATTCCTCTTCTCATGTCCTATGATCCATACATAAAATGCTTTGATTATATGAAGATATACATAGCTACCAAGAATTATAAATAAACCAATGCATAGGTCTTTTAAGGAGTCACAGTTTCAATTAGAAGGCGAATATTTGTTTCTGTTGAAGTGTGAGATAACGTGAGTGCCTAGATCCATATAGCACTGAAAAGTTTAAAGAAAAGGGAAAGCTAGCTATAAATATTTTTCCAGGCACACACATGGTTGTTCTACCTTGGAACCTCAACAAGTTGACGGTAAGTTTTTATTTTGTTTTGTATTATACTAGGGAAGTGTTTCTCAAAGACTGGCTCCTGAACCAGGTGCATCCACATCATCTGGGAGCTTGTGAGAAATGCTGATTCTCAGGTCCCGCCCTGAACTACCAAATCAGCACCCCTCGGGTGGGACCAGCCATCTGAGTTTTAACAAGCCTGCCCACTGATGCCAACTCACTCTAAAACTTGAGAACCTCAGCTCTAAGGAATGGCAGCACCAGCATGCGACTGAGTAGGGACGTGGGCTGAAATTCTCTTCCACACTGGATTATTCCAAAAATTATATAATTTTATAAATTGTAATTAGCTAACTTCAAATTCTTTTTTTAAGATCTTTTTTTTTTTTTTGATGTGGATGATTTTTAAAGTCTTTATTTAATTTGTTACAATATTGCTTCTGTTTTATGTTTTGGTTTTTTGGCCAGGAGGCAGGTAGGATCTTAGCTTCCTGACCAGGGATCAAACCCGCATCCCCTGCATTGAAAGGTGAAGTCTTAACCCCTGGACCACCAGGGAGGTCCCCAACTTCAAAATTTTAACTTCACTAATCATTAACACATATTTGGGAATTTTTTTCCCTTCCTAAGTATCTTACCTGATGGAAGAATAGGGGAAAGGCAGGACTCACAGATGTTCTCCTCTGCAAGGAAACACATACACTTGGGATTACACAGTGTTTCTCTTTGCTTTGTCCTTTCTGATAGCAAGGCAGGCACTTCCAATATGATTCTTTCAATTTTACCCACCATCAACCAGAATGCCTTTCATTTGAGTTCGGTGCATCTTCTTTAGTAAGGACAAAGAGTCAGCTACGAGAATCTTCTTGCAGCCCTCGCGAAGCAGGATCTAATGCACACATTATAAAAGAAAAGCCATCTTAAAAAGACTCAAATGTGGGGGAGAATCCTCTTACCGCTGTTGGGCAGAGGTACAGCAGGGAGAGGCAGCTTCTTTCCCTTTCAAACCAGTTCCTCTGGCCACAGTGTGAGCTTCCACCCTTTTTTGTTTTATGGGGGGTATTTTATTGGAAGTTAGTGTAAGGTGTGCTTAAGTCAGACATTGTTTTTCACCAGAACTCATTGCTGCTTTTCAAAGAGGAAAATACTCAAGGCCTGAAGGGCTGGGAGGCTCTGGTGCAGCGCCTGCATCTTCCTCTGCTGGCCCAATAGGTCTTAGTGCACGTGGTTCTGTGCAGCTCTGTGGAAATGCCATGGAAATTCACACGATGAAGACGTCTCCACCTCCCTCTCACCCAGCCCTAGGTCACAGCAAAGGCAGAGCTGCATCCTACCTTTCTTCACACCGAAGTCACTCTCTACTCCAAAACCTACATGGACATTCTGCTTTCACAGAGTTTCAATTCATGCCACCAGGGAAGGGAACTGGAAGCGATCAGCTGTGGTCCTCCATCCCCAACTGGCTATGATAAACACGTCCTCCTCTCAGATCCCAAGAAGCACCCGCAATGGGTGAATGTAGCCAGAGGGCTTCTCCCCTAATTACATGAAGGCAAAGAGCCAAGAAAACAGAACTGACGTCCAAAGTTCGTACCCACCATTGCTAGAGCTGATAAGCAGAAAACTGCATGATTTTACTGTTCCTACGACAATTAAGAAACTGCCAATGAAGTTTTATTCTTTAAAGTGCTGCTAGAAATTGAAATTTTCAGATTCATTTTGAAAAGACATTGAAACTGAACAGACATGATGAAAGCATATAGGAAGAAGAGAAGAATTACAAATACTAATGTTGGTAAACTTTAAGAAAATTTATAAGCAAATGTATCTAGCTGTCCAGCCTCTAATACTAAAATAAAAACTTATCAAAAAGTAGAGTCACAATCACAGCAAAATGCTTCAAAAAGAGCTGGCTCTGACCTTGAGTGGGTCTTTAAGGCCCACAGCATGAATAATACAGAAGGGTGGGCCTGGCAGTCTAGACAGAAGCCACAGTGTCTGCAAACTTAAAAAAGAAAACAGGAAAAACAATACTAAGACGGAACCATTTCTTCACCACCATTACCTTTTTCTAAATAGGCACAATCTGCCCACAGAAAGTATTTTCTAGGAAAAACTTTACTATTCAGAGGCACATAGCCCGGCGGAGGGAGAATACACAGAGCTTTGTATGTTACTAGCCTCCTCCTATACCCTCATTACCTTTATTCTCTCCTATCATCATTTTCATGCCAGTCATTTGTAGCTTCTCTAGTTAAAAGCATACCTTGTTCTACTGGGTTTAAATACGAATGTATTTATCAGATAGCTGTTGAAAACTAACACAAGACTCTAGCTTCTCCCTTTCTTTCCTTATTTCTCTGCAGTTCCCCATCATTGATAATAATCCCAACCAAACGCAGAGCACCAGACTCGAATTTCATAAAGCAGTAAAAGGACCGTCCATCAGCAAAGTTACTATGGTTCACTGGAAACAGCTGCCATTAGGAGAATGGCATACAAGACTGCCAAGTTTCTGAAATTTCTGTTTTACAAGATTCTTTGAAATGTTGAAGTTTTTGCTGACATTGCCTTGTTCATACTGTAGTGCTTATCAGCACTGCTCATGAGGTAGTTACCTGGTTTTTCCAAGACCCCAATAGGATACCAGAGCCAGACAGAGAAACCATTTTACCTAATTTCTAATCCATCATTTAGGCCACAATGCAATGGGATTTAAATTCTACTTGTAAAAGCTTTGCTTTTTGTTGGGATTATTATCAAAGATGATAAATTGCAGAGAAATAAAAAAGACAGAAAGACTTTAAGGCCTCATATTGGAATTCAAAAACAATGTTATAAATACAATCTTACTTACATTTACAATAGCACAGAGTATGCATGTACCAAATTGACTAAAGAAGCTATAGTTCGTTCTTATAGCCTATCTCACCTAAAACCTGTGATGAGGCCAACTGAAATATTTTTAAAGGAAAAAAAAAGTTTTTAAATTTATATATCCCTGAAATAAACTTCTAAGATAAAATCTATCTTTTAGAAGAAATTAAGAGCTTATACACTGTGAGTCAAAAAGAAACCCATGTGGGCCCCCCAAAAAGGCAGATAAGAAAGAAGTCACTATTTCCTCTTAATTCGTCACTGGATTTCCAAGTAGAGAGCTATGGGAAATGATAAAGGTAAATATGGAAGAGAACTTGGACAGACACAGAGATGTCTGGAGTCAGTTTACCTGTGTGTGTGTAGATGTGTGAAGTTGAACAAAATGGAGCTGTTAAAGCTTTGTGCTTCTCCTAGAGATATTCATTCAGACCATGATCTGCTCGAGCAGAGGGCTGCATTCTACTCATCTCCTGGTCCATGAGACAATACACGGAGGCCCTGTAGGTACCCAGAGCAGGACCTGACATAGTAGGCACTCTAAATAAATGTGTTTGTAAACGATCAAACACATTGCATAAAAAAACTTATACCAAAAAATATAAGCTACTTTATTTCAGATTCCAAAATTAAGTATTACAGATGATTCCCATAGAAATATCAAGTTGACACTACGCAGCTGAATTCGCTATATAAAGGCATGTTTATGAAAGGCCCCTGTTGAGAACTTCAGAGAGAGACAAATGCTTTAGACACCATCTAATCTCGAGGCTCCTAAAAGTCAATGCATAGCCCAGTACCAGGCTGAGTATGTAAGAAACACCAAGGTGGTCTAAGGACCTAGCCCCTAATCCTCTCCAGCAGATCTGGGGGTGGTACCTGAAACTTGGTAATTTAAAAAAGCATTCAGATAATTCTGGTGTGCAGCCAGGCTTAACAAATATTGATTTAGTCTAATGGAAAAATGGAGATCCAGAAAGCTTATGTGCCCTCCCAAAGGTCAACAGACTTGTCAATGGCAAAGCTGGGACTAGGGTCCAAGTTTGCAAATACCATGTCCACGGCTCTTTAAAGACAACAGGCTGCCTGTTCATCTTCCAAGCCAATCCTATATATCCTCTGTTGTAACCTGCCAATACAATGAACACATCTCCAGAGACCAATGGGACAACTAGTGAGAAAAACACAAGATTCAGTCAGAAGATCTGAGTTCAAACCCAGTTCATCACCTTCCTAGACTGGCAAGTCAAACTTTTTGAGATTCAGTCTTCTTACATGTAAAATGGAGATGACAGTTCCTTAAGGACCATTATTAAAGATAAAAATGACTGTCAAGACTGTCAAAAGAAAAATGTTTAAGAATAAAGATGCTGTAACTCTTAAGAGGAAAAAAAAAAGCAATAGAAGTGGATATAAATGCTACATAAATACAATAAATAAACGCTAAATTTATAAATAAAATGCCTTACAAATATGAAACAAAAATAATTTGGAAATTGTGGTCAGTTTAATGTAAAAACAAATATCATTTATATCATATTGTTTCATAAATAACATATCAAAACAAATGTTATTTGTCCTTGAAATCAGACCTAGAAACATTTTAGGTTTATGAAGTATGATAAGGGCTACTTTTATCTTTCTTACTTCACTGAAGCTTTTAAATTTTGTTGAAGCATTATACTAACAATGTAACAAGGTATAAAAATATGAAAATAAGATAACTTTAACAACTGAAATACTGATAATGTGGTTGGTTATTTCTTTAACTTTAATGATGTCATAGACATCTAACATAGCTAATGCTAAACTTCAATTGAGAAAAGTTGTTCCATTTTAGAAAACATCAAATTAAAACTAGAAGAAATGTTCAGTTCGTTTTTTCCTCCCAACTTTCTCTGTGCCTTCTCTCTTTCCAGTTAGCAATTCACTAAGCAGTCATCTCCCAAAGCATTTTCAGTGGCCAAGTTTTAAAATGCTGTCTACCTGATTGTAAATCTGACCCTTGGATTCCCAATACAAATTAGCAAAAAAAAAAAAAAGGTGCCGAGAAGCCTCGTGATAACCTTTCTCTAACATTTGACAATGGACAGTTACTGAATGGTTCTTAATGTCCCCCAAGGTCACCCCCCCCACTGCCCTGCCCTCGTGCACAGGAGGGTCCAGATTCTTGCAAATTCACGCACCTGAAAAATGTTGGAAAATTTTTATCCCATTAAAACATGTGAAACTCAACTATAGTTTCATGAAACAAATGAAAAGACTAGACAGAATTAAAAAAAAAAGTATGTGAAACCTTTCTTGAAACTTCAAAATGCTCTATAATAGACAAGTTATTTTCTAGAGAAATAAATTTCTATTAATAAAAAAGGTAGCCTTTTTCATAGAAAATAATTCTAAACTCATTCTTCATATATAAGTAGGAAGTACCTCCTGGAATTCTTTGAACAACCTTCCCTAGTAGAACATTTTCTCTCTGCATCTTCCACCAAGATGTCTGAGGTCCAGAGGAGACTACAGAGGTGGCTGTGCCCACAGGCCCCTTCCCGGTCAGGGCTTTACAGGCTGCCACCACTCCTTGGACCCACTGGCAAAGTAACTCCCAGCCTCCTTACACCATGGACTGCACACGTATACATCTTAAGGAAAAGCTTTCATTACAGTTAAAAAATATAGTTAAGAGGATGAAATATTGATTTAGCAGCTGTTTAGTGGCTGATTTTTTTATATGGAATTCACTTTGCTCCTAATAATAGTTTTATCTGTATTCCCAGCTGACTCAGAACTATGCAAATATATTCATAAAACATACATGAGCAGTGAGACCCAACAGTGCCCCTGAGCTTGGTTCTCTGGAAAGGGCCTAGGAAGAGGGACCTATTAGGTGTTTTTGTAGGCGTTGTAGAGGCTGAGAAAAAAAAGTACATTTTCCAACCTAGAGGCTAGGCTTCACGCAGTAGAGCTGGAGGACAGAAGGGGGAATTATTTGGTCACCTTCCTTGGGGTAGAGTTGTTCAGAGACACTTAAATGACTTCCCAACAAATTGGAATTTGCAACTTGGAGCATATCCAGGCAGGCCCAGGGGCGGTGAGTGCCGAGGAGATAGAGATCACCAAGCTCACTTACACCCAGAGCTTTACATGGTCTGATACAGGAACCACGTTCCCCAAAGCCCAATTCGTGCTTCAGAATGAAGCGAATCATTTTCTGCCTGGATGGCTCTTCTGTATCCCTTGGGCTCTGCACAAAGCACAAGCCCCTCGTGTCACCTCTCCTCGCCTATTAACCCACTCCTACATTTCTCCTTCCTTCCTGGCCTTTCTCATCCTCCCTCCAGTAGCCTTCCCCTGGGTCCCCTGCAAGCCTCTGAGTTCCACCGTAAATCAACACCTGTTCACCTGGAAGATTGCTGTGGAGTAGATCGTCAGCCTACTTGCCTAACCAAATACCCATTTCTCTCCCACAACCCCCACTTCCCACAAGCCTCCTAAGCCAAGGCTCCTTGTTTTGTCACATCTCGCCCTTAGGAAAACCTCTTCTTTAAAGCTGTGGTACCCAGTAAGACCAGTCACCTGTGGGCTGCAGAGTCAACCTCCCAGTTCAAGGGGGCAGCTGGACTCTGGCTCACAGCTCGGAGCCCATTGGGACGACTCCAGCCCTCATGGTTTCTTGACTAATTCCACTCCCATGACCTCTACCTTCACCGAACTTTCTGAACATGTTCACAGTGACTCCTTTGGAAACTCTGATGTAACAATATCCTCCTCCCTGGCCACAAGCTCCTGCCCCTCCAGCTCTGCCATTCCCTGACATCTTACTTTTCTTTTTGATGCCACTGCCCTTCCTCATTTTCTTCTCCTTTTTACCCCTCTCTTACCTGAGGCCACCACCTCGAGGTCAGCAGGTGGCCCCCCCACTCTGCAGCCTTCACAGTGGCCACGGACCCACAAATCCTCATCACATGCTCCTCCTCACCTAACCTGGAGACCTCTTCTCTCCCCACAACCTTGTCCTTTGGCTCTCCCTGCAAAGTCTCTGTTTCCAGGAAAGCAGTTTCATCCACATTCTACCAAAAACTCATTTCCAAATGAAACAGAGAAAGAACACTCTAAATTTTTCAAGAATAGACTTTAAATAGTTTCTCTGGAAGCTACCAGCATTCTGAAATACAGTCACTGTTAGAGGCTTTTTAAGGAAAAGGTCGGGATGCTTTGTGATCAGCATATTAATTATATATATGAAGATAATGAGTTCCATGGCTCTTATCACAAATTCTGAATTATTGTGGATACTAAACTTGTAATACTCTAGAAAACAGACAAAAGGTAAAATAAAATTCTGCATTTTAGCATCTTTCATGCAATAGGTTACTGAGTGGCTTCACGGAAATGATCAAGCTATTTGAAAAAAAAAATTTTATTTCATTTCTCTGAATGGACACAATGCTCGTTCTACTTAAAAATGGTTCAGGTGATCTGATCAAACAGCCACTGTAACTTCTCCTGCCCCTTCCCCAAGGCCATGCTATCTTTTACCCCATAAATGTAAGAATGCCTGCTCATCAAGAAGAGAAAATCTGGGGATGGTTAAAAAATACCGATGGCTTCCTCGATGTTTTTAATTTCTCTGTTTGAACTGTAGTCCAAATATCTGGGTCTAGTTAAACTGTGACTATCAAATTGAACTGATGTCCACAATAAACCCTGGAAATGTTCTTCCAGTAGTCAGTCAACTCACTCAGCATGCCCATTTGTCCAAGAAAGGGTACTTACTTGCAGATTGTAGTCTTGCAGAATTTTAACCAAGGAGTCTCTCAAATTAGGAATCTCCATTCCTTCCTTAATACGGTGAATCAGTAGAATTGGGTCAACATGTGTGCCGATGTTGTTTAATAAGCCAGTAATAAATGCTATAAGACACCACGGAAAACAACATATAAGCAATGTAGCTAACGCAATTTTATGTCGAAAGTAACTCAAAGTAAAAGTTATTTCCTTTAAGTAAGTGTTAAAAAGCATTTGAATTTCTAAATCTTCCCAAGAACTAATCTTCCTTTACTTTCCTCAAAGGAGAAACTAAATGAGAGGAGATTTAAAAAAAAATGAGTTGGAGAATAAATGATTACTTTAGAATACAGTTTGTGATGTCAAAGCGAGACAACTAGTATTTGCTGAGAATTTACTATGGCTCAATCATCATATACTTTTCAGCCACCATATATTATAATCATATAATATTCTGCAAGGTAGGAATGCTTTTTGTTCCCATTTTACAGAAAAGGAAAATGGGGTGGTTAACGAATTCATCCAGAGTCACACAGCTAGCAATTTTTGAACCCAAATTCAAACCCAGGGCAGGCCCAGGTTCACAGTGTGCTGCATTACCCCCACTTCACCTCCGTCAAGATCCTTGACTATGACTCCATCGTGCGAAACCAGATTCTCCAAGCTGTATGCACATGTAACTACCTTAACCCGACATGGACTTGAGTAACACCCTCCTCCTCTTGTATCTCTTATTAAAGATCATAACAGTGGTTGAAAATCTTGAAACGGATAAGCCTGTTATCTTGAAACAGAGAAGGGGAAAGATTTTAAACCATGACTGCTAGTTTCTGAATCATATCTATATCTTCAGAAGACTTGCGTTACTGTTAGGTGACTTTTTCTGTTTCCTCCCAAAATGGGAGACCCAAGGCAGATAGCCACAGAGAGGCAGCAAACATATACTCCTGGTGCTGCACTGATAAAACAGGGCAGGGAAGAGAGACTCAGTACTACAGCAGCAAACCTCCAAATATGGTCAATGTCCAGTAATGGTCATGGATTTCCATAAAGAGACTTGATAAGGGCTAGACTATACACTTTCCAAATAAATGCCCCCTGTGTACAAACAAAACCAAGTATTTAAGTCCATTTGGGTGCCGTAGGTAAAAATATGCTCATGGGAGCAGAGTTAATATTATCATGTCAACCACAGGTTCTTGATCAAGTACAGCTAATAGGAAGTGAGGCTCCAGGCTTCCCTGCACAGGAAGAGTACTGGAAATCATTACTATGTACCTGGCCTATTTTTATTATAGATACTTCACCGTATTTTTACCTCAATGCATCTTGAGATGATTCTTACTCTAGACACAACTGGCTAAATGGAGAGAAAGAAGTTATGATCACAGATGGCTTTTCTGCTTACGTGGTTTGTCGATGGAATATAGAATCAGATCTTCCCAGAGTTCCCCGTCGTCCTGCTCCTTGGCAAATTCAATCGCTTTATCAACGTCATGTAATTCCTCCATGATCATCTTCAGGGCACTTCGGCTATTACCCATTCGGCCTAGCAAAAGGTGAGAATTACCACATTTATGGTATTTTAGTAAAACATTTTAAGAGAAATCACGTCTCTTAATTTGTTTGCACACTTTGACAGCAGTGACAAAAACTTATTTCCATATATGGTATCCGTAACTTCGTAAAATCACAATTTCCTGCTTACTAGGAGTTTACCTACTGAGTTCTCACTTAAGTGCTTCACATGAATTACTTCATGTGATCACCGCTACAATCCTAGGAAACCTGTTCCACTATTATTTCTATGTTATAAAAGAGGACACAGAAATATTAGTGACTTGCCAAAATCATACAGCTACTAAATGGAGATCTGGGATCTGAATTCAGGTCTGTTAGATTCTGACTTCCTTCTGATGGTAATTAAAAAAAGAACAAACTTGTCAACCCATCAACAATTTATTTTGATTTATATTGTAAGGTATGAACGGATACAGTTTTTGTTCATATATTACACAATACTAAGTGTTATCTCAAAAGCATTTATTAAATATTGTTTCCTTCTCTACTGAGCTGTGAAGTCTCCTTTTCCAAACATTAAATTCTCATACAAAACAGGCTCTAACCTCTGTGTTACTCTGGTCTAAAATCTATGTCCATTCTTAGACAAGTTACATCACATCGTCGCCCCGTTCCTTAGTTTATGGGGACCAAAATGAATCAAAGCTACTTACTCAGAAGATAAACTGTCTCTTCTACGAAGTTTCTCTGTTGACAGATCTCAAGAGCCTTCAAATAAAGCATCGTAAAAATGTTACTATGTGTTACCGCCAAGAACAGATATCTATAGGGTCACTTAAACATACAAGTTTAAGGAATTTTGTTCATTGCCTCCCTTTAAAAACAAAACAAAGCAGAAACAAAACACAAACCTCCTTAAGTTTTGCTTGTGGCTGTCCTGACTTACCCCTCAGAGAGGTGCTGGACCCGACACAATTTAACTGATAACCTATCTGAGGCAGAACATTTCAGAGCAAAGGCAGAAAGCAAGATGCTGACAGAAAGGCTCTTTCCCACCAAGCTTTCTCTTTACGCCACTTGATGTTTCTTCACTGCACTGCTCCCCACCTAATTCACAGGCACTGGTCTAAGCCCGGTTTCCCTCCACTGGATTGTAAGCTCCAAGAAAGCACTGCTGTTCACGGCTGCACGTTCCCAGCATGGAGTGTGCCACAGCTCTGTAAACATCTGCTGAATAAAGAATTACACACTGGGAATATTTCTATGACCGGCTCACAGGGTCTAAAAGAGAACTCTGCCCAAGGATGTGAAAAGTGAGAGGAAAATTGAAAAGATACATGTACCCCAGTGTTCATAGCAGTACAATTTACAATAGCCAAGACATGGAAGCAACCTAAATGTCCATCAGAAGATGGATAAAGATGTAGTAAATATATACATTGGAATATTACTCAGCCATAAAACAGAATGAAGTAATGCCATTTGCAGCAATAAGGATGAACCTACAAGTCATTATACTAAGTGAAGTAAGTCAGAGACAAATATTATATCACTTATATGTGGAATCTAAAAAATAGGACAAATGAACTTATTTACAAAACAGACTCACAGAAGTTGAAAACAAACTTATGGTTACCAAAGGGAAGGCAGGGGAGGGATAAATTAGGAATTTGGGATTAACATATACACACTATTATATATAAAATAGATAAACAAGGACCTACTGTATAGCACAGGGAACTATATTTTAAAAAAATGATAGAAATGAACTTATTTACAAAAGAGAAACACTCAAACTTAAGGAACTAACATAGTTATGGGGGCGGGCAGGTCAGGGGAAGGGATAGTTAGGGAGTTTGGGATTGACGTGTACACACTGCTTTTTTAAAATGGATAACCAATAAGGACCTACTGTATAGCACACAGAACTCTGCTCAATATTCTGTAGCAACCTAATTGGGAAAAGAATTTTTAAAAGAACAGATACATGTATATGTGTAACTGAATCACTCTGCTGTACGCCTGAAACTAACAGAACATTGTTAATCAGTTGTACTCCAATATAAAATTAAAAAAAAACACCTGACAATCAAGAAGGATCAAAAAGGAGATCAAGAAATGAGGGACCGCACAGATGACAGCATCTCCTTGAGTATAAGAAGAAAGATGCACTGGGCATTTATAAAGAATCCTGAATGAGCTGGCACACATTCACTCTGCACTCTGCTCTGGGCACTAGGGGGTCAGGGTGGATGGAGGTGCGCAGATGACAGAAATGAAAATGCTGCTGCTGACATGGAAGAGGAGGAGAAGCTGGGGACAGGGTGGGTGTGGGAGGAGGAGGAGCAGGAGTAGCAGTAGCATGAGTCCTCCCAAGGGACCGCATGTCCAGGGAGGGTCACAGAGACTCGACAACACAGAGTCCCATGCCTGGGGGAGTGTGAAGAGATGGCCACGTGCACAGATATGGGACACGAGCTCTAGATGTGGTCTCTTGTGAAAAGCTTCACAGAAGGGGTGACACCTGAACTGGGTGCACTGTGATGAGAGGGTCCACCAGGAAACGTCAGCTCACAAGCCTCGCACTGTGTTGCTCTGCTTCAGCTTGAAGCCCAGAATGTTTCTTGTGGCTTATGAAGCATCTGAGATCTGGCCCTGCCTTTCCCAACAGCTCCACCTCACTCCCTGCTCATCCCCCTGCTGTGGTCCCTCGGCCTGGGACACTGCTCCCCTCCCCCCACTCTCCACCCCTGGCAGGTCCTTCAGCAAACACTCGTTGGACCGCACGCGGGGTCAGGTCCCAGGTACTCTTTTTGCATCCTGCATACTTAATCACAGGTGCAATGAACTGCTCCCCCAACTGTTTGTCTGACTTCTGGCAGCTGGAACCACGTGCCCTGAGCCCTGTGCTTTGTACACTGCCTGGCTCACAGTAAGTGTGCAGGACATTTGTTTTAAGTAGATGAGCAGGCGGAAAAGGTTTTGGAGGAAGATTACTGGGATGCGTACTTAGAGTCGTCATTTAAAACCAACGAACCAAGAATGTTTCAAAGACAAGAACCAAGGAGATGAACAGCGCAAGTTCATGGGCTCTCGCAGCTCCATGATCCACCTTGGGAAATAACAGCAGGAGCTAGTTTTGACATTTTGATTTTTGAATTAAAATATTTGTGCAGAATATATCTTTAAATCTGTGTCTCTGGCTGGAGATGAACAGCTATCAGTAAAAGGGAGGGGGAAAAAAGCAGATCATAGAGATCAATGGAGGGGGAAAAACACAAGCTAAACATAAAAAACAAAATTTAAGTAACACCTTACTTTAGAATTGGAATGAAACTAAGGTAATGTTTTAAAGTACACAATCATTTAAGTGAGACAATGAGAAGACCTGACGGTCACAATGAGGAGAAAACACCACTAATTCGATTACTCACGATTCCTTTAAAAATTATGTGGCAGACAAAAACAGAAATATAGATCAAGGGAACAGGATAGAAACCCCAGAGATGAACCCACACACTTGTGGTCACCTAATCTATGACAAAGGAGGCAAGAATATACAATGGACAAAAGACAATAAGACAATTGTCTTATTGAAGACAATAATCTTCAGTAAGTGGTGCTGGGAAAACTGGATCTATATATGTAAAAGAATGAGATTAGAACATTTCCTCACACTATATACAAAAATAAACTCAAAATGGATGAAAGACCTAAATGTCAGGTCGGACACTATAAAACTCTTAAGAGGAAAACATAGAACACTCTTTGACATAAATCGCAGCAAGATCTTTTTTGATCCACCTCCTAGAGTAATGGAAATTAAAACAAAAATACACTTAAAAGCTTTTGCACAGCAAAGGAAACCATGAACAAAACAAAAAAACAACCCTAGAATGGGAGAAAATATTTGCAAACGAAGCAAGTGACAAGAGACTAATTTCCAAAATATAAAAACAGCTCATGCAGCTCTTTATCAAAAAAAAACAACCCAATCAAAAAATGGGGGGGGCGGGGGGGGGAGACTTAGACATTTCTCCAAAGAAGACATACAGATGGTCAACAAACACATGAAAAGATGCTCAACATCACTAATTGTTACAGAAATACAACAATGAGGTACCATCTCAAATCGTTCAGAATAGCCAGCAGCAAAAAATCTACAAACAATAAATGCTGCAGAGGGTGTGGAGAAAAGGGAACCCTCCTACACTGTTAGTTTGAATGCAAACTGGTATAGCAGCTATGGAGAACAGTACAGAGGTTCCTCAAAAAACGAAAAATAGAACTACCATATGACCCAGCAATCCTACTCCTGGGCATATACCCAGAGAAAACCATCATTCAAAAAGATACATGCACTCCAATGTTCACTGCAGCACTATTTACAATAGCCAGGACACGGAAGCAGCCTAAATGTCCATCAACAGAGGGAATGAATAAAGAAGAGGTGGTACATGTATACAATGGAATACTACTCAGCCAAAAAAGGAACAAAATAATGCCATTTACAGCAACATGGATGGACCTAGAGACTGTCACAGAGTGAAGTAAGTCAGAAAGAGAAAGACTACTGATAATATCACTTGTATGTGGAATCTAGAAAAATGGTACAGATAAACTTATTTTCAAAGCAGAAATAGAGATATAGATGTAGAGAACAAACTTACAGATACCAAGGGGGGAAGGTGGGGTGGGAGATTGGGATTGACATATACTTACAAATAGATAACTAATGAGAACCTACAGTATAGCACAGGGAACTCTACTCCATACTCTGTGGTGACCTAAATGGGAAGGAAATCTAAAAAAAGGGGATATATGTATACGTATAACTGATTCACTTTGCTGTATAGCAGAAAGTAACACAACATTGTAAAGCAACTATACTCCAATAAAAATTTTTAAAAATTACTTGGCAGAGATGGCTAGATATCCCCCAAATATCCTTTACCCACTTCTTTTACAGTAATAAGATTTTAGGTAGGTGTGTGGCTGCCCAGAATTAAAACTGAACCTCCAGGCTTCCCCATTGGTAGGAGAGCTATGTAACTAGTGTCCACCGTGGAGATGAACCAGAAATGTGGGCTGGCAGCTTCTAGGAATGTGAACCCCCTGGTCTCTTATTTTCAATCCTTTCATCCAAGTTGCTCCTGGAAACATGGGTGATACTATCTTACATCATGAGGTCAAGGTCATACAAGGTGGGGGAGGCAAGAAAAGAGCCCAGGTCTCTGACCCCATGGCTGCCACTAGCAGCAGGGCCACTTCAGTAAGACTTCCATGGGACAGAGAACTAAACTGCTCCTCTGTTTAAACCACTATTATTTTGGTATTTTTATCACTTGTAGATGAACCTAATCCTAACTCACATTTAGAAAATCCTCATTCATTTAGATTTAAAACATGGTTGGCCAGTCTCTATATGGTCATACCCATACGTCATCATCATAAAGAATGCAACTTTCTTACCAACTCTTAACTATTCTGGAATCACACTAGAGCAAAGACAGGATACACATGTGAGAAGTTAAATAATAACGGGAAAAGCAAAAAAATTGGAAGTCAGAGGATCTGGGACTATTCCAAGAAGAAAACTATTGAGAAACTGATTTGTGCTAGCTGCTGGAGATACAAATGGACCAACAGTATATGGTCTGGTGAAACTGTGTCATTCACAGAGAGAAAGCAAATGGTAATTTAACAAGGAAGAACAAATCTGACTCCATGTTGGATCTGTTTCTTATATGGCTGTATTCTATTGCTTTTGCTACAAGTTAAGAATGTTGCCTAGAGCCTGAAATACACAGGATAGCTCATTTTCAAGACTCTGACCTTTAAGGGTATAAGTTTTCCATTCATATACAGATAAAAGGTTGCAGAACAGAGAGTAACATTTGTCTCGTTGGAGGTTTACAGGAACATCCTGACCAGGTCTATGTGGAAAGCTTTAAGAACAAAGGATTCTGACACCAAGAATTTGCAGCAACCAACCATGCCCCTCCCTCGCCTTGCCTTTAAAAACGCTTTGCTGAAACCCTTTGGGGAGTTTGGGTATTGGGGGGGCACAAATTGCCCATCTCCTTGCGTGGCCCTGTAACAGACCTTTCTCTGCTCCAAACTCGGATGTTATGGTTTCTTTGACCTCACTGTGCATCGGACACACAGAAACTTGGGTTTGGTAACAGTAATACAATTCGATAGATATTATAAAATGTTTAGAGAAAGATAATGTGAATAAAGATGAGTATGATGCTTAAAGTGGTGTTTATTACTAAAAGGTGTCCATAAATCAGTCTGGTACCTGGAAATTCACTGACACTTTAAAGTACCACTCAGAAGTTCCAAACAGAGCCACCCTCCTATTCTTGAGCACATGAGGATGCTTGAAAACATGCATGTCTCAAACCGCGAAGATACTACGTAGTCTGAAGATTCACCTGAGCTGTCCAAGACAGCAGCCACTTACTATTTAAATTAAAACCTCTGTTCCTTGCTATCCGTATTTCAAATACTCAGTTGCCACATATGGCTCGTGGCTACCTCGTTAGAGTACATTGTGGACCATTTTCATCACTGCTGGAAGCTGTTCTGGATACTATCAAAAATGACCATTCATGTGGGAAGAAGTGTCTGAAGGCAAGCCTAAAGTCGAGAATGGTCTGGAAGGCGAACAGACGTGTAATACCAACCTCAGAGGTAATCTGGGTCTCTGAAATTTGAATTTCACGGATTTTTAAATGTTGTATGACTAGTTTCTAACAGTATCTTAAATTATCCTTTTCTCATGTATGAGAAATCAGACTCTAGAAATCTCTGGAAATTTTGAGTAAAGTGTAAAAAGAAAATGTTTCTGGGACACAGAATTTTTCTATTATTGACACAGGTACAGCATCAAAGCATGTTTTCTTATTTTAGATTCCTGAATGTTCTTGGGCCATAGTGCTCCCTCTAGAGGAAAGAGCAGGGAGACAAAGATATTTTTAAAAGCCAATCGGACATGGGGACACACAGAAAAGAAGACTAGAAGAAAACAAAAGTGACAAGACAGAATCATAACAGAAACTGAGTAAAAAATGATGCAAAAATATTTAAATTTTCCTTTTCTTGATTTAATGTAAAGGTAAGTAACAGAGAAATTTGGGGGTGACAGAAACCTTATCAACCTTATCAACTAAACAATGATTTCCACCTACCCTTGACCCTGTCATCTTTCATCCAGTCTTTTAAATTTCTTTAATACAAATTCATAAACTTTGCATCTCCCAGCTTTATGCCTCCAAATTCATAAACACGGCCACCCTGTGAGTGCCATTAGATAAGAGAGCAACCATAAATTCAGGTATTAATAATAAAGCTGATACTCTGCTTTTAACTATTCTAGGCATAAGCAAAATCAGGTTTGCAAATGAAAACTAGCATCTAATGACCACATCTGGAAACTAACAGAAGAAAGAACAGTTTAAAAACTGATGTCTTTCATGATTATTGCAGTACTAAGGAATATCTTTATCACTGTTATAGTCATTTTAATTAATTATTTAAACCTGAAAAATGATTTCTCATCATAGAGGAAAGAATATAGGACCTGAGGTTAAGAGACCCAGGTTCCAAGTCCTGGCCCTTTGACTTATTAAAGCTCTAGACTTTGGGTTGTTTCTTTCAACTCCTGAAGACTCGGCTTGTCATGTATAAAATGACTTTATCCACCGACCTGCACGTTTATAGCAATTAAGTAAAAACAAGGAACATGAAAGCACATCACATATGATAAAGCACAACAAAAACTATTTTGGGATACTATTTTTTTTAAAGCCTATGTTTACTGTCTTTTCAAATTGTAGATGTTGTAAATTCCTACCAACCCTATATCTCCTTTAGAATGAACAGTTTTGTAAAAATTTATGATTCATTTTGGATTGTAAGAGTCGTGGTGATTTTAAATCCTGAACTCTGATCTTTGGTAACTACTTTCCTAAAGGGCTTCTAACGTGATGCGAAGTCTCTACAAACTTTCTGGCCAAATGCTATTGACGGAGGCATTTCAATCAATTCAAAATAAGTTTGACCTGGATTCTTGAAGATTTCACCCCTTTGCTCAGGGATTACCCAATCCCAGCAAAGGCAGACAACCAGAAATGAGGAAGACAGAGCTGTATTCTGTCGGACGTGAATTATCCACAATATTGAGTCTATACGCTCTGAATGCCGTGAAATCTTAAACACGTCCCACTTAAAATAAAAACAAACACCAAAATACAATCTCAACATCCTTTGGACTAAACAATCTATAAACTCTTTAGAAGTAGAGATGGCGTGGGTGGGTGGGAGAGGGGATTAAATTTTTTTAAGTTCTTAATTTTATATTCGGTAGAAAAGAAGACCAAGTTTCCTGAGTCTCTCTTTAGATAAAACAGGTGAATTTGTACCCCATGACCTTCACTTCACCATCAACATGTTTAGGATGCTGTTTTTTTTTATTTTATTGAAATACAGTTGACTTATAATGTGTTAATTTCTGCTGTACAGCAAAGTGAGTCAGTTATATATATATACACACACACACTCTTTCCCATTCTTTCCCATTATGGTTTATCACAGGGTATTGAACATAGTTCCCTGTGCTGTACAGTAGGACCTTGTTGTTTATCCATTCTGTATATAATAATTTGTATCTGTTAATCCCAAGCTCCCAGTTCATCTCTCCCCAACTCCCCCAACCCTCTTGGCAACCACAAGCCTGTTCTCTGTCTGTGAGTCTGTTTTGTAGATAAATTCATTTGTGTCATATTTTAGTAGGATGCTTTTAATGGGGGGAAATCTACTTTGCTTTTTATGAATTGGTAGCTTTTTTCATGAATTCATTTCTAAGATGATTAAGTGTGCACAGAGTTCTTATTTCTAGGGAAAAAGGAATGAGATCCTTCATGAGTTAAAGTCAAGAAAATCTGCTTTAAGATGGCCTGGGGTACCTGAGCA
The DNA here is from genome assembly GCF_030028045.1 of Hippopotamus amphibius kiboko. Taxonomy (NCBI): domain Eukaryota; kingdom Metazoa; phylum Chordata; class Mammalia; order Artiodactyla; family Hippopotamidae; genus Hippopotamus; species Hippopotamus amphibius. Next base: position 82,806,330 of record NC_080189.1, on the reverse strand, counting down.
AGGGTAGTGGTATAATTTTTGCAAATATACAGATTTCCCACAGTGGAGTCTGATGCAAAGATAATCTCTTATAAAGATGTCTCAGTGACCTTGAACAGGAAAGCCCATTTAGGGAGTTCCAAAAATGTGGATTATTGACTTATGTTTCCACCATTACCATCTTGAATCCATTTTGTTCAAAATTCTCTTTCAGTGGAAAACATGAGATAATTTTAAAAAAAGATATGAAACAATTGTTTTCAGATGCTTGTGCTGAGTTCTCTCATATACAATTGGTTCTTCTCAGCAGATCAGAGAGAAACATTCGAAAAGGTCTACACAATGCTCCAAGTGAGTTCTCTGTATTAGAAATATCGTGTGTGCGTCGGAGATGTTCTGATGCTCCCTTTGTGGGTATAGCAGTGTGCCTTCTGTGGAACGCTACTGGACTGGAAAACTGTACACCAGATGGGTTCAAAGTGTGTTCCAGACACGAATGCAATGGAATCTGGGTGTGGCCTCTGCACCTGTGTTCAGTGATTGAGGAGAAAGAAGCCAGCGTGGGTAATGATCACCGTCGTGTGTAGGGCTCTGACTGAGGCGTCAACGGGACACGGCCATGTCCTCCTGGAAGCAAACGGCGTTTCCTCCAAAAGTGAGATAAAAAAGGAGCGCAGGTCAAAGACTAAGATTCTCCCTCTTTTTCTCAATGATAGATTCTAAAGTGAGGAAAAGAATGTTTGCTTTTCTCTTTTAAGATAATGTGTTTCCAAATTTATTCTTGAGAAAAAGCCTTAGGGCCCAAATGTAAAATGTTTGTTTTTCATAAACTAACATGCGGGCAAGATTTTTTTTTTAATTAACTGCAGATTTTGAAAATCCACTGAGCTGAAACTGGCTCATAGTAAAGTCAATACATGTGAAGTTAATTATCATGGGCTGAAGAAGCAAGTAGAAAAGTGGTGAGTACACATCAACCACGTTATCAGTCAGCTTCTTAATAGGTATCTCTTATGGGTGGGATACATTTTTTTTGTTTTGTCAATACACATAGCTGACTATAAAAAGTGTATGTTATCTGGCCATCTGAATTTAGTAAGCACTTGTAGATGGTAGAGAGCATTCCGGATGGTCTGAAGAACCATGGGAAACAAAACTGATGGTCTTTGATGGCCCAGTTTCTAGTACACACGCAGTAAGTATTATAGTTTATCTTGAAACAGAGGCTCATAACACCTACTGGCTCATATTCAGCCCTAACTAGAACCTCGTATGTATTAATTTATTCACTCACTCTGTCAGGTCGCAACAAACATTTAGTGTTTAATGTGTGTCAGCTACTGAGTTTATCAAAATGAGTGAGACAAACTCCTTGTCCTTTAAGAATTCATAGGATGGTGGGAGAGACTAGTTATATTTATCATAACTAGGATGAAATGTAGGGTGAGAGAGAAATACAGAAGTACCTTAGGTGTGTATTTAAAGCACACGGGGTGCAGGACTGAAGTGAAGACTGAGTCCCGACGAGGGCGGCTGCCCCTGGCGTGGGGCGGTCCATGTCCTTGCCCCAGGCTGACTCTGAGGCCCCACCCTGATGCAGGGAAACTGCCTCAGACTCCCGACAGTGTCTCCTGGTTGACTGAGTCCTAGACCCTGGATTAAACCTGTCCTCCAGTTGAACCTGGCAGAGAAATACTTGAGCTCCTCACAGACACCACATCCAGCAGGACCTCCCACTGTCATCAGCATGCCCGGCAAGACCTACTGCTTTGCGAGCGAGTCTTCCCCTGAACGGGGACGGATGCGCAGAGGCAGAAGACGAGGGTGACCCGGAGCTTACCAACAGTGACGACTCCGTCGCCTCCGTGTTCGAGCAGGGGCGTCTGTGACTTACCTTTTCAAGGGGGCAGTGGATGCTATCGCGGAGGAACGGAAGCAAGTTGGGCCGGTCGAATTCCGCATAGAGGCTGATCTGCTTCTCGTGGTAGCGCTGCCCCTTGTGATGGTCTCTTTTGAAAAGCTTATGCAGATACTAGAAGGGACAAAGGAATCGACCAGAAGCATTACAACAGGAAAAGCAACACTGCTTAACACTGCTATGTTCAGTTCCAAACAGCTTCCACGGAGAGGCTGGCGGAAAAGCAGTTTTCGGGAAAAATCTCTAGGTGCTGGGGGAGTAGAAAGGAGATGCCTTGGGAAGAGCAAGGAGAGGCTGACACTCTTTCTAAAACGAATGGCCCCGAGGGACCTGGCTCTGCCACTTCCTGATCGTGTGACCTTGGGCAGGTCACTAACCTCTCTGTGACTGCGTTTATCTGCAAAGATCTCCCGGGGTGGTTGTGAGGGCTAAATGAGTTCCCATTTGTAAATCGCTCAGAACCATGCCTGGCACACACTGGGCCCCAGAGGTATGCTAATGACAGGAGTTGTTAATATTGTCACCATCTGCTTTGCCTCAGAAATAAAATGTTTGATCTGTGATGTCTCTAGATCATAAAAATTCTCATCCTTTCTATTCATAAAAGGGGGTAGAGTCCTGGGACAAGAACATGTTCTTAAAAACTCAAGTAGCAAGTGCTAAATTAATTCTCATACATTCTGCATCTCCTCTCTTTAAGTCTTACTGAGATCTGTGTTTGCAGTGAAATGCTGCCTCTCCTGGTGACCTCAAACATAGAAAGTAAAAAATCAAGAAGAGTACGGGTGTTCTGAACCCATTTTCAAAGCTGATTCCTTTCCCTAACTGTCAGAAAAAGTTAATGGACCTCCAAGAGAGTGATTCAGTCTCTCCTCGGAGGCAAGTCTATCAGTGTACTGTGCAGAAGCCAGAAATCGATGTTCAAAGTTTAGTTTGTGTTAAATGTAAACAAACACCCCAGAACCCACCTGACGCCGGAAGGCTTCACCATACCAAGTGCATTGGCGCCTTGAGTAGATTGATTTGTCAGAAACACAGAGCATCAGCCTGCCCTGAAGGTGTGACTGGGGATGAAGTTGCCGGAGTGTGACATTTGCTGTTGTATGTGGTCACTAAGTAAGCCTAATCAGGACACAGCCACACTGAGAAACCCCTCCTGGGAGTTAGCTGCTCCTCTCTCCCTCAGGCAAGAAGCAGGGGAGTCAGACAGAACTCCACCTTCTGATGGAGACTCCGGCCAGTCCACGGGCACGGGGTCAGTGTGTGAGCTGGACACACTGCAGTCTCCCAGAGCTGCAAGTGGGCTAGGAAGGCTCTGTCACATCTTCGGGGCAAATTTATACAGACATTACCTTGCCTGACAGGGAAGATGGGCCACTGCAGTGTGAGCTCTGCCACCATTCCCCCACTGCCCTAATGACACTGTCACTAGATACCGCTCGCCTGTAATCCTGTCTCATGGCTGAAGGAGGCCAGAAATCACTGCTTTGTAAACAAATCCCATGGTGGCCAGCAAAGAGGTACCTTGCTTGGGTAAGCAGATAATCTGGAGATTTTCAATCATGAACAAAAGAGCAAAAGCATCTGTATAACCTCTGAGCAAAGAAAAAACAAAAAACAAAAAAACAAAACAAAACCCCCCAAAACATCTCTCATTTCTACTTTGGAGTCTTCAGAGGCTTCAATGCATAAAACTGACTCAAATAAAACGCTCTATTTCCTAACCCTGCTCCTGGGGTGCAGAAAGATGAGCACACGTACAAGAGTCCTGATCTTATTTGATGTCCAGAGTCCTACTGGAACAATCCCTATTTTCACTGAAGATTTTTCTTGTATAATTTTGAAAGGACGTAGAAAACATCTACTCCTGCTTTACTCCTATGATGACAGCAATGCAGAGAATCAAAGTAACCCCCACCCCACAAAGGAAATCTAGAATAACGGGCCTGTTGGCACCATCACAAGACCACACAATAGAAGCAGGCACAAGGATTGTCAGGGTGAGACGCAAAACAGCAAGGCTCTGTTCCGTGATCATTCTGTGGTCCTGGACGCTCACGTCCCGGTGCTTCCCTGGCAGGAGAACGTGATATCCACAGAGCACAGGTCAGGGCACTGGCTTTGCTGTAATTTATGCCATAATTATATTAAATGGGAACCACAGTAGTGTGAACAAAGAACACTGCCTGTCATTCTGGTAAACAAAGAATGTCGCGCGCCATCCAGCCCTCAGACCCTGCAGCTTCCCACCTACCCCCCCAGCCCCCGGTGTGCCCTGGGGGGCATTCGGGATGGAGAAAAACACCTCCTGGCCCTAGATTAGTTAAGTGCATACCTAAAGAATCATTTCAATGAGCCCAGACTCTCCCATCTTCCCATACACAGAAAGGCACTAAAATCATTAACTTGAGATGTCTGTTTTGTGTGTGTGTGAGATTAGCAGTAATCCTTTGATGTTTGACAACACTTTTTTTTTTTTTTTTTTCAGCAAAACCTGCTATATATCCTGGCTCCCCCTACCTCTCTGGAACAGTCCCTCAGAGCTGAGAGGCTGCTCTCCTGGGCTATAGTTCTCAGTAGTGTACCCAAATAAAACATAATTCTCAACTTTTACGCTGTACATTTTTTTCCCAGTGGATAGAAGGGAGGTGCTTACTCCCAGGCATAGTTTGATGACACAAAAATGTGACAACTATTTTTTTTAATCACCATTAAGTTGTGAGTCAAAGTACCTGAGCTGTTATTAATTCCTAATCTGGATTCAGAGCATATGCTGCATTCCAGTAATTACAGAATGTTGTTTGTGGTCAGTCCTCCCATCTGCGTATGAACCTGAAGTGTTCACTTCGCTCTTCTCAACCTAATACTGTAAGGTGATTTGCCTCCCTGTTCAATCAAAGGGCAAAAGAGAGGACTGTCATGCTTACCACATGCTGCAACTCTGGTCTGTCTTCTAATTCTTCCACTACCTTTTTAATCTACAGGAAAAAAAAATTTAATGTAGAATTATGAGGACACAAACATAGCTGCAAGATGATCTAGTAAACATCTCTCTTCTTTATGGTGACAGTGGTCCCAGACACTCAACTGTTTGAACACATATAAAAACAAAAGATACTCACTGAAATTTTATCTTCATTGTCCAGAAGCATGTCAACAGCTTTCTGCAATATGAAAAAATAACCCATCATTGAAATTTGCCATATGAAAAGAGAACACAGAATACAATGTATTGTATATGGTATCAACATTAAAGGCAGAGGGCTTATTTTACATAGATAAGAAGGTTCTTAGCTTACAATGGTCCTTAAGTGAGATATTTCTAAATGCATTTTAAAATGTGTTTCAATCTGAGGTCTCTGTGCTTTGCATATGACTTAAAATAGTGCCTTGCTACAACTCACTAATACGAAATATCTGTATCATTTGCAGTACCACAAAGATGAGCTTTGTTTCTGGTCACCTGAAAATCAACTGAGTCCCTCTACACATTCCACAAATATAATGATCTGGTCTTACGTGGAGAAGAGGATAAGAGTCAAGGAAAAAAAAAAACGGTACCTGAAGTTTCACAACAATATAAAGCTTATGGATTTTTAGAATTGACTTTAGCCACCTTTATCATTCATGAAACACAAGTCAGACAGTGTTTGTAACAAGAAGTAGTGGGAAGACAGCTCACCAGACTGAGCCTCATACAGAATACCTGGGTCTTGTTCTTGACTCTGCTATTACGGGAGTGAGTCAAAAATTATCCACACTTTGGTTATATTAAAACTTCTGTTGGCTGCACTGTCTTATCAGCACTTTCCGTTCAAGGCTACTGTCTCCCCAGTCACTGCTGTGCAGGTGTGAATGTGTTACATCAGTTCATTTGTAACTGCGGTGTGAGCAAAAATAGATGCCCCACTTGTGATTTGCATGACAGAAGAGCAGCGTGCAGTGATTTGTTTTTTGTGGTCTGAGGGTGTACACGTCCGTACACATCTGCCCACACTGTCAACACTCCGCAAACACTTCGTTTTGAGGTGTTAAAACATCCTCCCCATAGTCCTGATCTTGCTTCACTGGACTTTCACCTGTTCGGTCCCGCTTTCAGGGGACCCGAACAGGTGAAAGTCCCCTGTGAAGACAAAGATTCACGGACTATGAAGAGTGAAGGACCATGATTCTCTCACACCTCCAAAACGAAGTGTTATGAGGGAGCTGTTGACAGATGGACAAAGTGTATTGAAAAGCAAGGAGATTGTATTGAAAAATGATGTATTTGTCTTTTCTAAAAGTTAAATAAGTTCTACAGCCTGGAGTGCGGATAATTTTTGACCCACCCTCATACACTGCCTACCTGTCTGCTGCAAACATGTTTTTCTCTCTGAAATATTAGGAGGTTGGAAGAGATTATCCTTAAGTTATTTTCTAATTAGACAGTCCTAGGATCCCTTAACTTGGATTCCTGCTCTTGAATAACAATCACTTTGAGCTCATTCATGTTTTGTCTATAGCTTCATATGCAAAGCTAGGCTCTTGGGATACGTGGGGGTGGGGCAGGCATAAGGGGAGGCTGGATATGGGGAAATGTAATTAATTTCTCTATAAGCTTCTCATCCTCTTAATCATCTTCTGCCAGAAAAGCAGAACCTCTGTACCTGAACTTCCTGGGAACTGCACTCATTATTTTTAGATCTGTACTCCCTAAGGACTTGACTCATTCAGTATGAAAAATTGGGCTACAAGCATCTTTCAGAAAAAAAGAGGTAGATTTAGCTCCTGCTTGAATTAAGTTTAAGTGTGTGAAGACTAATATACAGCACATAATAGATATATAATGTTGCACATAATACTTCTAAGTACAGTCAAATAAAATTTTTAAAAATCCAAGTAACCCTTTTGGAGCCTTAAGGGGTCTACTCTTTGATTTATCTAAAATTTCAATTTTGGACTTCCCTGGAGGTCTGATGGTTAAGACTCCGTGTTTCCACTGCAAGGGGCACAGGTTTGATCCCTGGTTGGGGAACTAAGATCCCACATGCTGAACAGTGCAGCCAAAAAAAAAAAAAAAGAAGATAAAGTTTCAATTTTTTTGAGTAAGAACTACTGTGTTTTAAGAATCTCTTTCTTTCCACCCATCACCAGCACTTGGCATTCACTTTCTTTTTTAAAATATACACGAACACAATTTGTACCACTTTACAAGAGCCACGGTGAGCTGTCGAGGATTGCTGCCCTTATTAGACGAGCATTCGGCTATTCAAATTTGTCCTATGATAAAATGATACAGCCCACATGTTCTGGCCCTGAGGATCATCTGAGACCAATGGAAACTCCATGTGCCAACGCTGTGAATGCCAAGGAATAAAACCGCACCAGATGGATCAAAATAGTTTTCTTAAAATTTGAATTCGGGGACATACAATTAAGAAGCTTGACTGAGCTAAAGCATATGGCTAGATTCTCTGTTTCTATGAATTAGATAAATTGTCTTACTAAAAAAATTACTTCACACACACACAAATTTAAAAGTTGCACATCAAATTATGATTGCTTTTACAGAATAACCACATCAAGTAAAGGATTCCTGAATGTCAATACTATAGTAACATCCAGTCAAGATGTTCTGAACATGATCAGCATACAGCCAAGTTATATGATTTATTAACTACTCCAGCGTGTGGACAAATGTCTAGTTATTAAAATCTTGGGACAGCACAAATAATTTATCAGTAGTAAAATAAGAAACACATTATACCTGACTCACTTTGCTGTACACCTAAAAATAACACACATTGTAAATCAACTAACTTCCATAAAAATTTAAAAAAAAGAAACACTTTACCTCAGAATCAAAATCCATTAATAAAACAATTTTATCCTTGATAGAACTGAAAAGGTTATGCTTGTGGATCAACTGGAAAACATCCTTATGTCTTAATGTTAAGTATATTTCTAGAGCGTTGCCATAGTTTTTGTCATAGGTGTACCTGGTAAGACAAAAGTTTTTACATTAATGTTCGCCAACATGTCTAATAAAACACACATACACACAGATAAATCATGTTTTACATTAATGAAAACAAAAACTTGTTTAGAGAGAAAAGTTAACTTTATTTAGAAAAGTCTTCCTTGGGATTTAACTATATGTGACCAATAAGTATTTTTTTCTCAGAACCTTGATTCCCATCTCACCAAAATTTTAGAAAATTTACAATATTCAACTAATAAAATTTTTCTTAAAAAAGTAAATGCTCAAAAATTTTTAGAGATATCCATAAACCAGACAAAGAAATTATGACCCAAAATGAAGGAAATTCTTATTCTAGTAATAATTAAAAAAATCAAAGTTCTTACAAGCAGTGTTGAGCTGACAAATGGGTGATAGTCCAAAAGCTTATCTGTAAGGAGGTTGTAAAAAATTTAAATGTGTTTTTCTGTTGAAACTATGTTTTTCACACTGCTTAACTCCCTGAGCCAGCTCCTAAAAGCCAACTGAACCTAAACTGCACTGTGAATCCATTATTAGCACTACAGAATTATCAGTATTATTAGTACAGTGTTAGTACCACAGAATCCAAGGAAAATAAAACAATGGTTCCAGAAGAAAATGATTAGTGTTCCAACTCAGAAGGCCACAAACATGACCCTTTCTTTGGAAAGTCTCAAACAGCCCTGAATTCTCGGCCATTTTGGTGTGGCTTTCTTGGTCTTGGGCAGAAGATGTAAGAGGATGATGTCATCTGAGGCGGTGGGGGTGTGAGGCAGGGCTGAAGCAGGGTGGTCTTCCTGAGACTACCTGCAGTGTGCTGCTTGCTTCACCGGACCAAAGTTCCCAGAGGGCATGGGTGATTTTATCTACCTCTGCATCATAGGCATATAGCACAAAGCCCAAGTCACCACAAGTACCTAATGAATATGAAAAGCCTTAACCAAGTTTCCATTTTCTAAGCCCTGACTCAGTGCGAGGCACTGCACTTAGTTCTTGATTATGAAATTCATGAAAACCATCCCTTGTGCTCCTGATGTAGAGGTATCATGCAAGATTCTCATGAAAACCATCCCGTGAGGAATTGTCACCTGTGATCGTATAGATAAGGAGTCTACAGTTGGAGAAGCTTACTGACTTGCAGATCCAAGAATGACAGATTTCAGCGCCTCACTGGGAATCTGATTTGCTTGAGTAGTCTAAGACCTGGTACCCTTCCCTCCTCGAACCACTGCCTCTGCCAAGTGATGCTGACTAGGGTTCCTCTACTCTAGGAAATAGATGACATTACAATTGTAAGTTTCACACATTTTCCTTACCTTACCTTCTAGCTAATCACTGGAGGCTTCTGAAAAGTTTTTACTAAGAGTGAATATAGGAAAATGGTACATATAAATCCGCATCCTCCCAATTCAGTTTGCCAGATCTAAAATATGAAAAACTTTTCAGGTAGATTGATTTGGAAAAAAAAAAAAGCACTAAAATATACTCACAATTCTGCCAGGGTTTTAAGTAAGGTTCTGTTCTGACTATCTTTTTTCAGGTGATCCCGAACTGCTTGAACTATTACTGAATTGTTGTATAGGTTTCCCGGCCATTCTCGGATCAATGTGGCAAAACCCTAACCGAGGGGGAAAAAAAAACAGAAGAACACTCTTTCAATAGGAAAACACTCCAAAGAGTTCAAACAATGCCTAAAAGTATTCATGGAAAACAGACAAAGTCACTTTATGATTAAAACACTGGTCCCTAAACATATCATCAATTTTCAGACTATGGGTTTGCAGGTGGTGAGGGAGGCAGAGAACGTCCGCACCCCCATCTCCATCCGTCATTCCTGAGAAGTGGGCGGCGCCATCATTTCTCTTGTTAGTGGGTGAAATGCACAAGGAAGCAAGGCCCTCAGGTCCTTCCATAAAGTACCACTGCTCAGACAGAGTTTAGGTCTGACTTGCTTTCTCCTTATCCTGGACTAGCCGTCATACCTGGAGAACATCTTTAACATCTTACAGGAACTGTCCAAGTCAGCTGCACAGCCAGCGCTGTGCACACGGTAGCTTTGCTCCCACAGTGCAATCACCTGGCATCCCACCTTCAACAAGTTATCATCTCTATCTTCCTTCCACTCATGCCTCTGAACGTAGTTTTGTTTGGGGTTTGGGACTTTGGTTCAAGCCTTATCCCTTGCTCTTACCCTGACTCTCTCTGGATCTCAAACTTTGTTGTTCTGATAGAAAACTGCAGATAGCCTGACTGGATCCTCCAGAGCTGATTCTTGACCAGTGTCCAGGGCAGGACACTGCCATCCTGATTCCTAACTTTATCCCTGTAACTCCATGTATTGGGGAGCTGTTTACTTACTGATCCTTGACAACTTTTAGGAAAAAAAAAGAAGAAAAAAAAAGGAAAAAAAAACCTTAGAGTTTTCTAAAGATAGCAAATAGAAGTAAAAATCTTCACAGTATTGAAAAAAATCATTATTTATATTAAATAACTCAAAAAATGCTTTAAAGAACTACTTTGAATTGGTTTAAATGGTATTTAGAAATGAAAATTGTGTGGTGGAATTTGTTTCTGTAAAGTACCAGGATTTGGTAAGAAGAAAATCACAAAAATAATCAGGACTATGGTCTTTTCTATTAAAGAAACCCCTAGCAAGGATGGCAAGAAAACAGACCAGGCTGCACATTTTCCATTCAAACTGCAGCCTTCCTTCATATGACCATGACTGCAGTTTGCTTGAGAGATTTGGGGAGGAGATTCACTAAGTAAAGAGGATACAATTCATAAAACTACTAAACCAGAACATTAAAATGTTCTCTGAATCAAAATGACATGTTGGATCAAGTTTTGATTTTCTTTTAAGACTCTGCAATTTATAAGATAAAAAGAAAGTCTTAAAAAGATTTTCACCCCAATACTGGCAGCTCTCAGTAGCCCTGAGACCAGGGACAGTACTGTTCAGGGAAAGAAGAAAGCCTGGCTCCTTTTCCTCTCTTCCCGGTGCAGGCAACAGCCTTTGCAGTACTGCCAACTTCTAATACAAAATAAGATAAAGTGACCAGTCACATTGTGCGATAAAAACATGACAACTCCAGCATAAACTGAAATAAACATTGATTACATTTCAAGTTAGGCTTTTCTCTGCTTAACTGGTTTTGTGTACCTTTGAATAAATGTGCTAAAAAATACTGATGAAATCATCCCTGGGGCCTTTACTATTAATTATAGGACACAGTTATCAGGGAGCTGGTAGCATCCAGTGAGCAAAGTCAGAGAAACCCTCAGTGCCCATCATAGTAAGTAAAAGGTTAAAGACTATTCATTAAATGAAATGCCACAGAAATCATCCCACTTTAAACATGTTTATACATTTGTCATTAATATTATGAAGCAAAGCTTAAGTATTTAAAATAATTCTGCTAGGGTGTAAATTAAAAAGCAAAGCTATATGCATTTCGGTAGAAACCCCATACAAAGAAGTCATGAAGCACCAGTACCTCCAAGAAAATATTGTTACTTCATTTGTTTTTATTTCTAATCTGACCTTTAGTGCTATTTAGCAGCACAAAAATTTCAAGCATATTATATGTGATCAAAAGTGTTGCTATAGAACACTATCTGATTAATTATGTGACAATTTAATTCAAAATTGTGAAACTGAGAATGATGGAAGCTAAAATATAAGAACTTATGACAAAACCAAATTATTTATAACCTTCTTAATAGTACAGACCAAGCAGACACCCTAAAACATCTAGGAAAAAACATCTACAAGTTTTGAGTCACACTTATTACTTCAGTCTCAGTCAAAAGTCTTCCAGATATGAGTTAACAAGACACCTTTAATGATACAGGATTTAAAACAGTTTCTTGAAAAAGTAAGGGTAGAATCACGAATTGTAATGGAATCATACAAATAATAAACTTGCTTTTTTATGGTTAAATTATATTACTTTAAAAACAGGACAAGTACACTAAGCTTCAGTTTTTGAAATAAAGTTCATACTCTTCCCATCATTTTCACAGAACACACATAATTCTCTTTCTTTTGGGAAGATGCACAAAGATGGAATATTTATGACAGCCACTCTGTGTACTCAGAACATACTGGAAAGAAACAGAAGTCCATTACAAGTCTTTCTTCACGGAAGAAAACTTTTCCAATAACTACGGCCAATAATGGCCTCTCATTAGATCTCTTATAACACATTGCTATGCCTGTCTTACTTATTTTCTAGTTGCTTAAAGCTTATTAGTACGGTCTCCCCAGTCAGTCTGTAAACCCATTGAAGCCTGGGACTGTGTTTTCATTTCTCCTGGATCCAAATGAGTACTCAGCCCAGTTCCTGACCATGGTAGGTTCTAAATAAAGACATAGGAACCACGCTCCTAGACTGTATCGGTTGCTTCCTAGCACAAATGGCAGAAACTATGACGATAAACTCTTCTATACAGATCTGGAAAGGAACAGACCCATGCTGGTAGGGAAGACTGGAAAATGACATTAAAACACATGCAAATAAGAGAATGTGAAGAAATGCTGCCTCCATTAGTACACACAGTTATTAACATAATATTTTGTTCAAGTTTAATTCATCCTAAAGCACTTAGTCCCCTCCTATAAGAATACAGGTTTATAACAGTAAAGGAACTACATAGGTCACGCAGGCATCAGGATGCTTGAATTTCACGTAGCCAGGAACACCTGGCTGACAGTAACTGACCAAGCACTAGAGTTACCAGGATAAAGGATCACTATCGTAAAGCTCCCTTTAGACCTTAAGCTTTAAAAATCATCTCAGAGTTAGAATGCAGTGTTTGTGTTATTACTCCTCCTTAAATTCAATGTTATTGGTTAAAAAATCTCAGTAGGCACTCAAAACACAGGAGTTCTTTTTCTCATTCCCACTCTGATTGCCTCTATTTCTATTAACCTTTTCTTTTTTTTTTTTTTTTTTTTTAGGCACACCACGTGGCCTGCGGGATCTTAGTTCCCCGACCAGGGATCGAACCCCTGGTTCTTAGCAGCAGAAGCGCGAAGTCCTAACCACTGGACCACCAGGAAAGTCCCTTTCTATCTATTAACCTTTCTGCAAGCCACCCCGCGTTCTTGTGGGAAGAAGGAAAGTTGTACATAAAGTCTTCCTTATTTTCGAAACATATCAGGATGTGCGAAGGCAATGACAACGTGCAACATACTGTGAGGTACCAATGTGAAAACTGATCACTGCATTAGGCCCCTAAACGTCAAAAGGAGCTGAAGATGATGCCACTTTTAGGAAAGGCTTTGAAGTTTGGGCAGAAGCTGGAGAACAGCAGCCCGAGGTCCAACATCCCCTGGTTTACGGATCCTCCCAGCAAAGTCACAGCTCTGAAAAAGAGCTTACCAGCCTCGTCTAGAACCTGCCTGCCAGAAATCCCACCTTTTCCTCTGGTCAGAAGTGGAAGAAGGCTGAGTCTTCACCACCACCCTTCGTGGATAGCCTTACTAGAGCACCCAGCGTATTACATAATAATTGATCTGTTTATATCGGGGTCCTCACACTCAGTCTTGCTGATGCTTTGTCACAGAGGGGCTGTCCTGTGCACCGTAGGAGGTTTAGCAGCATCCCTGCTGGCCTCCACCCACTAAATGCCAATTCCCCAATCGTGACAATCTAAAATGTCTCCAGACATTGTCCCCTGTTGAGAACTGCTGGGTTACATGCTTGGGTGTGACTCAGACTACGAGCTGTCGCTAAATGTGCATCACTTCATGCACATCTGCATGCCTAGTGCCTAGCACACTCCTGGAGTACGGTAGGCACGAAACAGAGATTTTCCATATAAATGCAATTTAAAGGAACTTGACTTTAAAAATTATCATTTTGGGGGACCTCCCTGGTGGTCCAGTGGTTAGGATTCTGTTCTTCCACTGCAGGGGGAATGGGTTCGATTCCTGGTTGGGGAACTAAGATCCTGCAAGGCGCATGGTGCAGCCAATAGTAATAATAATAATAACAACATAATCCATTTTGGGTGCATGCAAACCCCAAATTTAAATTCAAACCTATAATGTAAAGGCTTTGGGCAAGTTACTTAATTTCTTTAATCTTTAGTTCTTTAAAATTGGATATGACTGTATAGTGTTGTTAGGAGTATAATATCACAACATGCATGTAACAGTGCAGAGTATACAATAGATAAGCAATTTAAGTACCACCTTTCTCCTTAATCAATAAGCAAACAGATCATTTCCAATCCCCTTCCCTCTTCCTGCCTCCCAATTTCTCTGTAATCCTCCTTTGGCAAACTTAGCTCTGAGACTCAGGTTTTAGAAAGTTCTGAATTCATTAGCAAATGCTATTCTATTTATGAAATCCCCCACACAATACTTGGTGCTTTTCCTTTAGCTCTATCAAGGAGGGAGCTTTAAGGAAATCTTCAAAATGTCCATGGGTTAGACATTTCCTCTAACAAGTCCACATAAACATCAGCTGTCATCAGAGTGCATGTATCTCAGTTTCAGCTGCCACACAGAAACTGCAGATCTGCTGCCTTTAAACCAGCTGCTCCATTGTACTATATTTCTAGATTTCTTAACATTTTCCACTGAGAATAATATGACCGTGTTAGAATGTCATACCTCATAATCACTTTCCAAAAATTCATATAAGATCATTTCATAGATGAGTGGTTTCAGAACTGGATCCCCTCTTGGCAAATAAGGACTAATAGCCTAAGAAAGGAAAAGGAAAAAAAAAAATCTTTGAACAGTAGCAAAATAAAACTGTACATCAAAGAGGCAGCAAATATAAAAGTACACATTTACTTTAAAATTTTAAGGCAACAGAGTACTTTGGAAAAATATTATGAAGAAATAAGATTCAAATAAGTTCTACCTTATAACACATTACAATATATTTTAAAAATAATAGATAAGGTGTCTACACGTATGAATGAATGAATAAAACAAACTGCTTTAAGTTAAACTATCTCTGTTCTTACTGATGAATTAATGAAAATCTAAATGATAGAATGATGATAAAAGTCAACTTATTACGTTATCAAGAAGTTATAAAAAAAAATAAAAAAAAAAAAAAAAGAAGTTATAGATCACCTATTCATCTTTTTTTCCCCTTAAAATGGAATACATTAACCTTTAAAAACTCATAATCATCGTTTGAAATTAAGAGAAAATAAACCTTGTGTTTTTAGCTACTTCAGTGCTGCATTAAGTGTTGAATTTCCAAACACTGTAAATGGCTCTGCGGTGCATGACCCACCAATCACCGTGCTCTGTGCTGGGAACCCAGAGCTCCAGGCACCGTCTCCAGGAGCTCACAGCCTCAGAGGGAAGCTATGCAGATATCTAAATAGCCAACTGCAATACTGCGTGCTGTATTGAGGGGGGAGGGGTGAACAAGATGCTGTGGTGAGATGGATCTTGGAGAATGAAGCAGAACTGACAGGTGCCAGGGGTCTGTCAGGCAAAGAGAGAAGGGCACGGGCCCCCTGGTAGAGGGAACAGCATGGGCAAAGGCACAGAACCATGAATGTGCACTCTGCATGCAGGGAGGTCAGTGTGGCTCAGAGATGTGAGGTGGGTCACGGAAGGGAGAGAAGGCTGAAGAGGAAGGTGACATGGGTCATGAAAGGGATTTGGATTTTATACTCTGAGCAGGAGGGAAGTGAGAGGAGCACATTTAGTTTTTAAAATAGCTAACTCTGGGTTAGGGTTGTCCATAGATCTACCATAAGGCCCTTGCAACAGCTCAGGCGGGAGTTAAGGCAGTGGTACAGGAGGGGGAGGAGATGTTCAGTTGGTACTGACGAAGTGAAACTGACAAGAATTGGAGATGGAACAGAATCAGCAGGTGAGTTAGATGTTCTAATCAAGACAGTGGCTTTGAGCTATTAAGCATGGAGAAATGAGCATATTGTGATGTCATACACACCGATTCAAAGGAGAAGGACCAAACTTGGGAGGGAAATGGATTCACATTAACTTGAGGGATCATTCTCAGCAGTATGTACACACAAGGAAAAATGGCCATCACGTGCTTCCAACACAGATACGGAATTCAAAATGGAGGTCTGGGTGATGGAGCCATCGTGGTAAACATGGCCATAGGACTGGAGAAGATCCCCCAAGATCAGCCCAACAGACATGACGAGCAGCGTCCCTGAGGGTCTCCTAGAGAAGAGTAACATTTATGGGGCAAGCAGAGGATAAGGCCCAGGGCTGGCCAGCTGAATAACTAGAATTTTTAAAAGCGTGTTCGGAATTCTAGGACAGCACTGAAAAGGCTCACAAATACTGAAAAGTTTTAAAAATATGTTTTAAACAGACCTACAGACATAGGAATACTTTATTGATTAGTTTTTATATTGTACACTGAGTTGAAAGATTTAAAAAAATGAAATATCAAAATTATTTGTTGGAGCCACCTGGCTAAAATCTTCCATTTGTCTTCCAGCAAGTAAAATATTGGAAAATGCATTAATTCTTCATACATGTGAAAGAAAGCCTTACGTTTATAATCTACTGTGATGAGACTATACCTGTTTTCCATATTCATTAAAAAGAACATGAAAACTTCAATCTGAACACAGAGGGAATTGGAGGGAGATAGGAAAGTGAAAGAGTAAGAAACATAAGAAAGCATCATACACGTAATATATTTGTATAAATTTTATGTACATAAATATACACCAGATTTATATTTTAAAACTAATTTCTAAAGCTTTTGCTTTGTAGCTGAAATACTCGCTTCCCAATAAAGAACTGATTGCTACTGTCTTAATTTTATTTCCATCTCCATATTCATACACTACATACAAAAATTAAGCGCTAAAAAGGAAAGCTGTGCTTACCTTAAGCTGTCCAATTTCTTTAAATTTATAAACTTCATATTCCCAGAGTGCTGCATTTTTCCCAAGAATTTTCTGGCATTTGCTGGCAGTAAAAACAACCCAGGGAGAAAGAAAGTATAAGTAAAGAAAATAAACAGAGACAGAATTAACAGACATTTCCCCTAGTGGTTTAGATAAATCTCTCATCCCAGAATTTTGACAAATTTCCATTTCAAGTGCCAATGAACATAAAGGTTATATTTCTGGTACTCACTTGACTGCATATACAAAGTTGATAGAAATCATGAAAATACGAAACACTTAGAAATAAAGATGAATCTCTCAGAAGACTTTGATGAGGGGTTTTCCTAATGATTTTTCTGTCCTGAGTTTCCTACTTAACCAGATGAGTGCTGCTGGTTTGGGGACCCTTCTTGCCTTGAAGAAATATCATATCCTGAAGTGTCAATTAAACTACTTTTTCAGAGGCTTTAAATAGTGGACTACAATATCAGACTTTAGAAAATTAGAATCCTACTGCAGAATATAATCTGGAAAAATGTGTATGTATGAATAAAACTTTATTTGATGTACACATTAAAGAAACACATTTCCCTAAATCAGGGGACAAAAAGTGGCCCTGAAGACTATCTTTCTGGGCTGCCACGCAGTCCTGCAGATGGCACTGCACAGCTCGACGAGGAACCACTCACACAGACCCACACGACCACTGTATACCATGTATGTTTTTCTCCACCAGAGGCTCTTGCAAACCAGGAGCCTGGGGCCTGCTGATCATTTCTGTCTATTGCCATCATCTTGTTGGGAGACAGTTTTCCAGGAACTGTGAGCACAGGCACTGGCAACCTTTATCCTGGACTATCTTTTCAGGGATGTTTGTAGAGTGCATAGCCCTGGAGGTGAGAGGACACAGGCAGTGTTTCCCTCTGGAGCACAGGGCAGGTTTGTTTACCACCCAGTAAAATAAAAATAACATCTTCCTCTGGAGCCAAGGGCAGGCAGGCTTACTGCCCATTATAAAAGAATCAGATACTCTAAGTCCAGGGTTCCTCTCCTGCGACACAACCCACTGCCTGTGCAGGGTCACCTGGCCCTCTTTGTGTCCTGCTGTGGGATCTGGAGAAAGTGCTTGGTACTCTGGCCACAGCTATTGCTGAGGTAGATGGTCCTGTGTCTCTGACCCAGGAGGATGTCTTTTGCCAGCACCCATGAAAAACTGGCAGGTGAACTTGTTAGCTTATAAAAAGGGCAAAATCTCAGACTCTTCATGGTTTCTGACACCTTTCTTATTAAATAATGAGAAAACCATTTTTCATGTAGTGAAAATGAGATAGTAAGGTGGGTAAGTAACACGTATCAATCCATTCTATGGTTAAAACCATTACTATTCAAAAATAACCCCTGTTAGAAAGATTTAAAAAAAAAAAAAGTGTCAACTGTAGAGAATGACTTATTTGTGTTGCTAACATGGCTCAATTCTATTTATATGAACAAATAATTGCGAAAACATCTTGATTACCGTGCTGCTATGTCGTACTCTCCTTTCTCCACCAGGTGGTTTATATATGCCAAGCCGATGTCCTAGGGAAAATGAAATGAAGGAATTTCATAATTCACTGGAACACATGGAAAGTTGGGTCTCAGTTCCTGAATGGGCCTGCTGACTGGAATCTGTTTATACATCTTAGTTTGCTTTATGTAATTATGCTCATTTCTTTCTCAAGCATATTTAAACACACTTGTATTTTCACAAATTTTAGAATTTACAATTAAAAAAAAATGTTACTACTTTAAAGGCTCCTAGCATGCCCTCTTCTAAAAACTTTCCTACAAAAGAAATCTCTGATACAAGAAACATAATCTGACAATTTCATGTTGTCGTTGGATATAAAATTGTTTCTTGTACTTTCATCTGTAAAACGTGAGCTACCGTCTTCTGTATCAAGTCTGGGGAAATGCTGTAAGAAAAATGAAATGACAGATCATCATATGAAAGGGAGATATTAACCTTAAAATGAAAATGAGCTCAGAAAATCAGGTCATCTAAACCCACAAGTTTACAGATGAGGAAACCGGCTCAAAGCAGTGAACTGACTGGCTTCATGGCATTTGTGCTCATTCACTTGTTCTACCTCGGTTCTGAAAGGACTTGGGGTGGCCTGTGTCACCAGAGACAGGGGACCTCCTGCTTGATCTTCCCATGATTCTTACGAAAGATTAGTTCCACCTAAAAGCATTTGCATGAGAAGCTTAAACTCAGTATATATAACAAAACTTGGATTTTAAGTTCTACTTTATGCACAAAAATTTTTTTGTGAAGCTTCTTCCTGGATGGCAGAAATAGCAGAAGCCCACTTCTCTCTCTGCCTGCCTCAACCTTGGAGAAGAATGTCCAGGCATGATTAATGTATAGGACATGCCCATTTCAAGAGTGAAGGGAAAAACCCAAAGTTCTTAGTGTATTAAACTTTCACTTTAATGACGACTATGTAGGAAGTCATACTTCAAATCTTTTGGAACTGCAGAGTGAAGAAAAGGTGCTTAACTTTATGTCTCTGAAAACAGATCACATATCACAGTATCTACAGTGAGTCTACAGGTTCAGAGAAGAGAGGCCTCCTTTGCAGAGTCAATTTCTCTAACCTTTCTCCCCATGTCCATGCCACTCCCCACTCATCCTCTGTCTCTGTGCTCCTTTAACCTCGACCTGATTCCCTTAAGCATGAGCACGTTAAATATCTCTCTTACACAAAGTAACCGTCATCACCAAAAACCTCCCCATGATGTCACAGTCCCTAGCCATAGTCTTGACTCTTTTCCACTTCGCAGCTAGCCTAATAGTCTACATTCAGCTCGACTTCATCATATCCTATTCACTTTCACTCCACCAAGCATGTTAAGTATAAATAATATATACAGAAAATGCACTTGTCACTTTCATATCACCAAACCCAATGTACAACTGACTAGCTAAGCTTGTCCTACTTTTGACCTGCTTACTTCAATTATACTCTTCTACTGGCTGGAATGCTCCATTTCTAGATAATCCTTGCTTATTCTCTACAATTGTGAATGAATAAAACAACATAAGATGCTCTGGTTCTTTCTTTCCCTTTTAGTTCCTGAATTATGTTGCTTGTATACCCTTTTTGGGAATTAGGCTTTTTTGAGGAGTTTTAAAGAGAAGTTTAAGGCGGGCAAAGCACAGAAGGACTTTGTCCTGGAATGGAACCCAAGTAGCCATAGATGACTAAGTTTCCAGTTTTCATCTGTAAACCCAGGTCCTGGGCTAGATGATCTCTAAGAACACTTCACACTCAGAGGCTAACCTTTCTTTTCTGCTTCCCATCTGCACATTCACTGTTACAGTTAGCAAAGAAATGGGCTTTCACTCACTATATTTTTCCCAGAGTCCAAAATGTAATAAAAATGTATTTGATGTACTAGATTAGTCGCCATAACAAAATAAATTGAGTCTGTTCTTATGGAAACACACAAAGGAATCTAGTTTTATGAAACTACTCTTTTGATAAATTTCACAGTACTGCGACTTTACCTATGATTTAAAGAAACTGTCCCATGCATAACTGGAAAGCTTTGTATTTTAAGTGTATTTATAAATCCAGTTTCCAAATTACCTAAGATTACCTCCTAGCAGGTGTTCAAGTTTCTTGATAATAAGCAGAAACGGATTCAATAAAATGAAATACTTTAACCCCATAGGTTAGAGAATTCGTTTGAAATAACTTCTCAAAAGGTAGGAAGAATCTGTTCTTTTCAAATTACTTTCAGTCTCATTATAACTTATTGAAAGGTACAGTTATGTTTCAAATAGCAAAACTACATACTTACCAGAATCTTATGTCTTTTAATGTTCTTTTGGCTAATTTCAGCTGCCATCAGAGCTTCCTGTATTTACATAAGCATGATAAAAGGAGTCGAAAAGGAGGAAGGGAAAAGGGAAGAGAGTGGGAGAGAGAGATATTGAGGTTATAAACACTATATTTATTAAGTTTTAAAGTTCTGGGCTACATAAATAAGCCCCATTTTTCCATGGCTTTTGCTTGAAGCACAGGAATTTTTAATGTAATGGTTGAGTGAACCTCACTGAATTCAAACTCAAACAAAAGCAGTCAACCAAAATGAAGACTTCTTTTTATTTCCATTTGAATTCATTTCCACGTTAGGTTACTGGAATCACATTTCAGACACAACTCAAAACACAACAAAATCTCTTAGGTTCAAACAAAAAAAATCTGTCATTCTAAATCTGTATGACATATATTAACCAAGGGGCACTTTTCCTTTATGAAACATAAAAAGTAACCTATATACATAATTTAGATATAACTACACTAAAATTTTGAAAAACTCTGATTTTATTTTTATTTTGGTAAGTGTACAATGATTAACAGAAATGTTTGAAACACAAAATTTAAATCTTTAAGAAGCTACTGGATCTAAAGCAATAATGGTAATAACTGGGGTATGAACTTGGTATCAATACCTGGACTCCAAAGAGTATATAAATTAAAAACATTTTTTTCCAAATCCTTTCAGATGGCTACAAACTTAAAGCACCAAATGAGTGGACTATCTTTTGTTGGTTTTTAGCTGATTAGCATATAAGACTATCCAGAAAGTTTCTCTTACTAAACCAACACAATAATGCCTTTGCAACTACTAAAACGTTAAAATGTTTTCCTTTTTAAAAAAAAGTCATGATGGGACATTATCTACTCAAATTAGTCTGAATCGAGACTCAATGAAGTACACAACACCATTCTATCTGAACAGGTAGTTCAAACCATCCTAAGTGAGTATAATTTGATAGCTTTACTTTTACATATGATATAATCACAAAATAAATGATTTCACCAAAATACCCAAATAGATGATTGTGAAATACTAGCTTTATTTTATTTTTCTTGAAAAACCACCAAATAAACTTATCAGTAGGCTGGATCTAACCCACCACTTTCCTCCTAGCCCACCTCCTCCCTCTACCACCAACTTCTCCTCCACTGAACAGTAAAGCCAATCAACCTCCTTGCAATCTCTATTCCTCCTAATTTCTGGAAAGTTATTAGCCTCCTACATATTACTAGCTTAGAGCATTCTAATTCACCTACATGAAAGACTTATTACAAAACCCTTTTAGCTTCTCTCTGTTACCGACTTGTCAATACTTTGAAGAAAGTAAAAGCAAAACTACTTCATATTTCTTCTTTTCAAGGAGCCAGTCGATGTGGTCATCTTGGTCTCGTTCCTTGGCTACGACAACATCTCTTGGACTCACAATATAAAAAAGTGACTCCCCTTCCGAGTACTCTAGAGATAAGAGAGGAACACCTTGGGTGACAACAGTAGAAACCTTGGCAGTAGTTTGGGGGGCCTTGGTTAGGCTACCCAAGTGAACAGAAAACTCTCTGACCTTTGGAATAAATGTGGCCATGTTTGAAGGTAGGGGTGGGGGACAGGGTAGAGAATGATAGAATTTATTCCAGTGCTTTAAAAAACATTTACATGTAAAATAATTTGAAAGAAAAAAGAAGGAAGGAAGGAAGGGAGGAAAGGAAGGAAGGAAGAAGGGAGGAAGTACCAAAAAACTTTAAAAAAAATAAGGTAGGCTTAAAAATTCTGTTTCCTACATTAACATTCTGATTTCAGCTGAAAAACTGTGTTCAAAATTCTCCATGTCTATTATATATAATTTATCTATTGTATACAAACTTTATTGATAGCCATTTACAGCACAGTTCTATTTTTACAGAACAATCACACCCCCACAGTGGGCAATAAATATTTCCTCCTCATCAAGGTAAAGGCCATCTAAAGCATAAATGACAGATGCCCCAAGCCCTGGGGACATCATCTATCATTTCAGCATGTCATGCACAATACCAACGGTGAGGGTTTCCTGTAGAATTCAATCATAAAACCTGTTCTGAAGGGTTTCTAAGTGTGCAGCAGAGTTTGCTCTGAACAAAAAATACCTTGACTGGATGCGTTCATTTGCTTTTTGCTAAGTCCAGAATATACACTCCCATTTCTCAGCTGATCAAGAGCTTCACATAAGAAAGCTTTAACAGATATAGGATATTTCTTCATTGACCAAGATGAGAAGTGAAAATATTCTCAAAATATGTCAATTGCTTTTATTTTTATTTATTTTTATTAATTTATTGGCTGCATTGGGTCTTTGTTGCTGTACGTGGGCTTTCTCTAGTTGTGGCGAGCTGGGACTACGCTTCCTTGTGGTGCTCAGGCTTCTCAGTGTGGTGGCTTCTCTTGCTGTGGAGCAGGGTTCTAGGGCTTCAGTAGTTGTGGCACGTGAGCTCAATAGTTGTGGCTCACAGGCTCTAGAGTGCAGGCTCAGTAGTTGTGGCGCGTGGGCTTAGTTGCTCTGCGGCAGGTGGGATCTTACCAGGCCAGGGATGGAACCCGTGTCCCCTGCATTGGCAGGTGGATTCTTAACCACTGTGCCACCAGGGAAGTCCCAGTTGTTTTTAAAGCAGGAAAGAACTTCTCATCAGCTAAAGCTGTTCTATTTTTCCATCAACGTATTTTTCAAGGGTACAATGACACCAAAACATGGATGCGCCTGGTATGACTACCCAGCAATGGTTCTCCCTTTATTTGCAAGCAGTGACTAAGTATATTCATGTATCCACTCAACAGATATTCAGCAAAAGCCTAGTATGTATCAGGCACTCTTTCAAGCTCTGAGCATTTGGTCAAAAAAAGACAATTTCTCTACAAATCCAGAGTATACCTTCTAGGGATATAAAGTTGGAAGAGATATGGCAACCACAGAACCACACTGCTTGACATCTGGGTAAGTCAGGTGTCACATGAAATAGGACAGGAGACCAAATACAAGAACAAAGGCCACAAAGCCTCCTCACCTTGGTCCTGGCCTCATCTCTACCCCTCCCTTCTGCTGTGGGAACTCAGGCAAGCTCTGCAGCATCTCTGGGCCTTGACGCCTTCATTTTCAACATAAGAGGCCTGCCCAGATCAGCTCTAAGAGCCTTTCAGCACCTTAATTTAAATTCCTGGTTGTGCTACTCAAGTGGAGGGGAAAAAACATAAATATAAGAAATAACGTGGACCTCCCTGGTGGCGCAGTGGTTAAGAATCTGCCTGCCAATGCAGGGGACACAGGTTCGAGCCCTGGTCTGGGAAGATCCCACATGCCGCTGAGCAACTAAGCCCATGCGCCACAACCACTGAGCCCACATGCCATAACTACTGAAGCCCGTGCACCTGGAGTGCGTGCTCTGCAAAAAGAGAAGCCACTGCAATGAGAAACCTGCGTACTGCGATGAAGAGTCGCCCTGGTCGCTGCAACTACAGAAAGCCTACGCACAGCAGCAAACACCCAATGCAACCAACCAACCAATCAATCAATCAATAAATCTTTAAAAAAGAGAGAAAGAAATAATGTGAGTCAGATCCTTGATTTCTCTCACCTAAGTGATAATCTCTACATTCATTTTCCTGAAAGCCCCTCACAGTCAGAGCATCGGAAGAGATCTCTTCACAAGTCTCGGAAAGGGGCTGGATGATATCCAATCTGGGCCTGGCACAGTATTCTCTTTCCTAGGGGGAGAAAGAAAGGCTCATTTGAATTACATTTCTATAAATGACACCAATTAATTCTAGGTAGCCATAATTAAATGCTTTGGCTTTATAAATTCGGCAGATGTAAGCCCTTCTCATCACCTACCGTGGACAACTCATAGTGGCTTTGTTTTGTTTATTTTGATCTTTTGGATGAGATACACAGGACAGGTACCACTGTACCATTTCAGTAGTCACAGGTGGCTATTGAACACCTGAAATGGGACGACTGTGACCAAGAAACTGAGTTTTTAATTTTAATTTTTCACTAATTTCAACTTAGATAGTGACATAAGGTTAGTGACTACAGTTTTGGACACTGCAGTTCTAGATCAAGATAGAAGGGGAAAAGATGCTTTACTGAGGGCCTATGACAATTCCACGAGCCTGGCAGGTGACTGTCCAGATTATTCTGAGTCCTTAAGTCACCCCTCAGGAAGTATTGTTCCTAATTTTGCAGATGAAGGAACTGAGGATCAAAATGTTTACTGAAGTAAAGTTACATAAGTAAATGGTGAGACTGGGATTTGTGGAAAAACTGGAACTATGGATTTGAAACCAAGTTTATTTTACCATAAAGCTCATGCTCTTTGAGCATTCAGCACAGAGGCATGTAACACGCACTTGACTATTTTCCAAAGCAACAAGACCTAAAGCAGTAAGGCACTGATGCAGAGAACACAGATGAAAGGGATAGAAAGAAAGAAGTCCAGAAATACCCCCCACTCTCCAAGCTCCCCCAGCAAGACAGTAAGCCTAGAAGATTCCTTTGATCCATTTTGCTAATTGAGAAATCTTTACGTTAGCTTTGATCTCATATATTTAGAACATCCCAAAAATAAAAAAGCAACTATAAAAGATCAACTAGTGGAGGAAAAAACCCCAATGAATATACAGGATAATTTCAGATCTGTGGAGAAATGACAAATATCTCAATTTCAAAACAACAACAAAAAGGAAAAAACTGAAAGATTTGAATATTTAAAAACGTAACAGCTGAAACAATGACCATAAATATCAGAACTAGAATAGCAAAATAGAAAAAAATTTTTTGATCCAAATAATGTTAAAAGAAAACCACCTCGCTAGAGCATATAAATAGCATCTTCCTATGTGTAGGAAATCCACCGGCAAGGTGATGGATGAGAAATCCATCTTCTCGGTATTTTACAACTTTTGTTTGCTGGTCAAACAGCCCTGCTTATGTGTGAACTTCTGAAGAGCAGGGATTTGGTCTTGTTGATCTTTGATATACCATGCTGAATACCATTCTTAACAGGAATGTGCTTTATTAATGAATGGAAGAAAAACAAAACATTAAGAGAACAGCTTCATAAATTAGGTTATATCAATCAGATGAAACAGTTCACAACCACCGTCACGATGATGGGAGACTGCACAGCCACATGGAGAGAGAATGGAACGATGCGCCTAAAAATATGGCAACAGAGAAGAGCTTGTAACTATCATTCCAACCCTGTGGGAACATGCATGTAGGTAAAAGGTGTAACGGGAAAAATATGCTGGGGTAACATTATGACTGATATAAGACGAATTTTGTTTACTGTTGCAGTTAAACTGTCTTTTTGATATGAAAAAAAGGAAAGGGAAGTGTGGTTGGCACCAAGCCTGCTTTTTTATTTCCTCCATCTTATTTTTATCAGTTCATTCTGTATTTAAGGATTTCAGGTGTCCTTTGGTATTAGAGACAATGAAAAGTTATATACACTGACACACACACATTTTTAAAGCAGCTCCAAGTCCCTCACTTCTTCCTCTGAAAAAATTTCATTTTCTAATTTGCTCTTTGAGGTTGGCCTTTCTTGGTTTTTACCCCTTTCCAATATTCTCTTTTATTAACAAAGGTTTCCTTTCTTTCCTTCTTTTTTTTGGTCAATTGTTTATTAGGCTTTCCCTTTTTCATTTTACTGCCTCTTTTCTTATGTCTTTCAATCACATTCTCAATCCTCCCCGCACTCCTCATCAAAAAGCACTGTATTTACTCCCTTGGGAGCCACTGCTTTTCTTTATTTTCAAAAAAAATAAAAAATAAAATAATAATAAACTGATGTCCTGCACAGGGCTAGAAGCCAGCCCTATTGATTTTAGCAGGTTTGAGTGTTCACTTAAGTCTACTGCATCCCATTGCCTAGCAACATGGGCAGCCAGAGCTCCAGGTTACTATAGCGATGGCTTCCTGATGCAAGAGCTCGCTCAGAGAAATGCTGGAGAGCAGCTACCACTTCAAAACTGGGACTCCCAGGGTTTTTCTCCCCATTTTATTCCTTGCTATTTGAAAAGGAAAAAAAGAGAGAGAGAGGATACAGACAAGGAGGACCCACTCACTGTAAAGGGCTAGACAATCAATTGCATTTCTTTTATACACAGCATCCCAAAGAAAATCCTTTACAATAAGCTCTCCTTGTTTATGCCTTGAAGCCACCCCTAACCCCTTCCTGGCAGGACCCCTGGACCCTGACAATAAAGACAAACTGGGAATGGGACTGACCTAGGCTTCAAAGAAAGATTCAGTATGCAGGCCCCTCCACTGGACCCTATAATAGGCTTCATTCCAAAGTCATGTATAATGAAATGCAGATTCTCTGCTGCCTCCTATTAGCCATATGTTTCATACCATCATTTGCACTGATAACCAAGACTTATCAACAAACTAATTTCAAAGCAAGAATCAAGCTACTCAGAATCACTGGGCCACTGGGAAGTAAACAAATATGTCTGGACCACAGGAAATAATGGACCGCCCTCTCTGTAATTCACTCTGACCACAGGAACCCCTGCTGATGCTACAGATCAGCTTCATTGCTGTCATTTCTGCTAATGCACAGTGCCAGCTTAGTTTCTTCGACTTTCAGCAAGGGGAATCCTTCATTCCTTTTGACTGAAATACCAAGAGAGATGGAAAAAAGGAAGGAAAAAAAAAAGACTCCCCTTTGCTCGGCAAAAAGAACAAAGGGAACCAATGAATGGAGCTTCTGAAAGGTAAATAAATACATTAAGTCTGCAGGGTAATCCCTGCTGACCTTGTTTTACAGGTCAGCAAGTTCTGCTCAGACTGGAGCTGAGTCCTTTCATGGGCAACTTGATCTGGGTAAAAATGCTACAAATGAATCTGTGCTTCCCATTGTATCTGGGATGAAAAAAAATTACCGTTTTTTCGGAAACCTCCTTTACGTAGGAAAGTACAACAAGCTGATCACAGAGAGGTGCCAGTCCGCTGATGTAGAATTCAGTTTCAAACTGAGACACTGCACACAAAAGGGAAAGAAGAGTCACTGTTAACAGCAGCATAAAGCAGCACACAAAGGAACGGACATGTCGACTAGGAACGCTGGATGGAGGCTCATTTTAGAAATCTAATATAAAGGGGACAGAGATAAACATACTTTCTGGACAATAATCAGTATCAGAAAAGGATACCTCGGAACTTACACTTGAAAATTTCTATTATAAACAAAAAGCAAACTTGACAATAATAGCAGCGTGAATGGTCAAGAGTGACGCTATCTAGTTAGTTTAAAAATGACAAAGTTAAATCCCGTGAAGGCACTTTGAAATCCATAAACCCATAAACAATTATTGATAAGAAAAATTTTAAATTAAAAAAATTAAACATTTTAAACAAATAATTTTAAAGTATTATTAATGACAAAAATACTTTTTAAATAATTTAAACATAAATTTAAATCTTTCACAATTAGGGCATTACAGTGGTATGATGGTCACAAGAAATACTATTTGTAATTATGAAACTATTATTATTCCTTTTTTAACATTTAATAAACACTTTATCTAAAGAATTAAGTTTTTTTTAAAGTGTGTAAATACAGATTACATTATGATGAAACACCATTATTTCTTCAGTGAAATAAAGGTCAGAGAAAATAAGAAATTTCTCTTTCCTTTTTAAAGATGGTCACTGAAGCTTAGAAGTTCTATTTCCTTTATTGTATCACTTAAGAAATACATAGATTTAATTACAATGGACTCAAAGTTCTTATAGTAGGCTCAATGGTAGAAGTACAGATATTGCTATAGTATGATTCTACCCACTAGCTGATGTAATATTTATAATAAATGACTGCTATTTTAAGCAACTAAGTTTTGGGATGGTTTGTTACGCAGCAAAGTTAACTGATACAGTATTAGTACCAGGAAAAAACTCTTCCAGGGAACATACATGCCACTTACAGATTGATTTGGGAATAAACTCTCATTTGGACTCACCACATTTTCTAAGAGTTTCTTGATTCAGTTCTTCTCCACAGTCTTGTGGCATTAGCTTCAGGTTTAGTTAACTTTTATGATAAAATGACCATCTTTTCTAAACCAGAGGAAGTCAGTGTAGCATATTGGAAAGAATACTGAATGTGAAGTTAGGAAATCTGGGTTATAACTGCAATTAAACTGAACTTGGATAATTCATTTTAATTTCTGTGGGTATGACTTTTCCCACATATAAAATAAAGGCATCAGAGTAGAAATAAAACCCATAACAGATAAAATGAGGGAGTACTCAATTTTTCTTCCTCCTCCTCCCCATTTTTCTTGTAAATCACTCTATGTTACTTGTCTCTGCTTATCTTTAATGCCTGCTCCTTATTTAACTGATTTTGAAATTTAATTTTCACACCAAAATGAAACTGAGGATAATGAAAAAAACACTAAATAGTTAATAACATAAACAGTAAAAAGGATAACATCTCTTAAGCTTTGTCCTTGGTTGGATGGCATTGGTGGTCAGTGTGCCCTGCACAGAACCCTACAATGGAAGTCCAAATGCTGCCAGCTCTGCCATAAAGACTTTTTTTCTCAGCCTCTAAACCTGAACTGAGTACTCTTATCCAGGCATTTAAAAATAATTTTTGATAAAGTAGTGATGTGATAAATATTCACATGAAGCACATGTGTAGAGAACTACCTCCCCCACAACCACGTGTTCAGAGATGAGCATGTGCAGCATGTAGCCAGGCACTACAGGTTCTGGAGAGGCTTCCCCAGGGCTGTGTGTGAATGTAGGGAGTGGGCAGTGGGTAGGGAGTAGGGGGTAGGGACAGGGGACGGATGGAATGTGCAGGTGCTATTGAACAGTGTAGGGCCACGCATGACCTAGTGATCAAAGAGATGATGGTTTTACATTCTTGAAGACATACAGGCCTATTAACAGGAGGTTTTGGACACTAGCACTCCTGAGGTTCCTTAAATTCTTTGGTATAGATAGACTTGTGCTCTTTTTTACTAAATCACATTCCATTGTTGAAATGCTACACATATAGCAACTTGGGTGAAGATCAATCAATCAGAGATGCTACAGAGACTGTTTCATGGGAATCACATGGAGCCTCTGATGTGCTTGTCTGCCACAGGCACCTGAGGGAGAGCATCATCTAAGACATGGTGGGTGAACGAGGTATTCTCCCCATCTGAGATGCCAAATGGGCTGCCTGGGCTCAGTGACAAGGAGCATCAGACAGCATCCTTCCTAAAGGTAACCTAATCCACACCAAGTCTTTGGTTTATATGAATGAGCCATAAGATACAGATCAGAGGAATAATTCTCCTCAGATCTTCCCTCCTCTACATCCTGATTTCTGTCCTCAAGAGCTTGTATTAGTAACACAGAAAACTTCCTGTTTTTTAATTAAGAACATGATAGAAAACCTAATGCGTTCTCAAAGAAAACAAGGAAAGATGTGAAGAAGCATATATTTATTTCCTTCTCAATTCCAGATACTATAACAAAATGCTTATTTGTTAAGTACTAAATCCTACCAGACTTTACTAATTGAAAATAATAATTTAGGTAGAAATGTCATGAAGTGACTAAATTACAAACAAAAAAATGTTATTTACGAAGAAAAGATGTGGTACTATATAAAAACAGCATTGTCAAGATTTCCAGAGGCACAGTTAAGAAAGTTATCTCCCTTCAGATACAGTTGCAATTAAATAATTCTCATTTTAATAAAATGATTCATATCAACAGAAATCTTATGGAAAACAAAACTGCAATTATAGTCACACCCAGTATGAGTCACAAATTAAGGCTCTAAAATAATGGCTGCTTTTCTTAGCTTTGAATATTCTACCACTTAGAAATGCATCTCCATTAATACCCATTAATAATGATATCATGTAAAAAAAAGGACTCACTTCCTAGTATGAGGTCCTAGTTTAGGGAAATGTCTACAGCTATTCTGCATTAAAAAAAAAAAGATATTTCAGAATGAATGATGGGGTTCTGTGTTTCCATTACTACTTACTAATGCAATAAAACAGGGTTGTTTTAAGATCTATCATGATTCAGCGTATTCTTTACATTAAAGCTGAATCCATGGCGGGCTGGTTGGAGACGGTGGTGTTAGAATGAACAGGAAAGTATAAGGACTATTCTTAATGAAGAGATTTAGAGAAAGAAACGTTGAACAGTAATATTTATTCTTCTGAAGAACATATGCAAATTATGCAAAAGTTTATGGACCGGCTTTATAAAATACCTTCAAGTAATTTCTACCTTTCTATTCCAAAATTTCAGTGTACCAGCTGAATTTTCAGTTCATTTTTTTCCCTGAAATTTATGTTTTCCACATAATGATTTTTTAAACAATTTTAATGAAAAAAATTCATTAAAGGAAAATCAGTTTGTACATAGGTGGTTTATAGGTCTCATACCATGGAAGCTCATCTTTCCATTATCTGGAAAAGACAAATCGTAAAGAAAATAAAGACAAATTCTGTTGGAAAGCGCTAAAATAAAATATAAAGCAAAAGCTGGTGGGGGGGTGGGGGGAAGCAGAATTTCTAGAGGGAACCACAAAGGACAGTGCTATTCTTCAGATCAAAGAGTTCTGGAAAGTGAGTTAATGGCTCTGGGGCCCTGCAGGAAGTGCTCTGGGCTCCCTGGGACTATGATGGAGGTAAAGCAAAGATGCACATTACAGCTGTAACACAGCCTTCATCCTGATGGAGATGAAAGGCGTGCTGTGCTCTGGTTTGTTCAGGAGAATAAAGCATTCCCAGACATGCTAGAAGAAATCAAGGGAAAAAGAGATTCTAAGCAGAATAAGAGAGAAAGAGGAAGAAAGTTTCAGAAGGACTATTCACATAAAAATTCTATTCAGGGAGGATCTTTGGATCCAGAAAGAGGACAATTTTGTTTCACAGCCCTGACCCAAAAGAGAGGCTTGAGTTCTTGATCAGTGCTATCCAACAGAATATTAACATAAGCCAAAAACATAACTTACATATGTAATTTAAAATTTTCTAGTAGCCACATTAAGGAGTAAAAAGAGGTGAAATTTAAAAAATACTTTATTTTTAATGCAACATGTCCAAAATATGGTCATTTCAACAAGTAACAATATAAATGATTATTAATGAGATAATTTACTTTTTATTTTCATACTAAGTCTTTGGAATCCTAGACTCAGCACATCTCAGCCCTCACCTGCCATGTTTCAAGCACTTAATAGCTATAAGTGGTGAGTGGTTACCATATCGGACACTACAGGTCCAGATGCCCCCCCAAATTTTTTGTCTTTAAATTCCAGTAATTTTACTCAAATATATCTTGATGTTCATCGTGGGTCACAATTTTCAGATACACACTGTACTATTTTAATTTATAGTTTCTAGTTTTGTTTCTCAGTAGTTTTAGGAATTTTTTTTTCTGCCACACTGGGCAGCATGTGGGATCTTAGCTCCCCAACAAGGGACTGAACCCATGCCCCCTGCATTGGAAGCATGGAATTTTAACCACTGGACCACCAGGGAAGTCCCAGCAGGAAATTTTTCTTGAATCACTACTTTTGGTATTTATTCCAGTCCCTTGTTTTGTTTTATGGGACTCTTATTTGTAGACTGAATTCTTTTTGCCTGTCTAAAGTATTTATCATTTAATCATAAATCTTTTTTTCCGTTGTTTGTGATTAAAATTTTTTTCCTCTTCTACTTCTCTCACAGCATTATCTTTGTATCTGTTTGCTTCTGTGGCCCTTCCAGTTTAACTTTCATTTCTGAAATCTTATTTCCTGAGTTCCGTCCCCTCATTTGAGGTTTTTTAATTCTGATTTTTGTTGTCCTTTCATGCCTACTATCACTTCTTTAAACTGTCTTGTAGCTTGTTTTGAAACAGTAAATTACAGTCATGATCTACGTTGTGGGTGTTTCTGTCTGGTGTGCTTTCATTGCCAAGGATGTTACTCTGATCCTTACTCACTTTTTCTTAAACCTTAGTATGGGATTTGACCTTGGTACTTTTCTGTGCTTGTTTTTAGGTGAAATCAGTCACTGATCTCTCCTGAGGAGGCAGGAACTCAGATAACTCTTCTAACCTCGAAGAATGCTTTCATTCATAGTTTTCACGTTTTAAAAATCTGGTCCCTTGCTTTCTGAGACTCCCTGGCTCTGTCTCCTCCCCACTTTTATCTGGACCTTCTCTTTCTTTTGATTCTATCATGCCCATCCTGCTCAGGATTTATTCTCTTGCAGGAGCCCGGCCCTGGCAGGAAGTGCTGGCTGATCAACTGAGAGTTGATGAGAGTTCCCTGGGGCTGCTGGGCTGCCTGAGTGCCTCACTCTAACTGCAGCCCTGCACCCACCGCTCTCAGAGCAGCGTGGGGTCTCTTCCAGAAAACACCAGCTGGCTGTTTGGGAGTTCTCCTGAGCTCAAGTGCATGAGAAGCCCCCTTGTTCCCTCTGCTTTCTCTCAGAGAGACACCAGAACCACAGCAGGTCCTGTGGCTATTGGTGGTTTTTGCCATTTGTTCATATCTTGGTGTTCCTGGGGCTACCTTGCTGTACATGTTGTCTACGGGTTTTCGGTTGTGTGATCTAGCTGTTCCATTTCTATGGGAGGACTCAGGACGATGGAACAAGCATGTGGCCACTACCACTTCTCAGAATCTTCCAAGCACAAAATGTTAACATATCAGGGTTAGAAATCGACTTGATATAAGCCATGGCAAGGATTACAGTCACAAATACATATATCTCACTGGGCCATCAATAGCATACATGCTATACGTTTCTGAATGACTGCCATGTGATTGAAATGAAAATGAATAAGACAAAGCTTTCTTGTACCCTGGGTCCTACATCTCTGATGGTTATCAATAACTTAATTCAATAAATACTTAGCACCAATTAGACATAAGACATTCTTCTAGAAATATCAGGATGATGAAGAGTCTGTCTCTGACTTAGAAAAGACTGTGAGTCTAAAAGCTAAAGAAATAATTAAAATACCACGTGCTAGCAGGAATGGAAATAGATGTAAAGCAAGAAAGAGTACAAAGCAGGAAATCTTACTCTCAGAGGGGCGGGGATGGGGCAGAAACAGTGTCAATAACCATGACTATATGCCTGGTAAGGGCAGGAATGGTGGTTACACACGAGAGAAGGCATTTCATTAAATGTGCATTCAAACATTTTTCATGAAAAAAACTTCATTTAAAAAAAGAATACGAAAAAACTAATGTATATTAGATTGTAAAGAATAAAAATCAAGATTTTATTTGGGTCTGGATAAAAAGACCATCCTCCAAATAATTCACAACTAGATTATCTCGCTTAATATCAGTGTATTCAGACCTATGAGAGACGGTATTTAAATCAGTAGTCTTGATTATTACTTGTACCCATGAAATGTATTATGAAATGTATTAAGCTCTTTGAATAACTCAGTAAATTCTTATTTCTTTCTTTCCCCCAATTCTTGTTCAACTGACTTTATGCAACACAATGTTTTAGTCTTCTGATTGTTAAAAGAAACACTGTTCTTCTCTCTTGCTGAGTAATGAAATAGGATAGTAATATTAATAATAGCTTCCATTTAATGAACATTACCATGCTGACAAGCAGGATGCTAAATATTTTACATACATGATCTTTTCCCACCATAACCACCTT
The DNA here is from genome assembly GCF_030028045.1 of Hippopotamus amphibius kiboko. Lineage (NCBI taxonomy): Eukaryota > Metazoa > Chordata > Mammalia > Artiodactyla > Hippopotamidae > Hippopotamus > Hippopotamus amphibius. The sequence goes on along the minus strand of NC_080189.1, from coordinate 82,772,044 downwards.
ATACTCATTTTAAAAGGGCCTTGAAGTTCAGTGATGTTAAGTATCTTGACTAAGGTCACTTAAGTAGAAGGCCAGCAAAAGTAGAATTTGAAACCTTACTTTTCCCAGATATAAGTCCCACTAGAAAACATAAATCCGAATACAGAGGTGCTAAGGGCAAAAGTGCGCTACGCTAGCAGGAACGGAAGAAGTGAAGGGCTTGACCACTCTCTGCCAGTTCTGTGTGCAGCCACGGTGCCCGGCCCTTCTCTTGAATTTCCCGTGCATGGCAGCACATAGAACTTGTGTTGCTTTTTTTATTTTGGGCCCTTGTTTTCCCTTTGCTGGTTGCAAAATGCCCATTAGCTAAATGGGACCGAGAAGGATTTGGTATCTTTACAGAGATACCAAATAAAGTGATAAAGTGATCCCCTACAGATTTTAGTTTCTATGATTATTAAAGAAGCAAAGTTTGTCAAAGCAGTTTATAAATAAGAACAATTATCTTCCCTTGTCTTATATGCATATATGAAAAAGCATCGAGGTCCCTTTATACTAATGCCTTATTCCCAACAGAATCTCACCCTTTAGTCATCAGATACTAGTATTCTTAATCAACTAGATATAATGTCTATAAAACTTTTTGAGAAATTTGGACACTGTCAGCATGACCACTGAGCTAAGAAAATACATTTGGAAATCACATTTTAACATCCTCAGGACTGCTATGAAGCAGATGTGTTAAAGTAAAAGTGACTTTACGATGCTTTATGTCAACAAGTTAAGGAGAAGACCTAATATATGGCAGTGAAATAGAAGAGAACAGCTAATGGACAAAACAACACAAACATTCAAATCAGGAGCCAATATTACATGTAAGTAATAACAAGTAAGTGTAAAGCTACTTAAAATGAGTTTAGCCTGCAATTTAATTCCATATTTTCTAATCAATATTCAGCACACACTGTGATCAATGACTAAGCTAAGCGGAAGTGATTATTTCAGATACTAAACTCCAGCAGTCACAAAACAGCACTCATAAAGAGTGACTCCATGAGAAGCTGACCACACACTGCTCAGACCACAGACAAGGGAATGGTCAGAGACCTCTGGGTCAAAAGGTTCAAACCAAACAGTTATACTTTAAGCTATAAATAAGCTATTAAAAAAAATGAAAAAGACAAGACGACAAGTATTGGTGAAGATGTGGAGAAGCTGGAACCCTATGCACTGCTGGCTGAAATGCAAAATGTGCAGCCACCATGGAACACAGTATGAAGTTTCCTCAGAAAAAAAATTCAGATAGAACCACCATACGATCCAGCAACTCCCTTCTAGGTATTCACCCCAAAGAACTGATATCAGGATCTTGAGGAGACCTGAGCACTCCCATGTTCATCACACATAGTTCACAGCAGCCAAGGTACAGAAACAACCTAAATGGCCATCAACAGGGTAGTGGGTAAAGAAAATGTGGCGTACACATAAAATGGAATCCTATTTCGCCTCAGAGAAAGAAAACTGTGCAGTATGCAACAATCTGGATGAATACTGAGGACGTGACACTAAGTGAAACGAGCCAGCCACAGAAAGACAAATGTACCTGAAATAGTCAAATTCATAGAATCAAAGAGTAAAGGTGGTTGTAAAGGCTGGGGGGAGGGGGAAAAGGGGAGTTGCTAATCAGTGGGCATAAAGTACACTTAAAAATTCGTTAAAAGGGTAGATCCCGTGTGAAATGTTATCACAATAAAACAAAATTTAAAAATAAACAGACATACACACATTCAGAGACCTAACCACCCCCCCACAAAAAAATCCAAAACTACCTTGGTATGTTAACTAAACTTGTCAGACACTAAGAAACAGCACACAAGAGCTTTTCTTCTTTTTCAAAAAGCTGAAAGAATCATATCACATCATTTGATTCCCTTTCCTAATAAACAATTTTGATAGCAATCCAAGGCAACTAGGTTTTAGAGACTTCCTAAGAATCTGGAGGAGAAACAAGGAAGGGCTGTCAATCCCAGAATAAAACAAGGGGGAATAAAATTCCTATTTTTCTAAATGAGATACTTCACTGAATCAAAAACAAACAAAAACAACAAAGAAAACAAAACACAAATCTACTGCATTTCCATTTCATCTAGCTGTTTGAAGAACAGGTGAGCAGACATCATCACTGGCATATTTAAGGGGTCTTTAGAGAATTTCTCCCCTGTGGTTTGTATCTCAGTGCCTGGAGCAAGCTGCTCTTCTTCTCACCGGTTACTCTGGCTGCAAATGAGGGCCTGAGGTTAGGTGGAAGGCATGCGTGGAAGAAGGCATGGCCCGGTAGTCGGGGGCAACAGCTTTGAAACAAAGCTTATCTGGGTTCGAAGCCTGCCTTCTTTGCTTTTGAATGTCCTCGTCTTGAGCAGGTTACTTGATTCCTCTGCATCTCATCTTCTTCATCTATAAAATGGCATAACAGCCCTACCCATTATGATCATTGTGAAGATTAAACAAAATTCTGTTTGTAACGTATTTAAGCACGTGGCTGCTGGTGGTTGTTATAAATCAAACAAAGTATGTTTATTACTTCAGGTGCTTCAGATTTCTTACCACTACTTACAGCAGAGAAAATTTATTAACTCCACTTCCAACAAATACTTGAGTCTCCAGCACTGAGTGGCAAAGAGAAGGGGGAATGGATAAAAGAACAGACATGTAAAACAACAAGTACAATAAAATCTTAATTGCGGAATCAAGGAGGTAAGTAGATACAGTAAAATTCTTTAGTTTTTTGTATGTTTAATAATTTCCATAATAAAATGTTGGGGAAAAAATTCAATGCAGAACAGAAGAATTAATAGATTAGAGAGAATTAAACTGAATTCTAACAGAACAGAAAACTATACAGAGCTGGATCTTTAAGGAAAATCACCTTGAGACTTAGACATGGAGAAGAACCTTGTCCCTCATGTGCACAGGAGAACTGTCCCACTGCTGGAACTTGCATGTCTGAGTCAGAAGACTAACAGGTGGATCGAGATACTTAGATCTAAGAGAGGCATTAATTCCACAGCTCTCTTCCACCACGAAAAACGGCCTTCAATTCCCAGGCAATTTCCAAGAGGCTGAAAACACAACAATGTGCTAAACAGAGCCACAGCATATAGTCAACTGCAGATACGAATTCCACTTAATTAAAGTGAAAAAGATGTCCCCTGTTTCCTCCTTCCTCTCTTTCTTCCTGGCTCCTCTGTCATTTTACATAGATTCCCATGCTTTTCTCTTGATTATTATTTTTTTTGAAACAGACTTCCATATGAAATCAAGAATAGGGAGGCAGTCATTAATTCCTTGCCTGTAAGTTATCTGCCCCTGGGGCAACAGATGCCCCCAAAATGACACACTAGTATTGGCTTCATTCCCCAACAGCACAGTATCAGCTCCCAACTACCATTCCATTAAGACCATGAACGACTTTGGTGAAAAATGCCTGAGGATTGGGACGTCCTGAGACAAGAAACCCAAGTTAAAATAAGTAACGCAGGCATGGACCACGATCTGCTTTTAAAACTGTAATCTGGAAGTAGAAATGACATCCCCACAACCGTATGTAACCTCACGTCTTCATGGATTGGAGACTGGCCAGAAAGTGTCATCTTCATTATCGTTATTTTCTTTCATTTACAAGAATAAATTGCTTATTGAGAGGACTAACTTTTGTTTTTGAGATTCTGACTAATAAGGAAGAATTATGAACACCTGGCTTCTAAGAAATGTACAGCCACAGATATTTTTTCATCTCAATGCTATGTTCACTTCATTTATTAGAGAACAGTGGCTTACACTGTTCAGGGCTAAAGCAAATTGTAATCCAGACCTCCTAATATTTCTCTTTTCCTGTATCCTAGTCAAGGACTCTTATCTAAACCACTTTACCTCCTGCTGTGGAAATGGTTTATATTCTTCAAGGTTTGCTCTCAAGAGGGGAAAAAATGGTACTTAACCACTAACCATAGTAGTAAAATGTCCGTAATGTGATATTGTTAGTACCCACACACGGTCTATTTCACGGAAATTGTAGTACAGACGAACTACACTTTAATAACATGACCCTCAGGCTCTAGGGCCACCACTGGGCCAGCTATTAGCAGCCATGGAGCTGGGATGGAAGTTTGCACGGTGAAAATAACCACCGTGATTCAGTGAGCACGTACTGTGTGCCAAGGACCGTGTTACAGACCTTCTTTACATCGTGTCTAATTCTCCCAACCATCTGGAACGGTAGGTCTTATCATGTCCACTTAATTTTTTAAATTTTTAATTTTTAAAAAAATTTTTGGCTGTGCCACGCAGCATGTAAGATCTTAGTTCCCTGACCAGGGATTGAACCCGTGCCCCAGGCAGTGGAAATGTGCAGTCTTAACCACTGCACGGCCAGGGAAGTCCCTCATCTCCATTTTATAGGTGAGGAACGTCTGGCTCAGGGAGGGAAAGCAACCTTTACCAAGATCAGACAGGAATTCAGCAAACTGCCTGGCCTCCTTGAAAGTGAAATCTGGTGATTCTGCGGGGTTAGATTCTATCCATTTTAATGCCATGGCAGTAAGACCTTGGACAAGTTATTTATCACCCTGAATCTCGATTTTCTTCTTTAATAGAATAAGAAGCCTACTACCTGCCCTTCAAAGGGCTGTTGTGACAGTGAATTAAAGCAGGTAACACACACAGCGCAATGCCCCATACCTAGTACGCAAGCAATAAACACCAACGAAGGAGAGAAGGTGACAATTGCTACACTTCTATGCCTTCCTGGAAATTTTTACACCCTAAAATTCCCAGAGTTCTTGCCCCCCCCCCCTTTTTTTCTTTTCTCTTCTGTATTTAAAATATTCTAACATTTATCTCTCAGGACACTATGCATTGAGGTGTTCAGGTGTTTTTTTTTTTTTTTGTAGGCAGGGGAGAGTCAGGAGAGATACTGAAATAATTATCTTTATCCTATAGTCCTCAGTCTTATTGTCTAGCTCCTCCATACCATCTCATTCTGTATATACCTATTTTGTCCATACCCTGAGAAATCCGAACTATGAATTTAGTTATTTATCCTTCTAAGACCAAAAAACAAACAACCCCCCTACCTCCAAAACTATTAAAACCCTATCACCAACTTCTGACTTCAAGTATAAAATATCCCAGATTTAAATGCTATAACCATATTAGCCAGGTGGGTACATCCTTCTTTTTACAGAAATACAGTCATGTGCAAATGATTTATCTCAGCTTCACCCTGTTATAACAACGCATTAAACGTACATTCCCCATCCTCCATCCAAATGGGTAAATAAACTTTACAGCTGACCTATCACATGGCAAACCTTCTTTGCCACAAACTCTATCTCCTATTGCTCAGTTCTAAATAATACAAAAAGAGCTTTTACTCTGTTTAATTGACAAAAGTGAGTCAAACTTCACCCTTTCTGTTTCAATAATGTTGGCACTAGCTCATAAAATGCAGTTATAAAAGTAGTGGAATAGCCTCCCTGGCAGTTTTTTTTGGCATAGTTTTCCTGAATAGCTGTTTCCCAGCATCACTGACTCATTCAACCCAATGTTATTTAGCACCTACTATGTGCCAGGTATGGTACCAGGTCCCTGAGACATAAACACTGAGCAAAAACAAGGAGATTACAGTCTGGTGGGAGAGACAGAAATGCACTGAGTAATCCCACAATCATTGCAACTCAAACAAGGGCTAGAAATGGGAGGACTTGACCTGCTTGGGGAGGGCCAGCGGTTTTCCCAGGAAAGCAACACTTGCGCCGACATAAGATTAAAGGGGTCCGTGAAGAAGAGCATTCTAGAAAGACGGGAAGAAGCAGCACGGGCGGGAGCAAGAAGGCCAGTGTGGCTGGAGCGCAGAGACCAAGGAGAAGCTTGTTATGAGCTGAACCTAGAAAGGCAGGTGAGAGCCAACGCAGATCCCCAGGGGTCAAGTTAAGGAGTCTCAACTCTATCCTAAGAACAATGGAAGGGACTGAAGGGTGGTGACACCATCTGACCTGTGTTCTGACTGCAGTGGGGGGAACTAGAGGACAGGAATTCACAGTGGAAAGAGATGAACCAGTCAGGAGGCAGCTGCAGTGATCCAGATAAAAGACTGTGTAAGTGTGGAGCAGACCAGTGATGAGGTAAAGAAAGACTGAGAAGGCACATGTTGACAGGACCAGGTGTGAGTACTGTCTCGTGAGCTGTGCACGCACGCCTGGACTTTTCATGAACAGCCTGCGAGACAGGCATTCTTTTCTGCATTTTATAGATGAGAATAACTGAGGCATGTAGAAATTTGTCCAAAGTCTAGGTGGTAAATAACAGAACCACAACCCAAACCCACGGTTATTCAACTCCAAAACCAACTACAACATTATTGTGTAAAAACTAGAAATATATTAGAAAAAAGGATCTCTCGAGACCACAGTTTCAAAACTTAAAAGCTTCCTGACCTATTTCATCAAGGTACCCAGGATGAGCCCTGAAGAACACGGCTGTGTTCTCTCCTGCAGGTTTACACCGCGGAAGGCATACCTATTTCAACGTATCGACTTGGCAAGTCCCTCATCTCACTGGCGTGCCGTTCCTTCACCGAGCAGATCTAGAAAAGAAATTCACAGCTCATTTTATTCATCTGATGGAAAACTCACCACATTTCATTCCCTACATAATCCGTTTGCTAAATTAGCCATGTAGCACTGAGCACAGAATGCTCACAACTTACCCTATGACTTAAGTGATAGAAATTAATTTCAATGACATATAGCAACCATTACTTATATTCTCCAGCATTATTCTTCACTAAAGTCTTATTCGAAGGCAAAGGAGGGAAGAAAACTTTAATCTAGTTTTAACGTGTTTTCAATGACCCATTCTCTGCAACAGACTCCTTCTATCTATCTCTGGCAGATGCACAGAGCCAACAGTGCCCAATGGCTAATCTGGGCAACACTCACATTAGGTCTTGTGTCTTTGATTACATATTAGTAATATATTTCACTGATGCTAAATAAAAAATTGCTAAAATGTTACACACTCTTCTTCTCTCGGGTCTATTAATATCAGCATGTTATATAATTTAAATCAGGGTGGCAAACTACAGCCCAGCTCCTGGTCTCTTTCCTTATAGCCTGTAAGGTAAAAATAGTTTTTACATTTTTGAAGGCTTGAAAAAATGAAAAGGAGGGAGGAGGAAAGAGAGGGGAGGAAAAACAGAAATAAAAAGAAAAAAACTCAGCAGAAACAGTATGTAGCATGCAAAGTTTAAAATATTTAAGGTTTCCCTGGTGGTGCAGTGGTTAAGAATCTGACAGGTTCGATCCCTGGTCCGGGAAGATCCTACATGCCATGGAGCAACTAAGCCTGTGTGCCATAACTACTGAGCCTGCTCTCTAGAGCCTGTGAGCCACAACTATTGAGCCTACGTGCCACAACTACTGAAGCCTGGGCACCTAGAGCCCATGCTCTGCAACAAGAGAAACCACCACAATGAGAAGCCTGCACACTGCAAGAAAGAGTAGTCCCTGATCTCTAAGACTAGAGAAAGCCTGAGTGCAGCAATGAAGACCCAACACAGCCAATAAATAAAATAAATACATAAAATTTTAAAAAGAGAGATTTGCTCAATTAAAAAAATAAAAAAGTAAAATATTTAATACCAGCCCTTTATAAAAAGTTGGCCAACCCCTACTTTATATGTATATGGTTTGGATAGAGATTTTATATATATATATACACATATGTGTATATGTGTATATATGTGTATATATATATCTCACTTATACACACATAACACATGTGTATGTTAACAGTGGATGATAAGATTATGGTTATTTTATGAGGGTGAGTCAAAATTATCCACACTCTGGCTGTAGAATTTACAGAAGTTTTAATATAACCGGAGTGTGGACAATCTTTGGCTCACCCTCATGTATTTTCTTTGTCATATTTTCTAAAGTAAGTGTATTCTATTTTGTAATAAGAAATGAGAAAAATTTACATAAGTTCAGCCATCCAGGTTAAGACTGAGTCTTAAATGTCTGTTGACAGATAAATAGACAAGGAAGATGTAGTGTATATATACAATGGAATACTACTCAACCTTAAAAAAGGATGATATAATACCATTTGCAGCAGCATGGATGGATCTAGAGATTATCATACTTAGTGAAGTAAGTCAGAAAGAGAAAGACAAATGCCATATGATATCACTTATATGTGGACTCTAAAATATGACACAAATGAATTTATCTATGAAAAAGAAACAGACTCACAGACATGGAGAACAGACTTGTGGTTACCAAGGGGGAAGGGGGGCAGGGAAGGGAAGGTTTGGGAGTCTTGGATTAGTAGATGCAAACTATTATACAGAGAATGGATAAACAAGGTCCTACTGTATAGCACAGGGAACTATATTCAATAACCTGTGATAAATCATAATGGAATATGAAAAAGAATGTACATATGTGTATAACTGATTCACTTTGCTGTACAGGAGAAATTAATACAACATTGTAAATCAACTATACTTCGATAAAAAAAAAAAAGACTGAGCCTCAAGTTAACTACTGATCTTATACAACTTTCATCAGGGATCAGATTTTTTCCTTTTTCTTTTAGACAGGATTTATTGTGTTATTTTATAGCTGCAACCCTATGTACAGCTACAGTATGAAAAATTCTAAAATACAGAATACCCAAAGGGAGAAAACAAATTATTATCTGTTGTCCTCGAGCAAAGTGAACACTATTAACAACCCACATTTTTGGGGAAGCTACTTTTATTAACCTAAAATTACTACAAATAATTTATTATTTAAATATCTTTACATAATTCTTTAATATCTTTACAGTATTTCATTACATGAATGTACTGCAATTTATTTACTCAATCCTATTTTAGACATTAGTATTTTGCTTCTATCTCTGATGCAAACAATATTGCAATCAACATACTTGTATATAAAACTTTTGGACTTCTGTTTCCTTAGGATAAATTCCTAGAAGTAGAATTGATAGATCAATGTACATTTTTTGCAAGGTTTGGTTTTGTTTAATACACACGTCTGAACTGCTGTCCAGGAATGTAGTGACTACATGATCATACAGTCACCCCTTGGTATCTGCAGGACCCTGGAGGATACCAAAATCCAAGGATGCTCAAGTCCATTATGTAAAATGGCATATTATATGCATATGACCTACATATATCCTCCTATAAACATTAAATCATTTCTATGTTACTTATAATACCTAATACAATGTAAATGCTAGTAAATAGTTACTGGTTTCCAGCAAATTAAAATTTTGCTTCTTGGAACTTTCTGGATTTTTTTCCCCAAATATTTTTAATCTGAGGTTGGTCGAATCCACTGATGCAGAAGCCACGGACACAAAGGGCCACAGTACTCTCTTTCCCTGACACGGAACTTGAACCCAGTGCTGTGGAGGTACAAGCATTGACTGAGAAGTGACTGGCTATTTTTCCTTTGATTTTCTGTCGTTTGTTTCCTGTCCATCTCTAACAATTCCCCGTCTGCGTCCCCAGTCTTCCTTTTTGTCTTATAAGTTATCCACTCTTCTATCCACACTTACTAGGGAAACTACTAAATTGTCCACATGCCAACTGAACAACTGCTTTATTTAATCTGTTGATAAAAGTACATGAGAAGCAGTGTTCCAAATGGTTTGAAGTGTAATAATAATATGCATATATGAAATAGCAATATTAATTAGCACTTCTGAGCAGCTACTGGGCACCTGTCCTGAGTTGAGGGCTTTGTAAAGAAGAGAGAGCTCTGTTCTTACGGAGATTATGGTGCAGTGGGGGAGACACACAACTAAATAAGGCATTTTACTCAAGTGTGATGGGGAAGTACAGAGATATAGATCAGGGGCATCTACTAGCAGGGATGTAAGGCATCCTGGAAGAAGGGCCATGTAAGTTGAAGCCAGAGATACAGGACAGGTGCAAAAGGGCAACTTGGCAGCTTGGTGCCCTCAACTGGAAGGTAATCAGACAGAAGCAGAGTGTGGGGGGGTAGTGGGGGTGGATCATGCAGAAGCTGGAAGCCACGTGAAAGAGGAAGATGTCATCCTATGAGCAATGAGCATCCTGCGGATTTTAATGAGGAGACTGATATCACCTGATCTACACTCTGATCTACCTGGTTGCACTGTTTAGGGTGGAATTAAGGGCGGCAAACCTAGAGCCAGGGGGAGCTGATAGGGGGGTGGACAGAAGTGGAGAGATCTGAGAGACAGTGACAGAACTTGAGGACTGCTCGGGCCTCTTCCAATTCTCAGACACCCCTGAAACGTGATGCTATCAGCCCTAATGTAGACACGAGAACACAGAGGCTCTGAGAGCTGCCCAGGACCTCATGGCTGGAGCCAGGACTCACGCCAAACCCTGACGGCGTCTCGAGCCATCCCACAGCCTCTCTGGAGACAAGGATACATGACACCACTGGCAGCTGGGCCATGGCCTATGCTATCCCCTCCGTGCTGTGGTCTGAGCTCTGTCCCAGAGAGCCCCTACGCAACCTTCTCCATCGCAACACACCCACTCCTCCTTCCCTCCCTCCCTCCCTCTCTCCACCCCTCCTGTCATCTTCTATCCGTCTCTTCCACACCTGCTCCATCCACTCTGGCAATCCCGGCTTCCTGTGTGTTCCACAAAGACCCACCAGTCACACTCCAGCCTCAAAGATTCTGCCCCTCCTGCTCCCTCTGCTGACACGCTCTCCCTCACAGCTGCATGGCGTCCTAACCCTAACATTTAAGTTGGAGGTGTTGGCAGGGCGGTACTCCCTCCAGAGGCTCTAGGGAAGAAGTTGTTCCTTGCCCCCTTTAGCTTCCGGTGGCTTCCGGCACGCCTCAGCTGCATCACTCCAATCCCCGCATCCACGGTCACACTGCTTTCTCCTCTTCTGGGGGAGCACTCCCTCTCACAAGGATACTGCAGGATAACTTCCCCGTCTCAAGATGCTTAGTTAGTCACATGTGTTGCCCGACCCTTTTGCCATATAAAGAAACATTTATAGGTGGAAGGAATTAGGACCTGCTATCTTTAGGGACCATTATTCAGCCTAATGGAGGAAGCATTTCTGGTAGCAATCAGCCAACTTCTTACATGTGCTGACAGGCGAATTTTCCTTGTCTTTCACCAAAAGAAAAGAAAATCACAACTGTAACACAAAGGAAAAAGCCAGTTGGTCCAAAATATCAAGAACATCAGTTTGTTGGATCGGTAACACACATGGGATAGGGAGACTGGGAATCACTTCTTTATCCTAGACTCTGGGGCACAACCTCCTTCCTGTTACCTCAAATGTGAATCATGCTGTGTACATTTACTACATGGAAACAATGACCACAAGTTCAATTAAGAAAGAAAGAGAACCTGAATCATATCAATGAGACCTTACCTCAAATTAACAATGCTTATTTTGGTGACAACAATCACTGCATTAATAATTTTTATGCTTTTTAGTATTTACAATAGCCAGGACATGGACGCAACCTACATGTCCATCAACAGAGGAATGGATAAAGAAGATGTGGCCCATATACACAATGGAATATTACTCAGCCATAAAAAGGAAAGAAATTGAGTTATTTGTAGTGAGGTGGATGGACCTAGAGTCTGTCATATAGAGTGAAGTAAGCCAGAAAGAGAGAAAACAAATACCGTATGCTAACGCATATATATGGAATCTAGAAAAATGGTACTGATGAATCCAGTGACAAGGCAGGAACAAAGATGCAGACATCAAAAGTGGACCTGAGGACCTGCGGGGGGGCAGGGGCGGGGGGGGGGAGGGAGGGGAAGCTGGGAGGAAGTGAGAGCATACCACTGGCTGTATATACACTACCAAATGTAAAATAGATAGCTAGAGGGAAGCTGCTGCATACACAGGGAGATAAGCTCCGTTCTTTGTGATGACCTAGAGGGGTGGGATAGGGAGGGTGGGAGGGAGGCTCAAGAGGGAGGGGATGTGGGGACATATGTATACATATAGCTGATTCACTATGTTGTACAGCAGAAACTAACACAACAGTGTAAAGCAATTATACTCCAATAAAGATGTATCAAAAACGAAATAAATTTGTATGCTTTTTTCTCCACAGAGGAATTTTAACTAGCCATGTCTCTTCCATGACTTTCCTGGAATTCTGGGGCGTAGTGCTGACAGCTGATATTTATTAAGTACTAGAGGCCAGATTCTGTGCTAAGCTCTTAATCTACTCCTCCCCAAAAACGTGTGATGTGAGAACAATTAACACTCCCATTTTGCAGACGAGGAGAGGAAGGCTTAGAGAGGGTCATGCAGGAAGTGAAGTGGGAAAGTTGGAATGCATCCCAGGTCTGTGTGACTCTAAAGCCTGAGCTCTTCCATTAGACTATTGCTAGGATACTTTCTCACACCATCCTTATCTCAGCTAAGTTTTAGTTTACTTTGTTTAGATTAAGGTATACATTTTTAAAGGGAAGCAAACAACTTTTGGCTTTGAAATATCTAATATGAGACAAGCTCTACTAGGCATGAAATAAAGGTGAAAACTTTGGGCCTCCTTTTGCAGAACAGCTTCATTTCCCCAGGCACATAAAAGGCAGATAATATACATGACAAAATAGTCCCATATCTTATCATCCATAATAATCCTGGGCCTTCACTCCACCAAACTACTAGTGAGCAAGCAGAATGAACTCATCTCAACCTTCTTTTTCCACCATCAGCTTTAACAAAGACGCTTAGGATCAAAGCTAAGGGAAATGAAAAGAACAATAAAGAAACCAGGTAAACCAACAACACTTAACACATGTTTTACAAATAGCTAAGGCCGATCAGGTTATGGGAAATTTAAAAAAGATCAAAAAGGCAGCATCATTGCCAACATGGAGAAGTTCACGAGAAAGGACAGATCTGAAAACTTATGCACATGAATTGAAGAAGAATTTGAGCATGAAATGATTTATCACATGATGATAATATGCAGGTGAAAATATTCTGGTTCAGAGAAGCCATTCAAGAACTTAGATTCCTCTGGACCATCTTCGGTAGCTCTATAACAGTAAGGACTTATGAGAAAGACAAGCAAAACTACCTTGACAGACATCCCCCAGCCAATGATCAGTGTCACATTGTCCTTCCAGCAGAGGCTACAGGGATACATGTCGGGACGAAGACTTATATCATCCCGGGGCACATTGGTGATTCTTTGCTTTGAGGTGATGTCAAAAATCTTCACACCCTGGAAAATAAAATAGCATTAAGCATCCTCTACTCGGGAGATGGAAGGTAAAAGAAAATTTATTAATGGCCACTGCTAAACATCAAGGATAACCAGCACAGCCACGTACTGACAGTGTTTTTTGGGTGCTGCTGGGAGCCACGGAAATGTTACTATTCCACACACATCCTACGAAAACCCAAAACAAAAGAAAACCTCCATCCCTCTTTCTAGGCAAACAAGATTTTATGAGTGGATGGCACAGGCGGCTCGAATCCAACACGAGTGGGAGGTGGAGATATCAACAACTGCATTTCCAGAATGACAGGCACGTAACATTTCTAATTGTGTTGTTCCACACAAGCATGGGGTTTGGTTTTCAGAAAAGCTCTGACTCTGAAAAACCGCTATGGAAAGAAAACTACACCTGACATTTTAAAGAACTCAAATGGAAACTCCAAGCGAGCAGCTAAATGAAAATAAACCAAAAGGCCACATGGCTGTTGACCTTGACTGGGACCAAGGAGAAGTAAGAAAAATCTCGACGAGCACAGTAGATGCGGGGAAGTTTCTACCATTCAAAACGGAGTACCAGGGGACTTCCCTAGTGGTCTGGCTGTTAGAGGACTCTGCACTTCCAGTGCAGAAGGCATGGGTTCCTGGTCGGGGAACAGGGATCCCGCATGCCATGTGGTGCAGCCGGGGCGGGGGTGAAAAAAAAAAAAAAAAAAAAATGGAATAGCACTGATTTGCTAAATTATACCTCAACATTCCAAAAGCTATGCCAGATGTTCAAAAGGTGATTCGTAAACTTTCTACTTGCCCTAACTCATACCGAGTAAACTTCAGATAAGTGAAGTACCAAAAATTAGGAGCCACTTTTTCAAAGGCAGGCCTATTTTGGGTCTGTGATTATACTGGGAGTAAAAGAAAAATCAGCAATATCCTGCCTTTGCTTCACATCAACTGGCACTTGCCCTTGGCTAATAGGCAAATGGTATTTTCAAGACCACATTCCCAATGCAGCCCTTCCATTATTAAGATGCCTTTTCATTTTCTTGGCTATTCTCCATGCCTCGGGTTTCTTCCTCTAAAAAAGAGTCCAGAATATGTTAGAAATTACTCTCTGATGAAAGCCAAAAGCAATCTAATTTCTTTGCCCTTCCGGGTATGATATCGATGGCCACGTGTATCTTATAGAAGTGACGGTGGCAGGAGCAGCCTCCCCGCCCTCTGTCCGGCTGTCCTTCTAGCTCTGAACAAGCATCAGGGAGACGGAGATGCGCTTTTACCATATTATTAGCCCAGGCGATCAGATGGCCCCTCCACTTCACACTCCTTATGTTCCCCTCCCCTTCGTGCAGAACGGAAGACTTCCATCTGCTCATCCAAGACCGTTCAAACAGCAGCAACTGGGGGGGCAAATATCATAAAAACAGAATTTTAGAAACAGGATCATATATGAAAATCCTATTTTTGCCTGTCCATTCACCAAGTGACAAACAAATTACTCCCAACATTTTAAATGTAGGCTTCTAGTGGTACATGATTTACATTTTGGAAAGTATTCCTGGTCTATTTTGTCCTATTCGGGACGCTGTTTACAATGTGTCTGAGTGCTGAGGTTACTACCCAGTCTAGCCACAAGATGGCACCAAAACACCAAAATTCACAGAAAATCATGCACATTAGTTAGAAGATTTTTACCACAGGAAGTTCTTCAAATAGTTGACCATGAATTAATTTATTGAGTAAACTGGGAAATCAAAACCTTAAAATTTTCCCCTAAAAATAAAATACTAGCCACAGATTAAACGGCAATAATTAGAAGGGGTCCTTCATTTAACCCTGGAAAAATATTGAACAATGACTTTTGAGCAGTAATTCATGTCATAAGAGAAATTTGCTTTAGGATTAAACTTCTATAAAAGGTTCAGAGTAGGTAGGGTCTTTATTTTAATCAAAAACTCTACATAAATATGTAATTCTAGAATTCATGCATTATTAAGGACACAATAAAAACTTTTTTCTTGATATATCCAATTTAAATCCTGCAAAAGACCTTTATACAATATATAACAACATCTACAACTCAAAATATATAACTTTAGACATGTAATCCTGAAATATAGTTACCTTTTAAAAGTAATTGGTGATGACAAATTTCATAACAGAATTTTAAAAATTCCTATCATAAAGCATCAGTTTCAGTTAACCTTAGTATATCCCACCCCAAAAAAGGGGAAAAAATAGGTAACAGTAGAGAGTAAATTCACATTATTTATATTTCTTACATATCTTTCTCAATAGTTAGGCTCCTACAGCCAGAAGGGGCACAAAAAAAGGGAAAAAAAAAAACCCCTAAAATTAAATAAGTGTCCCTTGTCACAAATAAGCTGAGTTTAGTCATGTGAAAATGCCAGAAATGTTTAAAGTTCTCTATCATTCATGCAAAAACAAAGTGGCCTCACAACATCTATCGTGGAGACTGGAGGCAGGGCTTTACTCAACACAGGTAGTCCTGTGTTCCCTTCAGATAAACACAGGCTAGAGCTCCTCTACATGCTCAACGACCTCTCAGGGTCATCTTGTCCTCTCCCAGCCCAGCTTCCAAGAAATCACCACCACCAAGCCTCCGTGCCTCCAGCTAGTGACCCTTAGGTACGGCCTCCATCTGTGATTCAGCCTCTCCCTTGGCCATCACACAGAGAACAGAGCCAAGGCAGCCAGTGAGTGTGTGCAGTGTTTTGTGATGGGACAGGTCTGAAACTTGGGATCAGAGGTGAAAGCCTGAGAATCTAGCTCCTGCCAATGTAAGATCACGGTCCACTAAAGACAGGTAGCTAAAGCCAACTGTATTCAACACGAGGAATTGGTAAGGCCACAATGTCTGTTTTCCCCCCGTGGCCTGGGTCAGTCGGAGGTGACTGTAAGAAGTGGGCGGGGCCTGGGAGTGCTCCACAAGCACCTGTAGGAAGGGATGCTCGCTGATGGTGGAGGGGCGGGGGTGGGGAGTGGGTGGACAGCCACATCAACTTCCCCTCCCTCACCAATTCCCACCTAGAAATGGCCAACGTGGTATTAAAAGGGGAATAATCTGTACCTGGGTGAGAAAAATTAAATATGCCCCTCAATTTTAAACTAGAAATTTTGTCAAACATGATAGAAAGCAGATCCCAGGAGAGGCTGGGATTCGACTCTACAAGAAAGAGCCCACCTTGGTCAAGTATACAGCAGAATGCCACTCAGTGCAGCGGCAGCTGGAGGTGAGGGGAGTCACAGGGAGATCTCCGGCAGGGACGTGGGGGCCTTCATCAGCACTGGCAGCCTCACACCTGAACAGTCACTCCCGCTGTGGCTTGGTGACACAGCTTGGAAGGACAAAACAGACAGGCTGGCACAGGAGGGCGCCCACTGAGGTTAGCTGTGCCACTATGTGAGGTGGGCAGTACCTGTAGAAACTTCGAACTGCTTTAAAAAAATAAAGCAAGCTTTTAAAGAAAATACGGCACTTCCCTGCTGCACCAATGATTACATTCTTTGGGAGCCGTTTTCCCAACAGATAGCTGTGTTCCAATTCAGCAAAAATGAAAACATAAAACTTCCTTCTTCCACCGCTATCCGGAGTGAAAGATTTGGACAAGTTCTCACAAAATCTATGGACAACTTCACAGCCGCTTCTAGTAAATATGAGCTAACAAGAAGAAACACTAGCAATATGGAAAAATACAGTATTTGAAACAATAAAACTTGTCTAGGAAATAAGAAAAAAAACCTCCCACTCCTGACACCACATGAATGGACATTCCATAAAGCAGAGACGAACTTTACAAATAATTCTCCTTATTCTCAGGTGGCAAGAGAATTAAGCAAGAAATTAATAACAAAGGATAAGAAGAGCAAAACAAACAAAAGAAAATGGAAATAAAAAAACTCTCTATCCTTGGGTAAAAGAGGAAATCAAACTGCAACTAGAGCACTTGGAAAATGAAAATACAAATAGTACAAACCTAAACTTTAGGGGATGCAATCAAAGTTGTAAACAAGGGAAAGTCCATGGCTCTCAAAGTTAATAAAGAACAAAAACAGATGTGCGGGTACTAGCTACACGGCAAAAACAAAAACACTTTCTTGAGGGATAGGAAAGAACTAAGTAAGTGGAAAGACACATTACGTTCCTGGATGATAGGACTCAGAATTCTCACTGAAGAGCTTAAGTCTTATGAAGTTAACCTACGATTTTAATGCAAACCCGAAGAAAATCCCAAAGGAATTATTTCTAGAGCTTCCAAAATGCTATGAATTCATTAGAAAATATGTGAGAATAACAAGAATTTTTTTTTAAAACTAAGCAATTTGGGGGTGGGGGTGTGGCTGTGCCCTGCCAGACAGGAAAAGAGTTTGTGACATTCACACCCCAAACAGAAGAGCAGTGGTCTCAGAATTGACAGGGGAAGCAAAAAGGAAAGAAAAAGGGGACGTGTGTGTGCGTGTGTGTGTGCGTGTGTGTGTGTGTGTGCGTGTGTGTGTGTGTGTGTGTGTGTGTGTAGCGGACCCACCATCTTTCTGGAGGGTCCTTTAGCATTATGGGCTTAAAGCTTTAAAAATGTCCCCAGGAAGTCCACGCCTAGAAATTTACGCTAACAAGTGATCAGTTAAGTGAGGAAAGATATATGTAAAGCGATTTATAATGACCAGAAATAGACTGAGTAAAATGTAGTAGAGCTAGACAGCTGAGGAAGATGCATCCATTTTTAAATGATTTTATATATTAACAGAAAAAGATGTTCAGGGCATATTAAATAAAAAAGCAGCTTCCAAAACAGAATTAAATATGATGCCTTTTAAATAAAATATAAATGTGTCTCCATATATAAAAATCTGAAAGACACATTACAAAGTAATCATAATTACTTCCAAAAACAGGCAGCAGGCGATTTTATATTATTTCTATTCTATAATTATTCTGCATGGCACACGTGAATTATTTTGTATAATGTTAACAGATATGGGGATGAAAATCCATTCTCAAATTTTACAGTCAGGATAACTTAGGGGAATATTTGAAATAAAACAATATAAAAAATTCACTGGAACTTAAAGAAGGAAGGTTTGCGGCAATCTGACTGTGTTAGAATTAATTCACATAAACTGTACCTACTTTTAAAACATTTAACTTTAGAAAATTGTTAATAAAGTCTTGTTGTAATTCCAGTTCAGATCAAACTCACTCCACTCCATCCTTTCTGTTGCGGTCAGTGTGCTTTCGGTTACGGGAGGAAGCTTAGGCTACCGGCCTCCTTTGTCTCCTGCTCTATCTAGCTCCTCAGAAAACTTCCAGCAGAGGGCAGGAAGAAAGGGAGAGAAGGCTGAATTCAGTCTGAGTTTCCAGAGTTCTCTTACAATAAACCTTGTGTAACCTGCTCTGCCATGAATCCAAGAAGCAAAGAAGCTTCTCCCTTAATGCTGTTTTTACAATACGGAGGCATCAGTGGTACCCATTCTGTGCCACTGAAGAGAGCTCACAAACAGGAGGGCAGGGGGCAACTAATATCCTAGCTTCTGTAAATGAAATAAATTTTAACTAATTTCCATTACAATTTTAGACATTACTCATGTTATTTTTTTCATCTTTCAAATAGTGGTAGTTTATATTTGAAAACTAAGAAGTAATCTCTAAACAAACAGCCTTAAATATATTAGAGAAGCCCATCATTTCAGAAAAGTCTTTAAGTCAAATAACTTCCCCCTGATTTCTTGGTTCTACATATATTTGAGGGTCATGCTGGTTCTGAGTCATGGGATTGTAAGCACCCCATTATATCTAGTTCACTGAGATTCATAAATTTCCTTCTCATCTCCCCAGTAGACTGCAAATCCATCAGGGAAAGAAACCACATCTTATAGGTACTTTGCTAGACATACAAGGAATAACGAATATTAGATACTGAGCAGGCTTTCCTAGGTCTTACAAGTCTTATTCCTTCCTTCATTGTCCAAAAACAATGTATTTGCTCCAGGAGGAGCTGTGTAATTCCCAAATCCTCCAGGTACTCGGCCCATCTTTAGTTAGTAAGGTCCCTATGCTATTTTATTTTATTTATTCCTTTAAATTAATTTTTATTGGAGTATAGTTGCTTTACAATGTTGTGTTCGCTTCTACTGCACAGCAAAATGAATCAGCCATGCACATACATACGTCCCCTCCCTTTTGGACTTCCCTCCCACTTAGGTCACACAGTGCATTAAGTAGAGTTTCCTGTGCTATACAGTATGTTCCCATCAGTTGCGTATTTTATGAGTCTCCCAATTCCTCCCATCCCTACCTTGGTATCCATACATTTGTTCTCTAGGTCTGTGTCTCTATTTCTACTTGGCAAATAAGGTCATCTATACCATTTTTCTAGATTGCACATATATGCGTTAATATACGATATCTGTTTTCCTCTTTCTGACTTATTTCACTCTGTATGACACTCTCTAGGTCCATCTGCATCTCTACAAATGACCCAGTTTTGCTCCTTTTTACGGCTGAGTAATATTCCATTGTACATATGTACCACACCTTCTTTATCCATTTCTCTGTTGATGGACATTCAGGTTGTAGCCAAGATAAGGTCCCGACACTATTTTAGACACAATGGCATCTGCCCTAATCTCACAAATCTAAACTAAAGGACCCTGGGACTGATTCATCCCAGGAATACATCCACAGTCTGAGAAAGGGCTTATTTATACTGACGCCATGTCCTACTCCTGAAATGTTGGTCTCTCTCCCTTTGCTCAGTGCCAGGGGATGTAATGTGTGCACAACTTGTCAAAAATTGAAAAAGTCCTTTTAAGGTGAGTCCTTCCCTACTTGGTTTAGGTAATTGCAGCTCCTTGACTTCAGAGATGCCCACTGGCCTCTCAGTTGCCTGAGCAGTGATCCCTGGAATGGGTTTGTTTGCCGGCTCGAGCTCTCTGGACTGTCACAGTGCCCACTTCTCCTGGTCGTCCCCCCACCCAGCCTGCCTCTCTTCTCTCTGTTACCTGCCTGGCTCCTTGAAGCATTTATTTCTGCCTTCGCTCTCCACTCAATTTTTTTTTTAATTTTTATTTTATATTGGAGCAGAGTTGATTAACAATGTTGTGTTAATTTCAGGTAGACACAAAGTGATTCAGTTATACATATATGTGTATCTATTCTTCTTCAAATTCTTTCCCCATTTAGGTTGTTACATAATATTGAGCAACAGTCCCTATGCTATACAGTACGTCCTTGTTGGTTATCTATTTTAAATATAACAGTGTGTACATGTCAATCCCAACCTCCCAATTCACTTAATTCTTTACTCCTGAGTCCTATTTCCTAATCCACACACAGTATAATACCTTAAATGTCAGCTAGTAATTATCGAATTATTCCCATTACGGTCCTTTGAAACTCTCCAAATGCTATGCTGTACGTGCAGGATTTGATGGGTAACATTCTGTAGGACATACAGTTTCAGGCAGGAGGGATTAGGATTTTTCCACCCTAATCTATGGGAATTTCAGGCAGAAACACATTGTCTGGCATGGAACGCCAAAGAAAGTTCTGTTTTGGCGATTTAAGACAAGATCAGCTGTTTTTTTTTACACACGTTCTATGCTGATTTAACGACCACAAAACTATCTGCCTGTATTTCACTGACATTTAATAAAATCCATTTCTTTCTTCCAGCCATAAAACTGCCTAGAGACCTACTGAGCACGAAGCTTCTACAAAGCATTTTAGAGGGGAAGCCATTGAGTGAACTACCCTTAAAAGCAGCTGGTTAAGTTATTTGGTTCATCTTCTGCATCCTGTAATATTGAAGTGTCATTATCACAATACTGAGAGCAATGTAAGCTCAATGGGAGCTAAGTACATAGAGAGGAAAAACTGCTTCCAAGAGGTCTATTTGTTGTTGGAGAAAGTATTTCAGGGCTTTATTTCCCATAAATCCACATTCCAGCAGTCAGCACTCTCGGTACTTATATTTCAATAGGAGCCCTCACATCCTCAGCAATATACTTTATTCTCCTATGTTTTGTGCTGATAAATCTATCTAGTACTTTCCTACACTGCATCCCAGAATCTCCCACACATGGGGTGGGATTTCTATTGGGCTGTAATAAAGTTGCGGATTCCGGTAGCCTAACAGCTGTCATTACCCATCACCCATTCTTATCTGATGGAGGAAAGGGAGTGTGATTGGCCCTTTTTTAATCATCTTGTGGTATTCCGAGTATAAAATCATCTGAGTCCTTCAGGCTTCCTAAACACCAGCATCACTGCTTGCTCTGAGTCTGAGGTCTAAACCTGTGGGCAAGGGTGTTCCACCAGAAAGGACCAGGAGGCTTCGAGAAAACAGACTCCATGAAAGACAAAATGCTTGATCAGAGATGTTGGAGCTTGAGATAATAAAGTAGAGAAAGAAAGAAAGAAAAGTGAAACCGAGCAAGTTAAAACATGCCAAATAAGGCTGTCCCAGTAAAATGAGACAAAGGGCATAGTGATGGCAAGGACTTGTCACAGAAGGATTTTAAAATCCAAGACTGGAAAGAGATTAGGGCTAAAACTGAAAAAGTCAAGAAGGCAAGTGAGAAAAAAATTAGTGAACATGGAGAAGACCTGGGGTGGTAGCTGGCTGTTGACAGCAGATAGGGGGCTTGAATCTTGATGGAGACAGAAACAACCAAGAAGAAGAACCCTGCAGAGCAGACAATGCCTTTGTCCTGCTTCCTGCTTTGGCTCAGTACCAAAGTTTAAAACACACAGCGTTTCTAAACACCATTGAGAGAGAACTTAAAACATGTAGGAAGAAAACGGGGATTTCCCCAATATATTACTGCTTTCAATTCAGTGGTTATTTTCTGGACAAGTTCTAATCCGTCCATCTCCTTTCCTGAAAGGTGGGTTAACGTGTTTAAAAGCAGTTAACAACACAGGACAGATACTGCTCCAGAGAAAGTCTCTGTACACAGATGGATTTCCAGAGCCCACCTGACAGGCCACTTGCTTCCAAGCAGTGTCTGAATAAACACAACTAAAATGCAACACAGGTTCTGGACAAATCCTTGAAGTTAACTAATCTTGTGAAAACTATGTAGCCAAAAATACGCTTTGAAACTTAAAAAACACCATATCAACATAAGGTTAACAATCCATTAATGACCAAGAAATCTAAGCTATGGGTTCAAGGTGAACCAAAGAAGTTAAACACCAGAGGTGCCACTTAGGATCAATCCCTTTATGTTAAAAAAAAAAAAAAAGGAATGAGAGAGATATAGATCTATGTATCTACCTGCTCACCTATATGGGTTTAGCAATCAACTAACTGTAGTCAGCATGTGAGGTAAGCTCCTATTCAAACCAGCGATCTACAATTTCTGTATATACAACTCACAATTGCAAATAGCATTCCAGAAATGAATGGGGCATTTAAAAAATAATTTTACCACTAAACAGAACAACAAACCTTCCATGTGGATCCTGCAGACTTAATAGAACTGACTGTTCATGTCAAACACCTTGGGTTTGTTTCTCAGTGTGCAGCTGTCTGAGGATCTGTTTCCTGGGGCTGGGTTCAAGGCTGGACCCCTTCCCAGGCAGACAAGAAACACCACAAAAGCCATCCACTGTGTGATAAAAGTTGAATTAATTTCTGGGCGACGAATAAATATCTCTCATTTTTAACTACACATAATCTCAATCATAGACGACGTGGGAGGAAATCTTTGCAGGGTGAGGTTATGAAAAAGAAATACAAAACTGCTAAAAAATAAGAGAGTCACCTGAACACGCAGGTTTATTATGGATTTGAACAAGCACTTCACTCAATGCAAAGTAAAGCAAAAGGGAACCAACAAGGACCTACTGTATAGCACAGGGAAATATACTCAATATTTTGTAATAACCTATTACAAAAGGGAAAAGAATCTGAAAACAATTTATATACATATACATATATATGTAATGGAATCACTGTGCTGTACACCTGAAACATGATATTGTAAATCAACTATACTTCAATTTAAAACACATAACAAAACAAAGTGAAGCAAAAGGGGGAAAAAGTAAAGATCAGGACACTGCCTACAGAAGAAACCAAGTCAAATGAACCTGCCTTTGACTGGGCACCGTGGCTTGCCTTTGACAGCCTCCAAGGAAGCGGCAGGACAGACAGTTTGGGGGCAGACTCACATCTGTAGAGTAGAATATATTTGTCCTCTCTGTACACAGTTCAGCATTTACTCTAAAGTCTCATTATGACTCCTATATAATGCCTCCCTAGAACAAGAATAATTATTCCAGGTTTAGCTAAAATTGGAGAAAAGGCTTCAGGCTATTCAGTAAGCAGCAATAATTTGCGCTCAAACTGACAATAAATATCAAGTGGACCGTCGTCACTGTCCTGGCTTCTATGGTAATACTAAAAGCTGCCCCGAGCTAAGAATACAATCAGAGAAATCACAAAGGAAGAGATAGAAGGGACTAGTAACTAAAAATGCTCAAAATCACGAATAATTCAAAGAAGTTACAAAATAGCACAATGGAATCTCTTTCTATGTATATCAAATTGGCAAGCTGATATGGTGAAATGGGTCCTCTAACACAGCTGGAGTGAATCAGAACATTTTCTGGAATGTACCTTTACTTGACGGTATGTATCAAAAGCCTAAAAGATAAACATCATCTTTCACCCAGTAATTCCAATCCTAAGAATCAGGGCTAGGAAAACATTCAGAAGCACAGACGAAAGTTCATGCCCAAAGATTTCTAGCTTCATTACAGCATGATTTATGATAACCCCAAACTGGATACAATCTAACGGTCCAATAATACGAGAATGATTAAGAAAATTAAATAGACCCAAGGGATGGAGTATTATGTAACCACTGAAGAACATCTGAGCTAAGATTAGACTTCAATAATGTAGGGAATTTCATATGATTTATGATGCTAAGTTGAAAACAGAACCAAAATAGTTTATACATTCTTTCATTATTGCTTTTTATTATTATAAAAGGCATGTTTTCTACCAAAAAGAGAAAGAAAAAAAAGCAGAAAATAAAAGTCAATGAAGGCCAGAAAGAACACTAATAATCCTGCCCAGATATTGTTAATAATCTATGTTAATATTATTAATATTGTCAGTAATTTGGTATACAGCTTTCCACGAAATTGCTACATCAGACATTTTTATTTCTACTAAAAAAATGAAATCAGACCACACATATGTTTCCATAAAGTACCTTGATAGAAGTCACCTAGCAAATGTTGGGCATTAGAGACAAGCTGGCATGCAGGAGCTGACCTGCCATTCGTAGCTGGGCCTTGGTGATCTCCAGGTGAAGATAAACAATTTCACAGAATACTGACATCAGACAAAGCCCCGTGACCATGAGATGAGGACAAAAACATGACTGCTCCATAATTACATCTGAACACAGACAAAACATGGATGTTCTCCAAGCCACAAATGACCAGACACCTCCCCATCCTGGCTAAAAGGAGAGACTGCTGCTTCTTTACCAACATGTCTTTAGCCTTGATTTGGTCTTTCCTCCTCCTAGATATGACATATTAAGATACCCGGTGGTGGAACTGCTCTTGCTTCCTGACAGTGCCCCATCCAGAGCAAAGTTCTGATTCCTTAAACCCTCCCCAAATCACCTCTCATCAGCCCAAATCCTGTAAGGCCCTCTTTCTAACACACCCTCTTCCTCACGCCCTGTGGGTATGTTCCCGGAGATCTCTGGCCACAGGGCACTTGACACAACTAATTCACTACCACTAGATATTGAATGTGATCAAATTTGCACTGTTAAAACATCAAAGAGGAATACTGGCTGACAATGAATTAGAAAACAATAGTGGAGGGAAAAGCTCTAAATGCTTAAAGATAAAGGACTGCAAAATTACCCCAACAGCGATATATATACATACATATATACTTACACATATTTTTTCCTCTCAAAAAGACTGGGAATACTCATTTTCCTACCAAATCACCATTCTGATTAATGGTCTTATGGGCTAACAGCTTTCCACCAGCAGCATTCCTCCTCTCTGCTTCTGGAAACGTACCACCATTTCTGAAATCCAGATACGACATGCTCACAGCACCTGATATGGACCCTCTTACCAAGCTGTGTTCAAGAGGCAGAACTATTCATGCCAAACAGTCCTGTGAAATGATTGTGATTTAGCCTGGACTGGTGACACCAACTAATAATTGCTGTAACTGTGACCCTTTGCTATAGAGCCTTATCTTAAAAAAGGGGGGGAAAAAGGGAAAAACTTCTCAAAGTTAATGAGATTTATTTATATAGCCTTATCTTTTTAAAATTTTTATTGTTTTTTTTGTTGTTGTTGAGGTATAGTTGATTTACAATCTTGTGTTAGTTTCAGGTGAAACTATATATATATATACTATATACTATATATATAAAACTGTATATATACACACACACACATACTTTTTATGTATATATACACACACATACTTTTTAATACTGTTTTCTATTATACGTTATTACAAGACATTGAATGTAGTTTCCTGTGTTATATAGCCTTATTTTAAAGAGAAAAAGAGAGAGAGAGAGAGAAAGCACTTCCCAGTATTAATGACAGTCCACTGGTATTAAACCCCACAAAAAAACATGATAAGCATATTGAACCAAACAGTGATTCTTGCACGGGCAATAACTATTCCAAATACTTAAGAACCACCATAGCACTCTCAACATGCAAAGGAAGATATTTTCAGCAAGGAGCAAAGGATGGTTTGATTGCTTTAGGAAGACAGATGGTAAGCTTCAGAATCCAAGGGGAAGCTACAAACAATATGGAAATATTATACATGGAAAAGTTAGCTGAACTCATTAAAGAACAAAGGTTTCTGTTCTCACCAGGTTTTTGATGGCTATGAAACAAGGTGGGTAACTGAAGAAAATGCAGTTACCATGGATCTATCTCCAGGACATTGGGAGCTCTATATATTGACGTCAAAAAAGCAACTAACGTTTGAGACAAATGAACTTCACTTTGAAAGCAAGGAACAACACCTGTTTCTGAGATTGGAAATGACTTCTATTTTAAGCCCTGGATTTCAATTCTTAGCTTCCACCCGTTCAGTACAGAGAGAAAACTGCACCAAAATATACTTTTACAATATAGCTATTTTAAAACTTGGTTTTACATACCTGCGAAATATTTGTAAAGGTTTCATTGTGTTTTACTTCCTATTAGTTGGTGGTTCTTAATCGATTTTGGTATGTTTACAGCATGAGATGAATTTCTAGGAATGGAACCACAACTTATAACACAATGCTTACAAGAAAGGAAGGTGTTTATTTACAATGGTTCTACACGCAACCACTAGGACATAAATTTGGTGGTTGCCTGGGAAGTGACGTGTGAGAAAAGTTTGCATGTAGAAAACTGCCTAAGGTCAAGCATCTGATCGCCTGCAGAAATATCATTCTGAAGATCCACTGGTCAGCAGACGTTGGGTAACTGATGTCAAATCCTTTTTGAGGATAAACAGGGTCTTACTGTATAGCACAGGGAACTATATATTCAATATCCTGTGATAAACCATAATGGAAAAGAATCTGAAAAAGAACTTATACAACTGAATCACTTTGCTGTCCAGCAGAAATTAACACAACATTGTAAATCAACTCTACTTCAATAAAATTTTTTCAATTAAAAATTTAAAAAATCCCTTCTGATCCCAAGAACCCCCGTTTCCATATGACCAGGAGACAAGAAAACATATAAGGAAGCACCTCTATGTTTCACATTTAGCCCAGTTCACTGCGCTGTCTGAATTCTAAAAACATTTGCATTATTACAAAAAGCTGCTCCATTGCATCCTCTTCCAAAAAGAATCCAAAATGCAATTTGTTGTTTGACAATCATTCTTGGACACTGAGAAGCTAGCTGATGCTTCTACCTCTCTCCTTCAGGTAAAATTTGCCATAAGCCTGCAGCCCCAAAGAGTGAAGCTCTTTTTCTCATTTCATGCACGCAAGTCCTTGCCTCGTTTGCTGACTGACATTTTCCAGCTTACAAAGCAAGCTGTCCCTGTGGCCAGGTCCCCTCATTCTAGCCCATCACAATGCCAAACAGCTGACTACCTTGTTTCTAAAAATGAACTCCGCTGCAAACAGCATCGTAACAATTTAATAATTCGTCAAAGGAGGAGAATCAGCTATTATGACGTGTATTTCTGAGTTCAAAGGTAAAGGTCGTAGGAAGCTCAAGTTTATCTGCTGACAGAGAAAGTTGATTAAAAAAAAAAAAAAAAAAACCCAGACAAGATCTGCTTGGCAGACTTATTTCTAAAAAAGATACCTCATTGCTATGCTCATGCATTAGAATTCTTGCTACACAAGGAGGTTACACTTAAAAAAAAAAATCCATCGATTCACATGTTTGAAAGCTCTCTCCAATGGCACTCTTAAGAGATGTGCTTTTTCTTTTTTTCAACGTGGAAACAAAAGAGAATTTAGAATAAGCTTTTCATGCTCATGTGTCAAGCACTGGAGTCCATAAATCCAGCTACGGCATTCAACTACTAAGAAGTTACCTTGAAAACTTAAAATAAAAGTTTATGCCAGACAGAACTATCACCTCCTCTTCCTAGTCCTGGGTGGATAAGGAGCTATCTCTAAAGACCTAAGAAGCTAGAACCTTCAAAAGGAAATATCAACAAATGTGTCAAACTGCAGTTTGAGGTTTTTTTCTGCTCCATGGCTATTTTGTGGAGCTACTCTGAGATGCATGTTCTGATTACTTTAAAAAAAAAATGTTTTTCCAGGAATCAAAATTTCTCATCAAATCAATTCAACTAAAATATTATCTTAGACATCTGTAAAATTTTCTTATGAAATATCATGAATATCTTGTTGTAGGATGTCCATCTTTCCTCTTTCGCATCTGTGGTCGCTGTTCTGCTTTCATCATTGTTTACAGAAGTTGGCATACAATTCCTAGAGGCATTTAGCTGTCAGTCTAGGGAAGATCAGTGTTCTTAAGGGTTTAGAATGCCTTTCTTCCACATTACACCTTCATCTAGCTAGTCTCTGCTCCAATTTTTTTTAAGATTAAATTATTTATTCAAGGCAGAAAGTCATAACCTCTCAGTTACATAATATTTGTCTTTGCTCTTTCCCCGCCCCCATATGATCTGCCATCTACTCTAAACAGGGAGTCCTGATATCTACAACATAATGACTAGTGCACATTTATCACCATTCACTAAATGTTGGACTCTTTTAAACTTGTTCTGCTTAGTTTATGCTACTGGTTGAAAACTGCAGTTGGAATGATCAGAGTTGCAACTGGGCCAACGCAGTCTTTGTTTTTCTCATTTATCAAAGATATAAAATGCCATAACTTGGTTATAAGAAAAAAAAAAGTAGCTCCTCCTAAAAATTTGCTAACATCTTAAAAAAGAGAAGACTATTTTCACAATAGTATCTCTTTCTTAATGTTACCTTCCAAAAGCCTTTCTCTTAGTTTTTAAAATCAAAGATGCATTCCTTAATGAATCAGAAATATCCCCTGAAATATCTTCAACTAAATAAATCTATTTTAAAACAAACAAAACACACTAATGCCAAAACTACACAGCGGAAGTGCTCTTTAAAAGTGCATACCATACACATACAGAAGGAAGAATCTCTCCAGAGATTTCTGCAAAGCACACCAAGCTGATAAATGTTTTGGAAATCTCTAGTTATTTAACTCTACACAAACAAGTCACTATATTCTACTGAACAAACACTACTTTTTACTACTCACTAAATATATATTTACACAATAAACTTTAATGAATCCAAAGAAATCAGTCAATAGTATATATCTTACAAGTCCCTGAATAGAGGGCACATTTACACACTAATGTTTCTTAAACCTCTAACAGAAGTAGGAAAAATTACAATGGCCTTTAATTTTATTATTATTATTTTTAATTGAAGTAGGTGCACAGCAAAGTGATTCAGTTATGCATATATATTTATCTATTCTTTTCCAGATTCTTTTCCCTTATAGGTTATTACAAAATAGTAGAGATCCCTGTGCTATATACTAGGTCCTTGTTGGTTATCTATTTTATATATAGTAGTGTGTATACGTTAACTCCAAACTCCTGATTTATCCCTCTCCCTCTCCTTTCCCCTTTGGTAGTCATAAATTTTATTTCTATGTTTGTGGGTCTATTTTTATTTTGTAAATAAGTTCATTTGTATAATTTTCTTAGATTCTACATATAAGCAATATTATATGATATTTGTCTGGCTTACTTCACTTAGTATCATAATCTCTAGGTCCATCCATGTTGCTGCAAATGGCATTACTTCATTCTTTTTTATGGCTAATATTCCATTGTATATATATATACCACATCTTCTTTATCCATTCATCTCTCGATGAACATTTAGGTTGCTTCCATGTTTTGACTATTGTAAATAGTGCTGCAATGAACACTGGGGTGCGTGTATCTTTTTGAATTATAGTTTTCTCTGGATATATGCCCAGGAATGGGATCCCTAAATTATATGGTAACTTTATTTTGTTTTTTAAGGAACCTCCATACTGTTCTTCATAGTGGCTGCACCAAGTTACATTCCCACCATCAGTGTAAGAGGGTTCTTTTTATCCACACCCTCTCCAGCACTTGTTATTTGAAGACTTTTTGATGGTGGTATAAAGGCTTCTTAAAGGGAAAAAACTCAAAATCAAAATGTTTTAAAAGGAGTTGTTTGTCATCCCATAAGTAACTAACGGCTCTGAAACTAAAAGGGGCACTAGCACAAGGACAGATACATAGATTAAAAGAACTGAAGTCCAGAAATAAATCCTAATACGTATAGTTAAATGATTTTTGACAAAGGTGCCAAGACAATAGCAAAAATAGTCTTTTCAACAGAGTTGGGACAACTGGACATCCATATGCAAAAGTATGAATTTAGACCCCTACCTTACACCATACACAAAAATTAAAGTAGATTCTAGAGCTACATTTAAGAATTAAAACTATAAAACTCTTAGAAGAAAACACAGGCATAAATCTTCAGGACCTTAGATTTGGCAATGATTTTACAGGTATAATACCAAAAGCACAAGTGTCAAAAAACAAATAAACAAAACACACAAAAATACATCAATGGCACTTCACAACTGAAAACTTTTGTACTTCAAATGACACCATCAATAAAGTGAAAAGACAACTCAAAGACTGGGAGAAAATATTTGCAAATCACATATTGATAAGGGACATGAATCCAGAATTTTAATAAATTTTAATAAAACAATTTTACAATCACGTAATAGAAAGATAAACAGCCCAATCAAAAAATGGGCAAAGAATCTGAATAGGCATTTCTCCAAAGAAGATAGGCAAATGGCCAATAAGCACATGAAAAGATGCTCAACATCATTAGTTATTAGGGAACTGCAAATGAAAAAAACGAGATACCTCTTTCCACCCACTAGATGGCTATAATCAAAAAGATAAAAATGAGTGTGGGTGAGAATGTGGAGAAAGTGAAACCCTCACATATGGCTAGTCAGGATGTAAAATGGTGCAATCACTTTGGAAAACAATCTGACAGTTCTTCCAAGTGTTCAACACAAAGTTACCATATGACCCAACAATTTCACACCAAAGAGAAAGAAAATACATGGCTGCATAAAAGGTGTACATGAATGTTCACAGCAGCATTATTCATAATAGTCTGAAGGTGGAAACAACCCAAATGTCCATCAATTGATAAACAGCTAAATAAAATATGATATATCCATATGATGAAATGTAATTTGGCCATAAAAAGGAATGAAGTACCGAAACATGCTACAACATGGATGTACCTAGAAAACTAATGAAAGAAGCCAGACACAAAGGTCGCACACATCATATGATTCTATTTACATGAAATATCCAGAAGCCATAGGAAATATCCAGAACAGACAAATGTATAGAGAAGTGAAATGGATTAGTGGTTGCTTGGGGCTGGGAAGCGGGGAAAGGAGGATAGGGAGTGACTACTAATGGGGACAAAGTTTCATTACTGGGATGGTGAAAATGCCCTAAAATTAGATTATGGTGATGGTCACACAGCTCTGTAAATATACTAAAAACCACTGAATTGTATACTTTAAACTGGTGAACTTTATGCTATACAAATTACATATCAATAAAGCTATTAAAAATCTAAAAGGTGATTTAATATAACTTACATTGACGTGGGATCATATGATTCTTCACTTCAAAATATCACACATATACTTTTATCAAGCCCAATATCCTAAGCCCTTTATACAATATACCAACCCTTTGGCTTGTGTTTTTTCTTTTACATTATTTGAATCCAGAAATTCTAACTTAATTTCATTTTTTTTAAAGTTTTTCACCAAACAACCTGAACTGTTTTTATTTTATATACGCAAAATTAAACATCTTTTTGTACTTGGGAAGAAATGTCTACATATGCATTTCTGGAGAAGTCAATAGAAAAAAGGGAGAAAAGAGAATGCACTCTCTTAGAACACTGAACACAGAAAAACTTGTCAAGCAGTCAGTGATATAACCAAAGAGTTGAATCAAATCTCTGACGTTCCTGACTGTTCAGCATTCAGTGAATTCTACTTATTTTACTGCTTCTCACAATGTAATCTTTGTATGAATTCCAACTTCTTCCCATGTGACCTTGCCTGCACTTGGATGCTGGACTACTTTGTCGTCCATACAATTGCTTATGTATCTACTCAACAAGCTTTGGCCCAAACAGCACCATTCACAAGGTCCTTCCTGTAGATGTTTGTAAATGTCAAATGCTAAGAAGAAAGATGAAGAACATAAGAAAGATGACACAGTTAACCCAGGCATCCTGCAGGTTGACAAGACATTCATGTAATGCAAAACTACTGTGGCAAACCACATCAGATTACAGGTATCCTTCATGGTATAAAAGCAATTATTAACCTTCACCAATAAGCTGATAATTAAGAACACAAACCAACAAAGAAAAATCCCACCATCAGAGTCTGAGTTTGAGTCCACTTGGACGTCACTCATATCATCTCTAATATGTTCTTTCATACCAATACCTGCAAAAAATAGGGGACAGCTGTAAAATCTCTAACCTCTGAAACTGGAAAGCTAGAACTCAAAACTGCATCCCCACTAGGGAAATAGTTAAACCAAAGTGATTTATCCATATTTTAATTTATCACCATTGTATGAGGAATTGCTCTTAAGAAGGCAGCAGAACTTTTAGTAGCAGATACTCCAGACCCCAGTCAAGCCTTCAGATGAGTGCAGCCCTGGACAAAAAATAGACTGAAATCTCAAGAGAGACCCTGAGCCAGAACCATACAGGAGAGCCACTCTTTAATTTCTGACCTGTGAGATAATGAAAGTTTGTTGTTTTAGGCCACTTAAAAAACAAACAAAAAAACACACTGACTCAGCATTCTTTATCACCACTGAGTTTTAAATAAAAACGCCCGGGTTTAAATTATACTTTCACCTAAAAATTGGCACTTGCTGTCTACCTCTACAAGGATTAAATTATGAGCCACTGCAGCTGCTGACCTTCAACACGCCCTGAAAGGAGTTCAGGGTGGAGATCAGAAATGAGGCCCTCTGTGCTCTGGGAAAAAATAACTGGCAGAGCAGGTCTTTACATAGTTAGATATTTTCAGGAGACGATTTTAATAGCCCCATTCTTACATTTCCTTACATCTAGAAAAGCACTAAAATCCTTCATGGTGACTTCTGCTCCTTGTGAAGAGCAGTTACCTTCATGAGACTAGCAGAACCTTCTGCAAAAAATATGTGCTTGACTGCATGTACTCCTCCTTCACCAAAATCACATACATACCGACCTTCCCCCCTACCTCTCTGGAGCAGTTTCTCAGAGGTATCTGGGATGCTGTCTCCCACCCTATAATCCACCTTTTGCCTCAAATAAAACTTAAATCACAACTCTCATGTTGTGCTTTTTTTTTTTTTTTTTTTTCAGTTGACAGCAGCTGAGTGAATTCATGCTCTATCTCACATAAAATTTCCTAACTAGAAGTGTTTGGTAAAGAAATACTTCAACAAGAGGAATTTTACAGTTACTCTTTCCTGAGGTCAACAAAGACAAGTAAGGTAGCTGTTTTCTTCAGAAGTGAGTTAGCTGCAGCTCTAAGATAGAAAATGTTAGTTTAAATCTGTAATTCCCGCTGATTAATCCCACAGACATTTTTATGTGAGGCTAATGAGCCCTGGGGAGGGGAGGGAAGGAGCTGGTCCTCAAACGGAAGTCAGAGCTGGTGCCGTCTTGGCTTTGTGCCTTAGAATGGAACTGGAATCTACAAGGACCTGCCACTGAACTTTACACTGAGCTAAAACCAGCGCTTGCAAAATGCTGAGTAAGGGAACGACCAGTATGTTGCCCTGCCCTATCATCCTATGAAGCCGCAGACCAAGAGAAAACGACAGATAACTCCTAAAAACATTCAAAACCATTTGGTAGCTGAGCCTCAGAGTAGCCATTCCATCGCTATACCCTGCTATGGAAATAACTGCACACAGCCTTCTCGCCACTGAGCCCCAAACTGAAATAACACTCAGGGTTCCAGGACAGGGATAGCATTTTGTTTTAAAAATGGTTTTAAAAAAATCACCGGTGAATAAAAATAGAAAAAAAAATTAACTTATTTTATAAGCAGTCTTCAATTTTAGAATTTATCTACAAACATGTAAATGTACAAAAGGATTATTTTATATATGCCAGGAACATGTCAGTAACAAAGAGCCATAATTGTTCGAAAACTTTTTCAAGGACTGCATGAGATTTTCTACAAGCGTGAGAAAACACTAGTTTACTTGCTCTTTTGTTATTTTTAAATACTACCTCTTTTTTGTGGAAGAGACAATATTTCAAAGCGTTAATAGGTAGTTTGAGTAACATCTCTGTTTTTGTCCCACATCTTTTCCAAAGGAATGTCAGTGAGAAGCACTGAGGCCACACCTCCCCCAAGAGGTGATGGTCTCGATTTCACCACACTGTACTTTCTCCAATTTTCTCCTAATGAAGAGTCAGATATTAAAAATAATAAGGATAAAGAGCAAACAGAACCCCCTCAAAGACAGCATCTGACGGTCAACACGCAGCGTTTACCTTCTTCCCTCCAGTCACAAACTGCTTGCAGCTGGATCTCACGAAATGCGGATGCACGGCAATGATCTGCAAGGGAATAAGGACCCGACAGTGGTTTAGGAGTCACAGCTCCAGCACATGAAAGCCCTTTGTACATTACTGGCAGCATGATCTAAAAATCAACCTGGTATCCTGGTAGGAAGTAATCTATTCAGGTAATATTTTGCACCAACTGAGGATGAGTTTTGTTCTGGTGTGAAAGGGTTTTCCTTTGCGAAGCCGGATCAAAGCTAAAAGGTAAGAGTGAACAGCTGTAGTTTCTGGCTGAGTGAGACCCTCTGAGTGGACGCCTCTCTTTAGAGACAGCCAAGGTGGGCAACTGAGGCAGCGAGGTGTCATAAATGTTGCTAGCTGAATACATTTCATAGAAGAAACCCAGAGAAAGAACCCCACCAGCTCCTTGTCTGGATGCCTTCCAATGACTGAGCACACCCCACGGAACCGGGCTGGCAAGGCAGCCTCAGACATTTGGTGTAGTCACACCCGGACCCTGTCAGTGGACAAGACAACGGAGCTGCAGGACCCAACAGTTCCAGAGCTCAGCATCCAGGCCCCCTCCTTCTACCTCCAGCCTCAGTCCCTGGCCCCCTGGTTCTCATCTGCTCTCCGCAATCTCCTCCCAACGCGCCACGAAGGTTTCTCCCAAGCCTGGTCCATCCCTCATCACCATTTACTTCCCCTGCCAGTGGCTTACTAAGGGCTGGGGGCTGCACTCAGTGTACACCCATCTTTGGGGCTCCCCTTTGATGGCTGTCAGCCTGCACAGACTCTGCCTCCTTATTTTCTTATCCCTAAACCCACGTATTCACCAACACATTGTGGTTTTTTTCCAACCTAATATAGAATATTTCTAGGCATTAAAAAAAATTCATACAATTATACATGTTCCATTCTTATGAATTAATTAATACATTTCCATCCTCTAACAGGACAGATTTCTCTTCCTACACTGTCATTTTGAGGGCATTTAGCGTATGACTCCTCATTTCTCTAACCACTCCTCCCTCCCAGGTTAGCCCTTCTTCACTTCCATACTTTCCTAATCCATCCTGGATACAGAGGGAATCATTTACATACTCTGTTACGTGTTTTTAAAATCTCTCATGAGTGTCCTCTTCGCTTTCTTATAATGCTCAGTCCTAGACCACAACTGCTATTCTAGACATCCCTGGGCCCCTCAACCACATTACCTTACCCCTTTCTCCTCTTCATCCAGAAGAAACCAAGGCCATCAGGGTCATTGCCCTTGACTGCCCAATGTAGCAACACTTGGACTTAGTCTCACTGGCAAAGGCGGTAGGACTCATACCCAAGGTTCTGTTCCCTTCCCACACGGTGGACCCCATCCCTTAGGGCTGCTCCACTAAGTATTCCCTTTCTCTTATTTTGGATCTTTCCCCCTCTACTGATTTTTTACCATCAACCAAAACATGACTGGAAGAAATCCTCCTGGATCCCGGCCCTTTCTCCATCTGAACTTCCTTCTTCAATGTGAAGTTACTGGAAAGAAAAGTCTACACTGCTTGTTTCTACTTCTTCATCTCCAATTTACTCCTTGATATGTGGTGAGCCTCCTGTTCCTCAACTCTCCTCATTAAGGTCGCCAGTGAACTCATAATTACCAAATAAAATGCCCCATATCAGTTCCCACCTCATGGGATCCTGGCGCTGTCTTTCCTGTGCTGCCCACTCCTTCCTTCTAGAAACCCTCTCTCCTTTGGCTTCCTTGGCACCACTCTTCTGGGTCTCCTCCGATCCTCCTGACTAATTCTTAGATCCCTGTTTTCTTTTTTCCCCTCCCACTCTCTGAATCTTTAAATTAGTGCTCAAAGATGTGACCATTACTCTTCTCATTCTTTAACTGGATAATACCTCTCAAAATGGTTTCATCTTACTCAGCCATGGTTATCCATTTTGTGTTTTTAGGGCCAGTCTCCATTCTGACCTCCACATTCACGTCTCCGTGAATATTTCCTCCATAACATTTCCACCGGATGTGCTACCGTTATCTAGACTCGAGACCTAACTAGCAGCATCCCTCCTCAAGTCCTCCCTTATTTCCATTGATGGCATTCCCACACACCATTACTAAAGCAAGAACCTGTATTTACCCTCAGCTCCTCCATCTTTTATTACCCTCGGCCAAGCCGTCGCTAAGGCTTATTAAGCCTACCTCCTCGAGGCTGTTCCAGTTCATTCCTCTTACACCATCTTGAATGTTCACTATCGCTCTCTGTATTGAGCTCCTGTAATGCCGTGTCTAGGGTACGGCGTTATCCTTCTAAATTGTCTCCTATCCCCAATCGCTCTCTTCCTCACATCCCCCTGCACTCTGGCAGGGCTGGCTTTCTAAAACACACGTCAGATCCCATCTCTCCTTTACCTGCTGATCAATAAATGTTTGAATAAACACGTGAGAAAATTGAACAGCCTCTTCCTTTAACAACTATAATAGCCACTGTAACTACCATGACGGTTAATCTAAAACTGGTCCTCCTGCCTCGGGTCTATCAGCTCTCCCATCTACACTGTGTATAGCTGCCATATTACTTTTCCTTAAGCTTAGCTCAGTTTATGCCACTTCTGTGCTCTTCAACATTCAATAATTTCTCCTTATCTACCAGACGCAGTCCAAATTTCTTTGCCTGAATATAAAGCCAGCCTCAATCTGCCCATGCAGCTTTCCTGCCAAGTCAGTATTTTATGCACCATCTAAACTAGACTATTTGCCACTTCCTGAACATGATTTGAACTTTCTAGCCTCTCTGTTTACATTATACTGTTCTTCCACATGGGAAGTCAGCTTTCTCCATCTGCCCTGTCCATTTATTAAAGCCCAGCCAAACATCAGTCCATCTAGGAGGCCATCACTAACAAGAACAGCTAGAAGTAACTTCTCTCAGTTTTAGACTCCTGAGTACTGTTTTTATTTCTTTGAGTCTTAAATCACAGATTGTGTGTGTGTGCGCGTGCGTGTATGTCATCTCACCCACTACAACAAAAGATTCCTGAGGCTAGACTGAGATCACAGTCTGTGCACCTTCATAATACACATTCCGTGCACCTTCACAGCATTGAGTAGTATCTGGTGCATTAGTTGAATGGATACTTGCTGATAAAATTAATGCAAAATAGGTAGTGTTCAAAATATTGTAATCTTACAGCCTTTGTTGAGAAAATCCTTAGAAAAATTAAAACTTACTGAATACTTACTTTAATGGGACAGTCAAAAGTCTCATGAAATTCTTCTCCAGAATACAGTCCAAACACCTGCACCTAAAAAGTAAATGGATCTCGTCAGTTCACCATGATAGTAACAAAGAGGGCTGCTGAGTCAGTGAGAACACGTATTACCGATAAAAAAGTAGAACACTTAGTTATCTAAGGCCCTTGTAATCTCTATTAAATATCCAATGAAAACAATTCTATTGGGGTGAAAATATACCACTGCAATTAAGCTTTTACAAGCATGGACAGAGTTTCCTTTCCACACCACAAATTTGTTTTTATTAAATGGATGTCACCTTTTAAAAAATGAAATAGATATGAATAGGTTATTAATACTTTTTTATGAACTTCCCATAGGCTACTCCTAAAGGAATTATTTATTCCTTTCCTTAAAGGAAAAAGGAGCTTCTTTTTTGAGTCACAGATATATAAATCAACTGTGCAGATCAAAGTGGCAAGAGATTAGGTGAACTGCACTTCATTTACAACCTTATCTCGAATCTGTTGAGAGCCTAAAAATGTAAGATTTAATTTTCTCCTTATCAGTGCCTCCCTTAAAGTTGTTTAATCTTAATCTTTTCTCTGAGTGGTTGACTTTAAAAACTGACTCACATACATATTCAATTGAATAATGTACATAAAGGGTACAGATCACAGATTCAGAACTTGACAAATTTTTATGATATGAACACACCCCTGCAACCACTACCCAGGTCAAGAAGTAGAACCCAAGAAGCTCCCTTGTGTTCCTCGCCATTCATTCACACCTTCACAAACTAACTGCTCCTCTGAAATCTATCACCTTTTGGTAAGTTGCGCTGATGTTTGAATTTTAAATTAATAGAATCATAAACTATTTCACTGGCTTCTTTCACTCGACATTTTCCTTCCGATATTTATCCATACTGCTATGTACGTGCAGCAGGAGCTGGTTCTTCGTGGTTGCCGTATAGTATATCAATGTATGAATACACCGCAATTCCTGTATCCATCTTCCATTGATCATCTGGGTTGTTTCCAGATGAAGGCTATTATGAATAATGCTGCAATGAACACTCTTTCCAAATCTTCTGGTCCGCTTACCACCCATTTATGAAGAAATGGCATCGCTGAGTTATACATCTGTTCACATCTAACAGACAGCCAAACTATTTTGCAAAGTGGTTCTGATCAATTTACACTCTCACCAGCACAGCATAAGAATTCCAGGAGCTCTCAAACACTTGGAACCAGCTAATAGGGGCACTTAACTATTTCTCAACACTTGGGATGTGTTCACTCTTTCCAGTCTCTAGAGGAGTGGTGTAATTTCTTCTTCAGATTTTGTAAGAATTCACTGGTGAAGCCATCTAGGTCCAATGGCCCTCTGAGAAAGTTTTTCATTACAAATTCAATCTTTAAAATAGATATAAAACTACTTAGACTTCTGATGTCTTCTTGTTTTCTTCTTAGTAAGTTGTGAGTGGTTCATTTGTGCAAGTTCCAAGAGGAAAATGTGCTCATGTTATGATAATCACTTGGGGATATAAATTCTTTCATTAAAATATAAAATCCTTAGAACATTCCATTCATTTTGTGACTGCTGTTTTTACACCCTTGTGCCAAGTATGTTATTTGGGTTCCAAGAACAGCACGTGGTACAATGTAATGTAGAGGGAATTTGATTTACCGAGGTAGTCTGTTAAAATGTATTCTTGACACGGCAAAAACACGCAGGCCCCACTACCACCTTGCTTTTCATTGTTTAGAGGGCATCGCATAACTGCCTTTGTATAAATGTATAACACAGGATGCACTGAACTTCTTAAAAAATGGTGGTTGAGAAGTTCAAAAGAACAGCACTGTATTCAGAGTTTAACTCTATCCCAGGAAGCTGAACTTGAGTGAGCCCCACAAATTCAAGAAAATGGGGTCAAAGACAGGTAGGTACTGTATCACCTGAATCTTAATGGAGTAAATTAACAAGTGGTCAATTTACTAACGTTACATCAGTAGAAAGTCATGCTAAACTAAGAAGTTTCCATTCTTCTAACATATGCTACTTCTATTCACTCTAACAATGTCATGGACAACATGGTCCCATATGAAATCTTACACTCCTGCTAAGAACTTGGACCTCTAAATGCTTCCACATGCTTTATTTCAATGGTTCTCAGACCAGACTGCACAATTAAGATCCCTGGATACTAATGGCCAGACCCCACCCTGGAGAAATTAAACTTTCTGGTGGGACAAAATGATATGTTTTTTTCTGGTGGAACATATTTATTTCACTCACACCATGGTCAACATCTAGAAAGTCTAGATGTTCCTCTTAGTTCTAAATTTATTTTTTAGCTGTAATTTGATTTAGTTGTAACCAACGGGGAAGCCATGATTACAACTGCGTGAGGAGCAGCAAACTTTCTAAGATTCCAAATTGGAAAGTGTATTTCGATAACATCTTCTCAAAGATGTGAGGTCACTTCTCAGTCTTCTCCAATTGTGCAGGGGAACAAGCTTCTGGAAAAGTCATCTGTTAAAATGGTCAGTGTCATTCTGGCTTTTTAAGAAATTTTATTCTGAATTAAACTATCCTTATGGATTCGAAAATGGGAATAAATACCTTTAAAATGATATTTTTAAAGGTCGACAATTGACAGTACATAACTAGCATTGAAAATCTTGCTCTGCCTCATTTGGCCCTTACAGCAAGACTGCTTAGGGATGAAAGCAAACACCCTTGTGCCTGTTTAACAGATGACTCTGCGGAAAAATGAAATGACTCACCTAAAGTTGTAAAAGTCAAGAAGACTGTTCCAAGCCCTATTCTTCTACACACTATCACCAGAGGAGCTAGCCTAAAATCTGCAAGTAAGAAAGATATCTTTGTATACAAAGTGTGAGAAAAGTAGAATAAAGAAAACAAAATCAAAAGCCTCCAATATTTGCCAAGCTAAAGTGAAAGGGATTATCAGGCTATGAAGCAGACAACTCCACTAAACAGAAGTTGAAACTACATGCAGCATACTGTGCGTTCAAATGGATAAACTTCCTTCTGCCTATAACAGGGTGAAGATGATTTTAAGAACAAGAGTCAAGTGATTTCTTATTATGGGGGAACGTATATGAGCTGTAAACAAGTAGGAGCCAGTCAAAAAAGACTGAGGCATCAATAAGTGAGAAAATAAATATTAGAAATATCATGACTCTAATGCTGAAAATTAAATTATGAATTTCCAGGAGTAAGTGTCCCTTTAAAAATCATGAATCCAACAACAACAACAACACGATGAATCCGCATGAAGATATAATAGCAGAGGGATAAGAAGCCATCAACGGAAGAGAACAAACTGCAGAAGGTTCTTAGCAAACTGGCTGACACTCGTGACTACCCCTGAGAACGAGTGGAAGCAAAAATGTCACTGCCGTACTAGAGGGGCTGCAGGGGTGTTTGCCGAAGGCGGCAAAGCTAGATTAGAACTCTTAGGTTAGTCTCTATTAGTATGTTTCACGGAATAACATTTTCCTCAACTGTCATTTTCTCCTTCAGTGTGGAAAACACTGAGACATCACAAGACGATCTCATAAACTTTATCAGCACAAGCAGGGTGAGTTGTGAAACCTTTGATATTTCGGTTCATTTCACTAATGTGACACCCAAACTATTTGGTCACAACTTATGCTACGAAAGCCAATAAAATCCCAAACAATTCTCACTCATTCCTTCCCTCTCTCCCTCTTTGTCATTTTCGCAGTGATTATCACACTCCTCTGTGA
Organism: Hippopotamus amphibius kiboko; assembly: GCF_030028045.1. NCBI lineage: Eukaryota > Metazoa > Chordata > Mammalia > Artiodactyla > Hippopotamidae > Hippopotamus > Hippopotamus amphibius. Next base: position 82,730,569 of record NC_080189.1, on the reverse strand, counting down.
AAGGAATCCGTTCAATGATTGCCTAGAGGGTTTGGGCTTTTAGGAAGATCGTGTCTGAGATAAGAATCATATATTTAAAGGTTAAAATAGAGAGGATCCTTTTGATAATGGCATCCCCCATAGCAGCCCTGACAATTTCTCCCAACTTGTCACAAAAATACCTAATGAAGAAAACGAGAAAATTTGGAACAACTAGCCTTAGAGTCAATCTACTACAAAGTCCTGGAGGATCTCTCGTTAACTACAAACCCATAGAGTGATAGGAGGACTGCAAAAGGTATGTGCTATGTGTTTAGAAGTAAAGAAACTCTACCCTCATGAAACAATCAGGAAGGTGCATAAGCCTTCTCCACTGTAGCATGGAATTCTATGTATTTGCCGACCAGAAAACTGGATGACAGGCCACCTGATATAGAGAAACCGTGAGTGAGGTGACCAGAGTGTCAGACAACCCTCCCAGCTATTACTTCACTGTAACACCCCTCTCAAACCCTGGCTTCCAAATAACAACAGGTCAAGCATTAGAACAGGGGTGAACATGTAAACTGTCATTCCATCTAGGGCAGGTGGCTGGAGGGACCCTCGCAGGGAAGATGGCAGGTTTTCATATTCTCCACCCACGGAGGGTATCAGAGACCTAGGAGAGAATATAGGAGAGCCTTCCAGTTCACTGGAGGAGCTGCCTTCACTGGATACCAGTCAGAGGAAATGGAGCTCATTAACAGGTCCCTGTGTGGAGCCGAAGGGTGAGTCTATAACACCCAGAAGGGTAACAAGCAGGGCCTGAATCCGTTTGCTAACCCAGGTTCAGAAAGAGCTTGTCTCCTTGTTCTGGAATGGATAAACGAGTAACAAAAACGTACACAAGGTCTATAAAAAGAATACTGCAGAACACAATTCCAACAACCCGGAAGGAGAAAAGCCATGCTTTAAAAAATGTTTTAATAGGGACTTCCCTGGCAATCCAGTGGTTAAGACTCCGTGCTTCCACTGCAGGGGGCATGGGTTCGATCCCCGGTCAGGGAACTAAGATCCTGCATGCTACGCAACCAAAAAATTTAAAAATTTTAAAAATAAAAAAAATTAATAGTAACCAGGGGGAAAAACAAATACTACAAAACTGTCGACTTCAATAAGAAGACACCTCTATGAATCTGGAGCACAAGGATAGGATGAGGATGAGGATGACAACGGCTGACATTTACTACGTGTTTCTTCTGTTCCAGATACTATTCCAAACCATTGACATATATTAACTAATTCATTTCTCCTAATGATTAATGAGGCAGGCACTGTTACTATCCCCCTTTTATAGAGGAGGAAATAGGTTGAAGCACAGAGAGGTTTGAATCACTTAGCTGACAACACACAGCTCAAACGTGGGAGGATAATTCTACTCCCAATCACTCGACCTCTAAGACACTTTAAGACACATGAGAAGTAGTAATTTTTTGTTTTAAAAACAAAACATAGATCAGGCTGATATGAAAAGAGAGCTGGGAGAGATTGAAGGAGCTCAGGAAAATTAAAAAGGCAAAACAGAATAAAACTCTACTCCAGAAAGCAAAATTGACACTGGAAGCAAAGCACATTAGCAAAGGGACCAAAGAAGAAGAGAAACTCTCCCTGACTACAGAGAAATGAGGGGATAAAAAGCAGGAGAAAGCAAAGCGTGTGTGTATGTGTGTGTGTGAGACCAATTTTCCTTACAATATATTTTTTAATTAATTAATTTTTAAAAATTGGAGTATAGTTGATTTACAATGTTGTGTTAGTTTCTGCTGTATAGCAAAGTGAGTCAGTTTAGATAGATAGATAGATAGATAGATAGATAGATAGATAGATAGATAGATAGATAGATAGGGATATATCTCCACTCTTCTTTAGATTCTTTTCCCACATAGGTCATTACAGAGTATTGGATAGAGTTCCCTGGGGTAGTTAGTAGGTTCTTATTAGTTATCTACTCTGTATATAGTAGTGTGTATGTGTCAATCCCAATCTCCCAATTTATCCCTCGCCCTCTGACATAAATTGCAGCAAGATCTTTTTTTAATCCGCCTCTGAGAGTAATGAAAATAAAAACAAAAATAAACACATGGGACCTAATTAAACTTAAAAGCTTTTCCACAGCAAAGGAAACCATCAACAAAACAAAAAGAAAACCCACAGAATGGGAGAAAATACTTGCAAACGAAGCAACTGACAGGGTATTAATCTCTAAAATATACAAACAGCTCATGTAGCTCAATATCAAAACAAACAAAAAAAAAACACCAAAAAACCCAATCCAAAAATGGGCACCAGGTCTAAATAGACATTTCTCCAAAGACAACATACAGATGGCCAAGAGGCACATGAAAAGATGCTCGACATCACTAATTATTAGAGAAATGCAAATCAAAACTACAATGAGGTATCACCTCACACTGATCGGAATGGCCATCATCAAAAAGTCCACAAACAATAAATGCTGAGAGGGTGTGGAGAAAAGAGAACCCTCCTATAGTATAATTTCTAAAGGGAAGAAGGGTGAATAGGGCTTATCCCCTCTTACCCTGAAAAGGTGAGGTACAACAACGCAGGAAGGGAAGAGGCCACTAAGCACAACGGTTAGTGAAGAGTTAGCAATAAAAACGGAATGAACTGAGAGCCTCCCACACACCCAGCACGGGCTGTGCCACATTCCCATCCAGGCCTCGCACTGCGCCCACTGCCCAGCTGAGGCCGTGGAGGGGCCGGGGGTCAAGCAACATCCCTGACCTAACAGAGCAGAGTGGGAAAGCCGCTCAGGCAGGCGCAGTGCAGAGCCATGCTCTTAGCCTCTGCGCAATACCGCCTCCAGCCTAAGTATTATTGAGTTTCTTTGAAGAAATGAAAACACGTGGAACTGAAGCAATAATCAAAATCAGGACTGAAGTCAACTTTCCTGAAATGAAAACAATACTTCAGTATATGGATCAAAAGGACTTGCTCTCTTCCAGACAAAATGAATGAAAATAGACCCGAACAAGACATTAACTTAGCAAACTGAATTACAACGGCTGTTCCTTGTTGTTTGTATTGTTCTTGTTATTATGATGAGTCTGAGCTCCAAGGCAGGACAAAAAAAAAATTAAAAAGGTTTTGTGAAAGAACAGAAGTAGGCTGGCCTCTGACATGTCTAGGAAAATAAAGGTTAGACAAAAGAGTGCAAGGTCTCCAAAATTTTGAAAGAAAATAGTTCAACCCAGAATTCTATATTACATTGATTCTGGTTTACGTATGAAGGCAACACAGGCAAGAGATCAGAAAATAAGCCTTGTATGTACTTTTCCTGAAAGTTACCTAAAAATGTATACCAGTAGCGCACACACACACACACACAAACACGTGAGCATATGCACACGGTATTTGTATGAGTGTGTTTCCAAATTTAGAACTCGAGGGTAAAAAAGTCCTGGAATGAGAAGATTAGAAATGAGCACCAGCTGAATAAACAGAGTAAATTTTAAACAACTCTTAGAATTATGACTTTAAAACTGAACACAAATATCAGAAGTTATCTTTGCAATAGAAGGTAATGATTTATCTAGGAATCTGAATGCACTAAAGAAAGAAAAATCACAACGGCCGTTTAAAGATGCATGAGATCTGGGTATCTGGAGCTGATACTGCTTAACAATCTCACGCTGCTGTCATTCTAGCCACTTTACTAGATCATTCTGTATTAGCTCCTCAATTTTCACAATACTGACGAACCCATGGTGAGGGCTAGCTTATGTAATTATGTGCGCTGAAATATTTATTTTCAATTCTATCAATGCTGACAAGATATATGAGAAAACTATTTTTAAAAAATGCATCATGGGCGTCCAACAAAATTATATACAATAATTTTATATTTTATAGATATATAGAAATATATATATATATTTGACTAAAATAGGAAAACAGAGGTGTTTGTCAAGAAGTTTGCCAGGAGATATCTGAGGGTCATCTCATTATCCACCAGACACAGTAGTTAAAATATCCTGCTTTGCCACATCAAATAGTAATTCTTCAAAAGTCAGAGCTCTGAAAATTCTTACATGAAGTATCTTAGAAGTTCTTTTCCAATTCAAAAACAATATTGTTCTTCAATAAATTAGTTCAATTACATTGGCATTAATACAGAAGGAATTCCTCATCTTTCAGAAAACAAAAATGCAGATGATATTTCATTATAAATACAAAATGTTTCAACAGTTTGGATAATTCTTCTCAATTTCTGCAAATACCAACTCTTCCCTTATCTGTCTCTGCCGGTGGTTCATCTCAGAATTTCAGAAAGTACTGTAAAATTTGACAGTGCTTTTTGAAAAGCATGAGTGTTCCAATTACTATTTCAAAAGACTCTTTGGGCAACATTAGGCTTAGATACATAAAAATGCATTCTTGTATGTCACAAGGACTTCATTTTTCTTTTTTTAACAGATTAAATGGGTATAAATTTTTTACACTGAGTACATTGTTTTTAATTTACTCACTCTAATGGCCCGTTGAATTTAGATCACTTAAAAAACATAAAATTAGATTAGGAAATCTGCTCTACTCAGTCAAGAATACGTAAGGTTCTGTAATGATTCTTAATGCACTCTTTTCTTCAACAGTTATTTTAGAAGAGTAGCTTAAATACACTGCACATTAGAATTTTATCATTGCAAACCAGCATTAGAAAAGCCTTCCATTGACTGAAAAACAAAAAAGACATTCTTGTAAGTGGAAAATCAATCACCATAACCACTAAATGTCACAGCTCAACATCAGCAAGAAGCACTGATAATTGTTAGTTATACACTGCACAAATGATGTATGTCCTCAGTCGAGGAAGTGGGGGCCAGGTTTTTAGAAAACTGTACATATATTGATTTTACATTTATTTAATGTGGCCATTGTAAGATACTTTATTCTTCTGATAAACTATGATTGCTTACCAAAAGATTCTATAATTCAAGAGAAACATTCATAACGGGTGTGTGAAAATGAAAACCACCGGCCCACAGAAATCATGCCCACGAAATCCAATTTTGTGGATTTATGGCAGAAAGGCATGAAACCACTGTCTTGCAGGAACTGCAGACTAGTCGCTGAAGTCTAAGTGGCACGGCAGTAATGATTAAGGTGACATGTCCCCCTGCCACAGCTGTTAATCAGCTTAATACTAGTTATATTATTGACATTCTTGTAATTATTTTTCCTTAAGGCACAATTGCGCAAAATATATTTTACTTTAATTATGAGCAATCAGGAATAAGTCCGATACCCAAAAAGAATAATCGAGGTTCTCCTAATGCAGGTGTAAGGTAAGCAGAGAGCTGTTCCAAGCCCCCAGAGTCGGTGACATCGCAGGCCCCAGAGCTGGAGCAGTGCTTTCCACATGACCGTGTGATCCCCATACCTTGCCATCCTCTGAACACACGCCCATGTGTTCGCCACTTTCGTCCAGACTAATCTGATTTATCTTCACAGGACTCTATTAAAAACAAAAGAACATACAAAAATGGTCAACTTTAGAAATATATATACGCACACGTGTGTGTGAGTGTATGTACGTCGCACGTTTTGGCTCTTGGTAAAATGTAAGTGATGCGAGCTGCCTATTAGTTTAGATGCATGAGTCCAAGACACAGTTTGCTTTTGCAAGTGAAAATGGTAAAATATAGCTTTGTTCCCAGACATGTAATAAGCTCAGAAACCTAAGATTTCCCCAAAAATTACCTATTTCACGTACTTGAAGTCCCAACTAAAATGGTATTTTTCTTACCTGTTATGTGCCTTTTTATATGTTCTGTTCTATTTACTCCACACTCTTTAAATTTCTTTCCCAGACAAGAACAAAACAAAAACCAAAATAAAAATCACGATGTAAAGAAAAATTAAGTTTTTCTTTAATCTGAAGTATAGCTGATTTAAAATGTCATGTTAGTTTCTGGTGTACAGCAAAATGATTTAGATACACACACACACACACGCACATTCTTTTTCATATCCTTTTCCATTACAGTTTATTACAGGACATTGACTATAGTTCCCTGTGCTATACTGTAGGACCCTGTTGTTTATCTATTTTATATATAGTAGTGTGTATCTGCTAATCCCAAACTCCAAACTTAACACTCCCCTACCACCTCTTCCCTGTGGTAACCGTAAGTTTGTTTTCTATGTCTGTGAGCCTGTTTCTGGTGAGTCATATCTTAAATCCCGCATATAAGTGATATAATATGGTATGTCTTTCTCTTCCTGACTTTCTTCACTTAGTATGATAATCTCTAGGTCCACCCATGTTGCTACAAATGGCATTATTTCATTCGTTTTCATGGCTGAGTAATAGCCCTGTGTGTGTGTATACATACACACCACATCTTCTTTACCCATTCATCTGTTGATGGACATTCAGGTTGCTTCCATGTCTTGGCTATTGTAAATAGTGCTATGAATATTGGGGTGCATGTATCTTTTCAAATTAGAGTTTTCTCTGGATATACGCCCAGGAGTGGGATTACTGGATCATGTGGCAACTCTAAAATCTTAGTTATTTTACTTCAGCTCACCAGCCAATCCATTTGTTCTTCTCTTATAAATTACTAAATCAACCTGTTATTTATATTTTCCACTTAGTACTTTCTGGTGAAAACCCATAGGGTGTAATTAATACTAACTTTGTCATCCTCCACTCTTTTGCGTAATCTTAAATTTAAAAATCTGTGAAGATAGGAATTAGGCATTCTACTTTGGATGTATTTTCCCAACAGTAAACACACAACTGTACTTTTAATACTTTTTACAGTTTTCCAATTCTCTATGCAGCCAACTATTTACTAACTAAAATATTCATACAGGTGAATTTTCTAAATAGAAATCAAAATCAGTAAATGTTAACACTAAAAATGGCAAGCTCTTTCTTTTCTTAAATAATGACAGTTTCCAACTATCTTCCACAAAACATGATAGAACAAATTAACCATGAAAAGAAAAGACTTTATCAGTTAAGACATGAGCCTGCAAATTAGTTTTTTAAAAATACTTAACCTTAAAATAATTTGGTTTGTGCATAAGAATAAAATCAAAATATGCAAAATTGATTGTTTCATGCTCAACAGAAAACATCTCCAAGCTAGTAAGCAATGACCAGGACTCCCAGACCTTGTAAAGGCCAACCACTGATGGATGCTGCTGAGAGAAATTCCCATGTCACAGGTGGAGTCAGCTGGCCACAGAACCCTTTCTCATCCTGATCCCTAAATCACTTCTGAAATGCAGCTTATGAAAACAGAGCTATCTCCTTGAAAGTTCCTAGAATGTCAGAAGAGGAAAGGACCTTACAGAGAGATATTTGATCCATTTACAGGAGAATAAACCAACCCCATGGATGAGATTCACAACAGAGAAAAAGCAGAGCCAGGGCTCTGGCCTTGAGAGCAGTGAAGAGCACTTTGTGATGGGCAGCAAGGAAGATGCAAAACAAAAGCTGAACTGGGAAAGCACTGAGGCCAGCATGTCTGGACTTCTGGTCGACAAGTCAATGTTCAGTTTCTACAGTCTTCTCTGGATAACTGTTAATAGAAGATACTCAGTGAGGAAAGCAATTTCCTGATTCTGATCTTTTGTTGAGCAAATGCACATTTTAATGTCCATTTTACTCTTGGCAAATATAAACCCCAAATACCTTTGACATTTAATTGGCATTTGATTACAACCTACCTCAGATTATAATTTAATAGGTGCGTGTAGCCTGATCACTGCCAAGGTTTCCTGTCCTAACCAATATGGTAGTATCCACGTGTGACTATATAGAAAGTTAAATTAGTTAAAATCAACCACAGTTAAAATTTCATGTCCTCAGACACACTCACACATGACAAGTGCTCGATAGCCACATGTGACTAGCAGCTACAGTGTGAGAAAGCACACAGATCACGGGATGTTTTCGTCATTTCAGAAAGTTCTACGGGACAGCGCTGTTCTAGGCCCACAAAACTGAACCCCAGTGCTGAGCACACTGCTTCTTCACAAGGCCCCTCTGTACAACTTACATTCGGAAGTATATTTTCTCCCCATGCATCTCTCAAACTGTACATCATTTGTTCCTGGACTCTGTGCTCATGGCCTGTGCTAAAATTCTCGGAATCACACTGTATTATTTTTAAAGACCTGGCATACACGTTAGCTGATCCTCACAACTTCAGGGGAAAGCAGTCAGCCTAGAATGGTTATCTCCACCTCATAATAAGGAAAATGAGGCCTCGAGAGTTCACGTGAGCTGTCTAGAGCCTTAGTACTTCTGTGTGGCTAGGCCACCCAGTGGTACCCTAAGTACAAACAAACCCAACTTTTTATTACATGTTTCTTCCTGAGTAGAAACTAATTTGTACCACCACATTAGCAATATTATGGGGGGAAAATCATAACTACAAGGTATAAGAATCCTTTTTCCTTCATACCTCTGTTAGCAATAGTCTTTAACTTCTTTTCCCCCAATAATCAATATTCATTGATTTATTTCCCCAACTACTAACAACTTAAGGATTTTCTTAAGTTTGTTGGCCAATTAATTCATTCTAAAAACTTTGTTCACATCTCTTATTTTTTCTATTAATGTTTGTTTTCTTGTCCATTTCCTTCTTCTTATTTTTTTAAAGGTATGAGGTCTTGGTACAATACCTCACCCTGACATTGTATATGTGGTCTCCTATATTTTTTTGCAAGATGGTTATTGCTTTATTTCTCACATTTAAGTCTTTAATACTTTCAAAATTCACCTTATCTTCTTCCAAAAGGATACCCATTTGGGCTAGCCCCATTTATTAAATACAACACCCTTCTCCTTCTGAAGAGACCTATGTCTATCATATAATAAATATTTATAAACACTGAGATAACTTTCTGGGTTTAATTGTGGTCCCTGTGTCTGCTGTTATATAATTTCAACATTAATTATAGAAGATGTACATAGTGTGTTGTTATCTGGTAAGGTGAGTCCTGCTCACAATTCTTTGCACTTTTCTTGGCTTTTCTCAAGTATTTATTCTTTCATGAGAATTACAAGATGAAATAACCCCCATACTGCCACATGTAATGCTCACTGCTCAATCCTAACTTACTTTACCTAATATGAGCATGTAACACTGCTGACAACTCTCTCCCTTTCTCTTTGCTTCCAACATATCATACTTGCCTGGGTTTTCTTTTGAATATCTAGCTGCTCCTTCTCAGTCTCTTTGGCCAGATACTCCTCATCTCCTGATTCCTATACCTCATAGCTCAGTCCTGGTACCTCTTCCCTTTTACATCTACACTAGCTCTCTCGGTATTCTCTTCCAGGCCATGGAATGACTCCTGAATTTAAATCCCTAGACTGGGCCTCTCCCTATTCCAGACCAATATCTAGGACTGCCTATTTTACATATGTACCTGATGACTAACAGGCATATCAACTAAAACATCTCCAAAACTGAGAGTCCAATCTTCCTTCTTGGAAGGGCTCTTCCTGATGTCTTCCCCATCAGTAGTAGTTAAAGACAAATACATTCTTCTAGTTGCTCAAGACAAAAAATCTTGGAGCCATTTTTGACTCCTGTTTTTCCTCCACACTCTACATCATTATCTGTCAGCAATTCCTACCAACTCTTCAAACAAAATTTATCCAGGGTTTCACCACTTTCACCACCCCTACAGCTGCCATCCTGGTCCAAGCTACCATCATCCTTGTCTGCACTATTGTAATAGTCTCTTAACTAGCAGACCTATTTCTGCACTAACCCTCCTAGAACTCTAACCTCAACAAACCAGCAGAGTAAACTGTTAATAGGTGGATCAGACAATATCTGCTCAGACGACTCCTCTGTTTCAAACCCTCCAATGGTCTCCCACCTCATGATAAAACCCAAAGTGTTTACCATGAACTGATAGTCCTAAATAATATGGCTAAAGCCCTTCCTTTATCCACTCTTGGCCTTGTTCTCTCTCGTCCAGCCACGATGACCTTCTTGCTGTTTATTCCAGCCCTCGGGCCTTTGCACTTATTTGCAGGTGCCTGGGATGCTTTTCTGTCAGCTCTTCACTGGTAGTCATCTTCTCAGTGACATGCTCTGGCCACTGGACCTGAAATTTCAACACTTCACCCAAACATTTCATAGTTCCTTCACTGTTATATTTATTTTTGCTCCTTGGCACTTACCACTATCTTACTATGTATTTTACTTGTTTATCTTATTTACTGTCAAACTTGCTCACTAGAATATTACTCTCATGAGAGAGAGTTCAAGGAATACAAATTTCCAATCACACACAAATTCTTCCAGACAACAGAATAAAACAGAAATGCTCCCCAACTCATTTTACCAGGACAGCATAACCTTATAATAACAAAACTCAACAAAGGATGTTATGAGAAAGAAAAAATATAAGTAAATCTCACTCATGAACAGAAATGGAAAAATCCTAAAGAAAAAATTAACAAAGTCAGCATATATAAAAAAAAGACAATTTTATTCCAGAAATACTAGGCTGATATAACATAGGGAAGTTAATATAACTTTTTACATTAATAAAATAAGAGGGGAATCATCAAATCATCTCAAGAGGAAATTCACCAAATCATTTCAATGATGCAAAAAGTGTTTGATGAAACAACCTCATTTACGGTAAAAAAAAAAAAAAAAAAAAAAAAACTCTTAGCATATTAGGAGCAAATTTTCTCAATCTCACTTAAGGTGAAATGTTGAGCACTCTCTCTTTGATATCTTTACAATACTGACTCTTTAATCCACAAACACGGAGCATTTCTCCATTTATTAGGCTTCCTTTAATGTATCTAAATAAAGTTTTCTATGTCCCTCCTTAGAGGTTTCATACTTTGTTTTATTCTGGGCGCAGCAACAACAGTCGGCAGGCTTTTCTCATTCCTGATACAGACAATATGATTCCACTTACACAACCTACAAAAACAGGCAAAACTACACCACAGTGTCCAGGGGTGCACACAGAGGACATAAAATGGAAAAGAAAAGCTGAGCAGTTATTACTACAAAGGTCAGTGCAGTGGTTCCCACTAAGGGAACTGCGAGTGGGGGTGGGGAGGGGATCACACGGTCTGTTCCTGACAGACAGCGTGGTAGTTACAGGATTGTCTGCTTGATTACGATTTGTTCTACTGCACATTTGTAATGTACTTTAAAAAGTTGTATTTCAAAATAAAAACAAACATTAAAGATTTCTCAATAAAATTAAAAAGAATTTGCCCATGAAAATATCTGGGACCTACACCTTCAATGGGTTATTTCTTGGTTTACATTTTTTGCCCGTAACTGTCAAGCTACTCAAATGTCATAATTCTATTCTGGTCATTTATATTTTCCCCAAAATTGTGCATTTCACATTTTTAATGATGAAATATTCTTATTTTACTTTCTGTTCTTTTAATATTCTAATAATACTAATGATATTAATACTACTACTACTAGTAAGTAGTAATACGACGACTACTACTAAGTAAACATTTACTATATGCTTATTATGCCTCAGTCTCTATTGTAAGAGTTCTATGCATATTATACAATGTAATCCTCACAGCAATTCTATGAGGTAGGGTATCATTAGTTTTCCTATTTGGAAAAATGAAAATATATACATAGCACTATCTCACATGTATATTAATATTTTATTTCCTTTTTTCTTTGGTTATCTTTATTAGATATTTATCAGCTGTACTGGCCTTTTTACAGAAGTAATACTACCATCAATCAATTTGCTGTATTTTTTAATGTTTTCTATTTTATTGATTTCTACTCTTAGTCCATACTAATTTTGCCCTTTTGGCCTTGGAACAATTTTGTTGACCTTACTCTAATTTCCTGACATTAATATGTTGCCCATTAGTTGTAACTGCTCATTTGTTAATCATAAAATAATCAAATATTTTGCATTTGCCTTTGGGTATACCAATGGCCACAAACCAGAGACTAGAAAATACTGTGTAATTATAATAATTATATCCCTTTTGAGAAAAGTAACACTTTTTGTTTTGTTTTTTTCTAAGGATGGTGGTGGTGATATCTATTTATTTATCAAATTATTAATAAACTCTAGTGTGACTACAATTGTGATCAGATATGTGGTCTGTGTCTATTTGTTATTATTTGGTTGCTTTCGAAACCTAAGATATCGTTTTGAAGTAATTCATATTTTCTATTTTAGGGTTCAAAATACATATATTTTAAATCACATATATATAATTTAATTTCTATATATCCTTGTTTACTTTTTTCTTCTCAATCTAGCAAACACTGATAGAAACATGTTTCAAAAACTTCCCACTACAATTGTAGTTTTGTCCATTCCTCCTTGATTTTCAAATACATTTTGGTCCAGATATAAGATGACCTAAAATTTGGCAAATCAAAGGGTATAATTGTTATATTTTCCTTTTCACTTGTACATGTCATCAATATAATATGCCTTCTGCTGGTTAATGCTCTTTGGCCTTAAACTCTTTTTTTTCTCACATTTTTACTGCCAACATGCTTAATTTTTGTTTGGCTTTTTATAACATATTTTTGCTCACATCTTTATTTTTCACTTCCATCAGCTGGTGGGATATTTGTCCTTTAAAGCTGAGGTTATTTTTCTTTTAGTAACAGAATACCTGGCCCATTTAGCACTGTCTTAGTAGCTATATCACTTTATACTTTTAAAAATTATGTTTCTCCATCTCATCATTATTCTTTTGCTATTTTACTCAAATGCTTTTCTCTTGATCTATCAAAGAAGAATTTAGATATTGTTTATTCTACTTTTACCTTATTAGTGATTACCTTTAAATTACTATAAATTATACTTGAATGTCTCCTCCCTCTGCCCCAAATAAATGCTATTGTATTAAGTGACTCATTTAGAAGATGAGGTATTTATTTAGCACCTGTTCGTTTACTACCTCCTTCCTTTCCTATTTTAAAACAAGAACACAAATATTTTCTATTTCTTAGGTCACTTCAAATAGAACTGGAAAGAGAAGTTAGTTAATACATCAGTAAAAACTGCAATCTTAATACGTTCTAAGCATGAAGCCAGAGAAAGAAATTGTTTTCCTATCAGGATGTCCATAATTTTAAAATTGATTCACAACAGGTCATTATAGATTAGAGATATTTACCCCTTATCATGAACACTGCAAATAATTCTGCAGCTTACTGTACATTTTAAAGTATCTTTTAGTTCTTGAAAAAATTTGGATTTTTTACTCATGTAAATCAAACCAAGTAAACAGTTAACTCACAAAAGAAACCTCAGCAATAATCAATACATGAAAACTAAATCAATAAGATATTCTGCCCATGGAATCAGCAAAGATTTCTCAAACACCTACTTTTAGCAAGGAAGCACAAAAAGAGACACTTCTCATATTGCAGGTAGTAATTCAAATTTGGAAAAACTTTCTGAAGGATCATTTGGCTACGTGTATCCAAATTCTTTAAAATATGCATTGTCTGTTATAACCAAGGAGAAGTATGAAGATGATTTTGCAAAAGATGCTTTTCATAGCAGGTTTCTTTTGTAAGACACTAAGAAATGGAAATTACCTAAATTTCTAAAAGCTAGGAATCTAGATGTTAATTTTAAAAATTAAGTTTAAGAAGAAATACTATGTAGAGAAGAAAATGGCCTTGGCCAAAGAGAGCCCTGGCCTTTGCCCTTGGCTTCTGGGAAGCCATCTGTGTCACACTTGAATACCTGATAGGAACCTCTTATGGTGGGAACTGTTCCTGCCCAAAAGACCTACCCTGTGATTTAGGGCGGAGGCTTTGGGTCACAAGGTATCAGTCAACCCAGAAGCTGAAATCAACCATGTGGACAACCCACCAACCAATCATGCCCCCGAAATAGAGCCCTAGTAAAAGCCCTGAATATGGGGCTGAGCTTCCCTGATTGGGACACATCTATGTGGGGGTGCAAGTGGGGGGAGGGGTACCATGTCCTGAAGACAATGAAAGCTTCACTTCTGGAACCATCCCAGGCACTGCCCTTCCTGTGGCTGAATTCTTGACCTGTATACTTTTCCCATAATAATCCATAACTGTGAGTATAATAATGCTTTTAGTGAGTTCGGTGAGGCCTTTAGCTAATTATCAAACACGACGGTGGATTTGGGAGCCCCCAGAACTTACAGTTGGTGTCAGACGTCTTCAGTAGACTCGGCAGTCCGGAGGACCGTGACCTCAAACCTTATAAACTGTCTACATTCCAATGTTTATAAATACTACTTTTTTTTTAATCCAAAGAAAGGTATATATTTCACATTCTTATAAAAAGATCAGTAACTTTCACAACATAAAAGTTATAGGTCTCAGGTGCTCGTTACAATTGTAGGTGATCTACCTCATGATTATATTTCTTTTAGAAAAATGCATGTTCCTAGTCTTTGTCAGACATCCAAATAGAGAAATTTTATAGTTTCCTTGGAGGTCTGCTTTTTGCATACTACAATGCACCATTTACTAAAGCTTAAAGAGATTTCTTGAAGTAAACAAAAATAAATAAATAAATAAATACTGTTGATACTATATTTACAGGTATTTGTATATAATCTGTGACTAGAAGTAGATTCCCCAAAATATCAGCATTGCTTATATCTGCGTGCTGACATACTACTACTGTGTAGGTTGTCCCTTTCTAGGTTCTGCTGATTTTCTACAACAAATATTTACTTTGTTGCTAATCAAAAGATAAATATCTTTTACAGGATTATGTAGTAAATTCATGAATCAAGAAACAAAAAGGATCCACAATTAATCTTAATTCTTAAAGCCACCCTTGGGGGATCCTGCAGCACATATTTTTATCTTGAGCAATAACTAAGTATCACTGGGACTTCCCTGGTGGTGCAGTGGTTAAGAAACCACCTGCCAATGCAGGGGACATGGGTTCGAGCCCTGGTCCGGGAAGATCCCACATGCCGCGGAGCAAACAAGCCCGTGCACCACAACTACTGAGCCTGTGCTCTAGAGCCCATGAGCCACAACTACTGAGCCCGAGTGCCACAACTGCGGAAGCCCACACTCCGCAACAAGAGAAGCCAGCGCAACGAAGAGTAGCCCCCACTCACTGCAACTAGAGAAAGCCCATGTGCAGCAACAAAGACCCAACAAGCCAATAAATAAATAAATAAAATGAGTATCATCACTGTGCATGTTAGTTTCTACAACAGTTTCATAACATTTAATAAAGAATAAACAACAGGATTTCAATAGTACAGCTGTCTATGGTACATAATCATTCCTCTCAGAAACAAAGAAATGCCTTATGTGCATCTGCCATTTCTATACACTAGACATAAGCAACAGTAGGAAGAAAACAGGAAAGAAAGGATGTAAGAGGGAAACAGGAGTGTAAGATTCGGTCTTTCTTCAATGATGATTTTTCCAGTTGTGTTTTATACATATAATCTCAGGAGTATGTTGCAAAGATGGGCTACTGGGATAGATGCAGACAAGGGTAAGGAACCAGCTCAAAAAAAGACCTAAGAAAAACGGCCTCAGCTGTATTTTCCATTAGCTACAATTTTATTCCTAATGGAGACATGTTTGGAATTCTGGACAATATAAGTGAGTTTGTTCAAAAATCAATAATGTCAAGCTGACACCATAGAACATTCGAAAATGTTTCCTTAATGGAACTAAAAAAGAAGCCCGAGTAAGCAGGAGGGGGCCGGGACCAGCACATACCTTCTAAATCCAAGTCCACTACAGGTGGTCCCAAGGTCTTAAATTTAAAGAAAAGGCAAAATTACCCACATGTACACCTCATGTGATAATCAATTACCTAATGTACGAGGCTTGAAATAAATACACTTAGTATGGATTATGTCAGCTCTTCAATTAGGAATAAATTCACGGTTGTTCTGAAAGCTGCTTTTAATGGTGCTCCTTGTGGCCACTTCTTTTCCCCTGATGCTCCTCATCGTCCCACCTTAAGCTATCGGTCCCCCAACGTGAACCTCAGAAATCAATCTGCTAATGTATAATTTGTAAGGCTCCTCTGACTAACAAATGGATAATTGATTCCTTCACAAATGCTGCATCCCCACGGACACAGGGTGGAATGAATAAGAAACAGAAGATGAGATTTCGTTTCCGTTCTCCCAGAGATCCACTACTCAGCAATCCCAACATCCACAGGGTTGCCTACGCAGGTCCATGCTCTTTAGTCACCGTTAGCAAGCGTGCTGCACTTCATCACACGTGTGAAAAGCAAATGCCTGTCCTTTTGTACTTGACAAAAGCTCATTTTACTGCTTATTTTCCTCTCCCCTGAGGTAAGCCGGACCTCCATCTGGATTTAAGAAGTCTCTGCAAAATATACCTAATTGAGGTTTTCTACACATCTGTACAACAAAAAAAAACAAACATTTATTTTCTCGTGGACTTATTCTATGGCCAGAATGGCCTAACCTTTCTTTTTCTTTAAATTTTTATTGAAGTATAGTTGATTTACAATGTTGTGTTAGTTTCTGCTATACAGCAAAGTGATTCAGTTATACGCACCCACACTGTTTCATATTCTTTTCCATTATGATTTATCACAGGATATTGAATATAGTTCCCTATGCTACACAGTAGGACCTTGTTGGGTATCCATTCTATATATAGTAGTTTGTATCTACTAATCCCAAACTCCCAATCCATCTCTCCCCCACCCTCTTTCCCCTTGGGAACCACAAGTCTCTTCTCTATGCCTGTAAGTCTGTTTCTGTTCTGTAGATAAGTTCAGTTGTGTCACATTTTAGATTCCACAGATAAGTGATTTCATATGGTGTTTGTCTTTCTCTTTCTGACTTCCTTCACTTAGTATGATAATCTCTAAGTCCATCTATGTTGCTGCAAATGCAGAAGAGCCTAACCTTTAACTATAAACTCTCAAATCACAGCTGCTCTAAGATTTCATCTCTAGGTTTGCATTAAATCCTTCTTCCAATCAAGATGGGGAATAAATTTAGTAACAGACAACCTTAAAGTTGGAGAACTTGTGTGGCACTCTCTTGAAGGTCTCAGAACATGGGTTCAGTAAAAGCAAAAGAGAAAGTGTAAAGACTCCAGCCTGTTCCTCAGGAGATCCTCTCAATGTCCCTGTCATTCCCAAACACCATGGCAACCGGCCTGGCCCATCCTCACTGCCAATGGCTTTCCCTTAGGCCACCAAGAACTTCCTGGAGCCGAAGCAACAGGAGGTCTCTCAGCCTTACTTTGCTTGGCCACTTTGTGACAACTGACCCTGCTGCGCACTGCTTCCTTCCAACCTCCTCTTCCCTCATTGGTGAGAACCGCATCCTCCACTGCTCAACTTACTGTGATGAGCTATATAAAAGCACCGCTGACTGACAACAAATAAGCAAAAAGGATAAGGACCCTTTTTGTTATTTATAGTCCTAGGACAAAAGCAAAATACATCATTCTTACTCAACATATCAATTCCAAAAATGAAAGGCTAAAAAAACATGAACCCACTGAATGTTGTTTGCGGGATATAAATATAATATGCTTTCCTTTAAGAAAACGGGGGAGGGGACAATCAAAAAACTTTAAATCTCAGGTGCATACGCATGACAAAGACCAGGGGAAGAGACTGAAAAAACTCCTACAAGAAAAGATATACTCTTGGTCTAACTTCAAAGCAATAATAAATTCTGGATATGTAATAAATGTTAAATAAATGAAAATTTAAAAAATCTTCAACAACAACAAGAGAAACAATAGCAACTAACATATGGTACTGATGAACTCAGTGACAAGACAAGAACAAGGATGCAGATGCAGAGAATGGACTAGAGAACTTGAGGTTTGGGGGGGCGGGGGGTGAAGGGGAAGCTGAGACGAAGTGAGAGAGTAGCACAGACATATATATACTACCAACTGTAAAATAGATAGCCAGTGGGAAGCTGCTGTATAACAAAGGGAGTTCAACTCTAGGATGGATGATGCCTTAGAGGACTGGGGCGGAGAGGGTGAGGGGGAGTCGAGGGAGGGAGGGAATACGGGAGTATGTGTATAAATACAGATGATTGAACTTGGTGTACCTCAAAAAATAATAATAAATAAAAGAGTTCAGAGGAAAAAAAATAGCAACTAAACATACAATAAAACACTGGCTCAGCACTAAAACAAAATAATGCAAAAATGAACACTAAATTTAAAATGGCAGACTTAAAACTTAAGAGGCTGGAAAATTCAGTTACCATTAGAAATTTAAAATATTGAATTACCAGATAACTAGACGAGGACCTTTGTTTAATGGTAAAGCTATTTAATATTTTCATACAAGGGGCAGATCATGAACAGGAAAGGACCTATACACTCTCTGGTCCAGTTCACCAGCCTTATACTTTCAACCCGCACAGGTATTTCTCACGTGACCTTGCTCTCCTGTCCATGAATAGCTGAGAATCACCACTGCATTGGTAGTGACTTCTCTTCCTGTACCCTGTTTCCATTGAGAATCAAGGGAAGATATTTAAAGTTCGAGGCATGTAGACTGTTAGAGAAGTACGCTCAGAATTGAATTAGGATAACCACCTAAGAAGAGTCCAGAACTTGTCCACGAAATACTAGCAAAACAGTGTTTTTTTGAGTACTACAATATTGTTTAAATTTGATCACAGTCATTCACCAATAAAGAAGCTTGGTTCGCCGCCTCATCTGTGCCTCTTTTTCCATTGCTCACAGACACGTATGTGGGAAATACCATGTGCCACGTTACCATGTGTGCCAGCTGCTGAGCAAAGCAAGGCTCTCACACGGAACTAGTCACCCAAGGTATATAAAGGAAGCAACTCTCTATTCCCTTCAGTTCCATAAGTTGAGTCACTCGCTAACACAGTGCAGTGGTCATTTGTCCATGAGCTGCCTCCAAAACTGCTCAGGGAAAGGGGACCGACACAGACCTAGCCTTCAAAGCAGTTGGCTGCCCTTCAGTCCTCAAGACTTTCTGGCATCTGCGACTCTCCTCCACTGGCTTCCATATCAACCACTGCTCCCTGTTTCCTTTTTGCCTTTCTAGTCACAACTTTGAGTCATGTTTCTGGGCTATAGTTCTTCAGCCTGCCTCTTAAGTATCTGTATTCACTTCACTCCAGCTCAGGCCTCCCTTCAGAGCTGTATACTCAGATTCAACAGCTACACTCAGCTCTGTGTCCATCAGCTATCTCCAGAAGCAGTGCCTTCTTCTGTATTTCAATTTCACCGAATGACCCTCAGTCCACCTAGTCCTCCATGCTGGAGCACTGAATCATTCCAGACCAATCCTTCTCCCTCACACCTAATATGAGCAACCAAAAACGACTAAGTCCTCTCTTTCTATCTCTTTCTATCAGAGCACATCTATTTCACAACAATAGCCCACTTTGTTGCTTGCCTTTGGCACTTAACTTGAGCTCTTAGCAGAAATCTACTTTAAACCCAGCAGCTGGGACAGAAGAGCTCAATGAAGCTGCTGACAGAATAGGAACCCCAGTCTTTCAGAGTCTGAGGCTCTAAATGAGAAAACAGGTTAAACAAACAAACAAGCAAACAAACAAATGCTCTGTAAGAAGACAACTAATTAAGAGAACAGATAAAACCTGAAACAAAATTTTGCTACGATGTTATTTTCCTAAAAATAAGAAAAGTCTTAAAGAAAGGTAAAGCCTCAAAATAAGTTCAATGGAATTGTTAAGTTCTAACATGCCCCTGGTCTTTTGGGACCCCAAGGTTTTCAATACTCAACATCAGGCTTTAAAAGCTGAAGAAGAGCTAATGGTTTATAGGTAGCAATCACTTCCCTGTGGTACCAACTATATTTCATAGTTCAAATGAATATACAAGAACTCTGTCTTCTTATGAGCTTTTAAAGACAACCCTCCCTCTCTAAGATAACCATATTAATTTGAGGTTCTTGAAGCGATAATTCAGCTTTTAACAGAAGCTGCTGCTTCTGCAGATGGGGGGGCTGGGCAGGAAATGCTTTATCAGTAGCAACTCAGTCCAACTCGGGAAATAATTAGGACATTTTAAAAGTTGAAAAGTCATTTATTTTCCACTGTGAATAAACAGAAGGAGTAATGGCAAAATGTGGCATAGCTACATATAAGTTACATTTAAAATTTTGCATGACAATGTGGCTGGAATATCCATTATTCCACAAACAACTACTGACCATCTTTTATAAATTTATACCTTCACAAGTACATTCCTTTTCACAGAAATAGAAAAAAAATTCCTAAAATTCAAGTGGAATCATGAAAGATCCCAAATATCAAAAGCTATCTTGAAAAAGAAAAGGCTGGAGGCATCACACTTCCTGATTTCAAGCTATATTACAAACCTATAGTAATCAGAACAGTATGGTTACTGGCATAAAAACAGACACACAGACCAATGGAACAGAATCAGGAGCCCAGGAATAACCCACACATATGCGGTCACCTGATGTTTGACAAAGAAGCCAAAAATAGTCAATGGGGAAAGAATAGTCTTTTCAATAAATGGTGGGAAAACTGGACATTCACATGTAAGAGAATGAAAGTGGACCCTTATCTTACAACACCCACAAAAATTAACCCAAAATGGATTAAGGACTTAATAAGCTCTGAAACTGTAGAACTCTTATAAGAAAACAAAGGGGAAAGCTCCTTAGCATTGGTTGTGGCAATGATTTTCTTGGATAAGACACCAAAAGCACAAGTAACAAAACCAAAAGTCAACAAATGGGACTATGTCAAACTAAAAGGCTTCTACACAGCAAAACAATCAACAAAATGAAAAGACAGCACAGAGAATGGAAGAAAATATTTGCAATCCATATATCTGATAAGGGGTTAATATTCAAAATATATAAGGGACTCATACAATTCAATAGCAAAAAACCAAATAATTTGATTAAAAAATAGGCAGAGGATTTGAATATACATCTCTCCAAAGAAGACATACAAATGACCAACAGTACATGAAAAGGTGCTCAACATCACTAGTCATCAGGGAAATGGAAATCAAAACCACAATAAGCTATCACTTCACACCTGTTAAAATGACTATTATCAAAATGACCACAAAAAACAACTGTTGGTGAGGATGTGGAGAAAAGGGAACCCTGGTGCACTGTTGCTGGCAATGTAAACTGGTACAGTCACTAGGGAAAACAGTATAGAGATTCCTCAAAAAAATTAAAAATAAAACCACCATACAATCCAGCAATCTCACTTCTGGATACACATGCAAAGGAAATGAAATCAGGATCTCAAAAGAGATCTGCACCTCCATATTCATTTCAGCATTATTCACAACAGCCAAGACATGGAAACTACCTAAGTGTCCACTGACAAATGAATAAAGAAAATGTGATGTATATTTATATGTAATTTTATTTAGCCATAAAAAAAGAAGGAAACTGCCATTTGCAACAACATGGATGGACCTTCTGGGCATTATGCTAAGTGAAATAAGAAAGACAAAGATAAATACTCATATGTGGAATCTAAAAACAATGAACTCATAGAAACAGAGTAGAATGGTGTTGCAAGGGCCAGGGGGTAGGAAAATGGGGAGATGTTAGTCAAAGGGTATAAACTTTTATTATAGTTACAAGATGAGTTAGTTCCAGGGGTCTAATATACAGCAGGCTGACTGCAGTTAACAATATTGCACTGTATACTTGAAAGCTGCTATGAGAATAGTTCTTTAATGTTCTCATCACAATAACAACAAAACGGTAATTATGTGAGGTGAAGGATGTGTTAATTAATCTTACTGTGGTAAACACTTCACAACATATGTGTGCATCATATCATCACATGGTACACTTTAAAGTTATATAATGTAATATGTCAATTATATCTCAATGAAGCAGGGGAAAAATAAAATAGAATCATATCATATGATATTTATATGTGGAATCTAAAAAAAAAAGATACAAATGAACTTATTTACAAAACAGAAACAGACCCACCAACATAGAAAACAAACTTATGGTTACCAAAGGGAAGGGGGGCAGGTTGTAAATTAGGAGTTTGGGATTAACATATACACACTACTATATATAAAATAAGTAAACAGTAAGGACCTACTGTATAGCACAGGGAACTCTAATCAATACTTTGTAATAACCTATAAGGGAACAATATCGAAAAATAATAGAGAAATTAATAGATATAAATGAATCATTGTGCTGTACACCTGAAACTAACACAATACTGTAAATCAACTATACTTCAATTTTTAAAAAGTACAACCTATTTATGTGAACAAAGCTGCTTTCAAAGTGAAAAGTATTTACTTGAATAACTTACATGTTAGTTAAATATTGAGCTAACCAATATCATCATTTTAATAAAGTGAAACAATTATGTGTCTGTTATTTCAGGTGAGGTCTGCTGTACTCCTAATACAAGAGCTCAAAACTACTCCCCAAATATTACCATTTATTGAACTACAGATGATTCTCTTCACAGTGATTTCAAACTTGCTGTAGTGCTTCAAGTAGCTTTACGGTTCATCACAGCTTTTCTTTGATGGTACAAAATTTATGTGAATAATAGGAAATGATTACTCTAAGATGCAGAGTCCACTGTCTACCTAAATTATCACCAGATAGCCTTTATATTCCATAACTTCCACAAGAATACTGTTTGATAGGAAAAAATATATATTTATTAAGTGTCTCTAATCCTCCACTTAAATTTAACTTTCATTCTAATGATCAAAGAATCAAATTATCCTATTAGAAAACGAATTCCTTGATTTAAACTCTGATATCCTGAAAATCACCCAAAAGAAATAAAAATCATCTGGGAATGAGAAGAATGAAGAGAAGTTTTAAGGAAGTTTCACCTTGCTTGGCAAGAAAAGAATTTTTGTCCACATACTGCTTTAAGTTATCGCTGTTTTAAGTTAACACTCGAGCTTAAATGTTCTGCATTTATGACTGCTTATAAATCAGTCCATTAGTCCCTGCTATTCACTAAGACATTCCTAAATACTTTTTTTTTTTGAACTCTGAAAAGTATTCTCCAATCAAAAGTTCTTAACCACCTCTCCTGTAAGAGCACACTGGGTGTGACTCAGATGCTGGCAACTTACCAGGACCATCTGCCACATCCTCTGACCCCACAAGCCCCACTGCTGTCCCTGCCTGGTGGCAACAGATGCATTCGGCTGACTCCTGAAAGGCTCAGGCACGACCCGCTGGATGCACAACCTCAGCGCAGCGGCCTTACCACCTGCAGAAGACGTGTTAGGTAGATGTTTGTTTCCTAAATCCTAACGACCTTTAAAAGCACAGGGAGGATTTGGAAGGGACTGCCTCCTAAGAAGTCGGCATGCTGCTGATATCATCCTAGAGCTGTTTTCCTTTTGTTAAACGTCATCTTCTGCCAGTGCCCATCACACCCCTGCCACAAGGATAGGAGGCTGGCTTGCACACGACAAGTACCCAAGACAGAGTCCTGATCTCTGCACCAATTAAACACTTTGCCTTTGATAAAAGGCAAAAACAGCCTTTTGGTCTACATTTCCCTCTTTAATTCATATGCAAGGGACTGTCCTGGATGCCATGTGCATGTTGTGAACATGTTAAATGGGGTCCCTGCCCTTAGGAAGCTTGCAAATCACTGGAACACCATTTATATTTAAGACAGTAACCTTCCAGGGACGCGACAAAGCTGCAGTGGTCCTCTGCAGTGAGACGGATGGGTAGCAAATTGGAGCTGGAGTTCATTCTCCCTAGAGCTTGCAATGCCCATGTGCTTAACAGTTGAGAGTGGACACTTGGAGAATTCTCCCTGTGATGCCTTGGCTGGAGGTCTACAGTACTGAATTTGGCAGGTGAGGGAGGAAACCTTTAGCAGAACCTTCTAAGTAAATCAGTATGAGCAACAGACTTAGAAGGAGTCTACAGAGATTCTCTTTATGGTATTAGTACCAGACCCTGCGCCAGTTGTGATACCATTGTAAAAACAATCTGTTTTACTGGAAAACCATAAGTAAAAGGATGAACATTTGTTCCATATATAAATGACCTGAAAAGAAATACAACTGACAGCTTTCAAACAGTGAAATATACTATAATGTGTGAAGTGTGATAGAAAATGATTTGTTCTTGATCTGAGTCAATAGTTTCCTTGTTTATACAGGTACCCAATAAACATACAAAGGAAGGAGTGATAGAAAAAGGAAAGCAGAGGGAGTTCCTGGTGGCCTAGAGGTTAGGACTCTGGGCTTTGACTGCTGTGGCCTTGGTTCAATCATCCCTGGTCGGGAAACTGAGATGCCACAAATCACGCAGCACAGCCAAAAAAAAAAAAAGGGAAAGCAGAGTCATCAGATTATTACAAGAGAAAAAATGCAGGACAATTCACTAATAAATGAACTTCACAAAAGAGCAACTGATACCACCAAAACCCCTACATGATACAGAGAGGATTAAACAAAAAAACAACCAAGGTCTGCCTTCAAGGTGTTTGTGTACACAGAGTCTGTGATTGCAGCACTTTGTATACACCTCTATTTTACAATTTAACACATTATATTATAGATCGTTGTTTGCAACTAGTTCCACAACTGACCCAGCCTGAGAACAGGAGCTGTGTTTTATTATTCTTTATACCCCTTGCACATCCTTACAGAATGTTGGCTAAAGGATTAAGAAACAATCACTGTGACATGTACATACTGCTATGCTTAAAACAGATAACCAACAAGGACCTATTGTATAGCACAGGGAACTCTGTTCAACATCATGTAATAACTTAAATGGGAAAAGAATTTGAAAAAGAATAGATGCATGTGTATGTATGGCTGAATCACTTCGCTGTACACCTGAAACTAACACAACATTGTTAATCAACTATACTCCAATATAAAATAAAAATTTTAAAAAAAGAAGCAATCACTGAATGAACATGAAGGATGTACTCTTCTGTGTGGGGTCATCAGGAAGGTATCACAGAGAGAGAGGGACACTGAGCATTTCCATAGACAAAGACAGGAAAGCACATTCCAGCAAGAGCCAAAGGACAAAGCTGGATAACAGTGCAGGCCACGATGTGGGAGAAGAGTGTAGCCCAGACAGCAGAAGCCCCGAGGGCCGCAGGGGAACAGGCATCGAGGAGGCACAAGGAGTATTTTCAGGGAGGGGAGTAACAAAATCCCAGCACTGCTCTGGGAAGATGACTTGGGCCGCTTTGTGAAGGAGGGGTTAGGGGAGATAGGAGGCCAGCAGATCAGTGGGGTTTCACTGCAATAACCCAGGTGAGATTCAATAAAGACTTGAACAAGGGTGCGGCGATATAAAGAATCAGCAAAAGGACGAGCTGCGAGCAGCATCTAGGGAATATACGGGAATCATGGAGGCAGGTGATGGAGGAAAAATGTCACAGAGACAGAAGTAAACAGCGAGGAAGAGACGAGATGGAGCCTTCTGAAGGGATGCTATGCATCAGGGACCTGGAAAAGCCGAGTCTTCACAGGAGAAGATTGGCTTTGTGTTGGTAACAGTATTTAGATTCCAGAAGAGACTTAACCCTGTCTGGCCCACTAGACCTCACGGATAAAGAAACAAGGACTTATGAGGGACACATGGTCTAATGAACCTTGCTGGGAGCAGTTTAGTGCTGTCAGCCCAGGCAGCCAGGACTCAACAGAGAAAAGACAGGGCCAGACCTTCTGTCCCTACAGTAAGTCACAACACAGATGTTTTCACATATCATACAGCCCAACTTGCTAAATTATTTCAAATAATAATTAAGCTGAGAAATAAACACTGATGTTTTAACACCCAAATAGGTTGGACTGAAAGGTGGCGAATAAGGTACCCTCCACACCTGGCTGTGTCCCCAAGATGCCCAGCCTACGGGATTCAACGCTACAATTCCAGAAAACAAAATTCCTTTTTTTCCCAGAGAACACTGCCCCAGAGCCTGTAATACATTTGTTCTCTAAAAGTGAAGACCACAGAAATGGGGTTGTCATCCCTGAGGCCACATAACTAGAAAAGGAATAAAAAGCATGTTACTATTCTTTAAAATTAAGTCTCAGAGGGCTACTCCTTAGACTGTCCAAGTGCTAAGAATCTCCTATGTCACTGCTGGTCCACATTTAAGGACAAACTTCATTAACAAAAGCATCTCAAGAAAGCTGAACACAACGCAAACCCATGATGGCTACAGAGCTATCTCACCAGATATTCCTACTTAATTCTTCAATATCAAGTTAACGATACCATCAGTGATAAAGGAAAAGTCTGTTAGGAGTACAAATGTTCTTATTCTTCTCACTTTCATTTATGACTTAATAGCAGCAGGGATGCTAATGCATTGTCTTTATCTAAAACCAACCGCTGAGAAAGTAAAGCCTTTGTGTTTCTACCGGTTGGAAAAAAAAATCACTTATCTCAAAAGGGCAGTACAAATAGTTTAAATGACTGAGACCAAGTTATTAACCAAATAGAAAATGCCTAAGTTCCTTTTCAGACATAAGATGAAGAAAGACCACTTACAACTTCACAAATTCAGCTCTACTTTTACCACAGAAATTGTTATAATGCTCTCCAGTGTAAAATCACTACTTTATCAATTAGCCATTAAGTCCTCTCCCAAGTAGACTGTCATCTCTTAACAGTTCTCAAAAGAAGCATCCTGGAAACAAAGTTGCAATGTCTCTACACTGAAAAGAAACTCCTGAAGTCAACTCACTAGAGCTGCACTGGAATCCATTTCCAGAATCTAGTTACATCAGTAAACGTTCTTAAAACGAGAAAGAAGTAGCCTATTTGAGCTTTATGATAAAAGATGCCCGCTCCCCAAATAAACAAAGGATCTGATGGAGCAGGTAGCAAATCAGTGGGTAAGAACAGGCATGTCACAGAAGTTTCTCTCTTCTTCCCTTCTTTCTCCTTTTTCCTTCCTCCCTCCCTCCCTTCTAAGACTGCCTGGCCTATACACAATGAACAGTATGAAAGCCAACCACACAAATGAATTAAAAAATAACAGCTCTCCTTCGGGAAGTGTCGTAAATGTCAGCAATCAGACTCTGGACTTGATCTCTTTCCTCATAATGGCAATCACTGACTGAGCCTTGCACTAAATAATTTTACACTAAATTAAATTTTACAAAGAATCCTTAACAAAGTCACATTAATCAGGGGTGTGACCATGCTCTACATTTTATAAAGAAAGTGAAAGAGAAGTTAAATAACCCACCCAAGCTAATGAACATGGTGCAAAGGCTGAAAGCCAGGAGTCTGACCCTGAATTTGGCTGGCAGCCACAGTGCCCAACCCCCACCTGAGGACCACAGCCTGCCCTTATCCAGAACTTGGACACCACCCTTCTGCTGGGCATCAGCCTTCATCTCTAATCATCCCATCAGCACTTCTCTTTCCACATCTGTTCTGGAGTAGCTAGATTTCTAGTGATGCAATTGAGTCAAGGCCTGAAGCGGGCCAAGGAAAGAAAACAGGACATCGGTAGGCTCAGAGGGTTATAAATTTTGTCTCCTTCCTTTTCTGGCAAGGCAGGAACTTCAGACTCCATCTTGATATCAAGGAATAAATCCTTCTCCTCATACTACAGTGATGATAATTTTTCTTGAGGAAGAATGAAGATTTAAATGTAAAAAGCAAAACTTTAAAACTTTGGGAAGAAAGCATGGAAGGATATCTTAACTTTGGGGGGAACAAAAAAGTTTTCCCTCAGAAGACAAAAAAAGACCATAATGAGAAGACTGATATATATTTACTGCATGCAGATTAAAATGCAATGAATATTAATTAAAAAATAAACCCTGAACAACTGAAAATAATCATAAATAAAGAATTAAAAGATAAACCATAGACTAGAAGACATCTGTTACTCTTCCAACAAGGAGATGTGTCTGGACTCTACATACCCTCAAGGAAGAGCACACCCAACTCCCTGGCCCATGACCAGTGTCTGGTCCCTAGTACTGATCAGACTTTTAGATGTTTGTCCATCTGATGGGTGTAAAATGGTATGTTACTGTTGGTTTTCTTCACATTTCCCTGAATACTCTGTCACTACTAGAGAAAGTGAGCATCTTTTTATGTGGTTATTGGAGGTGTTTGGTGTTCTCCATCTGAGAACTTCCTGTTCATGTTGTTTGCCCAATTTCTTCCAGGGTTGTCTGCCTTTTCCTTATTGATCTGTATGAATCTGTTCTATAATATTTTAAAAAATATATATTCATTGTTAAAACTTGCTACAAACACTTTATAATTACCAGCTTTTATAGAACTTAAAAAATCAAAACAAGAGAGCAAACAAAAACAATACAGTTCAGATTTCCAAGTATTAATTTAAAATGGATGTTGTCCTGAAAGTAAATCATCAGCATTTTATTTAATAGTAGAAAGATTTATTTGCAAGTATTAAGTTTGACTTGCTGGTGAATTCTCATTTTGAGCCACTGCATGAGTTGCCCAGATCAATGTTGTTATTTTTGCTTGTCAACAATTAACTTTTTAAACTACAAATTGATTTAGAATTTTACACACATACATTCAAAGTATAGGAACCAAGGGCTTCCTAGGTGGCGCAGTGGTTAAGAATCTGCCTGCCAATGCAAGGGACACGGGTTCGATCCCTGCCCCAGGAAGATACCACATGCCGCAGAGCAACTAAGCCCGTGCGCCACAACTATTGAGCCTGCGCTCTAGAGCCCGTGAGCAGCAACTATTGAGCCCATGTGCTGCAACTACTGAAGCCCACGTGCCTAGAGCCTGTGTTCCACAACAAGAGAAGCCATGGCAATGAGGAGCCCGCGCACTGCAATGAGTAGCCCCCACTCACCGCAACTAAAGAAAGCCCACGCACAGCAAAAAAGACCCAACACAACCAATAAAATAAATTAATTAATTAATTAAAAAAAAGTATAGGTCCAACTCGAGGACGGAAGATGCCTTAGAGGACTGGGGCGGGGAGGGTGGGGGGAACTCGAGGCGGGGGAGTCAAGGAAGGGAGGGAATACGGGGATATGTGTATAAAAACAGATGATTGAACCTGGTGTACCCCCCCCCAAAAAAATAATAAAAATAAAAAATAAAAAATAAATTAAAAAAAAAGTATAGAAACCAACAATTCTCAAAAGATTACACAGCCTCATTGGTAACCAAAAAAAGACACACTAGATCAATAAATTTCCATTTTCTAGTAATCTAAGTGGCAAAGATTTTTTGAATGATGACATACTATGCAGGTGACGAGATCTACTGACATATTCTCATCCAGGGCTGGTGGGAATATAATTTGGTATAACCTAAGTACAATGAAATACAGCAATATGCAGCAACCCTTAAAAATGTCTGCAGCATCTGCCCTAGTGATTTCACTTCAAAGGATTTGTTCAAAGGAAATAATCAGTCACAAGATTCCCCAGTCCACCTAAGGATGTTCACCCCTGTATCGCTCCCAGATTTAGCATCATTCATTAGATGCACAGGGCACTGAAAAGCTGGCTCCTGGATGGCTCCAGGCAGTTACAGACCTGCTTTTTTCAGTAAGAGTTACAGACCTGCTTTTTTTCAATAAGAAACGTATTCTACACGATTAGAATGGGGCTCGGTCCCCTTCCATAATTCCCACTTCCAACTCAGTCCTGGTCAGAGTATCCTACCAAATGACCTACAGCAACTGCTTCATGAAGAAGAACACACCCCAATCAGGGCCATCAAAGTCCTTCCTGGAAGATTTTTGCCACAGTCACTGAGGCAGTACTATCTTGTTTTATGAGGACTGTAGTTTTGAGGCATCAGTCGTGGACTGTTGGCTGACCATGATGCCCAAGAGATTAAAAAAAGCCTATCCCAGACTATCAAAGATGCTATCCGGACCCAAAGACCCACTGCAGGCCCACGTGACTTACAACAGGAGCCAGTAAATGCCCCTGCTGGTTAAGCCTGGCTCAGATGGATTTCTGTCACTGAGCAACCAAAGTCCCCCGACTAATACATTAACTCTTATACACTAAAGTAAAACGGAATCCAACATTTAGACTACCTCACAGGGCATTTAATTCCTACCTCTGAGGTGAAACTCTTCCAGAAAATTTAACAAAATTCTGGTAGACTTTCTGCTAACAATGCAGATGTACCCAAACAAGATATTCAGGCACAGAAGCTGCTCATTCCATTATTTCAAACAGGCCCATTTTTCCTGACTAAAACACAGTACCCACGCCATGGGGAAACCTGAAACAAATCCTAACTTATTCAGTTATTCCATTCCCAGTTACGATATCATTTCGATAAAAGGCAGAGGTCCCTCCAAAAGGGATATTCGATATAGAACATGTATTACTTACGCAAATACTGAACCAAGACAGGAAAAAGATATTGATAATACTGGGAAAATTCTTCCACTTCTCATGCAGGCTGAACTTTTGGTATTTTCTCCAACCATATTTCATTGGTCAGAAACAAGGAAAATATTGTATAAGTAACCATGCACTAATTGAGTGCACCACTGGAGCTCCAAAGAAGACATACAGATGGCTAACAGGGACATGAAAAGATGCTCAACATCACTAATCAATCGAGAAATGCAAATCAAGACAACAACAAGGTATCACTTCACAGCTACCAAAATGGCCATCATCAAAAAGTCTAAATATAGCAAATGTTGAGGAGGATGTGGAGAAAAGAGAACCTTCAAACACTGTTGGTGGGAATGTAATTTGGTGCAGCCACTATGGAAACGAGTATGGAGGTTACTTAAAAAACTAAAAACAGAACTACCATATGACCCAGCAATTCCACTCCTGAGTTTATACCCAGAAAAAAACGAAAACACTAATTCAAAAAAGATACGTGCACCTCAATGCTCATAGCAGCACTACTTAAATACAAGTGCCCATCAACAGAAGGCTGGATTAAGAAGATGTGGTTGGTGTACACACACACACACACACACACACACACTGGAATATTACTCAGCCATAAAAAAGAATGAAATACTGCCATTTGCAGCAACACGGATGGACCTAGAGAATAACATTATGCTTGGTGAAATAAGTCTGACAAAGACAAATACTATACGACATCACTTATATTGGAAACTAAAAAACAATACAAATGAATGTATATGCAAAAAAGGAAACACTCACAGACGCAGAAAACAAACTTATGGTTACCAAAGAGGAGAGAAGCAAGGAAGGCAAAGATTAGGGGTATGGGATTAACAAAGTACTATATAAAACAGATAAGCAACAAGAATACGCCATAGAGCACAGGGAATTATACTCATTACCTTATAATAACTTATAATGGAAGATAGTCTGTGAAAATACTGAATCACATTGTTCAGGTGCTATATATCTGAAACTAAAAATACTGTAAATCAACTATACTTCAACTTAAAAAAAAAAGAAACAAGGAGAATCTTAAAGGAAAAAGCTTTAATTTTTTTTTTTCTTTTGACCCATAACCTAAAGAAAGGCCAGAGAAGCCAGCAATTAGATAATCTAGATCCTGCTCTGTATGGTGTCCTTTATAATACCAAGCCCCTTAAAGAATACCCAACAGTTCGGGGTTACACAGATGCAAGTAACATTTTGATGTATAAATACCACCACCGGGAGCATGTGAGTCTATTTTTCTGTAGTTTGTCATCTTTGGTTTTTAAAAACAGTGTTACTGATATATCACTGACATACAATGAACAGTACATATTTAAATTTGGCGAAGTTGTGATATATGTATGCACTCACAAAACCTTCGCCACAATTGATATAATGAATGTGTCTATCAGCCCTGAAAGTTCCTTCAACCACTTTGTAATCCCACCATGCCATCCCTCTGCCCATCTCAAGGCAACCACGGATCTGCTTTCTGCCACTACAGATCTGTTTGCATTTTCTAGAATTTTATATAAATGCAACCATATAATATGTAGCCTTTTGAGCCTGGCTTCTTTCACTTAACATGATAGATTTGCGATCCATCCATGTTGCAGTGTGTATCAAAGGTTCATTTCTTTCTGTTGATAAGTAGAATGCCATCACACGGATATATCACATTTTGTTTATCCGTTCACCCGATCTAAGACATACAGACTGCTCCCACTTTGGGGCTATCATAAAAATCATATGAACATTCGTGTCCTAGTCTCTGGATGAGCATATGCTTTCATCTTCTAAGGGTGAATGGCTGGATCAGATACTAGGTGCATGTTTAATGTTTTATAAAACTGTTAAACTGTTTTCCAAAGTGGTTACACCATTTTGCATTTCTACCAGTAGCACATGAATGCCAGTTTCTCTATACCCTCACCAACACTTGACATGGTCAGCCTTTCACTGTTATTTGAGCCACTCTAAGAGGTGTTTAATGGTATGTGTTATTCCATTTTACTTAGTTTTAATATGAATTTTCCCCTATCAATTAAACTAACAAAAGCTAAAGTGTGAAGAGCTAATAGCTGCCCATGGAAGTAATGGATTTCTCCTTACCAGAGATATAAACTAAGGACTGACCAACCAAGTGATAAGAATACTACAGAAGAATTTCATGTCTTTGGATGGAGAGAGAAAATATCCTTTAAGTTCCCATTTATCATAATACATCATGATTGTATCAAATGCAAAAAACTTGGTAATTACAGACAAGAAATAATTTCTAGAGAAGATTCATAAAACAAAGCGATACATGGAATTAACATATACACACTACTATGTATAAAACAGATAACCAACATGGTCCTACTGTACAGCACAGGGAACTATATTCAATATCCTGTGATAAACCATATGGAAAAGAACATGGAAAATAATGTGTACATGTGTATAACTGAATCACTTTGCTGTACATTGTAAGTCAACTATACTTCAATTAAAAACCAAAACAAAACAATTCAGATAGAAAAACAGAGCTTGTTTACGGAAGAAGTACTATACCCTTATTTTGAAACATGCTCTGTCAGGGTTTCCAGAGACCTTTTCGTCTCTGGAAGTCTATTATTAACAAAACAAAACTCAAGGTATAAATTATTTGTTATTAAACTGCATACACAGACACTCAAAAAACGCATACATAAAGGCCCTGCCTTCTGGTCCGTGCCGCCTGATTTCCCAGTCTGGTTTCACTTGCTTCCCTAAACACTCCAAACTCCAAAGTCAGCCCCCACAAAGACATTAGGGAAAACACTTCTTTTTCCTTCAGTCCTTCTGCCAAACCTGCTGCCTAAGTCTCTCTCACTGCACCTCACCATCCATTCTTTCCTCTCCACTCCGCTATTCTCGAGCTATTGGAGGAAAAACAAAGTATGTGTAGATAACAAGTCTGTGATCAAGGTTCCCTGCCCTTCGTGATTCCCTGTTTCACAGGAAGCATCCATCACCCGGCCCCAGACCTACTCCAACAATCAAAAAATGCTCATTCATCCTTCAAGGTTCACCTCAAGTTTCACTTTCGCCCACTTGCAAACTTTATCATTCCTCCTCTGAGTCTCCACACTGTTCACGATCCTTTTACTGTTCTGACTTTGCCATGAGCGCCTGATCCCCAAAGAAAGAAGCCCCAGCATGAGGCTCTCCTTCACTACAGGATGGAGTCCATGGGCTTTCTGACAATGAGGCTGCAGTCTACTACCCAGTTCAAAGCCAAGTTCCAATAAGTTACAATTTCTTCAACCCTGACTTTGAAATGGGTGGAGCACCAAGATAATTTCACTTGGTGAAGAAATACTTTAAATGTTGGCTATTTAAGAGAGATGTGCCCAAATGCAGTTACCACTAAAGATCAGATATGACAACATTCTGTAACCAGGATGCTTTAACTATTTTCAATAAGAGAAGCATTCTTAAAGCTGAACCTGCTTCCTTAGTGACCTCTGCAGAGAGAGGCTACCAAAGTTATCAACCTACCGATAAACATTTAATCCACACACTGGAGATTATTTATGAAAAAAATGCAGCAAATTGGAAATAGGACTTTCCTTGGCATCATTCCTCAGAAGTTTGATTTCCATTTAAGTAATTCTCACCTCATTGGACATACTTCTTATCACTCAAGATACTGAGTCCAAATATAGAAAACAGATTCTTTAAACACACAAGAATCTGAGACCTGTCAGTCTCAGACAGACAGTACAGACGCTGCCACATTTTAGCCAACACTGTACCACTTGGATAATATCAAAAGATACATGTCCTGCTTCCCAAGATGCAACATCTGGAATTACACACTATAGATAGGATTTGCTTCAGGTTGATAAACAAGTACCCTGCGACCAACAGTAGAGCAGGGTTTCTTTGTTCAAGGATAGATAGCTTACATTTTCAGATCTGTTCCAAGGGTTCTTTTAAAGAACAGTCACCCCACACTATCCTGGCTACGTTATGAACGAGTCCCAAAGAGCTGGGCTCTTCAGGGTAATAATGAATGCCTGGGATCTGTATTTACTCTCAAAGAGATGGTCATGCCCATATGATTTCCTGTAATGTACACACAGTTATCTTGATGGAGGCAAGGAAGGTGTAAAACCCTGATTATCTGGAAGACAGTCCAGATACATCAAACTTTACAGATTTGGAACTATTGGTTCAGCCAAGTTCTATCAATTTCTCACTATTCGTCAGCTTTTATGCTGAGCACTAAGGATGCAGAGAGAAATTAGAGAAACTGATCTCAGGACGCACATGTTCTCTGGATGCAATGACCTCCACACAGATGCAAATAACATTGACAAAAGTACTGTATATTCCAGAAGTGGAGGTGCTGGGGAGAAGATCATTAAACCATGGGAGAGATGAAAGAGGTGTTTGAATATTAAAGATGCAATCTGGGCTTCCCTGGTGGTGGTTAAGCAGCTGCCTGCCAATGCAGGGAACACAGGTTTGAGCCCTAGTCTGGGAAGATCCCACATGCCATGGAGCAACTGAGCCCTGTGCCACAGCTACTAAGCCTGTGCTCTAGAGCCCGCAAGCCACAACTATTGAGCCCTCGCAAAGCAACGAAGACCCAATGGCAGCCAATAAATAAATAAAACTAAACTAAAAAAAAAGACGTAGAGTAGCATTACATATATAAAAAACAATAAAATACAGATGCAATCTAAGACGCTTAAAGGGGGACTTCCTAGGTGGCACAGTGGTTAAGAATCCACCTGCCAATGCAGGGGACACAGGTTTGATCCTTGCTCCAGGAAGATCCCACACGCCATGGAGCAACTAAGCCCATGTGCCACAACTATTAAGCCTGTGCTCCAGAGCCCTTAAGCCACAACTATTGAGCCCGTGTGTTGCAACTACTGAAGCCCATGTGCCTAGAGTCCATGCTCCACAAGAGAAGCCACTGCACTGAGAAGCCCGCGCACCACAACAAAGAGTATCCCCCAATCTCTGCAACTAGCAAAAGCCCGTGTGCAGCAATGAAGACCCAATGCAGCCAGTAAATAAGTTAATAAAAAAAAAATTTTAATGTTACTATTTAAAAATAAAAAAAGAAGAAGAAGCTTAAAGGGACCCTTGATTTTCAGGATTATATTGGCCAAGAGAGAGGAGAGAGAAGATAGGCTTTTCTTTTGCTGAAACATAAAGATGGGTGATCCTATAAACAACATTTATGTATCAATACCAAGGAAAGAGAAAAGAGGAGCTGATTTATATTAGAGATGAATTCCTCTAAGCCAAAGAGAGTAGAAAAAGGCTGGGACTGCATTCCAAAAGATGGCTGAGTCCCAAAGCCCAGGGAGAGAAATGAAACCATGGTCACTCCCAGGCAGGATCCAGTCACAAAAACATCTTTTTAAACCTTAGGTGAGGTAGATATCTAGATATGTGAGGAAGGCCTGGAATGAACCAGAAGAGGAGAGTTGAATACTAAGCGGGCAGGGAACAGAGAACCAAAGCTCAAGCCCAGTTTCCCTCCAGTTTCCTGACTTGGCACCTTTTGTATCTAGAATGATCCCCAAAGTCTCCTTAGCTTCTGCACGTTGTTGACTTTATGAATCCTCCATAGCAACTAGGAAAAGTCGGAGTATATCTTAAAAACTTGCTAAGCATTGCTGAATAAAAGGCTTACTCTCCATAAGTAGGAGTTAAGGTTCTGATCCGGATATAAAAATTTCTGATTATAAATCCAATGAGGAGCTGAGGGTTGACTAATACACAGGAGTAGAGATCTGACTCTCTGAGGCCCTCCTGAGAGGCTAAGTAATGACAGAAAAAGAACCAGTTCCATGGGTATGTTTCAAGATGATATTATCAACTGATACTGTTACGGGTACCAAACAGCCCCAGAGATAAGAGAGAGGCAGAGAAAGAGGGGAGAGGTATAGCAAGATATATGGCCCTTGCCCTCCAAAATCTTAACATGAACGTGAAGCTGGAATTGGCATGATGAAGCATCAACACTGCAAGTGAAAACAGCAGTAATTCAGGAGTTCAAAGGAGAAGACACCTCGGGACAAGCACATCACAGCAAGAACAGGACTTAATGGAAGATCCTTGGAATATGTGATTAGAAGGTTAGAACAAGCATGTCCAAGTCAACACCCAGAAGACAGTGAGCGGATCAGAATGACTGTGGAGGGAAGAAACTGAAACTAATATTGGAAACGTAGGTTTTGACCACATGACAAGGGTCTTGGACGCTTAGCTAAAGATTAGGACTTGACCTGAGAAGTTGTGAGGAGCTGTCCAGGGTTCTCAAAGACACAGGGATTGAACTCATGAGTGAGGAGGATAAGGAGAAATAAAGAGAACTCTTAAGAGAGTATTAAAATATGGCAGTGTGATCTAGTTTTCACAGAAATATGGGGTTTTGATACTATATGACCATAAGAAGTACCAAAGATCAGCAGTAAGGAAAAGAGTGTGTTAGTCTAATCCCAAATCAAAACAGCAATAGAAATAGCAAAAGATGAGAAATCTCTGGCGGTCCAGTGGTTATGACCCTGCGCTTTCACTGCTGAGAGCCCAGGTTCAATCTCTGGTCGGGAGCTAAGATCCTGCAAGCCGTGCAGCATGACCGAAAAAAAAAAAAAAATAGCAAAAGACTCTCCTATCTGGAGTTCAAGGAGAATCCTGAACCCACTTCTTCTTTAAGAGAGAAATTTTTTAAATTTCATATTTATCTTAACATAAAATAATAAACCCCTGTTTTATTTTGTTTTCCTATCCCTTTCTTTTTGTAAGGATCCATTTTATAGGTAGTTACCTAATGTCCCCTGCCATGGCACCATGATGGCCAAACCTTTTCATTTTCTATTTCTAGCACAGAAAGAAAACACATAAAGGGAAAGAGCAGAGATTTGTTTGGTCAGCAGATTTCTTTGCTCTCCTTCTAGCACACTTAATAAAGATTTAAAACATATGGAATAATGCTCCAAAACAATTTGCTCATTGCTTCAAAGTACAATAAGTACTCTTAATTAATAAGCTGTAAATTAATATGCTTAAGCAAAGTGAATGCTATTAAAGAGAAAGTAACTACTATGATTAATGACACCATATGGGCATAGATGCCATTTGGGAATTTAAAAGGAATCTGAGATCCTCTAAGGATTCTGAAGTCATATGTTACATACCGTGTAAGCAACTGAGACAATCATTATTCAGAAGAATATGGCTTGATCTATATTCAGCAAGGCAATTTTGTTAACAACTTGAGCCCCTTTACCTAAGAAGCTAGGCCTATTTTAATTTTATTCTGTGATTTCAGGAAAATTGAACTTTATCAATTAAATCTGAATTAACATAAAATTACACCTAGGAAAAAAAATCTGTACTGTACTGTACTCAAATCTGAATATCAACATGCAAAATAAATCATCATCCTAGTGGCTTTTGCTTTTGATCCACAAAAGAACAGTCATGGATGGTTGGATAGCCCAGAATCCTCTCTATCCACATTTTTATATAATTATAGAAGAATATACAGCTGTAAGAATAATCTTAGTGGCATGATTCATTTATATCAAGATCTCTGAACAAGATACCAACCTAGGAAATGTGCTGGTATTTAGAAGTAGAGGAAAGGGTTGCTTCAACAGATAAAGGATAATTTGAGCGTTGCTCAAGGTCAAAGAAACTTACACGTGTATAGATATTTCTGTATGTGTGTGTGCACATCACTGAGATATAACTCATATTGAATATAGTGCACAAATCTCACATGTGTGCTTCACACATACGTATATACCTGGGAAACCACCAAAATAGAGACTATTATCAACACTTCAGAAGATTCTTCCTATGTTCTCTCCCAGGTCAAATCAGTATCTGACCTCTATCATCATAGTATGATTTTGCCTTCTCTTGACCATCATATATAAGGATAGTCAGTGTCTGGCTTTTTTGGCGGAACATTAAGACAGTGAAATTCATCCATGTCTGTTGCAAGTAGCGATAGTTCATTCTTTTTAATTGCTAAGACTATACCGTTATTTGTTTATCCATTCTACTACTGATGAACATTTGGGTTGTTTCTAGTTTGGAGTTAACACAAATTAAGCTACTATTAACACTCTTCTACACATATATATATATTGTGGACATATACATTGCATTCTGCTGGGTCATTAGGAAGGCATATGGTTAGCTTTTGTAGAGTCTGCTAAACAGTATTTCTCCTGAAATGTTAATAGGAAAACAAGTCACTTTCTTCAACAGGCAGAATGATTTGTTTAGCTATTTCTTCTTTTATACCATATACATTTAAAGTTAGACAGTCTCTAATGTAATAATTCCATCCCAACACAAATAGCAGAATCACCTGGGAAACCTTTTAAAAATAAAGATTCCTCTATGCCCCCACCCTCTGCCAAACAAAACCCTACTGATAGGTGAGAATTTTGAACTACTACTTCATGTCTTTACTACTAGGTTCAAAAACTATAAATGCAATGAATGGGTTAAAGAGACATTTCTTGGGGGAAAAATGTTATACAAGTATAAGGTATTACTATTTTATCTAATTTTAATTTGTTTAAATTAGTTTCACCTAGAAGTAAAAATTAAAGTCACTAATGTTAATTCACTAACTTTTTTAATACTTGTTTCATTCTCGCTGCATTTCAAATGAAGAAAACAGTTCTTGATTGAATATGGCAATCACTACATCCAAAGAAAATCTGCAAATTCAAGCCACAGCAGTGTTTTCAGAATTGAAAAAATCCTTTTTTAAGAGCACTGATACAGAGCCCCCAAAAGCAACTACATTATCAGAAACAGGAAAGTAAAATAACAAAGAAAAAAACTCATCTGAGATGAGACGCTAAAGATTAAGGCTCCTTTGAAAAGATAATGACATTCTGAAATTTGTCATCTGAAAGTCATATATACCTAATATGGTGATGGTCATGAAGACCCAAAGCCTCATGAAAAACTTCTCCACAGCAGACTACTAAATTCTGGTGTGAGGTAAACAAAAAGAACACCAAACCATCTTCCTCTCCTGCCCAAAATAAGTACAAAACTATAAAGAACTCAATTTTCAAAGATGTCATACAGGCAGGACTGAAAAAAGAGAACCAGAAATTACCTGGAAAAGGATGTAGGATATACCCAATATAAAATTGACATCAGAGAAGATAAAGGTGAAGGTTTATACTGAGTAGACACAAGAACCGCATGAATGAATGAAAGGGTGAAGAAAGACAGGAATAAACTCCTACAGTATTTCTCCTGGTTTCTCTTTTGGCCATGGAACCAGCAGTGTTTGCCCTGTAAACCTTAGCAATCACGTAATTTCTATACAATATTAAAAACACTTACGCAGAAGCAGAGTGTAACAGAATCATTAAACTGGAGCCAGAAATTTAAGAGACCATCTAGGCAAGCTCTTTTTTCCAAGTGAGGAGACACGGGGGACACCACAGAAAAGAGCTCTGCCTAGCATCAGCTCACACTTTACTGGATGGCAATGGAAAGACCGAAAGCTTATTAAATCATCAAAATGGGTGTCCAGTCTCCCGGAGGGAGAAGACGGAGGGTCAAAAGTATACTCCTCTTGTCTGAAAGGGATGCCGAAGCCAAACAAGGACCTATATTTGCCTGATGGTTCAGTGATTAAAGTGCATAATTCCCTTCCTGGGTTATTCCCAAGACTCCAAGGATGCTGCCCTCATCTGTGGTTCTGTTTCTTTTAAGGAAAACAAAGCAACCTGGTACCTTTCCTATATAATGCCTCAGCTTTAGAACCTGTGGTGTCCTTTGTAAGCTACACCAATACCTTATAATGGATCTTCCAACGAGTGCAGATGCTTTCTTCAAAAAAGAAATATCTGTTCCCCAAAGGTTCACAGTCACACGACCATGGACACTTGATACTTTCAAGGCACTTCTTAAACACCAAAATCAAGCTTCAAATTCAACATTTCCTTCATCCTTGGTGATTCCAAATTACAATTAAAGAAATAAAAAGCCTGGCTCTTCTCTTTCAATCAATATAATTCCCTAAGAGTCCAACCCTCAGAACATTCACGTAAAATATTAGCTTTATATATTTAGAAGAGATAAACTGAACCAGCAAGGTGATCAATCAATTTTCAATTACATTTGGCATCTGGAGAAGATGATGTACTTACAATTGACACTAGTCATCAAATGAAGGCGATCACACTTTAAGGATTTCACAAACCCCCCGAGTATGTAAATTAGCACCATTAGTCACCAATAAAAGCAATACTTTTTCTTTTAATAACAATTTCCCTAGACATTCTACACTGTTACAGTTTAAAACAAACATACAGAGGAGTATTTTAAATGCTTCATTTAAAGACAAATAGATGACTATAATTAACTGAAGAACTGCAATTAAACAGATACATAAAAATAAAATTTTAAAAGGAGTTTATATAGAAGATACCCAGTGAATATGTATATACACAGACTTCTTTCTTTGTAAGTTCACCTTTAAAAATTTTTAGCATGGGCTATCAAGTTCAGAGTTGAACTCTTAGCACTTTGATTTCATTGATAATAATCCTTTCTTTATGCTCTTAAAACAAACGGCTAAAACAAATATTCCAAAGCGCATATTTCCGCATGACATTTGGCTCACACGTTATTTTATACTGGATACTTACTACGTCAAACTTCTGAGTGATGTTCCCCTGGACATCAAGTAAATAAACCTTGCCATAATGTGTGCCCAGTGCCAAGAACTGTAAGAAGAACAGAGGGGTAGAGGGGTCAGTTTCTTAATGGACCATTTATACACAATTAGTCATAAAACCATCTGCAAAGTCAAGACTCTTAATGCATAAGTGATCTGCAATGCCTCAGAAGATGCGCATTCCTTCGAGAAGGCTTGTTTCCAGCTTTGAGGAAATCACAGAACAGGGCCTACTTTATTGTGATCGTGCAAGCTAGCTGTCACAATGACTCATGAGGACCCTCATCTACTGACAGCTAATGGTGTGCAGGCGGCCTGTACACAATGCCTGATGGACTGAGGCAGCAAATTAAAATGCAGCTGTGAGAGCACGACCAACCCACAGTTGAACTCAGTGTCTGAAGGGAATGATTAAGAAACTCCCCTTAATTTATGGCAAATGGTGTAAATCTGTGCTGTCGTTTAAGTTCAACACACACACACACACACACACACACACACACACACTCCAAAGTATTCTTTTGCAGAAAGGAAAATTCATGCCACACTGAGAGATCTAAAAACTCAGATGTACTTATACTGTCATCATTAGAATGCTTCTCTAAAGTAAATGTCTGATATTAAGTGTCAATGTTTATTTCTGAATACAAAAAAAAAAAAAATCCTTTTCTGTCACACAAATAATGGCTGAGCTACATATTCATTTTATGACATGAAACTAGTTCATAACTCCCACTGTTTCTTTAATTCTTTGAACTAACCCTAAAGAAACGAGAAGAAACTTTAGGGCTACCTGAAATAGGACATGAGATTTCTCTTCCCTTTTATTTCTCTAAGCATTACTCGAAGAGTTCCAAATTCTCTGTATTTCGCTGCATGGGAGCACGCCGCATTGCAACCTAGAATGAAATGCTCAAATTTACAGGCACTACTAAGCGTTTCAGTCAAGCGGCACAATCTTGGAAAAAAATAACCTTATGGAAAGTCAAGATTTAAAAGGATTTCTCAGAATGGTATTGTTGAAAATGAAATTTCAGATCAAGCACTTAAAATATGAAGCTACATTAAAGAGGAGCCACAAAAAGGGAAAGAAGGGGGTTCATTAGAAATTCAGCCCCTGCAATGCCTTTCACTCCTGCAAGGTTGCCTTTTTTCAGGGAGAAAAAAAAAAGTCCCCCGGGTAAAAAAATCAATACTGGTTAATAAAACATCAGGTGTGCAGACATAACTAGGTATGACGATTCCGCTGCACAGGCCTGCCCGAATGCACGAGGTGCCAGGCCGATTACTCATCCAGGGCAGACAGCAAGCCTGCTGAAAACAGGATGCCGGGGCCCTGGAAAGGGAAGGGGAAGAGGTAATTCTGGGGGGAAAATGAGTCAATATTTAAACCAAATAGGTCTGTTTCCTCCAAAGCAAAAGAACATCCTAATCAGAAATAGAGGACTTACAGGGGTGTAATTTTTTCTCCACAGTGACACTGACAATATCTAAATAGAAAAATACCACATAATACTAGCTACAAACAATACTCCATTCTGATGCCATCTACGGTCAAAGAATGGGTTTTAAAAGCTCACTACACCCAAGCAGTCGACAGTATTGACTCTCCTCAAGGTGGGGGACACTTCCCTGGTTGTCCAGTGGTTAAGGCTCCAAGCTCCCAATGAAGGGGGCACGGGTTCAAGCACCCGTATGCCACATAGTGCAGAGGAAGGGAGGGAGGGAGGGAGGGAGGGAGGGAGGGAAGGAGGGAGGGAGGGAAG
This sequence comes from Hippopotamus amphibius kiboko, assembly GCF_030028045.1. Classification (NCBI taxonomy): domain Eukaryota; kingdom Metazoa; phylum Chordata; class Mammalia; order Artiodactyla; family Hippopotamidae; genus Hippopotamus; species Hippopotamus amphibius. The sequence continues at coordinate 82,687,694 of NC_080189.1, read as the reverse complement.
GAGGGAAGGAGGGAGGAAGGGAGGGAGGGAGGGAGGGAGGGAAGGAAGGAAGGAAGGAAGGAAGGAAGGAAGGAAGGAAGGAAGGAAGGAAGGAAGGAAGGAAGGAAGGAAACTGAGGGGGCTTGGATCCTTAAAATGCTTTAATGCTGGGTCATTCTCTGATACCTCTGTGAAGGCCATTCTTAAACTTCTAATTATATTTTATCACAGTTTTAAAGGTTCTATGCAGACCACTTTACCCAAATATTAATTCCTTCCCTTTTTTCCCCCAAAATTACTAGTTTCATTTAATATTTAAAATGGAAAGGAAACATAAAACAATCATTTTGATTTTACGTTTCAATCTAAAACTATAATTACTTTTGAACATCTTTGAAAAAAATGCAGTGGTTTTCATGACAAGCTATCTTCTGTTTAAGGAAACATTTCATCATTTGGATTGGATAAATTGTTGCTCCCTTTTAGAAATAAATAATTTTATGTGCTCTTAAAACAATCAAGTTTGATGAGGCAACCACAGTTCTTAAAAATTTTATTTAACTACCAAAACTATTAATGAGTCATATTTTCATTTGCTAGTGTTTTCAACTATTTAAAATACAAGAAAAAAATGCAGAACTGGCCATAAATCACAAGCATAAATATAAATCCTTTAAATATGACTCTACTTCCAGACATGAAAAGCCTTGCACTTTTGTAACTATTGAGTTTTTTTTTTTTCACTTAACCTGCAAACACTTAAAATCCAGCATGGGTAAAGAATAAACATAATTTAGTCCCTTTCCTGTTTAAATACAGAAACTTGACTCATAAACTATCATTTGGGCAGCCAATCCTTCTGAACCATCCACTAGCATAACTGCTTTTACTTTGAATAATTGGACTTTTTGTAAGTAAACAGGTAGAAGAAGTGACAAGCAGTCTTTTGGACACCACAAAAGAAACAAGAAGTAGCACATTTCAAATGTGGTCAGCTGTATAATAATATCTATGTTTCACCCAGCGCTTTATAGCATTCAAAACATTAGAGCAGGGACTGCCTTCAATTACACATGAGGAAATCAGTTCTGGGAGTTGATGTGACTTCCCTGGAGACAGTCAATGAATGGCAGAGCCAGGGCCAGTATTAAGAGCTAAAATACTCTCAACTGGTTCAGAAGCCTGATAAATAGAAACGGGGCCTCAGATCAAGAGTGCATGTTCTGATAGTCTATGAATCCTTCATCTTCCAACAGAAAGGATGGCTCTTGTTATTTGCACCTTACAGTTTGACCTGAATAATGATGTCTGTATGGCAAAGAAAAATAAACAAAGCTGGAAGCCAGTAAATAAATAAATAAATAAAAAGAATAACAGCCCCAAAAAAAAGAATGCATGTTCTCAAACTTAGTCTGACTACAGTTCCCACCATCAGGCTCCTTGGCCAAGCTGGATTAAGTATGGTGTTAATAAAGTGTGATCTCTGCGGAGGCAAACTTTGTTCTCCATTTCATCCACCTGGTGGTTTATTCAACACACACACACAAAAAGCGCCTATGATATGCTTAGACAATAAGCAAGTATGACTTAAAAGGATGATGGTACAATGGCAGAGACAGATATAAAAAATTAATTAAAATTAAATTTTTAGAGTATGCTTACAAATAAGTACAATCGACCCTTGAACAACACAGGATTGAACTGGGAGGGTCCACAGATTTTTTTTTTTCAATAGTAGAGAGCTGGCCTTTGAACAATGTGGGGTTTAGGGGCACCCACACGTCCTGCAGTTACAAATCTGCATATAACTTATAGTTGGCCCTCCAAATCCACGGTTCCTCCAGATCAGTGGTTCTACAACCACAATTCAACCAACCAGGGACTGTGAGGTACTGCAGTATTTACGACTGAAAAAAAAAATCCGTGTGTAAGTGAACCCGCACAGTTCAAACCTGTGTCGTTCAAGGGTCAACTATGAAGGAGGAGTTAGACAGTAGACAGATGGGGTAGGCTTGTAAAGACCATCTGAGGCAGCAGGGATACAACGTGCACAATAGTCACATAAAAAGCAGGACAAAGTCAAAAAATTACAAGTAGTTTTATATGGTGGAAGCACCCAGGGGAGGAGTCAGGCAATGAGATCAGCAAGGTTGGTTAATAGCAGGCTTCTGAATATTTACAGAGAGATGAAAGGTATGCAAATGGGGGGGGGGGCGGGGCGGTGTCCAAGTCATGAAGACACCAGGAAGCCAACACAGAATTCTAGGAAGGGGAGCACATGATCAGATCTGAATTCCTGAAAGATTACTTCAGTAGAAAGAATTGTTATAAATGAGGTAGGATGAAATCAAATCTAAAGGAAAACAGATTGGTTCATAGCGTGTCCATTAGTTCTGCGGAGAAATGATGAATGCCTGAACTAAAAGATCGTCGGCTCAGGATGGGAGTGGATTCAAGCAGGTGACTTTGGGGTAGAATCCAGGCAGAAGAGATGTTATGAATAAGAACAGCCAGGATTGCTGCCAGAGCATCACACTTGTGGCAGAAAGTGGTCAGACATGGGGCCAATCACACAAGGAGGCACGATCTCAGAGGGCCTTAAACACCACATGAAGGAGCTCAGACTTTATTCAGTAGATGATGAAAATCAGACCTGGGTTTTAGAATCTGTATTTTCCACAGATCATTCTGGCAACTAGGTGGCAGAATAGTTTAAAGTAGAAAAATGAGAGGCACATGAGTACAGGCAGGAGAAGATGAAGGCCTCAGTTAGGGCAAGGGTGGTGAGAAAACCAACCAGGACTTAGGGACTAACTGGGTGGGGAAAGAGAACGCCCCAACACAGATGCAAGGTTAGAGGGAAAAGAAGGTGAGCTCAGGGACTTCCCTAGTGGTCCAGAAGTTAAGACTCCGTGCTTCCACTGCTGGGGGCACGGGTTCAATCCTTGGCGGGGGAACTAAGATCCTGCATGCCATGTGGTGTGGTCACAGCAGGGAAAAAAAAAATGAGCGCATGGACATGTTGAGTCTCCGGTAAAAACAGAATCAAGGGTAGAGCTGTGTAGGAGGCACCTGGATAAATAAGCACACTATTCTGGGGAGGGTCAGGGTGGAGGTGGCCACAGAAATCATGAAACCTGAAATCAAGAAAAGTATACATTTAGAAGACATGTAGCCAATGGACCAAATATTGGGAAAACCAACATGTAAGGGCAAAGTGGAGGTAAAAGAAAGTCAAAGAAAACCAGAAGGGAAGAAAAGAAACAATCCAGAAAATGATAAGAAAATGGTGTCATGATAAGGAAGTTTTGACAGGAAAGGTGAGATCCACAGTGTCAAAAGCATCAAAATGTCCACGAATTGGTGAACGCACAAAGCATGTTCTGTCCATACACTGGAATATTATCCATCGATAAGGAGGGATGAAGTGCTGATGTTCAAGTGTCGCGGTTCACAAGTGAACCTCAAAAACATGATACTAAGTGTAAGAAGCCAGACACCAGAGACCAGACAATGTACGATTCCATTTACATGAAATATCCCAAATAAGCACATTCATCGAATCAGAAAGTAGATCCGTGGTCACGTGGGGCTAGAGCTATGTTTGCTCCATGGCAAAGCCTGCTTCGCTAGGAGAGAAGGGAGGAAACAAGGTGAGGTGGAGAACAGAAGTGGACAAAAAGGTCCTTGAGCAGGAAGAAGAACAGCTCCTGTGGGGAAGAAGGGGCATGGATTCAGATGAGCTGCGAAAGGGGTCAGGAATCAAGGCTGATGATGCCTGATAGTTTCCATTTTCTTAATTAAACAGAAATGACATCATCCTCTGAGAGTGAAGGGATCGTGGCTGAAGAGGCGGATAGGGGACTGAAGGAGCTGACGAAGGACATATAAATATCAGCCCTTTTAGTGACATGCGCACCTTGGCACGCAAGGTGTACCCGCACACGGCAGGCGACCTTGCTCATCAGAGCACTGACTCGGAGCTGAGAGTGTAGACAGGGGGCACACAAGGGTCAGGGCCACTAGAGAATTGAACCTGCTGGTAAAGTTAAGTTAGGATAGTTGACCACTTGACGGAGACAGAAAAGAAAAAAAAAGAATGGATCAGAGATCAGGGCTTCATAAAGTCACAAAACAGGGTTAGTGGGAAGATGAATACAAAAGCTTGAAGGATAAAGGGATAAGAGTATAGCCCAAAAGGTACAGACACCCTTTAGAGTGCGGCCTTAACAGTGGAGAGATGAAACAGGGCTGAAAGGGGGCTGGGGGGTAGTTTCTGGAAAAACAAGACAGAGGGCACATGTTCTACTGGCATGCTGAGCAAGAGCAGCAATCTGTTTACAATGGGATGAAATCTGTAGTCAAGGGGAACTGGGTGGAGGCAAGGAGGAGGATGAGGCAATGCTGCTGGTAACAAGGGGATAAAGCCAGGAGATGGTTCAGAGCTGGGGGTCTGCCTTTTGTGGAGGTACCAAGGCCCACTCCAGGACTCATGGGGCAGAGAGAGCAATGGTTGAAACTGCCTGGCCTCCAATATTCCAATTATGACCTGGATTGTTTTGGTCCAAGAACGGGCTAAGCATCCTGTATAGCAGTGCTTAGCCTGGATTCAGAAAGTTAGTGGGAGTCTTTGTTATAGTGAAGACCCAGATGTGGAATATATTCATTCATTCATATGATAGATAAGTAATAATTCGTGGCCTTTCTAATGATTCCTAAGGCCTTCAATGGAATCTCTTTTACTTTCACGAAAGCAATGAGCTCCACAATACTTCTCATCTTAATACTTTCCTACTCTACTACTTAAGATCTGAGGAATTAAGTGCTAGAGTTTCCAAGAATCATGTGCTACAAATCTTTCCCATCCATCATCATCTAAATCCTACTTGATAAACCCTTGCAGTTGGTGGTGTGGGTACAAATACACATATGTAACATCTCTGACTCTTGTTTCGGTATTTTGTTGGTGAGAAGGAAGACAGCAAGAATGGAAAGGAGACACAATTACTGTAAAAACCACCACCCAAAGCACCCAGACTCCAAAGTATCAACAAACTTACAACAGAAACAACTTACAACAAAATCCTCTACAAGGGCCACCTTACCTTGTCGTGGACTGTCATGCAGCTAGCGGCATCCTTCTGAAGGATTTCAGTTACCCCATTGGAGAGCCTTTCATACTTCAGTTTGGGCTCCTCTTCACTCTCTTCTTCCTGCACAGAAAGCGGAGAAAGTGACAGCCCTCATGGACTTATCTGAAATAGTCAAAGACTCAAAACACACATTATAAGGGGGAACCAGAGATGGTTCCCTCAATGACTGTGAACAACCCGACTACAGCTAAAGATTAAGATCCCCATGTTTCATTTTTCCAAGGTCTATCAAATGCTACAACTTCAATGGCAGAATAAATTCAGAAGCTGAAAGCAGGACTATATATTTACTGTTAACAGTAATCAACTTTGGCATATTAAAGTTAATACAAAACTGTCTGTCCCACTATGCGGAAAAAGCCAATAAAAGATGTGTGGGCAAAATACTTATCAGTGTGCCCTCCTGCACATGAATGAAACACAGCTGTGAGATAGGAATGTAATAAACCTCTAAAAGTCATGAATTTTGCATTTCAAGATTACAAATACTTTTGTCAGATTTGAGAATCTCTTATGTTAATTAGAAAAATATAACTATAAAAATTAAATCAAAGTGAAAGAAAATTAGAAATTTTATATAAAACAAACTATATATTGTACTTACTCTTCAGATGAAAAAATTTTAATATTTATTACAAATAACCAATAACCACGAACAGTCATTATTTAATGTTAGAATACGCACTGTTGACACTCATCCGAATAAACCTACTTATGCATTAAAATTTTCTTAATCATTTTATATGTATTATTACTAACTTTATATGTTCAATTTCACTGTTGATACAGCATCATAAAACATCCTTAATCCTCAGAATTACAAAGTTAGGAATCTACACTGACTATAATGGCCATGAAATAATAAATCAAGGATAGTTATAAAAATTATTACGATTCAGAAAAATATTTATTTTACTGCATCAAAATATAATGAGAAATAAAAATATGCATATGCTGACAACTGTGACAGGATAAAGCTGGCTAAAAAAAAGAAGTCCATAAAAATAATCTACTCATCATTTCCTTCAAAAATAATTGTGCAGTCCTCACCTTCCAGCTAACGTTTGGGTAGTTTGAGGCACACCAATGTTCTCACCCAGGATAATTAGGAAGGCTTAATGAAATACAGAGCAACATCACTCTAAGGCATCAATTAAAGGGCTGCTGAGGCAACCTGAACTAGAAGAGTTAGGATTCCAAGATGGTGCAGAAACCATGGAGAGAGGTGAGCTGGCATTCTACAGTCATTCTTCATGGAGTCATTTATCAACAAGAGGCTGAGAATCTCTGCCTTGAAAGATGGCCACTCCTGGGAGGATGGAAAACAGCAAACCTTCTGGTAATTATGGGGACTGGAGATCTGATGGGCTAAGACTCCAGTGGAAGACAGAGGCAAAGAAGTAAGTTTGTTACACACCCACTTTTCCCCAAAAGACAACTGCCAAGTTCCAGAGCTACATAAGGTATGAGACAAAAAAGCTAAACAGAAAGCCTCAAAAATGCAAACTTGCTGCCTTGATGTGCTAGGAAGAGAACCAGAATTCAAGAGCCATCAGGAAATGAAATACCACGGGCTCTCATTTGAGACTCCTGGTCCCCAGGGGACATGAACAATAGCTTCCCCAAACTTCCGTCTAGCTTTGACTGAGTTCAATCCCTGACTAGAGTAAGGTACGTAACCCTCAACCTATCTGTCCAGCAAAGGAAAGGGTGACTCCTTGGAGAAAGACTACTACTGGGATTTCTACAATTCTTTACTTACAATACCAAGAATTCAATAAAAAATTCCTAGGTACGGGGATATGTGTATAAAAACAAATGATTGAACCTGATGTACCCCCCCCCAAAAAAAAATAATAATAATAAAATAAAAAAAAAACAAAACAAAAAATTCCTAGGTACACCACAAGACAGGACCAAATGACTAAATATTAAGGAGAAAAAAAATATTGTAAAAACAGACCCATGGGTGATCTACTAACTGAAGTTAGCAGAAAAGGACTCCATATAACTACAACTAGTATGTTCCAAAAGGAAGGAAGGAAGGGAGGGAGGGAGGGAGGGAGGGAGGGAATAAAATAGATGAAAAAGGAGATTTTCAACAGAGAATTGTAACCTGTAAAAAAGAATCAAATGACAATTTTAGAACTGAAAAATGTAACTGAAATTAAGAACTCAATAGATGGTTCAACAGAAGGTTAGTAAAGCAGAAGACAGGATTAGTGAGATGGAAAACAGGTCAAAAGACATCCAAAGGGAAGCCCAGAGAAGGAAAATGGATGGAAAATACAGAAAAAATATACATGATATGTGGAACACAGTGAAAAGATATACTAACCTATCTTTTCAATATAATCCCACAGGATAAGGAAAATGCAGGGGAAAAGGGGGAGAAGGGACAGGAAGAACATTCACAACGGTAACAACTGAGAATTTTCCAAAACTGGTAAGACATCAACCCAGAAGTTCAAGAGGCTCTGCAAACCTAAGCAAGATAAATAAGAAAATCACACCTAGGCACATCACAGTAAACAGAAAATTATGTAAAAGAAAAATGACTTATAGAGTGATAAGCACTGGGCCTCTTAAAAATTATAATACTGGTAAACAGTCACACAGAGACTACAAACTCAGATGCTTACAGAAGTCTTCACCCCTGGGGCAAAGACCTGCATCTTCACATGAAAAAGGGCTAATTTATGGATAAATAGAAAGGATGAGATATATCAAACATCATGCTATAGACTTAACACTCGATACCTCATTTCATCCTGACTTAAGCAAAAAAACAGGGAGAGTTAAATATCATTATCCCATTATATCAGTAAATACTGATGATCAGAAATTTTAGGTAATTTCAAGACACAGTGGGTAGAAAGTAAAGCCAAAATTCAAATTCAGTTATGAATGCTCTAATGCCAATGCCTTGTATAAAAACTCCTATGAAAATTACAAGTCACAACAGATGCCTCCACAATTTTCATGCCTACAAAAAACTATAAACTATGTGATTAATAAGAAATGCTTAAAAATGTGTTTATTTAGCAGCTGCATTAGTTATCTATAGATGGATAATACATTATTCCAACCTTTACTGTCTTAAAACTGTAAATATGTATTATTTAACAGTTTCTGTGGGTAAACAATACAGAAATGGCTTTGCTGGGTGGTTCAGATTCAAGATCTTTTATGGGGTTGCAGGGAAGATATGAGCTGGGCATCTGAAGACTTGACTGGGGTTAGAGTATGGGCTTCCCAGATGACTCACTCAGATGGGTGGCAAGTTGGGGCTGGCTGTTGGCAGGAGGCTTCAGTTCCTGGCCTCCTGGACTTCTCCAAGGGGCTCCTTGAGTGTCCTTAGGACATGGCAGAGGTGGCTTCCCCAGAGTGAGTAATCCAAGGGAATGCACAGTGGAAACCCTAATGCTATATATGACCTAACTTCAGAAGTCACACATTGACACTTCTGCAACATTCCGTTGACCATACAGGCCAGCCATGATTCAGCGTGGGAGGGGAGGACACAAGGGCAGGAATAATAGGAGGTGAGGATCACTGGGGGCCATCATGCAGACTAGCTACAAGAGGACTAATAAAATTTTAAGAGCAATAAACCTAGTAATAAACCTTTATTTTTTAATAAAAAAATCAATATTCCATGTCTACTGATGAGCTGTCTCAAATTTTCTTCTTCAAGTATACACAAGCTATTAGTTGTTTATTTAGTAAAAGAGTGTTAAAAATCAAAGATGGTCTACCTACTATTAACTTTCCAAGAATAACTCTAAGAACTAACAGCCACAGAAGGAAGTATCACGTGTATGGTTCTTTAAAAGACCTACCCTTCTTTAAAAAAGTACTTAATGATAATGACCCCAACCCAAGGAGGTGCTGCATGTCCAAAAGTGATCTGCTGTTAAAATAAAATATCAAACAGCTAATTAACCAAGTCTTAAAAAAACCTAGAAAAAGGAAAATTAGCGAAAGCAACAAATAAACACTTCTACTTCTGTATCTACAAGCAAGAAATAGAAATCATTACAAAGCTAACACTAAAAATACCAAGCCATGATGTGTGCATTCTGAAGTAAATGTGTTAAATACAAATTGAATCCTGAATGTTAGTCTTTATAATAAGATGCCACATGTTGTTCAAGGCCGGACATCAAATGTGCATCCAATGTGAAAAGTTAATTCTAGCCTCTTGACTATTTTGCATAAAAGCACTCATCCACAGACCATTAAAGTTACTGTAAATAAGGTTTGCCTGTCTTATTTATAAGTGAAAACTAAATAATTTCTCTCACATAAATATACAAAAATAAATACTTTCACAGCACAGTTCACTGAAGCATTCGTGCTAGGCTTCAAAAACCATAAATAAAATGAAAACTCCAATATTAGGTACTTGATGTAGCATTTCATGCTTTTCTGACAGGTATCTTTTATGTTAAGTTAAAAGCAGGCTAAAGGTGAATTTTTTAAGGTGTTTTCTGCTCGCTGTAAACAAAGAAAATGGAAAGTGATTCAAAAAGACAATTCACAGAGGTTATTTCACTGCTGCAGACTATATATCACATTTTAAATAAAAAACATTTTTAAAAAATCACGTAGATTTAATATAGAGTTTCACAACAAAAATAAACAGAAAAAAAGACTTTCATGCAATATGAACTTCAATGGAAAACAACCCAGTGTTAATAAAAAGCAAATCAATAATTTTTGTTAAATTTTAATCATCTTGCAAGCCTACAAATAAAACCATCAACAGTCTGAGTTGAGATGACAGTTAACTGCGTTTCTATGACAACCTAGAGGAATAGTACAAGTCCTGACTTGCAGCTAAGCGAAGATATGAACAGAGTGACATTTACCCATACAAGAGAAATCTGCAGCTTTCCTTTAAAAAGAATCAATTCTGCAACCAACATGGATTTTCACTAAGTGCATAGCACTTTTAATTAAAGACAAGTCCTTCAGATCATCCTATAGGATTCTAAAAAACTATCTGAAAATAAATTTCTTATCATGGTCATTTTTACTGAGTTTTGAACTAAAAAGCAAAAAAAATTGCTTTGGGGGACCACAGATTAAGGCAATTCAAGATTTCTGCCTCAAAAACTATTTAGTAATTTGTTACTAACACCATAGGGTAAATTTACACAGAGGAAGTCCCATCACCTAACTTAGACTTATATAACCAATAAGAATATCATACTTTTCACCCAATAATTTTGTGTACAAGAAAAAATTGTTTGTTCATAACAAATTTTGCATCCTGTTTTAACTCTATCCACATCTTTCACACATCAGTACATTTTATGTATCACTGTGACAGTCCAAATGAAGACCTGAATTTTACTTTAAAAAAAGTGTCATATGAATTCAGGAGGTTAACAGAAAGATTATTACATTTTCTATTGTTTCTATTAATATAGAACTTAAAATTTTATTTCTGGATATCATTTTTTTGTTAAAATACAGTTTTGTCTTCTTTGGGTTTTGTTGATTTGTTTTGTTTTTCACAAAACAAAATGATACTAGATATACAGAAGGGGTGAGGTGAGATATTTACAAAGTCCAAGTTAAGCCAATGGAAAATATTACCAGTGGAGCTCTCCCAGACAATTCACATTATCACTCTATGGAGGTGCCCCTCATCCCATCCAGCCTCACCTATGAGAAAGACCTCAGCTTAACCTCTAGGAATTTTAATAAGATGAATGGGTTAGTTGATCTCTTGTCATCAACTACATCTGACCAGGGGCAAATCCTTTAATAAATATCCAATGTTTTAAAGCTAGATACAATACAGAACACTAACATCCTCAAAAACAAAACAAAACAAAATTCTCATTGTCAAAAAAAAAAAAAAAAAAAAAAAGCAGTTTGAACTTCCAAAGGAAAAAACTAAGTGTTAGTAAAAAGCAAATCAATAATCAGCCATCAATCTGAGGTATAAAGGCTTTCCTCCTCTAGAACATTTTCTCTAAAATTCTAATTACCTTAATAAGAATTGAAATATTCAAAGTTGGTTGTCAGCCATATAAGTTTAAGATATTTTTATAAAACTATCAAAATCTAGTGTCAGCCATTTGAATTCTAGAAAATTTGTATTTTAAATCATTTTCTCTCTACAAATAATTCACTTTATGAAGCCCCATGATATACTAAAATATTTCTTTTTGATCACTACTTATTAGAGGACACAGAGGGAGAAGAGAAAAATAAAACAAAATACACGAGGTGCCAGATACAAATAAGAATTTTTTTAAAGCATAATTGAAATTATACTGTAAGTCAATTAAAACACATAATTTGAGTCTCAAAAACAACAAATTTTTAAGGAATGGAACTATTCACTACAACAGTAGTTTTATCAACTTTATTATCAACAAAGGTAATATAAGTAGTCAAGAAGTATATATTATTGTGCATATACGTTTATTTGAAACCGTAATGTCACCAGTAAACATCCATGGGCAATAAAGGACATCTCCACGTATGTCCGATCAGTCTTAAACTTTTCCAGAAAGAGTAGGAGAGATTTATGATGAGAAAAACTGTAGAAAAAAAGACTAACTGTAAGATTCAAAATTCATCAAGAATTAAGCACTTTTATTAACTTTGTATTTGCCCCCTCCCCAAATGACTGCCACCTCCTTAAAAGGGCAAGTGCAACTATTAATTATTACAGGCTATAGTTCTATTACAAAAGGATGATTTTATTTACACAAAAAGATGACTATCTGGTAGGAAAGATGGCTTCATATATCCTTCTGAAATGTCAAAACATATCAAGAAAACTACATAAACAAGCCAAGAGAGTAACTTCTGGTTTCCATTAATAACACAAGGTATTATAGCTGCCTCAATGACCAAACTTTTTAAGAAAGTGACACGGAGATAATGGAATTCATCTACAATAAAACAACTGTGGTCAAAGCTCCCAGGATGCCTTTCCAACAGGCTGGTGACAGACAAGCAATTACATTCTTATATGAATGCAAATAATGTTGTTAAATTTTTTACTTTCAAGCAATACTGCTATAACCGAAAACACACATTCATCAAAAACAAGTAGCTGAAATTAGGAGCTGATAAATGTAATCTGGATGATATGGGTCTACTTTTTCATATATATAGAAAATTCCGATGAGTCTACTCATATGCATATATTATTTTTAAAAGCTTAAAATGCATATGGTTAAATAAGTGGTTCTCAACTGGAGGTAATTTTGCCCTCCTCCCCCCCCCCCCCGCATCATTTACTTGGCAATGTCTGGGGACATTTTTGTTGGTCACAACTAAGTTGAGGAAGAACATGCTACTGGTATTTAGTGCACAGAGACCAGGGATGATGCTAACCATCCTACAACAGACAGGACAATCTCCCGGAACAAAAAATTATCTGGTCCAAAATGCCAATAGTGCCAAGGTCAAGAAACACTGGGTTAAATAAATTTCACAAGATTAAATATTACACAGACCTTAAAATCTGTTTTCAAAGATGATTTAATAACAAAGGGAAAGGTTCTCAAAATGTCTTATTAGGTGAACAAGTAGGTCATAAAAACCTGCTTTGTACAATCCAAATGTTATTGAAGAAATTCATATACACATATAGGGGGAAAGGAGAAGAATAAACACCGAAAGCACCCTAAGCTTCAGTTTCTTCACCTGCAGAATGGAAGTGATAACAGGACCCCCATCATAGGGTTGCTGTAACCATTATAGAAGATGGCAAATAAAACTCTAGATGGGTGGGATAGGAAGGGTGGGAGGGAGGCTCAAGAGGGAGGGGATAAGGGGCCATATATATATAAATACAGCTGATTCACTTTGTTATACTGCGGAAACTAGCACAACAGTGTGAAGCAATTATACTCCAATAAAGATCTGGGGGAAAAAAATCATTACTGTGAGCTACTGCCAATATTTTCTAAATTTTCTAAAATCAATAAGTACCATATTTATTATAGAATTATTATATTTATATATTTTTAAAGCCATTGTTCAACATCCTCTTCAAAACTTTATATCTTCTGAACTAAGATTCTTCTGTCTCAAAAGCTAGTCTCCTTCCTGTTTAACACTTGGACTAGAAAAATGAGAAAAAAGTTGAGCCTCTAATAATTGAAGAGCTCTACTTAAGATTCACAAGATATGCAGTCTTCATAAACCCTGGTCTCTCCTTTGCCCTGCAGTATCAGAATTTCATGTTCAATTCAAGGAGGAAAAAAATAAGGTGAAGGTTTCCATGCCCTAAGCCACATACCATAAACAGGATCAACTCCCATCATTTATTTTATATTGGGAAAGCGATAAGAATATAGAGAAGAGGGGGAAAAATGAGAAAAGCAAATAAGCTTTTCATTTCCTTCCAGCCATATGGAATAACCTGACCAATCTTCAAGATATGCCATTCAGGTGGACAATTTCCGCCACTAAAGCCAACATAACCCTCTTTTCCTTTCTTCCCAATATCCCTTGGTGATCACAAGATCCTTAGAAGCAGGGTTTATGCCTTTTCATCGTTCTGAACTTCACCTAACAAAACTGTGGGTACCTAACAAAGACCAGTGAAAACACAAGTACATCGTTAACGGCAGACCGAGTTTAGTAAGAAGCTTTTCTGAGACATTCTCATTTAGACTTCCACACGGGAAAATCCAAATCATAGAACAGCAGCCAAAAGGAACCTCAGAGATCATCTTTTACAGATACAGGTAGGGCAGAGGGAAGGGGAGGCAGGTGGAGACACCAAACAGAGGGAAGTAGTCGTAGCAGCAGCAATAGAGATCCTGCGAGCTCAGTTTTCAAGATAAATTTACATGTATTTATAATTTCTATGCTTATTGCTACATCAGAAAGTAAAGCACCACAGTTCTTGAGATTATTTTGTTTGCGGGAAGATTAGATACCTCTTAAGCAACTTTCAACTGCCCATGCCCTGTTCTAGGTGCAGAGAAGCACCTGGCTAGCTACTCCCCCCTCAAAGCCTCTGACAGCTTCTCAATCATCTCCATGAAGAAACAGATACAGATAAAACCCCCAAATAGAAATGAAAATTAAGATAAACCATTACCAAAATCAAGGAGAAATTGATACATATGTTGAATATGAATTTGAACTCATGACACATCTTGATTTGTTCCATGAAAACGGAACCCACCTAAACAAAACGTAGAAAGATGCTTTTAAGCTCTCCTACCAATGCTCCATGCCCCTGACTTGGAGCCTGCCCCACTCGACAGAGCAGACCCTCCCCCCCGCCATTAGGGGTTGTTTTTCTCCAGAAGGAGGTGACTGTCTGCAGCTTTTGCCCACTGTTTCTCCACACCTGCACCTTCAACCCTGGCCACTATACATCTCCACCTCGCTCCTACAGGCAGAGACTATAAGCACCTAACACCTGGCCAATGCATTACTGACAGTCTGGGAGTTCTAGCTGTAAGCACTGTAGGACCAAGAAACACTGGCATCAGATAGGTGGGTATCGCAGGGAACCAGAGAACACTAACAAAGGTAAAAGCAAAAAAGCATTAATAAATCAGAAAGCTGAATAATTAGTAAGTCCAAGGACTAGCACTTCTTAAAGACAGAGTAAGATAACCACCGAATAAAGTAACAAAATAAAAAGCATCAAAGTACTACCTATCTCCTGCAGAAAGGCACCTAGCCTAGACTGTTTCAGCAGCAAGTTCTATTAAAAACCCTCAAAGAAGAGAAAATTCCTAAGTTATTTAAACTGTCCCATGACAGTTAAATAAACACTTCGCAGCTCATTTTGAAAAGGCAGCAGAACTGTAATATCAAAACTCCCGAAGAACACAAAGGAAAAAAGAAAAAAACCATAGTTATCAGTTATCTGATGTAAGAATGTAAATGTGAAAATTCAAAATAGAATATCATAAAGCAAACTCTGCATATATTAATAGAAAACTTGGTGATCAAATTGATCAAATATTACAGAAATGCAAAGACTGGATATTAAGAAGTCTGATTTCATCATTTAAAGTAAAAACCCCATAGGCCCACACTGACAGAAACAGCATTTATAAAATTAAACACTCATTTCTGATTAAAAAAAAAAAAACTTTCAGTAAATAAACAAAACGTCTACAGTCACTTTATTTTTCAAAACTGATCTAGAAATTTTAGCCAACGTGAAAGACAAGAAAATGAAAAGCAATAAGTGTATCCGTGTTGGTATGGTCTTATTTGATGATGATGTGTGGAAAAAAGAAAACCCAGCTTATAATGATGAATTTTGTGTCAACTTGACTGGGGCACGGAGTGCCCAGACATTCAGCAAATCATTATTCTGGGTGTTTCTGTGATGTGTTTTGGGATGGGATTAACATCTCAGTTGGCAGACTGTGTAAAGCAGACAGCCTTCCCCAGTGTGGGTGGGCCTCATCAAATCAGGTGAAGGTCTAACTATTCCCTCCCACTGAATAGAAGAGTTCTTCCTGCCTAACTGCCTTCCAAGTGGGTGACTTTTTTGTTGACTTAGGACCTGAACTGAAACGTTGGCTCTTTCTGGGTCTCCAGCTTGCTAACTCACCCTGAAGGTCTTGGGACTTGCCAGCTCCATGATCACACAACCCAGTTTCTTATAATACGTCTTTTTTTCTTTCAGATCCTACTGGTCTCTCTCAGATCCTTGTTCAGATCCTACTGGTCTCTCTCAGATCCTTGTTCAGATTCTACTGGATCTCTCTCAGATCCTCTCTCAAATCTCTCCCTCTCTTCCCCCATCCCTCCTTCCCTCTCTCTCAGCTCCTGTTGGTCCAGAGCCCACTGGTTCTGTTTCTCTACGGAACCCTAATACACAGCTCTTGCAAAGACAGAGAAAGAGTGGCCTGAGCTGCTCACCCCCTCCCCCCAAATCAACCCTGAACACTGTATCAAGATGAGAGAGGGATTCCAGAATAATATCCCTGAGTGAGAAACTCTGGAAGCAAGTGAAATCATGTAGAAGGGGGATATGTTTAGACCCACCCAGTGCTTACCTCTCGCTGAAGTTGCCTAAAAGGTTTTGCCATCCCATCCACTACAGAAGTCAGCAGCAACAGCCGGACCCTTGCAGGGGTGACGGCTGCCCTGCATCCACTCCTCTGTCTTCTATCCTTCCCCTGCCAAACAGCATCACCTCCTCCCAGGGCTGCTTCCCTGCAGATCTGCCTCAAGGACACTTTACAAAGGCTCGGAAGACTCATGGCACAAACTCCCATACGGAAACATATTTTTCGAGGAAGTATTCAAATAGAAAGCAAAAATCTAAGAGATGCTGCAAGAGATAAGAGAAATAAGGATGATCAAAAAATCTTGGTAAAGTTCACTGATGTCATTTGTTAACAAAGGACAGGGGAAGAAAGGAGAGAAAATCATTCAAAAGCCTACTAGAATTCAGAATCAAGTGGCCAGTCACAAAATAAGCTAAAATAAAGTTTTCTTATGCCGGCTGCACCATACACAGTCCTAATACACTGGGCAAGTTACTTAAAACCTCAGCTGCCTCATTTTCTGTGAAAGGAGGATGATAATACACACCTTACAGGATTACTGTAAGAATCAAATGTAGCAAATGTATGTAAAGCACAAAGTACAGTATCCGGTAAGTATCCGGTGAATGTCAATCACTAAAAATATTACCATTATTTGTATTATAGTCCCCAACTTTAAGCTGTACAACTCATATCCCCCCTTTTGAGTTTATTCCCAGACATAAAATTGAGCAAACAATATTTCTAATCTAATTACCTCTTTGTTTTATACTACTTACAAAAAAATGAAGATATATTACTTTTGAGTTTGTCACATTTCAAAAATGTTTTCAAACATATCTAAGTATGAATCTTGGTATTAAGAAAGTAAAAGGATGGACTTCCCTGGTGGCACACTGGTTAAGAATCCGCCTGCCAATACAGGGAACATGGCTTTGATCCCTGGTCCAGGAAGATCCCATATGCCACGGAGCAACTAAGCCTGTGTGCCACAACTATTGACCCTGCATTCTAGAGCCCGCAAGCCAAAACTACTGAGCCCACTGTGCTGCAACCACTGAAGCCTGAGAGCCTAGAGCCAGTGCTCCGCAACAAGAGAAGCCACCACAACGAAGAGCAGCCCCTACTCACAAGTAGAGAAAGCCCGCATGCAGCAAAGATGACCCAATGAAGTCAAAAATGAATGAATGAGTGAACAAATGAATAAATAAATAAATAATAAATCTTTGGGGAAAAAAAAGAAAGAAAAAAGAAAGTAAAAGGAAATGCTACAGTCCCCTACTTATTAAGCCAATAGTCTCTCCTGGATGCTTATAAAGACCAAAAGTAGCCCATCACAGGCCAAGTATCTCAAAAATACCTAACCACTGATGGAAATCATGACAACATACTAAAATCTTAAGCTTTATCAGAGATTTCCCCACTCCCATCCCTCTGATGCCATTTTGAGAGATTTATTTAATCCCCTGAGGTCTTTGGAGAAGAGAATCATATTCTAAAATAAAGAATTATGATGACATGGATGTCTGTGAATCACTATATTTAAAAACAATTGTACTCAAACTGAAATACCTCACGGATGAAAAGAAATCTATGTGTTATTTAGATTTCTTATAGCATTTCTGGAGTCTGCAGAGAAAAGACTGTCAAAGTCTTGTTAGGGTAGTATCGGGCCCTAATTGTCAAGTAGAATTATCATTTAAACAACATTCTTGAGCAATTATTAGAAAAGACATACATAAGTTTTTATAAATATAGCTCCCGACAGTATTAGCAATTTCATTACCACTGTTTTCTGTATGTTCTCCCTTGCTGGATGTATTTTAGTCCCCAGACCCTAAGAATAAAGGCTAAGAATGAAAAGTGCTAAGGGAACAAGATTATACAATCACATTATTTACTGTATTAGTTTGCTATCGCTGCTGTAACAAATTACCATAAACTCAGTGGCTCAAAACAACACAAATTTGTTGTCTTGCAGTCCAATACAGATCTCGCTGGGCTAAAATCAGGATGGTAGCAGGCTGCCTTCTTCTGGAGGCCCTGGGGGAGAATCTGGTTCCTTGTCTTTTCTGGCTTCTAGAGGCCACCTGCATTCCTTGGCTGTGGGTCCCCTCCTCCCTTCTCCACCTTCAAAGCCAGCAGAGCAGGTCAAGTTCTTCTCATATCACATTACTCTGACCTTCTCTACCTTCTTCTTCCACCTGTAAAGACTACACTGTGACTTGTGACTACACTGGTCTCCCACCTGGATAATCCAAGATAACCTCCCTATTTTAAAGTCAGCTGATTAGCGACCTTAATTCCACCTGCAACCTTAATTTCCTTTGCCATATCACATAACATATTCACAGCTTCCAGGGATTAGGATGAAGACATCCATGGGGGACCGTTATTCTACCTACCTGCCTATTACTGAGAATAATATATCAACCAAAGAGGATAAAAATGATGGTGAGCTATGGAACTAGATCCCCCAAGCTGAACCCCAAACTAAAAAAAAAGAGTTCTCATCCCTTGTCCCTACATTAAATCACAATCTTTTTGAGGACACAGGGTGGGATAAAACAGTTCTCAGCTTGAGTCAGGAGGCTAGGATTGGTCACTGGTACATGTTTTTAACAAAAAGACCTCTCAAAGCCCTACTTTTCACCATCTTCAAAATAAAGATATAATGCCAGCTTCCTGTAACTGTTGTGAAGATCAGTTCATTTACTGACTCACAAGCAGCTCTGCTAGTGAGAACCTGCTGACAGGGTCTCTGCCTTCTGGAAAGTACCTGGCATGGAGCTGGACAAAAACAGCAGCAGCAGCAGCATGCTTACTGAATATCTTTTAACGACAAAGTGCTAAATACCTATCATCTCCTTTAACAGTCACTAAACAAACGTGTCCTTTATGAGCATTCTAGATAACATCTTGTAATATGCAACAGAAGAATTTCTGCAAGCATCAGAGATGTTTTGCCAACCCAATCTCTTGTGAGCCCATTCCAGTTGGGTGCCACCACTATGAGCCACCACGACTGCTCTCGTAAGGATCACCCTGGCCTCACCTTTACGGATCCAAGGGTGAAGCCCTAGACCTCATCTTACTTCTCCTCCCAGCAGGATTTGATATAATTGACCATGTTCTTCCTCCCGAGATACATTCCTCCCTTGGGCTTTGGGCACTGCCTTCTAGAGGTTCTCCTCCTACTTCACTGGTTACTCCTTCTCACTCCCCTTTGAAGATTTCTGTTCATCTACCAGATCTCTAAAATGTTAGAGTACCCTGGGTCCAGACATCAGGCCTCTTATGTGTCTGTCCTCATGCCCTAAATGATCTCATCTAGTTTCATGGTTTTAAACACCATGCAAATGCTGATTCACAAATTCTCATCTTCATTCCATACCTGCACTAGTCTTTTTTTTATCCAACTACTGACTTGACATTTGCCCTTGGATGTCAATCAGCATCTCCAATTTAAAATACCCCAAATGGAATTTCTGATTTACCCACCCGGCTCAACTACCACCATCACCACTAACTCATTCTAAGCATCAAACCCAGTGCTAGCTACAGTCTTCCCCTATCTCAGTTAAAATCTCCATCATTCTAGTTGCTCATCCTGATTCCTCTCTTTCACTTACACCTCTTCCTCCTAGTCAAGAAACCCATTGGCTCTACTTCAAAAAATGCCCTAAATCTCCATCACCTCCAGCTGGAGTTTTGCCAAAGCCTCCTAATTGGTCTCACTGCTTCCTACTTG
This sequence comes from Hippopotamus amphibius kiboko, assembly GCF_030028045.1. Lineage (NCBI taxonomy): Eukaryota > Metazoa > Chordata > Mammalia > Artiodactyla > Hippopotamidae > Hippopotamus > Hippopotamus amphibius. The sequence continues at coordinate 82,667,799 of NC_080189.1, read as the reverse complement.
CCACCACACCCCTGACTTTTTTCAAGCATTATCCAAAGTGATCTTAGTAAAACAATGACCTTCCAATGGCTTCCCATCTTACTCATGGTAAAAACCAAAGATCATAAGCTGACTTACAGGCTCTAGTTCTGGACCACTCATTACTTCTCAGATATGATTTCCTACCACTCTGCTCCAGCCCTGTTCATATCCTCAAAGACCCCTAGTATAACCCCAACTGAAGATACTGTATCAATATTGGCTCTTCCTTCTACCTATGAGATCTTTCCCCTGGATATTCACTTAAATGTCATCTTATCAGGGAGTCCTCCCCGACCACCCAGGATAAAACAGTATCCCTTAGCCCACTCTACAGACCCCTTACCAGTGTTATTCTATTTTTATCCACAACATTTATTACTGCCTAATATATACGCTTTTGTTTATTGTCTGCCTCCTTTATCAAATACTGGTGTATCCTAGCACCCAAAACCTAACAGTACTCAACATTTGTTGAATAAATAAAATAATCAGTCCACCCTGGGCTGCCTAAATTAATTTTTTTCTAGGTAAATTATAAATTTCTCCTAATGAAATTATAAATTCTGTTCAAATATATATCAAACAGAAAGAGTCATATTCCTCTTCTCAATCTCTAACAAGTGGCAGAAATACAGTTTCACAACTCTTGTGTCCGGAAAGTTTCTATCGTTTCCAAATATGTAATTTTTATAATATATGCTTCACAGAGAGTGTTTATCCTTGCCTGAATGATGCAATAATCAGCAGAACCTGTTAATATTAATAGCTCATTAAATGAAAAGGCAAAATTTTAATCCAAGGGCTATTTGGAAGGATACAAAATTATAACCCCATGCTCCACTTCTCTTACCAATCAATCTCATAACAAGGTGCATTACCGTTTTAGTTACTAGTTGCTATAAATTTGTTTATTAAAATTAATAGTTGTAAAGAACCAATTTAAGTTTCAATAAATGATTCACAATGTTCTATCCACCAGGTTAAAATAAATAAATTATTTTTGTGTGATGCATTTTCTGATTTAAAACATCTATCTCCTGACTTCTCACAATGACTGGTTTTCATTTTAACAAAAACTGAAAAAGAATTCTCCTTGTGGTGGATGCACCTAGAAGGTACATTTTAAAATTAATTCTTCATTCAACATAAACTGCATAAAGGTTTATTTTAAGTAGGTTCAGCTATTTGCCAGTCTTCTTGGTTTAGTAAAATTAATATATCTAACATATTCAAGGCCTCCTAATTGTGATATTTGCAAGAACAAAGCCAGATCTGAATGGACATCACATAGGTGGCATGTTTATTAATAATGGGTAAAAAAAATTATAAAGACAGAAGTGACACTAATTAACACTGCTATTACATGCCATAGCCCAGGCACAGGTCATGTAATCTACATGCAATTCAAAGGAACACACTTAGGCAGACTCAGCCTTAGTTTAGCTATTCAGTTCCATTCATGAACAACAAAAGGTCACTGGAACCCTTACCTGATGGAAAGCAGACCTCACTACATATCAGTTTCCATTTGGTGTTCATCTCTTTCCTTGCCAACCCTCTTTAGCCTGATTGTTTTCCCCTTCTTCTCCTCTTCTTTGCTGTGCAAGTTTAATCTTGAAAGGTTAGGCTAACAATTTGATGCTTCTACTGCAAACCTCTTTGTACAACCCATTAAACTCCTCTAAAAAGGTGGAATATACTTCTAAATAAACAATACACTGAGAACCTATTCAAAGCGGGGTTTGAAAATATATATATCTCCACGAAGCAGAACTACTTCAGTTTCCAGCTCTAAGAAAGTTTTTCAAGGAACACTGTACCTGGTCCACAAATAGGAAAGGCCTTATGGAAGATGACGACGTTTCCATATTGCCAATGACTCGATTTCCTCTCCCTGCACCACTGATTCTACTCAGAAATAAATCTGTGCTGTGTCAAGCCACTACAATTTCGGAACTATTTGTAATTGTAGCATCCTGCCTAATATAGTACTTAACAGGACTGTGGTCCATATTAAATGAAATAACCCATGTACAGAAATGAGCACAACACGTGGAAATAAGTGAACCTGAAAAAATGGAAGTAACTGATGTTTCTTCGTGATTTAAATACTGTCTTCCATTAAAATGTATATTATAAGAACAAAATGAATCAGATGTTGGAATTATCTGGCAAGGATTTTAAAGCCATCATAAAAGTGCTTCAACAAGCAATATAAATTCTCTTGAAACAAATGGAATAGAATATTTCAGCAAAGAAACAATCTATTTAAAAAATGGAAACTTTAAAACTGGAAAATACAATACCCAAAAGAAGTAACTCACTGGTTGGGCTCAAAAGCAGAGATGACGAGGACAAAACCAGTGAACTTAGGGATCAATAAAATTTACCCAACCTGAACAACAAACAGAAAATAGACTGAAGAAAGTGAATGGTCTCAGGAACCTAAGGAACAGTAATGAAAGAGCTAATATTCATATTATCAAAGTCCCAGAAGGAGAGGAGAGTGGAACTGAAAAAGTATTTGAAGAAATAATGGCTGAAAAACTTCCAAATTTGGTGAAGGACATAAACCTACAGATTCAATTAGGTGAACAAATTCCAAATAATAGAAATCAAAGAAATCCATGCCAAGAGACATCCTAAACAAACTTCTAAAAACTAAAGTTAAAAAAAAAAAAAAAAAATCTTGCAAGCAGCCAGAGAAACATGACATTATTTAGGGGAGAATACCAATTCAAATGACAACAGATTTCTCATTTGAAATGACAGAGGCACATAATTTCTCAAGTTCTGAAAGAAAAGAACTGTCAACCATGAATGCTATATCTGGTGAAAATATCCCTCAAGAATGAAAAGGCAATAAGGATATTCTCAGACAAAGAAAAACTAAGAACCTGTGGCTTGCAAATCTATCCCTAAAGAATGGACTAAAGGAAGTTTTCTAAACAGGAAGGAACAGAAGATAGAAGATAACAGAAGAAAGGCTTAGAACTTTAAAAAGAACATAAAAATGGTGATAATAGGGGTAAACATAGTAAATTATCCTTTTCTTCATGGGTTTCTTAAATTATATTTGATAGTTGAATTAAAAAGTTTAATACCAACTGATATGGTGCTCAATGAGCATAAAGTATGTAAGACAACTATATTTAAAAAATGGGAAGAGTAAAGGGACAAAAGGTTTCTACATGTGACTAGAAGTAGTAAAATGTCATGGATACCAGGAGACTGTGACCAGTTTTGTATGCATATTTTAACACTTAGAGCAACCATTAAGAAAACCATACAAAGTAATGTACTCAAAACCACTATAAATAAATCAACATGGAATCGCAGAAAATTGTTCAAGCAACTCACTGAAAGGGAAGAAAAAGAAACAAGAGAAATGAAAAATAGAGGAAACAAACAAAACAAAAAACAGCAGACTGAAACTCTGATATGTCAATAATTCCCTTAAATGTGACTGGTCTAACCATGCCAATGAAAAGACAAGAGTGGCAGAGTAGGAAAAAGTCAATCTCAAAAGGTAAACACACGGTACGGTTCCATCCATATAATATGTTTGAAATGACAATGTATAGAGATGGAGAACAGAATAGTGGTTGCCAGGGGGTGCAGGAGGGGGAGGGATGGCTGTGATTTAAAAGGGAACTTATTTTTCATCTTGTGATGAAACTGTTCTGTATCTTGACAGCACTGGTGGTCACACCAATCTTCACAGGTGATAAAAGTGCACAGAATCAAATGCACACACACACACACACACAAATGAATACATATAAAACTGGTGGAATCTGAATAAGGTCTGTAGATTGCATCAACATCAATTACATGTCACATCATGTACTGGTTGTGAAATACTAGAGTTACGCAAGATGTTACCCTTTGGGAACTAGGAGAAGCTTATAAAGAATCTATTTTTCTTACAACTGCATGTGAATCTACATTTCAAAATTAAAAACTTTTTAAAAATCTCAATTAAGAACTTTGAGTAAAAGCAATTTTGGCTTTATATAAAATACTGGATTTTAAAATAAAGAGGCCAAGAAAAAAACCAAACTTTTCCCTTAACTCCTCTATTTGAGCTTAAGGAAGTGAAGGAAGGACATGCAGTTTTATTTTGGGTTCCATACCTTTGCAACCCAAAAGTTCTGTAACAGCAACTGCTATAAACCACCATAATATATATAGACATTATTACTTTTTAACGAAACACAATTATTTTACTGTTTTGCTAAGTATATAAGTAATGCTTATTTGCTATAAAAATTTTAGAAAAATGAAGGCAGATTATGATAGTAAATAAGAGTCACATGACCCAATGACAATATGGTCTTGTAGTCTTTTTTTCTATGATCATGTGTGGACTTTGGAGGGTGAAGAGAAACCGTATTATACTTTGAATCAGGAATCAGCAAACTACAGCCCACGGCCAAATCCAGCCAGATGCCTGTTTTTGAACAACCCGCAAACAAAGAAGGGTTTTTACATTTTTATATGGTTACATACCTTCATAATATCCTCAGTACTGCCTCTTTGATCGCAAAGCTTTAAGTACTTACTAACTAAACATTTACCAAAAGAGCTTGCCAACCACCCCCACCTCTAAATTGCTTTTTTGTAGAAAGCTTTTTTAAATTAAAAAGATAATGCAATTCCTTATTTCTACATATTTAGCCTGTTTCCAAATTTGTATAATATAAACAAAGTTGTAATGCACAGTCTTGCAGCTAAATTTCTGCACAGAGATGGATGTACTTTTCAAAGGGTATATAATTTATAACATTATTTTATAAATATTTTATAAATATGTTAATATTTATAAATACATTTTAATGAGTTTGTAAATAACATCGCTTATTTTATGACAAAACAGGAATTTTATTATGTTATTAATGTCATACATACTAAGACAATCCTCTCTTCTCCAGAATAGAAAGCAAGTTTAAAGATTCTGAAACTGATATTTTATCCTACTATTCGAATAAGCCAAAATCTGTAATATGACCCAAAATGTCATTTTATACATAGGCAGGAGGTCTAAGGAAGGTTTTGTTTTTTAAATCCTATCCAATTCTATAAAGGTACATAGAGGAAGGGTCTGGCATAAAATTATACAGGTCAGAGTGAAGCTGAAGGTATCAGAAGACCAGGATTTGAAGTCAGACTGCTGGGTTCAAATTGACTTATTGGGCAAGTTAATTAAACACTCAAGTCTGTTTCTTCATCTGTAAAACAGAACCAGTAATCATGGCCAAGTCATAGGTCGATTAATACAGGTAAGCACTGTTTCCTACACTGAACGTGTTTGTTTTTGTAACAATCCTTATTATTGAAACAGATGCCCAATACTGTGCTCATTCAGTACCATCTTTGCGCCAAAGAGAGCTTATAACCTTCCTCTATAAGCAGTAACTTGCAGGATTTTAAAAATAAAATCCCAGCTGTTAGTTTGCTCACTTGCTTTTGGGTTGGCCCAAAAGTTCGTTTGGGTTTTTAACTAAGATGTTACAAAAAACCCGAATGAACTTTTTAGCCAACACAATGTATGAAAGCTTATTATTTGTTTCAGCCAAAACAAAACCATTATAAAAGGAGTCACCAATGAATTAAAAAGTACCACCTCCAAGGAAAAAAACATTGTCTGAATATAGAGATGTCAATTTTCAGGCTTAGAATGTCTTTTTCTTTAAACTGCCTAATCATGGAGTTTACTTCAGTTCCCACCACGCAGCCACACTGGATACTCTGGGAATCTTCTTGACACCCCCTTCCCGATCTAGCTCATTTCTCACATCCCACCCTACGCTTCCTGCTCACCGAACTTGAGAACTTTCTTCTTTGTCGCCTGCTACTGCCTGGCCCAGGCCCCCATACCCTATATCTCTATGGGGTGTGTGGGTGTGTGTGTGTGTGTGTGTACACATATATATACCCGAAATCTCTAAAGGGGACTTCCACTGGAACTTCCTGCCTTGGGTCTCTCCTGCCAGTTCATCTGTCACCAGCCCTAACCCCGCCCCCAATAATCAAGCCTTTGGCTGCCTCCCTTCCGCTTCCCTCCCCCATGTTCACAGGGTCAAGTTCAAACTGCCAGGTTTGGCACATTAGTAGCTTCACATCCTCACCCTAGGTTCCCTGTCTGACCTCATTTCCCCAACTTCCTCCTGCATTCTTGCCACCCGGAGCTCATCACAGCTGGCTGACCACACGTGTGCTTTCACCACTTGGCCTCTGCACAGACGTCCCCTCCTTCCCAGAGACTTGCCCAGCCTCTCTGCCCAGACTCATCCTCCATAGTAACTCACAGACTCCCAGTGAAGCTATTCCTGACTCGCCATCCATTGCTCTGTGTTCCCAGAGCGCTCTGTTACCATCTATACGATAGCAGCCATCCATCCCTAAAAACTGAAAAGATCTTAGAGCTTCAAAATGGAAATGAAATCCTTTTGAAGACAACATATTTCTTTGTTAAGCTTTACAAGACACCGTCTAAGAAACAGTCTGGCTCATCATTTCAAGGTGCAACAAACAGCAGACTGTATATTAAAAACAAAAACTCCTAGACATGAGGACCAGTTTCGTTATCCTCCAAATTTACCATAATTAAGTAAGTATTAACATGAATGCAAGACCCCTAACTACATAGCTTATTAAATAACATTACTTACTATCTTGGGTGTAATCTGGTTTTGAATTTCTACTTTAAGTGCAGAGAATAAGTTAAAATTCTTAAAGTTTGCCATCCTGACTTTACACCACTTTCAATTATTTTAATTATACTCCAGATGTCAAATTCATTTCATTTGGCTGCAGTTTTCATGATTAGTGAAAAACATATGGACAATTTTGAGCATTCAGTGTTCTTAAACACATTAAAATAAGCACTTTAAAGAAAACATAGGAGGAAGCTTCATAACATTGGATTTGGCAATGATTTCTTGGATGTGAAACCAAGAGCACAGGAAACAAAAGTGAAAATAAACTGGACTACATCAAAATTTAAAACTTCTATATATCAAAACATACACTCAGAATGAAAAAGCAACCTATGGAATGGGAGAAAATACTTAAATATGCAAATCATATAACTAGAAATGGCTACACATAAATTAACATATATTCTTTATATATATTATTTATATCCTTTATGTACATAGATATAGGCATAGGTAAATCACTTATAACCCTATAGATCTATATCTAGCTAGCTAGCTATTCATCCATCCATCCTATCCAGGTTGTTGAGTTGTGTCTATACTTATCTGATAAGGGGTTAATATCCAGGTATCTGATATCCATATAAGATACACCTGGTAAAGGGTTAATATCCAGAACATATAAAGAACTCTTCAACTCACCAAAAAAACAAACTCAACTAGAAAATGGGCTACGCACTTGAACAGATGTATCTCCATAGATACACAAGCGGCCAACAAGCATATGAGGAGATGCTTAACATCACTGATTATTAAGGAAATGCAAATCAAACCACAATATCACCTCACACCTGTCAGGAGAGCTACTATCAAAAACAAAAACAAAAAGGAAAATAAATGTTATGAGAATGTGGTGAAATTGGGACCCTTGTGTACTGTTGGTGGGAATGTAAACTAGTGTGGCTGCTGTAGAAAACAGTACAGTGGTTCCTCAAAAAAATTAAAAATAGAATTACCGTGTGATCCAGCAATTCTATTTCTGGGTATATATCCAAAAGAACTGACAGCAGCATCTCAAAGACATATCTGTATACCCATGTTCATTGCAGCACTGTTCACGATAGCCAAAAGGTGGAAGCAATCCCAGTGTCTGTCGATGGATGAATGAATGACAGGTACTTATGATGGAATATTATTCACTCTTAAAAAGCAAGGAAATTTTGATACATGTGACAGATGAACCCTGAAGACATGATGCTATGTGAAGGAAGCCAGTCCCAAAAAGACAAATATTGTATGATTCTGCTTATATGACATACCCAAAATGGTCAAATTCAGAGACAGAAAGTAGAATGGTGGTTGTCAGCAGCTGGGGAGAGGGAGAATGGGGAGTTAATTAATGGGTATAGTGTTTCAGTTTTGCAAGATGGAGACAGGCTGCCCAACAATGTGAACATACTTAACAAAGCCAAACTGTATACTTAAAAATGGTTAAGATGGCACATTTTACGTTATGTATATTTTACCACAATTAAAAATTTTTTAATTAAAAATTTAAGATTTAAAACATAAGAACTTCAGAATAACCTATGGTCTTCCTGATACAATATAAAAGCTCAGTATATATGAAAGGCATCATTTCATAAAGTGATGGAAAAATACATTGTTATACCACATGGTTGAAAACACTAAGTATTGTTCACAGAGATGGAAATCATCTGAGCGCTGGAATTAACAAGAGGCATATGTACATAAAGGAAGAGCCTGCCCTGAGAAAGCTTAATTAAGTTACAAAACACAAGGGGAAGAAGAGATAGAGGAAGAGAAAAGGAAGAATAAAGATTCTTGGCAACCAAGTGGTATCTTACAACATCAATCCTAGAACTGGAAAGTGGTCCCAAGGAGTAAGAAACCCAAGAAAAACTTCTTCCAACACTGGACTGCAAGTCAACTCACTACACCTACAAAGCCTAAACTCGGCTCTACTACCAGCCTGACTATTCTGCTTGTCCATAAACAAACTCACCAGGGTCAGCAATAACTGGGGGTGTGACCGCTTTCCTAGAGCCAGCGGGGAGTCGCCCCAGGCCCTCAGGTTGAAGCACCACGCTGTAAAATCAGCCACCGGCACCACAGCTAAAATATACGCTGAGGATCACTAACATCCACGGAGTGCTTCCCATGTGCTTGATGCCAAACAAGATGCTTTGCAAACATCAATCTTCTCTAATCCTCACAATAACCATACAAGATTAGCAGTGACTCCCATTTTTCACATGAGGAAACTGAAGAATACAAGGGTTGAGTGCCATGCCCAAGGTCACAGCTGAGATGCAAACCCGAGGTACCATCCTGAGATGGCACCAGGGCTGGAAGGCAAAATGACCAAAAGAGCCCAGAGTCTGGGGACTAGAATCTGAAGCCATTTCTTCCAGGAAGCAGCTACAACATTAGATGGTCAGGTTACTTTTTACGTCTCAGTTTCCTCAATGTTCAAGTATCTTTTCCTTTCATTTCTTTCTTGTTTGTGGTCAACTCTGATTTCTTAACTTCCTAGTTTTTGGTTCATTTCTATTCTGAGGTTTTAAATTTCTGGTTTAAGATAGTTTTTCATACCTACAAAGGCTTGTTTAAAGACCTTGAACTCATGTTGGAATGTTATGTCAGTATTCTCTTGGAAAATTTTTGATTCTCACTTTGTTTTTTCCTGTGGTAGTTTTACACAGATGCTACCTGCCTGTCTTAGATTTTCCTGGAGAGCACCAAAAGGTGCTCCCATGGAGGGGTGAGGTGTTTAGGTGGTTTACTAGGTTTCTTAGTTACACTGGTAAATGAAGGACATTTTCTTTAATAAGTGGCATCTTCTTTGTTTTGGTGGTGGGGAGAGAAGAATAGGTAAATCTCCTGTTTCTATGATGCTGTTTGTTTCTGGGCACCCTGAATTTCCCTGCTTTTCCTCTTCCCTTCACCACCAGGCCTCCAGGGGATGCCTCCCCCTTCTCTCCAGAAGGAGCCCCATCTCAATACTGTACTGCTGGCATTTCATACATTTTCAAACCCACTCCTTTAACTTTTCTGCTTTTCCGGTAAGCGGCCTGAGGTGACCTCTAAAAATGGTTCGCTATTCACTTGACCCAGAAAACCCCACAAAATCATGCAAGAGATTCAAATCTTCGTGTTCATTTTAAGAACACTTATGAAACTGCCCGGGCCATGAAGGGTGTGCATATCCGAAAAGCCACCAAGTATCTGAAGGACGTCACTTTACAGAAGCAATGTGTGCCACTCCATCGTTACAATGGTGGAGTTGGTAGGTGTGCCCAGGCCAAACAGCAGAGCTGGACGCAGGGTCAGTGGCACAAAAAGAGTGCTGAATTTTTACTGCACATGCTCAAAAAATGCAGACAGTAATGCTGAACTTAAGGGCTTAGATGTAGATTCTCTGGTCATTGAGCACATCCGGGTGAGCAAAGCCCCCAAGATGAGGCTCAGGACTTACAGAGCCCATGGTCGGATCAACCCACACATGAGCTCTCCCTGCCACACTGAGATGATCCTTACTGAAAAGGAACAGACTGTTCCTAAACTAGAAGAGGAGGCTGCACAGAAGAAAAAGATATCCCAGAAGAAACTGAAGAAACAAAAACTTATGGCCCAGGAATAAATGCCGCAAAAAAATAAATGCAAATAAAAGTAAAAAAAAGAGAAAAAAGAAAACTTTCCAATAGTCATTGCTCAGATCCTTCTCACAACCTCCTCACGCGGGATGGGGCATGATTTCCCTCTGTTTTCTGCCACCACTGGGGCTCAGCTACACTCTTCTCGTTCCCATCCATCCGACCCTGACCCTCAGCTCCAGGGTCAGTCCAGAGCCAGCTCTGCTGGTTTGGGATATTTACTTCCCCGCTCCTCTTGATGTTTATAGTCCTCCGTTTCCTAGCTATGCTGGAGGCAGGGGTTGTGCGTGCTTTTGTTTGCTCTCCCTCTGGATCTGTTTAGTATCTGAAGGATGTGGGGGAAGATTTTGATGTAGGTGGCTGCCACCACCCTCATCCCTGAAATGAAACTCCTGGACAGGGATCTCACATTGCAGGATTTGGAACCAGTGATTCTGAGAACACGGGGTTCTCAGTTAAGTAGAACTTTCAAAAATAAGAATGGTGCTGCTCTGAAATGCTTTCAATGCTTTATTAAAAATTAACAACTATTATACCCTATCTATAAGCAAATTCAGTAAACCTTACTAGGGGCTTCAAAGACAGTATCAGAGATACTTAGTAGTGAAAATGTTAGGAAGCATACAACTCTATAGCCAAACTACTAATGCATGCTGGCATAACAGATAAGGTGCTCTCTAGAGGAATACGTATAAGCCCACCTTTTCCCTCCCCCCCACTGAAAGCAAAAAAGATAACTATGTGTAATATCAATCCAAATTTAATAGATTATATTAAATATCACACTGTCATGGATTTCCAAAAGGTTATCATAAAATACTTTTATATTCCTCTGAACCAAAGGAAATATGAAAATGAAAAAATTGTAATCATTATTAGTCCATCTATAAAACTAATAAACTAATTAGTGTTATGCTTAAACTTAATTTTTATGCATAGCCTTGAGAAGGAATTTTTTTAAAGCCCTCCTTTATATATTATTTTTTTTCTCCTTAAAATACAACTTTAATACAACTTAGGTCCCTAACAGGTTTTCAGGTAGTTACTTCCTTTTTTATTTTATGAAATAAGAGATCATTTCAATAATTCAGAAATGATATCAATGACCATGCCATATTCATTAAAAGAAAAAAGAGAATATTCCACACCCTACAGTGGTTATTTTTAAAAATAGGTTTTTAAGTGTCAAGATGGGTTTGTAAAACTTTGCATCAATTTCACCACTGCCAACATGGCTAAAATGCTGTTCAAAATGAGGAAAAAACATTTTGTTCCTTTTCCTGCATATTTTTTAAGTGAATCCACTTAATGTTTTTAAAGAAGACCAGCATGTTCTTCCCCAAGAGGCTCAATCACCTACGGCCCTACTTTACCTCCCCAAGCCCGGGGACTGCTGCATTTAGCAAGGTACCACCAGCTCAAGATGCTGGCTTAGCTAGAAATCCCCAGGGTCCTGAATGACCATCTTACCTCAGACTCATCTGTAGATTCTTCAAGAGACCCGGTTTCCTACAAAGCATAGAGCGGGGGAAATGGTCAGAACACATGACAAAACAAGGAAACATATTTTCAAGGAACAAGAGTCCTCAGGTCCCCACCACCAACACCCATCTGCCCTCTTTTGGAGGTAATCTGCAACTCCAGTTTAAAGAACTCCACGTGGTCCGGCTCTCGCAGGCCTCCTACAACTTCTCCACACCCTGTGGGGCTGAGATGGTTGCTCTGGGGCCACAAGCATCCGCTGCTCCCAGTGACCTCCCTTGACGGGTCAGCACGTTAACAAATGACCCCAGGAACTTGTCATGGGAGGACCCGGAGGCTCTTCCTTTGCTAAAGATAGAAGCAGTTCTGGCAAAGCAGCTTTACTGATCTCAGAAGAGGCAAATTATCTATAAGCCATCTCAAATTACCGATAAACCAATTTTTATACTGCAAAGCTCTTGTGCTATTAATTATTTTGCTATTAATCTGGCTGAGTCAAAATAATTGTCTTGCTTAAACAGCTTTTTTACTAAAGAATTCCCCTAGCGTGGTACCTATCAGACGCTGTGCAAACAACCTGTATAATCTACATCCACTCTTTAAACCATTACCTGGAAGACAAATTCTGCCGTTTAACACAGTTTCCCTCTTGCTAGACAATGAATCTTGCTGCTCTGGAGAAAACAAAGCAAAAAGGGGAAAAAAATGGACTTGATCCCGCTAATCTCTCACCTGTCCACTGAAAGAGAGAATCTGCTGATGCCACGCGTCCTCAAAGAGGTCAGCAAAATGAAGATTTACTTAACGTGCTTATAGATATCAATAGCAATAAAAGGTTACAACTAATATGCTGACACTGAACGTAAGCATTTCACAACCATCCTCAAGATAAAAAAAAAAAAAAAAAAGAACCAAAAAAATGGGGCAAGGACATTTTATATACAACTAATATTTTTTCAAGACCAAAAAACTGAACATTTTAAAGAAAGTTGGATGTATATATTACTCAATGCAAACTGGACTGTGGGATAACCACAAATCGGGTGTTTGAAAATATTTTAATTTCATTCATCGAAAATCAGTAAGAGCCTGGCAGATGACAGCCTGCCTCCAGGAGAGCCCTGCAGACAATACAATCCCTGCTCTCAAAGTTCACCTGTGAGATGGGGATGGATGTTAGTTGTAATTGAGAATTTGACTGCAGTTATACCATTAACCATGATGAATATGAGAGTCTCCTCCATATCCCAGCACAGCCTGTTCGGTTTCATGGTAATCTAAATATCAGAAAGTCCAGGTTAATTTGGAGCTACAATCTCCCCATAGTAACTTTTTGTTCTTAGTTCTAATACAACACATGAGAAAATCCAATTCTTCTACTGCTTGCCAGTTCTCCAGATAGGTACTGAAATGTACCATGTCGACCCTTCTAAATTATTTCTCCCCTCCGCTAACCATCCCCAGGTCCTGGTTTTAGTGTAACACGCCATCCTGATCCTTCTATTTTGGACACAGACACACTCAATATTAATAGTCACTATTCTGATGTCTGTACTCAACGTCTATAACCTATCGCTCCTGATGCTAAATGTTTTACACGCAGCATCTTGAAATTTCCTAATACCCTCCGAGGTAAAATGCAGAGGCTTAGAGGTTGAACTTAAATGACTTCTAACATCCCCAACAGTCCCTGCATATTAAGTTGTTAGCATTAGCGAAACAAGGCGTTGACAACTGTGCCAATAAGCCACAGCGAGATTCCTATTTCCCACCTCTAGAACTCTCAAAGGACACCTGACTACTCTTTTCAAAAAATTACATTAAACCGAAGCAAAAATTTCTTCCTAATTTGAGACCCATTCAAATATGCTCATGGTGTATATGGGCAAATGTCTCACTGACATGCGTCATTAAAACAAAAACTTAGGTCCCATCCAGCAATTTCAGTCCATAAACTCAAAATCAAATTACATTCTTGTTTCCACCAGAAAGCATGCAGTAGCGGAATCTGATACCTCAAGGCATGCAAATCTCAGAAATTTGAGTCTTCCAGGAAAACCAGGCTCTCAGAGGAGCCTCCTGTGTCTGCTGGTATCAACTGAGAACATTTATTCCAGGACACTCTCAGGCTTCCCTCAGCACCAGTATGAACCTCCCAAACCTAGCTGTGGCCTCAAAAACATGACACTTCTGTCCACAATGCTACCAAAGCCATGCATGAGTGCCTTCAGGAACTGGCCTGGTCTGTTACCTCTTAGCTTTGTTTATTCATCAAGTGACATGGCTTAACACTCCAGAGACAGAGGTAACAGGAAGACATGAAGTGAATGTCCCCAGTGAGGGATCCCAGAAGCAAGGCTGAACCTCAAGAAACAGTCAATGATTTTCAAACATTTTTTTAACTTCACATTCTCTCTTTCAAAGACTCTACCTTCAAATCATAAAAGTGTAAGTTATAGAACTGTGCTACTTTGTAAGATAAATAGGCCAGATACAAAAGGACAAACATTGCAGGATTCCACATAATATGAACAGAAAGTTGAATAGAGGTTGGCTAGTGCTGGAGGTGGTGGAATGAGAGTTATTGTTTAATGGGTACAGTTTCAGTTTGTGATGATAAAAAAGTTTCAGAGATGAATGGTGGTGATGGTTACACAAATGTGAATGTACTTAATGCCACTGAATCGTTACCCTTAAAAATGGTTAAAATGATAAATATTATGTTATGTGCATTTCACCATAGTAAGAAAAAATTGTGGGATTCCTGGGTGGCGCAGTGGTTAAGAATCCGCCTGCCAACGCAGGGGACACTGGTTCGATCCCTGCTCCAGGAAGATCCCACATGCCGCGGAGCAACTAAGCCTGTGCGCCACAACTATTGAGCCTGCGCTTCAGAGCCCGTGAGCCACAACTATTGAGTCCATGTGCTGCAACTACTGAAGCCCACGTGCCTAGAGCCTGTGCTCCACAACAAGAGAAGCCAGGGAAATGAGGAGCCCACGCACCACAACGAAGAGTAGCCCCCACTCACTGCAACTAAAAGAAAGCCCACGCACAGCAAAAAAAGACCCAACACAGCCAATAAAATAAATGAATTCATTAAAAAAGAAAAGAAAAGAAAAAAAAGAAAAAATTGTGCTGTTCTGCTTGGAGCAAAAATGAATTGCTGGAAAGTACCCAGTGACACAAATGTACAGCTGGACAAATTCTGGGCAACAGACTGAAGGCTAAACTCAACAGTTGTTTCACTTTATCCTTCTTTTCCAAACAAATCCCTTAAACTTAGTCATCGGTCCAAAGAGCTGTAACT
This sequence comes from Hippopotamus amphibius kiboko, assembly GCF_030028045.1. Lineage (NCBI taxonomy): Eukaryota > Metazoa > Chordata > Mammalia > Artiodactyla > Hippopotamidae > Hippopotamus > Hippopotamus amphibius. The sequence continues at coordinate 82,652,647 of NC_080189.1, read as the reverse complement.
AACCATCTCAGGGCCTTGACATGTGACCTCTTGAATGCACTCATCAACCACTGTCAGGACAGTCTTACCAAAACACACAGCAGACTGGTCACTGCCCTCCTCAAAGAACCCTCGGAGGTCAGGAGATTTCAGATTCCCCAACAAGGTCATCAAAGACCACCCCCATCTGGCCCCCAGTGCACTTACGTTTTAGCCTCACTCCCCACTCTCTGCACAAACCCATTGCCCTCCAGCCGCACTGGGTGATTTCTCACTGAGAGATTACATGCTCACATCTCTATGTCATTGGTGGCAGAAGAGTAACCTGCAGTCTGGATATGGCCTGTAGGTGTTTTGTTCAGGCTGGCTAGTGTTTTTAAGATACAAATCTGTACTTCTGACTTCATAAACTCAGGCTATACCTGAAATCCACACTTCCGTATAACATCAGTTGGAGCTGAGCAGCTACAGCCCTGGAGACAGAACGCACTTCACCTCCAAAAACCCCAACTTCCCTACACCAAGCAGTCCCACTCATTTCCACTGCCAGCTGCCCACCTTGAGCTTGTGATGCTTGTCTGGAGCCTCCTGAAGTGCTTCCCTAGCTTACAAGGCCCTTGGCCCAACTCTGCACACATCCTATGGTCCTCCAACTCCCAACATGCTCTACAGGGAAACTCTCAGGAGGCACCTCCGGGAGGCGGTGACACTCAGGCTGCGGGCCTTCAGTCTTGCTTCAACAACAGACCTTGGGTTTTATGTTTTCCATTTCCATGTTGCCAATCTGAGGTCCTAATAGTTATCCTTTTAAATATACTATGGATAAACCCAAAGGCTTTTGCCTATCCCCAACTATCCCTATCCTACCCAAAGCAACAGGTCAACAACCCATCTGATGCTGATGATGTTAAGAAAGAAGCTGCTGTAAAGAGGGTGTGGAGAAAAGGGAACTCTCCTACACTGTCAGTGGGAATGTAAATTGGTGCAGCCACTGTGGAGAACAGTAGGCAGCTTCCTCAAAGAACAAAAATAGAGCTACTATATGATCCAGCAATCCCACTCCTGTGCATATATCCGGAAAAGATGAAAACTAATTTGAAAAAATACATGCACCCCGATGTTCACAGCAGCACTGTTTACAATACCCAAGACATGAAGGCAACCTAAATGTCCATCAACAGAGAAATGGATAAGATGATGTGGTACATATATACAATGGAATACTACTCAGCCATAAAAAAGAATGAAATAATGACATTTGCAGCTACATGGCTGGACCTAGAGATGATCATTTTAAGTAAAGTAAGTCAGAAAGAGAAAGACAAATATATGATATCACATATATGTGGAATCTAAACTACGACACAAATGAACTTATCTACGAAACAGGAACAGAATCACGGACGTAGAAGACAGACGTGTGGTTGCCAAGGTGGGTGGCAGTGGGGGGAGGGATGGATTGGGAGGTTGGGATTAGCAGATGCAAACTATTGTATATAGGATGGATAAACAACAAGGTCCTACTGTATAGCACAGGGAACTATATTCAATATCCTGTGATAAACCATCATGGAAAAGAATATGAAAAATAATACATACATGTATAACTGAATCACTTTGCTCTGTAGCAGAAATTAACACAACATTGTAAATCAACTCTACTTCAATAAAAAAAAATTAAAAAAAGAAATAAGCTGCTGATCCAAAGCAGTAACACCGCCTCCTCTGTATATTCCCTTTCTGTTTATGAACAATACTAAGTGCATTTTCTCCAGACAAATGCCTGAATTACTAGCTCGTGGCTACAGGACAGTTACAGAAGGGGAACAGAGCAAACAAGGATATAGCAACTCAAACACAATGTGAACAACCTAGCAGCAGCCATGGGAAGGGGCTAACTGGGTTCCTGGAAGACCCCTCCGATAAGGGCTTTCAACCCACCCCGACCCCTAATCCTACCATCAGGGCCCCGTGACAGCGGCCCGGGACAAGACTCAGCACAGCCAGCCTCAGAGGCCAGGAGGGGTTAAGAAGATCGTCAGCCCCGGAGGAGGAAGAGAAGCCGGGACCTCCGAGATAGTGAGGTCTTCACCATTTGGAAGGAAGACACACTGTTTTTTGAGGGCAATGAAGAGAATTTGGGGGAGAAACAGGAGGCTGGAGTGTGAGGAAGGCCAGATCTAAACTTTTCAGGATGAAGAGGCAGAGCAGAGACCAGACCCCAGGAAACCAGACTAGGCTGGAGACAGGTGTGAAACACACAACACTGGCACCGTCCCACCCATCCCAACAACTGTGTGCCACAGCTGCACCTGGTGGGGGAATGTGACAGGTCCCAACATGAGACAAAGGCACAGGAAAGAGAAAATATTTTGTATGAGACGAATCTGATGTCCCAGGGCACCGAGCCTCCATTACAGAAAGCTTGGATCCCCAAGGACTAGACTGGCTGAGTAGGAAAGATGAAAGGGTACCCAGGAGCTGGCAGGAGCCAGGAGACACAGGTTACCAAACCTGCTCAACCCATCAGGCTCAACTACTGCACTCATTGCACGCCGCAAATGAAGAAACGCCTTGAGGTCTGCCCCAGCTTGGTGCCTCGTGACCCAGTCCCAAATCTGACCTGGCATCAGAATCCTCTAAATGCAGTCTGAGGAACTGGCTAATATTTGCTAATCCACTCCTTTTTTTTCTTTTCCATTATGGTTTATTACAAGATGTTGAATATAGTTCCCTGCGCTCTACAGTAGGACCCTGTTGTTTATCCATTCTATATCTAACAGTTTGCATCCGCGAATCCCAGACTCCTGAACCGTCCCTCCCCCACCCGCCTCCCCCTTGGCAACCACAGGTCTGTTCTCTACGCCTGGGAGTCTGTTTCTGCTTCACAGGTAAGTTCATGTGTGTCGTATTTTAGATTCCACATATAAGTGGTATAATATGGTATTTATCTTCCTCTTTCTGACTGACTTCGCTGAGTAACCGCTCTACCTTCACAGATTCTGATTCAGTAGGTATAAATAAGAGCCCAGAATCACAAGAATTTGGTTAAAAAAAAAAAACAAGAAACACTGAGGACCAAGTTTCTAGAAGAAACAAAGGCAACTGTGACTGAGTAGCCCTGAATGTGGAGCCTCACGAAACACAGGAGCCCCCCGATCTGACCAGTGCTCCCTCCCTAAGGCGGTAACATGGGAGCCAGGGAGGCTACTAACAATCAGCTAATGACCTCAGCCTCCAGCCAGCCTACCCAGAGGAAGATGGGAGGAGAAACTCACAAGGTAACAAACACATCCAGCTGAGCTAATTTGTGACTACACTTTAGTTACAAGATGGTAAAGAGTGGGAAAAGATTTCTCTGATCCTGTGCTTTTGCAGCTTCTTGTTCCCGGCTTTCCTTTAGTTATTTATTAGTAAAGTGGCTTTTAAAAGATCTGTCTTGGCCAAACCATATGAAAAGAGAACTGTGCACACCTAAGTCAAGTCCAAGTTTGGGTTATAAATCATTGTTCTATTTACAAGTCTAACCACTTCAACTTAGCATTTTAACATACTTTATCTCATTTCACACTCACAAGAATCCCAGAGAGTAAAATCTCCAAGCTACAGGCAAGAAAACTGTGACACACAGATATCTGTCAACTTGATTTTTATTTTATACATGGAGCACAATCACAAGAGGGTCTACCTGCTCATGAATGTACTATCTGATAATTCTTACACGCAGATTATTATCCCTTATTTCTAAAATACAGAGGGAAATTCAAAATAGAAACTATCTGGTCAAAGAATAGATGGTCTAAGTGACCAAATATTTGAATGGACCAGGTTCCCTCCTGGCTGGTAGTAAAGACGAAAGGGTACCCAGGGAGCTGGCAGAGTAAGGAACATGGAAAATGTAATCTACAATTCATGTGAATTAATAACTTTCAAAAGTTTCAAGTGAGATAAAACAACTTAACACAAATTCTACCGAACCTAACTTAATGATTTGACATTTTCAATTCAGAAGGCTCTTCTCCCCCTAACAAATCTATGTAAACGTTTCATTAAGCACCTAGTACCTGGGAAGCACGGGCCCTGTGAGATACAGACATGAGTAAGCTCTGTGCTGATTCTTGAAGACTCAGCAACCTGAGGGGGAGAGAAGACAAATACACAAACCGCCAGACTTCGGGCAGAATGTTGTACATAAGCGAGGCGTGGACAAATAGTGTTGAGCGCCTGTGATTATGAAGGTCAACTATAAATCATTTTGGAGCTAGGTAAAATGACTGGTTAGAAGATTTCCAGGCACGATGCAGGGCATTAGCTCTTTCTGTGAACTATCATACATGGTTATTTTTGCCAACTACCTTAACCATACTCAGCATAAAGAAGGATTTCCCAAAGACTTAAAAACAGTTCATTCATAACCAAAAACCTATCTTTTTTTTTCCTAACTTTTTTTTTTTTTTTGGCCACAGAGCTTGCAGGATCTTAGCTCCCCGACCAGGGACGGAAGCACAGGATCCTAACCACTGGATGCCAGGGAATTCCCCAACAAGTGGTCTTTAGTTTGAGAGTCTGTGAACTGACTTATATTAACTCAGTACAGATCTCACTCTTTCAGTTCTTCCTAAAACTAAGGGTGGGTAAAAGAGCCATCACCAAAAACACAACGCTCAGAAAAGTTAAGAGGAGAGGCTAAGTTTTGTCTTGCTCACCTTGGAGGGCTGTTTGCATTTACAGTACATGGTGCTAAGGAAAAAAGCTTCCTTTGCCCTAACCTGTTCATCATAGTTAATTTTAATGCACATCTTGATTCTTAAAGTATTCGGGGGAGGGGAGGAGAATTATGTCAAAATTGTCTAAAAGATTCAAAGCAGAATAGAACAATTAGCAAGTTTATTTAACAGCACTTTTGTGCCCTTTTAGCCTTCAAAAAACTCTATAAGAAAGGCCTCCTATCTTGGTCAGATTTTAATGGCTTCCCATGTGAAATGCAAAAAGCACAAACCAAGCAGAGTGGGGAAACTCTAACCATTTTTAATCTATAAAGGCCTGATAATACAGGTATAATTATTTAGCAGCTTTTAAAAAAAAAAAAAAACTGCTTAAAAAAAAAAACAACACAATAATTTGTGAATGTTAGCTTCTTTCTGCTCTTGTCTTTTTGAGAATGAGATAGATACCAGTAGGGCCACAAATGCCTGCTCTAACCATATACCGGATGTTAAAGCATCACAGGTGAAATCATGATTTGAGGGAAGGTGACAAGGGCTAATTCTATTTCACAAAGTAAAAAGTGGTTTAGAATAGGTTCTTAAGTATTTTTTAAAAAGCAGAGTATTCCATTGAAAAATCGTGAGCTTTGGAGACAGACAACTAGAGATTTTTTATAGACACAAGCCTGGGCAAGTCACTTTAAGTTGACTGAATTTCAATTTATTATCTGTAAAATTCAATCATTTAACATTGAGAGCCACGTACTTTTCCAGGTGTCAGGCATACAGCAGTGAACAAATCCTTGCTATCATGGAGCTTACATTCTCATGGAGAGAATACACAGCAACGAACACAGAAATATACAGAGTATACAGAAAAAAAAAAAAAAAAAAAGCAATTTAAGAACATAGTATGTCAGATGGTCATGAGCCTTAAGGAGAAAATTACACAGGAAGGAGGTTTCAAAGAATGGTCAGGAAAGGTCTCCTGCAAAAAAGATAACACTTGGACAGAGGAAAGAAGGAAGTGAGAGAAAGAGCCCTGTTAATATCTGGGGTCAAAAAAAGGGAGCAGCATGAGCAAAGGCCCTGAGGCAGGTCCATGCCTAGCTTGTTGAAGGAAGAGTAAGAGAGCCAGGACAACTGATGCATAGTCATAGAAGGGGAAGAGAATAGTGGAAAATGAGGTCTGAGAACAAGGATGGGGAGCAATTGTGACAAGGTGCTATAGGGCAATTAGACTATTCAAAGGACTGGCTTTTTTTCAGAGTGCAACAGGGAGCCACTGGAAGGTTTGGAACATAAGAGGTGCCTGACCTGACTCACATATCAGAATTTACCAACAGAATTCTTTTGTTAGGACCACATGCAAAGTCAGAGAGTTCTTCAAACTGGATACTCCTGTAAAAATGCAGAGCATTCTTATTTATAATACAATTAACTTTCTAAGTGTCTTTTTACATCAGACAGCTTTGCCAAACACCTGCACAAAACAGTAGTAAATACTAAGAACAGCTCTCTCCGTTCCTATTATACTATATCTAAGAATGCAGGAGCTTGGTTTTTTGCTTTTAATTCAAACCACCAAAAACTTTTATTTCAACATGAGAGATGAACAGTAAAAACCAGTCTTACTATCATCAAACCCAGCTGTGAGTCATGAAACTACATGAGCTTAATGAGCATTTCCCTTTGAACTGCTTGAAATGGCAAATTTCTTATTTTTTGGCATAAATCAAATGCACACAGGGCAAGTTTTCATTATGTAAGGGAAGTATGCTGCAAATGGTACAAATTAAATTATTAAACTAAATAAACTACTTATCCTAAACAGCTCATCATCAGATCACTGTTTAGAAGCAATTATGGAAACTGACGGCCCTGTTACTTTATAAGGAAACACAGTGCCTAGCTGACATGACACTGGAAATGGAAACTTAAGGTATTTCCCCAAATTCGGGCCTTTGTTAGTTTGTTTTTGCTTCTTGATGTTACTGTGTCATTTCATCTAATGTCTGGCTACCACTATTGCCTATATGAAAATAACTCTATTGCCATCACTAACTTTTCCCTAAACTCCAGTGTCACATTGCCAGGTGACTGGACATTGCCATCTGATATCCTGACAGCAACAAATAATCCCACATAACTTTTACAGAGCCCAACTTTTCCTAAGCACTTTAAATTTGTGTTAGACCCATTCCATCTTAAAACCACCCTTGCAGGACAGTACTATTATTATCTCTATCTCATATTTAAAGTTAAACAACTAGCCCAAAGTCACATTTTAAGAAAGAGACCCAGCACTGGAGCCTAAGACATTTTTGCTCCCGGACTGAGAGATACACTTAACCACTGCCGGATGCAGCCCTGACATAGATTTGTAACTAAATGAAACTGATCCGAAACAAAACTCATCGGATGCAACAATGACTTAGCTTTGTACCTAAATGAAATAGTCAACAGATCCGAAACAAAACTCATCCCGTCTGTGTTCTCCTAGCCCACCTGCGAATCACCTCTTACTGTCCTATTTCGAGAGGCACTTAAATTTCAGCCACCTGACCTCAAAACTCAAATCATGTGTGATGCCTCGCTCGAGCAGCCAGTCCCCTGGAGAGCCCGAGCTGCCTTCAAGCCAAAAAGTCACGGAGCAAGGCCACAAGGGCAGAGCCAAAGGAAGGGTCGCCTCACAAACACCGGGGGTGTGTCGGGGCGCTGTCCCCGCGTGACGTCCAGGAGCCGACATCCCCGCCCCCCCCCCCCCCCGCCTTCCGCTCCCAGAAACGGACTTTCGCCGTCCCCCCGCCCCACGTGTGCCTCCCTCTTCCCGCAGGGGCCCCACACCTCCGCACGCTCCCCTCCACGCCTCGGATCGCCTCCCCCTCGCCTCCCCTTCCCCTGCCTAGCAGTTGCAGCCTTTACCTGCTCCTCTGCTTCCGCCATGGCTCAGCCGCGGAGTCACATGACACACCCGGAAATGAGAGAAAATAAGACCCCGGGCCCCGGCGCCTGCTGGGAAATGTAGTTTTAGCATCGCCTGAGCCGGGAAATGTATCCTAGCTGATGAGTTGATTGGGATTCATTTCGGCCTCCGACTCTCCAAGCTCAATGGAATTATGTTTGTGATTCTCCACAGCACAACCATTGTCAATGCTATGATTTATTTTATCGTTGATCATACTGTTTCCGCGGCTACCATACTATTTATTTATGCTTACTATATATTAGGTCCTGGGTTTATAGCTTTGCATGAAGTATCTCATTTACTCCTCCCAGCAATCCTTGCTGTTATTCCCATTAACAGAGGGGACCAACTTGGCTCAGAGGTCACACAGCTAGTCAAGGACAGAACTGCGATTCGAATTCGGCTTTGTCTGATGCCAAGGACTTTGTGATCACCAAATCCAGCTTGGTCTAAAAGTGTTTCTTTTCTTTTTAGTATATTACGTAAATATGAAACTGTCTTTGAAATAAAGAACCAGAAACAGTTTATCCTTCAAAATTATTTAGCTCCTACTGTTTGCTACTACTTTAAGTTGGCTTTTGGCACCTGGACACTGAAATTTTTTAAAATCTCTATATTTAATTCCATTATTTGTTTACATTCTTGTTGAGTATATCCTATGGGTAAATATTCAAGATAGAATACAAATTTGTCCTTGGTAAAATCTGTAAAACCACTGTATTACTTCCATCCTTCAGAATGAATGATCCCTGGTCCATGTTTCTGGGCATTATGAACTCTTCTTCCTAATCCTCAGAATCTGCAGTATCCTATCAAAAGATGGGCATTTACTTCTTTCCACTCATCTCCAGTAGGTAGAAGCTACCAGAGGGCATCACAAATGGCAGCACGTGGTGGGTGCCCAGTGCCTTATTGCCCACCGTGCTGCATGGACTCTGACCTAGTAGGAAGTCATGGACTCAACACCCTGTGTCTCTTAGGACTCTAGCTGTAACCTGCTCAACCCACAATTCCTCAACAGCCAGGGTAACATCTTCTGAGACATCTGTCTTCTCCCCAGGGCCAAAAGAGTCTTAGCTCCACCCTCTCCCTTCAAGTCTTGTAGGGGTCCCTCTTCTAGTCTGCGGGTCACTTAGTCACAGGAAATAAAGATACACCAACCCCAAGGTATCTAGCTATGCATAGCCAAGCACCCAGTACCCTAAGTCTCAACCCTTCTGGTCTGAGTTTCTAAGATCTTCTCTTACAAAACATCCTGGGACCAAAATTACTCATGATGGACTTCAAGTCCCACAAGGATCCTTATACCAACTCAAGAGGCTGTGGAAGCCCCCTGCTGAGTCTCCCCACAAGAAAGAAATAATCCTAGCCCCTCTACTTTTCTGAATTTCCTCACACACTGTAATTTTCCCTTTTCCATTAGGACCCAGACCCACCCTACAACTTCTAGGACTCACCCTCTCCAAATGGGCAATCTTTTCTGCTTTGATGAAACACAGGTTCAGGATTAGGAAGGAAAATAGAGAATTAAAATCTACTGTCTTCCCCCAAAGTTGTTTTTGTTTTATTGTTCAATTTTATTTTGGTGAGAGGTCAGGTAAACACCTCCAGAAAAAGAGTGACTAAATAGTGGGAGATAAGTAGGAAAACCACCACTGAAATTAAGAGCAAAATCTTGTTCTCAAATTCTGTTTTTCTTTCAATTAGGAGTTTGGGATTAATATATACACACTACTATATATAAAATAAACAACAAGGACCTACAAGATATTGAGTATAGCACAGGGAACTATACTCAATATCTTGTAATAACCTATAAGGGAAAAGAATCTGAAAAAGAATGAATAGATGTATAACTGAGTCACTGTTCTGTACACCTGAAATTAATACATTGTAAATTAACTATACTTCAGTTAAAAATATGAAAAAAGAAAGAAAAGAAAAAAGTAAAAAATAATTTGTTTTTCTTTTCCAACAGTGTGTGCACCCTCAAAATTCTGGGGAGGTGCTAGCTTCTCTCTCTTTCTCCTGAGCTGGCAGTCTTTCTCCTAACCCCTCTTGGCCTCTGATGCCAGCTGAGCTGAGTCTTCTCTCGCACTACTGTCACCTGGCCCCGTGTTGATCGCAGAATTAGAGGTGGGGATCAGTAGAAAGCCGGTATTGAAAGGGTCTTCTGAGAGTCGCAATCAGCTCCTTGCCCAGGGCTGCTGCTCCCTGATTTCATTGCTGAATGTGCTTTCCTTTTCTTTTGTTGGAGTCTGGAGCTCCCTAGGTTGTATGGTGGGTGAGTCTTCTCCACAGATTCTCTGAGGGACATACTCCTTTCATCTACCACACAGGTTCCGCTCTGGGGGCCCTCCTGGTGGAGAACATCCAGTGGGAGCCCAAGGAAGCAAAGTTGGAGGCTGGCCATCGATCCTGGACCTTCCTGATCTTTCTACCTTTCCGGAATGCAGAACGTTCAGCCTCTTTCTATTCCTCAAAAAGAGTGTTATGGGCCTGAGTGAAGATGTCAAAGTTTATAGCAGATTCTCCTCTGCCCACTCAACCTCCGAGACTAGGGATGCCCCAAGTCTGTTCCCCATTCAGTGTACTGAACTGACTACGATAAAATATGATGACTATTGGATTTATTACTGTTTCCTTCTGATCAGACCGGAAAGTGAAGCGACACAGATATGGAAAGATGAATTAAAGGAAGAAAGCCTCTACAGGCTGGCAGGTTCACATTGTGCCTGTGGGCAAGGTGAAATTCACATGTGACCTCCGAGCCCCAAGTTTTCTCCTGTGAAATGAAAGTTTGGGGCTTTTTATCTAGAAGGTTCTCTAGCTCCCACTACTCCTAATGTGGTCCACAGACCAGCAGTATCCATAACACATGCGAGCTTCTTAGAAATGAAGAGCTTAGGGCCCCTCAAGAGACTTAATGAGCAAGAATCTGGATTTTAATAATATCCCCAGGTGATAAGTACATAGATTAAAGTTTGAGAAATGTTCAGACTAACAGTTTTTCAATCTATGGAAAACTGACTCTTTCTTTCCCATCATTGGGTCATCCTCCCCCAACAACAAGCTGTGGAGGTAAAGGTGAGCGTCAGCTTCTCAGTCTGTAGGACCTAGTACTGTGAATAGTTTTCAGAAATCAGACCTAAGACCTTATATGTGTAGAGGAGTTCACTGGCTTTAAGGCTCTGTCTCTTAAGTTTGTTGTATAGGTCTGAAAGAGTTGACGAACTCAATAAATCTAGTCATTTTATTCATAATAACCTATTTCATTGTTTAAAAACTATGAAGGGCTTTAATATTTTCCATTATAAGATAGTATTTCTAAATTTCAGAAACTTGAAAAATCAAAGTGGAAAGATGAGGTTAAGAAAAAAATCAGGGCTTCCTAGGTGGCACAGTGGTTAAGAATCTGCCTGCCAACGCAGGGGACACGGGTTCAATCCCTGCTCCAGGAAGATCCTACATGCTGTGGAGCAACTAAGCCCGTGCACCACAACTATTGAGCCTGCGTTTTAGAGCCTGTGAGCCACAACTATTGAGCCCATGTGCTGCAACTACTGAAGCCCACGTGCCTACAGCCCGTGCTCCACAACAAGAGAAGCCACGGCAATGAGGAGCCCGCACACCACAATGAAGAGTAGCCCCCACTCACTGCAACTAAAGAAAGCCCTAGCACAGCAAAAAAGACCCAACACAGCCAATTAAATAAATAAATAAATAAATTTATTTAAAAGAAAGGAAAAAAGAAAAAAAATCACCGCTTTATCCCTTCTAATTAGATGGTGCTTTATAGATTCTTTTCCCAATCCTTTAGCTTCCATTCCTTCTTAGGTTGCTAGCTTTTTTAGTCTAAAGGTCTTTTTTGACAGGCAGAGAAAAGCATAGTTGCACCACATTATTTTACTAACTCTGAGCAATGATATCAATCTTTCTTTAATTAACTTTCTCTCTCAAATAGCTAAAGTAATATTTATTTTATCTTTATCAATTTTGGTAAGCCTCAGCTTATTTTGCAGTTTGGTTTTTCAAAACCTGGACCCACTGAAACCTGTTCCCTTCTAATATTTCAAATGCCATTTTAAGATGCAGATTATTGTAATTTTCACTGAGCAACCATACTAGATCTTTTGAAGAAACATTTTTCTGATTACAAAAATAATATATAATCATGACAGATAGTTGGAAAAATACCAAAAAATTATTAAATAAATTCATAAGCCACTCATAATTTCTCCATCCAGATTATCATTGTTGGATATATTTATTCTCTCTCTCTCCCCCTCTCACCCCTTCTTTCTCTATATTTATTTAAAATTTTCAACAAAAATTCTATCATCAAGCTTTGTCATCTGCTTTCTTCAGTCATACTTCAAGATCATTTTCCAATAACATTATAAAATGTTCTAAAATATGATTTCATAGTGCACATCAAAATTGCATTCTGTAAAAAGCCACAGTTTATATAATCAACTCTTTTTTGTTGCATACTTTGAGTATATCTAATTAACATTCTTGTGCATAATTTTGGCAGGTGCTCTGATGAAAGGTGGTATCCGTTTTAGAAACAAAGCCAACCAAATGAGAAACCCTAGGGCTATTTACTCAGAATCTCTGCTAGCATAGAAGTCAGCCACCCTCACCTACATTTTGGCAGAGACTCAAAGGTGCACAGAGGAGTGAGAAAGCTTTACGGTGGGGAAAAAAAAGAAGCCTTTGGGTACACCCTGACTAGAGGCTATTGGCATGGGGAAGCCGTAAGCAGGCTGCTAGAAGGGGGACATCCTTTGTGATTGGCTAGGGGTGCATATTCAGCTTTTTCAAGTTCTAAGTTGGAAGCAGAGACAAAAATTAGGGAAGCTGTCAGTTATTAATCAACTCTTGGCCACTTTGGGCTAATTGTTACAGAAGTTATTGTTTAGCTTCCTGACTGTTACTAGAGATAGCAGTCAGACTGCCTGCAAGTCTGACTATGGCAGCCTGGCTTCCTGGGATGCTATCACAGAAAAGGGGTTGATTTCCTGGGCAGGTTGCCACCGGTTGAGGGTTAGAGTTCTATTTTTTGTTTGTTTTTATAGTATGGCCATTGTCTGTTTGTATATTCCATCTCTCATAATTTATATTCCTAAGATAAGGAATTATCTTAGGAGTTATATTCCTAAGATTTTATATATAAGATCTTTACACCTTCCTACCATCAAACATTTGATATTACCATTTTCTTAAAAAAGTCATCAATTTGGTTGGGAGAAAAATAGTATTTTACTTTTTGTTCTAACTTGTATTTCTTTGATTTCTGATGAGTCGATATTTTCAATTGTTTTCTGCATTTCCTACTCTTGCTCTTTACTCATTTTCAGTTGGGAAATCGATCTTTTTCTTATTGACTTGAAAAATAATGTCCAGCAAATAGTTGGTTATTTGGTTTTGCAGCTAAGAGAAGTCTGGTGCTAGAAATAAATCTTCTGAGATCTTCAGCCTACAATGGATGTTTGAAGTACAGGGCGACTAAGCAATAAAGGAAAAATTCAACCTAAAATATAAGCTTTGGGAATATGCAAATTTGAAGGACATTGAAGAGGATGTAGTTTAGACTCAGTGTGGCTAAACTCCTATGAAACCAGTGTGCCCAGATTTAGATCAAGGGTTTTATTGCTAAAATTAAATAGTCACAGCATTTTCCCAATTCACAGGGGAAAAAAATCAATTAATGGGGAATATATACAATTTAAAACTTTTCTCTTACATGTTTTCTTGGAATCTTTGACTTTGCTATTGCTTAGCTACAAACAAGCACTAATACCAAAAAATAAATCCAAAATAGTAAATAAATGCTAACAAAAGAATCAGAAAGAAACTCTCTTGCATGCTTTGACACCTCCTTATTTTTAAACAAACTTGTGCCCCGCACCTAGCACAGTGCCTAGCACATAACTGGAGCTCCATAATTATTTGCTGACTAAATAATGTGTCAATTAATCTATTGAATATCTCTCTATTTCATTACGTTTTTCCAAGTAATAGACTTTCTTGGTATCCTGCCACCATCTGATCTGTGAGAAAATAAGGAGGCAGTGAAGGTTTAAGCAGAGCAGTAGAATGACATGATGAGGGTGGTGCTTGGTAAGTTTAAGTCAGCAGCCGTGGAAGGCCTCAAAGATGGGAGTGATCTAAATTGTTAGGACATTCAGAACACTTCATGGAGGAAGCACCATGTCAGGTGGTCCTTAAAGGGTGGGTAAGAGGCTGATGGTAGAAACCAGAGGAAAGGGAAGGTATCCCATATGGAGAGAACAGTATGAGAAGAGTCATAAAGATGTGAAGTAGCATCCAAAGAGTCAGACATAATACTAATTAGATAGGCTGATGCTAGAGTCTGTCAACGCCAGGCATAAACTTACACATAATTTCACAGGCAGTTGTGGCAGAGATTGCTAATTTCCTGCTTGAAATCCATTCACTTCCACTTCCTTAGTAAAAGTGTAAGCACATAGGTTAGGGGGCTCCCGGAGAAAGAGAACCAGAAATCACTTTCTTGACATAAGAGAAGCCATTTTGGCCTAAGCCATTTTGTAATCTAAGCCTGATCACAGTGTTTACCCTAGAACAGGTCTCAGTAATCAATGATCTTAAGGGAAAATAGGACTGCAGGAACGGAGAAAAGGCAGTCAAACAATAATGCACTGATAAAGCAGAATCCTAGTTCCCCCTAGAGAGGTACACATAGTAATATATCTTTGGGACTTTCCTGGTGGTCCAGTGGTAAAGAATCCATCCTGCAATGCAGGGAACATGGGTTGGATCCCTGGTTGGGGAACTAAGATCCTACCTGCCGTGGGGCAACTAAGCCCACATGCCACAACTACTGAGCCCACACACCTCAACTAGAGATCCTGAGTACTGCAAACTACAGAGCCCATGTGCCCTGGGACCCGCACGCCACAGCTAGACAGAGAAAACCCATGCACCAACTAAAGAGAAGTCTGGGCGCCGCAACTAGAAAGAAGCCCACATGCCGCAGCAAAGAGCCCACGCGCCGCAAAGAAGACCCAGAGCAGCCAAATAAGTAAATAAATAAATAAATAAAAATTAAAAAAATATATATATCTTTGAGTTCTGCAGGAACTATTGTTCCCAGCCATGTGGAGGATGGAATGATGACTTTGACCCTCCTGATTTCAATCAACTAAGACAAACTGTCGACCTTTGCCCCAATTCTACGCTGAATTCGCCTCTGCTCAAGCCCCTTTATGAATATGCATGTAGTCTTAGCTTAAAACTTCCCAAGTCCCTAATTTTGGTGTTTGGGAAGATACTGCTTGGAGAAAGATCCCTCCAGGTATTCTCCTTACTTGCTGCAGGGAGTAATAAATCTTTCTTTTTCCCATTCTTTGGCTTGGTTGTGTCTATTGGCTTGACACCTACCAAGAGGCTAACATAGTCTTCAGGTAACAAAAGAACTCCTATAACATTGGGGACAGCAATTCCCTTAGATAAAAGATTACATTTTCTGGGCTTCATAATATAGATAGGTGTGGCTGTATGATTAAGTTCCAGTCAGTGATATATAAATGGAAGTGTTATGTGCCTTCCAGGAAGACTCATAAAGGAAGAGAGACAGGTGGGGAATAACCCTTTATCCTTTCTGCTACTAGATTCTGCAGCAACCATCTGGGTCCATGAGGTGGCCTTGAGAATGGTAACCAAATGTTAAGGATGAAGCAAAAAGATAGAAGAAGCCTGGGTTCCTGATGACTTTTTGGAGCCACCATGCCCCTCTAAGCTGCCTACCACCAAACTGATTCTGAATGAAAGAATAAACCCCGTTGTTATTGTGGGTTGTCTATCACAGGCAACCAGACTTAATCCTAACTGATACAATGATGGAGACATGCTGAGCATTTCTGAGACTAGAAATGACATGGTCATGAAGGCATCACCTACTGCACATGAGTGAGTTATCATTTTCCTACTTGCACATTTGAGAAAGGAGAAGAGGAGAGATCATGCACCCATGAGTGTGAGAAGAACAAAATTCTATATTATAAAGTGTTTTAGATCCTGGAACACAGTGCCCCCAAGTGCAAATTTGCCATTGGCTCTTTCTAGTTCATTGTGATATTTAAGAGCTTGAGAACTGCAGAGATCAGGACTAAATTCCACCTGTACTATTTACAATACAATCTTACAAAAGTACAAGTTAACTTTACTAAGCTCTAGTGTTCTCCAAGGTCAAAGGAACTAATAGTAACTTCCAAGGGTTATTGTGAAAAATAAGTGAGAAAATGTATACAAAGCTCCTAGCAGAAACCAGGGACATAGTTGTTTGAATTATTGACATGTGGTTATTTTGTTTCCTGCACTTGAATATCTGCATGACAAACACAGCCATGTCCTCTCCAGGCTCCACTTCTCCTGACCCTCACTTACAGGTGCAGGACCATTCTCCAGCCTTATTTGTTTACATAAGAAGAAAAAGAATTTTGGGGACGTGCCCTCTCAGAGGAAACTTTCTGCGGGGATTATCAGAGGCCTTGTACAGAAAAAAAAGCAGGGTAGCCTAAGATATGTTATTTTCTGGGGAGTTCCAATTTCCATTTCTTCATGTAAGGAACTTGGAAGTCACCACTCAATCATAACAGCAAGTAAAAAGCTGAAGAAGTGGAAAAAAATCTACACTCTTCTAGGATCTGCAATAGAGGGGAGGGCACAGGGCAAGCCCCTGCCCCCAAGATTGCAGAGACCAACAGGGGAACATAGGGAGTTGTGGGATCCCACAGCAGGCACTCAAAAAGGAGAAGCCACTATGGAAACCAGCACCAGGGTAGGAAGACCTGAACTGTACTTGACGAAGGGCTGGAGGCTCAGTGTGAACAAGCCTGACAGTTAGAAACTTCAGGGACACCTGGAGCACTCCCCCCCACCCCCCATATTGTGAGATTTACCTCCAGGAGCTCAACCAGTTTCCCACAGTAAATATTGGAGAAAAATCTCGCCCTGCTTCCAGGCCAGAGGGGAAAAGTAACCATTGTGAAATCAGCCAGAGGCCTTGCTCTTAACAAGGACTGCCCTCAGGGTAAAGTAGTTAACCAGAGCCTAGCTGACCTAGGAGAAGGGGAATACCTAAGTCCAGACCCTCTATCCACTCTGCTCCACCTAAGGTGGGGAGGGAAAAAAAGAAGAAATACTTGTGAAGTTTATAGTCCACAGGCACAGGCTCACTAAAAGACTGAGACTTAATCACAGGAGCACTTTTCCTCCCCCAGCACCTCACCAACGCATTACTAAAGGCCTACGTACAGCTATCAAGGTAAAAACTACAAGGCACACCAAAAGGCAAAAATACAATTTGAAGAGACAGAGCAAGCACCAGAACCAGACCTGGTAGAGATGCTGGAATTATCAGACTGGGAATTTAAAACAATTATGATTAATATGCTAATCATGTTAAACCAATATGCTGGTGGATAAAGTAGACAGTATACAAGAACATATGGGCAATGTAAGCAGAGAGATGGGAAGCCTAAGAAAGAAGCAAATGAAAGGCTAACAATAAAAAACAGTGTAATGGAAATGAAGAATGCCGCTGATGGGCTTATAAATAAACTAGACATGGCTGAGGAAAGAATCTCTGAACCAGAATACATATCAAAAGAATCCTCAAAAACCAAAAGCAAAGAAAACAAAGATGGGAAAAAAAGAGAACAGAATATCCGAGGACTATGGGACAACTACAAAAGGTGTAATATATGTGTGATGGGAACACCAGAAGGAGAGGAGATAAAGGAACAGAAGAAATATTTGAAACGATGTCTGAGAATTTCCCCAGATTAAAGTGAGACACCAGACCACAGATCCAGAAAACTCAGAGAACACCATACAAGATAAATGTCAAAAAAGCTATCATTTCAAATTACAGAAAATCAAAGATAAAGAAAAAATCCTCGAAGAAGCCAGAGGGGGAAAACACCTTACCTATAGAGGAACAAAGATAAGAATCACATCCAACTCCTACTTAGAAACCATGGAAGCAAACGGAAAGTGGAGTGAAATAATTAAAACGTTGAGAAAAAAACCCCACCAGCTTAGAATTTGGTAGTCTTGAAAAATGATCCTCCAACAGTGAAGGAGAAATAAAGCAACAAACAAAAATTGAAAGACTTTATTGCTAGTAGACCTGCCTTGCAAGAAATGTTAAAAGAAGTTCTTAGAAAGAAAATAACATAGGTCAGAAACTCAGATCTACATAGAGAAACAAAGAATATCAAAAAAGGAATAAGTGAAAGAAAAAGAAAAACTTTGTCTTGTTCTTAATTGATCTAACAGATAAAAGTTCGTTCAATAATGTTTTCAACTACATGTTCAACACAATGTATGCTTATGTATATACCTTATTATATATACATAAGCTTATATATGCTTTTATATAAGCCAAACGAATCTTAGCAATGATACAAAGAATGAGAAGAAGAAACTAGGATTATTTGGTCATCATAAAATACTCATACTATCTGTGAAATGATATAGCATTATTTGAAAGTGAACTTGGATTAGTTGTAAATGTATATTGTAAACTCTAGGGCAAGCACTAAATTTTTTTGAAAGAAGTATAACATATGCTAAGAAAGGAGAGAAAATGATATATAAAAAGCTCAATTAAAACTACAAGAGGCAGAAAAAATTGAGAGGCAAATATAGTAACAAAGAACAAGGGCAAAAAATAGAAAGTAGTAACAAACATGGTAAATATGAATGCAATTATGTCAATAATCACTTGCAATGTCAGTGGCCTAAATTCACCAATTAAAAGACAAAGATTGTCAGAGTACATCAAAAGACACTACCCAACTATATGTTGACTATGAGAAACGCATTTTAAATATAAAGACATATAGATTAAAAGTAAATGGATGGAGAAAAACATAGCATGCTAACACTAATCAAAAGAAAGCAGGAGTATCTCTATTAATTTCAGACGGAGCAGATCTCTAAATAAGGAAAGTTATCAGGGATACAACAGGGCATTACATAATGATAAAGGAGTCCGTTCTGCAAGAAAACCTAATAATTCTTAACATGTATGTGCCTAACAGGGTGCCAAAGTATGTGAGGCAAAAACTAATAGACGAATTGGGAGATTGGGATTGCCATATATACATTACTAATAAGAAACAAAATAAATTATACACTTTAAATATATGCAGTTTATTGTATGTCAATTGTATCTCAATAAAAGTTCTTAGAGGAAAAATAAAAAGTAAGGGAAAACCAGCCAGTGCAACATTAAGAGTTGCCCAGAAGATATTTACTGACAAAAATCCCCGGGCCAACAAAAATGTGGAAGGTAGAATTAACATTCTTGAAGACGTTGCAGTGCTTTCATCGCAGGATGAAACTGGCTAGAAAATATCTTTCTTCTTGCAAAATTGTATTTCTGGATTACACATCTGGATGGAAAATAAAGCCAATTTCCCATAAGAATTAAAAAAAAAAAAACTAATAGAAGAGCAAGGAGAAATAGAAGAAAGCACTATCACAGTTGGAGACTTCAACACCCCTCTATCAGAAATGGACAGATTGAACAGACAGAAAATGAGTAAGGACATAGTTGAACTCAACTACACCTTGAGTCAATTGGATATAATGGACATCTACAGCCTACTTCATCCAACAACAGAATACACATTTTTCTCAAGCTCACATGGAACACCCACCAAGATAGATCACATCCTGGGCCATAAAACACACCCTACCAAATTTAAAAGAAGCTACATCGTACAATGTCTCCCCGTAGACAATAGTGGAATTAAACTAGAAATCAGTAACGAAAAGATAACCAGAAAATCCCAAGACACATGGAGATTAAACAAAATACTTCTAAGTAACATGTGGGGGAAAGAAACCTCAAGAAAAATTTTTAAATACTCTGAACTAGATGAAAATAAAAATATAATTGATTGAAATTCACAGGATGCAGTGAAAGCAGTGCATAGAGGGAAATTTATAACATCAAATGCTTATATTAGAAAAGAGATAGATCTAAATTCAACAACCTAAAGTTTCTAATCTAGGAAACTAGAAAAAGGTGAGCAAATTCAATCCAAAGTAATCAGAAGAAAAGAAACTGTAAGGATTAAGAGAAGTCCATGAAATCGAAGACAGGAAATTAGTAGAAAATATCAACAAAACCAGAAGCTGGGTCTTTGAAAAGATCAGTAAAGTTGGTAAGCCTCCGGCCAGGCTAACTAAGAAAAAGAGAAAATACAAATTACTAATATCAGAAATAAAGAGGAGAAATCATTAAAGTCCCCATGAACATTAAAAAGATAATAAAGGAATACTATGAAAAATGCTATGCCCACAAATTTGATAAATTAGCTGAAATGGGCCAATTCCTTGAAAGACACAATCTGTCCAAACAGAAGAAGAAATAGTCTGAATAAGCCTGAATCTATTAAATACACTGAATTAATCAATAATTAATAGCCTTTTGAATCGGAAAACACCAGGCCCATCTGGGCCCAGATCGGTGTATTCTACTAAACACTGAAGGAAGAAATTATACCAATTCTCTACAATCTTTCAGAGGATAGACGCAGAGGGAATACTTCCTAATTCATTTTATGAGGCCAGCACTATCCTAACACAAAAACCAGACCAAAGTCGTTACGAGAAAAACAAACAAAAAAACCCAAAAAACTTACAGACCAATATCCCTCAGGAACATCGATTCAAAAATCCTAAACAAAATATTATCAAATCAAATCTCAAAAAGGATAAAAAATAATAATATACCATGACCAAGTGGGATTTATCTCTGGCATTGAACGTTTCAAAATCAATTAATATAATACATCTAATCAACAGAGTGAAAAGGGAAACCACAATCATATCAATAGATGCATAAACACCCACTCATGATAGAAAAGTTCTCAGTAAACTAGAAATAGAAATTTCC
This sequence comes from Hippopotamus amphibius kiboko, assembly GCF_030028045.1. Classification (NCBI taxonomy): domain Eukaryota; kingdom Metazoa; phylum Chordata; class Mammalia; order Artiodactyla; family Hippopotamidae; genus Hippopotamus; species Hippopotamus amphibius. The sequence goes on along the minus strand of NC_080189.1, from coordinate 82,632,033 downwards.
TTAATTTGATAAAGACCACCTACAAAAACCTACAGTTATCATCATAGTCGATGGTGAGCAACTCAAAGCTTTCCCACTAAGTTCAAGTACAAGGCAAGGATGTTCTCTCTCACCAGTCCTTTTCTACATTGCACTGGAAGCCCTTGCTAATGTAATAAGAAAAACAAAATGAAAGGTATACAGATTGGGAAGGGAGACATAAAACTGTCTTTATTGCAGATGACATGATTATCGATTTAGAAAATCTGAAAAAATGTCACCAAAAATCTCCTGAATCTAATAAGTGATTATAGCATCATTGCAGGATACAAGGTTAATATACAAAAGTCAACTGCTTTCCTATATACCAGAAATAAGTAGAACTTGAAATTAAAAACAATACCATTTACATTAGCACCTCAAAAATGGGAAGTCCTAGATATAACTCTAACAAAATATGTACAAGATCTGTATGAGGAAAATGACACCACTCTGATGAATGAAATCAAAGAACAACCAAATAAATGGAAAGATATTCCATATTCTTAGACTCAATATTGTCAAGAAGTCAGTCCTTCACAATTTGTAGGGCCCATGCAACTCCAGTCAAAAGCCTAGTGAGTTATTACATGAATATTAACAACTAATTCTAAAGTTTATATGGAGGGGCAAAAGACCCAGAATAGTGGATATAATATTGAAGGAAAAGAAAGTTGGAGAACTGACACTACCCAACTTCAAGACTTGCTGTAAAGCTACACTAATCAAGACATTGTGGTATGGGCGAAAAATCAAATAGATCAATGGAACAGGATAAGACATGATCCACAAAATAAATAATAATCTGGATTTCATTATTATCAAAAACTTCAGCTCTACAGAAGACAATGTGAAGAGAATTAGAAGACAAGCCACACTCTGGGAGAAAATATTTTCAAGAGATACCTCAGATAATGAAGTTAGAAAGAGAAAAACAAATACTGTATGCTAACACGGAATCTAGAAAAATGGTACTGATGAACATAGTGGCAGAGCAGGAATAAAGACGCAGATGTAGAGAACAGACTAGAGGATGGCAGGGAGTAGGGGTGGGAGGCTGGAACATAGTGAGGGAGTAGCACTGACATATATACACTACCAAATGTAAAATAGATAGCTAGTAGGAAGCTGCTGCATACACAAGGAGAGAAGCTAGGTCCTTTGTGATGACCTAGAGGGATGGGATAGGGAAGGTGGGAGGGAGGCTCAAGAGGGAGGGGATATGGGGATATATGTATACATATAGCCTGATTCACTTTGTTGTACAGTAGAAACAAGCACAACATTGTAAAGCAATCATACTCCAATAAAGATGTATAAAATACAAAAAGAAAAGATATCTCTGATGAAGGACTTACCCAAAATATACAAAGAACTCTTGAAATTTGACAATAAAAAATCTGATTAAAATTGGGCCAAAGACCCTAACAGACACCTCACCAGAGAAAATATACAGATGGCATATCAGCATATGAAAAATATGTTCCACATTATATGATGCCAGGGATATGATATAAATTAAAACGAGATATCATTCCACACCTATTAGAATGGCCAAGATTGGAACGCTGACAATACCAAATGCTGACAAAGGTGTGGATCAATAGGAACTCATATATTGTTGGTAGGAATGCAAAATGGTAAAGCCACTTTGAAAGACAGTCTGGTGGTTTCTTACAAAACTAAACATACTCTTACAGTCTCCAGAAATCTTGCTCCTTGGTGTTAGCCAAAGGAGTTGAAAACTTATGTTCACACAAAAACCTGCACATGGATGTTTACGGCAGCTTGACTCACAATCCCCAAAGTTTGGAAGAAACCAAGATGTCCTTCAATATGTGAATGGATAAATAAACTGTGGTACATCCAGACAATGGAATATTATTCAGCGCCAAAAGGAAATGAGCCATCAGTGGATGAAAAGATAGAAAGCTTAAATACATATTACTAAGTGAAAGAAGCCAATCTGAAAAGTCTACATACTGTATGATTTCAACTCTATGACATTCTAGGACCTTGTGCAATGGTAGTGCATCTGAATCCAACTATATGACATTCTAGAAAAGGGAAAACTATAGAGATGACAAAAATATTAGTGGTTGCTGGGGATGGAGTGGAGGTAGGATGAACAGGCAGAGCACAGAGGATTTTTAGGGCAGTGAAAATACCCCGTGTGATGTTATAATGATGAATATGTGTCATTATACTTTTGTCCAAACCCATAGAGTGTACAACACCAGGAGTAAGCCTTAAAGTAAACTGTGGACTTTGGGTGATTATGATGTGTCAGTGTATGTTCATCAATTGTAACAAATGTACCACTTTTGTGATTGGTGTTCATTGTTGTGGAGGCTATGCCTGTGTGAGGGCAGAGGTATATGAGAAATCTCTGTAACCTCCTCTCAATTTTGCTGTGAACCTAAAACTGCTGTAAAAATAATGGATTCTTAAAGAAATATTTTCTGGGGAATTCCCTGGTGGTCCAGTGGTTAGGACTCTGCACTTCCTTTGCAGGGAGCACTGGTTCCATCCCTGCTTGGGGAACTAAGATCCCGCATGCTGCATGGCGCAGCCAAAAGTTTTAAAAATGTGTATTTTCTGTATAATTATAGAGGGTGCAAAGTTGTATCTTACCAATAATGAGGGTAGAAAATCCTACTGGCTTATACTTTTTCCTGTAAACAATCATTGCTTTATATATGTTAATGCTTTACATCTATGGGTTTCTAAAAGGAATCATGAAGCTTAATCTCTTTGTAAAAAGAAAAAGGTAATATGTAAGTGGCCTGTCAAATCTTATTCAGTAATGAACAAGAGAAAGAAGAGGTCTAGAAGGATTTTTTTTCTGATATTCATTTTTGGGGATATTTTCCCAGGTTTTTTTTCCCTCATATGTATATACAGGGGACTACCTAAGTTTCAAACATAATTTGGATCATATGCTATAGTTCTGTGGCACATTTTTCTTTTACTTATTAACATAGAAAAATGTAATTCCACATAAATAAATATGGAGCTACATAATTGCCTATGCTTGTATAGTCTTCTATTGAGTTGATTATCATAATTTATGGAGCAATCCCCTAATTTTGAATATTTAAAGTGCTTCCAATTTTTTTGTTATTAAAACCAAATTGTGGAATTGGGAGATTGGGATTGCCATATATACATTACTAATAAGAAAATACGATCAAATTGTACACTTTAAATATATGTAGTTTATTGTATGTCAAAAAAAATTTAAAAATTGGAAAAAAACCCAGCCATATTGTGATGTGTATTGTAACTTTGTGTACTTGCACAATTTATAAATATTTCCTTAGAAAAATATTCAGAAATGGAATGGCTTGGTCAGAGGACCTTTGAAGTTGTCATAAAAGTTCTTTGGAAATATCAAGAAAGGTCTTAAAAAAAAACCCATCTTTTGCATACTCTAATGTGGTAGTTTTGAAGAATTTAGGAAATCTTTTATTCATGCTTTGGATTCCTATTGTATGTCTTACTAACAAATATTTCCAAGACCATCTGTTTGGGTTTTCCCCAGACATAGACTGCTTATGTGCAATCCAGTTACTGAACTTCTTTCATATTTTTGACAGAAAAGCACAAAACTAATTTTTTTTTTAACTTAAAGCATGGATTCAATCTGTTCACAATCCAGGTGTTTAGCTGTGCCAAGAAAATGTATTATTTTATAGAGAATCTTTCATTTTCAATCAAAATTTTGAAACAAAATACTTAAACACATCCTGCCATTGGATCCAAATATCATTTGTGAAACAAGATCCATTTTTCAGCAAGAATCCAATTTCAAGGTATGTTTGTGGAGCGAGAGACTTTCTCTCCTATATATCTGAGTCCTTCAAACACAAAGACACTACAAATTGAAAAAGTAGAGAAAGAGAAAAGATGAGGAGGAGGAAGGGTCTGCTCCACTAAGTAAAAGCAATGAGAGTCCTAGTTGTATTTCAAAATTTCATGTAACCAGTATGTTAATTGACTGAAACTTCATAGTCATTTGTTTGTATAAACAGTAATATAAATGGTTTTTATCCAGAAAACTATTTAATCCCCAATACGGTTGAATCTATACATGTTATGAAAAATAGAAAATATTACTGTTGCAGTACCAGTAATAAAATGAAATAAACATGATATGAGTTTAATAGTTTTGTGCTTACATTGAATACTGGTTCATGAAGAAAACCAGACCTAATCATCACATGGTTTTATTTTTTACTTTACTGTGTTTCTCTAGGATTCGAGTCACTTATTGGAATGTGACAACCACGGAGCTTCTCTACCACTCAAGCCATCGTTATCATAGGACGGCACCACTTTACTTACAGGTCCCTGACCCAGAAATGGAGCTTAGAGCCTTTTTGATTGTTGCTTTAAGGAGAGAAATGACCTAAACCATCACTAGAGAAGCCTTAGCACCTCAAAAAGAGAGCATACCAAGGAGAATATAAGAAAGAAAGAGGTTCAGAGAATGAACATGTAAGATAACACTTGGTAACCCTTGTTAGATTCCCATGTGACATTTCTAGCTGGTTTGACAGCTACTGGAGAAAAATAGTTACCCCAGTCCCCACCATACACACGTAGCAGCATGAGAACCCAAGGTCTGCCATTTCTAGTTGATATATCATTAGCTTCTCCTGGGAATTCCCTGATGGTCCAGTGCTTAGGACTCCACACTTTGACTGCCAAGGATGCAGGTCAGGGAGCTAAGATCCCGCAAGCCATGCGGCATGGCCAAAAACAACAACAGTTTCTCCTTTGACATATAAATTTCCGCAAGGTTCTGAAACAAACTCCCCTGCCACATCTCCTGGCCAGCCGCCTCCAAAGGCCATCTAGAATGCTTTTGCCTTCATGCTTTTCCCTCAGTCTGGTTCCTGTAGATCCTACTTCTAGCTGGAATGTTCTATACTTGCTCTTCCCACAATCCAGCTCCTACCCCTTCTCCCTTATTCCATTCTAGAAACACTGCTCACCCCCACCCCAGTTCCTTTCGCCATGTTTTAATGCCTGACATTGGTGCAGATGAGTGGAAAGGTTTTTATGATAGGATTGGCCATGAAAAGAAAACCATGTTCCACCATAAGTTGATATAAATGATGGGCTTCTCTCTACCAAGGCGCATCCTGGTTTTCTCCATTCCTGGACTCTTTGTTGCAGTTGAGAAGGCCTAATTGTACAGAAAGCCTGCTCTAAGTCTTTATGAAATGTTGTGGCAGACATTGATTAGTTTGTCTGTCCAGCACCCTTTCCTAGGGTTAGCCTCCCTACCACCCCATGCTTCTGGCCTACTACCCACATGGTGCCTGCAAAGCCCTTCTGCTTGCTGGATAGATCAATAGCTTATTGACCCTCATCCTTTCCCCGGGATTTTTGGAAGTAAGACTGAAAGAAATAAAAAGATTTCTTGATTCTGTGAGATACCCCAGGAATATGTTTTTGTTGTTGAAACTAGTTTTCTGATGCTTACTGTCAAAAGTTCTAACTCTTTTAACTGATATGTACATTCTCACACACACACACACACACACACACACACACACACACACACGTTCACACACAGACACGCTTGCATAGTTGGCTTTCTCTGCTAAGCAATCTTTATGTCATATCCTCCCTGCCCTTTGCCCTAGTAAATGGGCTTTGGTAACCAGGGAAACAGTCTTGATTCCTAGCCCTTAGGGATTAAAGAAACATATCTCAGAATAAAGACAGGACTCAATTCCCTGCTCTTTGGACAAGCATACAATCCCCACTCTCACCTCTCCTTGATCTACTGCCTCACTTGCCTGCAGGAATTTGTCATCCTTGTGATGTTAGCTGAATTTTAGCCAGTAACTGATTTGACCATACCTTCTTTGCTAGATTTCAGATGAGCCAGGTATGGGGCCATGAGCCATGTCGAGGCAGTTTCAAATTCAGGAGAAACTATGATACTAAGCCCCTCAAAGATGCTGGCTCAATTATCTGGCTCAGGGACTAGGTCAGTAGTGTACCAGCCTTGGGTTCCCATTCCTGGTTGATCTGGAGGTAAGATGACTGTGAAGGAGCAGAGTGTTCAAGAAAATCCTAATGCCAACCAGGCAGCCAGCCAAAAACCTACCTGCAATTGATATGGGAGTATTCCTATTGTAATAAGTATACTTTGAGTTCAAATGAACAAATCTCCTCTTATTTAAGGCTCCTGCTTGTCAATAAAAAGGAATAAAGCACTGAATGACCGGGACTTAGACATGACTGTTTTGTAACTCATCACTTCCTAAATAAGGTACAGTTAACTCTCAGAGCATTGGATTTCTACTTTCTTTGAGTTCTCATCTTATAATTCTTGGAAATCTTTCCTATTCCACAAATAGACTGAAATGAATGACAGGTTTTTCTCTAAGGATGTAAAATATTGCTAAGTTTGTACGGTGGCCTACAATTTGTAAATATTATCTAATATGCTTCTTTTATGCTACACTGAAAGATTGAAGAAAATATTCAGACTTTAATAGTGGTAGTCTTTGCAGACCTGGTATAATTTCAGTGTAATTTAATACCTGGGAAAGAATCCACCAGTAATAGTTATATCCTATGTTCCAAGTGCCACGTTGCTGCAAATGCCTGGAGGATCAATGCCTTGACTGCATCTACAAACCCAAAAGTCATTTCATCCTCTAATAGTGGCTCTTTCTGTACTTGCTCATCCTGCATTCCATTAGTTGGGAGAACCTAGCTGAAACTCTTAGAAATCATGCCATATTGACTCCAGGTCCACTGGCCATGCAAGATCTGTGCTACCATGAAGATAAAATATACTGCAACCTGAAAGATCTCTCACAACTTTAACAGGATGTGGATTCTTGCAAGGTCAAGGGCTGTTGGCTCCCCACTTGGCACCATCCCCACTTGATGTCAGGAAGTTATCTTTCACTCCATGCATGAGATACTGGTGTTCATAATACCCTAAACCTGGTGACATACTTAATATTGTCAGAGTACAGTATGTGTCAATGCTTTCTCTCATTGTTTATTGCAGGAAGGACCCTGGGAGGATATTTATTTAGTTTATCCAAAGGATTACATGGGACAGCAGCTTGTCCTAGAGTTTCCATGAGTTTGTTCTTCAGCCCTTCACTGGATTCTTTCATCCATGAAATGTATCTAAGATCCGTTTCCCCTCTCAGAACTATTAACATATTATATGTTTATATGATTATTTAATTTGTTTTGTGTATTGTTCAAAAGGCATGGTTTTTATTACTCATTTACCCAGATGGTACTCATTCATTTAACAACTGGCTTGTACCAAGAGTGGATACATGAACCCAAAGATTTAGGGACAGTTCTACCTAAGAGTAGATACCACAAAAATGGGAGAATATTCAATTAAATTTACAGAGACTCAAATCCATTGCTGCCATACGATATACTTATTACTAAGTCTTTCTCCTCTTTTCTCCCCTTTTTGAGGATACACTCCATACTGAATCAATTACCTCTTCTGCAAAACCTTCTCCTCTTGAGTTTCCTTTCCCTATGATTGGCACCACTTTACAATGCAGTTGTCCCAGTCAGAAAGCTGGAAGTAACCTCAATGTCCATTGACAGATGAATGGATGAAGAAGATGTGGTATATACAAACACACACACACCCACACACACGAGAATATTACTCAGCCATGAAGAAGCAGGCAATAATGCCATTTGCAGCAACATGGATGGACCTAGAGATTATCACACTAAGTGAAGTCAGTCAGAAAGAGAAAGGCAAATGTCATACGAGGAATCTACAAAAAAAAGATACAAATGAACTTCTTTATAAAACAGAAATAGACCCACAGATATGGAAAATAAACTTACAGTTACCAAAGGGGAAGTTCAGGGAGAGGGATAAATTAGGAGGATGGGATTAACATATACACATTACTATATGTAAAATAATCAGCAAGGACCTACTGTACAGCACAGGGAACTATACTCAATATTTTGTAATAACTAAGGGAAAAGAGTCTGAAAAAGAATATATATGTGTGTGTGTGTAATATAATATATAAAATATAACATAATATACACACATATATGTATAACTGAATCACTTTGTTGTACAACTGAAACTAACACATTGTAAATCAACTATACTTCAATTAAAAAAAAAAAAAGGAAGCTGGGTGTCATCCCTAATTCATCTCCTTTGCTCATACTCCCAGATTCCAACAAGTCACTGATTTCTATTAATTGAACCTGTTAACATCCCTCTCTTTTCTCATCTCTCCATCCCTATTGTCTTTCCAAGTTCAATTCACCACCAACCCTCTCCTAGAGTGTTGTCACAGCTTCCTAACTGGTCTCTCTGCCTCCATTCCTGTCTCTCTCTACTTCCTTATTCACATTGCAGCTAGAGTGATATTTCAGAAGGTATACATGATTGTAAAACGTCTCTGCTTCATACCCTTCATCAGCTCTCCCTTGAACTTGGGATAAAATTCAGTGGTTTTATGTGCATCACCTCTTCAGCCTCACCTGCCACCAGTCTCTCTTCTTCCTTCTCCAGCCATACAGAATCACGTGGAGTACCTTACATGCCTCATCCTTTCTTAATCTCTGGGCATTTACACATGTTGACCTCTTTCTAGAATAATCTTCCTGTGCCCTGTCCCTCTAACCCACTTCCATACTTGATTGCTAAAGCCTCAGGCTTCAGAACTGTCACTGCTTGTTGAGTTAACAACAGCAATAAAAATTATCTATTAATCTTTTCTCGAGGAAATGTATCTTGGTTTGTACTTATAGAAAACTTCCTAGAATTCTAGGCAGGTGCCAGCTGCCATTTTTGTAAGCCTGGTTATCATGAAACTATAATATTTTTTTGCAGCCATAGAATGGTTCTTCCATCCTAGGCAAGTGAACTAGGGACCGGTGGAAACTAGAGCTCTTTTAAGCCACTAGGGTGTTATTCCACAAACAGATGACTGTTTACTTCAAGTTGAGTAAGTTTCTTTCAGTGTCTAATGTTGCCTGTAAAAAAATCCCCCCTCCTTCCAGGCTATCATTTGAGGATGAAAACAATATTTTACTATATTTCTTCCTCCCAGGAAGTTATAAAATAACTTAGCCCTCCAAACAAACCTCTGATTTTGGAAACAGTTTTTCCTGAATCTTTGCAGATTATTGTTACACTTTCTGAAAGACATCAGGTTGCTGCTTTCTCTCCAGCTCTTATAAAATACATTTGATAAATATACTTGATAAAACGTGCTACTTGTTTTGTTTCACAGCCAGCTATGTGGACTGCCTCTGAGGTTCTGAGTTTGCAGCACCTGATCTAGAATATTCAAATCATAGGCACTAATTGTTAGGGCTGTAAAAAAATTTTTATTCCATTGCTTTCATGACCAAAGACTTTAGAAACATATTGGCATAAAATCATTAAATATGGAAAGCAAATTTGATTTCTTAATGGGAGTATTTAATCTTCCCAATGCTAAGTAGAATTAATTTTTGTCTTCCAAAAAATTAACAGTGTGCTTGAAAGTCTCACTGTCAGGTGGATTAACTCACTGTATCTTAAAGGTTTTTATTTGGGGTGTTATTTTGTTTCATTTTGTTTTCTACCTACTGCATGCCACAGGAAGAAACTCATTCTACATCATGACCTAATTAGATAGATATACAGACAGACAGGTAGGTAGATCACACACACACACAGACACACATGCTCACAACTGAAGCAAAATTTCCAGGAAATCATACCTTTAGTTTATGTGATTCACACTGACATCTTGAAATTTTTCATTCTATCCAATCCTTTGCTACACTATCCTATGATATTATTGTCACTACCCATTAAATTGATTTCATTATCTGCAACTGAGGTACAACCTTGCAATTTAAAAAGCACTGGATAATCATTTTTGACAGTAAGAAAACAAGGCAAGTAGACTGGATTAATTCTAGTTTTTATTTTTTTACTTTCTAGAACATTTTCCAATCCTTTTTCCTTTGATCTCTAGGTGATCCTCGTGGGGCTCAATCACACTGGCTTCCTCACCATTTCCAGCCTTTGAGCAGCAAAAGTTGGGCCAGTTCTAATACAGTTCCTCCTGGACATGGTAACCCCTTCAGGTAAGGAAGGATGTTTAACCCAAGGCCCACTGATGGAAACTTCTCTTCTACAATGAGTGTGGAGAATGGCCTCTTTCTGCAGGGGTTGCCAAGTTGTGAGGATGTGGGTGTGGCGGTTGGCAGCCCTTTATACCTTGCTGGAGAAAGCCTAAACCAATAATGAAGCCAAGCTCTATTGATGGATGGCAAAAGGCAGAGAGAGCCCCAGGAGCCATGTTCAAGACACTGGATCAAGGGGTAAGGAATTCCAGGTGTATCTTGTATTTCTCAGGTATATGATATCGTACAGTTTTCTTTTACTTTAAGCTGTTTTGAATTTTCTCACCTGCCAAGTGGAAGAGTCCTAATAATAAGGTAAACCAGTTGGCCACAGGAGGCTTGCTATTTGTGATGTGAATGCAAAGATCACATGCATGCTGCGTCCATACTGGAAATATTCATAAAGGCTATTTTTCTACCACCCTTCTTACATCCATGGAGAAATGGGTTGTTCAGTGGCTTATGTGGAAGGATAATCTATTTTAAGAGTATTTTAAATATTAATTCATCTGTCCTTCACCACCACCAGTTTTTCTACCCCTATCTTTTCTCCCATTCAGTCAGCTTGGCATTTTTTAAAGGTTTTTTTTGTTGGTGGTGGTGGTGGTTTTTTGTTTTTGTTTTTTTGATGTGGACCATTTTTAACATCTTTATTGAATTTGTTACAATATTGCTTCTGTTTTATGTTTTTTGGTTTCTTGGTCATGAGGCATGTGGGAACTCAGCTCTCAGACCAGGGATCAAACTTGCACCCCCTGCTTGGGAAATTGGACAGCTACATGTAAAAGAATGAAATTAGAACACTTCCTAACACCATATACAAAAGTAAACTCAAAATGGATTAAAGACCTAAATTTAAGACCAGACACTATAAAACTCTTAGAGGAAAATATAGGCAGAACACTCTATGATGTAAATCAAAGCAAGATCCTTTTTGACCCACCTCCTAGAATATTGGAAATAAAATAAAAAATAAACAAATGGGACCTCATGAAACTTAAAAGCTTTTGCACAGCAAAAGAAACCATAAACAAGACAAGAAGACAACTCTCAGAATGGGAGAAAATATTTGCCAATGAAGCAACTGACAAAGGATTAATCTCCAAAATATACAAGCAGCTCATGCAGCTTAACACCAAAAAAAACAAATAACCCAATCCACTAACGGGCAGAAGACCTAAACAGACATTTCTCCAAAGAAGATATGCAGATGGCCAACAAACACATGAAAAGATGCTCAACATCACTAATCATTAGAGAAATGCAAGTCAAAGCCACAGTGAGGTATCACCACACAACAGTCAGAATGACCATCATCAAAAAAGCTAGAAACAGGGGAGAAAAAATGGCGGCGAAGTAGAGAGACGTGGAGTGCATCCCTCTCCACAGATGCATTGGGAATGCACGAAAGGACGCAATCATTCCCACAGAGAACCAGCTGAACACCAGCAGACAGCCTCGGACACCAGAAAGGGCTACTGGGAGCCCGACATAGCCGGTAGGGAGGCATCTACGAGGGCTCAAAGAGGGTGAAGCGGCGGAGCTGTGGCAGACGGGAGGGAGTGAGAAACATACCGAGGGTCCGCAACGCAGCTCAGCGTTCCCGGACCGAGACATTGATCCACGGCTGAACGGAGGGTCCAGGAGCGGGAGCGTGGGAACCGGAGAGCTAGTTCAGGGTGAGAAACATTGTTGCCGGTAGGGTGACCGACCGAGAGCACAGGAGGGAGGAGGTCCGCGGAGAGGAGTGCCGTCCCTGAGAGCTGCCCGGCCATGATGGCGGCTGGAGGCTGCAGGCTCACGGGCGGGGGCGGGGGCGGGGGGAGCCGCGCGCATAGCCTCTCCCTTTCTTTCCGCGCCTCTGCAACAAGGCAGTGGAGAGACGCCCATGGGCCACCTAAGGCGCTCAGGGATAACAAGCACCGTCAGGCACTCGGGCGGGGCTAGATTAAAACCCCTTGCAACGCCAGCAGCAGGGAGGCTGACGAGAGGAAAAAAAAAAAAACAACAGCATCAATAAGAATAAAACCCTGAGAGAGGCCCAACTCTAAGACTTTCTGTTTACGCCTGAGCCACCAGCGCCCTCTGCAACAGGCACCTCCAAGCCTGACTGAAACAACAGTGTGCCACTGCTCACTCACTCCCAGGAGAAGGAGCCACTTTTGTACCCTCTCCCTCCCCACACACCAACGCTTACACACGAACAATAAAGGAACCTCTGCTGGTCACAGAATAACGCAAAAAAACCCAAGGCAAGGAGAAGGACACTTACAGCTGAGACGCTAAGGAAACAGAAATAGTAGTATCAATACCTATTGAACTGGTCCATTCTGGGATCAGTTCTGGATTTTTTTTTTTTTTCTCTCTCTCTTTTTTTTTTTTTTTTTTTTGGATTTATTAAATACGATCTTAGCCCTAAGGGATCTACAAGTTTTATAACATAATTTTTTAATGATATTTTTTATTCTTTTTTTTTTTTTTTTGCCTTTTTATATACTTCTATATCTAGCTAAGTTTTTGGTAGTACAGACAAAATATCTCTCAAACTTTCCTTTCATCCCTATTTTTTATACATTTCTATTCCTTTCTTTTTATTTGCATATTTACAACCACATTACGCTCTTCTGTTCCCCTTTCTTCCAGCCTTTTTAAGTTTATTTTATCTTAACATACTTATAAGCAACACTATCAGTCTGCTCAGACTCCTTGCTCTATTCCCCAGATGACGCACTGCCTTGGTATTTAATATTAGGCTTTTGTCTTTATCTTAGTTCTTAGTACAGTTGTCTAATTACATTCTGAGATTCTCCATTCTCTCTGGTGGTACTCCAGCTCTTTTCTATATTTGATCCTAGCTTACAAAATCTCCCTGGATTGATGTTTGTAGGTGTAGAGTGTTATTTGTTGTTTGTTTGCTTTTGCTTTTCTCTCTGATTTGTTCTGTTTCAGTTGTCAATTTCTGTTGGGTTTCTCTTTGACTATCTGATAGCACACTGGGGTTCTGTCAGGTCTTTCTAGAGCCTTATGTCCTAACGGATTCAGTAATTGTGTGTCTTATACATGTATGTGTTTCCTAGACTGAATATTCGTTTAATCCAATACTTGGACATTAGTCTGAGGCTTGGACAGTCTTCTATAAACACCTCTATCACCAGGACAAGCAACCCCAAAAGTTTGGACAACCATGAGGCAACAAAGAAACACCATGCAGGCAAAGGAGCAGGAAAAAAACCCACAAGACCAAATAAATGAAGAGGAAATAGGAAAAATGCCTGAAAAAGAATTTAGAGTAATGATAGTAAAAATGATACAAAATCTCGATAACAAAATAGAGAAAATACAAGAAACAGTTCATAAGAACTCAGAAAAACAAACAGCAATGGATAACAAAATAACTGAAATTAAAAATACTCTAGATGCTATAACCAGCAGAATGACTGAGGCAGAAGAACGAATAAGTGAGTTGGAAGATAGAATGGGGGAAATAACTGCCACAGAGCAGGAAAAAGAAAAAAGAATAAAAAGATTAGAAGACAGTCTCAGAGACCTCAGTGATAACCTTAAACATACCAACATTCGAATTATAGGCATCCCAGAAGAAGAAGAAAACAAGAAAGGGTCTGAGAAAGTATTTGAAGAGGTTATAGTGGAAAACTTCCCCAACATGGGGAAGGAAATAATTCACCAAGTCCAAGAAGCACAGAGAGTCCCATACAGAATAAACCCAAGGAGAAATACACCAAGACATATATTAATCAAACTAACGACAATTAAACACAAAGAAAAAATATTAAAAGCAGCAAGAGAAAAGCAACAAACAACATATAAGGGAAAACCCATCAGGATAACAGCTGACCTTTCTACAGAAACTCTGCAGGCCAGAAGGGAATGGCAGGATATACTGAAAGTCCTGAAAGAGAGAAACCTACAGCCAAGAATACTCTAACCAGCAAGGATCTCATTCAGATTTGAGGGAGAAATCCAAAGTTTTCCAGACAAGCAAAAGTTAAGAGAATTCAGCACCACCAAACCAGCCTTACAACAAGTGCTAAAGGAACTTCTCTAAGTAGGAAACACAAGAAAAGGAAAACACCTACAAATACAAACCCAAAACAATTCAGAAAATGGTAATTGGAACACACATGTCAATAATCACTTTACATGTAAATAGATTAAATGCTCCAACCAAAAGACACAGACTGGCTGAATGGATACAAAAACAAGACCCTTCTATATGCTGCCTACAAGAAACCCACTTCAGACCAAGGGATACATATAGACTGAAAGGAAAGGGATGGAAAAAGATATTCCATGCAAATGGAAGTCAAAAGAAAGCTGGAGTAGCAATACTCATATCAGACAAATTAGACTTGAAAGTAAAGACTATTACAAGAGACAAGAAAGGACACTACGTAATGATCAAGGGATCCATTCAAGAAGAACATATCACAATGGTAAATATCTATGCCCCCAATATAGGAGCACCTCAATACATAAGGCAAATGCTAACAGCTATAAAAGGGGACATCGACAGTAACACAATAATAGTGGGAGACTTGAACAACCCACTTACATCAATGGACAGATCATCCAAACAAAAAATAAACAAAGACACACAAGCTTTAAATGACACATTAGACCATCTCAACTTAATTGATATTTATAGGACATTCCATCCAAAAACGACAGACTACACTTTCTTCTCAAGTGCACACGGAACATTTTCCAGGATAGATCACATCTTGGGTCACAAATCAAACCTCGGCAAATTCAAGAAAATTGAAATCATATCAAGCATCTTCTCAGACCACAACGCCATGAGACTAGATATCAATTACAGGAAAAAAACTGCAAAAAAGACAAACACATGGAGGCTAAACAATTCACTCTTAAACAACCAAGGAATCACTACAGAAATCAAAGAGGAAATCAAAAAATATCTAGAAACAAATGACAACGAAAACACAACAACCCAAAACCTACGGGATGCAGCAAAAGCAGTTCTAAGAGGGAAGTTTATAGCAATACAGTCCTACCTTAAGAAACAAGAAAATTATTGAATAAACAACCTAATCTTACACCTCAAACAACTAGAGAAAGAAGAACAAAGAAAGCCCAAAGTGAGCAGAAGGAAAGAAATCATAAAGATCAGAGCAGAAATAAATGAAAAAGAAAGGAAAGAAACCATAAGAAAAATAAATAAAACTAAAAGCTGGTTCTTTGAGAAGATTAACAAAATTGATAAACCATTAGCCAGACTCATCAAGAAAAAAAGGGAGAAGATGCAAATCAACAGAATTAGAAATGAAAAAGGAGAAGTCACAACGGACACCTCAGAAATACAAAACATCATGAGAGACTACTACAAGCAACTATATGCCTATAAACTGGATAACCTGGAAGAAATGGATACATTCTTAGAAAAATACAATCTTCCAAGACTGAACCAGGAAGAAATAGAAACCATGAACAGACCAATCACAAGTAAGGAAATTGAGGCAGTGATTAAAAATCTCCCAACACACAAGAGCCCAGGACCAGATGGGTTCACGGGTGAATGCTATCAAACATTTCGAGAAGAGTTAACACCTATCCTTCTCAAACTCTTCCAAAATATTGCAGAAGGAGGAACCCTCCCAAACTCATTCTACGAGGCCACCATCACCCTGATACCAAAACCAGGCAAAGATGTCACAAAAAAAGATAACTACAGACCAATATCACTGATGAATATAGATGCAAAAATCCTCAACAAAATACTAGTTAACAGACTGCAACAGCACATTAAAAAAATCATACACCATGATCAAGTGGGGTTTATCCCTGGGATGCAAGGATTCTTCAATATATGCAAATCAATCAACATGATACATCATATCAACAAATTGAAGGATAAAAACCATATGATCATTTCAATAGATGCAGAAAAAGCTTTTGACAAAGTTCAACATCCATTTATGATAAAAGCTCTCCAGAAAATGGGCATAGAAGGAAATTACCTCAACATAATAAAAGCCATATATGAAAAACCAAAAGCCAACATCGTTCTCAATGGGGAAAAACTGGAAGAATTCCCTCTAAGAACAGGAACAAGACAAGGGTGTCCACTCTCACCACTATTATTCAACATAGTTTTGGAAGTTTTAGCCACAGCAATCAGAGAAGAAAAAGAAATAAAAGGAATACAAACTGGAAAAGAAGAAGTAAAATTGTCACTCTGTGCAGATGACATGATATTATATATAGAAAACCCTAAAGACTCTACCAGAAAACTGCTAGCACTAATTGATGAGTTTAGTAAAGTAGCAGGATACAAAATTAATGCACAGAAATCTCTTGCATTCCTATACACGAACAACGGAAGAGCAGAAAGAGAAATTAAGGAAACTCTCCCATTCACCATTGCAACCAAAAGAATAAAATACCTAGGAATAAACCTGCCTAAGGAGGCAAAAGATCTGTATGCAGAAAACTTTAAGACATTGATGAAAGAAATCAAAGACAACACAAACAGATGGAGGGACATACCATGTTCCTGGATTGGAAGAATCAACATCGTGAAAATGACTGTACTACCCAAAGCAATTTACAGATTCAATGCAATCCCGATCAAATTACCCATGGCATTTTTCACAGAACTAGAGCAAGAAATCTTACGATTTGTATGGAAACGCAAAAGACCCCGAATAGCCAAAGCAATCTTGAGAAGGAAAAATGGAGTTGGTGGAATCAGGCTTCCTGACTTCAAACTATACTACAAGGCCATAGTGATCAAGACAGTATGGTCCTGGCACAAAAATAGAAAGGACGATCAATGGAATAGAATAGAGAACTCAGAAGTAAGCCCAAACACATATGGGCACCTTATCTTTGACAAAGGAGGCACGAGTATACCATGGAAAAAAGACAGCCTCTTCAATAAGTGGTGCTGGGAAAATTGGACAGCAACATGTCAAAGAATGAAATTAGAACACTTCCTAACACCATACACAAAAATAAACTCCAAATGGATTAAAGACCTACATGTAAGGCCAGACACTATAAAACTCCTAGAGGAAAACATAGGCAGGACACTCTATGACATACATCAAAGCAACATCCTTTTTGACCCACCTCCTAGAATCAGGGAAATAAAATCAAGAATAAACGAATGGGACCTCATGAAACTTAAAAGCTTTTGCGCAGTGAAAGAAACCATAAACAAGACTAAAAGGCAACCCTCAGAATGGGAAAAAATAATTGCCTATGAAACAACGGACAAAGGATTAACCTCCAAAATATACAAGCAGCTCATGAAGCTTAATACCAAAAAAGCAAATAACCCAATCCACAAATGGGCACAAGACCTAAATAGACATTTCTCCAAAGAAGACATACAGATGGCCAACAAACACATGAAAAGATGCTCAACATCACTCATCATCAGAGAAATGCAAGTCAAAGCCACAATGAGGTATCACCTCACACCAATCAGAATGGCCATCATCACAAACTCAGGAAACCACAAATGTTGGAGAGGGTGTGGAGAAAAGGGAACCCTCTTGCACTGTTGGTGGGAATGTAAGTTGGTACAGCCACTATGGAAAACTATTTGGAGGTTCCTTAAAAAACTACAAATAGAACTACCATATGATCCAGTAATCCCACTCCTGGGCATATACCCAAAGAAAACCATAATCCCAAAAGAAACATGTACCATAATGTTTATTGCAGCACTATTTACAATAGCCAGGACATGGAAGCAACCTAAATGCCCATCAACAAATGAATGGATACAGAAGATGTGGCATATATATACAATGGAATATTACTCAGCTATAAAAAGGGATGAGATGGAGCTATATGTCATGAGGTGGATAGAACTACAATCTGTCATACAGAGTGAAGTAAGTCAGAAAGAGAAGGACAAATATTGTATGCTAACTCACATATACGGAATCTAAAAATGGTACTGATGAACTCAGTGACAAGAATAAGGATGCAGATACAGAGAATGGACCGGAGAACTCGAGGTATGGGAGGGGGCGGGGGGTGAAGGGGAAACTGAGAAGAAGCGAGAGAGTAGCACAGACATATATATACTACCAACTGTAAAATAGTCAGTGGGAAGTTGTTGTATAACAAAGGGAGTCCAACTCGAGGATGGAAGATGCCTTAGAGGACTGGGGCAGGGAGGGTGGGGGGGACTCGAAGGGGGGGAGTCAAGGAAGGGAGGGAATACGGGGATATGTGTATAAAAACAGATGATTGAACCTGATGTACCCCCCCAAAAAAAAAAAAAAAAAAAAAAAGCTAGAAACAGTAAATGCTGGAGAGGGTGTGGAGAAATGGAATCCTCTTGCACTGTTGGTGGGAATGTAAATTGGTACAGCCACCATGAAAAACAGTATGGCATTTCCTTAAAAAACTACAAATAGAACTACCTTATGATCCAGCAATCCCACTCCTGGGCATATACCCAGAGAAAACCAGAATCCAAAAAGAAACATGTACCACAATGTTCATTGCAGCACTATTTACAATAGCCAGGACATGGAAGCAACCTAAATGCCCATCAACAGATGAATGGATAAAGAAGATGTGGCACATATATGCAATGGAATATTACTCAGCTGTTAAAAGGAATGAAATTGAGTTATTTGTAGTGAGGTGGATGGACGTAGAGACTGTCATACAGAATGAAGTAAGCCAGAAAGAGAAAAACGAATATTATATGCTAACTCATATATATGAAATCTAAAAAAATGGTACTGATGAACCCAGTGACAGGGCAAGAATAAAGATGCTGATGTAGAGAAAGGACTTGAGGACACAGGGGAAGGGGGGACAAAGGGGAAGCTGGGATGAAGTGAGAGAGTAGCACTGACACATATACACTACCAAATGTAAAATAGATAGCTAGCGGGAAGCTGCTGCATAACACAGGGAGATCAACTTGATGGTGGGTGATGACTCAGAGGGCTGGGATAGGGAGGGTGGGAGGGAATCACAGGAGGTAGGGGATATGGGGATATACATATAAATACAGTTGATTCACTTTGTTGTACAGCAATAACTGGCACAACAGTGTAAAGCAATTATATTCCGATAAAGAAATAAGGTAGATAGATAGATAGATAGATAGATAGACAGACAGACAGACAGACCAAAAAACCTGCACCCCCTGCATTGGAAAGCAAAGCCTTAATCACTGGACAACCAGGGAAGTCCCCAGGTTGGCATTCTTACTTCATTTCCTCAGAAAAGGGCTGGCACAGCAGAAATACAGAGTCTTGGCTTTTAATTTTCAATTACCTGTGCATCAGGAGAACATGAAGGAGATGTGATGAATAAGATAAGAAGATTTCTAACTGTGAGATCAGTAAAGAATACCCAGGTTGAGGGGAGTGAGAGATGAAGTGGGAGACAGTTGGGAGCCACACTAGGAACATTCACCCAGTTCTGCTCCAGCATCTGGTCCCATGAGCAGGGTCCACCTGGGAGACTTCCTGGCTTCATTTAGGTGAGGACCGTGTGCTTCCTGTGCTGAGGAATTTTGTCAATCATTCTTGCACTGAGGCTCTGTGAGAATCTCCTTTCCATTGCTGTCACCACGTGATCTGCTGAGTGTCTGATAGAAAGACTGCCTCTTTAGGTCCCTATATGAGCATCCCATTAGTAGTGGGTAGACAACCCCAACCAGGACACACAAAAGCCCCCTGAAATGGAGGGCAAGGGCCCTGGATACACAGAGAGATGATACTGAGGAGAAAGGAAGGCTCACTGCATCTAAACTTGGATGAAGCAAACTGCTGTCAGACTGAAATCTCTCCAGAGGTAGGTAGTAATAGAAACAAATCCAGATGGATAAAAAGCACATGAAAAGAAGCTCAGGATCACTAATTATTAGAGAAATGCAAATCAAAACAACAGTCACCTCACACCAGTCACAATGGCCATCACCAAAAAAATCTACAAACAATAAATGCTGGAGAGGGTGTGGAGAAAAGGGAACCCTCTTGCACTGTTGGTGGAGATGTAAATTGGTACAGCCACTATGGAAAACAGTATGCAGGTTCCTTAAAAATCTAAAAATAGAACTACCATATGACCCAGCAATACCACTACAGGGCATATACCCAGAAAACACCATAATTCAAAGAGATACATGCACCCCAATGTTCACAGCAGCACTGTTTACAATAGCCAGGACATGGAAGCAACCTAAATGCCCATCAACAGATGAATGGATAAAGAACATGTGATACATACATACAATGGGATATTACTCAGCCATAAAAAAGAATGAAATAACACTATTTGCAGCAACATGGATGGACCTAGAGATCATACTAAGTGAAGTAAGTCAGACAGAGAAAGACATATCATATGATATAACATACTTACGGAATCTAAAAAAATGATACAAATGAACTTATTTGCCAAACAGAAACAGACTCACAGACATAGAAAACAAACTTATGGTTACCAAAGAGGAAGGATGGGATAATTGAGGAGTTTGGGATTAACATATACACACTACTATATAGAAAATAGATGATCAAGAAGTACTTACTATAGAGCACAGGGAACTCTATTCAATATTCTGTAATAACCTATACGGGAAAAGAAGCTGAAAAAGAATGGATATATGTATATATATGCATAACTAAATCACTTTGCTGTACATCTGAAACTAACACAACGTTGTAAATCAACCGTATGATATAAAATCAAACTGAAGTTAAATGAACAAACAAAAGCAAATCCAACCTGACCCCGAAGCTTCCTGACACACACCATTACCCCCACATACGTGCACGCGCATACATACCCACACACAGTGCTGAAGAGGGAGTCAGTCAGTCTGTACTCAGGCATTTTGTACATTTCTGTTTCATGGCTTCTCAACAGATGTTAACCCATGTTTTTAAGCCCAGTGCTAGGCACTGATAATGCAGAGCTGACTAATACACGGTCCTGACCCTCACGTTGCTCACGGTATAGAGTAGCAGTGGGTGCAGAAGTGTGTGCATCTGATCCGATTCGAAGAACTGATGGGAAGGGCTTCCTAGGTGGCGCAGTGGTTAAGAATCCGCCTGCCAATGCTAGAGGACATGGGTTCGATCCCTGCTCCAGGAAGATCCCACATGCCGTGGAGCAACTAAGCCCGTGTGCCAAAAAAAAAAAAGATCAATGAGGAACTGATGGAATGGGGGTCTGCCTGGGTGGCCTCCCAAGGCCTCATCCATTCTTTCATTTGGTAACTTGATTATTATTAATTTTTTGCTCCCAAACTACCCCTCATTGTCACAATTTTCATTTCAGTTTAGCCACAAACATGCGACCTGTATAGTTCAATGGAAGTATTCTCCTATATTTTCCATGGGCTAAAATCTGGCATTAATCACAGTTTAAAAAACCCAGAGTAAACAATGCACAAAAGAGCCTCTGATAGATCACTTTCCCCACTTCTATTGATAAATTCTGATGGAAGTGTAGGGGGCCATTTCCATCGACGGCGAGTGCTCTCCACGGGGTCTGGCTCCTAATCATGGCCCTGCCAACAGGACAGCCTCTTTCAGTGTAATTTCCACTCCAGTGCTGTATCAATTTTCTCCTCTTCATAGAAATAGCCTGACCTTCCTCTTTCCTCTCTTCCTCCCCAAACCCCTTCAATAATTGAGGCTCACCCAGAGCCCGGCACCCTTGGGCAGCCCTTGATTAAGAGTGGTCGCATCCCCCATCAGAATCCTGGTCTCTGCAGGTCAGCTCCATGCCATTAAGTGGTACTTGAAAGAGACGGCTTAAGTACCTGGCTCTGTGGTGGTTCCCCCCCACCCCCCTTCTTCTTTTCAGTGAGCTTTTCTAAAGAAACACATTTTGAGCGAAGAGCCTCTTCCAGGGTGGAGAGTATATCTATAGGTTTCAAGGAATTAAAAACCAGGCCACCCCCCAGCAGGATAGTGAAGATGGAACCAAACAGCTGTCCTGGAGGAGGAGGCTGCCCCTGGTAAGGCAGTGAACCACTGTCCCCTAATCCATGAAGGAGAGGAGTTTTCCAGAAATGGAAGACATATGCTTTTAAAAAGATGATGTGGCATTCCAAAGACATACACTTGAAGCAGAACATTCTAACCGGGTGACTGTGATACAGAGTAAGTCTAACTGAACTGACTGCATCTGAAGAACAGGCAGAGCATTTCCTTGAAAAAATGGCTTTTCTACATTCTTTTCATTCTGGAGACTCAGAGAAGGTATTCTGATGGATCAGAAGCCTTTTATGAACCCCTGACCTGGATTTTAGAAAAGCTATCATCACTGCATGCTGACCTTTCATAATAAGCTCAGTTCACCCTCCCAGCTCTCAGCCCCCAAATGAACTCCAAAGGGTACAATCTAGAAATCAGGAACTACATGCGCTAGAAATGATGACCAAAGCTTAACATAACCCTGCCACATTTTGGCAAAAATTAACTAGTTAGATTAAGGATTAGATATTGAACTGAAGTGCCATTGGTGATTTATATTAGCTTTATAACAACACTGTAATGTGTGCCTCTTACGACAACAATATTAAAATTATTCATGTTCACATATACAGCAGCAACTTTATCATATTGTTACGTTCCAAGGTTGGCAATAGAAAAATTTCAGATGGAAGGACTGGCTGCCTAGCTCTGGCTGCCTCCCTTGGCCAAGGCCATTTTCCACATCAATGTAGATAAAGTTTTTTTTGTTTGTTTTTTAGAATCTAGGCCAAAGTAGTAGGTGAATTCAGGCAAGAAAGCTTTCAGATGCAGAGAATAGACTGGAGGACACAGGGTTGTGGGGGGCGGGGGTAAAGGGGAAGCTGGGACAAAGTGAGAGAGTAGCATAGACATATACACTACCAATTGTAAAATAGATAGCTAGTGGGATGTTGCTGTATAACAAAGGGAGATCAACGCGATGATGGGTGATGCCTTAGAGGGCCAGGACAGGGAGGGTGGGAGGGAGTCACGAGAGGGAGGGGATATGGGGATATATGTATAAATACAGCTGATTCACTTTGGTGTACCTCAAAAGCTGGTACAAGAGTGTAAAGAAATTATATTCTAATAAAGAGCTTAAAAAAAGGCAAAGGAATTTCAATAATTTAAAAAAAAAAGGTTTACCTCTGGCTACTGATTAAGGCTCAGTTTCCAATTTCTAATTTCCTATTCTGGAATATTTTTTTTTTGAAAACAGCTGGCATATTTTATGGAAGTTGAATAGACGCATACTAAACAAATTCACTCCTAGTACCAATTTCTGTATCAGATGGAAAGCTAGATAATGCTTTGGGTAACAGACCCAAAGTGGCTTAATACACGGTTCATGATACATGGTCATTATGGGTTGACTGGAGATCAGACTCTATGTCATTGTCACCTCTTCTTGGGGATTCATGCTGATGGAGCAGCTGCTACATGGAACCCTTCCTGTTCTGGAATATTCTTCCAAGTATTATAGACATATAGAAAGTTTCTTCCTCTAGAGGAAAATGTATCTCTGAACTATAGGGAGTGAGCTTTCTTTATCCCCAGAGGATATCATATTAGAACACCATAATCTGATATTGGATTAAGAGATAGTATGTAGGTCTTTTCCTTACATGATCACCTGTAATTGATCACCTATAAGAAATAGAATTGTATTTCACACAAATGTATTCCACTCACACATAGATGCTTCTTAAATTCTCTTAACATACTGGTGAGTTAATCATTCTCATGCCCCTTTCCTACTCAAAATATTCAACTAACTCCCCTTAAACTACAAGATAAAGTCTGAATTCTTTGACAGGACATTCAGCATCCTTCAAGAAGTAGAATGAAAAATAAAGGAACAAAGTTGAACAGTCCTCCAGCATTTTACCTGTGGCCAATTCTAAGTTTTTGGTTTTGTTTTTGTTGTTTTGGCCATGCCACACAACACACAGGATCTTAGTTCCCCAACCAGGGATGGAACCCATGTGGAAGTGTGGAGTTCTCACCACTGGACCACCAGGGAATTCCCAGGCAATTATCTTCTAGATTGTGGTCTTCAAGTGCATGATTGCATTCCAATCCTATTTCTTACTTTTTCCATCCTTGTGACTCAGAGGAACAACTCAATGTTTCTGTGTAGGAAACTGGGTTTCAGAAACATTAACTGATGGAAAATGGCAGAGGTGGGGTGGGGACCCAGTCTGACTCCAGAGCTGAGCTCCTATGAGTTTGGTCACTGATGTTCCCAGTGATGGGGCCATAGCAGAAGATCCATACAAGCTTATTGTTAAAATAAGTCCTTCTCCCTCATGGCACCCAGAGCTAAGCAGCTGGCAATGCCTCTGGTAATTAGCATCTCATATGTCTTGAACTGATGATTAAGTTAATGACTTCCACTTCTCCGATGAAACTGAAACTCGGGGACATTAAACGGCCTTCACAGTTCTAGGAAGAGAAACTGGCAAAGTCAAGATTAGAACCCAAGTCCTTTGATTCTTATTCCAGTGTTCTTGCTATGCCACTCACTAATCGTATATTTAAAATTTATAGTTGGGAAGAGGATCAAAATATAAATATTTAAACTTTCTAAGAGAAGAGATTTCTTGGAGAAATTTTCATCTTATTCCTCGATTGGCAGGATTGATGAAATAGCTATTGTTTTAAAAGTAACGCATAATTGTACTTTTAAAACAGAATTTTAAAGTAAAATCTATACTTCCCTGTAGATGAGTAAAACCAGATTTTAGCAGCTAGGCTTGAAGGTGATGGAAGCATATTTATGATAAATAGAAAGGAAGTCTATTTTTATTGACTCAATTCTTAGGGTATCAGAAGGAAAGTATATGTGTGTGCTTATGTATTATTCTAACCGGTTTTCTTCCCTTCAATGCCCAGGTCATCCTACTTGAAAATATTGTGGGGTATGGAGCAGAATCTAGCATTTACAGTAGATTTCCTAGCTTTTGACATGAATAGAATAAAGGCACAACTTAAAAAGTCAAATGTGGCCTAGGCAAAAGCAAATGTATTTGTTAGGTTTTCTGTTCACTCTTCTTTTCAGAAACTCTTACCCATCTAACATGGAAAGTGAATATAGCTTTAAGCTTAAAAAAAGAGAGAGAGAGAGAGAACATTCGCCTCCCTAGAGTTGAAACAGCCTATTAAAAGCTAGAGAATAAAACTTCCTTCCCTATCAATGTTTTCCTTTTCTATTAAGCAAATATTGATTTCCCCTTCCCCGCTTTTGGTACAGGAGGCCAAATGACCATGGCCCTTCTGGTTTGCTCCCTTCTTTGTGTGCTGATGACTGACAAGGCTGTATGTTTATGACTTGCTGGCTAACAGGCAGCCAACAGGGGGCGCTCACTGCATATTTGGACGAAGGGGAAAAAGATTTTTGATTCAAAACAATCTTTGGTGTTATTTTTCTCTACTTTCAGTGCAAAAGTAGAGACTATCGTTCTTCTAACACAAAGGTTTTGCAAATATATCCACAAGCAAAGTGAAGGAAAGCACTGGTCAGTAAAGGAGGTGTTAGGAGAGCCAGTATTTATACATGAAGCAGGGCTCGAGGTACCAAGGGACTTGGGCCCCTGAAGGATTTGGGTCATTGATCATCAATTACACCTGAATTTTCTCGGCTATAATGACTGCATTTATTGGATAATTTATCAACTTCTTACTTTGTGTTCATTGAAACAGAGTGAGTAGTGAGAAAATATGTTCTAATTTTGCTTTTCTGCCACTGCTTCTAGCACATCACTCGTTCTCAGCCTCTCCAGGTACAGAATGCAGAATGAGATCATCGTGGTTCCCATGGACAGTTTCTCCCATAAATAAACTTCTTGGTGTTCAAATAGCATATGAAAATAAAGACCTGTTAGTGTACAAAATTTTGAGGGCAACGGTGTATTATAAGATGAAGGAAAAACTGGAGAGGTGTTAGGATTTGAAGTAGTTCTTACCTACTGAGGTTCAGATTCACTTTGAATTGATAAAAATCCCTAAAAATAAAAATACACGTGGCATATCCAACTATTGTCCGATTGTAATGTTTCAAAGATCAAACTTAAACTTGGAAGGAGATTACAAAGAAATTGCTTGAACACCAGACACATGCTGAGAGAAACAAGTTATTTGGAGTCATTTGCCTCTGAAGACAGATGAAAAGGTCAGAAGTAAGCAGCTCTCTTTAGAAGAAAATAAAAGTATGAGACAAACCCTATACAAATGATCAGGATATATCATCAAGAAATATCAAAATCACAGGGATACATTAAGATATTTTAAATAATTAATGTTGCTGACTTCTGACCAGGCTGGTAAAGAAGATTTCCTCTAGAATTAGGAAAGCTTTTATTTTGATTTACACAGCAAAGACTTCAGAAAGAGTGATGGTCTTGTTCATTATTCAACAAAAACCACAAGGAAAAATGTGTGTCTTAGAAATGTACTTTGTTTTCTCTTTCTGAAGCCCAAACAACTTCTAGCTAAAAGACATATTTTGATTAAGATAATATTTTTCCCTAATCAATATTTTTTACCTCTGGGTTATTACTTCCTTGAAGGCTTCTCTGCCTTTTTTTTTTTTTCCTTTCTAAATTAGTCCATGTAGTTTATGAGAAATCATCAGCCCTACCATATGCTGCCGTTTACATTAAATCTTTCCCTTAATATTTACTGCTGGGTGGCAAGGCTTGTCTCTAGCCTTTATGGTTTGGCATCAAATCCTGAAATGTGTATTTTATACTTAATTGGAATGGGGATAGGAAGGCAGGAGCAGAATCAACCATTAATGAAATAAGACCAACATTCACCAGTTTCTAATCTGGTTGGTGCACTGCCTGAACACTCCTTGGTGTGAAGCCATTTCCAGGGTGATGCACTTGTTTTGTCCCTGTGCCTAGAATCATGTACTATCAGTTCTGCGCTAAAAAGTGTCTAGATGCTTACTCTGTATTTTTGTACTTGTCCCACTGCAGATGGGTGACAATGGCTTGGGGACAGGCTCTGGTCTGCCCATCACACTTTGAGAGCGCTGGCCTGGGTGAGAGGCGGGAAGGGGATCGTGCCCGCCCTTTGATCTTGTCAGCCTCCTTCACCCTCCAGTGCCCTTTGTTCTCACAAACACTCAGTGGCTGCGTATCTCCCCCGCTTCCCACCCCAACATGCGTGCGTGTGCGTGCGCGCGCGCGCACACACACACACACACACACACACACACACACAGTGGTTTAAGGCCTAAAATTAAGGTTCATATTATGTGCTGCCTTGACATTGGGTAAAATTGGAAGTGCCTTGAACTGCTTAAACCACATGCTCCCCTCCCCACTCTGTTCCCACAGATACAGTCACCTCCTTTTTAAACAATCCTCCTGATCACAGGACCAGCACTGTTCCTACTTATTCCTTAGTGGTGGGTTTCACTTCTCTGCCAGTGCATGGAATTATTTAAACAAGCCAATCACACGCTCCCATGGGAGCCAGGGCACCCCATCGTCTTGATACTACTACTCTCACTCCCAGCTGTCTTCTTTTTGGTATAAATGTAGATTTATGAGTTAATTACCCCAGTGCGCCTCTGTTCATGCTCTAGGTCACCCTCTAGGTTGTTCAGTGTGTCCCTGAGCACACATTCCATGTGGCCCTGTGTGGAGCGTGATGTTCTCTCTGTGAGCTTATGTAATGAAAAAACCGTCCATCTCATTTGGCCAGTGTTGGTATCATCTGTTCAACCAACCCCCTAATCCTAGGGCTGGGGATCCCTCCTTCACCAGTGAGGTGAATAGGAGGAAATTAAAACACACACAGACATGCACACACACATGCACACACACACAGACATGTGCACACACAGGCACGTGCACACCCACACACACACACGCACACAGACATGCACATGCACACAGACATGCACACACAGGCATGCACGTGCACACACAGGCATGCGTGTGTGCACACACAGAGAGACATGCACACACACAGGCATGCGCACACACAGGCACATGCACACACACAGGCATGCACGCACAGACAGACATGTGCACACACAGACACGCGCACACACACAGACATGCACACACACAGACATAGCACACACAAACATGTGTGTGCACACACACACAGACACGGCACACACAGGCACACACACAGACACACGCACACACACACAGACATGCGCACATAGACATGTGCACAAACAGAGGTGCATACACACAGACACGTGCGCACACACAGGTGCGTGTGCACACACACGCAGGCATGCACACACAGGCATGCGCACACACAGGCATGTGCACACATGCAGACACAGACATGCACACACACAGACATATGCATACACAGACACGCTCACACAAACAGACATGCGCACATACACAGACATGTGCACACACACAGACATGCGCGTGCGCACACACACAGAGGCATGTGCACACACACGCATGCGCACACACAGAGACATATGAAAAATGTCAGGAAGTACTAAAAATAGTGATCGTTCTTTCTTCCTGGGATGAGATTACAGGGGATTATTTTTTTTTGTTATTGTCCCCAAAGACAGGCAATTCTTTGTCGTGTCCTGCACAGCACCATTTTAGTCAGATGCTAAAATAGGCCTTTTAATCATGAAGATAAAATTAATGACTTTTCTTACAAAAATACATGCCTTTTTGACTAGAGCATATCAAAGTTTTGAGAAAATTCTTGTATTTGGCAATTTCTACATTGTATACTAGCTGCTGTAGGAATAAAATGTAGCATCTCGTGTCTTTTGAAGTCAATTTTAAGAGCAGTGGAACAATTTTGTATCATCTCAAAATAAAGATCACCAACTTTTCTGTTCTAAGATTGATAATGGCATTAAAACAGCAGTAGAATTACTGACATGCTAAGTCTCTAACCATCAATTTTCCTGTTTCCATGGCATAAGTGTGATTTTGCCCCAGCTGTTTTGTATTTAAGACATGGTGTATGCATCTCACTACCTTCCTGCATGGATGTACCAATGAGTATAGCAAATGTGGGCAATTTAGAATTTGTATAGCTCTTTTTTCTGTAAGTGCTTTCTAGGTCTATGAAAGCTCATTTACACTGTCTTCACAGAAGTCTATCAGATTAGTCTTGATTTTAGTGGCAAGTATTTTAAGATGAATGTTGCAGAGAAAGGACCACATTTGTGGCTTCTTTCTACATCCAAAACTGAATATTTCCAGGTAACTCCTGGGGTTGTGTTGTATCTGAAACCAAGTTTTTCACAACTAAATTTAAGGTTTCTCATACGGATACAATATTTGTGCTTCTTTTGAATAGCCAGAAAGCTTAATGTAATGTTTTCATGATAATGGGCACTGAAAAAAAATGCAATGAGTAGCATAACCTGGACATACATATCTGAGAAAAAAAAAGGAGAGCTTAGAACAGACTACCTTCAGGTATCTTTCAAGCTTTGTGATTCAGATCGCCACCATGCTTATCACAAGCATGTAGACAAAGTAACAGGTTATTTGTAAAGGGTCTTGCCATGTGTTGTAGTATGTGCTATGCTTCCTTGGTGATTTTTACCAGCTGTTCATATCAAGGCTAAGAGATGCCAAATATATCCAACTTGAAGCCTATCACTAAGGTCCACATAATAAGTATCACAAAATTATGTTAAAGTGACACATGGGCCCAAACTTGCAAGATTCAATGATGACCAAGTTTAAGGTGTAACTTTTCTAGAGAAAGACATAATTGCAAGACAATCAGAACTTATCAACAGAGAGGGATCCTTGGTTATCCACTTTGTGCTCCATTGTCAACATTGTCCCTTAGGTAGAGATAGATAAGATGAAATAGCACAACCTGGGGGTTAAACGTTTGATTCATCTACTTAATACCCATGTTTACCAGGTAACTTTATTTTGACTTATATTCCCATTTAGGTTCTTTTATAGGACATTCCTTGGTCATGTTGATGCCAGAATTTTCATCCATGTGACATTTGTTTCTCATTATAAATCAACAAACTGGTATTTCTGGTGCCAGAACTTAGTTTTGCAAACCCTTTAGTTTTGGGGGCCTGATCATTTATCATGCTGACAAGGGTGTCTAATTCATCATGCTTGAAAGACCCTGTCCTGATGTAGTTAGCCTGTTTCAACTCAGCTCTACCTTGTCCATATTCAAATTTCTACATGACAGACCAAAATGACAAAGTGAACAAATATAACCCATTTTCTTCTTCATTCTTCTCTCCCCAACAGCCTGGTTAGATTTATGGTGTACCCTAGTTATTCATTCATTCAACAGTTATTAAGAATGCGTCACACATCCAGCTCTCTGCAGCGTGCAGCCTGAGCCCATACTGACCCCGACACAGTGGAACTCTGGCTACCAGAGGGTTTTGAACCCATCTGAGTCAGTTTGGTCATGCACGATGATTAGGTTCTTTTTGTAAATATTGGTAGCCACTAATATCAAAACTCTGATAGCTAATTCTCCACAGTCTGGTTTTAATGAAAGCTGTGTCTCAGAACAAGCTCTGCCACACATACAACTATTAGATAAACATTTTTAGCAAGGGGAGATGTAAACCATCATGCAACTCAGTCTGCACGCTCCATGGAGACCTAGCTCTGTTATTTAAATGATCAGTGAACACCTTGAATGAAGGTTCATTTGAAGCAAATGTAGCCACAGTCCAAAGATAGGTTGACCTGATCACTGGCCACACAAAACCATTAGCCTTTAAAATTGAGACTGGAATCATACCCCAGGTGCTATCTTGAGGGCTCATCAGTTCATGCGCGGGTAGGGCACACCTGAAGTAACTTACCCAGTCCGTATGTATCAAATGCCACTTGTTGAACTCATTGAACCATTTCTAACATTGTCTGCCCTAATGATCAAGCCAGTAATTTTACCAACACAAATCCATTTCAATACTCAGTATGTCAATTAGCAAAGTGTCTAGTTTTGATTGAAGATACAGGTAGCTGTAGCCTCTGGAGAGCTGTGGCCTTTCTGATGAAATGCTAGCTGACTCCCCTTTCCCCACCAAGTGTGAATTCCTGATTAGGATAAGTGACAGCCCTAGGGTATGGGTTAAAATTAACATACACATCCATTTACATCATGCTGTCTGTGAAGTATTTTTAAAGAAATTATAGACATGATAACACAGGGTTTTAAGATATATACAGTTTTAATACCATTTCAGTTTCTTCCAAATAATATTAAAGCTAAGGAAGAACTTTAGAAGAATGAAGTTTTGGTCCCTTCCCTGAAATTATCTGTATTAAATATACTCCTTAATAACTATAAGATAAATTTAAAATAGCATTTTTCCTTTTTATTTACGTATCTATTTTTCAATTTAAGCTTGCAGGCCTTGGAGAAAGGCAGAATTCCTCGTAGGGTAAAAAACTTCTCTTTTCTAGAATAAAATATCTTCCTTGACACTAAAAATCTGTAGGGCATACCCTAGAAAGTTAAGATGGAGACTGACAGAGAACTGAATTACACGGTGTTACAAAGTAATGGGAATTTCCCCCCTTGGATAAAAGGAGTCATTAGGCGGCTCCAAGCTTGAGTGGGAGTTGTGGGCATAGAGGGAGAGATGGAGAAGATGTGATATAGTTGAGAGTAGGGACCCAGGGAAATGGAAGCAAGTGGAGTCTGGAGGGAAGGAAAGACGCACAAAAAATTATCTGCAGTAGAGATGACCTCTGGATCTTAGCACAGTGATGTCTAATACTCAATTTTATGTGGCTGCCAATTCTTACCTGTCTGTACGTAATTCACTTCTGTTAGCCTAAGCCTTCCATAAAATGTCTGCTACACAGAACAGCTGTGGTTAGTGGTCCTCTGAGGAAATGAAAGACAGGAGATGGGGTAGAGTATGGATTAAGGGAGTTCAGAGAAAGGACAGCAGCCCACTCATTGACCAATGAATATTGGTTTCCCTCTGCACTCAGTTGGCCATTAAGAATTCAGAAATGGCATACATTTAGACTGGGAGGTAACCATGAACTCTAAACTCTTGGGGGAAGGCTTGAACTTCCTATAATATATGTGGTATAAGTTGGTGTCATCCAACTTCAGATATTAAAGGAAAGATAGCCCCAGGAGACTGGAAGACATCTAGACCCAAAAGTTGGTATTAAATAAGAGCAGATTCAAATCGAGAAAGCATCACTTGACATTTGATCCATTTGTTACATTTATCATAGAGCTAAGCAAGTTGAACTTACAGCAGACTAAAGAGAAAAGTTTCATCCAATATTGAGTGTCCCTAGATGCAGGGAGTTTATTCAAGGAATTTTTGTTTATTTAACTGAGAAAATAAATTTCCTTACATTGGAAAATTTTTAAGGCAGCAATGTTCTTTCTATGATTAAAAATATGTCTTCATTAAAAACCTTTCGATGCCAAAATGACTTGGTGTTTAAAGCAAGATTGTAACATAAATCATAGCTGTGGTGCCTCTACACCCTGAGCAGTGCCAGTGTTGAAGCTACCAAGTGTTGAAGCTACTAAGCGTTGAAGCTGCTAAGCGTTGAAGCTGCTAAGCGTTGAAGCTACTAAGTGTTCAAGATACACAGAGCAAAAGATGGTTGCTGCCATCTTCAAGCTCCTGCAGAAAAGTAAATACTATTGAAATTAATGAAATCTGAGTATTCTTTATTCAACCTGAGCAGCCTTTCAAAACTTAATATGATGATGTTGCGATCATAAAATATACACTCCTCTAAAATGTACCCAAGGAGCTTCTTTGTGCTGTGGATATTCAGGGAAGGCCCAACCCTAGATTTTGATTCTGAGGAGGCCAAGTTTGCCTTTGAGATTAAAGTTTATTCATAAACAAACCATCTCTGTGCATCCCTCCCACCCCTGTACATGATGTTGTTATGGTTCTCTAGGTAAATGACCATTTTGGATTCTCCATTAATCTTATTTGGGTTTTAACATGTCTAAAAACATGTCTAAAAACATTAGGCTGATGGAGTTTGATTAGAAAATCTTAGGATGACAAGATGGTGGAGTAGAAGGACCTGAGTGCACCTCCTTTCACAAAAACAACAAAATCACAACTAACTCCTGAAGAACCATTGACAGAAAAAGGACTGGAACCTGTCAAAGATATTCTACTTCCAAAGACAAAGAAGAAGCCACAATGAAATGGTAGGAGGGGCACATCTGCAATACAATCAAATCCCATACCTGCTAGGTGGGTGAGCCACAAACTGGAAAACAATGATTTCCGCAGAGGTTCTCCCACAGGAGTGAGAGGTCTGAGCCCCACATCAGGCTCCCCAGGCTGGGGGTGGCATCAGCAGGAGGAGCCCTCAGGGCATTTGGCTTTGAAGGCCAGCAGGGCTTTGTTGCAGGAACTCCACAGGACTGGGGGAAACAGAGACACCAATCTTGGAGGGCACACACAAGTTTTCGTGTGCACTGAGATGAGGGAGAAAAGCAGTGACTTCATAGGAGACTAGACAGACATAACTGCTGGTCTTGGAGGGTCTCCTGGGGAGGTGGGGGGTGGTTGTGGCTCACTGTGGGGACAAAGACACTAGTGGCTGAGGTACTGGGGAGTACTCATTGTTGTGAGCTGTGCTGGAGGCTGCCATTTTGACACAAACACCTGGCTGCACCCAAGAGCCCAAAGGCTCCAGTGCTGGGACTCCTCAGGCCAAACAACCAAAAAGGCAGGAATGTAGCCCCACCCATCAGCAAACAGGCTGCTTAAAGTTTTCCTGAACCCACAGCTGCCTCTAAACACACTTCTTGACGTAGCCCTGCCCACCAGAGGGACAAGACCCAGGTCTACCCAACCGTGGGCAGGCACCAGTCCCTCCCACCAGGAAGCCTGCACAAGCCCCTGGACCAACTTCACCCACCATGGGGCCAACACCAGAAGCAAGAGGAACTACGATCCTTCGGCCTGCAGGGAGGAGACCACAAACACAGAAAGTTAGACAAAAATGAGACAGCAGAGGAATATGTCCTAGATGAAGGAACAAGACCCGAGAAGAACAACTAAGTGATGTGGTGATAGGCAATCTACCTGAAAATGAATTCAGAGTATTGAAAAAGAATTCAGAGTAATGATAGTAAAGATACAAGATCTTGGAAAAAGAATGGAGGTACAGACTGAGAAGATACAAGAAATGTTTAATAAAGAGCTAGAAGATTTGAAGAACGGAGTTGAATACAATAACTGAAATGAAAATTACACTAAAAGGAATCAATAGAATAAATGAGACAGGAGAACGGAGAAGTGAGCTGCAAGACAGAATGGTGGACATCACTGCCATGGAACAGAATAAAGAAAAAAGAATGGAAAGAAATGAGGACAGTTTAAGAGACCTTTGGGACAACATTAAATGTGCCAATATTCACATTATAGGTATTCCAAGAGGAGGAGAGAGAGAAAGACCCTGAGAAAATATGTGAAGAGATAATAGCTGAAAACTTCCCTTACATGGAAAGGAAACCATTACCCAAATCCAGGAAGTAGAGAGTCCCATACAGGATAAACTCAAGCAGGAACATTCTGAGACACATACTAAGCAAATTATCAAAAATTAAAGAAAATATTAAAAGCACAAGGGAAAATCAACAAATAACAAACAAGGGAATCTCCATAAGTTTATCAGCTGATTTTTCAGCAGAAACTCTGTAGGTCAGAAGGAAGTGGCATAATATATTTAAAGCGATGAAAGGGAAAAACCTATAACCAAGAATACTCTACCTAGCAAGGCTCTCATTCAGACTCAATGGAGAAATCAAAAGATTTACAGACAAGCAAAAGCTAAAATTCAGCACCACCAAACCAGCTTTACAACAAATGCTAAAGGAACTTCTCTAGGTGGAAAAAAAGGCCATAACTAGAAATAAAAAAATTATGAAGAGGAAAGCTCACTGGTAAAGGGAAACATACAGTTAAGATAGGAAATCATCCACACACAAATATGGTATCAAAACCAGAAATCATAAGAGGAGAGTATAAATGCAGGATATTGGCAATGCATTTGAAATTAAGACACCAGCAACTTAAAACAATTTTGTATGTATAGAGACTCAAAACCTCATAGTAACTACAAAACAAAAATCTATAATAGATACACTCACAAAAAAGAAAAAGGAATCCAGACACAACACTAAAGATAGTTATCAAATCACAGGAGAAGAGAACAAAAGAGGAAAGAAAAAAGACCTACAAAAACAAACCCAAAATAATTGACAAAATGGCAATAAGAATGTTCATGTCAGAAATTACCTTAAATGCAAATGGAGTAAATGTTCTAACCAAAAGATATAGACTTGCTGAATGGATAAAAAAACAAAACGCATATATATGTTGTCTTCAAGAGATGCACTTCAGATCTAGGGACACATACAGAATGAAAGTGTGGGGATGGAAAAAGGTATTCCATGCAAATGGAAATCAAAAGAAAGCTGGAGTAGCAATACTCATATCAGAAAAAATAGACTTTAAAGACTGTTACAAGAGACAAAGAAGGACACTATATCATGATCAAGGGATCAATCCAAGAAGATACAACAACTGTAAACATATCTGCACCCAACATAGGAGCACCTCAATATATAAGGCAAATACTAACAGCCATAAAAGGAGAAATCAACAGTAACACAGTAATAGTGGGGGATTTTAACACCCCACTTACATCAATGGACAGATCATCCAGAGAGAAAATCCATAAGGAAACACAGACCTTAAATGACACATTAGACCACCTTGACTAACTTGATGTTTATAGAGCATTAGATCTGAAAGCAACAGAACACACATTTTCTTTTCAAGTGCACATGAAATATTCTCCAGGATAGATCACATGCTGGGCCACAAAGCAAGCCTTGACAAATTTAAGAAAGTTGAAATTACATCAAGCATATTTTCTGACCACAATGCTATGAGATTAGAAATCAGCTACATGAAAACAAAACAAAACAAAAAAACCAAACTGTAAAAAACACAAACACCTGGAGGCTAAGCAATATGCTACTAAACAACCAATGGATCACTGAATAAATCAAAGAGGAAATAAAAAATGCGTAGAGACAAATGAAAACAAAAACACAATGATCCAAAACCTATGGGGTGCATGCAGCAAAACAGTTCTAAGAAGAAAGCTTACAGCAATACAATCTTACCTCAGAAAACAAGAAAAACCTCAAGTGAACAACCTAACCTTACACCTAAAGCAAGTAGAGAAAGAAGAACCAAAACAAAACCCAAAGTTAGCAGAAGGAAAGAAATCATAAAAATCAGAGCAGAAATAAATGAAATAGAGCTGAAGAAGATAATAGAAAAGTTCAATGAAACTAAAGGCTGGCTCTTTAAGATGAAGAAAATTGATAAACCTTTAGCCAGACTCATCAAGAAAAAAAGGGAGAGGGCACAAATCAATAAAGTAAAATGAAAAAGGAGAATTTACAATGGACACCACAGAAATATAAAGGATCATGAGACTACTACAGGCAACTATATGCCAATAACATGGACAACCTAGAAAAAATGGACAAATTCTTAGAAAGGTACAATCTCCCAAGACTGAACCAGGAAAAAATGGAAAATATGAACAGATCAATCAAAAACACTGAAACTGTGATTAAAAAACTCCCAACAAAAAGTCCAGGACCAGGTAGTTTCACAGGTGAATTCAATCAAACATTTAGAGAAGAGTTAACACCTATCCTTCTGAAACTATTTCAAAAAATTCCAGAAGAAGGAACATTTCCAAACATATCCTATAAGGGCACCATCACCCTGATACCAAAACCAGACAAAGATACCACAAAAAGATTACAGGCCAATATCACAGATGAACATAGATGCAAAAATCCTCAACAAAATACTAGCAATACTTAGAAGGATCATATACCATGATCAAGTGGGATTTATCCCAGGGATGGAAGGATTTTTCAAAATCCACAAATCATTGTGATATACCACATTAACAAATTGAATAAAAAACATATGATCATCTCAATAGAAGCAGAATAAGCCTTTGAGAAAATACAATACTCATTTATGATAAAAAAAAAAAAACTCTCCAGAAAGTGGGCATGGAAGGAACCTACCTTAATATAATAAAGGCCATATATGACAAACCCACAGCTAACATCATACTCAGTGGTGAAAAGCTAAAAGCATTTTCTCTAAGATCAGGAACAAGACAAGGATGCCCACTGTCACCACTTTTATTCAAAATAGTTTTGGAAGTCCTAGCCATGGCAATTAGAAGAAAAAGAAAAGAAATCCAAATTGGAAAAGAAGGAGTAAAACTGTCACTATTTGCAGATGACATGATACTATACATAGAAAATCCTAACGATGCTACCAGAGAACTACTAGAGCTCAATGAATTCAATAAAGTTGCAGGATACAAAATTAACACACAGAAATCTCTTGCACTTCTATACACTAACAATGTAAGATCAGAAAGAAATTAAGGAAACAATCTCATTAACCATCACATCAAAAAGAATAAAATACCTAGGAATAAACCTACCTAAGGAGGCAAAAGACCTGTACTCTGAAAACTATAAGACACTGATGAAAGAAATTGAAGATGACACAAATAGATGGAAAGATACAGTGCTCTTGAATTGAAAGAATTGATACTGTCAAAATGGCTATACTACTCAAGGCACTCTACAGATTCTATGCAATTCCTGTCAAATTACCAATGGCATTTTTCACAGAACTAGAAAAAATTTTTAATTTGTATATTCCACATACAAGTGATATTGCCAAAGCAATCTTAAAGAAAAACAGAGCTGGAGGAATCAGGCTCTCTGACTTCAGGCTATACAACAAAGCTACAGACTATACTACAAAGTACTAGCACAAAAGCAGAAAGATAGAAAAATGGGACAGGATAGAAAACCCAGAAATAAACCTACACACCTATGGTCAATTAATCTATGACAAAGAAGGCAAGAATAAACAGAAAAGACAGCCTCTTCAGTAAGTGGTGCTGGGAAAACTGGACAGCTACATGCAAGAGAATAAAATTAAAACATTTTCTAACACCATACACAAAAATAAACTCAAAATGGATCAAAGACCTAAATGTAAAACTGGACACTATAAAACCTGTAGAGGGAAACATAGGCAGAACACTTTGACGTAACTTGCAGCATTATTATTTTTGGATCTGTCTCTAATGGAAATGAAAACAAAAATAAGCAAATGAGACCTAATTAAACTTAAAAGTGTTTGCACAGCAAAAGAAACCATAAACAAAATGAAAAGACAACACACAGAATGTGAGAAAATATTTGCAAATGATGCAATGGACAGGGATTAATCTCTGAAATATACAAACAGCTCATGCAGCTCAATATCAAAAAAACCCCAACCCAATAAAAAAAATTGGTGAAAGATCTAAATAGACATTTCTCCAAAGAAGACATACAGATGGTCAAAAAGCACATGAAAAAATGCTCAACATCGCTAATTAGAGAAATGGAAATCAAAACTACAATGAAGTATCACCTCTGACAGTCAGAATAGCCATCATCAAAAAGTTTACAAATGATAAATGCTAGAGAGGGTGTGGAGAAAGGGAACCCTCTTACACTGTGGGAATATAAATTGCCACAGCCCCAGTATGGAGAACAGTATGGAGGTTCCTTAAAAACTAAAAATAGAGCTGCCATATGACCCAGCAATCCCACTCCTGGGCATATATCCAGAGAAAACCATAATTTGAAAAGAAACATGCACCCCAACGTTCATTGCAGCACTATTTACAATAGCCAGGACATGGAAGCAACCTAAATGCCCATTGACGGGTGAACAGATAAAGAAAATGTGGTATATATACACAAAGGAATATAACTCAGCCATAAAAAAGAATGAAATACTGCCATTTGCAGCAACATGGATGGAGCTAGAGATTATCATACTAACTGAAGTCAGAAGGAGAAAGGCAAATATACAATATCACTTGTATGTGGAACCTACAAAAATGATACAAATATTTATAAAACAGAAATAGATTCACAGACACAGAAAACCAACTTATGGTTACCAAAGGAGTTGAGGGGAAGGATAAATTAGAAGTTTGGGATTAAAATAGACATACTGCTATATGTAAATAAACAGCAAGGACCTCCTGTAAAGCAAAGGGAATTATACTCAATATCTTGTAATAACCTATAATGGAAGAGTAATAGCCTATAATGGAAGAGAATGTAAAAAGAGAAAATTAATGTATTTATGTATAACTGAATCACTTTCCTGTATACCTGAAACTAACACAACACTGTAAATCAACTATATTTCAATAAAAATTTAAAAAGATGTGGGGCAACAGACAGCAAAGAGAAGGAAAACACAAGCTGTGCCCTGTGAGTGAACCAGCTCACAATTAGGGAGAGTTTGTAGGCCACAGATGGAATGGGAAGGGTGGAATCCAGGAAGAGTCCAGTGGTCTTGTTGAGTTGAAGAAAGTTTGGAGAAGAAAGACAGTGGAAACTGGGGGAGACAGATAGAGTGAGAGAGATGAGCAGAAGCAGTTTTTGGGTACCAACCTATGACTATGTCTGAGGAAACTATGAGCTTGGGGAAAGGATCCCTGGAAAGAATAGGCAGAATAATCTTGAGCACTCACAGAAGGTCAGGGAGTTTGTTTTCACCAGCCAGAATGAAAAGACTCCTAACACACAGGGTGTCAAGTAAAGTTCTCTAAAGTGTATTTGTCAGTAGTGGAACCAAATTAGTTCTAGATTAAGGCTGTTTTGCACACAATGTAAAAATGATGCTCTTGAGGATCAAACTGATTCCAAATAACTTAACTGTGTTTCAGAGCAAAGGCCAAAATTACTTAAAGGAATAATAAAAATAATAAAAATCACTCAATAATGTAAAATCCACAGTGTCTGGTAACCAATAAGAAATTGGAAGGAAAGCAAAGAAACAGAAAATACAATCCACAACTTACTATATACATATATACATAACACAAAATATACATAAAATATAGCTGTAATATGATACATATATATTTAATAGAAACATTCTCAGAAATAAAAGGTAAAAGATTTAATTGACAAGGACATGAAGACAACTATTGAACACCACATGTTCAAGAGGGTAGTGGAAAGTTAAACATAAGCAAAAACACCCAAGTCAAACTTTGAGATTAGAAAGTATAATAACTAAAATTTTAAAACTAACAAATGGGATTAGCAACAGGTTAAACTCTGTAAAAGAAGAGATCAGTGAACTTGAAGACACAGCAATAGAAACTATCTAAAATAAAAACACACTGATTAACAAGAATGGAAGAAAAAAAAAAAGAACATCAGTGAGCTGTGTGACCATATAAAGTGTCCTGACACACATGTAACTGACATCCCAGAGGTGGAAATAGAAAGCAAGAAATATTTAAAAATATATTTTTTGAAGAAATCATCTTCAAGCAGAAGACATATAAAGAAAACTACACCAATGCATGTCATAATTAATCTACTGAACACCAGTAAGGAGAAAATCTTAAAAGCAACTGGAGAAAAAAAGACAGATTATGTACAGAGGAACAAAGATGAGTGAATAGCAGACTTCTCGTTGGAAACAACAATGCAAGATAAAGAGTGAAGAAATATCTTTAGAATACTGAAAGAAAAAAAAAGCTATAAACTTAGAATTCTATCTTCAGTAAAAAATGTTTTTCAGAAAGTAAAGACTTTTTCAGAGATACAAAAGCTAAGGGAATCCAGTAGAGCAGCGCAATAAGAAGTGCTAAAGGATGAAAAGAATCTGAAAAAGTATGTATGTATATGTACATATACATATAACGGAATCACTTTGCTCTACACCTGAAACTAACACATCATCATCAATTAACTATACTTCAATAAAAATTTTTTTAAAGTACTAAAAGAAGTCCTTTAAGAAAAAGGAAAATGGTCCTAGATAGAAATTTGGATCCACTTACAAGAATAAAGAGCACCAGAAATGGTAAATAGGTGGTTAAATAAAGTAACAACTTTTTAAATTTTTAATCTTTATAAGCTTCATTAAGGCAGGGGGCATATCTGTTTTGATTATTGTACACAGCACCTGTTAAGTATTTTATATTATTGAATGACAAATACTTGTGCAAATAAATGCATCTATGCAAACTATGATGAACACTCCGAAATAAAAGTACAGCATACTATGAAAGGAGAGGAGAGCCTAATTTCTGACTCTGAGGAAAGAGACATTTAAGCTGAGACCTTGAGGATGGCGAGGTGTTTGTGAGGCGATGCTGGGTGGGCTGAGCCATCTAGGGGGCTCTTCTGGAAAAATCTCAGCACTTCTTAGTAACTGAGAGGAGCCCAGCAGGACTGGAGGTTAGTGAGCAAGAGGGAGAATCACAGGGAGGACTTTTAAAAATCAGACAGGAAAAGTTTTTGAGTGGAGAACTATTATGGACAGAGGTGTGCCCCCGCCCCAAATTCATACATTGACGTCTTAACCCCCTCAGCCTCAGAATGTGACTATATTTGGAAATAGAGCCTCTAAAGGATACTGAAGGTGAAGTGAGGTCATATGGGTAGGCCCTAATCCAGTATGATCAGTGTCCTCATAAAAATGGGATATTAGGACACACACAGAGGGTAGATCATGAAAAGACACCAGAGAAGATGGCCTTCTACAAATGGAGAAGGTCTCAGAAGAAACCAACCCTGCTGACATTTTGATTATGGACTTCTAGCCTCCAGAATTGTGAGATAATACATTTCTGTTGTTTATGCCATCCAGTGTGTGTCCTTTGTTATGGCAGTCCTAACAAATTCATACAGAGGCTGACATATTATGATTTACTTTAAAACATTTAATTTTGGACTTCCCTGGTGGCGCAGTGGTTAAAGAATCTGCCTGCCCATTTCTCCAAAGATGACATACGGATGGCCAAGAGGCACATGAAAAGCTGTTCAACATCACTAACTATTAGAGAGATGCAAATCAAAACTGCAATGAGGTATCACCTCACACCGGTCAGAATGGGCATCATCAGAAAATCTACAAACAGTAAATGCTGGAGAGGGTGTGGAGAAAAGGGAACCCTCTTGCACTGCTGGTGGGAATGTAAATTGATACAGCCACTATGGAGAACAGTATGGAGGTTCCTTGCAAAACTAAAAATAGAACCACCATATGACCCAGAAATCCCACTCCTGGGCATATAACCAGAGAACACCATAATCCAAAAAGACACATGCACTCCCATGTTCATGGCAGCACTATTTACAATAGTTAGGACATGGAAGCAACCAAAATGTCCATCAACAGATGAATGGATAAAAAAGATGTACATATACACAATGGAATATTACTCAGCTGTAAA
This sequence comes from Hippopotamus amphibius kiboko, assembly GCF_030028045.1. Taxonomy (NCBI): domain Eukaryota; kingdom Metazoa; phylum Chordata; class Mammalia; order Artiodactyla; family Hippopotamidae; genus Hippopotamus; species Hippopotamus amphibius. Next base: position 82,589,498 of record NC_080189.1, on the reverse strand, counting down.
AAGCAATGAAACTGGGACATTTGTAGAGACATGGATGGACCTAGAGACTGTCATATAGAGTGAAGTGAGTCAGAAAGAGAAAAACAAATATCGTATATTAACACATATATGCGGACTATAGAAAAATGGTACAGCTCAACCGGTTTGCAAGGCAGCAATAGAGACACAGATGTAGAGAACAAACATAAGGACACCAAGTGGGGAAAGTGCAGAGGGTTGGGGGGAAAGAATTGGGAGATTGGGATACCAAATTGTACTCTCTAAATATATGCAGTTTATTGGATGTTTTAAAAAAAAAAATCTGCCTGCCAACGCAGGGGACATGGGTTCAATTCCTCGTCTGGGAATATCCCATATGCTGTGGAGCAACTGAGCCTGTGCACCACTACTAAGCCTGCTCTCTAGAGCCGTCGCACCACAACCACTGAGCCCATGCACTGCAACTACTGAAGCCCGCCCACCTAGAGCCCATGCTCCACAAGAGAAGCCACAGCAATGAGAAGCCTGTGCGCAGCAATGAAGACACAAAGCAGCCAAAAAAAAAAAAATTTAATTTTGATTACCTTCCAATAATCATGTCGACATTCAAGTATGTGTCAAACAAACCTTTATAGTGTTACTGTTTGGAAAATCTACTGGTAAATAATCCAAAGCTGGCTATTCAGGCCTCATATACTAGATATATACCAAATGGGAATATTTCTCTCTGCCCTTAATCATCTGTGAGATTGGTAAGAAAAAAACATCCTATATGGCATTTACCTCTCATACCCTGAGCTGTCTATTTAAAGTATATTTCATGAAGCATTCAGTAGTTGGTAAAGTCACAGGACCAGGTGTTCTACTGGGTAACTCAGTTCTAATTGGTGTCTCTGGGCTGGATTCAGTCTGCTGTATTGACTTGTTCTTATACATTAAAAGACGCCCTCAGATCACGCCTATCGAAACCTTCAGAGGAGGTGGGCTGGATGGTCTATCAAATTTCAGATTTCTTTCCAATTTAATATTAGAGGATTCTGCTGCTTCTTAAATCTACTCTGTTTACCATGTTCAGCAGGATGCTTGAAATTGCAAATATTTTCTCATGTATGAAATATTAACCTTCAGATACCCATACATTTATAGACAATAACTATTATCTGTGTTTAGCGGTTGTAAACTATGATTTCTTGACATCCAATTCACACCATTGGGCTGTTAAAATAGTCCTTTAACGCATTCTCAGCCTGCTGTTCCGTAAGACATAATTGTGCCCACAGAGGAAGATATGTTGGAGATACTCATAGCAGGATATACTTAAAGTAACTCAAGTTGAATGGAATTATATTATTCAAACTGAAAACCCAGTGAAAAATTTGTTATAGGGTCTCTTAACAAGTTAGATGTCTCATTTAGAGGGACAGGATAATGATTTGCTATTTATCATGAAATGTGCCTTTTTATATCAGTAATTGAGTAAAATAGATAGCAAGAGATGTCTTGGATCAGAGTTTTTCAGAATAGCATCAGCAACTTCAAACACAATGTTAATCATTTGCCCTGGCTGGAATACAAGAAATAACAAAATATCAAAAGTCTTATTTTGACATATGGTTTCCCTGCTAGTTACTGAGCAAGTGATAGATATTCAGGGTTCAGAAGCAGAGACTCAAAGGATGAAGTTAAGAAAAGGTAAATAGCCTAATTTTGGAGGATTCAGAAAAATAGATTTGGAAGAAGAGTGCAATATAGCCAGAAGGTCAAGATGTACATAACTCAAAAAAAAAAAAAAAATTCTACTCACAATAGAAACCAAAACCAAAAGCTCTTCAGTAAGAAACTTAGCAAGAGTTATGAGGAAGTTATAAGAAAATTACATTTTATTGAAACAAAAAAAAAAGTGGAAAAAGTGAGACTCTCAGGTGACTAGATATAGTAAAGATGCCAATTATTTGTAAATTAGTACAACTCTAATAGATACATTAGTGATATATTTCTGGCAATTTCTGTTCCCTTAGTTGTACTTTTCTGGAGATACTAAACTATAAAGTTTATATAAAAGTAGACACGTTTTTAATCAGAAAAAAGTTATTAGAATTTTATTCTGTTTTAAATGCTAAAAATACCTTTGTATGCTGAATGAAAGCATATCATTGGTGATTTGGGGGTTCATTGTCTTTGCTTGACACTACAGGAACATGTATTGTAAGCCTCTGGGAGTACCAGTCTCATAGCCTATGTGACTAGCACGCTCCAGAGTTGTGCAGTACACAACCTAAGCTGCTGTACAGGGTAAGCTGACCTGCACATTGAGAGATTTTTGTTCTTGCTTTTCCCCTAACTCCAAGGAAAGTGTCCTATTCTTTTTCTTATAAGAAATTATGTGTTTTTTATGGTGTGAAAATGAAGGAAACCTCATTTAAATGGAGTTGGGAAGCCCTGAAGGGGATGCTCTCAAGCACTGCCACTCATTGCCACTTGCATTCCCCAACAGGAGGAAGCTTACTTTTCACACCCCAGCAGGAAGAAAGATTTTCTCCTAGCTCAGCAACAGCACAGCCTATGAGAAGCCTCTACCACTCTGAACTCCAGCTTTCCTCCAATGAACTTTCATTCAAAATAGCTCCTCCCATCTTCCTCCTTTTCTTTATGAAAGAGCCGTTCTTCTCCTTTGTTCCCCAGGCTTGCCTATGATATGCCATATTTTGCCTATCACAAATTGCAGTTCCTCTTCTTGTCCCTAATAAACTCATTTTGCTGGTAGAACAACTGGTGTTTTGTTATTAAAGTGGACTATGTAATTTACCTTACCTGAGAGGTCAAATCTTATAAAACCTATCTGAGAGTTCACATCACCAAGTGGCAGAGACTTCCCCACAATGAAAAGAGGATGTTCATAAAGCTCTGAAGGTATTTTAAAGTTCTCCACTGTTTTAATGAAAAAGCAGCACACCCCTTCAAGAAGTTTCTGAACCCAAGCCAGAACTCTTCATCTAAAAGGGAATTTAAGTGCTGGTATATTGGAAAGTGGGTCATTAGCTGTCCACCACTCAGCTGACTGGTAGTAGTGATGCCAACACTGATTAGAGATTGTGCTATAGAAAGGACAGATTTTAACTCTCAGAAACCCAAACCATTAACTTTTGTTATTTAACATATGTTTCCATACTCCTTTGCAAAACCTAAATAGGCAATAAAGGGCAAAATCTGTTTTTCTCTTAAGTCCTAAACAATAGTATCCCTTCAAATAGCAACAAAAATTCTATATACCATCCACATTGAGTACACCACATAGGTTTCAACAGAGGCTATGCTTTGCTTTCTTTTATAGAATCAGAGATTTAACTTAGCGAACACTCTTGCCGTAACAATTCTGTGAAGAAACAAATGGCGTAGAAAGATGCTTTAGCCAGCAATGGGTTTAAGTCATGTCACCTCTAGAAAATGAGACTAAATAAAATGAAAAAGCTTACAGAAGAGATTTAAATTTCCACGCAAATTTTTCTACTGAACATTTAAGTTTTAAAACAAAGATGAGATTAATTTTAAGAACAGATGTTTTAATTTTGTTAATGTACTAATGAAAATGATTACTTTTCAAATTAACTTTTATTTTTATCACAATAATATGTATAGGCTTATAGTTAAAAAGTCAAATAGTAATGAGGCTTATGATGAAGAGCAGCTGTCCCTTTCTATCCTGCTCCTCAGAAGCAATAGGTTTCAAGCTCTTAGTTTTCCCTTTTTCTATATAGCTGGCATTTCCTTTCTTTTCTTAAAGTAGTGGCAAACCATAATTTCTGGTTTAGTCTGTCTTCAAGGTGTTAATATTATGACTACATGGGTCATCAAGGCATCTAGGGTCCCTGATCCTTCTAGCTCTCCAGACCCTTTTGGCAAGATATCATTAAAACAGTGAACCTGCCTGATGTCTTGCAGGATTAAACTTGTATTTCTCTATTAACACAAAGCATGAGATAGCACCTGTTGACTGTGTAGGATACGTTTAGCATGGTTCTACTTCCCTTATTCTGAGTCTTCAGTTTTGGCTGGAATAATAAAAGATTTTAGATCCATATTATGCTTATTTCTCATGTACTATCTCTTGTAAGTAGTTGTTTTTGTCATCTGTATCAAACGCTAAAAGCAAGTTGCAAAACCAGATGTCAATAGAGCTGACACAGTCCCTTAAGATCTTGTTAAGATTGTTGTCCAAGCTCGTATAGCTCACAGCACGACAGGCCAATAAATTGAGAGATGAGTCATTAGGGCAAGGAATAACCACTTTATTTGGAAAACCAGTAGACCAAGAAGATGGTGGACTAGTGCCCCAAAGAGCCATCTTCCCTGAGTTAGAGTTCAGGCTTCTCTTACACACACTAAAAGGCGAGGGGATGAAGTCCTGGTTCTGGTCAGACTCCAGAGGGACTATGTTAATTTCTTTATTCCTGCAGCCTTTTACAGGTGGGCATGATCAGGAGGTTTTGTATGAGCTAAACGAAGGTATTTTAGCTTAAAGCTTACTGGGAGGCAGGGTTCCCAGAGATGGGCTATTGTGTATAATTTAAGCTTATTGGCAATGTCCCTTTAGTGATTAACTTGTAATAGAATACAAAGGTTCTTCCTTATTACAATTCCCACTGTCAATATCCATTCCACAATCCTGTGAAAAAAAGGGGCAAAGACCTCCCTGGCTACTTCTTGCTGAACAGGGGCAACAAAGAGGTGATTATGGAATGGAATTGATCAGCTCTGAATGGGGAACATTCCTTAGAATCTTTAGTCAGTACCATAATTCTTTTTCCTTTTTTTATCTACAACTGCTTGAACCTGATGAAACCTCTACCATATGAGAGACTCTCGTCTTGTTTTTCTGCTTCTGTTTTAGCCTAGGGCGATCTGTTTTCCAGTATTCCTCCTCCTTACAGTAAACACATTGTTCCTTCCCCAATGGGAAGAGTGGCTCACCTCTCTTCTGGTTACTTGCCTTCTGGGAATCCAATGCCGCTGCCAAAAAAGTGGCATTTCGTTTACATCTTCTCTCTTCTGTCATTGTTCCCTGTTGTTGAACACTCTAAAAGCAACATCCGCCAACTGAGAAGGGTTTATTCCAAATGCACCATCTAATTTTTGCAACTTTCTCCTGATATCTGAAGGGCTTTGCCCCGAAAAGATCAACTTTACCATCTTAGTATTTTCAGGGGGCCTCGGGATCTGCACCAGTGCAATGTCTCTAGGCCTGATAAATCCTTGCCAAAAATTCAGATGGGTCTTCATTTCGTTTTTGCTCCATTTCTTGATTTTTGTTTGAACTCTTTTGTTTTGCTTCCCCTTTCAAAGCCCTGCCAAGATGCACTAATAAGCAGTGCTCTAGTAAGGGCATGGCTCCCTCAATGGGGTCCCAATTTGGTTCTGCTGTGGGTCCTGCCCAATGGGTTTCAGGTGTACCATTTAGGTCTGTTAGGTGGAGCACGTAGGCTTCTTCATTGGCCTTATCAATGACCATCTCCTCTCATCTCCTGCAAGCATCAGACGGAGAGGAACGTGTGTCTGCCCACGGAGGGTGGTGGGTAGCAAAAACAGAAGTGAACAATTCTGTCATTTGGAGATGATCCTCCCTGAAATGAGGGTGGTGATCTTTCCAATTAAACAAGTCTGAGGTGGAGAAAAGACCATACATCCATAGAAACCCAGATGGCCGGCTGCTGCATTGAGCACCACTACGGAATAAAGGTGTAAGGGAAATTGCCTGGCCTGGGTGTGGCTCCTGGCCCAAACTGGGTGCCCTTTCGGGTCTTAGATGGCGATACCAGACCAGGCCCCTGTTCCCCAGGAACTGACATAGAATTTTCTAATTGATCCCTGTGAGGAGAGGGAGCCAGTCCGACCACTTCCTGAGCCTCAGTGTTGGGAACTGGGGCTGGATGGGAAGGGGAGGTGGTGGAATGGTGAATACAATGGCACCACTGAAGCAGCTGGGACAGCCAGCTTGGTGATTCCCTTTTGCTTCCTGGGTGACAGATTTTCCCCAGGGTTTCTCTTACCAATAAGTGACAACTGTCTGTCTTTTACCCACCCTGATGCACTAGCATAAGTGCTTGTGCGTATGGGATCTCATCATTTCGCCGGCTCTTTCACTAATGAATTCCAATTGCAAGATTGCATAGTAACTGAGTGAGCCATCCAGGAGCCATCTCTCTTCTAACATATATTGGGACCACACACTATTACTATCGAATATCATCTCTTTCCTGGTCGTAGGCTCAACAGCTATATTTTGCTCAATTATAAGATACGCCCCAAAGGGCTTTCCTTAGGGACAGATGGAGTATTTCCCATGTTTATAAATTCAAGAACAACAAAGCACCAAAAGCATAAACATCCCACCATGCATGAACACAGGACAGAAGCAAACAAACGGGTCCACAAATCGGGTAAAAGTCCAGCAACTGTTTCCTCTCTCCAACAGCGTAACTTACTCAAATACAGAACAAACCGGCTTATTTCAGAGAAAAAAGCCCCATAATGGAGGAAAAAGACTTTCTGGCTGTACACGCCAGGGTGACTTACCGTACTGTACTGAGTCTGTCGGCTCCCAGATGTTGAGTGCTTGCTCTAACCACCTAGCGCTGAGGCAGCCAATGTTACTTCAGGGAATTTTGAAGGGAAGATCCTCAGGACAAGTGGTCCCGGCAGCTGCTAGGGCCTTATTGGAAAATTCCCCAATTGCGGGCCGGCTAGCCACGGGCAGCAAGGCTCCCAGCTGGCTTCACCAAAAGTTGTTACTGAGTCCAAGCTCATACTGCTGACTACATGACCTTGGGGCAAGGAAGTGACTTTATTCAGAAAGCCAGGAGGCCAACAAAACATCAGATGAGTACCTTAAAGAGCCATCTTCCCCGAGTTCGAATTCAGGCTTCTTTTATACTAAAGGGGGAGGAAGTAAAGTCAAACACTTCCTGGTTCAGGTCAGCCTGCCGAGGGGCGTGTTAACTTCTTCCTGCCTGCAGTCATTCACAGGTGAGTCTGGTCAGGATGTTTTCTGTGAGTTACATGAAGGTATTTTAGCTTCATGTTCATTACCTGAGAGGCAGGGTTCCCAGAGATGGGCCATTATTTATAATTTAAGCTTATAGGCAACATCTCTTTAGTGATTAACTTGTGAAAGATCTCAAACTCTTGTCTGTGGACACGCTATGGTTTTACCAAGATTTACAAAAAATTTTCAGAATCTTGCATTCATCCAAGTTACCTATGGCTCGGAGTTCTGCCTTCTGCTGAATTTTCAAATTTTATTTTACATTTCTGTCCCTGTGTTTCCCAAACAGTCATCCTGTCCTTAATGCTTCCATCCTTCGAAATGCTACTCAGCTAAGGAGGAGTATGTTTCTTGAAGTTTCAGGCATGTAATAGTGAAAGGCTGTGGTGGGAAGCAGGGGGTAGTGTTGAGCTCATTTTAGCATCACATAGTAGAAAACAGAAAACATAAGACTGAATGTACCTTGCTATGAAGCCTCAGTTCTATCAACCCAGCTCCAGCTTCTTATGAGGAGCACAGCCCTTTTTCTCTCCTGTCCTCTCCTCTTATTACTCATCTCCTGCCCCCCATACTCAAATTCCCTCTCATTAACAAACATTGTTATTTTTTAATTAATTTTTATTGGAGTATAGTTGCTTTACAATATTGTATTAGTTTCTGCTATACAGCAAAGTGAATCAGTTATATAGATACATACATCCACTCTTTTTTAGATTCTTTTCCCATATAGGTCATTACAGAGTATTGAGTAGAGTTCCCTGTGCTATACATTAATTTCTTATTGGTAATAAATATTAACTGTCCCCAAGCACTAACTATGTGCTTCAGGCTTTATATGTATTCTATCCATTTAATGCTCTCACAGTCCCGTGAGGTAGGTACTATTATCCTCATTTTACAAATGAGAATATTGATCAAGGGTATAGTAATGAAATACATCTAGAAACTCTACATCTGAGAATCTCTCTCTGTTGTTCCCATAAAATTTGGACAATACTTTGGCCAAACATAGAAATACTGTAGATGTTACCCTAATATAATTCCTTCACTTTGCATAAAAGTCTGATGACAATTTGAATTTAAAATACTTCCAAATATTACAAAACTACTAACATAGAAATGGAAAAATGAGAGAAATCAGATGCAAAAAAGTAATCAAGGAGTTACAACTATCCTCCAGAAAAATATAAAGCAAATTGATAGAAAAGAAAAATGTATTAGATTTACACAAAAAATTTTTTAGGTTTAAAAAAGACTCAAGATAGAGGAATAAGCCATGTGCCAGAAAAAATTAACAAGGGGGAGACTAGGAAACATTGAGCCTCGAGACCATTCTCTACATAATGGTGGGGAGATATTGAATGATTATTTTCTAAATTAAAAAAAATAGCAACTCATTAAAGAAAAGGAAAAAATGCAGTGGATCAGATATTCCACATGGAGGAATTTGGAACAACAGAGGACAATGTTCCTGGGCTATGCTGTTCTTTGTCCGAACTTCCTGCCCACAGACCCACAAGCTCGTAAGTGGTTAAACAAAACACTGAAACCATCAACATCTGGCTCCTACACCACTCATTTATTTAATTAATTAATTAATTTAGGCTGAATTGGGTCTTTGTTGCTGAGGGCGGGCTTTCTCTAGTTGCAGCAAGCAGGGGCTACTCTTCGTTGCGGTACACAGGCTTCTCATCGTGGTGGCTTCTCTTGTTGCAGAGCACGGGCTCTAGGTGTGCTAGCTTCAGTAGTTGTGGCATGCGGGCTCAGTAGCAGTGGCTCGAGGACTGTAGAGCACAGGCTCAGTAATTGTGGTGTATGGGCTTAGTTGCTCCTTAGTGTGTGGTATCTTCCCGGACCAGGGATCGAACCCATGTCCCCTGCATTGGCAGGGAGATTCTTAACCACTGCACCACCAGGGAAGTCCCCACAACTCATTTTTAATGGGAAAGGTTCAATCAGTGGCCAAGTAAACACGGATAGGAATTAAGAAAGACCCAGCCATTACTACTCTTGGCAAAATCAGAGGTATGGATGGAACTGGCCCTATTCCAACATGAACAAACAAAAAGAGTATAAATCCATGTGGAACCCATGCAATCATTCTACACAGGTATATAATAACAAATTTTAAAAATGTGGATTGCCAACTGCTGATTAAAAGTACTTTTTTGAAGAGTAAGAAAAGATAATTTTGACAGTACTAGTATCTTAAGGAAATTTCAAGGAACATGAATGCTATGAAAGCATCAAAGAATATGTGACAGAAGAGTAAGAACTACAATGAAACCAGTAGAGCTATGAAAAATTGAAGAGATAAACAAAATTCATTGCATTTTTGGTTCTTCTTTCACATCTCTCTTGCAGTAAAAGAATTATAACAGTTAAATACAGCTAAAGTCAACCCCCATCCTTTTCTTATCCTGTCCCCTAACATAATCACACTGGTTAATTTGCTGTGTTTCCTTTCTATACATGATTTTATACCTTTACTACAAATGAATGTGATTATAAATAAGGCATAATATTATTTTATGCTTTTGAAATTCACACCATCCAGATGATACTATATGCATTACTGCTGCAACTTGTTTTTCTTTTTCAACTAAATATTACCTTTGAAAAGTTTTCCGTGTTGATCTATTTCAGCCAGTTAAACTGTTGTATGATATTCCATTGTATAAATAAACCTCAATGCATCCATTTTCCTACTGAGGTTAGGATTTTCTTTATCTTTTGCTATCCTACATGGATATAGAATAAATACCTGTTTATATGTTTTCTTAAGCACATAGGGATGCAAGCTTTTCTCTAGAGTAGGCTTCTAAAAGAGGGTCAAAACTACGCACATCTTCAACTTGACGAAGTATTGTCCAATTTTCTCCAAATTATATTCTCATCGAAATGTAAATAGTTCCAGTTTCCTCCCTCTTTGCCTGATTTGTTTTAAACTTTCCAATATATAAATTTATTTCCACAGTTGAATATTTTGCTTGATATTTACAATGTATTTCTTTCATATCTTTTCCTTTCTTGCTTTATATGAAATGGATTATACTTTATTGACTTTTGTCTCTCTATTAGCTAAGAAGTTGTATTATTATTTATTAGTGATTACCCACAAAAATTAACAGGCTTACTTGATGTCTAGAGATTAACAATATTTATACCCTTCTTCTGAATAATAAAAGACTTTTCAATATTTTAACCCCATGCTCCATCCCTCTCATTTTATCAATTGTTTTTATTTAGTAATTTAATTCCACTTTATTTTTATCCCTCATCCCTTGTTAATACTTACCATTTTGTCCCTTGTCCTTGCTTATTTAGATTTATCCACGTTTACCAGTTTTGTTTCAGTATAGGTTTGAAAAGATTGTCATGTTTTTGCTTTGTTTTTTTGTTTTTGTTTTGGCTTATCATTGGTTCTTGAGTTCTTCAGTCTGGGTTCAATTTTCTTCTTCTCCAAGCATACCTTTGATAGTTCTTTCAGTAAGAGTTCTCATATATTGGACCTATGTTAGACCTCTTTGTTATGCTCCATGTTTCTTGAAGTCTCGTGAGCAAGTCTTATCTCTCCTTTCTGAGCTCGCCATTGTCTCTTTTTTTTACTCTGTTCACTTAAACTCCACTCTTTAGTCTATACATTGAGCTCTGATTTTCGTTACATTTTTCATTACTAGATGGTCTATTTGATTTTTCAATGCTCTTTTCTCCCCACTGATTTTCTTCTTTCTCTAAGATTTAGTACCTTCTTTAATTTGTTTAATAATTGTAATTCTATCCATTTAATCCTTAAAAAAAATCTAAAGACTATAAGGTGTTTATCCCTCTATCTATTGCTTCTGATGACTATTGCTGTTGGTGAATTGTTTTCTTGTATATTTTTAGGGTTTTTTTAAATTATAAGCTTATCTTTAATTTTTTCCCTAGGGGAATTCTATATGGAAAAAATGTGACTGTGTCCTCTAGAGCAGTTTTACATTTGCTTCTGTCCGATACCCCAGGTAAGCCATGAGCCTTGGACCAACTGTCATTATGATTACTATGTAAACAAACAAAAAAATAAATTCACACTTAAAACTTATGCTAGGACTGGGTTTGGGTTTCAACCAATTGGAGAGATGAGCTTCATAAAGGGGCTTTATTCTGTTTCACATCTATCATTACCTGGAGGCTCAATCCCTGTCCTTGCTGGGTATTTAAATCCCAGCTCCTCTCATTACTAGATCTAAAAGCCCATCCCCAGTGTTTTTGTGTCAACTTGACTGTGTTGGTTTTCCATTTTCTTTTTACTTTTGTTTCTCAAGTATTTCCCTTTCTTTCTGAGAGGACCAGCTTTGCTTTTAAACGTGTTGTTATTTGATACTGTATTTCATGTGGTTGTACTTTGCTGTATGGTTTAAAGTGGAGACAAGCAGTTAGAATTATCTATCCAATGAAAGATCCAAAAGTTTGCTGGGACTGATGCCTCTCCCAGTGGGAGAAACCCAACTCAAACTCTCACCTAAATGGGGACCTCTAAGTTTTCCAGGTACTGATACCTAAACTTGGATTTGTATCCTGAAATCCTGTAAGATCATGCATGCTTACATGAATAGTAACCATGACAACAGGAAGGGTGCTCTCTCCTGAAACACAGTCCCATAAGTTGTCCAGCTGGGCCTAACCCAACTGTGCAGAAAATCATATAGAGGAAAATAACTAATAGGTTTAAATGATTATATAATAGATGTTAAATATATGTAGCAGAGAAAGAAGATTCAAATAATACATAATTGATAATAAGTAGAACACAAAATACACAAAAATAGAATTGATGTAAACCTCCCACAAGCGAAGAACTGAATATATTCATGAAAATGGCCTATCTCATTTCTGAAAAGTAAGTAAATAGACATAAAATAACCAAGAATAAGTTTATTTTATAAACTATTTTACATATACTCTAGGGTAAAATAAGCACATAATTATGTTAATGTTATTTTTGAACCAAAATATTTATCATAAGAGAAAATAGAGACAAAGATAGAAGCACAAAATAAAAGAAGTCAAGAAAAATCTCTAATTTTGAATTGGAAATATCAGTGTGAACTCATGATTTTTCTCCCTTAAATTTTTTTTCGAGTTTTGATCTCTGAAACAATGTATAATCAGTGGTTCTCAGTACTGTTCTTCTCTAAAAAGAACTGAGAACTAGTGTGGGAAATGTACAGAAATGTCCTGGAACATCTCGTTGGCATCAAAGGCTAATGGGATCACGTCAAAAGCACATATAGCCAGCTTGATGGGCTCCCATGGCAAAAGATGTGACAGTATGAGCACCAATGAGAGTAATGATTGCAATTGTTTAAAACTCACTGAAAATATAAAAATCTATGAGTTATTAGTGATATTAAAAGAAGAAATCAAACATAACTCATTGAACAATATTGGAGGTTGCTAGGGCACAAACTCACTCTGAAAATTGATAATGAAAGGAAAAGAAGTGAGCATTTATCCTGCCTTTGCAGTACTAACTGTGTTTCAGAGGAACCAGATGTCTTCAGGGGATGAGGGCAAGTTTTTCTGGACAAAAACTGCTCGTAAATACAGAAGGAATTACAGAATTAGAAAAATCACCATTTTGCAATCTCTAAAGAATAAACACTTCAGACAGTGGTCATCCATGAGCCATAAAACAGTTGATGAAACGTCAATGGACACTTTTGCCATGAAGGGAACTGGCTGTCAGCACCTGAACCCTGAACCTTAGTATCTCTCAAAGTGAGATAACCAGATTTTAGGTGCCTCCTGATAAAATGCAGTGTGAGACTACAGCACCATCTATGATGAAATTTGAACTTAAATATGAGTAAGCCTCTAGGTCTAACTTCCCGTCTCCAGGAGATACAGGAGCTAGAGAAACAAATTTAATCATATCAGGAGAAAGCAATCAGCAAAATTCAGAATATGGAATGGATTTAGTTTCTTCAACCTTTAAAGCATAAGAAACAAAATGAATAGGGGATGTCTTATAGTAAGTTTTTTGAGAAACTTAAGCGATATAAGAAAATATAAACAAAGAAAACTTATTTGAATCTTAATTCTAACAAACCAACAGTAAAAACACATTTTTGACAATATGTAAATTTTGAGAGTTTGAATGTGGGCTGAATAGTATAATATTGAATATTGTGACATGAAAAACTATTAAATGGTTAATAATACTAAGCAATAATAATTATAATGGTCTGTGGCCATATAAGAAAATTTTATTTATTTATTTATTTATTTATTTATTGAAATTCACATTGAAATGTTTAGGAGTGAAAGAACATGACATCTGAGATATACTCTAGGATACTCTAGCCAAGAAAGCAGAAAGGAGGTAATAAAACAAGCCTGGTAGCGAGGAAGGTTGTTGAAGTTGGATGGTAATGGCACAGAGGTTCCCTGTTTTCTTTACTTTAGTATATTTCTGCAATTTTTCCTAATGAAAAGTAACAAAAGTGAATGATTTGTCTCTTAGCAAAGCACCAAATTCAATGAATAAAGACTAAAACTTTTCAAATATTTAAGCATATGAAACTGGTCACCCACAAAAGGCTTTTCTTCTGAAATGTTAGATAGAAAGAAATCATGGAGAAATGTTTATAAAGTTGAAGAAAACCTAGTGTAACTTATGAACACTTTATCCAACCAGGAATTTATTTACAGTTAAGGCATAACTGTGCAATTACTTGGGATTGTAATAGTCTAAAAACATTATTCAAAAAAAGAATCTATCCTACTTAAATATTAATCAAGATCAGGAAACCATGAATGGAGAATTTAAGCTATTAAAGAGCTGGTAAAGAGCTTGAGTCCATTTATTGTCATGCAATTATTCTAAATAATTATGCGAATTATTTTTATGAAACATAGTACAATTTAAAAAATTAATGATTGAAAAAGCCTGATATTCTCTCATGTCCCCTTGTCTATGTTCTTTACAGTCTTTATCAGAATTACTAATTTAGAAATTTATTTACAAGTTTATTTGCTTACGTTTTGATTCCAAGCATGAGTCTGTAAGCTGGTTGAGAGGAGGCAGTAATTTTTTTTTAAAGAACTTTTATTACTGAGATACAGTTAACAGACAATAAACTGCATATATTTAGAATGTGCAATTTGGTATTTTTTTTCTTATTGGTAATGTATATATGGCAATCCCAATCTCCCAATTCATTCCCCCCCAACCCTCCGCGCTTTCCCCACTTGGTGTCCATATGTTTGTTCTCTACATCTGTGTCTCTATTTCTGCCTTGCAAACCGATTGATTTGTACCATTTTTATACATTCCGCATATACGTGTTAATATACAATATTTGTTTTTCTCTTTCCACTCACTTCACTCTGTATGACAGTCTCTAGGTCCATCCATGTCTCTACAAATGTCCCAGTTTCATTGCTTTTCACAGCTGAGTGATATTGCATTGTATATATGTAGGCGGCAGCATATCTTTTCTGCGTTTAATCTCATCAGACTGCACTCAGAATCTCACATATTGCCTTCCTCATAATAGACATTTGAGAATTTTTTGAATAAATAATTAAATAATAATGAGTAATTATTCATGGGTGTCATTTTTTTTTTGTCCAGCCCTTCAACTATAGTTTTGCAATTGAATGTATGTTTAAGAATTATAGATTTTAGTCTTTTATGTTCTGCATGGATCTGTTTGCCAGCTGACATGGGGATTTGGCAGATACAAATGTTATAACTAGAAAGGGTATTAAAAGTCCAACACCTTCATTCAGGCCCAGTGTTATGAAGGTGTTGGTGGTAGAGACGGAAATGGGACCAGACAATTATTGCTCTTTGGGGCTTTACTTTTGATGCATGTGACAGTCACTGGGGACATTCTTGAATTACTGGGACAGAAGTTTGATATGGATCACAGAGGAGTATTCTGTATAAAACCTTTAAAGACCTTAATGTAATGATTTTTTTTACAATATTCCTATCCAGGAGGTATTGCGTTTATCAGTTTACTCATAGATACAATTATTGTTTTGAGTCTGGGTTCATCTCTAAGAAACCTCGCGTTTATTTTTTCCCCAGTTTTTTGAGATAGAATTGACATACAGCACCTTTTAAGTTTAAGGTGTACAGCATAATGATTTGAGTTACATATATTGTGAAATGATTACCAGAATATGCTTAGTTAACATCCATCATCTTGTATAGATACAAAACCACAGTAAAGGAAAAGATGTTTTTTAAGTTAAGATGAGAACTCTTAGGATCTACTCTCTGAACAAGTTTCATATATACCACACAGCAGTGTTAACTACAGTCCGTGTATTGTACATTGTATCCCTAGTACTTATTTAACTCATAACTGGAAGTTTGTACCTTTTGACCACCTTCATCCAATTCCCCCTCCCATAATCCCCCATCTCCGATAAGCACAAATCTAATCTCTTTCTCTATGAATTTGTTTTTTTCTTTCTTTAGATTCTACATATAAGTGAGATCATACAGTATTTTTCTTTCTCTGTCTGGTTTATTTCCCTTGGTGTAATGCCCCCAAGGTCCATCCATGTTGTTGCAAATTGCAGCATTTCCTTCTTTTTGTGGCTGAATAATATTCCATCGTATGTGTTGTGTGTGTGTATGTATACAAAATTTTTTCACATTTTCTTTATCTGCTTATCCATTGATGGACACTTAGGTTGTTTTCATATCTAGGTTATTATAAATAATGCTACAATGAACATGGGGATACAGATATTTCTTCAGTATCATGTTTTTGTTTCTGTCAGATATATTCCCAGAATTAAAATCCCTGATCATATGGTAGTTCTATTTTTAATTTTTAAGGAAATTCCCTGCTGTTCTCCACAGTGGCCGCACCCATTTACAATCCCACCAACAGTGCACAAGGGTTCTCTTTTGTGCATATCCTCACCAGCATGTTATCTCTTGTCTTTTTTTTTTTTAACTTAATTTTATTTATTTATTTTTTTAAACTCTTTATTGGAATATATTTGCTTTACACTCTTGTACCTGTCTCTGAGGTACAGCAAAGTGAATTAGCTGCATCTACACACATATCCCCATATCCCCTCCCTCCCGTGACTCCCCCCCACCCTCCCCATCCTGGCCCTCCAAGGCATCTCCCATGAAGTTGATCTCCTTTTATTATACAGCAACTTCCCACTAGCTATCTATTTTGCAGCTGGTAGTGTAAATATGTCTATGCTACTCTCTCGCCTCGTCCCAACTTCCCCTTTGCCCCTCACCCCAGCCTCGTGTCCTCAAGTCCATTCTCTACTTCTGTATCTCCACTCTTGCCTGTCACTGGTTTCATCAGTACCATTTCTTCAGATTCCACATATATGTGTTAGCATACAGTATTTGTTTTTCTCTTTCTGGCTTACTTCACTCTGTATGACAAACTCTAGGTCTATCCACCTCATGACATATAGTTCAATTTCATTCCTTTTTATGGCTGAGTAATGTTCCATTGTGTATATGTGCCACATCTTCTTTAGCCGTTCATCTGTTGATGGGCATCTAGGTTGTTTCCATGTCCTGGCTATTGTAAATAGTGCTGCAATTATCTCTTGTCATTTAATGATAGTCATTCTAACAGACCTGACTTGATCTCTCATGGTGGTTTTGATTTGCATTTCCCTTATGATTAGTGATGTTGAGCACCTTTTCATGTTCCTGTTGGCCATTCATATGTCATCTTTGGAAAACTGTCTATTCAGGTCCTTTGCCCATTTTAAATTGGATTATTTGTGGGGTTTTTTTGCTATTGAGTTGCAGTATTTCAATGCCTATTATAAATGCAAAGATTCTCAAAAGACAGCCTGAGGAATGGGAAAAATATTTGCAAATGATAGATCTAATGAGGGGTTACTATCCAAACTATATAAAAATCTCTGACAAAAAACACATGTAAAGTGCTTAAGACAGTAAATGGCGTATAGTAAACAGCAAATCTGCCGTTCCCAAACGTCTTAATCTAGGACCTCTTGACACTGTTGTAAACCTGTTTAGCACCTTCCCCCTCCCCCCGAAGCTCTTGTGCTTCTGGGCTATATTTATTAATATTTACTATATTAGAAATTAAAACCAAGAAATTTCAAAAAAGTTTATTTAGGAAGTCATTTTAAATAACTACATGATAACATAATTTTTAAATGAAAAGTAACTACATTTTCCCCCAAACAATTAGTGAGAAGAGTGGCATTGTTTTACATTGTTGCGAATCTTGGTAGTGTCTGGCTTACTAGCAGATGCTTGGAACCATACCTGCTTCTGCTTTTCATCTGCGATAAATCACACATCAGGAAGCCTTGGGAAAACTCCATTATTCTCTCCTCAGAAAATGAGAATGAAAATGAAAAGTTTCATTTTATTCTTATTTGAAAAGGTTTTGACCTCATGGACCCCCTAAAAGGATCTCAGGGACCCTCAAGGGTCCTCAAACTGAATTACACCTTGAGGACCACCCCAAGTTTTCCACTATTATCATTATGGTTATTGATGTTAATGATAATGATGGTGGAGAAAACCAGGCTAGAAACAGATTTTCCAAAGTTAGAGCTGTGTGTGAAGTTCTCTTAATGCAACTGGTTCTATGCAGACACCCATTTAAAAGCGCTTGTCTTTGAAAAAGTGGAACCAGGTTTGGGTCAAAGTGCTGTGAGCCTATTGATATTCAGAAAAAATGGACAGTGGTATTTGGCTTTTTCAGGCATGTGGAGCTATAGCCTTGAAATAAAGAAGTCCCCCTAGTGCACTGTTGCTGTAAGGAAACAGAGTGTGTGTTTGTACCACTATGGAAAATTTTCATGAGAAGTTATGTGTTAGCACTGGGCTCAGACACCAAAACGGTGGGTAATACAGTGAAACCCAGGAGCGTTTTAATGCCTTTTTTCAAGGATGTTCAGGCAGAAGAAATATATTCTGGAAGACCAAAGTGCATAACTGTAACCAAAACATTTCATGAAAGGGGAAAATGGAAGTTAAGGGACCTTGGCTTCCTCTGCTGGATTTTTTGTTTTTATCCAGATGGCCACCTGGTAAAAAAGATGACGATGTAGAAGTTCTGATAATATATTAGTATGTTCACAGCCATCCTTGCCCAGAGTCAACGGGGTGTTGAACTTCTCAGGTCTTCCTTTTAAAGGCAAAATCTTGTCATTGTCTCTCAGGGGAAAAATAATGCTCCCAAATTATGTTGTAAAAGAAAACTAAATCACAAGTCCTCATGACCAAAGGTGTCTGGCTCAGCACTGCCAAACCACTCTGGATGCTGTAGACCCTGGGTCTTGTTGTGCAGCAGTTTTCCTCCTCCTCCTGTTCTCTTTTAAAAGTAATCATTCTGCTTTTGGTACTTTTCCTGTCCTCAATTTCCCTAGAAATATGAAAATAACAACAAGAAAAGATTCCAGGGTACAGAGTAGTTATACCGCTCAAGGACTCATGGAAGTAAAATCCATCTAATGTTGGGAATGCTTAGGGAAAATGATCATGGTTGAAAACACCATTCCAGAGAAACGATCTGCAAAACTTATAAGTGTAGGCAAAAATGTGATATCGAGGGCAATGGATCATTCCAAAGGCTGACAGTGCCAAATGAAATTCCAGGAAAACCTGATCTTAAAAAAGAGGGTACAAGATGAACCAAAGGGGATTGAACTAAAGACTGTAGAAAGGGAAGCCCATGAGAAGTCTTGACTGTGTCTTGATTCCCCCTGCACTGTCTCTTGCCCACCTGTTATCCTGGTTCCTACACCAGCCCTGAAAATCATGCAGCAGCTACACGGTGAACCATACTCTAAAGGATGCTCTTCCGTGATTCATACACTAGGAGGAAGACTGACGTCATGTGGACATGTGAGTAGAAAGGGGTTGGGAGATACGGGGAAAAAATTAAAAAAAAAAAAACTAGCGCGGAAATGGTGAGATTAGTCTTTTAGAGACCAGGAAGCAGAGGAATAAAAAGCAAAGAGTAGTGGAGAAATGAACAAATTAAAACCATAACAAATGAAGAAACAATTAGCTAGAGAAAGGACAAGTCTCAACAGAGAGAGAAGACAGGTAGTACAGAACTGAAGTAAATTTGCATGTTGTGATGGCATCCGTGGAAACACTGAGTAGTAGTGAGTTTTTCTTGGCGACTTTTTGAACGTTTTCTTCTCTTGGCTCTTGCATTTTAGAGGCACTCAGCTATATTATCTCTTCTCAGTTTAAACACTGCAGAGGAGTTATTGAAAAACAGAAATGACCAATACCTCTACTTTATCTTGTTTCTCTGTGCAGTATTTCTCTCTCAGTACCCTTAGGGTTTTAGTCATTAACAAATTAAGAACATCTTGGGAAATATAGTTAATATTTTATTTTAACTGTAAATAGAGTATAACCTTTAAAAATCGTGAATCACCATATTGTACACCCAAAACTTGCATAATGCTGTACAGCAACTATACTTCAATTAAAAAAATAAATTAAGGACATCTCTACCTCATTTCCTCAGAAGCTGGGAACTAGATCTGATTTATGGTGACCTGTTGCTATCTTATATACCAGATGGTCAGCTGTTGGGAAATGGGCATGTCCAGCTGATCTGTGGTGCAGGGAGGGGGTCTTAGAGGATTGGAAAAGCATCATTTTATGGGTATTTGGTGGGGAGAGGGGAAAGCAGAAGAGGTGATGGTAATGGTGAATATTTCACTTAAGGAATTTTCTTTCCTAAGTTCTTTTGTGAAAGTGGGAGTAAAAATTAGTTGAAACACTTCCTGCCCTTCTCCATTTGTTTTCCATTGCTTTAACCTTAAAAGCTTCTGCCACCCACACTGACAGAGGAACAGATGGGTTTTCTCATGCTCTTCTCTTCGCCCTGAATAGAAAATGCCCTCCGTTTATATTGCAATCAAAATCCTTCCACCATCTTCACGGTGGTGAAGAATTCATCTTTCCTGTCTTTCTATAGTCCTTCCATATGGGAAAATAACATTTGCTGGGTACCTACAGAGTATAACTGAATAAGATCTCACAAGACATTATCTCTCCACATCCTTACAGTACCCTTGAGGAGTTACAAGATGAGGAACTCACGATGCAGAGAAGTGGCCACTTCCTGAAGACCACACCTAGTCAGAGGTACGGGCTGGAGAAGATCCTGAACGTAGCCAGTATATTATGGTGACTAAAAATGTAAGCATCTTCCACCAAATAGAATCAAACAATCCCCACAGATAAATGCTTTTATGCATTTAGTTTATTTTTTAAAAGCAATCTGTGCTGTATTTAAGTCATTTACCTGTGTCTGTGTTTCCTACTAAATTATGAAACTTTGAATGTCAAGGAGCAGATCTTATTCAAGTCTCAGTATTACCCACAGTAACCTATCAGGAGATATTACTAGTGATGCTGAATAGAAGCTATTAATTGAATAACTCAAAACTACCTTTGTGTTTTTATCTTCATATTCTTCCTGCCATTGCCATGCTAGACCTGAAACTCAGTCCTTCCATTTTATTTGGGCAGGGTCTAGGGTCTCAACCAAACTGGTACACCACAGATGCCTTAATTCATGTCACCTGGAGACTTATTGCAGGGACTCCTAAGAACAGTTCTGGTCATCAATTTTACCTTGGTTTCCTGGCAGGACAACTTTAATCAACTGGACAACCCAGAACCATCAACTCATTCCAAAGCAGTCTAATGTTGAGGTCGAGAACCTGGATTTGCCCTCAGGTGAAACTTGCTGGCTGCTACTTGGCCATGGGCAAGTCGCTTCATCCCTCAGGTCCCTAGATTTTTCATCAGAAAAAGGAGGATAATCATTCTCCTCCTGAGTATTGTAGTGAAAATAAGTCTCAGCCTAAAATTATAATCCATACTGCCCTTCTGCAAGCTGGTCTTCCTCCTGATTCCCTAGTTCAGAAAATGGCATCACCCACTGTATATTTTGTGTAATCCAGAAAGACACCTCCTGCTCCTTCAAGTTCCACTACCCATCAGCCACCAAGTTCTGTGAATTTCACCTCTCATCTTGAAATCATCCAGTTCCCTGCAACACCAGCACCGTCACCCTATAATTAACTGGTCTCACCAAATCCATTTTTATTACCCCTGCCCCAGCCCTAACTTTCTACACTATAGCCAGAGATATCTTTCAAAATTTAAGTGTGAGACACTGCTAAAATATCCTCAGTGGCTCCACAGTGCTCCTGGATCAGGTAAAGGATCTTTGATACAACGGAAGTCACCCTATGTACTCTGGTCTTTGCCTCCAGCCTCTCTTTCCCCTCCAGTCTATGCTCCACACAAGGCAGAAAGCTTTCTTCCAGCTCCTCCCCACCTTTTGCACATTTCTTCTGCAGAATGTTTATGCCATCATGCCCTTTCCCTTTTTTTCCTAACATTCTTCCAATTTTAGTTTAATTCAAGTTAATTGCTTAATTCCTTTGCTCAGCCTACACACCCAAGACTAGGTCAATGCCTTAGATATAGTTTCTCCTAGTACGGTTTTGCTTTCCTCCACTGCTCTCAGAATAATTTAAAATTTTACATTTCTGTGATTATTTGACAAGTCATCTGTCCAAACACTGTAATGTAAGACCCTCAAGGAACTATGTTTTGCTGTCTCTCGAACACTTAACACAGCACCTGGCACATAACACAGGCTCCATAAATATTTATTGAATGAGTCTGTACTGTACATATGGTAGCCTTTATTTGGAATGTTACCCGACTCTCTAGTTTCATATGAAAAGCTCCATCTTTGGATTCTGAGCAGGTTTAAATCATGTCCCTGTTAATCTTGAGCAGTTGTATCTTTTTGTAGCTCATCTGTAAAATGGGAATGCCTGTCCTTGCCTCACTGAGCTGTTAACAGGCTTTAGTGAGGTAACATAATACCAAGTGTCTGACAGTGCCTGGCTCAGGGCTCCGTCCGGGTTGAATAGTAATTACGGTCATTAACCGCAGGCCAGAAGGTCATGTAAATAACCCGAGGGTAAGCAAACAATTGTCCCTACGACAACCTGGACCACCTGGAGCTTCAAATGGGGTCTTGGGCTTCATCGTGCAGCCTGCCCCCCACAAAACTGTCCAGAAAGTTTCCATCCCATGGGGAGGTTGAGCCTGCAGAGAGGTGGCAGCGAGAGGACCCCGGGGCTGCGCTGCAGAGGTACGGTCGGCAGTCCAGCCCCAGCTCGACTCGCCGCTCCTCTGCAACTTTCCAGGTCGCGCTGCGCTCCCTGTCTGCCTGTCTGTCTGTGTGTCTGTGTCTTCCTGTCCCAGGAAGGCGACGCCAGGAGCGGCCGCACCCCACCTGCCGTCTGCCAGCCCGCAGGCTTTGGGCAAGTTTAGCACAGCCCTCCCGGGACCCACGACGACCCCGGCCTCCATTTCCGGGCTGGGGAGGCGGGCCGCCGCCTCCCCACCTCGGCCAGAGGTGGCGACCAACGCGCGAGCAGCGTCCGATCTGGGGTGGCTGCACAAGCAACCGGGTGTGTCCGTGTCTCCAGGGGAGGCGACGGGGTGTCTGCACGATCTGTGCATTTTAATCATGTCTAGGAGTACCTTTCCTGTCGTCAGCATCTAGGAGGGCTACCCAGTTGGTGCAGTTTCTTTTTGTTTGGGGGTGCAGATTTAAGGGTGTGTGTGTGTGTGTGTGTGTGTGTGTGTGTGTGTGTGTAGATCTTTATATTTTTATGTTGTGGGGCAACTCCTAATGAGAAGTCTAAGAGATTTCAATTCTTAGTTCTTTCCTCCTAAAGCTTTCTTTAAATATGTTGGAAATTGTTTCTTTTTACTTCTTCTTTCTTTCTCTTTTCTTACTTGAAATTCCTTTAATTTTCAGGCGATGATACAATAAACTGTTACAATATACATAATATATATTCTGTATTAAACATTTCTCATCACTCCTCTACCTCTCAAGCTTAACTTAGTTTTGGACCTTGAAAAAACAACCCCATTTTAATAATACAGTATTCCTGTAAATTCTTTTTGGAAAAGTTAGAGTACACCAACTAATGAACTTAAGTTTAAAAAATGGACAAATGCAAGTGGAGTTAATAACTCCACAAAGTTACCAAGTTAACTGATGGTACTTATGGTTTTGGATTTTCAAAAGGCACTTTGCGAGATCTGTCAGGTTGTCTTGAAAATCAGGTTCTGATCTTAATCCTGAAAGGGTTAAATAGCTTCTAGGTGATATTCGAGTCACTCTTACAATAGCTAACCCATAATACATCAACAATCTATCCTAAGGTGTGTGGGATCAAATAGCTTAAATTAAATGAAAAAAGTTGAAATATTTGTCATCAAGTTGCATCAGTTTAGATGAGCTGCAAATAAACCATTTCCAAACCTTTTAAAAGATGAAAAGTTTAGTGACTGCTATTTACACACTTTGAACATTTTATGTTTGTGTGGTCATCACAGTTTACACAAATGATTGTGTATATCCATTTTCAATTAACAAATAGGAAGCTATCTGTGTTATTCAATGGTTAACATTTCATGCTTTTCCATAAGGTGTCATTATATAAAACTGCAGAGATTACTGCATATTATCAAAAGGTCATTTAGAGAATTTGAAGATAAAATTATTAGGGACAGGTTAAGAGAAATAGGGTAATGAATTATCATTGAAAAAAATTATATGGTGGCATGGAAATCAAAATCTCAATTAGCACATGAAATAGTTAATTTTAGTTTTGTTTTAAACATAGGTTTCCAGAGCATTAAAAAAAATCCTCTGAGGTTTGTTAAACCTTTAGTGGAAGATTACAGCCAATGTTTTGTCTTTGGTGAATAGCTGTTTGTTTCACTTTATTTACTTGGTATTGGATATTTGTCAATGTCATTTCATATCTACAGAAAATTCTTACGCTCTATGGAGGTAGTGAATGTGTGTGTGTGTGTCTCTGCCGGAGGTCACATGACAGTTTCATCCTATTTGGTGAAGCAGCTTGACTTTTTTTCCCCCTTGCTTTTGGTGATGGTTGTGAGTGCAGAAGTTGATTGACAGATGCATGCCAGAAACCCCCATTCTCCTTTTCAAAGACAACATATGATGGATTGCGATCTCTCAGCCCAGCAGGACACGGGGACCATGCAAGCTGTAATTGGTCAGGTATGGAGTCAGCCATTTCTCAACTCCCCCTTTTTCCACAAGGGTCTCACCATATGATTCACATAATTCATATTTACAGTACCATCTTTCCATCTGTATCTTCAGCTACCTGCCAGCGTAGCGCTGCAAGTGCGAAAGGGAAAATGCACCCATTAAAATCTAGCCAGGAAAGCTCAGCTTCAAACTTCATTGCATTGCTTACAAACCCAAACTAATACAACCACACACACACACACACACACACACACACACACACACAAAAACCCCAAAGAACAAATTTAATTTATCATTTGGTCTGAATGTTTAAAAATATATGTTTTTTAGAGTTTATTTGCTGTTGAGATTGTGATCTCTGAAAGTATGAGAAGAGAATAAATTATTATGTTTTCCAGGTAGTAGTTAACAATTTTCTGTTCAATGTTTTGATTTTGACTGTATTCTGTCTCTTTCTCGCTCTCTCCCTTGCGCTATGGAACATATAAATATATAAATACACGTGCCTTTACTCCCAACCCAGATAATGTGTGATTGAGCCTGGTAGATGTATGTAGTAGTGGTCTTGGTCGCTGCAGAGGGGCAGGCTGCAAATTAAACACTGCCACAATCTGAAAGGTCCAGGTGGTCTGCCCGCGCCTCCTAATGCAATCCACACAACAGCTTTAATAAACAGCTCTATTTAGTGCCTCCTCCCTGTATCCAGGGAGGTGAACTGGTCTGGGGCTGCTGTGATGAAATGCCAGAAGAATATCTCTCAGAGGCCTCACAAGCTGATTTTTAGAGCTTTCCCGTTCTGTCGTCTTTGTCTTCCAAATGGGTCAGTGAGTCTTGCTCTTTCTGTTTTGGTGCTTTCTGTGAAATCGGTAGTTTCTTTTTGTGTTTAAATGTTTGCGTGGTGAGCTAATTCAGAAGAGGAAAGGGTCATTGTATTTTCATTTGCCTTCCAATAACTGAAGGGGTGAGAAGAATGAGCGTGCCCTGCTGCAAAGGAAGGGTGATTTTTCTGACTGTGATGGGGGTGGGGTGAGGAAAAAGGGAATATATGTTGTTTCTTTCTGGGTTTTTTTTGTAATGTATTTTTGACCAAAATTTTTCTGAGTTATCTCTGCTTAGTTAGGAACTGTTAACTCATAAATCAGAATATGGTTACGAATATTGATGAACTCCTAAAAGTTTTTTCTCTTTTCCTTTTTTTTTTCCTCCCCCCCCAACACTTTCCAATCAAGACAGGCTGGCAAGGTGATGACCTAAAATTTGTTTGCTGTATGTTAATAGCATGGAAGGAAATATACCATCTTACTGTATTTTCAACAAAATTATAGCAAAGCACTTTAGGGGTCTGAAAGCACCGGGTTTATTAATACCAGCATGCTTCATAATGTATTTTTAGATGGAAAATGTCAGATATATAATACCATGTTTCCACAGGCTCACACTATTTTAAAAGCGGTAGATAGCTGCTTCAACAGAACAATATTTTTTAAAACTTTCAAGTTGGCTTTTGTTACAGACATATATAAAAAGTCTCTGGGCATATATTTGTCAGGAAAAAATATGTAAAGACTGATTTTATAAACTGTTAATACCCATTTCAGTGTAAATATTCACTGGGAAGCAAGCAAGTATGTGAAATACAGCTAAAATAATTGTGCCACGTGGAATTAAATGCATACCTGTTAAAAAAAAGATAACCTTTTCATGTAGAAATAACACTTGAGCTCTGATAACTGTCCTGTCCTGCTAAATAAAACTTTTCTTAGTTGGCAATCATAGTCTGTCTTCTGTAGATCAGAGTACGGCCTTAATACTGTGCAAGATTACTGTGTTTCAGTACCAAATACGAAATAGGATTTACTTTTGTACGTATTTCCCTTAGCTGGGAAAGGAAGCTTGGTTAAAAAACCCAAAAGAGATATTTCTTATTTGTTATTCAGTATTGATTATTGGAAATAATTGCTGGTGTATATACTTTTAAAAGATTCAAGTAGATACTAAAAAAAAAAAAAAAGGAAAAGGAAAAGGAATTGGCATACACTTTATAGATACCAGACTTAAACTTCTAATTTGTCATAATTTCATATTGGTTGCTATTATTACATCACTGTATTTTGTGTGTACTTTAAGTGATTTTTAAAGGCTTTTAAGTGTGTCCAGGAACTATACATGTTAATTACACGTTATGAATACTTACTAAATAGTTGCATCATAATAGCCAGTTTTTTTCTGAAGATTTCATTTCTCATAAATTATTTGTTAAAAAAACCCAGATACTTATGTCAAGCTAGTAAATTATAAAAGCAGTTGTTCTGAAGGTTGTAAAATTTTTGTCCTAAAAACGTACAAAAACTATTTTGCACATTTTAAGTTCAGAAAATGAAACATATTCAGAAGCAAAGAAAAATAGCATCCTGCCCCATATACATACCATGAAAATCAGAAAACCTAATTGAACCCATATCTATAGATATAAAAAGAAAGATGACATCCAGATTTGAGATGATTTCCTTGTAACTGGTATAGCACAGATAAGAATATTGACTCAAACCACTACTTCTAACAATAAGGACAAAAACGTGAAAATAATTTTTCTTGCTTTTCAGTCACTCATAACCAGAAAGAGATGGTTTGTTTTTCAGCTTTTGATTTCAATATCGTCTTTACCCTACTCAGCATGTGTGAATCAGTCCCAGTTGATGATATAAATGTTTGTTTGTGTTCCTTCTCAAATACCCATTGGAATAATAATTATTTTTGTCCTTGTTTTTTTTTCTTCTGGTCTGAGTTCTGTTCCTACATGGCTTTGAGTTGCAGGAGCAAACCACTAGTTTTCAGTGATGTTTTCCATTCAGAATATGGAAAGATTTCCATGAAATAGGATCTGCAGGTTTTTTCATTCATCTCTGGGATCACATATCTAGATGCTTCCACTGGAGGGGAAGAGGGGACTTCTTTGCCTTGCTGCTCATGATTCAGTTTGGGAGAGTGCAGTGGCTTCATGGAAGAGATATTGTTCCTAGGAGCATCTCCCCCAGGGACTTTCCTCCCCCAGGCAAGCAATGAAGCAGTCTAGTACTTGAGAACAAACTCCCTGCCTAGTATCTATCTCAAGATCAAGAAACTTGCTTCATTCATACAGTTTTGAGGAAATCAAACCAGGTTTTTGATAGTTATCTCTAGCAAGCTTCCTAACTCTTGGAATCATAGGATGGATTTTACCTTCAGATGATTTTCAAATCAGTTCAAAATAAACAGTTAAGCAGGTTCTGACCCGTGGGTTTGAATATCACTTAAAAATGAAGACACATTGCCACCTCTTACTCAATGTTTACTGCATCTTTTTTGCAGACCGGAGCTTGTGGCTTGCGAGTGACAGATTGGTGTATCAGTATTACAGACCTCTTGGTTTTTGTTTTTGTTTTTGTTTTCTCATCTCATGCAGACCGGTCACAGTGTCCAATCCTCCTTCTGGCACTGCTGTCCCCATAGGACCCTTGGCTACCCTGCCATCTTGACGCACAGGCCTGAGGGTCCAGGCTTGGTTGTGTGTTTCTATAGACTGACTTCTGCAAATGTTACAGGACAGAGCCTATTAAATTAGTTGTTAATAAAAACAACAGATGAGGCAAATTAGATAAAAATATGTATCAGGCATATCTAAGAGTTCACTGGGAATGGGAGGGACACAGCTGGATAAAAGGGCTCCTGTGTACACTCCCAGTGGACATGGCTGAAGTACTCGGAGAAGAGTGAAGAAACCATATTTAACAGCGTGGGAAGTGCGATGAAAAGCTGTTGTAATTTTCCTTATCGGTAAAATGGGACTTTTTTTTTTTTCAAGGTCGGTTTGGACAGTTTAAACTATTTGAAAGTGTCACCTTAGAAAGTGAATGCAGTTGTCTGAGACCACGCTCAGTGAGTGTGCTAAGAGCTCAGAAGGGGAGTGAGTGCAGGTCACTGGGTGCATTTGGCTTAACAGTACTCAGTGCATGTTTTTTTCATATGAAGGTTCTGCAACACAAAACATTTCGGTGTCCTAGCATCAAAACAATTTTGTATGTGGGTTTGTTTACACCCTCCCTTGTTCCAAAAAGCATATTAATGATGCTTTAAGAACAATGTGCTTACCTAGAACATATTCAAGCTGATGTGAAACGAAGGCGGCCTAGGGAGAGGGGACCCTGACACTGTGTAAATTACACACTCCTAGATTGTTCTCTGTCCATGGAGACTGCTTTTCATGCCCCTTCTACAAAAATTAAACTTTGAGGCTAATCTAACCCTCTTTTTCGTGTGCCAAGCATAACTCTCATATACTTTAAAAACTCATTTTTTGTAGGTGTGAATGTGCATTCTTTTTTGAAACTGACATATTTGCTTCAACAAATGTATATATTTTGGGGATGTGTAATTATTATTGTTTAGGTTTCATTGAGAATACTTTTTTCAGGGTGTTATTATAGGTAAAGTCTACTAGAAAAATACACATTAATTAAGGATTTTTCTTTCTGGTGCTGGTATGCCTTTTGTAAGTGTGGGACTCACAAAAGTTGAATTTGTATTTCAAACTGTGTATTTCTAATTGACCTTAAACACTTCACGCAATATTCCACTTATACTTGGGAGAAAGTTGGTGTTAGCTTTTTATATTCTATCAGATGAGCTCAATTTTTTTTTACATTTAAAATATTTTTAAATTGAAGTTCAGTATGTTACCTGAGCAGATGTTTAGATTGTAAAGCCAATTTTGTTCCTTAAAGTAAAATCTGTCAATATAGTAATAATACTATACGATAATATTAATAATAATTCTGAACAACCATCATATGAAATCTGGTTTTGAAACTAAATTTTCTTTTCTATTTCTAAGGTCAATTAATGAAACTTTATATACTATTCAAATATTATTTCATTGCTTAAGAATTTAAAGCTTTTGGGTTCATATCTCTAGAATATGGAGAGAGGTTGCTGAAACACTTCAAATATGAACACTTAAGGAAGAATGTTTGGAAGTAATATGTTTCCTGTATGATATGTCTATAGTACTTGTTCTGTAGGTCATTGAAAGAAAGTATTCCTTCCTTGACCATTTCTTTGCTATGTCAACTGCATTTAATCATACAGTTTAAAGGATCTTTCTCTTTTCAACTTTATTGTTTACCAGAATTACAATTTAACTAACATGTTTACAAATATTAAAAAACTCCACTTTTCAATCACATTATGATATCATATAAACTGTTGATTTTTTCTAACACTTGATTGAGTAGAAAGTAAAGTTGTGAGATAAAATGCAAATATAAAAGGATAGACCTGAAGAAACAATATGCAAAAAATAAATATTGACCTGAATTTGAATACTAAAAGAAAATCCGAATTACAAAATTTTTAAATAAATTTGTATTTTGTAGCCAGGCTTTCACTTAGGAAATAATGGCTGCTATAAATGTAATTTCAAGCCTGTCTTTATATTCTTTTTCCCCTTCCTTCCTTTTTTTTCTTTTTTCTTTTTTTTTTTTTTGTAGGGGAAATGTGTGTCCAATACAGTAAATTACCAAGTGAAGTCTTGTTCTGGGATCATGTGTCAATTACTCTGTCGACTCATAATGTCTTGAGCTGGTCAAAAAATTGTAATCAAAATTTGTAGAAGGGGTTGTGAGAGATTGTCATTACATTTCAGTAAGATTCATTTTTCTTTCTAGCTACTATTTTCTCGTTCTTCCCAGTTATACAATGTGAGCCAATTATGGTGAAAATTGACTAATTATTATTTGATAAATTCTTTCCTGGTTTGCCCTATGCTTGTATTAATTTCTTGAACCCAACTGTAAATGACCATATTATTGTTACTTCAGGGATACCCCTTCTCCTAAATATAAAACCATTGTATATAAGTTGTAGCAAAATAATTGAAAACATTTCTGATTATTTATATTAAAGGCAACTGTCTAGATTTTAAGAACACTTTATTTTCAAGGTGGCTGATTTCAGAAAATAGCTTTTTGTTTTGTCACTAGCTTTAAAACCCCCTTGATAAGAAGGACTCTTTCTTCCAAAGACAGAGATTAGCTATTGATACTTAGTACTGATTCCAGGTGAACTGTAACCCTATTCCCTTAGCAGCATTTTTCTAACCAGAGAACAAGAAATAAAAATTGAGGATCAACAGAATATTCTAAATTTTACTTTTGTTCAGTCCACCCCCCCTCCCCCAAGGGGTGGATTATTCCAGTGGGAAGAGATACTCCTACAATTTCCAGCTCCCACTTCCTAAGGTCAAAAATGCAAATCAGTGTGTGGACATCTTGAATGAAAAGAACAGAGTTACTCAAACGCCTTGCTCTGGCATTTTGCTCTCTTCCTTCAGTGTCATTTTTCCATCAGCTTTTCTTCTTTTTTCCACTGTAATCCAGAGTCAGTCGGATGAGTGATAAGTGCAAAGTAAATCCTTGTGGGCTGCCCGGGCAGCAAAGGGCACTGGAAACAGAGAAAAGACCTGCAGCAAAACGAAGCAAAACGCCAGCAGAAAACTCACCCACACACTTGTTTCTGTAGTTAGTATGTTGGTAAGGTATTTTGTAAACTTCTTTCATCTCATTTAGCAATAGTAGATCACACAAATAGGCAGTAAAACAATAGTACAGGACAAATAAAAATTTAAGACAAAGCCAAAAGGTAGAAAATTAGCTTCACATTGCTGGAACACGAATTTTGAAATTAAGAAACACTTTTTTTTTTTTTCTGGAGGTTTTTGCAAGAGTTTAACCAGAGCTTGGGTGTTGTGAAATAGCAAGCTTATTAATAATATACATGTTCCTGGTGGTTATTATGATGTTGACTCCGCATATTTTATGACTTTGATTTCTCGTGATTAATTGGAAAATATTTTAAGTAGTGAACATCTATCTCTAACACTTAAAAACTTAAACAGATATACTTAAGAAAAATTAAATAGCTGTTACAGGGTGTTTTTAGCCTTGATCAGATGAACTCAAGTGAACTCTTCTTTGAAGGAACAAGAGAAATCTTTGTTTTCAGTGCAGAATTTATACAGAGATATAATTTTTTAAACGAAAGACTTTATTGTTGAGAGTGGGAGGCAAATATTGCAGCAGCACAGAAGCAATGGGTACCAGAAACCCTAATGAATGTTGAGGATATATGAAAAGAAAGGTAGGTATTTCTTAGATCTTCAGTGGTATTCCTCCAAAACGGAAGGGTAGCATGGGGAAGACTGGAGCCAGGCACACAGTATTAAGCTATGGCAGGCCCAACTTGCTTCAGACAGAGCTCATTATTTCTGTAAGCCTTAAATACTCCAAAACAAGGCTCTTTCAACTTTTTGGAGAAAAGGTTGAGAGTTGGGACAAATGTAAAATGCTGCTTCATGTGCATGAATAAAGCCAAGAACATGAAGCTCATTTCACATCGTGTCAGCACTGATGATTCATCATGATGGTCAGGGCAAACTGTGGTCTCTGCGTTGAAACAATTTTATCCTTTTTTTCTAAAAAACAGAATGTTCCAGCTTGGATCTTATATCCTTAGGGTTCCAATATTGAATTCTGAATCGGGAAACTTAATCTTGCAGCCAGATTTGACAAGATGCTGGTTGAATGGTAGGCAGAAGTGATGATTGTGGGATGAAATGCCCCAGGTCAGAATTTGGGAAAATAAAAGATTTTGTGGAAATTTGGCTGTGATATAAGTAACCCTCGATTTGAAAATTTCTCACTACTCATATTACCAGATGGTGTTCAAGGGTCTGAAAAGTAGATCACTGCTGTATTCATTTTCTCTGCTTCAAATCTTTCTTTAACAGGGGGAGCTTTTACACATTCTTAGGTGTATTTCTTAGTGTATTTCTAATGTTGCTAATATAAAAGGTGTTTGTAGCAATAGCCGAAAGGTTTCTGGGAACAAAGAATAACATTTTTGCTCAAATCTAAGACAGTCATACCTTGTTCCCGGTAAAACGTTAATATTTAAGTCAGGAACTAAAGTTGTCTCTTTTTGGAAAATTTTTTCCATTTAGACTTCCAGAGACTAAGGAATTTAGAGTAAAAATGAAAATGAGGCAATCTAATTAGTGAAAACACATACACCCACCCCTTAGCCATTTTAGGGATACTGGATGATTTAGCCACTAATAATCTAAAAATATCTTCTCTGTTTTCAGTTTTAATATATGAAAAGATTATGGTCTGTGTTTAATTAAAATACTCCTCCTCTCAACTAAACTGTTTAAAGACAATGGAAAAATACTTTGAAACTCCTAGAAATCAAGATCATCATAGAAATTTGAATACGTAGTTGATCAATATACTGCAAAAGGATGATTATTGTGGTTATTTCCTTCCCAAAACAGGGGGCTTGGTTTGGCATTGTACTTCTATTTTATAGCTGCTTTCTACAAGTGCTGAAACATATCAACTGGGATTGTTTTCTCTCTTTCTACCATGATTCATTATGTAGAAATTAAGCAGCTAGTTCAGGCAGAGAATAAAGCATCTGAGTAAACCCTGTAGAACATGAATATACTTTTTTTTTTTGGACCAGGGAAAGGTTTATGGCAGGGTCAAGCAAGGAGACTAAGTGGCTTGTGCTCAAAAAACCCTGAACTTCGCGTGCAATTCTTATATGCATATGATTGAGGCAAGTTACAGAATGGAATCCTACAAGTCTCTTAAAATGTTTTATTAAACAAATTATAAGTCATGAGTGCTTATGACAAACAATTTCCACAACACAGGAAAGTATAAAGTGAAAGATAAAGTACTCCATCATTTCATTCCTCACAAATAATCTTCACCAATAATTTCTTATGTATCCTTCCAGAAGTTTTCACTTTATATATAAGCATAGAAAATCTTTATACAACCCAAGTAGATCCATACTGTACATAGAGTTTTGCAAATGACTTCCACATTCTTAAGATGTGTTTTTACTATGTCATATTGCTACCAGTCGATCTGCACCCTTCTCTACAGTATTCCCTTTTATGGATATACTAATTTATTTAACCAGTTTTTTAAAATAAAAAAATTTTTTATTGAAACAGTTGATTTACAGTATTGTGTTACTTTCAGGTGCACAGCAAAGTGATTCAGTTATACATATATGTATAAATATATACACATTTTTTAAAAATTTACTTTATATTGGAGTATAGTTGATTTACAATGTTGTGTTAGTTTCAGGTGTACAGCAAAGTGATTCAGTTTTATATATATATATATATACATATATATATATATATTCTTTTTTTACATTCTCTTCCATTATAGGTTATTAAAGATATTGAGTAGTGTTCCCTGTGCTACATAGTAGGTTCTTATTGGTTATCTATTTTATATACATAAGTGTGTATATTTTAACCCCAAAATACTAATTTTAACCAGTTCTCTTTTTTTCAAAAATTGAGCTATAATGGGCATTTAACATTATATTACTTTCAGGTATGCAATATAAGGATTAAATATTTGTATATATTATGAAGTGATCACCACAGTAAGTAATCAATTATCTCTTGACGAGCATCTAGTTTTTCAAATATAAGTTCATCTCTGCAATAAGACTAACAAGCAGAGATGTTTCATTTCTCTTAACATAAAAAATTCCAGAATCTTCCAAATGGGGTTTTGCTATACAAAAAGAACTCTAAGTAGTGACTCCTAAAAGAAGGTGAGGTGTAGTGTTAAAAGTGAAGGATAGCTTATGCCACAAGAATAGATATTTATCACATATATTAAAAACTCAAACCGATTAAAATGGCAATAAAGAGCACAGTATTGTATTTAGTGACAAAGAAGTGAGAATAAGAGATAACATAAAGAGACCATTCTCATTCAGATATATTATGACTTTAAAAACCTCTATGTTTGTTCCAACCTGAACAAAATGCATAACATTTTCTTTCATGGGCCTCAATGCTATTTATTAAGATAATTGACAGAGATATATGCTTCCAATGCATGATTCAGTTAGTATACCTAGATTAGTGAAAAGGAGATCAAAAGAAATTCATGCTAATTAATGTTAGTTAAATTCCTATTTTCTATATTTCATATTGTCAGACCAGTCCTTCAACTATGACTCGTAGGTTAAATAATGCAGTCAGAAGAAGGACTGAATCAAAACTAATCAGACATAGTGCTTGAAATCAACTAATTTAGGGTTTTGGTAAAGAAGACAAATTATATGCTTCTTAAATATTTAAGAGAATGTGAAAAGTTATGTTTTACATTTCTTTTGGCATATGTCTCTCATTCATCTTAACCATACCATTTCACATACAGCACACTAAAAAGAGAAGTGGGGAATTATGAAATCATGTTTGTATAAGAGATGGAAGTGTGGGTTGACTGTGACATCTTTCACTGTACAGATTCCCTGAAGTGATTCTAGGAAACTCCCGATTGGGTGGGAATATGCTTCCTCCTTCTCTCTTCTGCCCTACAGATGCTGGGACAAGTAACCTGGATAGGAAATGATCATGCTTCATTCATCGCCTTAAAAGTGGCTGACTCCCTCATGTGAAGCTCAAAGCAGGCTTTCAAGAACAAATTGCAGAGCAGCTCTCTGTTATTAATACTTTCATTTGAAACCCACAACTTTGAGAAGTAGGTCCGAATCATCATTCCCATGTTATGGAAGTGGAAACTGCACAGAGAGGTTATAGGTCTTATTTATAGCCATATTGCTAGTGAGTAGAAGTGAGGTTTGAACCCAGATATTCTTTCTAAGGATTCACGTTTTTTTTCTCTACACCAGTTCTTAACTCTGGCTGCTTTTTAGCATCACTGAGGCAACTGTGGAAAAATTTACTGATATGCAGGACCCATCCCCAGAAATTCTGATTCACTTTACCTAGGTAGCACCTGAGTAGTAGTATTTCTTTTTTTAAAGAAAGTGTTACAGGTGATTCTAATGCACTCCATCACAGTGCCTCTTAAACTGAATAAATGTTGTTATTTTTTTTAAAATAAATTTATTTATTTATTTATTTATTTATCTTATTGCTGCATTGGGTCTTCGTTGCTACACACGGGCTTTCCCTAGTTGCGGTGAGCGGGCTCCTCACTGTAGTGGCTTCTCTTGTTGTGGAGCACGGGCCCTAGGTGCGTGGGCTTCAGCAGTTGCAGCACATGGGCTCAATAGTTGTGGCTCACAGGCTCTAGAGCACAGCCTCAATAGTTGTGGAGCACGGGCTTAGTTGCTCCAAGGCATGTGGGATCTTCCTGGACCGGGGCTCAAACCCGTGTCCCCTGCATTGGCAGGCGGATTCTTCACCACCGCGCCACCAGGGAAGTCCTGAATGAATGTTATTTTAAATAAAATGAGATAATAGGATTAAACAGTGTTGACCCACCCTCCCCACCCCCCACACATACACACACACAATCATAAATCCACAGGAGAAGAATGGAGGGAATTTAGTGTGATATTTATTTCGTGTGTGTGTGTGCGTGTGCACGTGTATTTCAGTGGAAAGCCCGTAAGTTTTGTTGAATAGCCAAGAGAATATTTGATATCATTTTTCATCCAGAAAAGAGCTAGATATTTAGTCATTTGAAAAATAACATCACTGGTAATAACCTACCAATCAGTGAGCGCTTGCTAGGTGCCGGGAACGTTACAAGCATCATTGAATCCTCAGAGCAGCTCTGTGAGGTAGTTACTGGTATTGTCTCCATTTC
This sequence comes from Hippopotamus amphibius kiboko, assembly GCF_030028045.1. Taxonomy (NCBI): domain Eukaryota; kingdom Metazoa; phylum Chordata; class Mammalia; order Artiodactyla; family Hippopotamidae; genus Hippopotamus; species Hippopotamus amphibius. Next base: position 82,553,652 of record NC_080189.1, on the reverse strand, counting down.
ACTAATTAGGTGACAGAGGAGGTGACACAAGTTAGCATGAGCAGTAAGTGGCAAAGCTGAAATTTGACCTGAGGATGCTGGAAGTCAGGGTGTAAATCCTTAATCGTGCACAAAATCACAGAATTAAAACATGGACTTAAACATTACCTGTGGAAAGTATGATTCTTAGTGTCATCTCTTGAGGAAGGCATATTTTAGCACAGAAATGTCTCTTGGTTCTTCCCTCTCTCCTCCCCATCCTGTTCCCTTCCCTCCTCTTCCTCCTCCTCCTCCTTCTTTTCCTTCTCTTTCTTTTTCCTCTCCCCTCATCTCTTTCCCTCTCCGTTTTTCCCCCTTCTCTTCTTCCTCCACCTTTTTCTAAGAATCCATGACTCATTCATTTCCTATGGAAGAATTTTATTAACATCATTACCTGTTAAAATTGGGCTCTACATGTTTGTCTGGAAAATGATTCTTTTATAAAATGTAAAACAGTAGAATAGTTGGCTGGTGGAAGGATAGAAAGGCAAGTTAGTGCTCTCTGGTAGGCTTCGATAAAAAGAGTTGCGCCTGACTAGACGAGAAGTCACACTGGTCTTGATTTCCTAGTGCTCCATGAGCTATGACAAAACAGACATTAAACATAGCGTCCAGCAGGCGCTGCTCTGTGTGTATGAGGAACAAAGTTCCCGTATACAGTTTCAGGGAAGGTTTGAAAATGAGTTTTTATTTTATGATATATATCTAATATACCTAACATATAAAAATATAATGCATATTAATATTATATAAGTGAATAAAATAGAAAACAAGTTTATATCTTATAATAGTCCTCAGTATTTGAGATTTTTGGCCTCAAAAAATCTTTGTCTATCTTTTGTTTGTTTGTTTTTAACTGTTTAAGTGTTTCTTTTTTTTTTAAGCTCTTTATTGGAATATAATTGCTTTACACTCTTGTACCAGCTTATGAGGTGCACCAAAGTGAATCAGCTGTATTTATATACATATCCCCATATCCCTTCCCTCTGGTGACTCCCCCCCGCCCACTCTCTCCTTCCCGGCCCTCCAAGGCATCCCCCATCATCGAGTTGATCTCCCTTTGTTATACAGCAACTTCCCACTAGCTATCTATTTTACAGTTGGTAGTATATATATGTCTATGCTACTCTCTCACTTCGTCCCAGCTTCCCCTTCGCCCCCAGCTCCCCCAACCCCATGTCCTCCAGTCCATTCTCTGCATCCTTATTCTTGTCTTGTCACTGGGTTCATCAGTACCATTTTTTTTTTTTTTTTAGATTCTGCATATATGAGTTAGCATACGATACTTATTTTTCTCTTTCTGGCTTACTTCACTCTGTATGACAGACTCTAGGTCTATCCACCTCACTACATATAGCTCCGTTTCATTCCTTTTTGTAGCTGAGTAATATTCCATTGTATATATATGCCACATCTTCTTTATCCATTCATCTGTTGATGGGCATTTAGGTTGCTTTCATGTCCTGGCTATTGTAATTAGTGCTGCAATGAACATTATGGTACATGTTTCTTTTTGGATTATGGTTTCTCTGGGTATATGCCCAGGAGTGGGATTACTGGATCATATGGTAGTTCTATTTGTAGTTTTTTAAGGAATCTCCAAACTGTTTTTCATAGTGGCTGTACCAACCTACATTCCCACCAACAGTGCAGGAGAGTTCCCTTTTCTCCACATCCTCTCCAACATTTATTGTTTCTAGATTTTTTGATGATGGCCATTCTGACCGGTGTGAGGTGATACCTCATGGTGGCTTTGACTTGCATTTCTCTGATGATGAGTGATGTTGAGCATCTTTTCATGTGTTTGTTGGCCATCTGTGTGTCTTCTTTGGAGAAATGTCTATTTAGGTCTTCCACCCATTTGTGGATTGGGTTATTTGCTTTTTTGGTGTTAAGCTGCATGAGCTGCTTGTATATTTTGGAGATTAATCCTTTGTCTGTTGCTTCATTGTCAAGTATTTTCTCCCATTCTGAGGGTTGCCTTCTTGTCTTGTTTATGGTTTCTTTCACTGTGCAAAAGCTTTTAAGTTTCATTAGGTCCCATTTGTTTATTCTTGATTTTATTTCCATGATTCTAGGAGGTGGGCCAAAAAGGATGTTGCTTTGATGTATGCCATAGAGTGTTCTGCCTATGTTTTCCTCTCGGAGTTTTATAGTATCTGGCCTTACATTTAGGTCTTTAATCCATCTTGAGTTTATTTTTGTATATGGTGTTGGGAAGTGTTCTAATCTCATTCTTTTACATGTTGCTGTCCAATTTTCCCAGCACCACTTATGGAAGAGGCTGTCTTTTTTCCATTGTATATTGTTGCCTCCTTTGTCAAAGATAAGGTGCCCATATGTGCTTGGGTTTACCTCTGGGTTCTCTATTCTATTTTTGTGCCAGGACCATACTGTCTTGATTACTGTGGCCTTGTAGTATAGTTTGAAGTCAGGAAGCCTAATATCACCAACTCCATCTTTCCTTCTCAAGATTGTTTTGGCTATACAGGGTCTTTTGCATTTCCATACAAATCATAAGATTTCTTGTTCTAGTTCTGTGAAAAATGCCATTGGTAATTTGATAGGGATTGTGTTGGGTCTGTAAATTGTTTTGGGTAGGACAATCATTTTCACAATGTTGATTCTTCCAATCCAAGAACATGGTATGTCTCTCCATCTGTTTGTATCATCTTTGATTTCTTTCATCAGTGTCTTATAGTTTTCTGCATACAGGTCTTTTGCCTCCTTAGGCAGGGTTATTCCTAGGTATTTTATTCTTTTTGTTGCAGTGGTAAATGGGAGTGTTTCCTTACTTTCTCTTTCTGCTTTTTCGTTGTTAGTGTATAGGAATGCAAGAGATTTCTGTGCATTAATTTTGTATCCTGCTACTTTACTAAGTTCATCGATTAGTGCTAGCAGTTTTCTGGTAGAGTATCTATCTTTTATCTTTTAATGAATTAATATTCTATCATCTATCCATCTATCTTTTAACTAGTTAACATTCTTGTCTGGATTTGAAATCATGGTATAGAATTTTCAAGAAGGACTTGCTTTCTCTATACATTTTTCATAAAAACTAAATTCCAGCCAAAAGTGCATTGGCACTTGTAAACAAATTTTTATGAATTTATTATTGTCATTAAGGATTATGGTGTTGGGAAATCAGTGATTCTACTGAGGAGGTATTTCTTAACTCAAATTTTGGAAAAATTTTTAATATTGTGGTATTTCACCTATTTCAATTCCATTTTTGAAACTGATGTAACTAATGGATATCTTTTATTCTGCTTAACTCTTTTCAATTAAATTTCTTCCTGTCAAGTGGCATTTTCAGCCATTTGTGGCCCTTGAGGTAGTAGTAGAGCTGAAAAAGAGAAATCTCTCCCCACCCATTAGTTTGAAAATTTCACAAAACATTCATTTTGTTTACATTTGTGTGTTATGAATGTCAAACGAAGTAGAATTTACTCTTAAAAATCTCTTTTAGACTTCCCTGGTGGCACAGTGGTTAGGAATCCGCCTGCCAATGCAGCGGAAACGGATTTGAGCCCTGGTCCGGGAAGATCCCACATGCCATGGAGCAACTAAGCCCGTGCTCCACAACTACTGAGCCTGTGCCCTAGAGCCCATGAGCCACAACTATTGAGCCCACGTACCGCAACTACTGAAGCCCACGTGTCTAGAGCCCGTGCTCCACAACAAGAGAAGCCACTGCAATGAGAAGCCTGCACACCGAAACAAAGAGTAGCCCCTGCTCTCCACAACAAGAGAAAGCCCACGCACACCAATGAAGACCCAACTCAGCCAATAAATAAATAAATAAATTTATTTTTTTAAAAATCTCTTTTAACTTTTACACGTAAATCAGTTATGTCGGAACTCATGGATAGATGATTACGAAACAATATGATGAGTTGGGGAGATGAATCACCATGATCTTCCACAAAGTACTTATTGCTTTGGAACATCAGGAATGAACATAACACTTGGTAAAGACAGTGTTTTCTGCCTGGAGCTTGCAGCCCACTGTCGTGTAATACATCTTCTATCTTGGCTTGCTACCTCTTCCCCACCTACATCTCTCCTCTCAGTGACCCCTATGAATCAAAGGGAGGCGTGATGCTCATCGCTCAGACAGGTGAGCTGTGTCTTGATTACGTCTCCTGCAAGAGCCCAGCAGTGGGGAGACTTGGGCTGAGCCTGTTGATGGGGAGTAAAAGTGAGGTGTATGCTAGAATTCAAGAAAGTAGACAATGATATGAGTCAAAGATTCTGTGCTTTGAGATCTTTGAAGGTTTTCTCATCTATTCACACCTCTCTTCCTTTACTATTTCTTCATGGTTTTCTTTGTTTTCAGTTGGATCAAATCTTTATTAGAAATAGAATTTAAAATTTTTTTATTGAAATATAGATGATTTTCAATGTTGTGTTGCTCTCTGCTGTACAGCAAAGTGATTCAGTTATACATACACACACATATGTTCTTTTTAAAAAATATTCTTTTCCATTATGTTTTATCATAGAATATTAAATATAGTTCTCTGTACTATGCAGTAGAACCTTGTTGTTTATCCACTCTATATATAAAAGCTTGCACTGCTAACCCCAACCTCCCACTCCATCCCTTCCTCAACCCCTTCCCCCTTGGCAACCATAAGTCTGTTTTCTATGTGTGTGAGTCCGCTTCTGTTTTGTAGATAGGTTCATTTGTGTTATATTTTAGATTCCACATATAAGTGATATCTTATGGTATTTGTCTTTCTCTTTGTGACTTACTTCATTTAGTATGATAATCTCTAGTTGTATCCATGTTGCTGCAATTATTTTGTTCTTTTTTATGGTTGAGTAGTATTCCATTATATGTATGTACCACATCCTCTTTATCCATTCATCTACTGATGGGCGTCTAGGTTGCTTCCATGTCTTGGCTATTGTGATTAGTGCTGCTGTGAACACAGGGGGTGCATGTATCTTTTTGAATTACTTTTGTCTGGATATATGCCTAGGAGTGGGATGACTGGATCATATGGTAATTCTATTTTTAGTTTTCTGAGGAACCTGTATACTGTTTTCCACAATGGTTGCACCAATTTACATTCCCACCAACAACATAGGAGGGTTCCCTTTTCTCCACGTCCTCTCCAGTATTTGTTAATTGTAGAGATTTTAATGACCATTCTGCCCTGTGTGAAGTGGTACCTCACTGTAGTTTTGATTTGCATAGAAATAGAATTTTAAAGAAAACATGGAAGGTGTGGGATCAAGCTGCTCTTGATTGTTTGGTTAAAGTCAGCACATGAGTTTGCTAGCACATCATCGGTAACACAGGGTCTCAAATTATGTTTATGAACAAACGAGTGGAAAAGTATATCTCTGATTGCCTGGCCATTATTTCAGATTAAGAAAAATTACAATTATATATAATAAAAAATAAATAGGTGCTTCATGCATTCGTTTTTTTTTTATTCTATTAGGGTTTCAAGGGGGCAATAAGGAAGATTCTTTCCTCAATTCCTGAGTTTATTTTCACTTTATTACTTAAGAGCTCATTGAAAAATGTAGTTTTACCTCTGTGGCCAGATGGGCTTGCTAATTTCTCATGTCCCTGCATTTTGATCTTGGGACAGCCTACTGAAGTAAAGTTTGGGTCTGATGAAGAGATTCATTTACGCAGGATTTCTGTCTCCTACTGGGTGTAGAACAAAAAGGGAAAAAATCAAATTCTTGTATAGATGGGGAGGACCAAGGATATCAGACTCTTGTCACTCACCAATGTGATACACACTTTTTCCTCTTGTGGGTGAGAAGTCAATTCCCATGAAATCATGAAGCCAGGGGATCAGAGCCCCCGCGCCCCCCCACTTTTTTCTGAGCAATTACATTTGGCCTGTTTTTGCAGGAAATGGGTGATACTGATGTCTTATGGGAGCCATTATCAGATTGAGAATCCAAACAAAGGGGTTTGAATAAAATAAGGTCCTGGACTTTTTGTATTTTCAGTTTAGACTGGTGCAGAAATGCTTCCTTTCCTTTCCTCTCTCTATCTCTTTCTCTTTTCCCTCTCTACCTTTCCTTTTCTTCTTTCCTCCCTTCCTTCCTTCCTTCCTCCTTCCCTCCCTCCCTTCCTTCCTTCCGTCTTTCTTTCTTTCTGTTATATTGGCACATAGTCATCTGAGAATAGTTGAAGAGTTGAAAGAGTTCCTAGAGATGAAACAGCTTTTTCTCTTTATCCTCACACTCTTTCCCCTTGTCCCCCTGCTTTCCCAAACAACTCTTAAGTCTTTCAAGAGGTGCATTCTGGCATGCAGCAGCTACTTGGTATGATTTGGAAAGGTTCCTTCATGACAGCCATCACTCTTCTAATCTATATCTTGGGGGAGAACACTCTTCTTAGTGGAGACTTTGCTCTTTTTTTTTTGAATAATGTTTTTAAATTTTATTATTATTATTATTATTTTGGCTGCATTGGGTCTTCATTGCTGCACAGGCTTTCTCTAGTTGCGGCAAGCAGGGGCTGCTCTTTGTTGCAGTGCGCGGGCCTCTCAGTACGGTGGCTTCTTTTGTTGCAGAGCACGGGCTCTAGGCAGGCAGGCTTCAGTAGTTGTGGCACATGGGCTCAGTAGTTGTGGCTCATGGGCTCAAGAGCACAGGCTCAGTAGTTGCGGCACACGGGCTTAGTTACTCCACAGCATGTGGGATCTTCCTGGACCAGGGATCGAACCTGTGTCCCCTGCATTGGAAGGCAGATTCTTAACCACTGTGCCACTAGAGAAGTCCCTCCATTTTGTTCTTTTTCTCAAAATTCCTTTTCTGGGATTTTTTGGTGTTCTGCTACCAGTTTCATTTCAAAATATATAAATGAGGCTTGAAAATGATTATTTTTCATTTTCACATTGAGGTCTACAAGGACATCAGCTGTGGTTTCTTATTCATTTTCCATATTGCATTTAATTGAAGCATCCACCACCATGGTATCCAGTGGGTGCTTATTTAGAGTACATCTTAATGTTGAATCTTAAAGCATGAAGGAGGGATACAAGAATTCCTTCCTTCAACAGTGGTTCTTGGGCATTTGTTGGGCAAATTTCTTGACCCTGGGGATACAAGGCCCCAGCTGTTACGGCACCCACAGCAGGTATGGATATATGTGAGCAGATATGATACAGTCCTCCTCTGCTGAAGTAAGAACTTCATATAGTTATAGATGTTTTAGGGGAAAGAGCTCATTAAGTCCAACTGACCTAAGTCTCTTTTTTTTTGAAAGAGGTGAAATGATTTGACCCAGGTCAGCAGCAAAACCTGGGTGAGAGAGACCCAATTCTCTGGGCATCATGTCCTCACTCTTAGGCCACTTCTGATTGGTCCCGAAGCAGATATCTTATTGGTTCAGAAAAATGTGCAAAACAGAGATTGTTCTTTGCAAAATTATCTTTATACCCTATTTTCTCTGACCATTTTTATAAGAATTCTTCTCTCTTCCCCTCCTTCCCTCTCCCCGCTTCTGTCAGCACCATGCCCCCTGCCCCTCCCCCTGCCCCAACAACAACCACATGAACGTGCAGTAGTTATGCATCGCTTTACTACTCGTTCCCATCAACAAATTACCTGTGACATCGCCTAGACCTTGAAACTTCCTGAGGTTAAGAGCTGGGGAGGGAATCTTCTACCATTTTCTTCATCAGGAGCATTCTGGCTTGAGCTGTCTTAAGTGATTAAGGTGTACTCGAGTGAATTTTAACAATTCAGGAAGAGGGGCTTGCAGCCAGCTCCTAATGGGAGAGGGAGTTTACACAATATACAATATGTCTCATGTTTAAGAAACATATCTAGACCTAGGTATATTTTGATATTTATTGAGATTTCATGGGAAACCTAGTAAACCATTAGGAGATCTGAACATTTGTAAATAAGCATAGGCATGTCCTATAAAAGCATTTTTTTAAAGTCATTTTTGGCTGCATTGGGTCTTCATTGCTCCAGGCAGGCTTTCTCTAGTTGCAGCGAGCGGGGGCTACTCTTCACTGCAGTGCTCAGGCTTCTCATTGTGGTGGCTTCTCTTGCTGCAGAGCATGGGCTCTAGGTGCGCAGGCTTCAGTAGTTTTAGTGCATGGCTCATTAGTTGTGGTGCACGGGCTTAGTTGCTCCTTTGCATGTGGGATCTTCCTGGACCAGGGATTGAACCAGTGTCCCTTTCATTGGCAGGTGGATTCTTAACCACTGTGCCACCAGGCAAGTCCCCTATAAAAGTATTTTTAATGCAAGAGGAATGTTAGGAAAATTTAAGCAGGGAACATTTTTTTTTCTTTGCTGTTCATTGTGTTAATTGTTTTATGGGTGAGTTGGAAGAAGGCAAGAGAAGAAAGGGTAGACCACCACATTAAGCTTAAAGACCCAAAAGTGGAAAGCCCAGTGATGGACATTAGAGGGTTAGCTTTAGGAGACAGATGTTGGAGTTGAAATAGCAAGAATTGGGTGTTGATTCTTTTTAAAAAATTTTTTTTGGATTATAGTTGATTTACAACATTGTGTTAATTTCAGGTGTGCAGCAAAGTGATTCAGTTATACGTATATTTATTCTATTTCAGATTCTTTTCTCACAGAATATTGAGGAGAGTTCCCTTTGCTATACAGTAGGTCCTTGTTGGTTATCTATCATATATATAGTAGTGTGTGTATATTAATCTCAAGCTCCTGAGTTATCCCTCCCACCTCCTCCACATTACCCTTTTGGTGACCATAAGTTTGTTTTCAATGTCCATAAGTCTGTTTCTGTTTTGTAAATAAGTTCATTCGTGTCAAATTTTAAGAATATCATGAGTGATATCATATTTGTCTTTCTCTATCTGACCTATTTCACTTCGTTTGATAATCCCTAGGTCCATCCATGTTGCTGCAAATGGCATTATTTCATTCTTTTTTATGGCTGAGTAATATTCCATTGTATATATGTACCACATCTTCTTTATCCATTCATCTGTTGATGGACATTTAGGCTGCTTTTATGTCTTGGCTATTGTAAATAGTGCTGTGACGAACATTGTGATGCATGTATCTTTTCAAATTATGGTTTTCTCTGGATATATGCCCAGGAGTGGGATTACTGGGTCATATGGTAACTCTATTTTTAGTTTTTCAGGGAACCTCCATACTGTTCTCCATAGTGATTGTACCAATTTACATTCCCACCAACAGTGTAGGAGGGTTCCCTTTTCTCCACACCCTCTCCAGCATTTATTGTTTGTAGAGTTTTTGATGATGGCCATTCTGACCAGTGTGAGGTGATACCTCATTGCAGTTTTGACTTACATTTCTTTGATTATTAATAATGTTGAGCATCTTTTCATGTGCTTTTGGGCCTTCTGAATATCTTCTTTGAAGAAATGTCTATTTAGATCATCTGCCCATTTTTTGATTGGCTTGTTTGTTTTTTTGACATAGAGCTTCATGAGCTGTTTGTATATTTTGGAGATTAATCCCTTGTCATTTGTTTCATTTGCAAATATTTTCTCCCATTCTGTGGTTTGTCTTTTCGTCTTGTTTATGGTTTCCTTTGCTGTGCAGAAGCTTTTAAGTTTAATGATGTCCAGAACTGGGGATAGATTCTAACAACGTTTCTACTTTACAGACTTCTCCTCATGTCATTTGAAGAATTTATGGAAAGTTTCTGCTCTTTGGCCACAGAGGAAGGAATTCCCCATTCTGTGTAGAATCGTAAAGTCCCAGTGGGTGTATCTCCTCATAAGCTACTTGAGGCAGGGGCCATATTTTCCCACAGCCTCTATCACAATGCTTTACACATAGTAGGCATGCAGTAAAGATTTGTCGAGTGTATGAATGCATAGGGTTTCTGTAAAGTGTGATCCAAGGCTGTTCAGGTGGTTCTTACTCCATTTTTTACTGCCGTTCTGAACTTACAGCTCCCTTGGCAACAATAACTTGTACCCCTCGAACATATGTAGTATTTAGTATTTCTATATGTGGTGTCAACTTTCATGTCATAATATACTATATATGTAACTGGTTAAGTTACAGTTGTTTGGGGAACCACAGGCTTTTTCCTGTCTAAAACAAGCCCTTGCTAGCCATCCTAGTCTATTGAGAGGTAATTTTCAATGTATGACCATTTCCTGCCTAACTTCCTCTGCTGACCTCCAATTTGGTGACACATCCAGTTACAAGCTGAAGTCCTGATTGTATTGACAATTCTGTGCTTAATAGTTTTTTTGCTAGTAACACTATGACATTAATGTTTCTGAAAGCCACTTTTATATTTGCTATGGTTTTGTCAGTGGTACTTTTATATTATAGCTACACTTTGAAAAAGGGAATTGAGTCAAGAGTTGGTCTGGCTATGTGAGCTATTCCTAGGGACAATGACATAGAACAAATACGTTCCTTCACCCTGCCTCCTGCAACCAAGTAGGAAATGTAATGGCTTTGTTTACCTAAAGTAGATCCTATAACTTTTTCTTTCCTGTTCATAATTACAGGTTTTTAAAATTGAAGTATAGTTAATTTACAATGTTGTGTTAGTTTCAAGTGTACAACAAAGTATTTCAGTTATACATACATATACATGTATATGTATATACGTATATTCTTTCAGATTGTTTTCCATTGTAGGTTATTACAGATATTGAATATAGTTCACTGTGCTCTATAGTAGGTCCTTGTTGCTTACCTATTTTATATATGGTAGTGTGTATTTGTTAATCCCAAACCCCTAATTTACACCCCACCCTGTCCCCTTTGGTAACCATAAATTTGTTTTCTATGTCTGTGAATCTATTTCTGTCTTGTAAATAAGTTCATTTGTATCTTTTTTTTTTAGATTCCACATATAAGTGATATCATATGATATTTGTCTTTCTCTGTCTGACTTACTTCATTTAATAGGATAACCTCTAGGCATAATTACAGATTTTTAAAGGGTGTTTCTTGAAACCTAGAAGAATAACTAAACCTCACCTTAGTTCTTCTTGTAATTCACCTCTAAATAGGAAGCCAAGGAAAGCAGGCAGTGTGCTGCGGAGGGGGAAGTTAGGGGAAATTCAGTGAAATCAAATGCCCTCTTCTCCAGGTTCCAGCAGCTCATTCAGGAGGATGCTGGACCACACTGTTTAAGCAGATTGGTCTTGAACCAGCAGATTTTTCTGTTTGTGTTACTCAAATCTTAGAGATCTGTGAGTTGTACTAAGGGAAAACCACAGCATATCTGTGTCTCTCTAAATTGAGAGCACCTGTTGTTAAGACTAATTTACTAATAAGGCTTTTAACGTTCTAGTGATCACTTAAACAGTTAGTGAAACAAATATGTTTCACCAGTGTTTATTACACCTTGGTAATAAACATCAGATTATAATAAACATCAAATAACATCAGATTTCTCTCCACTGTATTTCTTCTGCTAAAGATTCTCTTAATCCCTTTTAATCTCCCACCTTTTCCACTCTCTCAAAACACACACACACAGACACACCTCCCTCCTCAACTTACAACCAGTAGATCATGATCTCCATCTTTTATATTTGGAGCCCTGGCCTCAAGACTGAACACTTGTGATCTTTGTTCCTCTTTCATAAGTCATAAATGGGATCACTCAAACATATTTGGTAAAATGGAATGAAAACGCTCCCAAATTTTACTTACAGAATATCTGGAAAAGGCTGGAGTTAAATGAGGTATTTTCCCCACTCTTGTCCGTTGGTGTCTTCTTGGCCCCCGTGCAGAGGGTCTCCTGGCCCAGTGTCTGGTCCATCCTTATCTACAGTGTGACTTTTCCTTTCCTTATATCTACCAACACTTCAGTCCTTGGCAAGTCAAAAACCACCTGTCTAGTGTTCTTTGTTCAAATACTCTGATAAATGAATTCATACCTAAATATAAATATGTGAATGACCATGTAGTATGCATATTTTCAAAGGAGTTTCTTGGCATTACAGTGTATTAACCTTACGAATTAATTCAATGGTGGGAATTTCTTGTTGGGCAGGTAAGAGAGATGTTTCTGAGTGTATAGCTCACTCAATGTCTCAGCCTATACCACTTAAAAGGTCACTTTCTCTGCCTTTATGCGATGCCTGTTTTTAGGTAGTTTAAAAATGACTTATGGGTATAGCGGCACTAAATTTCCATACTGAGACAAAATACATTAGAAAGATCATTTTGCATCACAGGCAATGTGTGTGTGTTTGTGTTAAGTTAAAGTTGAGGACAGGTGATTATAACTTATTGATTAAATCATATGCTTTTTATTGAGTACCTGCCATGGGCCAGGCACCTTATAATGTACTAAGAATAGAATGCTGACCAAGAAAATTGTGGTTGTTGTCCAAACCTAGATTGTAGTGTCAATAAGGAAAGAGATGAAAAATAAGTAAAAGAAACAAAGAAAAATCCTAATTTGTCATAAGTACCAGGAAAGAAATAAAAAATTTTGCTAAGATGGTGAATTATGAGTGAGGATGGGGAACCTGCTTTAGATGGGGAAACGGGAGAAGGCCGTGATTCAGCTACATCTTGAAGGTTGAATGGTCAGCCTGTGGGGAATGGGGCTGGTGACGGGATGGGAGAGATGATGATGATGGTGATGGTGGGGATTCTGATGCAGATGGTGGTGGTGGTGATGGAGATGGTGGTGGTCATGGTGATGGTGGTGGTGGTGATGGTGGCGGTGAAGGTTATGGTGGTGGTGGTGAAGGTGGTGGTCGTGGTGGTGGTGATAGTGGTTAAGATGATGGTGGTGGAGATGGTGGTGGTCATGGTGATGATGGTGGTGGTGGTGGTGATGGTGATCATTAACCACAAGGAGGTTTAAAACTACTCTATTGTAAAAATAACAGAGCTACCTCAAACATAGTCTTTGACATTTTATCAAAGAAGACCTGGAAATAATAACAATTAGGATGATATTAAATAAATTTAATCTTACCTTTGCCTGTGAACAATTTACTCTTGAAAGTACATTTAGTAGCAAAGGAGCAAACAATACTTCTACAGTTTATGTGTTTCCTTTTGTAGATAATGAATTCTAGAAAAAACAAAGTGACTCTGTTCTTCTTTAGGCAAAATTTGGGAGTTCTGAAACCAGTTTTTTAATATAGTACTGGTTTTGCCTTGAGGTCAATGATTTATAGGTATCAAGGAGAAAAATAACATTTTAGGGCAATAGACTGATCACTGACCTGCTATTTTGGTAATTTATTGATTTGATCAATTTCTTCAAAGCACTAAGATTATTTTTCTCTTCAGAGGGGAGTTTCTGAGTATTTTCTGATGGTTATCTCCTTCTTCTCTGCCATCCTCTTCTCTCTCTTCCTTCTCTTCCCTACCCTGCCAAAGGATCCTTAGCAGAGAAATATGAGGATTTCATTAAGGATCAGGTATTAATATTAAGTAATGAACAGAGATAATGTTTTAAAATTTTCTGAGTTGCTATTAATTATATTCAGTCTTATTCATTGTCTATGGGAGAGCACTTGTGGAAAACCAGCACAATTTAGTCATTTTTTGTTTTTGAGTATGAAAGATTTCATGACATAGAAAGAATCTCAGTTATTTTGTTAACCAGAAAAAGTAAGTTATAAAACATTATGTACTACATGCTTCAATTTTATAAACAATACAAAAGTATAAAAGACATATGTAAGTATTTATATATGCATATAAAAGCCATCAGTGATATATAGTAAGATGTCTGTCTCTTCCTAGTGGGATATTTTGAGAAAATTTTATGTTTTTTCCTTTCCTAAGTTCTAAAATTTCAGCAATGAAAGGGATACTTTTGAAATAAACTACAAACAAAACAATAGCTTGCTTTGGCCTTTGACCTGGTAATTCTAGTAATTTAGAAAATAACCAGAGATCTAGGTGAACAAATTGTGTCCCTTTTGTCATTTATATTAGCACTCACACATGAAAAGGAAGGATCATCTGATGTCTTAAAAGAGGGGAGTGGTTAAGTATAGGAAGGTAAAGCCATAAATCATGTGACATTAAAATCATATTTTCAAAGAAGTTGAATGACATAGGTGTATGCTTACAATATGATGTGTAATGTCAAGTGAAAAAAAACTAGCTTATGTAGCAAGACACTAATCATGTAAAAAAGATACTGTATGTGAGGAAAAAAGACCATAAATAAATAACCAAACTTTTGGCAGTGGTTATTTCTAGGTTTGGGGAATCATGTTTCTCAATTTTTCAATGAACAGGCATTCTCTTTAAAATGAAATATATAAACATCATTATAATCTAAAAAAATCAGAACAAGATAACTCAGACAAGAATTCACTTAGACGTTTGGGTGAAAATAGACCTAGAAAAAATGTTACTTTTCTCCACATTCATTCAGTCCTATAAGTAAACAACAGCAAATAATAGCCTTGAATTTCTTGGACACTTCTTTCAGACTGTCTGAACTCTAGAGAAATACAAAGAAATCTCAAGTTTTAGGATTGAATTATTGGATTGTCTAAGCAGTTATAAGTTTGGACATATTATTGTTAATATGATTCTTAGAGACATTATCAGCTCTTGTCAATTGATCAGGAGAGTCCAATCAGATTAATAAGTCACAGAAGGGTTTCCTAAGGTTTTCTTGCATGCTGGACCTAGTAACCTCAGAGTCCCAATTAAGCTACAGGACAAACCCAGTGTATGAACTGACCCAATGGTTCAGGCATCCCTGGGCCCCCCAGGGAAAGAAAACCTGTGGATTCCTGGTGCCCTGTGCAGAAAAGACCCTCAATAAACAAATGAATGATCAGAGGGCAACATCCTGGCCACATCGCACTCCACAATTTTAACCAGAAAGCAAATACTTTATATATAATATTTACACAAACGGTACATGTCTGGGTAACAAAGCCAAAATGGGAGGAGGAATTGTACTCATAGTAATAAAAAGATACTGAAAATTATGGCTGCAAATTATTATGCCTCTGCTGTGTGCCAGGTCCTCAAGAGCTGCTGGCATGTGTCTTCTAGTTAATCAGTGATGCCCGCCCCCATTTGTACTGGGACTAGGCCTTCCCTGATGGTTATAACTGTTCAAAGACAATGCCCAGGCTCTCAGTACATAGGGTGTCTAATACTCTTTAGCCCCTGTCCATGCCTCGGTCTTGGTCTGCGTCCTGATGGTCTTCCATCTCTGTCTGAGGCGGATGGCATTCAAGGTGAGAGAAAGAACAAACCCGTAAGATAATTCTGTCACTCACCTCATCTTCATAATCTTCCCCGAGCTTCCTCCGCCGCTCACCCTGGTATTGATCGTGTCACAGGCTATAGCCGACCGAGGCAGGGGGCTTGAAAACCTTTCCTTGCCAGCCTCGCCCGTATGCCTGTTTCAGCTCCAAGAAGAAAAGCCTGCTGTGAAAACAATCAGTGCATTTGCTTTAGATCTAAGTGATTCCAACTCGGTCGATGCTTCATGCTGATGTGTTGAAAACATTTTAAAAATTTCTCAGAGTTTGATTTCCCCGGGAACACTGTGGCATGTGTCTGTGTCTGCCTCTGTTATTTTTCACGGACGCGGCTGACAACTGCTTCCTGCCACTGCATACAAAAGCAGTACGGAAACCGAGGCTTTTGTCTGTGTGGGTATTTACCACGAGGGTTTTTTGGAAAAAGGGAGGAACATATGTGCAGGTTTGGTTGTTAGTCGCGTGTTAGCTTGACCTACAGTGATAGGGTTTTGTTTTTGTTTGTTTCACTCTGGAAGTGAATATGATCCAGCATTGACTAAGCAGAGATGTGAGAGAATGGGCAACCCTCTGGTTTGGTTTTGAGTTTGGGAGATTTTCTTTGTTTGGGCACAGATTTCCCTAAGGCCAATCATGTATAATAATACCGAGATGGCTTTTCTTCTAAAAGATCTATCAGATCTCTGCAAGTGTAGATTTCTACTCAGAAACCATTGGAACCCTTCATCACATCTTGGCATCAAGTGGCAAAACAGGCATTACATAAAGGAGCTATCCTTACCCAGATTAATACTTACTTAATATCTGTTGCCAGGACAACATTTATGAATTAAATTAATACGTTAATATAATCTATTAAATTTATTAATATAAATATGTTATAATTATAAAATGTACAATCACAAATTTCCCCCTGAAAAATAATCCCTAAAGGAAGGGAACGCTGCACCAGCATTTATGTGGTGTTGTGGGCATGATACAGGGTCGGGGGGGTCCAATTTAAAAAAAATGGAAGTCGGGGCATTTGTAAATTTAATCTACCTGATCACATTTCTAGGCTCCTCATCCTGTTTATTAATAGTAGAGCCCAGGGTTTGTTAAAAACAAAACAAAACAAAACAAAAAACAAAAGTAATCTGCAAGCCACACCTTCAGAATGACTTTTCCTTTATTTTGAGATGAAGTCAGAGGCCTGACATTAGGGTATTTTGTTTTTTCCATATACCTCCTTGGGACATCTATGGCTGAGTCAGAACTAGAACTCAGTTGGTTAGTGTTTGGTCTGCCGAATCCTAGAAAAACCATGTGTATCATTTCAGCTGAGTTTTCTTTGCCATGCCATCATTTAAATCAAATGTTGGGGTTTTCTTCCAGGCATGAACTCTCTGGGGTTGTGTTACCCTGTTTGCTGTTTACTGTCAAGATGCTGAGAGAATGTTCTTATAAAGATCCAAGAGGAAGTGGCAAATGAGTGCTCCTCTTCAGGTATTTTGTTGATTTCTCAGAATGCCTACCAATAGGAAAATTTCCGTAAAATTGTAATCTCTGAGCTTATTGTGTGAAATCCAAGGGAAAGCACGGTCATGATCCCTTTAGTCAAGTGAGTGAGAGCCCCTTGTGCTCGGATCTGTTGCTAACCGAAAGGTTAGATTTATTTTATGCCAGAATTTTTCTTTAATTCATTATCTGCTCCTACCTCTGGTTAGTTCTGTATCCACATTATGGTTTGTTTTGCTGAACATCTACATCGAATGTGTGTTGTTTGCATACTTAACTATTAGAGCTTATGTTCTAAATACAAACTATTTATGGATGACGCCTTATGGCGTTTTTATTTGCTACTTTTATAGCTCTTTAAAAAAATGTAAGAGAGAGAGGGTGTGGCTTTTCTGGGGAAAAAATTTGTGGGTTTGGGTGTATTACCTTACCCTTTTTTAAAAATAAATTTATTTATTTATTTTATTGGCTGTGTTGGGTCTTTTTTGCTGTGCACTGGCTTTCTTTTAGTTGCGGTGAGTGGGGGCTACTCTTTGTTGTGGTGCGCGGGCTCCTCATTGCTATGGCTTCTCTTGTTGCGGAGCACGGGCTCCAGGTGCTCCAGGTGCGTGGGCTTCAGTAGTTGCAGCACATGGGCTCAATAGTTGTGGCTCACGGGCTCTAAAGCGCAGGCTCAATAGTTGTGGCTCACGGGCTCTAGAGTGCAGGCTCAGTAGTTGTGGCTCACGGGCTTAGTTGCTCCGCGGCATGTGGGATCTTCCTGGAGCAGGGCTCAAACCCGTGTCCCCTGCACTAGCAGGCAGATTCTTAACCACTGCGCCACCTAGGAAGTCCTTACCTTACCCTTTTATTTTGATCTGTCTATCTGGGAAGCCCAAAGTGTTTCCAGGGTGTTAGGTCAGTGATACTCATAGCTTCCTTATGAAGAAGGTGGGAAGGAAATTTCAAATTGAATGTACTTCGTCTTGAAGGCATAAAAGACTTGAGTTCAAGGGGGACCTAGGTCAGCGCTAATGGATCTGGGAACAGAATTTGTCTCCAGTTTTGTAACTTTCTTCTTTTTCTATCAGATACATGCTTCTCCAAAGTGGGACAACACTTCAGAATGTCTCAGTCTATAGAGTTTTAAGATCTTGAGGATAATATAATCAAATGATTTAGCCATGACAAAGACATTTCACAGTGTTCCAAAGCTTAAAGAAGGCAGCATTTATGTAACACCTTGTCCCTTTTCTTTCCAATAGTAGCATTTGTTTAAAAACGTTGAGAGTGGAGCTGCTGCAAGTCAGCGAGTGGGGAAAATAATTTTAAAATGTCATCTTTCCAGCATCATTTCATTCATTCATTTTAAAAATTCACTCCTTGGGTGTGCTGTAGAACTACTATTTGTGCTTTAAATGTACTATCAAGAGCCCTATTTGTAAAGGATTTATGCACTTAATTTATGTACTCAGTTTGCCAAGTTACTTTGTTTCTAGATTTTTCCCCCCAGAGCAATGGGGAGTCTTTATGAGTTACAGAAAGAAAAACTATAGGCTTATAATAAGCTTATACTGGCTCATGCATGGAGCTTAGACTATATAGATTTTCCAGAAAATCAAATATGGATGTGGAGGAAATATCTTTTCTTGCCAGAGAAGTGACTCATTATGGGGCTGTTAACTGGGTATCTCTTGGGAGCGTCTTTAAGCAATTATTTGAAAGGCAGTGTTTACCAGGAGAACTTTCAGAACAGCATAACCCAATGCTGGCAGGTCAGTAAAGCTGCTTTAAATGAACATTTCCCCACAGGAGACGATTCAGATGGGCCTGTGGAAATGGCAGGTGACATGGCGTTCTCTTCCAGCTAATTGGAAAAGCATGTTTTCATGAGAGTAGGTTCTATAACTATAAAAATGAAGGTGAACATACTGAAGAAAATCAATAAAATTTGCTATAAAGAAACAATAAAAATTTAGACATTGTTTAGCAACTTTTAATGTTAAAAAAAATCTGTCCTCTTTCTATGCCTTAGGTAATGTGAAAACAACATTATTGAGTAGTTTCAGAGGAAGTCTTATGTATAGGGTAAGTCTTAATTCCCCTGATGAATCCCATTAAAATACTTTGTTGAATCTTATGGCTTCAGATGAAATTGAATTGTAAAATATTTGTACTTTGACAATTTGTTTTTATTCTGTTGTAACTTTTTACTTGTCAACATTGCATAGTCCTGGAGAGGAAACTGCAGGTTTCTGGTTGTTGTTGTTGTTGCGTTTTTATTCCTCTTTTTTCCTGGCCGTCTCTGAACTTTGAGGGTCACTTGAAACATCCTCTCACAAACGCTAGAAAACTCTTTTTCATAGTAGGCAATAAAAATATATCCCTGGTTTAATAAATGACAGACCCTCCCTCCCTGGTTCTTAGTTTCCTTTTGGCAAAAGCTGAATAATTTCCATGAAGCTGTTGCGTTTTTCTTTCTGATGCTATGGACCCTTCTTTTCCGTTAGTGGGGTTTGAAAACCTTTTGGTGAAAGGGTGGCATATGAGAATAAATTATTGTCTTTCTCCTTGTGGCTCCCATTCAGATGAGCGCAGAATATTTAGCTATTTACCTAGGGATAAAGAAAAACACTGAATTTAAAAAAATCATATTAGTAATGGTGTCAGAATATTCTATTCTGCCGACAAGCAGAATTTTAAAGATATTTGGATGCTTAATCCTTTTTTGTTCTTCAAATCTATTTTCTCCTTCTGTGTTTTTTTTTAAAATATAATGATGACCGTTAATGATACCTGTAGGTCTGATTATATCCTTTTTCTCATGACATAAAGTCGAAAGAATTTTTTTCAGAAGTAAAAGCTGGTTTTCAGAAAAAGATTCATTTGCTTCTTCATTTGTGTGTTCATTCACTCATCTTATACATTCATTTAGCTTTTCACCAATGAATCAACAGATAATTTGTTCAGCTACATTAAATGGTAGGCATTTTGATGAATGCTGAAGATAAAGTACAAACATACACAGTTTCTTTTGAGGGTTTCTTGCCCTCAAGGAGTTTATGGTTTATTATAAAAAATATGTCAATGAATAATCACAATGTAATGATGCCCCTCGTCCTCCCCAGTGTAGCCACGCTAGACATTCTTGTAGTTCCTCGAATATGCCAAGCATGCTCTCAGCTCAGAGAGCTTTCTGTTCTCTCTGCCTGGATACCCTTCCCCCAAATAGTTGCATGATTCCCTTCCTTCCTCCCTTCCTTCCTCCTTTCCTCCCTCCCTCCCTCCCTCCCTCCCTCCCTTCCTTCCTTCCTTCCTTCCTTTTATTGGCTGCATTGGGTCTTCATTGCTGTATGCGGGCTTTCTCTAGTTGTGGCGAGCGGGGGCTACTCTTGGTTGTGGTGCACGGGCTTCTCATTGCAGTGGCTTCTCTCATTGCAGAGCACGGGCTCTAGGCACGAGGGCTTCAGTCGTTGTGGCTCGTGGGCTCTAGAGCACAGGCTCAGTAGTTGTGGTGTACTGGGCTTAGTTGCTCTGTGGTATGTGGGCTCTTCCCCGACCAGGGCTTGAAACTGTGTCCCCTGCATTGGCAGGCAGATTCTTAACCACTGTGCCATCAGGAAAGTCCCCATGACTCCTTCTTGTTATAAGACATTCAAAGTTTTTATTAAGCTTATTCCTAGATATTGTGTGTGTGTGTGTGTGTGTGTGTGTGAGATGGGAATGGATTTTTCTCAGAATTCTCTTATCAGTTCTCTTAATTTATGAGATAATTATCCTGGATTTTCTTTATATTATTTGTAAATTATGTTAATTTATATTCTTTTCATAATAGTTATACTTCTTATTTCTTTTTCATGTCTTGCTGCATTGTCTATTACTTGTATGTCAATGTAAGAAACTCATGGTGATGGCAGGCATCTTTGTTTCGGTCCCACTTATGGAAAGTTTTTGTGATTTGTGTAAATATGAAACCAGTCTGAACTCTTTCAGCTGCAAATGATAGAAACCCAAATCAAGCTGTTGAGCAAGCTGGCTTGCCTAATTAATTGATAAGCCCAGGTATAGGACTGTCTCAGGCAGAGGCAAACTTTCGAGGTTCAAATAATTCTATTGGGTCTATGTCTCTGTCTTCATCTCTCACCATTATTTTCCTTTGTATAGGTTTATTCTTAGAAATACCTTCTCCCTGAAGTAGGAGATATGGAATGATTCAATTGGTCTTTCTGAGGTTACAAGCCCACCCTTTAGTCCAACTTCTGTGTGAGGTTGCAGGATTAACCATGCTTGAGGCAATGGCCTGAATTCACTTGGTCACAAAATCAGACCTGAACTGACATGTCAAATATTTACATTTTCTTTTTCCTGCAGAAATGTGTGATGTTCCAGAATGTGCTGCAAGTGTTACTTAACATATAATCTAAGCATTGTATTATCCATATAAAATCTCTAAACATCTAAGTTCCAATTCATATCTTGCTCCAGTGAAATCATACAGGGGATTGTGATGCTGTATAATTAAGTTTTCTATATTTATATGTAAATTGAATCTAAAAATGGGGAACAATTCCAGTATTTGAAATCTGCATTATAAAACAAAAAAAGAGGGTCTCATAGGTTAAGACATATAGTCATATCTTGAAAGTAATATCACTAAAAGAGGAAATACAATTATTAAAAGTCAGAAGCAAGGAGGGAAATGGAGGAGGATATTTTTACTTTTAAATATTTTAATATGCCTTTATCTTTTCATCAAGAAAGTTCACTTCCTCCACCAATAAATTTATTACTTAGAATTCATTTGCTGCTTGGAACACTCCTTTCAGAATCCCACAACTTCAAATTCTATTGCAGCTTGGTTTTCCAGATCCACTGCATGGCCATCTTCTGGAATTTCCTTTCATTTCACTGCCTTATTTGGTCCATGGTTTCTTAAATCTTATATTTTCTTCACTCTTGGATTCCGTGTTCTGTGGGTGTTATTGCTGGAATACATTTTCAAGGAATTCTTCAAGAACAAATCTGTAGATGGTAAATTTTGCGAGTCCCTTGCATGTCTGAAAATGACTATTTTGTCTTTACTCTTGATTGAGAGCTAGAATTCTAGGTTCAAAATAATTTTCACTCAGAACTTTTGAAGGCATTGCTTCAATGTTTTTTTGGCATCCAGCATTGCTTAAGAGATGTCTGAAACCAATTTGGTCCTTCTTCCTTTGAAGATAAATGTTATAGTCTCTTTGAAGTTTTTAAGATCTTTAGAATCTTGGTGTTCTGAAATTTTACAATAATATACTTAGATTTCTTCCCCATTCTTTTTGCTTAGCACCAGATGGAATCTTTCAAAATGAAGACATTCTTTTTGTTGGTTTGTTTAAGCCTTGGGTAATTTCATTTTTTTATTCCTTTGATAAACCGATCATGTCCCTTTTTTAAGCTACCTCTTTCTGGAATTACTACACAGATGTTTGTCTTCCTCGATTGATTGTCTGTGTTGAAATATTTTACATTTTCTGTTTGTCATTTTTTTTCTAGATTCTGGAAAGTTTACTTGACTGTTTCATCTGGTATCCTATCAAACTTTCAAATGTCCAGAATTATGTTTAGAATTTTCACAAACCCTTGTTCCTTTTATCACTGCAACCTCTTCTTGTTTTACGGATAAAATAATTTGTCGAATCTCTCTCATAAAACCAATTAAATTATTTTAAGATTCCCTTTTCTTCCGTGAATTATTTCTTTCCTCCAATATTGGTAGATTGTTCTCTTTAAATTTTTTGGTTATTTGCTATGCTTTTTCTCATGCATCTGACAATAGCTGGTTGTCCATTTGTGTTTATGAATAAAGGAATAGGGTAATGATGACCTGTTGCTTTCATGGCTTTCCCTTGCAGTTTACCTATGTCAGACTTTGCTCTGTGACATGTGGAACTAGAAGCAGGTGAGCAGGGTGAGTGTTGGCCTCCACTCTGAGGTCCCATCACCCATTCTGGAAGCCAGTGCCTCCATTTTGAAAAGGATCAGAGGGGACTTCCTCATTCAGGCCCTGATTAAATAATGATGTCTTTTTATAAGGCTGTGAGATGAAATATTCAGAACAGTAAGAGAAAAGGATGAAAGGTTTTAATCTAGTCAAGATACTCAATTTTCTACTCAGGATATTATTACATAACCATAAGATATCACCCATATTGTTTTCTCAGTCTACTTTGGATGTGATTTCTTTCATTTCCGAAGTCTGTGCAGAGGTTAATTTCCACAATTATGGCATTGAGGATAAAGTATGGGCTAACTGCTATTTCTGCTTGGAGGAATTTGTTGAAATGGTCTTTGTAGTTTCATCCATGACTCCTTTTCATTACTGTCCCATGAAAATTTGAAAACAGTATGTATTTTACGTCTGTAAGATACAATGTTCCTCTCTTACTCTTTCTCCTCAATAAATCAGACTCCTTAATTGTGTTATTCAAGGACTCTATATTTTTTATCTACTTGATCTGTTACATTCTGAAAGAATTATGTGTTATCTCCCTTAAGACTGCAGTTTCTGCCAATTTCTTATTGTATTTCTAAAAGTTCTTCATCTAATGTATTTTGAGGTTAGATTTTTTTCAATGTATAAAGTTTCTTGACATATCCGTTTGGCAGAATGTACCTTTTATAAGTATGAAATACCCCACTTAATGCATTTTTCTTGAGCTATACTTCGATAGTAATAGTGCCACCTGCTTTCCTTTTGTTTCCATTTGCTTATCGGATCTTCAATGATTTTCAACCTTTCCTTATCATTTTATTTAAAATGCTCTTTTGAACTGCTGCTAGCTGGGTTTTGCCTTTCTTTTTTAACCACAATTTTAGACATTGTTTCTTAAATAGAAATTTAGTTCATTCCATTTGTTATGTTAATTGATTTGTTTGGTGTTGGTCTTATTCTCACCTGGTACATTTTATGTTTTGTAGTTTTGTAGTTTTCTTTTTCTTTTTCTTTTTTGGAGTGATCGATTTTGTTTTCTTACCGGTTTGGAGATTCTACATCTTATTTGTCTTCCACTAGCAGGTATTATAATTTTTGTAAGAAATATACTTGACCAATTTTTTTCCCTAATGGCAAGATCTAAACTGTATTTGTAGCCTCTCTGCATAATCCCAGGATAAAATAAGAGATTTAGTGTGCATTTACTCCACCCCAGTTTGCCATATTTTATTGAAAGTGTGTGAAATTTTGGATCCAGAATTTATGAGAAAAGAAGTATATTTATTTTTCCTTTCGAGAATCCTTTCTTCATAATTGATCTAAACTTCAAAACCAGATTGTTAATTGCTTAAGCTTAATAGGTATTTTATTAGTTTTATTTCCTAAATATGTCCTGTATATTACAAATTCCCTTGATTCTATTACATTTATGTTGACTTCCTATCTTCCTCCAATAATGTTTTACAAAGTGCACATAGATATCATATTATTTCAATCCTCACATTAAAAAAATGTGAAAATGATGATATACATAAGAATAGAATTCCAGGAAAATAGTTCATTTTGCTGAAGATTTCTTATTGTACTCAATATTTATTTGGAGACTCTTCTATGAAAATATTTTGACTTATCTGTAAGGAAAATGAGATACAAGAACAGTGTGTGTATTTGTGTGTGTCTATGTACATACTGTTTTTGAGGAATGCCTGCCTGTAATTTTGACATATCCTTCCTGTTTTCTTGTGGTGCTGATCTTGGGTGGCCTCGGCCCACAGTGGCTTGAAGCAGAGGTTGGGTTCCCAGCCAGTGACTGAGGTTGTGTCGTGGCAGTGAGAGCACTGAATCCTAGTCACTAGACCAGTGGTCAGTGACAAGGCCCTGGCGCTACGGCTTTGCAGAAGAGAATTCCCACAAAGACAGAAAGTAGAGAAACAAGTATAGTATTTATTAGGAAAAAAAGTACGTGTAGATAGACATATGGGCGTGCTCAGAGAGAGAGTCGTGCCCTCGTGACAGTTTAAATTACTTGCTTGGGGCATTTCTTCCGTGTTTCCTTCGATCAATCATTTTGATTTGCCTGGTTCAAATCCATATTTGGTGTATCTCAGGGTTTTCCCACGTGTGCGTGCGCATCTCTTAGCCAAGATGGATTCCACTGAAGAGGCCTATGGGTATGTTTGGCCACTTAGTATCACTCCCCTTTTGACCTCCAAGGAGGCTTTCTGCGCATGTGTGGTCAGGGGAGGTCTCCTGACTTCGAGAATGAGGAATATGTGGTCTCTTATCTTCTATCTGGGCAGGACCCAGCCTCCTCTCCCAATTGTCCTGTTATTCCTGTCTCAGAATATCGGTCCACAGGGAATGAACTCAGACCATTTGCCCTGGGAGCCCATCTGTCTCCTGCCTCAGTGCTATTAGATGAAGGTGATAGTAGATGACAAAATTTTAAGTTTTTACTTGCATAAATAAAATTTAGCAACCATTAAAAAAAGGTTTATATTGGTACCTAAAACCAATGTTGGCATCCCACAGTTCTAGCATTTTTTTCTTTGAGAGTAATCTTTTTCTTTCTTTCTTCTTTCTATGCATATTCAGGACTTTATTGTCAGAATTCAGAAATTCATCGGGATATGTCAAGAGATAGGCCCTAAAGAAATAATCCTGCCTTGCTCTTAAGAAGACCTTTAGATATAAGACTTGTGGCTCTCTTCAACTTGAGGAAAATTTCTTTTATTATACCTCTGATTAACATTTGTCTTTCATTTTTTCTGTTCTCTTTTCTTTTATGATATCCTCTGTTTTTTTCTGCATGCTTTTCTCTGGCCTTCCAGCTTATTAATTTGTCTTTTTTTCTCATTTGTCAATTGCTCATTTTTCATACTTGATTGCTTTACTTTTTTCTGGATAAAATATTTTCTCAAATTCACTGAAATGACTTGAGTATATCTGTATATTTAACATTCACTCTTTTCTGTAGGTGTTATTATTCCGATTGCTCATCTGGTTACGCCCTTACCCTTCATTATTTTTTATGGTAAAACACTCAGATGTGCATTTCAATCAGTTCTGATACATGTGTATAGATGTGTAATACATGTGTAACCTATGCCAGCCAAAACATAGAAAGTTCCCTAGCTCCTCAGAGGCAACCACTATTTTGATTTTCTCATCATAGTTTATTTTTGCCTTTTCTAGATTTTCATATAAATAGAATCATTCAGTGTTTACTCTTTTATGTTTTGCTTCTTTCCCTCATAATGTCTATGGGATTCATTCATGTTTTTGAATGTATCAGTCTTCCTTTCTTTCTTCCTTCCTTCCTCCCTCCTGCCTGCCTCCGTCCTTTGTTTGTTTTTGTTTGTTTCTTTCTTTCTCTCTCTTATTTACTTTTTTCCTTTTATCCTCTCTCCCTTTCTTTTCTTTTTCTTTTTTTCCTTTTGTTCCCTGGATAATAAGCCAACCTGTTTATTCATCCATCTTTTAGACATTTGGGTTGTTTCCAGTTCTGAGCTACTATGACTAAGCTGCTGTGAACATTCCCACACAAGCCTTTGCACAGACATATGTTTTTGTTTCTTTTGGGTAACTACTTAGGAGTGGAATTGCTAAGTGATAGGGTAGGTATCTCTTGGGCATCTTTTCATGTGCTTAATGATCGTTTGTATATCTGATTTTTGGAAATATTTGTTCAAGTTTTTGCCTAGTTTCTAAGATTAGTTTTTTTAAAAAATAATTGTTTTGCAGGAGTCCTAAAATGTATTATGTGTGCTAGCCTTTATTGGATACGTATATTGTGAATTTTTTTCAATCTCTAGCTTGCCTTTTCATTTCTAAACAAAGGCTTTTAAGAGTAGAAACTAAACATTTTGGTAAAGTCCAGTTTGCCACGTTTTTCTTTGCAGGTTGGTGCTTTTTTGTATCTTGTCTAAGATGGTTTTTTCCCCAGTGGACATTGGTAACTTCTGCAATGTCTGGAGACATTCTTGTTTGTCACAACTTGGGTGGGTGAGGGGCAGCTAGCATCTAGTGGGTAGAGACCAGGGATGTTACTAAGCCTTGCTACAGCCCCTCACAGTATAGGGTTAGCCATTCCCAAATATCAGTAGTGTTGAGGTTGAGAAATCCTGGTTTAAGGTGACACACAAACATCCAAATGAGTTTTCCTTTTTTCTTATTGGAGAGTTCCTATTAGGAAAGTGTTCCCATCTAATTTATAAATTTATAAGGTCTATATTTTCCTATATATTACTAGACCTACCACTTATTGAGACGTTACTGTGATGCAGGCTCCATTCTATGTATTGCATACATTGTCTCACTGAAGTCTGACAAGTAGGTATTCTCGCCACTTTACAGATGGGGAATCTGAACCAGGTCAAAGAGCCAAGATTTTTGTTTAGATCAGTGTGAGAGTTTAAGACTACACATTCTTTTGTGTTTATTTTCATACAAAACTAATTATCACTTAAATTGTTTATTTTACTTTACTATTAAAATAATACTGATATTCAAGAATAGATGTACTGTATTTGTACTGTGATGACAGAATACTTCAGTTTGAAAGATAGGGCAATAAGAGTATAGGTATTTTCATTTCCATTTTAGAGATTGCCAAACTAAGGAACTGAGGCCAAGTGCCTCATCTGATACCCAGGAATGAATTTCGGCAATTGACTGCTCCTCCCTCTGTTTTTGCTTTCCATTAGACTGTCCAACTTTCTGATGATTGAAAGTAGTATTGGGTAGGTTTTGCTTAGGATTAAGAAAAGACATAAGCAATTTCACCTGACAGCACGGAAAACAATGTAAGTAAAGTACTTATGAAGATTATAGTGTACTTCCAGAGTGCTTTGTACAAGTTGCATGAGTAATAGGAGATATATTTGTATGCTTGAGACCTTTGAGGCTTCTTTCAAAAATACTGGGTACCTTTGATATTACACTGGATATCTTTCCAGAAATCCTACCCATTACTGTGCATTGAGCAGGTGTTCTCTAAAAACACTTATTAGGCTTTCTGCTACCATCCAATTGCACTGAGGTTCTAGGATGCTTCTGTCATGTAAATTAAGAGTGTGGTACCTCAGAGCTCAAAACCCCATTGCCCACAAGGACTTTTTTTTCAGCCTGTGCCCAGGCCTTAGGAACTTTACGGTACATCCTCAGGGATCACCAAGGGGAGCTAGGAGGGCTCCCTGCCCCGACTAAATTCCTCCAAATTCAGTTGGAGCAGTTCTGGCAGCTCTCCTATTGTGATTTTTCACATTTTGGAAGTTTGATTTCAAGGGGTTTTATGATTAAAGGTGACTGGAAAATTTTGATCTGCAGAACAAAGTAAAAACCTTTAACATTACAGAAACGGCCCACCATGAGTTGCCTCTTTCCAACAACGCTAATCACATCTACTTCCTTTCCTCCATAAACATAAACCTTGTGCTCCATCCATAGAAACTTTGTACAGTTCCCTTAATTTTTATTATTACTATTTCAGGCATCCATCTATTGGTACAGGCTTGGTTGTTTTGCTTGGAATTCTTTGACATTCTTTCCTACTTGGAATATGAGGAAGTTCAAATTTAAAAGATAACAGCAATTTGTATTTCAAATGAATAGACCCATTTATATTCCTAGAAGGCAATGTTCAGAAGTCTCCATTGATCCACATCCTCTCCAATACTTGATGTAATCAAAAATTAATTTTTCCCCATCTAAGGGGAGTAAAATTATATCTCATTGTTCTCTAATTGCATTTCCCTGAGTATTAATGAGGTTAAGCATCTTTTCATACTTTTATTGGCTATTCCAATTTTATCTTCTGTGAAAACTGTTCATGATTTTTGCAGATATTTTCTATTATTTTTCCCATGGTGTATATTCATTATGTATTCAGAATACCAATATTTTGTCTGTAATATGCATTCTAGAAAGTCTCCCTGTATTTGCCTTATATTTTTATTTTATGGTGCCTTCAGTTGGGCAGAGGTTTTTAATTTTGATGCAGGTGAAATGACTGTTCAAACTATTTTACGTTTGCTTCCTTTAGTGTTGTGCTTAAGAAAGCTTAACTCTTCTCAATGTTTTAAGGATATTCTCTCTTATGTTTTTTAAACATGCTAAAGTTTTGTTTTTCCACATTTAAGTTTTCAATCTATCTGGAATTAATTTTTTTGTTTGCTGAGAACAGGAATCCAATTACATCTTTTCTCTATATGGATAACCCAATATTCCAGCAGTATTTATTAAATATTCAGTCTCTTTCCTAGTTACCTGTAATGTCACCTCTGTCATAGATTAAAATTCCGTATATGTGAAGGTCTGTTTCTTGGCTTTTAATTCATTCACTACCATTCTAACTTGATTACTACTGCTTCATAAAGGTCTTGATGTCTGTGGTAGGGCATGTGCCTAAAATCTTGTTGAGATTTTAACTTGCATGTCTTTTTTGTTTTCCAATCAATGATCATGGTATATCTCTTCATTTATATAAATTTTCTTTCTATGATGGTTTATACATAGTTTTAGAAAATTTGTCAAGTTATCTTTGTGTGGGTCTTGAGTATGTTTTTTAGATTTATTACTAAATACTTTGTAGTTTTGTTGCTTTTCTTTTTAACAGAACTTTTCCAACTATTTGCAACCTTTTTTTCGTTTTTTAAGCTCTTTATTGGAATATAATTGCTTTACACTCTTGTACCAGCTTTTGAGGTACACCAAAGTGAATCAGCTGTATTTATACATATATCCCCATATCCCCTCCCTCCCCCGACTCCCTCCCACCCTCCCTGTCCTGGCCCTGTAAGGTATAACCCATCATCGGGTTGATCTCCCTTTGTTATACAGCAACTTCCCACTAGCTATCTATTTTACAGTTGGTAGTATATATATGTCTATGCTACTCTCTCACTTCGTCCTAGCTTCCCATTCGCCCCCTGCCCTCCCAAACCCATGTCCTCCAGTCCGTTCTCTGCATCTCCACCCTTATTCTTGCCCTGTCACTGGGTTCATCAGTACCTTTTTTTTTTTTTAGATTCCGTACATATGAGTTAGCATACAGTATTTGTTTTTCTCTTTCTAGCTTACTTCAGTCTGTATGACAGACTTTAGATCTATCCACCTCATTACATATAGCTCCAATTCATTCCTTTTTATTGCTGAGTAATATTCCATTGTATATATGTGACACATCTTCTTTATCCATTCATCTGTTGGTGGGCATTTAGGTTGCTTCCATGTCCTGGCTATTGTAATTAGTGCTGCAATGAACATCATGGTACATGTTTCTTTTTGGATTATGGTTTCTCTGGGTATATGCCCAGGAATGGGATTACTGGATCATATGGTAGTTCTATTTGTAGTTTTTTAAGGAAATGCCATACTGTTTTCCAACTTACATTCCCACCAACAGTGCAGGAGAGTTCCCTTTTCTCCACATCCTCTCCAACATTTATTGTTTCTAGATTTTTTGATGATGACCATTCTGACCGGTGTGAGGTGATACCTCATGGTGGCTTTGACTTGCATTTCTCTAATGATTAGTGATGTTGAGCATCTTTTCATGTGTTTGTTGGCCATCTGTATGTCTTCTTTGGAGAAATGTCTCCTTAGGTCTTCCACCCATTTGTGGATTGGGTTATTTGCTTTTTTGGTGTTAAGCTGCATGAGCTGCTTGTATATTTTGGAGATTAATCCTTTGTCTGTTGCTTCGTTGGCAAGTATTTTCTCCCATTCTGAGAGTTGTCTTCTTGTCTTGTTTATGTTTCTTTCACTGTGCAAAAGCTTTTAAGTTTCATTAGGTCCCATTTGTTTATTCTTGATTTTATTTCCATGATTCTAGGAGGTGGGCCAAAAAGGATCTTGCTTTGATGTATGTCATAGAGTGTTCTGCCTATGTTTTCCTCTAGGAGTTTTATAGTATCTGGCCTTACATTTAGGTCTTTAATCCATCTTGAGTTTATTTTTGTGTATGGTGTTGGGAAGTGTTCTAATCTCATTCTTTTACATGTTGCTGTCCAATTTCCCCAGCACCACTTACTGAAGAGGCTGTCTTTTTTCCATTGTATATTGTTGCCTCCTTTGTCAAAGATAAGGTGCCCATATGTGCTTGGGTTTACCTCTGGGTTCTCTATTCTGTTCCATTGATCTTCCTTTCTATTTTTGTGCCAGGACCATACTGTCTTGATTACTGTGGCCTTGTAGTATAGTTTGAAGTCAGGAAGCCTAAGTCATCCAAAAACTACTGAATACACTTTCTTCTTAAGTGCACATGGAATATTTTCCAGGATAGATCACATCTTGGGTCACAAATCAAGCCTTGGTAAATTCAAGAAAATTGAAATCATATCAAGCATCTTCTCTGACCACAACGCCATGAGACTAGATATCAATTACAGGAAAAAAAAAAACTGTAAAAAATACAAACACATGGAGGCTAAACAATACGCTATTAAACACCCAAGAAATCACTAAAGAAATCAAAGAGGAAATCAAAAAATATCTAGAAACAAATGACAATGAAAACACAACAACCCCAAACCTATGGGATGCAGCAAAAGCAGTTCTAAGAGGGAAGTTTACAGCAATACAGTCCTACTTCAAGAAACAAGAAAAATATCAAATAAACAACCTAAACTTACACCTAAAACAATCAGAGAAAGAAGAACAAAAAACCCCCAAAGTGAGCAGAAGGAAAGAAATCATAAAGATCAGATCAGAAATAAATAAAAAAGAAAGGAAGGAAACAATAGCAAAGATCAATGAAACTAAAAGCTGGTTCATTGAGAAGATAAACAAAATTGATAAACCATTAGCCAGACTCATCAGGAAAAAAAGGGAGAAGACACAAATTAACAGAATTAGAAATGAAAAAGAGTTAACAACTGACACCTCAGAAATACAAAAGATCATGAGAGACTACTACAAGGAACTATATGCCAATAAATTGGATAACCTGGAAGAAATGGATAAATTCTTAGAAAAGTACAATATTCCAAGACTGAACCAGGAAGAAATAGAAAATATGAACAGACCAATCACAAACACAGAAATTGAGACTGTGATTAAAAATCTCCCAACAAACAAAAGCCCAGGGCCAGATAGATTCACAGGTGAATTGTATCAAACATTTAGAGAAGAGCTAACACCTATCCTTCTCAAACTCTTCCAAAATATAGCAGAAGGAGGAACACTCCCAAACTCATTCTATGAGGCCACCATCACCCTAATACCAAAACCAGGCAAAGATGTCATAAAAAAAGAAAATTACAGGCCAATATCCCTGATGAATATAGATGCAAAAATCCTCAACAAAATACTACCTAGCAGAATCCAACAGCACGTTAAAAAGATCATACACCATGATCAAGTGGGGTTTATCCCTGAGATGCAAGGATTCTTCAATATATGCAAATAAACCAATGTGATACATCATATCAACAAGTTGAAGGATAAAAACCATATGATCATCTCAACAGATGCAGAAAAAGCTTTTGACAAAATTCAACATCCATTTATGATAAAAACTCTCCAGAAAATGGGCATAGAAGGAAATTACCTCAACATAATAAAAGCCACACATGAGAAACCAAAAGCCAACATCATTCTAAATGGTGAAAAACTGAAAGCATTCCCTCTAAGAACAGGAACAAGACAAGGGTGCCCACTCTCACCATTATTATTCAACATCGTTTTGGAAGTTTTAGACACAGCAAGCAGAGAAGAAAATGAAATAAAAGGAATCCAAATTGGAAAAGAAGGAGTAAAATTGTCACTCTTTGCAGATGACATTATACATAGAAAACCCTAAAGATTCTACCAGAAAACTGCTAGCACTAATCAATTAATTTAGGAAAGTAGCAGGATACAAAATTAATGTGCAGAAATCTCTTGCATTCCTATACACTAACAACGAAAAAGCAGAAAGAGAAAGTAAGGAAACGCTCCCATTTACCATTGCAACAAAAAGAATAAAATACCTAGGAATAAACCTGCCTAAGGAGGCAAAAGACCTGTATGCAGAAAACTATAAGACAGTGATGAAAGAAATCAAAGACAATACAAACAGATGGAGAGACATACCATGTTCTTGGATTGGAAGAATCAAGATTGTGAAAATGTACTACCCAAAGCAATTTACAGATTCAACGCAATCCCTATCAAATTACCAATGGCATTTTTCACAGAAATCTTACGATTTGTTTGGAAACACAAAAGACACCGAATAGCCAAAGCAATCTTGGGAAGGAAAGACAGAGTTGGTGCAACCTTTTTAACTTAGATTTTCTAACTGTAGTTGCTGATGTAAAGTTTATAAATCAGTCATCTTGTCATAAACTAATCATTTTGTCTCCGGTTATGATATTTTGTCATATCCTTTTGGGTTTTCTATAAAGACAATTATGTAATAAAAAAATTTGTTTCCTTCTTTTCTATCTTTTCTATATTTGGTTTTATGTCCTATGACACTGGCTACGATCTTGATTCCAATACTTAATAAAAATAGTGAGAGTGAGAGTATTTGACTTGTACTTGCCATTTTTCATGATTGAGAATAATGTTCCCCATAAGTTTGTTATAGATATCCTTTAAAACTGTACGTACATGCTCTTTTATTCCCAGTTTGCTAAAAATTATTTATTTTATATCTATAGTGGAATTTTAATAATATGCTTCTTTTGAATACATTAAAACAATCATATGGCTGTTCACTTTAATCATTTAATATATTGAGTGTCCTTTATAGATTTCAAAATATTAAATCATCCTTGCATTTCTCGGATAAATGTGACTTGGTCATGATGTATTATATATATACACCACTAGATTCTGTTTGTTGAAATTTTATAGATTTTTGCATCCTTCGTTCATGAGTGAGATTAGCCTGTAAATCTTTTTTGGTTTTTGTTTATTTTTATAAATTTATTTTTATTTATTTATTTAATTTATTTATTGGCTGCATTGGGTCTTCATTGCTGCACACGGGCTTTCTCTAGTTGTTGTGAGCAGGGGCTACTCTTCATTGTGGTGCGCAGGCTCCTCTTTGTACTGGCTTCTCTTGTTGTGGAGCATGGGCCCTAGGCGTGTGGGCTTCAGTAGTTGTGGCACATGGGCTCTAGAGCACAAGCTCAATAGTTGTGGCACACGGAGCGCAGCATGTGGTATCTTCCCAGGGCAGGGCTTGAACCCGTGTCCCCTGCATTGGCAGGCGGATTCTTTACCACTGTGCCACCTAGGAAGTCCTAGCCTGTAAATCTTTTTTTCCTATATCCTAGTCTAGTTTTGGTATTAAATTCTTGCTTCATAAATTGGGGAATACTCCCTCCTTTTTTCTTCTCTGAAAGAGTTTTAAAGATCAGATTGATTTTTTAAAAGTTTCACCTTCAGACTCATCTGAGACAATGTGTGTGTGCATATCTATTCGTAGACAAAATTATTGATTCAATTTATTTAATAATGATGGGAGATGTTCATGCTTTTATCTTTTCCTGAGTCTTTTGGGAAATTTTCTAGGAAATTGTCCATTTTTAATTAGGAATTTATACTCATTGAAATACATTTTTCATTGAATTCTCTCACAAACTTTTTAATATCTGTTTCATTTGTAGTTATCTTTCCAGTTTTATTCCTAATATGGTTTACTTTTACATTCCCTTTTTTTGTCCAAATCATTCTTGATTGAGATCTGTTTATTAGCTTCTTCAAAGGAACAATTTTTTATGTTCTTCTCTATTGAATTATTATTTTTTTCTTTTTTCTTTTAGTGGGATCTTCCTGGAGCAGGGATCGAACCCATGTTCCCTGCATTGGCAGGCGGATTCTTTAACCACTGTGCCAGCTAGGCAGTCCCTATTGAATTATTTTTTAATAGTTAAATAAACTTTCTTATCATGTTAGCTCTTTCCTCTTGATTCTCTTGAGTTCATTCTTTTATTTTTTCCCTACTAACTATTGAGATAGATGTTCATTAATACTTTATCTTTATTCTTTTCCAATATGTGCATTTAAACCTATAACTTTTCCTGGAAGAACTGTTTTCTCTGTATCCCATTAAGTTTTACTATATGGTATATTCACCATAATTCAGGTCTAAGTATTTTAAATTTTCATTATGATTTCTTGAGCTATTTATTAGATTTTGTTAACATTGCCAAATATATGGAGATTTAAAAATATGTATGTTGATATTGACTTTTAAATTTATCACATTTTGGTGAGATGATGTGACATGCTTGAAGTTGATTCTTTGAAATTTTTTGAGGTTTATCTAGTTAGTTTGCATAATATCCATGTTTTTGAGAAGACTATTTATTTTATTATTACTAGGTACAGAATATATAGGTCTACTAGCTCATGTTTCATAATTATATTGTTCACATTTTCTGTATTTTTACTAATTTTTGTATGCTTTTTCCTAGGAAAAATAGACATATATTAAAATCTCCCACTCTGGTGGTGTTTTTTTTTTTTCCTTTGTTTTGTTTTAATTGGAATATAGTTGCTTTACACTGCCATGCCAGTTTCTGCTGTACAGCAAAGTGAATCAGCCATATGTATACATATATCCCCTGTTTTTTGGATTTCCTTCCCATTTAGGTCACCACAGAGCACCCAGTAGAGTTCCCTGTGCTATACAGTGGGTTCTCATTTCTCGTGATGGGTTTTTAAAATATCTCTACAATTCTGTTACTTCTCTCTAGAGTTTTTAAGCTATTTTGACTAGATACATGTAAGTTTAATATTGTTTTATCTTCCAAGTGGATCAAATATTTTATCACTGGCAAGGGTGACAGCAGGGACACCAGTTAGGAAGCTACTGAAATAACCCTGCCAAGTGCTACTGGCCTGGGCTGGAGTGGAAGGGCTGGAGTTGGTGAGAAGTGGTTGGATTCTGGATATATTTTGATTTACTGTTGGATTAGGTGTGGAGTGTGGGAAAAAGGAGAGTCAAATACACCCCCAAATATGACCTGAGCTGCTGGAAGGATGAAATTGCCATTAGCTAAGATGCAGATGCCTATTGGAGAAGCAGGCTTTGCGGGGGTAAAAGCAGCCATTCACTTATAGACAAGAAAAGTTCAAGATGCTGTGAGATATTCATGTGGAAATACACGGAGGGAGTGGTTGGATGTTTAAGACTTACTAACCAGGTCTAGGCTAGAATTTAGTATTTGGGGATATCAACCTGTGGCTGGGCTTTAAAGCCAGGAGCTTGGGTAATGGGTCCAAAAGAGAGAGGGTAGCTAGAGAAGAGGAAGCCAGGGGACCGGGCTCTAGGGCACTTCAGTGCTCAGAAGGTGGGGAATGAAGAGGCACCTGCAGAGACTGCAGAGGCCTGGGAGGTAGAAGGGACACATGACAAACATTGTGTCCCAGAGACCAGGAGGGTTTTAAGGAAAAGGGAGTGATGGATTTGGGTCAAAGGCTGCAAAAAGTCAACGTATATGAGAGCTGAGAACTAACTATTGGATTTAGAAATGTCGTGGACCTGGTGACCTTTAGTAGAGCAACGTGTCATAACCAGTCTCCCCTCTGTGGATTGCTGAGAGGAGAACCAAGCCCTGGCCCGGTGGAAGCACCCTATAACAAGTGCTAGCTGTCATTGTTCACCCGACTGCTGGGCTGCCGCTTCTACTTCACTTTGTAGCAAACTGCGGCCAAGAAGAACTCATGGTGTTTCCACCTACCCATATGCTGCTGTCTCAGAGACACAGGGCTTTCTAGGTGGGCAGACAGAGGCTGCCCCTTATGCTCTCCCAGTGACTTAATGCCCTGGGGCTGCTGTCCACCAGGACGGAGGGCATGGCGTTCCTCTGCTTTAGTACATCAGTGCCCACTAGGCAGATGACAGCCAGGTACTGGGATTCAGTTCGTAGCTGTCTACTTCAAGTGGTCCTCGAGATAAAAGGAGAAGGACTTGAAAAGCCCTGTTGGATGGGGGAGGTGCTGGTACTGTTACAACAGAATTAAAAATCTTCATTAAATAAAAAACAGTATTGACCCTGCCCCCTTCCAATAATGGGTGTGGGTAGAGGATGAAGTGAGCTCTCAAAGTATGAAGAAGATGCCGGGGTAGAAGCTATGGAAGCAGAGAATATGAACCCAATCTGTACATTACTGATATTCCTTGAGAAAGTTCTAGGATGTTTGGAAACAGCAAAGGCAATTGAGAAGGGGTGGCCAGTGAAGTAGGAGAGTCTGGCAAGGGCAGCATCTGAGTGACGTGTATCCATGCTCTCTGTTCTAACAGAAAATCTCTTTCCCATGCTAAAGAAAAATCCCAAGTCTGCAGACCAAAGGGCTCACCAAGAAGCATTATTTAATAGATTATTTTTAAAATGTTAGAACTTCACCTCACATTGTACACCAAGATAAACTTCAGATGGATTCAATAGTTAAAATAAAAAAGAGTTAAAAAGCAGTTCAATAGTTAAAAATAGTTAAAAAGTAGAATAAAAAAATAGGGGACTCTATCTGCTACTAGTTTAGGAAGAAATTTTCCCAGGTATAAACACATCTGGAAGAAGATGCAAGAGTGAAACACTGAGAGATTTGGCAAAATAGAAATGTGAAACTTCTATAGGTCAAAAAATACTGCAAACAAAATTACAGGGGAATGAAAAACTCAAAAGTATTTGCATATAGTGATTATTTCACAATATATACAAATATCGAGACATTATGTTGTACATCTGAAACTAATATAATGTTATATGTCAATCAGATCTCACTTAAAAAGTTGCATAAATGTGACAGAGGATTGACATGACTCCCACAAAGAATTCATAGAATTTGAAGAGAGAAATGATCCGACAGAGTAGAAAATATTCAAAAAGATAATAAACACGTGAAATAAAAAATACACACAGAAGCATCTAAGTACAGCCTAAAATTAAAGGGAGAAAATTAAACGTATGAAATGCTGTTCTTCGCCTGAGAAATTCACAAAAATGAAAACGATTGACAATATGTAGAGATGTTACAGGAAGAGAGTGTTGAAATGCAAGGTACTTAGACCTTTTCGGAAAACAATTTGACATCATTTGTTTTAGTCAAAACAATCTGACTAAAATCCTTAAGATTATAACTTTCAGCAAGATGATTTTTCATATTAGAAACTCATATGATTATAGTGATCCAGAAAAAATATGTTGAAAAAAGATGCTTTTAGTCTCCTTAAACATTAAAATATTGTAAATAGCTTAAATATCCAGCCAAGTGATTACCTTAAAAATTATATAGCCATTATGGTACAATTGTGGAGGAATATTTAGTTTGGAAAATCTTAAGCTGAGTGAAATAGGATACTAAATATACCACATGATACCAAATTTGTGTGTGTGTATTAAAGAAACATGTCAAGTAGTGTGACTGTGGAAGGTATACATTTTCTAATTCTATGTGTATTTTCAAAATTATCTTCAATAAGCATCTGCTTCTTTACATATTATATTATTATATTAATTCTCATGTATCACATTACTATTAATACTTATAATAATATATATTTTAACACAAAGAGGACAGGAGATAAAAGAGAAAAAAGAAAACCAAGGAGTAATATTACCAAGCACTATAGAGCTCACCTAGGGCGATTTAGGGGGCAAACAGACACTTTCTAAAGCTGATCCTTTTTCCATTCTTCTCAACTGTCTCCAGAAAGCAGGAGTCGATTCTCCCTAAACTTTGAGGAAGTTGGCCCAGAGAGACCCATGGGATGATTTCCATTTTGTCTAAGGCAATTTGTTTTTGTTTGTTTGTTTAAATTTATTTATTTACTGGCTGCATTGGGTCTTTGTTGCTGTGCTTGGGCTTTCTCTAGTTGTGGTGAGCAGGGGCTACTCTTCATTGTGGTGTGTGGGCTTCTCATTGCAGAAGCTTCTCTTGTTGTGAAGCACGGGCTTCAGTAGTTGTGGCTCACAGGCTCTAGAGCGCAGGCTTAGTAGTTGTGGCACACAAGCTTAGTTGCTCCGCGGCATGTGGGATCTTCCCGGCCCAGGGCTCGAACCCGTGTCCCCTGCATTGGCAGGCAGATTCTTAACCGCTGCGCCACCAGGTGAGTCCTGTCTAAGGCAATTTGGATCACTGAGGTCATTTTCTTTGATCAAAATATTCCATAGCATAAACCAAAGTGGACAGGAAGAACTACTCGATTTACCAGAACCTTAAGGTACCAGCTGCATGTAAGAATATGGGTAAAATGATCCCTTTTACATGACTGGCACCTTCTCTTGTCTGATAGGCACCTGCCAATCTGCACCACGGTCACCTCGTAATGTTGTCCAAGAAGTGATGCCTTTGGCCAGAACCCATGGTTATATTGATTTTAGAAAAATTGTCAGTAAGCCATTTTATCAGAAGTTTAGTAAAGGATGATTATGAGGATCAGCAAAATGTTTTTGATATTAATAATACTTTCCAAACATAGAATTCAAGTTGGAACAATATCAGAGGAAACATTGCGTTTTAAAGTTTCTCTGTGAATACGAGTATGTAACAAAACACCTACTCTATACCTCTATTTATTAGTATTTTATTTATCAAGTGCCCTTATTTCTCCTTTGAAAAGGGGCTGAACTTCCCCCTCCTATCATTTAGCATCTTTACAATGGCGCTTGGCATCTAATAGGTAAGACTCCAGACTCCCCATGCTATCATAAGCTCGGACTTAGAGGAATTTGAGTTTTCATATTTCGATAGTTCCACTGAATCTGAATCAACAATGATGCTACTTACTGTTTCTAGATCCATGCTCTATTTTGGATGCTTGATAGAAGACACATTTCCCCCAAATATTTAGAGATACCAGGAGCTCTTGTTTCATTCGCTACCCCACAGACTTCCCTGTCCCATACCTAGCGGGCATGGGTAATGACTTTGTGTAGAAACTTTGACCTGG
The DNA here is from genome assembly GCF_030028045.1 of Hippopotamus amphibius kiboko. Lineage (NCBI taxonomy): Eukaryota > Metazoa > Chordata > Mammalia > Artiodactyla > Hippopotamidae > Hippopotamus > Hippopotamus amphibius. The sequence continues at coordinate 82,514,111 of NC_080189.1, read as the reverse complement.
CGTCTTAGAGCTCATACACCCTCTACTCAGATAACATTGCAAAGGTCAGGTGGTGGGAGAGAATATACTCATGAGTCTTTCTTCTTCTGAAAGAAATTGTATTCACTCTCTTTTGTACCCGAATGAGTGACAATATAGCATCACTTAATGGAAAAAGAGTGAAAAGAGGCATTTAATAAAAACATTGGCACAGCCCCCACCCCTGAAAAGATACTGGTAGATGTAATTCCTATAATATATGTGTGCATTCAATCCAATGAGATTTGTGTACATTAATTACATCTGTCTGCCAATCCTCTCTCTCCTTTCTTTGTCCAAGGATGCTGTATGTGAACATAGTGCATCCCATGGAAAAGCTTTTTTTTCCCAAAGGCACTATCCTGATGTTAATTCTGACATAAACTTGCGTGAACAGAGAAATTCAAATTTGAGTCTGCCACACTGAGAGTTTGCTTTGTTTTATCTAGGTATTATAGGACACAGGATATTCAGCATGCTCTGAGGCCCCTGAAATATCTCGCTACTGCACAGACCATCTTTTTAATAACCACTTTTACACAGTGCAGGGGAAATCTCAGCCACACACAGCTCAGGATGCTATAGGCAGAGAAACTCCTGGGAGCTGTCGGTCCACTGCTAGGCTTATTTTCTCATGACACATATCTTCTGTCTAAATTCTTTAGTGAGGATTCTTGGCCCCAGAGTGGGAAGGAACATGTGAAAAAAAACGGAGAATGTAGAAGTGGGGAGAGCCATAGTCACACCCGTTTGGTGTCATAGAGCATGTGTGATAAAATTAGGGTCTGAGGCTTCCTTGGTCTTTGCCTGGGGAGAGAAAGAGATATTCCTGGAAAAACGAGTAACGTCCCAGGGTTTGAAGCTTATCACATCCCTGGAATTTTTTGGCATTGAGAGAATAAACACTTTATATTGATGAACAGGCACCTAAAAACCACACAGACATATTTGGCTGAGGAATTCCAAAAGCATATCGCGTGGCTACCCAGAGAACTGATGTGGTTAGAAGCATACATGTGTGTGTGTGGCTATAATGACATTTCCTTGTATCACATCTATCAGGTTACAAGCAGCTTATAATTTTCTTTTTCTAGTCACAGCCAAACATTATAATGGCACAAACCATAAATCAACATCGACACAGAACATTGCTTAGCACATATAAATGTATGTGCATTGCAGAGTGATCTGAAATTACAAAAATATATCAGAAGTCAAAAGGAGCTAGTGCAGAGATGCTATGTCTTTACTTTATTGAGATTGTTTGGAGGATCCTAATGTACTGTCACTGAAAGAATAATTTTTCCTTTACAATCTACTTAGCAAAGATTTATCGATCCTTCCCCCTTCATAGAGAATTACTGATCCATTTTAGAAAATCAGATTTTCACACCTTTCATGAGAATGTACCCAGCATAGTTCTCAGGGGACTGCTGGGGAAGTTGACTTTGACACGCGGTCCCTTGAAACTTACACACCACAGCCAAGAGTCTCATCACGGATTTGTTGCACCAGGCAGTAAAATACTTTCATACATTTATCGAGAAATTATTGTACTGCAAGGACTTATTTTTTCCATACTTGTGGATGTATTCAGGGTACTGTTATTTGTGTAAATAGCATTTTTCAGATGTGGTGCTTTTTCTTTTTCTTTTCTTCCCCTGTCTTCTCAGCTGTGATGTGATGAACAGTAAGGTAAGATAAAAGTTGTTGAAATTCATGCTGCAAAGCTGTGGGATGCCGTAGAATTTCTCAGTGTGTGTATAAATAACTTTCTTAGCGACGTACACATCTGCTTGCCCCTCATTATGGGAGTATCTGTGGTAGCGAGGCAGCCTGCACGGTATATTGAAGTATGCATCATACTGAAGTTGATTTATTATAATTAAAACGGTGTGGAGAGGAGCTCTGTATTAGACATATTGTTTCACAGAAGAGCTTAATAAAAAGCATTATTATTAGTTATGAATTTGGGTGAAAGATGATGTTTCCTGGGAGTTACATGAGTATTAGTCAAAGTCTGAAGTTGCTCTTTGGAGTTGTTCTGGTTTGAGAGGGAAGAAACACTCAGTAAACGAAGAATTTTCATAGCAACGGGAGACTAGCGTGGATGCGTTTGCGTGCAAGTAGGAGAGAGATGGGAGAGAAAGAGAAGAAAATGACGTGCACCTGAACTGTTCTCGGCAGGCGCAGTTCTAGAATACTTTATTATCTTTCTATGGAGACAATAGCATGGACTGTAAGTACCTCCTGTCTCTTGATATAATAATGCACATAAAGTCGGGGTCAGACTAGGTTCGCTCTGGGCTTTGATGCTGCGGAAGGTCACTAGGGGAATCGATGGACCAAAATGAGCCCTGAGTTTCATGCAATCAATGCGATTTTTCTATTTAAAGTGGACACTGCTGGGTGTGAGCCTCAAGCTTCAAATGTGGTTTGGCTCTCCTTTTTCAGATCAAGAGTGGATGGCAATGCAAATAGGTGGTTTATTATCATAATGGAGGTGAGATGCTGAATGCAGAACAGAAGAGGCAGTCTGCAAACACTGCTTTCAACTTTGGAGCCCTGTTATTTGAACAACTGAACTAGTAGCCACTTGATTGCTAGGAGATACCTTGTTCTCTGTTTATTTTGTGATTTTTTTTTTAAAGTGTTTGTTTCATTTTTTTTTTTTTACTCTTTTTTTTTTTTTTGGCACACGGGCTTAGTTGCTCCGCAGCATGTGGGATCTTCCTGGAGCTGGGATCGAACCCGTGACCTCTGCATTGGCAGGCAGATTCTTAACCACTGTGCCACCTAGGAAGCCCTATTTTGTGATTTTTAATGAGTCAAAAATTAAGGGAACCCTATAAAAGTGAAAAATGAATTGTTACTAAAATCAAACTATTTCTAGATTTTTCTATATTCTATGTATCTATCTGCCCACCCAATCACTTATCTATTATCCATCCATAATCTATTATCATAATCTATCTATCATTACCATCCATAATCTTTGCTGATTGGAAGCTAGATAGAAAGATTCTCTAATGTATTTTTTCATCAATACCATTTCTAAAATAAATGTTTTGAAAGTCTGGTGCAGTCAGATATGAATGGAAGACTTTTGATTGTCCGCAAATCAGAAGACTTCTGATCTTTCATCGATTTTTCAAGCTCTTGGATTCTCTGCAGGGGCAAGCAACTTCCTATTTAAAAGGACAAATTATAAATGCAGTTTTCCCACCAGAATGAAAGTTCTGGAGCCGCTGAAGGATCTTTTATGGGTTTCTCTTCTTCACGTCATATTGCCACGCAGATACGCTGTATGTCATTTAGGGAAACAGATTACAGAAGGAAGGCAGTGTCATTTTCTGTTTGCGGGAGAAGGCGCATGAGAAAAGCCTGGGATTTATTAAAATATTCTAAGTCTATGAAGGACACGTCTTTTGCTCTCTCCCACAGGAGGACTGCAGTGACAAAGACAAAATTTAACTGGCAGATTCTGCCTTTTACTTAGGGTGAAATTTTACTTCTTCCTGCGAATCAGGGTTCTAATCTACTGAGAGAAATGAGAGAAATTCCAGTCTCCCAGTTACTTAAGGGCCAGAAAGTTGGAGAAATTAAGGAAAATTAACCTTCCATCACATCGAAACACATTTGCCACTGAATGGCCGCTTGATGTTTTTTCTACGACTCTGGAAGATAACATTGCTGCCTGGCTTCTAATTTAAATTTAATTTAATTTAAACTTCCAGGGTTTTAATTTAGTAAAAGAAGGCGAGAGAGGAAATAGTTGAAACCACTGCTGACCCTTGATAGAAAGCCAAGTTCATGCTCTCTCACACAGGCCCTGGCGGCCTTTCACATTCAAATAAATATTTTTTACAAAGAGCTAATTAAGGCTATTCGTAATGGTATAGGTCAAGTACAAAGAGGTCTAAATTTACTTGCTAAAACTGGAAAAATCCCCCCAGAGGATAAGAGGTGAAAAGAATGAGGGGAGGAGAGGTATGCAGAGAACAAGTGAAGAATTTTGCCTATAGGATGCTGTCTCTGGGTATCTGAGACTGGGACAGGGTGTCTTTTTTTTTTTTTTTTTTTGGCTGCGTTGGGTCTTTGTTCCCGTGCGCGGGCTTTCTCTAGTTGGGCAAGCAGGGGCTACTCTTCTTTGTGATGCACAGGCTTCTCATTGTGGTGGCTTCTCCTGTTGCACAGCACAGGCTCTAGGATGCATGAGCTTCAGTAGTTGTGGCTCACGGGCTTAGCTGCTCTGAAGTATGTGGGATCTTCCCGGACCAGGGCTTGAACCCGTGTACCCTACATTGGCAGGCGGATTCTTAACCACTGCATCACCAGGGAAGTCCAGGCAGGGTGTCTCTATGCCTGCAGTTATGGGTCTTTGTGGGTAGGGCCCAACTGGAGTCATTTGGTTTGCCTTAGCATCTTTATCCATTACAAATCTTTGTTTAATGATCTCTAGAGTTTGGTGCCATCGGAGTGATTAGAGCTCTTAGCCAAACCATTTTGAGTTTGTGTATTTAATTATCATAATCCCAAAACAACTCAGAAAAATGCTACTGAAAATGGCATTTTAGAGTGTGTTTCCAATGGGGTAGAACCTTAAATCTTAGGAATCTGAAATATGTACTTTGTGAAGTACCTGGAAGATATGGAAAGAATGATTTAATTATAATTAATTGTCATGAATGATGCTGTATTGTTCGAGTCTAGTCACTAAGTTATTTTCTGAAGTGAATCTTCAACATTTATTCTATGTAATACTAAATACAAAATTTGACTTATGGGCAGAATGATTTTTTTCCCCTTTGTTTTACCAGTGATTCTATAAAACATGCCCTTTAAAAATGAGAGGAAGGGGGAACTTTGAGATGTGTAGTGGTGATTCTTATTTTCCAGAATAAGTTTATTTGTGAAAATAATAGGCTGCTTAAATTTCTCTGCCACAGATTTTTAAAAAATCATACTTTGGGGACTTCCCTGGCAATCCAGTAGTTAAGACTCCACGCTTTCAATGCAGTCCCTGGTTGGGGAACTAAGATCCCACATACCTTGTGGCGCGACCAAAAAAAAAAAAATCATATGTTTTATATTTCAGGAAAGCTAGGTAAATGGAAACAAGGAAATGTACTTTGTGTATGAACTTACAACATATGTCATTTTATATTTTGTAATATATTATATTGTATTTACTATTCCACTTATATTTATTATTCCTTATATTTATTTTTTTATTTTCATTTTTATTTTTATTATTATATTTATTATTCCATTTAACTCATAGTGTCCTAGTATTTTAACTTATAGGGTTCATGGGAAAATGCAAGAGTACCCCTCATTGATTATGATTTTGAAATCCTTCTTATACAGTCCTTCTTTGAAGAGTGAATTTGAGTGACTCAGTCACTGCTTAAAGACCCTGAGGCCTTTGGGGGAGGGTGAATTAAGACTGCCACTGAGATGCTTCTTCCTACAAAATCACTTCCCTTCAGATGAGGATACTGGGATAATGGAAAAATCCTTAATCTCAAAAACATCCCTGAATGTGCCACCCTGAAAATTAACCTCATTCATCCCCTTCCCCCACCTTCATTTTTTTCCTTTTTTTGAGATCTCAGAAAAATTGAGCACATAAATTAAAGTGTCCATTTAGCCTCCCTAACTTATGCAACCAGCATGTACTCAACAGGACCCTGGGTTTCAAAGACCTTGACAACATCGCAGAGGTCATATTTTCACCCAGACGAACTGCTCATGAGGAATTTTTTCAATGTCTTAGAGCCAAACAGGCTGTTCTTTGATTTCAGAGACAGAGGCTGCCTTCTTTTCTGTCTTATTTTTTTTTGAAAAGATGTTTATTATGGCTCTTTTTGGGAAAAATCCCACTTTCCTGTTATGTTTGCTTTCTACTTGTGCATCTCCAGCAATATATCAGGAGAATAAAGAGGTATAGGCTCTTATCCTGCACTTACATGATTTCTTTTTTCTTTGGCGGCACCCCTTCCCTGTTTCCAGGACCACAGACCAACAAGCCATGCTTATTGATCTTTCTCAAAAATTGGTCTAGTTCTGGGGAAAGATTTTGATTGATTATGCTCTCTGGAGAGATCCTTTTCCCCATCACCCTGATTATTTAGAAGTACCATCAGCAGAGGTTAGGAAAGCTTTCTAGTTTTCTGAAAGCCAAGAGTAAATAAAATCTCTCTTTACCATTTATCACCCCAAATTAGATTAGGCAAAGAGGAAGCATGTAATAAGCAGTTTCCCATAAATCTCCCATCATTCAAATATATAGTAGATTTATGTTAATGGTCTTGAAGAGGTAGCCCTTGTTGGAACTGTTTGCTCTGCTGGGTAATCTATTCAAGGGACCAGTTGAATGAAACTGTATTGTCCACAGACTTGTTCCAATAGAAACCATTCAAAAATTAAGCAAGAAATTGACTTTGCAATGTTAGGGAGGAACACATTTTCCTTTACCCTTCTAGATTCTTCAGGGTGACCTAAGAATTAAATTGACACAAGACAGATTGACAGGAGAAAATCAAACAAAAGTTTAATAACATGTATACAAGGAAGACATCCAGGAAAACTGAGCAACCTTCCAAGATGGCTGAAACTCATACCGTCTTCAGCCAAAGGCAAAAGAAGATATTGGGGGTAGTGGTTTGGGACCTCAAATGGGAGGGAGGCAATTGACATGGAGATGGAAAAGCAAATGTTTAGTAAGCAACTGTTTGCTGGGCCACGCAGACAATGGGACACAGAGAGGAATGTTAACAAACAGACTTTGCTAGGTTCTTCCGTGTCTACAGACCTCGTTCAGATTGTAGTTACCTATGGTGATAGCTCTCTTACTGCTCTGCTGGGTAATCTATTCAAGGGGCCAGTTGAATGAAATTCTGTGTCTACATTCTTAGGGCAGTTAGGGCAAGGTCAAATATTCTTCCTAGTCTTTGTGGCCTTGATTGTTTCCAACTTGAAATAATCTAAATGCCAAAGAGACATTTTGATGTGGCAACTTTTGCTCCTCTATACCCATTCCGGAGTCCCTCTTTTTTGTAACATAAGATTGTTCCTTTCTACTTGCAAGAACTGTCTGCAGGTCTTACTCTGTCCCACCAAAATGTAGGTAGAGTTCACTTTTTTTTTTTTTTTTTTTTGCCACGTCCACTTCCTCCCCTTACTGTACTTTTCCTTCCTTGAGGTCATCTGGTCCCTCTGAACACTGCAAAATTTGCATTTGTTTCAGGGGAAAATTAAGCTATTTCTAAGGAATTTGAATACTCCTATGAAGGCCTCTAGTGTTCACAGAAAATGGTATCTTTATTGAGCCAAGGCTAAATGTATTTGAATCCCAAAAGGCTTAAGTTAGTTTCAAAGAAGATAGTCAATAGCGAAGGTCCCACACAAAAAATTCACATCTCTAAAATGTAGCCTTAAGGCAATTTGAGTCTTGGAGAAATGTCTTCCCATTTTTCAATATGGCTTGACTTTGTTATAACCTTGGAATTAAGTGCAGTGTTTATTCTTTGTGGTAGATCCCTTTAAGCGCCTCTTTAGTAATGCTGCTAAACTCCTAAGAACCTTGCCTTATTAACCATAATCACTTTGTTTTTTTCCTGTTACCTTAACTAACTTTCAGTTCTCTATTTAAATCTTGACTGGCATAGAGTGGGCCCCATAAAAATAACACTGCTTGGGCTGACCTTAGTTATACCTTCCTGATTTGTCTTAGGCAAATGAGAGAACTTCTTCTTCCCACAGTCTCACCTTCTGTTGACAGAGAACATTATGTCACCACGGAGACATCAGAGGGGAAAATATGGGTGCTTAGTAAGGGTGGATGACAAAACTGCTCATAAGATGCTTTTAGTTCCTTGGGAAGAAGTAATATATAAATACACGGATAAAGGGCACAGATTCAAGCCAGTTTGAATTCACATAACTTTTGTTGGACAATTGTATCACAATATTGACTCAAGTCCAGATTAAGGCCTCTGGGGTGTCTCTTTCTCTCCTGATTTGCAGTTTATTGGTCCTGCGATTCCATTACTCTCTAACTGATTTCCTCAACATTTCCCTTGCTATTTTACTGTGGTCAAAAGTTCTGTTTGGGAATGGCAGATATAAGAGGTTACTCTTGTACAGAACACTGGCATCACATTTAATTTCCTTGATTCTGGGACACCCACTTTGTTCTCTATAATTTAGTAAAAGAAGAAGAAGAATCGATAGTTGAGAAACCTTATTAGTTAATTTCCATTGCAATCTGAATTTTTTTGGGGTCATCTCTGTCCTCGGATGTCTACATATTTAATTTTGTGAAGTATAGATGAGCCCCTCTATGGATGCATCAACTAATTGCATTCACTTAAAGAAAAAAGGAAGAGACTATTTTTTTTTTCCTTTTCTCACTCACAGTAGACATTCTCCATAATTGCAAAGAGAAAAGAAAGGTACAATAGCCATCCCAAGTAATCCTAATTAGTTCAATGGATATTTGAGCTCTATCAATTACTTAAATAACTTATGGAGTGGGGGTATACTGGCAAAGAACATCAGCATGTGGGTTGATAATCCCAAGTAAAACAAATGACTTGAAACAGAGATGATGTCCCAAACTCTGGTCTGGAGATACCTTTGACTATAGCACCTGGTGAAAGACATGTGTAAAAATGTGCATTTCTAGTTTTTGAGCAAGGACAGAAGGTTAGGTGAAGGGTGAGTTTGGAAATGAGACTGTGAAACCAGAAGTCTGATTGGCGCTGGACTTGGTGAAGTACCGGATTAGATATAGAGCTCGATTCGATGACTTCAAATCCCTGGTGAATGCATGTGTCTAGAATCCTGGGCTTTGGCTGGTTGTACTGAATTCCCCACCTGCTTTTTATCAGCAGTTGTATTGACAGGATTTTCATTACTTCCTAAATGTCTGCACTGGCTTGCTTTATTTTTCTTGTTAAAATTTGGTATGTATATATATATATATATAAGCCACTAGTAGTGCTACGACGTTAGTCACCACCAATTTCATCATCCTTCCCATTTATTAATGGTCCTACTTGCTCTCTAATACCTCTTTTCTTCCTGACATATCTGTGAAACCCTTCTTTCTTCCCTTTGAAATCCTTTATCTGGAATTAACCCAGTCAACTTCCACTGTCTTCTGTTTCTGCGGCAAGCATTACAGGGTCAACAGTTTTCTTCTTGTAAAATAATGTATAGGTAGTAATATATACATATATGTATGTAATTGTATATATATGTATACGAGTGGTATATATATATATGTATATATACACACATATACAACATATATATATGTATATAACAAATGAATTAATAGCATTTTTTATCTTTGTTACCATAAAAACTTATCTATATGTTTTTGGTAAATTTAAGAAATAAAACTTGGTGACTTGGTATTAGCCTGAATTGCATTTAATAAAATCTAGTCATCCTCTCTTTAAGATATATTTTATAGTCTTACCTTTAATCAATAATTAATGCCACTTCTAAGATAATAAACAACATTATTTCCTAAGGAAATAATCAGAAATGGACTCAAAATTTATATATAGTTAACATTACTCACAAAATGTAAACTTGTTTGAAAAATCCCAAAGCTAGGTTTTTCTAGGAAAAACAATTAGAAGAAAGTACATCAAAATATGTGGTTATCCTAAAGTAGAAGAATTATGGGTATTTATATTTTCTCCTTTATCCTTTTTTATATTTTGCAGTTTTTTCTACAGTAAAAATGTATTACTTTTGTAATAAAATACTTAAATCTCAATTTAAGAAAACTAATAAAGCAATACATTTTCAATGGAACAAATCCAAACAATAATGCCAAAGTATGAAAAGTACAAGATGCTACTTTGCCTCTTGTCCCACTGGGGCTCTGCTCCAGTTTCTGTTTATCTTTTCTGATATTTTTTCTGTGCCTCCAGGATCACACACAAATACCTGCTTGCATACTTTCATACATACTTTTTAAAAAAATGAAATAGTCCCATATACTGGCCTGCGGAATTTTGTAAGCAGATTGTTGAACTGTTGGTAGTTTGAATGCAGATATGACAAGAGTGTTTTCTTCATGGAAACCAGCAAACAGGAAACAAAGCTTCTTTTTAAAATGAGAGCTGGTTTCCCAGTACACCACAGACTCATACTAGGTATTTCATTCTGTAATTTCCTTCTTGCATAGCAATGCAGGGCATATTCCAAGTCAGGACTTATAGCTCTTATCTGATTTTTTATAGTTGTGCAATCTCTATTGCATGAATGTAATGATCTGTCTATTGATAAACTTTTGTGCTGATTACAATTTTTGATATTGAAAAAGAAATATGCTTATATCTCTTGATGTATTTGTGCAAGTCATTCTGTAGGATGGATTCCTAGAAACAGAGGATCCTTGGCTATATAACACAAATTTAAAGTTTGACTATTTAAAGTTTGACTATTACTGGCAAATTTCTCTTCAAAATCATTGTAGTTTGCACATCAACCAATTCTTTATCTGTAGCCATTACTACAGATTATCAATCTTTTAAAATTTTCTATTTTTATAGGAAAATAATTGGTACTTTGTTTAATTATCAGTGAAGCTAATCCTATTTTTATAAGTTTATTGTTCATATATATTTCTTCTTCATCTTTTATTATTGATTTTACATGCTCTTTATATATTAAGGATACTACATTTTGGTTATATGTGTAGTAAATAGTTTCTCCCAATATATTAGTTTTCTTTATCTTAGTTGAGGCTTCTTTTGCCTTCTGGGAGTGAAAATCTTTCTTTATGACATCTAGTTTTCATGTAAGAATTATAACGTGTTCTCTAATCTAAGGCTATGAAATTATTAGGTGATGTCCTTGGACTTTTCCCACGTGCTTTCATGGAAAAGAGTAGTTCCATTCCTACCCAAAGGCCCAAAGAGTATTGAAATGATCCCATCTCTGCTTCTTTACTTGTCCCCATGAGAGGATGAATTGCTAATTTGATTGGTAAGAATTATGAGCACTTATTGGGCCAGATTTACAAAAGTCATAGTCTCCGGCGGGGGCAGGACAGGGGGTTGTTGGGGAGAAGAACAAAAAAAACAAAAGTCAGAAAAAGTCATAGTTTCTGATGGCACAGCCTCTTGGCTTCTTCGACATATACATTAAAGTATGGCTAGAGGGTGGGCAAAAGAGGATGTGGGAGGACCAGAGAGAACAGTTGGTCTTCCTGCATTATTTTTACAGAAGTGCCTTTTCAATGCTTATTAAGACTATGAAAATAAGACATTAGAAGAAGCAGAAGAAAATGGGCAATTTAAATGTGAGTGGTCAAGCAGTGAGATACATAGAAATTAAAATGAATGGAACTTTTAAAATGCTATCCCCCATTGTAGTATATACCCCTAGCATTTACAGTTTTCTGGTTCATGGGAGGAAAGTGTACTTTTCTGTCTTTTTGAAGTTAGGAAGAGCCATTTTACAAGTTCTGGCCAGTGGATTGTGGGGAGAACTGCTGTGTGGTACTGCCCAGCCAGAACGTTCAATTGAAGCTGCTAGATCTGTAGCTGCAGTGCGCGTGGAACCATGATGTGTTGAGAAGGTGCCTCTGTCAGCAAGGACAATGAGTGACTATAATAGAAGGGCCCTTCTGTCAACCTATGTTTGACATATCACATGAGCAAGAAAAAAATGTTTTAAAGTCCTTGAGACTTTGAAGCTGTTTGTGACTGCAGCCTAACCTAGCCTATACTGACGGTCACATTCATCAACAAATAGTGCAGACCTTACCCTTTGACTCATTCCCTTTAACATCAGTGTTTTTAGTGGGGCTTGCCTTGCATCACCTGTCTCCAGGTAGTAAACAGAACTCATCAGCACCTACTGGAGACTCAGTGAGATGTCTGCTCCTTATTTCAGCTTTTCAGTTCCATGTGGATGGCTAAGTTATGCTTTCAATGCACGCTGACCTGTTTTTATTTTTATTTTTTTTTAAATTGAAGAGGTTTTATTTTTTAATATTAATTTGATTTTTTAAGCTCTTTATTGGAATGTAATTGCTTTATACTCTTGTACCAGCTTATGAGGTACACCAAAGTCAATCAGCTGTATTTATACACATATTCCCATATCCCCTCCCTCCCGCGACTCCCCCCCGCACTCCCCATCCTGTTTTTAATTGAGGCAGAAGAAATAGAAATCTTCTTTTCATCTCAGACTCTCTCCTATGCTGTATCCTCCTATTAGAAGCCCTTTCAGGGGTTGAGGACACCTATCAGGGCATGAGTAAAACGTATTTTGATCTTATTGGGCAAGTGGTTCTTGAGTATGCATGTGTTCTCCATAGGTTGGAACCCAGAGGGGATAATGGAGAGTGTTAGATTTTCTAATATTCCATAGAAGACATTCTCCTTAATTTTATTCTTGTAGGAATTTACATTTATACCACATAAGCAAAGTTTTAACAAGTTATATTTTGCACATTCTTGTGTTTACACATGACACGTTTAATTCAGGAATGCAGTCCCCAACTCCATCACATTTTAAGTGTAAAAATGGCAAGAAAATACATTGGGGAAAAAAATGTAACTCTTGGAAATTTCACTTTGTGGCCTGGGGATGGACACCAATACTGCAAAGTAGCAAGGACTATTTGTGAGAGCAATTTGTGTGACATTATTCTGCTGCTTATAAATATGTCCTAGATGCAAGAAGACCGAGGAGGGGGGAAGCTCGCCTGTAATACTCACTGAAGGGAGAGAAGGACTGCTTTCCAAACTAAGGCGAGTGCTGTTGCAGTAATGGGGCATCAAACAGGCAAAATTGTATGTGTTGTCAATGGCTACAATATAATTTTATTGATTTACAATGTTTAGAGTGAAGACATGATTTCTAGCTTATATAAGATGTCACATTGGAGTAATTGCACACCAACTGGATTTTAGGACCAGAAAAGAGCATGGTAATGCCCACACAGATTCCTCAGGCTGCTTTGCTTTTAGGGTTGTTCAGTAATCGGGGAGTTATTATTAGCAATTGTCCTGCTTGAATGCTCAAGGAAGGCACAGATGTTGTGTGGCTTGGGTCTGGTTTTAGTATACATATTTGAACCATGCGAAAGAAAATGCCTTCAAGTTGCTTCCTTAGTTTAGTCCAGATCCATTCTGTCCTTTTGGTCTCCAATTGTCCAGACATTCATGAACTTCTCCCCGTAATGTTCTCTGTCACGCACTTTACATATCTCAGCCTCCTGCACAAAAGCTTTGGGAAATACTGCTCCCTTTAAGTGGAGCATGGGAGTCTCGAGTGGTGTTACTCGAGGGATAATTCTCACACCATCTGCATCAAATCAGTGGGTTGCTAGGCCCTGTCTTAGAGGTACCAAAACAAAATCTCCAGGGGGTAGAGCCTTGAAAAGTGAATTCTGAACAAGCACCTAGTGGATTCTGAGGCACAGAGTTCTGGGAACCTGGAAGTGAGGAAACACGTACATCAACTATGACTTATATGAAATTTTTAAAGAATGCATGGGTTTTTTTATTTTCACTATCATTTTGTTTTACATTTGTGCCGTGCCTTTATTCAGAGAAATTCTGAAATCCAAGTTCATATCAGCTTTCCAATAATTTTCATGTTGCTTTGAGGCATGTCACATTCAAGATTTGTTATGCATGGATACCTGCCCTTATATTTACACTTAGACAGGAATTATAGTATATTTTATGTAAAGACCTTGTTTGGAGTTCACCTGTGCCACTCTTCACAATGAAATGCTTCAAGATATTTTGAGAAAATTGTATCTAGTGAAGAAGCAGATCGTAGCATTTTTATTTGAAATTAAAACAAGTTAGTTTTTCTGAGCCTTATCCAAGTTTATAAAGGGATTCTAAAAATATTGCCACTTCCGTTGTGAAATAATAAATGTTTCCTGGGACTGACCACTACTGTGATGTGATAAAATTAGAAAGCCATTTCTGTTCTTACAAGTTGTTGTGGTCAAACACGGGATGGATGTCATTTTTCGCAGGCTAAAAACTGCTGACCGAGCCCATGAATAAGTGGATAAATATGAGTATTTTTCTGTAGAAAAAAATGTGCTCAAGTTAGCTTACGAAAGAGCGAAGGATATCTTCTCATATGATGTTTTATAGGAAGGCTGTGATATTTTTGCAATTGTGATTGGTTTAGTTGGGACACATATGCACCGGTAATTACTAGCAACCCTCTTTGAAGGCACAAAGGTGAATCCCTACTTGTGATCATCCCAGGAACATGGTTTGTCACTTTCTGAGCTGTCAGTGCTTGCAAATCTTATCTGAGCTACTTTACAACACCTGTGTAAAGGCAGGCTGGCATAAGGGATATAGGGCCTTCTGTTAGTGATTTCTCTGTGTACACATGCATCCTACCACTTGCAATGACTTTTCTTGAAACTCTTTAAGTTGACAGTCCTATAGTTATGACTCTGGTACACCACTCTGTTTCAGTTCCTTACAGGTAGCATCATGAATTCACACCCTATGCCCACATCTTGAGTTGAGAAATTGTCAGCACCTTGGTCAGCTGCAGGGCCCAGTGGGTGGAAGCCAGAGAAGGGTCTAGAATTCCCACTGTCACCTTAAAGTGAGCACTGGGGCTTCCCAAACATAAAGCAATGGCCACCCCAGCCCTTATTCATCCCAGGAGGTGGAAGAAGGAGTTCCCAGGCTAGGTTATAGCTCTTTGTACTCTCCTTGCCAAGATCACAATTAGCAGATTTTTATGACATTTCCCAATATTTGTTTATTTGCCTTAAATCTCTCTTTCTTCTGATATCCATTATTATCTGCATTCTCACATTGGGATTCAATTTATAAAAATCTTTATGGAGGCATAAATTCCATACCATACACTCACTCACTGTAAACATGCGCTTTGATAATTTCTAGTAAATTTGCAGTTCTGCAGCCCTCACCACACACCAATTTGAGAACATTTCCATCATTCAAAATGTTTCCTCATGTCCATTTGCAACCAATCTCTACTCCCACCCCTAACCTCAGACAACCACTGATCTGCTTTCTGTCACTACAAATTTGCCTTTTCCAGATATTTTATTTTTTAAAATTTGAATTGCCACCACATTTTATTTATCCATTCACAGCTGTTGGGCACTTGGGTTGTTTCTAGTCTTTTGTTATTATGAAGAATGTTTCTATGACCATTTACATATAAAGTTTTGTGTGGACATATGCTTTCACTTTTCTTAGGCAGATTCCTAGGAGGGGAATTTCTGGGTCATATTGATATAGTTATGTTTCACTTTGTAGGAAACTGCCAAACAGTTTTCCAAAATGGCTGTCCCACTTTACGTTGCCACCAGCAATGTGTGGAGGGTCCAGTTTCTCTAAATTCTTGCCAAAAATTGGTGTTGTCTGTATTTTTCATTATAAGCCTTTAGTAGATGCATAGTGGTGTCTCGTGAACTTGCCTAATGACTAAAGAAGTTGAACATCTTTTCATATGTTTTATTGCCATCTGTAATCTCCTTTGGTGAAAGTATATTTAAATCTTTTGCCCATTTTTAAATTGAGTTGTTTGTCATATTATTGAAATGGAGTTGATTATGTATTCTTCATACAAATACTTTGTTAGAAATATATGAGGGTGAGTCAAAAATTATCCGCACTCTGGCTGTAGAATTTATTTTAATTAACTTTTAGAAAAGACAAATACATCATTTTTCAATACAGTCCCTTTGCTTTTCAATACACTTTGTCCACCTGTCAACAAGTTTTCATAATCCCTCATTAAAAAATGTTTTAGGCTGAGCGGTGAGCCATGAATGCACTGGTCTTCACTTCTCATCAGAAGTGAATCTTTGTCCTTGTAGGGCTGCTTTCAGGGGACCAAACAGGTGAAAGTCTGATGCAGCAAGATCAGGACCATAGGTAGGATGCTTTAACATCCCAAAATGAAGTTTTTGCAGAGTGTTGACAGTGTGGGCAGAAGTGTGTGGATGTGCACACCCTCAGACCACAAAAAAAAAAACAAATCACTGCTTACTGCTCTTCTTTCTTGCAAATCACAAGTGGGGCATCCATTTTTGCTCACACTGCAGTTACAAATGAACTGATGTAACATGTTCATACCTGCACAGCAGTGACTGGGAAGATAGTAGCCTTTAACGGGAAGCACTGATAAGAGTGCAGCCAGCAGAAGTTTTAATATAACCAGAGTGTGGATAATTTTTGACTTACCCTCGTAACTTACAAATATTTCTCCCCAGTTTATGGCTTACCTTTTTTTTTTGTTGTTAAATAAATGAATTTATTTATTTATTTAATTGGCTGTGTTGGGTCTTTTTTTTTTTTGCTGTGCACGGTCTTTCTTTTAGTTGCGGCGAGTGAGGGCTACTCCTCGTTGTGGTGCACGGGCTCCTCATTGCCATGGTCTCTCTTGTTGCAGAGCATGGACTCTAGGCATGTGGGCTTCAGTAGTTGCAGCACATGGGCTCAATAGTTGTGGCACACAGGCTTAGTTGCTCCGTGGCATGTGGGATCTTCCTGGAGCAGGGATCGAACCCATGTCCCCTGCATTGGCAGGCAGATTTTTAACCACTGCGCCACCTAGGAAGCCCTATGGCTTACCTTTTTATTTTTATTTATTTATTTTTAAATTTTTATTGGAGTATAGTTGATTTACAATGTTGTGTTAGTTTCAAGTGTACAGCAAAATGAATCAGTTATACATATACATATACATATATGCAATCTTTTTTAGATTATTTTCCCATACAGGCCATTATGGAGTATTGAGTAGAGTTCCCTGTGCTATACAGTAGGTTCTTATTAGTTATCTATTTTATATATAGTAGTGTGTATATGTCAGTCCCAGTCTTCCAATTTATCCCTCCACCCCTTATCCCCTGGTAACCAAAAATTTGTTTTCTACAACTGTGACTCAACTTCTGTTTTGTAAAGAAGTTCATTTGTACCTTATTTTTAGATTCCACATATAAGCAATATCATATGATATTTTTCTTTCTGTGTCTGACTGACTTCACTCAGTATGACAATCTCTAGGCCCATCCATGTTGTTGCAAATGGCATTATTTTGTTCTTTTTAATGGCCAAGTAATATTCCATTGTATATATGTACCACATTTTCTTTATCCATTTCTCTGTTGATGGGCATTTAGGTTGCTTCCATGTCCTGGCTATTGTAAATAGTGCTGCAATGAACATGGGGGTGCATGTATCTTTTTGAATTATGGTTTTCTCCAGGTACATGCCTAGGATTGCAGTTGCTGGGTCATATGGTAGGTCTACTTTTAGTTTTTTGAGGAACCTCCATACTGTTCTCCATAGAGGCTGTACCAATTTACATTCCCACCAATAGTGTTGGAGGGTTCCCTTTTCTTCACACCCTTTCCAGCATGTATTGTTTGTAGACATTTTGATGATGGCCATTCTGAACAGTGTGAGGTGATACTTTATTGTAGTTTTGATTTGCATCTCTCTAATAATTCGTGATGTTGAGCATCTTTTCATGTGTCTCTTGGCCATCTGTATATCTCCTTTGGAGAAATGTCTATTTAGATCTTCTGTTCATTTTTTGATTGAGTTGTTTTTTTTGATATTGAGCTGCATGAGCTGTTTGTATATTTTGGAGATTAATCCTTTGTCAGGTGCTTAGTTTGTAAATATTTCTCCGATTCTGAGGGTTGTCTTTTTGTTTTGTTTATGGTTAAAAGCTTTTGCACAGTGAAGGAAACCATAAACAAAGCAAAAAGACAACCCTCTTTTTATATTTAATGGTGTAATTTGAAGTGTAAGAGTTATTAATTTAAATAGTATCTTTTACTTAAAAATGGATTGTGTTTTTGGTGTCATATATAAGAACTCTTTAAGTAACACAGGTCACAGAGATTTTCTACTATGTTTTCTTCTAGAACAGGATTTTGCAGCAGCAGCATTATTGATATTTTGGGCTGGATAATTCTTTGTTGTGGAAGGCTGTCCTGTGCATTATAGAATATGAAGCAGCATCCCTGGCCTTTACCCATTAGATGCCATAAGTACCTACCTGACCCCTTCTGCAGCAACCCCCCGCCCACCCCCCCAATTGGTTGTGACAGTATGAAATAAGGGTTCAAGTTATTTAGTTGATTTTCATATGTTTCCAATTATCCCAGCACCATTTCTTGAAAAGACTATCATTTCCCCCTTTAAATTGTCTTGGCACCAAGAACAGACAAATAGGGGAAAGAACAAGTAGTATTGGGAAAACTGGATATCCACAGGCAGAAGAATGAAACTGGACCCTTATCTCACACCATATACAAAGATGAACTCAAAATAGAAGATTATTTCAGTGTGTGGTTCCTAGGATGCTTTTGTTTGGTTTTAGTTATTTTTTGATGTTATTAATAAAGTATAACAACTGAATCAAACTATTACTAAATTATTAAGATATTTAGTAATCATCGTCGAGACTTTTTTAGGGAGGTTTTTTCCACTGAGTGTAGCTATTCCTTTCATGTTGATTGGTATCCTCTCTAGGAGAAGGAAGTGTGCTCTGTTATAGACTACCAAATGTAAAGTAGATAGCTAATGGGAAGTTGCTGCATAACATAGGGAGATCAACTTGATGATGGGTGATGACTTACAGAGCTGTGATAGGGAGGGTGGGAGGGAGGCGCAGGAGGGAGGGTATATGGGGATATATATATAAATACAGCTGATTCACTTTGGTGTACAGCAAAAACTGGCACAACAGTGTAAAGCAATTATATTCCAACAAAAAGCTTAAAAAAACACAAAACATATGTTACTAAGGCATATTCCCAGGAGCACTATGTATCTAGAGGATCGGGGAGCAGACAGGAAGCTCATGACCAAGGGTTTGATTCTAGCTGTTTACTCAATCTCAGTGTTATCCATCAGTGTTTTTACTTTTCTCTGGTTCATTTATTCTCTGTTTGGTGAAGCTGAGATTATCCTTTCCGTGCACAATCATGTGTTGAGAAGTGCATAAATTCACTATACAGATACTTGCCATTTGTATGGCTTTTCAATCCCCTCTCACATATTCAGGAACTCTGAGGCTGGCCAGGTCCTCCAGTAACTATGGCAGGTGGTGGGTGGCTGACCGCTGATCATTTGGGAGTCAGGTCATCCAGCCCTGAAGCACACTGCCTACCAGGAGGCACATGCAACTTTCAGGAACCTTGGTACATCAGCAGAAAACAACCATTGCACATTATATCTTGACAATGTGGCAGGTGCTCTCCTAGGCTAGTTTAATGCCCACTATTCTTAACTTCAGAACAATTCCATAAGATGGATATTATGACTCCAATATAAATATGAAAAAATCGAAGCCCAGAGAAATTAAATAATCATCAAATGTCACAAAGCCAGTAAGCAGGAAGGCAAGCTTGGAAACTTGATGTATCAGATTGCAAAGCCTGTGCTGTCGGCCACTGTGATATACTGCCTCTTTAGGTCATTCAGAGAAGCTTAGCAAAAAACAATGTCACTCATCCATCCATCCCTCCATTCATTCAAATATTCAGTTTTTACGGGGTGTCCAACGTGTGCCAGAACCGTGCTAGATCTTGGCTTTGTTCGGTCTCTTAGCTCTTTTAAAACAAGACTCTATATCTAAGATTTTCCATCCTTGCCACCAGACTTTCAGAGCTTCCCAAAGGTCAGGATATCTAGGCCAGCAGCATCAGCATCATCTGGGAACTTATTAAAAAGGCAAATTCTCAGGTCTGCCCCAGACCTACTGACAGAAACTCTAGGAGTGAAGAGAGCAGAATACATCAAACTCTTTGAAAGGCCTTGGTAGGCATAATTTGTGATGAAACAGTCCCTTTAGGATGATGGGAGAAAAAGGACTTAGCTCTTCTTTTACAGAAATAACTCCCAAAGTGAAGAAGGAAAATTTGAGAAGCTACAGCATAGCTCTATCACATGGGCCTTTTATGCTTATTCCAGAAAGCCAGCATTCACTGGGAGAAGTTTACAGTGTGTTAACCATATCAAGCTGTCTTTTCTACATTTGACCCCTAGTAGCTTTGTCCATTAAGGGATGCTATAGTAGAGAGTCTTGATAATTCTTTTCGTTCTTTTTTCTTCCTCCTTTCTTTCTTTGCTGTCTCTGTCCCTTTCTCCCTACGTTTCCCTTTCTCTCTCAGATATATTAAATATATATACACATTTATTAACCCTAACACCTTTTCTTCTCTCAGAAGACCATTGGGGTGAGGATGGATTACCTAAAATATAAAATGTTCTTTTTCTGAATCCATGAAACGCATATTTCGTGTGCCTTCACATACCTATGGTGTGTATCATGTGCAAGCATGAATTACAGGTAACTGCCCATGTTTTTCTGCCCCTTATCATTTGTTTTACCACTCTTCTGAGGGTATTACAAAATTTTCAGCAGGCTGAAATGATACATAAATAGTTTAAAAATACTCCATGTCTCTGGTCTAAAAGCAATCAGCCCTGGCAAATAAAACCAAAAAAATGAAATAAAAATGCATATCCTTAAACATTTTTTAAAAGTTTGTATTTCTTCCTATTCCAATCAAGATGACTACAAAGCACTTTTGGATATCTTAGATTCAGATATATGACTGGTCAAATAAAGCCACTTGCAAATAATAATAATTATTATTATTCTATTAATTACAGAATTCTTTTTTCCCCATTTTAAAAAACTTTATTTATAGATTGAATGAAAGAGTCTTTAAATTCTATAGTGTTTTACAACTTTCAAAAGTTTCACGTAGATGATTTCATGTAATCCCATAATAATCTTTTTTTGTCCCTTACCCCTATGTTGCTCCTCTCCCTTCCCTTCCCTGCACTGGTAACCACTAGTTTGTTCTCTATATCAGTGAGTCTGCTCCTTTTTTTGCTTTCTTCACTAGTTTCTGGTATGTTTTAGGTTCCACATATAAGTGATATCCTACAGTATTTGTCTTTCTCTGTCTGACTTATTTCACTTAGCATAATGCACTCCAAGTCCATACACGTTGTTGCAAAAGGCAAAATTTCATTTCTTTCCCTATGGCTGAGTTGTATGCCACTGTGTGTGTGTGTGTATATATATAAACACACACACACACACCACATCTTTATCCATTTGTTTGTTGATGGACACTTAAGTTGCTTCCATACCTTGGCAATTGTAAATAATGCTGCTATGAACATTGGGGTGTATGTATCTTTTCAAATTAGTGTTTTTGCTTTTTTCACATATATATCCAGGAGTGCAATTGCTGGGAATATATATATATATATATATATATATATATATATATAGTAGTTCTGTCTTTACTTTTTTTGAGAAAGTTCCATAATGTTTTCCACAGTGGCTGAAACAATTGATATTTTTACCAGCAGTGTACGAGGCTTTCATTTTCTCCACATTCTTGCAGACATTTGTAATTTGTGTTCTTTTCGTGATAGCCCTTCTGAGGTGTGAGGTGATATCTCATTGTGGTTTTGATTTGCATTTTCCTGATGGTTAGTGATGTTCGGTATCTTTTCATGTTCCTGTTGCCCATCTGCATGTTCTCTTCGGAAAAACGTCTGTTCAGTTCTTCTGCCAATTTTTTTAATCGGTTTTTTTATGGTTTTTTTGATGTTGAGTTGTATGAGCTGTTTATATATGTTGGATATTAATCCCTTATCAGCCATATCATTTGCAAATATCTTCTCTCATTCAGTAGGCTGTCTTTTTGTTTTGTCGATGGTTTCTTTTGCTATACAAAAGTTTTTAAGGTTAATTAGGTCCCATTTGTTTATTTTTGCTTTTGTTTCCTTTGCCTTAGGAGACAGATCCAAGAAAATATTCCTGCAATTTATATCAAAGAGTGTTCTATGTTTTCCTTTGGGAGTTTTATACCATCTGGTCTTACATTTAGGTCTTTAATATATTGAGTTTATTTTTGTATATGGTGTTAGAGAATGTTCTAATTTCATTCTTTCACCTGCAGCTGTCTAGTTTTCCTAGCACCACTTATTTAAGACACTGTCATTTCTCCATTGTATATTCTTGCCTCTTTGTCATAGATTAATTGAGCATTAGTGTGTGGGTTTTTCTGGGCTCTTTATTCTGTTCCATTGATCTATGTGTCTGTTTTTGTGCCAGTACCATGTTTTGATGACTATAGCTTTGTAGTCTAGACTGCAGTCAGGGAGCCTGATTCCTCCAGTCCCATTCTTCTTTCTCAAGATTGTTTTGGCTATTTGGGGTCTTTTGTGCTTCCACACAAATTTTGAAATTATTTGTTCTAGTTCTGAGAAAAAGGCCATTGGTATTTTGATAGGGATTGCAGATGGAAAGAAAGACTTTGTTCTTGGATTGGAAGAATTAATTTTGCTAAAATGACCATAATTACACAATTATTTGTAAAAGTTACAAAATTCATCGCCAACTCTGACTCTCACACCAGTCAGGGAAGATGTAATTGTTCTTATTTTACAGAATGGACAAATAAGCCACAGGAAGTTTAAGAAACCTACTCAAGCCTACAACACTTTGACAACATTGAATAAATGGAGAAAATGGATATTAAACAGGTTGAATTTATCTTGGATCTATGATAACTTCAAAATACCATGTTTTCTTTTTCTTTAATTCATATTTATTAAAATTCTTCAGTGGAACCACAACCATCAATTCCCTTTCAAATGCCTAGAAATCCCTTAAAAAAATCTCCATAAGTGTGTCCATAAGTTACCTAATCCTTTAAATACATTTCCCCTTAAGTACCAGCTTTGAAAAGTAGCTTATTAAATTTTTAAAATCAAATATAATGATTTTGAAAATTCTTATTTTTTTAAGCTCTTTATTGGAATATAATTGCTTTACACACTTGTACCAGTTTTTGAGGTACACCAAAGTGAACCAGTTGTATTTATACATATATCTCCATATCCCCTCCCTCGCACAACTCCCTCCCACCCTCCCCGTCCTGGCCCTCTAAGGCATCACCCATCATTGAGTTGATCTCCCTTTGTTATACAGCAACTTCCCACTAGCTATCTATTTTACAGTTGGTAGTGTATATATGTCTATGCTACTCTCTCACTTTGTCCCTGAAAATTCTTTATGAATATTTTGCTAAGTTTCTTTCACTAGACTTAATCTTGTTTGTCCTGTCATTCACCCATTTTCATCCAGCATTTCTGTACCAAGTCCTGTGCTGAGCATTTTCAGAATCTACTAGTCCACCTTCTAATCCTCACTGGACAGGTGAGGAAATCAAGGCACAGAGTAAAAGAATGGCTTGCTCAAGGTGGAACAGGCTGTAAAGGATAGGCCTGGTCCCAAAACCAAGAGCTTCTGGTTGGGGCAAAATACCATGTTTTATTTAGTTTTCTGGGATTGAGAGGTAGAATGTAAATATGAATTGATACAGGTGATGGTCCTTCAAGTGTGGATCTAGAGCTGGAGGGGACAGATATTGAGGGGAAAGGGGAGCAATGGCTTAGGAAAGGCTACCCCGAGGAAGGATGTTGAAACAGGGACACAAAAGTTGAGCAGACGATATCTGTGAGCTACTTATTTCTAAGGTTTAGTCATTTTCAGACTCTTAATGAGTAGAATTTGAAGATGAGTGAGTCTATCACCATGGAAACCTGGAATTACAAGGAACAGATTTAGATGACTCTAATATTTGCCAAGTCTTGGGGGAATAAGTTATTCTTGAAATGATTAGATATGTGTAAGGGTTTACTCGCTTATCAGTTTTGTATTGCAAATATTCACCAACATTTTCATGTATTTCATATGGTGGGGGGAACATCTCCAAAAATTCAAATTGTGGGTGATTTATATTTGGACAAGGAATTTTATTAACTTGAGTATTCACAGAAACTGACTCTAGACCAATTACTAGAATCTTCATTTTTTAAAAAATGTATTTTTATGAAAACAGTCTAGATTTTATGAAAATCCAAAGTTTAATTTCCTGAGAAGTTAAGAGACGGTCTCAAAAACTTAGGAAAATAAAAATGTAAAAAATACATACCTTTTAGAAAGATACTGTCACAGCAAGTAAAAGTTCTTGGAATGATTCTGAATAGTACCTTTTTGGTAAGCTACCAAAACAGCATGGGATAATGAAACAGCATAATTATTTCCATAATGACTTCTCGGAAAACATGCCACATCATCCTTATGTGTTCACATAGGAGCTCAATCATAGGCTTCAAGAAGAATTTTAGAATCTTATATTTAGAGATAATATGAAGATTTTAATTAGGAAAGGAAAGCATTGTTGAGATCATTTAGGTTAAGTTCTTAGCTAAATGCATATGTGCTTCTAAGAGACTCAAGAGAGAATAAAGAAAGGAAGCAGGGACAAGCGTTATTAAAAAGCTTCAGAAACCTGCATGGAATATTTTAAATGAGTGACCAGGCCTCATTCATAAATGTAATATTTAAAACATACTCAATTTCTGGAAACCACAATGGGATACTCTTTACACCCACTAAGATGGCCATAATAAAAAAAGTAGAAAATAACAAGTGCTAGAAAAGATGTGGAGAAGTTGGAACCCTCATACATTGCGGATGGGAATGTAAAAAGGTGCAGCTGCTGTGGAAAATAGTGGAAGCTCCTAAAAACTGTAAGCGTATAATTACCAGTAATTATACTCCTGAATAAATTTCCAAGAGAATTTAAAAACATAGGTACATAAGAAAACTTGCACACAATGTCTATAATAGCATCATTCATAATAGCTAGAAAAGTGGAAACAACTCAGATACTCATCAACTGATACATCTGTATAATGGAATAATAGTCATAAGAAGGAATGAAGAACTGATACCTGCTACAACATGGATGAACCTTGAAAACAGTGTGCTAAATGAAAGAAGCCCGACGCTAAAGTCACTTATTGTATGACTCCATTCATATGAGATGTCCAGGACAGGTAAATCTATAGAGATAGAAAGAATATTAGTGGTTTCTTAGAGCTAGGGGAATGAGGAGATACGGAGGTAGAGCTACAGGATTTTTTTGAGGGATTGAAATGTTCTAAAATTTACTGTGGTGATGGTTGCACAACTCTATTAATATACATATATTATCAATATAAGAAAAATCTCGAATTGTATACTTTTAAAATGGTAAATTTTTGGTATGTGAATTATATCTCAAACTTTAAAAAAAAGGAAAAAATAGTTCTTAATTTTCCACTAAAATATATGAAGGAATTGATAACATGAAAATTTACAAAATCCCCAAACAGAACTAATATCCACCTATTTATTTTCCAAATCTGAGAGGAATTTTTATTAACTTCAAGTTGGAAGAAATTTGAATGAAAAATGCAACTGGTGGTCCAACAATACTTTGTAAGCCAGAAACAGAAGGTACAAATTTGTCCCTTTCTATCTGCACAAAATAGAGTGGTGGTTCTCAAACTTTTGAACTCAGGATTTCATTACAATCTTAAAAATTACTGAGAGCCGCAAAGAGCTTTCATTATGTGGGTAATATCTATTGATATTTATCAATTAGAAATACAAATTGAGGAAAATTTGAATTATGATATACTAAGGCATTTTAAAATAATAATAAACTCATAAATATTTTTTGTTAAAAAACTATATTTTCTGAAATAAAATGATTCAGGAGAGTTCTATTGTTTTGCATTTGGACAAATTTCTTTAATAAATATTTCATAGAAGACAGTTGGAGTCTAATATCTACTTTGGCATTTATTCTGTTGTGATATGTTGCTTTGGTCGAAGTTTATGAAGAAATAGACTGTCCTGCAGATATGTGATTGGAGGGAATATTTTAGTTGCCTTTTAGGAGAGTTGTGGTTATTCTTTGACATTACTCCACAATCTGACAAGTGGTTTTATAACGTTTCATTGCAATGTAGAATCAAAGAGCATATTAACATGTTTTTTTTGTACTCACACTAAAATCCACTGCTCAGCCTTGCACTTTGATCTTTTACCAATGCATAATTTTGCCACATAGTGCTTTGGTCATTTGGAAAATTCATTGTGTTATGCAACTCCTCCAAATGTTGACACATTTCATTACACAATATTAAAAAAATATTATTTTGGACTTCCTAGGTGGCGCAGTGGGTAGGAATCTGCCTGCCAATGCAGGGGACACGGGTTTGATCCCTGTCCCAGGAAGATACCACATGCCGTGGAGCAGCTAAGCCCACGCGCCACAACTATTGAGCCTGCGCTCTAGAGCCCATGAGCCACAACTGTTGAGCCCATGTGCCACAACTACTGAAGCCCATGCGCCTGGAGCCCGTGCTCTGCAACAAGAGAGGCCACCGCCACGAGAAGCCTGTGCACCGTGAGGACGAGTAGCCCCCGCTCGCCGCAACTAGAGAA
The DNA here is from genome assembly GCF_030028045.1 of Hippopotamus amphibius kiboko. Lineage (NCBI taxonomy): Eukaryota > Metazoa > Chordata > Mammalia > Artiodactyla > Hippopotamidae > Hippopotamus > Hippopotamus amphibius. The sequence continues at coordinate 82,487,696 of NC_080189.1, read as the reverse complement.
AGCCCGTGTGCAGCAACTAGAGAAAGCCCGTGTGCAGCAACAAAGACCCAACACAGCCAATAAAATAAAATAAATAAATTAATTAAAAAAATTATTTAATAATATCACCACTTATTGCAGCAGAAAAGTCTTTCAGTGTTGGGAAGTTCTCAAACTCTTGGTGGCAGATACAAGTTTTCCAAAATTCTAATTTTCTCTTTGGAGCTTGAATTTTATCACTGGCAACAAATACTTTCAGTTATTTTCTTTGAAGTGACAGGCTCATTTCATTCATGTCCCCCAAAAATGTCTGCCTGCCAAAAAGATCAGTTTGTCTTTCACTGGTTTTTCAAGTATGCCACTTAAGCAATCATACCAAGGCTTTTTCTTGAAGCAATCATGATAGTTTGGTATGCAGTCAAGGTGCTTTGTGTGTACTTCCCAGTTCATCACACAGAGTAGTTTAAAAATGTACTCAAGGACTGCAGTGTAATAATAAAATTGATAATTTTTGCCACTCCGTCAAGGATATTTTAAAGAGAAACTGTCTTCTGCTTTTCCAAAATTTCAGTGTGAGTTCATGGATATACGAGTGTTGTTTGGTGCCATTGTTATGATTTATGCCAAGACACCAGCAATTTTAGCCACCATTGCTTTTGCATTATGAGTGTTAATGTCAACACAGTGAAAAGGCAACTAATGTTGAAGTATTACCACAAAATATGTCACATTATAACATTATAGCATTTCTTTTTTTATAATCTTATTTATTTATTTATTATTTATTGTCTGCGTTGGGTCTTCTTTGCTGCATGCAGGCTTTCTGTAGTTGCGGAGAGCAGGGGCTACTCTTCATTGCGGCACCCGGGCTTCTTATTGAGGGCTCTAGGTGCTCGGGCTTCAGTAGTTGTGGCATCTGGGCTCAGTAGTTGTGGTTCTCAGGCTCTAGAGTGCAGGCTCAGTAGTTTTGGCGCAGGGGCTTAGTTGCTCCGTGGCATGTGGGTGTTTGGGGACCAGGGATTTAACCCGTGTCCCCTGCATTGCAGGCAGATTCTTAACCACTGTGCCACCAGGGAAGCCCTATTATAGCATTTCTATGAAAATAATTTTGACCCTGCAGACTCCCTTGAAGGGTCTCAGGGATGCTCGTGGATTTGCAGATCATGTCTTGAGAACTATGGAATAAGAGAACTTGTAAATCTCCCTTTTCTCTTAGAGTATCATATATTGAGGCAGTTTGAACACAGATCAAACCATGAACCTTCCACCACTCGTCTTGACCTTTTATGTACAGTCAGACTTTATTATTACCAAAAGCAATGACACAGAAAGTAGAGGGTAGAGGCAATTGCTCATTCCATCCTGAGATAAGAATTTTTCCCACACAAGCACGATGGGCGGGGACAAAGATATAAGTAGGGCGTGAAGAAAACTGCTACTAGAGGTTATACTTTCTCGTGTACAACCTCAGTGTCAGAAAGGCAGAAGGGGTAGAAGAAGGTTCAATTTCAGTTTCCAACAAAGTCATACAAGATAAAACTTTAATAGATACATTATCTTTAATGTGGCAATGGTCATTGGAGGGAAACAATCATAGCAGTGACAAAAGAAAAATTATAAGACTCTGCAAATGAGACCAGGAATTATATGTAAGCCAACTCCTGGTCAATATTGATCTAAGAAAGAGATTTGGTGATTCATTTAAGTGGGCTTCTGAAAATGGGGCCAAAGTCACTTTTTAGCTTAATAAATAATAGCCGAGGTAGCTTTCTTTTGATGTATAGATAAATAAGAAAAGAAAAAAGAACAGTATTGGACTTACATGAAGATGCTACAGAACAAGGAAAATGAAAGATTATTATGAACAGTATAACAGCAAGCTTCTAAATGTGATTTACAGTAAGAATCAGAAGGTTTTAGAAAATTCATTAGCGTCATTAAAAGTGTATAAAATCCATTTGATTCCTGTCATTGGATCAGAAAAGCATAAGAGAAAAAGGAGCAAAGAAGAAAGATAGCAGAGTGAGATGCAGAGTGGAGCTCTAGGAGTGAGAAAGCATTTCAATGACAAAATCAAAATTTAACATTGGAGGATTGAAATGGAGGTTTTCTATTGGCAAACTAAATCAGTGCGTAGGGAGGAAACTCACAAAACTCTTGCAGAACAGACAGAGCCAGAGGAGATTAAAATGATGAGAGATACAGTGGATATGAAGGAGAGAGAAGGGAGAGCAATCTGAGACTTCCTTGAGACTAGATGAAAAAAATTTAAAGCAAAGCAATGATCAAGGCCATAATTAAGGAAAACAATAGAAACTGAGTGAAAGAAAAAAAAAAAAAACTCTGAGAAATTGAGATTGAGAGGATTCTCTCAGTTCTAAGGAAATCAATGGAAGAGACCCACCATAAAGATATGTTAGACATTTTTTAAAATAGCAAAGAGAAACAGAAGAATTTTATAAGCATGCAGCAGGGAAAAAAAAATGTTATTTACAAAGGAACAAAAATCAGGTTAGTCTCAAAACATTCCCATTTAGAAACAAATTCCAGTAGACATTTGAATAACCTCTATAGAGTTTTGAGCTCAAAGTAGCAATATAAGAAATGTACTCAGTCAAGATAACTTTAATGTGTGAAAGCAATAGAAAGACATTATCAGATAAACAAGGACTCAGACAATATACCCACACATGATCTTCTTTTAAAATTACTAAAAGACAAATGAGAGATGAATCAAAATTAAGAACTAAGGGAAAGGGACATCACAAATAAATGGACTGCTGTTGAACTTCAAAGCTAATTAAATACAAGGTTGATTAAATAATTATGAGTTAAGAATTGAATACAAATACAAAATAACATGAATAGAAAAGATTGGGAATATTAAATATTTTTGTAATAGTAAATTCGATGTAAAATTCCAAGTTAATCATGTGGAATGAAGTGTGTGTTGGTGGTGTATATAAAACAATTCCATTTTAAAAACATCTTTTTAGAGAGGGTTGCTTCAGTGATATCATTACATTCTCAACTGTGATAGTAAAAAATTAAAACCTAATATATATATATATATATTTCAAATACCAGTAACTATTTGAAAAACTAAAAGCAGGATATAAAACTTTTGAATTTCTGGCAAAATCAGTAAAAACATACATGAATGAAACAAAAATTGAGAAGACAGACAACCAACTCCAAAAAAGAAAAGAGGCAAAAAAAAAAAAAAAAAAAAGATGCATAGTAACTGAAAATAAAAATAAAAATAAAACATAAAATAATAAAATGGCAAATAACTTATAATAAAACTGGGGTAACCAAAATAAGATCAAATATATTGACAATGACAATAAACATAAATGTTTAAAATTTCTCCATAAAAAAAAATTTCTCCATAAAATACAAACTGCAAGTTTGCATTAAAAAAATCGACATCTTAGTAACGAGATATAACCTAAAATAAAATATTGTAAAAGTTTTAAAATCAAAGGAGCAATTGTTTATCTGTAAAAGCCAAACAAAAACCCAAAGTAGAATTCAAAATAAGAAAGGCTAAATGAGAAAAAGTTCATTTATAAAGATGGAAAATGCAACTGACAACTAATTAAGAAGCTACACATCAAATACCAAATTAGAAATGCATAAAGCAGAAACTCTTAATGCAAAATTGATTAAAATACAGAATTCTGAGGAATATCAATACAAGTCAATCAACTTTAGCTAGGCTAAGGATTCACAAAGTAAATAATGACATAAATTTCTATTTTAATTTTAAGTGTTTCATTTATGTATCAGATTCTCATACAGACATAGAACATACTTTGTTTTTATGTATCTGTAGAACATTTAAAACAGCTGATCATAAACTCGACCATGCACAAAAAATTCTCTCAAAAAGAATTCAGAAGTTCTCTGCCATAATATATTAAAATTAAAAATGAATAACAAAGACCTAATTTTTTAGACCTTCACTATATTTAAAACATCTCCAAAATAATTGTTGGGTCCAAAAACAAAACAAAATCACAAGATGAGCTACTTATTAATTAATGAAAATATAAAGGATAAATTATGAGGATTCACAGAATATATCAAACTCATGACCTTCAATTTTCTCATTATTTTTTTTTTTATTATTATTTTATTTTATTTTTTTTGGGGGTACACCAGGTTCAATCAACTGTTTTTATACACATATCCCCATATTCCCTCCCTTCCTTGACGCCCCCCCCTCGATTCCCCCCCACCCTCCCTGCCCCAGTCCTCTAAGGCATCTTCCATCCTCGAGTTGGGCTCCCTTTGTTATACAACAACTTCCCACTGACTATTTTACAGTTGGTAGTATATATATGTCTGTACTACTCTCCCGCTTCTTCTCAGTTTCCCCTTCTTTCCCCTTATTTTTTAAAAGAATGCATGAATTAAGTATGAAAATTAAGTAAGATAAGCACATTGGGCAGAAAGATATACTAAAGATAAAAGAAGAAATCAAATAATGTTTTAAAAAGTTGACAAATATAGGAATTAGTTTTTTGAAGAAAAAAGCTAATAATAAAAAGACGATAAATCTAAACAACATAAAATAGGAAAAACACAACAACATGAATGAAATGAAATTTACTGATGGCTGTGAAGGAGATTCCTCAAAAAACTAAAACTAGAACTACCATATGATCCAGCAATTCCACTCCTGGGTTTATGTTAAAATAACAAAAACAAAAACGCTAATTCAAAAAGATACATGCACCCCAATGTTCATAGCAGCATTATTTACATTTGCCAAGACATGGAAGCAACATAAATGTCCATCAACAGATGAATGGATAAAGAAGATGTGAGATATATGTATATATCTATGTCTATATCTATCTGTCTATTATCTATCTATCATCTATCTATCTATCTATCATCTATCATCTACAGTAGTATACTACACAGCCATTGAATGAAATTTTGCCATTTGTAACAACATGGATGGACTTGGAAGGTATTATACTTACTGAAATAAAAGAGAATAACAAATACTGGGTGTTATCACTTATATGTAGAATTGAAAAAATAAACTACTGAATATAAGAAAAAAATAAGCAAATTCACAGATAAAGAAAACAAATTAGTGGTTACCAGTGTGGAAAGGGAAGGGGGGAGGGAGGAGGGGCAAGACAGGGGCAAAGGACTAAGGGGTACAATAAACAAATGAGGATATATTGTACAGCACAGGGAATATAGCCAATATTTTATTATAGCTATAAATGGAGTATAGTCTTTAAAAATTATGAATCATTATGTTGTACACCTGAAATTTATATAAGATTCTAAATCAAAAATATCTCAACAGCAAAAAAGAAATTTACTGAAGAAAAAAATGATAAAAGCATAGTATGCACAATTTTATTCAAATTGTTCATAATATCCAAATGTCCATGACATAAACTGCCACAATTCCAAGACTGACTGGGCCTCAAAGAAACGGGAACAAATAGACCCTGGAACTAAAGACTAACTGTACTTAATCAAGATGATGCTGGTCAGTCCACTGCATGACCAATTTCAAGATGACATTAGAACTGACTATGCTGTGTCTGTATGTAGCCCCTCCCTCCATATATAAAAGCTCTTGCCCACTGATTCTCAGAGGCGGGAGTCGATCTTTGGACCAGAGTCTGCCCTCTCCTGTCCCCCCACCCCAACCAAGTTGCTGGCCTTGGAAATAAAGCAAACTTACCTTTCCACCAACCTTGCCTCTTTATTGGCTTTTGAGCGGCCAGCGGCCAGACCGCCACCTTCAGTAACAGCGTTTTGCGTCCAACGTGGGGCTGCATTCTCGCGACATCTGACTCCGCGGGGTTTCCTCGAGTAGAGCCAGCAGCCGCCGCAACGCGCCAAGATGGTTGTGGTGAGCCAGCTGCTTGTGGCTAGGTGGCCCCGTGAGGAGGATCTTGGGGGACCTTTCCTAGCAGCTGCCGAAACCATTTGTTTGGGGATCCTCTCTGTTTCTCCCCTGCTCGGCACTGGCTGCCAATGGGAGCTTTTCCTTGGTGGAACAGAAACATGCATCTGGATGAGCTGACAAGCTCCAAGACCGAGTAAGTCCACCGGCGTGCACCCCGGCAGGCTTCTCTTTTGAGCACGAAATGCTATTTGGGCATTTTTGCCGATGGGGTCTGACGTGTGTCTGTCTGACATTGAGGACCGTTTGTGTTGGGGAAGTGTTTGGAACCCCAAATCCTCTCGAAAGATTTGTGACAGTTCTGTCTTCTGGTGTGTGAGTGTATATTCCATTTCTGTGATTGATATCTTTGTTGTCTTTTGTAAAATGGGAAATTCGGGTTCAATTCATTAGAAAAAACTGTTTTTTTAAATTATTATTTTATATTAGAGTATAGTTGATTAACAATGTTGTGTTAGTTTCAGGTGTACAACAAAGTACTTCAGTTATACATATACATGTATCTATTCTTTTTTAAGTTCTTTTTCCATTTAGGTTATTACAGAGAATTGAGCAGTATTCCCTGTGCTATACAGTCGGTCCTTGTTGGTTATCTATTTTAAATATAGCAGTGTATATATGTCAATCCCAACCTCCCAATCTATCCCTCCTCCACAGCCTTCCCCCCGGTAACCATAAGTTTGTTCTCTAAATCTGTGAGTCTCTTTCTGTTTTGTAAATAATTCATTTGTATCATGTTTTTTGGATTCCACATATAACTGATATATGCTATTTGTCTTTCTCTGCCTGACTTACTTCACTTAGTATGATAATCTCCAGGTCCATCCATGTTGCTGCAAATGGCATTATTTCATTCTTATTTATGACTGAGTAATATTCCATTGTATATACGTACCACGTCTTCTTTATCCATTCCTCTGTTGATGGATATTTAAATTGATTCCATGTCTTCGCTATTGTAAACAGGGCAGCTATGAACATTGGGGTGCATGTATCCTTTCAAATTAGAGTTTTCATCTTCTCTGGATATATGCCCAGGAGCAGGTTTGCTGGATCACATAGTAACTCTATTTTTAGGTTTTAAGGAGACTCCATGCTAAAAAACAGCCATTTTCTGATTTAAAAAAAATCCTTAATGATTTGTGAGTTTCTTACATGATAAAGCTGATCTTTAAACCAACACCAAAAATCCTACAAAAAACATCAGAAGCATCAAGGCCTCATACCACTGTTATGCCCTGTTTTTCTTACAGTGTTATAAGATATGAAACAGCTACAAATATTACAAAAGAGGAGACATCTATTTTTATTTATTAAAAATTACAAATGTAGGGCTTCCATGGTGGTGCAGTGGTTAAGAATCTGCCTGCCAATGCAGGGGACGTGGGTTTGATCCCTGGGCCAGGAAGATCCCACATGCCTCGGAGCAACTAAGCCCATGCACCACAACTACTGAGCCTGTGCTCTAGAGCCCACAAGCCACAACTACTGAGCCCATGTGCCACAACTGCTGAAGCCCATGCACCTAGAACCTGTGCTCCATAACAAGAGAAGCCACTGCAATGAGGAATCCAAGTACCGCAATGAAGAGTGGCCCCTGCTCGCCACAACTAGAGAAAGCTTGTGCGCAGCAACGAACACCCAATGCAGCCAAAAATAAGTAAATAATAAAATAAATCTTAAAAAAAATTTATGAACATATATGTACAGTCCTAATAGAATCAACTGAAAAGTCAATAGTTTTTCTAAATAAGAGCAATAACCAAAACTTGATCCTAGAACGGGAAATTGATTTTATTTACAATAGAAACAAACCAAAAAGTATCTGGAAATTTTAAAGCAAAAATGTCTGCAGTAGATATAAAAAATAACCACATATCACTAATAACAATATAAGAAAATTTAAATAGATGAAGAAAAGGACCAAATTTCCATTAGAAATTAGTTTTTGATTTTTTTTAAAAAAGCATAATATGTCAATGGATTATTCAACTAGTTGTGTTCTAAAAATTGACTATTTGGGAAACTAAGATTTTTCAGTTAATGCCGTTTACCCACATAAGTTCCAGATAAATTCTAGAACTACATCAAAAATAAAATCATAGAAAAAAAATGGGTGACTATACCTTTTCATGGATGGTTTCGCATAATAAAAGCAATAGAATAAGACATAAAAAAGGAAAGTACTGATAAATATGACTGGATAAGAATTTTTTAATATATTTTTAACCAACATTAATAAAAAAGGATAACAAATTCTAAAAAAAAAAATTGGAACTCTTACAATTTGGAATCAGGAAGATTCAGCCAAATTACATATTATTTAATTTCATTCATCTCAATTTCATAATCAATGAAATGGGGATAAAACCTCTTGGTTTTTTACAGGACTGGAAACAAAGTCTAGTCTATCTGCAGTGCAGCTGGCGCTCAACACAATGCTGGCACTCAACACAATGTGTCAGCCATTGTTTTTTATAATTGTTACTACTTCTATATATCTATACAAAGTTCAATGAGAAAAATACTTAGACCCCAATAGAAAGACAGGCAAAGGATGTGAGTAATTTATGAAAGAAGAAACTTAATTAGCTAATAAACTTGAAAATTTTAGCCTTGCTAATGAGATGCAAATTAAAACATTAATAAAATGCCAGTTTCCATCTAATAAATCAGAAAAAAATTTAAATAGAATATGAAAGAGAAGCTTCCTCAGACACTGGGAGCATAAATTTTCCACCAACTGACCTAGAAGGCAATTTGGCGATGGTCCATCCTCTTTTACTTGTAGTTTCACTCCTGAGAATATGTTTAAAACTGTCAAAATTTTATTTTTGTGTGAATGATTGGACACATCTTAAATCAAAGGACTGCAGGGTTTTGTGATAACCCAGCTTTATCAATGAAAATAATTTTTACCATGTACCCCTAAAATGTGCAAATTTATTTACTGGTTTTTTGGCATCATATGTTTTTACTGCTAAATATCATACACAAAGTAGAATTGAAAAAATTGGAGTAAAAAATTGAAATTCCAATACTTTCTTCCTCAACTCAATGCCTTGTCCTGCACTTCTCTTGTGTACTTCTCCCATTTCAAAGACCACAGCCCAGGATGTTCTGCAATTGGAAAAGAATTCAATAAGCCATGGCACAGCCATCAGAGTAAATATTATTTAGCTGTTTGAAATCACAATTTTGGATAATAATTCATTTGGAGAACATGATTGCAATATAATATAATAATGTCTGTGATGGCAAATTCAGTGCCCAGCTGGCTTACCACATGGTAGCTGGTAGCACTTGTTAGGTCTCTGAGAAATATTTATTGAATGTTAAGTGAATTATAAAAGCAGGATACTGTGGGAGGAGGATAAATTAGGATGTTGGGATTAACATATACACACTACACATATAAAATAGATGACCAACAGGGACCTACTGTATAGCACAGGGAACTATACTCATTATTTTGTAATAACCTATGAGGGAAAAGAATCTGAAAAAGAATGTGTATATATATATATATACACACATTCAGTTTCACTGAATCACTGTGCTGTATACCTGAGAGGAACATGAAATTGTATATCAACTATACTTCAATTAAAAACAATGCCCTGCTGAAAAAAATACTTTATTGCTAAAAAATGATAACCATAAAAAAGCAGGATACTAACTTGCATATACAATGTAGATCTATAAACATTAACAAAGGTAACAAAGATTGCATGTAGACATACTATATGTATATGTGTGTACATGTATACATACACACACATAGATATAAAACTTTGAAAGATTTCTACAATGAGTTCCATACTTCGAAATTCAAGGTAGATATGGATGAAAAAATAGAGCTTAAAATATAATAATGACTGTCAAAATGAATGACGATGTTGAAAGGTTGAAATTTAGAGAATACAAAATAAATAGTTCAAGACCCCAAGTTTTATGGCTCAGGGGAAAGAATAAGAGGAAGTTATAAAGTGTTCTCTCACTTAAAAGTTATTATGAATCTGCATTGGGATGGCCTGCTTCCTTCTGAAATGTTGAGAAAACTTGGTAACACTTTCCTTCTTATTCCTTGGAATGTACCTTTAAGGTAGGGGTTCTTGTACTTCAGTATTCATAAGAATTTTCTGAGAAACTTGTAACAAGCATGGATTTCTGAGCCCTGCCCTCTGAGCTTCTGATTTGGCAGGTTTGAGGAAGGAACCTCAAACCTGCCAAATCTGTATTTAATCCTGTCCCCCATCCCCCCCAGGTGGTTCTAATCCACAGGATTTGAGAATCGCAGTTAGAGGCTATAGAGAGCAGGACCAAGCTTTTGCCCTGAAATATTCAGAACCTCTGCGACCTGATGCACTACGGGTCAGGCTGGATGTTAGTAGAGAGATGGGGTAGGACTTAGAAAGTGGAGACTTAGAAAGCATAAGCTTCTTGCCAGGGCCACCCTAGAACCCAAACTGCATTAAGATAAAGGCTCTTAATGCCATTAACAATTGAAAAAGGGTTTTTTTAAATCAAGTGAGAGTAAGTCAAAAAGCCCAGAATCCAAGTGACCAAGTGTGTTTGAAGAGACGTGGTGCTTTTATAGGTAGAGCAGAGGCTCTTTCCGAAGTGTGCAAGTGTGCCCAGGCCTGGGGCGGGGGTGGGGCGAGGGATTTAGGAGGTGGGGTGGGTTGGGAGGTTGAGGGGCTGAGATTAATGCCCAGAGAGTCCTGTAGGTGATGTTCTTTGTATAGTCCTTAAGCCCCACTTAAGGGAAGGAACAGATTTTATTTTAGCTGAAGAAAACTTTTAAAGAATTTAAAGTGACTTTTCTAAAACTGCGTTGGGAGCTAGTCAAGTGTCAACACAACAGGAGTGGACTTCAGTGATGTTAGGGACCCCCTGCCTTCCTCACGTGGCCGCACAAGCCTAGGCAGACTTCGGTTATAATTTAATTAATCCTGAAAAGCAAGAAGGAAGCAGTCAGGGCAGCTTCTGCAAAGACAGGTAAAGCTGAGAGATAATTCATTTAATTAGTTTCTCAAAAGAAATTAAGTTGATGTAAAGGCTGTTGGGGTAAGATAAAAAGAAAAAAAATGTGGCTGGAATTTGGGTTTTCATAAGATTCTAGTGTTTTCTGGTTCCAGAGAAATAACATCTCTTATGTGGTACGGTAGACATTTTGTAATCTTTTATTTGGAATTGAAATTTTATTAAAAAAATGGGGTAGGAGGAAACTTTTAGTGGTGATGGAACGTGTTATCATGGTGATGGTTTCACGCGTGTCTGCATATGTCAACTCACCGAATTGTAGGCATTAAATACGTGCAGTTTTTGTGTATCAATTATATCTCAATAAAGCTGTTTAAAAATGCTTTTATCTAATACTCAAACTACAAGGTATTTCCCTCTACGTTTCAGTCTGCCTCCCACAAAGCAGCCGTTTGAAAGGTAAGTCAGATCCCGTCACAGCTTGCTCAAAACCCTCTAATGGTTTCCTCTCATGCTCGGAATTAAATCCCAAGTCCTCACAACGGCCCAGAAGACGCCCCTTGATCTTACCCTTGGCCATTTTTCTGGCACCCAATTCTCTGGCCTCACTGCCCACTGCCCACTCACCCCCTCTCAGCCACCTCAGCCTCCTGGTTCCCTGAGGCCATGGACCAGGCTCCCAGGCCAGAGTCTTTTTCTCAGTGTCCCCTTGTGATGCTCACATGCCCCTCCCCTTCACATGGTGGCCTCTGCTCAAGGGCCCCTTATCTGATCATCTTATATGTGACACACCCACACTCTCCCTGCACTTCACTCTGCTTTATTTCTGTTCATAGCCCTCATCAATCACCCATCACCAACCATTGTGATGGTTCCTTATTTATTGATTTGACTATTGTCAGTCTCCTCAAGTTATTTCGGTTGTAGGATGGCCTGCACTTGACCTGTCTTTCTCAATGATGTGTTCCCATCACCTTGAAGACTAGGCGGCATGGCACACAGTACCCACTCAATACATATTTGTTGAATAAATAAATAGCATTAAAACCCCTCTCAATATCAAAGTTAAATGAGGAGAAAAGAATCTCCAATAATCCTTGTGCAACAACAAATCAAACTATTTTCCACTGGATTTAAAAAACTCGATTTTTAAAAATCTATCATCGACTCTATTTTTATATCAAAAGCTCAGGAATGTGTTTCCTAGTTGATTTCAATGCTAATTTGAATTCACTTTTCTGCTTGTTTTTAATCAAAAAGTGATTTCCTCCTGATTGTTTTAACTGAGTACTCTGCAGGTTTGATTAGAGTTTTGTTTGACATGCTAAGGAAATGAGTGCCCACAGGTGGCCCCCTCAAGATCCAGAAGCCAAGGGCGAGCCTTGCAGGCAGAGTATAAATCCTGCAAAGCTTCCCAGCAGGACCCATCTGTTGTGGGTATTGAGGAAAGAAGAGACATGAGCCCTTGTAGCCAAAGAAGCAGGAAAGGAGAACTCAGCGATAGTCCATTTCTCATTTATTTTGTGCAGGAAACAGAAAACTTTTCAGGCACAATGCGTGTGCGTGGGGAGAAATCGTGCAGAAGCTCAGCAGAGTAGCATGAAAGAGAATTGTGTAATGTGGTGGCATTCCAGCCAGGGATGATTGTGCCTTCTTGGGACCACTGGTACCTTAATGTCATTGGGATGGACCCACATACATAGATTCAGGATAATTCAGCCGGCCTTGAGTTGAAATTGTGTATTTTTAATCCATGAAACATTTGTCTAAACAAATTAATAGCAAAATGGTGGGAATGGGGATGGAGGCATCTAAACCCGCTGAAAAGAGCCCGTTGTTTATAAAGACTTCAGAACATCTGTTTTTCTGTTTTTATGAGTGTGCCTTACTGATTTGTTAAAACAGATCTTTTTTCCTCTTGACAACACATTGCCCGTTCTTGTTACTGTAGGTACTTGAAGATATTAAGGAAGCAGTTCTTTAAAAATACTCTGTGACAAACAGTCATAACTCAGATGCTTCATCTGCTCCACTTGGTAGTACAGCCCTGGATTGCCAGTGATCCTGCAGATGGCTGTGTTGCTACCTTGTTTCAGTGTGTGAGTCAAAAGATAGCTTGTCATCGGTTGCAAGCTAGGGCCCTAAAACAAGGAATTCTGCCTAGAAAAGCCCTGTTAAAGGGCCCTGAGTGGAGCAACATATTTATTCATTAGCATCTGTAATGATGTTAAAACAGTGCTTCAAAGAAAGGGTGTTGTGTGTGTGTGCATGCATGGTCCATGTGCTTAGTATACATTGACATTTTACAAAAAGGGAAGATAAGGGATGCTGGGAAAATGTTATATCTGTGAAAGCAAGTATACAAGGCTCATAGAAGATGCTGCATATCCTTCGTTTACTGATGCCTAGAGATGGTGAAATTTTTGATGGTAACATATTTCTTGATCCTTACATTCCGCATTGTCCCTAGCACAACACCTCATACACCATGAACTGTCAATAAATACTGTTGAATTGCATCAGTTTTGTCCTAAGTAGGTCCTGATTCAGAGCCATCCCCAATCATGCAAACGAAGGAGGACATAAATAAATATTAATAAAAGCCAGCCTTGCTTTAAAATTGCCCTCGATTTCAAAGGCTAGAGATTTAAAGAAATATTCCATTAAGTCTCTTTTTATGGTTGGGGTTGGAAACAAAATATTTTTAATAGAGGTTAATAAGATAGCTGGGGGGGGGGGGCGGGTGGAACCCATAAAAAAACACAAACCTCCCAGTTCATGTATTTGTGAGAGCCCAAATCCCTAGGAATGAGAAGATTTAGCTGATCTTTCCAATCACATTCTCCCTCCCTCCCCACCCCAGTCTCCTTGGAATTATGTTATCTTGGCTCGTCTTAAAAGCTCAGAATCCTTTTAAATTGGAGAGGCATTCAGAGGACAGTCAAGGGTCACCCTTGGAATATTAAAGGCGAGTGGATTACAGGAGAGGGAGGGAAAAGGAGCCGCTGGGGCAAGGCACAGCCCGGTACAGACCCAAGGCAGGAAAGGAGAGGAAAACTCCGCAGGAGCTGGTGTTGGCGGAGAGAAAGCTGCCCAGATTGTTAGGAAGGACAGGAAGTCGCAAGGCAGCAACCCACATTGTTAGTCCAGCCCACGTTATTGCATTTTGAGAGGCCAGGAAAGGAAAACACCTGTTAGTGAAATCAATGAGACAATGCCTTTTGAGCAGAGATAGAATGACTCCTTTAGCAAACGTGGCTACATGAATCTTGGAAAATTAAAAGCCAGATACTCTTATAATTCAGGGATACAATTCTACAGAATTCACAGCCTCCTGACTATTCTTAAAATAATAAGACCTTAAGATTTGTAAAACAAATTGCTTCTTAAAAGACATCAGAGTAACTTAGTTTTTAAAAATCTAACGAATTTTTGGTTTTTCTTCCGTCATTTATAGATGCCGATTCTAGTTTTGGTTTTGCAAATAAAATCAATGGATATTTAGGGAGGGCTTATGATGTGCCAGACACCATTTGGGGTAGGAGGATGCAGTGGCAGGCCTTTACTGCTCAGCACTGGTTACTTACTGATTTTTTTTTTGGGGGGGGGTGATAAGGATGTGATCATGTGTCCCTTAGAAAATCGGATGACAGAATGCACACGTATTCATACTTTGTTAGGAGAGTCGCAGACCTAGGGCAGTATATACATCTCTTATTATTGCTATGCACTTGGCCCGTTCTAAGCATTCTTTGTGAATTATTTAATCTGCAAAGCTATCCCACGAGGCATATATCATTATTACTCCCATTTCCTCTCAGGGAAATTGAGGCTCAGATAGGCATAGTAAAGTCCTTGCCCCAGGCCCTTCAGTGAGTAGAAAGTGACCCCAGGCCCAAGCACGTGCACCTGGAGAGGCTGGCCCCAGTTGGCCCACTGTGGACCAAAGGGAGGGCATCTCTGCACAAATTAAACCAGACAATCCCTGACACTTTACTGCTATCTGCCAGAAAATCACCTTAGAATGTTTACAATCATTATAAAAATGTGAACAACACTTTCTATGGCTGGGCATTGCCTAGCCAGAGAAAAGCTAGACCTGGCCAAATGTGGAGGGTCTGGCTGTTCAGTAAGAAGATTTGGACCAAACTCAGAAGGCACAACTAAAACTTCAGGTTTCAAACTGGATTTTTAGGAACGTTAGTCTGTCAGCAGGGGGCAGAATGGATTTTTCTATTTATTTATGGAAATTTGAAACTGTAAGGAACTGGATCCTTTTAGAATAAAAAGTTTTTCTCCTCAACTATCTGTCCTTTGCTATTCAGAATGGAAGAATAGAATTAGCTGTGTCCACGTTTAATGGATTATTCATTTAATTCATTTCTTGGAATATTTGCTTCAGAGAAAAATAGAATTAGAACATTTGTAATAAAATATTTCTAATGTGCTGTGTGTGTTTGATGATACTGCTCCTGAGTGACCATGGGGTGACTGGGAACGAGAGTATGCTGTGTAGGAGCTGTGTAGGAGCAGTGTCAGAGGGAGAATCTTCTGGGCTGAACAAGAGGCATGGACAGAGCTATGAGGCTGAGGCCTACGGCGGGCCAGCCATGCCCTCATCGGGGGCCACCTGAGTCCAGTACTGATGCCTTTGCTTGGTTCAGCTTATCTCCTGGACCAGAGGTACTTTGCTCCCATCCAACCTCAGTCCTAAGCAGAAGAAAAGGACTTTCCTTTTCCTTTTCAGTGTTGCTATTAAATTCTTCCATTTTGTCTTATGGTAAAACAAGGCAACACAATCACACAAAACCAAACTCACAGTTCTGGAAGCAGAATATGGGTCAGTGTATATGTGTGTGTAATGTCAGACAGGTAAGACAGCTAAGTGAGGCCTTAGTTTCATATTGTATGGTTTCAGACATGATTAAACATATGTTCAAAATATTAAAAATGTCAACCAAGGATGGTCCTTGCCCTTAACTTTCCTCCCTCCTTCCCTCCCTCCCTCCCTCCCTCCCTTCCTTCCTTCCTCCTCACAATTGATCAATCAATCAATCAACGTGCATTTATTGAGAGCCTTATTTTTTTGTATCAAACACAGTATTGGGACCCAGAATTGGGGATTCTGAGATGTCTGTCTGCAAAGGACTCAAACATCTCAGCTGTAGAGTCTAACACTTAAGCCTTTTGGAAAAGTAAGTGATTAACCAACCGAAAAATTGTCATGATTTTATTGCATCTGTGATGTACTGCAAATATGTAACATGGGTGGACCTGTAAAACCCTTTCTTCAAGTACATTGAAGACTCCATACAGAATACATGAGAGAAGATACAGTGTTAAAAACTGGGAGCAGGCACTTCCGTCCTCCTCTACCTCCTTTGAGGTCCTGCAGGTACCTCTCTAAAATCTTTAGGGCTGCTAAGTTCAATGCTCAGTTTGAAAACTCTGAGACCAGAGACCAAGGCTTTCCATTCTGTGAACCAGCTATATCATCTACCTTTGCAAAAGGTTACTATATCTATATAAAGTACCTCTTAGAATTTTTAAGATGCTAGAAAGTAATTTTTTAGGATAAGATAGGATGTTTTTTCTTTGTTTTAGTAACTGTACATTCAAATATCTAAATGCAGGTCCATTTTAATCTGAGTTGTTTTCTGATTAAATTCTGATACCTATTTGAAGCCATAAGATTATAAAGAATGTATGAATATAGGGTATGTGTATGCAATGTCGATACTGCTGTATAACCCCATTACCAAAAGACCAGATCTAGATGAGCCTGGATTGAACTCTTATTGATGCTTTTTCACAAAGGCAGCAGGAAATTGAATTGATGGTGCTATTAGGTTGTCAATATCAGTGTCTCCCTTTCTTCCCAGATAAGTTTATGTGAAGCATCACCCATACAGTCATTTTAACCTCTTGGGGGCAAGGGAGCTATAGAGGTTCAAGGTGATGAGCTAGATGAGGTGTGCCTATCTGCACACTAGATGCTTTGTAGAAGTCCAGAACTGGCAGATGGCTGTTTCCTTGATTATGTTGTTGTTATTTCATCTTATGTTGATGGGCTGTTTTGCTTGTTTATTTGCTTGTTTGTGTTTAAATACAGCTGTGTCTGATGCTCTACTCTTTAATTGGAGTTGTCTCTAGACCATTAGTGTAGTTAAGAGGACGTGGCACTCATGGTGGGACTTGGAGAAAGATAGAAACCCGGGTAGCAAGTGACAGGAGGGAAGGAGACTGTACACTTAACTGAGGTTCAACAAACCTCAACAAAAAGACAAGAAACCCTTCAACTGTGCCCATATGTACAAAATGAAATATCATACTCTGACACCAAAGCAAATCAGATATTTTGCAATCTTATTTTATCCTTCCAAAATGATTCTGGGCATTCATCTCAACACACTATCCCCTAGATAAAATGTTGGGGACTGGTGGAGGCAACAAATAGTGTAATTTGCCCAGGGCATCTTCTGAACAGGGATTCTGGACCCTATTTCACTCTGTAAATGACTTTGCCTCTCCCTAAGACACCATAGGTCATCGCCTAGTGTAGTGGGTTATGTTGTAATGGCCTAAACCAGATTTTATTTGCATAATTACTGGGGTTGTTTTTTTTGGTTTTTGGGTTTTTGTTTTGTTTTTTGGTAGATGATGGTAGTCAGTAATGATTTGAGCTGGGGGAGACCTTGCTTCATCCCCAAGCCTTGCTACCAGGTTATAATGAAAACAAGCTCTGAGACCAAAAGCTGCCATATGTAACAGATATTTATTAAATATCCCAAGATATTATCCCCCAAATTATTAATTATCCCAAAATAATTTGCTCAACATGTCTGTAGGCTTGATAAAAGTCATAGCTCTTTGTCATTTGGGGTGAACTGAGCACACCTGGTATGGAAGGTTCATTAAGGCAGATATGGCAAGATTCTACAAGCAAGATGAGTTTCCCTCATGGTCAGCATTAGGCAACTAGAACTCCCAGACCCAAAGTCTGGACGTGGGACAGTTTTGGGATCAAAGCTTAGGCCACTAGCCCCAAGAGCATAAGCAACAGGACTTGTGGCATTCTTAATATTCTCGGATTCCACGCAAGTGTGGGGAACATCTCCAGAATATTTTAGCCAATACATATATCTTGAATATGACTAATTTAACCAAATGAGAACTCATTTCTAACTTCCATTACTGCTGATCAACAATTTCACTCAAAATTAATATAAATTGTACTAATTAGAAAAATGTAGGGTGAGGGAGGGGTGAACAGTGAGCAGAGGTAGCTGTGGAATTTGTGGTGGCCAAGCCCTGAGTGGGGATTTCTGATTAAATGCCAGCCCTGGAGCATGAATATTGATTAAGGCAGCTGACCGAACCCAGGGTAGACCTCAGGGGTCTGAAAACCTTTTCTGTTACAGGGGCAGAGAATAAGAATTTTGGCCTTTGAAGACCATAGGACAGAATCTAGGCTGCCCCTGAGGAAGAGACATGAGCTTGGAAGAGGCAGTCCCCTGTAGGCAAAGGCAGCTCCTGGGAGGGACTCAGCGGTGAGCCATCTTTGGCCAGCATTCCTGGCAGCTGGGAAATGACTGCCTTGGTCCTAAAGCAGGGATCTAGGTAGCACATCGCAGCATCCGCTGTAGCGCATGCTTCTGATCTAATCTGAAGGCATGGAAAGAAAAACAACCCACAGTCCACCGGATGCCTTAATGAGGGAAGTGGTGTGGTGAAAATTGGTCTCTCCGTGTAACACTTTCTTCCTTTCAAAACATATTCATATGTACTATCTGTACATGACTTTGCTCAGGTCTCATATTTTTCCCTTGAGATATGTAAAGCCATGTTGGTACGGAATCCAAGGTGGAAGAGATGGTGATTCCCTGCCAGTCACGTAGATGCTAAATCAGGAGACATCCCTGAAGTCTCCTGAAGTTTCCCCAGTACTTCACTCTCGAAACCCAGCATTTATTTTGAGTTTTGAATGCCCCGCTTGATTTTCACAAAATATTCATCTTCTTTATTATGGGATAGATTAAATAAAATGTTGGCCACACTAACTAAAAGTGGAAAGATGAGAAAGAAATAACAGTTGGGAGTATCGGGTTGAAGAAGGCAACCTAGATTGGGCTCAGTGTGTTGCTGTGAAAATCTATTGTGGGATAATCAAGAGTGTATATGTTTGAGCTTTGTAATTAAATTTATTGTAATGCAAATTTTTGTCTGTTGAGGTTTTGCTAAGAATGTGGTATTTGCAGATTTTCTCAAAACAATTTTGCTTGCAGTGTAGGAAGTAACATTTAAAATAAAATAATCAGTGGTGGATAAATTTGTGGTGTTTTTAATGTCTTGTGATCTTCATTAATTTTCAGAATTTTCAACTATATATACATATCAAGAAAAATATGTGTACATATATATATATATATGTATACATGTAAAGAAAAAAATATAAAAATAATCTATGGTCTTATTTCCAAAAGTCAAATAGAATATCCTTTTAAAACTTTTTGATAGAAGGAGGAAGTACAGCATGGTAAAAAATTAGAAATTTTTTTTAACTTTTGGGGGAAAACATTCTTTAGTACATTAAATTTCATGTTGAGAACTGACTTCATTAACCAACCTTAATACCATTTGGTAATTCATTAAAGAAAGAGAAAAGTGTTTTTTCTTTTTTTTTTTCCATGACTACGGTAACAAAATCCACACTTGAAGTTTCCTTTTCCCCAAACCCACTAAGGTCTGCTTTCTCCTCTTCACTCACTTGTGATTTTGATTTTTACTTCTCCTCAGTGGGAGAAATTAAATACACAATATGATGCTGTCTTTGTATCTTAAATTGGCTGTAGGTAATTTGTTTCCATTGTTTCCTCAATTGAAAAGTGGCATTTTAACTGGGGGGCAGGGGGAAATCCGATATGCTATTTTTTCTTTATAATGGATATAATTTTTCTGTTGAATTCTGGAAATAGATCTGTTGAGTATAACTTTGCCCTACTCTGGTGCTTTGCGACGAAATGAATTGTTCCCTTGGATTTTTGAAGCCTGCCTGCCTGACTTATTTAAATTTTCCTCAAAGCTGTTCTGATTGCCTGCTTCATAGTTGGTTTGTATGTACATAAAAATATGCTGGACCGAGTTCAAGCTCAGTTTAGAGGGGCGAGGGTATTTCAAATGCGTGGCTGCCACTGGACACGGATGCTTTGCTGAGTTAATAATCTCGCTATCTTTAGTTTCTCTGACTATAAAATGAGAATGATTATGCTTACAAAAACTCTGTTGGTTAAATTATTGAAGGCCTTTAGCTGAATTATATCTTTGTTTATCTAGTATTATTTTTAACAGGCTAGTGAAAGCTCAAGTTAAATTTTTCCCTTTGCACAGTGCTCTTCAAATAAAGGTTTCACAACAGAAATACATGGGGACATCCTTATTTAAAAATTAAAGGGTATCAGAAATTAGCACATGAAGAGAGTGTTTACAGTTAGAATATACTAAGCTGTGTATAACTGTATATGAATAGACTGTAAGGAATATAAATTAGGTAAAAGAATGTGAGAAACACTGGACAGGTATGTACTTGTTGAAGCCTTCTAGCCTATTATTATAGAATAGTTAAAAATTAGAGCTGTAATTTATATTAGCTGTAATCTAAGCAGGCACGTTCTAAAATGTTTCAAGAAACACTAGATCCATTAGATAACATAATGAAGACTTTAAGGAAAAGGTCTTCCATGGTCAGATAATTCTGGGAAATGCTAGCTTAAGCAGAGTTGAATTGGTTTCTTTCCTTTAGACTTTTCTGCTATATTTTCCACATGAGTATGATTGCAAAACTCCTTTATTGTAGAATCTCTTTTAGGACAGTATTCTGTGGAATACATTTTGGAAAATACTGTTTTATTTCGACCCTTTCATTTTCCAGATGAGAAAACCGAGGGTGAAAGTGGTTAAGTGATTGCTAAATTTATGTAGAGCACTATCTGATGTCCTGTCTACCACACCCTGTCACCCCACGGATTTTACTCCAGCAGCATCAGACAGAGAGGTGTTTTGTTTCTAGCATCTGAAGGAAAGAAGATAGTATACACAGCACACTGTGGGAATCCAGGGTTTAACACCCTTCCCAGTTCATAATTCAAGTTCTAGGAAACCCCATGGGTTACCTAGTCCATGAGCCTCAGTTTTTTTCACCCAGTACAGGGTGCTGTGTAAAAAGATGCTGCTCCTTGGAAATGAAATCTACTAGAGTTCAAAATACAGCTTCACCACTTATTAGCTGTGTGGCTTTGGGGTAAGTCACCTAACCTCTCTGAGTCTCAGTCCTTTATCCCTAAAATGGGGTTAATACCTTGCATACTTTGAGTGACATTAAATACATCTGAAGTGCCTATTTGGTAAAGGCATTTAATAAATGTGATCTATTTTTTTTTTTTTTAACAATGCCCAAAGGAGATTTAAGTAATTATTGTGTGGTTCTAATGTTGACTGCAGTCCTTTCATTGTAGGGCATGGTGAAAATTTTTGTTGAGATTTTTCTAATGGAATCTAGATCTCTTATTTCTTCTTTTTTTACTCTCTGGCTCTTGGGTCTCTTGTGACCCTTGTGAGTGCCCTATATTGGTACCTGCACATCCTCATCTTGCTCATACTTGACACTGTTCCATCTTGGACCAGTCCCTTTCTTTGATCAGGGCCAATGAACAAACTGCAGAGAAGTCCCAACTTCTATGACTCTAGCTGGGACAATTTCAGATTTTCAAATAAGAAGTCTTCACGCACTATTTTTTGCCTGCACTAGCTCTTTCTACTCCTATTTGCTGCTGCAGAGATCCTTGTACATGTGGAAGCTGTAACTCTCTTACATTCCTGTAAGCACCCATGTCGGGGCATGTTGGAAATCCTTTCCTTACTCTGGAAGAAAA
Source organism: Hippopotamus amphibius kiboko (assembly GCF_030028045.1). Classification (NCBI taxonomy): domain Eukaryota; kingdom Metazoa; phylum Chordata; class Mammalia; order Artiodactyla; family Hippopotamidae; genus Hippopotamus; species Hippopotamus amphibius. The sequence continues at coordinate 82,465,856 of NC_080189.1, read as the reverse complement.
GATTTTACAAACTGCCATCACTTTGGCAGGAAGAAAACGACTTCCAAGTCAAGTGCTGCTTGAAAGAGGTGCCCGCCCCCGCCCCTTAACTTATAAGACTGTACTCAGTGGTTACTTCTTGTGACACATTTTCAAATGGACCCCTCAGTGGCTACAGCTGTGATTAAAAGCTGTCTGCTCTCTGCCTCGCTGGGGGTTTGCTGTTTAACCATGTCATGCACATATATATGTGGCCTACAGCTGCATCATGGAAAACGTAAAGGGTTTTGTAAGATGGAAACTCAAAGGAGTACTTGAATGACATACTCCTGAATTTTTGAAGCTCAAGTCACTGAGAGGCACCAGTTGGGAACCTCGCCATGGATGAGGTACATAAAAGTAATTTAAAGAAGAAGAGCTAATGGTGAGTGAATATACACCATCTGCCAGTACATGCTTTGCACACATCAGCCAGACTGAACATCTGAAAGATCTAAGTGTACTTGAACTTAGCAGCCGCATTTCAGCTCCTCTGTGGGATTCGGGGTTCAGTTTGACCATTCACAAATAAAGCAGGAATAGAATATTCTTTTCCTAAGTCAGCCCAGGTACTCACTGACACATGAATAACCATGTTTGGCTTATCACCAGGGTAGTGAATGTCATTCTAAACACAAGTGTACCATTAACACCATCTTCAAAAATGCTCAAATGAGCAGTGTGGCCACAGAGACTGAGTGTCTCAAAGGCATGAGTCACACCCCCTCCTTTAGATCAGAGAGATTGAGGATTCAACTTTTAAAGAGTAAAATAAATGCAGCAGAATTTAAACCTGGGCTCTTTCCTTCATGTGAAGCTACGTGGTAAAGCAACGTTCCCTTTCCTACCTCACTCCTCTCCACTTACCGAAACAGAAGAATCTAAACACGTGGTCTTTCTCAGATACCTAGCAAAGAAATTGGAGGAAATGTGGAGAATTTTGTGTCTCCTTTCCCCTCTGCCTGCCCCATTCCCCCCCACCCCACCCCCCATTTTCAAGCGCTCCAAATCTCCGCCTCCAAACACAGTAAATGAAATGCTAATCTATCACCAGCAAATTTAGGCTGACAATACTGTGAATCGACCACATTGATGACATTGATTACATTTCAAATATTTACACTACGGTGAGACAAGCCTAATTTATTCTCTAAAGAGTTCAAGGTAGGTCTCACCATTTCCGAGGGGGGAGACAATGGAGAAATGTTTGTGGTTGCTATCTGCAATAATCTGATGCTGACAGAGAGTAGTATTTTATTTAGTAATTAACAGTGTAAAGGGGAGAGAAGCTGTCATGTTGGTTCTTCAGCTGGGGAATGTGATGAAAGATGATATCTGCGATCTCATCCTTTCCACTTGTTTAGGATTGTCAGGATGAGAAATGTCAGCATTATGAAAGCTCGGCTCTGCTCTTGATATGATAAAACCCTTCAAAAGCCAGTCTTCCTCGCTCCCTCGTCCCCCTCCTTCCTCGCTCTCTCTCTGCACTTGCTTTTTTATTTATCCTGTTTTGTTAGATGGCAGAAATATAATTCTTTTCTTTCTTCCTATTATAAGCCACCATTTTTGTTTTATTATATGTTTCACAACCCCTAATACCCCACTGAAAATTACCTTGTTAAATGACAGTGTTTCAAAGCCATGAATCCTTTCCACCATTCCCTCAGAGGTTTGAAACAGTCAACAGACTGTAAAGAATAAATAATAAAAAAGTATTGATTATTTTGATGACTGTGAGATTCAATTAAGTATTAATTTTGCCCTCCAGTGGACCTATCAAGGTATTCAAAAGGGAGGATTCGGCTCAGCTAAATGCGTGCTGAGTGCTTCAGCCTTAAATAGGGAGAAAATGTGTTTACCTACAGTATTTGAAGAAGAAGTGCATTGATGCACAGAGTCCAATATTTAAGTGCTGTGCAAATTAAGCCCTGGTGACAGTGACATTGTTTTCCGTGGTATGAGTATTGACTAAAGAAGTGCATTTGATGACAGCTTAAACTATTTGTATTGATTAACATTTTCATAGATTATCATGTGTCATATCAAATTCACTTTTCAGGCATGAATACATTAAAAAAAAATAACCACAGGCATACCGCAACCAATGTAACGATGGGACAAGAGAGCGTGCGGCCCCACCTGCTCCTGCGCTGGTCACCTGTTTCCTGCTCAGGAACCATTTAGGCATGAACTTGGCAATAAATAGCTCCCAGATAACGCAAAAGGGGCACTTCTGGCTTTTCTTTCCCTTCTGCTTCCGATATCTGTGCCACCACAATACCATGCGTCTTAGTTTGCAAATGGAATAAAAGGCTACCCTTGGAAAATATTGCTGATCCTAAAATGCCCTCCTAATGAGCTGAAGATCAAGCAGATTTAAATTACTGGGGGGTAAAGTTTGCCTTTTTGGAGGTGATTTTTGTTTTCTTTTGCTTTAATGCTCTGGGCGTAGGATGCTCTAGGTATCCGAATTATTGAACAGAGTTTGTAAGTATTTTTCCAATTCCTTTCAAAAACTGTAAACCAATTTTCATCTCTTTTGTTGTTTGCTTTCAAATGTTCATTTGATTTGGGGTCAGCTGCAGTCCCAAATCTGGGACCAGCGAAGTCAACTTCTAAGGGTGCTGCTAGAATTTACATAAGAAATCTCTTTCACTCCACTGAAAGCCTTTGGAGGACTCTTTTCTCCCGTCTCTTTTTTTCCTCTGCTCTCGGGGTAGTGTTTAATTGTGTCTCCCCCAGGGAGAGGGCTTCCTAAAATAGCCCTTGGGTCCTCCCTAGGGTGCTCCTTCCTTTTGAGTCTGTTGCCGAAGTACAAACCTCGCACTTTCTTTCTTTTTTTTTCCTTCCTGCATTCAAGAAAGCACAAGGTGTAAAAACATTCGCACAAAAGCACATCCCACAATTAAAGCTGTGTTGGTTAGGTTGCTTTCAAAGAAGTTTTTTTCTTCCTCTTTTTCTTTTTTTTCCCCTCGGAAGCCTCCTGCATCTCTCTCATGCTAGTTGAGCTTTAATAGGGTGGGGAGGAATGGAGAACTCGGATCTGTAATAGCTCTTCACTTGACTGCAGCCAGCAATAACAGCGGGAGCAGTCAGAGATAAGAGAGAGGGGAGAGAGGGAGAGTGTGTGTGTGGAAGGGAGAGAGAAGAGGAGAGGGAGACAGGAACACGCACACACTCAAGCGGCCACTTTTTTTTTTTTCCTCCCCTTCACTCTTTTCCCCCATCCTAGGATCCAATGATAGCTGGACAAGTCAGTAAGCCCTTGCTGTCCGTGCGGAGTGAAATGAATGCGGAGTTGAGAGGTGAGGACAAGGCTGCTACTTCAGACAGCGAGCTGAATGAGCCCCTGCTTGCGCCCGTGGAATCAAATGACAGCGAGGACACTCCCAGCAAGCTCTTCGGTAAGTCTGTCTAGGTATTTCATTTCACTCCTACCATGATGTCCGGAAGAGCCATCCACACCCCCACCCCCTCCTCTTTTTTTTTTTTTTTCTTTTTTTCCCTGTTGTTCGTTCAGTTTTCTTCTAAGTACCAAAGGGGACCTTGGCATCTTGGAGGGGCCAAACCACCACAGCTGATGATGCCAGCTGGCTGGGAGGGTGTCCTCCAAACTTTTCCCAACCAGGAACTTCCTCTTGCCCCTTTGGACGGGTCAGATATGGCTAGCATCCCCAGGCTAGAAATCATTGGGAAAAAGAGAAGAGGAGAATCATCATCAGGAAATCAGTTCCATTGTGAGAATTGGTTAACGTTTATTGAATAAATATCGACTTGGTTTCGGGTTGCTTCGCAGCCTTTTGTTAAGGGGAAGGAGAGTAAAGAGTTATTATCTGTAGTCAAAAGACCAGAGAGGGGAACTGAAAAATATCAATGCCGGTCATTCTCTGCCAGGTAAACAAAGGTGGCTACGGGAATGGCTCAAAGACGTAACATTTTGTAATCGCAATTAGAATGAACATCTCTTCTTTCAAAAGGGTGATGAGAGAAGAAAATGGGTCCCTGGCATCCCTCCCCTCTGCCACTCCCCTTTAACAGATGTTTATAGCCTCATCCTAAACGTGGAGGCAGCCCAGAACCTTTTTAGAAATCTTTGTTTCGTAAACAAAACAAGAACAAGCAGAGTGCCACTCCAGCAAAGACATGTGTCATTCAAACAGATGACACTCTGTAAACCAACTCAAGCAACTGTGATCTCTAATCAGAAAGGGGAGCGGGCTGTGTTGAGGCGCGTGACTGAGTGATGGATGGTGATAGATGTCTCTGCTGGGAAAGCACTTTATGGGATAGAGTGACATTAGGTTTTCAGAACAGTTGTTCCTGAAACACTTGCTTTTAATTATTTCCAAGTGTTTATATACTTCTTACACTAAGTGTATATTATATATACACATATACAACACATACTAACCTGTTTATACCTATATATACTAACCCGATATATATACCTGAGAGATATATATATGTATTGATCAGGCAGAGAACAGGTTAAAAACAGCCAAGTGCCTGAACTTTAAGGAAACACAACATCATGGCATAGACTGCTTCGTTAAGAAAGTCATTAATTCAGTTAAAAAAATAATCTTTAAAAAAAAAAAACTATACAAAGAAAGCAGCTTAGATAGTTTGGCAACTCTAGGCCAGCTTCAGCAGAGGAGCATTCTTCTGATTTTAAATACTTACCCAATCAAACATTAGAAGAGTGTTGCAGAAAACTTTCTCTATCAGATTTTCTGTTGGTAAAATACTGTTTTTTAGTTAAGAGTATAATAGATGCTAGTTTCAAAAAACTTGGTCATATGACCCTTTCTTGGAAAAGTGGCAATTCTACCTCTGACATAAATTATCCATACCTAGGAATTAAGGTTTTAGCATTTTCACTCTAAAGAAATATTTTGTTGTAGTCTAAGTTTTTATCTGTGTAGGAAGAGTTATGTCCTAAAACACTCATTTCATTTCAAGGGGTTAGTGAGAGAAGGCAGATAAAATTGTAAATTACAGGAAGGCAAAAGCTATGCTCCAGCCTTTTTGATGTTGAGTATACAATACTAAGCACTTTGACTTTTAAAAAGTAATCAATTGTGAATTCAACATAACTGCAGATAATGGATTATGTGTTCCTAAACTTTGCGTGCATTTTTTTTAAAGGTAAATGCTTTTTGTAGACTTTGACTTAAAACCCCAACTTGGTTTGTTTTTTTTTTCTTTTTTCTTTTTTTCATGTAAACCTATGGTGGCATAATTAATTTGGCTTCTCAACATTTGTTTAGAGTTTCCAATGTTTAAAATTGTCATAGATTTGTTGTGTCACCTCTTACTGACTGGCATGTGTAGAGAAATAAGCTTAAAAAAAATCCAAGGCGGGGAAGGTCAGAGAAATTTGAATTAAAAGTTCTTTGAAAATACATCTTAAGTAGAATCTTTACAGTGTTAACTAAGGAATCATAGTGTAGTTTAGAAATCTTAGTAGGTTTTAGAAGGTACTCTACTTTGGAATGCTCACCTTTTGAGTTTGTGAGAGAGAATCTAGCAAAATCTGCTTCTTATATCTAATATTTCTTGTTTATTCGTTTACTTTTATTTTATTAGGTCTCTAAAGTGCTTTTTAAACAAAATGTGAATATTTTCCCAATTCCAATTAGGTTAAAAGAAATCAGTAGATAAGCAGTTTTAAAAACTTAAGAAAAAAAATTGGAGACAGTGTGAGAAAGACAGAATAGAAAGGACCCCAGAAGGATTTTTTTTTTTAAACAAAGTAATGTGTGATTTTATTGTGAAATTCTCATCGTTGTAAAATTAAATCGAATATTTATTCTGTCCATTTCATTTTGCAGTAATCTTACCACTTATTATCTCAGTGGTCTCTCAGGTTTCCTTAGCTACTGGGTCTGTTATGCTCTCACCTTTTAATATTGTTGGGACTTAGCATTAGGAATTCTAGTTTCTGTAACTGGCTAAAACTTTCTAGTATGATTCTCATAATATTTAGCAACTTTGGCAACACTTAACGGGGAGCAATTAATGGGCCATTATTTTATTTGACATATGTTCACGTTTTCTGTTCTCATATACAGTTATGATTATACCCCTCACTCGGTAGTGAAGAATTACATTCTTCCTGAATAACGGAGAGTGTCGTCCAGGTTTCTCTCTAAACAATGCTTTTCTGACGTACTCTCTCAAATCAGCATTCTGATAGCATATGTACAGTATTTTTGAAAACTGAGCTTCTGAAATGAAAGAAGCAGATTAAGACAAATTTTTTGTGTATCTTGGTCTGTTTACTTCTGTGGAGAGACATTTACCGACAACAGGAAACAAGAAGAGTTCTGTCTTTTATTGTAGCCGAAATTTCAGTGTAAGTGGATTTCTTTGGAGCTTAGGCCCCCTTTTGTGTCTTGTTGAAATTAGCAGTCCAGAGGACAACACTGTTTCTCTCACAGTATGGCACCTTGAGCCCAAAACTACAGGAGAAAGGCTAATACGGATGCCCTCTATGGATAGACAAAGGAAATTCCAGGAACCATTGGGCCTTTTATGCCTCTCCTTAAATTGCACCTCTGCACTTAACAGCATCCAAAGGGAAACATACTGTGCAGAATGTTTCAGTGCTCTGAGCAGCTCAGAATACCAGAAGGAGAAACCAGGAGCCATATGCCAGCCTAAGGAGAAAGTTCAGAAAAGGGCCCTTGTGTTTTAGAAAGTAATTACATCAGAGGTAATGTTTTGCTTAACTTGAACAGCCATGGAAACTAAAGTACACTTAGGAGAGAGGAATCCACATTTCATTGAGAAACATGCGATTAGCTCGTTCTCTGTGATATCATTAAGTGGTGCATTATTTATTCTTGTAAAGCCTGTGGAATAACTCTTCCTTTTTCAGTTCCTGACTGTATTATGCTAAGCTCTGAGCCGTAGGAAACAGTATGGAGGAGAGTAGACTGGCACATCAGGAGGTATTATCAGAGAATCTGGTTTTGTGTCTCCCTGTGTTTCAGCTGTGTGATGAGATGAGTGATGCCATGCAGGGCCGGTCATTTAATATGTGATGAGTGATGTACATATTCGAAAGCACTCTCAAAACTGGCCTTTGGCAAACAATCTCAAAGAGAAGAGGTTGCTGTGTTTCTCCAGTGACATTTATAGCACTCGTGTCAATGTGGTACTTCGTTTTTAGTTATGCCCATCAAGAATTCAGTGTTCCACATTCAGTCAAGTTGGATGCTAAAATTCAAATGGTAGCATCAACAACTTGGTGAGGAAAATGGCCCCAGAAAGGATAAAAATAATATATATCCCTAGAAAAATATCTGTACTAAAGTTTTCCCATGCAGTCTCAGCAGAAGAAGTGAGAGTGTATAAAACATGCCCTAAATATTTTCTCTCATATATATTTGAAATTCGAAAGATGATTTATTAAGTCTTCCTCCTGGGAATATTTTTATTGTTTCAAGTTAAACCTCATGATTGCTTTTCTTCAGGTCCCAACTACCTTGTGTAGCTGGATGGGTCTCTTAGTGGTACCCCACTGCACAGAAACTGGGCACACAGCTCTAAAGCGCTGAACTGAGACAGAAACAAAAAACCACGTTTATAAACATTGAACCTGAAGTAAAAATTCGTGGTTGGTTTTCTCTTATGATATTGTGTTTTTCTAGGTTAAAAGAAGTTGCACACAGTCATACTGCAAGGGTGGGTATTTTCAATGTCATTTGTCTGTGAACTATTGCAAAAGGGTTGAAAGTTGGGTCAGTGATTCTTAGCCAGAAAATGCGCTGTCTATAAGGTTTTTCTTTTCCTTCCCTTTCCGTTATCTTTCTCATAGAAACATGCATTAGAAGATTTTTTTCTAAATTGCCATCCAGTTTGACTTGATTAGAATTTATGGCAGTGGAGTCGTTTCCAATGACAAAAGGATAAAGGACTAAATTGTCTGTCACCCCTTGAGACAGTGGTCTCTGCAGGTCAGCGTGGAGGTTACTGGTTGGGCGTTATAAGGACTGCACTTCGTGGTGAAGCTGCCTCTCGCCTGTGCATAAGTGGAGGCCTTCATTACAGCATCACTTGCTTTATTACTTTATTTAAACATCTTTCAGTGCCTTGATATTTATAATATTCTGATAAAATATGCTGGGGCCAAGTAATCAGTGATGGGGCTTAAGCCCAAGAGGGATTTAGCTGGGAGTTGATGAGGAAAATTCCCTAGAGAAATAGATTTATTGAAAATAGGCACCATGCTTCTGGATCTTTAAAAGTTTCCATATTATAGCTATTGAAAATGCATACTATTTTTTTTTCACTGAAGAGAGCGTGTTTTGTTAGAGAAACATTAAAACAGTATCTTTTAAAATCAACTAACTAATCTGAGTAATAGATTTGAGGCTAAACCAGTTATTTAAAAAAAAAAGAAACCAGTAGAAACCTGTATTTGTATAAGTAAATGAGATGCATGATAAGGTATTTGTCAAAAATCAATTATGGTTTCCCAGTCAAACAAGCCCTGTTCTCTGACTACTGAGGGGGAAATGCACATTTAGAGACATTTTTTAACATTTAAGAAAATCAGCTGCACTGAAGTATTTCTTTAAAAAATCCAGTGCGTGTGTTTAAACAAATTTATTTTAGTTTCTCCCCACCCCCGAAAAACATTGAGATATTGCATTGATAAATAAATCCACTTTAACTAGCATTAATGTGTAAGCTTGGAAATAAAAAGATATTCCTATGAAATGGCACTGATGTTCAAACTTCTCACCATGTTCGTTACATTGAGCTGTGTTCATTTCCACAGGGCACTTTGATGGAGGAAAGTGTACAATACATGATGTAAGATTCAGTGGGGACTTTCTCAGTGCCCTCTTTTTCCATCTCTTTGCCATGCTTGGGGTACACAGGTCAGACCTCTGTATAGAGAAGAAAGTTCTAGATGGCAGTGTCTAGGCATGCTACTACCTGGTAACAGATTAGTGAATCAAAATGCTGATACAGATTTACACTTTTTCTTTCCTTCTGATTGCTAGGGTGCTTATATTCTGTTGTCCTTGTTGTTAAATGGTCCTATAAACAATTAGAAAGAAGACAAAGATTTAGAAATTACATTACTCTGCACCAACACCCCTTAAAACGATCCCATTTTAGTCTTTTTAATGTCTGGGATGCTTTGACTGAAAGGTTACGTGGCATTATAGTGTTTTTGTAGTTTGTCCAGCTCAGTTTATGTCATAATTAATAAATAGAGGTTCATTCCGGATTCAAGCTCCCAAGGCTCAGCCCTTAAGTAGATTGCTTTCTTTCCCAATTACCTGATTTAATGATAGAGTGAGCATTATTCTTTCCAAGAATTGACCAAATAAATATTTTCCCCCATTTCAAAAATGAGATGTAAGTGACTGTTGGCAGTGGACTTTGCTGGTTATTAGACAGTAAACAGATAATTTGTGAGATAGCAGGTATTTTCTTTGATTAGCGACCTTGCTGGTTTATGTTTGGAGATTAATAATACATCAGACATTCACACATTAAAAAGAAAGTAGATGTGAAGCAGGAAGGGTGGAGGATGCCGTTCTGCTGTTGGGCTGCTCCTGATTATCTGGGCCTTCCCTGGGAAACAGGGGCCGTCAGAGGAGCCGGCATATTTGCCCAAATATGCACCTGGCTCCACTTCACATGGTTCTTGATTTTCTTATGCTAAAGGAAAAGATAGCAAAGTGTTTATATCAAACTGGTACCCTGTCAGGGGGCAATCCCTGTAAAGTTTCCTGCTGTCAGGTTAATAAATTTTTAAAAAATATCCAAAGGCAGAGGTAGCTAGAGAAAGCTCATAGTAACAGTTGCCATTCTCCAGCGGATGGGTGGATGGGTTTCTCTTTAATAGCCAACGTGGCTCTGGAATTTTCTGGTTTATTGTCTTCCTGGGTTCTGTACTTCACTGGTGTTTTTGTTCACCGCTCCTTTTATTAAAGCCATTTCAGCCTTACTTCTTAAATGTTTTTCCTTTTAAATTTCCAATGTCTTTTCTTGGAGAAGGAAATAAGTGAGCATACTTTGTTTCGAGATGGTATTTTACGGTTGCACATATACCTTATACTATGAGCCTGAATGAGGTTCTAAATCTGTCAACATTGGGCTTTTCTTTGGGAATAGCTTCAAGTAATGTTTATATTAAAATTCATTCATAAAGGAGTACTTGGGCTTTGTCAATATGAGGGCTTCTGATGAGGTGTGTTTATTAAACCTGTTGACCTGACTCAATATTTTAAATGTAAACTCCTGCCTTCTGCTTCTGCAAGTCAGAAGAAAATGTATCTAAAAAATGATGTAAGTGAACTTATTTACAAAACAGAAATAAATTCACAGACATAGAAAACAAATTTATGATTACCAAAGGGGATAGCAGGAGGTGGGAGAAGGATAAATTAGGAGTTTGGAATTGACATATACACACTACTATATATAAAATAGATAAACAACAAGGACCTACTGGATAGCACAGGGAAATAAAGTCAATATCTTGTAATAACCTATAGTGGGAAGAAATCTGAAAAAGAATATATATGTATATATATGTAACTGAATCACTTTGCTGTACAATTGAAACTAACACAACTTTGCAAATTAACTATACTTCAAAAAAATAACTGATATAAAAAAAAGGTAGTCTACCTTAAAAAAAGTCAGATTTCAAACGGCACACTACTTTGATGACATCTCTTACTCTATGTTGTGACACTATTATAAGCTATCAAAAATGGACTAAGCCTTTAATGTGAACACAGAGGTCAGGAAAAAATAACACTGAATCCCTTTTGGTTGAAGAAAGTTTGTCATTCTCAAAGAAATGGAAATTAACTTTTTGGGTAAGTGTTCAAAGATAATTTTTTAAAACCACCTACTCAAGGCACATAGCTCCTGACATCTCTTTTTAATTCTTAGCTGATACTTTTTAAAAAATCCTAGATGTTAGATGAAAGTCTATATTTCATTTGAGAAATTTAAAAGAAAATCTGTGCTCAAACTTCTCTTAGTCTTTCCTTTTAAAGTACTTTTAAGGTCCTAGAGTGACAAGAACGTATTGTTTTTCATTCTCATTAAAAAATTAGCTACTTGGAACAACATAACTAATATAGTCTAGTCCCTTTTATTAGAGGAAAACTATTGAAAATAGAAAAAAATGATCAGATTACAATTAGAGAAACTAACGTCATTACATAACTAAATACATTACATATAGTAAATGCTCAGGAGGTTTGTTGTACTGAAGAGAATTTGACAATGAGATTCTATAATGAAACCTGCATTCCTTAAGATGGTAAATAATTAAAATAAAACCTGTTAATTTAAACTTAAAATGAGGTAGAATATTAAGATATTTTTAGGACACTTTTCATATACCAACGATACCTGGCATGAAACAATTCAACAATTTAATGAATGTGTTTGTCCTGCTATACATTGTTTGGCATTAGCAGTTTTCTGAGTGTTTCATCTTTTTCTGTGAAATAATAATATTTTCCAGATTGATGTACTTTCCAAATATCTTGTGTTATTTTAATTTTATCCTATTAATGAGGGGGAAAAAAAAACCCAATTGAGATAAAAGTTTGTGAAAGCCAAGAAACCCATGTTTAAAGATTAGTATTAATACAGTGTCTTAAAATAACAATGCACGTTTGCCATTTTCTTATCACTTCCACACTTTATTTTTGCTTTCCTGTGTTTTCTTTCTTAGGCACTATGAATGCACAGTGAATAAATGTGACACTACCCTTGTAAAACATTTGTGTGTATCTACTGTGTTCTCTGTATTTTCTCCTGTTTTATGTGATACTTCAAATTGTCTTGCTAAATTTGTAATATGTGTGTATTTTCTCTATCATAAAATTAAGGAACTCTAATTTATAATAATAAGCTTTTAGTTCACGCTATCCATACATCATTTAAATGTACTTCTCCTGTACCTACGTATATTTTAAAAAATAGTTTCCAGATATACTTAACAAAATTAATTGCTTGCCAATAAAGGACAACTAGTTATATTATAGTATTGCTTCAGGCATAGTTGGGCTGTAATCCAAGTTCCAGTGTCTTCTTTAAAGCTGCTGTTCACTGAGCAGAGGGGACAACAGGATTTCTCAGAATTTGTGCAGTTTAATTCAGTAAAGAGATTTGGGGTTTTTGGCAGAGTTTGATTTATACAGAATAGATATACATTTTTAAAACATACAAAACTTGCCCATGCTAAAGAAGACTTTAAATATTGGGAACTTAAATATTTGTCTACTTGTGGGATATGCATACATTACAATATAAACATTTATCTTTTTCTTTTTTTAAGTAAAAGGCATTGGTTCATAGTTAGTAAGCACAATTTTGGTTACACATTCCTGTAAGAATTCCATGTGCCTAAATATACATTTACATAAACACACATCAAGATAGGATAGGTGGTTGATGTACGACTTAAAAAAAATCACATTTTAAACCTTTGCTATTAAAATAGTGTGGTATAATTAATCTCCTTTTGCAGTTCTTGATGGCCACATATGTGGTGATTTGTCTTTTAATATCAATATGGCAAGATTTACTTTTATAAATTACTGGTTTGGCGTTATTGCACATTACTGTTAAAGCAGAAGAGGGGCTAAAGGATTAACTTGATTTAAAAATGCAAACATTTGAAGCTGCTTAAAAAGCATGAAAAATTATTATTGCAGAGAGAATTTTTGCCAAAACCACTCAAGGGTAGAAGAAAATAAAAAATCAAATAGAAAAACACATTTTCCTGTATTAAAAAAAAACATATAGATGCGGAAGTGGTCTGTGGGGTGAAATGCCCTTTTCCAAACTTGAATTTTTTCCTTTAGTATTTCTAATTTCATTTAGTAAAATAGAAATGTGTCCAAAAGGAAATATCCGATTTTCAAAATGTGAAGAATAAAGCTAACATTTTAATGGCTCTATTTAATTATGTTTATATACTGCACTGTTACGTATGCATGGATAAATATTCAGAATAGGGATCATCTTGATTATGTGACAAAACTTTCATACACTTTTGGGAAAAAACATACATCATTGTTTTAGATGTAGATTGACTCATCTTACTCTGCTTTCTGAAATTAAGGCAGGTTTTATTCTTAAAAGTTACCTAAGGAATTGTTCAAATTTTCAGGTATACCCATCTATTTCTTTGCTTTAGTTTGGAATCCTTACTTCTCTCATTATATTCCACGCTCATACTAATTCCTTAACAATCCAGTAGGGATCCGCAGGCACTCAGAAAAGTGTTAAAATTAAACATTGCTTTAAAAGGGATTAATGTCTACAGCTGCTTGCTTTTAAAAAAAGAAAAATGGAGCTGGTCAGATTGGAGATTGCTGATGGCATTGAGATGGTTATGCTAGCCTAGGATGGTAGCTACCCATCTTGTCATCTGTAGTGTATCAATATGTTTTCATAATGATACAATAACCTGAACCCTGTAACAGTTTATGGTCCTTTTGAGAATTCTTATGGATTCTTAGAGTGACGGAGGTCTGAGAAAAGATCTTGAAAGCTTTCACAAAATCTGGCTGGGTGATAGAAAGCTAGCATGACTGTGATTTAGCTGCTAAGGAATCCTATTGACTGGGAACATCATTAAACTTTTAAGTTAAAACAAAACCCACAAGACAAATGGTAGATATGATGGGTGAAGGGTACCCAGAAGGACGGCAGAAATTAAAAAGTGCTGAAGGGTCTGAGATAAAAGGCAAGATTCAGCAAGCTCAATGTTGATCTGAATATCCTACTTAGAGAAAGGATTTTTGTTTGTATACTGTTCTGAATAGTGCCATGTGCCTTGGAAATTGGTATGAGTGCATTTCCTTCCTGGAATCTATCAGGCTTTGTGGTTGCTTTTTTAAATTTTCCCTGGCTATTTTTAGTCAATGATAAATAAAGAACTTGAATTTTGAATCTGGCACCGGTGAGCTATAAAACCAGAAGCAGCAGGAAATAACCACAGCAAGTAACTTCACATCAGTATATGCCCACAGATACCAATCTTCTTAACATTGGTAATACTGCTAATTTCTCTGGGCTTTTTAAAATACACTTCCACATGAGCTCTCAAAACCCATAAAAGTGTGGCATGTAAAGTAAATTGTTTGTCACTTGCGGACGACCTGCCATATTTATTGTCAGGAGAAATGGACATTCGTTGGAAGAGCAGTTGTTAAAGGCCAAACAATTTTTAAAGATGGCAAAGACGCGTGAGGGTTTTCCTTTTTCTAACAATGAGCCACCCCTTCAGACATCAAAAGACAAGATAATAAGACACTTCAAGCACAATTCAAGATTATATTCAACATCTAAAGGCTCATCTCTTGTCAGTTTGCATTTACTCTCTCAGGGATGTGATGCTTCTATCATCTTTCTGTCAAGAGGAGTCTGGCAGAAGAGGCGAGGGCTTTTATTTCACACACTTAGGGTTTTTTATCAAATAGCCTACACTCATTCTGATTCAGCCAAAATGGGGGGATAATTTGAAGAAGGTCATGAACAAGCACAAAAATCTCATATTGATTTGTGTGATTAGAAGGCATTAAAATTGCACGTTTATGTTAGTTGCTGAGATGTGTTGTCAGTTTATTTGGTAATACACTTTTGCAGCCTAGAAAAAAAAAGATGACTTAAAAATTTCAAATAGATGGCTGAAAGCTAAAATTGTCTTCTTTAATGTGACCATATTTGAACATTTAACAAGTGAACGTAAAAATGATTTAATGCTTTTAGTTTAACAATATTTGAAATTAGCTTATATAATGAAATACTTCATGCAATGTAAAAGCAAAATAGCACAATTGTACCTATCAGAGGAAAGAAATATATATATGAAATTATTTTAAACACTTTAAAAATTGATTTCATATATTTAATACATAGATAAAAGGTGATGACATTTTCAATATAAATGTAATTATGAGGTTAGTTTACAACGGTGATCAAATTTTTAACATTTTGTACTCTTTGAAATTACAGTGCCATTATATTTGTCATTTTATGCCGTTCTTAGTATATATGCCCTTTTCCAGAGAGGGTACTAAAGAATAAAGAAGGGAGTTTTAAAGTTATTATTATTACTCTGTCAAAATTCATCACATTTCCTCCTTTGCTCTTTGACAGTCACAAAGCCATACAAAGAAACATTCTATTTTTATTTTTTGGTGGTGGGTGAGGCAGGAGCAGGTCTATAGAAGTTGGAAGAACCAGCTTTTCCTCTCAAAATAAAACAATTGGTGAAAATAAAACCATGATATCCTGGGATCATTTCTATATTGAATCTTTGAAATTACTTTCCCTAGGAATTTTCAACTCTATGTGTCTCCATTTCTTATATTTCTCTTCTTTGCAGTAAGTGTTTTGAAAGTGACTTTCTTACTTTTGTGCTACTTTCACATATCAAAACAAAGGAGGTATACATATATACAATGCAATTACAGTATAGTATAATAGACATGAAACCCATAATTTGTCCTATTATTATATAGATCTTTTCTATATTATACAGTTTATGCATTCAGCATTCAACAGTGAATTCATCCACTCAACAAATATTTGTGAGTATCCATTTTGTGGCAGGAGCTGTGTTCTGAGGACTCAGTGGAGAATACATCAGACAGAATGAATCACCTAGTCTAGCTTACCACTCCACGGGATGCTGAGGATGCAAAAATGAACAAGACAGGGTCGCCCCACCCTCAAATAGCCCACAACATTATGCATTGACATTCTGTTTACTTCCTCATGTCCTGTGACTCTTCAGGAAATCTTGATCTTCAATGTCATGCATTTCAGACTTGTTCATTGGTCACAGCCCAAACATTTAGAAAAAGTATGATCTCCAAAAAGTGAGGAAGGAGAGAGGATTATGAAGGGATTTAGGACAGATGACATTCATAATGTTTTCATTAGTTTGATGCTTATGATAAAACACAAATGTGATTCTTTAGCCATTGTCTCTTAGTCATGTCCAAATGGAGCATAAAGTCGATTTATATTTTCCTCTCCTGCCTTTATTCTTCTTCCAAGGTTCTTGTTTGTTTATCATACAATATGATGTAGTGGGGCAAGGCTCTGGAGTAGGCTGGTTGGATCTGAGCCTGGCTCTGCTACCTATCAGCTGGCTGTGCAAGATACATGTTTAAGCCTTAGCTTCCCTGCCTCTAAAAGAGTTACTGATGGTACTTACTTAACAGGACAGTCTTGAAGTTGAAATGAGGTGACACATGTAGAGCCCTATTGAGTGCCTGGAACATAACTGACAAATACCAGCCGTATGTTACTTTATTAAGAGTTGAAGATGAACTTGCCATTTTAAGAAAGAATTTGATTAATTTTTAGCAACAGATATCAGAAAACCAACAACCAAAATTCAGAGGCATTTGGAATTAACCGTGCTTCTTCCTAAGGAAGCATCAGCCCCTGGGGTTCTCTTGGCCAAAGAAAAATTCTGGGGATCTTTCCTCTGAATGACAACACCTCTTCTTTCTTCAGGAATATTAGTCACTGCTTTCTCCCAAAGTCCATTCAGGAAAGGATGCAGACTTATAAATAGATGACAAGCAGATTCTAGAGGGGACAATACTTCACAGTCTTCATCTTGGAGAGCCTGTGGGCAGAATGGTGAGCAAGGGTGGAGGGGCAGTTCCATATCTTACTCTTTTCTAAATTTGAAACGTTGGAGTGTGTAATTCTTTCAAATCATAGAGATTTTAAAAATAATTTTGGCGGTGGAAAGTGATATGAAACCATATGTCTGTGGGCGACGGCAAATGCTTCTCTAACTTGTGGTTCTGTCGGATACCATGGTAGCGGGTTGCCTTTGGGCAATGTTCCTCCAAGGTGGACAGCTGTCTCTCTGATGGAATTTGCCAGGTCTCAGGCCAAACACTTATTCCTTTCCACCCTGATCACATTGTTGCCAAATTGAGGAACGTAGCACTGACCTCCAATTAAATGCTCAGAGATCTTTGACAGGATGCTTTTGTGACCTCATCAAGGTGAACTACACAAAATTTCAGAGAGAGAGAGACATCCCATTGAAGTCACGTTAAGCTAGGGGAAAAAGGATACAACAGAAGGTTTATAACCAGGGTTCGAATCACTGCTCTTGACCTACACACTGAGGTATGACCTCTTATGCCTCTGTTTCCTCTTCTGTAACACAAGAGTTTGAGTAACAGTCTGGTAGAGGGTTAAAGGTTACTGAAAGGAAAGCAAGTAAGGTGCCTGCACATGGGGGTGGTTAGTAAACGTGAGTTCTTTTCCACCACTTCTTAGACCAAATGCATCTTTCTGATACACTGAGAAGTGACCCTGTAGGGAATGTGGACCAGATATTAATGATCAGATGAAGCAGAGGTTTTGAATGATCAGATCTACTTCCCTAATCTTTCTCCATAAAAGCCAAAACTCAACATGGAAATGGAGAGAATAATCTCTGCTCCAGAAATAAAGTGAATCCAATTAGGTTGTGTGTCTTCTCTGCCCAGTGGGGGGCTCTTTTCTGCCTCTAAAGTAAAGCACTTCTCTCCAAGCGTTAGTTATATGTAAGTGATTGGTTAGGTAAGTGTTGGTTAGGTATTGGAACATGGCTGCAAATACAAGTCCATGGTGTCTCCATACCTTTGGGGATTCTTATAGCCAGTGTTTAATTAGGATTTTCTAATCTTCAAGAATGAACCCTTCATATTTTTTTTAAAAAGGAATAAACCAAAAATCAGATGACAATCTCAGAAATCTTTCAGTGCAATACCTCTAAGAATTGAACATGCTGCGAATATTTGAGTAGGTTACATTGACATTTGAAGCCATATTTGTGGAGAAATGTGTTATTACCTTTATTAAGGATATTTAGAGAATTTTGGTTGAGATTACGGAAACCTACTTCCTTTTATAGATACCAAAGTAGTCAGGATCCCAAGGGAGCATCTTTTGGTTGTTGTTGTTACTGTGGCGACCCCACATATTTTTAATTATATATTTATTCATGCCTTATGCACATTTATCAGAAATTATTGGCACTTCTAAAACCACGTATTTAACGTGTCAATAGATGTTGATAAATATACTGTGATATTGAAAAA
Source organism: Hippopotamus amphibius kiboko (assembly GCF_030028045.1). Lineage (NCBI taxonomy): Eukaryota > Metazoa > Chordata > Mammalia > Artiodactyla > Hippopotamidae > Hippopotamus > Hippopotamus amphibius. Next base: position 82,447,710 of record NC_080189.1, on the reverse strand, counting down.
TATTAAATCACACTTTCAGACTGAATTGTACGTTTGTGTTCATATTAAGTAGAAGAGACAAACTCTCCTTGAAGCCAGTGGCAGTGACCATCCCCTTCACATATAATGTGTCTGTTTGACAGTTTTGACTTTCTTCTCTAAGTGTATAGGATATTTTGCCCCTTACAGGTCCCAGCTTTTATTACTGTGCCCTCTGTGGATTTCTTATTGGGTAAACAAACAGATCTGTCTCCACTTGGCTGTGCCACTGGGTAATGGCAGCATGGAAAGGATACTGTTGGGAAAACTAATACAAGATTGGGATCTATTTTGGGGTTTATTATACAAAGGGAAGAAAACCCATCTCTTCATGCCATGCCAGGAGTTGGGTACAGATTTATTTACTGAGCCTCTGGTCCAGCTCTGATGTGCCTCTCGCATGCCACTCCCTTCTGGCTACCACCAGGGAGATATTTTCATCAAGCACTTCCCCTCTATAGCTGAATCTTCCAATTTTTCATTTTTTAATAAAAGTTAAGTTGCGTTCTTAATCTGCCCTAACTAAAAGTCAGAGCTTAGGGGAAGAATTGGTTCCTCTAGGTAAGATTTTTTTTTTCTTTTTTTTTTTGCTGATCTCTGCTTTTATGTTCCCCGGTGGTTCAAAAATCTTCCATTCCTCAACCTCCTCAACACTTTAACATTCTTAGACACCCCTAGGAATCTGTAGCTTACCTTCTTATTTAAATATTGAAATACGCTTGCTTACTATTAGGCTTTCTTTAAGGTGATCTGCCCCATGAAAATAGTTATGCTCTTATGCTACCCTTTGAAAGGACATTTTGGTTTCTGGTCTTCTTATCCTTCAGAGATGCATTTTTTCCCATTAGATTCTAGAGGAAAATCTATAGACTCTATATGGCAGCACGTGTTAGCTAATAGCACTTCATTTCAATTATGTTAAAGGGACCAGGTGCAAATAACAATTTACTGTCTTGATGTGTTCTCTCAGTTGCTTATAATGAACTCATTGAGGGGTTAATTTGTTCAAAAACATTTATTGTGTCCTAGTCTGCCACCCACCCTTTTTTGTGGTCAGGAATATTTGGACCAAGCTTCCTGTTTCTCTACATTACAAAGAATCTGGCCTTCCCTTGCTTTCTGACTATTCTCTCATTTTTTAACTTCTTTTGCATCCATTTCCAGTGTTTGCCTAGTATTATAATGACTTGTGCATTTGTCTGCCTCCCTTGTTGGGTAGCAAACCCCCAGAGGACAGATAATAGATCTTGCATATATTAAGTGCCAGATAAATGTTTTTTGAATTGAACTGCTTCTGAATTGGATGCTTCTGGACCTCATCCACACTTGGTAAATACTTACTGAATATTAAGGGGAAATAGACTCTACCCACAGGAGTCTACTGTTCAACTAAAATAAGAATATGTGTCTGTGTATTAACAAAAATGAATAACAAAACAAAGGTAAAGAAGTGTTTATGCACAGTCAACAAATATTTATTGAGCACCTTTGTGCTAAGTATTGCACTAGGTGCTGAGAATGCAGTGATGAATTAGACAGATTTGAAAAATTTTTTTTCATAGTGTTTACAGATGATAGGGAACTCAGATATCAAACAATGGTTGTCCAGAAATTTAATAATTTACCATTGTGAGAAATGGTCTGCAAGGGAAGTAATGTATGTTATAGGAATGAATCACAAGGGGATGTGACTTCATTTGAAGGTATATATATATGTATATATGAATGTATATATGTGTATATATGTGTATATAAAATATATCTGAATTACTTTGCTGTACACCTCAAACTAACACACCATTGTAAATCAACTATATTTCAATAAAAATTTTAAAAAAGACTTAATTCATGTTACCTGCAGCTAAAGAACTCTTATACTGGTTATACACATGATCTCCAGAGCTGCATTTGTACAAGACATTTTTCTAAAATCGATATCTCAAAGTTAGGACAGAGCCTCATTCCTTGGCAGATAGCGTGGGCAGAGGAACAGAGTGAGGGAGTCGTGTTCAGCTACAACTTCATAGGATGGGAGTAAAGAATTAGGCCTTCGTGGTAGAGAAAGGGGTAGGGCCAGGGGAGTGTTCATTACAAATACTGAAATCTGCCTTCAGAATTAGCAAAGCTGGCAGATCTTGAAGGAAACTACATAGGCTAAAATTCTACAGCTGCCTCCCCTTACTCCTGCCTCGCCTGAGACCCAGCCAGAGCGCCCACCACCAGCCCTAAATTACTGCTGATTCTTAAAGTACAGATACTCTAGTTACAGTGATACGGTTGTTCTCATTATCTATTGCTGCATGACAACCCACATCAAAACCTAGTGACTTAAACAATGACAAAATTCATTTTGCTCCCAAATCTTCAATTTGGTAAGGGATTGGTAGAGGCAGTGCATTTCTTTTCCACTTGGTTTCAACTGAGGCAGTTCAAAGGCTGGGGGTTGGAATTCTATGAAGGCTTATTTTTTCACATGTCTGGTGCTTGGTGCTGACCATTGGCTGGGACCTTATCAGGAGTTGTTGACTGGAATACCTACCTGTTTCTCCTCGTGACTTGGGCTTCCTCCCAATATGGTGGTTGAGTTTCAAGGGCGAGCAATGAGAGAGGGCGAGAGAGAGAGAGACCAGGTGGAATCTGGCTTTTATAAACTAGACTTTTCTAACCTATCCTTGGAAGTCAACAGCATCACTTCCACCACTTTCTATTCATTAAAATTAGTTATTAAGGTTTTCTCGTATTTAAGAAGAGGGGAATTAAGCTCTACTTTTTTTGATGAGAAGAGTGTCAACAAATTTGTGGACAAGTTACAAAACCGCCACAAAGGCAATATTACTTCTACACATCTATTTCTTTTCTCTCTGATAAAATAAGTAAATGCATTTTGGAGGCAGTGTCCTCTTATTTGGTGAACAGATATTCCTAATGAATCAGAATATCTTGTTTGGGCAAGGTAAAACAGGGGGTTAACTTTGACACCATTTAATGAGCATAGCTCAGTATCTTCTAGATATTTGTGTGTTTACTCCTCCTGAAGTTTACCTTACTTTTATCACTTTCATTTTTCTCATAGAGATTAAGAGGTTTAGTTTAGATTTTGGAAACTGGGTCTTTGCTCTATAAACATGAAAAAAATAAAGGACATCTCATCTTAGGGTGTCAGGGGCAGATGGAAGATAGAATCTGAAAGACCACTATGTCCACACTTATGACAGACCATTGGTTATAGCAAATGAAAATAGATTTCCCAAACCTCACATATTAAGTCCAATACATTTCTCTTTGGTAATAACAGACAGAAATTTCAGTTATAATAAACCATTTCTGAGCCTTTATGTCTGCCACTAGACATTCTAAAGAAGGATGAGCTGGTGAAAGGAAATTGGTATGTTTGACAGCATTTTGTGTAACTATTGTCATTTATAAGAAAATCATTTGCACCACAATTTTCTAAAACCATTTAAAAATTAAATAAATTCTACATTTGATGGGTTTTACCTCAGTTTTTTTCTGGTTATGTCTAAGATACTTCTTCTTCAAGCATCTTGAATTCTTACAAAATTTGATTCCACGTTTTCTAATGTCTGTTAATTTCTATTAAAAAGGGTCATCAGAAGCAACAATGAGTATTCTGTGCTTTAGACAGATGGATATATCAATGAAGCATAAGACTCTCTCTGATTCTGTTGAGGAAATTGGGGGAGCAAGAAACAACATTGAAACTCAGTATTAGCTGTGGTTATTTTAAGTATGGACTCAGCAAATTAAAATGTGCACAACTACTATATATTGTTCGAATGGTGGCCAGACCAAGAGGTTTTTAGTAACTGAAAAAGTCATGAACTGAATTCTGAATTCTTTTCAGTATTATAAGAATTCTGGCCCAGAATCTTGTTTTCCCTAGATCCACACCCTCCAGCCCTCCTTTCCCCCAGGGAATACATGAGAAGCCAAAATAGAACTCTGCTGGTCACCAGCCTTCACACACAGCGCTGCCAGTGAAGGCACCTGGATGGGAGGAGGGAGTAGGGTGTTGTGGGAAAATGAGCTTGGTGCTTGCAATCATTCTCTATAGGTCATGGCCTGTGGTGCAGATATTCAGTAGGAGATGCCGGTCTACAGAACTCCTTACAAGAACACTTCCTTTAAATCCAGTTGAAAGAACTTAATGATAAAGTAGATTTCCCGTTGTGTCTGCAAGTTAAACCTCTACTACTCCCAGGCTTTCTTCAGTGCTGACGATGATGATGATGGCTCTGTAGATGAGCATTTTCAAAGTATTTCTACTTGCAGAAATTCCAGGTAGATGTTTATCAGGATTTGACTGTTAGACTTCAAGTAATATACAGTTTATACGGTTACGAGCATTTATTTTCTCCACTACTTAAAGCTGTATGGTGGCTTCCTATTGAACTCAGATCTAAGTTTCAAACTCCCATAACATGATTCCCATATTCCAGAGGATATACCCCCTGTTCAGCTGCAGGTAATCTTTAACAATGCTGAGATAAAATGCTTTTGTAGTTTTGCTTTTTCCTTATTTAGCTTGCTTGTGTGGGAACTATATATGGTAAACACTTGTCTGTGCAAACAGACATTTTTATAGCAACGGCTTAATGGCTGTGAGGTATTCTACGGTATGCAGGTGCCATCATCCACTGCCGGATGGTTAGATAGTTTCCAATTATTTAAATTGAACGCTTTTGTAGATAGAACATTGTTTCCATCCTTAATCATTTCCTTAAGAGAAATCAATATACTCATTGAGTTACTAGATTAATAAGTATGCATGTTTTAAGGCTCTCCAGAAAGGAGATGCAAATTTTTGCATCCGCCGACAGTATTTGAGACCATCCATTTTCTGATTCCTTAAGTAAAGCTGATTTTTATCTTTATTTTTGGTCTTGGATAATTTGAAAGGTGAGAAATGATATCTTTTTTACTTTACATTTCCTTGATTACTAATCTGGCTTAAACCTTTTTATGATTTTTGGTTATTGATAATTCCTCTGTGAGTTGCTCGTTCTTGACTACTACTGGGGAATACATCATTTTTCTTATTGCTTTTTGTGAACTCTTTATATAAAAAGACATCAGTATTAAATTTCCCATGTTTATAAACTTCCATAGACTTTGCTAGATAGAGCAAATAAAACGTTAACAACAGTGTGATGGGAAAATGTTTTCTTTTGAATTGGCTACTTTATCTAAAGACCAACAATTGTTTGTACATGGCAGAATAGTATAGTAGCTGTTTTAATCAAGATCCTGGCAGGAAAGAAATGGCACAGTCAAATTAGGTAAATTGTGGAAAGTTTAATAATAGTATGATTTACAAAAGTTTGGATAGAATGTAGGGAAATACAAGGATAGTAGGAATGTCTCCTCCCACCAACAAAGATTAGTAACGGAAAACACCCTGATCATTCTTGGACCAATACTCTCTCCCTTTCCTGAAAGAATAAAGTTACCCTGAAAGGGTGAAGGAAAAGACAGATACAACAACCCAGAAAGAGAGTGTTATTTGGAAAGGACCACCTCTGCTGGAGAATGCAACCATTCCAAGACCCCACAGGAAGGGAGGGAAGGTACTAAATGTCTCAATTTTATTCTCTTCCCTCCTTCCATTGACAACACCCAACTGGAAACCAGATGGAAAGAAAGGTTTTGATGTAGTCCATATACATCAGCCTCTCAGGGCACCAAGCAAGATAGAAAAGAGTAGAAAATAATCTGTAGCAACAGATGGTTTCAGCACAATGGAGTAAAACTGTGATTTTGGAATTGGTCTCAAGAAGTATCAGTTCCCCAGCTTTGCCACTTAACTGTTATTTAACATCTGTGATCCTCATCTGTAACCTGAGGATAACCATAGTACCCACCTCAGGTGGTTATTGTGATAGTTGAAGGAGTTAAAGCACTTGGTATCATCTTGGCATGTAATGCATATAGTGTATTTGCAGTTGAGGGTCTAAGGAAGCTCAGACATTTCCTTTTGTTGATGTTTTCTTTCTCTTTCCTTTTTCCTCTCTCCTTTAGTGATCCCCACTTCCGTCCCAGCCTGGTTGCTGGTTCAGATTTGGCTGGGCATCTGGAGTGTAAATCATCAGGGGCCGACCCTCCCCTTTCCTCAGCCTTCAGCTGCATAGTTCATGGCAGTGGGCCCCCCACCATCCAGACAGACCTGCCCATCACCCTATTTATTCCCTGACCACTGATCCGGGGGAGACTCTGGGGTACCCTGTGCCATGTCTCCACATATTTTATCATATTCTTCCAGCGTAGATACTTTCCAGCTGTGATACCCCAAGGAAATCTTTCCCAGGGATCCTTTCACTTGCTCAGAGAAATTATGAAATAAAATAAATACATCTTTGTGTTTATTGGTGTTAATCCAAGGCACTGATAGCTGGCCTGAGTTGGTATTGGAAAAGAATAAATTCTGCCTAATGAATATTAACAAAATGTGACCATGAATGTGATGAGACATTCTCTTCATCTGTGAAGAGCAACTTTAGTTCTTGTGGAAGAGCTTCCAATATTTTTTAGAGGATTGATAAAAAGAATTGTTAAGTATGGTAGAGTAATTTATATTGTATTTTAATGACAGAATAAATATTAGACATATAGTTCTGGTACATCTGTTACACAGTAGGAAATGTAAATCATATGGGTGGCACTACTGATTAAGTTATTTTGGCTTTAAAATTTGAGTAATGTTTCCAATTTGAGTCTAATGATTTCAGAACTCAGAGAGAAGTCTAGTAGATCAAGGTAGACTTTGAAAAATTGAATATCTCTCTAGATCTGCCACTAGTGGTGTGTTGGAGCCAGCTCATGTTGGCCTGTAAGAGACAACTGTTGTATTTTCAGGAATTTTGTGAGCCAGTTGTTAAACACAGTGACTGCTAAGAATTAAATTATTTAATCCTGTAATTATATAAATTATACTAAAGAACAAAGATAATACATAGTCAAAACATTACTTCCTAAATATTTTGCTATACTTTTTTAAAAGATAAATTTATTTATTTATTGGCTGAGTTGGGTCTTCATTGCTGCGCGCAGGCTTTCTTTAGTTGTGGAGAGTAGGGGCTACTTTTCGTTGCGGTGCTCAGAGTTCTCATTGCTGCGGCTTCTCTTGTTCTGGAGCACAGGCTCTAGGCACATGGGCTTCAGTAATTGTGGAGCATGGGCTCAATAGTTGTGGCTCGTGGGCTCTAGAACACAGGCTCAGTAGTTGTAGCGCACGGGCTTAGTTGCTCCATGGCATGTGGGATCTTCCCAGACCAGGGCTCGAACCCATGTACCCTGCATTGGCAGGCGGATTCTTAACAGCTGGGCCACCAGCGACATCCCTTGCTATACTTTTTAACTATGCTCTTGGGCTTATTTCTATCTACCTGCATGGTGCAAATACTGTATTACAATATTGTGTATCTTTTCCAAACTCTGCGTTCAGTAACATTGTGTTGAAATTGGAGAGAGTATTTATGTTGGAGAGTATTTATACGGAATTAGCAAATGCTAGAAATCAGAACTTAATTTATTGTCTTATTGACTGTCTAGGTTTAAGAAAGTGATTTTAAGTTTAATGTAGATTAATGTATTGTCTCTATAGGTGTTATATTGTGAATAGTGCAAAGAAATGAAGAAATACTCTTCCAGTATTCAAAAAATGTTATATGATTCTACAAGGAAATCACTTATGTCATTGACAAACAAGTGAAGTTCTGACATGCATCTTCATTATTTCACTTTCATCTTGCATATTTTGTTATTATTTGTAAACCATATTATAGTTCTTTATATCTGTTTATAATAAATGTATCTATGCATCTTTCCCCCAGAGAGCTGGTCATTAAGCTGTTATGGCACACAGTTGATTAGATGTTAGTAGTTCTAAAAACAAGTCTGAGAAACTCTGCATATTGGTTTCAACACATTAGCTTTAGGTTTGTGGGAACCCACAAAGAGATTAAGAAGTTTTACAAAGAATTATTCAACCCTAGAGCCATCATGAAGACTTTTAGAAAGGATTACTGTAGTAGCATTTTGGTTCCCATACCAATTTATTTTTTTTCTTAAGAGAAGAAGCTATTTATGAATTATTTGTAGTATTTAGATTTCTCTGGATAATAAAATTAAAGTGAAATTATAGCAAATTTAGACCAGTATAGCCTTTCTGTCTAACCATCTAGTGTTTTTGGTTAATGTTTCTCTGCATAAGGAATTTAATAAATATTAAAATCATGGATATTGCCTATTAGGTTCCATAGCTGCATTATAGTCATATATACTTTGATTAGATATAGGTGCAGAATTAAATATAGTTCTATAGATACATATAGATAGAACAAAATGACATGATATACTGTTAAAATTGAGGAACATTCATGATATGTTCTTAAAAGTGAAGTTTTTAAATGCCACCTGTTTAGCAAGTGAAGGAGTGTAGCATGTTCAGGTGAGAGTGCCCTGGGAAAGGATTCACAATCACAAGAAGACTGAATTGTCAACCTGCAGTAATGAAAACTTAGCCATGGGAGAGGTCTGTAAAATATTGGAAGGTTTTTTTTTTACAATGTTGGAGAAAGAGTGGGCTTATTCTCAGTGGTTTCAAAGGTTTAACAATTCCCAGTGGATTCGTAGGGAGGTGGATTTGGCACAATGTAAGAAGAATTATCTAGTAGCTAGAACTGTCCAAAATTGAAACATATCTCCTAAAGAGGTGGTGATTTCTTTATCATCAGAAGTCCTCAAGCAGAACTGAGGGTTGTTATAGATGGGATTCAGATGACCTTTGTGGTTATCTTTCCAATTCTGTAATTCTGTGAGTCACCTGACTTCTCACTTGTATATTGAACCCAAAGCAGGAGCCAGCCCTTTGTGTTGGCTCATTTGAAAACTGGCTGAACATGTTGGTTCAGAAAGTTAAAAACTGAAATTAGTCTTTCAAATGTGATAGGTGAAATATATACGTGATCACGTACTACTTTTAAATAAATGAATTCTGATAAAATCACATTGGAAAAAAATCTCTCTACAAAGATGTATTCTCTATAACAAAAATGTTTCTGTGTATTGGAGAGAGCACATGGCACAAAAGCCCTGTCATCTGTTAATAGTAGATGACATATTGCATGCTTATGATGTACTATGCTTGATCACAAATTCCTTTTTTGCCTACTCATTTCTCAATACCGTTATTTTACAACTTTAAAAAAATGGACAGGGCAGAGAGGAAACATTCAAAAATACTGTTTAAACTGAGTTGCCACCGGTAAGCTGTTTCAATAAGTATCCACATGGAATTGCATAGGACATAAGAACTGAGTGGGATTTTTTCTTCTACTTTTAAAACATATTATACCCTCCAGGGGCCAATTATCCTCCCAAATCAGTGTTTTACTTGAAAAAGTTCATAGATCAAATGAACAAAAGTGAATCTTGACTGGCACTCTGGAATATTAATTGTATTTGGCATGTAGCTATATAATACAACTAGGTATTAGAAGAATCTGTGTTGATTAGCAATGCTAATCAGAATTCTAAAGTTTCTGTTCCCCTGAGAAAAGATGCTGCCATCTTAAGCTATTATGGATTAGATGTTTATATTTTTAACCCCATAATTAACTATTCTTGATTTTTACAAGGCAGTTGAAATTTTTTTTTTTTTTAAAATTAAATTGCTTTATTAAAACCACACAGTAATATTGCATTTTCCCTTAGTATTTAAAATTTCATATAATCCAGCTAAACCCATTCCATTCTCTCTGAACATAGAAAAACCTTTTTGTTCTTAACTCATCGAGATGTTTTCGAGGATTACACATGGAGAAAAAGAACAGGTGAACTTTTTCCTTTCTGTGATTTCAAAAGGTGTAACCTGGGCTCCAAAGCCTTTTCTTTTTTTTTTTTTTTTTAATTATCTTATTTTATTTTTTTGGGGGTACACCAGGTTCAATCAACTGTTTTTATACACATATCCCCATATTCCCTCCCTTCCTTGACGCCCCCCCCCTCGATTCCCCCCCACCCTCCCTGCCCCAGTCCTCTAAGGCATCTTCCATCCTCGAGTTGGACTCCCTTTGTTATACAGCAACTTCCCACTGACTATTTTACACTTGGTAGTATATATATGTCTGTGCTACTCTCCCGCTTCTTCTCAGTTTCCCCTTCACCCCCCGCCCCCTCCCATACCTCGAGTTCTCCAGTCCATTCTCTGTATCTGCTTCCCTGTTCTTGTCACTGAGTTCATCAGTACCATTTTTAGATTCCGTATATGTGAGTTAGCATACAATATTTGTCCTTCTCTTTCTGACTTACTTCACTCTGTATGACAGATTGTAGTTCTATCCACCTCATGACATATAGCTCCATCTCATCCCTTTTTATAGCTGAGTAATATTCCATTGTATATATATGCCACATCTTCTGTATCCATTCATTTGTTGATGGGCATTTAGGTTGCTTCCATGTCCTGGCTATTGTAAAGAGTGCTGCAATAAACATTATGGTACAAGTTTCTTTTGGGATTATGGTTTTCTTTGGGTATATGCCCAGGAGTGGGATTACTGGATCATATGGAAGTTCTATTTGTAGTTTTTTAAGGAACCTCCAAATTGTTTTCCATAGTGGCTGTACCAACTTACAGTCCCACCAACAGTGCAGGAGAGTTCCCTTTTCTCCACACCCTCTCCAACATTTGTGGTTTCCAGACTTTGTGATGATGGCCATTCTGATTGGTGTGAGGTGATACCTCATTGTGGCTTTGACTTGCATTTCTCTGATGATTAGTGATGTTGAGCATCTTTTCATGTGTTTGTTGGCCATCTGTATGTCTTCTTTGGAGAAATGTCTATTTAGGTCTTCTGCCCATTTGTGGATTGGGTTATTTGCTTTTTTGGTATGAAGCTGCATGAGCTGCTTGTATATTTTGGAGGTTAATCCTTTGTCCGTTGTTTCATAGGCAATTATTTTTTCCCATTCTGAGGGTTGCCTTTTAGTCTTGTTTATGGTTTCTTTTGCTGTGCAAAAGCTTTTAAGTTTCATGAGGTCCCATTTGTTTATTCTTGATTTTATTTCCATGATTCTAGGAGGTGGGTCAAAAAGGATGTTGCTTTGATGGATGTCAAAGAGTGTTCTGCCTATGTTTTCCTCTAGGAGTTTGATAGTGTCTGGCCTTACATGTAGGTCTTTAATCCATTTGGAGTTTATTTTTGTGTATGGTGTTAGGAAGTGTTCTAATTTCATTCTTTGACATGTTGCTGTCCAATTTTCCCAGCACCACTTATTGAAGAGGCTGTCTTTTTTCCATTGTATACTCGTGCCTCCTTTGTCAAAGATAAGGTGCCCATATGTGTTTGGGCTTACTTCTGAGTTCTCTATTCTGTTCCATTGATCTTCCTTTCTATTTTTGTGCCAGTACCATACTGTCTTGATCACTATGGCCTTGTAGTATAGTTTGAAGTCAGGAAGCCTGATTCCACCAACTCCATTTTTCCTTCTCAAGATTGCTTTGGCTATTCGGGGTCTTTTGCGTTTCCATACAAATCGTAAGATTTCTTGCTCTAGTTCTGTGAAAAATGCCATTGGTAATTTGATCGGGATTGCATTGAATCTGTAAATTGCTTTGGGTAGTACAGTCATTTTCACGATGTTGATTCTTCCAATCCAGGAACATGGTATGTCCCTCCATCTGTTTATGTCATCTTTGATTTCTTTCATCAATGTCTTAAAGTTTTCTGCATACAGATCTTTTGCCGCCTTAGGCAGGTTTATTCCTAGGTATTTGATTCTTTTGGTTGCAATGGAGAGTTTCCTTAATTTCTCTTTCTGCTCTTCCGTTGTTAGTGTATAGGAATGCAAGAGATTTCTGTGCATTAATTTTGTATCCTGCTACTTTACTAAACTCATCAATGAGTGTTAGCAGTTTTCTGGTAGAGTCTTTAGGGTTTTCTATATATAGTATCATGTCATCTGCAAAGAGTGATAATTTTACTTCTTCTTTTCCAATTTGGATTCCTTTAATTTCTTTTTCTTCTCTGATTGCTGTGGCTAACACTTCCAAAACTATGTTGAATAACAGTGGTGAGAGTGGACACCCTTGTCTTGTTCCTATTCTTAGAGGGAATTCTTCCAGTTTTTCCCCATTGAGAACGATGTTGGCTTTTGGTTTTTCATATATGGCTTTTATGATGTTGAGGTAATTTCCTTCTATGCCCATTTTCTGGAGAGCTTTTATCATAAATGGATGTTGAACTTTGTCAAAAGCTTTTTCTGCATCTATTGAAATGATCATATGGTTTTTATCCTTCAATTTGTTGATATGATGTATCACGTTGATTGATTTGCGTATATTGAAGAATCCTTGCATCCCAGGGATAAACCCCACTTGATCGTGGTGTATGATTTTTTTAATGTGCTGTTGCAGTCTGTTAGCTAGTATTTTGTTGAGGATTTTTGCATCTATATTCATCAGTGATATTGGTCTGTAGTTTTCTTTTTTTGTGACATCTTTGCCTGGTTTTGGTATCAGGGTGATGGTAGCCTCATAGAATGAGTTTGGGAGTGCTCCGCCTTCTGCAATATTTTGGAAGAGTTTGAGAAGGATAGGTGTTAACTCTTCTCGAAATGTTTGATAGAATTCGCCTGTGAACCCATCTGGTCCTGGGCTTTTGTGTGTTGGGAGATTTTTAATCACTGCCTCAATTTCTGTACTTATGATTGGTCTGTTCATGGTTTCTATTTCTTCCTGGTTCAGTCTTGGAAGATTGTATTTTTCTAAGAATGTATCCATTTCTTCCAGGTTATCCAATTGATTGGCATATAGTTGCTTGTAGTAGTCTCTCATGATGTTTTGTATTTCTGAGGTGTCCGTTGTGACTTCTCCTTTTTCATTTCTAATTCTGTTGATTTGCATCTTCTCCCTTTTTTTCTTGATGAGTCTGGCTAATGGTTTATCAATTTTGTTAATCTTCTCAAAGAACCAGCTTTTAGTTTTATTTATTTTTCTTATGGTTTCTTTCCTTTCTTTTTCATTTATTTCTGCTCTGATCTTTACGATTTCTTTCCTTCTGCTCACTTTGGGGTTTCTTTGTTCTTCTTTCTCTAGTTGTTTGAGGTGTAAGGTTAGGTTGTTTATTCGATCATTTTCTTGTTTCTTAAGGTAGGACTGTATTGCTATAAAATTCCCTCTTAGAACTGCTTTTGCTGCATCCCATAGGTTTTGGGTTGTTGTGTTTTCGTTGTCATTTGTTTCTAGATACTTTTTGATTTCCTCTTTGATTTCTTTAGTGATTCCTTGGTTGTTTAATAGTGAATTGTTTAGCCGCCATGTGTTTGTATTTTTTGCAGTTTTTTTCCTGTAATTGATATCTAGTCTCATGGCGTTGTGGTCTGAGAAGATGCTTGATATGATTTCAATTTTCTTGAATTTGCTGAGGTTTGATTTGTGACCCAAGATGTGATCTATCCTGGAAAATGTTCCGTGTGCACTTGAGAAGAAAGTGTAGTCTGTCGTTTTTGGATGGAATGTCCTATAAATATCAATTAAGTCGAGATGGTCTAATGTGTTATTTAAAGCTTGTGTGTCTTTATTGATTTTCTGTTTGGATGATCTGTCCATTGATGTAAGTGGGGTGTTCAAGTCTCCCACTATAATTGTGTTCCTGTCGATGTCCCCTTTTATAGCTGTTAGCATTTGCCTTATGTATTGAGGTGCTCCTATATTGGGGGCATAGATATTTACCATTGTGATATGTTCTTCTTGAATGGATCCCTTGATCATTATGTAGTGCCCTTCCTTGTCTCTTTTAATAGTCTTTACTTTCAAGTCTAATTTGTCTGATATGAGTATTGCTACTCCAGCTTTCTTTTGACTTCCATTTGCATGGAATATCTTTTTCCATCCCTTCACTTTCAGTCTATATGTATCCCTTGGTTTGAAGTGGGTTTCTTGTAGGCAGCATATAGAAGGGTCTTGTTTTTGTATCCATTCAGCCAGTCTGTGTCTTTAGGTTGGAGCATTTAATCCATTTATATTTAAAGTGATTATTGACATGTGTGTTCCAATTACCATTTTCTTAATTGTTTTGGGTTTGTATTTGTAGGTGTTTTCCTTTTCTTGTGTTTCCTACTTAGAGAAGTTCCTTTAGCAGTTGTTGTAAGGCTGGTTTGGTGGTGCTGAATTCTCTTAACTTTTGCTTGTCTGTAAAGCTTTTGATTTCTCCCTCAAATCTGAATGAGATTCTTGCTGGGTAAAGTATTCTTGGCTGTAGGTTTCTCTCTTTCAGGACTTTCAGTATATCCTGCCATTCCCTTCTGGCCTGCAGAGTTTCTGTAGAAAGGTCAGCTGTTATCCTGATGGGTTTTCCCTTATATGTTGTTTGTTGCTTTTCTCTTGCTGCTTTTAATATTTTTTCTTTGTGTTGAATTGTCGTTAGTTTGATTAATATGTGTCTTGGTGTATTTCTCCTTGGGTTTATTCTGTATGGGACTCTCTGTGCTTCTTGGACTTGGTTCATTATTTCCTTTCCCATGTTGGGGAAGTTTTCCACTAGAACCTCTTCAAATATTTTCTCAGACCCTTTCTTGTTTTCTTCTTCTTCTGGGATGCCTATAATTCGAATGTTGGTATGTTTAAGGTTATCACTGAGGTCTCTGAGGCTGTCTTCTAGTCTTTTTATTTTTTTATCTTTTTCCTGCTCTGTGGCGTTTATTTCTCCCATTCTATCTTCCAACTCACTTATTCGTTCTTCTGCCTCAGTCATTCTGCTGGTTAGAGCATCTAGAGTATTTTTAATTTCAGTTATTTTGTTATCCATTGCTGTTTGTTTTTCTGAGTTCTTATGAACTGTTTCTTGTACTTTCTCTAATTTGTTATCGAGATTTTGTATCATTTTTACTATCATTACTCTAAATTCTTTTTCAGGCATTTTTCCTATTTCCTCCTCATTTATTTGGTCTTGTGGGTTTTTTTCCTGCTCCTTTGCCTGCATGGTGTTTCTTTGTTTCCTCATGGTTGTCCAAGCTTTTGGGGTTGCTTGTCCTGGTGATAGAGGTGTTTATAGAAGACTGTCCAAGCCTCAGACTAATGTCCAAGTATTGGATTAGACGAATATTCAGTCTAGGAAACACATACATGTATAAGACACACAATTATTGAATCCGTTAGGACATAAGGCTCTAGAAAGACCTGACAGAACCCCAGTGTGCTATCAGATATTCAAAGAGAAACCCAGCAGAAATTGACAACTGAAACAGAACAAATCAGAGACAAAAGCAAAAGCAAACAAACAACAAATAACACCCTACACATACAAACATCAATCCAGGGAGATTTTGTAAGCTAGGATCAAATATAGAAATGAGCTGGAGTACCACCAGAGAGAATGGAGATTCTCAGAATGTAATTAGACAACTGTACTAAGAACTAAGATAAAGACAAAAGCCTAATATTAATACCAAGGCAGTGCATCATCTGGAGAATAGAGCAAGGAGTCTGAGCAGACCGATAGTGTTGCTTATAAGTATGTTAAGATAAAATACACTTAAAATGGCTGGAAGAAAGGGGAACAGAAGAGCGTAATGTGGTTGGAAATATGCAAAGAAAAAGAAAGGGATAGAAGTGTATAAAAGAAAGGGATGAAAGGAAAGTATGAAAGATATTTTGTCCGTACTACCAAAAACTTAGCTAGATATAGAAGTATTTTAAAAGGCAAAAAAAAAAAAAAAAAAAAAAAAAAGAGTAAAAAATATCCTTAAAAAATTATGTTGTAAAACTTGTAGATCCCTTAGGGCTAAGATCGTATTTAATAAATCAAAAAAAAAAAAAAAAAAAAGAGAGAAAGGGAAAAAAAAAAAAAAAAATCCAGAACTGATCCCCGAATGGACCAGTTCAATAGGTATTGATACTACTATTTCTGTTTCCTTAGCGTCTCAGCTGTAAGTGTCCTTCTCCTTGCCTTGGGTTTTTTTTTGTGACCAGCAGAGGTTCCTTTATTGTTTGTCTGTAAGCCTCGGTGTGTGGGGAGGGAGAGGGTGCAATAGTGGCTCCTTCTCCTGGGAGTGAGTGAGCAGTGGCGCACTGTTGCTTCAGTCAGGCTTGGAGGTGCCTGTTGCAGAGGGCGCTGGTGGCTCAGGCGTACACAGAAAGTCTTAGAGTTGGGCCTCTCTCGGGGTTTTTTCTTTTTGTTGCTGGTTTTTTTTTTTTTTCCTCTTGTCAGCCTCCCTGCTGCTGGCGTTGCAAGGAGTTTTAATCTAGCCCCGCCCGAGTGCCTGAGGGTGCTTGTTATCCCTGAGCGCGCTTGTTATCCCTGAGCGCCTTATGTGGCCCCGCAGGGCGTCTCTCCGCTGCCTGTTGCAGAGGCACCGAAAGAGAGGGAGAGGCTATGTGCGCGGCTCCTCCCCCCCGCCCGGGAGCCTGCAGCCTCCAGCTGCCATCATGGCGGGGCAGCTCTCAGGGATCGGCACTCCTCTCCGCGGACCTCCTCCCTCCTGTCCTCTCGGTCCGTCACCCTACCGGCAACAATGTTTCTCCCCCTGAACCAGCTCTCCGGTTCCCACGCTCCCGCTCCTGGACCCTCCGTTCAGCCGCGGATCGATGTCTCGGTCCGGGAACGCTGAGCTGCGCTGCGGACCCTCCGTATGTTTCTCACTCCCTCCCGTCTGCCACAGCTCCGCCGCTTCACCCTCTTTGAGCCCTCGTAGATGCCTCCCTACCGGCTATGTCAGGTTCCCCGCAGCCCTTTCTGGTGTCCGAGGCCGTCTGCTGGTGTTCAGCTGGTTCTCTGTGGGAATGACTGCGTCCTTCCGTGCATTCCCAATGCATCTGTGGAGAGGGATGCACTCCACGTTTCTCTACTTCGCCGCCATCTTTTTCTCTCCGCAGTTGAAATTTTTAAATTTTGCTTTTATGCTTACAGGGAAAAAAGCTATTTCCAGGGATCAGAAAACTCACATGAATATCCTAGTTTTATCCTTGAGCCAGTTTAGGATATGAATTACAAGGAAACACAAAAAATAAAAAGAAACACAGGGAAAACTTTTGAAGTATATCATTGTCTTGAATATTAATTCAAGGAAGTGTCTCTTGGTACCCATTTTATGAAACTGTATCACCATTATTTGCAAAACAATGAAAGCAGAGAGAATGTGCTCTTGGTTTGGTTTAGATTTAATTTAATTTTTAATTTTTTAAGCATCAGGAATAGGAAAGAGAAACACTCTAAGTGAAATGAATAGGTAAAATTTGCTAGAATTTTAAAACAACACTGCTGGACTTCCCTGGCAGTCCAGTGGTTAAGACTCTGCGCTTCCACTGCAGGGGGCCCAGGTTCCATCCTTGGTTGGGGAACTAAGATCCCGCATGCTGTGCAGTATGGCAAAAACAAAAACAAACAAACAAATAAACAAAAAACCACCACCAAATAACCTTTTCCTGGGCTAAGAGTTGCTGTCTCAGAGGTTCATGGCTGCATTTAAGCCCAGGCTACTCCTTGAGGCACCCCATTAATGGAAAAACAAAGCTTGTGTTTTCAATCAGAATACAAAGGGAGGAGAATATTAAAGGAGAGAATAGAACTGAGGGAATAGAAGATTTTTCTTAAAGTTATAGAAAGGAAACAAGAGCTTAAGTGAGTCAAGTTAAAATCAGGGCTCCTGGTGAACTGGATACCTCCCCAGTCAGCTCACAAATAAGGTGGAAATTGAGGGCAAGCTGGGTGTGATATTATTGCATCTCTCATCCTAGATTTGTTTCTTTTCATTGCAAATTGGCTATTCAGGGACTCGGCCTCAGAAACAGTTCATCTCTACTTTCTATAACCTAGGAAAGTGCCTCATTTCAATAAAATCCACCTGAGATCAAAATCATCTGTGAACCATGCTCACAGCAGAAATTCACCAAAACACATTTGCTTCTAACATGGTGCATGGTGGTTGGTCACAGGCTGATTGAAGGTGACCAAGTGTAGAGAGTGGAGCAAAAGTACCCATTATCAGGAAGAAAAAATTCCAGGAAAATGCCCCTCTGGCTAGGTCCCCAGCATACCTTTGATATGTAGTGGTCAGCGGATTGTACCTCTTTAAAAAGTTTAATAGAACGCTAATTTGGGGTCTACCAGGATGCTACACTATAAGTCCTACAGAGAATGCTTGAATGCCTCAGTATGTAGGTAAACATATTGAATATGGACGTGGAATTGCATAGAAAAGTGCTTAGATCTCTCTCTCTCTCATAAACACACACACACACACACAAATAAACATTACAGAGGAAGTGACTGAGTGAAGCCACATTTCTTTGTCATTTTTGTCATCGAGAACAGCCAAGTGATGGTGATGGTGGTCATGATAATCACCTTCCATCTGATAGTAAAAATCTTACCCATCTTAGAGTCATTTAAATAAGAGGTAAGCTCATTCATCTATTCTGAAGGGTTAGAATGCATATTTGACTGTGGGAATTTAGCATGTACCCTTCATGGGTCAATGGAGAGGTGAGTCTTAAAGCCTCTTTAGGTGGAGATTATTCTAATAGAAACTTCCTTCAGCCCCCTGCCTTTCAAAGGCCCAAAGCAATATTCCATATTTCTTAGAAGAAATAAGGTCAAATGTGGGGAAAGTGCAGATAAACAATATCATTCACATGGAAATCATCACCTCAAGTTAATGAAAAGGTGATTTTTTGGGGGAAGAAAAAGGAGATGAAACTGATTTTTGATGGTATTAAAGGCAAGGAATTTCATTTTAAAAAATTGTTGTTGGGAAGGTGCCAAATTACAGTTTTTATGCTATTAAAATGAAGTTATTAAACCTTACAGCAAAAGAAGATTATTGTCCTTTGATGTTTTATAATAATTTTTCATGCCATGAATGCTGTGCTGCTAATTGGAGAAATTCCCAATGTATCCTAGCCGAAGAGGAATTTTAAATTTTATAAAAGATGTGTAACAAATTACGTAAATACTTATGTGAGTACAGATAGCTAAGTAGATAGATATATGTATATTTGTGTGTTTATTTTATATGCCTGTACTCTTTTGATTTTCCCAGGTATAAATTATAGTGATTAGGAGGCTAAAATACATATTAGCAGTTAGAATACATATCATTAACAATTTATGTTCCCTGTTGTGAAAAGAGAAGAGATACCCCCAACACCAGGCAGACATGGAAAGCAGACCTTCAGGATTATTGGTCTTACTCTTCATTCACAGACAAGAACTATGAGATCAGATTGGATTCCATGATCATGCAACCACTGAGGGGGAAGCCAGACCCAATCAAGGTCTCCTGACTTTCTGTCCCGCGTTCTTCAGATCTTAGTTCTTACGTGGTGAGATGTCAGGAGGTGTGATAAGCAATCGCATCTTCCTTCTTGATAAACTTCAACTTCATTTCACCCTCGTATTGAATCTCAGCTTTCCTCAAAACCTTCAAAGCTTTTTCAGTGTGCCTTCGATTTACATTTCTTTCCATTCCTCTTCTGCTCCTTGTTTTCCAACATTCGGGGCTCCAAAGAGGCAGCTCCAGTTAGAAGTCCCTCCTTGCACCCCTGTAGAGCCTGCTCCTCCACCTCCTACTGAGATTTCACATCTGTAACAGCCAGACCAGGGCTTGCCTAACCCACAGAGACTTCTTTGATTACGTGGAAACCTTAGCAGTGAGAGCAGAAACTTTTCTGAATTTACTGAGACAGAAATCAAGTTGTGTTTTGAGGAAAGGTAGTTGTTGATCAAGTTGAAGCTCCCTGAACTCAGGTGTCAGCTTGTTTGTTTTCTAGATGCCACCATTTTTTTTTTAATTGAAGTGTAGCTGATTTACAATGTTAAGTTAGTTTCAGGTGTACAGCACAGTGATTCAGTTATACACACACAAATGTATATTTTGTATATATATATTTTCCCTTATAATTTATTACAAAACACTGAGTACAGTTCCCTGTGCTATACAGTAGGTCCTTGTTGGTTATCTATTTTAGATATAGTAGTGTGTTTATGTTAATACCAAACTCCTAATTTATCCCTCCCCCTCTCCTTTCCCCTTTGGTAACCTTAAATTTGTTTTCTGTGTCTATGGGTCTATTTCTGTAAATAAGCTTATTTATACCATATTTTTAGACTCCTCATATAAGTGATATCATATGATATTTGTCTTTCTCTGTCTGACTTCACTTAGTATGATAATCTGTAGGTCCATCCATGTTGCTGCAAACAGCATTATTTCATTCCTTTTTATGGCTGAGTAATATTCCATTGAATATATATATAAATATATATATATACACACACATATATGTATACACCACATCTTCAGATGCCACCATTTTTAACAGAGAGAAGAATGAGAGCATGTGGCAAAAATATTGAATAAAATGAAGAAAGATCTCTTTTTTGAAAAGGCACCTTCTCTTTGTATAATGTAAGTATGTAGCTCTGGCAGTGGCTGTTTTTACCTGGATTATGGAAGCATTTATTTGATTATAGGCCAAATTCAACTCTGAGCACTTGTTCCCATTTACACATGAGAAAGTAAGAGATTGCTCTGAGGTTAAGTAACTCGTTCACTGTCTTACAGTGAATCGGGGCACATCTACTCAGCAGATCTGCACCTGGGTATTATCTCTGGCACTGAGACACTCAGAGCCAGCTCTAGTTCAATTTGGGAAGCATGTCATTATTATCATTATCACTATCATTATTATTGAGCATTTATTGGTTATTGAGCATTTATGAAGTACCAGGCACTTTGCTGAGCGCTTTGCATATATAACCTCATTTAATACCAGCAGCTAAGCAAAAGATTGTGAAGCCTGTGAAGGTTTTTGCTTCCCAAGTTGGTGGAAAACACTAAGTTGAAAGATTGGGTTTTTAAAACAAAGATCTGAGTATAACTAAAACAACCAAACCAAACAAAACAAAAGACCTAAAAAAGGAATAAATGAGGAAAGTGGGGTTTGAACCCAGGTCCCTTTGGTCCCCGAGCTCTTCTCTTAGCCACTAAATTGTTGATGTGAGTGAGCACTCTAGCAGGGTGTCTAGAGTTTTTCTCTCTCCGCGACCTAGGCCCTTCTCTTTTTCCAGAATGTCTTTCTCTCTTCCCTGCAGTGTCAGGTATCTTGAAAATCTCCCTCCAAATAAAAATCTTCAGATTTTTCATTTACACCAGATTTTTATATGACACCTCCTAAGAGTATTTGTACATCAAGGAGAAAAAGTCTCAGACAAAAAAAAAAAAAGATATTAACAACTAAAAATAGAATTTTAGGAAGGAATAGTAGAGGTTCAGGGGTGAATTAGGCCCTATGCTGATTTCTCTGAAATGACGCTTTGTTGTGGTTACCTTCTTATTTGTATGTTGAACTTGAGAAAACTCCTTTTTTGAAGTGAATTACAGCCAGAAGGCCCATGTATTCAGTTGCATGTCAATGTTGTGCACTTTGAAAGATAGGCTTGTTTCAAGAGAATTCATCAGTGTGTACCCAGAAAATTACTTAATAGCAAATAAATTATTGCTTCACTAGTTATATGATAAATTCTTATGATAATAATCTGTGTAGTTGCTGAGCTTGGTGGTGTGGAGCAGCAGAGAAGTAAACATAAATGCCTCACAAGGAAGGACAAACTTGAGTTACCAAATTATCCTCCCCAGGAAACCATTCCCAAACTGATACCCCCAGGGGAGAGATAAAACAAACAAACAAAAAAATTAAGACACCATAGCAGACTTTTGGTTAAACATGGGAAATTGAACACATGCATTTCTTTGTACTCACTACAATAATCATAATCACAAAGGATTTTTTAAAAGGTTTAAAAAGGAGCAGGGAGGAGGTGGTCCTGAACAGGACATGTCAACCAGCTTTTAGAAGAGGGGAAATGGATGAGTAATAACTGATATAACTAAGTAGAAAGAGGCAAGCCTTACTGCCTGCAGGAGGGCAGCCAATTCACATGCCAGAGCACCTGGTCCTCTCTGGATCTAGGGATGCCTAGTCCCTCTGCACAGGTCATGTCAGGGAAACAAGAGGATTGGTTGAAATCTTATAAAGAGCAGTCAGAACTCCCAGGTATTTTCTGCATCCCTGTTAGAAGGTGAATGATTCTCCCTAACCTAGTGGAGACAGCACTCTCTGGGGAAACTGAAACAGAGAGGTTCCAATGTCAGTTGTCCCTGACATTGGAACCATACCAACAAGGGGGCAACCCAGAGGTCTGAGGGCAAAGGCATTGAGTGAGAGCCACACATACAGAAGTTGGACCCTCAATTCCTATTCCCTGCTCAGCCTCTAGTTAGTCTTTCCCCCTTATACCACCACCACCACCACCACATTCTCTCTTAAATGGAAGGAATATACTGAGTATTTCCCAGCAAATGACTAATTCCAAGCCTAATAAATCATAAGTTGATAAAATCCACCAATGCATAGAGGGTCCAATCAGAGTTTTATTGCCCTACTTTTAAATAACTGGTGATAGCCAAGGATTACCTAATATTTGAGGAAAACCTTCAATATGAAAGACTGATAATAAAGAAATAGGCTTTGGAGGAGGAACTCTGAAAAAATAGAAACAATGCATAGAATAAGATAGAACTTGAAGAAAAGAATAATCCCCTCAGCAACCTAAGATGCTACAATTATGAAATAAGAGAAGGATGCTACAGAGAAGGGACATTCAGAGATCAAGAGAGAGCTCTTGGAAATAAAAAATATATATATAATAGCAGAAATAAAATATTCAGTAGAAGATTTGGAAGAGATCATTGAAATCTATCAGTCATTTTCAGAAAAATACAGAGATCGAACATAGGATAGAAAAGTTGAAAATTAGAGGGTAAAACCAGGAAATTCAGTATATAATTAATGGGAGTGGTAGAAGAAGAATGCAGAAAATGGAAGGGAGGAAATAATCAGAGAAATAGCACAAAACAGTTTCCCATAAATGAAGGACATGGACTTCTAGATAAAAGGGTCAAAAAGCCCACTACATACGTTTACTGTAAAGAACAACAAAAGATCACATCATTATGAAATTTGAGAACATTCTAAACATTTTCAGCAACAGCCAAAGGGCACACTTCAAAAAACTGAGATGGTATTAGTTTTCTCAATATAACTTGAGAAATTAGAAGACAGAAGAGCAATGCTTAGAATTCAGCAAAGTAAGTGATAGTTTTCATTCTCTTGTGTTCAACTTTCAAAAAATGCATCTCCCTTACACTGTTTCTTGAGAAGCTACTGGAGGATGTGCTCCATGAAAATGAAAGGGTAAACCAAGAAAGAAGAACTGAGAGCCATAAGGGGCTGCAATCCAGGAGAAAGGAGGAGAGAATTCCCAGGAGGATGGCAAACAAGGCCTGCAGAACATGCAGTTCTGTTTGGAACGGGAGAATGCTGAGGCGACAAGGGCTGTCTCTAGTTTAAATGCCTATTAGATGCCTGATGTGTTGAACAATGTTGAGGGCATTTTACAGAGTTTGGGAGCAGAAACAATGATCTGCAGATAGAGAATTACTAAATACATAGTTAAGGCAATTTTTTTTTTTTTTTTTTTTTTTTTTACTCACTAGATTACTGGTTTATTACAAAAGGGTGTAACTCAGGAACAACCAGATGGAATAGATGCATAGGACAAGGTATGTGGGAAGGGGTGCAGAGCTTCCATGCCGTCTCTGAGTGTATCACTCTTCCTGAATCTCCAGGTGTTCACTAACCCGTGTCTACAAAAAATTAATCAGCTGATCTAAGAAAGAATTGGAAATTTTTATTCAAGCCAAAATTGAGGATTATAACCTGAGAAGAGCATCTTGGAAAGCAGCTCTGGGAATAGTTCCACCCATTAGAAGTCAAGACATAGTTTACCCAAGTTCTTTGAGACAGAGAGCTGTACATTAAATGACATATTAGTATTATTATTATTTTTAGGTCCCAGGCTTCTTTATTCAAGAACAAAATGATGAGTGATGTGAGGATTAAAATCAAGAGAGAGCATCACTGAACTTCACCTTCCCTCCAACCAGTTCCCCCAAACTCCCTGCCCCCCCTATGTGTTCCCAATTCCTTTCTTAGTGAATGAAGAACTTAATTCCAAAGCCCTGGTACAAACCCCAGGATTCTCTCCCTAACTCTCCCCCTTCCTCTGCACCCCCATTCCTGGGAAGGGCAGGCACCTCAGTTTGAATGCATGGGAGAGCCCAGAGTGGTGACAGAAACCGAGGGAAAGGCCTCACCCTCAGGAAATGGGACCGAGGAGTACAGCGTAGTGAAGTGAGGACCCCCATAGCCTGGGGTACAAAAATGGGGCCCTGGTGTTAGAGGAAAGGATACTGGTCCCCCTGAGAAAGGAGACCCAGCAGCCTCAAAGTCCTCTCGTTGAGAATAGTGACTGCTTGATCGTTTGCCCTTCTGGCGATGGTTGCAGAACCACACTCGGACCACATCCTCCTCAAGCCCGAGCTGCTGAGCGATGTGGCTGATCTGCTGCAGGGTGGGCTTCGGGCACTGCAGGAACACGCTCTCCAAGTTGCCTCTCACTCGGTTCTCAGTACTCGTTCGCTTTCTCTTCGGCTTTCTCTTCCGGGCCTGCACGAAGGTCGCTGCCTTGCATATCTCCTGCAGATTCTCTTGGTTGTCAGCTTCCTGCACCCACTTCTGCAGCAGGGGCAGTAGCTTACACATGTTCTTCAAACTGGGCTGCAAAGCCTCAAAACGGCAGATGGCTGTTTGGCTGAACACCTTCCGGAAGAGAACCCCCAGGGTGAGCCCCACATCGGGTGTATCCCAGGGTGATCCTCTTCTGCTTTAGGAGCTTGGCAAATTGTGCGAGGTCTTTCTGAAGAGCTTTGATGTCCTGGGACTCCTCGGGGTTCGGCTCCAGCTTCTCCTTGTCCAGCTTCCCGGCACCAGCGGGGACGGCGCAGGGCTCCGGGGAGGCCCCCTCGGAGTTGCTCTCCACCCCGGCTCCCGCCTCGCCCTCGGGCTGAGGGGTCTCCAGGCCGCCTGGGGCACCAGCCCCACTCCAACCTGAGGTGCACAGTAGGCCATCCCTGCGCAGAAGTCATAGGGCGGGGGGCACGGGGGAAGCCCCCACACCTCGGCACCGGGCCCAACCCCGGCCCGATCCCTGACCCACCGGGAGGCCCTTGGAAGCTCATCTAGGTCCGAGGATCAACCCAGCCCGGCTCTGGCCCTCCCGGCCCATCGCCTCCACCGCCCGGCGGGGGCGAGAAGGTGAAGTCGGAAGCCAGGTGCCCCGCTATGGGGAAGGAAGGTGCCCCAAGCTGGGGGCCTAGGAAAACGAGCTAAATGACCAAGGCAATTATTAATTACCAAAAAAAGTTTTAAGAAATAATTAAACCTAATAATTGCACATTATCTCAATTGTGAACAAATACATAATAATAATAATAATAATGTAAACATTAAAGACTGATTTATTATTCAAAGGCAGTGATGCCATTATTTTGGGAAGGGGGCAAAAAGAAGGATGGTGGGGGGGAGGAGAGAGAAAATGGGATAGAGAACTAAGTTCTCATGTTCCAAATGAGAAAGCTATAAATAATGGCTAATACAGGAAAATCAAGAAATAGAATGGTGAGCATATTATTTAGAAATATGGGTGTGGAAGGGAACTAAGGAGTAAAGGAGGGAGCAGGATAAGCAGTTTTTCCTATAAGCTGTGTATTTCTTGAGTTAAAAAAATTTGCTGGTGTATTACTTTAGTAAAAATTAAAAATGAGTTTAAAAACCTGAAAATTGATCTATAGAGAAAGTACTCTTATTTAAGACCTAAAATAAATTAATGGTGGCTTTGGTTCCTTATGCTATAATTTCTCTATGTTGGTAAAAATAAATGTCATAAATGGTTCAAATACAAGGCAATGTGTTAAAACCGAGGAGGAGGGAGTCTGTGATGAATTGAAGATCTTAGAGTAGGGGAGCACAAGGCCCTTATTTGATGCTGTTTGAAAAAGCCTGAAATAAAAGTTAAGGTGCTGCATTGTAAGGAGAAATTATAAACCAGCACTTCTCCACAAGAGCTTAACAAGCATCACACCACTTACTGACCAGAAGCCCATTAATTCCATGGATATGATAATATGTATCAAACAAATTCAGTACTATATATGAAACTTCATATATCTGATTTTATAATGCCCATGTATACTTATAATTATAAAATAACTACTTATAACGCAGGAATAAGACTCTAACCAATGCGATAGACCTCTATCTTTCATGAAAACTCATACTTTTAAGAAAAAGCAACACAATATTATACATAACATATTTCTGACTATTATGTTAATCTGTTGAGCAATAAAATATGCTTCTTTTTTTGTAGCTATTCCATGATAGAAGAAGATGAAGGGAAACCCAAATTGTCCAATTTATTGACTCAAATCAACAAGGTGACCTTTATATTAAAAATATTTCTATCCCATTCTTTCTATTTCATTTTTAAGATAATGATTTCCATCCAGCCTCATGAAATCAATACAAGTGGATTAATGGCAGCATCTATTTTAAAAAATGGAATAAAATAGGATATTGCAGAACGTTATGGAATGGAGTAGAGTATTTGTGACCCATAATTTGAAAATACCACACAGTTCCATATTGCTTCCTTAATAGAAACCCTATCCCTTTCACTGTACTTTTCAAAAACCTCATCCCTGTTAGAATCTGATACAGGAGTGCCAAGAGCAGTGGGGAATCCATCAACTAGAGAAATTTTGCGCAACAGAGCTTCTAGCCAACTTGCAAGGTTCTTCTACTTAGCTAATTTTTCAATCCCTTAAAAATGTTTTTTGACCATGATCCATAGTGAAAAAATGTCACTGTGCAAAGAATGTAAGTAAGGACAGTTACTGTTCTGTAAAAGTTTTGTTTCTGTGATGATAGATAGATACATAGATTAGATAGATAAATGATAGATAGATAGATAGATAGATAGATAGATGATAGATAGATAGATGATAGATAGCAATAGATAAATAGATAACTTGGGCAAGTTACTTATCTTTTGTGAACCTCAATTTCCTCATTTGTTAAGTGAGAATATCTTCCTCATATGATTCTTTCTAGGACTAAATGTGATGATCCCTGTTATACTTTTCCCAGTTCATAGCAAAGGGAAAACCCTCAGTAGAGACTGGCTTTCATCGTCAAAAGTTTTCTCTCATGCAGACTTGTCTCTCATTAGAATTCTTTGCTAAGTGGCCTAGTTAAGGCTGGCAATTTATAAATGACTTTCCCAACTGGTCAATATTTCTCTGTCAAAACATGTGCCTCTCATTATTTTTCCTCATTCATTACCTTATATTGATACTATGTTTGCTGTTTTCTTATTTAATGTATGCATTTGGCCAGTGTATCTTTGGTCAAAAGTTTGCAGTCCACCCAGGAGGAAAAGTTTAATGTGCATTAACTTAGCTTTTATGATGCCATATAGATAAATATTTAACAATCAGGTTTAGGTAATTGTGGTGATCACTGATGGTATCCCAAGGGTAAGTGATCTGATTCCATTCCCATTTTCCTACCTAACTTGTAATGGAATCTTAAGCCTATCATTTGAGCCTTTTGGCAAATAGCTGTTCTATGAAATGTGTATAGTATATGTATTTTGCAGAAAGATTCTACACTTCCTGAAAGTTGTACTGCAACCTACCTTTAAGTGATGAACTTCCCTTGTTGTTTAGAACGTGGCTAATTTATACAATTCATAGGATTTGCAAGTTTTGGAATTTGGGCACAGCACAAGGAGCAGCATGACCTCGTGGAAAAAGCACACACTCTGGAGCGGGCAGATCTCCACTCAAAAGCTAGCTCCACAGCCTACAGTGGGTCCTGGTGCAAGCTAACCTCTAAAGAGACTCAGTTTCCCCAGCAGTCACATGGGCATGTTCATAGTCCATTGTGTGAAATAAAGTTTGTAAAGTATTTAGCACAAGGTCCCCTACAGAATAAGCAGGCAAAGTAGCTTTAACAAGGGAGCTTGAAATGTATGGATAACTGAGAAAGGGGAGGGAGTCTAAGGAAGCAGGGATATTACCTTTCCCTGATGCTCTGTTTTCTTTTTTCTTCATTTTAAACTGACCACTTCTATCTCAACTTGCTTGCTGACTGGGGTTCAGCGAGAAGCCTAAACTGGAAAGGTCATAGATACAGATGCCTCAATGTGCCACCAGTTACGAACTATGTGATCTGGGCAAGTTATGTGCTTAATTTCTCTAAGTTTCCTCATATGTAAATACAGTTATTGTGCAGATGAGAGCTGGTGTGCATACATCAACTGTCATGATGACAGACAAACATAGTAGGTCCTCAATAAGTGCTGAAATTATACAAATGGATCAGCCAGACAGTAGACACCATCGTTTGGTTTGGTCTTGCTATATGTAATGTGCCCTTGCTCTTTCTTTGTCATCCTGCTTTCCTGTGACAGGGTACATATTCCCCAGCCCCTGGGGACCATAACCTTCATCACAGAAATAGGAAAATCTCAAACACAGACATAAGTTAATAACCAAGGAATCAAGTGTTCAGAAAGTTGGTAGGAAATAGGACACTTGTTTGATTAGATACTTGTGGAGTTAAAAAAGCAAACACCTTCAAGTTTTCTTTGCTTTGGACCTGAATTAAAACATCCCGTCCTAATATGTAGTTCCTTATGCTTCAGCACAATTTTCTCAAATATTAGAAAATCAATTGCTTGTGAATTTGGGGGCATTTTCAAAACTTTTGTGGATTTTCCTTTATTGTCCTTTTTGGCTTGACCAGGATTTGAAGTACAATGACATTTCTATTATCTCTTGGTCATTTTGAAAATGTCTTGGGTATTTTTAAGGCATCTATTTTGATTGTACTGCCTCCTAGCTATGACTGCTCAGTTTCTTGGAGAGGGAATTTTAGCGTTTCTTGATCTTTATTCTATTTTTTATTCTTTTTAAAAATTTACAGTATATGTACAGACATTTCAACAACTTCACATGTCAAGAAGAGAAAAATCAAGGGACTTGTTTTAGGATCTGTAAATTAAGAATAAGTATTTGGGGCGAAGGGGAAGCTGGGACGAAGTGAGAGAGTAGAATAGACATATATACACTACCAAATGTAAAATAGATAGCTAGTGGGATGTTGCTGTATAACAAAGGGGTGATGCCTTAGAGGGCCAGGACAGGGAGGGTGGGAGGGAGTCGCGGGAGGGAGAGGATATGGGGATATATATGTAAATACAGCTGATTCACTTTGGCGTACCTCAAAAGCTGGTACAAGAGTGTAAAGCAATTATATTGCAATAAAGAGCTTAAAAAATAATAAGTATGTGTACACATAATCTGTGATATAGATTACATTGCATCTATGCACACCCATGTGACTATACCACTGACTAGAAAACCAAAAATGGTCTTGAGCCCTATATGACCTTGCTCTGCCTTCATTTCCTCATCTATAGAGTAGGCTTTTTCTGACTTATGCTTGTGCAGATGTGGTGCAGATTAATGAGTTAACATTTGTGGAACGTTTTATCTGAACACTTTGGGAAATAAGGGCAGTGGAAAAGAACACTTCAATTCTTAGCCAGTTTGCTGCGAAATTCAGTTTGCTAGCAAGTTTTCACCAATATGGAAATTCTATTTATCTTTGCACATTTTCAGAAATGAAAATGCACCACGCAGATGTCGTGTTTGGTGATCAACAGCTATACTTTTTAGGAAATAGTCTTGGAATAAATAAGAATAACTTCCCAGACAGTGTGAAGACTCTTACTGTCATCATTCTAGTGACAACAATGCTAGCTTCTGAGACATACTGGAGAGTGTAATTCTCAAATGTTCTCCTACACAGTACTAAGGGCTTGTTTCACAGAAGCAGATTAAAAATAAATAGCACTAACAACCACAATAACCAGAAACCCATTGATGACAACTGAGTCTTGTAGCAAAACCACTGCAAACATTCAGCACATACAAATCATGTGACTCAAAGAATAACTCAGTGGTGGCCAGGGTTCATCTAATAAGCTTTCCTGTCTCTCTCTGTAAAGCCAGGTATATCTTCAGCCAGATATATCATCAAAATGAATTTACCTACATTTTGGTTGAGGCAACTGATGGAGGTACTGACACATCCTTAGGTTTCTGGTCGGGCTTTATTTTTCTTTTTGACCCTTCTTTATATTTTCTTTGTATGTGTATATATGCATAGAAGAAAGCAAAGTTGAGATTGCCTATGGAAACACTGATAGATTTACCAAAATAATCCAAGTGTGTGTGAAACCCCTAATGCTAAATGTCTATTAATATGTCTATGCATTATATAACTCATATAATATTATATAATATAATTTATATAATATTTAGAGATCCTGGGCCCTTATATGAAAATACTTATCACAATTCTCTTTGTTTTTTCCTTTCTTTTTAATTGCACTTTCACTTCCATAGAAAATACTGTTATTCACCTCACAAATGAAAAAAATACCATGTCTTTAGACTTGAAATCATGTCCCTACCTTGAAACTTAGGAAGCATGTCCGTATGAGGTAGGCATTTCTGTATCTGTGGCAATGTGTTAGCAGAGAGATTCCTAGACAGTTGGAATGCAATGTTAGATGGTATTTTTAAAGCTGAAATTAGATTCTCTGCTTTGATTATTCCATTGTGGGTCCCCAGTTATATTTTAGTGTCCTTCACCCTTTCCTCCTTTATTATTTATAACCCGTACTCTTTGAGCAATGACCAGTACTAATCTGTAACCTTCTGTCCTTCTGCCTGATTCGCTGCCTTTTTTGAAACTCCAAGATTGAAGCATATATTCTGAGACTTTCTGTTAAAAAATATATTACATTTTTTTCATATTTCTGAGTCTGAAATGAGTCAGTGCTGGGTTTTCTTGTCTTATTCATTTTCAGCAGGCCAGCTTCAAAAAAAGAGAAAGAAAGAGAAGGGGGAGAGAGACACAGAGATAGAGAGAGAGGGAGAAAATATAAAGAAGTCACACTTTTATATTCATTACATTATAATATCTCTCACATGAGCACACAAATATACTTTTGCATTCACATTTGTTAAATTTTCTTTTTGCTATCTTGATTTCTAGATTAATGTATTGGGTCTTTCTTGCTTCTCTTGTCTTGCTTTTTTCTCCTCCATCCACAGTAGTTGGACCTAGATAATAATAAAAACAAAGAATAGCAATTCATTTGTACTGGGTGTGCATTAAAAAGAAGTGGGGCAGAAAGCAGCATGAGTGGCAGATTCCCTGAGGACCCAAGATTCCCACTGGTTCCAGTCTCCTGAATGGTGCCTGTCCCTCCCACGCAGCTAATGACTGAAATGGGATCCATTGCCACCGGGAGCTTTTAATTTCTTTACATTGTTCAGGTCACTCTGATGCAATGCAAAGTGACAGCTTCCATTTCAGTCCAGCTTATTATCAGCTCTTACACCCGACAGCCGGGACACACATCTTTATCTGCACGTTGAAACTAACCTCCGTCGCCGTGTAAACTGAATTTGGCCTCGGCTAAGGTATGTGGTATAAAGTCACATGGACGTGTGTGCAGACCACGTCACAGCCAAAGAAAAGGAACGTGGAGGTGAGGCGTGGATTCCTCAGGACTCCCAAACGGAAAAACTTCTGTTTGGCTCAAATCCACCGCTTAGAGGGCAAGAAAACGTCTGAGGAAAAGTCCAGCTGTGAGATGGTGACGGCAAACTTAAGATGTGGATCTGGAAGCGGATGCAAAACTCCTTGGCTCTCTCTGGTGTCTACTCTTGCCTGTCACACGTGGCCATGAGCACCCAAACGTTAAGGCCGATATTGGGTCAGTCCGTGCCAGTTAAGGATGTATCCTGAGCTTCTTTTTCTTCTAGGAATGGCTGCATGAACTGTGGCATGGTTCACGGTTTTCTGTCAAGTTCAGTTTTTCTTTAGAAATAAAAGTTATAAAATCTGGCCTGAGGTTTTCCTAAGCAGACCTCAGCCAACAATTCAGGGTCCAAATTCTCAGTATTTTAATGATCTAGTTCCCTTCACTGTAAAGCTAACCCTCTCTAACGCTACTTATGAGAAAGCTGAAACCCTTTGTGTATATAGTTTTTCTTAAACTTACACAGAGATATGTACACATAGATATTTATAGCCTATATCAAGGTGTACTTATCTGCGAGGTGCTTATTGGTGTTGCGTGTAGGTAGGGTGAAGTTCGATCAGTGGGCTAAGGAAAGAGATGAAAGACTAAAAAGCAAGTGAAATGTGTTTCAGATATGCTTTCCTAGTCCAGTAGGAATGAAATGTGAACCACATATGTAATTTTAAATTTTCTAGTAAGCACATTTAAGTAAAAAAAAACAGGTGAAATGAATTTTAGTAATGTTTTATTTAATCTAATATATATAAAATACTACCATTTCAACATGCACATTAAAATTATTTATGGGATTAAATTACAATTATTGGGATATTTTATATTCTTCTTTTAGTCTTTGAAATCCAATATGTCATTTACACTTAACAGCACATTGCAGTCAGACTTGGCAGATTTTAAGTGCTCAATATCCACATGTAGCTTGTGGCTGCTGTAACAGATAGCAGAGCTTTAGACAGACATAGTGACTCATGAGCAGTTATGGCCATTTGAGAACTAAAGAAGAGGGATTATCTTAGTCTGTTCTGGCTGCTATAACAAAATATCACAAACTGAGCGGCTTAAAAAAACTACAGATTCCACACATAAGTGATATCATGCAGTGTTTGTCTTTCTCTGTCTGAGTTATTTCACTTAGCATACTGTTGTCCAAGGGCATCCATGTTGCTACAAGTGGCAAAATTTCATTCTTTTTTATGACTGAGTAGTATTCCATTGTATGTATGTACCACATCTTCTTTATCCATTCATTTGTCATTGGACATTTAGGTTGCTTCCATGTCTTAGCTATTGTAAACAGTGCTGCTATGAAGATTGGGATGTGTGTATCTTTTTGAATTAGCATTTTCATTTTCTTCAGATAATTACCCAGGGATGGAATTGCTGGGCCATATGGTAATTCTATATTTAGTTTTTTTTGAGAAATCTCCATACTGTTTTCCACAGTGGCTGCACCACTTCACAACAAGATAGTGAATATAACAAAAAATAAGCAGGCTGCAAGTCACGAAGGGAGTTCTTACCAGACCTGACAATGCTAATACTCTGATCTTGGACTTTCAGCCTCCAGAACTATGAAAAAATAAATGTCTATTGTTTGAAAAAAAAGAAGAAGCAGACTCACAGATATAGAGCTCAAACTAGTGGTTACCAGTGTGTGAGGGGGAATGTGGGGGTGGGAGAATGGGAAGTACAAACTGTTGGGTGTAAGATAGTCTCAAGAATTATACAACATGTACAACATGGGGAATAGAGCCAATATTTTGTAGTAACTGTAAATGGAGTGTAACATTTAAAAATTGTGTAAATTTTTTTTTTAAATTAAAAAGCCTACCCAGAAATATTATTTCTCACAGTTCTTGAAAATCTAAGATCAGGGTGCCAGCCTGATTGGGTTCTAGTTCAAACCCTCTTCTGGGCTGCACAAACTCTTAAGTATGGTGGAAGGGGTGAGAGATCTTTGTGGGGTCTTTTTTTATTAGAACATTAATCTCATTAATGAGGACTCCACCCCCTGTGACCTAAGCACCTCCGAAATGCCCTACCTCTTAATACCATCATATTGGGCATTAGGATGTCAACATATGACTTTTGGAGGAAAACAAACATTCAGACCATAGCAGGGATCTTGATAGCATCTTGGTTTAGGGAAGCAACATTCAATCGTTTATTTGTTCATTCACCCAGTATCCAGGGCCTTTCATGTACTAGGCAAGTAAGGAATGCAAGACACTATCTTGTAGGGATGGGGATGGTATGTAAAAGGGAAGAAGACAAACAAGGTCTCTTCTATCATGTTGCTGACATTCCAGTGAGGGGTACAGGAAGAGAGAGAGAGAACGAGAGAGAGACAAATGAAAAAGTAATCCATCAGGTGAACAAAATAAAACAGGGGAGAGAACCAGAGAGTGATGGGGTGCCATGCTGGATTGGAGGGGGCTACAAGGGTGTCTGGTAAGGGGACATCTGAGCAGAGACCTAAGCGAAAGGAGACATTGAGTCCTGTGGTTCTCTGGGGAAAGACTGTTTCCGGGAGCAGCTGCAAAGGCCCTGAGGCAGGAGGATCAATTTCATGTGGTCCTGTAGGCCACTGTAAGGACTCTGGCTTTAATTTAAAGTTTTGAGCCAAGGTATGACAAGATCTCTCTGGATTCTCCATGGAGAAGAGACAGTTTAGGCTTTCTATTTAACCAGCTTAGTGTTATTTATGTGTATATGCATTTATATTTGCGTTTCTTTGTGTTGTATTTCTTTGTGTTGATCCATTTTTAAGCATATCATCACTCCAAGATTAAATTCAATGTGGAGCAAAATGACATTTCTGAATCCTACTCAAACGATGCTATTATTAATCAGGGAACTAGTGATGGGATATGCCTCCCAAACATAGAGAAGCTAAATTATGGACATAAATTGCGTGTTAGGGCAGAGATCAGGCAGCTAAGTAGAACATAAACAAAAAATGGGATGTGTGGATTACTGCATATAAATGGGTCACAGTAGATGTGTATCTTAATTTGTTGATTTTTAATGGGATATATTCCTGCACAAGGACTGTCTGTTTGGACTTTTTGGTGTGTAAATGTAAAATTCCAGTCTCCTGTCAGTCTACACAAAATTCTGATTATCAACCATGATGAATGTGCACAGGATGGTACTGGTGGTATTTTAGTCGTATTCAAAGTGTGTATCACCAGGAAATAAGAAAGAAAACCAAAGGCATCCAGTTGCTTGAATCTATGATCACCATGTGTTCTCAGGCAGCCCGGCAGCAGGATATAAGTCATTTCTTATCTCCTATTAGAATCACAAGTTATTCCTGCTCTCTGATTTAAGTTTTCTGCAGAGTGAAAAAAAGTACATTTACCTCTGAAAAGGAATTTAACTGAAATTCTGTGGGAGTATATTGAATTCTAAGAACAAATCTCTTGCCAGCATCCTTGTTTAGTAAAAGACTCTCTAAATGCGGTTAGGATGAAATCCAGGATCAGGGTAAGAGTGGATATTGCTTTTGGAATATCATGGTGAAAATAAACATATCTGAAAAGACATGAATGCCCCTCAGGAGTTCAGACTGAATAAAAGGCTGGCGAAGGATTCAAATGGGAGACTCTTTATCTTGGTAATTGGTTATTTCTTAGTGTGGTCAGAAAAATTGTTTTTAAGTTGTGCCTGGTCATTATATCTGTGCTTTCTTGGGAGAATAGCTTTCTCCTTGGGAATCTCAAGATTCAGTAACACCAAAGAAGTCAGTTAGAATCCCAGGCTCCATGAGAGCAGAAATTGTGTGTATCTTGTTCAGCGTTGCATTCTTATTGTCCAGAAGGGCTCTTAGCGTACAATAGATGCTCTATAAATATCAGTTATTTGAAATTTGAGCAGAATGACTTAAATATAAAATATTCTTTAGGAAAACCTTTAGAGCTACAACTGATTCCCCACACCCTTGACTTCAGTTTAACTGACAATGGACTTACAATATAATTTGGTTTTGAGGTAAGGGATATTCTTTGGCATTTAACCCTAATGGCTGTTTGTCAGTTATAATATAATTCTCAAACTACTAACAAAATGTTTTTCATGTGTCCAGATGGCTATAGATAGTTGATAAACAGTGAGATAGCCAAACTTCTGGCTCCTTACTCATTATTTTTAACATAATTTGAGGAATTTTTTTTCCATCAGATAACAATTCAAACTTTATCATTATTATCATTATTTACATGTTTTTCACAGCATAGACTAAATACATATAATTTTAAAAAACTAAAGAAAGGTGTGCCCTTTAATGTCTTTTCCTTTCTGTAGGATCTGCTTTATTAACTGGAAAAATGATATCTTGTATCAGACAAAACAAAATGAATAAAGGTCATTGAGTTCAAGTAACTTCCCACTCCTGGAAGGCAGAGAAACACTGCACCTCTGGAATAGGAGACTTACATTTTTCTTAAGAATTTTACTGTTTAAAAATAGGATGCCCAGTTTAGACCCACGGAGGCCATCCTATTTGACTTCGTTGACAACATATGAAACTGCATCAGAGCTGTAAAAAATTCACTTGAGAGAAGTTATGTAGGTACAACCAACATGCTGGGCTGAGCATGCTAGGGCTTGAAATGTTCCTATTGAAAGTGTTTCCTTTTCTCCCTCCACAAAAGTAAAAAGAAACTACATGTAACAAATGAGGGAATCCTTCCCAGATTGTCTTTTAGAAAACAGTTTGCCAAATGTATATAGAAAGGGCACCTCATCACAATGACATTTATTACTCAGAAGAACAACAGAAGATATATATATATATATATATATATATATATATATAT
This sequence comes from Hippopotamus amphibius kiboko, assembly GCF_030028045.1. NCBI lineage: Eukaryota > Metazoa > Chordata > Mammalia > Artiodactyla > Hippopotamidae > Hippopotamus > Hippopotamus amphibius. The sequence goes on along the minus strand of NC_080189.1, from coordinate 82,411,205 downwards.
ATATATATATATATGTTTCAAATAGGAAGATAATGACTTGTTTAAAAAACAATCTGTTCTGGACCACATCCTCAAATGCATCTGAAATCGTAAGGTGCTAAGTCGGATTTGGGTGGGATTGTCAGTCACCCCAAATGAACAAGTGGTATCTTAAAAGGTGCTGTTTAATTAAAAGCACACACTTGGGATTTCCTTTCTGGGCATTTGGGAGGCATCCGGGCAGTCAACCCTCCCACCTGCTGCCCAGCGAACCGCCAGCGCTGTCACTGCTGCTCGGATGCAGGTGAAGCTTGTACTGAACCACTTTCACAGTCCAGAAAGCGTGACATTCCCTGTTACCAGTGGGAGGAAAGGCTAATTGAGAAGTGTGTATAAAGGCTGTAATGAGTAGCATTTACATGTATTGATTAGAAGTAGGGCCACCGTTTCTCATTTATCACCACCGGCAGCTGTGAAATTCTCCCCACGTCGATTGGCACGGCTCATATTCCCGCTCCTCTAGTTCTTTATTGCTTTTTTCTTCCCCTTCCCCTCCTGAACCAGAGTGCTGATCCACCAGCTGGAATGGCCTGGTAATTACTCCAGCTCCTCCACCAGCTGCCACAATTGCCAAACCGCTGGAGTGAAAAATTCCATCCCACATTTCCGATTTTTTACATTACCATTGCATAATCATATTTGACGAATAATTAACCTGGGTTAATACTTCAGGGAGCCATTTGCAAGTAAATTGATAAGCTGAGTGCTGTAACGGCGCACAAGGGCTGGGAACCGGCGGTGGCATCCTCCCGCCCGCCGGGGTCTCCTAGCATCCAGGGGAGGGAGTGTGCCTTCTGACCACCTAAACCGACCAGGGACGCCAGCTTTTAAAAAGAGCCCTTGACTGTGACTTAGTTGGATCGGAGGAGCAAAGACCCTAAATCTAAGGTCACCTAGAATGAGTGGGATCTCCTCTTTCTTAAAGGGTCAGTCTGGTCATCCATATCCTGGAGGTGGATATTTGAAGTGCTGTAAGACCATTTTTGAAAAATTGACTAATTCAGGAGATTGTGGGTTAGGATTTAGGGAATTATCAACTTCATTTTGCTTTATCTTCTGATCTTTCATCTAAACAATGGAGAGGATCCTTTTGCTGGCTAAAAAATGGTATTCCTCACCCTCACCTAAGTGGCAGTCATTTCAGAAGTAAAGAGGTACTAGTATATCTATCTACGAGCATGGATTAGTATGTGACAGAGAATGAGTGGGAGTAGTAAATAATAACCATATTTCCAGATTGAAAATAATTGGTCTGGCCATTTTGGAAAACTCTTTGTAGGACTAAAGTCATAGAATAGCACCCAAGTCTAACCATCTGAATTCAGTGTTGTTCATAAGCCTGTACTTTGTGACCAACTGGGGTACTGAATTTTTTTCAGTTGCCTAATTCTGATACCTCTTGATTTCTTATCGCTTCACTTGTTCGTTTTGGACCACGTGCTCTTTCAAGGCTCATCAAGGGGGAAAGGGATAACCCTGTGATTTCAGAAATATTTGTATCATGCAGGCTGGGCTTTGAGATGTGAGCTGACTATTCTGAAAGCAGAATCGGTGTGTACGAGCCAGACAGAGAGTCAGCACTCAGCATTTGTCACCGTGTAAGGCATTGCTAGGAAAAGCAGTTCCTTTCAGACTCAACTGTAGCACTAAGTGAAATCAATGGCCAAACAATCTAACACAATTGGTCACATATTGATAGAATTAAACACTGCTGTTAACGTGACTTGTCATTGATCTGACAAAAATGGAGTCCAGGGTAAAAGTAGCCTGAAGCCTTTCGACTCTGTGTTTATGGGGAGGGACCAAGAGAAAGAGAATGATTTTGCGCCATCTGCTTAAACCATGATTTTTGTTTTCTCCAGCCACTATACATCACAATGGAATCACTTTTAGGACCTCGATTTTTTTCATTGGTGACATGGAAGGGGGAGATAGATGTAGCTCATTTAAAGTTGATGTTTCGCTCAAGGAATATCTTCTCAGTGGTGTGTGACATTACCTCTTTGACAGAAGTCCTGATGGAATCTTCCTTTCACATACAAATTCTACGAGGGTTTTCCATCCTTTCCATGCAATCAAATCATATTGCAAACTACTGTGGCCAGGAGAGCCGGGCCATATCATTCCTCTTGGTGCCTCTGAGCACAGGAGTCAGCTGTTTCTGGGCTCCATCTGCCACAAGCACACGTATGACTGATAAGAGACTATCTCGGTCGGAGAAAGTCAGCTTTTGCATGTAGCCTGTGTGTGGGTTTTTTTTTTGTTGTTGTTTGTTTGTTTATTGTCTGTGTTGGGTCTTCGTTGCTGCATACAGGCTTTCTCTAGTTGCATTGAGTGGGGGCTACTCTTTGTTGTGGTGCACGGGCTTCTCAGTGCAGTGGCTTCTCTTGCTGTGGAGCATGGGCTCTAGGCACGCGGGCTTCAGTAGTTGCAGCACACAGGCTCTATAGTTGTGGCTCATGGGCTCTAGAGTGCAGGCTCAATAGTTGTGGCACACGGGCTTAGTTGCTCCGTGGCATGTGGGATCTTCCTGGACCAGGGATTGAACCTGTGATCCCTACACTGGCAGGTGGATTCTTAACCACTGTGCCACCTAAGAAGTCCCTGTGTGTGTGGTTTGAGTCACGAGTAGCCACATCAGTTGCTGTGGTTTCTGAAGTATTGTAGAAGAGGAAGCAGGGCTGTGTCAGTAACTTGTCTCTGCAATGAATAGCCATGAAATAGGATTCGTTTGAAAGTAAGAATCTCTTTCTTTACTGTGTCTCATAACGATTGTGGGTGCATTGGTGAATGTACTCAAGGATTTGAAGATAAAATCTTTTTCTCCATTACGTAGTCTGTTTAGTTTCTTCAAAGTACTCTCACGTCTATAATTATCTTATGCATTTAATTGTTTACCAGTTTGCTGTGTCTTTCCCAATAGAATGTAGACTCCATGAGTACAATACCATTGTCTGTCTTCTTCTTGGTTATATCAACCTAATGCACAGCCAGGGCAGAGCAACAGCCTGTGGTTTCGTAGATTATGCTGCACACTGCACAACTCCAGGGGGCACTGTTAACATAGACTACAATGTACAACCTGTATAAGCTCTACATGGTAGCCCTGAGAGGCTAGAACGCAGGAGATACTCTCTTTGAAATGAATGAATGTTTTCTTATGTTACTGTGGACTTATAAAATACCACTTTCTTTATTGCTAAATAATGAATAGCTATAAGGCAGTGGTTCTTTAGCATGCCTGTGAATCATCTGGAAGGTTTTCTAAAACACAAATTGCTGAGGCTCAGCCCCAGGGTCCCTGATTTAGCAGGTCTGGAGTGGGGCCCAAGATTTTGCATTTTAACACTTTCCCAGGAGGTGCTAATGCTGCTGGTCCAGGACCCCAGTTTGAGAAGCACTGCTATGAGGCCCACAGATTATGAGGATGCTGAAGGCGATGAGAGATGATGCCAATGACAATTCCTCTTTCTCCTTCTTCATTTAATCTTTCACGTTGGAATTCCAGTGCTATTATTCTAAAGAACGGATGGAATCTAAGCTATAGCCCTGCTATCAACTTCTGATGGGGGAATGAATAGGGAGATTGGGATACCAAATTGTACACTCTAAATATATGCAGTATGTTAACTGTATCTCAATAAAAGTTCTAAAAAAAATACAAAAAAAAGCTTCTGATGACCCCTTGTATCTATAGCACACAGTCCAAATGCTTTCACACAGTGCTTAAAGCCATCTGCTTTTAAGCACAGGTTGAGAGTCACCAACCCTACTCCTCTACCCAACCCCAAACCCTGTGTATGAGTGCCAGGCACAATAGAACCATGTATCTCAATTCTGGCTGTGTATGAAAATCACCCATGGAGCTCTCCCAAACACAGATGCCTGGACCCTGTTCCAGAGATTCTGATTCAGTAGGTCCCAGGTGAGCACTGCCTTTAAAAATAGCTTCACAGATGATTCTGATGTACAATTGCCCTAAACTACCAACCTATGGGATATGGGCAACATCGTAGTCAAAGGCCAGTTCATAATTTTATAACCTTTCATATTAAAAGAATGAATTAAAAATGAAATAGGCAATAATCCTAAATTATGTCAAGAACAATGAAAGAAAATGTATAGACTGATATAAAAATGAAGACAAGAGAATTCAGTAAATTGGAGAACTTAAAAGCAAGTAGAAAGGAAAATGAAATCCAGGCAGCAGATCTTGAGGAAGCTAAGATACACAAGCCTTTGATAAATACATGAATAATTATACCCCAAGAAATTTGAAAAAATGGATTAAATAGGCAATTTTATGAGAGAGCAATTACGAACATGGCTCAAGAACTTTAAAAACTACCAAATGTATTCTATTAGCTCAACAAATATTTATCAAGTACCTACTATGTACAAGGCACTGTCATAGGCAGAGGAATAAAACCCACCAGCCCTTGTGGAGTTTGCTTTTTATGAACCCAAGTGTCAAATTCCAATAACTCATACACAGAGGGCAATAGAGCAATCACATATATAAATAAAGGTGGGAAAACATAAGTAAAAGACCAAGAAACTAAGTTCAACAGCACATTAAAAAAATATTCATCTATACTCATTCCAGGATTGTAATGATAGTTTAATATCAGCAAATGCATTAACATAATGCATCAAATCAGTAAGTCACTAATTTTAAGAGTGTTGATCTCGCAGATGCTGAAAAGGTATTCAGTAAAATATCTATTCCTGACAAAAATCCCTTGGAACACCAAGAATAGGAGGATATTTCCTTAACCCGATAAAGGGTATCTGAAGCCAAGAGCCAACATCATACTTCATGTTGAGACAGTGGAGGGATTTCCATTTAATTCGGAGCCAAGAGATGAATTCTTACTGTCACCATTGTTATTTAGCGTTGTCTGAAAGTTCAGGCAAATACAATAAACCATGAAAATAAAAGAATAACTATAGAAAGAGGAGATAAAGTTATGGTTATATGATGACAGCATGATTAGATACATCTAGGAACTCCAGGGCAACACCTAAACAGTGTTTTGAATTAATAAGCAAGTTCATCAAGAGTAGATGGCTGCAAGATAAATACACAAGAATCAATGACAGTTCTATGTAACAGCAATAAACACGTTATAAGATATAGTGGCAGCTAGAACTATGAATTATCAAGGAATGTGTGACACCTATATGAAGAAAACCACAAAATTTTATTGAGCAATATAAAAGCAGATTTGAATAAATGGAAGTGCAGATGTATTCTTGGATGGAAATACTGTAAAATAAAATGATTTTCTGTTTTTCCTAATTAACAGCTTTCATATAACTGCAACCAAAATCTGTATGAGATTATTCAGCTGGCTTGACAACCTAAATATTAAAAACATTAAAATTTAAAAAATACAAAGAAAGTTTTGTAAAGTAAATCATGGGGAGAGTGGAGTAGAACTTGCCCTACTAGATACTAAAATGCATTATAATCATATAAACGCTGTGACAGCAAGGTACTGTCCCAAGAATTAAAGGTCAAATCAAAGAACAGTTACAGATACCTCTGAGACACATTCTAGGATATGTGAATGTTATAGCAGTGTGAATAGAACAGCATGTGTGAAAGTCCTGGGGTAGAAAGGATTGACATGTTGAAGAACTGAAGTCTAATAAGGCTGGGATAAATAAGTTTAGTATACTCTGAAACAAACTTTTAAGAAAGCAATTTTCATACACTTATAAAATATGCAATTTTAAATACAAGCATTTAGTCTTTGACCCAGTGATTCTCCCTCAGAGAATCCCAGAAGTGAATAATAAAGGTGCAGATTAGTTGTAAAAATGATTCCTTGCAACATTGTTAATAATAGTACTGAAACTCAAAATAACTTAAACAACTAGGAACAAGGAACGTGTCAAATAAATTTGGCACTTCCAAAAATTGTAGTACTTTGAAAATATTAAAAAATGTGATGTGAATGACCCAAATATGTTAAGTGAAAAAGCAAGGTTCAAACTATATTCACTGTACAATCTCAACTTTATTCAGTGTGCACACATGCAAAATATCATAAAAATATATCGGAACTGTTAGCAGTGACTACTCTTGTCATGGTGGGCTTGTAGATTTTTTTTTAATAGTTATAAGAAAACTTTTAATTTTTCAAAATTTCCAGTTTTCATAGAATAAACACTAATAAACCTAGCATAAACATTAAAAACCCCTTATGTCATTTCGTGTCCAGCTCAATTATCACCTCTTTTGCGAGTTCTTTGCAGATTTCCTAATTGCAATTAATCTTCCCTCTTCTGAGCTCTCATAAACTCCATGCGTCTGTTTGTAACCCTATGTATAACACTCCTGGGTGAGTTACATGTATGCGTCTCCCCCATTTAATTGATCTCCTCTATTTAATTCTAAGTTTCTCGGGCTTGCCCAACTTAACTAAAGATTTCCTGCGGGAATCATTATAAAACTCTGAAGAGAGGTGTCCACAGCCTATGGTCGTGTAAAGAGATGCTATAACTAATGTGGAGACAGAGGAACATGAGTGGAAAGTTTCTATTGTTTTAGCAAATGGATGCCTTCATGAGTATTACAGGAATTGAGGATCTGAAATGTTTTGCTATTATTTAGGTGGTGGTACTTTTCTTTTTCAGATTTGATACACTTTATAATTTTTTCAATTTTAATATTTTTATTGAAGTATAGTTGATTTACAATGTTGTGTTAATTTCTGCTGTACAGCAAACTGATTTATATATATATACACACACATTCTTTTTTAAAATATTCTTTTACATTATGGTTTATCATAGGATATTGAATATAGTTCCCTGTGCTATACAGTAAGACCTTGTTGTTTATCTGTTTTATATTTAAAAGCTTACATCTGCTAACCCCAACCTCCCACTCCATCCCTCCCCCAACCCCCTCCCCCTTGGCAATCTGTGGTGGTTACTTTTCTAGACACTTGTTGAATGTGAAGAAGGAGTGTAATGTAGTAATTACAAACAAGACATTTAAACCTTGGAAATATTAACTCCTCTGAACTTCAGTCTCCTCAGTATTACTTACTGGTGGGCAGTGGTGAAAATTAACGATGCTAAGATGATGCAAGTTTACAGGCAAAATGCCTGGCCCCAGAATGAGTCTTTTACATAACAAAAACATCATCAGGAGAATTCCATTATTTTCAATAGTCTAACTGGAATGTCCCCTCTCTTTCTTTTTCACTGCATAACGTCATAGTTTCAGTTCCAGTTTGAGTTCTCCTCGTGCTTCAACCCAGTAAACTATAATTTATCACCTGTCTGGAGGGGGAGCTATCATTCACTGCAGGGTCAGCTTTGTAGGCATGAGCCCTGAGCCTTCATGGGCATGAGACCATCTTGGTTGAATGCTCTACCATAGCCATCTTGAAATTTGTTAAAATTTTGAACAATTTTAAACATTTTGCACCAGGCTCTGAGACTTTTGTAGGCAGCCCTGTTCAGTAAGCTCTCCCATCTTCTGGATCCCCCAGTGCTCACTGAAAGTTTATGCTCACCAATGGACTGTCACAGTTCCTAAATTATTGAGGCTTTAGGGATCTATTACTTGTCTAACTTCCCTTATATATAACACAAGAAGCAGCCTTCGCCCAAGAGAGGCAGCATCTTGGGAGACCCGGCTTAGGGGATCACTTCCGTGCTGATATACTGACGGTTTGCTGTTCATCTTAGGAATCCAGGTTCAGGGACCCTCTCTTCCGCTTGTGCTGTCTGCTACCTGAGTTATTTGTAAGACTGACCACTCCTCTTTGGCCATGAAAGCTACCTGCTTTCTGTTTTGTCTTATTTGTACACATTACTGAAAGCGCATTGCTTCTGCTCTCTCTCGGTGGCATTGACCACTTTCTAACCCTGATGCTCTTCCATGAGGTGCACCTACTCTCATGCTTCCTTTCACCAGGAAAAGATTGAGAGCACACACAAGCTGAACCCACCATTACTGCCAAATCTCACCACTCTCGGGAACATTTCTAATTTAATGAGCAACTAAGTCTTCATAAAGCAACTTGGTTGGGATTTCTGGTATCAGGAAGCAGTGGGAGGGGGCTTGGAGGAAATGGATTTTCCCTCCCTCTATGCACAAAGTCCATCCTGTTCTTGTGACTTTTCCAAATCCCAACTCACGCCTAGACATCTGGAACTTTCTTACAGTTTGGGATGTGGGATAAGAAAAGGCAGGGAGGCCCAAGCACAAAGTGATTTATTTATTCTTCAAGATACCAGTGGCCTCATTTTACCACGATCTTATCATATTCTTTATACATCTTAAACATAATTCCAGAGATCTTTAGTGATATTTAGTTCTAGCCTTAAAGTTTCTCTCACAGTCCTGGGCGCAGAATACTGCAAGTAAAAATGAAATATAATGCCCTTAAGTTCCTTGTCTCAATTTCACAATAAATTATCCATAAGAATCATAATGAATATTTGTATTGTTGAAAAATGTATTTACAGATGGAGCTTTGGGAATGCCATGAAAGAAGACTGAAAAAAATACTTAAAATGTCACACCAAACCAAAAACCTTGCTGTCTTAATGTAATACCAAAGTATCTTCTAGCCAAGGGCTCAGCTCTTTACACTTTTTTTGTCAAAAGCTAATGGTATGAGCTAAAGCATCAGGGCCTGCCCTGGTGGCCGGCAGCTGGACCTCTGCCTTTGCAGAGAGCTGGTGGTCTGCTCATGGGTCTCAGAACATTATATGATGAGCCAGGAGAAGGGAATATTCCTGTTGTTTGTTGCATCTGTTGTCCTGCTGTGTTTTTACAGTCTGTAGGGCAGAAGGCGGTAGTGAACTGCTCGGAATTTTTACAAACGTGTAGATGTCCTTTTGCATTTAGCTACAAGTATGTTTTAAAGGAAGTGAAAGAATTGAATTCACTTGTAACTAATGAAAAAGAAAAGATAAGGACTGCTTTCTAGAAACACATAAAAATATTACTTCCTAAAGTTCACACGATGAAATTAGATTTTCCATGAAACTTCATATGCCCTTGATTTTGTTTCCTTATTGATGTTTTCCGTTGAATTGTAAAATTCTTGGCTATCAGAAATATATTGAGTTGTGTAGTCCTGGCCCTCAGAGAACTTTGAATTTTTAGTTAAAGTCCTCAAAATCAATCATTTCTTTCTCCTTGTACAGAAGAAAAAAAATATAGCCTCGTCCCCAGATCTTCTTTCCTCTAAGTTAGCCTTTTAAAGCTAATGAACGTTAACAGTTGTCCATGTCATCTTCTATGTATCATATGCTTTTGTACACATTTTAAAGCATATGTAAATACACTTAGATTTACAAGAACGTATATATTTATTTACTTAATAAACACTTATTTAGAGTAATCTTTCATTAAACAGATTTTTATTGAAGTGGTATATGTGTCCAGCATTGTTCTAGATGCTGGCGATAGAGCATTGAAGAAAACAGATAAAAAACTCCTGCCCTCACTTACATTTTAGTGGATTTTTTTTCAAAAGAAAGTCTCAAGATCTGAAATAGCTTTGGTTTAGAGAAGTGGGATGCTTCCAAACCACTTTAGGGAGCTCTCTCCCTTTTGGTGGTCTCCAGTTCAGAACTCATTGTGATGAAGTTTTGAATCATAAGATAGCCTGCCAAGCGCAGGCTAATGAGAGGAAGTGACCATCTCAGTATGTTACATTGTCCTCTTTGTGAGGGGTGGGAAGGCAAGGATCCAAGCTCCCCTGCAAAGGATTTGGTCTAATTGAGGAGATGAAATCGTTATGTACAGCTTCCAGAGAGCTGCTAAAGGAGCCTACAGGAAAGATTGGCTGAAGTCAGATTTGACTGATCAGAGAAAGAAGGGGATAGCCGGCAGGGGGCGAGGGGTGGGGTGGATAAATCATGAGTTTGGGATTAACAGATACATACTACTGTATATAAAATAGGTAAACAACAAGGACCTACTGCACAGCACAAGGAATTATACTCAATATCTTGTAATAACCTATAATGCAAAAGAATCTGAAAAAGAATATATATATGTATAACTGAATCACTTTTCTGACCCACTTGAAACTAAAACAACATTATAAATGAACTATACCTCAATAAAAAAATTTAAAAATTTGAAAAAGACTCACAAACTTTGAAGAAGGTGAAGAATTTAAGAAAGAATAAAAAAGGAAAGCATTATACACAAAAGGAATAACAATATTTACCCAAACCATATCTGCTTTATGTAAGCAAGATGCCTTGACTGAGCAGGGGTGGGCCATTTCGGGGATAAGAAGAGATGAAAGGGTGAGGGGGCCGGGGACTCTGCGGGGTTGAGGGGTTTGTATTGGCCATCAAATCCCCAGGACCTAACTCAGGTTGGGGCACTCAAATCATTGTTGAAATAAAGAGAGATGGGGTAGAGGTGGGGGTGGGGGAAGAGAAGAACCATATTGAGGGTCTGGACTGTTAGGTTGAAGAGTTGAAACTTGAATTAGTTCGTATCAAGTTGCGGAAGAATTATTGACCTACTACAGTAATCATGGACTTTTTAAAGATTCATTGATGGATGGAAGAAGCTGAGTTCCTGAGAAATCTTCAAAAAAGTTGAATTGAGGGCTTTGGACAAGCAGGCAAAAGATGTGGACATGTTCAGAAGTGTAAAATACAAGGGTTACCACTGCAAGCCCAACAGCTCATAACATCAAAATAGTCCTTTCTTCTTACTTCCTTGACTTCCTCTCTCCCTCCTTTCTGTCTTCAAACATTTATTAAGTAGCTACTAGGTGCCAGGCACCAAGAACGTGAAATTGAGCACAACTTGACCTCTGCCTTTGAAGAATTTGCCTTCTTAACAAGAAAACTACTACACTCTCTTTGCTTCTGAATGAAGTCATAGGGTAGACATATAAAAAATCTCATTTTCGATAGGCAGTATCCAGATCTTATCATCATAGATGAGAAGCAAAACCGTTGGGCTGGAAAAGTGCTCTTTTAAAGAGCTTCTCATATTACATTGTGGATTATTTCTGAAAAACTGTGGACCAATCTAATCATTTCAAAATACAGTCATATTTCCTTTGATTTGCATTATAATTTCCTCAGAGTTCTACCTTAATTGTTGATGGCGTTGGAGGCAGCTAGGGCTTCTATCAGTTTCTTTTAGGTTTATTCTGTTACCCTTCATCCTCTACCCATCCCCTAACTGTCACTCTAAGTAAATAGCTAGATCATATGGGACTCTGTTGTCTGTAAGATGTTGGAATGTGAATAATTACCTTATAATTTCTGTACGTTCGGCCAGCACCTCTGTGAATTTCCCTCAGGGTTTGGATGGTCTCTGTTTCTAGTACCCCGTGGAAATTACCAAGTATCTTTCTGAATACTTACTTTTTTACATGGGAGATCACGGGCAGCACTCCCATTTGGTGTAATTGTGATGACAAACCCCTTTAGAATTATCCAAGGCTATACTCTTCATCTGGGGTATTATAGACACATGGCAGGGGGCACAACTTTGAAGATTTGGAGGGTTCTCCTGGCTTCTCTGGCTGTCATGGCCTCTTTTTTCCAGGGGAGGCAGGCAGCCTGGACCATTATTCACTCATAGGCAAGTTGTTGATGGCTATCTGTAATGAAGGCTTGACTCACACTGCAACATGTTAGGTCACTTACGGTGGACATGCCCAACCAGTTTGCCAGCTGTACCTTCTTCGGAGTTCTCTCTCCACTTACGTATTATATTTCAGGGGAAAAGAAATGAGAAATGAGCCAATTGTTGTTACTCTATAATATCTTTTAGAAATTTTACAAAATATCAAAACAAATGTTTTGTTCCCTCCACAAGCTGATGGATCAATATGTTCTTTGAGAAATCAGCAGTGAGAAAAGATATTAGACTTACATAAAAATAGACTCTGAAAACAATTATATTGTCATTTTAGATTGTACTTGGCATCAGTGGGTGTATGACATATATGAGCGAGAGAGAGACCATGTTGCACAGTTTTGACTGGCATGGATCATTTACTATAAGGAGTCAAGTAAAACCTGCCTTAACAGAGAGAAGTAAGTCTTTGGCACATTTGTTGGACCTCTTTGCAAATGTGTAGAGTGGACATTCCAGCCTTCCTGCTTCTACCTGGCAATGGTTTTAAGAGGTCCCAGTAGAAGTCAACTGACTTTGAAAAGCTCTGTCAAGTGTTTTATTAGCTCAGGAAGATTCTTACCCTTTGGCTGCAGGCTAGGTGATTTGGTCTAGGGCATTTTCATCTCATTGGTCAATTGTAGGGGAAGCAGAGGAGGAAGAGTTTCCGTAGCAGTGCCGCTACCCCTGCTCCCCACCCCTTCCTTAGGAGCTGCTGTGTATGTTTCTAAGGGGGTAGGATTGTGAATGATTCTTATTTTATTTTTTATGTTTTCTGTAGAGGGAGAAAGAATAACAATTCATCCTGCATTTGTTTGTTTTTTTTTTTAATTATTTTTTGGGGGTACACCAGGTTCAATCATCTGTTTTTATACACATATCCCCGTATTCCCTCCCTTCCTTGACTCCCCCCCCCTTGAGTCCCCCCCACCCTCCCCGCCCCAGTCCTCTAAGGCATCTTCCATCCTCAAGTTGGACTCCCTTTGTTATACAACTTCCCACTGACTATTTTACAGTTGGTAGTATATATATGTCTGTGCTACTCTCTCGCTTCGTCTCAGTTTCCCCTTCACCCCCCGCCCCCTCCCATACCTCGAGTTCTCCAGTCCATTCTCTGTATCTGCATCCTTGTTCTTGTCACTGAGTTCATCAGTACCATTTTTAGATTCCGTATATGTGAGTTAGCATACAATATTTGTCCTTCTCTTTCTGACTTACTTCACTCTGTATGACAGATTGTAGTTCTATCCACCTCATTACATATAGCTCCATCTCATCTCTTTTTATAGCTGAGTAATATTCCATTGTATATATATGCCACATCTTCTGTATCCATTCATTTGTTGATGGGCATTTCAGTTGCTTCCATGTCCTGGCTATTGTAAATAGTGCTGCAATAAACATTATGGTACAAGTTTCTTTTGGGATTATGGTTTTCTTTGGGTATATGCCCAGGAGTGGGATTACTGGATCATATGGTAGTTCTATTTGTAGTTTTTTAAGGAACCTCCAAATTGTTTTCCATAGTGGCTGTACCAACTTACATTCCCACCAACAGTGCAGGAGAGTTCCCTTTTCTCCACACCCTCTCCAACATTTGTGGTTTCCAGATTTTGTGATGATGGCCATTCTGATCGGTGTGAGGTGATACCTCATTGTGGCTGTGACTTGCATTTCTCTGATGATGAGTGATGTTGAGCATCTTTTCCTGTGTTTGTTGGCCATCTGTATGTCTTCTTTGGAGAAATGTCTATTTAGGTCTTCTGCCCATTTGTGGATTGCATTTGTTTTTATTTATGTACTTTTCTGCACCTGATACCAGAAAGGACGTGAGAAAGCTTACTGAGCAGAGACCACTCAAGGCAAAATGCAATTTAAACTATTTGGAGGAGGAAATAGACAAAGATAAACCTATTTACTTTTTTAAATGGATGTGTATTAAGTGCCTACTGTGTGCTCAGAATGCAATGATGAACCAAACAGTTCTGCTTGCATGGAGCTTCTAGTCTAAAGGGGAAGACAGATATTTATCAAATAGACACACACACACACACACACACACACACACACACACAGTGATAAACAATATAGGACTGGAGCACAAGATATTATGATCTCATTAACTCAAGGGAGGAAGGATGGATATGATTAGTGTCCCCTGAAGGCTAAACAAATAAGTATGGACTACTTTTGGAGGGTGGGTTTGGTGGTGATGGGAGAATGGTGAATGTAGCTGATGGAACAAGGGATGCCTAGTCCCAGAGGCTGCAGGGCTTGATGCCTTTGAGGCACTAAACAGGGCGAGAGGGCAGACCAAAGCAGAGGAAGCAGCAGGTAAGAAGTGAGGCTGGGGTGGGGGGGGGTGGTCACGGAGGGTCAGCACAGGCAAAGGCTTTGTAAGAGCAGTCATGGGCCGTTGGTGGGTGTTATCTGGAGAGTGGTGGGTTAGACTTGTTTTTATAGAGAAAGCAGGAGAGAAAAAAGGAAGTCAGGGTACAATGAATGCACCAGATCCAAATTTTAAAGTTTCACAATTTGATATCCGGGGTTATGAATTAGAGGGAGAAAAGGAGGATTGTGCCTCTCAGTGGGCAGGGGGAGATACAGCAGAGCAGGGGGGAGGAAGCTTCCCCCAGTGCTCCCCAAGGGGCGTGGAAGTCTGGAAGTTCAAGTCATGAATTTCCTCCGTGAAGGTGGCAGTGATGGGTGAGTAGAAATTATTTGATCCCTCACTCTCAATCACAGCACAGGAGACTGAGATCCAGAGAAGTATAGTGATTTGCCCGAGGTCACACAGCATATTAGTGGCAGAGCAGACTATCCCCAGGCAAGGGGTCTTTCCACCAGGCAGCCCCCGATTACTGGTTTACATCATTTAAAGTACCTGTATAAAGAATTCAATAGCTTGAATATTTCTAAAACTATATAACATTATGTGAAAAAAAGCTTACGAAACACTAGATACAAATGAGAGTTTAACTCGGTAAATACATTTCCATATATTTTAAGTGTATTCGCAAACACAAACGGGGAAACACATGGAAGAATGTATATTAAAACATTATTTTATCTGACTGATGGGATTATGGACAGGTTTTATTAACTCCTTTATACATATTTATTTATATTTTTCAAATTTTCTATGGTAAGAATGTGTTGCTTTTTAAATTATTAAGAATAATTTTAGGTTGTAAATATTATCCTCTCTGATAAAATTTTCAGGAAAACTAAACATAGCATAACCAAGTAACTCCTACTGCAGGCACAGCACACATGTATACGTATTTAATTGTAGGAGATAATATGTGAGCTATTTGGACCCATATAGAATGTGAACATTCTGGAAAAATACAAATTTAACCTATGGGTGAGCTGAGGTTGCTTGTAAACTAATAATGACCGAACACGGACACAAGTTTTCATTTGTAAAGATTGATTTTTATGAAACATACTTGAAATGAATGGGAAAGAGCCCCAGACTTGGCTACCCCTGTCTCCACACTATTCAGTTCTCTCCAGTCCCTCTTTCTCTTTCTTCTCCCATTGAAAAATGCCTGAGGGTGTTTGCATTCCTATTTTCCTCCGCATTCTTCACAGAGCGACTTAGACTGGTGAGAAGGGCTGGGTTATTGGGGGAACTTGTGATGCTCTGGAAACTGTAGTGGGAAATAAATGAAACTTCTCTCAAACCAGAATACAGACAGTTGAGGCTATAGCTTGTCTACAATTGCCTAATCTGCACTTCATTTCAGGAAGACCCTCTTACCACAGGAGCCTCACATCCCTAGAAAAGGTAGAAATCTGCACCCCACTCTCACTTTATCCAGTAAATCACACACACACACACACACACACACACACATCAAATCTTCAAAGCCAGTTTTTAAATATTTCAAATGTTTTCCAAAGGAGGCATTGCTCCTTCCCAAGGCAGGCACCGCCTCCAACCATACCCTTTTATTCACTTTCACCATACCATGAACTTGGCGGGAGCTCTCCCAGGGACATAAAGAACAATTTCACAACAGAGACAGGTCCCTCAGCCATCGACAGAAAGGCTGGCACAGAACAGAGAGAGCGTTTTCATCTTGACTCGGGTACTGTCTGCCTCTTTGCCCACAGGAACTTCCCTCTGGACAGGTGGCTCCGACGTCAGTTTGGATCCCCTTAAGAATTGAGAGGGTGAGACCAGGGTTCAGGCCTGGGGCATTTAGATTCAGATTCAGATGCTGGTTCGCCTCCTGACTGTGTTCTCATCTCTGACTGCCCCTCGTTCCCTACTCACTGCGTTCAGAGTTTCACATTTGTCCTCTCAGTCTCTGGCATGACCACTTGCTTGTCACAGCTTCTGTTCCTTTGGTCGATCCTGGTCTTGGGTGCGCTCCCCTAGAATAGTGTTAACCATGATGGTGGTATTGATGATCACCTCTTGAATGTTTTCTTGGACCCGGCATGAGCTCCGTCAGGGAATACTGTTGTCATCCCATTCATTTACAGAAGAGATACAGACGAAGGGGTTAAGAACTTGCTTACTTAACATAGCTAGTGATATGCGGCTCCAGCCTTCCAACCACACATCTAACTACAGAGATCCTGCTTTGTTGGGGTTATTGGTAACCCTGAACGGTGGGGCTGAGTAGTGGTGGGGACGATGAGGATGCTGTGTGATAACATCCAGGACTTTCATCAGTAAAGAGTAGAAGGGTTGGGAGGGATTCCTTGGGAAGGTTGGAGGGCTAGTTTTTTGATGGTAGACCCTTTAGCATATTTATTTGCGGAGGAGAAATCACAAATTCCTGAGCCTCAGCTGAGAGGCTCCAGGAGACAGAGGGGATTGTTGTTGAAGGGGGACCGTGAGAAAGCAGGGGAGAAGGAGCCTAGGAGGAATCAGACTCTCACAGAGGCATTCTTTTTTGTAAATAGGAAGCTAATTTATTTTTAACTTTTTTAATTGTGATAAAACATGCATAACAAAATTTACCATTTTAGCTATTTTAAGTGTGCAACTCAGTGGTATTAATATTACATCGTTGTGCAAAACCATCACGAGTACCCATCTCACGGAGGTATTCCTGAGAGGAGGTTGTGTCGGTCGTGATACATTTGCTTGTTCCATCCATAACTGTTTCTCTCTGTCCCTCAAGCAAGTCATCACATGTGCTTGATGATGTGCTTAATGATGGTGGAACCTCCACTAATTAGCCCATGTAAAATTTGCATCCATATCCAGCCATATCCTTACCTGCAGGGAATTTTATGGCCAAATCTCATCAGAAGACCTGTGAAACAATATAGGAGGCCATTTATAGAATTGAGGAAAGATTCTTCATTCAGGAAAGAAAAAAAAAGAGCTTTTTCTGATAATACAACTTATTCCTTGGGGACTATGTGAAATTGACTCTTCCTACTTCTTTTATGTTCCCAGAAATCTTCTGTCCTTTGGGAAGTGGGGAGCTCTACCCTCTGAGGTCTCATGATCTCAAATACATGCTGAAGTGGCATTGTTTTCTTTGCTATTAAACATGGACTTTTTTTTGCCTCTTCTAGAAAGTTCTTTTCCTGACGGGGGTCAGCAAGCTGCAAGGTCTAGCCATGATTGATCCAGCCCCGTGTGGCATTTTACAAAGCTGAAGTAACGACGGCCTGAACCACTGCACAGTAAAAGTGGTTTTATGTTTCCAATGCCTGTCCTAAAGTAGTTTTAGAGGTCAGCGTTAATCAATAAATCATTGCAATCACATGGATCCTCTCCTGAGGCACATTAGCTGGTGGTGATGACTTAGTCATCTTGCCATCAGCTTCTTTAGACCAGAAGTCCTTGGGACTACAAGTTCAAATCCCTGTTGAGCTGATGGAGCTGTTGGCTCTTCAGAGGTAGCTAAATTGAGCTTCACCGAGTTTCTTGTACAGAGATTCCTGTGAAGCATCACCCGCTATCCCTTGGCAGTACAATATCTATGATATTTTTTTTTAAAGGAGACAATGCCTGATCCTATCCTTGTACCTTTTCTTTTCATCTAACTGTCAAATGAGGCATATTTGTGGCTTCTGAAATGGCTGGGTTCACTTGATTCTTTAAAACGAATATTATGACAGTAATGGCTTTTTGTTGATAATCTCACACCCTTAATGGTGCACAGATGCTGTGAGGGTTTGATAGAGAGACGGTTTCAAATCCGGTGGTTCCCAAACTACAGTAGAGGATTGGAGGCAGGAATTAATAAAGTTGTAAACCCCTTGGAAGGCAGGAACCTGGCTTTCCCACATCCTGCCATGTGTAATCCCATGGCAGTGCTGTAAGTGATGAAGCAAAGATCCCACTGCCCAGCTGCTCCCTGTCATGTGGTCACAGAGATTCCCATAAGCATTTTTCCTTCTGTACCTCGTGACTGGTGAGGTTATCAGGATGAGGGTAACATCAGGGTGCCATAGGTTCCTTCTGCAGCCCAGAGGGCCCATGACAGAGGAAGAAGTGATCCACAGACCCAGGGACATCGTTCACACTGTGTATCTGTATACATATATGCATGCAATGTTAGAACGTGCAGTGAACTATGAGTTTTAGCTGGGTACAGTTATGTCTAAAATTGGCGTCCAAAAGTATCAGGAATATTCCCATAACTGAGATGCTTAGCATCCTTCGAAAAAGTCCTAAACAGTCAGTACCCGATTAATCCTCCTCGATGAATCCTGGGAAATCAACCAAGGGCCAGTATTATCTCTGGACTTGTGGATGGATAAGTGACCCCCAGCTGGTCACGAGGAACTGACCGTGGCCATTGTTTATTTCACTGGCCTGGAAACAGCGTGACAACCACTCTATCCCCAAAGGTCCTGCCTGACATCCTGGCCACTGGGGAGAGACATGAGGAAAGTGACCCTGGCTGCAGTTCTCTTCGGGGTCCAAACCTTGTCTCCCTTGTCCCTATACAAAGAGGTTTCCCATTCCTGTTGGCACAGCCCCCCAAAAGTGATGGGTGGGCAAGCAATGAGGGCTGTGAGCCCAAGAGTTCCAGGCTAGGCTGGAGCTAGGCTAGCCTGGCTAGGCTGGCTGAGATTTCTCAAGGTCACTCAGTGATTTGCTGCCAGAGGGGAAATCAGTTCCTAGGTCCCCTGCCTCTGCATCCTGCTCTCCATCCATTAGACTACGCCGCCTCTCCCGCCAGCGAGACACACTCAGGACACTTTAATTTCAGAGTTTGATTCTATGTCTATTTTTCAGCTATTTGCTACAACATTCTGGGGAAGGAAGGTTTAAATTTCCTACAATCCAAATCATTTTCTAGTTTACTTATAAGCGATTCTGAAACAGTTGGCCCTGGAAAGCTGACAACTTGATAAAATGTATCTTTCAAATCAACCTAGTGCTGCCTTTATATATAGTTAAATCATCCAAATCCAGGGTGCCGAGTTAAGAAAAAGAGATCTTCTGTTCTCAGGCTGCCTGTCACTTTGGGTAAGAAAACACACAGAGTTATGCTCGCTTATGCTTACTCAAGTGTGGTCTCTGGGGAAAGAAATAAGCACTGGCTTTTGGCAGGTTTATCTGCTTTTAGCCAATAAGAAATGGTTCCTGCAGTGATGTGCATTGGACAAAGGTGGTTTGGGGAGACTTAGTGTCAAAACCAGTAGCTAATATAATGTTGATGGAGAAATGATTTTATATATATATATATATATATTTATATATACTATATATATTTATGTATATTATATGTTTATATGTATTATCTACATTGTCTATATTATATATAATTATATACAAAAGATTTTATTTATTTATTTATTTATTTCTATTAAGATTAGAGAGTTGAAGAGCAATCCTGAGCCTTCAACACCAATGAGGGCAGCTTCTGTTGCTTTAAAAAATACATTTACCTGTTATTTGAACTGATATGGCCTCTGTTCATGAGACCAAGCTGAGCTGAATGTGTCTCTGTACCAGTCAAGGCTCCTTGACATGGTGGCTTCTCTTATTTTACCACAACACAGTTGCATTCCATCTTTTGGGGAAAATGGGGCCAAGAGCATGAAAAAAATTAAGAATGATTTCAAAATATCTAAACTTATGAAATTCTGGATTCTGGATTTCAGCAAAGGGGTTTTGATGTATTTCTAATTCAGGGTAAATCAGTGAAATGAAATCAGTGAGTCTTCATACCACCACTGTGCTTGATAATTATTTAAAAATTAATTAAAAGAATAGAACAGGTACAGTGATTAAGCAGATAGTCTTTTTTTCCCATTTCTTTACTGAAGTATAGTTGCTGTGCAATATTCAATGTTACAGGTGTACAATTCACATTTTTTGAAGGTTATCTTCCATTTATAGTTATCATAAAATATTGGCTATATTCCCTGTGTTGTACAATATATCCTTGTAGCTTATTTTAAACCTAATAATTTATACCTACTAATCTCCCACCCCTACAGTGCCCCTCCCTCCTTCCCTCTCCCCACTGGTAACCACTGGTTTGTTCTTTATATCTGTGAGTCAAGAAGAAGTTGTTTAGATTTCAACAGCCTCGATAAAATTGTGGTGTCACTTGTTCGGTTTTTTTCCTTCATCTTTGTATGAAGCTTGTTTTACTAAAGAGTTAAGAATGTAGCAATCAGTAAGTAGTTAAGGGCCTGAACAACCTGGCAAGAGACTGCAGTACCATGATTGGCCTTTGGGGCAAAGATGCTGCACTTTCTTTTTTTTTTTTTCAACTTTTTATTTTATATTGGAGTACAATTGATTAACAATGTTGTGTTAGTTCCAGGTGTACAGCAAAGTGATTCAGTTATTCATATACACGTATCTATTCTTTTTCAAATCAAAGGCGCTGCACTTTGACAAATACATTTAGCCAGGTTGCTCGGAGGGCAAGAAACCAGACTGATACCCTTGCCAATCAGCTGGTAAGGATAAGTGAAAGCTAATTTAGTATTCTCTGACACATATAATATCCACAGGTAAGTGGTAAGTACACATAAACATGAACAGTATCCATTAGGAATCTGGCTATTCCATGCTAGTAACTGGCTTTAAGAAATGAAAACAGGTGATTTAAATTTTGAGAAACTATGTTTGGGAACACAATGAACACAACACGTTATTTGTAGGTTCTCTAATCAAAGATTTCAAAGTACAAGCATTAACCCAGTGAAGTTGTTTAAAATCAAATTACAAAGCCTGTTTCCCACTTACCCGAAAACTCCCTGTTCTCTATTTGCTGATCTGATAGCCATGCAAGGCATGTAAGATACTGGTTAGAGCATGGGCTTTGCAGCCTGGGTTTGCTTCCTGCTTCTACAGTCCTTTCTGGCTTTGGCATGTAAGCTTTCTTGGGCCCAGGATAATAATGTCCATATAAGGCTTTTGTAGAATTAAATGAGGTAAGATACATAGAGCTCTTCGCTTAGTTACTGAGGCAGTAAGTGTTCACCTGACAGTATGTGTTACTGTTATGTGCTCCTCATGTGTCTGATCATCCTGTCTAAGTTCAATAACATGTAAGATCCATAAGGGCAAGGCTTACATATGTCATGGTTTTCTCTAAAAAACTTTGCATATTGCTAATAGTTATATATTTTATTGAAATTACTTGGATTAGAAATTGCAGAAATAGACCCACAGACATAGAAAACAAACTTACGGTTACCAAAGGGGAAAAGAGGGGGAGGGATAAATTTGGAGGCTGGAATTAACATATATACACTATTGGATATAAAATAGAGAACCAATAAGGACCTACGATATAACACAGGGAACTCTGCTCAATATTCTGTGATAACCTCTATGAGAAAAGAATCTGAAAAAGAATCTGAATCACTGTGCTGTACACCTGAAACTAACACAACATTGTAAATCAACTATATTTCAATAAAAAATAGTAAATTTAAAAAATGAAATAAAAATGGTTAAAGAAATGGCCACCATGAGCAGAGCCATTTCCAAGTGTGGATGGACCCTCAGAGAAATATGAGTTTATGCCCTTTTATTTGAGCAGAGGTTCTGTGGGTGAGGCTGGGGCCTCCTGGCTGAGTTGAAATGAAGACACTTGGGGAAGAGAATGCCTCTATGGAAATGGATGTGCTGACGAGTGTCCTGCTTCAAGGCACGGTAATCATTCCGTTTGCTGCGAATCCAGAGAGAACCAGAACAATGGAGAAGCTGGCTCTGTTTCTATAGTGATCTCAGGGCACAGAAACAGGAAAATAGTTCAGCATACCCCATCTGATTGCTGCTATATAACAATTTATGCTCCTAGGTTGTAGGACAGCTGGAATTTTATCCAACAGGTAGATCTGTTGGATAAAATGACTCCAGTACATATGTCCAAAAAACAAACAAAAAAACCAAGCACACCCTACCTGAAGGGTCTTCTACATAAGTCAGAAGGTTTAACAGTGATTCCTACTTGACCAAGGCAGTGCAGAGAATAACAAAGCAGCCTCATACCCAAAGCAAGAAAGCAAGATCAGATTGAAGATAAAGCATTTGGGGGTTCGAAGGGAACTGAGCAAGTTTGGGAAAGAATGACAATTCCAAACCAATATTTCTCTTGCATTTATTCATTTTTTTGCAGAGTTCAGTATTAAAGATTTTTTTCTTTAGTTGTGAAATAGAGCAACTTCTTCTGAGAGGAAGGGGATGAAGAGGGTGAGATGCTAAGAACATTAAGTATCTCTTTCACTATAGTCAGGATGGCTTGCTTTCCAAAGGTCTGTGAAAATGGCCAAAAGGTGGTTTTCACTTTGGGGAGAAAGAAGGAAGAGGTTAAGAGGGTGACTTTTGGGAGGTGTTTCTGAAAGAGTATAATTTCCATTTAGAAAGCCTCAACTTGCAACTTGTGAGCTTTGAAGTTGCAAGTATTTTTTAAAAACTTTGCTGTCAAATTTAGATCACATGTAATCTGTAGTGTTTGTCTCAAACTGGTTTTATGTCTCCTGTTACATTTTAAACTTGAGGCAACCCCACATTGTATCAGAGAATGAACTAAATAAAGGACAAATACCCAATTTCAAAATTCATATTCTAATTCTGTGGTCTTAATCTACATCCCCTGAGCTTTCAGAAAGGAAGATGGGCTTGAGAGAAGAAAATTCATTTTGAAGGTGTACCTATTATTTAATTTCTAGCATGAAAATTTAATGAATATATTTAATATAAAATGTGTAAATAACAATATGGCAAACCTTATTCTACCAAACACTCAGATTAAACAGTAGAACACTATCCATAGTTGAAGCCCCTGAGTATCCCGCCTTGAACAAAATCCCCTCCCTACTTAGAAAATTTAACAACGATCGATCCTGCATTTGGCAAAGTCACACTATTGTTTACATTAAACAGCTATTAGATACTTTTACACAACTACAAATCAAGTACACATTTTGGCTGATGGGGACACAAGCCTCCTAAAGAAATGTCCATATCTTGTTCTAAACCACCAAGTAAAATCCCAGTTATGAGCTTCTTGCCTGAAACAGTCATTAGCACACATAGTGGAGTGGCATATATGCTGTGACTAAGATGACTGGGTAACAAAAATGATAGCAAAACATGCATTTTGCAAAAGGCCATCTTAACCTCAGACCCCTGTCAGACCATTTAGTTAGCTGAATGATCATGAAAAAATTGGTGAGTGTTCATTGACTTTTGAGGCTTTTCCATTATTCAATAATTTTGCAGTTTCATGTGATTTTGCCCCTTTCGCCTTGTCTGTAGTCTATATCACAGACACATAGTTTATATCCAGTACTGTGCTTTAGATTAATTGGGATTATATGTCAAAAGGGCTTAGGAAATTGTACAACATGAGACAAATGTCATTATAATTCCTCTGTTCCTAAGAAAGGAGCCAGAAATTTCAGAGGTACTAGTTATAGGTTACTGAGGAAAAAAAAATCTCAGAGTGGGCTTTGCAAAATAGTTATTGCACATGAAGGACTTAGTCCTAGATCTTTTTAAATTGAATTATAGTTGATTTACAAAGTTATGTTAGTTTCAGGTGTGCAGCAAAGTGATTCAGTTATACGTATATATATGTGTGTGTATATATATATAAATCTGTTCTTTTTCAAATTCTTTTCCCTTATAGGTTATTACAAGATATTGAGTATGGTTCCCTGTGCTATACAGTAGGTCCTATTTTACATATAGTAGTGTGTATCTGCTAATCCCAAACTTCTAATTTATCTCTTTCCCCATTTCCCCTTAGGCAAGTTAATTTGTATAATTTTTTTTTAGATTCCACATATAAGTGGTATTATATGATATTTGTTGACTTAGTCCTAGAGTTTTAGAACTTTATAGCTGGAAGGAATCTTCAAGACAGTCTAGCTCATCCCATTTCTTTAAAGATGAGAAGTTTAATAGAGAGTTAAATAATCTGCTCAAAATCATTCAAGACCTTTTAGGAAGATTCAGGACTGAAACCAGCTCTCCGCCCTCCTCACCCAAGGCCCTTTCCTCTTTCCTGCTTTCCTCTTCAGGAAAGGAAAACTGGGATGGATATCTAGATTTTAACCACGGACCACGTAGGTGCAAACACCTCTGCCGATAGCACAATAATGGTTTTGTGTCACCAGGCAGCACCAAGAAGAGCAGCTTTCTTCATCAAAACTTTTTAAGGACCTTACCATTTTCAAAGTGGAAATGTTTTTCTGTTAAGAACTTTAAAGTTCTTATATTTTATTTTTATTTATTTACTTTTTAATTGGAGCATGGTTGATTAACAATGTTGTGTTAGTTTCAGGTGTACAGCAAAGAATACATCTATTCGTTTTCGGATTCTTTTCGCATTTAGGTTATTACAGAATATTGAGTAGAGTTCCCTGTGCTATACAGTAGGTCCTTGTTGTTTATTTTATATGTAATAGTGTGTATATGTTAATCCTAAACTCCTAATTTATCCCTTCCTTCACCCTTTGCCCTTTGGATACCGTAAGTTGTTTTCTATTTTCTTTTGTTTCTACTTTGAAGAAAGTGGTCTCTCTCAGCCTCGCCACCACCAAATATGTCCTTAGAACTTCTTTGTATTTATTGTAATCTGTGAATATTGTGTTTTACAGCTTGTAAATTGGATATAGAATTGAATACCGAGGCAGAGCACAGAGTGTTAAAAATGTTCAATTCCGGTGGGGGAAGCAGGGAGCGGTTAAGGCCTGCTGCATATAATGTTAATATTGCATTAAGTACGATGTTATTGCACGAGATGCTTATTGTTAATGTCTGTGGGGAGGATCCGTTCCAAAGATTTCAATTTCAATAAACAGATTACACAGTTCCACCATATACAATTAGGGAGGCGGTAATGAAATGGTTATAAAGTCCCTTGTGAGTCTGTCATCTTTTTTTTAATTTTGTAAATAACATCAGAAGCATTCTAGAGGGAAGTGCTTATGCATTTATTTATTATTGATTTTTTAAAAATACATTTAACATTACTAGTTATTGCAAATATAGTCTCAGTAAGTTGAAGAAGATAAGCTGTTTCTACATTATTAAATGCTGAATGTATAGGGAATTGTGAAGTGGTATCCTTCATATAAATATATTAAATATTAATGAACGATGATTGCCAGAAATTAATTTACAGCTGCATTTACTTGGCAAATAAAACCTTTTCAAGGTTTTACTCTTTTGTTGCACATTATGCATGTTTACAATGTCTCCCTTTGGTGAATGGTTTCAGTGATGACAAGTGATTCTGTCCTACAGTTAAATTGTGCACAACTGCCTAAAATAAGTTGAATAAATGTACATTCTTTCAACAGGCAACTGATTATTGGAAGGGTGATGTCAATAAACTGCCAAAGTTTTGAGGTATCCCTAAACATTTAACTGTTATTTCTTCTGGGGAGTATTATAAAGCAGTAAAAATAAATGCTAGATGGCTAGCAGACAATTTATCTCCTTGGAGGAAGATGCTTAATACAGTAGATAAAGAGTCAGCATGCCAGCCATCACCCAGGAAGCCCTACTTCAGGGGGAGGGTTTGAAGCAGGCTGTCTAAAATTCCATTTTTCCAACTTGGGCAAGTTGCATAATGTCTCTGAACTTCATTATCTTCATCTGTAAAATGGGAGTAATAATAGTATATTCCTCATAGAGTGTAATGGAGATTCAAGGAATAATACACATTAACTACTAAATAAGTTTTGTTGCTCATGGCACTTAATAATCGTTAGCTATTTTTAAAAAGTTTTTCATTCACTCACACATTCAGTGAGTAATTATTAAGTAGACCATTTGGCAGGACAAGGGTACAGTGACAAATATCAGTCCTTGAGTTTCATGGATGTTGCCAAATTTCTGGACCTGATTGAGGACTGTCAGGGAGCTTACATACCTCCTCCAGGGCTCTTATAGGATGATGTTCTTGTAGGCATCCTTGTATCTTTCATTGGCACTTTATAATTACCCAAAAATATTTACAACAACCACTTCTTCTTTCTCTCTTTCTTCCCCAATTTATCCTTCAAAACTCATCCAAGGAGTGGTATTGAGCAGAAAAGTCCTCAAAATCTAAGCACTGTAGAGCACTTGAATGTAATTAACCTACTCAGAATTTGTTGTCCAAAGACTTACAGTTTTATAGCTTGGCCACCATCTTAAATTGCACTATAGTCTTTCTTGAGGGTTGAAATGTTCATGCTTTTCCATTTTGTAAACACATAAGCATATTTAGCTCAACTGAGATCACTTTTGCATACCTGCTCTGTGCATGGTCCTGCAAGAAAGAAAGGTGTAGAACATATATAAAATGGGTGTCAGAAGGCAGCTATGCTCACCACTATACCAACTGATTCACTTTGCTGTGCACCTGAAACTAACACAACATTGTAAATCAACTATATTCCAATAAAAAAGTATAAAATAAAATAAAAAAAACCAAAGAATATGTTTAAAAAATGGGTATTATGTTAGGTACTGTAGTGGGGAAGAGGTAAGAGAAAGAAAGGTGGGTGGGTAGATAGATAGATAGATAGATAGATAGATAGATAGATAGATAGATAGAAGGGAGGGAGGGAGGGAGAGAAGGAGAAAACAAGGAAAACTATGCTGTTTGTTATGCAGAGAATTGAAACTGGGAGTTTGGCAATGAGTAAAAAATGAGAGAGAAAGAGAGGGGACGAAGAGGAAGAGAGGGGAGGGGAGGGGAAAGGAGGGAAGAGAACAGCAAATAATCTATATAAACTAGTCAAAAGGAAGAGGCCACCAGAAAGACATGCCTTCTCAGAATCTTTGGATGGAGTGGGCAGTTTAAATAAGCCATCCCCCACTCCTAGATTCTGAGATAGTAAGAGAGGACCACCATTCTGTTTCAGTGTCTCTGATGGTGTGTACAGGAGTGGACTCAGGAAAGGAGAGTGGGAAGTAGGAGTCAGAGGGAGATCAGGAGACATAGGAGAGGACAGTATCTCAAAAGTTGAAAAGAGATTTTTCAAAAGAGAGTGGCTGGAATACAGTACATGTTGTGGCTCCTAGCACATGGTAAGCACTGAATAAATGCTAGTTATTAAAATCATTTGTAAATTCTGTATGGAGCATCCAGGAAGATGAAGACTGAGAAAAGGCAAGTGGGTTTTTTAATTTGAGTAAACCAGTGGTGGAAGGCTTATTTCAGAGCTTAGGTGAGAGTAGTTTAAGAGGAAAATCACTCAAGCCTGTCCCTTACTTTTCTGTCCCACTGTCACCCTCCTGTTTCCTTCTGCCTTAGAATCTCCAGTCTTTTGGTTTGCTAAAAAACCTTCATCAATTCCCCAGGTTCCTGCAAATCCATGACAAACTCCTCAGTTATCTACAAAAGAAGACCAATCTTTGTTCTCTCTCATGGGATGTTGCTCTAGAGCACAGGCTCAGTAGTTGTGGCGCACGGGCTTAGTTGCTCCACGGCATGTGGGATCTTACCAGATCAGGGATCGAACCCATGTCCCCTGCATTGGCAGGCAGATTCTTAACTACTGCACCACAAGGGAAGTCCCTAAGCTCTATTTTAAAATCAGCATATTGCTTGAAGACTTGGCTGATTACTTCTTCAGTGTTGGTTTCTTCCTCTTATTTGTCTCAGTGTTCTTAAAGCACATAAAACATTCTAAGTTGGGTGATCATTGTAAACTCATAAAATTCTCCCTGCTAGATTTAAGCCCCTTCAGTGTTGTAAGTACCCACAGATAACTTTTGTCAGAGAATTGTTGAGTAAGAACATTATCTTTTTTGATGCCTCCTCTGGTGCCTAAAACAGTGTTTTGCACTTAATAGTTGCTTGTTAAACAGATGTTGAATTGACTTCATGGCAATCACTGATATCTTTCTTTAACCTTTAAGTCCTCACCTCTTGTGCACAAAGTAGGAACACGTTCTGATGAAAATTCTGGACTAGACTATCAGAACTGCTAGATCTTGGGAGAAGCAAATACCAAGGAGTAAGTACAAGAGAGAAGATTCACCACATTTTAGTTATCTATCCTGGTTTCTCCGCTATCCTAGTCACCGTGTATTCCTAACTACAATCTCTTAGGCTCTTTTATCTTTTTTCTTTTCTATACTGAGATTTATCATCACAAATCTTTTGATGGGGAGATAGTGTCATACCTTACAATTCATGTAGTACTTTATCTTCTCAAAAGAACATCACTTGCATCTCATTGAAACTGATATGCTACTTGAGTCATCTCGATCTGCCTCAAGTATATTTCTTTGTGCCAAGTTGGTCTCATTTCTGCAAAGGTCAGTAGACTCGTAGTACTAAAATTTAGCATTTCCTCAGTTTTCAATCTGCCAAAGACAGCTGTATGACAGATATGTTGGTATAGGTATTAACCCTGCCAGCCAGCTCCATATTGGTGTCTTTGTTTTATAGATGAGAAAATAGGAGCCCAGAGAGGTCAAGCGATTTGCTCCAGGTAGCTGGCTTCAGAATGGCCTGTGTAGACTGATGAGGTATCTTTCAAGTTCTGAGAACAAAGCCATGTGGGTATTGCTTGCCTCTTGGCCCCAGTGGTTGGTGACAGGTGCCTTGTCTCCCCACAGTTTCATGACACAGATGCAGTACTATGGAAATCAGGGAATATCAGGGAAAACGAATGGGTGAAGAATAGGGAAAAGATAAATAGATCATGAGTTACAGGAAATAGACTGCCCTGCCCCTGCTTAAGTCCATTTTGCTGTGATATTTAAGACCCAGGATTTTGGTGTCTTACGGATCGTCCTCCTCTGTGGTCTACTGGTCATCTTCAACGTTCATTTAACACTCATGGTATAATCATGCTGTCCTTGGATCAGAAAATAATGCACCTGAACCACCATTCATCATGACACAGGCTTTGGATTTTTCTTTTTCTATCTGTGGGGATGCCTTTCTGCTGACCCATTTATACCCTTGCATCGTTTCCATGGTGACTAGGATGCATTTTTATAAGACACATGGTTAGGGCTTGGGGGTGTGGTCTGAGGATGTAAAACATGGAGAAGCTAAGTGCATGTCACAATAGAGAAACTTTATAAATGCAGCCGTGTATTATTATGGAAAGAGCATAAGGGGAGGAGATCAGAAGTGTGCAAATAAGATTTATCGAAGAGCGTTAAAGTACTTCGGATTTTTTTTTCAATTTTGATTTCTAGAAGCTCTTTCGAAGACTGAGACATGTTCACTAAGCAGGCCTGGTTGCATGCAACTTGAGATGTTTTTATTACTGGTACCCTCATTTTGTCCAAGATCGGATAGCGTCCATTTAGCAGGTCAGATAACTCTCTATGATGCAAGCCACTATCACGCCTATGACACTGTGTTTCCCAAAGTGTGTCTCATGGGGTACCACTCTGGCAGGATTTGGTATAATGCAAAACTATAGCTCTGTCTTAAGCAAGTTTGATGTAAACAAAGTTAAACAGTCTTGACATTCTCAGAGCCATTCTGCCATTCTGCTGGTAAATTTCTAAGTTGGGGGGAGGCTGGAGAGTATTCGCTATTTCCCAGACTTTTTCATAAATAAAATACTTTCTCCTAGAACATACATGAAGATCTCTTGAAAAACTAAGGCACTGGGCGAATGCTGTTATAGAGCCTGGGTTTTCCAGGTATCTGGGACACCATTTCCTCATTTCACTACAAGGAAGGTTGGTCAGGAACAGAATAGAGCCTAGTAATTGTGTGTCTCTACTGCTACCCACTCTCTCTGAAGGATCCACGTGCCACTGTGCAAGCCCCTTGCTTAGCCTTTAGACACTTGACTTATGACCTTCTGCCAGTATGAGTTTAACTCTTATTTTCTCATCAGAGACAATTAAAAATGCAAAGTGTCAGAAAAAGTGTGGCCAAATAGCATCTCAGTGAGGTGAAGTGAGTACCAAGCCCCCATCTGCTTCAGGAAATTGTCTGGGCAATTAAGTGATTTCTGAAAGGCTCCCAGGAATCATGTCGCAAAAGCATTAGTACTGACTTAAAGGAGCTGCTTTGATTCCCCTGTTTGAATCTCTAGTGGAGTAGAAAGCTGCCCATTGGAGCCAACTGAAGTCCCAGAGAAGTTTCTAGGGCCACGTGGTGGTGGTGGAAGCAGTAGCACAGAGAATGAGGCATCACACGTGAGGCACTATCTATAGTGGGAAGAGTTCTAGATGCAGATTCAGCATCTAGTCCCTGCTTTGACCCTTTACTTACCAGGTGACCATGAACAAGTCCCTTAAAACCTGTCTTGGCCTCGCTTTCATCTTTTAACATACAATGGTTAAACCACTGATGGTTTTTTCACCATCTTTTCCTTCTCACATCCATGCTTTTTCAAATGAAGTCATTTCTATAAAATGGATAAAAAAGCATATGTACTAAGACTAGAGTGGGGCTCAGAGTTCCACTACTCTGCTGCCCTATCGCTTCCCAAGGACACCCCTTGGAGCCCCCAGTCAGGACTCTGTGGGCCAGGGCAGGAGCATCCTTTCTCCCTAAGGCCCATGTCATCCATCAGGCTCTGTGCCTGCTAAGTCGTGATGGGGGCTGAGTACAATGTTGGGTGGGACGGGCACTTTGGAGGCATTCACTGTGCAAAAAGCTGCTGGTGGTCACTAGGTTTGCATGGATGTGGGCCCTCTCATAAAGAGGGTTACGTGTAGGTGTAGTTCTGTGTAGGGGAAGGGAAGGACAGGGCATGTTGGTCTTACAAAGGAGGCAAAGAAAGATGAGAAGGAAAAGCTCGAGTCTACTCCTGAAGTTAAAGGTGGGTTTCTATCAAGGATTTTGTGTCTGCTAGTTGTTTATAGGAGGCTTTACAAAGAGCTGCTGGTCCTACTGTGAGCCAGGTAAGACTCTCCATTCTTAATCAGCTCAATTTCCAACTCTACCTTAGGTACGGTCCCCCTCTTCCTTTTCATTAATATTAATCACAGTGCCATCCATTATTTCTATTTCTTTAAGTCATCCTTGGCCTATTTATTTAAATTATGCAAAGAGTTTATATTTCCTGAGATTACAACCTCACTAGGACCAATTACTATGTCACGTTCCGCTGGGGATTACAGCTCTCTCTGGCTGGCAGCCCACTCAGTGTTTTTCCAGCCCAACTATAATCTAATGTACTTCATGAAAAGGCAGCCGTGCTCCCCTCAGCCCCTCAAAAAGTGGTGCCCCAGATGGGACTCACCCTTCCTTCAGAGGTTAACCCTTTTAAGCCAGGCTTTGGCTCTGTGGTTGTTGTGATTGATGGGATGAAAACTTATTGAACTTGAGGATCCAAAGAGATCTTTGAGATCATGTAATCTACCCCACTCCATCCCATTTCATGTGAGAGAATGGAGGGAAGTGACTCGCCAAAGTGGAGGTAAGAATAATGATAATGCAAGCAGTTATAAACCTCTGCAATATGCCAAACACAATCTAGGCACTGTGTCTATCATTGTGTTTAATTTCTATGCACTGCCAGGATGGAATTAGTAGTCTTATTTTGCAAGTGAGAAAGTGGAGGGCCACAGAGCTTAGATGAGTTGTTCACGTTTATAAGTCTGCAGCATCAGTTATGAGTGGCTGGATTTGTCCGAACCTCTCAGTTTGGCTCAGGGCGTGTCGCTCCTCTACTGCCCCACCCCCACCCTTGGGCCCATTCCATTGTCGTAGCTGTCACACTCAGCCTTTTAGTTTTTTTCTGTTCTTGCCACGTTTTAGTATACTAGTTTTTGGTGGCTCGCCAATTTTTAAAATGCCATTCCCATTAAAAAATAAAAAAGGAACCAAAAACCAAAACGCAAAGAAAACCACCTTCTTATGGTGATCACTCTATTCCCCTGCAAATCATATTCCTGTCTCACGAGAGCTGCCCTGTGCCCGAGCAGTGCTCTCTCTTCTGGGTGTATCGTTCTTGCACACTCTATTAGACAGGAATCCTGGTTTTACCTTTTATCTGCTGCCCTTTCCTTACAGTTATCCCATTTTACTTTAAATGTCTAAACTTCTCTGCTCAAAATTCTGTCTAACAGACATCATAGGAAATATCTCTTCAGTTATAGGACAAGTAAATGATGCACATTCATCAAAGTTTGGCAGCCCACCCTACAAGGGTTTGCAGGGTACCCACAGACCACAGCATACCTGTTGAGAACTGGATATAGATTAAAGGCCAAATTCCTGAACCCTGGTTGAGCATTCTTTGTATTATATTTTTCGTGCTGTAATTTGTGATATGTATTTGTGCTGGAATCCACATGCCTTACTAGTTTCATTTCTCTCCTGTATCAGAAAGATTAATTATTTTCTTCTTGTACCTCCAGCACTAAGACCATGCTCCTGCATTATTTATTAATTTTGAAAAGGCTTTTGTTTATTAGTAACAGTATCTGTGAGCTATCACCAATAAAACAATTGTGAAATTGCCTTTGGCTGTTTCAAAATTGTATTTCATTTCAATAAGTATCAAGCACTTGAAATGCATTCAGGGCTATTCTAAGCATTGTGGAAGGGAGCAAAGAAGTATAACGTGGTCTTAGCCCTCAAGGAGCTTATAGTCTGCATGAAATAAAATCTATTCCCATGAGTGTAATAGACTGAATGCACAAATAATCATCATGGATATTAAATCTTCCCAGAGTTGTTAAGAGAGAAAAAAACCCATGGGTTTCAGGGGCTTAAATGGGACCTCCAATTGTGGATTAGGTGATGACAAACGGAAGGAGGATGTTCCAGGTCTGGAGATGGCGGGGACAGAGGCACAAAGCCACAAATACCTTGTACAGATGACTCAGCAGGAAGAGGTTGGAAGGGCTGTGTTTAACTTTACTCTGCAACTTAAGCAGTTCTGGGAAGGAAGGGTCGCCTTGAAAGACGGGTCCAGAGCCAGGGGTGGGGGACTCAGAAACAACCTGGAAGGTGTATACTTTATCCTGAGGGTGTGAGGAGCAATGAAGGGCTGTAAGCCCAGGAAAAGCTTAATGAAAATGATGGTTGTTGGACATCAGTAAGAGGACAATAGGTAGGGGACATTGGAGCAAGGGCAGAGTAAAGCCAGCAGGAAGGGCAGTTAGGAGCCTATTACAGTCATTCAGGCATGAGACAGTGAAAATCTGGAATAGTTGGTGACTGTGGGACTAGGATGTAAGTTGCTAAAAGAGATCAAACAAAAGTGGATGATTACACTACTGTATATAAAATAGATAAACAACAAGGACTTGCTGTATAGCACAGAGAACTATATTCAATATCTTGTAATAACCTATAGTGGAAAAAATATGAAAAAGAATACATATACTGTATATACACATATAACTGAATTACTTTGCTGTACACCTGAAACACTATAAGTCAACTACACTTCAATATTTTTTTTAAAGTGGATGATTAGTTAGACATATGAGAAGAAGGAAATGAGTTGAAAATGGCTTCAAGGTTTCAAACGCTGGTCTTGGTAGAGATTCTGTTTTGAGAGAGAACCCCGACATTTACTGAGAATCCACTTTATAAACACTTTATACACAGTGCTTATAAAGATACAGGTAAATATAAAGATATTTACCTGTAAAGATAACTGAAGATCTCACATAGTGTAATAAAAGCTTTACATGTATTGGTTTATTCATTCCACAGATTACCTTGAAAGTCAGATATAAGTGCACAACTTTCACTCTGTACATGAGGTTTCTCCTGTTCAGGGAGCTTTTGTAGCTAGTGCAAGTTCATTCAGCTAACAGAGCTGAGACCCCAGCAAAGATGCCTCTAGCTCCAAAGCCCACACTCACTAATCTTTGCCATACTTTCCATATTGGATTACTATGAGATGACCCTCTGTGGCCAAATCCAGTGGACGCTTTCCAGTCTTCTTCTTGGCTCTTGGACTAGTGGGCTCTCTTGACCACTTTTCAATCCCAACTCACCAAATCCATGTAAAATGTTACAGCTCCTGGGTGATAACTCTTGGTTTGTGAAGACCAATAACATCCTCCAGAGAACCTCTTCCCATTCATTCCTTCCCTCCCTCCAAGATGTTTTCTGTCACCCTCTGCTCTCCTATCATGTCTCTGTCGTATCTCCATCATTGCACCTCACCACCCACGAGTACAAATATCTGTTTGTCTTTATCTTATCCAGGAGTCTGTCATATCTCTTGATTTTTTCAATACCCAGCAAATTGTCAAACACAAGGTATTTCATCAATAGCATTTAGGTTAATAAAAGAATAAATGAGCCTTACTGCCAAGACCTAAGACCTTTTGTCATTTTAGGTCCCATTTTCCAAACTAGGAGTTTTCAGACAGTGTGGAAAATTTGGTTGGTCCTGCAATTAAAAATAACTTTGAAAGATGCTCTTTACTATAACCCCTTATAGATATTTACAGCACGTTTTATGTATTAAAATTCCCACCAAGTTAAACTTGGCTTGACATAGAGTTTCTCAAACTTTTTTGATCATGAAAACTTTATTTTCCCACTAAAGTGTTCCCAGGGAATTCATATTCTACATGACACTGGTTGGGAAACAAGTCTTTGGTGGATGTGCTTGGGAAGAGGTACAGTGGGCTTCATTTTTGGCAAAGTCCACCATCAGCCTATCATCTGTGAAAACTGGATCATATCACTAGTGACCAGAAAAATCACACCCAAGGGAACCAGGACCTTGTCCCTACACACTCCAATTCCTGGGCCCTCTGGAGCTTTTTCCTTACCACATGGTACTTGTTTAATTGATCCCTGTTTATAACTGTGAACTGTTAAACCTACCTGTGGAATGTACTGTTGGTATGTTGGACTCACCCTAGGAAGGTAGAAGCCTTTTTTCAAGTAGGTTTACTTCTCAGAGGATAAAGGAGACATTTCTGTGACCAGCAGTGTTCCAACCTTGAGTAGGCTTTCCCTACAGACTAATATTAACTCAGTACGTTTCAGAGAGAGAGAGAGAAACTTAAGATCTTGGGAGATGTTTGTGGTTTTGCTGCTAACTTATGAATAAGACATGCTCTTTGTAATATATTCAAAGCATCTAGTATCTTCCCTCACTGCCTCATTCCATTCTCCAGTAAACATTTTGAATAGTTTGGTTTAAATTCTTCAGGCCTTTCTGTGTATTCAAACAAATCTGATACATATGAAGGTAAAGAGTTAAATAGATAAGATAAGGGTATATAAATCGCTTGTTTTTCTCCCTAACAGGCTTATTCTATGACTATCATTTAGAATGTCTCTTTCTTTTTTTTTTTTTACCCCACAAAACACCATGAACATCTTTCTATGGCAGGGCTTGTTTTTTAACATCTGCATAGTATCCTAGCATCTCATGTTATGGATGACCCATAATTTATTTAAATAGTCTCCTATTGATTGGTTTATCTTTGGGTCATTTGTAAAATATTTACCTGTAAAGATAATGTCTCCATGAATAGCCTTCTATGAACATCTTTGTATTAGCATGACTATTACTGTAGGAAGGACATCTAGAAATGGAATTGCTGTATCTCATGTGAACACCTTCCACTTTAATAGATACTACAAACTTTCCCTGCAAAATCATTGTACCATTGTACCCACTTCTCCAATTACTACTGATGCTAAGCCCTTTTTTCCTTTGTTAGCTATTTGTATTCCTTTTATGAGTTGTTTATTCATATCTTTTATTTTTCTATTAAATTATCTTTTTATCATTGATTTATAGGCAATGTGATAGTTTATGGATGTTAATGGTCTATTACATTTGTGGAAATATTTTATACCAATTCTTCATTGTCTTCAAAATGTATTTGTGCCTCTGAGAAGTTATATATTTTTTGTAGTCACATGTTACCCTTTTTCTCTTGGCTTTTAGATTTTGTGTCATGCCAGTAAAACTTTTTCTAACTCAGGCCTTTAAAACTATCCTCATATTTTCATCTAGTACTTTCTCAATCTTGTTATTTTTTTTTTACAAATAGGTATTTAATCTATCTGCAATTTATTTTTGTGGATGGCATGTGCTAGGAATTTTCAAGTTGAGAAGGATAACACAGAAAACATATCTACGATTGTAACACTATTAATTTATTTTATGAAAGATTTGTTAAAGTCTTAGTAAAAATAAAATTAGACATTTTGGCCAAGAATCAATTATATGCTATGTTTATTTTCTCCAAAGTCGCAACATGACAAAATGCTTCATATTTGGGTAGCACCTTAAAATTTTCCAGACATCCTTGTATCTGCGTTCTTTTTATCAGCATCATTACAACCTTTTGAGGGATATAGAGCAGATGCTATTATCTGTTTTAAATAAATGGCTTTTCTAAAGTCTTTAAGATAATTCATGGTTTTATTGATGCTAGAAACCAGCTCCCTTTACTTCCCAGTACTCTTCCTACTATTATAACAATTATAACCTGTGCACCAGGCATTACTCTGCATTAGAAAAAAAATCCCAAGGTGGAAAGTCTTGCCGATGTTAAAAGTGAAAGACTTAGGTAATATAGATTTGTTAAAACCATTGGTCACAAGCCCTTTCTCCCCATCTCTGGCCTAACATCAATGGTCGTGACTGAGTTACAAACCTGCGGGAAATGGGACTGAGGTGGGTGCCGGGTGCAGGCTTAAGTGGAGAGGTGCAAATTGTGCCAGTGTAATTCCTAATACAAGACAGTGGAAAATTGCTAGCACAATTGAGAGTTGTTAACACAATAGAAAGGACTCTGAAGGAAAACCTGACGTGTCTCTCCTGCATCTTTTTTTGTCCCCACTGTCATTTTCCGAGGGGATAAAATGAGATGACATTGGGAAGAAAACTACCACACCAGAGCCAGTAGTGATTGCTGCTTTGAATGCTGTGCAGCTGCGCCAGTGTGGCCAGATTGATCCATTTCAAAGCAATGGTCATTATATTGCATTTTACTCTGAAAATGCAGTGCTTTTCTGTTTCCCGAGTTGTCTGTTGGGATGGATGGCGTGATGCTCTACCTCAGTACGTTGTTTTATGTTTAACAATCTTGTGTCATGAAATTAACTGAGATGTACATTTCAATAGTGTCCCCAAAGAAAGTCTGGAATACGAAAAGAATGAAAATTCGGGGAAAGTTTGAACAGTAGGAAAGTTTTATTTTGGTCAAATGTTCTTTAGGTCAATTGTTCTTTAGATATGATTAGATCCAGCATCTAATTTTTACACCATTATCTTAATGCCCACTGATTTTTATTCCCAGAGTAAATTCTGGGATGGACTGAAATCCTCTTTAATTTCTCTTCTTTATTACCTTGCTTTTTAAGGTGATGCTGCTTTGAGGATGCTTTGAGGGGAGAATTGTTAGGCTTATAAAGCATATGCATGAGCTGAGACATGGTCATAAAGTGTCAGGCCCTCCCCCCATCTCCCCCCAAAATGAGCAAACAACAGCAAAAACCTGACTGAACAGAACAGAGTTGACATGTCATAGGTATATACCCATTGTGATGAGTGAAATGCTATCAAATCATACCATATTTAGAACTTTTCATCGTGAAAGTATAACTTCTGTGTTCTTCTTGGATCTATTCCAGACATGTGGCCAGATTGTAACCAAATACACCTGGACCTTCCACCACACCCACCTGATATCTGACCTATAATAGCACAGAGAACAGTGTCCAGCCACGGTACAACAATTTTTTGTTGAATAGCTGGATAAATTAATGAAATAAAGGTGAACACTCAGAACAAAATATGTGCTTGATTTGCAATTAAATTATTATTTATAAAATGTTATATCACATTTTGTAAATATAAAATTGAGTTAAAAGATAAAATATCCTACTGGTTGTTATGATGTTTTTTGCTCAAGCTTTACATATTTCTGCCTCTTACTATACTTTTAACTTTGCATATTGGAGACTTGGGTTAGTAAAGGAAAAAAATTAAATATAGCTTAAAAGATACCCAAAATCTTTTGCAAACTACATACTGTATATGGATGGTAATAATTTTATTAAAACAATTAGGCCTGTGTACCATGGATGAGTTCATATAGCCAAGAGAACTAAAAATTCCCGACATCCTAGCTTTGAACAACATAGCCATGCAGTTTCAATGCTGCAGTTTCCTTATATGTACTTAATCATAAACTAGGACTGATAGAAACAGAAAATATATTAAGACCTTCCTAATCTTTATTCACCTAATCCAAGATCATGCATATTTGCATAAAGTGATTAACCATTTTAAATGACTTTTCAGCAAATCAGAATTGAAATGGAATTCACATGTATCTTAGATGTATTTTATAATATATTTATCCTATAAAATATTGCTATGAATTGTTATTAAATTATTAACTAATAATTAAACTAGTTTCCTTAGTCAAATGTTTTAGTAGTCAAATTTAAAGATAGAATATCTGACTTATCAGGGCTCATTTTGATTTGGGAAACAGTCTGAAAATTGTAAGATTTCTATTATTTAGATTTAGATTTTTCTTGGACAGTTGTAGCAAGCGTCTATCTTTCAGCATTGTCTTTGTTCCCCCCCCCCAAAAAAAAATGGAATAAAAAAGAAAGAAAAGGAGACTGTTGGATTAAAAAAAAAGATATTCAACTATAAAACAAAAATAATCCTTCAATTGGTTAATGGCTGTCCTTAATAGACTCCAGAAAGAAATCCAAATTTCAGAGTATTTAGCCCTAGGACACCCATTATTGTTTCTTTTCATGCCGTCTTAGAAAGGAAGAGATGGTACCCTGTCCTTGGCCCTGTCTTAGGCAGTAGCCGCATCTGCCCAATCTTCTCTTTGAAAATGACTTCAGTCTTTTGACACATTCAGGTGTTAGAAACTTTTAAAGTCAGAAGAGACTTCCTTGTATTTAACTTCCTTCCTTCATGCTCAACAGTTTCACGATTTTCAATTTGCGATTGCTTTTTTGTTTGCTTGTTTATTGTTTGTTTTTATTGGGAGTGAAGGGGAGAAGAAAGAGGCCAGAAAAGTAAAGGTGATTGACTTCACAAAAGCATCATTTTTATAAAAGAAATGCTTGCTCCTTTTAGAGAAATCAGAAAATCAGAAAGATGTAAAGAGGTGTTTTTTTTGTTTGTTTGTTTGTTTTTTAAAGTCCCAAACCTCACCTTCTCCAAGAGATAGGCATTTTTAACATTTTGGTGTACTGTCCTCTACTTTTTCTTTGCTCGTGTGTGTTCACATATTTCAGATAATACTGAACATTTGACATTAGATCAAAAACATTTTTCAGTATTACTGTAACCTTTGTAGAAGCACCGTTTTTAATATTTTACTTAACATTCCATCTCAAGTATAGTCTATAATTTACATAACCATTCTCTACTGTTGGACATTCAGACCGTCACCAACTGTTCATGAAACATTGTGTTAGATCTGAACTTCTACATCAGTTTAATTCCTTGCTCATATAGCCATAAGCAGCTTACTCCATAGAATGTTCTGGATTACCCTATGGAACTTAATATACTAAATGTGATTCTTAACTGGGATGTTACTATTTTCAAGACATTTGACCCCAGGAAGTGTAGGAAAACAATACTTGAGGATCAGTTGCTCAAGAACTCCCTTCCTTGTTCCAGAAAATTGAAAATGAGAATTACCAAAGTCTTGTTCTTTCAAGTCTCTTTTCAAAGCTGTAGAGAAATAGAAATATGATATGAGCCACAAGTGCAAGCCACAGATGTAATTTGAAATTTTCTAGTAGCCACATTAAAAAAGTAAAAAGAAACAGAGGAAATTAATTTTAAAAATATACGTAATCCAATATACCCCAAATATTATCATTTTAAAAACTTTAGTCAATATAAAAAATTGAAGGAGATATTTTATATTTTTTTCATATTAAGTGTTTGAAATCTGGTGTGTATTTTATACTTACAGCACACTTCTGTTCAGTCTATCTACATTTCAAGAGCTCAGCAGTTACAGGTAGCTTGTGGCTACCATACTGGATAACACAACTGTAGAGAGATGGTGCGGGCCTTAGATAAGAAGGTAGATTCCATCTGGACTTTGAGCTAGCTCTGTCTCTTGTTACCTAACATCAGGCGAATTACTTAGTCTCTATGCTTCAATTTGCCTATCTGTAAAATGGGAATAATAATAGTGACTACTGGGTAGTGTTGATGTAGGAATTCATGAGATAATTCATGAAGAAAGTACTCAGTAAATGTTCTGCATAGGAATGCTGAAAAAGCGTGCTAGTAATCCTACTCTAACTTAAATAAATAATTAGTTTCAGTATCCTATGATCTTCCCCTTAAGCTTATCTCTGTCTTCCCTAAGAATGAATTATTTAGAAGATAATCACTGCTCTCATGCTCTGGAAAAGGGACTAGTACTTCACTCATAGCCTAGATGATCAATGCAACGTGGAATCATGTGCCTCTTTGCAGGTGAGGGTCGGCACTGCCTGAGAACCCAGTCTGAAGGGTCCTGTAGCTCTCTATAAGCTTAAGCTCTATGCATAGCCTGCTGCCATCAAACATGAGATTCCTAGTTTTTCCTTCTACTAAGATTTTTAGCATTCTCAGATTAGGAAGTGTCTCACAGTCAATTACACTTTCGATATAGCATTTTTATTAAGAAGTTATTTCACTGATGCTGTATTTTAAAATCAGTGATTCCTCTGGATAGATGAATCTAGTATGCATCTTATTCCCCTATGAGAGTCTCTCTTCTGTGTATCTCCACTGAGTAAGAAGAGCTTATGGAGTTTTATATTCTATGCTTAGTTTAAAAAAAGTACTCTTTACATTTTATTTTCAAAATATTGTATTTTGTAAGTAGAGTAAAAATTATATTAAAATTAGAATATTAGCTATACTTTTAAACTTGCCCATGCAGAAACTCTCTCAATGGAGAAGCACAGCCTACTGGGAAAGAATGTATTTTGTTTTTATTTTTTAATTTTTTTTGTTCCATTTCTTTTTTTTTTTTACTCTTTAAACTTTTTTTTTCTTTTTCTTCAGATCTTTATTGGAGTATAGTTGCTTTACACTGTTGTGGCAGTTTCTGCTGTACGACGAAGTGAATCAGCTGTATTTATACATATATCCCCTTATCCCCTCCCTCTTGAGCCTCCCTCCC
This sequence comes from Hippopotamus amphibius kiboko, assembly GCF_030028045.1. NCBI lineage: Eukaryota > Metazoa > Chordata > Mammalia > Artiodactyla > Hippopotamidae > Hippopotamus > Hippopotamus amphibius. Next base: position 82,370,031 of record NC_080189.1, on the reverse strand, counting down.
ACCCTCCCTATCCCACCCCACTAGGTCATCACCAGTTAAACTTAATATGTTGCCATTTTGGTGTCTACAGACCTTGTGAGCTTGGTAAATGTGCATCTGTCCAGGAAAAATGCCCCTCTCCATGAACCAACAGAACTGTAGTAATAAAGTTCATTGCGGTGACCTCACCAATGGGGCTGTTTGGCAGGGAGCCCTCCTGCTTCCTTTCTAGGGGCCTGACATCTACTGAGGCCCTTCCAGGCAGTACACACACTTGTGTCCTCTGTCTATGGCTCGTTTTCCTTCTCTTCTTGGCTGTGGTAGAAAAAGGCCCTTTTCCAGATATTTCTATCCTTTTGGAGCATTTCTTTCTGTACCTAAGACAAACTGACCAAGTGTGTGTCTAGAGCATGGCATCCTCAGCTGAGTTTTATTCGGGGAATAGAAGCTGGCTTTTCTTAATTAAAGAGCTAAAGGGTCTGCTCTGAAGGTCTTCTGGAAGCCTGAGTTTCCAGGGTTCTGCCTCCAGATAAGTGGAGTTACAATTGCATTATGATGATGTGACTATTTTCCACTTTGTAACAGCATTACTGATCAGTGAAGAAAACCTCAGTCACTGCTACTATATCAAGCCAGTTGTCTTAGGTGACATGGAACAGTCCTGAAAAAAGACCAGGAAGGATGCTCTTTTTTCATCAGAGGTGGAATGGCGTAATGCATTGAGAATATGCATGTTGGTGCCACACTGCCTGGGTTCAAATCTGAATTTGGCCACTTTTACGAGATTGGGTGTTGCTTTGGGTCTTTGTAAAATACAGATCAGAGTGGAACTCTTCCCTCCCCTAGGTAGGGTTGTCATGGGGATTGACAGAGTCAGTGTCACGTGTTTGGAAGAGAGTCTGGCTTCTGAAAAATCCAATGTGAGTTTTTGCTATTGTTATTATTGCCCTTGGAACTCAGAGGGACCCCCCCCCACACACACACACACATGACCACCAGCAGTCATTCTCAGTTTTTGATACACATATTTCTATCCCACCTGGGGATCTTAAACTACAGATTCGGATCCAGTGGGTCCAGGGTGTCTGAGATTCTGTGGTTGCTGCTGGCCTGTAGACCACACTTTCAGGACTAGGGGTCTAGAGCAGATGAAGAATCGTGTTTACAGAAAATATTACTAAGAGTAGGAATTAACATGGCCCCAGTTAGAATCACTCCTTGTCTCCTAGACAGTTCCAGACCTGGTGGGGCATGGGGGAGGATTCAGTACTGGCCCTGCTGCAGACATAGACTAGCTGCATGTCCTGTCACTTAGGGCCTGCCACTTCAGTGCATTGTATTTCATTTTCCCCATCTTCCAAATGGGGATAATAATCCTTGCTCTAGCTACTTCACAGGATTGTTGTAAGGGTCAAATGAGAAAATGTATGTGAAAGCTCTTTGAAAAATTAAAAGTGCTACCCAATTGTAAAGGGATCAATAGTAGCAGAAGGAGGGGTGGGCTGGTGATGGAGAGCTCCCCAGAAGAGTGAATTCTGAACTCTGGCTTGAAGGAGGGAACTGCTAATAGAGGAAGCAGCACAAAGGTAGAAGCAGCTAAGTCCAGTGTGCACGGTCATGTATAAGAGCCACGACAAACGGACGTGTTTCCCCAGCCAGGGCTCCGTCCTGAGGAACTGATGAGATATTAGATTCAACAAACAGTCAGAGAAAACGCATAACAGGAAAGGTAAAAACTTTACGCCATACTATCTTTTTTGCTTTCTAGTCCAGAGGACTTCAAACTTTTTGACCTTAATTTACAGTACAAAACATGTTTCATAGTGGGACTCAGAGTACAGAGAAATGTAGCATGCAACCGAAACTAAAATTTCTAGAAATAACATTTGCCCTTAATGTGTGCCAAGCATTCTATAGCAATCTTATTTTACTCTCTTCTATTACACTCTATGTTTTAATGCTGGTTGCAACCCACTAAACTAATTTCACATCCCACTAATAGACTACAACCCACAGTTTGAAAATCACTGATCTAACCTGTCCTGCCTGTTTAAACACAGTGTATACAGTTCTTCATTTGCTATGTATTCTTCCACTCACTGAAACACAGCCTCAATCTCCAGTATTCCAATGAAACTGCTCATACTAACATTTCTTCCTCCAATAATATTTTAATTAGCTAATATGTGTTAACATATTAACAAGTCTAGTGGATATCTTTCTCTTCTTCTCTTACTTGATCCTTCTAAAACATTTGGAAGGCAGCTATGCTCACTGCTATGCCACCAACACACACTCCTCTAAAGCATTTGGAATGACCAATCATGCTGTCCTCCTGCAAAATCTCTCCTTCCTTGGCCACTAGACGATTTTGAACTATGAGTTCTTAACTCACTCATTGAGTGTTTTCTCCTGGGTTAATTTCTGGCCTCCTCTTTTCTGCTGTAATTGTGAACCATTGCTGCTTTGCCCAGAATTCCATCTTTAAGTCATTGTTCTTCTAACACACTTTTCCTGGGAGTTCATCCACTCTATGGTTTTATTTTTTTATTATATTTATTTCTTTATTTGTGGCTACATTGGGTCTTAGTTGCAGCAGCGGGATCTTTTGTTGTGGGTGTGGGCTCAGGAGTTGCGGTGCTCTGGCTTAGTTGCTCTGCAGTATGTGGGATCTTAGTTGCCTGATCAGGGATTGAACCCGTGTCCCCTGCACTGGAAGGCAGATTCTTAACCACTGTGCCACCAGGGAAGTCCCGACTCTGTGGTTTTAACTACTACCTGTTTGTTGATTGTTCCTGAGTCTATGTCTCCATCTACCCCCTCTTCCCTGAGCATCTGGCAGTATCAACACCTCCACTGGAGTCCCGGAGGCACTTTATATGCACTGTATCCAAACTGGAACCTTTTATTTCAGGAAAAAATATAAGGAGAATCATGGGTTCTGTAACCTGGGTTGGCAGCAATTGACAGTATCCTCTAGACCAATAATTCTCACATTTTCTTAACTCTGATGATGCCAAGAGTTTTTGTAGACCACCTTCTCCTATAGCTTCCATTTGCCAAAGAGTGAATTTAAAAGTTGGCATTACTATTCATGATCCACAGTGATGAATGTAATTCATTTTTTAAACTTATTTTTACTGGAGTAGATTTACAATGTTGTGTTAGTGTCAGGTGTACAGCAAAGTGATTCATTTATCCATACATGTATATATATTTGTATATATATTTTCAGATTCTTTTCCCTTATAGGTAATTGCAAAATGTTGGGTATAGTTCCCTGTGCTATAGGTCCTTGTTGGTTACCTATATTATATATAGCAGTGTGTATATGTTAATCCCAACCTCCTAATTTAATTCCTTATTATTATTATAATACAGAAGATGCTATGCAAATATGAATTATTATTTCATGCTGCAAACCAAAGTATGAACATTACCATATTCTCAACATCAAACCACTAAGAATCCAGTATTCCACCTACCTGTTGGAAAGTCCAGGATGACACCTGCATTCCCCATCAATTCTCATAAATTCCAGGGGCCTCCTTTCCCAAGAGTCCCAGTCCTGCTTTGATAGACAATAAAGAGGGACAGTTTCATCTATCTAGTCCATGGGAGAGGACAAACTGGTCCATGTGGATGGACCATTAATTCATGGAATTATCTGCACAGCAATAGAACCATCATCAAGAATAGAGTCACTCAATCTATTAATTCTTCTTTTTCTCAGTTTCGGTTATCTTTCCCCCCTCAGGTGCAGAAAATTTGGATCAATGCCAATTTGTTTAATTGGATTTTTTAAATAAGCACCAAAAAATATCAAGCTGTTCTTTTAAACTCTTTTAGTGAGCTTGGCCAAATCAATTAAGCAAATTGCTTTCAAAAATTTCTACCAATTCCAAATAAATCTCTTCCCCACTTCAGAGATAGTATATGCCACGGTTTACGCAGAGGAAATTTTTCCAGCTGAATTATCCACTTCTCAACACTGTGGATTTAAAAGGGAAATGCCGACACGATCTCAGCCGTGGTGGCAAAAGGGTGCAGCTCAAATCCAGCAGGGCTGTTCTGACAGCGGTTAGGGAACAAGGCGATACTGGCCTGGAGACGCTTACCACGCCTGTGGCTGTGACCTGATTTGTTCATGCCTTTGGTGGGGCACTCAGATTAAAAATATCTGCACTCTGACTTATAAAACAAGACACGTTCCTCTCCTCTCTAGTTTCCTTAAATAAATGCACGTGACGTGTGAAACACCACCTGGGTGGAAGGTTTCATGGTTTTCTTTTTCCCTTTGTTTGCCATCTCCCCTCACACCTACCATTGAAGAAACAGAAGCACAAGAGCTGTGTTTTCATGTGAGCGGTAATATGCAACTAGAACAAACAGAGGACATAAGAAAGGTGGAGAAAAGTTAGATATATAAGCAAGAAAAAGTGAGTTATTGATTTTATTGACTGGTCTGTTAACTTCTGACATTGCAATAAAGTCTTATTTATTTGTATACAGAAGACTCAATTACATAGATACATATCATTTTAACAACTGGGTTATTTACAGGAGAATTGCAGCTTCATAAATAACATAGACCTGGGATTTCTCAAGCTGATGTTTATCAGTTGTTACCTAAGGAAGTGGTGGCTACGCTTGATACCTCTGCGCAGCCATTAAAACAGCATCGCAAAAGGCTGGGGGAGAAGAAGGGTGGTGGGGGGCAGGAACAAGAGCGAAAAGGGACACGGGTCTCAGCCCAGCTAAAATGTACGGTAAATAATCCTGGGATAATCAGATCCAGATAGAGCTCCACCACCCTCCCCCGCTTCTGCCAGCACAGAAACGCTGTCAGTGGAGACCGTTGGATTAAAGGATCCAGGTCTTCAAACTTCTGTTTATATTGTACGAGCCATTAAGATGCTAATACAGATTTTGTGTTTTTAAACATGAAGGATATGTCTCAAAGGGAGTTGTGTAAGGATAGGGTCAGGTACTCCCAAACATCTTCTCTTGATGGGGCAAACTGGTGGAAATGGAGACAGACATCCTGGGCCTGCCCCTGGTCCTCCAGGGGTCCCTGCAGCCTTGTTCACGGGGTCTCCTGAAACAACTCTTTGTTTAACTGTTAGTTTAATACATAGCCTCCCTTGCTAGGCTGTAAGCCCCAAAGGCCCAGGAACCGTATCTGGTCATTATTCAGTAAATATTTGTTGGGAATGAATGAATTAATTAAGTAACGAGGAGAAGAAGGATAACATAGCACTGTTTTTATGTGTCCCTAGCATCTTGTAAAATACCTGCCACCTAGCAAGAACTTAATATCCTAAAGAGTGGATGACCAAAGAGTAGGGTTAGAATCCCAATTTTCAGATGAGGTAGCTAAAACTCACATCCGGTATTGGATTTGGAACTCAGATCCAGATTTTAGGACTCAGAATACCAAAAGAATAACTCCCCTACAGAGCAAGGACCCAATTGCTCCCGGAAGCAAGTATAGAGAAACGGCAATTACAAGATAATACAAACATATCTTGGCTACTGTGAATAATGCTGCAATAAATCTGGGAGTGTAGAATCTCTTCAAGATGCTGATTCTGTTTCTTTGGGGTATATACCCTGAAGTGAGATTGCTGGATTGTATGGTAGTTCTATTTTTAATTTGAGGAGCCTCCATACTATTTTCCGTAGCAGTTGCACCATTTTATATTCCTATCAACTGTGCACAAAGTTCCATTTTCTTCCCATTTTTGCCAACGTGTGTCGTCTTTTGTTTTTTTTTTGAGCTGTCCTAACAGGTGTGAGATTTCTCATTGTCCACAATAGCCAAGATATGAAAACAACCTGAATGTCCATCCAAAGATGAATGCATAAAGAAAATGTGGTGTATCCATGCAATGGAATACTATTCACCTTTAAAAAAGAAAGAAATCCTGCCATGGATAGACCTAGAGGACATTATGCTAAGTGAAATAAGCCAGACACAGAAGGACAAACGTTTCATTATTCCACTTACACAAATTATCTAAAATAGTCAAACTCATAAAAACAGAGTTGAATGGTGGTTCCCAGGGGTTGGGGGTGGGGAAGGGGATTTGTTCCTCAATGGATGTAACATTTCAGTTATTCAAGGTGAGTAAATCTGCTTCATAACACAGGGAGATCAACTCAGTGATGGGTGATGCCTTAGAGGGCTGGGATAGGGAGGGTGGGAAGGAGTCGCAGAAGGGAGGGGATATGGAGATGTATGTGTAAATACAGCTGATTCACTTTGTTGTAGAGCAAAAACTGGTACAACAGTGTAAAGCAATTATATTCCAATAAAGAGCTTAAAAAAAAAGATGAGTAAGTTCTATAGGTACGACATGGTGCCCATAGTTAACAATACCTTATTGTGTATTTAAAATTTGTTGAGGGTAGATCTCACGCTAAGTGTTCTTGCCACAATAAAATAAAATAAAATGAAATAAAACAGAATAAAATCAAATAATAAAATCAAATGAAAAATGCAAACAGAATCCAGACGGGGCTCTGAGCAATCATATGCTGTTTACTCACCCATGAGGACTGTCACCACCTCCTTTAATGCTGTTGTCTATCTGGTCTTTATTTTAAGAGTCTGCCTATATAAACATCTGCACTCAGGGTCCACTTAGGAGCCGAGTTCTTTTTTGGACTCACATTCAGACGCCTCCCAGCCCATGTATAGATTCCTAGGCATCAATTGCACCATTTTGGCCAAAACCATTACCGCTAGACATTGCCCTGAAAATCATACCTTCCACTTGGGAAGTATAATTTCTTTTATTCTTTTTTTAACCATAGCTCACACTTGCCTGCGTGTACTTCTGTCCTGAGCTCTTTCTCCCCTGGGTCTGAGCTGTGAGCAGTGCCTGTCATCCCCCTGCCTACAGAGCCTTTGCAAACCTCTAGGGGAGGTTGCTGTCGGGTCCTGCTCCATCCTGTCTCTGTGTTCCCCTCCTGACACACCTGCGGGCTCTACCCTGCCCTCGAGGTATTGACAATGTTTGAGGCTAATATTCAGCATCTTTGTCAGATCAAACAGCTGTGACCACGGATCCCAGCCCTGCTGGCTGGAGCACTGCCCGCTCTGTGTATGACAGCGCCCCTGGGTGACACACAGAGAAATGCAGACCCCAGAGTGGGGCTCTGTCGCCTTTGAAAAATGTAGTGGTAATGATAAGAAAGCTTACCTTTACTGAGTGTTTACTATGTGCCGGAAACCTTGATTATGTGGGTTAGTGTACTTAATCCTCATTTTATGAGGGAGGTACCATTTTTTTTTAGAAATTTATTTTTTATTACTTATTATTTTTTGGTTTTAGCTGCATTGGGTCTTTGTTGCTGTGCACGGGCTATCTCAGTTGTGGAGAGCGGGGGCAACTCTTTGTTGTGGTGCACGGGCTTCTCAGTGCGGTGGCTTCTCTTGTTGTGGAGCACAGACTCTAGGCTCGCAGACTTCAGTAGTTGTGGCACGCAGGCTCAGTAGTGGTCGCTCGTGGGCCCTAGAGCACAGGCTCAGTAGTTGTGGCGCATGGGCTTAGTTGCTCCAAGGCTTGTGGGATCTTCCTGGACAAGGGATCAAACCTGTGTCCCCTGCACTGGCAGGTGGATTCTTAACCACTGTGCAACCAGGGAAGTCCCCTGGAAGGTACCATTTTTATTTCAATTTTACAGATGATGAAACTGAACAGAGAAAGATTAAGCCACTTGCTTGAGGTCCCACGTCTGGTACATAGTGTAGATAACGGGCAACATGGCTTCAGAGTCTGTGCTCCTCCCCATCAGGCTCTCCTGCTCCCTCACATCTCTCCCTGGGCTGACCTTTACAATTGACAGGTCTCCTGATGGAGGTATCACCTTGCCCACCCACCCCACCCCAAGCCCTTACCACCCCCATCTGCAGACCCAGCTTTCTCTCCGAGAGGTGGAAGCCAAAGTTGGGGGCGTCTCCAGTATTTATAAGTCTCACTGCCATCAGTGTGTAGGATGGATGAGAGACAGGATAGATCGGAGGTATGGGGACTAAGTCCACAGTCTGAGTGAGTGACAATGAGAGCAGCAGAAGCAGAGAAGGTGAAGTGGCCAGCAAGGCTGGAGTACAAGATTTGGGATACGGTTGGTGGTTGGCCGTCTCTGGGGGTGAAGCAGAGAGACCAGACAAAGGGTATTTAGAGATTTGCTTTTGGAGCAGGTTAGGAGGAACTGGAGCTTTTGAGAGGGGAGATGCTAGTTTTTTTGGACTTGTGGGAAATGTGTTGTTTAGAAACACTGGCCAAGAGCTCAGAGGAGCTTTTAGATGTGGCAGTTTAGACTCAGATGTCATCCTCATTCTCCAGTCTTCCTGCATTTTTTTCCTGTACCTAAATTCATTCTTGAATATTGGTTGCATGTGTCTGATTTTACAGGCTTCTCGAAAGTGTGTCCTCTGTGGTCACATGCTTTCCTCTCTCTTTCTTTATCAAGATCACTTGTGATTGGATAATCATATGTCAATGTCATTTGCAACTCATAGTGACAGCCAACTTTGTTGAGCATTTATTATGTACCAGTCACATTGCTGGGCTCTTTACACCAAGTACTCTGTATCACTATCATAACTATAATACAGGCCATAACTACCTCCATTTTATAGTTGAGGAAACGTAAGATCAGAGAGGTTGAGTAACTTATCCAGAGTCACACAGCACAGGTAAAGCAAAGATGAAAACACAGGTCATTCTGAGTCCATGATGCATTGTCAGAATATTATGGCCTTGCACTCACAGGAGGTGTCCTGGTGTCCTCTTCCTGAACACAGTTTCACAGCACAACATCCGACAAGGCCACTCTGATCAGGATGGATCAGGGCAAAACCAAGATCACTTCATAGTCATGTCTGAAGACAGACAAAAACAAGAACATTGTCCCGACCACAAAATGACCAGCTATTCATTATTCACCCCTCCTGGCTAATGTGAGTGAATATTTTTCTTTTCCAAATTACAGCTTTAACCATTCCTTTTTTTCCTGTCTTCTACACAAGAATTATTAAAATATTCAATCATAAGATTGCTCTGATTTCCAAATAGCATCCAATCCAGAGCAAAGCCCCACTTCCTCGAATCCTCTTCAAAATCACTCAACACAAGCCCAAATCTGTGTCATCTCTTCTTACTGTGATGCCCCATGTTTCCCCAGGGTGTGCGTTCTGCCTCCTCTCAATGAGCCTGTAAATCAAGGTCAACTACATGGTGGTCTTTGGCTGAAGAATGTTGACATACCTAAACAGTCTTCATTATCCACCTTCTTAGATTTGCATTCAGTCTATAGACAGTGTGGCTTGAAGCCTAAAAGTTGACCACACTTGGGTTTGAATCCCAGCTCCTCCTCCTCCTCCTTAAAAAATATAAGCTGTGGATGTATGTCTATAACTTAAAATTTCTGAACGCGAGCACTAATATCATGGGGTTGGTATGAAGATGAAATGAGGTGACATATGTAGAATATTCTAGTCTGTTGCCAGACTGATGCTCTACAACTGTTAGTTTCTTTCCCTGGTCCCTTCTGGATTGAATCTATTTCTTCTAAATAAGGCATTTTACCCAACTATCATATTCCAGTCATAAAAGTCTGACCCACCAAATCTTGAGGATATTTAGAGATTAAATGCAAAATTTCCAGTTTGTGCTCTTGCCTGTTCTCTGTGCCATAATTTATAGATGTATAAAGGCCAATGAGTACTAATGTATTTCATTCATTCTGAGATACACAGCTTTCCCCCTCATATTTTAATGTGACTTCTTAAAGGGAAGATTTTAGGATTAAAATTTGGATGTGTCTTATAATCAGAGTCATGTCATGGTTTATTTGGCAGCTTTTTTCTCTCTTAGTGGAATATAAAATATTCAGGAATTTTACATCAGTGGCATCCTAGACTTGATAAAATGTGGTATATGTTTTTAAATGACTGGACAGCTCTTCTTCCACTATTTCACTTTTTCACCATTGTAGTTAGCAGTTGGCTCCGTTTTCTACTTCAGTTTGGACACTGCCATTTTAAAGCCAAATGTAAACTCAAGGAGTAGATTTTTAAAATATTTGGACTTAAAACCTTCCCATTATAATCTGAGTCCAAGTCATGTTTCGTGGGCATATTTTTATAATATGAGCTCTGACACAGATCCAAAAATAAGTTAATATAACAAATGGAAATTGCTACACATTTGATCTTGTCATGTAGTGGAGTTAAAATAATGATAAAAAAACAATCTGAACAAGTTCTGTGAAGCTTTTGTTCTATTTGACTTTAAGTGGAACAAAATCTTCCGAACAAGAGGACAACAAAATAATGCTTCGCTAAAAGGATAAAAGAATATGACCTAAGTCTATTAGTGATAGAACACTCTATGAATGCACTCAAGTTAATAGCATCTTTTAGCAATAGATACTTTTTCAATTACAGTAATGCTAAGAAATAAATAGGCTAAGTGAGAGAAAAATGGTCAGAGACACATGAATTGGACTAGTTGTTTGGCTGTTTGGTTTTTTATAACCAATTCTCAGGGGGGGAAAGTCTAACCAGCAATCTACTGATGGGTCATTAATTTGAGTTTTTGTATTCTAGGTCTACTTAATCTCATTACAGATGCAGTGTTTTGTTACCCCATCTCCAAAGTAGGTTTTGCAGCACTTAGCAATTTGCACACAGCGAGTTGTGCAACATCCTTTTCTTCCTGCACAATCTTGTGTTGTCATGCTGTCATAGAAGCTCCATTACCGTAAGGGCTTGCTAACTAGGTGTGATGCTACAATTTCATGCAATGTAATTCCTCTGGGGGTATTTCCTTCCTGTCCTTTGCTGAGTTCTAAATGACCCCACTTTCACCAATCTTCAGTTGCACGCAAGAGTGATTGCAAATGCTACCCTTTCGGAGTATCTGTGTAGAAATGCAGTTTTATTTCAGCTGTAAGGGATTTAAAATTTTTATTCCCCCTTTTTAAAGTGGCGCTCTGGCTACTTTTGCAAAGAATGTGGTGTTCTGAGAGTAAATAACTGAAATGGAGAGGCCAGACTCTTATCTTCATGGACCCTCACAAATGGAAAAGCAAAGATATGGATATAGAAGGAGAAAGTGTCAGGAAAATTGCCATAAATCACAGAGCAAGGATATTGGGCTACATTTGGCATCAGTTTTGTTGTGTTTTAAAAAGGATAAATATGCTTCCCTTTAAGAATGTAGGAGCAGCTCCTCCCGCTGTGAACCTCCTCTCTGGGAGTCCTCCCACCGGGTTGCACAGGGTGAGACGTGCTCCAGGGTTATTGCTGTGATTGAGAGTGTGCCTCTTGGATGTTTGCTTTTCCTACATCTCACCTGCTCCCGCCTGATTTTTGTGAGATAGGATGTAACAGTCCACTGCAAATGTCTGCTAAAAGTTGGGTGTTTTAGGTGCATTTACACTTTAAATGCCACCCAAGGGAGGGAAGGAAGGAAAGAAGGAAAGAAGGGAGGGAGGGAGGAAGGAAGGAAGGAAGGAGGGAAGGAAGGAAGGAAGGAAGGAAGGAAGGAAGAAAGGAAGGAAGAGGGGGTTATAAACTGAAAACCAGTGCTTCTCATACTTTACCATGAGTATGAATCACCTGGAGATTTTCTCTCCATACAGATTCTGATTCAGTGAGTCTGAGACCCTGGGTGGGCTGAGACCTGTAGGTCTGCCTTTCTAGCAAGGACCCAAGTGGTGCTGATGCTGCTGGTCCAGAGATCACATCTTGAGCATGGAGACCCTAAATTAAGAATGCAGCTGTCATTTTGCTTATTAAGAATATTACTTTAAAGGAAATTTGGGGGACTTCCCTAGCGGTCCAGTGGTTAAGACTTCGCCTTCCAATGCAAGGGGTGCGGGTTTGATCCCTGGTCGGGGAGCTAATAGTCCACATGCCTCTTGGCCAAAAAAAAAACAAAACAAAAACAGAAACATAAAACAGAAGCAATACTATAACAAACTCAATAAAGACTTTAAAAATGGTGCACATCAAAAAAATCTTTAAAAAAATAAAAATAAAAAAATAAAGGAGATTTGAGGTGCTTACTTCTTAGGAACTTATCAGCTATGTCTGGGGGAAAATGGGGCACAGGGAAAGCCTTTCTCTGGTGTGAGCCACCCTTCCTCCCATCATGTTCCATTTTCCTTTCTCCATCACCCACCTCCCACCCCGGAACCTAGAGGTCTCTGGAGCCAGGGTCCACTATGTACAGAAAAAAATATTCCCAAAATCCAATTTCTATCATGGTATTGAGATTTATCATGTTCTGTCTCCCCAGAACCTTTCATTTGGTATCTAGGGTAGTGTACGTATTGGAGCAGATGGAATTGGGTTCAAATCCCGATGCTGTCGTTCACTGTGTGACCATAGGTGAGTTGTTTAACCTGTCTAAACCTCATTTTCCACATCTGTAAAATGGGACGGATAATCCTGATAGCACAGGGCTTCTTTGGAGATATAATGAGAAAATGTATACAAAATACTAAGCAAAGTATCTGGCCCAATCTAAGTATTCAGTAAGCATTCAGTGAATGCTTATAAAATATTTGAGCAGTGGAGTAGTCCAGCTGATACAGATGTGGGCCTTCCATCAATCGGATAGCCAAGGATACAGTCACCTCTCTGTCACTCACTGGGTATGTGAGTAATAGTGAGTTACCCTCTATAAAGCTTAGTATCTTCTATAAATGGACATAATAATCATAAATACCTTAATAGGGTTATTACAAAGGTTGGTAGTATATACAAAGTAATTAATATATTACTTGGCACGTAGAACTGTACATATAAGCAAAAATTATACTGATGTCTCTACAGAAGGATCAAGGCAAAAGAGGAATTATTTATTCAAAAGAGGGAACATTTCATGAGTGTTTGGTCAGACATTTCTTATGCCTGGAGGAGTGAAAAGAGAGGGCTGCTGTGATTCCTCAGATCCTACTGGGTCGACCAGAAGCTCCTGAATGCTCTGTGACAGACCAGTGCCCCTCTGCAACAAAGCAGACACTGGGCAAAGGGAGAAGGGGAAAAAAATCCAATGCAATGAGTTTTTCATTAGTTTGGATTGCTTCAATTTAAAGAATTTTCCTTTAAACAGAGAACACATCCTTTGGGGTGGGAGAAAGGCTTTAAAATGCCCTCATTGTAGAATCATGAGTGTGCATGGCAGTTTAAAAAATGTTTTTACTTGGCAAAATGAAATGCCGAGCTCTTTCTATTCGCATTACCATTCATGGGCTCCTTTAATTGGACTGACTGGTGAAATCTCAAAGTCTGGGAAAGTCAACAGTCTGTGATGATCTAATCACCTGCTCTTTGCAGTCACAGCGGATCGAGGGCCATGCGCTTTTTGTGCTGAGGGTCTCCAAGATCTTGTACCGCGTATGTTATCAGAAGCGACTGCACCCAGAGGCCATCATTTCCAATTGAAATAATGATTTTTTCCGTTGTGGCTCATGGTTAAATCATATTCTGAACGTCAGATCAGCAGCCTCCTTGCCACTGAAAGGTTGTGCAGAGTTCAGACCTTTCCAAGGCATGTAGGTCTTGGAGAAGAGGGGAAACATACGTCACTGTGGTTTCCATCTGACTTCGGTCTAAGCCAGGAGCTTGAGCTCATGTAACCACGACACAGTTTTCTCTATTTCACCCTCACCTCCTTCTCAGACTTGGGGTCCAGGTATCTATAGGCACACCTTGTTTTATTGTGCTTCACTTTAATGCGCTTCATAGTTATTGCATTTTTTTTTTTTTACAAGTTGAAGGTTTGTGGCTACCCTGTGTTATCAGATGATGGTTAGCATTTTTAGAAGTATTTTTAAATTACAGTGTGTACATTTTTTTAGACGTAATGCTATTGCACACTTAATAAGACTACAGTATAGCATAAATGTAACTTTTATATGCACTGGGAAACCCAAAAAATTCATGTGACTCACTTTACTGCATTATTCGCTTCATTGTGGAGGTCTGGAGCTGGACCCACAGTATCTCTGGGGTCTGCCTGCATTGAGGGCTGCTCAGCTAAGAACCTCAATAAACTGAAACAGTTTAAAAACTCATAATGAGACTTTCGATGGAGCAGCTCTGTGAGTCTGGGGGGCCTCAAAGAGAGCCTTGCAGATATTAGATACAAACTGGAATGTTGCTATAAGAGGCTGGAGGCTGGGCTTTTGCCAAAAGAGCCACAGCAACCTCTGACCCTACTGCTTGTCCCCTACTGTACTATAAAGAAGGTAAGAAAAAATGGACTAGTTCCCCTCCCTTCTGCCTCATCCTCCTACCCCAACACACGCGCGCACACACACACACACACACACACACACACGCTTCCCATGAAATTTTAAAGCAGATTATTTATCAGCTTTGACCATTTTTCAAGCATATTTAAAGTCAGTTCTCAGTAATTCTTGCATATTTTACCATGGGTAGGTAACCTGGGAGAACTTTAAAACTAGACCAGTTATTCCGCCTCAGCATGCCTTGATCTCATCCCCTTGTTGTCAAACTTGGCAGACGGTTAGGAGGGAAAAAAAAAATCTGCGTTTTTTGTTAGTGAAAGTGTAACACTGTTAGTAAGATAGGTCTACAACTGAGAAAAGACATATGCCTATGATTTCTCTTTTAAGGAATTCATGCCCTGTCTCCCCATGTTAGGGATAGGTAACTGAGAATGGATAGAAAACAAAACAGAATTTTATTGTAATTTTATCTAAATTTTATCTTAATCAAATGGTATATTTATGTGGTCATTGATAATAACATGATTTGTAAGTTCAGTTTCTTGTTGGGGAAAAAAAGCCACATCTAAATTCCTCTGTAGATATAAACACTCATCAGAATTTACACTGATTTGGAAGACACCCCTCAACGCAGTTGTAGGTTTACGTGCAATTTTCAAAACTTGAGGGCCCTTGATGTGACGGTCCCTTGGGTAGGACCTGCTTCATGAGCCATCAACCACGGCAGGCACGCAGGGCTCACCACCCAGCAGGGCCCCATGTTTAGAGCTTAATGCTCTGAGGTCACCATCTTGAAATTCTTAATAATTTATCTCTGAAATTGTGTTTTGTGTCAAGTCCAATGGGACAAAAAAGAGTGGGGTCGGAGGTAGGGAGGCTTGGAGGCTCTGGTGGTCCAGCCACTACCTCCCCACCTCCCCAGGACAGGGCGGTTCTCAGCCATCTGCTCTCTGCCCCGGGTGCCCCAGGACCCCTGAAAGCTGGAGTGTAGCTGTCGCCTTCTCCCTTCTGCTCTTCTCAGGGGTCTGGGCTCAGGTGCAGGAAGAGTCATATGATCAGCATGCAGCTCACCCCCTCCAGGTGTCCAGAGCATCCCTCCCAGTGGGGAGGTTGCAGTCCCTTGAGTTCACCCATTTGCCATGGATTAAGGTAGCAGCCCCGGGAAGGGGGAGAATTGACTTCCCAACCCCAGGCTAGGGGCTTGTGTTTGCATTTGGCACCGAGCCCCATAAATTATGTCGCCAGCCCTTGTGTAGGGTTGAACATAGATGAAGCGTGGAAGCAAGCTCCCTGCATGGACATAAAAACACAGGGTCTACATGACCTTTGTGTCCATGGGGCCCGTGCCAGGGTCCGATCAGTAGGTTGAGGGCAAGGACTTCATCCCTGGATGCAGCGCAGTGTTGAGCATGGCCCCTAGCAATGACCTTGTCAGAGGAAGTGTCCATTTCCTGGGAGAAGTGTGTTGAAATTAGCAAAGCTTCTTAGATCAAGAAGGGCATTTTAAAAATGAGACAAATCATTTTCAGGTGGCCTAAAATCTGTTTCTAAATTGTTTCAGCACAGTTTGATATATATCTTCATCATTTTAAGATCAAGCTACCTAAATACCAACATACATACATAATACATACATACACATGTATATACATACATGCATATGTACATACATACATGCCAAGGCCCAGAGCTGGCCTGCAGGAAATACAAAGGTGAGTGAGAAAGAGTCTTTGCCCTGAAAGAATTTATACTCTTGTAGAGACAGCAGCGCTCAAGGGATAATCCGTACCCCAAAGCTCTCCACATGCCAACAGTGTGTCGTGGAATTTTGCTTAAGTATATTTGATGACTGTCTCTTTTTTCATTTCTTTTCTGAGAGGAAGCATTTACAGAAATTGAGAACTTTATTGGCCTGGATATCACAGGAGCTCAGCTTTGCTTTTATGAGATGGAGGTGAAAACAAATGATAAAAAATTGTTGGAGGAAGACTGAAGGGAGATTTAGGAAATTTTGAGAGGAAAGAATTGTCTTTAAAGGTTTCCAGAGCACGCATAGACTAAATCTGCATGGAGGACTGAAGCAATTGTTGAATAATTTTGGTAGATACTACCAAAACATCTTCAGATAATCAAGTCCAAATAAGGGATTTGTGGGCTTTCTTGTTCCGCTTTATCTAGATATCTCAAACCTCCCTTTGACTTTTCATACTTATGTACAGCCTTTAAATAAAGAACGGCATTTAAAATCACTGAGGAAAAAAAAAAAATAAAATCACTGAGGATCTAGACTCCTCACTGAAAGATAACTGGATTTCCCTCCACCAAAGGCCAGGTAAGTCACCTGCTAGAAGAATAAAAGAATGCATTCTTCCCACTAATGTCTTCGGACATTTACTGTTCACCAGGCCTCAGCGGGTGAAGTTACAGGTACTTGATAACAGAACTTGCAAAAACACACAAACCCTATGTGAACTGATGAATGTTTGCTTTTCAAGTGTGGCTTATTGCTTTAGAGTCTCCAGTTCCACTGGGGGTCTGTATAGTGTTCTGGACGTTAAATACACGTGTGGCCAGTATCATAAAGAAATCTCGATGGGCAGTAAAAAATGGCAGACTGTGGCAGTGACTCTGAAAAGATTTTTATAGACACCGCCACTCCCTCCTTGGCATTTAGTAATCTTGAAGAAATTGAAAGACATTGAAGAAATTGAAGTTTAATTTAGAGGGGCCTTCTGCCCTGCTTAGCTGGGTTCACATGCACGACATGAAATAAGAATGCATTCAACTGTCCATCTTATAACAAGCAAGCTTGGCATCACCTCACTCCCTGGTGAAAACAGCAAACAGTGGGTAGGAAAGGTATAAATACCAGAAAAAGCTGAGGGACCCCCGTGACCTTCTTGTGATTATGTTTGTGCTAATGCATAGCAGACAGAAACCCAAACTCTCCCTCTGGAGAATCTGATTTGTTAAAAATGAATTGGTTGTTAACGAGGCAATCTCATGCACTGAGTATTGAAGGATGCCCAACCCATGGGAGAAAGTGGAACTTGTGTATCCTGATGAGCCTTTCATATGTGCAATTCTGCTTTCTCCTCAATCTGCCCCACCCCTTGTATCCTCTTTTCAAAGGCAAGGGGGTAAGGATCCAGAAAGGAGTATGCCCTCACAGGATTAAAAATGTTCTATTTGGGGTGTTTTTGGGTTTTGGGGTTTTTTTTTGGTTTTTTGGTTTATTTGTTTTTTTGTTTTGTTTTTTTGAGTATAGCTGCTTTACAACGTTGTGTTAGTTTCTGCTGTACAGCAAAGTGAATCAGCTATACGTATACATATATCCCCTCTTTTTTGGATTTCCTTCCCATTTAGGTCGCCACAGAGCACTGAGTAGAGTTCCCTGTGCTATACAGTAGGTTCTCATTAGTTGTCTATTTTATACACAATATCAATAGTGTATATATGTCAGTCCCAATCTCCCAATTCATCCCACCCACCCGTCCTTGGTATCCATATGTTTGTTCTATTTGTTTTTTAAAATGACTTATTTAAGAGTGTCAACTCCAAAAAGGCAGGTGGGGGCGGGGGTGATGGTGGAGGGGGTTGGATTTAAAACTCTATCCTGGAATGCACATCTATTTTAGAGTTGCTAAGAGGTACTGATTCTTGTTTACCTTAATTAATAAAAACCCTTATACAAAAAAAAAATTTTTTTTTAATTTTCAAAAGGAAAACTAACTTGCTATGAGGAATGTGGTGATGGTCATTCAGAGAAGCACAGGGCCTGGGGTGTCATCCCCTCACCCCTAACCCCCAGTTCTCCAAATGGTCCAGGCCCTCCATAGCAGAGAGAGCTGCAGGCAGATTTGTAGAGTTTGGATACAAATAAACACTGGAAAGATGGTGTTGAATGAACAAATGTTCTGACAAGCAGGCATTTTAACAATTAAAATTGTTTAATCGCAGTGTACCAGCCAAACTCCTAATCAGTCTTTCAGTGTATCCAGCATTTATGACCTATCCTTTCCTTAGCAGACTTCTGTCGGGGTCCTTGTATTTATAGAAGTGACTCCTATTCTACAGCTATTTTATTTTATTTTAATTTATTTTTATTTCCTGGCCATCTTATTATTTATTTTTAAATTAAGCACTCAAAAATTAAAGCCCATTAATGCATTTTGATAATGGAAAAAAAACCTGAATGAAGACCAAAACAGTGAACATTATAGAAGACTAATTCATTTGCTTTTTCAGCGAACATAATTAATTGCACCTGATAAAGTTAGAAAAGAAATAAGAAATATAATGTAGCTATTTTAAATTTTATATTATGATCCCTTTTACTTTTTTTGGCCACATGTGCGGCATGTGGAACTTCCCCAACGAGGGATTGAACCCAAACCCCTTGCAGTGGAAGTGCAGAGTCTCAAGCACTGGACCACCAGGGAAGTCCTTATAATCCCCTTTAAAATCAGTTTTTGCACTCCTTGAAGTATACTTGTGAAAAGAATAGAAGTATCTAACATCTTCTCCTTGCTAAGCTAAAAGGCCACCAGGATTACGACGGAAGAATGCTCCAGGTGAAGGAACTTGGAGGGCCAAGGGAGTGATTCTGGCTGGTGGCCTATCTGCTGTCCTAAAACTAATTGTATATGGCATCCTCAGCACAGAGGAGGGTCAGACGTGCCTGGGCAGCATCTAAGCCGCTGTTTTCTCCCTGTGGTCTTCTGTCACCAATGGAGTTTTATAAAATGTACACATGAGCCACCCTTTAGATGCTCATGAGGGATGTGAACTTATGTGTTTTCAGGAAACTCCATAGACAATTCTGATTCATAGGCCTGGATAAGAACTGCTGGTCTAAGCTGTGCTCTGGGTGAGAATTTGGGAGCAAATTGCCAGTATCTTTGTGCCATATTACCTGGAAGCATTATATGTCAACATCTCTATTCATACACTCTTAAAGACCTGATCATTGAGTTCAGATCCAGACATTTATCAGGTGGTACAGAGAACAGGGTTAGGCTAGTGTATGAGGAAAGGTGGACAGCACACACAGGCATGGGACGTGTATTGAGCTGACTTGGGGCAGGTATATATTATGGGCAAATTAAATAATGTTAAATATTTTATTAAATATAAATTAAATCTTATTAAATAATAGTAGTCAAGAGAAATAGAACTTATGTGGCAAGCATGCACTGTTCTAAGACATTTACAAATATATGTGCTCATTTAATCCTCACTAGCAAACCTAAGAGTGACAAATGATTATTTTTATGAGAGGAAGCTGATATATATATATGAGGAAACTGGAAAACCAGCCCAAGTTCACATGCCTAGTTAAGTGGCAGAGCTAAATCTCAACCCAAGTAGAGTTTCAAATTTGAGTCCTTGCTTTTAACCTGTACACCACACTGCTTTTAGTACCTAAATCTGAATAGATAACTAATAAGGACCTACTGTATAGCACAGGGAATTCTACTCAATACTCTGTAGTAATGTATATGTGGAAAGAAGGTTAAAAAAGAGTGGATAAATGTATATGTATAACTGAATCACTTTGCTGTACAGCAGAAACTAACACAACATTGCAAGTCAACTATACTCCAATAAAAATTAAAAACAAACAAGAAAAAAAACAAAAAAATCAGAACCGTGGTCGAATTTTCTAAGAAGCTAATAATTTAAAACGTTTCCAAGGTTTATGCTAAACAACAGTAACTAGTGAAATAGATGCCCTTACCTATTTTAAAGGAATTACACCAGCCTATAATTAAAAGCCCAACTTCTATTTCCATTGAGTGAATATTCAATCAATGTGAACATTGCCTACATTAAGGGCTGGCCGTGAAGCGGTAAACCAGTGAACACAGGCCCTGCCCTCCGGGAGCCCACAGTTGCTGCCTGAAAAGCCCAGACTGTTAAATTCAGAACAGGCTACAGAGAGCTTTCTGGGCTTCCTTGATCTCCAGAGAGGTAGCATATCTCCTGGGACCCTGATCAGGAGGAACCTGCCCAACCCATTGAAGTTCATGTTTTCATACCGGTGTCCATATCTAACCTCAAATTCTCTGCTAACTTACATCTGAACGCTGCTTCAAATCTCTCTGAAACCCTTAGCCAATGTCATTTACTCCTTCTGACTGCTGGATTCCCCCTCCGGCTCCGAGAAGGCCCCTGACTTGGGAGCTGCCTTGCAACCCAGACAGATTAGTTTATGGCCCTCCAAGGTTAAGCGTGATACATGTGTTCGGGGAAAATGGAGATGCGCATTAAGAAGAAACATTACTTTTTGATCCAGGCAGGAGAGCATACATAATCTCCTCTAGAGCCTGTGAAAGACTTCATTTTACACAAGAAATTGTGTGGAATTGCCCTGGACTGCACTGAACATGGTTTTTGAGAATAACCAGCCTCCAAACAAGCTGCTGTGTGCTGGTGAGAGCCTCCAGCAGCAGAGAATACAATGTAAGCAGATATAATCTGTGTCAAGTTACGGGTAACAAAGACACAATCTTGTTGACACAGTGCCTGGATGCAACAGATCCCAGACATTACCATGATGTGTCATTAGGAACAGAATCAAAAGTGAGTCCAGTACACATGCAAGAAGTGTGAGACAGAAGGGCCTGGCACAGGATAGAAAACAATTTTTAATTAAAATATGTATTTTTTAATTGTGTAAAAAGGTTTTTCTCTTTCTCTGTGCATTGTCAAACTCTCTTTTCAGAGTCGGATGTAAAAATCTGTGTCTGGCAGTTATAAGGAACAAACCAATTTTTTTAAACATCTTCATAAACTAAACCAAAGCGGATTTTTAACCGGTTGAGAACTTACCTAATTGACCAGAAGCATCACTCTGGGACCTGGTTAGCTCTATAAAAGTAGATGAAACTTCACTGAGAATTCTAAGGCACAGTAGGACTTGGGTCTGTAAGAACTGAAGTTGTGAGATTTACACTGCATAATGCACCTTCCACTTTAAAATGCCCTGCTACTCAAGCATAATAAGTAAATCACATAAAAAAATTAGAAGAAAGGTTTCCTGCACGTTATGGGGGAATTGTGGGCATCTTATGATGGGTCATCTTACCCTTGTTATTAAATGACAGCAATCATTAAAATGCCAAACATATTTTGACAGAATTCACTTTATAAAATGTCAGCAAGTCTGTGTTTTTATTAGTTTGTTCCAAATCAATTTAGGAATTTCAATAGAATGCTTGTAAGTATTCCCTAAGCAATGTCCATTCCTGACTTTCTGCACAAAAAAGTATTACAAATTAATCAGATTTTCAGATTTCTGCATAATGGCTTTGCACATTTATTGCTTAATCCTATTATAAAATGCTGTTATGATTGACACATGGCTGTGGAGATAGAAGTCAATTGAATAATCTGTAGCAGTCAATTTTATTTGTAGCTTAATGTGCCGAAGTATTTTTTTCCACATTTCCATTATTTATAAGTCTGTCCCTTTGGAGAATATATAGAAGAATTTTTTTTAAATGAGCCAATAATACCTTCTTTAAAATTTATAAGTGTGACAGAATCATATCTTTTTTTCTTGGTCGTTCATGGCACGCCAGTAAACAGGGTTTGAATTGTCTTCCACTTGCTATTCACAGGACAAACTTCAGGAAAGAGGATCTTGTTAAGGATGGCTTGGAATTGGATTTCAGCCACCACGAAAACAAAAGCTACCAGCTAAGAACCCTCAAAAATGGCTGCTAGCTTTATTTATTTGTTTGCTTGTTTATTTATTTATGTATCTATTGTTACTGCCACTGTATGACCTTCTATGGTTTGTCCCGAAACAAAGCACATCCGCACACACAGAGAAACTATAATGTTTAAGGTTTGAAAGGTCTGCTGTTTTGGTGGAATTTTGATTAGCATCCAACAGGATGCTAGCAAAGGAGGTACATTACGTTCTATGCTCACTGTAGTGGGGGTCCCTGGGGGTAGTGTGGAGGTCAGTTAGCACCCAGGAAATTTGTTTAAGAAGATCCATGTGCTTTTTAGGACATAAGGTGCCACTAACAAGGACCTACTGTGCGGCATAGGAAACTATACTCAGTATTTTGTAATAACCTATAAGGGAAAAGAATCTGAAAAAGAGTATACATATGTATGTATAACTGAATCATTATGCTGTACACCTGAAACTATGTAAATCAACTATACTTCAATTAAAAAAAAAAGAAAAAGACTTTACTTTTAGGAAAATGCAGCCATAAGATTCAGTGTCTGACGTGTGTATGGAGAAAGAGCTTAAGGGTATGAAGCCATGTTAAGGGATAATATAGATGTGCTTGGTCATGTCTGAGATCATGCTTTCTCTGGCTTTGGGAAATTAGATTAGCTGTTGCCCGCCTATGCATAAAGCATGCCGTTTGCCACACGGAGGCCACGTTGGCACACCCCTTACAAACTGATGTATAATGCAAGCCTATTAGTGCGACTGATGATGGTGTCACTTTCTCTGCTGTCACAGCCTTCTCCCTCTTGGAATGACTTTGTCCATCCTGAACATCCGTTAGCATAATGTATGCAGTTGACAAGTGATTTGAGCACTGCAGCTATTGATAAAGCACTCTGGCAAATCATCTGTGCCTTAATGTTATGTGACATCACAGGGAAATGGGGTCATGTGCAGTTCCTGGGCTGGATCTTATATTAAGGGCACACTTCTCTTTTGAATTCCAGGGGCCAGAGGAAACCCGGCACTGTCAGACCCAGGCACCCCTGAACAACACCAGGCCAGTCAGACCCACCCCCCGTTCCCGGTTGGGCCGCAGGTCAGTATCTCTCAACTGCTCCATTTAGGCTGCATTTAGGATGGTTTAACCATATAAATAACCAAATAAATAATAATGAGTTAAAACCAATTAACTCCAACAGAGCAAAGACGGTGATAAATTTTTGTGTGGGAAACTGTATGACTACATTATTTATTAAATACCATCAAGGAAAGAAATGTGTTAGCAGAACTCTTCTCTATTTTTGTTTATTTTTTCTTCTCTCTGTTTAAAGGGAATGTTGATTTTCTAATCATTCGGAAACTTTTTTTTTCCTTCTTAAAACCCACTACAGTTGTGCTGTTGGTTACCACACAGTTTTCTGGAAAGTAAAACTTTAATGACTGGAGTGTGAAGAAAATTAAGTTATTTCAACCTTACTATAGCCATTTTTGAAATACAAGACGTGATTTAATATAAAAAAGTTAATGCAATTTTAATGCAAGTTCAGCTTATTGGGTTTGACAATACTGTACATCACATATAGCTCTTGCATTAATAAAGAAATACATTCATTATTTTTTAAAGTCCAATATTTGTTTTTTGCAGCCTGGTGTGGCTATATGGAGATGTAGAACACAATTATAAAAGACTTGGCTGTTTTTGTTTTGTTTTTTTTTAACCTCTGTCATTTAGTGTGAAGCTCTCAGAGTTCACCCAGTTTTATAGAAAAAGAAGCTAATTCTTGAGCCTTTCTCTCTCTTTAGTTGTCATTGTGGTTCCTGGAAATTAATCAGTCTCAGCACTTTGGGGTTCATCACTTCCAGGCTTGAAAGCCCAAGTTTAAAGCTTGAGTTGGTCTTGACTTTCTTGTTCCAGCTGCCGGCAAGTCTCCCTATGGCATCAGATTCCAACGTCCATCCAGAGCACAAAATGCCTCTGTGCTCAGGACAGAAAGCCTGGGGAGATCCTGATCTCTTATGGAGCCTAGAGGGAGTTTGACTGGGCACCTCAGAAACCAGCTTCTTCAGGCCATGCCCTTTCTAATTTCATGCTTGTGACATTGTGTGTGTGTGTGTGTGTGTGTGTGTGTGTGTGTGTGAGAGAACATACCAGGGTGACAAACTCTAATGCCTCCAGGTTAGAAATGTAGCGCTACAGACCTGGACGTAAGAATCAGGGAACACTGGAACAAACTGGACAGTGCATGCCCTGCTATAAGCCCATGAATTCAACCAAAAAACATGTTACAGGCCCCACCACCCAAATCTGTGGCCTGTACACAGTCTGAGGACTGCCCATTTGCCTTCTTCCTTTTCATCATTGTATCACTATTGATAGTGACATGACGCCAGCAATCTGAAGCCCAGCTTATCATTTTTTACTTATTCCTAAAAAGTGTTTATTTTGTCCTTTAGTGTAACTTTTTTTTTTTAAGAGAGGCACAGTTACTGTGTGAGAATTTAGTAAAGTCTAGCAGATACGTTGGGAGCTGGGCCCACAGAGTCCAGGCAGTGGTTCTAAAACTAAGTGGTTCTAAAACTAAGTCCAGTGCTTCTTCAGAGGGCTCCCTGGAAGGGGCCTTGAGGGGTGACTTAGGGAATGGCCAGAAAATGGGTTCAGCCTTCTCTTATTCTTCAAATAAAGCTGCCCCACTTCTTCAAATCTGCTCCGTGTAACAGAGGGGGTGAAACGTGGGCTCTGGAGCAGCCTGGCTGGATCTCAGCCCCCTCACTCCTCTGGATATGTGACTTTGGGCAAGTTACTAACTCTCAGTATGGCATTGGGAGGACTTCAGAGTTCATACCCATTAGAATAGTACCTGGCTACTAAATACTGGGCTTTGTACTATACCTACGCTAAGTTACCTTTTACTTTATAGAATCATAATGCATTCAAAACAAAAAAGTTGAAACTCCCCAATGAGAGTTTTTTATTGGCTCCTCTAGAAGAAAAATGGGCATGGGATTAGGTCTTAAATGGCTCCTACAGGGGTGCAATGAAAGTCCCGGGTGAAGGGTGCTAAGATCAGTGACCCTTCCAGTCATCAGCCCTGACTGGACAAGGAATCCTTCCCATGTCACCCTGAAGACCCCCACCTGAGCTCACACTTGAGCTCAGATACATATAGTGCCCAGAAATGCACACCTGTGCAGCTGCCTTTCTGTATCAAATAACGGCTATTGGATAAACAGTGGATATAAACATGTGTTTTTAATGACGTTTTAACTGAGCAAAGAATGTTAGCATAGTAACAAAAGAAAATTTTTAAAGCTTTTCAAATGTATCCATATCAAATATTTTTGTTTTTCTGTATTCCTTTTTAGGTCTTGTCTTCATACGTATATAATTTTACCATTTAATAATGATTTGATTGTCATCACTTGCTTAATTATTATCCAGTTAGTTTTATATGTTCTCATAAATATTTTCTATTTGTTTAGAGGTGTCAGAATGACCCATTTTAAAGACCATGTAATATCTTACCAAGTTTAGTACTAACAATATAGCAAACTATTTTTCAACATTTATGTATTTTAAAATGTAATGCGTGTTTTCATTCGTTTATCTTTTTTAAAAAATTGTATCTTCAAAAGCATATCCTAGGAGTATATTCCGAGTCAAAAGGGGATGAATATTTTTGTAGCCCTTGATATGGATTTTTCAAACTGCTTTCCAAACTGCCTATGCCAGTCCACCTGTCCTGAACGCATGTAGTGGTGTCACTACAGAGTTACCAGCATTGTGTAAACCTTTTGCATTATTTTTGCTAATTTAATAGATGAAAATAGTATTTCATTGCTCTTTTTGAATCAATAAATTCCACTGATTCCAATGAGTTCTTTTTGGAACAACAGGATAAATTAGCAGAGTTTCAAATATGTAAGAGTAGGATCAAGTGAATATCCATTGGAAGAATAATATACAAGTGTAGGGTTTTACTCTGAAAGATATTTAAGCTTTCCAAACCAAATGGAGTTTTTCAAAACAATTAATGAAATACGATTTCAATTTTTTTTCCTGCAAGCCAATCGTTTTTTTCTGGAATAGAACGTGTGTCTTTGCTACTTGTTCAGGAACTTTCTGACTCAGCTTAAGTGGAAGAAAAATGCTCTAAAAATGCGTGTCTTGATTCCACTGGACAGTGAGCAGGGATTATCTGTTTCCTTGCAGCCACTTCTGACGGCACAGCAGTTAGCCTCTGCTGTCGCGGGTGTGATGCCCGGAGGCACGCCGGCCCTCAACCAGCCTATCCTCATCCCCTTCAACATGGCCGGACAGCTAGGAGGGCAGCAAGGACTGGTCCTTACACTGCCTACTGCGAATCTCACCAACATCCAAGGGCTGGTAGCAGCAGCTGCAGCCGGAGGCATTATGACCCTGCCATTGCAAAATCTACAAGGTAACCCACTGCGTCTCTGTGTCATGTAGGGCTCTATCCCGTGGCCCATGTTCTCTGAAGTGGACAAGTGCCCTGAGTGTTGAATGTGGTTTCAGAGTTGCTTCCACCGTAAAGGTTATGGAAGGCTTATGTAGAAAGCAGAGTTTCAGAGTGTCTGTGAATCCTGAGTTTGCTCAAGCCATGGGCTTTATCAATCCTCATGTATTAATATTGATTTGAAACCTTTCAGGTCTTCTGGAAGCATTTATGAACAATCATTGAATGACGCATCCAAAACTTAGATATAAAATGATTATGTTGTTGTTTGAGGACTTGAATTATAATCTCATGGGTTCTTCAATTTAGCCATCCACAAAGAAGGGTTAGACATTACTTGTTTGTGTGTGAAGTGTTTGAAACATCTCAAATGCAAGGTATCATTTGGAAGAATTAACTTATTTTTCTTAGTATATTTTTAGTCATAATTACTAAACAAAAATTATGTTATTTGAGGTCATATTTTATAATGAGAAGAACAGACATATTGAGCTCTTATGTAATCATGGGCATATAATAAAAGTTGGACTCTAACTTTACTCAGGAAGGATAGTTTTCTTAATATTATGAAGGTTTTGATTTTTCTTTCAAATATCTGGTAACTGACTGATAGACTGATTTACAAAAGACTTTCAGAGGAAGAACTATTATGATGGGAAACAGCTTAAATATGATGAGGATGCCTAAGAAAGAGAAAACAAATTTATTTTGGACTGGCCACAGAGGTTGTTTTCTCCACTGATATAAATGTTAACAATTAAAATTATTATTATTATTATTTTACATAATGAGAATTTGGTTGGGCAAGTTATCAGAATAACAATTCAAAGTACTTTTTTAGTTGGTCAAAAGTCAGGGCTCCTTATAACCTATTAAATTGGTCAGAGTGTCAGTCCATAGATTAAGGAATGGACTAAGTAAGACCTGGTTAATTCTCGACCCAAACTTCTTTACACACTCTATGTTCTAATGTCCCACCCATTGTTGCCACTTCTTGACTTTCACTTTAATGCTTAAAGCAAAGTCTCTGTTATACCATTAAATTGTGCCGAGAAACCTGCCTTTCATAAATCATGCATGCCTGGGACTCGCTAATGCACAAACTTTGCTTGTTTCAAATTTGAGAGTGCCTGGGAAGCCAGGATCTCAAGATTAAGCAAATAAGGCAGGAATAAACAAGGTGAAAGCAAAAGCAACAAAGTGTAGGGAGAGGCTTTTTAATGTAGGTGGATGATGAAATCTTAATGAAGAAACAGGCATTATCAAAATGCAACCTTCCATTTGAAACATTTGAGCTTAAGGGAATATTGAATATTATAAATAAACATAAGCTCATGGAGCTCCTAGGTCATGAATTAATCCTGCTTGGTTAAAGTGGATGCCAGAGACAGAGTCCAAAAAAACCAGGCCTGTTATCTCTTTATTATGGTTTGGTGTTCTTAGGATTTTAGTACCTGGTTATTTTTAAGGGTTCAACGTGTGTGACTGGTCCCATGTAGACTTTCAATCAAGATTTCCTCTTTCTCTTTTTTTAAATATCAAATTTAGTATTAGCTTATAGTTTGGAATTTAGTTCTTTTTGGCACCTTTGGTTTCAGAAAATGAATCCTAAGGTTTGTATCCTGATTGAGTAGTTTCCATAAGAGTGTTAGCTCTTTTTATCCCTTGGTGCTTCTCACACAATTTCCCTATTGGCTCATCTTCAGAAGAGTATTGGAGCTGATGGTCAAGCTCTTGTCTACTACACAAGCACAAGGGGATATTTCTTCCTTTGTCTCCATCTTTGGAATTTCAATGATGCTGGAGGCAAGTCACGAGGTCATTAAGGAAACACTTCCCAGTTGTAAGTCAGCTAGTTATAGGAAAAGCTTCTTAGTTATTCTTAACCCTCAAGCTCTTCCTCCAAACAGCCTTTTCTTTGATATCCTTATTAATGAATCCCAACTCCTAAATCACTGTTAGGGTCCAGGAAATTTCTCCCTTCCCATTTCCTTGGGCTTTTTGTGCCTTTCATATCTTCCCACTTAAGTTATTCACCACCCAGACCTCATTAGTCTGAAAAGGGACCAGCCATCCTGGTTTGCCAGGGACTGGGGGTTTTCCTGGGACATGGAACTTTCACTGTTGAAACCAGCAAAGTCCCAGACAACCCAGAAAGAGATGACCTGCAAAAAAATCTAAGGGCGATAAGGACGGGAGTCAGGGAACTCTCTCATCTCTGCAATGTGTCCAAGATCAGTGTCTACCACCCGAAAGACAGTGCCAGTCAGTCATCTTGTTGGCCACCAGCCAACCCAAGGATGATCTCACCACCTTTAGGGAACCTACTGTGGCCCTTAGCAATCCCTTGGCCATGTCTACGGCTTGTGTAACTCCCCAGGTTATGTCACAGAAGGTAGTGGGACTTGGGATGGTGGGTAGATGGCTGGCGTCCAGAAAGTCATCTGCAAGGGTATTGATTGACTTTGAGACTGAGCCGGTACTAGAATTCCTCAAGTCTCATCCTTTTTCCAAGGGTGGTGGTCCTGTAAGTGGGCTACAGTACCTAAGAAGGAGTCCTTACACGCATTCATACAGTTGGCAGGGTAGAATACTCAGCCCCCTCCCATGGCCTTCTTCTAGACAGTGAAAATGGAACCTCAGTCCAAGCTTTTGAGAGCCTTTTAAAACAACCAGTAAGTCTGCCCTGCTATAATAGCTAGCCCACCTTCTCACGTGATTTTACAAGACAGATTTGATGAGTCAGTGTAAGGGGTCTGAAGTAGGGCCTGTTTCCATAGGAGGCACTTAGTTCTGGGTGGTTCCCCTTTTCCTCATTGTGAAGCATTAAGATTTTATTTGTGAAATAAGTCTGCCAACTGGAATTGTCTCTGATTATTCTCCAACTTGTCTGCCCAGTCCTTCAGCCTATCCACTCTTCTAGCTCAAAAGCTACAAATTTGCTAAGAAAAAAAATATGACTAACATCACTTTCTTAATGGTTTGGAATCCCAGGGATAAATTTTCAAGTACATTCCTCTTTACTAAAGGGATTGAGAGCCGGTTCATTTACGTCCCCTATCAAGTGATGTGGAATAGCTCTCAGAGCCTTGGAGGCCGTGATTCCTGCATGTATTTTAATGAGCACTAATGACACGTTACATGAGAGTGGCTTCTCTCTGCTCAGGCAGCAGGGGTCCTATCACAATCTCCTTCTCTGTGCGTGGTCCCCACACCAGTGGCATCAACATCTTATCAAGGCATCAACCCAGACACCCTGAACAGAATCTGCATTCTTTTTTTTTTCTTCAAATCTTTTTTGAAGTATAATTGCTTTACAATGTTGTGCAGTTTCCACTGGATAACAAAGTGAATCAGCTATGCGTATACATATATCCCCATATCCCCTCCCTCTTGAGCCTCCCTCCCACCCTCCCTATCCCACCCCCCTAGGTCATCATCAAGCCTCAAGTTGATCTCCCCATGCTGTGCAGCGCCTTCCCACTAGCCTTCTATTTTACATTTGGTCGTGTATATATGTCAATGCTACTCTTTTACTTTGTCCCAGCTTCCCCTTCCCTCCTGTGTCCTAAAGGCTGTTCTCTATGTGTGCATCTTTAGGATCTGCATTCTTAAAAGGATATTCCTATGCACACTCATGTTTAAGAAAGCCTGGTCCAAGGAGGTTTTTCAGAACTCATCTGGCTCCTCCCCCCGTCTCCAGCATCCTCCTTTGGATCCTGAGCATCTTACGGTCATGGGGAGCAATGCGACTGTGATAAACGCCTTCATTAATTCTCCTGCTCTCTTGCGCCACCTCTGGCCTCTAAATGAGGATAAGGACCAAAAGGAGTAACTTATTTGAAAACATATTTGCTTCTGATAGGACAATTATATCTCCAACACCAAGATGCGTTCTCTTGCATAATTAAAACATATGGAAGACCTTGCTCTGAGATTTTATCCAGCAAAAGCTTTGCACCCTGAAAAAGAGACCATATTGCCCTGCAGAAAACCCATCTGCACGGCCTAGGGATTTTCTTTCTTTTCAGATCCTTCCATGTGAGAAAGAGCTGTACTCCAGTCTCATCAATGATGGGGTCTTCTTGTAAGGAAACATGGGAGTAAGGAATTAGAAATCTCGTAGAATCCTAGAAACGGCCCTGCAACCCAGCCTCAGGGAGCCTGGGACAAGGTTTGGGGATCAGAGAGTCCGGTGAACCACCAGGCTGCAAGCTGTGTCATTCTCCCCTCTAAGCAGGCAGGCATCTATCCCCACTCCCAGGTGACTGATAACCTGTCTCCCCTCTTCCCCTGCTCCTCCTTGTGACTCTTTTCTACCACGCTGGTTGACTTTTAGCTAACCCACAATTTTGGTTCACTCACGTTCCATTTGTCTCCTTGGAGTCTGTGCATCCTCCCAACTCATGGACCTCTCAGGAACTCCCCATTGCTATCTCTTTCTCCGCCATCTCTACCTTTACCCCTATCTCCACATCTATCTAAAATTCAAACTCCCTGAAATGTACATTCCTGTCAGCCTGAGCGTTTTCATTCTAGGCTGCCCACCTGAGCTAGAGCTTGACCACCTGCACTGAAGTGCCCTCTCCTGTCCAATCAGCTGCAATGTGGGAACGGGGTGGGGGCCTAGGATGATGTGCACCTCCTGTGGTCTGACTTGGAGATGCCAAAGCTGGGATCTTAGTTCCGAGTATTTTAAGGAAGTCTTTGGAAGTCCTGGCTGGATGCAAGCCCAGAGATGCTCTAAACTCAAATAAAACCTAGAAATAAGCTACTCCTCAACATGCTGTGTCCTTATGTGAAGTAGGTATAGTTTTGTGTTCTCTCCTCTCTTACCTTTGCAAGCGTTTTCCCCTTCCAGGTACTTCCCACCATCACTACTCAGGGTCCCTCCATTCCTGTGACCTTTGTCTTTCCAGTGCTCATAGAACTTTGGTTTCAGGTGCCTATCAGCAAACCCATACCTGTGAAATAAGATTAATTGTGACCATAAACCTCAAAGAAAGAGAATGACTAAGGTTGCTCTGTCACGTACTTTATAAACTCCCTTAAATCAGTGCCTTCCATTTTCCTTATTATTTGGAAACACAGATAGCTGCACTAAACATATAATTTGCAGTTGTCCTAGTGTGAGAATGAGATTATTATTTGCTGTGGAAAAATGAAATCTGCATTATGGTACTCATGCAAATGTGTTGGATTTTGGGCATTTTTAGATAATAGGCAGAAAATGTAGATAAAAGCAGCCTCCACACAAGGAAGAATACAGGAACAACAAAGGTGTTAGTGGGGTAGCAGAGGTGTGTCAACTTCTAGGACAGAAGATTCAGGTTAGTGACTTGTTCCCATTGCCAGGGCCAAGATAACCCACTAATCACCGCGGGCTAGGTAAATGAGGACTATAAATGTGCTACATAGAAGATTTATATCCAAGTGTGACCATTCCAGTTAAGTCAAGCATAACATTTAAATTAATGACCAGAAATACATTAGAGAGTGCTGCTTACTCTGAACATGGAAAAGCAATTAGGTTCATGGCAAGTTGGAAAATCAAGGCCAAGGATGGTTTTCCTGCCTTTAGCAGTGGCAGGAAATCTGGCCGCACTTTCTCCAACTCTCCAAATTAAAGTCTGTAGTGGGTGAAGTATGTAGGAAGCATTTTGGGGGCTAGGACTTTCACGTGCAAGTGACATTACATTGCCTTTTTGTTTGTGGTGGTGGTGTTGTTGATTTCGTGGAGGTATCATTTACATGCAATAAAATAGGTGGGTCTTAAGTACACAATCCAATGAATTTTGATCATTGTTTACACCCATGCAAACCCCAAGTACCACAGTCAATACAGAAAACAGTTCATTATCCTCAAATGTTCCCTTGTGTCCCTTTTTAGTCAATCTCCTTCCTCTAACTAGGCAAACACTGATCTGCTTTCTGTCATTACCGATTAGTTTCGTTTGTTCTAGAACTGCATAAAAATGGATTCATACAGTATGTATTCTTTGTGGTCTGGCATTTCTTGCTCAGCATAATATTTTTGAGATTTATCCATGTTGTGTATTTCAGTAGTTTCTTTTCATTTCCCAGGGTTGTTCCATGGGGGTCCTCCAGTGGGCATTTCTTGGAAAGCAGCCTTGGCCGCTGTCCACCTTGGCCCTTGGCTACACCCCCTGGATAGATTCTCCTTTGTCCGTTATCTTCACTGGCTACATTTGAAGAGAAAGTTGAAGAATATACCTCTCTTTGGGGGCTTCTTCAGTTCATGCACAGTTTATGGAAGCTTGGGGGCTGAAGATTGCTTGAAGTTTCCAACAGTTAAAGATTTGTTGCTTCTTTGGGAATCCAGTTCCCTCAGAAATGGAGAGTGTTTCTGACCTTTCTGCTTCCAGTCAGTTCTATGTGCCAAAGTCTTTTCTAAGATGTACATCTTCAGTCTAATTTATTTTGCTTTCTCAACCCCACACTCCTCTCTTCCAATTCAGTCGGCATCTGTGAGGGTCCCCAGACCTTCTTGGTGTTCTTTAAACAAAGACCCTACCCAAGGGTCTTTGCACAGACTGTTTTCTGGAAACTGTCCCCAGAAAGCATCAAGCCTACCTCCCTCCTTGTCCCAGCCCCAGTACCCCTATTCCCCCTCATCTGCTTTCCTTTATCTCCTTTGTCCATAATACTTATTACCTTCTACATAACCTTAAAAATCTCAGAAATGGTTGAGTCTTGTTTTTCTTGCTTTTTAAGCACTTCAAGTCATGCCTACTGTAGCATGTGGAGCAGTGAAGGCAGTGTCGTGAAGCTTGGCCCTGGGGGTCTCGAGGAGGTTATCTGTGTGTAATGTATTTATAATATGTATTGCTTGTGCCTGGCTGTGTCCTGGAATGTA
Source organism: Hippopotamus amphibius kiboko (assembly GCF_030028045.1). Lineage (NCBI taxonomy): Eukaryota > Metazoa > Chordata > Mammalia > Artiodactyla > Hippopotamidae > Hippopotamus > Hippopotamus amphibius. The sequence continues at coordinate 82,336,718 of NC_080189.1, read as the reverse complement.
AGCCCTGTAATAGGCATTTTTGTTTGGTTCATTGATGTAGTCCAAGAACTGGAATAGTGCTGGCTCAATATAAATACTCAAGAAGGAATGATGGGTGAATGGATGAGTGAATATACATGCACCCCAGTGTTTATAGCATCACTATTTACAGTAGTCAAGACATAGAAGGAACGCAATCAGCAGATGATTGAATTAAGAAGATGTGGTCTATCTATCTATCTATCTCTATTCAAAGAAATATTACTGAGCCATAAAAGAGAATGAAATAATGCCATTTGCAGCAACATGGATAGACCTAGAGAATATTATGCTTAGCGAAATAAGACAGAGAAAGATAAATATCATATGATATCACTTATATGCAGAATCTAAAAAATAATACAAATGAATGTATATGCAAGACAGAAAAAAATTCACAGATATTGAAAACAAACTTGTGGTTACCAAAGGGGAGAGGGAGCAGGGGAGGGACAAATTAGGGGTATGGGGTTCACAGATACAAATTGCTGTATATAAGTAGATAAGCAACAAGGGTATACTCTATAGCACAGGGGATCACTATCTTATAATAGCCTCTAATGGAGTATAATCTGCGAAAATACTGAACCACTATGTGGTACACCTGAAACTAACATAATATCGTAAGTCAATTATACTTCAATAAAAAAAATTAATAGGAGTTAGTTGAGTGAAGAGAAGTAAAGAGAACATTCAGTATAGAGAAAAGGAATGAGGAATGTGGATTCTACAGTGTTCCGTGGTTGGTTTTGGTTGTTGTTGAAGTGAACATTAAGAGTCTGAGACGGCGAGAAATCAGACTGGAGGGGCAGGAAGGGGAGACACTGGAGGGTCTGGTATGCCTTTCCTGTGCACGGTGAGTACATAACTGTATTGTCCTTAAGTGCATTTGTCTCTAAGGCTTGATGTGTTACAGACAAATGTACCTAAAAACAATGCAATTATGCTACGATATTTGCATGGATATAGGTTTGTTTTTACTTAGTTGTGCCTGTGTGATTCCAAGGATTCAAAGCAGCTTGTAATATAAGAAGCATGAAAGGCAAAAGCTGTTTATTAGAAAAAGAAGAAACCTAGACAAAGGTTTAAAACTAGAGAATAAGTCAAAGGGGAGACACTCACATGACATAGTTTTAATTACCTGACAGTAAAAAGAATCATACCAGCTTAACAAGAAACTGGCTTATTTATTTTTGTTTTTTGTTTTTTACTAAGTTTATTCATTTACCCAAGAAATACTTACTGAGCTTTCATCGCATTGTAGGCTGTGATCTTGACTTGAGATATAGAGGTAAACGAACCAAAGAGAGTCCCTAAAGGCACTTCTACCCTTGTATGGGGAGTAAAGCGATGGAAGGATGAAGGGTGGCAGGAATGGGAACGTGATGTGTTTATACAGGATCATCAGTGTCAGTCCTCCCACTGGACAGAGCCCCAAAGGACATGGGGGACTAAGCCGTACAACGTCTGGGGAAGCATGTCCCAGAGTGAATCCTAGGTGCTTAGAAAAGTTAATAATACAGATTCTCCGTGAAGAAATATCCAACAGCCTGATGGACAGGACATTTATCTTTTAACTTTCCCTAAGTTATGCTACAGGAGTAAGCAGGCACAACATCTCAGTGAGGGACAAGGAAGGTGTATTCTTCCTGTGTATTTCATCATGCCTGTGGGCTGCAGGTGGGCCGCAGTTCTGCTGCACCAGCAGAACCGCAATGGCGCATAAAGCTTTGGCTCACAAGTGGTGCATATCATTTCCACTCACGTCCTGTGAGCCAGGCAGTTCACCTGGTCAACCCGCTGCCGGTGGGAATGAAGATGCTCCTAAGGCGCGGGAGGAAGAGCACGTGATGGAAACTGTATTACAAGGGACTGCGGTATCCAGCCGCCATCACCTTAAAGGTCCACCACATGAGTATTTGACTTAGGTGACCTTTAAGATTCCTTCCAACACTGAGATTCTCAATTAGGTGAACCCATGAGGCTACATGGACTGTCTGTGTAGTAGCTTAGAACACAATACATTAACAATGTCTTAAAGTAGTAGAATTCATATGATAAATATAAAAATAGTTAACAAATGTATGGAATAATTGGGGTCTATTTAATGTAGCAAATGAGCACATATAAAAGTACAGCTTTATTGATGTAATATTCAGGGAAAGGCAAAATTATAGGGATGGAAAGGGGATCAGTGGTGACCGAGGACAGGGGGTGGCAGGAGTTGATGGTAAAGGAGCATGGGAAATTTAGGGGCTGATGCAACTGTTCTCTAACTTGATCATGGTGGTGGATACATAATTATATGTTTGTCAAACTTGGACAGCTGTAGACTAGAGATGGTGAATTGTACTGTATGTAAAATATACCTCAGTTTTTTTCAAAAAAAAAAAGAAATGGATGCTGGGGTGCTTATGAAATACCAATAAAATACCAATTTATTTTAAAACATTAAAAATTTGTGTGAGTACAGCTCTCCTAATGGAATAAAAGCTAGAAAAATCTTCATAAAAATGAGAGATGCCAGTTCTCCCCTTAAAGAAAGCATTAATGGTTCTGTGTCTCAGATACAAAAGCTAACACTAAAATACTAAAGATTTCAAATGTACACAGTTTGTTCCCAACCATTTAAAAGAAGCCCAAACACACACATCTCACAGAGAGAGGGAAAGAAAAATATTATATACAGCAAAGTGCTACTGGTTGACCCTAGACAGCGAGAGATTGTGGGTTATTGTATTTTCTTAAAGTTTCTATGTTAAATATTATTTCAGAATCAGAATGCTTTGAATTCATGAAGGTCATACCCCAAACATCACTACTAGCATTGACAAGGTTAAGTCTCTGGGTCTGTGGTCTTGACCTTCTGACCATCTTTTTAAAAAAGCATCTCTCAACTCAAAGTGGATTAATTCTCAAAAACAATACAACCACAAAGCAGCTCTATGCATTCATTATGCATGAGCAATATTTAATATTATGAGGTTGCCTTTAAACGTGCTAGATCTTATTGATCAAAGGAGAAAGTGAGGGTGGGGAGTGGGCAGGGCATAGGAACGAGTACTGAGTATTCTGGTTTCCTTCCAGAAGGACAAAACAATTAGGTGACCACGTACACTGTCTTCCCTGTGATTTACTTTTGTGCTAGTCTAATGATGCCAACACTCAGAAAAAAGTCGCATCCCCAGGGATGCGTGATGTACATGACAGCAGAGGTCTAATACCACTCCCAGAATGGGCAATACAGTACCTGCCACAGAAACGAGAAGAACAGGCTCTGGCTTTTAGTACGCAGTGACTTCTCAGCCTCTGATACGTGGCTTGCTGTCTCAAAGTCCAATATTAAAAATACCAAGGGCATAAATATTTGCAGTGTTATTCAGAAGAGACCCACATGACACACCATACAATAATACCAAATCCACCATAAAGAAGTTATGAAAAGTTGTTGCCATGTGGCTTACTTTGGCAGTTTTTCAAACCTCCATATCTCTGAGTCTTCAGACTTTTTATTTAAAATACCTGAAGAGCTCATTCTGGAGTACATTATCCTTGAAACAGGCTTCACTGAGGCACTGGGGCGTGGATTAAACTGGAAGCACATGAATGAGAAGTATGACTAGTATAGTGTGTATTTAAGAGATACTGTCAATGGAATAAAGCATTGTCAAAGGATAATGGTTTCCAACTGCCACATAAATGTCAAAGCAAAGCCAAAGCATTTATTTTCAAAGCAAAAGGCAGGGAAGTAATGTGATCCCCAGTTTGCACGTAATAAGGCTGTAAATCCATCAGGGCTCTTGATGGCATCTATTGATGTGTCTACACTAAGATGTGCAAACTGGATTAGGTTCCAAGCCAGCCATCAGAGCGCTTTTCCAAGATGGCTGCCACTAGAATGGCACTGATGCCTAAAAAAGGAAAAGACCCATCGAAAAGCTTCTCAATCTCCCTCCATTACCAAGGCTGAGAGGGGACTGGGATGATTTGTTCCAGTTTCCTCTGGCACCAAAATAAAGAGGACTTCTGTATCTGAGGGAAGTGTGTGAGGTCAAGGAATGGGGAAGTATTGAAAATAGGGAAATAGGAGATGCTCTTCTGTTCCCCTCTACCCATTGTTTAGCGAATGGAGAGCTAATGCTCTCCAAAAAAGTTCTGTTTTTCTCTCATGTATGCAATACTTGCAGGACAGATTACCAGTGAGGAGGTACAGCTATTATTTCTCAGCTTCCTCTAGGGAAAAGCCAAACCTCCTTTCCTCCCATGAACTGTGCACAAAGATTGATTGATCAATTTCACAAAGACTTAGTAACTTACCAGGTACTGCTAGGCACTCCAGTCTAGTCAGGAAGGAGGCTGTGGCAGTAATCCAGAAGAGAAAGGGTCCTGGTAGCAGTGATAAGAGCAGAGGACTGATTTAGGTGGCATTAACAAGGTGGGTTTGGTAGGACTTGGGGGTGGATTCAATGCAGGAGGGATCAGAGGAAAGAGAGGCGATCGTTAGCTGAGTTTGACCAGACTAGTTCAAGTTTCCTGCGGAAAATTTAAATGGAGATACCAGTAGCCAGTTGGAAATATACATGGATCTAAAGCTCAGAATGGGATTGGTGCTGAAGATGCTGATGTAGAAACCATCAACAAATAGACCGAAGCCTGGAAGAGAAGAAATTTCTGGGGGAGAAGAGATTAGGGGAGGATTAGGGAATAATTCAAGCTATTGGAAGAAGAAGAAGGAAGAGTTCCCACCACGTGTGATTGTCCTGCTTCAGGTTTGGCTGGGGCTCCTGTAATTCTCCGTGTTCAGATTCTCTTTCATTGGACATAATCTACACATTCACGTTGGCGCTTTGGATTCTTGCTTACTGCTTATATAGCCAAAGTGCCATAAGAAGTAGCCCCAAAAATGTATCTGTCAGTTTGCTTTTTATCTTCTAAAGACATGCTAAGTTTCCATATAGAAAGAAGCTGTTTTAAGAGCTTGTACATAAAAGCTTCAACAGTGTTTGCTCTTTGCCTGAAAAGTTACTCAATTGATTTAAATCTATTATTTAAAAATGTAGCTGTAGCCTTAAAATCTCAAAGTGAAAATGTTGGAGTCCTTTTTTTCCTTCCTTTCTTCTTGTCAAAGCACTTTGGGTCATGCCTACTGTAACCACCATCCAAGCAGTGTGTTGCGCTTAGCTCTGGAGCCAAAGAAGAGGACATCCGAGCTTGGGAAAAACTGTAGTTTACATAATCTGGTTTTAATTGGGGGAAATAATTTATCTTGGAAAATTTTGTCTGATTGTAAGTGAAATTTACCTCCAAAAACATTTTGTTTCCACATTCACCTTTTCCTTTGGTTTAGTGTCATCTTCTCCCAAATAATATTAATCAACTCTGCTCTCCAGGTTTATAGCCCAAACTCAAAAAGAAAAGGAAAAAGAAAAAAAAAACAGAACTGAGGATGGTTGCCATCTGTCACTAGATTAAGATTAGCACGAGTATGAGATCCATTAATATACCCTTATGCAGTTCTGTTCCCCTGTGTGCCATTATTTTAGGAATTCTTAGCAAAGCATATATATATTCAACATTTGACATAAGATAATTTGAGTTTGCTGTGTTTGGAAAATAACTCACATGGGAGAAAGTTGCATTAAATAAATAATAGAGATAAAATTTATACTTCCATATATTTCAAAGCTAATGTCGCTAACTTACAATGGAACAGTAACATGAAGACACAGTGCTATAATTTGATTGATTTGTTTTGACAGCAGCCAAATAATTGAGAGTGAAAGGTGTCAGCACAGATGAAAAATTGTATAAGCCACGTTCAGAAGGCAACCCCGGCAGCTGCAGCAACTGGAGTTTTATTTCCTTTGATTCCTAACTGGTACTCACCTCCAGTTTATTATGAAACCATGAAAGGTGCATGACTTCCCCAACTAGGGAGACTTTTATAGAGAGGCTGGAAATAGAAGTTTGTCAAGTAGTTGAACAATGGATGTAGACAAAAGGACAGAAGATGGCTGCAGCGCGCTGAGCTGAGTGATAGCAGCTGTTCCCTTTCTTTTGCAAGTTGCAGCTCTGCTGCATTTTACCTCATTGGGAAGTGATTCTGAGTCAGAGCAAATATTAGATCCCATTTTCCAGCTCCTTGACAGGAGATGGGCAAAAGACACGGGTGCATTTAGCACCATTTCTGGGTCCAGATAAGGGACATTTACCCAACTGAAAATCCAAATGCCTGGTAGGAATCAGATTTGAGGTGCTTGGTGAATACAGAAGCTAAATGGTCAGGGGAGGATTACTTAGGAGAAAGGCTCTGTCTGTAGGTGACCCTAGGGCACAGTGATTAACAGAGTGAGACATGAGTCACGTTGGCCTGGTTTAATTCCACCTCTACAGCTTGGTGGCTGTGTGACCTGACTTCTGAGATTTGCTTTTATTTGCTTACCTCCGATATTTTATAGCGTTCTTTTAAGGAGTAAGTGTGATACTGTATGGAATATGCCTAGGGTAGTGCCTGACACTTAGTAAGTGCAAAATGGATGAGAGCCATTTTTATTACTTAGAGATGCAAAGTTCAGTATGGTAGCCATGAGCCACATGTGACTATTGGGCCTTCCAAATGTGGCTAGTCCAAACTGATATATACTGTAAATGCAAAATCCACACAATTGCCAAATATCTCATTAATATTTTTATCTTGACAACATGTTGAAACTATTTTGGATATATTAGGTCAAATATATTATTAAAATTAATTTCACTTCTTCCTTTTTACTTTTTTAATGTGGATTCTAGAACATTTTAAATTATATGTGTGGCTCACATTTTTAACTCAAATTATACTTCTTTTGGATTGCACCAGCCTGGCCTGGAGGCTTTCTCTAAATCTCGTAAATGTGTAGCATGGGTTAAAAGAAGTCTTCATTAAAAATAAAAATAATTAGCATATATTTAAATTTTGGACCCCCAGGCAGAAAATCACAAAGGATCCTCTTTGGTATCAAAAATTAGAGAGAATACACTTTGTAGATTCTTTGCTGTAGTTTATGAACTGCTTGGAATTTTATCTGTATAGAGAGAAAAAGGATACAATTTTTATAAGCAATTTCCATTGATCAGAATCTAAAATTCTCTTTCCTTTTAAAAAATTATTGTACTTTGTACTTTGAAATATAGAAGAAATATATCTATCTTATAAACACACACACACACACACACACACACAGACATGAAGGCGAGTCAAAAATTATCCGCACTCTGATTATATTAAAACTTCTGTTGGCTGCACTGTCTTATCAGTGCTTTCCGTTCAAGGTTACTGTCTCCCCAGTCACTGTTGTGCAGGTGTGAACGTGTTATATCAGTTCATTTGTAATTGCAGTGCGGGCAAAAATGGATGCCCCACTTGTGATTTGCATGAAAGAAGAGCATCATGCAGTGATTCGTTTTTTGTGGTCTAAGGGTGTGCACATTTCTCCCCACACTGTCAACACTCTGCAAAAACTTCATGTTGAGGTGTTAAAGCATCCTCACTATAGTCCTGATCTTGATCCATTGGACTTTCACCTGTTTGGTCCCCTGAAAGCAGCCCTACAAGGACGAAGATTCACTTCTGATGAAGAAGTGAAGACAGCAGTGCGTTTGTGGTTTGCAGCTCAGCGTAAAACATTTTTTAATGAGGGAATACGAAAGCTTGTTGACAGATGGACAATGTGTATTGAAAAGCAAGGAGATTATGTCAAAAAATGATGTATTTGTCTTTTCTAAAAGTTAATTAAAATAAATTTTACAGACAGAGTGCAGATAATTTTTGACTCACCCTCATATATGATAAAATGACCTAAGATTAACAACTGTTAACATTTTGCCACATTTGCTTAAAATCTTTTATCTTAAAAAAGAAACATTGTAGAAACATTCTAGATTATAGAAACAGAAACATATAGAAACAGTCTAGCTAGCATCTGCCACCATATAAAGTTATTATAATATTATTGGCTATATTCTGTATGCTATATATTATATCCCCATTATCATGTTTTGGATTAGAAGTTAAACATCTATTTTTTTTCTTTTGATTGTTACCCACATTTTGTTTGCCTTAAAGAACCAAATCAGTATTTTCATTTTTCTTCCTAAATGACAATTACAACTTTTTTATCATCTCCTACCTTCTATTTATTATTGCACAGCATTAGTTATTCTTTATATTGTCGTGTTTACAAGCTCATTTAGCTTTCTTTGCATTTGCAAGTTTTTTTTTTCAGCTCATCATTATGTCTTGTATTCTGTTCCTTCCTTTCAGAGCTTTCTGATTCTTTTAATGATTCTTTTGTCTTATTTTTATTATTTAGCTGGACTTAGCATTATAAGTTAATAGTATTATTTTCAGTGAATGAAGAAATTACCTTCTGGGCTCTATTTTTTGCTGATAATAAATATATTGTCAGTTTTATTGTCATTCTTTCATAGACAAAATGTCTTTTTAAATCATGGTTGATGTTAAGATTTTTCTCTTTGTCTTTGGGATTCACCAACTTTACTATGATTTATTTTTATTTATCCTGCTTGGGACTTGTGATTCCTGACATTTCAGTTGTTATTCATTCTCACTGATTTTCTCAGTTCTTTACACCAGGAACTCCTATTATATGTACACTGCCTCCCATGTCTCCTAACTTCTTTCACATATTTTCTGTCTCTTTATATTTTGTGGTGCATTTTTGTGATTTCCTTAAATCTATCATCCAGTTTACTAATTATCTCTGCAATTATGTTCAATCTTATGTTTAACCTTAAATTTTTCATATTAAAAACTATATTTTTCACCTCTAGAAGTTGTATTTGGTTTTTTTTTTTTTCTTTATGGCTTCCATTTTTTAGTTCTCTTTAATCACTTTATTTTTTTAATTTTTTTAACTTTTCATTTTATATTGGAGTATAGTTGATTAATAATGCTGTGTTAGTTTCAGGTGTACAGCAAAGTGATTTGGTTATACATATATACATGTATCTATTCTTTTTCAAATCTTTAATCACTTTAAATATGTTTATTTTATAATCTTCTTCAGACTGCCTTTTAGCTTAAATGCCTGAGGAGCTAATTAATTATTGCTGTCTCTTCCTCATAGTAGAACATTTCCTTACGTTTTAAGTAATTTTTAAATTTTGAACTCACTTTAAGCAGAGAGTTTTTCTATGAAAGACTTTAAGCTTTGGGTTGCACGAGTATTGCTAATAAGAGGCTTTGCACTTGCTTCTGCCAAATGCCCAACAGATTTCACGAATGGTCTCTCTGCTAGGAAACATCTGCACCAGGTACACAGTATAAATTTAGACTCTAAACAATGAAATAATCAGACCAGGTTTTCAATTTCTCACATTTTCCCCTACCCTGAGCCTTTAACAGAAACAAACATCTTTGTTTATTCCCTGGGCTAGTGAATGGGCTTGGTCTCATCTCTTTTCAATGTTGGGGCAGCCCTTTCAGGGTGCTGGATTTTTACAAGGGACTCAGTTCAAACAGCTCTCCTTGCATGGGCCCAAGGTCTCAGATCCCTTCCCTGTATTAGTGGCCAAACATCAGCCCCAGACTGGCCAGGCCTGTACTCTTGCCTGCTCTCCAGGGAACCAAGTATTAGTTATGGTCTCACTGTTCTTGATTTCTGATGCCTGAGAACTTCCCTTTCTGCCTGTATATTTAAATGTTTGGTATATTTTATCCATAATTTCTACATAATTGGAAGCAGGACATTTGTCTATGTTATGATATTTTGCCATGAAAAGTTTCTTCCTTCTCCTTTTGTCAGTTTTTCTAGGTAGGTCAGATCTGGATAACTAGTCCTTAGCAGATAGATAATTCCTAAAAATTTCAAGCATTCAGTTGCATTTGGTAGTGATTTAAACAAATGTTTTTTTGGAATTTTCAGAAATTTGCAAATATCCTTTGTGGAATTACTGGAAATTTTTAGTAAGAAAGCAACAGGCCCATCACAAATATGTGTAATATTGTGCTCTAACATTCCCTCTGGGATATTCTTGAGTAATAGGTATATCCATGGTTCTTATTAAACAAACCAAATTCTGTGTGGATGTCCAAGGCTACTCAGCTAGACTTTGGTGCTGAAAATAAGTAACCAACAGGGATCACAAACAGGTTAAGGAATCTGTCAATTTCTGAAAAATAGATAATATTTTAAATTTTAATTAAAATAAATTTTAATTTATTAATTTAATAAATTTTAAGTTATTGATTTAATAAATTTTAATTAATTAAGCGTGGCAATTAATTCTGAATTAATTCTTCATTTTAAAAAACTCAATATTTTTATTTTGAAATATTTACATCATAACAGAAGAGTATAGTGAATAACAAAAGAACACCTGTGTACCTACCACAGTGTTCTATCAAGTTCTAACATTTTTTTCCCTTCTTTCTTCATATTGTTTCTTAAAAAAAATTTACAAATACAGTTGAAGCATTTTTTTTTAACACTCCCAAATCCCATTCCCCTCCCTCTTTTTTTTTTTTTTTTGTTGGTCTTTTTTAAATTAAGGTAAAATATGCATAACAAATTGACCATTTTACTTTTCAGTGTACAATTCAGCAGCATTAAGTACATTCACATTTTTATGCAATCATCACCACCATTATCTCTAGAAGTTTTCACCTTTTGCAACTGAAAATCTATACCTATTAAATAATAACTCCCCATTACCCGTTCCCCCTAGCCCTTGGCAACCACCATTCTACTTTGTTTCTGTGAATCTGACTACTCTAGGTACTTCATTTAATTGGAATTATACAGCATTTTTCCTTTTGTGACTGGCTTATGTCACTTAGCATAATGTCTTCAAGATTCATCCATGTTGTAGCATTGACACAATTTCCTTCCTTGACTGAATAATATTCCATTGCATATATATATTCCACCTTTTGTTTATTCATTCATCTGTTGATAGACACGTGAGTTGCTTCCACTTCTTGCCTACTGTGAATAATGCCGTTATGAATGTGAGTGTACAAACAATCCATTTGCCCCTGCTTTCACTTACTTGGAATTGCTGGATCATGTGGTAATTCTGTGTTTATTTGCTTGAGGAGTTGCCATACCACTTTCCATGATGACAGCACCGTTTTACATTCCTGCTAACAAAGCGCAGAGGCAGCGTTCCACATTCTCGCCAGCACTCATTATTGTGTCCTGTCTTTGTTTCTTCTGTGTAGTTAACAGCCATTCTAGCAGGTGTGAAGTGGTAGCTCACTGTGGTTAAAGGAGCATTTTTGAGAGAACAATTAATTATCTAATGACTTCTCCTGATATTATATAATCACATTTAGGTATAATTCCAAATTTTAAAATAACCATAAGTAGAATGTACGCTTTAGAAGTTGCCTCATTTCTGCTTCATGCCCTTCAAATGGTAGATATTATAGTTACAGTATTTGTATAATTGCAGTTGGATTTAATTTTTAGGTGTATACAGCTGTGTATATACACAGGTGAACATTAGCAATATTTACCAGGAAAGAAGTTTCTGTGATGCAAATGTTATTTTGCTATTGACTTCCATTACAATTAAATATCTCATTGGGCAAAAAAATATTTACCTATCGATAAAATGAAAATTTTTCTTGAAGAAGATTTTTAAGTGGTGGCCTGCTCAGTGAAACACACTGTGTGTTCAGTGGGGGTATTCTATGAAGAGATTCAGGACTTGAACAATGGTTCTCTTTTTCTTTACAGCATTTTTTCCCAATCTTGAAATCTTCCCTACCTTTGAGTGCTATCTAAGCTCCTTCCTGAATCATGAGAATTTCTTCCATGCCAGGGAATTGCTTTATTTCCAACTCTGCATGCCATGAATGTTTCTGGCATACCCATGCTTTGGTCTGGTGGGGACTAGTCTCTAATTAATTGGAGTATGATGTTTACTTTTCTAGTAAATGCTATGTTATCTCCCTTGTTTTACTCCAGCCTAAATTTTTATCACCAAGGCTTCAAGTTATATTTTTAAAAGTTAAGTTCATTCTCTACATTAGCATTTCTATCCAATCCTATATGCATAATAGGTGTTTTAGACATTTCTGGTGCATTTTCATATGTAAAAGAAAGTATTGTTGAAGTCAAGTGATAACTGCAGGTAGCAGAGCTACATTTTACCAGCTAGGTTTTTTTTTTTGTTTTTGGATTCTTAATATACAGTTTGCTCTATACTCTGGCAGAGAACAGAATGCAGGATATAGGGTAGGCAGGTAGCCTTAAAGGAAAGAGCCGGTGTACAAAAGCCCCTCGAAACCATAAAGTCATTGGTGCTCATAAAACTATATTGCATACTTTTTTTCAGGAGATTAATGAATGGGTCTTAAAATAGCATTAATTTTTGGCCAAATTCCAGGCAGAAAGTTGTGTTTCCCATGTAGTGCTTTTCCAACTGGAAAAGCCTTGCTCTGAGAATATTTGCAGTTCAAAAAACACTAATGCTATCACGTCTCTCCACTTAAAAAAAAAAAAGGAAGAGTAGCTATGGAAATGGCTAACCTATCCAGCCTTCCTACTCAGTTATGTCTGTGGCTAAATGCCTGGCTTCATGGGGATGAGGATGAGGCGCTTGGGGCAGTATGCTAAGAAGAATACACAGGGTTCCCATGGCCTCTTCTCAGAGCACGTCTTAGAACCACAGATAAGTGCCTTACCTGATTCTAGCAACTTGAAAAAGCAATTTATGGATTATAAGATTGATAATCTTATGAAATACAAACCAAAACAAAAATCACTGCTACTGGAAAAACAAATAACAATTGATCAGCCCCCAAAATCTCTGTAAATGACACATTCACTCCCATAGTGAGTGCAGAAAAAGGACATGCCCAAATGCCATCAAAGCTTTTCAGAAATTCTGGGAGTCCCTCAGTGAATGCGACTGAGTCTATAAGTGCAGTTTTCCCTCTGAAACCTGGGAAAGACTTCCATGCTGCTTTTTGCCTCCTGAATGTTCCAGAATATTATGTGACCATGTGATTTACGGACTTACAGTCATCTGTCAACTGTATTTTAAAAATGAGAACTCCGAGCACTTCTCACCTGAAATATTTCAATCGTGTTCACATAAAAATACCACTTATGAATCAAAAAAAAACTTTAAACCACTTTGAATTTCACAGGCTCTTGGAATACATTAGGAATATTATCAAATGTAAAAACCTATTCCATTTAGAATACCATTAAAATAATAAACTTCTAATTAAGGAGCTAAAACTCCAAAAGAGACCTCTTTTATGATGATTTGGGGATCCATTATCTCCCAGCTCTCTCCCATATTATTGTTTTAATCAGGATATTTTACATTCTCAAAACAAAAGCAAAAGATGACCTTTTCGGTGTGAATATTTCTGAGAAAATCTCAGTGTAGTAAGGTGGAATTCCTCCTTCTCCATCAAGGAGAAACCCACATTCTCAAAGTGTGTTCCCATCCAGGCAAATTTTCCACATCCAAAACATTCCCAGAACTATCAGGTATGAAAGAGACATGATCGAACACTTGATCTGTTATTATATTTTTAAAAACCAGACTGTGTACCCACATGTCTGTGTATGGAATAGATGTATGTGCCTATGTGTGTTCTTTAGCAAATGTGCTGTGCTTTTTGCTAATGTAAAATGTTGCCATGTTTGTTACTTTTGTCCTGAAACTTGCTTGACCATGTGCGATTGCATGCCTTAAAATTACATCTGCATTTTAGGAGGGGAAATAGGATGCCTTGGGTCTCATGCCAGATTTTAATGTAAAATTAATTCCTTAAAAAAAGATTTTTAAAAACACAACATTTTTCTAATGTACATTAAGGATGTGGGAGAAGTTCACTGAAGCGTATGCCTTGAGCTTTCAGGAGCAATCTGGAGTCAGGCATTTTAAATGAAAATTGATTTGTGATTTACATGGTCAGTGGAAAGAAAATTAACTTATGGAAGGTTGTAATGAAATATTAGACAAGTAAAAAAGTAGATGGTGATCTAGTGGAACTAAAAGTCCCATCTGGAAGAATTCTGTGACATTTTTACATTTATCTGTGTTCTGCATGAGTTGTAATGTTAGTGGTAATTTTATGGGACTGAACTGAAATGAAAAGGGTGTTATCTCAGATTGCCTACAATATAGGATTGTGTTCAGTGGAGAGTCCTGTATCCTTTTCTCCATTTTCCTATAATATGACTCATTGCACTTTTTTCAGCTACTGTTGTTGAATGCATTCAGCCTTTTACTTGAGGTTATTAAAGAAGAACATCAAACGCTCACAAATACAATCTAACCGCACATTTGAAAGCAACACTGCAGCTTCCCCTAGTTCGCATTGTTTAGGTAATGTCCAGGAAAGAACCTTCAAAATGTACACGAAAGAAGCAAGTGCATTGAATATAAAGCTTTTACCTTAACCTGTTCTCTTTTTGTCTCAAAAATATGATTAACACCTCATCAAAAGCTAGAATATATTAGCAGAATGGAGATTTATATCTTCCTAGAAACAGGTCCTTCAGAGTATGTCCATTTTCTCCCTTTTAATTCCCATTTTACAAAAGCAGTCACAATTGTTTCTGTGGTCAGAGAAGTATGTTTGAGTAAAGAAAGATGAGGACTCTTCTGTTTGATCAGGAATGTCCACAGTAGTTCAGTATTAATTAACGGACGTGAATTTTAAAAGGGAGAAAGCATAGTGGATTTAATTCCGTATGTTGTTCTTTTTCTCTTTACATTTACTCTATTTGGCAGATGGTCATGATTTTTATAAAGTATTTAGTGTCTGAGGTACTGTACCTTAAACATTTGATATAATTTAAAGACTTTGACCCTGTGCTAAAGCATAAGCCATGAAATTATTTGCCTTAGAATTTCAAAATCCATTTTCTATCTCTTTTCTTTTCTCACCTTTTATCTCTTCCTCTGTGAACCACCACTGAATATAGGTAGAAATTCTGAAAAAATTCTAAAGATTAAGGTCTTTGGCTAACTTGATACTTGTACTATATTTAAACAAATCCACTAAATGTGGGAAATCTACTTTTAGGATTGGGGGTTTGGTTTGTCCTCTTTCATTTTAAATTATTTTCATCAAGTACTTTTCACTTGTGAAGCTTCTCACTTTTACTTTTCTTATGATTTTCTCCAATAAGGAAGCAGCTCATTATTTCAGTAGATTCAGATTGTATCATATTTATTTCAGCCAGAATGGTCACTTTCTATCCCTGTAACTACAGTGGTGGCTCTCAAGCAGCGCTGCCCATTAGAATTGCCTGGGAGCTTTGTAGAAAATATCAACTCCTAGGTCCCATCACAGTTCTGATTCAGTGGATCCAGGGTACCTCCTGACATTGGTACATTTTAAAAACTCCCTGGTTGAGTTTAACATGCAACCAGAGTTGAGCCTGCAGTTCTGTAGGAACAGGCCATAGGGAAACTCCCTGTGGAGTTACTGTATGGTGGGCGTGGGGAAAGAGGTGGTGAGACCTGCAGGAGTTGGAGCTGGATTCACTCCTGCCACCTTCTGCTGTATGCACTTCTTACATTTCATAAATCATCATTTGGCCCACAATGTTTGGATTTGTGCATTGGACCCAAATACACACACAATCAGCTTATAAGAGAATTCTGTATTGCTTATTTATTGCATCTTCAGTTGTATGCTCAAAATATATTTTGGATCTGTTTGCTTGCTGTTGTTTGGTGACTTAAATGGAAACTTCTGATTTAAAATGAAATTGTAAAAAACTTAAAACTTACTCCTGAGAAGTAGCTAGAAGTGTCTGTTCTTATAAGCAGAGGATGGCCCACTGCTTCCATATTTGAAGCTTGATTTTTCATTGTTTCATTCAAATGGAAAGCAAACAGCACCCCCCCCACCACCATGTCCCCTAACGTCAGAAGCCAAGACTGTAGCTGTGGGTGCTGACGTAGCATTTAAACAACCATTTGATATCCATTCCTCCTGTCATTTCTGCTGCGCGTTCTGTTCATAACATTTCTAGGGGAAAGGTCATGGATCTGTCACCAGCAGTGTTTGTGGCACTCAGAAAATAAAAATGGGGTGGTTAATGATAGCTAGGGCAGCCCGAGTAATTACAGGATGCCGCCGAGGTTAACATTCCATATTGGCTTTCCGTCCTGTCCATCCGAAACAATATACTACAGTAAATGTAATCAGTAAGTGGTTGCAAATGAATCTTTTAGGGACATCAGCATTACAGAAACAAGAGATTCAAGAAGAGATGCTAAGTGGATCTTTGGGTTTGTAATTGCAGCCCTGGGAATCATTACCCTAATTAATAGCTGCTAAACCTGCACCCTTGCTCCCGGGCACTTAGGTGATTTCAAAATTGCTGCCCTGGGAATGTCTTCTGGGCTCTGCAAAAAGTGTCAGTGGGGTAAACAGACCCAGGGGACCAGGTTCGGACACTGGGAAGCCTCCTGGCCCCCATCTTTTCTTAACCACAAGAACATCCCTGGCGATCAGATAGCTCTCTCCACAGACCACAAAATGATGAGTGGTGACGGTGGAATAGGACAAGGAGATCCATTTCAGCTCTAAGTTTCTGTGTAGCCAAGCCTTAAATGTATCTGCTTCTGACGGATTGATAACTCTGGTGGGAAAACAGCAGCCCTCTTGACATTTGCCTGTGACTGTATAAAGAACTCAAGATAAAGAATATAATAGAACGGCTTTTGTTTGTGTCTCCTCCAGCCCTACTTCAAGTTCACTGTCTTTAAGAGATAAACTCTTGTCTGAAGGGTCAGGCTGAGGCAAAACTAAACAAGGCCAAGTTTGTTTCCCAGCCCTCATTTCCTTTGCCCTCTTCACTGATGCTCACTCTCTCCGCTCCTCACCTGCCATCAACTGTCCAGGCCACTAGGACCCACTGCTTCCTCTTCTGGTCCAAGCTTCTTCTCGTAAAAGGTCCCAATGAACTTGCACATTCTGACATATAATTTCCCAAGAATGCTTCCAGAAACATTTATAGGAAAGCAAAGGCACAAACCAGGTCTCAGTTAACTGGATTTGGGAGTTATTTGGGAAGGGAGAAACAAAACCTTCCACATTATAGCCTCATCCTGGAGCCTGGTTGACTTCACTGAGGCGATATTATTTATTGAGGAGCTAATTCATCATTGATTCATTGATTTACTCATTGTATAAGCTGATGCATGCCTGGTGTATGAAGAACCACAGCTAATCAAAGTTTTCTCAGCAATGATCCAAATCTATTCACGCAAAAGATGCACCCACATTCTCCAAGCATATGTGTTAGGGAAATAGGTGGGCATTTTCTAATAGCAGTACGTGTCTCTATTTGCCTTGCAATCTTTGCCCTTAAACAACCCGTGTGATCCTGGACATCGTGAGGGAAGGGAAGATGTTAACTCAGACATTTTGAGGATCTTAATGCCAGTGTTCTGACTCACATCAAGCTCACATTTACTGAGTGTGTGCTAAATGCTGAGCACACAAAACTCACCCACACCTCTGTGACCCCAGCATGATTCTTCTTGCCGTGCACATGGTTAACTGAGGCAAAGGTGTGATGCAGAGATTTTCCCACAACTAAGGAAGCAGCAGAGTCCAAATTTGAAATTGAGATTTCTGGCTGGGACTCCCCTGTTCCTTCCACTGCAAGGCTGCAGTGATTTGGGGGGTCACGTTAACCTGCCATTGGTTTGGAAGATTGTAAATGGCTCCTACAAGCTCTAGTTCAAGGTAGCATGGTTGGATTATGAAATTCTGATGTTATGGTAGTAGGTGCTCGATAAAATGAATAGAATTGATTAACTGGTGCAACCTCATGCCTCTGACTGTAGCAGTTCTGCCCACAGCAGTGGAAGAATTTGCAAGTAAATCCAGACAGGGAGAAAATCACCTGGGATCCAACAGAAATATCAGAACTGATTCAGATAGTTTCTGCCATTTTTAAGATAAATAAGCAAAGGAAGAGTGTCAGTCAGTACTGATCAGTATACTTAATGTGACTTTTTTGTGTCCAATGAATATAATTGCTAAAAATTTTAAAGTAGCATAAAAACCTCCCCCAAATTGGTGTGTGTGCTAATGGGGTAAGAAGATGCCGGAACAAGAGATATTTTGCAATATCTGGAAGCATTTTTAGTTGTGACAAGTGAGGGTGGGTCATGCTACCCCCTACAAAGGGTAGAGGCCAGGGAAGCTGCTAAACATCCTGTAAAGCACAGGGCAACCCCTACAACAAAGAATTGTCGGGCCCCAAACATTAGTTGTGCTAAGATTCAGAAACCCTGGAGAATAAATGTTACGGGAAAAAATGACAAAAGGTAAAGAAGCCTGATTGAATATATAATCTCAAAGGGCAAGTGTGTTTGGGCTAGAAATTGCAATAAGAACCGAGTTTCAATATTGTTCATTTGATTGAAAAATTATTTCAGTATCTTTCATAGTTTAACAGGATTAGCCTCCCAAGAAATTTCGATCTGAGATGGAGTTAAATTCCTGGAAAACAGCAATAATAATAAGTAGCACTTTTTGACCACCTGCTGTATGTTAGGCATTTACTTTATGCTTTATAAACATACAGTCCCCAAAACTCTACGCAGTATGTGTAACTATACCTTTTTATGTGTGATGAAGTTTTGGCTGTATGAGATCGAGTAGTGTGGCAGAGATATTTATTTCTGTGTTCTCTAAACCTCATTTCCCTTTCCTCCTGAACACACAAACCATATTTGCCATCCTCTCTTGTAGTTAAGTGGGGCTCTGTGACTGATCCTGGCCAAGGGAATATGGGTGAAGTGAAGAAATACACTCTCTCAGGTCTGGCTCCTAAAACTTTCTCCCGTGCAATCCCTTGTGGGTTCTGTATTTCCTTGGCTGCTGACCAGATACAGAGGATCCAGTAGAGGACCCTAGGGGTCCTAGGGAATGGTCTGGAGCCCTGAATGACTGTGTGGAGCAGAGCCGCCACTGCCCCTCACAGGATCTCCATGTGAAAGAAAAAAAAATCCTTATTGCTTTTAGCCACTAAGAAATTGGGGTTGTTTCTTGGAGTAGTTGGTGTGCCCTGATTGGTACAAGCAGCTTGTAAGTCACCTGGAATTTGAACTCAAGTCCCCATTCATGTCTACTACATTATGCTATAAATAAACAATAATTAACCTGTTCAAATCAAGTATAAATTATTTTCAAGAAATAAATGTAAAAAGATTATAATTTTCTCTGTTTCTTCTGGAAAGAAAAGTCAAAGTATACAATTATCAATTCTCATTATAAAAATTTTATAAATCGATCCAAACATATCCCTGGAGTGGATAAATATTCAACAATTTTAAAAGCAGGTAAAAATAAATGACTTTACAATTACTGTATGAATAGACTCTATTCTTGACATGTTTTTCACACATGAACTAGGCGTCTACTAGCTGTCTACATTCCAAGCACAAAACACAGATAAATAGATTACAAAGACTGCAGAGAAAAAAGTGCAGAGAAGATAGAAAAGGATTTTAGATTGGAAGAACCAAGTGATGCTTACTGGGTCCTATTCCAAATCAAATTAAAATGCTGACTCTTGATGAATGGTTGAGGGTGTCAACCAGGAAGATAGTCATTGCATTTCCGAGCTGGGGAACAAAGGAGAGTGTCTCTAAGGAGATTATGACCCCTGGTCACAAGATTGAGAAGAACTCCTTGATAGAAAAGATCCAATTTTAGAAGAATATGCCTAGTTTTCTCCAACATTTGGGAGGTATTCAAATACCTATTGAATGAATCTGAATAGTTTTATATCAGTACAATGATAAGATCTAAACACAGTGAACACACAGTGAATTTGCTGGTAGGTTTTCTTTCCCTTCTTGCTACCAAGGATTTCATTGAACTCAACATCTCAAGCAGATATTACTTCTGTGACTGTCATTCTATGTTTCCATGACATGATAAGATCACAAGTAGCTATAGCTCATGCCATTTACCTGAAATGATCTACATGCAATTCCCGTGACATTAATCTAAGAGCTTGCCTGTGAAATGAAGTTTCGTGCTCTCTCAAGGACATCTACAAAATGTCTTGACTCTATGTGCAGTATTTTTATTCTTTTGGGAACTGCTTTTTGGTTTCTAAGCCTTTAAGTTTATTGTCAATGACATTTTAACTTACTGTAGATCACATGATAGCTTACTGTTAAGATGCTTTCTTATAAGTTATGTGCAATTTAGTCATTAATTCATTTATTCATCATTTTATTAACTACCTACAACATGCTGCACTCAAGCGATACCTGTTATCCAGTAACAGGAGTAACAGAGACCTCACAGTTTAGTAGTAGACATATAAACAAGGAATTTACAAAATCTTCTGATATGGATATAAAATGGCTACTAAAGAATTGATGGTCCTTACATGCATACATGTATAACTGAGTCACTTTGCTGTGCACTGGAAATTAACACAACATTGTAAGTTATACTTCTGTTTAAAAAAAGAATTGATGGTCTTGTCTTACCAAAAATTTACAGATATGAAGTGATATCCAATCTGAATTTAGCATTTTATTTTTCTCAAAATTATCACGAACTACCTTCTTCATTAAGTTGCCAATATGGCCAATACTTTAATTCATAATATTTTTAGAAATCTATTACTGCAAAGCTGCTTGCACTCCAATTTGTTCTCATTCTCTGGGATTGTAGGAAGGGTCTGTCCCAAGGATGATCTTCCTCCCCTCCCTGACATGCTTCCCTAGGAAGCATGTCCAGGGGGCTGGACAATGAGCTAGGTTCTGGAAAGACAGGGTGGGGACCTGGGTGTCTTCACCCTTTCCCGGGCTCCCTGCACTGCTAATGCCAATGGCCGGGGTTCTGCAAACACTAGCCATCCCCCCAGAAGAAAGAGAGCATGTGAGAGTCACCCCACACAATATGGTTACATTACTAAACCTCCCGGTGACTCATTTTCTCCTGCATAGTCGAGTCTTTTAAAAAAAAACCTAAGACTAGAGAACTTTAATTATATCAATCCATCTGCTTAGTTGTCCTCCACTTGTGTTTTCCAGGCTCCCGGTTGTGAAATCGGAGCATGTGGATATGTCCTCTGAGGCTTTTCATTAAATGGTATTCAGCACAGAGAAAGACAGTGTTGAATCTTTAATGTTCAGCTCCCCATATGTATGTGGGTCTCCTGTCCCGCTTGTTTTAGTATAAATTTGATGGAAACTAAATCTTTAGTGTATACCAAGCATGCAGCGCCATGAGAGCCCCTCCTTGTAGAAAGTAACTCAAGGGTATTGCAATTTCTCTGTTAGATAAAATGCATGCTTCCCTCTTAGTGACAAATTGGCCCTTTCAAATATTGAGTAGGACAGCGCTCTAAGGATTTCTTATAATTAAAATTAGATTATTCAGGAGTCTGAATGGAAGTATTTGGTGGACCTCTGATTAGCGCTTGGGTGCTATCAACACAGTCCCACTGAGCGATGTCCTCACTGTATTCTAGTGAATGCCCCTCATCCCAGAAAACAGCATAAATGGTGCCCCCTGGTGTTGTGCAATGCTGTGGCCTGCATACTCTTGAACCTTTGTCTCTATGAGTTCTGATGTGCAGAGGATTATTTCAATCGGTTATTGGATTTACTGATATTTTCTGGTGAACACAAAATGTAGCCACATTGCCGTGTGTTCATTTCTGGGGAGGTGGCTGACAGTAAGGGAACGAGATCACATTGTTATGCTTTTGGAAACACTTTTCTTTGTGTTTTTTGCTTATCTATTGGCTGCCTCATAGACAACCTCTCTGTAGATGCAAAAGCATCTTTTGACCCAATGATACCACTCATTCCTTTTGCACATGAGCAAAACTGCTACTTAATCGAGACTTACAAGAAATTTGTTCTCTGTTAACATCAATTTTCTTGCCAACATATTGAATTTTCCATGCATCATTAATGCCATTGTTCCCGTCTACTTCTATTACACGTAACATTTTTCTAGAAGTAAAACTATCCAGATAGGGCATCAGCCAACAAAATAATTTTTTTTTTTTTTTGCCATACTACTAACTGAATAAAAACTGTCTTGCATATAACTCCCTGGGCTTGGCTTTCTCACTGTGTTCGGAAGCCAACTCTTTCATGCTAAGCCAACAAAACATTTGTCTTCCTACTTTTAATTCATGCCTTTCTAAAGCCTTGTAGAGCCCTACTTTGCTGTCCTTTTGAGACTATGCTCTGTACCACTAAGGTGGTGATTCTGGTTCCACCTCAGACATTTTATGATTGCTACTTTTACCTTCCTAATTAGCATTACACTGTCTTTTCCTTCCCTCGCTGTGTAAAAACCTGCTGCTCTCCTGCTCACTTCTCTTAGCAGCTTATCTTTATCTGGGCCAGATCTGTAGCCACTCATTTTTACGAAAGAAGGAGGGAGCAACCAAAGCCATACAATAAATAGATATATCTGGGCAGATCATCATAAAAAGAGCTCCCAAGTATCAAGTACTATGCTCAGATCTACCATCCAGTGTCTTATTTATACACTTAATGATCTCATGGAGACATCATCATCTTCGCTTCACTTGTTCAAGGTCACACAGCTAGAAGTGGTGATGCTAAGATGAAAACCCAAAGTCTCTCTCTGCCTTAACTGGTGTACTTCACTGCCCCTTCTCCTTCCTGTTCCCTGGGCTTTCTCCCCCAGGAGTCAAAGTTCCATCCTGTCTCCTCTTTGAGGTCCTTGGTGTTGACGCAACCTCAGTCAGATTTCATTTATCCCTTTTTACCCCGTGCATTGTCTCCACTGAGTGTTTTAACATACAGGGAGCCTTTCCTTAGAATAGCTGTCACCAGGGCCTATTGTAATTTATACCTATTGACACTTCGCTGCAGATAATTCACCCTTGTAAACTGTCGCTTTCCACTGTCACCAGAAGTAGCTAGCAAAGGGAAATCGTATGCGTGTTGCCTATCAACAAGAGAGCCTTGGTGTCCCCTGATGAAAACATATGTGGGGAAAGATGAGCCTGTACCTCTTGGTCCACATAGATGTCCTGTTTCCAAGAAACAGTATCTTTTGATGACTCAGAGAAAAACCATAAGGGAGGATCAGCCCCTAAGATATGGTCATTATTGAAATAAAATACTTAACAGGTGCATCTGAATTTTCAGAAACTTTCCTCTAGTAGATTTTTTCTTCTGGTGTTCAGTAGCAAAATGCAATTGCAATTTTCTCCCAAGAAACTATGAATACAATATGTATTGAAAAACAAAAGACACTGCCCATTTCCTTTTGAGCGCTCAAAGATAAGAATCAGGGAATCATGGAATTTTCTTTAAATGGAAGAGATGTTAGAAATTATTTGTCCCCTACTTCTATTTGACAACTAAAGAAACTGAGGCATACAAATATTAAAGGACTTGCTCAAGGTTAAATGTGGTGAAGCCTCCTCAAGAATATAACTAAAGTCTCTCTCTCTCTCTCAAATTAATATCGTGGCAGTTCTTTATGTTTCTGGATGCCTTACTTTTCTCTGCTTCAGTGGTGCCTATGATAAAAACCATTTAGACATTCTGTAATCATGGAAACTTATTCCTGCCTTTGGAGGGTGCTTGCATTTTTTTTTCTCATCCTCATGGTTCGAAACAGTTAAAGCATCAGCTCCAACCAATATGCAGTTGAATTTGAAATTTACTGTATGATGCTTCTGCTTTTCATTTTTTACCATTTCACACCTTGTCCGCATCTTGAGCAAGCTTGTAAGTTTCCAGCGCATCCATTTCTTGTGATGATATATTGTCCTGGTGGAAAATTTCATTTACTGGCTGTGCCCTTTGCTGAACCTGTTGCTAGTCAGGGAACATGATAAGCGTATAAGTAGCATGCTACTTCATTTATCATATATCGTTTTAGACACTCAAATATCTCATATACAATTCTGCATTCTGCACAGAGGGGAACTAACCAACACACACACACACACACACAGATCTTCAAATAAATTGTCCATTTATGATGTATAAAGGTATCCTCTTAATAAAAATTAATCATAGTTTATACTAAATCTGTTAGGTATCTTTTATTTTTTTTATAACCCTGCCAACCACATGCTATCAAACCGTAATAGAAAGGATCTGACTTTGGTGATTTGGTGTATAAGAGAATTGGAAGATATAAAAAATGCTGTCTGTTTTCAATAATTGAATTACTTGGTGAAATAAATCAGGGTGTTGGGAATCTCAGCAGTGTTTTCAGGGTTCTCTGGTGCCACCCTTCTCACCAGGGGAAGCCCTTCCACATTTCCTTCTGTTACCTTAAGTGAAAACTGCCATCCATCAGAACCAACATTTGAAAAGTCTGAATGAGGCTGGAGAGAGAAGATGGGCATCTGTGAAAAGAAAGCAAGAAAAACAAAGCTCCAAGCGTTTACCCTAGAAAGTCCTTTTTTTTTTAAAGGGTTATTTTCTGAGGCTGCTGCAGGAGGTCAGGCCTACCTAATTTCAGTAACTTTTCATGTATTGATTTCTGCTCTTCCCTGCCTGTCATTACAGTCTTTTACTAGCACCCATGTTTTATGTGTAGCATAAAAAAATCTACATCCTGTCAGAATGGGGCCCTTGAAATTTTAAAAGTGAAACTTGATTTACATTAAACACTGCTTAGACTAATTAGGACCTTCCTCAAAGGAATTGTGAACATGAAATACAGCTAACAATTATGCAGTTGCTGTCTCCCTGTTCTTTACCATCTAGGAAGTACTTTAGCTGATAGAACCCATGTGGACTAGCGAAGGCTATAGGCTCATGTGTAAAGATATAAATACAGATTGAGGCCCAGGCATGCTTGTTTATATAGGACTGCTGTCCTTCAGAAACAACAGTGGTTGGGGGAGGGATAAATCAGGAGTTGGGGATTAACATACACACTACAATAAAATAGAAAAGCAACAAGGACCTACTGTATAGCACAGGGAACTATACTCAATATCTTGTAATAACCTATAAGGGAAAAGAATCTGAAAAAAAAAGATATATATGTATGTATAACTAAATTATTTTGCTGTACACCTGAAACTAAAACAGCATGGTAAATCAACTATACTCCAATAAAAAAAACTTTTTTTAAAAAAGAGGAAAGGAAGAAACAACTGTGGTGCCATGGTGTATCCCAGCAGCGAGCTTACTTACCTGCACATAAACATGGCCCAGAAGGGCCTGCCTTGTGCTCCTGCAAAGTGGGAGATGCCTTTCAAATGAAAACTCACTTATTGTATCATAAAGAAGAATGCCCCTTTCTAGAACCTAGGATGAGGATGTAGGATTTAAATGTCACATCCCTTCTGGCCACCAAGAGAACACCTTGACTAGGTAATCAGCAGCAAACCGTTTGATTTTCTCCATTTCTTGTGTTGATAAGACTCTAGGTCTTGGTTCTTCCTGCTCTTTGGATCACAAAGTCTGTGCAATGCTAGCGACAGTGAGAATCCTCTCCACAGAAAGATGCACATGCCCCGGAATACACAAAGGTCAGCTTATCACTCGGGGGTACAAATGCTCTGAGGCTTACCCGTGGATCCCTGGATGTGGAAAAAGAGCAGTGGATTCAAATCACTAGCTACAAACTGCAGCAGGTGACTCAGCCTCTCAGAACTCAGTCTGGGCGTCTGTAAAATGAGCATGAAGATAGTACTTGCCTGAGCGGGTTGCCGTGGAGATGAGACAAAACAGTAAGTGACTGAGGACAAACTGTCCGGCACACAGGAGCTGCTTAGTCAGTGTTGGTTTCCTTTCCTTTCTTTGGCTAAGTTACCTGGAAGCAGTCATCCACTGGAAAGCAGGGTGGGGCTAAATCTGATCGGTCACCTGCTTTTCTAAATAAAGTTATTGGAACACAATCATACCCATTTGTTTACATTGTCTGTGATTAATTTTGTGCCACAATGGCAGAGTGGAGCAGCTGTCATAGATATTACAGGACTCTCAAAACCAAGATACTTACTATCAGGGTCTTTACTGAAAAAGTCTGCCAACCCCTGCCCTAGAGCTGTCAATGTAAGTCAAGGTCATTTGCAGCCGGTTCCCTTCATTCTGATTGGAGCAATTTGTTGATCCCTATTGTGACTTTGCCCTGTTAGAGGTTGGATGTGGGGTAGATAATGACTGTTGGTGGCAATAAGATCTGAGAATGAAGACTCCAGTTCCAAACTGGAATCAACTCAAATGTCCATCAAGAGGAAAATGGATGAATCCAGACAAAGCTACTATTCAGAAAGATACATGCACCCCAAAGTTCATAGCAGCACTATCCACAATAGCCAAGACATGGAAACAGCCTAAATGTCCACTGACAGATGAATGGATAAAGGAAATACATATACATACAATGGACTATTAGCCATAAAAAAGAATGAAATAATGCCATTTGTAGCAACATGGATGGATCTAGAGATTATCATACTAAGCGAAGGAAGTGAAAAAGAGAAAGACAAATACTATATGTTATTGCTTATGTGTGGAATCTAAAATATGACACAGATGATCTTATCTACAAAACAGAAACAGACTCACAGACATAGAGAACAGACTGGTGGAGGAGAGGGTGGGGGAGCAGGAGGGAAGGACTGGGCATTTGAGGTTAGCAGATGCAAACTATTTTATATAGGATGGATAAACAACAAGGTCCTACTATATAGCACAGGGAACTAGATTCAATATCCTTTGATAAACCACAATGGAAAAGAATTTTTAAAAGAATGTTTATATGTATAACTGAATCACTTCGCTGCACAGCAGAAATTAACATATTGTAAATCAACCATACTTCAGTTTTTTAGCAAAGAGGAAAATGGTTGAATGCATCATGGTACATTTGTACAGTGAACTAGGACACACCAGTGAGAAGAAACATGGATTCAACAAAGGAAGATGGGTGTAGAAGAGCACATACTGGGTGGCTGCGTCTGAGTTCTAGAACATACAAATTTGATTCATGGTGATGAGGTAGAGTAGTGGAGGGGAGAGTGGTCCCTGGGAAGAGGTACAAAGGAGGCCTTCTGAGCTGTTGGATATTCTATACCTTGATCACTTATCTCAAGATGATAGTTACATATGTAAACATTTGTAAAAATGTATGTTTAAAATTAGTGCCTTTTCTGTACTTGATATGTTATATCTGAAATGACGTGAGACTAGAGAGAGACAGAGGGGGAGGGGGAGAGAGAGAGAGAGAGAGAATGCTCTGAGCTCTCAAGGTTCAAATCCTGATTCCATTACTAACTAGTTTGGGGATTTGGGGCACTTGTCTTTGTGTTGCCTTGGTTTCCTCAAAGGTAAAATGGCCAAATAGTGGCATAGGTCTAAATTTTCTTATCTACAGTTCCAAAATCCAGACATCTCTGAAAAACAAACATGTTTCCATAATTCATTTAGCAGCAAAACCGAGCTTAACTAGTATCGGGATATTTCGTGTTTTTATCGATCCTGCTATAGATTTTGCTATAGAAATAATAATGTATTTGATTATGGGATGCTCCTCTAGATTATACTGAGGGTGTTATGTGATATATGGTATATATTTTCCATATTAGCTTTCTAAAATATAAAAAAATTCTGAATTCTAATACATCTGCCCCAAGGCTTAAATGTTTCATAAGAGACTATGGACTTATGCCTGCCTCATGGAGTTTATGAGAATTAAAGTAACACCTGAAGAGCCCTTAGAACAGTGCCTGTCCCATGCAAACAATCAACTAAGATTAATATTATTATTTATTGTGGTCTCTGCTCCCATTCCAAGAAAGCTTGTGGCTGTTGTTTTCCTTGGGGCCAGTAGACACCAATTGTGAAAAACCATCATGAGCCTGATCTCGAGGACCATAGTCTATAAACTTTCCCTTGAGCAAACTTTATGGGAAAGAGGTGAAAAACTCACAGAGGGGCAAAGCCCTGAATTATCATCAGAAAAACTTTACAAATGGGACTCTCTTAAAAGAGGCTGTTTTCCACCACGTCTCCAAGTGGCTACTTCTTCCACTAAAACAGAAATTGCTAAGTGTCCTTGAAGAGGGTTTGAGGGTTTCTCTGAAGGACTAGGAGAGGGGTTTTATCTAGTGCTGATTCTGCCTGAGTTTAAAAACTACGCCATTTATAGCATTCCTGCTGGGTCGTGTGGGTTTTTTTTTTTTAAGAACTTTTATTGAGATACAGTTAACAGACAATAAACAGCATATATTTAGAGTGTACAATTTGGTATCCCAATCTCCCAATTCATTGCCCCCCCAACCCTCCCTGCTTTCCCCACTCGCTGTCCATATGTTTGTTCTCTACATCTGTGTCTCTATTTCTGCCTTGCATTTCCTCTTTCATAGTTGTTAGCATTTGCCTTATGTATTGAGGTGCTCCTATATTGGGTGCATATATATTTATAATTGTTATGTCCTCTTCTTGGATGGATCCCTTGATCTTTATGTAATATCCTTTCTTGTCTCTTGTAACATTTTTTATTTTAAAGTCTTTTATCTGATATGAGTATTGCTATTCCAGCTTTCTTTTGATTTTCATTTGCATGGAATACCTTTTTCCATCCCCTCACTTTCCGTCTGTATGTGTGCCTAGGTCTGAAGTGGGTCTCTTGTAGACAGCATATATATGGGTCTTGTTTTGGTATCCATTCAGCCAGTCTGTGTCTTTTGGTTGGTGCATTTAGTCCATTTACATTCAAGGTAATTATCGAGATGTATGTTCCTATTACCATTTTCTTAATTGTTTTGTTTGTGTTTTTGTAGGTCCTTTTCTTCTGTTTCCCACTTAGAGAAGTTCCTTTAGCATTTGTTGTAGGGCTGGTTTGGTGGTGCTGAATTCTCTTAGCTGTTGCTTGTCTGTAAAGCTTTTGATTTCTCCATCGAATCTGAATGAGATCCTTGCTGGGTAGAGTATTCTTGGGTGTAGGTTCTTCCCTTTCATCACTTGAAATATATCGTGCCACTCCCTTCTGGCTTGCAGAGTTTCTGCTGAGAAATCAGCTGTTACCCTTATGGGAGTTCCCTTGTATGTTATTTGTCATTTTTCCCTTGTTGCTTTTAATAACATTTCTCTGTCTTTAATTTTTGTCATCTTGACTACTATATGTCTTGGTGTGTTTCTCCTTGGATTTATCCTGCTTGGGACTCTCTGCGCTTCCTGCACTTGGGTAGCTATTTCCTTTCCCACATTAGGGAAGTTTTCAATTATAATCTCTTCCAAGATTTTCTCAGGTCCTTTCTCTCTCTCTTCTCCTTCTGGGACCCCTATAATGCAAATGTTGGTGGGTTTAACATTGTCCCAGAGGTCTCTTAGGCTGTCTTCAGTTCTTTTCATTCTTTTTTCCTTATTCTTTTCCACATCAGTGATTATCACCATTCTGTCTTCCAGGTCACTTATTTGCCCTTCTGCCTCAGTTAATCTGCTATTGGTTCCTTCTAGTGTGTTTTTCATTTCAGTTATTGT
Source organism: Hippopotamus amphibius kiboko (assembly GCF_030028045.1). Classification (NCBI taxonomy): domain Eukaryota; kingdom Metazoa; phylum Chordata; class Mammalia; order Artiodactyla; family Hippopotamidae; genus Hippopotamus; species Hippopotamus amphibius. The sequence continues at coordinate 82,307,219 of NC_080189.1, read as the reverse complement.
GTTGCATATCTCTGCTTGTTTGCTCTTTAATTCTTCTAAGTCTTTGGTAAACTTTTTGATCTTTGCATCCAGTCTTTTTTCAAAGTCCTAGATCATCTTCACCATCATTATTCTGAATTCTTTTTCTGGGAGAGTGCCTATCTCCTCTTCATTTAGTTGTTTTTCTGGGGTTTTATCCTGTCCTTTCATCTGGTACAAAGTCCTCTGCTTTTTCATTTTCTCTCTCTTTCTGTGGCTGTGGTTTTCAGTTCCACAAGATGAAATACTGCTGATATTGCTTGATACTGCTGTCTGCCCTCTTGTGGAGGAAGCTATCTAGGAGGCTCGTGTGTGCTTCCTGATGAGAGGGGCTGATGGTGGGTAGGGCTGGGTGGGCGGAGCTCAGTAAGACTTTAATACGATTTGGTGGGAGGAGCTCAGTAAAACTTTAATCTGCTTATCTGTCAATGGGTGGGGCTGTGTTCCCACCTTGTTGGTTGTTTGGCCTGAGGCTACCTAGCACTGGAGCTTACAGGCTCTTTGGTGGGGCTAATGGCGGACTGTGGGAGGGCTCACGCCAATGAGCACCTCCCAGAACCCCTGCCACCAGTGCCCCTGTTTCCTCGGTGAGCCACAGCTACCCCCCACCTCTGCAGGCAACCTTCCAACACCAGCAGGTAGGTCTGGTTCAGTCTCCTATAGGTCACTGCTCCTTCCCCCTGGGTCCTGGTGAGCACACTTTTTTGTGTGCCCTCCGAGAGTAGAGTCTCCATTTCCCCAGTCCTTTGGAGGTCCTGCAATCAAATCCCGCTGGCTTTCAAAATCTGATTATCTGGGGATTCCTCCTCCTGTTGCTGGACTCCCAGGTTGTGAAGCCTGATGTGGGGCTCAGAACCCTCACTTTAGTGGGTGGACTTCTGCAGTATAACTGTTCTCCAGTTTGTGACTCACCCACCCAGCATTTATGGGATTTGATTTTAATGCGATTGCACCCCTCCTACCATCTCATTGTGGCTTCTCCTTTGTCTCTGGATGTGGGGTGTCTTTTTTGGTGAGTTCCAGTGTCTTTCTGTTGATGATTGTTCAGCAGTTAGTTGTAATTCCAGTGCTCTTGCAAGAGGGAGTGAGCACATGTCCTCCTACTCTGCCATCTTGATCCTATCTCCCCATCATGTGGATTTGAAGCATTTCACTGAAAGGACTCCACTGTCCCTGACATCTTTGCTTCTGCTGGGATTAAGGTGGTAGTGAGCTGGGAGATTCTCTCAAAACAGAACAGTGGAAAGAAAAATTACCCGAAGAAGCAAATTGCATAAAAGATCCTTTAGAAGGGTTTTTCAGTACCTGGGAATCATAAAGAAGATGTGCCTGCTTTTGTGGAAAGTCTCTGAGTATCAAATTCCAGTCCTGCTTCTGCTACTACTAGCCAGACAACCTTGGATGTGACTCAGTTCCTCATTTATAAATTGAAGGGATCTTGTAGATTTAAAGTTAATTTCTAACATTCCTTCCAATTCTGTGAATTTTGATTGTCTTAATTTTGGAAGGCTAGAAACCAGCTCCTACTAGTCATTTCAAAAATCCTACATATAGGCTTCCCTGGTGGTGCAGTGGTTAAGAATCCACCTGCCAATGCAAGGGACACGGGTTTGATCCCTGGGCCAGAAAGATCCCACATGCTGCAGAGCAACTAAACCCGTGTGCCACAACTACTGAGCCTGAGCTCTAGAGCCCATGAACCACAACTACTGAGCCCACATGCTGCAGCTACTGAAGCCCGTGTGCCTAGAGCCTGCACATAGCAACAAAGAGTAGCCCCAACTCGCTGCAACTAGAGAAAGCCCACATGCAGCAATGAAGACCCAGTGCAGCCAAAAATAAAATAAATAAAGAATTTTTAAAAAATCCTACATGTGACATGACCTGAGAATATACAGACATGACAAACTTTATAAAAGAGCTGTTTTTAAAAATGGTTTTTGGGGGACTTCGCTGGTGGTGCACTGTATAAGGCTCCGCTCTCCCAATGCAGGGGGCCCGGATTCAGTCTCTGGTCAGGGAACTAGATCCACATGCATGCTGCAACTAAGAGTTCTCATGCCACAACTAAGGAGACAGCCACAACTAAGGAGCCCATGAGCCACAACTAAGACCCGGCACAGCCAAATAAATAAATTTTAAAAATTAAAAACAATCTTTAAGAAAAAAAAAATTTAAATAGCTTTTGAAAATTCCCTGGCAGTCCAGTGGTTAGGACTCTGAGCTCTCATTGCTGCTGGCACAGGTTCAATCCCTGGTCGGGGAACTAAGTTCCTACAATTCTTAGACAGAAGGAAGAACAGGAATAGATTTATGTGGTCAACCAATAGTGATCACCCCAGTGTTAAATATCTGCTTAGTAAATATCTGATCAATAATAAAAGAATAAGTGAACGAATGGAGAAGTAAATGGCATCAAGATAAAAAGCCAAATGTTAAAATGCCAAATGAGTGGTCTAAAACCTAAGTGCTAGGAGACATCATGGTAGACTGGTGTGAGCAGTAAGGGGCTGCTCTGATGGTGGCTCGTGGCCTAAACGTGGATGGTTTGATGTGGCTCGGGGCCTAGTGAAGTCATTTCATTTGTGGGGACAGAGTCACATCTAACATGTATTAGTAGCCAAGGGGACATTGAATGAAGAGAGGCAGGGTCAATAGGGGACAGTAATTAAGGATCAATTTAGAAGAATAGATTTTTTATCACTTAGCTAATTAGCTAGACTTTGTTCAGTTCATAATGGGAAGGATTTCTTTCTCAGTCAGGTTTATTAAGCTGTACTTTACACAAAGTAAAATTCACCCTTTTTAGTGTACAGTTCCCAAAGTTTTGACAGACACATACAACCAGTGTAACTACCACCCCAGTCAAGATAGAGAATAGTTACGAAAACTTTCCCTCAAGTCCTTTTGTAATTAACCTCTCCTTGACCTCCAGCCCCTGGCAATCACCCATCTGTTGTCTGTTCAATAGTTTTGCCTTTTCCTAAAAGTCACATGTGGCCTTTTGAGTCTGGCCTCTTTCATTTAGCACATACATCTGAGATTGCTGTATGCTGTGTGTAGCAGTAGTTAGTTCCTCTTTATTTGAGTGGGATTTCATTGTATGGATATACCACAGTTTGTTTATCTGTTCACCAACTGAAAGATATTTGGATGGTTTCTGTTGGGTGTTTGTTTGTTTGTTTGTTTGTTTTTTGACAATTATAAATAAAGCCACTATAAACATTTGCATACAGGTATTTCTGTGAATATAAGTTTTCACTTCTCTTTGTTAAATATTTAGGAGTGGGGTTTCTGGATTGTATGGTAAGTGTACGTTCAACTCTATAAGAAATTGCCAAACTGTTTTTTAAAGTTGTTTTGCTGATTTACAATCCCACCAGCAATGTATGAATATTCTAGTTTCTCTACATACTCATCAGCACTTGGAATTGACAGGTTTTTTTCCCTTTCTTTTCTTTCTTTTCTTTTTTTTTTTTAGTTTAGGCATTCTACTAACAGGTGTGTAGTGGTGTCTTGTGGCTTTAATTTTCATTTCTCTAATAAGATCTCTGAAAACCATAATGATGTTGAACATCTTTTCATCTGCTTATTTGCCTTCCATATATCTTCTTCAGTAAGGTGTCTAATGAGAAATGTTTTTTTTTTTTTTCTTTTTGAATCATAACATGGTGAAAGCAAAACTTTAGTGGGATGAATCTGAGTCTGGAAGGAGGGTATTGGTGATACAGAAATCAGATGGGGACTATTGCATAAGTCAAATCAGAGGTGATGAATGGGGACGCATATCTCTAACCAGCTAGTATATTTGCCCTCACCAATAGATACCACACATTGAAAGCACTTTGCACTGTGGCTGCCAGTATAGTAAAAGTAATGATGACTGCTGTTTACAGTGCTCAGACACATGCAGGCACATGCGTACACCTTACAGGTGTGAACCATTTCATCTTCACACCACCATGGGATTCTAGTTCTCTCCCTTGTTTTGCATCTGAGGACACTGAGGTACAGAGAGCAAAATTGCTCACTTAAGACCATACAGCCACTAAGCAGCTGCTGGGGGATTTGAACCCAGGTCATTTGCCTCTGTGCCCACCACACAGTATTGCCTTTCCAGAAGCACCTCCATTAACATTTGTTGAATTAACCAAATTAATAAGCTGTAAAAAGCCACCAGTCATACCTATTTAGAAAGAAAACTGGTTGACAAGGACAACAACCTGTCTCAATGGTATACAACACATGCACCATGTTGTTTGGGCAATGATAATAACAATATTCTCTTTTATTTACCCAACTTGATCAAGAGTGGTGGTCCCCAAACTTAGCAGACCTTAGTAGGGTTCCTTATCAATTTCCTATGATTCTGTCTACATCCTCCTGCTGATGGAAAGGGGAGACATTCCACCTTACCCCCTACTCCCCACCCCAACCCATTTAACCATTTCCTGACTTGGCCAGTTGCACGCCCTCTGCACACCGTGCTCCAGTGGAAGACCAGCATCATTGTTTGGGAGCATTTACGCCCCTCAAGGGCATGATAGCACCCACCTTTGAAACCACTTCTACAGAGTCTGAAGGAAAAGGGAAAACAAACAAAAAACACAACAAAAAGCCCTTTTATCCTTTCTCATTTCATGGCTCAGCTCTAAGACAGTTATTTCATTGAGTGCCCCCAAGAAGAAATAAGAAGTGCTAATTGTAGTATCAATAATTTAGTGTAGGGACCAGGGCAATTTGTACTACTAGATCAAAACGGACACATTTTTAGAGATTTTATACCATAAGAGTGCGAAAAGCCCAGCTTTCTCAGGATAGCACGTTAAGCCCCAGAAATGAAGTCCCCAGAATCTATCTGGTTCGTCTCTCAGTCAATCAGGAAATTGAGAATTTGCTTTTTTTTTTACTGGGAAACTTCTTTGAAACAGGTATTTGATCCTGGGCTCTAGCAAAGTTTCGTATGTGGACAATGATGGGGTGGGCGGTTATAGAGAAGTGTCAGGTCTATTTTTGGTACCAGAAAGTTTCCAGGCCACTGATAAAACATCTTCAATATCTTAACATGAGATGCTTGTTGAGAAAGGGGACTCAAGGAAGTTTGTAATAAAAAAGGTAACAGCATTTGATAAATTTCAGCTTAAAGATTAACTTAATCTTTTCACAGTAATGTCCATTATGAGATCAGAGGTAGGTTGTCTTGAGAGGAAATTTCAGGTTACTGTATTTCCAGAGGCAGTGGGACTATAAAGTGAAAAACAGAGATCCCCTAAAACCTCAGATTTAAAAAAAAATTTTTTTTCTAATGAGACATTATAGTAAGTCTCAACTATTATCATTGACTTTAGATTGTGCAGTGTCTTTCTGAGACATAGTCATATTTTAAATTGCTTCTAAAAAGACAGAAAACAACATTTTATCCCCCAGTACATGTTTGTACTGAAGAAAGTCCCACACTTCCACCTTTTGGTTAACTGTGGGAAAGTCTGACTCTGTGGGAAAGTCTGACTCCGTGGCAAGTCCTACCCCAGTCACTGTTTATGTGGCCATGATGAATTTCCTTCTCTGAGACCAAATTTCCTCCTCTATGAAGTGGGCATAAAAATACCTTATATTTAGGATTGTTATGAAGATTAAGTACATTAATGTATGTGAAATACCGGAAACAGAATGGCCACTAAATCATTGGTGGTTTCTTTTTCCTAAAATTATATCATAAAATCCCAAAGAATTTCATGTAATCATTCATTCCTACACACACACACACACACACACACACACACACACACACACACACACACATCCCTTTTAAACAAACCATGCAATGTTAATATAGGAGAGATCATAGCCTAAGATGATCTACCACGTAAAGGCCCCAAATCCAAGCCGGGTATTTAAAATCATGGTTCCCATTTATATTCACCATTAACAGTATCACCATCTCCAATTCAGAGGACCTAGAGCTGCCATCAGTTCTTTGTCAGTGATACTTTATAGCTGTCCCTTGCCCAGAAATGACTCTTCCATTGAAAAGGATTTGATTTATAAAAATTTTGTCTTTTAATGAACCAGAAGTCAGTAGCAGCCACAAATGCTCCAAATAACCTTCAGTATTTCCAAAAGAATATTAAAGATCTCTGAACTTCACAGCAGCCCATGGGGGGCAAAAAGTGTCCTGAAGATGTCCAAATTCTATAACCTTGTAGGTATTTCATAGAAATCATGAGGGGCTTAGATAATG